>NC_133599.1:0-2400000 GCF_964106895.1 Numenius arquata | reverse complement strand
TGTGCGCTGGCAGCCCAGAAAGCCAACCGCATCCTGGGCTGTATCAAGTGTGGCCAGCAGGTCACGGGAGGTGATTCTGCCCCTCTACTCTGCGCTCTTGAGACCCCACCTGGAATACTGTGTCCAGCTTTGGAGTCCTCAACACAGGAAGGACGTGGACCTGTTGGAACGGGTCCAGCGGAGGGCCACAAAGATGATCAGAGGGATGGAGCACCTCCCCTGTGAAGACAGGCTGAGGGAGCTGGGGTTGTTCAGCCTGGAGAAGAGAAGGCTCCGGGGAGACCTCACAGCAGCCTCCCAATATCTGAAGGGAGCTACAGGAGAGCCGGAGAGGGACTCTTTGTCAGGAGATGTAGCGACAGGACAAGGGGTAATGGTTTTAAATTGGAAGAGGGGAGATTCAGATTAGATATTAGGAGGAAATTCCTTACTGTGAGGGTGGTGAGACACTGGAACAGGTTGCCCAGAGAAGTTGTGGATGCCCCATCCCTGGAAGTGTTTAAGGCCAGGCTGGATGGGGCTTTGAGCAACCTGCTCTAGTGGAGGTGTCCCTGCCCAGGGCAGGGGGGTTGGAACTGGATGATCTTTAAGGTCCCTTCCAACTCTAACCATTCTGTGATTCTATGATTCAGGGAATGTCTCCGCTACATTTTAGGGAGAAAAAATTCAGTGCTCTAGAAATATTGTTTCCTCCTTTGTCTGCCCCCTGTCCATCCCCGCTTCTCCTCGCACAGGGCAGTGCACATGCAGATCTCCTCCCTGATTGCTTCTCAGGAGATGGAGTTCAGAGGTCTGGTCTTTTCCAAATCCTGGGTGAATCTTCGTTAAAAACATCTCTCTCCCAGCTCCATTGCCCAAGAAAGGGTTATAAAAAGCAGCTCTCCCCTACCCCAGGAGGCAAGGTCTGCCTGGAGAGGGCAAGCGCAGGTGCAAGGGTTTGGTTGCGACACCAGGACAAGGTCTTGACTCCTGTTCCCCTGAACCGGTGCCTTCAGCACCGTGTCTGCCGCGACTCCTAGCCTCCCAGCGCCGGCTGCAGGTGCCATGGAAGCCCTGGGGCAACACGGTGAAAGGGCTCAAGTCTCGCAAGGTCAGGCGAGGAAGCCATCACCTCCTCCTCTGAAACCTGTGCTGTGCTTCCTCACCGGGGAGGACAGGGTGGCTGCAGTGCCAGATGCATCAGTGCCCGGCTCTGCAGCAATGGATGCCGCAGTGCCAGGCTCTGCAGTGACGGATGCTGCAGCGATGGATGCATCAATGCCAGGCTCTGCAGCGATGGATGCTGCAACGATGGATGCTGCAGCAGTGGATGCCGCAGTGCCTGGCTCTGCAGCGATGGATGCTGCAGTGATGGATGCATCAATGCCAGGCTCTGCAGCGATGGATGCTGCAACAATGGATGCTGCAACGATGGATGCTGCAGCAGTGGATGCTGCAACAATGGATGCTGCAACGACGGATGCTGCAGCAGTGGATGCTGCAGTGCCTGGCTCTGCAGCGCCGGGTGCTGCAGTGCTGGGTGCTCCCCCCGACTGAACTCTGCCTCACCCTCCTGCCTCACACCCGCTTCCCTCTCCCTTTCACACCTCTGGTGTCGAGCTGGGCTGGAAAAGCACACAGGCAAGAGGAAAAAGGAGGTTTCTGTTGTCAGTCAGTTGAGATATTTCAGAAGGATGTTGTATAATTCACCTCCGCTGCCGGGCGCTGATCAGCCCAGCCGTCCGCCCCCGCGCTCCCGAGCTGTTCACCCTTTCCGACCTCCTGGCATCAGGGACAGGCCAGGACCAAGACTGGCTGATGGGCCACACCAGGAGCTTGTCACCAAGGGACCCTGGCACCTTCATTCAGTTTAGTGTCTTCAGCTGGGCCGTTTGATGGGGCACACCTTTTTGTTCACAGTTAAAATCGCTTTGATCGGATTTGGTTTTGTTTTACCTTTGGCTCTGTAGGGTTCATCTACGGCTGAACTGATTCAGGAAGAAAGCGCCTTGTGGTGGTAAAGCCAGATCTATAGTCCTGCACTTCTGGCACAAGTATATTGGTAAAAGTATCTTTCCCAGTGCTGTGGGGAAGGGGAAGAGGCAGAAGCGGGGAAGCTGTGGCTGTTTCAGGGGGCCGAGCAGTCGGCTGCACGCACAGTGCCACGCACTGGATGCACACAACGTTTGGCCATGGGATTTAACTTATTCTTAACCTTTTCCCTTTGGAAATAGAAGAGGCTGACGCTAGGAGAGCAGATAGATCAGTTATGAAAAATACCCTGTCCCAAAACCAGCTGTTAGCCTCAGAAAAGGCAAAATGCCAGAGCCCATAAAGTTCAGACAAAACTTGGCTGTTTCAAGCAATTTTCCGCGAATGGGAACCGTCGTGATGGCTGGTGGAATAAAAGCCAGAGGACGAGGGCGAAGGAGGGAGAAGGTGCCGGGAGGTGCAGCCCGGCCGTGGTGCGGCGCAGAGGGAGCCGGGCAGGGGCAGGGAGGAGACATCTCTGCTTCCCTCCGGCTCCCACCTTCCATCCCTGCTGCTGCCTCGGCTTTAACGTCCCCCTTGGGAGCAGCCATCCCGTTCCTCCACTCCTGCACTTTTGCCACGGGGCAGCCAGGCATTAAATCAATGTTTTCCTTCTGTTTAGATTAAATATTTGGAGTGTTAAATAGGTGATTTCCACAAGGCAGATGGCCCTTTTCTTGTTTTAAGCCACCCAGCCCAGCGCAGGCACCAGGCAGGAGCGCTGCCCCCTGCTCTTGTTCTGCCGTCGCTGGGCCGGTGCCAATGTTTGATGTACCACTTCACACGAGTTTCTAACCAAACTAGCTCTGCGCTTGGTAACCAGAATAATAAGATCTGCAGGCATCTGCCAGCTACTGAAGGTGAAGCCAAAGTGTTTGGCTCAAAGGGCGTTTATGAAGTAAAATGCTTATACTCAGCGGCTCGGCTTCTGCTCTTTTGATTGCTGTTGTAAATGCTGTAAATGCAGCAAATGCGGCGGGCACGGAGGATCTGCTCTGCACCAACACCGGGGCAAACGAGCCCAGATTTGGCCCGTTCTCGCTGTGATTTGTTTGATTAACCCACTTGTTCTCAACCCCACCCTCACTCTCTATGACTTTTGCCGTCGCATCCAGCACCGTCCCTCGCCGAGGGAGGGGAGAGCTGGGCTGGGTGAGGCATGGCCCCGGGGTGCTGCGCTCCGGGATGCGGATACGGCCCCGTCATCATCCTCCGAAAGCCACCAGCTTGCCTGCCCTGCGGTCCCCCGGGGGTGTCACCTTGCTGAGTGTGTCCCAGCGGTGCTGGGACCTGGCTGCCAGCTCCTGGGCAGGCAGAGAGCAGTGCCTGAGCGTAACAGCATCTGAGGCTGTCCCCTGGGAAGTGGTGTGTCCATCCTCCCTGTCCCCTGCAGCTCCCTCTCCATACAGAGCCGTTGGGGTGGGAGGAGGGAAGGTTGGAAAGTGCACTATAGAGAAGGAGAAGTGAAACTTCGGTGTCCCTTGCTGCCGGGAGTCTCTGCTCTCCACATGCCTCTGACACAGACCTTGCCCTCCGCCTTTGAAGAGCCGGTGGGCAACGCAAATCCCAAGGAATTAAAAAGTTTGCAGACTGCAGCATTCCTGCACTGCCTGCGACCACTTAGCCGGGATGCCTGCTGAGAGCTCGCTCCGGCACACGCTCCCTGCCCCTGCGATTTCGCTCTCGGAGGAGGAAAAACACCTGCGGGGTCACCCAGTCCATCCTCTCCCAGAGAGAGAGGACGGGAGAGCATTTCTCTACTGGAAATCTCAGACCTGGGGCAGAAAGACTTTGTGACCAGCAAAAAAAAAAAGTCACTTCAAGGACTTATCTTCAAGGGAGGGAAGGACAGGTCCCTAGTTGAAGTTTTGAGCTTGCTTACAAATAAGGTGTGGAGTGTGGACAAATTTTATCAGGGCAGAGCAGAAAGCATCCTAACTGCGTGAACAGCAGTTTACTGCGGTGGAGCCAGCTCATGGGGATATTTTCTCGAGCCTGCCCAAACTGGATCTAAACATCCCATGAAATGGCACTGGGAGGAGCTGGAGACCCTGCACCCAGTCTGACAGGTCTCAGTCTGGGAGCGCTTCTCATTCCCAGCTTTAAAATTCCCTCCTAATCTGATTGCGTGCCCTCAGCCATGCGTCCATGCACCAGGATGTCCCATGCAGCAAAACCCCTTGCCCGGGTTAGATCGTGGTGCACAACCAGTGCTCCTCAGCCAGGCACTGGGTTCCACATCCTTTCTCTCTATGCCTGTACGGGCCAAGTCTAATTTGGGCTGCGACATCCTTGGGGCAGGGACCACTTTACATAGTCCTGTGCACAGAAAGTTCTGATCATACAAGGATATAGAAACTGAGGGTCTCTGGATGGTATTGCCTCTCCGATACCAGGCAAATCCCCCCACAGATCTCAGCAGGAGCCAGCCAGGATAAGATGGCAGGATTTATTCTAGCAATAATTAATTCACATATTTGGCTCTTCCAGCCTCTCTTCGTAAATCAAGCTCTTGGATCGTTGCTGTTGCTAATTCCTGAGTAAATCTGCTGCTGTAAATCCCCTTTGCGAAAGGAGGGAGAAAAAGCGAAAGGGGAGGGGGGGGGGGGGGGCGGGGGTGGGAAATAAAAAGAAGTACCAGTTCTCCAAATACTGAAACTCACACCCAGTGGCTGTGCAACCGGAGTGTAAATCCCCCACGCCCACCCAGACAAAGAGCACGATTGTTGGAGCTGGGTTACCTGCGCCTCGCCGGGCGGAGAAAGGGCCGATTCTGCGAGGGGAGCTGCAGATGTGGCGAGAAAGCCCGGGGCCGAGAGAGGTGCTCCCGAGGAGGTGTGCAGAGGTCTGTGCTCAAATAAGCCAGTGAGTCATTTATAAATCACCCCAGTCAAGGGGACCGAGGGCTGTGCTCGGCGCCTGATTGGCTTGGAGGAGGTAATTGCAAGCGAGTACACCCAGGCTAAGCCCAGGAGATAGCCCGGGGAGATAAGGAGACATCTGAAGAGGGACAAGGGCTTTTTTGGATGTCCCCCCTCACCCCACCCCTTCCCGCTGAGGCTTGGGCCGTTTGATCCCCTTTGCAGGTCCCTCCGTGCTCCGGGCTCTCGGTGACAATAGCTCATATTCACCGTCACCCCGGGGCCCCCTCCTTTGCCTGCTTCGGACTCGGGGGCGAGAGAAGATGCTTTTGTTGGCGTGGGCCAGCTTCCCGGCGCGGTGGGTAGCGTCTCCCCGGCCTTTGTGCTCTGGCCGACTCTCCGCCTCCGGAAGGGACAATGGTGCGCTTTGTGCCAGCGCCGGACCCCGCCGCTCGGGCTTGGAAGATGGGCTTGGCAGGGGAAAGCAGCTTCTTTCTTATTTCCAGGTTCAAAGGGCTGAGAGGAGCGGGAAGGAGAGGTGAAGCCCCCGCTACCTGCCCTGCCTTTCCCCTCCGTTGGGAAGAGGTGGAAGCTCTCCGTGGAGCGGGGATGTGCCGGTGAAGATCAGGCTGGTCTATCTGTCATCAGCCTTGCAGGCACGGTCCCCAGGCAGGAGCCACACCTGCTCCACGTGTTCCTCTGGAGGAGAGTTTGACAAGTTCTTCGGATGCCCCTGGCAGTGGACAGGGATGGAGCGGGGAGGTGCCGGATGGGCCATCGGGAGCTGCAGGCTTGGGGGCAGGTATCAGTCAACCTCCTGCCCCGGGAATTTGCTGACGTCTTGGGAAATGCAGCGTTTTGAGCTGAAGAAGGCACTGGTGTGACATGCGTGTTGGCAGGGAGCAGCCAGCTGGGACTTGGGGCAAGGGCTTGTCCCCTCCTGTCACCGTGTCCGTGACCCACACGGGCACCACTGTGCCGAGCTGTGTCCAGGCTCATGGTCCTTCTCCTCCCAGAAGGATTCGAGGGTGAAGGAGCCAGGTACCACTCAGGATGTTTTGGGTTTTTTTTTTGGTTTTTTGTTTGTTTGGTTTATTTTGTGGTTTTTGTTTGTTTGTTTGTTTGGTTGGTTTTTTTTTGGTTGGACTCAATGATCTCAAAGGTCCCTTCCAACCATGAAGATTCTGTGATTCTCTGTCAGAGTTGATGAGCAGGGGACATCACATAGGGAATAGGTCACTAGAAGGAAGCTGTAGGGGGTTATTTGCTGTGGAAGGAATTGATCTTTCCTGTTCCCGTTGTCCCCAAGGACAGCTCGGCATGAGCAGTTTATGAGGGTCGGCTCTGCTGCCCTCCCTGCTCCAGGCTCAGTCCCAAAGTGCAGACACAGGGCAGGTGGGATGTGCTGCCACCTCTGAGCTTTTGTTGGCCTGTGTATGGGGAAAATGATGGGAAAAGGGAGAGGGGAGAGAGAAGGCAGGGCGCCGAGAGAGGGGGGAGACATGGCTGGGGTGGGAGGCAGGAGAAGGCGATGATGTGGGCTTTGCTCGCTCCCAGAGGCTGTCAGAGTGAAAATCTCTGGTACCTTGTGCATTGGTGTTTCATTGCCAAGAAACCTCATCTTATGGAAATCAATCATAGTGTCCGGAGCACGCCAAAGGAACACCCTGCTGGAGTGTGCCAGAGGGAAAGGGGCTGATTCATTGCCATCTGACAGACAGAGGTAATAATTGCCAAGCAGTTATCCTGTAAATATTAATAACCCATATCAAGTGTTTTTTTTTTTTAAAGGGCAGCCTGATATGCGTGGAGCCCTTTGAAACGGAAACGTGTGACATGGCAGGAGGACCAGCCTGCAAGTGTCTGCAGTGGTCCCTGCCACAGGGCAGATCCAGGCAAGCCAGGGCACCAGCACCCAAAGGTCCCAGCCACAGGGGTCCTGCTCGCGAGGGACCACAGAAAGAGAGGAAAGAGCATCTCTGCTGCAGAGACGATGCTGGCATTGCTAAACTGCCTGGATGATCAACTAATGCTAAAAGGGACTTTCACCAATGAAAGATTTTTACCCCTCACTTTCCTAAACTGGCATCCCAGTGTGGGCAGAGCTGTGGAGCTGGAGAAGTGGCCAGGGGCAAGGGGGGAAGGGGGGATAAATATGTTCGAGATCAGTATCTGGGTTTGGAATAGGACCACAGAGCCCTGAATTTAAGCTTCCCCTCTAATCAATCACGGCCATCTCCCTTTGAAGAGGAGAAGCTGCCAAGCAGAGAGGCTGGTGTGGCCAGTCTGTGCATGTGGAGCTCCAGCAAGGCTGGCACACGTCTGCCCCGAGCAAGGCACGTGGCAGAGGGGACAGGTCTCACCCCGGGGACCAGCCAGATCCCTTGGACCAGGGATGCCGGGTCCAAGGCAACGTCTCCCTGGCTGACAGACAGTAAAATGCAGTTACACTGGGATGCAGAACCAAACCGGGCAAAGACACCCAGTGGTGCAGTTTTCTGGGGCTTGTTCTGGGATATTGGCAGGACAAAAGTCTGACTGGTTGGGTTTCTTGCCCACCCGGCATTGGCAAAACCCGAGGAAGTTCTCAATCCTGTGCAAGGTAATCTTGCCCACAGGGGATGACCAGATGTCCCTCCCGCAGGGGCAGAGTCACCAGCGGTTCCCCGGAGCTCGCTGCGGGGGGCTGGCAGCTCCCCGTTACAGGAGCTGCTATTCCAAAGTCCCGGTGGGTGTGATCAGGGAACTGCAAGGTCTTGCCCTGTGGAGAAACCAGCCCCGTACAGGCACCGATGGTCCTTTGGCATTTCTTGCAACGGGAGGTGCAGTCCTGGTCAAATTCCACTTTCAGTAACTATAAATAAAACTCTGATTCTGCATCTTTCCGCTTTGGCCAAACTCACCGTGTGTGGCCCAAGCTGCTCTGCTGGGATGTGTCCACCAACGGCCTGGCCAGGAGGATGTGCAGGGCACAGAGGAGTGTCTGGGGAGCACCGAGGCAGCCCAGAAATCTGGGAAGAACTGGGAGATGGAAAGACACCAGAGAGATTTCCCTGGGTCAAACATGGAGCCCTGGGTGCACGGACTGCTGAGCTGTTTATCTTCTGGTCCGATAACAGCATACCAAGTGCTGGAATGCGTGGATTTATTTGCAGATGATTAATATTAGCAGCTATATTGCACTTAATGAGGGTAATAATTCAGTGGTAATTTACTGCTGGAAGTTATGAGAAAGCTTTCTCGGAGCCCTGAGGTTAGAGTCAGCAGGGAAAGGCAGCGCGGCCCCCCGGGGCGGAGGGGGCTGGTTCCTGGGAGCTCTGCTGGTGGTGGGACCTGCAGGCAGCGCATCCCCCCGACCTGCTTCCCTCCCTCGGACCTGTGGACGGAGCTGCTTCTTGCTTTCAGACAGTTTTGCCAAGGAACCGGGGCTCGTGCAGCCCCGGGCGTGGGTGGGAGCCAGGGGCTGGGATGGAGATGCTGCAGGTGGAGCGGGGCAGCCTTTGTGGTCACTGGAGAGACACTGGTGCTTCCAGGTGGAACTGGGAGGTCCTGAGGGGCTGTTGCTCCATTTAACTCAGGCTGTGACACTTGCATAGGGGACATCTGAAGTTCGGTGGGGTGTCCTGCCTCGCTGTTTGTCCATCTGTCCCTTCAGGAGCTTTTGAAATCCATAGTCTGTCCTAGCCAGAGGGGACAGCAGAGATTGGGGCTGCCAGGTTCCTACAGGAATGAGGAATGAGGTGGCCATTCATGGAGCATTGGACGTGCCCAGTGCCATGGGATGCTCTGATCTGCTGGAGGGCAGACAGGGCTTGGTCCCCGCTGGGTACCTGCAGCGTAGAGAGCAGTGTCACCCACGGGGGCCACATGTCACCGCACAGAGCCTGGCTGGAGCGGCGAGATTCCCAGGGCTGGTTATCACCGTTTCCTTCTCGCCCAGGAATGCAGGTCCCGGGCTCGGGCCGGACGCAACGCTCTCACTGGCAGACGTGGCCGAGCCGCCGGCTCCGTGGTGCCAGGCGATGGAGACACGGGTCTCGCCTGAAAGGGAACCGCCAACTTTTAACACTTCCCAGGCTTCCCCCTTCTGTGCAGGGACAGGCGGTTGGTCTCACCAGCTGGCACAGGGGTCAATGGCTTTATCCGGGGAGGAATGAGGAACACAATGTCCTAGAGGGAGACAGCGGGATTATTTACAGCACCAAAATAAAGGGTGGAATGCAGAAAGGCGTCGGGAGGTTCAAAGCTGCCCCTATGTCTCAGCACCATGTGGACGTTTCATACAGGTTATTTCATGGTGTGAACTTAGAGCTGGGGAGAAGCACCACAACTTTCTGGTTGTCTACTGGAGGGAATTGCCGTGTCCATCTGCTCATGGCCTTCACAACATGCCATAGCCCTGCAGGAACATCTCCAAAGGCAAGGGAAGGGGTGGCCTCCTGATGAGACAGTGTCCCCTGCACGTGTCTATCAAACAAGCCCTATCACATTGGTGCTGGCCCTTGTCTTCAGAGGGGGATCTCCTCACGGGAGAGCCCTGGGCCACAACAGCAGGGCTGGCACGAGCACACTGTGCAAGTGCGTCCCCAAATGGAAGGCTTTGCAGCGTGAGATGTCCTGGCTTGGGGAGCAGAGCATGTTCTGCTGGTCAGAGTCAACCCCACCAGCTCTGATGTCCCTCTGGAGCACACCAAGGACCTCCAGAGCAAGCATCACCCCCGAGAAGACCCTGCCCAGCGGAGGGGCAGCCCTCGGAAAGCATCGTGGAGCAGGCGTGGGCTGTGCGGTGCGTGGCAGACGCTGGGCTGCTTTTGTCCTTGGCAAAGTGCTGAGGCTGGACGGTGCTCTCCTGACAGCCCTTTTCCCAGCTCTGCCTCCGGTGACCTTGAGCAGGGGCTGTTATCTTATTTGCAAAATAGGTGCAAGATAGCTGCCTTCTCCCGGGGAGCGCTCAGCAAGGTCTGCCCAAGGCCCAGGAGCAGCACCCAGCGGTGGGGCGAGGGTGGGGAGCAGCCCCAGCCCACACCTGCAGTCAAAAATGCCTGGTGTCACAGCAGCTCGGGGCGGTGGGGGCCTCCCGGGATCCCCCCCAGCCCGCAGGCGAGGGTCCCGCTCTCCTGGAATCCCGGCTTGGGGCTGGCTCCGGGCTCTGCCTCCCCCCACCACTCATTGCGTCCCCCCTTAGGGCTTTCTGCCCACTCGGTGAATTAGGAGAGTCAACCAAAATGAGTTTGTTTCACACAAACAATTGAATTCCAGTAAAGGGAGGTTTTCCAATTTTTAATTTTTTTTTCTAAAAAAAGAGGAATCTTTCCCCCCAGAAACGTGGGGGGTTTTGTGGAGGAGTCTGGGAGAAGCTCAGCAACACGCAGCTTCTCCCTCCTTGACGGCAGCGTCTGTGCAAGGTGGTGCAAAGCCGGGGGAGCCGGGGGGGTGGGGGCTGTGGGTGAAAAGCAAACGTGGTCCCAGCGGAGCAGGAGCCATCGTGTTGGTACGTGGCCGCCTGCTATGTGGCCTTGGGCAACTCATTAAGGGCCAAAATGCTCAAACCTCAGTGATGGGAGATAAGCCGCGACATAAAACATCTCATTGTTCAGGGCTCTGAGGTCAATATCTTCAGGAGCACCCAGGTGTTTAAAGCGAGGATGGCTGCGATGGAGGTGCTGTCGCCCCTGGTTAGAGAGATCAGGATCCAGCTTTCAGATGAAAGCACCGGCAGCCCGCTTGTGCTTTTTTCCAAAAGTTTTAGGCAGGGTGTTGCCGTGCTGCAGCGATGGCCAGGAGCCGGTGGCATGAGGCCAGGAGCCAGCTCAGGCTGGCTGGAAAGAGTTGGCGGACAGCGGGCGTTTAAAGCTGAATAAATCATTTCAGGCCAGAGGGATGCGATGCCTGGGTGAAATCTGTGGGAGAGTCCCTGCCTTGTGACTCACCCAGGGCTTGCAGGATGGTCCACAGCTCCTGGTCCAGGTCCCTGGCTCCTGGTCTGGTCTGGTCATGTCCCCAGGGATGCTGGTGGCCTCATGCAGGCTGTGCTTTGCAACACCCAAGGGTGCTCAGCCAGCACAGCAAGGAGAATTATGTCTGCACTTTCCTCTTGCTGACCATGGTTCACATCTGTCCAGGCTCTGAGGAGCTGCTTGTTCACGCAGGACAGAGTCTGGCCCATCTCAAGCCAAAAGCAAGGGAATTTGGGGGTGGTGAGCTTCTCGTTGGGCAGCAGGTAGACATCAGCAGGAGGCTGAAGCTGCTCCTGCTCTCCAGGTGCAGATAGCACCAAATTCCTTAGCGAAGACAATGTCCACCCATAGGAAGCACCACTGCTTGGTCCTACCTTGGTCATCACCGAGTTGCCCACCACCCATGCCTGGCCTTGGGCCGGCCCTTTGCCCAGGGAGCCATCCCATCCCGGTGAAACCCATCCTTCATGGACTTTTCCGTATTGCTTTTGCTGCCATTACTCCTGCCCGTCCCCTGCCCGTGCACCGACCCTCGCCACAGCTCTCGGCGTTTCTGGAGGGCTTTGCAAAATGCACATCGACTGCAGCGAGGGGTGGAAAACCCTCCAAGCAGAGCACTGCCATACCTAGTGCCCCACGGGACCACGGAGCAGCCCCCTGCCAGGCTGGCCGGAGCAAACCCCCCCCAGTCCCAGCAGATTGCACTTTGCTGCCGTCCCTCACCCGGCTGGGGGACGCCCGGGGCTCAGGCTGGCTGCTGACTTCAGCAGGGACCTCAGCTGACTGGGGGACTGGCCACAGCCCCTAATCCTCTCTACGTGCCGGCTCGCAGACCTGCTGTGTCCCCCAGCCCCGCTGCTCGCAGCCCCCGGGGCCAGGCAGAGCCCTGTGGCCCCGCATGACCCCGCTCGGGGACACGGTGACAAAATCTCCCGTGCGGTGGGTTTGAAGGAGAAGCATCAATATTTGCCATGAGTAGATGGACAGTGAAGCAGAGGGCGAGGGGACGGCGTCCACTCCCACCTGACTCTGCTCCAAGCGGGGGCTAATTGTGTGTCCCTGGCAGTGGGGGGGACGACAGTGACACAAATCCCATTAGTGTCACCCGCAACGAGCTCACTGCTGGTCGGTTGAGGTGGAATAACGGGGCAATGATTGAGGAAACAAAGAATAGTCATTGAAATAATTAATAGCATCAGCAGTGCTCGTGTGCGGCAGAGCAAGGGGTGCCAGCGCCCTGCGGGATGCTCCGGCGTCGCTCCGTGCCCAGCCCCATCCCACGATGCCAAACCCTTCATTAATGAGCAAACGGGACCCGCACGGGGCTGGGGCTGCCACCGGTGAGAGGGACCGGGCATGGCCAAGCGTGGCACGTGTGGCCGGCGAAAACGTGGGCTGGCATGCTCTCCAGGGAGTTGCAGACCTGCTGCCTGGTGGCACTGGAGGGCAGAGGTAGGGCTTTGCCTGATGCCACGATCTTATTTTTCATGTTTGCAGCTCTTGAGAGGTTACCTGCAACTTTGAACCTCTGGGGGTCATCGTGTTCGGAGCGTTGGTTGCTCTCAATCCCAGCTCCAGCTTAACGGGGCTTCTCCTTCGGAACAGGAAAGCTTGACTTTCTTTAAAATCCGTTCTGCGGATTTTAAGCGACTTCATTTTAACGCTCGCAAGTTGAGGCAGAGAATTTAATCCCGGCCAGCTCCGGGTGCCGCAGGCTGGGGTGGAGGGACACTGGTGGCTGTCCCCGGGGCGCTGGGATGTCCCCGCGGGCTGCGGAGGAGCCGCCGTGGGTCAGCCCTGCCGAGAGGCGGTTTGCAAGGCAAATCCCCGGGCTCGAACCAGACTCCCCACACCTGGAACCAGTCAGAACACAACCAGTCTGGTCCCAGGAGATTAAACGGAGCGCACGCTGCATTTTTGGAGCACCTGGGATGGTGGAAGGTGGGAGAGCTGTTAGGAGTCATTAAACCTCGGAAGCGCTGAAGCAAACTGCAGTCAAGGACTTGGAGTGAGTGTCAGGGGCTAATTCTGCAAATCCCGGGGGCAGCCCTCTCCTCCGTAGGTGCCGGCAGGGTAGGGATGGTCTCCGTTCGGTGCTCAGCATCCTCAGGCTGGGGTTTTAGTGATTTTTGTGTGTAGATTCGATCAGTGAAAGAAAACCTGTGAAGGCAGAGGTGCAGCCCGTCCGAGCGAAGCGCCGAGCCCAGCACCACGGCTGGAAAGTATCTTTGACTTATTAAATACAGCCGCGTGGGGTAGGACAGCGGGAGGGGGAGAGCTCAGGTTGGTTTGGTTTCTGGACTATCCCCGTGGGCCAGTCCCCCGCCGGGGTGAGCTGGTACCGCCGGCTTCACAGGAACTCACTGAGTCACGCAAAGGCAAATATTTTTCGCTTTGATTTTCACCCTGAGAAAATCTCGAGCTGACCTTGTTAATCCTACGCGTCGCAAACCTCCCCCTTGTCCTTTATCGCCTCTCGGCCGGGGGATAGTGTTACCAGCTTAGCACCTCTGGCTGCTCCTGCCAGCATCCTGCCTGGCGCCGTGCCACCCCCACCCCCCCCCGGCTCCCCATCTTCCTGGAGGGACAATTCCTGGGCTGACTCTGACCATCCCAGGGCTGTTGGGTCAGCAGGACCACACCAGTGATCCTACCCAGGAGGGATGGTGGGAGAAGAAAGGCTGGATGGTTGTGGGGGGCTCCAGACTGGTGCTGCACATCTGGAGGTGGGTTAGCCAGGGTCTCTATAGGGTGGTGATGCCACTAGAGATCCTTCCAGCTCCCAAGGATGCAATCTCTTATGCAGCCTTAATTCCTGTGTCTGGAATGATGCTCCATGGCCACACAAGTGCTCAGGTCCCACTATTCATCCCCCTGAGTTTAAGCCCAGCATCTTAGAGTCAAGGGCTCTGGAGCGAGCTGTGCCTGCGGTCCAAGGTCTGACCCCAGCTTGACTGGGTGCTGTGACACGCTCCTGGCCACGGCAGCCTGCTCTGCAGACAGACCCTGAGCCACGCCAGCAGCTCCTGCCTGGCTCCAGCTCCTGCTCGTGGGCTTCGGCACCCTCAGCAGCCCTGGGCACGCGCCAGCGGCTGCCCAGCCCTGGCCGAGGGAGCACCCACTCCACCGAGTGCATTTATTTGACCTGCTCAGCTCTGGGTGTCCAAATTGCTGCTCGCTGGAATAAAACGGATCGAGTTTGCATCCTCCTCCAGCACTGAGAACCACTGGAGAAAGGATGGAATTAGAAAGAATATCACTACAGACACGGATGAACACCCGCCGTCCAAACAAACCGGCCGAGTGTGTTGGCTGATGCTCACTCCGACTGCGCCGGGACGGGGGCTGCATCCCACGGGCGATGCTGAGCACGAGGGGGGCTCCAGCTGAGCATGAGGGGGGCTCCAGCTTGCCCAGCTGCCTTGGGGATACAGGGGGAAGGGGCGCGGGGAGCTCAGGGAGGAAATAGTTAATGCCCCTTTCCTCCCAATATTAAGGGACAAATCCTCTCCTGCGCGGCATGGTGCCCAAATAAACAGGCTGAGCCTTGCGTAAGGAGGAGGGTGGGAAGATCTCTACGTGCCTCTCCAGAGCCTGGCAGGCTAATTACAGCACTGTGGCCCCCCACACCCCCCGCGCCAAGCTCTCGCTCAGGTTTCACCCTGCCCGCACGCACCTGCTGGCCCCATGTCCTGCCACTGTCACAGGTGGGTCCTGTCCCCAGCCTGTGTCACCGCTCGCTGGTCCTGGGTGGGGACCAGCCACGATGGGGCTGTTGCTCATGGAAGCGTCCGGGTGATGCCGGGGCAGAGACCCCACAGCCCCTGGGAAGCTCTGTGGGACCAGTGGGGTCGGTGTGGATGGGTCTGGGGAAGGGTGGCGAGGGGGCAGGAGGTCCCATGGAGACCTGCCCAGGTAGCCACGGGACAGGGTGTCAAGCTGGGGGTCTCCCTGGGTCCCTCCAGCCCTATGGCTCTGCAGCAAGCAGGGTGCTGCAGCCCCAGGGATGCGGCTCCCGAGGCTGCAGGGAAGGTGGCACAGGGTGGCCACGGCCACCTCTCTGGCTGGCTCCAGCTTCTCGAAGGTGCCCGAGCCAGAGCGGGATGGATGCAAGAAGGGAAGCGGCCACTGGGCTCCGTTCCCATCGGGCTCCCTCTGCCGACAACTGCCCTGGCCAGGCCCCCACGCCACCACCGCACACCCACTTTGCACAATGTCCCAGACGCCTCCTCTCTCCCCTGACCCAAAATTTGCACTGGAAAGAAAAAATAATCCAGCCCCAAAATGCATCCTCCTGCCCCAAGAAGCACAGGCTCAGAGGTGCCGGCCTTGCCAGAGGAAAGTCCACGGGAGAGCAGAAGAGCCCGGAGCCCCCACCCCATCCTCCTGCTGCCGGACCACAGGAGCGTTTTGCCACACACATATATAAATAAAATGAAATATTTAATCTCCTTTTTTTCTAAAAAAAGAATCCCTGACAAAGTGCTTTACTGAGGACCCTCACCAGTGAGGCAGGAGGTGGAGGGTGTTTGACAGGGGATGTGCGTGAGAGCAGGGGAAACTGAGGCACGGAACGGTTACATCCGCAGCGGCTGACCCCGGGAGGGGACCCGGCTGCTCTCAGACCTGTGCCGTGGCCACCAGCCCCAGGACAGCTCGTACGCATCGTGAGCACCGCGGGGCCACCCATCCACACACCGGGAAGGGTCACCCGTGGGGACGAGGTCACGGTCTCTGGAAAGGCATCAGCAGCACTGCCCGGCTCCCTTGCACCGTCACCGCAGGGGGGTCGCCTGCTCGGGTGCCGGATGGCAGCGGATCGAGGGGGATGGGGCCACCGTGACGCAGCGGTGATTTGGGAGGCTGCTGGTTTGGGAGAGCAGCTCCGGAGACGTGGGAAGCAGCAAGCCCCGGGATGCGCAGGCACCTGCATCGAGTGGTGACCATCCTGTGTCCCGGCTTGGCCAATCTCTGCAGCCGGACTGGGGCGGGCGGGGGGCACGGACACCCCTGGGCAGAGCTCCAGCAGTGGGCAGCGTGGGGTCCATCACACTCGGGCCATGCTCGTGCGGTACAGCCCGGAGCGCGGTGCGTGCCCAGGGTCAGCAGCAGCTCTTCTTGGGCTTGTCATTGGGAGTGAGTTTGATGGAGTCGGTTAAATAACTCTCAAAAATCCCTTTATACTGGGAAAAAAAAAAGAGAAGAGAAAGGGTGAGTGATGTCAGATCAGAGCCAGCCTAAACGGACTGAAGGACTAGGGAGTGCAGGTTCAGTCCTGATTCGTGATTAAAGACAAAATCCAGGGAAAAGCCATCCTGGTTCAGCCGAGGAGCGGGGCCACCCCACCTGTGTGGCTTGGGGACATGAATGTCCCCATGGGCTGGCCACTAGAGGACAGTGCTGGCGCGCTGTGTGGTACCGCACGCCCTGTTCCTGTCACCACGGGCAGAGAGAAGTAGCAATTCTTACTCTTTTCTAACTTGTTTTAGATCTATTTTAAGAAATCAAACGCTGCTGCGTTTCTGTTTCCTGGGGCTGTCCCACACGTTGTGAACAGAAGATGTTCTGCATCAGGAGGTGGGCTCTGAGGGTCCGTCCCATCAGCTCCGACCAGGGGCTGAGTCCAGCTCCCACCCGATGCCCTGCTGCCGGCCCAGGAGCGATGCTCACCGTCCTTAGCGCCTGCTTTGCGAGCGTCTCAAAAGCCTCCGCAACGTTGATGTTGTTCTTGGCGCTGACTTCAAAATAAGGGATGTCTTTCTCCTTGCACCAGGCCGAGGCAGTCTCCTTGGGTACCTGCGGGAAAGGAGGATGGAGCCACAACACAGCCCTGCGCGGGGCTGCCCGTAGCTGCTGGAGAGGTGGCGGAGGGGACCCTCCTGGCCCACCCAGGATGCTGGCAGTGCAGGCAGCTCTCTGAGATGCTAAATTCCTGCTGCCTTCAGTGGGGACAATCTCTGCTGTGAAGGGCAGCGGGGGGATGCTGCTTCTGCCTCCAAGGGGCATGGGGGAGGCGGCTCCTTGCCTGTGAGCCCTGGTTTCCACATGACCACGGGCAGAAGGATGGTTCTGGAGGCAAAGGAGCAGCGCTCATAAGCTGCTGGGGCACTAAGGCATCCCAATCCACACACCCCAGTCTCCTCCACCCTTACCTGCCGATCGCAGAGGTCTATTTTGTTCCCCAGCACGACCATGGGGAAATCTTGCTCCCTTGGAATGACCTTCTCCAGGAAGTCATCTCGCCAGTTGTCCAGGGCCTCAAAGGACTCCCTGTCCGTCACGTCAAAGGCCAGCATGCAGCCGTCCGAGCCTTTGTAAAAGGTCGACACCATGGACCGGAATCTCTCCTGTCCCCCCGTGTCCCAGATCTAGGGCAGAGAAGGACACGGGTACAGACACACGACACGAGCCCTGCACCTCATGACACCAGTAGGCATTTGGGGACAGCAGGACATGGTGGGACACAGGTGCCACGGGACCGGGACGGGCACCCCGGGCAGTCCCAGCCCCTCTCACCTGCAGTTTCAGGGGGGTGTTGTCCACCGCGAGGACTTTGGTCAGGATGCTGGCCCCCAGCGTGGTGCGATAGTCTTCGTAAAACCTCTTGTGCACGTACTGGTGCAGGAGGGAGGTTTTGCCCACGCTGGCGGGAGGGAAGGGACGCAGGTGAGGGTCTGCCCTGCAAAGCCGGGCTCAGGGGGGTCGGTCGCAGCAAGGATGGGGGCTGCACAGCCCAAGGCTCCTGGGCCAGCGCACACGTGGGGCTTCCCTCCCATCGCCAGCACCACTCCTTACCCCAGAGCTCCTATGATAATTATCTTCAGATCCACCTTCTTGCTGGCATCCATGGACAGGCCCTGTGGGATGAGGCGGGGGGTCACTTGGCCGCAGGGATGGGACCGGTTCCCGGTGATCCCCGCGGCACTGGTGGAGGTGTGGGAGCAGCCATTGCTCCCCATGGCTTTTCCCCGCTCCCATCCTGGCCGTGTCCTCACCATGGCAGCACCGTGGCCGTGCCGGGCCAGCACCCTGCTGCTCAGGTGTCCCGGCGGTGGTGGTGGGGGCAGAAACCCCTGTGACGAGCCTGGCCCACGTCACCTCCTGGGACTGGCTCCTGAGGTGCCGATGCACGTCCAGACACGCCAGCGCGCTGCACCACTAAAAGCTGCTCTCAACAACTTCCCTGCCTCTCCCTCTCCCTCTAAAGTGCAATCCCTCCCCCTAAACCTGGCACAAACCGAAGGTTCTGGGGAAAATTACATTTATTACAGACCACAGCCATCTGGACTTTTCTGGGTGCCCCAAGCACAGCCCAGGGATGCCACCCAGCCTGGGAGCACCCCAAAAAGCTCCCCGCAGTCTGCATCCCAAATGCGTCCTTGTGTCCCCACGTGCTCTGTGCGTGGCCGTCCCGAGGAAGGAGCCCCGAGCACCTCCAGCAGACCCCCTCCCCAGGAAGGGACGAGCATCCCCAGCCACGGCACAGATGGAAACACTTACTGACAGCCTCTTCTCCGCATTTTTCCCTGATGCGCTGGCCGGCCCTGCGCCGTTCCCCCTTGGCACATCGCCCCTGCCCAGGGCGGCTCTCGGCTGTGGGGTCCAGGCTCTCCTGCACCCCCTCCGCCACCCCAGCCCGGCCACGGGCAGCACCCTCAGCATAGGCAGAGCCTCATGCCTCAGCATGCACAAAATTTCCGGTCCTTTTCCCAGCACTGCACTGCTTTCTCAGGAGCCAGGCAGTTTTAAACTCAAAATGGAGTTTCCCAAGCTTTTTGCCCACCGGTTATTGCGCCGGGGGTCTCCTGCTCGGCCATGGTCTCGGCTGCAGCACACTCACCTGCCGGGGCATCCGTCTGCCGGGCAGCCAAGGCTCTGGGCTCCGTTCCAGCTGCCGTCCTGGGGAGGGAAGAGGTAGGAGAGGAGGATCCAGGAAAGGGCGGCCGTCCCCGGCGCTGATTCCCGCCTGCCCGCCGCCCGGGGAAGGCGTCTGCGGGGCCCCGTGCCATGACATCAGCAGAAAGGGGCCGAGATCCTGCCGGAGCTGGCAGAGGAGCAGCAGGCGGGTGCCGGGATGTCACGGCATTTCCCTCAGCTCCGGAGCTCTGCTGGGTGTTCCCCAGCTCAGGGTGTGATAGGGGAAAGAGAACAAGGTCCCCTCCTCTGCTGGGGTTTGGGATTGACTTTTGGCCTCTTCTCTTGCTCAGGATCCCCCGGGACCATTTACCCACCTCCCTGGGACCCCTTATCTGCATTCCTGCCAGGGGATTATTTAGGGCTGAGAATAAAAGCAGCATCCCCGGAGCCCACGGGAGCCACCCTGGACTTTGCTCAGGCAGCTCTGATAACGTGGGGCAGGAAAAGCCGCTTTGGGAGCCGGGGACAGGAGGGGGGACGGTGGCAGGAGCGGAAGGGCAGGGGTCCCTTCGAGGGGGCTGTGGGCTCTGTGCAGCTTCGTCTCCTTTTGCAGGCAGGAGGAGAGGGGCAGGGTGGGAAGCAGGAGTTTTGCAGCTCCCTCACCCTGAATAACAACCGCCGGTGACCTCGGCGGGACCCCGTGCCCGGGGACGCGGGGGGACCTGGGGTCCCCCCGCGTCCCCGGGCACGGGGTCCCGCCGAGGCCACCGGCTTTTGCTTTTCCACTGGTTGCCCTCATTTTTGTAGATATATTTTCCCCCTGTAGACATCCCTTATGGGATCTCAGGGATTATTGCTGCACTCAGCGGGAGAAACCCTCCTCCTCCTCCTTCCCCAGGTGCAATTTTGGGACCTGTCTGGCCAGAAAAATCTGATTTTCCACCCCCCCCTACGGGGCGAGCGCAGGGAGGAGCTTGGATCAGGCAGGAGAAGCACCTGAGCCAGTTCTCACCGGTGGTGGATAAAAGGCTGATGTTTCCCCAGAGCAGGTCTCTGCTAATCCCCGTTTTCAGCCTATTTTTATCACGCTGCTTCACTTTTGCCCTTGCAGCGAGACTTTGTGGTCCAGCCTTCTCCTTTCCTGCCTACTTTTGCCCTCGTTCTTCTCCACGTGTCCCCTCCGAGCCTGGAGGGATGGAGGTTGCTCACCCGGTCAGATGATCGATGCCTCTCCAGGCTGGTGGAGATGGGGTTTACGGTTGCGTTGCTACAGCCAATGCCCGCAGCTACTTCTGCTTTTGGGCAGGAGGGGCCGTACCCATCAGGGCACCCAGCCCAGGCGCCGGCTTTTGTTTGATTTCACAAGAAAAGGGATTTTCCCAAAGCTCCCGCTCTCCTTACCGCTCCTGGTGCGGCCACGCGAGCTTCGCCCCGGATGAAGGCAGTGGGAACGGTGGTGTAAGAGGAGGCGACGGCCAAGATGGTTGCTCAGCAGCTCCTGCAACCACAGTCTGTCGGTCTGACAGTCTACAGTCCTCTCCTGATTGCTTCACCGAGTCAGCAATTCTGAGGAAAATAGCGTGGGGCTTGTGCCCTGTGACTATGAGGAAGGTCTTGCAGCTGGGAGAGGATGAAACACAGGCTGGCAACTGCCACGTCCAGAGGAAAGGCTCGTGTGGATGAGGAGGGGACAGGCTGTTCCCTGCGGCAGGGCTCGCGGGGCAGTGAGAGTGAGGGAAGCAGAAGAAAGCAAAAGGCATCCAAGTGACTAAACTGTTCCCTACGGCTGTTCGGGCACCTCTGCACCCCGGGGGACAGCGGGAGCCTGGTTGCTCCCTATTGGGATGCTGAGTGTTTGCTGGAGCATCCCCTGAGTGCAGGGGGAAGGGCTGGAGACCCCCTGAGACCCACCAAGAGGATGTGGAACGCTCTGGGATCCCAAGAGAACAAGGCGCTGGAGCAGTCCTGGGCAAGTCCAGGCTGGGCCACCTCTTGCTGCTGGCCAGTGGTCGGGGACACCAGGCAGCCCTTCATCATGCTAGGGAAGCTGGATGCTCCCCCAGTGCCTGCGGCCACGGTGATGGGCTGGTGCCCAGCAGCACCTGGGTGTGCTAAGAGTTAAGCTGGAAGAAGGAGAGGAGACCTTTGTCCAGCTGCCCCCGCACCTTATCTGTGCTGTGCCTGGGGAAAGCACGGCTGAGGTGAAGTCAATACAGGAACCGGTTACAGAAACCATATGTTGGTCAGTGGCACAATCAATGTTTCTGGGTAAGGCAGATATTTTCCTTTATTGCAAATGATGAGGCTGAGCCGCAAAGTTTGCAACCAGATCTGAATTTTCCAGTGCTTTCAGACCCAACCCTGGCGTTTGCTCCGGTCTGGGAAAGATACAGCAGCCACAAAGCCTGGCCCCGGCAGTGGGAACCCTGGCCCCTCGGGGGCTGCAGGGCCTTGTGAACCGAGCAAAGGCGCGGATAAAAATAACCCTTCTCTGCGCTTCCCTTTCTCGCTGCCTTCCCTGCGTGTCTCGGGATGCATCATGCATGAGCCACGATTGCTCACGCTTCCTCCCGCATCCCTTGCACCGTCAGCAAGTCCCATGCGTCGCAGTGACTCACGGGGAGCCCCACAGCCCCGTGGACCTCCCCCAAGCCCCCTGGATCCCCAGGACCCCAACCCTCCAAGCCAGCCCATCCCGCAGCCGCTGGCTGCACGCCACTGGTTTGCCCTCTCTCTCTTTGGGCACCCACAACCACGTTGTCTTTTGCAAGTGCCTGGGGGATCAAAGCAAAATTCCCTGGAAATCACCGGTTGTTCTGAGAGTTTTGTGGCACAGAAAGAGCCCCAGGGTCTCCCCAGTCTCCTCCTCACCTTCTTGTTTCCCAGCATCAGCTGAACCTGCTGAAGCGACTTGTTTTCCTGGTGAACTCGCTGCTCCCCCAGCCCCTGCCCTTGGCGGGGAGCTCGTGGGTGCCCACAGCCACCTCTGGGGACTTTCTGCTCCCCATGGGCAAAGTGTCCTCTTCTGCCCATGTGGAAATCCCAGCTAAAGACCACGGAGGCCGACCCTTCAGATCCAGCGCCTCCTGCACCGCCAAGGCTCTGGTAACACCGACCTTGCTGCAGTGCCATGGGTGCACCGAGGCTTTTCGCTCGCCGGGAGGAGGGCAGGGTCCAGGGAAGGAGGATTTAATGTTCCCGTGCATCCCAGCTGAGATCTGCAGGGCTGCTGCTCCCCCTGTCCCCTTAGGACAGGCAACTGCTGGAGAGGGTACAGCAGAGGGCTACAAAGATGATGAGGGGCCCGGAGCATCTCCCTTATGAGGAGAAGCTGAGGGACTTGGGTCTTTTTAGTCTGGAGAAGAGAAGGCTGAGGGGGGATCTGATCAATGTTATAGATACTTAAAGGGTGGGTGTCAGGAGGATGGGGCCAGTCTTTTTTCAGTGGTGCCCAGGGACAGGACAAGAGGGAACGGGCACAAACTTGAACAATAGAAGTTCCATCTAAACATGAGGAGGAACTTCTTTCCTGTGAGGGTGGCAGAGCCCTGGAAGAGGCTGCCCAGAGAGGTGATGGAGTCTCCGTCTCTGGAGACATTCAAACCCCACCTGGACACGTTCCTGTGGGACCCGCTCTGGGTGGACCTGCTCTGGCAGGGGGTTGGACTAGATGATCTCCAGAGGTCCCTTCCAACCCCATGTGATTCTGTGATTCTGTGCTGTGCTAATCAACACAAGCGTGGCAGGTTTTGTTTTATTAAAGCTTTTATTGATCTGTGTTTTAAAAAAAAAAAAAAAAGAGAACCTGCAAAGCAGATCACAGAGCTGCTCAGGACATTTCTATATTCGTTATGAAACTCGGCTTCCTGGCGTGGACCAAACCTCTGCTGGGCTCTTCAGCCGCGGTCCCCGGGTGTCTTCATCACCTCCAGGGACACTGATGTCCCCTGCCCTGCCTGAGGGCAGCAGCCTGATGGCTCCGTTCCCCTCCTGATCTATGGGATGCTGCAGCCCTAAGGGACGGCGGGGGCCAACCCCACCCTGTTATTCCCACGGTCAAAGACGGCATAAAACTGACGGATGAAAACATCACCCAGAATCCAGAGGGGTCCGGCGGGAGGGGCGACGTCCAGCCCCTGGAAGCCGCTGGTGCAGAAGGCCATGCCGTCGCTGTACTCCTGCGGGAGGAGAAGTGCAAAGCTGGGGATGAACCCGAGAGCCTCGTGCACACGGAAACACGCAGGAACGATGTCTGCAGGTCCCATGCATGAAGCACTGGGGCTCGTCACCCGCCGGGACACGCGGCTCAGCTCCCGGGGTGGACCTGGGCCACCTTTGTCTCCGGAGCTGCTTTTCCAACCCAGGGGATGGGAATTGGGGGTGATGGCACCCTTGGAGCCACAGCCGTACCATGAGGGTGTAGGCCTGGGCACTGAGCATGTAGGGAAGCCCGTTGATGGTGAAGGTCACGTCGGGCATCACGTTGAGGTTGCTGCACTCCACGGCGTACTGCGGAATAGCCGGGCAGCTCAGCGGGGCTGCTCCACGGGACGTCCATCCCGGTGGGTGGGGGTCCCAGGACTTTGCCCCCTCCTCTCCCCACCCTCGCTCTCACCTCTCCGTCCACAGGTGTGGCACCAATATAGCTCTGCAGTTCTTTCATATCCTTGGTGGGACCTGTGATGAGCGAGGTCCCGGTGTCCACGATGGCCTGGCAGCCGTTGGCACAGAAAGCCACTGTCCCACCCACCTGGATGCTGGAGGAGGAGGAAAGAGAGAAGGACCAGGAGGGAATTATCCTGTTCCCCTGCCCCAGCCCAGCCCTTCCCTCCCTGCCCAGCACCACTCACTTGTCCAGCTGGATCTGCCAGTACCCTTGCTGGGTGACCGGCACCCAGTTCAAGGTCCCCGTGAAGCGGGAGGGGTCAAAGCCACCAAAGAGCAGCTCTCCTCCCAGGGAGGATTCGGGGTTCCTGGAGAGAGGAGGAGTAAACGTGAGGGATTTTCTCCCTTTTACTTTGCACATCACATTTTAAATGGGTGGATTTATACCCACTGTCTTCCTTAGGGTCATTCACTTTATTCCTGTAAGGCCTCAGTTCTGTGATGCTCAGCATGGGACCAAAAAAACCCCTTTAGTATTTCCAGAAAACACCCTTATTTTAGCAGCCCCCCCAAAAAAACCCCAATGACTGAGGCAAAAAACCAACAGCCTGCAGCAAAGCCATGTCCATACGTGCTCATGTAGACGGAGAACATGGGCAGCTCCACCAGATTTTGTGCCATCATGTTGTCAAAGACGGGGGTGACCCCATCCACAGCCAGGGAGGGGTAAGCCAGCCCCAGGATCCCATCGAACTGGGCATCCAGGAAGGCTTTTCCTGGCTCGCTGACGCTCTCTGCAAACTGCTGGTTGCTCACGGTGAGGCCCTCGACCTGTGGGGAGGAGAAGGCTCGATGGTGATGCTGAGTCTGTAGGCAAGTCCCAGGCACTTTGTCCAGAGCAGGAGAAACCAAAGATGACTCACGGCTACTTGGTCAGATCCGATCACCCCCGTCAAGCTGCCGGTCCCGTACTGGATGGAGAAGGGGGTTCCTACCGCCTGGTACGTGCTGGACTCTGAGGGATGAAACTTGGTGTGCGCAGCTGGGGAAGGAGATGGGAGCTCTCACCAGAAATGCTATTTATCTGCATGGCCATGGGTGCCAGGAGCCCCAGCCATGGCTGGTGGCAGCGACCAGCCTTGGAGCAAATCGATGGGGCAACGTGGCATCACCAAAATGCCTGTGTCATGGACACGCTGCTGAGGGAAAGAACTGCTCACGGGACAAGGGGGCACGCTGGTGTTTGGAGGAGGGGTAAACCTTACCCCACTTCAATCTGCCTGAAAGGGGTGAGGCTTGTTAAGGGGAGTGGGATTAGCTCTTGCAGTATTTTTGTGAGACCTGAAGATCATAGAATCATAGAATAGTTTGGGTTGGGAGAGAGCTTAAAGATCATTTAGTCCCACACCTCTGCCCTGGGCAGGGACACCTCCCACCAGACCAGGTTGCTCCAAGCCCCCTCCAACCTGGCCTTGAACCCCTCCAGGGATGGGGCAGCCACAGCTTCTCTGATCAGCACCATCTGCCTGTTTTACAGACAGAAGCAGCCCCCCAGACACCGCTGTACTCATCTACTCTCCCCAGCTGCCCTTGGGCTCCATCGGAAGGAGCCGAGGAGCCCTGGGGCTGCTCAGAGATGCCCCGTGTCCAAGGACAGCCAGGGCTGGACTCGCCAGAGCTGGCTCATGGCTGACAGCCCCAACAAGCCCTGTGCTTGTCACCCGCTGAGCCCCTGGGCAACCAGCCCGGAGCTGTGCCATGCTCTCTGTGCCCGTCTTGTTCCTGCCGCCCAGCCCCGTGGTGACAAGCTATATTATGTGCTCTCATCTTTGCCTGCTTGTTTAAAGGCTCTCCCATAAGAATGGTCTAAAGAACACGTCCCGTCTCTCCCGCGGGCTGATGGTGCTGGTGGTGTGATTGCCGCCTGCGCCTGAGCAAACAAACCCACTGAGCACCCCCCCCCCCCCCCAGCCACCCCCCGGGTTTCTGTTATCCCTGTGTGCCTCGGGGGGCTCAGCTGGGTGGGGGGTCCCCCCAGTGTCCCTGGATTGTGTGTGCTGGTGACCCCACGGCCTCGCTGGGGCCACCCCAGGGGTCCCACCGCTGCTGGCCGGGGGGGGTGTGAGCCCCCACTCACCACAGGCTTTGCTGACGCAGTAGATGGACGGCACCCAGAGGTTGGAGGAGCCTGTGTCAAATACCACGGTGAAGTTCTGGGGGGGGGTCCCGATGGAAATCTGCCCGAAATACTCCATCTGGCACAGAGTGGAGAAGAGACCACTGTCAGCCATCAGCACGCCAAGAAATCCTGGGAAAGGGGAGCCTGTGCCAGGGGGGGCTGCAGGGAACTGATGGGGTTCGGTGCGGGGGATGGCTGGCACCGGGGCAGCGTTTGATCTCTCACGGCCACATCGTGCCAGGCAAAATATAGGAAGCAAATATTTAAGGAACAGCAAGGCCAGCCCAGAACAAAAGGCAGGACGGTGGGTGCGGGCGCCATCCTCTTCCCGCTGGATTCAGTGGGAAGGCAGGACCCTGAGGGGACCCTCATCAGCGGGATGCAGACAGTGGCAGGGGCTTTGGGGACAGGACCCTCATGCTGCAGGGAACGGGGTGAACTTGGGGAACACCCTCCACCTCTGGGTCCTTTGTGATGGGGACTTCCCTGCTGCCTGAGATATGTGTTCATTTGGGAGGAAATTTGTCTCCCCGCAGTGTGCCCGAGAGCGTGGCGGGCTCGGGGAGGGCAGCAGGCAGGGGGAGGGCTGGCAGTGCCTGCCATGAATGCGGTCCCTTGTCCCTTCTCATCATCACATTCCTGGGAACAAAGGTCCAGGCGGGAGCAGGCAGGCGGCGAGCCCTGGCACGCCGGAACACTGGCTGCAGGAATGGGCTTTGTGGGAAGCATTTGGGCATTGGGGACCACTCACTAATGACCTTTTGGGGTGTCTGCTGGGACTCGGCACCCCTTCCCCAGCCCTCGCTGCCACCACGCTTACGTCCAGGTAGTTGATGAGGGGCTCGTTGGTCTCCGGGAAGGCGGCGCAGTCCTCGCTGTACTGGACCATGTCCAGCCTGTGGGCTTTCCAGAAGTGGGAGAGCTGCCCACGGTCCCGCAGCGTCTTCCGCAGGGAGCGGTGACGCCTCAGGGTCACCCTGGGGGAACAAGGGTCCCGGTGACTTGCCCTGGGGCCACCAATGATGCCGATGTCCTGCAGTCCCCCACCTCCACCCTGAGGGTCCCCATGCCACCAGGATGCAGGTCCAGAGCCTGCTTCCCTGCATCCCCCACGATGATGCTCTCTAGCTGGGGCAGAGTGAAACGGGGCATCTGAGGTGTTTTAGGAGACAGCAAATCAAGGGCAAAGCCGGCAGGAGAGCCCACAAGCCTGATTGCAGTGAGGGGTCGGGCAGGAGCTCAGCAGGACTGATGGAAAAGGACCCTCAGGCTGGGAGAGGGGACTTCATGCCGGTGTTTTCTGCCCCGTCTGCTTGCACAGCCCTGGGCTGGAGCTGGTGGCTCATCCCCCAGCCTTCGCTGCAGCCCACTGCTGCTCCCTCCATCCAGAGGGATGGAGACGGCCACGGAGCTGATGGGAGCAAACCAGCAAAGCCATGCATGGTCCCTGCATGGTCCCCACTTTCCCGTGACACCACAGGGTGCTGGGGGAGCTCAGCTCTGCCCACACATCACTGCTGCGCTCGGCGCCGGCTGCACCCCGGGAGCAAAGCCCCTCCGAGAGCCCAGGGAGCTGGGGGGACACCCTGGGGACCCCCCCTTACCTTTTCAAGCCGCTGGCCAGGGAGAGGCAGAGCATGGCGAGGAGGAGGAGGCGCTTCATGTCGGCCGGGCTCTGCAGGTGCGGGCAGCGCCGCGGCGTTGTTCTTATACCACCAGGTACACCCTCGCCCCACTGCGCCCGCGATAACGCCCTGCTCAATGTCAACACGGGGCTTTGGCGGTGGAAATGAATCACTGGCCACGTCCCAGGCGAGGCAGAGGCAGAGCCAGTGCCCCAGGGTCAAGTTTATTCTTGTGGGCGAGGGGCCGAGCAGGACGGGGCACGGGGACGTGCCGGGCGCTGGGCCGGGGGGGGGGGGTCGGCTGCTTTTGGGGGCAGCGAAGGTCCTGCAGCAGGAGCAGAACGGGGTCCCCATCCCACCACCAGGCCCTTATCCACTGGAAATCGCATGGCCCAGCTAAACTGGTGGAACCCCCCCAAAATGCTCCGTTTCCCCTTTCCTCTGCCCCGCAGCCTCCCCAGGGACCTGCCTGATGCCATGGGGTGCTGGGGGGGGTGCAGGAAAGGGAAGCGTTCGTAGCATCGGGTGGTGGCTGAACAGACTTTAAAAGGCAAAGACTAATTAGCAGTGGGGGACTGCTCAGGAATCTGCAACTTTCCCTTTCAAACAGCAGTCAGTGTCATCAAAGCCCGGTCGGCTTTGCGCGGCAGACAGTTACATGGTGCCTTACAGCCGCTAATGGGCTCTTCCCCGGTGGCTGATTTTTGTTTAACACAGGACGGCCGTCTCATTAAGCCCCTGTGAATGCAAATAAAAAATGCTAACGAACAAATAAAGCCTTCAGGTCTGGAGGGGAGGCGAGTGGGGGGAGGCGAGGCTTTTCTTGCTGCCACCAACCTCTCCGATGCCGTGTCCTCCTCGTGGTTGTTTTCTCTGTGTACGGCAAAGCAATCACTGGTGATGGGCAGCACGAAGCTGGGGGGTTTTACCCGGTAAGTAGAGTTCATGCAATTAATGGGGTTTCTACCCTTAGCACTGTTCTAATCAAATTTCCATTTATCTCGGTTAGGCCATTTTATCTAATTAAAGTCCTCGCCCCGGGAAAATAAAGCCCTTGCCTGTGGGGACAGGTACCGGCGGGGCTGTGAGCCCAACGTGGCTACCGGCACCCGGCCTGAGAAAGAGCCACCTCCCTTCTCCTCTTAGGGGGGGTCTTGTCTCTCTGTCCCCAGGATCTGCTGCCGGGCTCCTCCCTCCATGGCTTAAGACGGGTTTAAGCTTAAAAAAATCCCATTAAAGGTTTCTTCGGCGTGAGCGCAGGGACGTGGGGCACGGCGGAGACGATGATGCTGGATGCAGACATTTCTTCCGAGTCAAGTGCAAACTCCCTGCGCTTCCCCAGGCCCACGTTCCTGGCTGCAGTATTTTTTACCGAGTAGCTTTGATGCAAAACTATTAACCTATTTCCCTTTTAAGGTGCAGTTTAATGTACCGGCCTCCCTTCTCATCCTAATCACGTATTCATGGAAGGGATTTAAAAAACAAACAAACAAACATCCTAAACCCAAACCAATGGCAGCAAGTGCCAGATCAGCTGAAAAGCAGCAACTCGATTGTTACGGACATGGTTCATAACCCGAAAATTCCATAAGAAAATCCAGCCTGAAGGGTCATTTGGCTTCTGAGATAAACGGGAGTGTGAGCTGTAGCACAGATGAGCCAAATACTTTAAGCAAAATAGTTTATTTAGTGGAAAAGCTCTCTAATTGGATCATAATAATCTGCAAACTCATGACAGTAGATTCAGAGTTAAAATACGAAGACTAAAGAAATAAAGAGACCCAACCTTTCATTTAGAAATTTTTGAAGTTAAGCAAATCTATTTCTACTTTTACTTAGTTATTTTAAAAGTAGTTTTGAAACCTAAACTCTTAAAGGCAAATAAAAACTGTGTTTCAACTCTAACGAAATATTTTTTTTCCTCTTTCTTTTGGGAGCCAATGCAAGACTCAGACGTATTTGTCCAGAAAATTGGGAAAAAAGGCTTTGTTTCACACGCCTTTATGGCACCTCCTGATGTGGCGGAGGGAGCCCTGAGCAACAGACCAAAACATGCAGAATTATTTATAAGACCGAAGGCCTTTGAATCCATCTTGTTAATAAAACAGCAGAAAAGGCGCTTATGTTCAGAAGAAATGGAATGAAACGTGACTGCCAGCTACTGGAACATCCCAGGTCTTATAAGTAATATATGGCCTACATACAGTCCTGTGTTACTCCCAGGCAGTAGCTGTCATAAACCGTACCTTACCCCATCCAGCTTTACATATTTGCCCTCGGATCCGTTAGAAATTGGTTATGCACCTTGTGTGGAAAACATGCCTCTTACCAGCTCAGTGTACGACGCTTTACTCATTTTAAGAAACCCACTTTCAGGCTAAAAATATGTTATCTGTGGGGTTTTTTTTTTTCATATTTCCTTTACTTCAGCCACTTCCACTATTAGCTCTCACAGATTCAAATCGCACCCAAGTAGCATTTTCTGAAAAGCCTTTTCTTTTTTTCTGTTTATCAAATACTTCTTCCACCTGTTAATCTGTGTATGCATCATTGAGCACTTGAAAGAGTGAAACCCTGCAATAGCAAACACTTACTTTAAAAAAAAAAAAGATAAAAACAAGCAAGCTTCAGTTAAATATTTACCCGAGGCACAGAAGCTGCGGGTGAAGCAGGACTAGAATCCCCCTGTGATGGAGATGATGTGGTCCCCATGGTCCCAGGGGATGGGGGGGATATGGGCAGTGACTGGCTCACAGCAGGGACCTGGTGGGGGACCCCAACTCGCGATGCAGCTCCTGGGGGTGAATCCGGCATCTGGGGGTATGTAGAGTTTCTCAAGACCTGTTTCTCTTCATCTGCAGAAAGTCTGGGAAGGCTCAGTGGGATGCCAGGATGTTACCTCCTCGGGAGAGCATTGCTATGGGAGCATGGGGGTGATGGAGATGATTAAACACCAGTGGGCACCGTCCCCAGGAGTCAGAGACCCCGTGAGAAGGGGGGTCCCTAGCTCCCTGCCCATCTATCTCCTGCCAGGGAAGAAGCAGAAGAGGTCAGGCTGCTGCAGGGCATCTCCAGCACCAAAAGCTGCTTCAGTGTCAGAGCTGAAAAGTCAGTTCTTATGGAGTGGTCCCCCAGAGCTCCCCAAATCTGCTGTGAACCGACAAGAGTGGGTTTGTGACTCTGCCGTTATTAAGTGATGCAGCAAGTGACCACAAGCCAGAATTTTTTTCCAGAAAATGGGCAGGTGGAGGCCCATTGATTCACCCCCAGCAGACACCAAGCCATGCCAGCCTCTGCGACCACATCCCTTATGATTTAAAATGCTTTACCCCAATAGAAGACTTTCACTTGGGAGCACCCAGAGCGCTTTTTGGGTGGCAACTGAATTACTTATGGCTAAGCCAGCTCCACTGCAGCTGGGCAGAGCTCTCTGCCCACAGGGATCAATTTGCTCCAACGAAGCTCAGCTGCATTTTAGCACAAAATTGCTGGAAGACGGAGCAAAAAGGGGGATGCCTCTAAAGAGGACCACCTAGGGGGATACAGCGTCCCCAGCCCCGGAGCAGAAGCGGCTGCAGAACAGCAGAGAAACACCCAAGTATATTTAAATGAGCGGGTTGACAGAGGGGAAGCGTCATGGAACCTCGTGTGGGCTCATTCCTACCATAACCATGGGGGTAGAGCGAGACCGCATCCGGCACTGAGCCATCGAGGCTTCTGCACTGCTGGACCCCCAAAAATGCTGCCAAAACATCTTTAATTCCTGCTCCCTCCACAGCCCCGGCTGTCCAAGTCCGGTGGGAAAGGGAACGTATGAAAAGCTCTGGTTCCCCAGGTAAAACCCATTGGATATTGCTCTCCACCGGCTGTTGCACGCGATGCCTGGGAAAGCGGAGGGGTCGAACATCGGGACGAGAGCTGGGTTTGGTGTCTGCATCCGAGGGATGCATCGCTGCCGGCCTGAGCTTTGCCTGGGGCAGCCAGGCCTGGCTCAAATGGGATCAAAATAATTAAATAATTTAAATTAATTCCTGTGATTTTGCTTACCTTTAGATTGAATGTAGATGTTGTGAATTCACTCCTCGGCAACCAGCCAAGTGGGAGCTCTCTACAAGCCTCGATTTCAGTAGGGCATCTGCCTTGAGAAAGGGTTAATATCCTGGGGGCTGGAGGGAGGGAGGCTCACAGCCACTTACCTAATACACCAACACAGTTCACGTGCCGCCAGCATCTTACTAGCTGTTATCTTCAAAATAGATATTTCAATACGCATATGCGTATCAGTTCTTCAATCTCGCCATACCCCATCGCAGCACAGAAGCTGCCTGCTACTGATATTTGGATTTGGGTCTTATTTTGCAATTTCCTTTTGAACAGCTCATTTTTCAGATTGTTATCTGCTGCTGCAGCGTCTCCTGCCCCACCATAGGAAATGAGCCGTTTAAGAATCACAGCCATTTGAGAAGGATATTTGGGGACAAATCAGTTCGATAAGGGAGGGGAAAAATTCCAGCGAGAAATGGACTTTTAGCTTGGCAGTTGCCAAACTGTTTGGGTAAGTGGAATTTCACAGGAGATTGGTGAGGCTATCGGAAAAGCGTTTGATGAATTACTCTTAGAAATGTGTCATAGAGGAAATTATAGCATCTGATCCATAGGGTGGATAATGCCTTTGCTCTAACTATCAATCTATCTATCAGGCTATCAATCATATTCTTATTATGGCTCCTTTAATCATCATATCAAAACTTTAGTTGAAGGTAACGTCCCTCTTTTAGCCATTTATAAACAGTAAGTACATACGCATTGAGTGAAAATTTAAAGTGCTTTTTTGCAAGTGACGGATCACAAAATGAATGCCCTCGATTGATGTCCTTTGTTATAAATCTCTTGAATATTATGGCCAAAAGTCCCAAGCCAAGGGCTCCAGTTCAGGTGTATGTGTTTTCTGATTATGTGCCTTAAGTCCCCTTAACTTCAACAGGATTTAAGCGCTCACCTAAAATGAAATCCGAGGTGTTTCGAATGTAGAGGTGTTGAAGAGCCACCGACCTTTCTGGCTGGATCTTGACCGATGCAAGAGCCCAACACCAAACCCATGGCCACCTTTTGGTTACTTTCTTCTATGGGTCTTTTTTTTTTTCCAGATTATAGTTAACGCATATTTTTTGTGGATTTAAAGAAGAAAAATAAAGAAATGTGAGAGCAGATTAAAGCAACATTTAAGTTCCTGTTACCGCTAGCGCCGCGGTGGAGCCCAGAAGCTCCAGCCAAGTGTCAGAAAGGACCAAGGCGGCAGTGAATAAAACCGTAAAGCTCGATGATAACGGCGGGGAGGGGTCTGGGGCTGGGGAAGGGTCCGTATGCGAGGGAGGGAGGGAGGGAGGGAGGGATGGGTGCCTTGACTTTATACCTGCAACGTCAGACCACGGCTTGCAAGTGGCGAGACCAATCTCTGGTTGATGTGGAGCAGCGTGAAGCTCAATGGGACCATTTTGGTTGATTGCCACCAGGGCTGGCTGCCTCTCTCTGTCCCACCCAGGACCTCTGGTGCTTTGCGGGGTGTCACACCGGCCACCGAGACGCCTGGCAGGGAGGATGAGCACTTGCGAGTGGTGAGTACAGCATCCCGGGCTGAAGAACCTCAGGTAGCCCTTTGCACCCCCTTGCAGTGGGGGGAACGCTCTAAGATGGAAGGGTGACCCTACTCTGGGCACCTTTCTGCTCGGTTTCTTGGTCCTCGCCTGGCTGTGCTCTGGCCATGGGGATGCTGTGCCGTGGGGATGCTGCAGCCCCTGTCACTGGTGACACCGCTCCTGCTTTTTGCTGCTCTGGGGACAATTCCACATTGTCACTGGGTGGCCGTGCTTGGCAGACACACAGGCACGAGTGGCAGAAACGGCTTGTGATTTTGGCAGGAGCCATATTCGTAGCTTCTCCCTTCCTGCACACTCCCCCCCCCGCTGGCAGTGAGGCTTTCGAAAACCCTGCTTAAGACGGGCACCCAAAAAAAAGAAGTGCAAGGAGCACGAGTCATTTTTGAAAATGAAGCCCCAGATTTCGGGGCACGTCACCTTAAAGAGAAAAAGCAAAACCAAAAAACTGTACCAGCAAACCTTGGTCTAAAACCCGCTCTGAAGCAATGGCAGCCAAACGGTGCCGGAAAGATTTAAAGTAATTTTGGTTGTTTCTTTCACTTTGACAAAATATTTTCCTCCTGTTCAGGTGGGTGCTTGTGGCCATCTCAGCTGTCACCCTGATCCTATACGCTCTCCTCTTGCTGACACTATACATCATGCTCAGCAGGAAAATAGGTAATTTACTGTCTCCTCATTCTTGCTCGTGATCGTCCAGTTCAAAGAGAGAGAGTTTTTTCTCCAGAGCTTCAGCATCCCCCGGTCTGTGAAGCAAAACCAAGTCCTTGTTCTGGGGCTGGTTCTCGGGGAAGGAGAGCTGATGGAGCCAACGGGGGTGAGGGTGGGAGCCGGGCACCCCAGGGACCCGCCAGACCCCCGGGTGGGACAGGGATGGGGATGGGTCAGGGCAGGGACTGACACGGGCATCGCTGCCCTGTGCTGGGGGCCGGGCTGTGGCCGGGGGCTGCCCCGACAGCCGCTGTGTGTGGCGTGGGCAGCATGGGGTAGGGTTAGACAGCCTTTTGTTTTTTCGAAAACATTTTCTTTTATTGCTCCGGTTAGTAAAGCGGTGGAAAAACACCATCAGGATCCATTTGCAAAATATTAACTTGGATGAAGCTACTACTTCCAGCAGAAAAATCTTTCCCCCAAAACTTCTGCCCACATTTGTGGGTAATAACCCACACAACCAAGCTCTGCTTGGCCCCGCGGGTCGAACCCTTTTCAAACTTGCACGGGAAGAGGCCCCGATGGCGTGATTTAACGCTGGGGTCTTTCGTTGTGGGAGGACGGGGCACGCACTTAACCATCTCGGTAATTGAATTGATAGATATTTGCCTGCTCCAAGACATGACAATAATTATTGCGAGCACCGAACTGGCTTTGCCGGGGGGCAGTGCTGGGGTTCAGGGAGCAGGGGGGTGTCCGTATGGCATGGCGTGTGGGGTGCGTGGGACACAGCCGGGGTCTCGGGCTGGAGCAAGGCACTAACTGGCCTCTCGGTTGCAGCCAGCCATTCCCGCGGGGAGCGGGCCAGCAGTAGCCCCCCGGCACAGCCCCAGCAGCCGCCCACCTCCTCGGTGGGAGGGGAAGGGGCGCAGAGACCGACCTACACAGGTAAGGGGGGATCCTGCGGCAACGGGGGTTTGTCCTGGCACGTGAATATAAAGGTGTGGTATTGCATTTGTGCAATTCCTGCTTCCTTAGCCCTCTGTGAGGAGCCTCACTGGCTGTTTCTGGGATGGGAGAGGGGGCAAGCGGCCGGGCGAAGGGCAGGCACAACAGCCGATGGCAATTCCCGCATCCTCCTGCCTCCCTGGGCTTTCCCTGCCCCGTTCCCCATGGGCAGGCGGGTGACGAGGGGAGGGATTACTCTGATGCCCTTTGGATTTTCCATTTCCACCCTCCCTCGAGTGCTGTTTGCTTTTTCTCCCTGGTCATTTTTTTTTCCCTTTAACCCCCCAAGTAGCGATGGCGGTGGTAACGTTTCCTGTTTTTAAGGGGGCAGTGACACGTCTTCAGAGACCTCAGAGGACTCGGACAGCAGCCCTTCCAGCCCGCAGGTACGGCCGCGGGCAGACTTTTGCCAGGACCAACCCCAGCCGCAGCGGTGGAGCTGACGGTGCCGTGTCCCCACGGCTCCTGCCCGGCTGGAGACCCACAGAGCATCGATCTGGGGGGGGCAAATGCATTGAAACACATTGAAATACCAGCATGAGGTATTTCAGTGAGGTTCAATGAGGCCGGGGTGGTGGTTGTCACCTGCCATACGTGACGTTCCCCATTTAGAGAGGAACATCCCCAGGGGGCAGGGGGGTACAACCCAGGCACCTTGAGCGGCTCCGCGCCTTCGTGTGGGTTTAAGGGCAAAGCCACCCCGGGTGGATGCTGGTGCCTGACCTGGGGTTCATGTCTGCTTCTCCAGGGCCCACGCGCAACAGAAAACCTCAATTACACGTCCCTGGTCTTCCCAGGGAAAGGCCGTGGTCCAGGCTCCACCGGGGACTACGAGAACATGAAGACTGGGGTGGACTATGTCAACGTGGACCCGAAGAAGAGGAAAGTGGATTTCTGGTCCTGCTCCAGCCCCGTGGCATCCAAGTCCATCGAGTACACGGAGGTGAAGCTGTGACTCCTGGGATGCTGCTGGCAGGGTAGGGGCTCAGACCGCTGCTGGGACGGGCAGATGCCCGGAGCCCCCAGCAGCCGTGGGACCAGGGTTTCCCCCTCCCCTTGCCTCGGTCAGTGCCTGGCACCGCCTGATGCCTGACAGCTTTTATTCCTTGTAACACTTGAACCCGCCAATACAATTTGCTTGGTATTTTACTTAAATGCATCACTGTTCCTGAAGGCTGCTGAGCGTGGGATGGCACAGGAAAGCGTTTCTCCTGCCCAGGCTGAAACGTGCACTCCAGTTCTGTGGGATGGCCCTTTTTCTCATTTCATGAGAGCAAATGAAACTTCCCCCCCCCGTCCCTCAAAATGTGATGTAGTTCAGGGAGGGAAACACTGGTCTTTAAAATATCCACCCAGACCGGCTGGCATCTCCTCTGCATGATGCTTTCTTTGCTGATGGCTGTCATAAAATACTTTTAAATACAGTTTCTCCACTGCCTTTGCCCTCACTACCCGATAAGCCCTGATTCATCGTCCTCCCCCGCGCTCTTTTCCTTTGATGCTAAAAGTCTTTCCAAGTCCCCATCGCCCTCAGAGCTGTCGCTGGGACTGGGGTGGCCACGAGGGTGGCTTGACCCCCAGCCATACATCAGGGGGATGCCAGGGCCAGGGAAGGAGGGTGGCCCTGCCAGGGAGCTTCCTCCCCAGCTGAAAGCCGTAGGCATTAGCCCAGCTGGAAAAGGGCCGGGGCCTTCCCAGGGGATTTATATGCTCCCTCCTCAGCTGGAGGAGGCTGCTGGCCCCTCCGGGCTGTGAGGGGCACAGCACTGGACCACAGGTCTCCATGTGGGTGTAGGTAAGTCAAATCCCTGTGCTGCGTGGGGAGGGACGATATTCCCTGTCTCCCACCTTCTGCTTTTCCTGCTTTATCCCTGCACCAAATTCCCTGGGTGCAGGAGTTGGGATCTCCCCACCGGAGTGATGCCTGCACCCAGCAGAGCTGCAGAGGATGGGGGGGTCAGTGCCCTGGGCTGGGGCACATGCCACTGTCCCCACTGTGATTTGCCACCAGGTTGCACATTTTCCTTAACTATTGGTTTGATTTCCTGGGGACTCATGGTCCAGCACTGTAATTTTCTCTAACAAAACTGAGCTGAGGGCTCTCCAGCTTGCAGAGATAAGCTTGGGATTGTGAAGGGAACATGCTCGAAGGCTGTTATCTTCTCTGAGGTGCTGCGTCCCCTGCCCATCACTGATTACATCTGCCAGGTCACCTTCATGCTCCTGAGGTCTGGGAGAACCGGTGCCCACGGCTGGGGCTCCCTGTCCTTGCTCTGCCACAGCAAATCACTGCTGCAAACGGAGCCAGCTCCTTCCCATCACTCTGCAGCTTGTTACCTATGATTTTACAAGAAATAAACCTCCCAAGTGCTGAGAAGGGGAGCTCTGCAATAGCTGGGAGCTCTGTTTGGGGGACAAGAGCTGCTGCTTCCCAGGGATGGAGCTGCCCCAAGTGCATCTCAGATCGGCTCAGCAGGGATGTGCTTTAATGAAAGGTTGTGAGAACGATCGATTTGGTATCGATCCCGGAGGGGTCAGGCACTCCTGACTCCTGGTTTTATGACCTTGTTGTGCAGATTGGGCCCAACTTGAAGGGCACATGAAGGAAAATGTGCAAAACCCCAAACCATCTCTGGGAAACGTCCCTGAAGGCCAGGAGAGGTGTGTTCATGGAACTGCAAAACCCAGATAGTGACGGTTTCTGGAAAAACGGATTCAAATGCTTGGTGATTAAAAAGTGAAAATAATTTAAGAGTTAAAAAACCCTTTATTCTTAATGTCTTATTTTTATGGATTTAGCCTGTGGTAACAGAGGGATTAATGCACCTTGCTTGTGGGGAATTCAGTACCTTCGGTGCTTGCTGGGGCAGTTGTACATCGCCCATCAGCAGCTTTTGAGTTCGACTCCCAGAGCAAAGGGATGCTCTTGCCTGCCTCCCTCCTGCTTTTTTCTTCAGTTAAACAGCTTCTGGGAGACCCACAACACGCAGGGAGAAGGGCAGGGGCCAGGATGGCGCTGCAAGGGCATGGCTCACCGCCGGCCACCCCTCCTCTGTGCTCCCAGCTCCCCAGAGCCGTCCCCGAGCCTCGGGTGGTTTCGGCACTCTGATCTCTGCTAAATACCACAAAAGCAGCAGCAATTTGAGAGCAGCTCTTTAATGGGACGCAGCAGCTGCTGAGCAACCCGGAGCAGCAGTGGGGGCTGCGAGCAAAGCTGATGGAGAGTGTCGGGGTGCGGAGGGAGGGAGGCAGGATCTGCCTGGGCAAGCTGGAGCCGGGCCCGGGCTACTGCCAGCAGCTCGGTGGTGGTGTCCGTGTTGTGTTTCAGATGTTCACACCAGCGCGGTGCGATGCCGCTGTGCGGTAGCAGGACGGCTGTGTGTGACAGGAGGGGACATTTCTGCCCTGTGGCTTTGGCTCCATCCCTGTCCCCTGGGGAGATGGGCAGGGGGTCTGGCCCCAGAGCTGCCTGTCTGCAGAGGGCGATGCCAGGGAGCGAAGGGGGGAGCCTGTGCTGTGCCCCAGGGCGTGGGAAATCTGAGTCTGCCTTCTCTGCTCTGCCAGCAAAGCCCCGAGGATGGGAGATGAGGGACTTGCTCGCAGGCAGCTCTCGAGCAGGTGTAGCCACGTTGCCTGCTGCTGTGCTCAGGCTGCTTTGCTGGCATCTGTGAAACACCCAGAGCTCGGGTGCCTCAGGGAAGACGTGCCGGTGCAGCATCCCTGGTGGATAGCTGGGCTGTGAGGTGTTCCTGGAGGAGAGCAGCCTCCTAAGATTCCTAATGTCCGAGGGAGGAGGATGCTGATGGGGCTCTGTCCATCTCCCCCGATGCTCACAGCAGTAGTGCCCACACAAGGGCAGGATGGACGATGATGCTTTCTGCGTTAAGCACACAGCTTTCTGCGAAATGAGGTGCTACCAGGTGGGAGGAGACACGTCTGCAGTGACAATATTAGTGGTGTCACATCCTCCATGGAGGGATGTGCCCGTGGACCGGCCATCACCGCAGCCTAGAGCGTGCCTGACTCTGTCACCACCTCCTCGCAGGGTGGGTAGAAGTCCTTGGCGCTGCCCCCATGCAGGGGGAGGCCGGTGGGGCTGGCGTGGTGGCTGTGGCTCAGGATGGTGGTTTTCCTGCTGCAGAGGCTGCCGGTGGAGGCCTGTCTCCGCAGCCTGGGCCGGGGGCCACCCCAGCAGGACAGGCAGCGAGCCGCATCCTGCAGCAAGTGCCCACTGAAGAACATGTAAATCCAGGGGTTGCAGCAGCTGCTGAGGCTGGCCAGCAGCATGGTGATGGTGAAAGCCACGTTGGTGGACTCTGGGAAGGCAAAAGAGAGGGATGAAACATCCACCAGGCTGGGCAGGGTCCCACTGTGCAATGGGCAGGATTTTGGGGGCTCTTTGCGGCTCAGCCACGTGTCTTCTGTCCCATCCCCATCATCTGACTGGCATTTCTTGGGGTAGGAGAGCTTGCAGCGTGGCAGGCGGAGCTGGGCTCTACCCTTGGCTGAGGTTTGCCGGTGGGTGATGTACTGTAATGGGGATGTGCTGCGAGGTGAGACCCAGCAGCTTTTGGACCTACCTTCACCCTGTTTTCTGGCCAAAGCACCTTCCAGAGGCCTTTCAATCTCGGATAAAGGTCCTTCTACCCACGGGCAAGCTAGGAGAGCTACTGAAAATTTCCAGAAAAAGTCAACCCTCGAAATCAGAAATCCACTTCTGAAGCCTCGGCAGCTGGCTCAGCAAAAGCCTGAGGGCCACTCGATGCTCCACGTGAAGGGTCTGCTCCAGCAGCACGGCGAAGCCATCCTGGCAGAGAATGGGGGCAGCTGGCACAGTTAAAACCTTCCCTGCACTCAGGTACCAAGTGCGAGCTCCATACAGAAGCTCCTGAAGCAAATTCCCACATGAGGGAAGAGACACACTTAGGAACGATGTGCCCACAACATCTTTATGCATCCCTACAGGTGAATGTCAGAAGCCATTGCTTTTCAGTGGTTTTTCTGGTGAAAGTGGTGATCTGACTCCATAAACTGCTTTCTATAAATACCACTGGGGAGCTAGTCTGTGGCCTTCCCCATGATTTTTAAACCGACAAAATAACAGACAGGTTTTGTTTGTTAAAAATGCAATGGGCGCACTCTGTGCCTGCTCTGGGCTGCAGCCCACCATCCCCACCACTACTCACCATCATCAGGAGCATCCTCGTCCCACACTGACCACATCTGCATGCTGAAAAAGGGTGCCCAACAGGCAATGTAGGCCACCACGATGACAAAGGTCATCTTCACCGTGCGGATCTTGGCCCGGGAGATGGTCCGCACGCTGCTCACCCGTGAATGCTGCCCGCTGGGGCATTGCCCGCTCCTCTCGGAGGAGCAGGGAGCAGGAGGGACAGCCACCGTGGGTCCCCTCGTGCCATGGCCACCGCTCTGGGTCTTGCCCTTGAGGTTCTTGCAGATCTCGTAGCAGATGAGGCCGTAGCAGACGGTGAGGATGCCGACAGGCAGGATGAAGATGCACAGTGTGGTCCAGGTGATGTAGGCTCGGGCTCCCCAGGGGTACCTGAAGTCCGCCCAGCAGTCCAACACCCCCGAGCCCTGACGCACCTCCCGCAGGGAGAAGATGAAGATCTGGGGCAGGCTGAGCAGGCAGCTGAGCAGCCACGTCGCCCCGATCATCACGTAGGCCTGTCGGCTGGGCTGCTGCAGGGTGCGCAGCGGGTGGCACACGGCCATGTAGCGGTCCAGGGTCATCACGATGAGCATGTAGGTGGAGGCGAACATGCTCAGCACCTGCAGGTACTTGACTGCCCTGCAGAGCGGGTCCGGCCCCAGGAAGCGGTACGTCACCTCCCAGATCATCTGCGGCAGCACCTGGAAGAGCGCGACGCCCAGGTCGGTCAGCCCCAGGTGCAAGATGAAGAGGTGCATCCGGCTCATCTTCTTCCTCAGGCGGTACATCGCCAGCAGCACCCCCACGTTGCCTAGAGTCGCGACAGCCAGGATGGTGGCCAGCACCCCGATCTCTGCCTTGGCCAGCTCCTCGTCCCGGGTGTGCAAGAGGGTCAGGTTGGGGTCCCCTGCCAGGGTTTGGGGGCTCAGCAGCCCCTGGCCGTGCCCAGGCCAGCTGTGATGAGTGCCGTTCCAGCCCCAGCCTGGCTCCATCCCTCTGGGAAGCTCTGCAGGAGCACAGGCAGCTAAAATGCTCCTCTCTGATGGCCTGTTAAACCCTTCCCCACCTCCCCAGGGCTGAGCTCTGTGGGTCAGTGCTGCCCCTAAGCACCACTACACCGGCTCCTCTGCCCCCAGCCAGGGGATCTGGACATCCTGTGGTCCTCCCCACTGGCACAGGTTGTCACCTCCTCTCCCCTGTGCTCCTCAGCATCACATTAACCCTGTGCCGAGCAGCTGTAATTCCCCTCTCTGGCTGGGATGCTCCATGCAAATATTCCTGATAAGCAAAGAGGTGCAAGAGCCCCTGATTCAGTCCTTGATCTTCCTCTTGCCTGCACTAAACATTCCCAAATCCCTGTTTCTCCCTGGAGTGCTCATCTTGTGCATCCTCTCTTCCCCCTGCGCTGGTAAATTGACGGGAGAAGGGGACTCCTCTTTGTTGCTTCTTTCTGCTGCAGCAAAAATAACAGAAAAAGCTACAGAGGCTGCACCTCTTTGGCCTCTTCCTTCCAAGAATAGTCAAAGCCAGGGGAGCGGTGTCCGAGCGTCTGTGTCTCTGCGGGAAGCGGGGCGGCTGTCTGCCAGCGGTGGCTCTCGGTCGCTGTCACACACGCTGTCGTGTGTGCACGCCTGGGTCTGGGATTTATAGCCTGGCAGCTCCCCTCCCTGGCTGGCCCCAGCCTCCGGGCTCCACCGCACCGGCTCTGCCGGACGCTGCAGTGGGCAGGGGAGACCCAGTTCCCTTCCTGCCATTCCCTCCGGAGCTGTGATCCTGGGGCTTTTACCAAATGTGATTTCTGAGCAAGAACCGAAGGCTGGGAATCCTCCTGCGCTTCCCTCCTCGTCCCCTGCGTCCCCTCTTCTGCGGCGTGTTGGGGAGAAGGGAGCTGGAGGGGTCTCAGCAGCTGCAGGCTTCATGCAAAGGTGTGAGCCAGGGGAGCGGCGATGAATGGCAGAAACACCCGGAGTCAAAGGACAAATGCACTATAAATTGCGTGGCTGAAAATAGAGATGGAGCTACAGCTGAAACGCTCCCGCATCTCGCCTGCCTCGGCAGAGCTGGGGCCGGGAGCTCAGGCCCCCCCTCGCCTGTCTCTTCTCCTGATCTTCTCTTCCCACTCTTTTTTGAGCCTTCAGTGTGTTTTCCCACATGGTGTGTGATTGCAAAACATTTTCATTGCATACCTATACAAATATACGTGTGTTTGCCTGTATATACACAATTTCACTTTTGTTTCGCAACATGAAGGCTTTGGTTTTCCCCTACTGGCAACTTAATTCTGTCAATAACAAATAAAGCCACCCATCTATTTCCAGCATTTTTTCCTTTCTCTACTGGGGAAAGACGGCAGCAGGGAACAAAAGAAACCACCGGCACCGGCTTCTTCCCAGCTCTTGTCTGCTTGAGACGGGCTTTGCTGCTCGCAGAGCCCGCTCTGGCTCGCTGGCTGGGATATTACAATTAAGTTGCCTGCAAGAAGGCTGCTATTTGCTGAGTAAAGATTTGCAGATCACCTCTAATAACCATAAATGAGCGCAGTTTGTATCTAATTAAAAGACATTCATCCTTATAAGAGCCCCTATGGATATAAAGTACCCGTCATGGGAGAGCGCCTGGCTGAGGTGCTGGAGGTAGAGAGGGGAATGTATTTCAGTGAATAATGTAATTTTCTATGTTTGTGATCAGACAGCTGATTTTCTGGAAGATTAATAGAGGGCAGTGCAAAAAAAAAAACCTACAAGGCGTTGAAAAGCTAAGATGAAGGCAGAGATGGAAGGGCAGATTCTGCAGAGAGAAAGAAACATTTAAAGGGTTTTGGAGGCAGACTCGGCTTCTGCTGACACCAGTTTGATTTGGGAGCAATTCCCTCGGAGTTAGAGCTTTTACTCCAGATTTACCTAAGTTCAGTTGCGGGGAGAATCCTTCTGCAAAGGCACTTAGAGGAAAGTGAAGCTATTTCACAAAAGAAGGAAAAATGATCCTTGCAAAATAGAAATTCATTTTCTTTAGAGAGAGAGAGATTAGCGCGCCAAGGAAATTTTTCAAGTGGATGGATTAAAAAATAAACCCCTTTTCTTTCACTAGTTTCCTAGACATTTTGACACATCGCTAGCATTGCCAGGCTGTACGTGCTTCAGCAAAACCGGGGCTGGGTTCTCCCACTCGGCAGCTCGGGAATCGTGTGCTCTGGGAACCCCGGGGGGGTGATGGCCCCGGGCATCCCAACCCCACCCCACCCCAGCTGTAGATATTTAGGCTGTTTCCCACAATCCCAGCCCTGGGGAGCAGAGCCTGGAGGTCTTGCGGGATGAGGAAAATGCTGCCGTTTTCTGGTAACCCATCTTTTTGTGCTCGGGTGGTTTGTGTGCCCGGCGGAGGGAGGATGCGTGTGCAGTGTCACCCTTAGGGCTCTGCCAGCTGGTTATCGCTGCCACGGCGTGACCTGAGCCCTGAAACCCTGTTGTCACACGGTCTGTGTTACCTCCCTTCCCTCCGGGTGCGATGCTGAGGTGTGGGACCATGTAACTGCGTTTCTAAGCTCTTAACGTTTGGTTTGTCGAGGTAATGCTGTATTACAGAGCTAATTTCTGGCAGCTGGTAGCATCAATACCCCGTGAAGCATCGCTCATGAGATGCTGTTTCTATTACCAGCATCCTGCGCCCTTTTACTGGAGAGCACGGAGGCAGGGGGTTTGTGATTGCTAAATCACTTGGCAGAGGAGCTGGTGACTTTGCTTGGCGGATAGCTCGCTGCTTAAATAAATAAATGAAATTTGCTGGCTTGGGTTTATATGCTGATTTGGCTCACTTTTCAACACAAATATTTTATTTGTGGTATGTGATGGTGTTAAACTTCTATTGCTGACAGCACAAAGCGTACTCGGTCCGTCATTAGCATTTAATCACTGAGATGCCTCCTGTGGTTCAGGTCAGGAAAAAGCAAGTTTTGGTCATGTTGGGCTGGTTCAGACACTGTAAAATTAATGGTGGTGCAACTGCTTTACAGCAGCTTGGGATCATCTCCTTGGAAAGTCTGAGGGCAGGAATGAGGGCTGGGAGTTCCTGGTGTCTAATGTTACTTTTAAAGCCAACTCTCTGTCCAAATTAAGCCATCAGTGACTTCCACCTCCTGAAAACTGCTGAGACTTTCCAGTTCTTAAAGACCTTAAAGACCAGTTCAGGACCTTTAAAAGCTGAGCTCGCTCTTACCATTGACCTATCTCCGTGTAGGACTGCCCTTCATTTTTTTTTGAGACTTGGGGAGTTTGAAAGCAGAAAACTGCATATAATTTGATTTTTTTTTTTTTTTTTTTTTTTTTTTTTTTTGCTGCTTGCGATGTTTGTGAAGAGTTCTCAGAAAAACAACCTTGTGGTGTCTGGCTTGCTAGGGAAACAAATGTCTCTGCAGTGTGGTCATTGAGCAGAGGATGCAATTGCACCCGTTACTGGGAGCGCTGAAGGATTTAGCACAGCCCCGGGTCCATCCTGAAACCATGTGAAATGCCCCCAAATATTAAACTGTCTCTAAATGGACACCGGTTCAACACTCGCACTCTGACTCCCGTCGCCCTCCGCAGGGAGAAAACTGTGGTATAATTGGGCACGTTATCTGTCATACGGCTCTGAAGGCAGGAGCTTCTATCATTTTAAGGTAATTATAAGCCAGATGTGTCAGTCGGTCTCCCCTTTGCCTCCCCCTCTTTCCCTCATTCAGATTTGTTTTTTCCATTTAATTAAAACCTCTGATCCTGCTTAATATTAGAGAGCATGTCTGGGTGCATAAATAAATATGCTGAACACATGGCAAATGCCCCAAAGTGGTGCCTGTTAGGGACACTGCCAGGCAGAACAAGCGGTTTTGATTTTAATGGAAAATCCATGTGAAGCTGTAAAAACTGGCAAGCGGAATAACAAAAGCTGACAGTGTTGCATGAAAGAACTAAACTTTAAAGTATCAGTGCTTGAAAACATCGCCTTGAACATGAACTTGGGGGGCTGAGCTGCTGTCCCTGCAGGGGCTGTGGCTTTATCTCAGAGCATCGCTCCCTTCGTCCTCCTCGCTGCTCCCGGTGACTCAGGGGACAGACCTGACCTCCAAAACTCCCTGAGTCTCCCCAAACCATGTCCAGAAGAACTGGTGCCCCCCCCAAACCCCACAGACATGAGCCAGCCTGCCCTGGGGGCGGGGGGGGGGGGGGTTGGACCAGCCTTCTCTCCCTGTCATGGTCTGCAAGGTGAGGCTGAAATGCCTGGCAGGATGGTGGGGAGCACCAGGGGATAAAATAAATCCAGTCCTGGGGTGTTATTGCAGCTGATAACTCTATTACAGTTTACTTTTTCCTTGTTGTTTTGCTGTGTCTTTTCATTTGACTCATGTGCGTGGAAACAGTCTGCATAAGTAGAGGCGACTGCCAGAGGAAAAATTGAAGCTACAGGCATCTTCGAGATGGTGAATTACTTGTTTATCATCCTTACATTCTCCCTGTTGGTTTCCATGTATAGCCAGGGATGTTTAAAGACTTTGGAAGCTGTGAAATGCTTCAATTTCCTTCCCCACTCCCGCATCTCCTTTTGCTGTTATCATCATTAGCATTTAAAAACCAGACACAGCCAGAGCATTTACAGCCTTAAAATCAATAATAAAAACCCCAAAATTACATTTCAAGGCTGGAAACAAATGGCTTTTTCTTGTCCTCTCTCGACAGGCTGCTGTGGGGGAAATCTATGTCTGTTGGCTCTGGTGTGGACAGACAGACAAGGCGGGCAACAGCTACCTGGCAGGAGAAGCTGCCCTGGCCAAGAGTCCCACCAGGGCAGCACTCACAGGGTTGTACGTGCTTTAGGTTCTGAATTTTGCTTTATACAGTGGAGGTCTGATCTGTGCATGGGGTTTTCATGCCCTGCAGCCTACAGAGACGAGGTATTTTGTGTTATTTTTAATAAACCCCTTGTTAGGAAACTTGCACTGGTCGCACGGGTGACTCCCAGGCTCCGGTGGAGTTGGGCTTGTGTGGGGCTGGGCTTGCGTGGGGCTGGCCGAGCTGGCTCTGTAGGAAGCTCACAGCCAGGTGGGCGCCTGGGCTGCTTTGGCATCAGCCCCGACAGCCGCTTTAGCCCACGTCTCTTTCCAGTACCTGCAGCTGAAATCAGGGCTGAATAGTGTCTCCAGGCACAGGGATGCTGGAGGCTCCCACGCTCTGGAGAGGGAGGGGAACCGCTGCCCTCACCCCCCTCCTTCCCCTTCGGTGCAGACAAAGGAGAGCACAGGATTTAAGAGAAGTTTAATTGAAAATCTCAGTAAAGGGGGGAAGCGGACAAGAACCTTTCCATGACCTCCGATCTGCTTTGTCTACTGTTCCCCTCCTTCCCTGATGGAAATACTGTGGTTATTCAGAACCCGTGGCCTCCCAGGTAAGAGAGGCATCAATCAGGATTATGAAAGGAGAGGAGCAGCTGCTTCAGGACAATATATTAGAAACTGATGAATCATAGGGAAAATGTCTGCAGCGATCTGTACCCTCCCTGCTAAAGCAAAGTTCAAGGCTTCGTGATTAAAGGTTGTTCTCGCCTATTTGATAGTCAGGCCCCGGTTGTGCCCAAATACAGGGAAATGTGTCTGGGATTGTGAAGCTGTGTCGGTGAGACTGCTTCCCACCCAGCGACCAGCGCTGAGGTCACTCGTTCAGTTAAAACACTGGGTATTTCTTACCTGCCCTGACATAATTACCCCAAATGCTCTTGGACTGTCAAGTTAAGGGACTTTAAGATGCTGAGAGAGAAGTTCACAGTGTCCAGACTTGGCCACCAGAAGTACCACTATCAGACGTGCTGCTTCTCTTCAGCTGTTTGAGCAACCTCTTTCCTTTTCTTGCTACCTTTTTGTGCATGTGGAGAACGGGACAAAACAAACCCAATTAAAGCATGTTATTGGAGCTTCACTAGTAGTTTAGCTCAGTGTAACAGATCAGAAGTGCTAGTGAAATTACTACCTTCAGCTTTCATGAAGTGTAGGTCTTTTTTTCTCCCCCCCCCCCCATCTCAGTGTGTGAAAATCTCCTAGGAAACACAGCTCTAATGCTCTGCCTCCTCCCTGCGCTGCGGTTCCTGCAAACCAAGCAGAAAGCTGTGCTCTAAATATGCCTCCTGCTTCTCCTAATTAAATGGCTGTGGGCAGAAGATCCTTGTAGCGTTGATGGAGTTGTAACACCGGGATGCTGGCTTTGTTTGGCAGCTTCTTGCTGTAGCTCTTGAGCCTCGGGCATGCGTGGTTCGTTACTGTGCTCTGACGGTCCCTGCTGTCGTGGGAATTGCCAGGGTGGAGGTCCCAGCCATGGGGAGCATATCTGGAGAACGTCTCCTTCAGCCCTGCACACCAAAGGAGATGCTGCCCGCATCTGTTCTGACTGTCACCCTGGGGACCAGACTCTCCCGGTGTGAGCTGGAGATGCAGCTTCAGCCCTTGGGACAACAGCAGTGGGTTTGGTGGGAGGTGACACCCACTGGGGAGTCCTTCCCCTTCCTACCAACCTGCTCTGCCCTGGCACAGCTGTCCCCACTGCCAGGGCTTCTTTGGAAACAGGGACCAGCTCTGAGGGCTTGCATAAGCGTGGTGAGCCCTTCCCCGGCAGCTTCATCAACACCCACCCACCCACCACCACTTTATCCTTCAGTTAGGACAATAGTTAATCCTCAAACTGCTCTCGTCTGGGCTCCCCGGGAGGCAGAGCCGTGGGATGGGAGCCCTCGGGAAGGCAGTTAATGCTCTTTAATCCTCTCCCGATGCGGGGTGTCTGAGGAGGAGGTGATAAAGGACAGCGGCTGCACACAATGTACCGGCCGGGGGGAGGCGGAGGGCTGGGGTCAGACCGGGCAGCCCAGGCTGTCACCGGCACCGCCGAGGCCGAAGGGCCAGTGATGGAGTGTGTTCTGCACCACGCAGGGTCGTGCTGTCCCTGTGTTCTGGGTTTGAAGACCCCACGGACACCGTTCCCCAGCATCTGGGATATTGGGGAACCTCAACTGTTGCAGTGAGGATTTAGGATTATGCCCACAGCCGCTAGTGTTAGAAGTGGGGGTGTTCATCATCTGTCTCAGGTGCACGCTCCAGTGCTCAGGGGATTATTCACCTCAATGGGAAATCAGGTATAACCCCCCCAGGGATCCATAGGTAAACATCTCAATACTCCTCTGCATCTCAATTTTTATTTATTTATTTTTTTGAACCTGAAGTACAACCTCTGATTCCTTTTGGGCTCTTGGGAAGAACTGGCAGAAACTGTTATTTTTGGTCCACGAAGTAGGAAGATTGTCCCTCTATTTTTGAAGAGCTCCGCGCAGACCAGGGCTTCTCTGGGGAGACGCTGTTTGTGGTTAAGGGTGGCTGGTTGCTTTGATGGTAAAGGCAACAATCTAGAGCTCTTGTAAAAGCAACTTGTTTCACTTCATAGGGATTGTCCAATAAAGCAGCACAGAATGGAAATGATTCTGCCCCCTCCTCAGAAATTGATCTTAAGAAGTATCTGATTTGGTGCCTCCAAGTGCCTGGTGATGGCAAACAAGGGTAAAAACCGTGACAGGAGCATAACTCTTATTTTTCAGGCAGATCATAGATTGAAAGGATTATTTCTAGTCAAAGGTTGGATTAGTCGGTGGCAGTCTGGTGTGTGTGCCCCCAAAGAACACCGTTTAACACAACCAGACAATGGCTTTGTCTCTGACTCTTCCCTGTGTGTCCGGCGCTAATTGCCAAGGCATCTCTTAAAAGCTATTTTCATATGCGTTTGCACAACAGATTTGAAAGGCCGTGAGGACGTACTTAGCGCTGCTGCAAATGGGAAATGTTGCCCCCTGTTTCAGAATAATGACATTTTGGAACCTGCCAAATGCATAGTTTTATCACTTACAATTCTGATGATCTGTGGGCCAGTATTTTTGGCTGTAATGGATTATCACTTCGTCACACGAGCAAATCACAGTCTGCAGCGAGAGCCTGCTGGTAGGGAAACCACAGACTGAAATCGATGGATTTCTTCAGCAGCCTTTACATTATTTCCCTGTCTCACCGAGCTGCTGTCATTTAGAAAATGAGCCAAATTAACATGCGGGTCAAGCATCAACGGGTGATTTTTCTTTAGGGTTCCTGTACGGGCAGGAGAATGTGGGTGTTGCTGTAGCAGCAAGAAAATAATTACATTTGTTCTGCGTCCCGTCTTCGGGGGGGCTCAGGGCTGGGTGGGCTGCAGAAGTGGGGGGGTCGCAGAGCCTGGGTAAGGCAGGGGGTGGGAGGGACAGACGCTTGTTTTCTCATGAGTTGGTTGTTTGAGGTTTTATGGAGTTTTGTTTGGCAAAACAAACAAAAAAAAACAAACGAGAGGGAGCATGCTCTGACCATAGTCCTGGTGTTGACAAATTAGATCATGGTTCTGCCTTTCAGAGCCCTGTATTTGGTCATGTTTAGTAGATAGACTGTGCCTGGTGACATCTAAAGAGCTTTTGCCTTACTCTCGAGCACCAAAGGGCTATCTCCACCGAGCCTGGCAGGATTTTGGGGCTGGGATGTGCTGGGGCTGAGACCCAGAGAGCTGCTGGCTCTCCTCGCAGATGGCTCGTATCAATTCAGGGCATCAAATCCCACCCCGGGGCTTAACGAAGCATCGCGCCCGTCACACCGAGGTGAGAGCGAGCACAGCCTCAATGAGGGGGGTGGATTTACAGCTAACTGTTGGATTAAGATGAAATGTGAAAATCGCTGCTAAACCCCCTGTATTCAGCCAAGCCAGGCGAGGAGGCTCCAATCTGCCCCTGATGCCTCCCGCGTCCAGGGTCTCTTTGATTTGTTAGCTTCGATGGTGAGACTTAAAAATAATTAAATTAATGTCTAAGTCCTCAAAAGCTAATTGAGAGAGGATTATCCTCGAAGGAAACCAGAGATGCAGGGGAAAAGGACAGCTCCCTGGTGTGACCTGTGCCCATCGCTTCAGCCGGTGAGGAGCCAGATGCTGTTTTCCCTCCTGGTGGTTCGTGCGGAACAGAATCCCCTGCCAGTCCCAGCCGCCGGCAAACTACACTCGACCAACAACCTCCTGGGAAACCTGGCCTTGAGAGGTCTCATCCACCCCTGGGTGGAGAGCAGAGCAGCTCTGACAGTGCAAAGGTTTTGAGGGGAACTATAAAGCTGGGGGATTTCTGCAGCCGCAATTGGGATCTGGCTTAAAACATCTTGACCTTGCAAGTGTGCGTTTACACCAAGTGTGGGACCAGTAGCAGCCCCTCTGCCTTTAATGGGAGCAGGCACAGGCTTTTGCTCCACTCAAGGATAATTCTCCTACTCTCGAACACTTCCCTGCAGGGAGCCACCAGTTCTTCTCCTCCGTCCCACTGGAAAGACCACGCTCAGGACAGAAGAGCACGAGGAATTGCTTGGGAAGTGACAAAGGTCCCCAGAGCCCTGGGCAACCCCATTCAATAATATCCCAACTTCTGACAACCAATATCCACTGTCCTGCCCCAAAACTAATTAATTTTATACATGAGTGAATTTAACACCAGCATTTAGCTGCGTCTGCTGGGGAAGGCTTTGAAGTACAAACTGATTATGCAGGGAACAAGCTGGGAGCTGGTTAATAAGTTCCAACAAAGTGTGTACTGCTGGGATTACTACTGTTAGATTAAACGTAGAATTTTATTGTTGTTTTGTCTTGGACTTCATCATAGAGAGAAGCGAAGCAGCAGCAGAGTCTGTCACCGGAGACACAGAAACACAATGGCAGCGTTGGGAAATGCTTAAAAACTCCCTGAGTGTTAATGATCGGGACCTGGCGCTGCCTCCTCTGAAAACCTCATTCTGCACCTCATTTGCTTGGTTTTGCTTCACTTCAGGCCGGCTGGGGGTTAATGGAGGAAATCAGAGTGAATCAGCTCAACAATTCTGCTTTTGTGGGGCTGACGGAAGTGTGGGGTGCTGCCCAGCCCCGAGCTGCCCGGCCGAGGGTGCTTGGGGGGTCAGGGGGTGTTGAGAGGTCTCAGCTGGTCCCCCACCGGCACTTCCAGGGACGGGGGTCCTGATTTCACCCCTCGAGGTTCTCGCGATCTGCGCAGTTGGGGTCTCTGGAGAGCCCTTGTTCAAGGGGAAGGGCTGAGGCACTGATGAGCTCTTCTGTGGAGCAAGGGGAAAGCAAGTCCTGACCAGTCAATGGGTATTTGCCAGGGCAGGGTCATACTGGGAACCGCTTGTAACCTTTCTGCCAAGCAGCAGCAATCACCAGTCCCATCTGGGAAATTTAAGAGAAGCTCAAGCATCCACCCTGACACGCAGTAAAACAGCACAACCTTTCTGACATCCTGGGTAATTGCCTGTTTCTCCTTTCACATCCACGGTGTGACCGAGGGAGAGAAGGGGACAGGAGAAAGGGAGTAGAATTCCCACGGGGAAAGACCATTTTTGTTCCCACAGGGTCCATCCATGAGGATTGCTCGTTCCCTGAAAAGCTCAGTGCTGCAGAGCGGTTGGAAGCTTAAATCAAAGCTAGTTAAATTGTGAGCACCTTTTATTGGATGTTCTTAAATCCTGACACCTATGATTACCCCAGCTAAAGGCCCTCTCTCTGGATGACCTCTCAAATGGCCTTTTTCCTTCTTTTTTGATAGTCTGGAATAGGTAAGAAGTTACTTAATTGGTTTTAAATGGCTCTCCACTACCTATTATTCACTTGATGGCACTTCTGAGGGAAAGCAGGCCAGTAAGTATGTGCTGAACTTCAGCACAAATTCCGAGAGAAGAGGTTTGCCAAGGGGAAGCCAAGTCCCAGTCATCATTCTCCGGGGATTATCTTGGTTTGGCTGGAGAAGAGGAGGTAACGGCAGTTACGCTATTTTGAAGCTGTTTGTGGCTATGGAAAATCTGCCCTTCACCAAAAGTCAAAACACAGCTGCAAAAGGGCTTGTAAAGTTAAATTAAAAGACTGAGCAGAAGAAAAGTTCAGCAAAGACTTTCAATGAACCATTTCTGAGACTCTTCAGACTTTACTTTTCTCCTCCTTTCTTATTTTGCTGTTGGAGAATGGCCTCGGTGAGGTTCAGCTGCAGCTCCCGCGGGAAGAGGGACATGGGTGTCGGGAATTAGATTCCCTGCCCGGTGGGGACTGTTAATTTTCTGGGGATCAACGCTCCCCCCCCCTTGCCCCCCCCGCCGCTCTCTGCTGCCGGGGCTGCGTTCCACGCTGGCCCCATCCGGCCGGATTTCTGCCCGGCGATCGTGGTTTTAAAAAAAAGAAATAATTTTAAAAAAGGTCATTATAACAAGTGTCTATCCAGGGCCCCCCGGCAGGTGGCGCTGTGGTGCCGCGGGGGAGGGGGGGGAGCGTGGGGGGAGAGCACCTGGGGGGGTCCAGGCAGCGTTAGGGGGTCCGGCTGTGTCTGGGAGGGTCAGGAGCAGTGTTGGGGGGTCAGGCAGTGCTTGGGGTGGGGTACAGGAAGTGTTGGGGGGTCAGGCAGTGCCTGGAGTGGGGTTTGGGCAGTGTCTGGGGGGCTCAGGAGCAGTGTGGGGGGCTCAGGAGCAGTGTTGGGGGGTCAGGCGGTGCCTGGGGGGGTCAGGAGCAGTGTTGGGGGGTCAGGCGGTGCCTGGAGTGGGGTTTGGGCAGCGTTGGGGGGGGTCAGGCAGTGCCTGGGGGGCTCAGGAGCAGTGTTGGGGGGTCAGGCAGTGCTTGGGGGCACATGGGCAGTGCTGGGGGGGTCAGGCAGGACGGTACTGCTGGAGGGCCTGGCTGTGCATCAACTGGGGAAGCCCGGGGTCTGTCGCTATGGATGGGATGTCAATGGGGCTGAAGCATCCTGGCCGGGTGGCTCCTGGGCAGGGAAAAAACCTCTCCAGCTCCTCTCTGCTCTCAAGTGCCAGGGAGTCTCCCCTGGGTCTGCTGCTCCCTTTCCTGGTCTGGCTGCCGGCAGATGCTGGAGATGGTTTCTGCAGTCTCTGGAAGCGCTGGGATGAGGGAGGGGGCTGCGGTGCTGCTTTCTCCCCGAGGAGCACTGCGGCTTGGCTGGGACACGTTTGGGGGCTGCCATTCAACTGGCCAAACCATTCCATTCCACCTCGTCTGGCTGCGGTTGCGCTCAGGTGGGCTCCAAAGTGTGTTGCCCGTGGGGCTCCGTGAGAGCCGGGGGGCTGGTAGCAGGGATGTCTGATGTGCTTGGATGTCCAAGGACAGCGGTTGTCACTGTCCCGTACAGTTGCCAGCATGTGGCCAGACCAGGTGCAAGTTGTTTCACTCATCTTTTTTTTTAAAAAGATGTATATTGTTTAAGTCACTTCACAACGTTCAAGGGAGAGGGTGAATTCTTTTTCCTCTTCTGGGCCACGTGTAAAGCTGTGCCCTGGGCAGACGTTGGCATTATTTTCACCCGGCTCCCCTGATGGGGAAGACATTTGCTCCCAGTCCATGGGTCGGTTACCACACGCCCACCAAAGTATGTCTGATGCCACCGGGGTCAGGATTTCTGGGTAAATAAGACTCTCCAAGCAACGCTGCTGCCATGGCTTTCCCACCAGTTAATTCCTGGCCCAATCCCTCCTCGTAAATGAGACAGAGGTCTCTGCCCCGGGAACGCCCGCCATGACATTCTTTTGGTTACACATAAGCAGCAAAACATTTTGGAACTGGATGGGAAATTTTCACCAGTTTTTAAAAGAGAGATTTGGTTGAGATTGTCTTGTTTGGTTTTGCACATGTGAAATGTCTGGTTTTTTTTCCCTGTGTCTGGCAGGAGAGTTGCAGTTAGAGAATATTCATACGCTGATCTTGCTGACTTTCCTCAAGCTGTTTTTATTCCTACTGCTACTCTATCCACATATTGCTTTTATTTTTTTTTTTTTTCCCCCTGTTCAGACTGAGACAAGGATAATCTCTTACTGCTTCAGACTGTGAGGGGACTGGGCAGGGTGGTTTTTGTGGCTGACTGGGCAGGCGATACGCAGACGTTGTCTTGATGTGTGCATTAACCATCCCTACACAATGCCAGGCTGATTTTTCTTTTTTCTCTTTTCGCCTTCCTCTGAAGCTTCTGACACAGCCCGTGGCTCCGGGAGGACACGGCGATGAGGAACAGGGATATAAGGAGCGTTTCTTTTGAGTTTAATAGTGGCGGTTCTTGCCCCCTGCTGCATGCCTCGAGAGTGACTCCAGGCTTGGCCCTGCGTCTTGCAAAACCGATTTGGCATCCTTAGGAGAGCTGATGTTTTTGGCTAGTTGGAGCTTCTGATAAATGTTGGCACATCTGATTTATTGTCTGACTCGGTTCCCAAGGAGACCACATACATAGCAGCCTGAGATAAGCGGCTTATAACCTAAAGGTGAATGCCTTAAAATATCAGTGTCCCTTTCTCTGTTTCCATTGATAGTGAGCTCCTGCTTTTTCCCTGCTATCTTTATTTCACTCTGTTATCAGAGAATTAAATACTTCGTGTTGTGTTGAGGAACCTTTCTCTCTTTACAATTGGCTGAAGTTATAAATTCAGTTGGATTTTCTGTTATCGCTCTTAATGCAAATATGTTGAGCGTAACACCAGCGTCTTTTATTCCATGGCCTGGTGACAGCTATCACGCTGAGACCCTGAGCTGGAAGACCCCCAGATCACCATGGAACGTGCACGCGCATGCATTTGCTGTACCACCCCCAGCCCTGCTGATTTCTGTGCTTCAACCTCCTTCTGCAGAGACACCGGGGTGTTCATGCACTGTGAGAACGGAGACAGTTGTCTCTTGAAGCCTTGGCCAAGGCAAAGGGATGGGTGTGAGTTAGAGGGACCGGCAGTTTGCTCGAGCACAGCAGCAGACCCACCTTCTGAGTGGCACAAATGTGCTTTCTTGCTCAGCCTGGCAGGCCCAGACATCCCTTGCTGCAAAGCCAGCCTCCCCACCTCGCCAGCGAGAGGAGGGTGAGTCTTGTCAACCCTTCATACACCTTTTTCCCCTGAGCACATTCCAGCTGGTTCAGCACCTGGGGTCAATTTGCGAAGGTGTGCACAGACCTCGCAGGCTTGATGGATTCGCCCGACTCAACCTGTACTTTATACCTTCCCTCCCACTGCTGCGTTACACCCTCTGGGAGGCCAGGTCTGGCACACAGCAGCCTCCCTTGCAGCAGCAAAAGAAACAAGATGCTTCTTGACGTTGGGCTGTGTCCTGACCACCAGCCCGACTGCGTGGTGTGGCAGCCCGTGAGGGAGATGCCAGGCTGGCGTGGTGCCTGCGCTGTGAAATACAGCATCACAGGGGATGTCCGGGACCAGCTTTGTCTGTCGGTGGCCACCATTAGCCCCACTGACTCTCCTCTGATACGTAAAGCACTGGGTCAGGCTGTGATCCCTCCAGGAGGGTGTCTTTTCCCTTTCTAGCAGTGACCAGAAGATGATGTCAAAACTCTGAGCAGTTTTTGCCCGAAGGGATGCTTCTCCCTAACTCTTATTAGGCAGAGTCTTAGACTTACAAGCCAAGCTGAAAGTCCTGTGGCATCATTTGTGAGTTCCCAGCACTGTTCCCTTCTTGTAGCCAAGTCAGCACAAGGAAAAGGACAGTTTCCTGATTTTTCTCCAATCGTAGCAGCGTCTGTGAAATTAGCAACACAATGAAGTAGTAATTTAGCCATGACCACGGCTGCTGATCTGACCGCTCGCTCAACAGGGAAGGTGAAGCTCAAGGAAGAAGTGACTGGCTCTGTGCTGTGGCATCAAACCCTGGGTTGGTGTTGAGTTTCTGCTCTTCAAAGCGCATGTTTTCCAGCCAAGATATACTGGGTTGATGCCTCCTCTCCCTGGGTCATTTGCAATCCAAGGTTGTTTTCAAGGAGTAAATTGGGCCAGTGTGAGCTTTTGTGGGGGAGAGGTAAGTGACAAAGAGGGAACCAGTTCTTTTTCTAGCAGAGAAGTTTTCAGACCATAATTAATGTGTCTTCTCCCTGCATGTATGTGCACGCACACACCCAAACATCGCTGTCTTTGATCTCCGCTGGGAGGCTTGGGAGAATACACAGCCTGTAAAATCAAACATTATTAGGGACAGAGCGTGGGGATAACTGCCCTGCTCTCCCCTGGGCTTTGGAAAACGGGCAGGCTCGGGTCCACCTGGCACCTCTCGCTGGCCATGATAGCGTAGGACGAGATGTGGCTGCTTTAACCGCACCAGCGAGGCACTGGGAGGGGGGGGACGTGCTGCTGCTTTGCCGTCGGGTCTGGCGAGGTACACTGCAATTAATGCCAAAGCCATCGGTGCCCACGCTCTGAACCCCCTGGCAGGAGCAAGAAGAGGCTCAAGTGATGCAGGGAGAGGGGCAGGTTGTTATCAAAGCGCCAGCCACCAGCCAAAACCTGCTTGTTATTAAGTGCTGTGATTTTTGTGGTTGGCTTACAGCAAGTGCTACTCAATTTGCTGAGAACCTTCCACCGGAGTGGCACAAAGGTAAGGAGCAATTCAACTTCATGCATCGCTGGCGTGTTTGTATCAAATCAGAGCGGGATCCACTTAATAAGGTAAAAGGTTTCTTACAGTGGCCAGTGCCAGGTGCTTTGAAGCAGTTTTTGAATTTTGATTTCCCACAAGGACTGGAATAAAATAATGGACATATTCTGCTGAATATTTACTTCCTGACACTTACGAACGCTGCCTTCTGGTAGCAGGTGAGATGCAAAAATGTATTTATCTGAATTTTAAATTCTAAGCTACAAAGAAAGTAATTTGGACTTTGGGTAAAATTTGAAGCAGAGTAAAATTCATTTCCAACCCAGGGTCCAGACATAAGCAGAGCGACCTTGTGGAAAGTCTTGTGATGGCCCTTTGCACAAGAGGGGATTGCTTAATTTTTTCCAAATATTTTAGGCGCTCGTTAACATCTGAGTGGATGCTGGGGTGAATCTGCAGCAGCTTTCACAATTTTCCCTCAAATGTGACCCTGTGTTATTTCATCTGCATTTTTAACCGAATAATTCTCGGATTGTGTTGGCTCCGTTGACCACCCCGCGAGGGGACTATCGCAACTTTGGTGGCCTAAACCCATCTGCTTCTCTGTGTCCACGTACACAGTGATGAATCAAGAGAATAAGTGACTTGGTCAAAGCAAGTGGCTCTAAAATGGTTTAAAAATTCTGTAATTGAAAGGGCTTAGGTGTTGTGTCCAGCACAGCAGCCTAACACATCGTTTTGCTTGAATATATGGGTTTTGGAGGTGCGTTCTTAGCCCTGTTTTGGGGATAGATCCTGTCCTTGCTGTCTTCAAATGTTTTTGGGTCCCTAGCTTCACACGCTGTGTTTTTAATCTAGGCCAAGGTCTGCTCGCAGCGCTGGCAGCGAGGGCTGGCTCTCTCCACGTCCAGAGCAGCTCTGCCATCGCCAGTCTCTGCTGAAAACCCTTTCTGGGGATGTTCCACAAGCACCGCAGAAATAACAGACCAGATTCATTCTCGCCGAAGCTTTGCTAGTCTCAGAATTAAATATAAACTTACACTTTTTAAAAACGAATAAAAAGAAATTGGTAAGAAAAGAACAGCTACTGGCAAAAAACCCTCCAAAAAGTGCAGACAAAGGGCGTGTGAGCTTTGTGTTCCCAGTTTTCTCAGTGTCCTTTTGTCCCCAAACCACCTTGTTTATCTGGGCAGTCTGTTGCTGGAGCGTGGCATTGGCTCTGACAGGCAGACAGGCGATAGGAAGAGGCAAAATCAGACGAATTTTTTTGTTCTAAATTTAATTCTAATGAGCTCGCTTTGTGTCTGGAACCGTCAGATGTGCCGAGTAGACACAGAACCAGTTTCTCTTTGGTTTTATGTTCCCAAACAAGGCGGGATGAGAGCCCCAAACCACCTGTATTTCCAGCATTGTCTCCTCCGTTAGTGGAAATTTCCTATCCCAAACCGGGCCATATGCTGGAGTGGGATGAACTAATAAGCTTCTGCCGTGGCACAGCAGGGAAGAATCCGAGTGTGGCTGCAGTTACGTTGGAGCGATACCGGGTTATTTTTAATTAGCACTTTCCTCCAGGAAATAAGCGTAGTCAGAGCGACGCAAAAAAGACCAAGTCTTTTTCATCAAGCCTGGCTTCCTAACTGCCTGCACAGATCTCTGCGTACGTTGACATGCAGATGGCAGCGCCGAAGAGTGCGATGGTGCTAATTTCCCTTGTGTGGCAGTACCCAGAGACATCAAGCTGTCAGCGTTCGGGTGACACAAGAAGTGAAACACCAGAGATTTTTGTTTGGCTTCTATTTGACCAGCTTTGTTCCCTAGGTTTTTAATTTATTTATTTATTTATTTATTTATTTATTTATTTATTTATTTTCCCCCCTCACTGCTGTCCAAAACGTGAGGCGTGCTCTCTAATGAGAAATCAATAGAGTGCAGACTCACTTTGTTAGGCTTGTGTCACGCGTGCGAGATGACAGGAGACACCGCAGACAGCAAAGCAGCTAAAATGCTCCCCCCGGCTAAGAGCTGCTTGGAAATGCTGATGCTTTTTCCAAGCGTAGCACAGTTGATATTTCCCGACGAGAGGGGGGAATTTTGGGTGGCACATCGACAACTTGGAGCTAATTTCACTGGAGCTGCTCGAGGCAGGCATCCTGCTCTTCTCTCTTGTCGTTCCGGTGTGCTGCATGAATTGAAGGGCACATCTCTCTGTTCTATGGATGCTGCATCGGCACGGGTTTGGAATAACCTGTTCTCTCTGTAGGCTTTCATGGGTACTTGGCTAGAGGCTACATCCACTTTGTGTGCTAGAGCAAGAGAAAGACCTAATAATGCCGCAGAAATCCAGAAATACTGGCGTAGGGAGGCATCCTTGCTTAAATTAGGAGGTGGTGGAGTATGCGTACTGGAACAGCTGAATCTATTCACAGCCCTGGGAACGCCTGTTGGAGCAGATAAGTGATCCATTGCTGCAGGAGCAGGCACGGCTCCGGTCTCTGCTCTACTCAGGAGTCTCCTCTCCAGGCTTTGCCCAGTTTGGGCTTTACCTCTGGTCCCCGATGGAGCCAACGTGCCGTTCCCTTGCCGTGTCCCCTGGGTGCTCTGTTTACAGTGCAAGTTCTCGGAGTCTACAAGTCGCTGGGCTCGTACAGCTTCTTGCACAATAGGCACCCGTAGTTATACTATAGTGGCCCGTAGACACTCCCTTAATCCAAATAATAGCACACAAAGGCTGTTTACTTGGGACAGGCACTGCTCCTTGGGGTGTGCTTTCAGAAACCACACAGGCTGCTAAACGTAATCACAAATATGTAACAACGACCTCTCACGACAAAGCAGTTGGGTGATTTATAATAAATGACCGTTTCACTTGACTTTCACAAGCATGGCAGCTCTTGCGTGCCAGAGAGAATAGCAAAATATAGAAGATATCTCAGTAATTCCTGTCTCTTATCATAGGACTCTCTCTCTTGGATTCAAACCCTGGGACTCCAGGTTCTGTCCTAAGAGAGGTGACCCATCTGTCATCCGGCTGGAAGTGGAGGAGCTGCATTCCATGCTGTGCAAGAAGAGAGAGTCTTTCAAGTTGAACCTCCCCTCGATAATCAACGCATGGGTTTGTACCGATAGGGATCATATACGGAATTTCATTACGGAGGGATGCTCACCGCAGCCCTCGCTGTGTGCTGTCTGCTTGGCAGCTGCTCCGCATCCTCCAGTTGGCTGCAGTTCAGTGGTAAAAGAATTCTTAGCTGTTTGTCGTTGTAAAGCACTTTGGGATGAACGGGGTTACATAAATGTAAGATGATGATGATTAGGCATTAATCTGTACTGGAATAAGGAAGAATATTTAAATGTGCTTTTTCTAGTGAGCTTTATTTAATAGGAAGGGGAATCAATTTATCGCTGTCTTGCTATGATTTTCTCCGACTCTTCCAGCTTGTATTGTGCAGTGCAGGTTAGAAGAAAATGGGTTTGACCATTGATGGCAGCGTGATTACACAGCTCCTTGCGATTCAAAAACTAAATCAAAGCTATTTATCCTCAGTGGCTTTTGGAATTCCACTTTCCAACGTTTTCATCCAAACAAGTCTGTGACCCTGAACCTCCAAGTCTGCATTTCACAATGTCTTATAGCTGCGGAGCTGTTGGGAAGGGGCCCGGTACATGGTGTGACCGGCGACAGCCCATGGCAGAGGCAGGACACGGGCACCGGGACTGGCTGCCTGGATTTCGGCTCCGCTCTCAGTGCCAGGAGACTCTGGGACTCTTGAGGAAGCACTGACTTCGAGTCTAAAATTTAAGACCCTTTGCCTGGTGTTCGGTCCCTTCTGGATAAAGCCAGATCTGATTAGAGACACTAAAGTTATTTAATTAGTAATTAAATTGCCTTGTGTACCTTGAGGAGCAGAAGAGCCTTAGGACTCTGTTCTTGTTTTTCAGCTTTGTGTTCTGCTTTGGGCTGCACAGCAAAGATCACGTGAAATTTCCCGGTAGAACCCTCACCAAAGACAACCCTGGCTGTTCTGGATCAGACCTACAGACCTATCGGGAGGTTGAATCCTGCTGAGATATTCATTCCGGAAGTTATCTGTCTTAATGTTCGGCGTTACGATACCTAATGCCTCGCAACCGTCACCTTCCAAATGATTCACAGGACGCCAGGGCTGTGCTACAACTCAGGTACCTCGTACGCCCAAAAGCGCAGAGAAAACAAAAAGCCAGAGAGACCCGAGTTGTTTTATTCCAAACAAAGCTTTGGGTGGGGTGAATTACTCGGGAGTGCTCCTAGAAATATTGATCTGGTTTTGTGCCAGCTGTCCGGTGTTAGATATATCTATTGACCTGGAAAGTATTTCCCTACATGGGGTGATCCTTGGAAACTTAACCCAAAGGACAAGGGCCCTGAGAATAAGGAGCAGTGGCTTTACCATAGTCTGCTTAGTCAGTTCTTTTAATTTCAGATAGAAAGAATCCTTAGACAGGATTATTTTGTTTGGTACCATTCAGGACAGCTGGGGCAATAAATGATGGTTGTTTTCTTTGTATATAATATCTACAACTTCATTGTCCAAAAAAAAAAAAAAAAAGGATTGAACTTACTTAAAAGTTGGCTCATTTTTATTTCAAGCCGATGCCTGGGTGAGATGAACCAGCTCAAACAGGCCTGTGTAATTAAAGGAGTTCAGAGTAGAACTTCCAGTTCCATGTGTACAAACAGATAGGGAGCAAAAACAGCATTATTGACCTGACGTGAAGAAATTAGAGTCCTCTGCTTGTGGGTGGGAGAAGAGCCCTACAGTCAGCCCCGACACAGAGCAGCCTCGGGACTGTGGAGGTTATAAATGGCAAGCATTGAACTTGCAACAAAACAGAATTATATTATGGAACTTCTATTTGAACTATTGTGCTACTTACTTAGACAAAAACAATCAGATGTATTTTTAGCTCATGAATTCTGTTGGAAAAAAAAAAAATCTTTGTGTGAAATGTCACCTTGCCAGCTTAATGCTGCAGTCACAATGTGATAAAATTCACGTAGCACAGAAAAGTGGCAAAAAAATGGGATGTCGTGTTACAGAAGAGTTAACTGACTAAAAGCTTTTAAGACCGAGAAACTGTCAGGTTTGTCAGCCTAAAAGAAAGTGATTCTTTTGGGGTTCTTTAAAACAAAACCATAGTAGTAAGAACCTAATTATTCAACTAGTTTAATACAAGTGCAAGGTGCTATTCATTGTTTTGATTATCTGATATCATTATACATCCATATTTATTACAGCCCAGAAGACCATGTAGTCCAAAACTTTTATTTAATGAGCAGACATAACACAGGAAGACAAAACAAGACACACACACACGTACATATATATACCAATATACATTTAAACAATGCAGAAGAGGTAGTACTGTTATTTAAGAAATACATAACACGCAGTAAAAATACTAAGACAATTCAGATGTGCCTTCATTACACCTCTTCCAGGTACCACAAGAGGCTATAGAATGATTTATTCAGCATCAATCCAAACTTAAAAGTGTACTCTGTTCACCTATGTGATTGTACCTTGAATTTTCCAAGGGTGATCCTTCAGGTGACTAGCTGAAGGGGACAGTATTTAGTTCATAAATTAAAATACTGTGGCTGTAACAACTCAGATAATGAGTTTTGGATCCGTCACTTCTTACAGGACTGTACGCTTCGGGATGTAGGGTTAGGCACGAACACCAAATAGTTAACCTGATCTCTTTTTTTCTTTCTCTACAAAGACCCAATCAGGTGACCGAGTCCTGCTTTGGAGGGATGCCTACCCTCTAAGGGGAAAAACCAAACCACCCACGTAAAACTGGATGGATTTTATTGTTGACCTTAAGAAAAACTGCAGTGTCGCCTTGCAGTTCTATTAGACATTAAGTAACTGCAGTATTTAGGTTTTAGTGGGAGGGAAAAAATGAACTTGATCTCTACAGAAACAAGATGCTAAAAGTACTGTGAGATGAAGCTGGGAAGACTCTGTACGATACCTGCCCAGTCAGGAGCATCCCAGCAGGACTCAGGTGCCCGGATAACAAGCTGCTAAAAGCAGGAGCCAGATCATAGAGCCAAAGCTCCAATACTTTAAGCCACTTATTCAGCAACTCCGTATACTCTGAACAGAAGCTCTGGGCAATGGCCCGTGTGACCACAAAAGCAGAGCTCTGACAGAACTTTGTCAACCAGACTGACTCTTTCTTAAGATTTTTAAGCTGTACTTACAGCAACTGAAAGAATATTGTTTTAGAAAAGAAGAAAAAATACAGTTAAGAAGGATTATCAGCCGTTGAGACTTAAATGTAAAAGCAAGAGCAACCTAGATCTCAGTAAATGCACCTTCCATCTGCATTTCCAGATCTAACCAAGGCATGTCAGAACAGTCAGAAGATACACACGAGGCAGATTGACGAGTCTAAGGAAGGCTACGGTGAAAGAGGAAATTGATACCTTCCTTTTTTAGGATTGTTTTCCAGATTTCCTGGTTTCCTGTATTGTTTAAGCTCTGATGGACCAGCAGGAAAAAAAAAAAATCCAAACCAAACAGCAATGAAACTAATCTAGAGAAGATCCTGTGGTACGTTGTAGATAACGTTTATCTGATGTACTCCTCCTCAGAGGTGCAGGACATATCTTCATCTGTGCTTTCCTCCAAATCTGGCAAGTTGCCCCAGAGCAACACATTCACACCTGGTGGGAAGGAGGTAAGAAGACAAAGGAATTAAAGAAAAAAAAAAAATAAAAAAAGAGGAAAAAAAAGTATTTCTGGATTGTGACCTTATTTTTAAATTGCACAACTGTCTATTTTCAGAGCAAATAACTACTCCAATCATTGCAAAACCTGGTAAGTCATGTTTATGATAAATATATCTAGACTATTTCCTATTTTTCTTCCAAAGTGATCTTGTAAGCGTTGCTGTTTACAGCATAATTCAAAGAATAATTCCCTGCCCACAGTTGTATTTATATAGCTAACTCATGTAGCTATCAATAATCCCCTCATGGCTGATTTATTTTTAAATGCGTTGATCTGAAACACAGGTGACACTGAAAGGTTTTGACAATAAGTTACTCCCATCTGCAAGGCGGAGAGATGATTTGTCGGAACGCTCTGCATTCCTGAGGACTCAAGGCAAATTATGCCAGACACTTGGCATCCAAACACACCTGGCTGAAACCGAGCTCGAGTGAGCTGTAACTTCAGCCTGAGCTAATGAGGACTCAGTTATAGAGGGTCAAAGTGACAACATGACTCACCCCAAAAGGGTGCCCGTTGGACAGCTGCCTGGTAGCACAGTAAAGCTATACGTACTGCTATAAATAGCAGCTGGTGGCTGTGTTTATACTAGTTAAGATATAGCTTCAGCATATCCTGACTTCTGCCCACAAAAGGGGTAGGTTAAGTTTTCTGATGAAGATAAATCTCCACTTGGAAAATTTCATTTACAAAGGAGCTACAACTGCCACCCCCAAAGCAGTTTGCTGGATTAGCAATACAGTAACGCTCGCCTTACGCCTCCGTATGTTACACTCCCTCCATATGCTTTAACTAGACTGAGACGCCTCATTAGAAGGAAGACTTAGAATTCAAGATTTTAAGGAAGAGAAGGAAACATATGTGTTCCTTACCAGAAGGGTCTAGTCTGTTGATGCCAAAGACGGCTTGGCTATGAAACATCCAGAAGTGGCCGTTGTTACAGGAGAGCAGGCAAGGTTTGCAGGGAGAAATCACATGATAACCGACAACGTTACCGCTGGAAAGACAAGTGAAATAATGAACAACACAAATGCCTGATGAAAAGATAAATGTTGTTGGCTTTTCCCGCCCAAACTAATGTTAAATAGTCACAGTACCAGACCATTACGGAATGCTATTTTGATAAAGTTAAGGCAACATAGTTAAACAAGCATCTTAAATATTTAGGCAACATCTGTCAGGAGTTACAGAATATCTAAGTTTTAGATCTTTGGCATAGAGAACCATTTAGTAACCTAAATTGTGTAATCCAGATTAGTTTACGTACCAACAAATGGTAGTGTATTTTTTTTTTTTTTTGGAAGACCAGTGATTCCATTGGAATCAATGTAGAAGTTCATCACACACATAAAATCCATCTGCGCAGAAGCCCTACGCACGGGAGAGTATCAGCAGTAGGAGTGACGAGACCGGGAATATCGAAGCCTTATCTACTCTCCTCAGCTGAAACCTAGAACAATCATTTCCCTGCTTTCTCAGTCACACGCTCTGGTGAGATATTTCTGCTTCTCTACTTCTGTCTTAAAAATAAAATACCATATTTCTATCACAACCCCCCACCATTTAAATCTGAAGAAGGTAAAAGTCTCGATGATGAAGCTGAAAGGATCGTCTCAAATAACTGTGAGCTATTTGAGAGTTGTTGTTTTTACTTTTAAATATCAGGCATTAATAAAGAGGATAAAAGAACTCCAAGAACTTCAGTGACAGCATGTTCCATCTGCTAGCAACAACTCGATCTGCCAAGAGGATGTTCTATTAATTAGAATATGAGTAACTACTTCTTACCGCGGCCTTATTCACACAATTATCTCAGTGTTGAAGCAGACATTTAATCAGGCAGGTGGCATGCAAGCGTTCCCATATACTCAGACTACTGACAAGGTTGTCACATTTCCACTTGGGACTTGCACAGAAATAGACTGGCAGCCATGCCCAGAAGAAGTGGGCTGAGTTTCTATCAAGCAGAATTAAATTTGAAATCGAGTATGCAATCTGTTCATTCATCCCTTAACTCTTGCACTGCAGTAGGCTACAGCGAGAAGGTTAAACAGTGCTCGGGGAGGTGTGAGTGCCGCTGAATGGCATTCTTACCACTTTAAACACGCAATGTTCTTCAGTTTGCATTTGCAGATCTCGGTGAAATAGCAGCTTCCGATGAAGTCCACAGTACTAGGTGGGAAGAAAGTGAAAATACAGAAGTTTAGACGTGGCTGCGATTACACCTGTAATGTTTTGATAATAGAGGTTTAAAGTCAGAACTAAGCGATGTCACCGTTACAGTCTTCTGTGGTTTTCTGGTTTTGGTCTTTTTTTTTTTAAGCTTTCCCAAGAGCGTGCATTTCCTTTTTGCTGTCAGCTACCAGCTGTACTCATATGGAAACAAAAAGATGCCCATGAGACATTGCATTAATATATCATAACTCCTCTCAAATTAGACCAGAAAGCAGTGCTGCTCTCAGTGCTCACTGACGCTCGCAGGCTCAGCCCTGCTGCTGGCTGCCTGGCTCTGTCAGTCAGAAACCTGATTATAGACGTCGCCCTGGTTCCTGGCAAATCTCAGCTAGGACTTCAGAACACTAGCTTAAAGGCTAGGACATTTAAAACCAAGCCTTTGATTTCTTATCTTCTTATTAACCCGTACTTTCTTATTAACATCTTGTTTTGCAATCTTATTTCCTTAGTATTCAAATATTGTTATGGGAAAGAAACACGCCACTGACTCGGAGGAGAGTCGTTCTGGAACCAGTGCAAGATCAGGTTTGTTCTGTTCACAGAGATTCACCTCAAATTCCAAGCTCTGCTGGAGGAGCTCCCCGTGGGTCCCTGAGCCTACGGCTTCCCCACCAACGGGTGAAATTAGATTTGCCAGATGAGGACCAGCCTTGCTCCCACACTGGCTTCCCCAGGGCTGAAGGGGGGCCGGGGGGAACTGGAAATCATAGAATCACAGAATGGTTTGGGTTGGGAGGGACCTTAAAGATTTCTTAAAGGTAAAGATCCTTAAAGTCCCACCCCTTGCCCTGGGCAGGGACACCTCCCACCAGACCAGTTGCTCGGAGCCCCGTCCAACCTGGCCTTGAACCCTTCCAGGGATGGAAAGAATGGAGGAACGGGTTGAATCGTGCGCTTTGTGGCCGTTTTCTTGGTAAAAGCAGGTTTTGAGAGCGGCCTTTAGGCCCCGGGCCGGCCGGTGCGGCCTTGACAGCCCTGGCGGGCAGGCCGCGGCCCCGGGGCTGACAGCCGGCGGCCGTATGGGGCCTCGGGGCTGTCACCGTGCCAATTCGGAGGGACCCCGCCGCCCCCACATCCCCGCGGCCCGGCGCTTACCCCGAGGGCGGGATGTCGGTGGAGTACAGGTCGGTGTCGGTGTCCGCCAGCAGCGCGGCCTTCATCCCCCGCCAGCTCAGCACCTGCTGGCAGAAGCGGCAGCACAGCACGGCCACGCACCGGTCTTCGAAGGTGCAGCTGCTGGCCGACATAACGGGCGGCCTCCGCCGGGCCGGGCCCCGCCGCCGCTCCCGTCCCCTCCGGTCCCGGCCGCCGCCAACGGCCACGCTCCCTCCTGTCAGTTTGAATTCCCGACCTCAGTCTCCCATTGGGCGCGGGAGGACCCGCCCCCCCTCTCTGATTAGTGGAGATCGGCGGCGGGGCCCACCCTCTGCTTGCAGGCCGTTGGAGGAGACGAGTGGCACCACCCCTTCCGCCTGCTTATTGGTGGAGGGGCGCGCCCTGCCTTGCTCCCATTGGCCCCGCCGGCAGCCTCTTTGCATGATACGCCCCGCCCCTGCGCAGTCCTTGGGGCGGAGGCTACAGCTCTCCCCTGGGCCCCGCCCACTCTGTCCTGGAGGGGCGGTGCTACGAGTGCCAAGCGGCGGGAAGGGGGGTGGGTCCAGCTCAGAGATGGAGCTCTCTAATTGGCTGGGGCGCCCGTCGCTCCAGCCCCTCGCTCTGCGCCGATTGGGCGAGCCGCGCGGCGGGGCGGGGCGGCGGCGGGCCGGTGAGGGGGAACCGGGTGGCGGGCGCCAGCGGCCGGAGGACGCCCGGCTGCGGGAGGCGGGGAGGCGGCTCCGCAGCGCCCAGGTAATCGCCCCGCCCGGCCGGTTGGGCCCCCTCCCCTCCTCCGTCAGCCCACCGGGGGGCCACGGGGCTGCCCCCGCCGTCCGGCCCCGCCGCCTCCCCTCAGCGCGGCCCTGAGGCGGGGCGCGGGGCCGCGTCCCTCAGCCACGGCCCCCCCCCGGGGACCCCCCCACCCGCTTCCTCTCCCCGCCGCCCTCATTGTTCTTCCCGGGCGGGATGCGGATCCGGCGGGTGCCGTGTTTATTTATTTCTTCCTCCCGTACGCGCATCTTCCCCCGGGGGGGGGGGGGGGGGGGAGCTGCAGCCTCGCCCCCTCCCTCCCCCGAAAAAAAAAAAAAGGGGGGGGGGGAGAATTATTAATAATAAAAAACGGGAGAAAAGTTGTGTGGCGCCGTCCCCCTCGCACACGGCGGGCTGCGGGGCTGGCTCCGACCCCTGCCCCGCGCCGGGAAAACCACAAATAACCCCCCAAAAAAACCCAATAACCCTCAAAACCCCCAAAACCCCGGGAGCTGCCGAAGGAAGAAGCTGCGGCTGGGGCGGGGCGGGGGGGGCTGTGCCGGGCCGGGCAGGGCAGCCCCCGGGCTCGTGTCGTCCCCCCCCCGGTGCCGCTGAGCGCTGGGGTGCGGGTTTCCAGCGGGAGATGCTGCAGCCCCGGGCGGGCTCCGGCTGCGTGTGTCCCCCCCACCGCCGCCGGTCCCCTCCCGCCCCCCGGGGACCCCGCTTCCCGAGTGAGCCCCCTCTGTCCCCCCCCCCCTTCCCCTCGGGCTGCCCGCCCTGTAGGCGTTTTCCCCGGGTTACCTGCCCGCTCTGCGGTTCTGGCCTCATGCTGCTGCTTAAAGGACGATTTGCAATGTCAGGGCAGCTTTTCTTTCAGTCCCAAATTTTGGCTGCGCATCTTGTGACTGCTGGCTGCAAGCTGTAATTTTCTAAATATATATGTATTTCTCCTTTTTTTCTTTTTTTTTTTTTTTTTTTTTTTTTTGCATTTGCAGGCAGGCAAACCAAAGAAAACGGCTTCTTGCCCTCCCGTTTCAGCTCTCGTTTTGGGATTTGATTTGCATCATCTCTGAGCCCATTTAAAAAAAAAAAAAAAAAAAAAAAAAAAAAGAAAAGGCAAACCAAACCCCCACAAAACATGTTGTGCGGAAGGACTTCCACTCCCTGGCTGTGCTATTAACGTTAGCAATCAGGAAGAGCCTTTGGGGGCTGCAGGATCTCGCTAGTCTGATGCTGCTGCTAAAGGTTTTGGTGCAGGGAGACAAAACTGCTGCCTCTTCCATCCACTGATCTCTTAACATCTGCATTTTGCTGCTGCTGTGCTCCGAGCTCACACCCTCTCTCCATGGACTGATTATTTTTTTATTTTTTTTTTTTTTACATTTTTTTCCCCCCTTTTTGCTGGGGGGGGGGGAGGACAAGCAGAAAATCAAGGCATCGCATCGAGAGGAGCGAAATTGCATTTCTGTCTTGTGTTCTGGGGGATCTGTTTTGAGGTTAATCTTTTTGGAAAAGAAAACATGACGTCGCCAGCAAAATTCAAAAAGGATAAGGAGATCATAGCTGAATATGACACTCAAGTTAAAGGTAGGAATGGTTTTATTTTCCTCCCTTTCGCTGCTGCAGTCCTGACTTGCAATTGTAGGAGTTTGCAGTGGATGTTTGGGTGGGGAAGGGGGAAATCATTTGCAGATTGCTTGGAATTTGCAGGGCTTTTTCATAATACAATGCTGGATCGGGTTTGCAATGCTTTTCTCGCTCCCGTGGGGTAGGTTCCCACTACGGTATTGCTGTTCTAAGGTATCACGGGAAGGGCTTTTTTATGGAATATAACAAATCTTCGAGTTCTGAGAGATCCATATTTTTGTGTCTGCTGTTCTAAAATATGGCTTTGCATTTGAAATACGAGAGCCAGTTAATTGCTTTTTAATCCCCCTCCTATCAGGGGAATCTTTTAAAAATCTGTGTAATGTCAGAAGAGCATATTTCCACTGGTAGTACCGGGGACCGTGCTGAGGGTCCCTGGAAAGCTGTTTGTGCTAGAAAGTTCCATTATTCAGGATTTTGCTCTTGGTGAGTCCGTGATATTACTGCCTGGTTTTTCTTACTGTGCTCTTGGGTATAACACCTTAAGGTTGCAGAGTGTGTATGTGTGTGTATATACACATACATATATATATATAAATGTTTACATATATAAATGAATAGAATTAATGCATCAGTGTTATTCCCATCACCGTGAGGAAGGCAATAAAGAGTCACGGGCATATTTGCAATGATCGTGCAAGGCTTCTGCAGAATTCAGTTGGCTGAGTTTCAGGCTATCATGTGCCTTAGGTAAAAAAAAAAAGGGGTGGTGGTGGTGAAATGTCTACTTAGCTTCTTATTTTTGTAAAGTTTTCAAGATAATGCTTATTTAAAAAAATAATGATGGCTCGTGTATGGCTTGATGTATCGCTGTTAGGAAGTTATGAGATTTAGTGATTTATCTAATTGGTTAAAACTTGCTTGGTATGCTCCTAGCGTGCAGGAAAGATGGCCTTCGGGCAGGGTTGATTGAGTTAAATCAATGCGATTTAAAAAATGTGATTTAAATCTGAGTAGGAAACCCAGATTAAAACTGACAATTAAAATATTGGTTTGCAATTATGTACTTAGTTATTTTTCCTATTGGGGGGGCTGCTCCCTGGATGCAAATCATCACAATGTGTTGTCCTACAAGAAGCATGTCCTACACTGACCCTACTAGAAGGAGTTTTGACATTTATGTTAAGAATGTTTATCTGAGCAGATATAAAGCTGGGTGGGAGGTTTTTTATTTATTTTTTTTTAATTTTGGGTTCTTAAAGTTAGAAATGGAGAAGAGCATGTTTCTTTTTTACTAGTTTAGTTTCTATTCCTGTTTTCTAGCTGCCTTTGTTGGAAATGGGAATTGAAGTCAGTGTAAAATTAGAGGCTTATATCTTCTTTCATTATTTACCCCGTCAAGATATGTGCGATGGATACAAGTTTGTAGTCACAATATTTGTGAATTGGGAGCGATAACAAGAAACAAAGCTTTAGAATTAGTACAGAGCATCTTCTCACCGCTTGGTTCTTTCACGCAGTAGAAAAGAAAAGAAATCTTTCCCTTTCGTTTCAAAAACCAGAGCAATAAGGATGGGGAGAAGGGGAAGGAGCCGTCCCTGTGTGCAGAGACCGTTGCTGCCAAAACTCAGCTCCCCCCTGAAGGTGCTTCTGCAGAGACCTGTCAGTTCAGCCGGGAAATGTGGTCCCAAAGGTGAAGGGTTGTCGTGGCGTATAGATTTTTTTTTTTTTTTTTTTTTTTTGCTCTTGGCCTTATAAAATGTTCCTCTCTTAAATATGTGAGGTTAAGAAGAGCGGAACTCTGTAAATGGATCATGAGGAGCTGGGAGAAGGGGGTTTCCTTCCTGAATTAGTGGCGAGGGCAGCTATGAGTTTGTCTCGAGATGCTCATCCCTCACAGCTCCACTCTCCCTGCGCCGGGGACTCCAGATGTGGCTAATGGAAGGTGGTGATCCATCCCTTGCTCTTCCCTGGAGAGGGAGGTGTAGATGGGACAAACAGTTCAAAAATACCTGTGACAGAACGGTAACGATCCTCTCCCCCATCACCTCATTTGTTTCAAAGCACACGGGGAGCTTCCCGTCTCCACCTGACTTCAACCTTTCATGAGCTGCTTTGGCAATGGGGGATCATCATCCTGCTTTTAGGTATCAAGTTTGGGGGGAGACCTTGAAGTTATAAGCTCTTCTTAAAATTTTGCAAACTTGCTGTACATCTCCTAGATCCCTTGGTTCTGAGCTGGATAGTGATTTGGCTCCGTAGGAAATCTCCGGAGCGGTGAGACCTCTTACCTCTCGAATTCCAGAGATGTGCTGCTCTCTCTTCCACGGTGGGAAGATGAGATGATGCTGAAGACACACTTAAATCCAAAGGCGTGGTGCTGCTGTAGTCATTAAACGTACCATTACATAAAAATGTTGGCGTCCTGATCAAATTCTGACTTTAGCTGTGGGAACGGCATAGAAGTGGGGTTAACTCTGATTCTGGAGTATTGGGTCTCTCTTCTCTTGTGTTGTGAAGTGATGCTGTGAAGCAGTCGCTGTGGGAGTGAGATGAATCAGGTGTTGGTGCGCTACAGAAATTGTAAGGTACTATCTGTTTCTCAGATAAGAAAACAGATTTTTTTTTTTTTTTTTTTTTTTACTAGCATTTAGAAACCTTCTGTGTCTTTTTCTGCACTCCATTCTGGCTGTGCGTTGGAAACTGTGTTTAGAGGCTTCATTTAAAACCACTAATCCGCAAATATGTGCTTAAGCACTTTAAATTATTAGTAATAGAATGATTGAGCTTTGTTTAAAAATTTAATAGTCTTAAGTTGTTAATCAAAAAACTATTTAAAGAATAGTTTGGTTGTGGTTAATAGATCATTGTTATGCAAAAGTTTTGGTTTGCTGTTGCTGAACGAATGCTAATTTTTCTTGTAAAAGGTGTGTAGGGGCGACAGGGTGTCGGTATTTGTTGTCTTCTTCCAAGAGCTGGTTCTTTGCTTCTCTTGGGTTGGAGTTAGCTCTTCCCATGGTTTGTGCACGCAGCTGATGGTGGAGGAGATCAACGAGAGGATGGAATGAATTGATGAAGACTACCTACCTCTTAAACATCAAACTTACTCTGCAGTGGTCAGGGGACATGGAGGGGATGATGTGTTTCTGCCTTAATTGCTTGTGCAGCGTGGCTGAGGACGTGGTTTGGAGGCTGTAGGTGCTAGTGCAGTGCATCCATCCTGGGAGGCTGCTGGAACCAAACTGGGGACAGCCTGGAGTTACTTGGTCTGACTTTATGGGTGACCACTGGAGGCTGGGCTGGGTGACCTCCTGAGCTCCCTCCCAACCTGAATTGTTCAATGATCCCATGATCTTTGCTATCTGGAGGTTCAGTTACAAACTCCATCTTCTGCAGAGGCGAATTAACCTGCCGAGGTGTCCAGGCAGGGTGACTTTCCCCAACAACTGCCTTGACCTTAAGCCTTCTGCCTTTAGATGAGGTGGGCACGGTCTGCATTGGTTTGGTTGTGTTTGGCTGTGCCGTCTGGACTTGAGTGCTCCATGCTGTTGGCGAGGAGCAGAGAGAGCGCCAGCGCTGGTGGCCTCTTCTTGCGAGACTTGGTGAGAGTGCTCCTCTCTCCGAGGAAACTCGGAACCGGCTGCGTGTCCTGCGGTGGGAATTCTCCTGCCAAGATGACATGGGGTCAGCAGGGGAGGGAAGCGCTGCTTTGATACGTTTCTGTACCATGTGCTCACAAAGATTATGAGTTCTGTGAAGCTGGAAAGTGCGATTCTGTGGTCTCCATATGGAGCCTTTGATATCTCAAGCTCATCCCCTTGTCTGGATTGTCTCTCCCAATTCCTTTGTGCAAGTTGCGGTAAAGCAGAGATAATTAATTTATGCTGTGCAGTGTGTTCCATGTGAGATTTGGATGCTGCCTATCTGTGCCCGACCAAGGACTGTCAGACTGTTTTTTGGTTTAATGTATTAAATTGGAGTGTACATTTGCTGAGGAAAGAAAAGCCAGTGATTTATCTCTTAATTCTTATTTTCTTTCTCCTCAAGTCCCACGAGAGCCTTATATTTAATTAGTTTCTATAAAGCTTCAGTAAATAGCTTCATGGTTTGGGCTGCAGAAACTTAATACGGAAATTTTTTACGCAGTGAGGGTTCATAAGCCACTCCTGCCCTTGAGTAGTCTTGCAAAGGTTAAAATGCATCTCTTGCAGATTTTGCAGCACAGTCCAAAAAGCGCCAGGAATATGAAAAATAGATGAGGTAGTTTATAGCAGGAGCGAGCACAGCACAGAGGTGGCTGCGTGGTTATTTAGCTGAGTGTGTCTTGAACTAAGAGAAGATGCCTGATGAGAAGAACTTTAGGGTTCAGGCTACTATAATGGCTAAAAGTTGCTTTTTAATCTCCCCAAAATTGCTGATAAATTCCATACAAGTCCATTTTTCTCCTCTGGGTTGAACGGCTGATAGTTAATTTGATCTGATTGTGATCTTTTTGCCTTAAATGCTGCTAAAAATGCCTTAAATCCAAGTATGAATTTAATTGCGTGCTACATCCGAGCACCTCGAGTGATGGTCGGCAGTTTTTAATGCTGATAACCTCTCAGGAGTGGTACAGACCTTTCTGGGAGAAAGACTGCAAAAGTCACTGTGGCTGGGGCAGCAGCCGCAATTTTGGGGATAGGGAGTGTGATGGTTTTGGTGGCGATTTGAAACAAAACTGGGATTTCTCTCAACTGTTGAAAGTTTCCGTGTTAACGCTGTACCTGCAGCGCTTGCCTGGAAAGCAGGAAGTTGTAGAACTATCGATTTTTACATCAATGAATTGAAGTAGCTGTGATATACTTTGCTAAATCTGTGCACCTGGGGATTTTCACTACCGTTGACATTATGTATGTGTGATGGTTTCTCTTCAGTGTGTGTCTCTGTTCGCTCCCCACGTTGGTCCCTGCACGGTACTGCTCTGTTTGCAGACCCCAGCCCCATGGACTGGGGGGGCTTTGGGGAGTCACCGCTCAGCTCTTGGCCATTTCTTTGGCAGCACCTATTTAATACACCACGTAAACAGACTTTTCGGCCGCGCACCCTGATGTGGTGGAGAGGAATAGTTTTGAATTGTGAGATTTGAGTTTGTATACATTGGATTACGATTTACATTGAAAATGTAAAACTACCTTTTAAGGGGTTTTTACAGTTAATCATTACTCCGTGCGTGTAAGTGATTCCATTTGTTTGCAACAATGACTTGCTCCAAACTCCGGCGATGGAATTGCTGGAGGATCATCTGGTTTTCTGCAGTTCTTGATGGTGTTAATCCCTGGAGTTTTGGAGCTGGATTGGGCCAACGAAGCAGCCTCTGCCAGAAAGGGGGAAGGGGCTGTTGGGAGGCTGGTTTGATGTTACAGCAATAGTTTGTATTTCTTTTTGTCCCGTGTGCAGTTCCTACTAATGGATTATTAACGAGGACGGGAAGAGGTGAAAGAATGCAGAGTCTTCCTTCTTTCCTCTCCATCTCCAAAATCCCCCTGTTGCAGAGTCATCAGGAATCGCCAGGCCAGAGACCAAAGCTGACCAAGAGACCTCCGTCCACTTAAGTGTTGTAGTTTCTGCCAAAAGCAGCAGGAATTGCCAGTGTAACTCCAGTAGGGTTTCTATAAAAAGTTTCCTGGTGATGTCCAGTTTTCCCTGACTCCCGGCTAAGGGAGTCCCATGGCGTTTTCCCTTAGCTCTTAGTGATTTCCTTTCGGGGTAAGAGTACGCATTACTATCTTCCTTTTTCTGTTAGTTGAAAGGTTTGACTTTTTTTTTGTTTGTTTTTAATGCTTACTAATTTTTGCCCATTTTGGGAATTTACTTGGAAGAACCAATTTGCCTGGTCAACTTTTACAGCTGTCTTTATGAAGAGTGAAAAATCTAAACCTTTGTTGAGATGGAAAGTATGTTTAAACACATGTTCTTTTGAATAGCTTTCGCTATGCCATGCACAGTTGATATTCATTACTTACGACTTTATTTAGTTCATTTTTGTATGACTTTTGCAGATTTCATGCTTTCTTTTTGAGAATTTCTACAACATCATGGGAGTTGGCAACGTTTCGTAGGCAGTGGAAGCAGATGCAGAGTTATGGTTTGATTTGCTGAGGGATAAGAGAGTATGGGAGAAAACGGGAAGCGAGGTCTTGACTTCACTGTAATCCCTTCATTAGGGGCTGTTCTTCATTTCTACTTTCCCTTTCTCCTTTTCTTCCAAAAGAGCCATATTACAAAAGACAAAACAGGACCTTCTTTTTGTGAAATCTCTAGGTAGTTGTCAGCAAAACTCTTGATGTGAGTGTTTAAATTCCAAAGAGATGTGTGGATATAGAGTAACTGTGTCCAGGAAGCTCAGCTGGTATTTGTTTCCAAGTAGATGCTGCAAACGGATTTGAACCATTTAAAATATCTTTTTTTTTTTTTTTGCTATCAAAGTAACTATTTACTGTTGTTAAATTCTAAAGCTTCTTACCCAGTCAGTTTGCTTTCGGTTGATATGGTGAGAGTTAATTATTGCTTGGAAAAAAAGTAAGGGGCTGGGAATTTAAAAAAAAAAAACAACCCACAACACAAAACATAATCACTTCCTCTGCAATTCTGAATGTAAAAGAATCATGATAAAGGAGCTGGTGTTATTTGGGAGCGCTGCTGGGGCGCTGGAGCAGCCTGGACACGGTGCTGGAATGGCAGCATGTGGCCTGGGGAGCCCAGGGATGAGGCAGGGACGTGGTGAGGATGCTCTGACGGCAGAACCGAGCCCGGCATTTGCTGTTCTTTATCCACGCAAGGCAGCAGAAATGGAAGCAAGGATAAATGTAAATGTGAGCTGTGCCGGAGTGTAAATCTCAGCTGATAGCCCTGGCACAGCCCTGCGGTTTCATCTGGTGTGCACCCTTTTGTACGCCGCAGCGCGTGGCACAGGCGGGTGCAGTAAATCTGGGGCGTAAGCTGCAAGCAGCAAATTCTCAAAGCATTCATAGGGTTCCCCCTCTCTCCTTTAATGAGCCTGTTTTCTCCGACACTTTCTTTCAAGGTATTGCTAAATGTGGTGTAAAAATTCTTAGGCCTGAAGTGTTTTCAGCGTGCCGCAGAAACAACTTTTGCTTCACGCTTATTTCTGTGAAATGGGCTGAATTAGGCTGGGGGAGCTGCCTCATCCTGTGGTCCATAAGCAGCTCCCGGCTTTTTGACTCTTGAGAAGGAGCCAAATAAACAGATTAACTCTAAACCAAGAGTGGATTTTAATCTACAGTCATGAAGTGCTGCAGCGGGGTGATTTGGTCAGTCCTACTAATTTTGAAGTTGGGTTTGGTGTGTGTGGTTTTTTTTTTTGTTTTTTTTTTTTTTTTTTAATTGTAAGACTTTCCAGGAAGAGCCTTTTGGCTTCACTCCTTTTAATTAGGGAAGGGTTTTTTTGATTTGTTTTTGTACCGCTGTCATTGGACAACGGTTTTCATGCAGAGAGTAAGCCATGGAGCTATGCAATTTATGGATGGGGAGTGCTTGCAAATTGAATCTGCTTAAAATAACATCAGTTGTTGCCTGGGAATTAGTCCCTGGCTCTGTCTTTGGCCGGCTCTCCAGTCCCACTGCAGGGACGCGCTCCGATGGTCCCGCGAGGAAGGGGCGTCTGTTCCCGACAGACCCGGAGCTGCCAGAATTGCTAAACTGCTCACTCTGAACAAGTGAATCGATTGTTTTCTCACCAAGGATCCTAAACCTCAGTCCATCAAACACTTCTCTCTCATTGGCGGGTTTTCATAAGCAAACTGTACCGGGTAATGAACGTGTTTTTCTTGCTGTAGCTTTTATTTGCTACCTGAAAAGGGAGGGGATGATTAGCAGCACAAAGTAGGGCTTATTGTACAAATGGGATTATTTAGAAAGATATTTTTCTGTTGTCTTTGGTTTTTAGCCTCTGCAGGGCATGCCCATGGCATGAGGGAGGGCTGAGAAGCTGCATTTGTTCGGCTGCAGGTCACATCATTATTGATCCCTACAGTAAAGGAGAATCCAGGGCTTTAAGCTGTTGTAATAACACGGGAGGTGGGTTTTTTTTTCCCCCCTTACATTTGCAGCTTGAGAGTTGGTAATGATGGATGGGATGCCATTCTGTCTCTCATTTCTCACCCTCCCAATTTCCCATCCATCCTGTTCCACCACTTCCAGAAACAGTGAGGACGGTGCTGCAGATAACGTGGTGAATGCCCATGTTTTAATCATTCAATTTTGTTCACAGTGTGTGTCTGGATATTGCACTGATAAAATAGGATCCTGTCTGCTGCTGGTGGAGGCTTGGTGGTGAGAAATCTTCAGGGGAAACCCGGTTTGTGGTAGTAAGTCCCTCACAGCAATTGGTCTTTGGTGCTTTAGTGAGCTGAAGGAAATAAGGTAGGGATTGTCATTTCGCCGTGTCACCCATTATATTTAGGCGTTAATTGATCCCCCCATTCCCCTTCTCGGCAGGGAGGGAGTGATCCACGCAGGGAGGGAGTGATCCACGCAGGGAGGGAGTGATCCACGCAGGGCAGGAGGAAACCAAATTGATGGACAATTTCAAGGAACTTTGTGGGCCGTGACACGTTGCATATGATTATGCCTTTATTTGGGGAATATTTAAGATGCCTGATGGATGAGGTTTAAATACAGTGGGACAAATTACTCTTGGGTCTTTGAGGATGCTCCTATTCATTAGCACTTAATTTGTGAAGTTAGGTGTTATGGGAAATTCCACAAAATCCTTTTCTTTCTGCAGGTTAACGCTGGGGCAGTGCTTCTGCTATTCCACTGCCAAGAGAGCCTGGTATCCAAAACACAGTTTATGTGATGTTCTTGCTTTTAGGGGAAAAAAAAAAAAAAGAGGAGTTATTCTCATGTTTCATTAGCAGTGTTTGTTATTAAAGTATGAAGAAATTTTACATAGGGACAGGATTATGGGTCCAAGGAACTTCCACTTGGCTACCAGATGAGTTGCCCACCTTGGTCTGTACTGTGGCAGCCACGGGCTGATGGTGGCTGTTGGGCGCTCACTGGGAAATGACAATTCTCCTTCCTCCAGCCCAGTTCATCCGGGCAGGGCTGTCTGAAGTGTTTTGCTTGGAAATCACAACTGTGAGGAGTTCACTTCTCCTAAGGGTATCGGTGGCACAGCAAATAACCATCCAGGCAGCGTTGATCACTGAGCAGTAATGAAGCTTTCCAGAAAACATGCTTTTTCACCTCCTTGGAAACCCACAGCGGCATCGTGTGCCTTTAAAGCAGCGTTTGGAGTCGCTGCACAAAGGCTTTCCTGACCGGAGCATTTGACAAATCCACTGACTGGGTTCTTTGGTTTATTTTATTTATTTGTCATCAGGAGATGTCAGTTCAGTTCTATGGACCATCAAGCAGGTATATCTCAGATGTGTTTTGAAGAGTCTTGTCTGATGAACGTGAAGTGCTTTGAAAGCTCAGGACAGAAAACATGTAAATAAGAAGCAGCCATTATTACTGTGGGAAAAAAAAAAAGAAAAAAGTTTCTATTTTTGTTGATATGTGCGGTGGATATATTAATGAATGATAATGACAAACCGTAGCGTATGAAGTGTTTTATGGACTGTAGAAGTACAGAGCTCTGAGCAAGCCTGGGGAGGTTTTTCCCCAGTGTTCGATAACCAGTTAGTCAGAAATTTAATAAATTAATATCTCTGTGAAGTGGTTTTGGAAAGGGGCCTGGTTTTGCTTTGGTCTCTTTAATGAAAGTAACTCTTCCTCACTTCTCTGTGTTCTCTCTGTCTGTTGAAGGAGGAAGCCTGATTCTTCCCATTTACCCTTTTTTTATTAAAAAAAAAAAGGGGGTAAACCACCAGTATTTCTGCCGCATAGTGGCTGCTTGTACCCGTCTGTGTCCCAGCTCCACGGGGCGGATTCCAGCGTTGTAGAAAGATGCTGAAATATGAACAAAAGCCTCTGCCAGTAAACGAGTTAAAAGTGTGCAGCTGGGAGAGGGAGGGGGACAGGGTTTCTGTGCTGCACGGAGGGAGGAACAAATGCAACACTACAAAGGTCACAGGATACAGTAATGATGTTTGGATGGAAACTTAACTTGCTATGAATGAAATTGCGCTCTTGTGTTTTCCCCCTGGAGCAAGTTGTCTAAAAACTCTGGATACTTTTTGTTCTGTTTCTTTTTTTTTTTTTTTCTTTTTCTTTTTTTGGCTCTTGTGAGCTTCCATGAGTTGTGCTTTAGAAATTAAAAAAATGGAAAAGCGGCCGGACAGCACCCACCCACAGGGTAGGAGAGGCTTAAATACACTAATCTCTATTGGGTTAGTTGGAGCTCTGACATGATTACTTTCTGGTTAATCTAGTACAACTGTTTGCCAGTCAAAGTTTTGTCTATGCTAAACAAACGTGTAAGGTTTCTTAGCAGGGAACTTACTACGTTACCAACGATGCCAGTCCTGCTGACCAGGGCTGTTGGATAAACTCAGAACTTGGGCTGAGCACCCCTTGGAGCCGACTCTTGGACCCCTTGAGTGTTGATTTGATTTCCTGTGCGGTGTGAAGTCTCGTTACTGATCGCTAAATTGCCTTTTCTCCCTCCATGTGCTCTTATCCCCTCCAGATTGTCTGCATTTTCTCTGAGGTTGGTTTGATCTTTTATAAATCCATATGTTGTTGTTACCTTCCATTATATGATTAATTTCTGCCTGTAATGATAAATTACTTCACCCAAAAGTGTAAGAGAAATCCTTTTATTTAGCCCAGTTGTCTAATGCCAAACACATCCATGTGCATTGCCTTCATACTTAAGGAATTAATCTTTACTTAGGCTTTCAATCAAATTATTTCCCCCCCTTCCCATCAGAATAAACTTGACAGACGATAGCTAGAAAGGGCTGCTTGCACCCGTTAATTGCCACTTTTCACTCTTTCTCCCCAGAAATCGTGGGTAAAAATGCCCCCCCCAAACATACCCCCGGAGATTCAGGTAGTAGGTTCCTTTCAGATTTAAACCAAGGGAACAAACTCTGGCGCTGCCCTCTCTGGAAAATCCCTATAGGTTGAGTTGCCTTTTATGGCTTGAGAGCAGTGGCAGCTCTTGCTGGCAAATGAGAAAGTGTTTCGGGTTTGTTTTTTGTTTTATTTTGTTCTGAAACTTCAAGTTATTTTCTGGCTGTCGTACAGTAACAGTTGGTCATTCTTGCTGTGATTTCTAAATGTGCTGGACTGTTACTGGTTGGTTTCTAGCTTGAGTAAGGAGCCCCCGTGGCAGGGGTATTGCCGTGCTGCTGGAGAAGGCTCCGTCAGGATTTTGGGAAGCAGCTTGGGATCACCAGAGCAACCAACCCATATGGGATGGACCAGGATGGGGATTCTCTGCTGCTGGAGGTTTCTCCAGAAAGCAGCTTCTGGAGTTTGTGGAGTTCCATAATAGGTGCTTGCTGTAAGCTGACAGATCAGCTCTAATTTTCCCTGTACTCTGTTGCTTCTCCCGGCTCCCTCGTTTCAGCGAGTTTATGATTAGGCTTCATGCAAATAGATCTCATTTGTGCCCCACCTTCCACCAAACCCAGCTGCTCTGGTGGGGATCAAAGTGCTGCTAATTTGCTGTTACCTTTAGTTTAAGGATTCTGGGTCTTTGCTCTTGTCCTTGCTGTAAGAAGTTATTTGTTTGTTGACTCTTTAAACACATTTATCAGTTCATTTATCGTTGCCTCTCCTTTCAAGAAGGAGGTTGCTTTGAGACCTGACGTGGAAAGGTGCGCGCAGAGGGTGACACCTGCGTGGACCTATAGGAAAAGAGTAAGTTGATTTTTATTGTTTTTTTGGGAAAGCCATGAGTGTTCAGGCAGCCTTGCTTGGGCTGTTTGTTGTGGAGAGGTTACGCTGTGCTTACAGAGCTACTGAATCTTTGACAGCGATAATAAGAATAAATTCAACACTCGGCATTAAGGGCTCTCTGATGTACAAGGAGAACAGGTTCTTTTTCTTTCCGCGCCTCCTTTTTTTTCTTTTTTTTTTTTCCTTTTTTGCTTCTAGTCGTGTGCCTCTTGCAGAGCTTATTTTATTAACAAAACAAAGATCCCCCTGAAGCCTCACAGCATGTGCTTTTAGCTTATGGCAAAAATATTAAAATCTGTTGACCATTAACTTTTTAGAACACAGGTGCCCTCATTTCTTTTACATAGAGTGGTTTTTTATCAGATATGTGGAAAGCTCTTTTATTTTTATTATCTTTCAATGTATGAAGTATTTATTTATTTGGGAGAGGTTTGTTTTTAAGTAGCCCAAACAAAATGTCTGTTCTGTGCAATGTGCTAAAGAGCTGTTCAGCTGGATCCTACGCCTCTTACGGTTCATGCTTTATTGCTACATCACTTCTGAACTCCTGTTTCACTTCACATCTTAAACCTACTTTCAGTCTTTGCGATGACCACTTGCCAATTAGTGAAAGGGAGGATGTTAATACATCATACGTAATATTTATAATTGAGAATTCTCATATCTCTGATATTTAAAAAAAAAATAAATTAAGCTGCCTGAAAGGTAGAGTTGTCTTTCGCAGAATTCTCTTATCCTAAAATTTCCTGTAGCATATGTTAAGCATTATAGATGTTATTCCTTGTCTACTTTGAAGCTAAATAAAGTAAATTATTTTTGGGTATAACTGTGGGCATAACTGTCTGTGTATTTATAACATGCACGTAATAACAATTTACTTTCTTTCCTCTTCAAAATTCCATCCATTTTCCTTTCAAATAGCTTTGTGTTTTATGATCATTGGAAGAACATCCAGTCGAAATTAGGATTTTTACTGGCCTGGCGGTGTCAGAGGTTGTGGATGCTGTTTCCCTGTGGGGAGCAGAGGCACCCTCCTGCCTTTGATGCTGGGTTCAGGTGGGTTTGAGGAGTCTGGGTTTTGGGTTCCTGATTGAGGTCTTTCGGCAGATCCTGCGCAGCTGAGTGCATTGTGTTCCAGGGAGGCTGAAAGTAGGTAAAGAGATTAAAGGGTAGTGAATTACTCAAAATGACCTAAATCAAGGTCTCCAGTGAGATTTATGGGATTCAGTTACAGATCTTGAAACATGTTGAGAGAACATTGAACTTTTTTCTCTCTCTTTTTTTTTTTTTTTAATGTCTGGCAATGCAGCCTGTGTGGCTGGAAAGGATGTGCCTCTTCTTTTTTAAGACAAGTTACTTGGACCGAGGAGATAATTGCATAGTTGTGTACGTGGGTTTTTACTTTTCTATTTTTTGTTCTTGTTTGGTTTTTTTGAGGTGATGGAATGACAAATCCCGGCATTATTTTGGATGAGATGGCTGTTGGTCTCGGTGGAAACAGGGAGCGGGGGGATCACAGCTCACCGACCACTCAAGTAAAACTCTGGGGAGTTTCCTGAGAACGGTCAAAAACAGTTCCATGAATGAGTCAAAGTTTGTGCAGCCTTGAATTGGATTGTCAGGTAGCTGGGACGTGTCTGTAGATATCCCCTCTCTTGACTCCTTTCTCCCTTCTCTTTTCATCCTCCCTGACTTTGGCCATCGGGAAATGCTTTGGGTAATAAGTAGGAAATAAACACTGCCCTGAAATTTCCTAACACAAATAAACAGGTTTGCTATTTTTAACTGCCAGTTTTTTTATGATTCTTCCAAAGTTCTTTTTGGTCCACTGGGATTGAGTCTTGAATGAAAGTTTTCTTTAAGATTTATTTTTAGGAGTTAAAGGCTTATGTGAACTTTAGTGCGGCAGAGATACTAGGCTGCCAGTCCTAGACGTCAAATTTATATTTTAGAATTTTTAAATCTTTAAGCTGCCAAGAAGAGAGGCCAGTTGAGAAGACTGAGAGGGATGCTGGTTTCGCTGCCTCTTGTTCTCTGGCGGTGTTGACACTTTTCCTACGTCTGTGAGAAGTACTTAGCGTTGAAGCAAACCTTCACCGTTCCCACTGAAGCTGAACTTCAGCACTTTGTGAATAATTTTCAGTTTAAATATATGAAAGTTTGTAAACATTAAATATTTCTCTTGGTGGCAGGGCAGGCAGGAAACGCTTGTCGTGGCTATCAGATGTGTTTGAGGAAGGGGAAGAGCGTGTCAAGAACAAAGAAAAATCCGCTTTGCCTTGTCAGTAATTAGGGTGGACTTGAAATTTTAGCAAGTGCCTGGTTCCTTGGTGATTTCATTTCCCACGTGCCTTGGTTTGAGGTTGTGCTGCTCGTCCTAACGTGTGGTACAGAACGGATGCTCTCTGCGGAGTGGTGACAGCGGGTATGTCTGCTATTACTGATGGCAAATTAGTTAATAATGTGGTTAGTCTAAATAAACTCATAGTGCAGACCGTGTTTCTTTCATTGCCTAAGTTAATATTTTTATACACCTACTATTAACTTTCTGGTATGGGTTTTTTTTTGAGGGGGTTTAATTTTCATTCTTTTACTCAGCCAAATGCAGGTTTTTTGTTTTGTTTTTTTTTTTTGTCCATCAGTTCTGTAACCATCCACTCGGGCCTTGGGAGAGTTTTAACAGCAAGTGGTGATTCCTCTCTAGGAAGGCTTAAAAATACCAGTGAATACTACAAACTCAGGGCTTGAACCCATGTTTATCACGCCGAGCAACTTGTTCACCACTTAACTGCTGTCATTTTGATTTGGGTAGAGGTTAGTTTCAGTTCTCTCCCCTTGGCACAGTTGTTGTAGACAAAGTGAGAATTCCAGTGACTGCAGTGGGTGGGAAGGAGCTGGGTATCGGTGAGCTCACTTTTGGGGGGCTGGCTTTTTTTCTCTGCTTGCCAAAGGGATCCTCAATTATGTTTTCTTTAATATGCTGCTCGTATGTAGCAAGCTGCAAATTGGGAATAAGTAAGATGTATTTTAATGAGTGAGAAGTCAGCGTGGATGACTCAACCTTCTCTTTTTTTTTTTTTTTTTTGGGTCCCTGATTCCAATTCATTCCCTGCTCGTAGCGATTGAAATGTCACCAACTGTTCGCGCTGTCGGAGGAGCCGGGAGGTGCTCCTGGCCCGGGGACGGATTGCACCGCGCTGCCAAAGGTGGTGGGCTCCGGCTCTTCCTGGCAGCTCTGGCGAGAGGAGCAGGAGCCTGGATGGAGAGTGGGAGGATGAATCACTTCTCTGCTCCCCTGGACCCAAACTGGAGCTGGGAGGAGCTTTTGGCTCTGGGGGGCTGCAGATAGGAGAAATTCTGCCTTGGGTTTTTGCAGATGTCTTATTAGCGCTGAGGCTGCGATGGGGCTCCTGGGGCTTAAGTAACATGTCTTTTTAAAGGCGGATGTTTCTGTGTCAATTACAAATCAAAAAAAAATTAATATTTATAGAGATAACCCAAGTACATTGCTTTATTTTGTGAATGGAGTATCACTTCATAAATAATTACGAAGACGTGCTGAGATGTTTGCAGTGTCCCTAGGCAATGGTGTTCGTTCCTAGTACGTGCCCATTGGTTTTGATCTATTTTGACTTCCTTACAAATGATGGAGGTGAGTTAGTGTCATCTTGTTCTTGGAAAGCAGAGGCTCAGCCATGGCTTCTGATTTCAACTTCTGTGAGTGATGTGCCGTATGATTTTTTGCCTGATTTACTTAGTACCCGTCATCTTCGTCAGCATAGGTATGATGCTGGATCAGACACCAGAGACGGGCTTTAGTACTTTTACAAACCTGTTCAGATAATTCCGTAGAAAATTACCGACTTGCTGGTTTATTGCCAGGGTTGTAGTTGGGATATATTTACCATATGAGGGCAATTCACTGCCCAGTCTCTGTTCCGTAGTTCTCTGCCTTAATTTCTCATGGATACTCCTTAAAACCATAACCAGGCTGGAGGCGGCGGTCCCCTGGGTGCAGCAGCAGCAGCTCCTGGGGGAAGGTGCTGGTTTATGGACACACGTCTGTGGCTTTCCAATCCTGCACTGGTGCGTTCCTCTGAGCAAAATTTCCCTCAGCTCCTGCTTTTAAATCCGAGATCCAGTCTGCACCCCTTAATTCATAAGGTAGAGTTTTAAAAAAATCCAGCGATCTCCAAGACGGCGTTGCCTCCGACTTCCCATTCGGAGCTGACGTTCAGGGAGAAACTTGGCCTGTTTTACACTGTAAATCTCTCTCTGATGGGGAGGTGGAGGGTGAGAACACACAATGCGGCCGGCGCGGGGCTGGGGGGGCTCTCGGGGCTATAATTAGCTTACAATAGCCGGAATGAAAAGCCGTCGGCGCTGCTTCGCGTTGGGGCCATTGTGTGCGAGGGATATTTTTAATTCGGAGAGTCAGAGGTCTTTCAGGATCTCCTTCTCTTGCGCTCCTCCTTGGAGCCCTCTTGCTGTTTATCTTTGCTGGGGACAGTGGAGGTTAGGAAGGAAAATGACTGCCAAGTGACTGATTTTAAAGCAGATGTACAAATTCTGCTCGCAGGGGGTAATGTTTAAGACTATCTAATGGACTGTGGGCATTTTCCCTATCGAGTGCTTGGAAGGTGGCAGGTTTTGCAGAGATGAGTCAACTGTAAGTTCAAAATACGGCTGTCTCGATGCCTTTTTGTTAATGTTTCTGTTTACAAAAGGAGGTTCACGCATGCAAAGGGAAGGTGATGAGCCGTGTGTGTATTACTCAAAGGCTGAGAGCTCCCGGGGCTGCGGGGGAAGCCGATGCAGCTGAGCAGAGTTCATCTTTGACCTTGGCTGATGTCAGAAATGAAGAGGATTTCTTGGCACTTTGCTTACTCAGTCCATCGCTCTGTTCAGGAGTAACAAAGCCTTAATTTTTAAGGAGCAGGTTTTTTTGACTGAGCGGGATTAACTTCGTTGCTGTTCGTTCATAATCTCTCTGGTGCAGGCTACTCGAGTTCTGCAGCTCCACAGACGCACCATCCACAGAAGTGTCCGTGTAAGAGAGAGCCTCGGGTCCAAGGACACACAATTTCTCCCAATCGTATGGGTCAGGGAAAGAGAAAGTTCTTAAATATTTATATTTCAATATAAAAATCTTATTGAAGCCACAGATAGATAACTGCATCCTATTTTTCCCAATATGCTGGTTGAAGTGCCTTTTTCAAGTCTGGTTTCCTCAGTGTGCCTTTTTCCCTTTACCTTCCCAAGCTTTAGTGGAAAAAAGCAGCAGTTGTACAAATGGAGCATCACTGGCGTTAGGAGAAGGTCCTAGAAGACAAATTTGCCAGTTTCACAGTTGATAAAGGCATTTTTCATGTATGATGCTATCGGGAGGAACATCTCCTAGTTCAAGGCCTCTGGTCATTTTGGGTCTGTTGAAATGACATATCTGGTACATAACAATCCCAACTGTCCCACAGCACTGAATAGAATTTTATTATTTGAATAGAATTTTGATAGCTCTTTACCTGAGTTGTTTACAGAGTGAAGTCTCGGTCTGTTTCTCCATCAGCATTGTATCCTGTTTTCTGCAGGTTTGGTCTGCAGTTTTGTATGGTTAATTAATGATAATCGACTATGAAAAAGTGAGTTGAGCCCCAAAGAATAACTAGCAAGTGTTGGCTTTTGGAGATGTGACCGTGTCAGACAAGGAACAGTTTTGTCAAGTCATTGATGCAGTTTTAGAAAAGAGGGAACTGAAACCTCTTGAGGAAAGAATTTTCTGTTCGTTCTATTTTGAGTATATTGTGAAATCAAGGAAAGTACAAACTAATATGAAACTCAAAATTTAGATAGTTGTGTATGCTGCAGCAAGAATGGACACTTAGGGTGAAGTGTGTGGTGATGAGGAGGGCGTATCCATCAGGAGATCTTGCTCCAGCAGCCCTTCACTTGTGCTGAAATGCAGCTTTTGAACTGAACTTCAAGAAGAAATATTGAGCAGAGAAGTGATGGGGTTAAACCATAGCGTTGTTTGGAGTGATCTGGAGCGGTGGGGATCTGCTTTGAAATACTTCTCTTGGAGGATCGTCATCTAAAATCCTCCCTACAAAGAATAGGAGAGAGAAGTAGAACTTCATTTCTTAAGAGCATGGTTTTCTGTAGGAGCTGGCGTGTTCCTGCTCTTGCTCCTGGCTGTCGGGGAAGCAGCTGCTGCCACCAGAACATTGACTTCTTCTGCAGCAGGCTCTTCAGTTTGAGGAAGATGATTTGCATTGCTGAGTGCGCTGCTGATGCAAGCTCCAAACGTGGAGCTGTTTGTTTCAGCCCAGTCCTTCTGTACATCACCTACAAGGACGTACAGCAGCGCTGCTGAGTGTCACGGTGGCTAAAAATGAAGTTTTTCAGGTGGGGTGAGGTGGAAAAGCCGGAATGTATCAGGCTGTTGTCAGATTGATTGGCTTGACTTCCTTAACTATACTTTAGGAGGAGATTAAAAGCTGGACATCCTGTTCTTGAGGAGGTTTTGCACTTCTGGCTTGCGGTGTAGGTTACTTGTAAGTAGAAGTGCTGCAGCGATTGATGCCTTATGCTTATCTCATTAGCGTGATGGCATTCCCAGTCCCACATGGAGTAAACTTCCAGCCAAATGGAACGTCGGCAGCTCTGCCAAACCCAGTGCCGTTAAATGCAGAGGGGGTTCTTACAGTTCTTTTTAGTCTGCCCTGTCTCAGACACAGAGGAAGGACACGGGAGAACACAGGGTCAGGGCGGGAGTCTCGGTTGTTTCCCCGTAAATACGGGACAGGGAAGGGGTAGGGACTTGTCCTGCAGGGAAATGTCATCGTGTCCGTACTCACAGCACTTTACATTTGTGTTCTTGCTTCCTTTGCGGTGATACTGCAGTGTCGCTATTTGCCCTTCACTGCATTTCTGAGTGCCTGTTTTTTTTTTTTCCCTTTTGAAGTGATGCTGGACATTTAATAGCAAAAATACACTTTGATTTGTCCTTTTTCTCTTTTGGTTTTCTTCCTTTTGCTTTCCCCTAAGCTCAACCCTGACTTCCCCCTACAAGTAACCTACCAACAAACTGCTGGAAGTTATCAAACAAAAAAGCTCAGGGTTCTTAAAACAATGAAATAACTAAAGAACAAGACAGAGCATCTGCTTTGCTTTTCACAAGCTTTATTTTTTGGCCTTGCAGCAGTGTATGTAATTGAGGACTTGGACGTTTGCTGACTGACTCCTCGCTCTTGCTGAAGAGCATCCGCGCTTGCTCACGTGCTGCGTGATCTGTTTTCTTCAGGCAAATAAGCTGATTGCGTCCAGGTTGGGGTTTTTTTGAACGTAATTTTATTCCTTTTTAATTACAGCATCCTCTGCAGATGTTGGAGTGTCATAAAAATGAGACATGGAAACAAATGCGAAGTTGTCATGGCTTGCTCCAGATCTGAGACAGTAATTAAGCTGTCAGGGGGAGTAGTGGAAAGTTCGGGTGACTTTATCTGAATATCCTTTGGCAAATGACGTATGGACTCATTAATGGGAAAGGCACATGTGAAATGAAGTATATTCAGTGGTTTATCTGTGTCAGTGCATCTGCTTCGGCAGATAAAGGATAAAAGCTACCCCAGATGATTATCAAGTCTAAGATTTGGGGTTTTATTTAGTAGCTGGAGCCATTGCTGATTGCTGCCAGGGGAAACAGAGGTAGAATCGAGGAAGAACATCCGGGGGCTGAGTATTTCTTCTTTCTGGCTGGTAAGAAGGAGCAGTGGCAGGAATTGGTGTTGGGAGGTGGTTGGTGCAACTGGAAAAGCAGCTGATGGAGATGGGCTGGAGGGTCCAGAATTGCTTCTATGTGGCAATGACTTAAGGGAGGTGACCCATTCTTTAAGGCAAACGACGACCTGATCCTTTAATGTCTCTTAAGACATTAAAAGGCTCCCTTTAACCCCCAGTGCGTTACCTGCTCTTGGATTTTATACCTGCAAATGTTGAAATGTAAAAAGCTAAGTTGTAAGCGGATCCCAGAAGGATACACATTTCCTACCCTCTGTCTACTTTCAAAGGTTTTCTGGCCATCTCTAACACATTCGACAGATCATTTTGTGTAATCCTCTCTGGCAATTTGTTTCAAGATGTTGGGGTTTTTTTGTTGGTTTTTTTTTTTTTTTTTTTTTTAAAGCTCTTGTCTGAATGTTTTGTCCAGATGGTCTCGGTGTGAGTCAGACTGGAAGGTACAGAGTCTTGCTTTATAAGGTTACTCGTTCTGCTCAGAGAGCTGATGGCTTCGTAGCACTAAAGGGACAGATCTCTCATGTAAATGGGAAATAACCATTCATTCTCTTGAAAACAAAAATAGGACCAGAGCGTCTGAGCTTCCACTGCTCGCTTCCCACTGTAAATTATTCTCATGTTCCTGTGAAAGTGTTGGATTTTAAATGGTGATAACAAATCCATCTGGCCTGGCTCTTGGCAGGAATGTCTCTTGATAATAATGGTCCACCACTATGAGAATTTACAAATGTCAGTCACAGCTCTGTGGCTTTAATGATTTATACACGTAACGAGCAATAAAAGCAATTGAAATGTCTCGTATTGATAATTCATAACTCAAGGATGTCAATAACTGGATTTCATAAGTTGTCTGAGGTGTTGTCAGCATACAAATCAAATTTAAATAAGTTTTATTGAAAGTAACACATGCAACTTTATCAACGGAGATTTTACTACACCATCTATTTTCTTGCTCCATATTCAGACAGTGTTATTCGTAGCCTTTCCTGACGTAGGCTTTTGTTAAGTATATCTATTTCCAGAAAAAAACCCCAAAATAAAATCCCCCCAAACCAAACAAAATGCTCCACCATCTTTGGCATTTTAATGAGAGTGAGAAACATGGATATTCCTGGACTGCCTAAATCTCTGGATAAACTCACACGCCACTGGCGGACTTTTATAGAGCGACGTTTCCTTTCTCTAATTCAAAGTGCTTTTTTTTTTTTTTTTTTTTTCAAAGGGAGGATGGAGAGATACCGTGAAATAACCTGAACCTGGATTCACACTGAAACCGAGAATGACTGGCCCATAAAATAGTTGGCGCTCGGAAGCCTCCTGGCTATTTCTAATATTTCTGTGCTGGGCTGGTTGGTGGCTTGGTTTATTTGGGCGTGTTGTTTTTAACTCACTGGTAAATGAACCAACATAAACATTCCTTGTAGCGAGGCTGGCGGAAGAGCCGAAGCCGAGGGCTTTGCTCCCGGTTTCCATGTTGACCTTGGCCGGTGCCGCACGGTCCTCGTTCAGGGGCTCCTTTGGCCGATGGCTGGAGCTTCAAATAGTCGGGGTAAATAAGTCACACCCAGTATCTGAATTGCAACAGTGAATGGGTTACGTGTGCTCTGGCTTCCTCCTCTCCAAATGGCTTTAATAAATCTTTTTTTTTTTTTTTTTTAAATATTTTCTAGTGGCGTTTTCTAGGGACTGAATTGTTTTTGCGGAATTGCATTAAGCAAGAGAAAAATGAAGTGAGCCGCTAATGAGGGCGCAGGTAGAGCTGGGGCTGTGGGGAGGAGATGGGATACGGCTGGGATCGGTCTGCGTGAAAAAATAAATAATGGCTAAACTCAGTGTTGTCCTTGGGGGGTCCAGTCCAAAATAGAAGAGAAAATGAGTTGTAGTGCAGATCCTTAGGGGTTCCAAACCCCTGAAGATGAAACGGTGAGGTCAGATATTCGGGGCTGGAAGCAGAGCACTTGGCCAGGTATGGCAATGGTGGGGAGGTCGGGGAAGGTTCCTGTGCTTGGAGACGGGGGGGGCAGCAGGACGTGCACCCAGAAACAGTCTTGGAAATCCTAGTGATTTTTCCCCCCCCCCCACTCTCTGTGAAACGCACCATCCCCGCTGCGACTCGGGGTCATGCCCATCTCCCAGCTGCCAGCTGAGACGTGGGGACTGATCTCAAAGCAGAGCTGCAGTTTTATCGGACGTTGCTCTTCCATTTCTCTGGGTATCGGCAGCAGAAGGTAGAATCCACCCGCCGTGACCTGAGGAGTAAAGCTCCCGGTTGCAGACTCTCCTTCAGCTCCCCCTCCTTGTCCCTCCAGGCGTACGGAGATGCTTTAACTTTTGTGCAGCTTTAGTCAGGTATTTCTAACAACTGCGTTTCTCTGATTTTGCCCAGTCTTTCAAAAGCTCCATAAAAGCAGGATTGTTTCCTTCCCTCTGTCCCCGCTTCCGTCCCTTTGATAAAACAGCGCCTTTTGACTTCTCAGAAGTGGAAGGAAATGACACTGGACAACATTCTGCTTTTCTGTGAACGTGGACTTGATGTCTGCTCTACGGGATCCTGAGTTCAGGGGACACTTTGTTGATTCTATTGCCTAATCGGTGCCGGGAGTCCAGATTAGTTCTTGGTTTTGTGTCTCATACTCTTGCTTCAACTCATTCAAAGTATTAATTTTTTTTTTTCTTTTGACTATTAGTCATGTTTCTACATGATCATCTTAGTGAATGGCTGCAGTTTGTGTGGTGAGTTGCATCTGTGTTCCTCTGGAAAAAGATTTTTTCGGAGAAGTAGGTGGTTTTCCCCAGAGGAGACTGGCGGGGAGCAGAGAGAATTTTAATTTCATTTTTATTGCAGAAGTTACCTATTGTGCAAAAATTACGTAGAACCTGATACATCTTCCCAACAGTGTATGTGGTATGGTTTGCTTTTATTAAACTTTCAAGTAATTTCTTGTAAAAGTTGGAGCCATGATTTCGAAGTGATAAAGCGTACGTACGTGTGTGTGTAAAAAGGAGGACCTGAGTTTTAATGTCAGTTTTCTGACAATGCACATGAAAAAGAAATGTCTCCTTGTTCCCGGTCTGGTTTAAGCTGCGCTGATGAATGGGTGTTGCTGTGGCTGACAATGAACTGATAGAAAAATGATGATTCACATAATTCAAGCTTTGCAGGCTCTGTCAAACATTAATTTCCCTCTTTACAAGAGGTGCTGTAGAGTAAAATGTAAGTCCCTTTAAAGGCAACAGCCCTCCGCTTATACAGCTGAATATTTACAACTCTAAAGGAATGACTTCTGTGTTTCCTATGATTTTACAGGAAAACCTGCTTGGGATGCCTTTGCTTTCACTGGGTATTCCTGGTGTAAACTTCCCATGAGTGTGAACAAAGACAGAGCCTGAAAGCAAGAGGGAGGCTGGAGTGAGATTTTCACATAAACGTTTATTTTTGTGGTTTTTAATTAGGCTTGTATCTGCTGGTTTTAAGGTTTGCTATATATGAATTAAAAACAATGCTCCAATTTGATTTCTTATGTAAACAGTTAAGACTGATTTATCGTAAACTCTCCTGGCAGTTTAAAGAGGCGTTACTTTGATTTTATGTAATGGTTTTGGTTTAATGGCGGGTGTGAGTTGTTCCAGCGGGGAAAATAAGAGGCGGCTCTGGTGGAAATGGGCTCTGTCATCAGTGTCCACTGGCACCGCGGGCAAATAACTCGGACCTTTTTGATCTTGCTGAAGTCATCTGTGAATTGTCTGTAATGATGCTTATTATTCACCTCTCCTGGAATGTTTATGGTTAATTAATAGTTCTCAAAACCTCCCAGAAAGAGGCACGGCAGTGTCTCTGCCGGGACTGACAGGGAGGCAGTGATGACTACGTCGGGCTGTGGAAATATATTTGACTCACCTTGTTGACTTCTTTGGACAGTCGTCTTCCTCCTCCATGGACTGAGAGCCTTTCCCGTGCCCCAGCGGGGAGGGAAGCAAGAGCACGAGCAGGAGGGCTCCAGAGATCCTCCATGGTTCACTTGTCCATGTCTCCGGGCTGCTGGCCTGCGGCCGCCTTGGGCGCTCGCTGGGCTATTCGTGACCGACCAGGTGGGTCCATCCCTGCGGCGATGGGGGGGTCAGCCCAGGAGCTCGTCCGGCCTCGCGAGTCCTGGGGACTCTCTGCTGCAGGAGGTGGGGGGGCGTGCGAGAAGGTGGGGGGGCTTTCAGGTCTGATGTCCGTGTTTGGTTTATCTTCATGAGACCAGAGACCAGGAAGGGAATGTATTGGTGGGACCAGGGAACGGTGTTCGTTTCCATGGCAGCTCCAGGATGCCTCTGGAACAGTGGTACTAACCCAAGGTTTATCTTTCGCTGTTGTTTAGCTACCAGATTTTTAAAATAAAGCCTCATCCTGTTCGCCTTTTTTGTATCTTTAAGAAATATTCCAGGTAAATTGGTGTTGGAAATTCTTTAAAATATCAGCTTAAACACAAAGCAAGGGTGAAAATCATTGATGCAATTGAAAAACCAGCCCCACGTTTATCTGTCTTTCCCCTGCTGCCGAAGCCAAGCATGGAAGTTGATGGTCTGCTGGAAATTATTTTGAAATTTAGTTTGCTGTGCTTCAGAAGTGTTTACATGTCCCTTTTTTGTTCCTCTTCATTTATTTCTCCATCGTTTATGTGTGTTGGTTACCAAAGAGGAGAGGGAGGAGAAGAAATCCTGAGGTGAAATTAAATTAGACACCTGCATTAATCATTCTGTTTGTATCTCTAAATATATGACATAATTCACCAAAGGATTTTCCTTTCATTGAAGAGATTAAAACTTGTAACTCGTAAATGGCCTCTTTTGTTCTAGCTATTTTATTGATTTGAAAAATACACTTGATGTTACTTTGCATGAAATGCTTGTGCATAAGAGCGTAACTATCAGGTCTGAGGAACTGGAAAGAAGTAATAATTTCCATATTAATACTGCTTCTGGGTTCTTGCATCCCAGTATCTTTCAGCACTTCCAAGCATTCTCTTAACCTTTGGAGCACCCTGGACAGATAGAGAAATGGAAAATTATAATGTCAAATTAATGAAGGTTTTGCAGTAGGACCAAAGGCGGCGAGGAATTTGGGTCTGGGAAATTTGCTCCATCCCTGGACTGTTTTCCCAAGGAAGCTATTAGCGCTATGGAGGATTTCACGTGTCTGTGTGTGTGGATGCTATTTTCTCACCTGTAGATGCTTCTCTGTGTGTTATGCATATGAACGTTGTAGTCTGGTGATGTATAGCGTATGTGAGTTTAATTTGGGATTCCTGAAGTGAATTGAGGTGGTAAGAACATATGGCAAATGCCAGAAATAATGATCGCATTACACATTTCTGATGAATAATTCAATTCAGTTTAGTACCGTTCCACCATTAAAATAAACCCCTCACAATATTTGACGTAGTGCAGCTGAAACACTTCAAGAAAAAAATTTTGGAAGGCGAAAGAAGCAGTTGTTTCACTTCTGTTTTGATCACCACTGGTAGAGGAAATCTTAACGCTCGGTTAGAAGGGATTCAGATGCAGAGCCTTGGGCTGGAGCTGTTGGTAGGTAACAGCCCCTCTGGGTTGTGTAGCAGGGAAACAGGCTTCAGGAGGAGGGACAGTGGTCCTGAAGGGCTGCTGGGGGGCTCCAAAGAGAAATTATTTCTAAAATCGGCCAGGAAAGCTCAGCAGAAACTACGAGAAAAACACTTGGGAGAAATAAGTCAGAATTATTTTTCAAAATGAGAAGAGCAAGAAAAATATATTCTTTCTCCTGAAGTCCACCTTTCCGACTTAGAGTACTGACAGATTTGGGGCAGGAAAAAAAAAAAAGGACAACCAAATAATTTTGAGCTACCCATCACTGGAGGGGAGTGTTTTGGGGAGCGAGAAATAAGCATTTCTGCAGCTGGATGCTGCTTAGGCTTGAGGTTTATTGAGTGTTCCCAGAGCTCTCGGGCAGGTCTCCTGCCCAGCTTTATAAAGGGAGAAAGTGAGGCACAGGCTGAATTATTTGGTAAAGGAGTAGGAGTGTTTGGAATGGAAATTAGTTGTCCTACTTGGACGATAGAAGGAGGCAGCGACACTGCAGGTACCTGACACTGCCTGCGAAGGTGGGGGCAGGAAAGCCTTCAGCGGGGCTGCAGGAGGCAGGAACACGAGATTTCTCTTCCCTTCTGGTGTCGGGTACCTCATGGCATAGACTGAGGCTGGTTCTTCATCCACCGGGCAAAACCAGCCCGCTTTGTCTTTTGTCGCATCTGGGCTGAAACCCAAGGTAATGCTGATAATTCTACATTTTACAATCTAGTTTTTCAGGGTGTTTTGTTTGGGGTGTGTAGCAGAAGTGCTAGACACTGCAGAAGGATGAGATGCAGAATGACCCTCCATCTCCTGCTTCACGGGATGAGATGCAGAATGACCCTCCATCTCCTGCTTCACGGGATGAGATGCAGAATGACCCTCCATCTCCTGCTTCACGGGATGAGATGCAGAATGACCCTCCATCTCCTGCTTCACGGGGTTTTCAGGAGGTGTTCTAGCTGCTTAGGTGTTTTCTTTTTTTCTTTTTTTTTTCTGGATTTTGTCAATAACGTGTGGTCTTCCGAACTGCTTTCTGTGGAGCACACTGGTGATAGCATCAAGAGATGAATAGAGCTGGTCCTGTGCGGTGGTTTCCGAACCCTCCGTGCCACTGGAGCTCAGCGGGGTCGGCAGCATCTTAACTCAGCTCTTGTCTCAGGGACCTGTTCTGCCATCGCCTCCTGATGGATCTCCAGTCTAGAATAAATAGACATTTCTGTTGAAAGCAAGTGCCAGCCTCTCCCTTCACAGAGGAATTTAACTTCCTTTGTGCAGCGTGAAACACTGCGGTACCGCATTCTTCATTCAAATCTCCTCCTGTTTTGAAATGAGGAGCCGGGAGTCCCTGGCTCCCCTCCCTCCGCCCCACGCCCCGGCGGCTCGTTGCTTGCAAATGAATTAACCTGGTTCTGAAGGGTGTTTCTGCACATTTCCCACACTTTTTGGTCAGTCTGATTAATTCTCGCAATGATGCTCCCTAGGGAAGCCCGAGATGATTGCTGTTTGTGAGCCTTCCTCAGACTTGGTATGTCATTCCTTCTGGGAAAAAGTTGCCCAGAGAAGCTGTGGCTGCCCCATCCCTGGAGGGGTTCAAGGCCAGGTTGGAGGGGGCTTGGAGCAACCTGGTCTGGTGGGAGGTGTCCCTGCCCAGGGCAGGGGGTGGCACTGGGTGGGCTTTAAGGTCCCTTCCAACCCAAACCATTCTATGATTCATACTTTCTCGAAGTGTTTAAAATGTTAAGTAGTGGTCAATAGCGTGCTGGGCAGCCAGGCCCACGTTGGGAAAGGAGGATGGTTGTTGGGGAGGACGGGGTGGGTCCCGGGGGCTGGTGGGGAAGCAGGAGTTAAACTGCTCTTCCCTGGAGCGTGAGCGCCTTGTGCAATACCCGGTGGAAATCCCCACTCCTGTCCTCGCTCCCAGAAAGGATCTAAAAAATTACAGTTTAGTGGTAGCCTTGGTTTCGTGAGAAATCGGGAGGAATTTGATTGAAAATGTGCCCAGCATGTGCTTAGCTTTATTCCTTACTGTGTTTATTATCTGTTGTTGACTTCCTATAACTGGGAGCACACGTCCCGGCTCCTCGCACTGCCAACAGCCTCTTTTTGTAATGAACACAGCAGGGTTTGAGGAAAGAATCTCTTCTTCCTGGGAGGAGGGTTTGGGCGGTCGGTAGGAGAGTGTGATGAAGAGGACCAGAGTCTGGTGCTTCAGGGAGACTTGGTGTGTCCTGGGCCAGAAGGGGAAAGGGCATTTACAGCAGGAAAAAAACCCTTACGTTAAAAATGTTCACCAGATTTTTGGCCAAGTGTTGGCTTCGTCACCCAGCATGAGAGGAAGCCGGTCAAATAACTATTAAAAAGTTGTTTGGAGAAGGTATTATTTCAGGTTGCTTAATGGGCCCAAAGCGATCTCTGCATCCCGGAGCGCTGGGGATGCTCGTTATTGGAGGCGACGGAGAGATCGTCACCTCCAACTGTCTTCTGAGCACTGAAAATACGAACTGGGGCGTGTGTGCGTTGCTTTTGATTACACTAATAGTCCGTGTGTCAAAATGAGTTTTAAATTGTTTATTGCATAAATCCACGCTGCAAACCAGTGATAAAACATAGTTTTAGTACTTGCTCATAGTATTTTCTCCACCGTTCAGAAAATGGGAAAGCGTAAGCAAAGGTTTGTCTGAGGTTTTGGGTTTTTTTGGCTTGATGTCATCTGGGGGGAAACCTTCAACTGAGCACGGACAATCCTAAAAGAGCTGTGAAACTTCCCGTGGGCAGGAGGAGTTGTACCGCTCCCGCTGCTTGCGTGTGGGTTGCCTGTATCGATAATCTTTTATTTGTTTGGAACAAACAGCTGTAGAACGTAAAGATATAATATTGCCTGATGGACTCGGGCACGTTACCTTTATCGGGGGTTAGTTACTGAGACGAGGACTTTGCCTGCTCTCGCGCGCCGGAGGAGTCACCCAGGCTCTGCGCTTGGAACTAGGGCAGTGAATCCCCGCACCGGGTAATTTAATCTGGATTCTGTTTTTAAACATCCTCCCTGAAAAGTCAACAGCACGGACTGTGTTTTGATAATAGCAAAGGAGGCTTTTGTGGCTATTTCATTAGACAAAAAAAAAAAAAAATCTAAATATTTAATTTAAATTCTGTGTGGATTAAATGCCTTGGCAACTTCGTCAACATGTTTAACTGCGTAATTTTGAGCATTTATTTAAAAGCTTCGCAGATCTGAAGCCTTGCATCAGTTTCCAGTCTGTGAATTGCGGATGAGTTGTTTTTTGTTGTTGTATGGGTCTGGAAAACCAATGTACAGGCTTGTTGTCTTCAATGGGATTCTACTTGAAGGGCGCTTAGAGTTTTAAGATTCCCAGACTGCCCGTTGAGCGGGAGGCGTTACCCCACCGCAGCACAGGCAGAGTCCCGGCTCCTCGCTCCCCGAAGTGACACTTGTGTTGTGCCTAGAAAAGCTGGTAGACCCAAGTAATTAGTGATGCAAATACACCCCGATGTAGGTATGAAAATGAAAGATGAGAGTCCTCAGTACTTCACTGAGACTCGCCTTAATTTTTGCTTTTAAGCACGTCTCGCCTCCTCTTCTTTCCCCTCGCTAATGCAAAACTTCATCCACTCATCTTACGCCTCAGAACGGCTTTAGCAATCTCCATTAGAAAGCATTTCAGCTACTGTCTCCTACAATTCTGTTTATATCTTTGTAACTCTAAAGGGACTCTCGTCAATGTGTTTTACTCAATACTAATATTTCTCAAATGGGTAAGGAATATCCTGTTTTTTAAAGGAAAATGTACCTTTTCCAGGGCATGCAGTTTCTGACAGCATTATGAACCTGAACCTGAACCTCCCTCCTGGCTCTGCTCTTAAACAAAAGACTGTATTTCCTCCTCTTATATCATTTTCACTTCAAAGCCTACTTTTTAGATTACCAGTGAGATTTTTAAGGCTGCCGTGATCGACAGCTTTCGGCTTGCAGCACACTTTGTTCTGTGAAATTCTCATTGTTACTGTAAAAAACCCCACTTTTCTAAGCCATGAAGCCTCCCAGCCACAGTCAGGGTTACGGGGCTGTTGTCTGTCATTTGTCACAACCCTGTTTGTAATCACCTACCAAAATACTGAGGCTGTTTTCACCAAACTGCAAAGCCTTTCACTTTTGGAATAGAGCCTTTCTTATGTATGATGGCAAGGGGAAATGTGAACAATTCTGAGCAATTAGTAATGTGCTGGGAGTATGTCAAAATACGTAATCCAAAGCATTCTCTCAAGCTTATTTATATATTTAAATGGTTTTAACTTCTACTCAAAGCCGTAGTGTTGGTTGGTTTGAATTTTTTGAAGCTGAATGGAGTGTTAACTTCAAACTGAATGGTAGTCTTAACCTAAACCTCCTTGGGTTTGGCAAAGAGGGGCGGGTGGATGCTGAGCCGCTGCTGCCTTGCCCTGGCCTTGGGGACCCGAGTGCGCGGCAGCTCTCGGGAAAGGGGAATTTAAGGAGCTCATCGCAGGCAAGGCGCCAGGTCTGAAATCACTGCTCCGGTCCTCTGTATGAAGTGGGGATTTTGCTCATTTTGGGCTGCTTTGTCTTTCATATGCTGCTTAGTAGCTTGAAAGATAAGATTGTGTTGGAGCCACGCGTGCAATTTAATGCTTGGTGGCTTCCAATCCTTCAGCGTAATTGCTTCTTCTGTACTGGGTGAGGGCCCTGAGAAGTCAGGGGCAACTGAGCTACACGTGAAGGTTTTGAATCTGCTGACTTCCACCTTCCCGGTCGTGGTTTGATTCTGTTTTGCTTTATTTTGGTGTGCCTCCTGCTTCTATTGAGCTTCCATGGCGTTAACACGGGAGGTCCTCAGCCATGGGGGACCACTCCGAGGCGAGAGCACGAACGGTTTTGGAGTTCTCTCTGGCAGTTGGAGCGGATTTGTGTGGGTGAGAGGATTGCTGTTTAATTGGGGCGGGAGCTGGGGGTTGGTGGTTCTGTTTTGTTGTCATCCCACTCCTTTCCCAAGCTTGTCATCTTTTTTACACAGCGTGGCATTTGGGATAGGGGTGGGAACATCTTGGGAAAGCTACAGAGCACATCCGTGGAGATGCAGCCAGATACTGGAAAGCAGCTTGGGCTGCTCATACCTTCTCCTGGTGCTCGGTGCCGTGCAGGCTGTGATTCACCGTGTCGTTATCCAGTTGGAGCAGTTAAAGCCCTTATTGCTGGCAAGAGCTGAAACCCTGCCCAGGGAGACGGTCCTGCTCGGAGCAGGAATGCTGCTCAGAGTGTGTGAGATGCTGGGCAAGGGAGGTCTCCTGGGTCTGAGTCCATCCTTCTGGCCCTGTACATGACCTACAGAAGAACGAACAAGTTGGTACAGAAATTCCTTTGTTCCCTTACTTCCAACTTTAGTTTATAGGATGCTTAAGCCTGAAAAAAAATCATTTCGGTAAATTCTTTTTCAGAAGCTGAACATTGTGTGCTGTAGAAGATCCAGGTGTAGTTGCAGTCGGCGTACGCGTCTGCCTGCACGATAGCACAGATCCCTGCCAGGAGCTTTGCAGAAACCCGCTCCTCCTTGGTGTAGTTTGGGAAGCCCCCACAGTTGACTAGAGGTCATAATCGCACCACAGTTCTTATAATCTGCTCAAGTGTAAAGAAAGTATCAGATTTTAAAATGAAAGGATAACCTGTTATTAATTTCATTTAGGGGATCCTTCTCAAGATTGTAGGGCAGGAGTGTTTTGGGACCTCGCAGTGGTCATGTAACGAGCCATCCGGACACTCTTCCACTTTAAATTTGGGGGCTCTTTCAAGCAGGAACACTCAATGCATGAAGATCATCCGTATATTTTAAAGATATGACCAGATGTGGAGGTAGCTTAAAATGTAGCGTGTCTCTTAACCTGCTACTGGAAACTAGTGGTGATGACCTTTCCATGGAAGCATTAGAGGCCCCATCACTTAAATACCAGCATTTTATTCAGGGACAATTACCTTCATGATAACGCAGTATCGTTTGTGCCTTTCAATACTTTATATGCTTCAGAGTTTAAAAAGGGGAAAAAAAAAAAAAAAGTCAAATAGATTATGAATGTTGACAATGACAAATGTGACTAAAATACAGAAGGTTGAAGATCCTTCCTTACCCTTTGAATTCATTAAAAACTAGACGTGCCTGCCGAGTGCTCCAGGGAAGGCTGAAAAGGTAGTTGCAAAAAGGATACAAATGAAATTATGCAACTGTCTCGCATTGTACAATGCTCTGTCCCTCTGTGACCTAAGGGACTTCATGATCTGGTGATGGAAGTTGGTAAATTATTTGTTATAAATGGATGGAAAACTTTTCTATTGCTACCAGGGACATTTTAGTTATGCAGTTGTCAGCCACGTGAGCCTGAAATACAATAGAAAGGGTTCTGCAATACAGGGCAAGGCTTAGTGTGGAGAATAAGAATACCTGGTGTTTAATCCTAATTCTACAGGTGTCCTGACCTTGAACTAAAGTTGTTTATTCACCTTCAGGCACTCGAAGCATTGGCAGCAGGAGCGGAGTCTTTCAGGATGCTGTTCCTTGTCTCGACCCATCACAGTGGGTGGGATCGCCAAGGTCTACAAGCTTTAGAGAGGGAAAGGAGGAGGAAGGCTTTTTGGTGTTTAAAGTGGCTGTTAACCTAATAACCTGTGTAAATGAAAAGATGAAAATGAAAAGAAAGCAGTGAATGCAAAACTGAAGTGGTTGTTGTGACTGCAGGCACGAGAAGGTCCCATGTAACACGGTGACCGGTGGGTTGGAGCCCCCAGCCCCTGGCTCTGCCCTGGTGTGTTCTCCCAGTGAGTCCGGGGAAAAAAAATCTTTTGCTTGTGTAAGCAATGGGAAAACAAGCAGACACTTCATCCTCTAGAAAGCCCAGTAAGCCTCAGGAAATTCCTGCATTCTTGATTTTATTTTGCGGCGAAGGACTGTGTGGTGTGTATTTGAAAGATGAGCAAGGTTCCCCTTCCCCTGCACAGCGCCACCGGCCCCGTGAGCTGGGGCTGAATAGGGTGTTGTTCCCCCCGACAGCCCCATCAGCTGTCACTGCGCCCCGCAAAAACACTGGCTTGAGTCACACAGAAAAAAGTGCTGATACCGCATTTCTTACTAAAGGAAAAGGTTACTCCTCCTTGCCGCTGTTCAGCAGGAGAGCGGCGTGTGAAGTATCCCACCTTGAGCACCAAGAGCTGCAGAAGCCCGGGGGGTGCTACAGTCCCACAGCAGGGTACCACCAAACTACAGCGCTCGTCACGGTCATCCTCAAGCTTGAAAACCCCACATTTTTTCCGATTTTTTTTGTTTGTTTGTTTTTTGTTTGGCAAGAGTACCTCAGAGCCGTATTTGTATACCCGGGTCTGGGTTTTGGAGTCCCCAAAATAAAGATGCATGTTTTCTTTATTGCAAATCCTGGACCCCTGGAAACTGTTTGTTCCTGGAGGTGTCAGCACAATTCAAGGCAACCGATGCTCAGGGTGTGCGGCAAGAGCAAAGCGCCCGCAGGCCCAGATGGTTACGCTTTTTCTGGGCAAAGGGACAGGCACACCGAGGAGGCCAAGCTGCCCTCTTATTATTATGTATCTCAGGAATTAGCAATGAAGTAGTGGATTATTAAAAATGTGGCAATTAAAAAATTGCCTTTGGAAAATGATGCTTCCCCATGTTCAGTTGCGGTGCCGATGCTGTGGGTGCCTACAGCTGCGATGCATAGACACAAACAAAGCTGCCCGTGCTGAAAACCTGAATGTCACTTATTTTATGGTGATTCTGAATTCAGCTTGGACCAGCTACATCCCTGAAAACCTTCAGAAAGAGCAGCAGTAGCAGTCAAGCAATAGCGAGTACCTCTAAAGTCTGAGCGCTCACAGACCTTTAGATGAAAGTGCATATTTTATTGTTTTCATGTTGAGTTTATTGCCTGTGTAAAAGCCAAATAACTTCTACTATCTGCATCACTGCGTATTTCTGCATTTTTATACTGAGACTGACACACTTCTGCTATGTTTTCTTGCTATGTTTGACCGTGAGCAAGTCATTTCTCTGCTCTGTCCCTCAAATTCAAAGTAAGATAAGGAGAAGAACACCCCGGCTTAAAGGGCTAATGTGGGAAGTCTTCATATTTGCAAAATGTTTGAACACTGTTTGTAAAATATCGTGTTAATACAAATAGATCTCTTCAGAAATAATTATACATAATAATAACATTAACACCTATATCTATGTGCTTTATGGGTCCTTTAGGCATAGATATGTTACTTGCAGGTATTTTAAAAAGAAAAAATCGTCTTCCTGGAGCTAATTCCCTAATGGGAAGTGCTGTCACGTTGGCTCTCCAAAGGGGTGTCTATCTGTTTGGATGGCTTGGGTTATAATGAGCTGCACAGGTGGAGACACAGTAACCGACTGAATAATCCGAAATTGGTGCCTTTGGGGAGTGCCCCAGTATGTGCAACGTCTTGTTTCTGCATCAAGAGTAGTCTGCGAAGGAATTTGATAGAAATTCCCTGAAGTGATTTTCGGAGCTGACGTGGGGTATTGCAGCATTCGGTCCTTTTTCCAGACTGAGATTCAGTACATTTTTAGGCAGTGACCACCTCTTCTGGATGCCAAAAATGCACTTGTAATTGATGCTCTCTGGGGCAGTAAAGCTTCGCTTGTCGATGTGTGCACTGAATCGCAGGTTATTGGGTGCCTTTCCTGCCACCGGTGCAACCGAAATGCGATCGCAATCGTCTTCTGTCTGCAGATACAGTTAATCATAACAGAGCTTTGCTGACATATGACTAATGAGGGGACATATTATTAACTATATTTTACTGGCGAATTTTTATGGTGTTTTCTCTGATGGGATTTTGTTTAATCTGTAGTGCTTTTATTTGTTACAGAGATCCGTGCCCAATTGGTAGAGCAGCTGAAATGCCTTGACCAACAGTGTGAGCTTCGGGTCCAGTTACTGCAGGACTTGCAGGATTTCTTCCGCAAGAAGGCAGAGATTGAGATGGATTACTCAAGGAATTTGGAGAAGTTGGCTGAGAGATTCCTGGCTAAAACTAGGAGCACCAAAGACCAGCAATTCAAGTAGAGTATTTGCCTTTTGTTTTTGCCCCTTTTTTCCCCCTGTAGACGTGGTCGCAAGGGTAGGAATGCAAAAAGAGAGCCGATACAGTGCATGTGGGCACCAGCGCTGTTGTGAATGTCAGAATCAAATGTTTCCCAAGCTTGTGCTAAACACAGAACCCATTTCATGTCTCAACGTACCCTGGTCGCCGGCTTCATTTCCATAATTCCTGGTAGGTCATAAGTTGGCAGTAGGGAATGGAATGGTAAAAGGAGTAATTTTCTTGGGAAGGTGGGCAAAGCTGTACACCAGATTTGATGGAGAAAGCCAAGATTTCCTTCAGTGCCAGTGGCTTTGGTCTGTTTTTTAAGAGTAACTGTTCTAACCTGTTGTATGCTGTGATTTGCCATTGCAGCACTCTGTTTTCAGTGTCCTACACATCCTCAGTGTAGGATTTAAGAGTGTTTTATCTCTGCTACTGTCACTTCTAAACAGTAGAGATACATGGCCAATGGTACTTCCAAATAGAGCTGTGCCGTTTGGGAAGGGGAATCCCTAGATACTAAGCTGGTGGGACTCAATTAAAATTTAAAGATGTCCTTATAGACAATGGTCTCACCTGCTTGAAACATCATTTACAGGTAGGTCTGACCATACTGCTTTGGTCGATCTCTGTTTAGCTGTTTGAGTTGGGGTGACTTTGTCAGAAAATGGAGCACTAGGACGAGGGGGAATGGTTTTAAACTGAAAGAGGGGAGATTGAGATGGGATCTGGGGAAGAACTTCTTTGCTGTGAGGGTGGTGGGACCCTGGCCCAGGTTGCCCAGAGAAGCTGTGGCTGCCCCATCCCTGGAGGGGTTCAAGGCCAGGTTGGAGGGGGCTTGGAGCAACCTGGTCTGGTGGGAGGTGTCCCTGCCCAGGGCAGGGGGTGGCACTGGGTGGGCTTTAAGGTCCCTTCCAACCCAAAGTATTCTGTGTTTCTATGAATAATGCATATCTAATGTGGTTTCATGGATTTAAAGTCTTCAGATTTGCTCTTGCTCCTGCCCGGAGGAAGGGACAGGGGCTTTTCCTGGGAAGGGAGTGTAGGAGAGGACCTGGGGGTGAAGAAGGGGCTGGTGCCGGCCGTGTGGCACGGAGACATCAACCCGGTGAGGAGGTGGCTGCTGTAGCTGGTCCGGGCGGCGCAGGAGCTGGTGGGGTTTTGTTGTCAGGGCAGCAGCCGGGGAAAACACGGAGCAAGAGCAGCTTTTGGGGCTGAATCATTCCTGCCTTGGACAGATCCCTCTGAGAGGATCCATCTGGGTCTGCCTCCGCCCAAAGCCCAGGGTCACTTTTAGCATCGGTTGGGGCTGGCCGTTATATGTGGTTTTGTTTTTCTGTTGTTGCCGTGTTCGGAGGGATGTGGGGATGTATCAGCTTTCCCTTTCCACCAGAAGCTCTTTTTGTGAAAGCCATTAAGCCAGCACCATTTTAGTTTCCTTTCTGTACAGCTTTGATGTCACTTACTTTCTAGTTCTCATTTAAAAACGCACATTGTGCGGCATTGTCGGGAAAGCAGAGCTCCCGAGCACAGCCATTTGACAGGTTGGAGAAGAGTTACTCTGCATATTTATAGAGCTGTAATTGTCTTAAGTATTTTTTTTTTTCTTTTCCTTTACAGTGAAAGTGTTCTTGTAACTCTAAGCTGCGCATATTCTGCATACGCCTTTAAGATGGCACTAAAGAAATGATGTCTTGGACTATAATTTTCTTCTGCATTATGATTGGTCTTTTTCAGTTTATTTTGTTGTTATTCCTGGTGAAAATTGAGGTGATTTCCTTTATGTTACAGGATATGGAACATCAGAAACGCTTTTGTACTCAGCTTTCAGTGTTGGAAAGGTGTATATAGTTTACGTTCTATTTTGAGACTTAGAGTGAATTTTTAACGTGGAAGTTTTTACCACAGTTGAATCCACCAGAATCCTCCCTGGTGTCATGCTTCATGTGAATTACATATGCTGGCTGTGATACTGCTGGGTTTTTAACATTTTTTTTTTTTATTTGTTTGTTCTAATGTATTTTCCTCACTGTCCCCTGCCGCTGGTTTTTGAGCTGTTTGTGTTTTAGATAAGCTTCATGAAGTTGGATCTGGACAAAATTGACCTCAAATATTGTAGCTATTGAGTGTAGCCTGAATTGGACGGTGATTTTATAAGCTCATAAAATGTTCACTTGAATTTCTGAATTAAATGTCCTTGTGTTTCTGGTCAAGTCCAGGGCATTGCCCGGAATATTCCGAAACCTGTTCCTGAGCACCAGTTTTGCTGGGCTTTGCCGAGAGGGATAACGCTGCTCAGGCTCCTGGTTGTACATCCATTAGCAGCAGGGAGCTCCTGGTGGAAAAGCATCTTGTTCTTGGAATATGTTACCCCTGCAAGGTTTGAGTCCCAAATGTGCAAGTTATTAATTTGGTCAAGAGTAGAAATAAAGGGGAAAAACAACTCGGGGGCTGCTGGGTGCGTGGGCAGTGTGTGTCACAGCACACGGGGGTAAAGCCGTCCGTCCCGGGCAGCTCCAGCTACTCCTCCTTTGGTCCTTTCCGTCTGCTGGCTGGAAGAGGCAGAAGCGTGTCAGAATGCCACAGGGATCAGTAAGGAAGCAATTCCAATTATAATTACCTATTCCCGACACCGCTCTGTCTGAAGAGTGACGAGGAACTTCTCTGCTGTCTTTTCTGCGGATGCTGAAGCTGTAATCCCGTTTGGAAGCCCCCGAAAGACCATTTGATCAAAGCCAACCATCGGGTCTCTCCCGAGGAGCCTGGTATTACACGCTACGAGATGCGCACAGGCGGGTGGCCACTCTGTAATTGCCTGGCTGTGACCCTATAAATATACAGTAATAGCATGTTCTTCCGATAACATGATAATTATGTCGGGAGGTACCGTATCATTCAGCGAGTGCTTACCATGTCACTTGCCGGTTTTAGATCTCATAACACACTGTCAGGGAGGAAATCAGTCAGGCAGTAACCTGTAATTTGCATGTGCTTTCATACCCCATAGCTATTATGGCATTGCCAAGTTGCTCTCCATGTGTTCATTTAAGGGAATGCCGTCAAGGGCAGGAGGCTTCAGTCTTGACCCTTGGAATTGGATTGTGTGGCTTCCTCCACCGTCCGTCTCCGAGCTGGTAAAAGCAGACGCTTACAGGAGAGGGCAGCGGGAGGTGTGGGCTCCTGCTGGGTTTCCAACAAATGCCTTGCAGGGGGTTTATTTCTCTTAGATGTGGCCGCACCAGAGGGTAAGCGGATCAGGTGGCTGCCTTTTCCATACGGGGTTTGAAATGTTGGTGGTTGGGTCTCGACAGCAAACTCTACGGTCAGGGATGGGCTTAAAGGGTGCTTGCACATTGCCCAGTTTGAAGGTAGCTTTACAGGAGCATCTTAAAATGATTTGCGGAGGTAGGTGTATGTTATTCTCATTTTCTGCCTTCGAAGAAGGGGAACAGATTGGTTTAGCCAAGGTGACATAGGAGTTGATGACAGTTGGATATATCCCAGGTTTTACTTGCTTTTAACTGCTCCTCCGTGGCTGTTAGGCCTCTCTTTGCCTAGTCTCTTTTAAAAATGGTTTTTCAATTAGAACAGACTATTAAGGAGAAGAGTCATAAAACAAGGTACCTATTTGGTAAGGCTTCTCAGTACCCGTTAGTAAATATCCCTGCACAAGATGTGAGGACTGGAGGGGGAAAAAAAGGGCATTTCACAGCCCAAGTGTTGTAACTCCTGGTGTTACAAGAGCTTGTTGGTCACAGGTTTGGTGGAGTCATCTCTCCTTAAAGATCCACCTCATGCAAGGTCTCTTGTGCAGCAGTTACATCCCAGCACCCATCTCAGCAGGTGTCTGGGGTGGGGGTCCCGGGGGTCCCTGCAGGCAGCAGAGCTGGGTGCGGGTCTGACGTCCATCCTCGGAGGAAGGCTCTCTCCCATGGCCCCGACACCCTGCGACACTTCAGCTCTGCTAGGTCATCTGATTTTGTTCTAAAGGCATTTGCCTGTTCAAATAATCTATTAATAATATAAAAACCATGGCAAACCTGAGTGATTCTTTTCAAGGAAGAAACTGGGAAAAAAAAGAAAGGAAAAAAAAAAAAAGGAAGAAAAAAAAAAAAGAAAACAATGCTATTTTAAGGCCATGCTTTAAATCAGAATAATCTTTGGAAGCGGGATACTGAGTAGCAATTGTCAGCTGGAGAGCTGAATGTCCAGGATATCCCAGCATGAAATTCAGATGGCTTTCTGGCAGCCTTTGCCTTGAAGTAGAAGATGCAGAATAAGTCTGGCACCCTCCGGGCTGAGCACTTGTAAACAACAGATGTTCATAACTGGAATCTTTTGGAGGAGCAGGGCAGGGAGCAGCGGGTATGTCCATGCTTGTAATTCTCAAAATTTGCAGTTAACGCTGAGCTGTGTCAGGAACAGTCTAAGGGGAAATCAAACGCTGAAGTTCAACTTTAGTTTTCTTTAAAGTGAAATGATTTCTTTAAAGGAGCGATGATAGAGGCTGGGAGGGAGGGATCAGCAAAACGTTTGGGTCACGTGGACTTCAGTTACGTTGTTGTTGTTTTTGTTGTTATTTCATTTTAATTGATAAATATTATCATAGGCTATTTTGACCTGCGATTCTTTTGTTGGAGCTGGGTCCTGAACATTTTTTTTTTTTCCCCCGAGTCTTTCAAATAACAACATTTGGAAGATTTTTCTAAGCGTGAAGCATTCATTTATTCAGAGACCTCAGTGAACCTGGAGAGCTGGGGATACATGACCAGCGAAAATTGATGTAAAACCCCAGGGAGGATCTTTGTGCTGTTTTTCATCGTATCAGTGATCCCAGTATCGCACTGTGTTGGTTGGTATGATTGTAGCTGCTCTTACAGGGCACACTGCAGAGGAAAAAATTCAGATAAGTTTTAAAAAGTATATACAGAAACAGTTATGTCTCTATTCTAACACTTGGTCCAGCTCGAGCTCTGATAGTTTGACAGTTGCACAGAACTGAAAATAACTTTTTCACCTTGTGTCTTAATTTCAGCAGGGGTTCAGGTGAGCTGGGCACAAGGGCAGGACTGAAGGCTGCCCACCCTGGGGGGCTCAGAGACCTCAGCCCACGGGTCCCTGTTGATTTGGGGATGGTGGTATGTGCAGGGGACTCTGCGGAGCGGGAAATAAATCAGAGTTTCTGTTCCCAGGATCCTGAGTGCTTTTTCACAGGGTCTGGAAGTGGCTGTTGCACGCCTCTAGGAGACAGATCCCGAATATTTGGGGGGAGCAGGGAGGTGGAACAGGAAACTTCAGTTTTTGTATGTGGCACCAGGAGACTTGCTTTAGAAACCTCGGTCCGAAGGAAGGATGGTCAGAGGAGTCTTTTGTTCACATGGATGATGTGACGTGCCTTTATTAATTGAAATGTTTCTCTCTATTTAGTAGTATTTTCATTCTCATCTGACTCATTCCTTCATCTTGTGCTCCTTAAGGAAACCCAATATTCCTATTCCTGGTTTATGGGTGTGGGGTTGTTTTGTTTTTTTTCCTTTTGTATTGTTTTCAATCCAATGCCCAAACTAAGTGTCGCCGGCCTTTGTCGCTCTCTTCTGCTTGCCTTAAAGCAGATAAATCTTGGGTCGTCTGAGAGTTCCTTGTATGAATGAGTAATTTAATTAAGACATTGCAGATACTTGGGACTCAATCTTCCCTTCTGATCTTTTGAGACCGACTGAAACCTTTGAAGTGGAAGTTGCACAGGACCCGATCAAGATAACACCCGAGAAACCACAGAGCTTCATACTTTGTGGTTCCTTAAAAATCTGTGCACAACTTCCTCTTCCTGCTCCCAAACACCCTCGATTGCTGTGATCTGGTGTAATTTAGGCTAACCCAAATAAACTCTCCAGATTCGCTATCGTCACACCATCTTTAAGTGAGTATAAATCGTGCTTGAAATAAATCCAGATCTTGGCATCCTCCTCCTCCTCCTTCTCCTCTCCTTGTGGGGGAAGTTGGAGTCAAAGAGCTGTTGTGAATGTGAAATCACCAGCGCTTTGGGAAAGTTCATATCCAGGTCCTAAAGTTTTGGGTTGATCTCTTCGATTTTACTTCTTAAGGGTGATTAGAGACTCCAGTCGTTCTGCAGGATCTGTGGAAATTGAGCTCACTCCCGATTACACCCAGTGGTCCCCATTGCTATTTCCCTTCCCCTTTTCCATCCCTCCTCTGTGGTGACGTGAAACTGGAAGCAGAGTGTATTTTCCAGCGCCTTTGAGAATGGAAATGGTTAATGAAAATCTCAATTTGCTTCTCTGCCATCTGCTTGTGGTTACGGTAGAAGAGGGTCTGTTGTAAACAGTTGTATAACTTCTGCTCTGTGTTGTGAAAACTGTTGCCGTGTTCCACCCCAGAAAACGCTGCGTTTTCAGAGGTGCTTTAACAGTTAATGTGTGTGTAGTTTTAAAGGTTACTTGGAAGCTTTGAAGCAAGTTACTGCCTCTTTCCTTTTCTCTTTCATTTCTGTCTTAAGACCTGCCTTTATCTGCTTTTTGCCCGTGCAAGGAAAATTGTCACTAGAAAATAACGAAGGAGAGTTTTTGCCTCGTTTCCTGTAAAAACCTTGCCGTGAAAGCGCTGAACCTGTTCGAGAGCAGGACAGACGATTTTATAACAAGGTACCGAAGGGGTTAGCGAAACCAACAGCCACCAAGAAAATTAAAGGAATGTAAAGGAAAGGATCTGGCAGCGTGCGGAGCCCTGGCCGCGTGAGGCTGAGCTCGGGGTGCGGCGCGGGCTGCCCAGAGCCCAAGGTGACAATCCCGGGAGCGGATTGGAAGCATGTGGGGTTGTGATTATTTTTTCCCGCAGGATGGCCTTTCATCTCTAACCACACGGAGTGTGTCAACAACCCATCTGGCGCCATTAGACACCAGCAATTTTACTCACCATCCTTTTCATGGGTTCCTGGTATTCCTGCTATGTGCTGCCTTAGAATAGCTTCGGGTGCTGTGGTGGGGCAACCTGGACAGCTGGGAATTGTCCGGTTAACTATTGCAGCTCTTCTGGGTCCCATTTGGTGCTTCAGTTTCCTTTGGAAAGCAGGGCAGTCGTTCCGTGCTGCTCTCCAGTCCCTTTCGGGTGTTCTTCTCTATAGTCCTAACCCTTGGTCCTTCATCACAGCTCTTCGGACCTGCTCAAGGTGGGATTGGACTGACACCTCGCTGGGGCATCCGCGATCAGCCGGGTGCTCTTAGTGGAGCAGACAGCAAAAAATCATAATGAGATGGAGAATGCGATGGGAGATACTAAGGACCAAAACAGCTGGGTGTTTTGGGGCTGGCAGTTTGTGCAGATGAGGTAGCTGGGCTGCTTCTGGCTGCCCGGAGGAGATCTGCAGCCGCACTGGTCCTAGGAGAGGAGTGAAGCAGCAAAGAGATGAATCGGCAACAGGACTGTTCACGGTTTTGAGGCAGGATTTCAAACAGCTGGTGGAGAGTCTGAGCTTCTTGTTCCTAAGTTTCATTCCCAAACTTTTTATGGTAGTTGATTCATTTTCACTTGCTGTAGCTCTTCTGGCTTTAGAGGGCAAATACTAAGTCAGCGTGTAAAGTCCTTTTATATCATTGGATATCAGCTTGTTATATCACAGGAGCAAATCAACCAACTTTCAGCATCTTTTAATACCGTCCTTCATAAAGTTCTCTTTACAGCCATCCCCAATACTATCTTAGTTAATTTGCCTTCCATCTTCTCCCTGTCTGTTGGCAGAGATGGGGTGCGCACCTCCACCCCACGCTGCTCCTTGGGGGGAGCTCTTTCTGGAGATGCCTTTCCTCCCCCTGCCCTCTCTTTAGCAGAAGAAAGCTGGGTCTTATTTCTTGTCTTGCCTAAATAAAAAAAAAAAAAACACCTTAACGTGTCTATTATCTTCTTTGCAGTGGCAGTTTTTATCTCGTTTCAGCAGCACGTGGCTCCTCTGCGCGTGCACCCTCCGAGGGCTGGCTGCAGCCCGGTCAGTACCTGTGCATTCACAATTAGCTGGCTCTCGCAGTTACTAATTAGCGCCCTGGCATATTAACAAACCAAACGGTGTGCAGCAAACACTGAGTGCAGATCGGGGGGGCAGCTATGTGATTTATCTGGCTTAACATCTGGCAGTTTCAACCTTGTGCAGTTCTGCATTTTGATCATTCCATCTGGTTTTGCACGTCAGCAGTATCTGCAATACAGCACACGAGAGGACGAAGGAAATAAAGTCTCTAAATAAAATCTATGCCCCTCACACTTTATTTCCTTTTTTTTTTTTTTTCACTCAAAACACGAGGAGAAGCCCAGAATCCTTTTCGTACCCCCTCCCATCACACACTCACACACTCACACACTCACACACTCACACACTCACACACTCACACACTCACACACTCACACACTCACACACTCACACACTCACACACTCACACACTCACACACTCACACACTCACACACTCACACACTCACACACTCACACACTCACACACTCACACACTCTCTTTCTCTCTCTGTCTCCATCCAAACCTCGAAGCAGTCCGGATCACAAGCTGCAGTCATTTCCTGAGCTTTTCTATTTTTTTAAGGAAAAGAAACAAAAGCATCAAGATCAGCTGCTCTGAAACTATTCTCCTTTATCTAAAATTGTCCATAATGCACTACAAATCCAACTGCTGGTGTCAGGAAGGGTAATGAAAGTCTGCCATGGCTTAATTTTCACATTTTCACAATGTCAGGCCTTTCTTGCAGCAGCGATTGCTGGCCTTTTAAGTGCAGAATAGCCCCTTTTTCAGTGGAAATTAAACCGCATTTCTTTTAAGAGGGAAGAAATCTGATACAGTGGCATATAATAATCGAGAGCTTTGGCTTTCCGCCAAGGATCTGACTTTCTCTTTTCTAAATAAATATTTTTGTACTGTAAACAAATGGCAAACAGAGCGAGAGAGAAGGAAATGGTTGGGCGTTCAGAGGACACCTGGGTCTGCCGGTTCCAAAGGCTGCCGCAGGACCATGCGAAATCACTGCTGATGTCCTGCCTTTCATCTGGTGTGGGATGGTGCCCGAAGAAATGACTTAAACTCCTTTCAGTAGATGACGTGTTGATCCGAAGAAACGGGGGTTCCCTCTGATCTCCCCTTTCGCCCTTTGTATCGCTTATTTGCAGGGGGCAGAGTGAATCAGCCATAATAAGGTGGAGAATTTCACTGAATTTCACTGAATTTTTTTGAGTTGGAAGGGACCATAAAGATCATCTAGTCCAACTCAAGAAGGTTCAAAGATGAGAAAATAAAGCTTATTGTGTGGATGCTGCTCTCTCTTCTGCTTGGAACAGAGATAGATGCTTGCACATAATTGGTTTTGTACGTGAAACATAACATTCTGTTTCCTCTGCAGATGCTAGTTAGCCCACTGGATGCTTGAAATCTTTTTATTGTGGTTGAGTCGCAAATGCCTGAGACAGCACCGTGAAACCTGCTGTCAGAGGCTGGAGCCGTCGCTCTCCCTCAGGCACTGCAATTTATGCTCAAACTCTTGGATTCAAAAGAAAAAATTAGAGCCTACGTTTGGCATACTGTAACTTGCACTTGCCTGATCTGCTTGTTGGGGGCCAAAAGCCCATGGCCATGGGGATGCAGTCTGTGGAATCGAGGGTCTATTTTTTGTATGTGCAATAGCTGTTTTAGAGCCTTCCTCCTCTCTTCTCTCCCTCAGCAGGCCCATACGAACTGTAGCTGGGTTTCTAGCATTTACAGACACAGAACATCACGAACAGAATCATTTTGTCCGCTTCAGGTAGCTCTGTCCAATTCTTGTTTCTATTTTGTGTCCTTTATAGGAAGGATCAGAATGTGCTATCACCGGTCAATTGCTGGAATCTCCTGCTCAATCAAGTGAAGCGGGAGAGCAGGGACCACACCACCCTCAGTGACATCTATCTCAACAACATCATCCCGCGCTTTGTCCAGGTCAGCGAAGATTCGGGGCGCCTGTTCAAGAAGGTAACGGAGTGCTAGAACACATCTTTTTTTGTTTGGCCTTTCTGAAATACAAAGTTTTAACTATTGCTTCTGGTGGGTTGATTTATTATTGACTCTGCCTAACACATGCTGGGGTTTTTTTCCTCTTTGTGTATAGCTGTGCTTGAACCTCTGATTTTTCTAGTTATTTTCTTGTTCTAGTACTTTAGGATTTTCCTGAAAGCGATTAGTTGAGATTCATTTGTCTAAATTTAGGTCATGGGTTTTTTTTTTCCCTCTTCAGCTGCTTGCAGTTTTGTCTGCATTTTGAAACTTATTAAATAATCAGAAACCCTCCAAATCTTCAACTCTGAAAATAATGAACAACTCTCCAAAGACAAATTTATATCCACTGCAGAGGGGAAACTACTGTTAAAAGAAAAAATAGGAAGAATTCCTACTATGCCAGATAATAAAAGGACGTATTGTCCTTCTCTGGAAAAGGAAGAAAATGCAGCTGATGTCTCTTTTGTAGCCTTGTCCCCTTTCTCTCTCCTTGATTTCCACCTGGAAAAAAAGGTGGGACCGTGTGGGAGGGTATTTTCCTATTAGGAATCTGCTCCTAATAAAGAGTCATGTAAGTAGCGTGTGACTTTAAAATTAAAATCTGTTTAAGTACAGTTGGCAGTGAGTGGAAGCCTCGTTGATGTTTCACTCTTGTCTTGAGGAAGAGTGTTCAGATATTTCCTAACATCTCTATAGTGCTTTAACTGATAAAGAGAGTCTGTATAATGCAGCCTGCTCAGATGGCTAGAAAACGAACAGTGCTCAACATTGTGTGTGATATTTCGTGTCAAGATGCACTTGAAGGAGCAGTGTCTCGTTGTGTGTTACCTGGAGAGCAGGATGCGCTTGCTCTTTTACGGCAGGTAGTTGTGTGTGGTGGCAACTGATTCCTGAAGGAGAATGAAAATAAGCGCAAGCTCACTCTTGTGTTCCTTGTCCTCTGCGACTTCCTTGAGGTTTTTAATGGGTAGTAATGGAGTATGAAAAATATATTCGAGTGTTACCCTCTGTTTCTCTTCTACTTCTTTTTTTGAGACATTGCCCAAGCAGAGAAGGAACCTTCTCTTTTTCAAGTAATGTCACACGAAGGCCTTTTTGACCTTTTAAAACTTTGTGGTAATTACATTATGGTTGATTAGATACTTACACGGGATTATGGAATGGCAGTTACTCTTCAATTCCTCTAATCCTTCCAAAGGATAAGTAATCTCCCCACTGAATTTCAACGAGGGCTGTGCTTGAAGAAGGTGGCTGAGAAAATGCCTCGGCAAAGAAGTACATGGAAATTGATATTATCCCAGTTTGGCTGGAAACGAGCATTTTGATTTTCAGCCCCTTGTATAAGCATGGGGTTTGCCCTGTCTCACTTTATTTTGGGCAGTAGGACTTGAATAAAAACAAACAAATAACCGACCATAACAAAATAACCCTCTGGGTTCTTTCTCACCAATCAAGTGCAAACTCCATATTAATTTCTGCAAACAAAAGGCACTTGTTACTTAATTCCAACTATCTGTTGTCTGACTGTTTGCCAGACACCCCAATCTGGCTGAAGGCCAGTCAGGTATTAGATTATGGTTCCACTTGTGCTGGGTGGTTAAAAACAAAAATTGCATCCTGTCTGATCTGGTGTCACATAGCTGAATGAGATAGCGGCTGAGAAATAGAGAAATGGGGCTGAATTTGGATCTGCTGCTACCTGTGCTTTTCCACTGCAATCTCTTACCTTCCTGAGCTGCAAGAAGCAGCGTGAATTGGCTCAAAAGCTGCTGTAGGCCTGAAAACGGATGTGCTGTGTGGTTAAAATACTGCAAATCAGCTTTACATTCCAGGGATTTTTAAAAAAATGCTACCCGTTTATAAAAGCCCTGTGTAGCGTGTGTGTAATACTCAGTATATCCCAATATACAAACAATCTGCAGAATGTCTCTGCACCGTAAGCAGACAAATGGTACCTTCGCCTGGGTGAAAAACCAGGGACAAGTGGATGAAGTCACTTACCCAGGGCTGCTCAGCAAGGCGCTGGCACAGCCGTGGTGCCTCTGATCAGTAGCTCTAAGTATTGATGGGGAATAATTAGGTGACTCGGGGAGACATTTAGGAGTGGACTATATTTTTGTGCCTCCAACCAGAAGTTAAAACCATGCTAGCCCAAAGGGAAATTAGTCCTATTAGGAGAAAAGTCTAGAAGAATATTCTCCTCCCTCTCCCCTCAGCTTCTCCCATCCTTTTTTAAACCTTTTCCTGTTTTTTAACAGAGAACACAGTATGTGACAGCTCAGAAAACTGAGTGCTTTTTAGCAGCCTTTAAACGGGACCTACGTGGAAAATAATGCTACTGTGCCCTGCTCCAGTTCCCGTGAAGCTGCGGAAGGCAAATTGGGAGGTTCCAATCAGAAACCAAATGTGAATGAGCTCTGGGTGGCAGAGCTGGATTAGTGCGGTGCTACAGCTCGCCAAATGTATGGAGCTTCTCCGCAGGTCTAATTAGCCGGGCTTCGTCAGTGAAATAACAGGCTGTGTGGCTTCGGAGACTGGAGTTTCCTGCCCTTCCTGTGCCGTGTGGTCATTCCAGCTCGTTCCCCTCCTGTCTGCTCTAACGCATCCGTGTGGCCACGCTGAAATGCCCTGCAGTTTGATGTAACGCAGCCTGCAGTCCAGGACAAGAGGGAATGAGCACAAACTTGTACATAAGAAGTTCCATCTAAACATGAGGAGGAACTTCTTCACTTTGAGAGTGGCAGAGCCCTGGAAGAGGCTGCCCAGAGAGGTGGTGGAGTCTCCATCTCTGGAGAACATTCCAAACCCACCTGGACACGTTCCTGTGGGACCTGCTCTGGGTGGACCTGCTTTGGCAGGGGGTTGGACTAGATAATCTCCAGAGGTTCCTTCCAACCCCATGTCATTCTGTGATTCTGCAGGAGGAAGAGCCTGACCTACAATGCTCTTAGAGCACCTGGGTTTGAATTAACACAGGAGCTTGGTTTTTACTGTTTTCCAATGGAAATTGTAGCTGTTGGAATTGTGCTGCCAGTCGGTCTGCTGGTTTGGGAGCTCTCTGTCCTTGTCTCGTGCTACATGGTGAATCTGTGTTTAAAACAAGGACATTTGATTATTTCAAAGTCTGAGGAACATTATTTTTTACATTTTTAGTTTGGAATATGCCTTCTAAAACAGGTTATACGTGTGTCAGGCTGCTTGCAGGTGCTCTAGTAACTTACATTTAGGAACTACTCACAGGGTTGTAAATAACGCTATGAAATATGGGGAGGATAGTGATACAGAGATCCTGGTTTGCTGAGGACAGTGGAAATAAAATCCTGAGGCAGGAGATCCTTTTCTTGGGCCATTTATAATTTAGGACTTTCTCGAATCAGTGCTTTGTATCCTGCTGGGACTGAGCAGGTGAGCTGGGAAGGAGAGCGAGCGTGAAAAGGATGTACTTAAGATGCCTTTTGTTGCTGAATTCCGGAGCCGCTGTATCTTGCGCTGTCTGAAGTGGTGAGCTTTCCCAGATGAGAGCGATGGAAGCGCAGCTGTAATCCAGCCTCAAGGCAGCCGAGGGCCTGGGCAGGTGCGATAAGGTCTGTGCTGGGAAGGAGACACGGCGAGATGCGGAGACGAGCGGTGGGAGCTGGTCGTGCAGCGGAGGTGGGCGAACCAGGTGGGTCTGTGTCCGGCAGAGCATCGGTGGAGGTGGCAACGTGGGGTTTGGCTCTCCAGCCGCTGTCTCTGCCTGAGGATTCTCCACCTCAGTCTCCTGTGTTTGCTCTTGGCCCCCTTGGACCAGTTGTCTGAAGGGCACTGCAGTGGTTGGGCTTCGTAGGGAAGAGTGTGGCCAGGGAGGTCATTCTCCCCCTCTACTCTGCACTGGTGAAGCCACAACTGGAATACTGCGTCCAGTTCTGGGCTCCCCAGGTCAAGAGAGACAGGGAACTACTGGAGAGAGTCCAATGTAGGGCAACAAAGATGATGGAGGGATTGGAGCATCTCCCTTATGGGGAAAGGCTGAGGGAGCTGGGACTCTTTAGCCTGGAGAAGAGAAGGCTGAGGGGAGACCTTATTAATGCTTACAATATCTAAAGGGTGGGTTGAAGGAGGATGGAGCCGGACTCTTTTCAGTGGTTCCCAGTGACAGGACGAGGGGCAACGGGCACAAGCTGGAACGTGGGAAGTTCCATTCAAATATGAGGAAAAGCTTCTTTCCGGTGAGGGTGCCAGAGCCCTGGAACAGGCTGCCCAGGGAGGGTGTGGAGTCCCCTTCTCTGGAGATCTTCAACACAGTCCTGAGTGATGTGCTCTGGGCAACCCTGCTTTAGCAGGGGAGTTGGACTAGAGGATCTCTAGAGGTCTCTTCCAGCTCTGACAATCCCGTGGTGACGGTGGAGCCTGGATTGGTCAGTCTTGAGATCGGTGCCCTTCTGAAATTCCCGTGTCGCACGCGGGTCTGCGGAGGGTTTGTGTTTGGGCTGTTTGGATTTGCGGCGTCACGGGAAGCCTGCGTGATCCGTGGCTTCGTCTCATGCAGTTTTCATGTTCCTGTCCCACTCTGGGGCTGCGTTACGATGTGGAGGGTCCCGTTTGTTTGGGTGTTATCTGGGCGCTCGCCAGCCGCTTCAAAGGTATCTGTGCTGATAAGAGAAGCCGCCTTTTCTGCCGCAGCCAGCGCTGGAGTGGTGCCGGATGTACAGCGTGTGGCAGCCCCGCTTCTCCCTGCCTCCCGTGCTCGGTTACTTCTTCCAAGAGCTCTCCCTTCTGAGCGCTGGGCTGTTGGCACCAAATATATATTTTATTGGAGACTTGCGACCTAAGGTGTAGGTATTCTTTGAACGCTGGACTCTTTCCCTGCCCTTTGTTTTGGTTTCTCCCGAGGAAACACTTTTGCATTGCAGTAAAAGATGTCGTTAAGGACCTCGCTGATGGACCAGTCTCGTAGTTGAGTCCCCGCTGGTGTCGGTGGGGAGCTGGCTTCAGCCCCGGCCCCAGGATCGGCGTCGGCACAATTCTGCGCTACAACAACAGAAAAGGAAGATAAATGGTGAAATAAATGTCCTCTCTCTCAAGCAAATAAAACTAGGTGTGTGTGGGGGGGTAACTGGTGGAATTGTCCTAATAACAAATTGTTACACCTTGGGACAGAGGTAATATTTTCTTATTTGTCCAACAGTTAATGATTTAGCCCTGGGTTTCGTGCAAGGTTGAGGTTTAAAGCCCGTGTGCCACCCGCCGGTGCTGTTCTGGTCCCTTCTCCTTCTCCTGGAAGATCGCCTGTTCTCCTGTGAGCTCCTCTTGGTTCCTCCATCTGCTTTTGTGGAGAGCACTCCTCTGCTCCCTGCTTATCCTCCTGCAGCATGCCCCTTTTCTATTATATTTTTATGTATGTACTTAAAATCTTCTTCCATTTGAGCTGGTTCCCATTTCAATTTCCCTTTTTCTCCCTTTTCCCTCCATCCCCCCTCACCCTTTCGTTTCAACGTGGCCCCTGATTTCTCTGCATGGTACAACCTTCCTGTTTCCCGCGTGGTTATCAGGTTTTCTTGCCTACAGACGTATCTTTTTAGTGGCATTCCTTGGTATTATTTATACATGTATAGCCTTCTGAGAAGCAGTCTCTTTAATTTGGTACCTTTAATCACTCTTTCTCTGTTGTCTCTTTGAGCTTTCCCTAGAAGCAGACCAATAGTTGTGTTCAAATTTAAGAAAAAAAAAATCGTAGAATCACAGAACGGTTAGAGTTGGAAGGGACCTTAAAGATCATCCAGTTCCAACCCCCCTGCCCTGGGCAGGGACACCTCCACTAGAGCAGGTTGCTCAAAGCCCCATCCAACCTGGCCTTAAACACTTCCAGGGATGGGGCATCCACAACTTCTCTGGGCAACCTGTTCCAGTGTCTCACCACCCTCACAGTAAGGAATTTCCTCCTAATATCTAATCTGAATCTCCCCTCTTCCAATTTAAAACCATTACCCCTTGTTCTGTCACTACATCTCCTGACAAAGAGTCCCTCTCCGGCTCTCCTGTAGCTCCCTTCAGATATTGGGAGGCTGCTGTGAGGTCTCCCCGGAGCCTTCTCTTCTCCAGGCTGAACAACCCCAGCTCTCTCAGCCTGTCTTCACAGGGGAGGTGCTCCATCCCTCTGATCATCTTCGTGGCCCTCCGCTGGACCCGTTCCAACAGGTCCGTGTCCTTCCTGTGTTGAGGACTCCAAAGCTGGACACAGTATTCCAGGTGGGGTCTCAGGAGCGCAGAGTAGAGGGATAAATAATATATATATTTTTAAGGATATATATAATATATAATATATATATTTTTTTAAGGAATGGACTGTGGAAGCTCATTCGCTTTGAGTAGTTTCTGAACATTTTTTTTTTCAATTTGACAGTTTTTTACATAACAAAACTGTGAATTAATAGGCAGAAAGGCAGATTTATTCTGCCTGTACATAAGCTCCCATGTGCAGAGGGTCCTCGGGACAGGCAGTGGCGGTTCCCGGCTGCTCTCCAGAGCTGGTGTCTTCTTGGCATCTGCCTGCCTTGCTGTGACCTGTGCCTTCCACGCAGCCACGGTCCCACTGAGTTTATAACATACATCTTCTGCTCTGTTTTTCCCTCGGGGCTCCTTGCAGCAGTGTTAACTGGGGGTCCCTGGAGATGCTCGGAGCCCTGGCCCTGCCCTGCTGTCGGGGTTGTTCGGCTGGACGTGTCCTCTCCGTGTCGGGCAGAGGGGACAGGGAGGGGAGGTTGCCCAAAAGATCTCGCTTTAAGAGCACAGTGTTCCTTTACACTATTACTGTATCAGGTTCAGTTACGGTATTTATGGGGAGAAAACCCTATAAGAAGGAATGGAGAAAACAAAACCAAGGATTTGGAATTCGCTTCCTGTTTAATACCTTTGATCGTGGAAAAAAGCAGTTTATCTACTAGTACACTGCGCAGTGTTTGATGTGAAATGAAAAATCCACAATGAGTTGGTTAAAAGCCTTGCAGTAATCAAGGAAGAGGAATTATTAATTCTCTGAAGGGGTCCGTGCTGAAGATGACCTACTTTACAGCTGCAGTACGTCTCATTGCTGCATCGGTACCAGAATATGAAAAAAAAAAAAACTTAAAATACACCACACATGGAAAAGCCACACACATGAAAGAAATACACTGGCCAAGAGGCTGGGTGTTTGTAAAAATATTTCTCCATAACAGAGTAAACACATAAATATACAAATGCCATAATTAAGACTGTCTCTGAGGTGCAGTGTTGGTATGTGCTGTCTCCATCCTCTCGCCCTTATATCCTTACCCTTTCCATCTCCCACTGCTGTAGATGCCTTGGGAAATAGTAATGTTGAGTTCTTGAGGTTTTCCCAAAAGTTAAAGGACACAAAGGCCTGTTGTGAAATGATACTTTCTGGTTTCTCACTGGGGAAATGAATTCTCCCAGTTTTTCCGACCTGCTTGTTTTTAGAACAAGTGGAATGGGGGAAGAGGGAGGGAGTGAAATACTTTGTGTGGTGCTTTTATGTGCATTAGCGGTACATAAATGGGACGGGGTGATTCCCCCACCTGTAACTGGAGGGGATGGTTTCTGTTACGCTGCTAACGCTCGGTACCCGCTCTGATGCAGTGACAGGATCGGAGCCTGTTGCTCCGGGTGAGGTACCGAAAGCTACAGCTGGAGCAATTTTACTGCTTCTGTTACAGGCTAAAAATGTCACTCCTGTGTATAGATGGGGCAAGGAAAACACCGCATTTGGCCCTATTCAAGGTGTGAGCGTAGTCCATTGTTACTACATGTTGTTTGTAGTTTCCTGTATGCTGAGGTTGCCTTTCACCACGCCAGCACACCCGGCTCTGTGTTGCTGCAGCATGAATTCGGGGCAGGCAGGAACAAGGTGAGGGCACTTTCACGCTCTGGGTCATTCGGCTGCCTCTCGTCCCTCCCGTCCCTCCATCCCTCCGTCCCTCCCATCCCTCCAGCTGGTTTTTCCTAGAGATACATCACAGCGGTTTGGAAAAGGAAGCCAGTAGCACAGAGCTGTCCTGCAGAGCGTTAAAACTCCGAGCAGAATTGCAGAACGCGACTCCCAATATTTTACAGGACTCCACCACTTGCTGGTAGGTCTCGCCACCTTCTGGAGCCCGTTTCACGTGGGGCTCCTTCAATGGGAGCAAAGGTAGCTGGGTTGCCAAGAATGAATGCTCTCAGCCATAAAATTGCTCGGGATTGAGGGCCTGAAGCCCAAGATTCAATAGGATCATCACAGAATTCTACAAAAAATTCTACAAAAAAAAAAATCTACAAAAAAACAAAACCAAAAAAAAAAGGGAGAACGAGGGAGTGGGGGTTGTTTGGAAGCAGCTCTCTCAGCCCCAAGTATGGAGGCAGCGGCGTGACGTGGTGTGGTGTAGGAATGGCTTTTCAGAGCACAGTATTCCGCTGTGCTAAGGAAAATTCCTTATTACTGACATAGTGGTGAAACAAATCACTAGCGAAATGGTGGAGAAAACTAGATAATACAACTGCAATTTAAATATGACTGGCCAATGCATAATGGATCATTAAACGGAGAACTGATGATCTATCACCCAAAATATGCGTGTATATTGTATAACATAGATTCTGTTTTCCTGGCTTTTCTTTAAATTCTGGAGAGTTTGAAGCTTTAGACGTTGTCTTTACAGAATTCCTATTCTGTAGGGCCATGTGGTAACGGCCGAGCACTTTATCCGTAACAGTTGAAAGCTGGTTGATCGTTTAGATGAGAACATGAAGGTGATAAGTCATATTTGGTACCGGATGGAAATGAGTTAAAGGCAGGTCTGTTAAAAAAAAAAAAAAAACAACGATATCAAGAATCTACCTATAAAGAATTCTGAACTTTAATGAGCAAATTCTATTTAAGTGGTATGTGTATGATCTTGGAAATTCTACCTACCAAGTCTTCTCTTTAACAAACTTCATAAGTAGATGTTAACTGATGCATAGTTAGATGTTCACTAATGCCGTACCGTACCTTACCTTATTTAGACAGGAATAAAAAGGATCTTGCACTTCTGCAAATTTCCTCACTGGTCTCAGCAAGAGCTCATTCCCCTCTCCTCCCAGCTCCCACTGTTGGTTCAAAAAACATTAGACCATTTAATGTTTGTTTTCCACCTCTGTATGTTGAATTATTCCTTTTTAAAGCTGTAGAGAAGTGGTCTTGTTAGAGAGCGGTTTCCAGAATCAGCAGATTTGGGTTCAGTTCCAGCCCTCTCACTGGTTGCCATAATTTTAGGCACCGTATTGGATAAAATCTCTTATCTCGGTGTGTTATGTGTTCACCCACCAATGGGTTCCCGAGTGCTTCCTCGCTGTTGGTGAGTTTATACAGAAAGCATCTCCTGAACTTCACGCTATATTTGTTTTGAAGCCGAACCATCTTTCTATCAGATTTGGAACCACGTTGCCGAGGCTGGAGATCCGGGGCATAAAATGTTGACAGCATTCCTTCGCTCTCGTATTTATTATCCCCCCTAAATATTTTGAAGCTGAAGTCGTTAATGTTTGGTGGAATGCGGAACAGCCCGGCGAGGGCTGCAGTAGATCCCAAAAACATCTTGATTAAATTAGAGGGAGGTGGAGGGGAGGAGGGCTGGAACAAAGAGGCCGTTGAGAAGCTGGGAATTTATGTTCCAGCGAGGGGTGGCAGCAACCTACGGCTCCGCACATGGGGCATGTGCACCCTCTTGTCACAAAGGGGGGGTGTGTGTGTGCACACTTAGGGCAGCTTCTGCTTTCTTGGTTTGGGCTGAAGAAAAGGCTTGAAAATGGCAGCTTGCGAGAAAAATATTGAGGTTGCAAGCGAGCGCCCCTGGGCAATCACTCTTGTGTCACCCTCCTGGAACAACTTTCTTGTTCTCTTGGGTGGTGCTGCTGATTTCCCTGATTTGCAGAGGGAGGGAGGGCTGTGTTTCTCGCAGCCGCCCGGGTGAGGGGGTGCCGGTGCCCCGCTCTCCCCGTCCCCCGCCTGCGGTGGCTCCCGCGCTCTCCCGGCTTCCCGGAGCATTAATGGTGCGTATCAAACTAGATAATCTCCCAGATCAAGAGGACGAGCGTTCAGCCCTGATGGGATGAGAAGCAGACAGGGTTTGTGGCGACACCCCCTCCCCACATGCAAACGCAGTTGATTATCGGAGCCAATTAGATGAGATTTTATTGCGCAAGCCCTTCCTCAGGCTTGTTAAGCAGTTGCAGGTACAGCCAGGGATAGGTACTAATAAAACTTATCAGATTTGCTTTTGCTTTTATTTATTGCTTTTTCCTGGGAGATTGTTTACAAAATGAACCGTTCTAAACTCTGTCAGCCTTTGAAAAACATAATACAGAATTTGATCTTGAAATGGAAATTGATACCTGGAGACGTTTCCAGCTGCAGAGACTGTTGTTCTTTTGCCTTGGCATGCGTTTTATTCACAATTCCGTGCCACGTTCTAGTGTGATCTTGCAATGTCTTATGCCTGTATGGCAATGGTTAAGATCAGCAGCCTTTAATCTGGATGTGCTTTAAATTCCAAGGGACCTCAGAAAAGTTCTCGTTGTGCCTCAGGTCCACCACCCTCTACAGCACTCGAGCAACAACTTCTTTGCTGATGTCCAAGGCGTGTTCTTTTGACTTTCCCGAGGTAACCGTTCTGCTTCCTCCCAGGTATTTTCATTTATCAGGGTCAACTAGCTCAGCTTTTTTTCTCCTAAACCTTTATATTTTGGTGGAGTCAGTACGGGGAGCAGCATTAAATTAACAGTGTTCATTGCACAGCTCTTGTTTTCGTGCCACCTGTGACTTCTCTTACCTTCATCCCCACGTAAGGGTGTTTCCAGCCCAGCGATCTGGCGGGTTCTTTCTCGAGAGCTCATTTGGAAACACAAAGAGTTTTGTGATTTGACAATTTGGCGCTTACGCTTCTCCTTTTCTTCTTCAACCTGAATACGCATTAAGATATTCATTTTAATCTATTTCGCATAATTGATGCTTCAGCAGTTTGTCCAGCAAATGAGCAATTTTATGCAGGAAATAAGCAAATGGGCTGGAACGAGCCGGGTGAAGGGCAGACGATCGGTCTGGTCCGGGCAGTTTAAGCGGCGCAGTGAAGCGTGTTGCGGAAAAGCTCCTTCTGTGTGAAAAGTTCAGTGCTCAGGGCATTTAAAGCAGACCCAGCCAGTCACTTCCATTTATCATCTCCAGCGTTGAGAAAAAAGGCAGTCATAAAGTCTTTGTGACCCGTCTCCCTGCCGTGACGAGCAGCAGCTCCAGCTTTTTCTTCTGCTTCCAGAGATGGAAAAACCGTAGGTCTTGTTTCTGCAAACTCTCCTGGAGATTGGGAACCACCGACTTTTTTCCTTCCTTTGAGTTAAAGACTTTCTCAGAAAAAGCAGGATGCTCCACTTTGTCAGCATTTGTGTCAGACACTGGCTTTTCCAGTAGCACCTTTGGCCTCCTGGGGAGCAGGTTTGGGAACATGGGCCTGGAGCGTATGGAAATGCCGGGGACCCGACCTGGGACGGTTCTGCTTGTACGTCCCATTGCGCCGCCACCACTGCTCTGAATGGGTCACAGCAGACAAACGGTCCATAATAAAACACGTGCCATCTCAGAAACATGGTAAACTGAGCACTGCTGAACTGGATGGTAGTCAAAAAAAGGATAATTTACAATTAAATTATATAATCTTTCTCTTTTTGCTTTCTAATTTATCAGTACGTTTTGGTTTGGCGTTTTTTTTCCTCTTGGCTTAACGCTATTTTGACTTCTTAGGCAGAAATGCTCGTTTAAGAGTGGATTTGTCCCTATCGTTTTCTTTTCCTGAACTTTGTAGGAATAAATAGCCTTGAACCTTTCAAATTTGCTTGACCCAGTAGATATTATATATTTCTAACATGCAGAGCAGGAAGGTTCAATCAGGCAAATGCCGCCTTAGTAGGTAGTGACTGAGTAAAATCTATAAACGGAATAAAGTTATTCTTGTTACATGTAGCAGTAGAAGCATTTGTGTTTTCTAATTAGTGGGGAAAATGTGGAGAAAATATAGTTATTAGATTATGAGTGTTTAAGCCTGCCTGCTTTTTTGTGAATAGAAATGTTAGTGTAGAGAGACGAGACATCTGCTCTCTTCTTTGACTTCTCCAGTTACTCACCTGCATGTCTTTTATTAATAAAACCTCGCCTTCTCTGAAATTTTCTCTGTCTCCGTACTGTAAGGCTTTTCCAACTGTGCATATATAACATTTTGGTTTATTAATACTGTTTGTGCAGTTTGACCATAAGTGTCTCTGGGCTGGGCAGTTATTGGATTTATAGCATAAATAGCGCTGCTTAATTGAGCCGAAATTATTTGTAGCTGGGGAGCGTGCTGACTTCCTCCGCCTTTTTACTGTCTTCCCCAATTAACTTTCATTTCTCTGTTTTGTTGCAGAGCAAGGAAGTGGGATTGCAGCTCCAGGAAGACTTGATGAAGGTCTTGAATGAACTCTACACGGTAAATCAAACTGACTTCTTGGCGTCCTTTCAGGCAGAAGGAAGAAGTTTGCCTTCTCCCAGGCTGCTGCTCCCAGCACAGACTGAGCCTCAGGACCGATAAATGTCTGCAGTCTTTGCAGTCTGAGGCAGCTTGCGTTTGCTGGTCTGTAGAGAACCATAAATCTCACTTTTTCACTCTATATTGCTTCAGCTCTGTCAGTGCTGGCTCCGCTTCTCAAAGATCTCACCTTAATGCACACCCGCTACCAGCTCCAGTGTTGGTTTTAAAAAGAGTAAGAGATATTAGAATTATTTCCAAATAGGCTAAAAATCTTCAGTCCGTGGTTTTGTGTGGTCTGGGCATACAAAAGGCAGCGCACAGCTTCAGTGGGGACACACTCCGTTTATTTGTTCCTCAGCTCTTTCAGCAAAACAGCTCCCTTTAGAGTAATCCTCTTCCATCTGCGCTTTTTGCTTCACAGTTCATCCGCTGGAGACACCAAGGAAGAGGCACTGCCTCGGGAAGGAGAAGGAATGTGTTCATAAAAGTTCATGTGCTGCTTGGGGACTTTTCTTCTCACTTAGATGAATGGAAAAGTCTGTTGTTTGATTAAATTTTTGCTTTCTGCAGCTGTTACTGAGCCAGTTCTCTTTTAAAAGCAGAACCTACACACAGTTTTGTTGCTCATAATGTCTTTTCTTTTGTCCTTCCTTAATGACACGTTGGGTCATTACACTGAGGTACATGTTCTTTTCCTTTGTTCTTTCAAAAGATGATTCAGGGATGTTTCCCAAGCCATGGGATATCAACCCTGTGACGGAATTTGGCATTTAGCATTAATGCTAGAGTATTGCGGGGGGGGTGTGCATCCCTGAAATTTCCCATGTCAACAAAATGTATAGAAGGGAATCATTTCATTCGAGCATCGAGGCCAAATAGTCAGACTAATCTTTTAGGAAAAGCAGGAGCTCAGGAGTAGGAAAACTGAGCCAACAGTCACCCCGTGGCCAGAGGTGAGGTGGGCAGAGCTGGTGGCTGCCGATGTGGCACCGTCAGCAGGATAAAACCATTAAAATTGTGATTTCTATTTCTGCTTCTCTTGCTTTCTGCCAGTTCCACTTTCAGTGATAGAGGAAAAGAAACTACTTTGCATCTATTATTATAAATGCCTACTTTATAGTCTAAGCATATGCAGGAGCTGAAAGTGTGTGTGTAAATTATTCAGAAAGTCTCTCTTTAGTACTGGCTGCGTTCACATTCTCTTTCATGTTTAAATACAGCGTCTCTTTGTATCTGAGAACCTTTGCTGATCACGGCACAAAGAGAGAGCATGTGTCCTACTTAGGTAAAATTATGTTATGGTTCGAACTAAGGTGAAATAGGTGTAAATGGGTTTTCATCCAAAATAAATCAAATGGTTTGCAAGTGGGGTGTTTATTAATGGTGGAACGACACTATTGGGGTGTCTTTATGCAACTGTGGATTTTTTTGCCCCCCTATCAAAATTGTACCACAATAATGTTTGCTTTGTATGTGAAATGAGCTGCTTTGCGTTTGTGGATTTGAAAAAGCTAGTTTATATATTATTTCCTTTGGGGTTTTGGTTCTGTTTTCTTAACACAAAGCTAGACATGAATAACCTGTGAAACAAATCGGGGGTTTTTTGTGACTTTAGGGGATATTTATCCATATGTACTTACAAAAAATGGGCTACAGTAAAAGTTGTCCATAGAGTACAGGGTCCGGGTCTCCCTGAGCAACAGGACCACAGTGTGTTTATTAATGTTTTTGTTACATAAGGTGAACAGAAGTACTTCTTACGTATCAAATTTGATTTAAACAAATCAGACCTGAGCTGCTTGTGCAGCCATTGTGTTCAGACTGTTGATTTGCATACAGTTCCTCGAGACCTGGGATGTTTAAAGGACTGATTCATCCAGATGAGAGACTGATAGGCATCCCTTCTGAAACCTTACCTGCTGATGAAAAGCCCTCATTTTCCAACGTTGGCATATAATTTTCTTTGAATAGCAAGGAGGCTGGATTTAGTCTGTGTCTTTTTTTGGTTTTTATGACTCCTTTATTGGATTGTACAAGAAGGCGCATGCCAGAGTTAAACAAAGAAGCAGCTGCAAAATAATCTACTTTGATTTCAGATTCATTTTGAGCCACACTTTCATTCCTACGTCTTCTGTCCTGCTTTTTTGAGATGAGAAATTTCCCTGAGTGTTTTTGCTGGTTTAGCTATTTCTAACTCGCAGCCAGGTCTGACTTGCGGGTCACTGTCCAAGTGCCTTTGCTTGGTTAGTATGATATCTTGCATTTAATATAAACATGATGGACAGCTGTTAGGAAATAATTATGTTAAAGAAAATTACAGTTTTGGGGAGTGCATTGGGCAAATCAGAAAAAAAAGTGTCACAGAGTGTGACTTATTTCTTAGGATTTTTTCCTCCCTCGTATCCTGTGAGCTTTCCAGACACATGTCACCGTTCTCCCCAAGACTTGGTCATGCAGATAAAGTAAGGCAGAACATCTGCATGCCTCGTATGTTGGTGAGGGAAGCCCATTTCTTTCTCATCAAATCAAACCGTGGAGCTCTGTGACCCTTGCGTATCGTTTTCTGCAGGTTATGAAAACCTACCACATGTACAACGCCGACAGCATCAGTGCTCAGAGCAAACTGAAGGAGGCAGAGAAGCAGGAAGAAAAGCAGATTGGGAAGTCGGTGAAGCAAGAGGACAAGCAGACGCCACGCTCCCCCGACTCAACGTCCAACGTCAAGTTTGAAGAAAAACACGTTCGACGAAGCTCTGTCAAAAAAATAGAGAAAATGAAGGAGAAGGTACTTTTCTGATGTTGTTTCTGCTCATGTAGAGTGCTCGGAGGGGACCTTTGTTCAGCACAGGAGCTACTGAGGTCCCTCCTTTGTGACATTCAAATGCGAGTCTCAGTTTTTGCACAATTTGTAAGTACTCAGATTTGGGAAAGGCAAAAGCTGACACCAGGTTTCTTTTGCAGATTTGCATTTTGTATTGTCCCAGGTTACACAGACATGGCACAGAGAGCTAAAATGAGGGTAGAGTATGAAAGTAACAACTGCCTCCTTTGAAGTCATGGCTAACATCTTTTTTTCTTGTACAGAATACAAGATTTTTGTTTACCATTTCACGTCAGCTTAAGGTCTGACCGGTGCTACGGGGAGACACGCGATCCCAGACTGGCTTCTCGGGCAGAACCAGTTGCCTTAGCAATCGGTCAGATACGTAGTTCAGTGCTAAGATTCAAGCCAGTAGAAGGTGAAGAATTATTTTTGGACCAAAGGACCAAGTTTAGGCCTAATTTCTGCTTGAAGAGGTGGAGTGCCTGTGGCAGCCCTCAGACCCGTGGGCTTCGAGCAGCCGCTCCGGTAGTGCTGGAGCTGGGCCATAACCTCAGAAACCCACCTTCTTCCTTCATTCTTCCCTTAATCTTCCCCAACCCGCAGTCTGTTTTCAGACAAGCCTTTAAACGCAAAGCTGTCTAGTATAGTAATGCATAGAAACATCTAAATAATTAATCTAAATTCTAAGTCTTTGAGTCTTGATAAAGCTGGAATCCCAATGAAGAAGAGCTGTGGGAGCAGGGGAAGGTTTGTCCAGTACATGGTGGGGTTACTGGGAATGCTCCTGCTGCACCTCTTTTTAAAACGTATTCCGGTTTTGGTTTCTCTTTTAGCGCCAAGCGAAGTACACAGAAAACAGACTGAAGGCTATTAAGGCAAGAAACGAGTATCTGCTGGCTCTGGAAGCCACCAACGCGTCTGTGTTCAAGTATTACATTCATGACCTGTCTGATCTCATTGATGTAAGTGCTGCTGCTTGGGTGCCTGCAGTGAATGTCACTGCCATTAACCCTCTCCTTCTTCAACATCATATACCTGGTCACCTCTGTGCAGCTCTGGAGTGATGGTCTTGGGTGGGCAGCTTAGAGAGTAACACCAGGCCTGATAATTGGTCATTAAGCTGTTACGGGAGCTTTTCTGAGATGGTTTATTGGGAGTCTGTTCCACAGATAAAAGCTCACACAAGAAACCTGGCATTGAAACGTGCAGAAGGAGGAGTTGCTTAGTTAAAATGAAACTCGGTAGCGGTATCACACTGTTGCTTGACATTTTCTATTTACTATTTTAAGCAAACCCTCAAGATTATAACTCAGAAGCACATTTAAAAAAAGAGAAGAATGTTAGCTGTTAGAAGAGTAGACCAGTTGGTAAAAGAGCTGAGGGCAAAACCATTCTCTAAAGCCGCCTTTAACCTGTTTTGAAAAATTCTGTATGTTTCAAGGTTAATGCTTCCTCTAGCATATTTCACAAGAGGGGTGAGCCTCGCTGCTGTTTAGACCCTCCATTCTCTGATACCCTGGCCCGCCAGCTCCACAGCAACTCGATGCGTTGCTTCTGCCACTGGGACTGCAGAGCCCTTCCAGTGCGGTTCTGAAGGGTGTCAGTGGGGTGTCAACAACCTGTTGTTGTGGGGTTCCACTGCTGCTGCCCCGCTGTCTGCCCACAGAGATGAAGAAATAAACTAGTTACAGAAACCATCCCCCCCTTTCCTTAGCATGGAGCCGAAGGTGGAGGGAGCATGTTCCCCTGCAAAATCCCTCTGTTCTGGGGCTGAACGATACCCCCAGAATTCAGGGGGCATCAGTTCTGCTTTCACTCAGATGCATAACAAAAAACCCCAAATCTCTCCTCTTTGAAAGCTCAGAAAAGCCAGGAATCCCGAGATTTTTCACAAACGGGTAACTACCCGCTTCGTCCTGCAGAACTCGGGTACCAAAGGCACCGAACGCCTCGTGGGGGGGTCACTGGCTGTGCTGGGTCTCACCCTCCGGCCAAGGACAACCCGCTGCCGTCGCAATTAGAGACACTCAGCGGCAAAGCCTGAAGGGAACTTTCTTTGTAGGAGCAGGGAGTAATGAACAGAAGTGTCTCTAGACACCGGCAATAAAGAGCACTCAGATGACTATTAATTAGTCAGCTATTATAATACCTAACAGCATATATAATGCATTTATTCAGCTGATCATAAAATCCCATGAAGTGCACTTCTGCTAGGTATTTATTTAAACCTGTCCTTTTGGAGGTCAGGATTGTCAGTGCTAGGTGGTTTTGAAAAATACTGTTATTTCAAAACGTCACACTTTATAAAATTGCTGTGCTGAAGAGGCACGGTTCGTTCCTACCTGCTGCCTCTTAGGGAGACCTTTTTTGGTTATTAACGTTTGCTCACCTTGAATTGTGCCGCCTTGTTTTTTCAACAAATGGTAACTTTATTTTTATATTGAAACATATGAGGTAGGGATTAACTGACATCAGCATAATTCAATTGTCTTAATTATATATTATTTTTTTTTTAAATCCTACCTATAAGTCCTCCCCCAGATGCTGCGGATGTGCTCGGTTCAGTTCTGAACTAACAGAACTTCAGTTCTTAGTGCAGTTTCGTGAGTCATATTCAGTAAAGAATCCCTTTGGGTTTCATAAACCCCTAACAATTTTTAGGCCCAGACCTGGGATGTTTTAAGTGATACGCTGACAAACACAGGTTATCCAGCTTGGAGGGATGCGCTTCTCTCAGTGGATGCTCTCAGAGTCCCTGAGCCACTGGGGTGGTGGGGCAGGAGAAGCAGCCAATTTTCTGCAGTTCCGGGGTTTGTCACTGCTCCTGGAGAGGAGCCACCCTGAGTCCGGGTGAGTCCATGCCCACGTTAACCCCCTTGAAGCATTCCATTTAACACTCCTTTGTAAGTTCTCATAATCTTGAAAAGAAAAGTACTATCTGCTCTGTTTTCAGAAGGCATGGAAAAATGTGGGTCTTGCCTGGGAGCGCAGGAGATGGAATTCAGTTATCTCATTGTTAAGAGGCAGGGAATATAGATTTACTAATGCCTTTGATCTGAAGGATCGAAAATTAACAATTATAACCAGTGATGGTTATCTGAAGCATCTGACTTAAATAAAAATGTGATTTTTTTTTTTTTTAAGCCAGGTCTTAATTCTTTTCCTTGATCTAATCTTTTGATGATACTGAATTTTGAAATAGAGTATAAAAGCAATCTTCAAAGTTACTCACAAGTAGATTGTGTTGGGCCAAATAGCATTAAACTTGTCATGTTTGTACAGCACATTGTGTTTCCCCTCCGATGTGCATGGAAGGATAACAGGGAGTTAATTCTTCATCGGGAGCTGAGGGCAATAAATTGCTCCTGACAGAGCCCAGTAGTTTTGAATTTCCTGACTTTGGGGACCGAGGCAGCTCTTTGATGCTAATGAAATATTACAGTAATGGGGAAGTTTGTATTAACTCATATTTATGAAAGGGTCACTAGGACAGAATTTAAAAAAAGATAAAATGCGTGTGTATGTGTGAGTCCTGAAGCTTACTTTAACTCTTCCAGAAATAGGTATATTATTGGTGTTTACTGCAGGATCTCATACTTTCCCTTCTAAATGTAAATTGCATTTTAAAACAGAGGTCTCTTTCTCCTTGAATCTGCTATTTTGGGCCTCTTTGAAGACTGCTAACTGGCAAAGGGTTAATCAGCTGTCATGTTGGGAAGTGAATTTGAATGACTTATCATTAAATTCTTATAAAAAATTGATTTCCTTGGAGAACGATTCCATCAAACATTTATATAACCCAGAAAAGGGATGGCAAGACTGATACACTTATAAATACGGCGTGCTGGACTTTTAAACATGTTATAAAGTGGGGGAGCGGGCTGAAAAAATGCTTTCTGTCACTGGCTTCTATAACATAAAGCTAAAAAAGTTCGCTGGCTTAACGTGCTCCTGCTGCTGAGCGAGGTGGGGTGTGAGGAATTGGGTCCCGTTTGACTCCCCCGTCCCACCAGCCGTGGCCAGGTGCTGGAGCAGGGTGAGTGCAGGGAGGACACACTGGTGGCCCTGGGTGGCTCTGCAGCCCTCTGGCCACAGGAGGAGGGGACAAGGAGCTCCTGTTAAATCATCGAATCATAGAATGGTTAGAGTTGGAAGGGACCTTAAAGATCATTGAGTTCCAACCCCCCTGCCCTGGGCAGGGACACCTCCACTAGAGCAGGTTGCTCAAAGCCCCATCCAGCCTGGCCCTGAACACTTCCAGGGATGGGGCATCCACAGCTTCCCTGGGCAACCTGTTCCAGTGTCTCACCACCCTCACGGGAAAGAATTTCCTCCTAATATCTAATCTAAATCTCCCCTCTTCCAATTTAAAACCGTTACCCCTTGTCCTGTCACTACATCTCCTGACAAAGAGTCCCTCTCCGGCTCTCCTGTAGCTCCCTTCAGATATTGGGAGGCTGCTATGAGGTCTCCCCGGAGCCTTCTCTTCTCCAGGCTGAACAACCCCAGCTCTCTCAGCCTGTCAAAATCTGTCAAATCTGAGCCGATCCTTGGACTCTTGGCCCAATTTGGACATTCTTTCCCCAAATAACTGCGGAGGATGGCATCGTCACGCACACACAGAAGAGCAGTAGCTCTGAGCGGCTGCTGATCCAAGGCTGCCTCCACACGTGCAAATTCTCAATCAAGCCTCTTTTGTGGGGTTTTTTTGGCTAGTTTTTGTTCTTCCTGATTGAATGTATCGTCCTTTAATTCTCTGCCTCCAGCCTAACCAGCAACTGCAGCTCTTTTTCACGAGATTCCCCACCTGCCACAGCTTGTTGGCACAGGAGCCTGGCATCTAAGCGGCACTTGGTGACAGAAATTCTCTGAAAGCGGGGAATGGTCCAGTAGTTGCTCTCTCTTCTCTCTCCCCCCATCCCTTCTTCCCCTGCCCACCCACCCCCCTCTTTTTCCTTTGCGTTTGCACACAATGACAGTGATGAGACTCAAATGATGGGCGAGGAGGAGATTTGAGGGGAATTTTGCTTACAGAGCAGCGCAGCAATCGAGCCAGATGGGCTCTTTCTTTCTGGAGATCCTCCTCGCGAGTGTTATCTTGCTTCTAATTCCAAGAAGGTGGGCTCCTTTCTCGCTCACTTTAGTAGACGTCTGAAAAATTCAGGCTGTTTCTGATCAGCTAATGAAAAGCGCCTTTCTCCCTTCTGAAACACGAAGACTTGGCTGCCTGGCCCTGGTGGGGATGAAGCTGCTTGATTGTCTTCCAGTGACATCACCCTGGTGGCAGCGAGAGCCAGGAAATTCTTGACCACCACCATTTTCAGCTTGAAGGTTTTTTTGCTCTTCTTTTTCACCCCAGCAATGAAGTCATCCCAACTGATTGCCGCTCGCTTCTTGGATGACTCCGTTCTTTATCCCTGGGATGTTCAGGTCATGTTCTTGCCTCCAGAAGTGCACTGAATTAAGCAGTTTCCTCTATCTTGGGTGGAATAATTTAGATGCAGATTAACCTTTGCAGATGATCCAAATCCTGTGTCTTATTTCTCTGGGTAGTATTTTAGTGCTTTGTTTTCCTTTTACTTTGAATCATTTCATTTAAGGATTTTGGAATGTTTTCCATGGGAATGAGCGCCCCTGAAAGTGAGGTTAGAATCTAAAGAAATGCACTGAACCTACCCACTTCTGTTACTTCTTGGTTTTTTAACAGCATAAAATGGACTCTCTAGTACTTCATGAGAACTCCCCAAAATGTTCTAATAGTTTAGGCTGTGCTTGTCTTGGAGATGAATTATAACATGATGTTGAAGTTTGTGTGGGTTTAGAGGTTGAGAATTCTGTTTGGGGCCAACTGAGGAGCCCTGGTCAAGATGCCTCTGGGATCAGTGAGAGATGGAGACTGCGCTGGTACCCAGAAGGTGATAAAATACTCACAACTTGTTATCCATTTACATAACTCATAGCTTTGGAAACATTTTAATTTCCATTACAGAATTTCTTCGCTTATTCATATGGAATTGTGTGTCTTTTTCCAGCAGTGTTGTGACCTGGGGTACCACGCCAGCCTCAACAGAGCCCTCAGGACGTTCCTGTCTGCGGAGCTAAACCTGGAGCAGTCGAAGCACGAGGGGCTGGACGCCATCGAGAACGCTGTGGAGAACCTGGATGCCAACAGTGATAAGCAGCGCCTGATGGAGATGTACAACAATGTCTTCTGTCCGCCCATGAAGTTCGAGTTTCAGCCGCACATGGGTGATATGGTCAGTTTGTGTTCCTCCTCCGGCTCTCCCAGCTTCGCCGTTCTGCTTCCCTCGTCTTCGGTAGCCAGAGCTACTAAAAGGCCACCTGTTTGGCTCTATTTTTGGGAGGTAGGAGGGAGGCTGGGAAAGGGAGCTGATTTGAAGATTAAGCAGAGGCTCATGGCACAGATGGCTGAACACGACTGACTCTCACTTTTTGACTATCAAAGCTGCTGAAGATGAAAACGCTTAATTAGGTGTAATACTAAATGTAGATAGGGAACACTGTTTTAATCTCTCCTTTAAGCCACAGTTAACCTCTGTGCCCTGAGACAGACTCAGAAGTTAGGTATTTGAAGGGGCAAGAAGATAAGAGACTTAAATGCTGGCTTTTTGAGGCATTTGAGTGTGTAATCTTAGGGCACAAATGGTTTATAGTGGTGCTTTCTGCATCTCCATTGTGAGACGAGGCAGTCAGAGGACTTTGATTTTGGCAGTGAAAATCTCTCTCTTTATAGGTTTATCAAGATGTGGTTACTCATCTGGGAACTGTTTAAAGTCACACAAGCTAAAACCGGTTCACAAATCTAAATGGGAACACATGTACAGTGTAGTAATTCAGGTCAATTGGTTGGATTTCTAGATTCTCCCCCTGAACACTGAGGAAAGACTGGAAGGATGGTCTTTTGCAGCCAGGCTCTTCTTACAGGCACTGCTTAAGGCTTCTCTTTGTCTCTTCCCTCTTAAGTGAAACCCTCAGACTGCAAATGACCTCTCTCGGTTTTTCTGAGCTCTGGTAGCGTTCTGTAAGATCGTGGCAAGAAAAAGAATTACCTGCAGACTGTCATTCAGTTCGCAGCTCACGCTCGCTGAATCATTTATCTTGGTCCTTCTCAAGGCCGAGTGAGGGTTTATGAATGCAGGCTGCTGGTCTTGTAGCAATGGGCCTGCATATACCAGGTTGAATATATGATGGTGTGTGTGCGTGAGAACACTCCAATTCCAGTTTCTGTCTTTAAACGATAGCCTTAAGCAATGAGATCGGTGTGTTCCTTTAAAAAAAAAAAGAATACCAAACTAAAAGGAAAGCTGCTTCGTGCTGTGAAATCAGACCTGTTGGTAGCAGTGCAGGGAAGCCCACTGTTCTGGCACGTTCGACACGTCCCAAACCTGTTCTTTTTTTATTTCACCGCATTCATTAAATAGCGATTCGTACCTGTTGCTGTCGTGTACAGGTAGTTCAGCTGAGCAGGGGCAGCCACTCCTACCCCCTGGGTGCCCGGCTAATACGTTGAACCAAATTCTTCTTGATGTGTGAACAAGCACACTCGCTTCTCTTTGAGGTTTTAGGGTGGGATTTAGCCTAATACCTGTGATGGAGGACCTTCAGACTTTCAAAACTCATGACAACCTGATGTTACTGAAAGTAGCCACTTTTTTCTAGTTCTTCTTTGATGTTCATGGTCTCTCTCTCGCTCACTTCTCAGCACAGTCGGGAAGCGAACTGCAATTTCATAGAACACAGGCCTTTTCCACTGCCTGAAATCCAGGGCTACAAAGAATTAAAATTAAACCCTTTGGAGGATGTTTGTTTGTAATGATACAATGAACTATTTGCGGTGTTCTTGGTTATGTGGGGGGTTTTCTAACCCTCTGAAAACGGTGCTGTTTCTCTTCCAGGAGTCGCAGCTCTGTGCCCAACAACCGGTCCAGAGCGAGTTAGTGCAGAGGTGCCAGCAGCTGCAGTCCAGGTTATCGACGCTTAAGATTGAAAACGAAGAGGTGAGCTAAACAACCCCAAAACCCCTTTTACTACTTCCATCTATTTTCTGCGGTCCTCTTTTATGAAGACTTGGGGTAAAATTCAAGAATAAGGCAACTGAGGCCAGCAGTGCATTAGTGTGTGATTTCACATGACAACTGGGTGCACAGAGAGCATCCTTAAAATACCCCCATGTGTCTCTTTTCCCATCCTTAAGCTGATAGGGCTGGCTATGTTGCAAAAGCTATATTTGAATAGCTAATAGAAAAGGGGGAATGTAATGTTGTGAAGTGAAGACAGTGAATTTCCATAACTTAAGGTAAGAGCTAATTTTTGTTTAATTGGCCAGCTAAGAGGAGAAGACTAGATCAATGGCATCTGTTTGGGAATGGGTCAAAACACTTAATCTGCATCTCTGTGTTCAAGCATTCTTAATCCTCCTTGGGCAAAATTTGCAACTCCTTTATGTCGAAGAAGTTGATTCTGGCCTTCAGTGAAAATTTACCGTGCCACAAAGTCCTGGTTTTAATATCTATCTTTGATGCCCAGTAGATGTAGTTACAGAAGACAATTATAAGACCTTTGTTCCAGCACTCTTTGCTTTGAGGGTAAATTTCCTTACATCTCCTCATCCCAGCCTGTAAGATTACAGGTGTTTTCCCACCCCTGGCAGGTTCCGTGTGCTGCCAGCCCTTTGTTTACATGGACTGTGCTGGTAATGAGCAAAACATGGGACGTGAAACCAGTAATATCTGTTTATTAGTAACATGCTTCAGGGGACTTACCACCGCTGTTTTTTACTTACAACATACTATCTTCATTTTTTAAGTACTCTCATTCTTGCTGGCCAGGTTAAGAAGACTATGGAAGCTACGCTCCAGACAATCCAGGACATAGTGACGATAGAGGACTTTGATGTCTCCGACTGCTTTCAGTACAGCAACTCCATGGAGTCTGTCAAATCCACCGTCTCGGAAACATTCATGAGCAAACCCAGCATCGCCAAGAGACGGGCCAACCAGCAGGAGACGGAGCAGTTCTATTTCACAGTAAGGAGTTAATTTGAGTACAAGCACATACAATGTATTTAGAATTATGCTCACAAGAGAATGCAAGATGAGGCTATCGTCTTACAAAAACGCTTCTGTAATTGATTTTGGACAAGCAGAGTAAGCATATTAGCTTTTAAAAATGGGTGCTTTGAATTCTTTACAAATATATTGGGATACCTTTGTTGATGCAAACTTAGTCTGTGGATAAACTGTGTAAAATCTGATTTCTTCTGCATCTAAAAAGGAATTGTCTGGGAACTTAATAGCTTGTAAATATCAATTTTCAAAAATAGTGCAGACTAAGAGAATGTTTAGCTCTTTGATTTCTTGGTATTATCATCTTGCAATTTCAGCTCACATAAGCTTTTAATAGTGTCAATGCATTTTTACAAGATGCTAAGAGCTTTTTGTATTGAATTTCATACCAGACTGTGTGTTTTTTTCCTAAATTAGATTTATGTTAAGCTGTTGAATCCACTTCCATTTGAAAAACATTTCAAAATAGCATACGAAAAGCATACCTCTTATCCCGGCTACTTTGCATTCTTTTGGGCATCTTTTGCTATACATACTGCCCTTTACATTCTTCTTCCAAGAATGGTGTTGCTGATTAAAAGTCTGAAGTTTCTGTGGAAATTACACCAGCTGGTAGGATGGGTTCTGGCAGGCCCTGACTTAGGAAAATTAAAAAGCCTTTGTGGAAGGTGAATCTGGCTATTGAGAAAAGCGGGTGGAGAAACCCATTCAATTGAGAAAGGCTTGACCACCCTGCCCAGGGTTATAAAACTGGAAAAATGATTTTTTAATTGAACTCTTAAGCGTTCCCTCTCTAGAGAGGGACTGTTATAAGTTCAAATAGGAGACTGGACCCAGGACTTTATTTGGATGTGCTATTTTTCTGTTTCATCGTGTTGGTGTCCCGCTGCAGAGCAGTGAGGTCCCAGCGCGGTGCGATCTGTCACCTCCTGCACAGCAGGGGTGAAATAACTACCGCCAGAACCAAGCTGTTACACAGAGACCCTCTTTGACCAGCCTAATCAGATGCTTGATTGATCTGCTATCGACCAGACTTATAAATATCCTTTATAAGGATTTCAAGCTTTGAATCTGTAAGGAGCAGGGTTTTTTAGTGTAGGAGAAGATGCTCAGATGAGTATTGAGTGAGGACAGAGCTGTGCAGCAACATGGGCGAGGCGTTCTTTGTGTAGGGGGAAAATACAGTGCAGAGCAGAGATTTAAATCCCTCCCTACATTATACGTGCTAAATGCTGAGGGGTATGAACTGAAAGAAAAATACTAATTTGAAAGAGTATTCTCTATTACTATATAACTCGAGTTGCAAATTCCACATGCTGCATTGCTAGCTCGGCAGAGCTCTTAGGTAAATACAGCGATGCCACCATGGGAGTTTAATTGAAGGAGCGCCGACTGTAGTATCTCTGCGCTGATATAAGCTGTATTTCCACCAGAGGCATATCATTACGCACTGGTGCCGCGATGGCTCTGTTTTTAGGGCTTTGAAGGAAGATTTGTATTCAAAATAGAAGCTTAAGCTTCCCCGTGTCAGTGAAAAGCGTAGGACCGAGGATTGAGTTCGCAGCGAGCTACCGCGGGTCGCTGAGGCAAGGGGAAGCAGCAGAGCGAGTTGAGGGAGCCGGAATGCGGGGATGTGGCCTGGGTACCGCCGCTGCCATGGCTACGCTCCTGCTTCCCAGCCAGCAGCAGCGGAGCTGGCGTGAGGATGCTGTCAGTGCCGAGGTCGCACCGCTAATTGTCATACAGCTGGCACCCCGCCCCACCTGAGAAGCAAAAAGGGGAATGAATGCTTTGAGCCTTTTTACCTCTAAAACGGGATAATTTTAGCTCTTAGTCAAAATGTTATTTTTTCCTCTAGAAAGATTAAAACCTGGTACAGCGCTCATTCTGTGAAGTGCTTTAAAAATTAATGTAAATTTATTATTAGCAAGCCCTTAAGAGATGGGTGTTATATGAAGTTCCCCTGCTAATCAGTCCTCTGGAGACGCTGTGCTGGTTGTGTCAACGTGCCGTCATTCCCGTGTCCCGGCGCCGGGGAGCAGGGATCTGCTTCACCCCCTCCTTCAATCCAGTGCCTTGTTTGAAGTCGTTCTTGGGGGGGCGGAGGGAGGGAGGGAGGAAAACTGCTGAGCTTTGCAGATTGGAGGCATGTGGGACAGCGACAGAAAGTGCTTTTCTTTATAGCCTCAAAAGCATAAAATCTCCTCTCCCACAAAGCAGGCAGGTGTGGTCTGATTCACGTTGGGCTTTGTTGTGTGTGGCACCTGCAAACTGGTTCTCGCTGGAAAAATACTGGAACGGGCTTGGTGAAGGTGTCAACGTTGCACGGTTTTGGGTGCAAAATGCTCACCCTCTCTTGCTGACAACGGATCTTCACCTCTGGATTTTTATGCTCTAGAAATAATGTGACCTGGGGCTGTTCCTAAAGCTTTGTGTGGGATTGTGCTGAGTCTGACTCCAGCTGTGCTCTGCCAGAAGGGAAGTCCTTAGGAGTTCTCCCATAGTTTGACTTTTTTTCTTTTTTAACAGTTTTTATTAAGCCAGAAACCAAATGCTAGTGGATCTTTGTAATTCATTGGGGGGAAAAAAAAAAAAAAAAAAAGAAGCCTGAAGCTTTATTTTGAAATTAGTTATTTTTTCATAAGCATACTGGTAACAGGCAGGGTACAGAATGTTAGGCATGAGGAGATCGAAAGAATGCACCTCATTCTGTGCTGGATGGGAACCTTCTCTTTTTCCCCTTTAAAACAGTCCCTGGTACCCGTCTGGGGGGGACCGTGGTCCTGATGTGACGGTGGCAAACACCTCCAGGCCAGCAGAGGTGCGGGTGCCAGCAGCGTGCCCTGTCCCACGCCACGGCCACCGGTCACCTGAGCTGGAGTTTTTATATCTGCTTCAAAGGGAAACTGGACTCGCTCAAAATCGAGTTGATTTACTGATCTTCAAGCTTCTGTTTGAGGCACTTGAGCCTTCTAGTCCTTCTGTCTCTTCTCCTCATCCTGACTTTGAGACGGGAGCTCAGCACCTCCCAGAACCAGATTCATCCTCAAATCCCCACTTCAAATTCTTTGCTTATTTTCACATCTTACACTCTTCGTGTTTTCTTCTGTCAAAATTTGATGCAAAAATTTACCTGATTGAGCAAAATACGTAGTTGGTGCTTGGTGAACAGACTCTACAGGGAGATTCTAAAAAATATGTTTGTTTTTTGGCCGCAGTGATCACGCTTCCCGGTGGCTTGTGAAACAACAACAAAAAGTTGCAGTATTTGTATAGGAAGCAGGAAGTTCTGAGACTCACCAAAGGGACTTAATTCTTGTGAAATTTTTCTTCCAATGTTGTCAACCAAAGGGACATAAAACACCAGACCCCTGGCAGTTAATTAAAGCCCCAGCTCAGCCATTTTGGGCCGTGTGTGGGTGCACATCACTGCGGGAGAGCCCCCCCCGGGCAATGTCCTCAGCTGCTGGAAGGTTTCCCCCCCAGTGCTACCTTCGTGGCTGTACATGTTGCTGCTTGGTTCTTCACACCTTGCACGGAGGCTGCCGTTGCCATGACCTGCAGAGGACAAGCAGCGTCCAGGCACTCTCTTAGCTAAAATACTGGTTTTTCACCTTAAGGAGTTGCAGTCTGGTTTGGCAATACTGGAGAGAAGTGGATAGAATTGGGGAAAGCTGGAGACAAGAACAGGAATATTTCGTTACTGAATGAGGATACTTTCTTTGTGTTCATATTGCTAGCAGAATTTTTAAAATATCACAGGCCATTCTTTAGAATTACGAGATATTTAAAGAGTTATGTGCTATTTATGTATTTTTGAGTGTAAACACATCCTAATTATGATGTGGTTGGCTACTCTAGAGCAGAGTATTCTCTGTGCTGCAGCACGGGGAAGATAAATAACGCTGCTCTGAACTGCAAAGTAAGAGATGAAAGAGCTGTAAAAAACTAGTGTTTGTGGAGCTGTGAAAAATCAGAAAGAAGTGGGAAAACCGACTGCGTGATTGTATAATACTTCACCGAGAGAACAAATCTGAACTGAAAGAATATCTTTATTTGTTTTGTCCCGTGCCCCCCCGCAAGCCTGTGCATCATCCAGCGTGGAGGCAGAGGCACTATTTGACAAGTAAAGTGGGGTGAGAGAGGTTAAGTGAGAGAATAAGCACAGAAGCAGCCTTTTAGTTTGTTAAAACAGATTGCTCATTCACTTGCTTGTGACGCGCGAGGGAAGTGCATTTCCATCTCAGCCTGTCTGGAGAGGAGAGGAATGACAGCTCCTCAGATCTCTTCAAAGATGCCAAACATTCAGCTGATTCCACAGGGAAACAATGGAAATTGCGCGGCAGATACGTGGGGACTGAGCTTCGCGTTTGCCTGGATAGATAAGCCAGGAGGACTTGGTTCATCCTTTGCACCCTAAATTTCAGTGTCGTTCTGTTCTGTTATGTTTGGAATCCGGTAACCTAACGATGCAATCGAAGAAATGAATTGTCCGCTCACGATCTTGGTTTTTCCCTCCCTCACAGAAAATGAAGGAGTATCTGGAAGGCAGGAACCTGATAACGAAGCTCCAGGCCAAACACGACCTTCTTCAGAAGACCCTGGGAGAAAGTGAGTCTGGTGCCCGCTCCTCACTGCTGTTAGCCAGGCTGTTGCACTGATTGAATTACTCAGCTGAGTGTGACGGTCGGGGATTGCTGATACAGAGTGGACACCCTCATGTTTTATTAATTTATTTTTCCGATCTGCATGACGGAGAAGCCAAACGACCTACATGGCTGCTTGATTAATGGTGAACGGAAAATACTTAACGAATCACTAATGTGCGTTGCTTATTTGTTAAAGTGAGGCATATGCCCACGCGTTCATCCTGCCCTCTCCCCGTACGCACACGTTCTGCTTCTCACTTAATAGTCTGTATTGGGGCAAACCTCGTGATTTACGGTTTCCTGATGAGTTGAGAAGTGTTGCCTCGTTAGGCAGGTCAGAAGTTTCCTTCATGTGGTAGTTCAGCTTCTTCTCACCTCCGAGGGTCCGATCCAGACCGCACTGTGGTCTGGATAGCGCTCACAGATGTGAGCACGGGCTTTTATTGGGAGAGTAACAAACAAATTTCAGAGCATGTCAAATATGTTGCCTGTCCAGAGGGCATTCGTCAGGGGGCAGCCAGAGCTGAATATGCATTTGCTATTAGTGTCAGAACAAAGGAAGATTTCTTTCCCTTCATGGTATGGGCAAATCCTGTTGGCCAAATACGCTTAAACTATGCATCCAAGTTTCCATAGAAACCTCTCTGCCTCCTATTTGCAGAGGAGAAGGTTTTAACAGTCTAAATGTCAGGGCAAAAAAAAAAATGGCTCGACTGGTCGCCGGGTTTATACGCTGGAGCAGGGCTCGTGGTTTGGTGTGTAACTTAACTGGGCTCCCCACAGTTTATGGTGTGCAAATCTTCTGAATGAAAACTTAAACAGCGTGTGGTCTTTGAAGTGCTTCGCTTTCAGTTCAAAAATGCACTATAAAAATAAAATACTTATTGCTCCAGTAATTAAGAGTTTCATGTTTATCAGGCCCAAACCACTAGAAGGTAAGGAAAGGTCGTCGTCGTCGTTTTGTGCTTTATTGTTTGAAGTTGCTGGTCTCTTCAGCTGTCCTGCAGAAAGGCTGGGGGGAGGCAAAGATCTGTGTCCTCAGGGTATTTTTCTTCTGCCTCTAAATATCTCCAAGTGACACCCGTGCTGCCCCTGTGACTAATCCCGTCCCTGGGTCACCGCTGACCTCTGCATACCCAGACCTATTTCCCCTTAACCTGCCTGCCCCCTGAGCCCGGCTCCAGCTGGGGAGGGGCGAAAGAAGAGGAAATTAAATGCAATTTCTGTATTGCTATGTAGATTTAAAGGCTGCTTCTGTTTTCTTCGCAAACCAGAGCTTTCTTAGTCTCTCCATGAAGGGTCCCAGTGTGGGTCAGGGCGAGTTCCAGCAGCTTCGGATAAAAAAAATCACTTTTGTCATCTGTGAGATCAAAAGGAGCTGACAAAGGGGGGGTGCATTTCGTCTCCAAAACCACATTAGCAGGTTAATGGTACAAACTGGGGACGGTGCCTAGACTTATCCATAAAATGTCACTTAATTGGGAAATGGGCAAATAAAATTCCTTTCACAAGTCCCCGGAGCATGGTTAGAAGCTTTACTGAAAAAATGTGCATTCAGCTGCGTGTCTTCAGTCCCTGGGAAATTCATGGTTTTGTTAACGATTTTTATTCTTCTTTGCCCCATCCTCAGGTGACATTTATTAGTCCTCTTGCAAATTACCTTAATCTAAAGATGACAAGTTCCAGTAATAAAAATAGCAGCGAGTCTTCCTATCTACAAGTAATTATGTCCCTGCCTACTGTACACATTTGTCACCCTAATGTAGGAGCCCCTTGATGTTGCCACAGCCGTGTAATTTATATATATGAATATTCTATGATGAAAATGGGACAGATGGCTGGAAATTCTGCTTCAGAATAACATTTTCATGTAAATTACGCACTGTTTTGGCTTTACGTGGGGAGAGGAAAGTGGCTATCGAGATGTGTTCAACTAATTGTCAGCCATCAGCAATTAGACGGTTCCCTCGTTCATTCTTCCCTCTCCCCGGGAGCAGGAAGACAACTGTAGGGAAGGTGGATTTTCAGCTGTTGGAAATCAGTGTGGTTTCACTGGTGATGATCTCTACCGGCAAAAGGATTTGGCCTGCACGATCCCCAGAGGCACATAGTAGTTTTTTGTCTCTCTTACTCCTCGTTGTGCCGTTTCAGAGCGCTGCCTGCACCAGCAGCGGTCGTTCGCTTGGCCGCTGCCTTGCAAACTCCGTGCAAGTTAATGGAATGTTTTTTTTTTTTTTTTTTTTTATAAATACATTTGTGGAAAATATCATTAAACGTCTGCCTCCCTAAAATAGCTTAATGCCAGCACGTTCGGTCTGTGGGCTCACAAATCCACGAAATGTTTTCAGTCTTACGAAGTGGCTTTATAAAGCGTAATCTCTGGCCCCACCAGTTCCCCTGGGAGGGGGAGGGAGGGAGGGGTTGACAAGCCCAGTTTTTTGGCAGCAGAAATCAACAATTAGAATGCACAGGGAACTCGTTTTCAAAAACAATACTTTCCGAAGGACTAGTCCTCGGGCAGCCCGAGCTCTTTGCTGGGTTTCCTGGTCGGCTGCGGTGGAGATGGGCTTCGGTGCTCCCAGGGGGGGTGCAGCCCCTGCCCCGTGCCCCAGAGCTGCCCCCTCCCTCTCCCTTGGATTTTTCTGCTCCATCTCCCCCTAAAACTGGCTTTGCAAAGCCATTAGAAGTATTTGGCCGTTCCTCTCTCCTAATGCTGTATTTTTTTTGTCATCTTAACAGGTCAGCGGACAGACTGCTCTCTCGCCAGGTAGGTGCGGCTCAGGGGATCTTTTTTTAAGGCAAATCTGTTGCAAATTGGTCACTGCCATTCTAGACCAGTTACCAGCCCAGGATACTTATCTGTTAGAAAAAGATACGCATTTAGCTAATATATAAGTAAATTCCTGCTAGTTAATATGGCTTTAAACGCCATCTCTGTTACCCCCATCAGTGCAAGGTATAGCTTATGCATAGAGATACGCATATGCAGCTTACACATATGTTTAGTAGCCTCTGCCCAGCTGAGGAATGAGTATTTCTTTTGATGCTGGCCCTGCTTAAACTCCTCTCCATCCTTCCTGCTGCCTGCGCTGCTGCTGCAGTTGTGACCATACACCTGCTGGCAGGGCTGCCTGTCCCAACAGGCTGGGGAATGGATTAGGGTTAAAAATAACCAAAGGAGAAAAAAAACCCAAACAAGTGTACATGGAGGTCTTGCGCTTTTTCTTGCCCCAGGGCATTTAATCTGGATGAGGAAGGGGACAGGCGGGTGCGAGAAGCTGATTTTCGATGTGAGAAACTCACCCAGAGGAGTATTCTTCAAACTAAGATTTTTACAAACCCGTTCATATTTCTGTGAGGGAGGTGGGTCCGTGGCTCTCCAGGGTTTATCCGTGTGGTTGGTGTATATGGGGCTGGAGTGACGTAAATCGGGAAACTCTTCATCCCATTGACGTGCTCTGCGGTGCCGCGGGGCTGGATTGCAGCAGTACGGAGCTCGTGGAGAAGAAACTTTTCATTTATAATTAGGACCCATCACAGAACCATAACTAAGCTTCTCCTGATGGGGTTTTTATAAAACATAACAAATCTCCATCTCCAAGTTGATGGATTCCGGGGGCTCCGCTGGGCACGAGGAGCCGGGGCAGGGGCTGTGCATCATCCTGCCTGTTCACAAAAGGAAGGTGATTACTGCCGATCCGGAGTCATTACTACTTTTCACATTCCTTACAGCAAAGCAAAGCTGACAGGTCCTAATTAGAGCCTGACATCTGTAATAATAAAATATTATTCATCATGAAACAATTTTAAATATCAAAGAATCATTACTGCTAATAGTTTAAAATAGACCTTATTGTCTGTGACAGCCTGTGGAATCTGATTTTTTTTTTTTTCATTCAGTGTTTTTGATTTTTATAAAAGGAATTTCCCCTGAATTACCACATTGTACAGTCTTCTTAAAAATCACGGTTCTAATCACCTTATTTATAATTCAGCAGCCATCTGCTCTAGCAGGGACTTGGCTTGAATGATACATTAGGGCCTCACTACTATCATCTATCATGCTTCATTTTTACAAGAAACTATAGGAATTTTAAAACCCAGTAATAAATTTTGAGGGGGAAAAATCCCAGCAAAGCCAGGCTTTTTTGTATTTTTCTGCATTTAATGTCTACCAGCATAAGTAAATGAGACCATCAGGGTTTATACTGGAGAGGCTTAGCCTGGCCAGCGTGTGCTGGTGTTTGAGGGCGTTTCGTTAGTTATTTATTTGAAGTCTTATCAAAAACTATACTAAAGCCTCCACGCTGGCCGTTGTTACGGCACAGTAGGATGCTCCCACCCGCTTCTCCTGTCTCTGGAGTGGCTCTTTCAGAGAACAGCGATGTGGAATTTATAACAACCTTCATCTTGAACCAGGAGCCCGATATGACAGATCCCCATATGGTCGGAATTAAAATGTCAAGGGTAATCTTTTGTCAAAGCAGGGGACTCCCTCGTGTCAAGTTCAGGTTTTTAGTGATTTAAAGTCACTTAAAATCTTTCTGCAGTCCTGTATATTGAATGAGACTAAGTCATTATGATTGACTTGTATTTTTGGCTCCTTCCCTTCTCCAAAATACGCATGATTTGGAACATTGAGTGAAGGAGGACGGTGATTGTAGAGGATTATCTTGACTTTTCTGTTCTGTTTTTCCCTCCTGCACCAATGGGCGGTTCTGATCTCCCCAGCGGCAGGCGCAGCTCCACCATACGGAAGCAGGTAATAAACATTTCCTTAAGTAACAAAACAGGGATAGGTGTGTGTTTGCGGAGAGGAGGGCAGGTGGAAAACAGGGAAGTGCTTTTACCCCTCCATCTCTCTCTCACATGGACCTTTTCAGTCTTGTTCAAGCGGAACTGGTGCCTGCTCTTTGGCGACTGCAGTCGGTAAAACATGGATCCACAGCCTTGATCTGTTTTTCTTTGGCAAAATTTAAAAGTAATTTTACTCTGTGTTTTGACAAATCTGGAACCAAAAATGCCAAGCAGGCTTGAGCTGTCTGGACAGTCCTGGTCTATGGGTTTCACGCTGTTGTTTCTCCTCCCGTTTCCTGTTATTTTCTCTGGTGTCCCAGTGCGATGCTGTTAAACCAGTAACTGGTCACTGCTGGTGCCACCTTGCAATTACAACTTACAACAGCGATGCTTCGTCTCCCTGGATGCAGAGGATGATCTGTTACTTTTTACTGTCTGATGAGCTAAAATGTGTTTCTTTGAGATAGGGGGGAAAAACCAAAATATTTGTATGTTGATACTGTAAAGACAAAATTTGGCTTGGAATTTCATTTCATACAGTCTGTCTTGGGGGGCTGCTTTGTAGTTTTTAGAATCTCTTTATATTGGAAATTAAGTAAGAGAGCAAGGTGTTGGTTTGGTGTGCAGAGTGAAATCTTTCGTATTTTCTGAGTTTAATTGTTGTTCTTTTATTTATGCTCTAAAAATGGTCCTTTCCTTTGCTGAAAATTAAATACATGTGTCTCGATTGCCATCTTCACAAGTACTTTTTGAGGTGTCTCAGAAGCATGTTCTGGCTCAAGTAGAACTGATGGAGTCTCTGATTTGGAAACCTAAATGACAAATGAATGTGTTTGCAACCACTGAATCCCCAGCTGGCAGTAACCTGTGTGAAATCACCTGTGCCTGGTTTTAAAGGGTTTTTTTGATTCTGACCTGGCAGTTTAAAACATAACTGCTCGGAGAGTTTTAATCTCTGCTGGGGACCCAGAATATGTGTTTCTCTGAGTTCCTACTGTCAAACTCATAAATAAGTCGGGGCGTTATAATGCTGTTTGGATGATTATTAATAAAGCATGTCCTGGGGGCAGCCGAGCGGCAGAATGGTCTCTGAAGTGTTCTTAATTGCTTGGTGTTGTTCTGTACAGCATAAAGGAAACTAGTTCTAACTGGCTAGGGCTAATTAGTAGAGAAATTATTGTCACTGTATGACCGAGTTCTATGACACTTCAATGAAACAAAAAAATATTAAACCTAAACAAGTTAGGAAAAAGGTTGAACTGTTGGGTTTTTTTATATGTATATATTTTTGAGCAGAGGACTGTCATCTTTTTGAACTGATTGAAGTGTGATACTCGAGCATCCTGACAAGTGAGCGTTTTGATACGAATCAGAGGCATCGCTGTCCAAAGCTACTGTAGAAGAAGCTGTACATAAAGAGAAACTTGGAAGTTTTAATCATGTGGTAATTTTAATCACCAGCATCTGACCTTACGCCACCTGCAGCACTTCTCTTGCTTGGTTGCCGTTCCCCAAAACGGGAGGAATAACTGCAGACACTGCAGAGATTCACTTGGCTTAAAAGTAATCTGTGATGCTGTGAAGCAGAGCCTCGGGAAGTCTAAAGGCTTATTTCCATACTGAAAGCCTCAATTAACATTGTTTAAACTGGAAACTGGTCAATCCGGAAGGTTTCTCTGTGTTAGGACTGAAGACAGTGTTTTGCAGAGAGGTACCTGCATGGTGGCCTTGTGGCCGTAGGGTACCAATGAGCTATTTTAAATGTTTGTGACAAAATAGGAGGAGTTTGATGCAGTCCTGAAATTGCTCATATTTGAGATGTTTGGTAATCGGTCCAGAAACTAAACACATCTGGAACTGCATGGAAGCAGAGTATGACGTGTTCTGACTGCCCTTGTTTGAATGTCTTTGCGCAGGATTCCTCGCAAGCCATTCCCCTGGTGGTGGAGAGCTGCATACGGTTCATTAGCAGACACGGTGAGTTTACGGACAAAAAGTATCCTGTGATATTTCTAGAAAATGAAGGACGATATAGAAGCCTTCTGAAACATGTTCAGAGTAGCTCAGGATGTGGTGCTTGCGCAGAGGAGTCCCGGAGAGTGCAATATCAAGAAACTATTGCTGAATTTTTGGCTGTTGTTGGTATTGTGTGTGTCATTGCTTTTCCAAATTGTTATTGCAAATAACTGCCCTTGCAAATGTTCTTCCAACAGTATCCCTTTGTTTCTTGTAAAATAAGGTCCTCATCCTTAGGTATCCCTCATGCCTCACCTCCACTCACCTTGTTTTGAGCCCTGGGACGTGACCTTCACCAACAATAACCTGCTCTTCCTAGAGGAGGAGGAGGCATACTTAAAATATTTGAATGTAGGTGGTCAAGTAGTGAATTAATTGCTTACATATTGCCACAATGAGATGATTTATACCTGTTTCAAAGGGTAACTTCACAGCCTTGAATGCTGTGAAAGATTTTATATGTTTATTGTCATTTGTTTTCATTTTTAATCGTAGTAATCATTTGTTAGTAGCATGTGAAACAGCTGTTAATTAACATATGTAGAAAGAGGTTGAATTTATCTTCATTAACCAAGACGCAGAGCCAGATAGTAGGTCCCATTTAATTTTCCTTGTTTAATTACCATTTTAGAAACTATAATCTAGAGTCCCATTCTCATCATCACTTGGAAGAACCGAGTGCTATAATCCTTCATTAAGGCCGTACTTGGACATTTGCTGGAAGAATCATTGAAACCTCTTTGCAATGAGAACCAAATCGGGGCCATCAGGAGATTTTGGTTTTTAGACTCATATTCCTGGTTTAGCTCAGATCCCCAACGGAAAGATTTTCCAACAGACTCAACTGATTTGTGCTCTGAATGTCAAATCGTGGCCTTGCAGGTACAGTTTGTAATTAGGAGGAATGTGCTTTTATACAACAAATCCACTTTAGGCAGAAGAAGTGATAAAACTGTGCCTGACGCACTTAGGCTGCAGGAACGGGTTTTGTCGGAGGTAGCCTGACATTTCCAAGCGTTGGGCTGCGTAGGTGTGGGATGAATGTCATTCTCATTCCTGCTTCTCTCTGCACTTGGGGTTGTTTCTTTTCACTGTCGGTAGCTGTGTCGCAGCCACCAGCTACAGCCTCGCACTGCAAAGCTCCCGTTGCCTTGTGATAAAAACACTCGAGAAATGGAGAGGAGGCGGCCCCAGGTGCATTCAAGAGGGTTTATTAGTTTATAGCCCTTATTATAAATAAAGCAAAGACCTTGCAACATCCCCTGTTTCAGAAAGTCTACAGTTAAAAGGCTTGAATGAACGGGAGTGGATTTCCCTACGTGGAGCATATACTTTGTTCATTAGTTGTTTTGTAACGGTTGTTGCTCATCTTACACCTACCAACAAAGTTGTTACGGTATTGGAACATCTCGCCTACTTGATAATTGGATGTAATCACGTTGCTAATGCTCACGTTATAGCAAGAATGTCTTAAAGTCTATCCTAAACCCCCTCGACAGCAGGTCATGCTGGGGTAATTAAATGCTTCCATTTCAAATGGCTGATTTGCTCTGGGCCTTTGCGGTATCGCTCTTGCAAAATAAACTGCTTCATTGTGTAGTTAGCCGTATTTTCCCTCATCCCCTTATTTTATGACTTTCTCTGGGTTGTAAAATCCTTTGGGGATCCTTCAGGGTAAAAGATAACATGCGTGGCTTTTAGAACCCAGTTATTGCATCAGTTTGCAGAGAAGGGTTAATATTTATTCTCCGTGGTGTCGAGGTCTGGTTTTTACATATTCTGTGTTTGGACATATAAGGGAAAGATGGCTTTTTAAACAGCATACTTTTGCCTGTGTTGCTTATGTTTCCTTTATCATAGGATAGCTGATGAAAGTGCCAGCTTATCTTATCTTACTGTTATCAACATCTTATTGTCTTTCTTATTGTCTTCCAGGTTTGCAGCATGAAGGGATATTCCGAGTGTCTGGGTCACAAGTTGAAGTAAATGACATAAAAAATGCGTTTGAGAGAGGTAAGGAGGATCTCAGAAATTATTGCCAAATGTATTAATTTGTTTCAATATTCTGAAAAGGGATGGTATATTTTGTCCCTTTGGTTTTTGTGTTTCCTAAGCGAGTCCTGCCCAAACACTTTTCTAGTCCTCATTAACCTTGAATAGGCAGTTGTTTATGCTTTATTTCTTGTAGAGTGTCTGTACAATAAATATTCTGAATTCAATCTTCTCTCATGTCTTGATAGTTTATTGATTATTTCTAACACTAAAGGATATAGGGAATTTCATTACCAAGTGTAACTGCATTTTCCTACCCTCTTCCCCCAGCTCTTAGTGAATAGATTGGCTGTTAGTGGATGAAATTCTGTGTTTTCCATGTTCTTGAGGCATAGCTTGGCTATATTTCATTCTAAATATCAGCAAGTGAGAGAGTAAATTTCGAGACACTGCTAACTTGTCGTAGCTTTTAATAGATTTGATTTTCTATGGGGGAAAAAAAAAATCCATACAAAGGCAAAGAACAGCTGGGAGCCTCCTGACTCCTTGGCTTCTGGCTGGGCTGGTCTCCCCAGCAGAGCAGGTTCCGAGGACTCTTCAGGCAGTCCCTGCAGCCCCACTCGTGCTTGGGTCACTGAAAACAGGGCTCGTGTTAATTCCCTGAGTACATCACTCTAAAAGAACATGGTTAGCGTGTTTCTACGCTTGCTGTTGGAAGAGATGAGCAGGAATCACTTAGGCACGGCAAGTTTATTTTGCTTTTGGGAAGAGAGGAATTTCATGGACAACATGTATGAAACACGGCGTCTAATTTCACTTGTCTTCATCTCCATATACCTGAGAATTAAAATCCTCAAGAATAGAGGAAACAGAAATGTGTGTCCTAGGCTGTAGGTAAGGGCTTGATACCAGAATGAAAGACCTCTTTTTTAAATAAAGGAAATAAATACCAGTCATCTTGGGAAAGCAGCCAGTTGTTCCAGCACTACCATGCAGAAATAAAAAAGTGGTTGTGGTTTTCCCTTCATCGCACTTGTCTCTGTAAAGCATATGATATACAGAACTAAGAAGTTAACAATAATGTCTCTGCAGTTTATTACTTCATCCAGAACCCTTGGTGGCAGTTAATATCAAGGATAATACTCCGGTTTGTAGCGGCCCATTTATTATCCTGTGTGTTATTAAGATAATAGGCAAGCTTTGGTAATCTCAGTCACATAATGGATATATATAGCTTCAATTTGAGGATTGCCCCATCATTAAATCTAATTATATCTGATAGGGAGTTTTCCCTGGGGAACAACCCCTTAAGTGGGCATCTTTTCTTTTGTAATACAGACAAACTGTGGCATATCTGCAGTGACAAATGATTATACTCTCCCCCCGCCTCCCCACCAGTTCAGCGTAAGATGCCTGCATCCCGCTGAGCCGGGAGCACGATGCTCAATGGCCTCTTGGTGGCCACTGAATCCTCCTCAGCTGTGAGTTCGCATAAAGACCCGCTCCTGGACTCGTGTGACGTTCACCTCCGTGGTGGGGCTGCGAAGTTCACACCCGACCAAAATATCTGGAGCTGGGAGCCTGGAAGTGTCACCACCACTCCAGGATCCACACCACCCTCCCTGGGGGTGAGCCAGGCGCTCCGGTGTCAGACTGGGAGCTGCTGGGCAGAAAGCCGTCCCGGATCTCCTGGGGTTGCTGTCGGAGACATCCCTTCTCGCCCGCGATGCAGGAGAGAGCTCTCTCCACCTCACACTGTTAGAGTGCAGTGGGTGGGATTAACTTTGTGCTGATAAATCCTTTTCTCCAGCTGAGGTGCATCCTTCCAGGCTGATTCTTTTCTCCATTATGGTGATCTTTTTCTTGCCTGTTTTTCTTTGCTTGTCACGAAGGGGAAGATCCATTGGCTGGGGACCAGAACGACCATGACATGGATTCAATAGCAGGAGTTCTGAAGCTCTATTTTCGAGGGTTGGAGCATCCTCTCTTCCCCAAGGATATCTTTCATGATCTGATTGCCTGTGTCAGTAAGTATATGAGGATCTGAAAAGAAATAGGATTAATTTTTCCAATGTCATCTTCCACTGTTCTCTCTTCCCCTCCCCCTTTTATCTTGGCTCCAAAATAGCCCTTTTATGGTTACTTTGGCTGGGTTTGGGTTGCACTGGTACCCTAGTCTCTATTAGCCAGAGCCTGGACATTTCCCTGGTTACAGCCATCCTTATTCTGATAGCAATTTTTTAATGACTGAGCAAGGCGACAGAATTAAATAGATTTTAAGGGCCGTGTCATGGATTTTTCTGAGGCAGCGCTTCGTAATAGGATTCTTTTAAAACAGAATAAACCAGAAAGCTCCACTTCTGAAAAATAATCTTTCAGACCTCTCATCAGAAGGTGTCAGAAATGCCCTCTGGAAAGGGGGGGGTCTCCAGCAGGGTTTGTTGCCCTGCCCGCTTTCCCTCACCTCGATGGATGCCCACTGCCTCTGTGTCCCTGCCGTGCTTCTGCTTTATCCCTTTAGCTGCCGAGGTGGCGCTCACCCACCTTTTAGCTTAACCACGAGGGCTCATCTCTTGACTCCCGTTAAAGAATAACAACCGTAAGGACGGTCACAGTCCAGTTGTTAACATTTTTGGTGGTTTCTCAAAGCGGTTCTGGTGGGCAGAGGGTTGTTTGTGTTTTTTTGGACATGAGCAAACTCGTTTTAAATGGCCTGGCTATTGCCATGTCCCTCAGAATCAAAGAATGATTCTATTGTCCAAGTAGCGAAATGGCCTTTGCGGTGGCAGCCTTTGAAGTCAAGCAGAAGATAACTGCTTCTAAAATGGCTGGTGGTTTTCTTCTCCTGATAAATGCATTTACAGAGTTGAATTCACATTATATGAAAAGAAAAATCTGCTTCCAAATAAGTTCTCCCTTCTGAGATGATTTATGCTGCCCACTTATTTCTCAGTAGGCTGCTGCACGCAGAGCTTTTTGCCTCACCCTTTAGCTATGTTAATTTCCCTTTGAGTGTTATACAGTTTCTTTTTTAAACACCCACCTTTCGAAAGCTAACTTGAATGAGCTATTGTGCCAGAGCTATTGAAACAGATGACATCCAGTGCTCCCACGCTAGGAAGGAACTCGCAGTGAAGTTTCACGTGTTTGAGGACCTTCTTTGTCAAAGGCTTCGCCAGCAGGTCCTGCCGCCCTTGCATTCCCGTGCCGGGCAGCGCCGGAGGATCCGGGAAATGAGCAGCCCCTTCCTGGATGGGACTTTGAGTAACCTGGTCTGGTGGGAGGTATCCCTGCCCAGGGCAGGGGGCTGGAACTTGATGATCTTTAAGATCCTTTCCAACCCAAACCATTCTATGATTCCTTCCTCCCGCTGCCCTTTTGGACAGTTTGCACAGGAACTATCATACTATATTGGTTGGGTTTGGCCTCGGTGGTGAGGTGTGGGTATGGTGACACCATGACGATGACTCTCTGGGGCTCCTTCTTCCTTTCAGCAATGGATAATTTACAAGAGAGGGCTCTCCACATCCGGAAAGTGCTTCTGAACCTGCCGAAGACCACTCTGATTGTCATGAGATACCTCTTTGCTTTCCTCAATCAGTGAGTATCCCCAAGGGCACCTGAAAGGTTTACGTGGTAGGTTTGGGATGAAATTTAGTGAGACTAAAATTGTGTTTTGAAAAATGGCACTGTATAGAAATGATAAGGTTCCAATTTGCTGGGAAATCCTTAAGAAGTGGCCCCAAAAAGGGGCTAGAGAAGTTTCTGGGCCTCAGAGAAAGGACCCTCTGCATGCTTGATCACAGGCACTTAGGCAGAGGGCGCTGATATAACTCTGGTATCGAGTGTTGGGCTGCAAGTGGACTATGAACAACAGTAATACAGAAGAATTAAAGATGGAGATTAAAGAGTAAAGGCCTACCCTTGCAAAGTCAGGACTTTACATGTAGTCTTGCTTGCAGGCTCCCTTTGGGGTTTCTATTTCATTTCTCTATAAATGCCATCAGTATCTTATGTTTTTACACAGACCCAGAACATCCGTGTCCCAGCCCATCAGCTCTGAACAGCAGAAAGCCCAAAGCAAACCTTCCTAGCTCAGCTGTGTGTTCTCCAGCAGATTATGATGATGATGATGTTGTTTCCTGCTCTTAACCCTCCTCCCCACTCCTGTCTTTTGCAGTTTATCTCAGTTCAGTGAAGAGAACATGATGGATCCCTACAATTTAGCCATCTGCTTTGGGCCAACACTGATGTCTGTGCCTGAAGGTCATGATCAAGTCTCTTGCCAAGCTCATGTCAATGAATTGATCAAAACCATCATCATTCAACACGAGAACATCTTCCCAGGACCAAGGGAGCTGGAAGGTCCCGTCTATAGCAGAGGTGGAAACTTGGAGGATTACTGGTATGATGGATACCGCTGAGGAGAAAATGAATGGGTGGATATTTAATTACGGATTAGTGTGCGACAGTCATGCCTTCTGCGTTGTCTAATTCTGGATTTGAGCATCTGGCCCAGCCTTTCAAAAACCTGTTTTATGGTAGAGAAGATGGTTCTGGTGTCTCTGGAGAGTCATCAGCTCGAAAGAAATAAGCTGGTAGAAAGTAGCTATTCAGTTGTCAGATGTAGCTCACTTCTCCTGGAGGCCAAGGTTGTGTGGGGATTTTCGTGGACGTTCTGCTGTGGTAGCTGCCAAAGACAATCTTTTTTTTTTTTTTTTTTTCTTTTTTTTCCTGCTTTTGCCTTTTTTCTCCTTGTCTTGAGTGCCTTTGCTTCAGACGCAGGGGTCACTTGCAACTGAACCTAGAGAGCTGTGGCATGGTTTAATTTTCAGGGTAGCGCTGATGGTGGGGGAGGGAAGAGGGAGGAATGCGAAATCACCGTTTCCATCCAGCCTAAAGCTCCAGAGGCCCGGCCGCGTGTTCAGTCTGAAAGGCACATCTGGAAACAATTCAGCCAGAGCGGCTCCTGTCATCTGGGGTGGAAGGTTGGGGAGTGGGGGAAGGAAAGGAGGTGTTTTCTTTCCTACTGGCCAAGCTGATCTCTCCCTCTGAAAATAAGGAATGTTAAATTGTGTCCTGCTTCTCTCTCCCCCTTCCTTCCCTCCTCCAGTATCCCAGGAATGCAAATGATTATTTTCATACACTAAAATAAATACATTTTAGAAGTGAAGTCGCTCTGGTGACAGAGCTGGCCTTGTTTGCCCAACTTGTTTCAGAGTAGCTTTAACTCTCGGCTCTCTCCGTGTCCATGCGGCGAGGAGAGGCTCCTCTCTACGAACGGCTGCTGCAGGAGACTTGCCAGAGCCTCTCTTGGAAACTCTCTTCGTTTTACCCTTCCCTCTGATGTTTTTAGCTGATGTATGTGAAAGAATTGTAGAGGAAAAAAAAAATTAAAGAATCTTTATGACCTTCGAGAAACCCATTAACTTAGAGGAGAGGTTTTGTCCCTTAAGGTGAAGGGAATAAAACTGTGAAGTGTTGAGCACGCTCTGGTTTGGGTGATGCTTCCCGTGAGTGTGTAGGAGGCAAAACGTCCCGGAAGGTGATATCAATTTTCTGAAGGCATTTGTTTTTCCTTCATTGCCCTTCCTAACCACCCTGACCTGAGACCCTGTCAAGCAGAGAAGGGCAGAAGCAGGCAGGGCAGACTGCTGAACGTCAGGAGGAGCATCTGGTTCCCATTCAAGCCTTCTCATAGCCCTGGTATTTAGGTAGTTGTTAGTTATTGCCCACAGGGCTCCCTGCCGCAAAGCGAGCAGGCGGCGCCGGGAACCCTCGACGTTCTGCTGGGCAACGGAGCCTGCAACGTCTGTGATCTCCTGGTGCCCCTTCGCGGGGCCGAGTCGCCTTCGTGCCAGGGAACCGGCAGACGGGGCTCTGGCGTGGAGGTTGCCCGGGCTGGGTGCCACGGCTCGTGTGTGCCCTGCGGCTCCCAGCCCACGCTCCCTCCCAGTCAGCGGCTGCCGAGGAGCCCAGGGCAGGCAGGGTTCAGAGCTGATGACACATTCGGGGCCATGCTGCGGGCATTAAACTGAAAGAGGGGAGATTGAGATGAGATGTGGGGAAGAAATTCTTTGCTGTGAGGGTGGTGAGAGCCTGGCCCAGGTTGCCCAGAGAAGCTGTGGCTGCCCCATCCCTGGAGGGGTTCAAGGCCAGGTTGGAGGGGGCTTGGAGCAACCTGGTGTGGTGGGAGGTGTCCCTGCCCAGGGCAGGGGGTGGCACTGGGGGGGCTTTAAGGTCTCTTCCAACCCTATGATTCTGTGATCTCTGAAATACCGCCTCCGAGTCAAGCCTTGGACTGTGCTGCATCTGTCTGTCCGTCTGAGCCTGCATGGAGACAGACAGGAGTCCTGCGTGCTGGCAAGTGAGACATGGGAACGGCAGGGAAGAAGATAGCTTCTAGATGCTCAGCTTGCACTGCATTCCTCTGATGGTATCTATTGCCTGCTCTTCGGAGCCCTCAGGGTGAAGCCCAGCAGCCTGACGCTTCCCACTGTGGCATCCCGGGGCTCGTGTGACAGAGACAGAGTCTGCAGCAAGGACAGGGGTTTTGGTGGAAAGCGCTGTTGGAGGCACGGGCAGGAAAAGGCACGTGGTCTCTGTGCAGTGTTTGGATCTTTAGCCTTGGCTGTAGGTGACATTACTTCACAGTCTGCGCAAAACTTTAGCCCTCAGTGCTGTGTTCCTCTGGGGACCTCCATTTGGCTTCAAATTCTTCTGTAAACTTTATTAAGTAGCATAAAGGCTTTGCAAAGGATGGGAAAGGTTGCTTCCTGAGGTACTGAGAAGGTGATGGGGAAGCTTTGTGTCCTGTGGATTAAGCATAATGAGACTCCAGAATTATCCAGACATTTTAACCCCCTTCTCCTTTTTCTTTTTTTCTCTCCCTTAAGAGAGCACAGGAGGTAGATTACTGAAGGGAGAGCACGTTAGGGCCGTGATCACTTTAACCATTGCAAGGCCAAAATGAGGGATGAAGTTATTACTGTGGGCAGAGAATTAAAAATCACCCTTAGGGAGGTGATTTGTCCTGATCCTCAAATCAGGACGGTGAGTTCAGCAAACGCCTTTTGTCTTTAGGAACAGCATCTGGTAAGATGAGGAGCAGGGGCAGGCAGCAGGTCTGTGGAGCTGCCTGGGAGAGGCAACGGGTCCTCGGCCAGTTTCCTTTCTGCTCCTGGCCCGAGGGAACCGCTCGTGTAGCTTCTTACGAAAACATAACCTTTGGTTGCCACTTGTTGGCTATTGATCTTTTCAAAGCTTTTCTTCACTCAAAACAGCGCTCGTGGTGGCCCAGGTGCTTGGTAAATAAAGATTCCAGGTGATTGATCTGGCCGTGGGAGTCATTCGGTGAAATGAATGAGACAATTTAAGATTGTGATAAAAGGGAAGGATGGAGATGACAAACTCAGACCTGGAAACATCATTATGAATTGAGAAATAATTTCCCCCAGGAAGTGGCAGCTATCTCATCAGTCATCTAATGAGCTAATTAGAGCAATGGAGAATGCAGCTAAGGGAATAATTCTGGCATGGCAGAGAGGAGCTAGACCCAACATGCCGCTGTTATCTGACTTCTGAACATCTCCAGAGGTGCGGGTTGTAAGGTCTGAAGTTGGACTTTCCTGATAGCGTACAAGAAGGTTAACGAAGATGTTGGGTTTGCTTGATCAAATAAGAACTTAGCTTGATTTTTAGTCACACTGACTTCAGTATGTGCAAATGCATCTGCAAAGTGTCTGTCACAGTAGAACCTAGGTATTGACTTCCAATATGGATGTTCCTACTTAAGTTATCTTTGATTTTTCTAAATGAGGAAACTCAATTTCTAGCAGTGTAAAAGCACCTTCTCTGTTTCCTTCTGTTGTAGCGAAAGTCCTCACGGAGAGAGAGCCTCAACAGAAGACTCGGTTCAGGATGCTGTGGCAGAGCACCACACCAGTGATGATGGTAGGCAAAGTCTGGTCACTCCTTGGTTAACTGGTATGACCCGCTCTGGGGGGCGCAGAGAGCACAGTGCCTTGCGATTGAAGTTCAAAGTTAGATCCAGAGTGGAGTTTAAATCAGAATAATCACTTGAAGCATCACATACAGCATTTGATGCCAAAAAGTAAAAACGTATGGGATCAACAGGAATCTTTAGAAGTTACCTGACTATTTTTAAATCCCTTTTTCAAGGGTGTCGTATCTTAGCAGCAGGCCTGGGCACACTCCACGCTTGCATGACTGTTTGAGCTCATCTGTACCCCAGAAGGATCTTAAAGAGTTGGACGTAGTGGGGGAAGCACGGAGCCGAAGGCTGGATATGTCTCAGCGTGCACCCCCGCTCCCCTCTGCCTCTGCCAGGCATCTCCCCTTCCCATGCCTTTGGCAAGGGAATTGTGAGTGCCTTAAAGCCCCAGTGCTTCTGCTTTAAGGAAGGAAGCAAAATAAAATCAAAAATTGTTTGCCTTCCCCTGCGAGCCATGTTTTAGGGTAGACCGTCCTGGTGGCCTCTTAATTTTTTTGGGTCATCTTTGGCAAACTCTATTACATTTCTTGTCTGATCAGTGAAAAAAGGAGTGCCAATGCTGAGAATTTCACAATATTTCCTGAGAAAAAGGTGATACCACAATCTGGGAGTGTTTGTTGTTGATACTTGCAAAGACTCTTTCTGCAACGGGCAACAGCTTCATGTGAGCCCTCCAGAGCGGAGGAAGATATTACCTGGCTGATGTGAAACAGTGACCCCCAGAATACTGCCCAGAACGTAAAGCAGACTGACCAAAACAGAGCAGAATATGGTTTTATTCCTGGCCCCTTGCAATTGTCTGAGTTCATTCTGTGATGGTTTTACTTGCAGTGGCCTCAGTTGTAAAGTGGGGAGAAGGTGACGGTCCCTTAAAATGAGATGACATCCTTTTTGAGCTGGTCTTTAGTATTTTCCTCAAAGGCCCTGCCATGTGCTCCTGTGCCACTTTTTGCTCTCTCTGCCCCAGCAGTTCCCTAACAAACCTTTCCCATGGCATTGCTGTGCTCCTGCTGCCTTCGGGATGTTCATACGCCAATAACAAACCAAACAACGTTGAGCACTGCTCGAAACGCTGGAAAATCAGCTCTCCCTCGGCAAGGTCAAGCATTGTCACGGCGACTCCTCACCAAGGTTGTTGGGAGGAAACACAACGCTTCTGGGAACGAGCCATGAGTTTTCTGTCTGCCCGGAACGGTGTTCATTCTGAAAAGTGTTAGCTTCTTAAAAATGCCTGAAAACATGTTCTTTTTGAGTTTGTACCTAAAGAAGGAGCAATTTCATTGCTGTAATGAAGGAAAGACTAACTCATCCCACAGCTGTAAGGCCTGGGACTGAAGTCTACAGGCTGAAACACCATGGGGTGTACTTGCATTGCTTCTGTATGGGATTTTTAGATTGCTCATTGTAGCTGCGAGGGCACGATGATGGGAAAACGAGCAGTTAGAGATGAGAGAAGGACACTGTTTTACAGCCTCTGGAACGAGACTGCGTGGGGCCCCTGAGCAAGGTAAAATTTGGAGGCGTTTTGGATGGAGTTCTGCAACCTACACGGAATATTCCATAGGAAGCCTTTGGGAGGGAGCGTTTGGCACCAAAGCAGAGGAGGGAGCTGGGCCTCTATCTCTTTGAGGGAGGAGCAAGGTCTGGTTCACTACGGAGTCTCACACCCTTCTAGTTGAGCAGTGTCACACCTCGGGTACTCCTCAGATGAGCAGCGCACGGCTCCGCAACTCAGTGGGACAGATGTTCTTAGGTTTTTCTCACTCCTTCAGTCTCTAGATGTGACCAAGCACTTGCTCCAGTAGCTCTTCGGGGAGGCTGGCACTAGGAAGTTGTCATCCCCTCGTCTTCATTGAAGGACAGACTCAGTTTTGGGGGGAGGAAAGGTGGTGTTTTGCAGAGCATCCCTGCTCTTCACCGCCAGCCTCGCTGTACGAGTGAGCAGCCCCTTTGAGACAGGCATAAGAGGTCAGAAATGCTGAAAGACAAGCAGTTCGTGTGTTCATTAAATTATGTGTATGAGTGGAAAGATTTTAAACTTCTGCCGACTGGCAGGGGGGATTGTTTGGCTTAGCCTTATTGCTCTTTCTATTCGCACAGCTTTCTTCTCTGAGCAGAAGCGTAGTAGGAAAAAGCTACTGGAAATTAGAGTCTAAAATCACTTCTCTGGACAAAAGCCAGAGTCCTAAAAAGCAAATTGGAAACATAAGAAACCTGAGTGCCACACTCATCTGGAACAATAAACACTTCTTAATGAAACAGATGGAATTTACAAAACCACACTCCCATCCCCTTCGTAAATGGAGGGGGGGCACCAAAACCCAGCATTATCGGGTTTTTAGTGTTATGAAGAAGCTGGCCCCAGAGGAGAACAAGGAAGGGGAAAGGAGGAGCCAAACCCAGATAACTGTGCTGTGGGGAGTCCGGAGCACAGCGGCCGTCCCAGGCTGCAAACATGGGCCCCTGTGAACATCCCACTGCTTGCTGCGGGCTGATAACGGGACTGGTGTGAGGCTGACCGTGGGCTTACCTGAAAACGTGTGATTTGACAGAATTCTGAGCTGTCTGGTTTAGTAATGGAGAAATTAATTGTTGGGGACTCGATCCAGCAGATCCTGTTGCTCATGGGGCTCTTTGGGGGATGCTTCTGCTCTCAGACCAGCCGATGGTTGGTACCACGGTATCAGCTCACTCAGATGGACCTACACTATGGATTTTCTCAAGCCCAACTACTCCCTTGCCTGCCTTGGAGACCTAATTCTTGAGTGTATGCTCTCACAAGGAATAATTATAAAAACCTGTGGCTCGTGTTTGGCCTCCCAGTCCTTTTTGGCTGGCTGTTGCACTGTAGAAGCTTCCTGTGCTGCAGAGGAGACCTCAGAGTGAAATGATTTATCTTTTCTTGTCCTGGAAGAGGAACTGCAAACCTTTTTCCCCAGGAAAAAACCCTCATTTTCTGTGGACTGCTTGGCTGTGTTAAAGCTCCTTTAAAGTAATTAGAGGCTGAAGTCCGCTGGGGCCATGCGGCTGAGCTCATCTCCATTCCCCTGGTGTCTGCCTAGAATTGGGAGCTGGCTTAATATATTTTTAGACTCAACCAATGGCAGATTTTTCCGAGTCTTAAAAAATAATCCACATTAATTTCATATTGATTTTTCCCGAGTGTCTAAATGCCCATATTGTCCCTCTGTATAATATCAGAGTCCTACAGGGACCGGGATTAGTGGCAGGTTGCAGACACAGCACGGCTGGAGTTCTTGTGTGAGCGTTTTGAGTCGGAGCAGTCAGATTTGGAGCACATTGTGCAGCTCCGAGCACTCTTCTCGGCTCTGCAGAGCCCAGGGGAGCCGCTGGCTCTCCCGATCACTGCCCAAACCCCAGCGGTGGGGGCACGGAATGTTTTCCTTAGCTTCTGTGACAGTCCGATGAATGGCACGGCCTCCCACCGTGCCAGAGTCCGGTCTCCTGGGTCAGGTGAACCTCACAGGCAGCAGAAAGCTCCTTCTGAATAGATGCTTTATTTCTGAAGCAGCGCGGACTCAGAGGTTGTTTCCCTCCCTCAGTGCTAATAACAGCTCCTGCCTGGCCAGGAGGTTTGGTTTAGCTGCCTTGAGGAAGGCACACCGTAGGCAGATTTTTGTCTGATTGCTACTCAGCTGTGAAATTTTTTTTTTCATTCTCATGAGATTACTAATTTTGCCATTGCCACGTCCATCTGTGTACACTTGAATTGCTGTAGGTGGGTTTATGACTTGGAAAACGTGAAGGTGTCCACCACGTAGAGATTAGGTAAATGCTGAAATTGCAACAACCTCATGTTAAAGGGGTTCCCCCCTGAATTTTACTGCTTCAACCCTCTGCTGCATTAAGAAGCAACACTTTATCCTCTTCCACGCTCTCGTCATAAGCTGTTTTATGGTAGGTTTAAACTGTTGAATACTTACCTGAGCCCAAGTGTTTAGTGAATTATTGTTTATTCCCTTCTATCTCCTAGAGTGTGAGCCCATAGAAGCGATAGCGAAGTTCGACTACATTGGCAGGACTGCACGAGAGCTGTCCTTTAAAAAAGGAGCTTCTCTCTTACTCTATCAGCGGGCCTCAGATGACTGGTGGGAGGGACGCCACAATGGAATTGACGGCCTTATTCCTCATCAGTATATCGTCGTTCAAGACACGTATGTTACACTTTTAAGCCCATCTGCGAGATGAGCTTGCTTAAAACTCAGGTGTGGAATGGAGCATTTGTGTCAAGACGTTGACACCAGGCGGGGAGAGTTCGTCCTTGGACCTTCCCTTGCGAGAAGGGAGTCCTCTTGAGACAAGCAGAGCTCCTCAGAGGCTTAGGTGTCCATGGGTGTGGAGGTGTGATATAAAAACTGTTCTGGTGCTCCAGCCTGTTAAATACGCGGAGCTGGGATCTCCAGGTTGCTCACAGAAATCAGGCTCTCTCATTTCAAAGATACGTAATGATTCTTAAGAGAAAGCTGCACGGTGCTGTTGTCCTGTATGTACGTTTACACACACAGTGCTGTATTGGAAATTCGGTGCTGCTGGTCCTGGTTTGGTTGTGATTTCCTTCCCTCCTCCTTCCTAGTGAGGATGGTATCTCTGAAAGATCCAGTCCGAAGTCTGAAATAGAAATAAATTCTGAGCCACCGGAAGAAAAAGTGACTGCCAGAGCTGGTGCCAGTTGCCCAAGTGGGGGTCACGTCGCAGATATTTACCTTGCGAACATCAACAAGTAAGAACAGCCTTGCATTATTTTACTTAACTGTAAAGATCTTGGTGATGAGTCCAGTATAACATTTCCTTCCCTGCAAAAAGGTTAACTAATGAGCACTGCCACGATTATTCTCTGCTTCCCCCTCTTCTAACTTGCTCACATTTTGCTGTCCTCTCTCTGTCACCAGTGTGGCCGATGCTCATTTAAAACCGCACTGGCTTCTCTTCCCTATCCCCAAGGTGCCATCTGTTCCCGTTTTCCCAAATACGTCCTATTTTATAAGCTAAGCACACGGAGAAAGGGAGGGGAATAGCGGAGTGAGTTCTTATAATCGTGTGTTCCCATTCCTTGTTACGTTCTGTGATTTGTTATGTCTCGTTTACATTTAAGGTGTTTTGTTTTATGGGGGGGGGGACACAGTTCCTTCAGAAACTAGTGTCACATCTTGTGCTAAATGACGTATCTGAAGTCCCACCATCTGGCATCGCCCGTAACGTTCTTTCATTTCTCCAGCACTTCTCACCTTAGGTTACTAACCATATGCTTGCAGTGAAACAACACACCTCCCTGTTGCTCTAACTTTACCTCCTCAACCAGAAATGGTTACTTTAGCCAACACTCCACATAATAAAAAAACCTGGGAAATTAAGCTAGTAACAGACTAAATTCCTTGATCTGTTATTTAATTATTCTGGAGCAGACTTATCCCCCATATCTTTCTGATTATTTCCTTCATATTATAAAAAGCCCAAGGTCTCTCTGTTTTGCAGTGAAGATATTAATAAGATAATTACAGTTTTATGGGAGTGGATATTTTTAACCTTCAGTTAATTTAGCAGAATGTAGTCTAGAAAGGCATTAACAGCAATACATCCTTGTTCAAGGTTTGGACCTGCTGATGTCCTACACAGAGCCTGGTCCTTAGTTTGTGGTGCTGGCAGAGCTCCGTGGGTGTCAGTGGGCTGTGTTACCTGCAGCAGCTTGGGATCTGGGCTTGCTTTTATGCTATTTATTGCCTGAGCCGCTCAAGTATGCCATTCTGCCAGTTCTGGAGAGATTTGTATCATGAACAGACCTATGTTGGAGCTTCCCCATCTGCCGGTTTTGGTATTGTTGTGTGTAGTGTTTGTGAGAAGCCTGGGTAATGTCCACTCCAGCTTTTTTTTCCCTTTAGTAGGGAAACTGATATTTAGCAATAGTAGCATAAGACTCATTTTGTTGTTTTTTCTTTAGGAATGAATCTTCTGACCTATGTGTGAACAGACTTGAGCAAAATTAAATCAGATGGTTTCGCAATGACAGTTGTGCCACCCACTGAATTATTATTTGGATGCCAAAATCCTACTGGAGTTAACACTTTCTTGCAGTTATTCATGGGGCTGGTGCTATATATAAACGGATCCTTCCCTGTATAATGGATGCCAAGCTTCAGACCTATGGCATAAAGTATTCTGCTGCATTCATACGGTTTGAGTGGAATCGTGCTGTCAGACCGCATGGTGCTGGGGTAGAAACTAAATAGTTTGGACCAGCTCATCCATTTGACATCATCTTTTGGTTTATCTGTAGCCCTACACAGATAACGCCTCATGGTCCTGCTAAAGCAATGAAAAAGAAACATCTATTACCACCAGCAAATATTGGAAATGATCGTTAACCCCAAAGTGTGGGGTTCTTTGCTTGCCAATCTCTGAAAATAACAACTTGATGCCTTGGGCCAGGAGCTTAGTAGACTTATACTGTGTCCTCCAGTCAAAAATTGTAGCTCTGCTCTTCTAATGTAATAAAAACACATCATCAAAACCTGTTGATGGCACGGAGGGTTTTTTTTTTGTTCAAATATAAATTCTTCTCTTCTTGACCAAGTTAATTACATTCCATCCAAGTTTTCTGTTTTCACTGTGAATGTGTGCAGCTGCCAGGAACTCAGTCTTGTTAGAAGTGTTCAACTGGAATGATTTATAATTCTACCGTTTCACGATGACGCCTGTAATCTGGGTATCTCTGTGTCTCTTCCCATTGTCCTCTGTGTTGTTTTGGGGGGGATATCTTCAAATTACAGCCCGTTATGTGTACCTGCTTGTATTGACTTGTTTTGCTTTTGTGACTGAAGGCAAAGAAAGAAACCAGAGTCAGGCAGCATCAGAAGAGCCTTCCGTCAAAGTGACAGCCATGGACTAGGTAGTTCAATGGCAGAACCAGCCTCCCCAGGAGCCATAGCCGGTTCCAGACCCTCATCTCAGCCCATTATGAGCCAAAGTCTTCCTAAGGAGGTTCCAGATAAATGCTCCATCAGTGGCCACGGCAGCCTCAATTCTATCAGCCGACACTCGTCCCTGAAGAACAGGATAGACAGCCCGCAGATCCGGAAAACTGTGACAGCAGGGAGGTCCAAGAGCTTCAACAACCACCGGCCCATGGACCCTGAAGTTATTGCACAGGTAAATTGGAGCGTTTGCCTTAAAGATTTGGTTTGGACACTTAAGGGAGGTTGGATACAATGAGTTGTTTTAGTGCAAAGTCTGATTTAATCTCATATCCCTTCTCTCATTGCAATATTAACTTACTCCACAACCCAAGTGAGTCTCAGCCCCACTTTGTGTAAGTCACTGAGGCTGCTTTCATGAGCAAAGATAAACAGTCAGGTCTTTCCTCCCTAAAAACTTGGCCCCTTTCGTTATTCAGAACTCAGTTTCAACAATAAAAACGTCCATTTCAGAAAGTTACACAGATTCCGAAGCTGTCAGCAAAAAATTAAACAATCATAACTTCAAGACATGAGAAAAGTAAAGTATTTAGTGTCAATTTAACATTCTCCTGTCAGTTTTGCAGACTTGCCTGTGGTTAGGCATTGGAAGCACATGTAGTAGTACAGTCAAAATAAAAGCAAGCTGCTCGGTCGTGCAGTGCTCACAGTGGCATCTTTATATGCTCACAGGGTGCAGTGTGTGATTAGAAACCAACTTTGAACATAATACTGCTAGTTTTCATTAGTTATTTATTTAGACAAGTGCTGGGGAGTGGGGGCAGGCTCTGGGTGAGGACGTGGCTCTGCTTTGACTCCACTTTGGGACCAGCTCCACGCACCCACTGGGCAACGAGGACACCGGCTGCTCAGATTCCTCCTGTGCAGATTAAAGGGAAAGGTGTTCTTAGGATTTTTCTTCATCTACACTAATTTTGCCCCAGATGGGTTTTTTACAGATTGTTTGTCTTTGTGCACATTCTCTGTGTCACTACGGGCAGGGCTCTGTCCCCTCCTGGGGTCGGGGACCCTCAGCTGCCGCAGCAGCCGCTGCCGTTAACAACACCCCAAGCTGTATCTTCACATCTCTGCTTCCACAAGCAGAACGGAAAACAAGAAAGTCAGGCTTAGATTTGAGCAAGTGGCAGTTACTCGTGGGGCAAATGACGTAAATGTCACAGATTTCCCCTTTCCATGAAGGACCTTCCCTTTCTCCACTCCGAGCTGTTGGATGTGCCCACACCGACTGCTGTTGGTGCCGTGGGTCTGTCTAGAGCCCAGGAACATTTGGGGCTGGGGGAACCCAGCCCTGGGAGACCCGACTTCTCTGCCCACTCCGGGAGCTTGTAGTTTTCTAAAGAGCTGGGGGACGATATGTGAAAATTAAAACAGCAAGACCAAGTAATAAGTAAGGTCCAAATAAAAATCTGATACATAGTCTCATGGAAAGTTGTGTTTTGCTGTTATGAATATCTTTAGCCCATTTATTCCAGTGGAATTATAATATACGGTTCTTGTTGTCTTCATATTTCATTGTCCTTCTGAGGCTTTGGTTGACATAAATCAGTTTCTTTGCTTTTTCAATTAAGCTCTAACTGAAGTTGTTCTGTCTCCTCTTCCTGCCAGAGTGTTGTTAACTCCATTGTTTTCACTGGAGAAGAGTCAGGAGAAAAAGAAAAGAGGAGGGGGGGAAAGAAAAAAAAAAAGAAAAAAGGGGTGGGGAGAAGCTGTGTTAAGTTACTATTTTTCTTTGCCCTGTAATATCACTTCAAACACCATCTAATAATCATCAGGATGCATTTTACATATTTTCCCTAACTTCACAAGCAAAATCGGCCTGGCCTGGAGATAGCCCGGGAAGTGTCAGGTTTCTGTCTCTGGTTTTCTCCACCATTCCTCCACCGATATACCTTCCCCACCCCCCGAAAAACCTCTGAGGAAGCTCAAAAGCTGTAGCCAAGCCGTGAGTCACAGACAGGCTGAGCTCTGCTGCTCCCCGGCGAGTTCCGTGCCCCCCCCCCGGCTCCGCAGCGCGGGCTGCAGCCAACACGTAGGTCCTGCTGCGGATAAAAAACCCACGTTTTTTATCTCAAAGTTCTCTTTATATTTATTTGCTAATAAGTGTAACATCTTATAAGTGGAAGGAGAGGTGCCAACTTGAATTTCTCTGTATGTTTCTGATGTCTTCTGTGTTTTTCTAAAACATCACAATTTTGAGTCCCGTGTAATGCCTTCCTGGGAAGGGAGGGCTGGGGGGAACAGCAGGAAAACCAGTGGGGCAGCAAGAACGAAAGGATTTCAGCATTCAGTGTGTTCCCCGTCAGCCAGTGTCAAAATCATCAATGTTTTTCTTCAGGAATTTACTCTCCTCGATCTCAGGTGCCAAATAAAGTACAAGAATGGATCCTGATAATTCGAATCACACGTTTTTGTTTGTTGCTGCATTTTGGGATTGTGCTCGTCTTTGAAGTCCGAGCAGCATCAGGACCAGTAAAGGACCAGATGAACATGGAGAAAGTGCTGGCGATTATTTTGCTGCCTGTGGATGGAAAATACTACTCATTGGCTTCAGTGTGTGATGCCATGTAGTTTGGCGTGGGTTTCCCTTCGACACCTAAAGGTCCTTGACCTGCCGGTCGATCTGAGCGTTGGTGTTTACAGGCTGAAAACAAATCTGTCGTTCTCAAAGGCTGACTTTTATCTCTGTTATTTATGTGTTCTGGGTTCTGTTACTCACTCGGTTTCTCTTTTGTGTTTGCAGGATATCGAAGCTACTATGAACTCTGCTCTGAACGAGCTGCGGGAGCTGGAGAGGCAGAGCAGCGTCAAGCACACGCCAGATGTTGTCCTCGACACCCTGGAGCCTTTGAAGACGTCTCCAGTGGTGGCCCCCACTTCAGAACCTTCCAGCCCTCTGCACACTCAGATCCTCAAGGACGCTGAGCCCGCTTTCCAGCGCAGCGCCAGCACAGCCGGCGACATCCCCTGCACCTTCCGCCCGGTGAAATCCATCAAAATGGCCACCCAGGTCAAACCTCCGGCAACTCGGCCCAAGCCCACAGTTTTCCCCAAAACGAACGCCACGAGCCCCGGCGTTGCCTCCTCTGCGTCTCAGCAGCCTCCTGACAAGTCCTGTACTGTCTGATAAACTCCATGCTGCTCCGTGGCTATAACCGTATTGTTTCAGATGAAGAGACTCTGTTAAAAGACGTTAAAATCCCTATTTAACTACATTTTTTTGGAACTTCTGCTGAAGGTTAGGTGTGAACTGCTACTCGCTGCCTGGAGCACTTCCTGGCGGTAAACTAAGTGGTAACGACCTCGTCCCGTGAACCCGCATCAGGGATGTTTGTGAGGCAAAACAGCCCGTGGGAAACCCAGCATCGGGTCACTGTGAAGCCGAGGAGGAACACACACGACAAGCCAGGAGCTGGATCTCGGTTTCTAGTCGATGCCTTGTTTCAAGTGTTTGGCCACCGAAAGAAATCTTCGGTGGCGTCCTGTTTCAAGTACTGGTGTAGTGACTTATATATTCTGTGTTTCATTTATCACAGGGAAACAATAGGATAGATTTTAGTCTATTGCATGTTTTGGTGCCACTGGTTACGTGGAGCTTGGACATGCCTGTTTCTTGTGCATTATTATTATTATTATTACGTCGCCCGCTGGTGCCACGGTGGTTAAGGGTCTGTCTCGACTTCCATCACATCCTCTGGTTTTGTTTGTTTGCTCCCCCCCGTCCTTCCCCCCAGGGCCAAAGCTCTTGGCCGTCCAGCCTCGTCCTTTAGTTGACACTTGTCATGAAAAATAGTTTACTCTGGAACGCTCTTAGATTTTGTGGAGTTATACGTAATATGTGTCTGTGCAAATATAAACAAACATGTTCCTGAGGTTTAGGAGCATAAGAAAGAGCCCAGTTGTTGCTTATGGACAATCTAGCTGTTTTCCCCCTTTGCTCTCCCATATTTAAAAACAGCTTTGTTGTTTTTCAGTGTAATTTTCAGCCCGTGGGCTGCGATGTGGTGTGTGGTCTCGAGAGACTGAATGTACAAACAAGCTAACTTCTGAAAACTAAAGCGCACCCTGATGGGAGTCCATTTACTAACGCACACGTTTTCATCCTATGCCAAGATGGATCCTGACCAAAATCCCCCTTACAAGCACTGTAAAAAAAAAAAAAAAAAAAAAAAAAAGAAAACTCCAGTTGGAAGTTCTCAAGCTTTGTATCTTCTCCCTCTTTCTGGTTGCGAACGCTCCGGTCGGTGGCTGTGAGCGGCTTTCGGGATCTCCGCTCTTATAGAGCGCTGTGGGAAACGCTGCTGGGGACGGGGACGTGACGGCGTGTGGCTCCTGGAGTGGCTTCCCCCCCTGTTCGTGGGCAGACCAGCGTGCCTCCGAAGGACTCCGCAGACGGGAATAAATTCTTAGTATTTGTATTTATATGGTAGGCAGCGAATGCTTCGGCCGCTCGCAGGCTGCATGAACTCTTTTGTACTCTACTGAGAATTTTCCACATTTATTTAATTTAAAAAAAAAAAAATAGAAGGCATGTGCCCCTTACGACGGTAAAGAAGATCTCATGGTCCTGCAGGAGAGGAGGCTCTGGCTGACCCTCAGTTCACCTCGTCCCCAAACTTTTCTGGGATGTAAAAACAAGCTGCACATCTTACTTTTTCATCAAATAAATTCAGGCAAGGACGAGATAAGAAAAGTCATTTTCCTCTCCCGTTTAGCTGAGTTTCTTTTCAGTTCGTGGGTCTCTCACACTTAGCTTCCTTGTGACTGCAGTGGCATTTTACTTGGCTCGTAGTAATTGAAAAAGAAGAGACAAAGCTTGCATTTCTAAGAACAGTTTCTTCGATGTACTTTTCTGCTTCGTTTAGGACGTTACTCAGAGAAATGAGGAGGGTTTTACTGCAGCTCCGTCCCTCCCCACACGCACACCCCCCTCCCTACGGATGGACTAGATCCGTATTCATGATGCTTTTTGAAAAGACCAACTTTCTCTGTGCCCTAAATTAAGAACATACAAAAACTGGGGAACGCCGGGAAGATTTCGGTGAGAACACTGCTATTTCTGGTTCCTCAGCCCATCCGAGGCAGCGGTTCCCCCCGGGAAGCCCCGCGGTACGTGTGTGACTGTCACCGGACCTTCCCCTGCTCCTCTCGCAGGGGGAGATCCCCAGCAGTGCGACCAGCCACCTTTGCTCTCAGGTTCTGATGGACTCCTACCACCAAGGAATCACTCGTTCTTTTGGGGAAAAATAGAATTAAACTTGTAATTTTTTGCTCAGGCAGAACTTTCTGGCATTTACTTTAAGTAGGGAGTTTTTGGTTTTGTTTTCTTTTTGGTCATGAACGACCAAAGTTAATCTGTGTCAAGAGCAGGATCTCTGTAACTTTTCTTCGACTCATTTGTAATGCCTTATTTTCTTTATATTTTTATGCCTAGCATTCACGTTTCTAAGAATAAGTGTCCAGCCACGCACAGCACATTTGGAGGAGATGCTCTTTTCTATCTTCGAGGACTGAAGTATGAATGGAAATTAGGAGCTAAAAAAAGACTTTCAGGTTTACTGTAACAGCAACTGTCTGTATCGGAGTTACTGTGCTCAGCTCCAGCATCCCCGGCTCTGGGACAGCCCAGGGAGTATCTGAGCGGGATCTAACCTGTATATGGAGCAACTCAACTGGAATTCTGGTGTGCACTGTGATTGACACTTAACACTTCCAGCAAGCAATACGGCAGGCTGAAGGTCGTCCTTCCTCCTCCGCGTGCTCCGGGTCTGGCCAGCCGGCAGAGAATTCACACGCACACACACACGGGAGAATAAAAAAACAAAACAAAACAAAAAAAAAGGAAATGTTAAGCTTGTCTGCTTCGCTCTGTGAACATACGAGGCCGAGAGAACGTTTGCCACAAGGGTTTTAGGACCAGTCGTTGCAGGGGAGGTGGGAAGGAGGAACTGGAAACGTCGGCACCGGTCCCTGCAAAACCAGTGGGCGTCTGGTGGGAGAGAGCGACGCAGAGCCGGACCAGTACGACGGTGGTTTGGGGAGGCATCGGTGTTACTTCATATTTTCATACTCCGAAGAAATATTAGCTCTTCCATGGAAATTCTCTTTCATGACTTTTATGTAATGTTTGTGTCAAATCTAAAGACAAGAGGTGTTTGATAACTGGAATAACGTCTGTCTGTTTGATAGTGCTTTGTATGAACAAAGGATCCTTGTTCATCAGGTGTTGGATTGAAAAAATCCAAAGCAAAACTTTTAAAATAAAATCCGATTTTAGGTGATCAATCTTAATAGTTTCCGAAGCTCTAACCTTTTATGTTTTATTTCCCCGAGTTGGGAACTGAGCAGTGTGCTTTAACGATCGCGAAATTTCTGCCTCTCTAAGGTAATCCAAAGGCTCGCACTTGATAAATTGTAAATTTGTTCTTCATGTCGAAGCAGTGGGACACGAGCAAACTCTCTCACTTTATCTGTACTGGATATTCTATTGCAATGAAAATGATTAAATAATTAGAGTGCACTGTGACAGCAGAAAAAAAAAATAATTGTTATATATGTATGTATTTTGATACCTGTTCAAAGAGAGTCTTTGGGTTTCCTGTGATGAATACCTCATGTGTTGGGTTTTTGGGACTTTTTGTTGATTTTTTTTTTTTTTTTTTAGTTTTTATTTTTTTTTAAAGGCAAGATTGTTCTTGCACAAAAGTAGGTTAAGATAACCGAGTTCTTTTAAATTTATTTACTGAATCAAAACACTTCAGAGTTTGGCAAGAAATTCCATCTGTTGCAGTTCCCCACCTTGCGCTTGGTCCGGGGGGAGCCGTGGCCCGGCTGTTCCCTCGCCCCTGGAAGAGCTCTAGCAATATTAAGACAAAAGAGGCCGTTGCAGATGGAGTTTGCTGCCTTATTTCTCCTCTTCTCTGTCTCAAAACCTCAAATTCGGTTGAACCTTGTATAGGTTTGGGGGTTTGTTAAGCCTTTGAGAGATGTTCTTCAATAGAAATAAATGTCTCCAGTTAGCACTTCAGATCCTTCCCGTGTTACCCCATGGACTGGAACGCGCTGTCGCCTGGTGAAATGCCCTCGGAGGGAGCTCTTAAAGGAGATGATGCTCTCGGCGGGGCAGAGATGGCTGGTGAGGCAACGGAGAGGATGGAAAAACATCCATCGAGACAATTCGATCGACTGGGTGAGACGCTGAGCTCTGGCCCCTGTTGGGGGCGAAGCACCGGAGCAGCCTCTGCCCGTCCCCCTCCGAGCGGAGCCGGTGTCACCCTGGGGTGAGGGATGCACTGCAAATACTAACACAGTTACCCCAAACTAGGGAAACCACTTTAAAAAAAAATAACCCAACAAACTGAAAGGAAAACAAGCATTTGGGCGCTCCCGTCACCGAAAATGAGTTTAACAAGGCCGGGATTTATTTATTTTGAGATTTTTAATTTTCACAAATATATCCTTTTTGTAGGCTTATCTGGCCTTGGCTAACATCCTGCAAAGGCAGTTTCAGACATAAAGCCGTTTCTTTAGGGGACCGGTAGCACGAGAGGCCTTTGTGGAAGGGAGCGATGTTCTCTCCTGGATGAACATCGTTCCCTGAGGATGCTCCCAGCCTCCGGCTCTGGGAAAACACCGAGCGCTTACTGGTGCTCCGGACTGAACTTTGGGGTTTGAGCTTACATATCACTTCCAGAGATAATCCTTTCTCGGGATCAGCTTTCTCCTTGTCGCTCTGTGTGTGTCCGACAACCTGGTACTTGAAAAAATAAAAATATACTTGACCCACTGCCTTGTGCCCCCCCCGGGTTCCGACGGGGCTGGGATGGTCCGGGGGCTGTGGGGACGGTTTTAACCCCTCTCCCTCCGCCCACCAGAGGCAGGTGAATTATTTTCCAGACTTGGTTCTAGGAGTCTATTTTGGTGGATCTAGAGATGCCAAAACAGCAATTCAAGGCCTGGAAAACGTAAGGTGTTTTGGGCTTGTTTATTTTTTTTCCTGTTCTATTTTGGGCTTCCTCGAATGGAGTGTGAGACGCGAGCGTCGTTTTTCAACGATGGGCCAAAAAGAGGTGAAGGCGGAAAGGGAGGGCAGCTCCCTACTGTACTAATACTTGAGAAACCAAGCTTCATACAGGGTAAATATTTAGCAGTTCGCAATGGAGATAATAGACGGACCCTTCCTTGTAAAGGCACTGTCGTAACCTTACTTCTGGAGCGGACTCCCCCAGCCCTGCTCTCCGGGCAGAGTCCCCTCCTTCCGATATCCGAAGTCCAATGGGGTTGGACTGGTGAGTGCCAAACTGCTGGAGCAATACTCGGGAGCAGCAGGTTCTTCAAAAGACCAGCTCGATGTAGCCGAAATAGGGCAATTCTTGAAAACCATCTCTGACGCGCTGGAAAGGGTGGCAGCGATGTCACGGCGCTGCTGTAACGGAGGAAAGTTTGGTCGCAAAGTCTAGAAATGGATGTTTTCTCTGTTGGTCTGAAACCTCAGTCCTGCAGGAGTGGGCTCGGGCTGGTACGGGGGGGTTTGGGGTTTTTATTAACAGCAGTTGTTTAATGATGGGATGGAATGTTCTTGCTAAAACAGTTTCCATGGTTTCATGTCTTCTACACCAATATATATATGGTGTATATATTAAACTGTGTAAAATTGTACTTTGTATATATAACTCTGTACAATATGGAGGTACATCCTTTTTTTTTTTTCCTTTTGGTACAGTATTGTACAGTATTAGGAGTTCGATGTGGTGGAAATGTTCGGTCCGTACTGGGGCAACCAAATGTATCCATTGTCATTAGCAATAGTTTTGGTTTTGGTTTTTTTTTTTTTTTGAGAAATAAATGTTTTGGGTATGGTGGAAACACTGACCGATGGACGCCGGTCCCTGCCGTACGGCGCGAGTGTGTCTGCGGGGGCCTGGGGCTGAGCGAGGGAGAGGATGGGCATGGCCGGCGGGGGACACCGGCCCCGGGACTTTTGGGGAGCCCGTGGGGAATTTTCTTTGGCGGGCGCTGGTGAGTGGATGAGGAGGAACCTGCGGGATGCAGAGATGCTCACGGGTGCTGGGGTGCTCCATGGCCGTGGGGAAGGAGCCCGGTGATAAGGGGGGGGGGGGGTCTGAAGAACAAGCGACACGAGTGGGGTGCCTTGAACAGCCCCCGCCGCAGGCAGAGCCCCCCGTTTCCCCACCCTGGGCTTGCACACCACACACCTACCGGAATAACGGGATTCAGCAGAGCATAAACTTCCCTTGCAATGACCTGATTTAAAAATGCTTAATCTTCATCATTTTTTTCTGGAGGGGATGGGCCTCCCGCTGTCTCTGGGAAAGAGGATTTAAGATTTAGATTATGGATTGGACCATTATTATTATTATTATTATTACTGGCCTTTCCCCATCTCAGTTTTTTAATACGCCTTTTTCAGAGCACAGTGAGGAAACCGTGTCAGGGGTTCGTCGTTTTGGAGTCTCTTTGTTTAGGTTTCAAGGAATTAATTATTTATAGTGAGGTTTGATGTTTAACCCAGCCGTTTCGTGCTGGGCTGGAAGTCAGCTGGGGACAACCGTCCCCACCGTCCCCGGGGGGACTCCTGCAGGGACGGAGCATCCCCGCGCTCCCTGGGGACCAGGGCGAGGAGGGGGCTCGGGCAGCCGCTCCCCCCGGGATGGTTGTGGCCCACGTCCCCGGTAAAAGCAGCTGCCGTCGGGGTTCAGGAGCTGGAAAGCCGGGATGGTGACGCCTCAAACTGGGCACCCGCCGTGGGCAAGGCAGCGACCGCTCGGTCATCTCCACCTCGTGTCCCAAATCTCTGCTGCAGAAGCTTGTTTTGCTGAAAAAAAAAAAAAAAAAAAAAAAAAAAGCAGCCAGTTTTCTGCAATTGCAGGGCTGCTTTGCAGCGGGGTGGGACAGACCTGGCCCTCTCATCACAAAGTAATTAGGTTTTTTTGTGACCTGGGGCCTGCGGTTGGAGGCTGTCGCGGTGCTTTGGTCTCTGCCTTTGCAGATGGGCCTTTGCCACCCCGGTGCCCGCTCCGGGTTCAGCCGATTCCGCTGCGCTGCCAGGGGACTCTGCCCGGAATCCACCTTCAACCAAAACTACAGCACGGACCCCAAAACCGGACCAGCCGGGGGTGGCCCTGGGATGGTCCCAGCGCTGCTCCGGGGCTCTGCCTCCTCCGGCATCGGCCGAGGAGCCCAGGGGATCCGGAGCCGTCCTCAGTCTGCTGACAGCCGGGGTGAATCCCGCTTCATTCCGTCCCAATGAATCTTCAATCAGTCTCCACTGATTTCTGGGGGACGCAGGTGGCTTCTGGCACGTTGGTGGCTGTTTCTTTTTTTTTTTTTTTAAAACATGAAATAGGAGTCAGAAAGGTGGCGGGGTGACACAAACGACAAATGATTTTTGATTTTCCGTTGGTCGCTGCTGCCCAGCAGCACAGAGGAGCACCCGGTGGTCCCTTAAACCCTTCTGGTGGCATCATTTCTTCCAAACTGGGGGTGGGTCTGACCCTCCCCTCACAAACCTCTTTGCTTTTAACAGATAAAGGCACGCAGCGGTAAGAGCTGGGAGGATTTGGTCACTCGTGAGGGAGGGACCGGTGATGCTCCGGGCAGGACCATGGGATCTGGTGGCGAAGAGATGGGACCCACGGTGAGGCCATGCCTGGGTCCAGCTTTGCTGGGCTCTGCTGGGACAAACTGGGCTGTGGGAAACAGCCAAACCGGGTGTGGGACCGGGTGTGTAACAGGGTGTGCAAACTGGTGTGGGACCGGGTGTGCAAACTGGTGTGTACCCAACCTGCCGCCCAGTGCCACCCAGTGCCGCCGGTATCCCCAGTTAAGCTGTCCCTGAGGATGCTCTCCAAGCGAAGCAGGACCCGCTGTCGTCCCTCATGGACATGTCCCTCGCTCAGCCTGTCCCCGGGAGCAGGTTTGTCCCAGGGACGGTGTGGGGACAGCACTGGGGCCCTGGGCTCCCCCTGCCTCTGGCTGCACCCCATTTTCTGTCCCAAGCCCCCCAGGGACGAGGTGGCTGCTGCAGGCAGAGCGCGCCGCTTGGCATTTATTTTTTGGGCTTTGCTGCCACCAGCTGGAACAATTATTTTTATCACGAACTTGGTTTCAAGGTGGTGGTTTTGCTCTCCCAGGGCGGACTCCCACAGCACAGGCTGGGTTTTGTCCCCGGGGGCACATCGCAGCCCCGGCTCTCGCTGCATGTTGGGGCTAAATGGGATTTACTCGTCCCTGAGTGTGGATGTGAACAGTCTGAGCTGGTCAGATGGGATTTGGGCGGCCGCCTTGAGATGGGGAAGAGAAAATCTCCTGTTGGGGCAAACAGGGAAAGGAAATAAGCTGTAAAAGTTAAGGGTATGAAAAGAAGGGATAAGGGAGTCTGAAAAGAGCCGGGCTCTATTACAGGGCAAAACCCAGTGGGTGAGTTCCTGGGGTTGGACTGGGATCTCCCACCAAGGCTGGTCCTGACTGTGCAGCCAGTGGGGAGAGCTGCTGGGGGAACTGGGATCTCCTGGAGTCCCTGGGATCCAAGGGCTGGCACCATCCTGGCACCAAGGCCTGTTGGTTCCCTTTCGGGCACGTCTATGGAGAACTGAGGGAAAAGACTTGCAGCACGGCCTCAAAGTAATTTTTTTTTTTTTTTTTGAGTGTCGTAAAATATTTAAATTATTTCCTTCCTGTCTGCTTTACCCTTCACCAGCCCAAATCTGCTCACCCATCTGAGAAAGCAACACGTACAGGTCCAAAGTCTCAGAAAATGTCTGGGTCTGGGTTTTCCGCCTTTAAAAAAAAATCTTAGTTTCAGTTTCTCTTCGCAGCAGAGAGCTGAACGGCAGGAGGGGCCCCTTTGCTCCCCCGCTGCCCCTGGACAGGCTCCTGATGCTCCCGGGGCTCCGGTGCTGAGGCTGCAGAGCCTGTGGGTCCGTGGGGTGAGCACGGGGGGCACGATGCAAAATTGCACCCGTGGGTGGGCAGCTCTAGAAGAAACTCGGCTGGAACTTCCCTCCCGAGGCTTTACTCGCCCCTCATCCCTGTGTTAACTGCTCTCACCTACGATTTCAGTGCTGGCCTGAGATGAGAAATGAGCTGCGTGGTTTTTCTGCAGGGGGAAAGGCTTCGTGAGCATCCCCAGCTCAAACCAACAATCTTGCCATCTGGTGAGCGGGGATTATCACGCAGCAGCCCAGCCCCGCTGCGTCTGCACCCGCAGCCCGTGAGCTGGGCCAGGGCTGGGTGGGTGGACTGATGGTTTGGAGGGGGACGAGGCCAGGCTGAGGGACACAGTCACCACGTGCGTAGAAAATTAGGCTGGAAACGACTTCAAGAAGTCAACCCCGTCCCTTTCTCTTCCTGTTAGCTGAGCTGCGGCAAAATGACTGCAATCAAAGTGATGTAAAGTTTTGCTTGGTTAGACTCGCGTCACTGCGCTTCCGCAGCTGCAGACTGCAGCGAGCCCTGCTCCCGGCCCCCGCCTGGGACCCCCCTTCTGTAGCCCAGGGCAAGGGCCAGCCCGAGCCCCGCAGCTCCTCAGCTCAGCGGCTCCCTGGCGGGTTTTTCTCAAGCAGACTCGCACGCGGCTGGGACATGCAGCTCAGCAGCAATTAGCAAACTAGTTAGGCGCAGAGTTTGCGGGCAGGCTGGCGAAGTGCCGTCCCGATTTCTGGATGCACCACGCACTGATGTACTCGTGTACCTTTGCAGGGTTCGTTTTGTGAGGACAGGGCCTTCGCACACACATCCACACCAGCCCGAAATAATTCCTGCCAGACCCTGGCTGTTGGTGCTGAGGGTGGGTGAGGCGAGGCGTGGGCGCCTCCGAGCCTGCAAGCGAGCAGGGAGCACAGCGCTGGCAGCGAGGTGTGCCCTGAGCGCCCTGCATCCCACATCCCACCCTGCATCCCACCCTGTACCCCTCATCCCGCATCCCACCCTGCACCCTGTATCCCACCCTGTATCTCGCAGCCCACATCCCACCCTAAATCCTGCATCCTACCCTGCATCCCACCCTGTACCCTGCATCCCACATCCCACCCTAAATCCTGCATCCTCCTACCTTGCACCCTGCATCCCACCCTGCATCCCGCATCCCACCTTGGATCCCAGCCTGCACCCCACATCCTACATTGCATCCCGCATCCCACCCTGCATCCTATCTGCCCGCTGCCTGCACTGTGAGCCCCTGCCTGCTCTCCCCGCTGCCTCTCGCCCTGGCAGGGCTGGGTGCTGAGGGTTTGGGGCTGGTTCTGGTCCCCCTCTGGGGACATCCCATGGAGGCTTTGCTGTAACTCCAGATTCCATTCCCAGTGGGGCCATGCCATGGCCCTGCCGTGAGCATCGTGGGGTGCTGCCCGTGGACGGCGTGGGACAGACAGCGTCCGTGTTCACCCGGGGAACAGCGGTGCTCAGCCCCGACACAGCCACCTTCGCGTTCTCTCACTGAGATGAGAAGTCCTCAATCGACCCGATCGCTCTGAATTGCTGCGTGACTCCCAGGAAATGCCCCGCAATCTCCCTCTGCCCTTTGCTCATCTCTGAAACCCTCTGGAAGCGTTTGCAATCGCTGGGGCTGGGCCGGATCCGTTGCTTCACACACGTGGGGGCTGGGTTTGTGGCGGGGGGAAGGATCAGGGCTGTTTGCTCCGTTTGAATTTGCTTCCTCCCTCCTTCTCCGCACTTTATTATGAGCAGTTTCACCTGGGTCAGGCTCAAGGGCTGCCCCTGGGGACTGGGAGCTGCGGTCCTGAAGGAGCTGGACACGGGAAGCCTCTGGGACCTTAACTCCTGTAAAGCAGCTCTTGGAGATGGACGGGTTGAGCTGAACCACCCTGGCCCTGGCAGGGCTTGTGAGCTCCCAGCCGGAGCAGCCGGTGGCTCTGTAAAGAGGGTCAGTGGCCACAGCTCATCTCAAACGCACCCCGACATGTGAGGCTGTGTCCTGTGCGGGGTTTTTGGTTTGTTTGTTGGGTTTTTTTAAGTGCAAAAATTGCATATTTTCCCCGTGCACCGTTGGGACTGTGTCGGGGCCGTGGGGACCCCCCGAGGGCAGCACCCCGTGCGGCTGAGGAAGGCTGACCACAGACCCGGGCTGCGGACCCTGCTCTGATTTGCCTCCCAAATCCTGGTGGCCGGGGCTCAGCACCATTTGCCGTTAGAGAGTCCATCCCAGCCCCGTGTCCCGGGAGCCCAGCACCCCCAGGGACGGCTGCAACTCTGGGAATTTTTTTTTTTTTTTTTTTTCTCGAGCAGGAAGCTGAAGCATTTCCTCCTCCAGCCGCAGCTGATGCTCGCAGAGCGGGTTTTGCAATCCCATAGGTTTCTGTTCTCGGGGCGGGGAGGTGCCTCTCGCCACCTTGCAGCTCCGCAAGTTTGTTTGCTCGTAGTTTTTTTTTGGTTTGTTTTTTTTTTTTTTTTCTTTTTGCATCTGTCAGTGTTTCGCTGCCAGCCCCGACGGGTCCTGGCCACAGGGTGGTTTTTTTGGGCAGCGCTGACGGCTCCATCCCTGCTCAGACCTTCCCGGGGTGCTGCCCCCTCGGTGCTGGCGAGGTAGGAGGCCGGGGGGCTGCCCGCCGAGGGGTATGTCCTGCTGTCGGCTTTTCTCCCGGGAATTGCCAGGTGAGGAGGGATAAAGGCCGGGGTTTGGCTGCGGGGCTGGCGGGGGCGCCGCCGGAGATGCAGAGCACCCCAAACTACCTCTGGAGCACCGAGGACCTCCTGGGCCAGGGCGCCACGGCCTGCGTCTACAAAGCTCGCAACAAGGTGAGTAGAGGGGGACGGTCACCCCAAAGCCCCCGTGTCCCCCCCGCCCTCTTGCCCCCCATCACAAGGATGCCCGCGCTCCCCTCCGCTCACCCTCCCCAGAGCTCTCTTGGAGAGCGGAGGCTGCCGGCAGCGGCGGGGGCTGCTTTGGGTTTTATTTTCATTTTTCATTTGGCTCTTTGCCCCCCGGGAACCAGCCCGGTCCCGCGGGAGGACGGCAGCTTTTTTTTTTGGGGGGGGGGGGCTCATGGCCGGGTCCTGCTCCCCGGCCACCGGCACTCCCGGGCATCGCACGGCGGGGGAGGAAGCTGTTTTCGGGGGAATGCCCAGAGGTTTTGAAAACCCCGTCCTCGTCGATTTGCATATTTCATGCAAACACTTGCCGGGGCTGGAACGGAGCCTCTCCGCCTCGCCCGCCTTTGAAGTGTCTTGTCTCTGCAGGCGCGGGGCAGGAGCGGCAGCTCCGGGATGGTTTGAAAACAGCCCCGTCCCGCAGAGAGCGGGGGGGAGCTCCCACCCCCAGCCCCAGCTACAAAGTCCTGAGGAAGCTGAACAGACCCGCTGCCCGGTAGCGCACGGGCTGCGGGGGCAGGAGGCAAAGGGGGGGGGAATTAACAGCCCTCCGCTCCTGCAGCGGGGAAAACACAGGCTCCGGGGCGTCTGTTCGGAACCATGTTGTATTTTCAGTGCATTTCCCACCCCGAGCGGGATGTGGGAGCACTAACGGAGCTGCTTAGGACGTGGATGGCGTCACCTCCCATTTCCTTTTTCTCTTTTTCCTCTTTTCCCAGAAATCGGGGGAGCTGGTTGCTGTGAAGGTCTTCAATAATGCCAGCTACCTCCGGCCCCAGGAGGTCCAGATGAGAGAGTTCGAGATGCTGAGGAAGCTGAACCATAAAAACATTGTCAAATTATTTGCCGTGGAGGAGATGGTAAGCGGGACCTCGGCTCGGAAACCCGCTGTGCCCACTGGGCCGGTACCGTGGGGGAGCTGGTCTGAGCTGCGGGAGGGGAGCGGTGGTCCTGGGCTGCCTTCTCCTCCCTCCGGCTCCACACCAAGCCTCAGCACAGCCCTTCAGCACTGGGGACACTGGTGGCGCTGGGTCACCGGGCTGGAGCTTGGCCCTGACCTGCTGATGTCCCCTGGCCAGGCGTGTGGCACGGTGGGGACATTTGAGCCACCTGGTCTGGTGGGAGGTGTCCCTGCCCAGGGCAAGGGGTTGGAACTGGATCATCTTTAAGGTGGCTTCCATCCCAAACCATTCCGTGATTTTCCAACTCTGGTTTATCCGAGTAGGAGAAACTCAGGGACCCACCAACCAAAGGAGGGGATCTGGTCCCGCCTGGTGGGGGGACAGGCCACCGGCTGGGACACGGGGCTGGCCGAGCCCTGACGGCTTCTCCCCCCGCAGGGCAGCAGCAAGCAGAAGGTGCTGGTGATGGAGTACTGCTCGAGCGGCAGCCTGCTGAACGTGCTGGAAGACCCGGCGAACGCCTTCGGCTTGGCTGAGTCCGAGTTCCTCATCGTGCTGCAGTGCGTGGGTGAGCGCGGGGGTCCCTGTGCCCCCCTCCTCCACGAGCAGGAGCTGTGGGCTGGGGACATCGCGGTGCTGGTGGGACCCTGCGGGTAGCGGCCCTGGGCTGTGGACAGGAGGGCTGGGCTGAGCAGTCAGAAATTGCACCCCCGAATGGGGTGGTTTTGTGAGCTCAGGGGGAAGCCCTGAGGGTTCAGGGGAAGCCTGAGGGTTTCTCCATGCAGACCTGCTCCGGGAAGGTCTGTGGGAACGGCCTGTGCCCCATGATGGGGGAGCATGAGGACATTGCCCGACCGTGTGCTCGCTCATCCTCTCTGTTCCCCCAAAGTCACATTGGTCCCCTAAATGGAACCAGCCCTGCAGCTTGTCCCCTCTCCATCCCTTCTCATGCTCCTACATTCAAATAAAATCCCCTTGTGCCCAGTGGCAGGGATGAACCACCTCCGCGAGAACGGCGTTGTCCACAGAGACATCAAACCCGGGAACATCATGCGGCTGATGGGGGAAGATGGGCAGAGCATCTACAAGCTGACGGATTTTGGGGCCGCCCGAGAGCTGGATGATGATGAAAAGTTTGTGTCTGTCTACGGGACAGAAGAATATCTTGTGAGTGCAGCCTGTCACCAGTCTGGTGGCCCTGGGGATTCCTGGGGGAAGCTGGTCCCCATCCCTCCATCCAATGCCTGGGCAACTTGTAGAGAGCAGCAGTGTCTTGGGGACCCCAATCTCAAAGGGGTCACAATTTTTGAAGAAGGGGAGGGGGGGGATGCCTCAGCATTTTTGCCGTAGAGTTACAGGTGATGTTTTGTGTGGAGGCGGTAGAAGAGGCCATTTGAGTAGTTGGTTTTCAGTCCCACACCCACGGCTCGATGGCCACCGTAGACCCTCTGGACGGGTCGGCAGCTCCTGCTCTCTGCTTCCTCCCCGCAGCACCCCGACATGTACGAGCGCGCCGTCCTGCGCAAGCCGCAGCAGAAGGCGTACGGCGTCACCGTCGACCTCTGGAGCATCGGCGTCACCTTCTACCACGCCGCCACCGGCAGCCTCCCCTTCGTCCCCTTCGGGGGACCTCGTAGGAACAAGGAGATCATGTAGGTGCCGTGTCCAGCTGGGAGGGCTTGGGTGCTGCTGCGTGGGGAGGTGGGACTGTGGCTGGTGGCCCTGGGGGGGGCTGCAGGACATCCTGGCTGTGGCTTGGTGCGTGCCAGCAGCACCCTGGGACTGTCAGCTGTAGTTTACTCCTCACTTAATCCCGTATCACCTAGAAAACCCTGGAACATAGCCCGTGGCTGATTCCATACCAATACGGAGAGTGTGTATGTGCAGTGCAGCAAAGGGGCTGTGCCCTATTTACCATGTTTGCCCTCAAAGTGCATCCTTGTGGCCAAACAGCTGGAAGAGGAGGCAGGGTTAATGTTGGCTTGAAACTTTTTTGACTGCTTCTTGAAGTGTTTTCCTTCCCTGTGTTTTTTTCTGTCTGGGAACCTTGTCTTTCCCAGCCCATCCGTGCTCAGCCCTTTCCCCCTTTGCTGACCCCGAGGGATGTGGTGCCCAAACAGAGGTCACTCGGCTCATTTCAGCTGCGAGCAATTTCCTTCCCACAGGTATAAAATCACCACCGAGAAGCCTCCCGGAGCCATCGCGGGGGTCCAGAGGCAGGAGAACGGGACCATCGAGTGGAGCTACGAGCTGCCCGTCACGTGCCGTCTCTCCACGTGAGTGTCCCTTCCTGGGCTCGGCTCCCACCGCGGGTCTCGCATCCTGGCACCGTGGCTGGAGAGGGCATCCCGCCCCAGGTGGCTCGGGAAGTTTTCACGAGGCAGATGAGCTTTTCATCTGCAGATGTCACAGCTCTCGGACCAGGTCCTTGCCTTACAGCTGGGAAAAGGGGGCGCAAGACGGGGCAGCGGCTCCGCTGGTGCCGGAGCTCAGCCGAGGGGCAGGGGCTGCTCCTCTCCCCGGCCCCGCACGGCTCAGGGTTATGCCAGTCTGGGCAAACATCTCTGCTGCAGGGGGCTGAAGGACCAGCTGATTCCCATTTTGGCTAACATCCTGGAGGCGGATCAGGAGAAATGCTGGGGATTCGACCAGTTTTTTGCAGAAACCAATGACATTTTGCACAGGATTGTGGTCGACGTCTTCTCCCTGCAGCAGGCTTCCTCGCATCGCATCTACATCCACTCCTACAACACGTAAGGATTCTCTGTTGAAACAGAATTTGGGAATTGAGGTCAGGAGCCTCAGCCCCTCGTTTCAGTACGTGAACCAAGGTTAAAACAAACCAGATTCAAACCAGCCTTTGCTGGGGAGCGCACTCACCAGGAGCTGTTGTCTCCTGCCAAGGCACACAGAGACCCCCAGGGAGGTTGTCCGAGGGGGGCCACCGATCTCATGGGATTTTTTGCTATGAGAAGAGGGGTCAGGCTGTTAAAGCAATGGAAATCTGAGCGCTCGCCACCTTGCTTATTCCCCATCCTTCTGTTTCTTTTTCATTTCAGTACCACCAAGTTTTTAGATGCTGTCTTCAAACAAACTAATATAGTCCCTCACCATCAAGAATATTTTTTTGAAGGTCATCTGTATGAACTGGATCCTAATCTACAAGCTCATAGTTTCTGCACAACCGCAGAGCACAGCCCTCTGACCTTGCTGAGCTCTGCTGAGCAACCAGAAGAGGTGGTAGGAGTCAGATATAGAGACCGTGAGTACCTCTGGCTTGGAGATGCATCAGAAGAGGCAGAGTGGGTTCCACAAGAGAGATTTCCCTAAATTATTATCCTTATAGACCCCCATGCACAGCAGGAGGTGGAAGGGTTACGAGGCTGGAGCAGGATTGGGAGAATTCAGGGTGGTTTTTCCCACGGCTGCCCACCAAGCAGCATAGTCCACATTTAGTCCATGTATTCATAGTCCATATAATTAATCCACATATTCCATAGTCCACATACTTGTGCCATAGTCCGCATTTCCAAAATATCCTGGAGAGCTGCACTAAAGCCTCCAGCATCGCAGCTGCTCCGGTGCCTGAAATCCCAGGAGGCTCTGGTGGGTGTGCGATGTCCCCGTGGGTCCCCGAAGCCCCGTGACCGCTGTCTGTCTTTCCAGCGGCACTTGAGTTTCCGAAGTTTGTCCCCAAGGTGGACGTGGTGGCCGACTGCAGCGCAGCCAAGGTAGGTGGGGGTGCCAGCGTGGCCCGGGGGAGGGGGAGCCCTGGCGTCGAGGAGCAGCCCCCGCAATGCCCTTTGCTTTGCAGAGCGCGGTGGGGGCCGTGCACCAGACGCTGCGCATCGCCCAGGCCCTGCGGCGCTGCCGGGAGCTGCTGGCCAGAGGTCTCCACTGGGTGATGTGAGTGCCGGGGCCACCGCGGTGGAGGGGACCTGTCCCTTCCCAGCACCCAGAGCTTTGGGGGACAGGAGTTAAATCACTCCTGGGTTTTCCAGCCACCTCCAGAGAGGGCAGGACCACCACGTGTCCTCACAGGGTACTGGGAGGGAGCAAAGCACAGTGTCCCCCCCATACAAGGGACATTTCGGGGGACACACGTGCCAGGTTGCCAGGGGGCTGGACCTATTGGAAAGTATCACTTAGTGTTGTGAGGCTGCTCCTGCCCCCACTTCTTACTTTTGAGTCACTTTTTCCGGTTCAGGCGATGCTGAGGAAAACAGCATCATCATCATCATTATTATTATTATCATTGTGCATTTTCTCTGTCCTACCCATTTCCATCGGGGCAGAAGCTTCTTGTGCAGTGGCAGGACAGTGCCCAGAGGGTGAGAGCCCCCCTGCCCGGGAGCTGCCCCCAGTTTTACCTGCATCCACCCCCCTATTTTCCCACGAGCAGCCAGAGAGGAGCCACCAGCTCCATCCTGACCCCCCCACCATGTGTGGCCAGCCCCGGGATGGAGGTCAGGCCACCGAGGGGCACACGTTGGACGGGCTGTTTTCTCTCTTGGCAGTGGGGACCTGAAAACGGAGTGCTCGAGGATTTTGGAGCAGAGGAGAGGGGCTCATTCAGTCCTCACCTGCCTGCAGCTCACTGAGGTGAAGACCCTCGTGCTGTAAGTGTGGCTGGGCCAGGGCAGCTTTGCAGCCGTGGGGACGCTGGCGCTGGGCTGGGCAGGCACCAGCGCTGCCCTGAGGCTGCTGCAGATAAGATACAGGACTCTCAAAGGTGCCCCAATAATCAGGAAAAAATAAAATTCCAGGAATAAGCTGGTAGCTGGAAGGTAAGAGGCTTTTTCGCTCTATGTGGAGACTGCGGGAAGTGAGCCACCCTGGCTGGTTTTTCCCTCTTTGCTTCAGTTTTTAGTGATCATTCCCTGGTTTCACGGGCGGCCAGAATTAGCCCTCGCTCCCTGGCTCCTGCTCCAGGGTTTTCAGGCTGTTACAGCCCGTGAGCCACAGAGTAAGTGTGAGGAGAAGGCAGGGCTGCTGCTGCCAGCTGGTGGGAAAGGGAAAAAGAGCTGTTGCTGCCAGCAGAGCTAAAATAACAGGCAGGATGGCATCAGCTGCCAGGTCTCTGGGGGTCTGCCCAGCATCGCTGACCCCACTCCCTTCCAACAGCCCTGGAGCATCAGGCAGTGCCGGGGAGGAGCCGCAGCCCATCCTGCTGCGTTCCCACCGCGCTGGCATCCCCCCTGAGCACACCATCCGCGATGAGATGTCCTTTATTGCCATTTGAAGAGGCTCCACTAATGGAGCACTGACCGGAGGCTGAGTTACGGAGAAGCCCTGGGCAGCCCTCGCCGTAACCGATGCATCCCCTTCCCACCCACGCTGCCCCGGGGAAAGCCGAACGCGGTTCATCTAAAGTAACCCACAGTTATTTTCTCTCCTGTTTTGTTGTTGTAGTGGAAAATTCTTTGCTGCTGGGCTGCTATTCTTTTATTCTTTTCAGTTTAGCAAGTCTCTTAATTTCCATTTCATCTAAAAAGATAGGGACACGTGGTTCCCATTGACTTTGGCAGGATTAGCGTGGGGCTGTAGAGCCAAGAGCTCTAATGCTGCAGCTGGATGCTGCCGCCTCATCCATCCCTTCCAACACGGGCTGGCTCAGGAATTCTGCTGACTCCGCCAGCCTGCGCCGCTCAGCGTTACCCTCTCATGCCAGCTGCGGGGAGGCAGACGACATCCCACCTGGCGTAAAGCCAGGGGATACGAAGCTAACAATTTTGGGAACAAATTGGACACAACAAGGGCGAGTTTTTACCGGATCAGCACTTTGCATCTTGTGGCTCAGATCCCATACCATGAACGCAGAGTTATTGCCCAAGCGAACCACTGCCCGGCTCCCCCAGGGACCCTGACGCTGCCTCCGCCACGGGATGGATTTCTTTGCTCCGGTGACGGCTGCCTCTGGCTTATATTCTGCTTCAGGAATGTTCATTTTCTGACTTTCCTCAGGTACGAGGCTGTTCCTGCAGGCAGCGGGGTGCCAGCTCTCAAGGACGTGGCCGTGGTGAAGACAAGGCTGCAGAGGGTGAGTGGGGATGGGGAGCATCCACCGGGACAGGCAGCGTTGGGAGCCGCCGGCCCCAACCTCCCTTCCCCATCCGCAGGTCGCCGAGGAGCTCTCTCAGTGCTCCCACAACATCTTCGACCTGCAAGGGGTGCTGGACGGGATTTTATCCGAGCTGGTGAAGCACAGGCAGCAAGTGCACGAAGACAAAAGGTCTGTAGCACCAGCTTTACCAAAAACCCCTGCCGACGCTGGGCTGTCCTCAGCTGGGCTGAGCAGACATCACTGCGTGCTCCCAAACAGCCACGCACGTGCGTGATGTCCCTCCATCCAGACACGGGGAGCAGCAGTGTCCCCGAGTTTACAGCGTGTTCGGATTTCGCCCCAAAGTGCTAATTTCACCCCGAACTCGTACCTTTCCTCTCGCGGGGCCTCACGCCTCCCTCCCTGTCCCCATCGCAGCATCCGGCAGATCGAGTGCTGCCTGGAGAAGATGCAGCTGATCTACAAGCAGTTCAAGAAGGCCAGGACGTGTCTGCGTGAGTGATGGGGACGGTGACCCTGGGGACACGAGGCACGGGGCTGCAGCAGGAACATCCCTGCCCCCTGGAAAAGTGCATTCTTTCACTTTGCTGCTTTAGCAGTTATTTCTGTGCTGCGGCAGTGGCCCCGGGGGCTGCAGCCCTGAAAAGCCCCTTGAGTGATCTCTGGGTGCCGTGAGATTGCCCGTTCATTGGGTTATTAACACAAAAGCCCACGGAGTGCGTTCTGGCAGGTGACCGGTGTCTTTCCTCCCCAGGGCTGGGCTACAACGAGGAGCAAATACACAAACTGGATAAGTAAGTCCCAACCCTCTCCCCTTTCTGGGACCGGCCCCACGCTGCAGCCAGGGACCTCTTTGGTGTTTCCAGCTGAATCCTCAGGGGATGTAAAACACTCCTGGGTCACTAAAATTGAGAGGGGGCACCTATAAGTCGCTTCTGTGTCAGCTCATGGATGCAGGACCTTTCCCAGCAAACTTTTTCAAGCTCTAAGCTATTTCAGATGAAGATGTGAGAAAATCTCTGCAGACCTGGGAAGAGGGAGCTGCCGTTGGCCCAAATCCCCGTGTGGGACTGCAGAGAATAATTCCATTTCAGGCTGTTTCTCCCACCTCCTCAGTTTGTGGCCATTTATTTGCCGAGATGCTGATTTGAGAAGTGTCCCTGCTTTCATCTCTCTCTAACTTTCAGTGGGAGTGAAGTGTCTGATGGCTTTTGTACCTTTAAAAATCCTCCTTTCAGTTTCCACTGGAACCAGGGGAATTTAACACGGGCAAGAAATAAAATGCATGCTTCAGTATGTACCAGGGACGGTGAAATTTAACAGGCAGCTCCTTTATCTTAATTAATCTTCACTCAACCTTGGACATTTGCTGTGAACTCCAAGGCAAAGACTTCTCAGAAGTGCCCTGGGGGCAGAGGTGACAGCCCGGCTGTCCCTGCCTGACCCCACCCCCCTAAACCCCCCCCAAACCCTCCCTTTCCATCATAATTTGGTTTTGTTTTCTCCATAACACTGATGCAAAATTCGTTACAGAGCATCCAGTCCTCCAGTCGGGAGCCAGCTTTAGGTCTGCTGCCGTGTGAACTGGGGGTGTTCATTTTCATACATTCAAGGAAATAAGAGTGTTCTCTCTGTTTTTCTGGTTTTAGGGTGAATTTAGGGCATCTGGCCAGGAAGGTTCTGTCGATTTTCCAGGAGGACTGTGTCCAGCGGTACCAGGAGGCCCTGGCCCTCCATGGCAGCAGGATGAGGTACCAGCCCCTGCCCTGCTCCCTCTGGGGTTTGGGGACCCCGGCGGGGATGGGAAGAGGGGACTTTCCAGTAACCCACCAATGACCGGGGCTTCCGAATGCTCTCTGCTATTGATCGAGCGTTGGGATGCGGATGGAGATGATGTTATCGGTAACTGCTGCCGAGGGACTCATAAAGGGGTAATAAGACCTTGAAGAAGTAGCTCGGTGTGACTGCTGGAAATCCTGCTGTGAACGCTCCCGTGCCGTGTATTTCTGCCCTGTTATTTGAAGTTTTGTTGGTTTTTTTATTATTTTATTTTTAAAACCTCCTAAATTTGCAGCTTGACTTCATGCAGCTGCTTTCCTTGCCCTCCGTTGGGGAGAGGTTATTTTATCAGGACAAAATTGCTATTGAGACAGAGAGATCTACTTATTAGGAATGATTTTCTGCTAAACGGTGTTTGGGGAATAATGCAAAGAGCGAATTACCCTGCAGTGATCGAGCACAATCCACTGCCTGTGACAGCAGCAAAGAGCAGGGGTGAGGGGGAGGATGTTGCAGAAATTGGATTTTTTATGGCAAGGTTGCTTTTCAAGAGCAGCATCCATTCCCCTGGGCTGCCAGCGTGGGCGCAAGGAGAATGATTTTCTATAACGCCTTAGAATGAAACCCAGCTTTTGACCTGGTCTTTATTTCTGGTGGGGAATAGACCTGTGTAGGATTTACAGGGGGAGTGGGGAGGGTGGATTTTTGAGCTAGAAATTTGTCTCGGGTGCTCAGGAATGCCCCGGGAGTAGCCCCCCTGCCCTGCCTTTCCCCCAGTGCAGCCGGGGGTTTCCACGCTGCAAACCCTGCTCCACGGGCAGTTTTCACTTCGGGGACAGAAGCTGTTGCCCGCAGTCACCTCCCGCCACATCCCGTTGTGGGACAGTGACATCTCCCCTTGGCTTCAGTGGGAATTTTGTCTCAGGATGAGATTCCTCTCTGGGTGTAGAACCCCCAGATCCATGCAGCGTGGAGCCCCGTCTGCACTCAAGCAGGGCTTTTACCTTTGATCCCAGGGAGGAAAAAAACTTCTTAGTGTTCTTCTGGAGTATTTTTGTATCTATTTTTCTGTCCTTAGGGAGAAGGCCTTGTGAGTCACAACTGGATATTTTTAATTTATTGTTGTTTCAGTTTTAATTGTCCTGTTTTGAGTTTCCTCCTGCAGGCAGCCAGGGTTTGTGGTGTGGTGGCTGTTTTTCTGGGGACTGGAGGTGGATCGTTCACCTTAAATATTCTTTCCTCTTTTTTTTTTTTTTTTTTTTTTTCAAAGCCAAACCAAGCCCTTTTCTATGCAACTCATGTTTTTCCTGCCTGGTGCCTGGCACTTCTGTCCTGGGGCCCCTCGCCCTGGCAGGAACGGGGCAGTCAGTCCCCCCAAAAACCACAGGAGGATTTACCCCCGAGGCTGAGGGGGGGGGACACCGCTCACAGCATCACCCCCCAGGGCAGAGCCCACCCAGCGCTGCCTCTTCTGGGCTTTGGTGTCAGCAGAGCTGCCCACAGAGTCTGACCCCAGGGTGTGTGTGGAGGGAACTTTTCCACCCTTTATACACTTCAAATGTGAAAGGAGAGCACGGAAAAAGAAACGCAAACCCAAGGATGCTCAGCCCTTCACAGGGGACAGAGCAGTGGCCTGTGCAGCACGTGGGGCAGAAGTGATGGGCTCGAGCTGTCTCTTGGATAAGCAAGACCTTCCCTAATTAATTTGCTGTTAGTGTTGTTTGGATAATCTTGCCAACGGTGAGTTGCAGCCGTAATCACAACGCTGTCATGACTCACTCGCTTTCCTTCAGGTTTTTAACTTACATCCAGAAAGGTTTGCAGAAAGCAATACAAAAATAAAACAAACAAGCGAGAAGATGTAACGATTCACCCTGCTGCCGAGCATTGATTGGAAATTTTGTCATCGTCTTTCTTTCTAGGAAAGTTTGTGAGATAAAGAAGCACCTGAAGAGGCTCAGCAACCACATCAGCGCCTGCAGCGTGGAGACGATGGAGTGCCAGGACTGCCTGCAGAGCGTAGGTGCCCGGGGATGCTGCTTGCCCCCCTCTCCCAGCACCCACCGGAAGCAGGGAACACACCGGAGCCTTTTTAAACAATTTGCTGCCATTTCTGTGGCCAATCCGCACTGGAGATCTTGCTTTCCCCCCCGCTGAGCAGAGGAGGGAGTGGGTAAACCTTTGGCAGAGGCACCCCTGGTCCCGCTGGCTGCCTGGCACTGGGGGATCTCTACCCACTAGACAGGAATTGCTGCAGTAGAGAAGACGGTGCTTCGCCTCCAGCTCTCCCCATGCTGGCAAGCGGCAGCACAGCCACCCAGCAAATGCCCTGGTCCTTTGGTTATTTTATGTTCTTTGTTCTGAAGAAGTGGATGTGCTGGCTCTGACTATGTGGGCATCGTTTCCCCAAGTGTTTTGTCCCCCTCTTGTCCCCGGGTGGGCACTGGCAGGGCTGCAGGGAGGGCACCGCAGCACCCGGGGGTCAGACCACGGCAACCAGCCGGGGGCTGCCAAGTCTCTCCGTCTCCGCAGGCTCTGGACAGGTTTCTCCAGATGGAGAAACAAAGTTTGGCCCCGGTTCCTCCAGCACCTTCACCTGTCCATCTGAGCCAGGCACGCCGGGAGATGGCTTTTCGGTGAGTCTTTTGGAAAAGGGTTTTGGGGACAGCCTGACTCCCTGGGGAAAAGCGGGACCTCCTGGGATCCTCTGCATGAGAAACGGGGCAAGTGTCGGGGCGAGGGCTTGGTGTCTGCAGCGCTGGGACAGTCTGCGTTGACCCCTTCACCGTGGCCCTGCTGGGTGCCATCCCCGCTGGGTGACCCGTGGGGTGTCCCTGCCACCTCAGCCAGCCCTTCTGTGGGGAGCAGAGGCCAAGCAGCACGGGGGTAAAGGGCTGGTTGTTTCCCTGGCAGGATGCAGGAGCTCCTGGAGCAGATGAGGTCAGTAACTTGTGATCTCCAGTTCAACAACAGCATCATCGAGCGGTGAGTAAGAGCAGCTGGAGATGGCACTCTGAGCAGTGGTTCCTGCCCTGGGAAGGGGTGATGGGGCTGGGGGGGGGGGCGGTCTCTGGGGATCCGTGAATGAGCCCCAGCATCAGGGGCCGTGCCTGATGCCGGGCACAACCACAGCTACTCGTGGGCTGGTTCACACGGGAGGTTTAACGGCACCAAGTTTACATCACCATCTGGCAGCAGAAGAGTTTCTCTTTCTTGGGAGTTTCTGCATGATCTTCTGCAAATGCTATGTCATGTCTACACCCTCTTCCCGACCTTTTTCCCGTGCTGCCCCGAGCTGGCGCTGCTTGGCTGCCACCGACAAGGGGATGCTTTCCATTTCTGGAGGAAACACTCTGCAAACCCCAGCATCCCATTGCTGACAACCCCCCCACTGGCTTTCGTTCTCTTCTACCTTTTTTTGAGGGTCTTAATGCAAATCAACAATATGAAGACGCACATCAGAATGTCAAAGAGTTTCAGATCAGATTTTAAAAGGGGAAAAAAAAGAAATTGGTGATTCAGCCCAGCCCTGTTTTTATAGGACCAACTGTGTTGTTGCAGCGTGTCCACTGTGACTAAGGGGATAAGAAAGGTCTGGGATGCTTTTGATATGAAGGGCTGATCCCAAAAGATACAGGAACAAGCCCAGAGCCTGGTGCCCAGCCCAAGTTGTATTTTGGGGCTGCATGAGCCCAGGTGATCCCTCTCGAGCCTAAAGCCTTTGGTTTTGTTCCTGCAGGTTAAGTGGAGCTGCCCCCACTCCCGGTATTTGAGACGTGGTGAATTTGCAGCTGCTGAAGCAAAATCGCTTTCCTCAGCAGGGAACACTGACAGCACTTTGGGTCCAGAGCGATGGAGACGTTTGATGTTCGTGGTTGAAGAGCTCTCTGTGTCCTACCTCTCCGCTCCAGCACTTTTGCACAGTTGAACAGCATTAGCTTTGAGTGGCTTCAAGCCTTGAGCCTTTGAAAGTTTGACCAGAAAATTGGGGGTATTTTTTTTCCTTTTAAAAAGTGCTTGAAGGACTTCATGTTTTTCTAGCTTCTGTGTATCACCATGTCCTATGATGAAGAGGAAGAGGCTAGACAGATAAATTATCTTTTGGTGTCTTGTTTAGAGATTACTCCCACTTTTAATATACTTCTGCTCCCTGAGGCTTCGTGGAGAGTGGAGGAGCCCAGGGCAGGAGGGATGCGGTACCTGATGGATGAGAGACTGGATCCAGCCCAGGATGGTCCCAGTGCTCTGCCCGGCAGGTGACAGCATGGGGAAAGCTGGAGCCACAGCCTCTGCCCATGGGTGCTCCAGCCTCTTCTCCTGCTCCAGGGCTTCTCCTCCAGCCCCAGGTTTGGGCTGCTGGGGGGTTTGGGAATGGGAAACTGAGGAAGGCTTCTCTTTTTTTGGTACATTTCTGTAAATGTAACTGAGTTCTGTGTTTATGCCCGTGGGGGTGCATGCCTTCTGCAAACAACCCTGTACTGAAACTGTGCCTCCAGCCACCGAACCTGGGGGTGTTACTAAATGCCAAGGCAAAATCAGACAAAAGGGCTCCCTCGAGCCCTCTCCAGACACCGCTCTGCAAGAGAAAGCAGGGATATTTCTTTTTCTTTTAGGTGAGAGATGAAAACAAACCCTAAGCAGTCACCTCTGCCATTAACGTGCAGGGTGAAAGGATGCATTGGTCTGTGGAGGTGGCAGAGCGGGGATGGGGACAGCAGGGACCCACGTAGGTGCTCTGTGGGGCTGGCTGTGAGCGCTTGGAGCTGCCCTGGGCAGGAGATGCCCGACATATCACTCCTGTTACACTCCTGGGAAATAGGATGGAGGGGAAACATGTTACCCCCACCTCCACTGCCCCCAGGAAGCACACAGGGATCTTCAGAAGGACCCGATGCTCTGTGCCAGGGCTGTACCCGGCCCTTTGTTAGGGGTGGTTATTGTGCTCTGATTTTCCTACTGGTTTTTGACCTTGGGTTTTACAAGGAGCTGTAATCCTCCGGTTATCGGCTGAGTCAGCTGCTCCCCGGCAGCAGCGTGCGGAGCAGCGATACGGGGAGCCTGGGGTCTCGGGAACACGAGCACTCGATGGTATCAGCGAGCTCTTTGTGGGAAGAGTCAGACACGCTGCCCCTCCGTCCACCTCTTCCTGCCTGTCCCCAGGGTGATTTATGGGTTGTCACCCAGGTCCCACATCCCGTAGCACAGCCGAGAGCACTGTCCCCAGGCTGCAGCCAGGGCAGTAACTCCCACCCAGCTGGGATTTTACACCTGGGAATTTACACCTGGGGGGCTCCTGCCAGACCGATGGCAGAATTACCTCTGTTCTTCTCACCTCTCCCTGGCACACATGAGTGAAAAGACACAGAAATCCCTGCCCTGGGCTCCCTGGAGAGCCCCCGCCCCGTGAATTCTCTTCCTGGGGAAGGGGGCTGCACTAGCGAAGCTCACGGGGTGGCAAACGGCCAGCGGGAAGCACAGGTCCCTTTGCCCCCAGAGTCTGCAGAGTGGGAGGCTGCACTGGCAGGAGGCATGAATATCTGGATTCATCCCTGTCCCCTGCATAAACCCCTTCCCTCTGTGTTTGCCTGGTTTCTACCTGTGTGCAAACCATGACTGGCTGCCGGGGTTAAAGCAGGTTGGGGCAGGGACCGGGGAGTCGGGACTTTGGCGGCAGTGACACCGGCAAAGTCCAAGGGCGAGGGACTCACTGCACCTCCCGGGGACTGATGGTGGATCTGGCAGGAGAGGCTGAGCCACCATCGGGGCAAGGAAACGGGTCTGACTCGAGCAGCGGAGATGCTCAGGTGCCTGCCCGGACCTGTCCCTCGGCAGAAAATGGAACACCCAGCTCTGCCCTTCACCTCTCCTCCAGTTCCCTTTCCAGCCCTTTTTCTGGAGGTGACACACATTGGGTAAACCGAGAGCCTTCAGCCAAGTCCGGGCCTGCCGTGGCTGTTCTGGTCCCTGGAATTCGGCCCCAGGAACCCAGGACTCACATAATTTCAGTGCCCGGAGGCAGAGCAAGGACAGGGAAGGGGGAGGCTGCCATGGATGCTCCTTGGATTGACCGTGGCAGCAAGTGTTTCTACCCTCTGTGGGGAGACATATGGGGACATAAGGCAAAATAGTGCATCCCTGGAGCCGAACATCTCGCCGCAGCGCTGCCCCCAGTCTCAGCAAGGGAGAAAAATGAGCAGGGAGCGGCGGCTCCAGGGCTGTGCCCAGATTTACTTTCCTGTAAGAACAGGCCAAGCGCGCCCAGGAGCTCCCCCCGCCCAGGAAACCTTCCTGAGTGGAATTTGGCACCAAACCTCCCCATTCGTTTTAATTGTAAAAACCAACATCCTGACTGTCAAACCCAACTGCTTACCGTAGAAGAGGTGGAACTAAGCCATCACTTAAAAGCTTTTCTCCCGCAAATTATTTTCTAGGATTCTCCTAGTTTTAATAACGAATGTTGTTTTTAATCCAGCTGGAGATCCCTGACATCCCCCGTAGGAGCAGGGCAGGGAGCCCGGGCAGAGTCTCCTGCCGCACTTCCTTGGGCTCAGTGGAGCTGCGCTGATTCGTACCAGCGTTTGACCTAGAACATGTTTGGCTTCGACAAAGAGGGATTTATTTCTTGGCAAAAAGAAAAAAGAGTTTTTGCTAATAGCCCTTGTCATGCTTAAACTGCCATAACACAGCAGCTGCAAAGGGGGCTCCCAGAATCCAAAGGAAACAGAAATTTTCCTGCCAATGTTAATTAGGTTTTTTTTTTTTCCCCCCAAATATTTTAACCCTTGGCCTAAAAGAGCTTCAGATGCTGTCAGAGCTGAATACCTGCAGAGACAGCTGAGGAGGATAACAACTCTGCCACATCTCTTGTGGGGGTATGAGCCAAAGCTTCCTCCTTTGACAGAAAATACTACAATTATTTGCGCTAGAAGCTGAGCTCTGCAGCTTCCCCGGCCAGCCCTGGCACAGCCATGTCGGCAAGAAGGGGACAACATGTGGGACCTGTGGGCAGAGGCTCCTGCAGCATCGGGGAGGACTTTCCCAGGGATGTCAGGCTCCCGGGGGAAGTTGCCTGCAGGCTGCTGTCAGGCTCTGTGGCCGCTCGGCTCCTGGGCACAGGGGATTTCCTCGGAGATGAGGGGAACCAAAGCCCTCCGGAAGCAGTGGGAGATCCCCTCCTGCCTCCTCCGTCCTGACACCGCAAAACTGAGACTGAAACCGTGCCCCGGGATGGAACTGGAAAAGCAAATGTCCAGAATTATTTTAACAAGTTCCCAGCCAGGCAGAGCTTAGCCCTCAGAAAGGTTGTTTGCTTTCTTGCAGGTGATTCCTTATACTATTAATGGTCTGGGAGGAACACAGGATAAAATACTAAGTTTTTGGGAAACGATTTCCACAGGAATAAATCTGCTGCTGTACCCAGGCAGAAGCAGAGGACGCATGAAAGTGAATCAGGATCCTGAATGGGGAAGAAAAGGCCTTCTAAAAATTAATCTTGCTACTTAGCACAGAACAAAACTAGAATATTTCAAGCTGCGTTACTGCTCTTTTGGTTTGAAGCTCTTATTAGTGACTGCTTATGGCACTAGTCTTTTGTAACTCAGAGCTAGTGTTTCAATCCATCCCTCAAATTAAAATCCTTGAAAAGGATTTAGATATCCTTGGCTTATCCTGTCCTCTCAGGAATTCATGAGAGAAACAAATTCAGCTTCCCCTGAGCCCAGAAGCCAGGATTCCCACAGCCCAGCATCGCACTGGCTGTAGCCACCTCTTCACCTGCCTGCTCTCACTCAAACCAAAGAAATTCAGGAGCAATTCTGTCCGAGTTACGTATTTCAAACCAGTATGACTGAGAGCAGCAGAGAAGGGATGGTCTGGGTTAGAGGGCTAGCCCGCAGCACGGGCAGTGCAAGGCCAGGCATGTCCTGCATGACGCAGGGTGACCGTGTCACCCTCTCTGTGCTGGGCTCCATCCGGACACAGGGGAAAAAGGGTGGTAGCTCATTTCGTGCCTCTTCAAAGGTGTTATGGTGACAGGGGACCTTTGCATTGTGAGAGATAAGCAGTTCAAAGGAAGAGAGAGTCAGTTATCAGGCTGCCAAATGGCAGAGGACCACGCAGCGCCTGGTCCAGCCACCCCCCTCGTGCACCCCTCTGTTGCCCAGGGGAGAGGTTTGCTAGCCAGGCACGAGTGTCCTCAGAGCCGGAGCCTGCTCGGAGCCACTTCAAAAGTTGGCCATCACATTTTCCCTTTCGCGTTTCCCACAACCACAGAAGCCTCATCTGGGAGAGATAATTGCCTCGGCTCAGCGCCGCGCCGGGGCCCTGCTGGCGTGTCAGTGGGGAAAAGTAATTTGCTGCAGCTGCCTCTCCAGCCTGCCCCACGCACAGCCCTGCTGCCAGGAGAGAGGCTTTTCACCAGCTCCTTTAATACAGTGCCCCACGCGTGACCTGACAGCGCCCGGGGGGCGAAGCCCGGGATGTGGCTGTGCCCGAGCTGCAGAAAGCCCCGGCTCCGCTTTGTGCCGGGGGACTCGGACCGGGGGGCGACGGACGCTCTCCCCCAGAGACCCCAGGTCCGGTGTGTGTGTGGGGAATTCCCACGGGGGAGGGTGCTGCGGGGAATCCCACGGGGAGGAGCGTTTCCACGCGGAAGGATCGGACGGGGGGAGTCCGACGCTGATGGGCCCCCGGGATGGGCACCCGAGGACCGGTCCTCTAGGGGGGGTTTCCACGGGAGGGGTGGGTCCCGGCCCTCAACCCCCCCCCCCCGGTTCCCCCCTCCGCCGTGTCTCCTCCCCCCGGGCCGGCCCAAGGCGCCTGCGCTGCCCCACGCCCGCCCGCCGCTCCGAGCCCATGGCCTCGCCGGCCGTGGGGCTGTGCCCCCGCCCGCTGCCGCCCTCCGCGCTCGGTTCCGTGCTCCGGCGGCCGCCCGGTCCCTCCGCGTCCCCCCCCGAGCCCATGATGGGCGGCCGGTCCCCGGGGAGCCCCGGCGGGGCCAGGGCAGCGCGGCGGCGGCTGCGGAGACGCGGCGGAGCCCCGCGGTTGCTGCCCGACGTGCGGAGCATCTTCGCGGGGCCGGGGGAGCCGTCGGAGCGCGGTCACGGTCACCGCTTCGCCCCACGTCCGCCTCGCCGCGGCTGGTGCGACCTGTGCGGGGAGGCGGTGCGGGAGCGCGCCCTGCGCTGCGACTGTGAGTGCTGCCCGCGCCCTGCCCGCACCCTGCCCGCACCCCGCTCTCCCGCACCCCCTGCCCGCACCCCGCTCTCCCGCACCCCCTGCCCGCACCCTGCCTGCGCCCTGCCCGCACCCCGCTCTCCCGCACCCCCTGCCCGCATCCCTGCCCGGGTGCTTCACCCCGCACCGCAGCCCTCTCTCCTCATCCCGCACCGCACTCCTGCCCTGCCCGCGCTCCTGCCCGGGCTCTTCCTCCCGCAGCGGCAGCGCCGGACCCTCTCCCTTCCCTTGGCTGCGGACCCCCGAACCCTCCCCTTCGGGTGCCGCGGGGACTTGCCGGGCTTGCGGGGAGGGCTGCGTGCCGGGATTCCCCGGGGAAGGTGGGGTGGTGTCCCCAGCTTCACCTGGGGGTGTCCCCGGCGCCCCGCGGTGCTGCGCTCCGGGAGCTGGGTGGAGGAAGGGACCTGGCCGGGGTGTCCCCGCAAAGGGGCTCCTGTCCCCGGGACCGGGCGTTGGGCTCGGGTGCGGGTGAGGTGCCGCCGGGCGGATTTGGGAAATGAAGCTTTTCCAGGAAAGAGGAGATTATCAGCTAATCGGCAGGGTTGAGAAGGGGCTGGTGTCAGCGCTGGGCAGCATCTCCTCTGCGAGCAGGAAGGATTTGTGTTTGTAAAGCCTTAAGGTGAGGGGGGAAATTCCTCTAGGAATAGTTAAGTTTGTCAGACATCTTGCTTCGCCCAAACTCCCCTGGTGTGAGCGCCCATGCCAGCGAGAGTCACTAAAATTTGTATTCCTCGTGTCTATATTCCTCAGGCTGCATTCGTGCTTGTGTCGTGCAGGAGAGATTAATCTTCCCACCGTGTGGGAGGGGGCACTGGGGGGCCATACGGCAGCACAGCCTCTGTGACCCGTCTCCCTGGGGTGCTGCTCTTGTGCCAGGGGGCGTTTGTGTGGTCCTTGGAAAGGTGTGAGCTGCCTTAGTCGTTGCAGCTGCGGTGGTGCGGGGATGAGGCGGCCGGGACGGGGGGGGGGTTTGAGCAAACCTGTCCCCCAGGTAACTCGGTAGCGTGTTGCTGCGCTGGCTGCTGACAGTGACACCGCTCCCTCCCAGTGCGATCCCCTAACACGTCCCCTGCTCCAGGCTGGGTGGAAAGTTGCTTTTTCGGATACAGCTGTAAAACTGCACTTGGGCTTGCGTAACTCAAAGATTTGCTGGTCGGGGTCAGCTCAGCCTCTTGATTTTTCTGGCCAAAGCTGTTAATGCCAATGCGTTTCACCCCAGCCTTATGGCCACAAGACCGCCCGTACCCAGGCAGGGGCATGTGGGGCGACGGTGCCCTCAGCATCGGCGTGGAGGGCAGGTAGTTGGTGCTGGTGGTTGGTTGGGGCGAGGGAATGAGCTGTGTCCTGCCCCAGGCCCTGGGCTGGCTGCCCGGCTGGCAGCTGTGGAGGCTTCATTGCTCGTTTGCTGGTTCGTTTGGGGGGTTATGCCAGGCACGTGCTGTAACACCAGCCTCGCCGGGGCAATTAGTCCCTCGCTCAGCCCGTTCTGGTTCTTACGCTTGGCTTTCCTTAGATTATGAATCAATTAAATGTTTTTAGCGGTGATTTGCATAGCGCGGTGTGAGCAGGGCTCTTACACGTGCCTCCTGGTGCCATTTGGAAATGAAGGGCAATCGGGAGAGACAGTCGCACCATATGGCCCTGCTGCATCGCATTAGGGTTTTAGCACTGACTGCTGTTAATTAAATGTAACCCCGCCGTCACCACGCGGCCAGCACAACGTGACGCAGGGGTCCACGCTGGGGCTGATGAACTTGCTGCCTGGTGCGTCGTTTGAAGGAGGGTGATGTAAATCTGCTTGGTTGGTGTGTACCTTTGCTTTCTGGCTGCTGTTCCTGATTAACTCCCTCCAAACACATTAGGGGCCGGCGTGTTCCCGGGGATTGGCAGCTCTGCCTGGGCACCCCAGCGAATGTGTCCTTAAAGAAATAGCGTGGGTTTGTTTGAAGCAAAACAGAACTTTGCTGGGGCTCGTGTCTCTGCAAAACTGTCACAGTGAGGTGAGATGTGTGTTTTGAAATCCTGGTCTAAAGTAATAATTCACAGAATTTTGTGGTGTGGCTGATACTATAAATAGTTGCTTTGAGGGACTTCTCCTCTGGCAGGATTTTTCCCATAGTTATATCGAAACAAAGCTTAAATAACTCTATTTCCCTTTTCATTTCAGAGGAGAATTATTCAGGCTGTGGGAGTAGTTCTGCCTCTGAAATTCCCCAAATAACCAGGCGGCATTGCTGGGGGGGGGGAGGGAAGCTTCCCTGGAGATGATCGTAACAGCTTCTGCATTCCCTGTCATCCTAATAGTATATCCTTTTAAAAGTGCCTGAGAGCTGCAGACAGGGTGTGCTATCCTCCCTTGGTGAATATTTCTTTTTCTTCTGATGCGGAGTTGCTGCTTATTTGCTTTTGACTTGCAGCCTGAGGATACTCAGGGTTTTGTTTGTACAGTTCTGGCCTATTTTTATTTACAGCAGATCTGGTGTTCTTCAGTTCAATGTGAAACGTGTATTTATTCCTCCTCCCTCCCCAAATGGTCCGTGTCCCTTCCTGTCTGCACCGTGTCCCGTGTGGGATGGTGCCTGGCCCCAGCCAGAGGGGAAACGCTGTCTGCAGTGGTGTGAACTCAAAGGTGTGGGTCTGCCCTGGGAAAAGGGAAGGGGTGGTAGGAGCCGCCCCCCCTGCTGAGCCAAGAGGGGGTTTTGGCTGATGTGCACCGAAATCCTCTCGGCTCCATTTCCCCTTTCTCAAGCACCGTGGAGCTGTCTGTCCAAGGCTAGCGTGGGATGCGTGCGCCGCGCTTCCTCTTCCAGCCGGGGGTCGGGATGGAAGGGGTGGGGGCAGAGACCTGGCAAGTCCCAGAATCAGGAAAATGATCCCCTTGGGTGGCTTTCCTCGGGTACCTGGCAGGTTTAGGCTGTCCTGAGTCAGTCTCCCAGCTCTGGAGGGGGGTGGACAGGCTCTTACTGAGGTTTTAGCTCAAGTCCTACTCCAAGTGCTGCGTCTGGGGCTGATGCAGACGTTGTCTGAGACATCGGGAGCCTTTTCACTGCCTTTATTGGGACCCTCTAGGCTCAATCCCGTGTGTGACAGACATCAAGCATCCGACTGGCATCGATGGGAAGGGATGGGGTGGTGGGAGCTCGGGAGCGACTGACCCCAGGCTGTCCTGCCAGTGTTCATTAAAAACACTTGTTTTCAGTCTCAGAGCGAATGCAGTTGGGCACGAGGAGTAGCTGTGCCATCGTGTGCTCTATCTCATGTGTGTGGCTTTGTGCTGCTGGCACCTCTCAAAGCCTGCGTGAATATTAAAATAATCTCACTGTAGGAGCGTAAAGGTGTCCTGCTGCCGGCAGCTTCTCCCGACGCGCGCGGCTGCTGCAGCCGGGGGGAAGGGGCTGGACGGGCAGGTTGCAGAGGTGCATCTTTGCCGTGGGGGTTTTTTGGTGTTTGTTCTGGTGGGGCAGGGTGCAGTCGTTTGAATGCCGTGGTGACTAATGCCGCTTCAAAGCCTTCAGCATGTTTTATTTTGCATTTTGCATTTGTTTTTCCTGGCAGCGTCACGCCGGTGACTCAGGATCCCCCCCCGCCCCGTGCTGTGTGGGGTGGGCTGGGCACTGGTGAACGGGGGTCTCGTGGCTTAAGGCAGCAAAATTATGTGAGAGCCCAACCTGTGCATGGGTTGGCTAAAGCAGCCTTTCCGTCCCAGTTCACCCTGAGATGGACTGGTTCTTCCTGGGGGACTTCCTCATCCTTGCTGTGCCTGCGATGCAGGTGCTGGTATGAAATTCCTCGTTCTGGTGCTGCAGCCGTTGGCAAAACCGGCAGCGAGACCCGTCCCAGTGACGGCTCAGCACCGTGCCCGCTCCTTCACCTCGCTCCATCCTCTGGTTTGGCTGGGCTGGTTATCCCGTGTCTGTGCTGGTGGGGCTCCCCCGTGGCCTCTCTCATCCTGGCAGCTGGGGGTGTGATTTATTGCCCATGTATTTCCTGGGTAGTGGTGATGACGTCCCGTGGAGGTGTTTCTCTGGCCCAGGTGGGTGAAGCCCAGTTAATGTGACCGTATGGAGTGACCATAAGCAGCCTGTGTGTGTGTTTGTGGGAGCTGTGGTGTCCCCGGTGGAGGTGCTGGCAGCTGGAGCTGGATGCCCTCCCTCCCTGCTCTTGGCTCTGATGACCACGCTGTTACTGGAATGGGACATTGTTGGCTCAAGAGCTTCTTTGCAAGAAAATCTTGCTCCAGCTCCCCGTGCTCCCCTGCTGGGAAAGCTGTCGTGAGTCGCTCCCTCGAGGAAAACCTCGGAGCGTGTCCAGTGCCTGGTGATGGGGGTGGGAAATGCACTTCTGTACCCGAAGCCAGATTTTGATCTGTAGATCTTGCGACATGGAGCTGGTTCAGTGAAGCACTTCAGCATCTGTCTGGGTTTATGCCTCTGGTCTGAAGGCACCCTTATCTCTCAGAGCATTAATTCTGTGCTCAAGTACTCTGCTGAATCAGGACCTATTTCCTTAAGGAGGAAGTTGGTTGAACACACACCGTTTCTCTTTCTAGCTTGTAGAGCAAACTGCATTTCTAATATTACTGGTTCTCAAGTAGATGTTTGCTTAAGATAATAAATTCTTTAGCAGGTGTGTACCCTCTTAAAAAGCCCAGCCCAGCCGGGATGAGGCTCTGCTCGTGCCAATGGCGCTCTCCAGGACACGGTGGTTTTCCATGTTCTCCTCTTCCAACACGTCCTCCCACGCTCTGCCGTGTCTCTGCTCTTGTCACTGTAAATAATAATTGCTAACAGTTCGCAGCACCCACAGTACTTTGCATTTCTGTCCTATTTAGCTGGTCCAGACGGATTCCTGAGGCTTCTCCCGCTGCCGGGTGACTGGGGCGGGTTGGGATGGCGTTGGCCGGGCGGGTGGTGCCGAGGTCGGACGAGGACGGGGTGGGGTGCTGGGGTGCATCCTGCCCGCTGAGGCTCCCCGAGGCAGGGCGTTCGCCTCCCCGGGGGAGATGGAGGTGTGGGGAGGGACAACGACCTGCCCAGAGCTGCCGGGGCTCCTGGAGCAGCTCAGGTCTTCAGGGTGATGTTTCTTGCTGCGATCCAGTCCGGTGCCTCGGGAAGGATTTATGGAGAGACGTACCAGCCCAGCCTCCGGTTCGTACTTTGCAGGTTAGTTTTTGGGCTGTCCCATTTCTCCCCCCTGCTTCATCCCTGGCCCGTAGGTTTAATTGAGTTTGCTGGTCCCGGTGTGGGAAGCAGGGACGCGTGCAGCTGCAGGGATGCTCCCTAGGGGTTGGGACAGCAAGGGGTGAATAAGAAAGTCCCCTGTGTGGTTTAACCCATTGCTTATGCTGCTTGGTGTGATTTTTAGGGTTAGTTAAATTTCATCTTTGTTACTCCCTTCAGGAATGTGTTGTGCAGGGTGCTGGAAACCTGGCGTGTTTGTAAGGGGACGGCTGAGCAGAGAGGGGACAGTCATGACGTAGAGGGTACAAAGTGGGAGACTTTAGGCGTACTGTCAAACTGGTGGTTGGGTTCCACCCCATCGTTCCACACCCCGTAGAGCTGTAACTGAGAGATGCTGTGGAAGGACTGCAGTATTGATCTGAAAACATAGCTAACTATGTGCAGAGCTTCAATCAATATTATAAATATAGTTAATCTCAGTGTATGCCTTCAGTTTAACCTTTGATTAAACATTGGGGATGTTTTTTTCCGTAAACTTTAGAAGGCTGCAGGGGAAAAGCCACAAAGTGAAGAGAGGGTATTGGAAAGAGCCCTCCCAGCGCGCGGCTGGGTCCTGCGCTTTCTCTTGCTAATCTCTTCCGTTGGGTTGCTTTATCTTATCAAGAAAAAAGCCCCAGAAATAGAAAGTTTTCCATGGCTAACAAGACGAGCCCAGAGATGCACAAGCCCCGAGCGGCGCGGTGCCTCATTGCTCGAAAAATAAATAAATAAACCCGTCAAATGGCAGCGGATTGTAAATGGACAGTGTCAATGCTTTATCTCCGTGGGAGGAAAGGCTTCTCGTGGAAGCAGACGTAGCTGGCACCGATGCAGGTTGCATCCCGGCAGCGTTGGGGGCTGAAGAGCTGCCCCCCCTGCCCCGGCTCCCCGTGCCCGGGAAGCCATCGATCTCCTCCTGCGGGGATGGCAGACGGGAAAGCAGGGACGGCCACTTGCTTTGGGCTTGTCACAAAGAGAATACGCAAAATATTCAGGCATTTTCCCAAGTCCAAGTCCTGGTCTGAGGGACTCCGGCTGCTGAGGAGGCCGAGCAGGGAGATCTTGCTGGTTAGAGGTAGGTGATGGTGTAAATGGCTGTGTTTGGGTGTATTTTCTGGCTGCTGCTGCGTGGGGGCTCTCTGCTGCTAATTAGGGGTAATGGGCTTCCTCTGGTGTTGCTCTGTCAGTGCTGCAGAGCTGGGCTGGTGATGCACGGCCACGCGGGATCCTGCCCAGCAGGTACCGGGGCTGTCACGCTCTCCTGCCACCATGCCGGTGGCACTGAGTGGCTTCAACTTCTGCTCTGACTCCTTCTGCAGCCCCACTCTCGTGGGAGCACCGCGGCAGAGCACGGCTTGGGGTGTCGCTGCTGCCCCGCTTGCCACTCGAAAAGAAAATCTGCTTTTTAGTAAAGAACGGCTCAAGAGCATCTGCCTGGCAGCTGGGTTTGCGCTCCGGGTCTGGCGATGGCACAGGGACCTCTCGGAGAGGTCACTGTCACTAGGGGGGTCCTCTCTACTCTGAACAAACTGCAGACCATCCTTGGGTTTCACCTGTGTTTGCAAGCAAACTGAACCCAAACCGCCCGATTTCGACCTAAAGCAGCTGAGACCTCCAGTGAGGGAGCTGCAGGCTTGAGGGAGGGACGGGGCTGGGTCATTGCCGTGGGGGACATCAAAGTGCTTCGCAGGACCCTTCCCTGCACTGGCTCCGTGTGTGCTGGAGCTGGTGGCAATGCCACAGGTCCTGCCCTGTCCCCTCCCGGCAGCAGGAGACGCCAACAGCTCTCGTGATGTCACGGGGCCACATCCTGTGGCCGTCCCTGAGGTCACCCCGAGTGACGTCGGGTGTCTCCTCCGAGTGAGGGCAGAGGCACCACCGAGCCCTCACCCTGAGGCAGCACAGCTTGCGAAACCCAACCCAAGCGTGGCCGCCGTTGAAAGGTGTGTGCGAGGTGGCCGAGGGACTTCAGGGCTGGAAGGCGAATGGGAGAAATCTCCCCTCTTCAGCACTGTCCCCTTCGGTGCGCAAACACCTGCGGGGTCTCAGTGCCTTCAAAACACATGACGTTTTATTTCCCTTTCTCGGCTGGCTCTGAGCCTCCCCACGGCAGCTGGGTCGCGCTTCAAAGGTTTTCCTTAACTTTGCTGATGTCGGGAGCATTTCTGATTTGCTTTTAATGAATGCCAGGGTCCTTACCAAACCAGGAACCCGGGCTTTAAGATAACTCCTGCGATTTCATGATTCATTTTAACATCACACCAGGGATTTTTTTTTGTAGCTTGTGCCCTCTCGACAGTGTTCCTCTGTGGTCCTGCATGTATCAGGGCTGGCAGCCCAGCACTGCTGCAGGAACCACAAACTTTGGCCAGAAATCAGAGTTTAAGAGCATCACAGGGGAGATGTTGGGATGCTTTAGACCCTTTTCATCCTAATTTTGGGGGCAGTGGTATCTGGTCTCCCACGTGGGGTTGCAGGAGGTTTTTCTTTGGGTGAAAGCCACGTGTGATCGCTGGGGTCAGGCTCTTGGACCCTCTGTCATCGCTGGGACCAGGGTCTGGCCACAGACCTGCACCTTCTCCTTTTGTCACTCCAACCTGCAGATCTGGAGGCTTCATTGCAGTTGGACCGAAAGATGCCCCTTCTGTGGAATTTGGGAGGATGAGGGTGGGCAGGGTGACTCCAGTCCTGTATTTAGGCATCTAGATGGGCAGCTCTAATGGACTGTTTTACTCTGTCCATCTTTATCCCCCTGAGAAACTTCATCTGTGGAGAAAGGGAAATTCCTTTCAGCCACCGAAGTTTTTCACAGCATAGTGATGTGACACTTTTTTTTTTTTTTTTTTTTCCTAAAGAAACTCCATTTCCAAGTGTTACTTTTTTTGACTCGAATGGAAATTATCTTAAAGCGTAAGTGGAGGCATCCTGCTCCTCTTGGCAAACCTGTCACGTGGCTGCTTCCTAAAGCTGTGCTGGGTTTCTAAAATTAGTGTTCCCTGCCGGATACTGAGTGATTAGGTCTGTTAATAGGTGACGGTGACTAAGGAGGTGTCATACTTTAATCCCGTAAAGAGATGCCTGGCCGTAATGGGCCTGATCTGGAGGTGTGCTTGGGAACTGTAACTTCTGTGGCCCGTATTACGTATTTCAGATGTTCCACCATGCACCTCCTTCGCTGGAGGTGCTGGAGGCTTCCCTCCTAGACTGTCTATGGTCCGAGGGAGCAGAAAAAATCTGAAAATCCTGGACCAAATAGGCAGAAGGGACTCTCTGCTGGCGCCAGATGTTGAGGATGAACCTGCAACTGGAGCATCCTCAAATTGGCACCTCCAGCAAAGACTTGGCGAACGCCCCCCATTAAAAGGCTGTTCCAGTTGCTCAAAAGGTCATGCATTAAATTACCATGTAACTGGGCAGCTTATCTCTAATTAAAAAAAAAAAAAAAAAGGCAAGTCTCCCTGCTTTCCCCCAGGCTTACTTGAGACAACTGACTTGGAATGGGAGAATGATAGACAGCTCATGCCAGATGAATGTTAAGTGAGAAATGATTTCCCTGTTTCCCCTGGAGATCGATGTTTTCTCCCCTCAGGCACCAGCTCCCAGCAGTTGTTCAGCTCCTCTCATTCATTCTCGGGCATTCCCGCCCGTGAGCATTCAGCAGAGCTGAGCAGAAGTCCCTATTTCCAGAGCAAACGCGGGATATTCCTTTGCTTTCCTGCAAACCCCAGATACTCAAAACCAATGACCTAAATGCTAAAGAAAAGGATATTTAAAATACAAGCTCGCCGGCTTGGAGCAGGGTGGCAGGGACGGGCACTCAGTCCCGTCTGCTGTGGAGTGACCTCTCTTGCCTTGGTTTTGGGATTTATTTTTTTTCAGGTCGATGACCGCTCTGGAATTTTAGGTAGTATAAAAAGTAATTTTAACGCTGTTTGTACAACAGTTAAAAATTAAAAGGATCAGAAGGGCCATTAAAGTGGAAGGAGGTGGTTAGCTGCAGTCAGGGGGGTGTGGAGGAGTCGGGGCGTTGAGGGAAAGGGCTGGGGGAGCGATAGCCACGGATCTGCAATATCGGTTGTGTCTGGCAGACGGCGCTGGCTGTGCCAACTGCTGCCCCTTGGCAGCCACGGGCCATGGGCAACGGGACCCGGTGCCTGAAGGGGTTAAACTTGGGCCCTGCAGAGTCCTCTGTGCAATTCCTACCGTAAATTAGTTAATGTCTTACAGCAGGATGGGTCAGCATCCAAAAAACCCACGTAAATGCCTTGCTGCACCTGGGCAGCATCTGTGCTGGGGATGGGAGGTCACAGCCTTTGCTGGGGTCTGGGACGTGTCTGTACCCTCTCCAGGGGTGGCTTTTTGGCAGAGTCTGGTGCCTCGGTCACTGTAACTGGCCTTTGAAGTGTTTGTATTTAGTGACCTTAAATGCTTTGACTTCTGTGTAATACAAAGATACATTTTTCCCTCCTGATGTTGGAAAATGAAGCGTCCTTTCCTCATGAAGTGGCCGCGCTTTTGGGCGGGTGACATCTCCAAGGAGCGTAGCTGGGGAGTAGTGTTCCCAGTGGGATTGGTGGGACTCCAGCATATTCTTGACTTTGTATGTTAAGGTGCCAGCAGGTCAGGGGAAAGGCAGCGGGATGCAAGGCAGGAACGCTGCCTGTGCCGGAGCATTGCAGCAAGAAATACAGATTTCCCCAGGCAGAGGGTGTGAGAGCAATTTTTGCTCTGGTATTCTGGCACCTGTCCCCATCTGCAGGAGTGTCCCCAAATGGGGATGTGTACTTGGCTGGCAGCTCTGTCTGTGCCAGTGCCCATGAGCATCGGTCTGAGCATCCGTCTGCCCTCCGGCAGGAGTCTGGTCCCTTCCTGGGGTTCCCCCACTGCTCCCCGACAGCCGGCTGTGGCTCTTGGGTGCCTCACGCTCTCGTTTCTCCCCGTGCAGATTGCCGGTACACGTGCCACCAGGAGTGCCGCAGCCTCATCCAGCTGGACTGCCGTCAGCCGGGCCAGTGCCAGAGCCAGCTCTCCCCCGAGAGCACCCTCCTGTCACCCTGCAGCCAGGTACGATGGGGGGAGGGATCCACAGGGGGGTGACAGCATCATGGTGGTGGTGGTCTCCTTCAGAGACCTGGTTTCTTGCCCCTGAAGGGTTTTAAAGGAGGGTGGTGTTGTCAGAGAGCTGAGCCCATCAGTCCCACAGACCCAGCCAGTGCCTATATACTGTGTACACCTTGCCTGTGTCACAGAACATCAGGGGTTGGAAGGGACCTCTGGAGATCATCTTGTCCACCCCCCTTCCAAAGCAGGGTCACCCAGAGCAGGTCGGATAGGACCTGCATCCAGGCAGGTTTGGAATGTCTCCAGAGAAGGAGACTCCACACCCTCTCTGGGCAGCCTGTTCCAGGGCTCTGCCACCCTCAATGTAAAGAAGTTTTTCCTCATGTTGAGATGGAATTTCCCATATTCCAGTTTGTGCCCGTTACCTCTTGCCCTGTCACCGGGCACCACTGGAAGAGTCTGACCCCCATCCTCCTGCCACCTGCCCTTTAGATATTGATAAGCATCGATGAGATCCCCTCTCAGTCTCTGGTTAAATATCCTTGATTTCAGAGTTTCAGTAGTCCCAGGAGATCGAGACCCTTCAGTCTGTACGAGGGGTGTGCAGTAATCCCCAGGGCTGCTCCGGAAGGCTTAGCTGTTCGCTTAATCTCCCCGAGGATCCGTGGTTCTGCGATGCCGGTGGGTGTCTGCCGGGAGGAGCTGCAGGGCACAGCGAGAGTGGATGGTGCCGCGGAGGTTGAGATGTGAGATACTTAATGCTGGGAGCTTAAAACATCGCTTGGAAGCCGGGCTGAAGGGGATTTGACTTGCACAGAGTCGCTTCGATCTCTATATGCTTTTATAAAATCGTGTTCTCTCCGGCATTACATTCCTCTTTGTGGAGGACCTTGATGCACTTGTGTGAAATTGGAAATGGAAATGTTCATATTTTTTTTTTTTTAAAGAAGAGGTGGGGTTTCTGTGGAGGGAACGTGGGGAGCTGGCGGTGGGGTTTGGGTGTCATCTGTGCTTCGCTGTGCAAGGTCTGCAGAGCTGGGACATGCCGGCACGTGGCTGGGCGATTGCTGCTCAGCAAATGGTCAGGAGGGAACATGAAGTAAGATGGGGTTTATCCTATAAATTATGCGTTACAAAGGGACTCCGAGTGGGTTTTCCACTGAGCCTTGAGGTGTTTGTATGTGGGCGTGAAGCCAGGTTTGTGTGTGTTTACCTTTCCTTCGGATGTCGCTGGGCTTCCCCCAGCAGCATGAGAAAAGCTTGATTTTTATTTTTTTTTAGAAAAATTAGAAAGGCTTGTTTTCTTCTTCAGGGTGATAACACCAGCCGGGGGTTATTGATGGTCCTAATAATAAACACGGAGCCTGTGGTTCGTGGCAATTCATCACTCTGACACGTCTCTGGTGTGATCCCGGGGAGGGGGGAGGCGTTTTGTGCCAGGGAAACAAAAGTCTCTCCAATTACAGCAGCAAACAGAAATCCATAAACCCATCCCGAGGTCCTGGTCAGGGATCACACCTCTGGACCCTCCGCACAGCAAAGCCCTGGCTGGAGTCTCGTTACCTGGCCTGGGAAGGGCTGCGAGGCTTGGGCGGGCAGGAGGTGCCTGGTTTGAGGGTGAAAAGGGTAAATCCCTGTAATAAAGCTCCATTCTTATTTGTGGATGATGGATAATCAGGGAAAAATCATCTTCAAGTTTACTTGATCTGAGCCCACAAAGCTGAGTGCACAGCCACGTTCCCGGTGTTGGCCGAGAAGGTTTTGCTGCTGAAAAGAAGGATGGAGGGAAAACAGTGTCAATATTCCAGAAAGAGCCTAACAGGGTGCCTGAATGCACCGGGGCGGGGGGAGAGGGGGATTGCTCACTCAAAGCACAAGAAACTTAAATTAATAGCTGGCATAGTTGGAAGTCATTAAATAGCATTATCAAACGTAAGCAAACTAGAAGCATCAGAGAAATAGCTACTTAAATATCGCGTAGTTAAGTAGTGTTACTGTGTAATACCAGGCATTAATAATTTGGGCTTTGATCCAGCGAAGTACTTAGGAGTGCGTTACATTTGGGTCCCAGATTAGCCTCCCTGGGTGAAATCCAGCCTCGGCTGGTCTCAGCAGCACCAGGAGTTTGGTTCCAGGTTTTGGCAGAGCTGGTCGAGCACTTCCCACCTGCAGTTTTGCGTGGGACACAGCAAAGCTGGTGGCACCCTCTTCCCACTGGGCTGAGGCTTCAGTGAAGACGCGATGCCTGTGCCATTCATCGGCCCAAAGTTCACTTTCTATGTGGCACGTGTTCAATTTAAGCCTCTTTCTCTTCTAAATACAGCTCTGTGAAGCTGAGGAGGTTTGTGCCATGGCAGGAGAACGCATGCTGCTAAGAGGATGGCTTATTTATTTGCACTGTTACGAGTTGCTTTGTAAATACGCCATTTGGATTCTTGCCTCCCTCTTGGAGGTGCAGATGTTGCGTCCTCCTGCTCGTCTTTACATTGACATCCTGGTTTGTATTCATGGGATGCTGCTGGCTGTGGGGTACGGAGCTCTCAGAGGCCTGCGGCAATTGAAGTCCTTCAGCGAGCAGATACAGATGGAAGGGTATGAAACGCCATCTGCAACCTATCAAGAGGGGAAGAGGTTTTTGTGCCTGGATGGTAGTTTGTGCGAAGATCTTGGAGAGCTTTTGGACCAGCCAAAGGAGCCCTGTGACCTGAAGGAGGGAGCAATAGCCCCAGCTTGCAGGAGGGGTTTGCTGATGGTCCAACTGTGGGGAGTTGAGCTGGGGAGTAGAGCCAAGGCTGCTGCTCGATGGCCCGGCGTAAAAATAGCGCTTAACGATGATGAGAGTTGTGCTTTGGAAAGGATGTGAAGGAATTAACATTCACAAGGCCATCTGGGCATGGCAGTGCCTTCTCTCTGCTCGGGTGGTGGGTGTTGCAGGAGAGACCAGAAACCTCGTGGTGAGGATGGTGTGCTGCCGCTGTGGCCTCCCTGCGAGCAGTGCCATGGGCACTCCTTGGGGTTGTGTCTGAACCATCATTTTCCATAGCTGTCAGTGAGCTCTTTCTGGTCAGTCTGACTCTGCACATCCACCACCAGAAAGCAAAATCTGATCGTGCGTGGCCTGGAAAAGCATCCTCCTGTTGGTGTTAAACTTGCTGTGCTCTTCATGTGAACATCTCCCGTGCTTTTGTAGTTCTCCATCGCAGCTACCCTCTTTCTAGTTCTTCCTTTCCAGATCCAGGCTGGTCCCAGGCATGGAACCAGTCCATCCTGCCTTTCGTGGTACCTCTTGCAACTCTTTATTCTTTCTTGGATGGGCTGGCCACGTCTTGTGTGAAGTTTTTGAAGCGTGGGCATAGGATGGGTTTATTCAGAGGCACGATACTCTCAGGCCTCGTTCCTGTTTTCTTCACTGAAATACGGTGGAGAATTTTTAGTGTGTATATTAATACAGCATTGCTGAAGCAGAGTCCTTTTTAACACGGTGTGTCAGGCTTTTTTTTGGTCCCCTCAATTTATTCATGAGTCCACGCTGGTTTCCAGGTGGGTGGGGAGAGCCCATGCTGGGATGTGCTGCATCCCTATGGATGTGCTGCATCCCTATGGATGCATGGCCCCTCACCGGAGCCCTGCCGAGGGTGGATGAGAGCCTTTGGGAGCAGTGCCTTTCCCCAGCCCCTCTCTCCAGAAATACCTGTGATCTTCACCAGGGAGGAAGGTCACAGCTGCTTTAAATGCTGCTGGGTAAAATGCAGGGTATTGGGAGGATGGTGGTGGCTCTGGAGGGGCAGAGGGAGAGGGATGGAGGAGGCTGTGCTGGGTTTCTGCAGGGGGACAGGGGAGCAGGGATGATGCTGTGGCTCTGAGGCTCTTTCTGAGGCCAACGCAGCATTTTAATCAGTCTGGAGCGAGCGCTTCTTGCAAGCAGGACCGAGGAGCTGAACGGCATTTTCCTGGGCTGCAATCAAAGCCGCCTCAGCCGGGTGCCAGCGCTGCTGAAATCGCTCCTGCTGCTCTAAAATTAGCTGTGGAGCAGAGAGGCACCCGCTGCCTCCCCGAGTGTCGTGTCTGGGGGCTGCCAGGATGCTCAAGGAGGGTCTGAGGCCACGTCCTTGCTGGCATCCCCCCTTCCCCACCGCCTTCGGTCAGGCTGGGTCCAGCCTGGGCTTCCTTCCCTGAGACGGCAGATAACGTGGCTCCAGGATGCCCTAACAGGGCAGGAGTGAGAAGCCAGCCTGCCATGGCCGTGCATTTTGGGTGGCAGAGGAGGCGCCGGGGGGTACCCAGAGCCCAAACCCGAGAGAGAAATGTCGCAAGAGGAAGCGGGAGGGCTGTGGGGTGCGAGGCCGGCGCAGGAAGGGGCGGCGAGGCGATGCTGCGCGGGCGCCCAGGGGACCCGACGGCGGGTGGCGAGCGAAGACGGGCACCGTAGAGCAGGGATCGAGCTCAGCTCGTCCCCTTCCATGCTGCCCCAGCGCCGCTGCGCAGGGAGGCGGGTGGAGGAGGAGAGGGAAGGGTTACCCGGCACGGCTGCCTGTTAAAGAGAAATAGCTCCGCTGGCTCCGGAGGATGAGCAGAAGGAGCTATTGCAGATAAGCGCCGGCGAGCCGAGGATGTGAGAGCCGGACGCCGGAGCGGGGACCGCCGATGGTTGCCGGCCCCCCGAGCCCCCCGGCCAGCCCCCTGCGCCCTCGGCCTCTCGCCTCCGCCGGGCTTCGATGACCATCGGCAGCAGCATGAGCAGCGGGTACTGTAGCTTGGATGAAGACCTTGAGGATTGCTTTTTCACGGCAAAAACCTCTTTCTTCCGGAGCACGCCGAACAAGGTCCCTGCCAAGGTAACAGCTTAAAAACTAGTGAGAAGGGGCTGTGCTGAGCGGGAGGTGGGGGGGGGGGTTTGGTGGCCGTGGGGGGGTTGTCTGTGTTTCTGCACGTTTGGCTGCAGGTGCTGCCAAAATTAGCTTGCAGCCAGTGGAGATGCTGGTGGGGAAGGGGGGCTCTGCCCGCTCCCTTCTCTCATCCATGTCTCAACCTTTTGCCGTGCTGGGTTGTCCCGTCCCGTCCCTGGGGGGATCCACGGTGGAGGAGCCGACTCCAAATGTGGTTTCTCAGCTTTGCGGGGCGGGGAGGGGGGGGGTTTGCAGGCATCAACTCTGACATCCCCAGGGTCAGGCTCCCGGCCAGGGACCTGTGGTTTGGCCTCGCAAAATACATGCCGATAGTGAAAATTGCACCTGCCGGGTGGATAGGGAGATGGGGAAAGTTACTGGACTAAATTAATCTGCAAACTTATTAACGCAGTGATGAATTTGGCCCCTTTTTGGGCGCTGGGGTGCATGTGTCTGCCTTGGAGAAGGGGAGAGCGCTTGGCTGGGCAGTGCTTCACCCCAGGGCGAGGTTTCTGTATCAGTAATACTGACAAGGCTGCTTCATGGGGTTTTTTTTTAGTGTTTATTTAAAAAAAAAACACAATCATCCCTGTCATAAACTTTGGGGCCCCAACCAGAACTGAGCATAAAAGGAGAAGGCACGAAGGCGCTGCTGCGGAAGTGGGGGTTTTGCTCAGGAACAAGAGCTGAGAGATGAGATCTGGCCCCGGGGAGCTGCTTTTTCACTTTAAAAAAAAAAATAAAAAAAAAAAAATTTAAAATTCCCCAGCACCGAGGCGCTCCTGTGCGGGCTCCGCTGTATTTGCAGGGCCGAGGCTGCCGAGCTGCAATCCCCAGCAGGAGCTTTGGGGTTCGCCTTTCTGCAGCGTGGAGTCGGGAGGGCTCTGCCGCCAACCTGGGCTGTTCTCCTTTTTTTTTGGGGGGGGAACACGAAGATCTGGGGGAGAGTTTAAATCCACTGGTAATTTTATTTTGATTTCTTTGGAAGAAATGCTCCCTGGGGTTTAACACGGGATATTCCCTGTTAGCCAGCAGCTCCCTCTCGCTATGATTAACCGACACGTACTGCTGGTTTTTAAATGTCATTTGATGATTCATTTGTGTAGGAGCCGTGAACGAGCGCGGCGTTAGCGCGGGGTGCAGCGCCTCTTGCACTGGTTTATCGCTGTTCTGTTTGAGCCAGGGCACTGCAGATCCTCAGCCACCTTTCAAAATCAGCCTGATCGTAGTCGTGCCCGGGGGGGCTCTCCCTCGCAGAAGGGTCGGGGGCTTCTGCGGCCCCTTTTCGCCCGGCTCCTCACCTGGATGTAGCCGGCGTGGGCGACAGACCTCGCGGCTGCTGGAGAAGATGGAGCTTTTCGGGGGTTTGGTGTTACAGGGAGGAAATGGTTCCTGTGCATGAAAAAAGAAAAACCAAAACACAACAACCACATACACAAAATTTGCTGCTCAAGTAAATGACGTTGTGTAATGGGTCTGCGCGTGGAGGAGAGTCCTTAGGTTTTTCCAGATGGGGTTGGAAACCATCCTCAGGCCTGATGGGAGAAGGTTTTTGGGGGTTTGTAGCATGCTGTGGGGTTGTTGGTAGCACAGGTCCTGCGAGAGGATGAGGATGGGCCTCAGCTCTGGATGGAGCTGACCCTGGACTGTGGTGGGGAGGAGGAGGAGGAGATGGTGGCGGTCTGGTGAGACCAGGCTGGATGGTGTGCAGAGGAGAGCATGTTCCTGGGGAGCAGCCAGCAAAGTAGAGGGACAGGAGATAGGCCCAGCCCCAAGGTGGACATCTCCTTTGGGGTTTGCTTCACTCCCTGTCCCCCCTTTCTTACTTGGCATCTTCTCTTGAGCAATATTATTGAATGTGGAATTCCACCACCGCACTCAGTGCAGGAGCTGCGTGTGGCAGCAGCATTGCATTTCACCACCAAGTACGGTACCTGCTTGTGGCCATGTGCAAAAAACCATCCTATTGGACCCAAAAGTGAGTTAACCTGCTGGGTGTGTTTGGAACTGCAGTGTTTGTCCATCTTTAGGCGCCCAGGAATGATTCCTGAGCCCAGGATGCCCAGTGTGGTCAGTGTGGCAGCTGCTGGCCCGTGGGCATGCCCTGCGCTGGGCAGGAATAAGCTCAATACAGGTAACTTAGAGTCTTAAAAGACTCTGAAAACAATCCCAGAGGAAACGTGTTGTCCGTGGGGTAGGAGGAGGCAGACAGGCCTCCCGCCATTAAAAAAATAAAGAGCAGAATTTGATCACTGTGATTAAAGAAACGATTTTTCTGATTGAAATAACTGTATTAGTCTGAAGAGCCTCTTTCTAGGAATTTTGTAATTTCTTTTTATTTTCAGAACCAGCAGCATAATCACTCTTCATTAGCAAAGAGCCGTTTTAGATCTCAGATGTGACCTCATCCCCAGAGATCTATTACTTGGCATTTTCCTGACTCTTCAGCTGAACGGCTTCAGTGGCTTCTGCCTGGAGCCTGATTGCTTAAAACTCTGCAGAATTGCTCTTGGAGTCCTGCATCGGTGGCTGCCGGGAGAGCCGGCTTAGAGGAGAAAGGGGCAAGTTTCTGTCCAAGAATAGAGAACAGGAGGGCTGGAATGCAGGCCCTCAGGGTGGGATCCCCCCAGGGGTAGGATCCAGGGGTGAGGGCGATGGGGCCAGGTCCGTGCCCGGGCAGGGGTCCCTGCCGGAACCTAGCAGGCAAAAGCCTCCTCTGCTGAAGCTGTGGCATCGTGGCGGTGCTCGTGGTGGGATGCACGGATGATGGTGCTGTGCTACTAGGTGCTGGTGTTGCTCTGTGGAGCAGAGACCACCATGGGGGGTCCCCTGTGATAGAGGGAGCAGCCAGCGGGGAGTTTCATGGGCTCGGGCAAGAATTGGAGGACACCGCAGTGGTGGTTTTGGCCCTGTCTCTGTTTTGTCCCTCTCTTTGACCCCTCCATGGCGGCAACGTGCGGTGGTGCCTGCAATGGGGGCTACATCCCTGGAGGAGATCAAAACCTAAGCAGGGGCTGGATGAGGTGATCTCCAAGATCCCATACAGCCTTGGAGAAACCCCCTAGTCCCCAAATTGGCTGGCCATTGGGTGCAGATCTGTGCCGTTTGGGGGCTGCAGGTAACCAGCAACAGTTCGTGTTGCCTGCATTGGGTGGGCAGAGGGGCATCCCCCTGCCTGGTGCAGTGCAGGGTGCGATGCAGAAGGAGGCAGAGCCGAGGGACCAGTACAAGGCCCTGTCCTTGGCCCCTTGTCTCCATCCTCCGAAGGATTGTTGGATCATGGAGTGATTTCCAGAGGGGAGGCAGGTCTGCAGGGGGTCTGGCACAGCCTGGGACACAGGGGTGGTGCTGGAGCACCTCTCCTGGGGAAAAGGGGCTTCTCCTGGCCCTGCGAGGCTGCGATCAGTTCCCAAATGTCTGCTCCCAAGGATCAGCAGATCCCTCTGATCCACGCAGCCTCCTCGATCTGGGCTGGGGTCTCACCAGTCTGGTCTCTGCGCGCAGATGGTGGTGTGGTTGGGCACCCGTGGGGTCCTGTCCAGCCCAGACCCCCCTGAGATGAGGAGAACCTGCTCAGCTCTTGCTGCTGAGCAGGGATGCGGCAGTAAAAACGGTTTCTAAGTGAAATCTCCATGGCAATCAAAACACCGAGCCCATCTTCACTTGCCTCTAACCTCTCTGAAATGCAGCACCGATCCTTCTCGCCTTCTCTAGAGATGCACTGCTCTCCTGTCTTTTGCCTTTTCCCCTGAACTCCAAAGTAAACCGCAGCATCTTATTTGAATTTCTCAAAGGGAGTGAAATATGTTGTTTGGGTTGGGTTTTTTTGGTGTTTTGGGTTGTTGTTTGTTTGTTTTTTTTCTCCAGATCTGTTGTATGATTCTTCCCCCTGCCTGTCCATGCTCGAGCAGTCGATCTTTTCCCCACGTAGTGCTGTGAACCGTGGGAGTGTGCGGTGGCGGGGGAGGCACCGGGCGTTTGGCAGTGATGGAGAGCTGTGTGAGAGCAGAGATGTCCCAGCTCCCTGGTGACTGTGATCGGGCTGTGAGGTGCTACCCCAGCCCCACTGCTCCCTGCTGCACCTGGGTTTACAGTTCTGAGCTGCCGGTTCTCATGTTTCTGGCTCAAATTTGGAGCATTCACATTTCTCTTCAGTCCTCCGTGCTGTGGTGTGATGGTGATCACAGGGTTTGGGCTGGTGATGCTCCTCTGAACTGTGGCTCCCTGGCCAGCAGCTTCTCTGGGCTTTGTTTTCTGATTTTCAAGACAGATCTTTCCTTATTAAGCAGAAGAATTAAGGATTGATGCCCTGAGGCATAAAATCCCTCCAGAAGAGGTCTTAGAAGTACTCATGCAATCTGAAAGTGGGAGCCAAAGCGAGAGCTTGGGCTGAGTTTTGGGGAATGCAAATTGTCAAGCGTCGCTGATGTAAATGGCGATGGACCTGTGCCCGAGCACGCCAGGGAGGACTTGGCCACTCCTGCCTCTAGATAAGACGGTCGTTGCCAAGAATATGGTGATGTTGGGCCAAATCCATCTCCACCGTTCTGCTGTTCAAATCCATTCGCTAAATAACTGGTGAGGAGAACTGGCTGGGAGCGAGGGACAGGGATAGTGTCCCCGAGGCTGCTTGGTGGCTGCAGGGAAGCAGCACTCACTCCAAGCAGCGCCCCGTGGAAGTGCAGGCTCAGCCTTTCTCCCTAGGGTGCCTTTCTGTGTCTGGTTTTATGGCTACCAAAGCCATGGTTCATGAGGTGCTGGTCTTCCACCTCCTGAGCTGTGCATCCAACCATGTGCTGGCTCCTTGGGGCTGGCTGGGGCTGTGGTGGGATGGGGAGCTGTGGGGAGAGGACACCGTCCTGTCTAGAGCTGTTATTCCCAGCAGAGAGCTCTGCCATGGTGCGGAGCTGCTGCCTTTCTTGCTTTAAAAAGGTTTTTAAGTTGGGGATTAACTTCTACAAGGTGAGAGGCTGTAGGAAGGACACTCTTCAGCTGGAGCCCGTCTCTCCTGGCATCCTTGCAAACCGATAAATAGACAAATCTGTCACTGAGGCTTTGTTACTGCCTTTCTTGGCTTAGAATCGCTCCTTTGAGAGTATGTCACCATAATCGTGATGGCCCATGGGTTTTTTACCTCCCCCGTAATAGCCTGTCACAAGCTTATGGCTCATTAGGTGAATGGTAGATTGCGAAGAGGAGGCCGGTGTGGCTAACTCGCTGGGGCCACGGCTACCCAGCCCTGGGCCATGGGCATTGTGCGTCTCAGCCGCCTGCCTCGTCCCAGGGCACTTGTTCTGGGCGGCTTTTATCCTGCCGAGCATTAGCCCAAGTGCCAGCTGAGGCTCAAGTCCTTTCTTACAATAGGTATTTCTTACAGTTGAGAAATAATGTAGGTTATGGAAGGGGAGCCCGTTTGCAGCAGGCTGTGATGGGCAGGGGGAGGACACGGGCAGGTCCACCTCGCCGTGCTGCTGTGGGTGCCCTGGGCCACCGTGGCCAGGCTCGGTCCTCTGCAGCCCGTGGTGCCTACGTCCCACTGCAAGTTATTTTATGGCAGCTTCACAGAGGACAGTAAACTGCTGAATTTAAATGATGCTGGCACACATTACTTGTGGGTTTAACTCTGGCATCCATGGCCATGCAATGTTCTGCGCCAGGTTTTTGACAGGGTGGGAGTGGGAACAGCCTGGCAGCCCCAGTCTCACCATCGCTTCCCTTCCAGTTGCAGGTGAGGGTGGAGGGATGGAGGCGATGGGAACGTGCTGGTTTTTCAGACTGGCACACAGACGTCATGGTGTGCTGCCATGCGGCCAGGACATCCCCGAGGGTGGCTGATATGGCTTTTTCCCGGTTTCCAGCCGGGAGAGCCGCGGGTCCGGCAGGGACTGCCAGGGTTGAGGCGCAGGCAGAGTTACCGAGCTGTTGTTTTGTTAACAGCTTGTTTCATCCTGTCCCGGTACGACAGGAAATGTGGCAACGGTTTATGGTTAATAGCTTCTGTTTTTCTTCCTTCGGCCAGAATTGCATAGTCTGCACCAGAAACTTTGCAAAACCGGAGGTCCGGGTAGGTTTGTGAAGAGCAAGAAGTAGCTGATTTAATTGTACATGACGGAAGAAGCAGCACTTCTCCTTCCAGACCATGGCTGCCCTTCCCTGGGCTCCCCCCGCCGTGGCTCGGGTCCTGCTGGGCTGGTTCGGGTCCCGCTGGCAGGCGGGTTTTGGTCTGTAAAAGAGAAAAGCAGAGTCTCTGACCGTGGGGTGCCCAGGGGGCTGGGGATGGTGCGGTGGCGGCTGCTGGGGGCTTGTGGCATATCTCTGAGCATTGCTGCCAGGAACAGCAAGAAGAGGTGTGGGGTGAGCCCTTGGAGCCCCAGTGGTCCCGCAGGGCTCCCCCAGCCCTAGATAGCTGCCGGAGCTGGGATGGCGCTGCCCTGGGTCCCACGGGACGGATGGTTTGGGTGTGGAGAGTGTCCCTTGGGTTGAATTGTCCTGTGTGCTGTGCTCATCAGCCCCACAGTGGGATTGCTGCGTAGAAAGAGATGATTAAAACTTGCTTTGCCTTGAGCCTGACGGTGCAGGAAGAAGGTGAGCTGGTGGATGCTGGTGCAGAGGATGGCTCCTGTGCTGTCCCTGGGCTGGAATTTGCAGTTCTGGCAGTGTTTTGTTGCAGTATTGGTCCAGCTGACTCTCATAACACGTTGCAGTTTTCCTTTTAACATCAAAGCGGTTGTAAGAACTGGCCGAGCTGCGTTTCAGGCTCACTTAGACATTCACGCTGTGGAAGTGGAAACTTCTGGCTTGGTTTTTGCGCCGCAGCTGACGTGTAGGGGACGAGGGGCTTGGGAGTCCCACGCTGCTTTATGCCACACGCACAACCTGATGCTTCGGAGACGCATCTTCAAACCCACAGCCAGGTCGTAGCTGCCGGCAAAGCCGAGAGCCCCCTGCGAGGTCACTGGTTTTATTTTCCAGGGCAGGTCGGTTACTCTCCGCACACCTTAGATTGTGCTGCCGTGGAAACAGTTAAACCATCTGTCACTGACACTGGGAGCTTAATAACAGCAAATTAATTCCACACCGGGTGCGAGATGACTTACAAAATAACCCAAAGAGAACATAATAAGGCCGTTAAAACCTGTGTTTGTCAAATTGTCATAATGCAGGGTTTCTTTTACAATGACAATTGGACATGGAAGGGGAGAGAACAACCTGTTACCTGTAGCTGTGGCCACAAGATCATGTAAATTGTTGGGGTTTTTTTTCCCCGATTTCCCTTCCTGGGTGGGGAAGGGTCATCAGGGATAGAATAATTGTCTAAATGACAATAAACTGTTGTGTGTTCTTCAAACCGTAACACTGGGTTAGACAAAACAAATAGATGTGGTAAATAAATAAATTATGGGCAGCTTTCTTTCCTAATATGTTTTCCCAGACCAAGGTCTGAGCATCAGGAAGCTGCAGGATGGGCAGAGGAAGGCAGTGATTTGGGAAAACCTTTGTGCAGGTGGGAGCTGAGCAGCCTCCTGCCTTTCCCAGCGCTGCCAGGGTGGGGGCAGCAGGTGAGAGGGGCAAACTGCCCCCCCTCCCAGGGCAGCGTGTCCCAGCCATTGTCCCATTCCGGCTTGTGGGAGCAGGATTCGATCTCTGCAGCTGGGCAGCTTTGGGTGCCCCGGCAGGGTCAGCTGCAGGGGTTCGTTGGTGGAGTTGTGCAGGGACACGGCACGAGACTGGTGACGTGGTGCCACCAACACCATGTTCCTGAGCCAGGCTTCCTGCTCCTCCTGCTGCCAGTGATTTAGGTTCCCTGGAGCACAGAGCAATTAGCGTCTGCTGTGAGCCTGCTGTGACACCCTGGGGACCGGCACCGCTCCAGGCTGCTGCCCTCCTGGGTGCACCGTGCGTCCTCCATGGAAACCAGGCAGCATCGTTGCTGTGAGCTGCTCGGAGAGCTCTTAATTGCTGGCATGTGCTATTTTCCACAGCTGGAAGCATCACAAGAGGGGAAGGACTTCTCCCACTGGAGAGGAGCAGGTTGCAGTGACAGGGACAGACTGAGCCGCTCTGTATGTCTCTGCTGTGCGTGTCTGGGAGGGTCTGGGCCAGGGATGAAGTGTGGCACACGTGTCTCACCACCGCGGCTCTGCCCTGCAGCCCGGGGTCCCTTTGGATGCAGGAGGGGATGGTTCCAGGGGTCTCCCTCGCTGGAGACCTCTCTCATCCCTGGGGACAGGCACAGCCACGCTGCCACCCCCCCCAGCGCCGTCAGATGGGGGACGTGAGGAAGTGGAGGCTTTCTGAGAGCACTTCTTCCGTTAACTTAAAGGGAAGTTTGTTGTTTTTCATTTTTTATTTTCCCCAGCGCTACTTTTGAACATCTCTACCCTTGGCATTATTTTTAAGACTCTCACGCCAGCCCAGCACCTGTGTGCAGCTGTATAAGAGCTATTGCAGTCAAGAGACTGCAGTGAAGCATGTGCCTGAGGATTTTGATAAATTAGGGAGTTGAAATTGCCATTATGATAAGTGGATGTTTACGTGCCATTCTTGAATACTTCAGGAAGGCTTTGCTTTTGTTTTCTTAAGGCACTGAACAAGGAGGAGACTGTAATGCAGTGTGAGTGTTCCTCCATTGGGCTCCAAGATCTGCATTTCGGGAGGTCTCGTACTGTTTGCCTGTCTCGAGCAGAAATTGTGAACTCTCATTCAAGCGATTCCCAAGAGAGAATGTGGGGCTTGCGATTCCCAGGGCTCTAGCCATCTTGCCAGATTGCAACCGGGATTTCACTTGGTCCTGTGCTTGATTCTCCTCCTAAAAGAAATATCATGGGTAGCCTGGGGCGATATTGGCTTATTTACAGCTTGCTGCATCCTGGTCTCATGTACTGCGTGGCTGCCTGGGAAGAGACAAGCTTTGCTCCCAAAATTGCTTTTTTTTTTTTTTCCCCTTTTTTTTCCTTTATGGAGGTTAAAGCTTTCGTTCTGTACCGGCCTTGATAGCACATCCCTTCACGCTTTCTGCTCTCTGCTAATGCTGGCTTCTGAGCAAGCCCACACAAAATCTGGGAGCGCTGGTGAAATGTATTCCCAGCCTATCTCCGGGGAAGGTGGGGAGCTGTGGAAAGGCAGCAGAGCGCTGTGCTGGGAAATCCGGCCCACTGAGCATCGTCCAAGGCACACGCAAGCTTGTTTGCAGCAGGTCCGGATTTTGGGATGCTGAAGGCTGTGCTCTAGAGGAAACCTGGTCTCCTGGCTGGATGGAAAGCCCTTCTGCTTTGGGTAACCCCAGGCCAAAGTGGTGTCAAACCTTGATGCACAAGATGAGCCTCATGTAGGGAGTTTCCAGTGGTCTTGTGGCAATAAAGTCATCGAGGCTTCTTGAATGCTGCTGTTGGACCTGCCTTCCAGTAGATTTTTGGGAAAGAGCTCACTAGTTCTTGTGTTCCCACAGTGCCTGGGCTCTGCCATCACGCCGGGTGTGATGGTGGAGGGTCGCATCCTGCTGTTGGGTTTCCAGGGTGTCCGTGGCCTTCACAGCCAGCGCCGCGGTACTCGGGCAGACGGGAGGTGGGAGCGGGGCTCGGGCTCTCGCTCGAGGCTGCTACAAACCTTCTCTGCAAAAACCATCTGCAGCTCTGTGTTCCCGGAGTCTCTTCGGTCTCCCTCCCGGCTCCCCTGACACTGTTCTTGCTCTCACCTTGCTTTTTCCCTTTGAGATGGCCTGTAATTGGCACCGTGGTCCTGCTCCCCTCTAGCGCAGGTCTTGCAGCCGCTCTGACCCCATGGCAGCATCCTCCTGGCTGGGACTCTGCTCCCATCCTGAGTCAGGTCATCCCTCGCTCCTGGAGCTCTGGGCTCTGGTCCGGCGCTTTCTCCAAACCCATTCATTGCCTTTCTGCTTAACCGCTCTAAGCCCTGGGTTGCATTTGGGAGCTGCCTCTCCGCGACTGGATCATGTTTTCCCGTTATTCATTAGCGACATTTCCATGCGCAACCTGCAGGTAGAGCCCTCCTACGCAGAGTCTGTCACTTTGCTTCCCAAGAGGAAATTCCTCCAAACCTGAGCGAGAAGTAGCAGCCGGTGTCCTCCCAGTGAGCCCACACTGACGGGTTTCTGACATGGTCTGGATGCCTTGACTGATTTATTAGCAACTGATTTATTAGTTATGCAGCCACCTTGCCACTTTTGTGATTTATGTGTTGGGGTTTTTTTTTTGTTGTGTTTTTTTTTTTTTTATGTCTCTGTTCTGAGCTATAATTTCCAAAGCTAAGGAGGAGTAATCCAGCAGAGCTTTAACTTCAGGTGCTGCCTGGGTGAACCTGATGGAAGGTGGTTGAGGAGCACCCCGGGTTTTTAAGGGGGTGCCTGGCCTGGGTATGCAGAGTCGCAGATACTGGAAATAGGATGTGATTTTTCAGTGGTGATGCAACAAGCAAAGAAACGCTCGGCAAGTGCAGGTGGCATTTTTGAAAGCGGGTTTTAGAAGCTGGATTCTTTGCCCTGGTTTGTACTGGGATGGCTTTACTGCTCTGTGCCTCAGTGTTCCACTAACTGGGACACTGCGTTTCCCTCCACTGGCTGTCACTGGTGCACAGAGGTGGTTTGGGGCAGGGACGTGGCATCCTGCACGTTTGGCCTCTTGGCAGTAGGGACCATCTCCACCTGCGCCATCGCTGTTACCATGAGCTCAGGGTCTGCGTGGCCTCTTCACTCCTGCATTTCCCAAACACAAGCAGAGCTGGACAGATGTGGTGTTGCCCAATACATGAAACCACTAAAACCTGTCTCTTCTCATTTCAGAATGTAACACAAACAGTAGAAGAAGAAAAACCCGAGCCTCCGACCATCCAGGAGATCAAACAGAAAATTGAAAAATACAATGCAAAAGTTACAAACTGCCTGTTGATGAAGCTGGTATGTACTGGGCAATATTTACCTAATACACAGAAGGGCTGAGCCTGGTTTCCCTGGGCTCTGAACTGAGCCAGGCTCTAGGAAGGCATCTCCAAGGCAAGAGGGCTTGTGGCTGCTGAGATTCTTTGTCTTCCTTACCCAAGAGAAAAAGCAGATTGGGTTTTCTTAGCCTTAGTCACTGACACTTGAGATAACCCTCCCCTGCCTCCATCCCCTTTCATACTGGGAGCACTGGCATGGTAATCTCTGGCCAGCCTTGTGCTGCGAATGACTTGCCACAAATAGATGAGCCCACGTTGTTCCTCCAGGGATGAGTCACGGGGGAGGGCGGGCTGCGAGGCTGCAGTTCAGCAGCTGTCACAGAGGGGATTTAGAAACGCAAAGTGGATTCAGAAAGACAAAGTGTATTTAGAAACGCAAAGTGGATTTGGAAACACAAAGCCTTTCTAGAAAGAGAGGCTTTTCTCCTCTGCCACTGCCGGGCTTGTTTAAGCAGAGGTCTAAGAACCACAGTGGATGTTGTGGACGTTGGAGCTTTGATTGCAAACTTGCTTGTCACCACCCGTTAAGTAAAGCTTTGATGATACGTGGTGAGAAGACAAGGAAATCAACTCCTTTACAAACTGGAATATTGCAAAGGTACAAACTTCACGGGATCTTACAGAGAGTCGGGGAAAAGCTTCTTAAAGAGTGAAATAATTAAACTGTAGAACTTCCAAGAAGAGCAGCCACCTAACTGCCTGGTGCTCGCTGGCAGCTGAAAACAAACCTGAAGTTTATTTAAAATAGTAGATCTTACAATAATTTCCTTTGTGAAGGCTGCACAGTAATTTCTGCTGGAATTTCTCGCCGGCTGATTTTTATCACCCCTTGACCTCAAGGAGTCATTTGGGACCCAAACGGTTACTCTTGAGTTACTTTGCTTGAAGCTTAAGAAAATAGAGTCTTGAGACTCGCTGCAGCACTGGGGCTCGGCTGGGCCCAGCCGCTGGTGGTGGCCCTTAGGTGGGACCAGAGGCCAGTGCTCCCAGCTCCCGAGCGGGATCCCTCGGCTTGTTCCCGGTGGCACCTGTGGATGGACTGTACGGAGCCAGGCTCTTCTCTTGATTTCTGCATTTTTGCAGAGCTGAGGGTAGGGCAAGGGACCTGTCATGAGATGGGCTGATTTTGAATGATTTATTATGACATGGAGATATGAGAATCCCATAAGCAGGGAATAAAACGTGCGGCATACAGTTGGGAGATCTCGCGTAGAGACCTTCCCCGAGGTTTCAAATTCTCACTTAAGTGCAACTACAAATGACATGTAATGGTTTCCATAACTGACTTGTAGCAGTGTTGGGTTTAAATAAGAGGAGATCGCACAGATGTGAGGAAGGGATGAGTCATTACCGAGTGGAAGAAACAGGAGAAAATCAGTAGTGACTAACCCGAAATTACTGGTTACTTTTTACGTGATTAATAAGAAACCCTCAGACTCCTGGCAGTACCGTGGGGTGGAAACTCCTGCAGCCACCCTGCAGGCTGCAGCGCCGGTGACCAGAAAGCCCCTCGTAGTTGGGGGCAGGACTGGAAAAGGCTCCCTGGAGCCTGACCCCCCCCCTCTCCTTTGCTTTAGAACGACGATGGGACGTACACGGGTTTCATTAAAGTGCATTTGAAACTGCGCCGGCCCGTGACGGTGCCGGCAGGGATCCGGCCACAGTCCATCTACGATGCCCTCAAGGAGGTGAACCTGGCCGACATGACGGACAAGAGAACCTCCTTCTACCTGCCGCTGGATGCCATCAAGCAGCTCCACATCAGCAGCACGACCACGGTGAGCGAGGTGATCCACGGGCTCCTGAAGAAGTTCATGGTGGTGGATAACCCTCAGAAGTTTGCACTTTTCAAGGAGATGCGGAAGGATGGGCAAGGTGAGTTCATGTCCTGGGACCCACCGGCTTTCCTGCCACTGATTGGTTTTACCATTTTGTGTTGGAGAAACATACCCCAAGCATTCTTCTAGGAGTCAGTGGTGTGTCAGGCAGGCAGTGCCTAAAAGTCATAGAATCATAGAATGGTTTGGGTTGGAAAGGGCCTTAAAGCCCATCCAGTGCCACCCCCTGCCCTGGGCAGGGACACCTCCCACCAGACCAGGTTGCTCCAAGCCCCCTCCAACCTGGCCTTGAACCCCTCCAGGGATGGGGCAGCCACAGCTTCTCTGGGCAACCTGGGCCAGGGTCCCACCACCCTCACAGCAAAGAATTTCTTCCCCACATCTCATCTCAATCTCCCCTCTTTCAGTTTAAAACTGTCAGATGAATAAATGGCCTGACCTCCCCAGGTCATCACCCCCAGGAGGTGATGCTGCTTAAGGTAATGGGGAATTACTGATTTTCAGAAGGGAGCTGAAGCCACCTAAGACCTAACAGAGATCGTTATGGATGTGTGTTAGAGACTCAGCTGCTTCCACTGTGATCCTGAGCAGCACAGACTGCTTTTACGTGCTCCAGTTGAGCTCCTGAGCTTTGGCCTGGCAGCCACAGGCTGACTGTGGACCTCTGCTGTCCCTTGCAGTGCTCTTCCAGAAGCTCCCTCTCACCGAGTACCCCCTGTACCTCCGGCTGCTGGCGGGCCCCGACACCGACGTGCTCAGCTTCGTGCTGAAGGAAAACGAAACAGGGGAAGTTGAGGTACGTCGGTGACTCTTTCCCTTGGTTTTCACATGAATGTTAGCAGTGTCATGGAGCGCGTGGTGGCGTGGCAGGGCCAGGCCACGCACGGCAGAGACAGCAGGGGCTGGAGCCGTGCCACGCAAGCAACGCTGCTGGATTTGCCTGCTAAAATCCTGACTGTGATATCAGTTTTTCTCCAGATGAATTATCAACTGAATGGGCTGCTTGTACCTTACTTAAAAACAAACAAACAAACAAAAAAACCCAAACGTTGGGTAATTTATTGCTCCTAAATTATGTTGGTTTAAAAAAAAAACCTCAAGCTTGAGCTGTGAAAATGCTGAGGCCAGTTTTGATGGCCAACCCATAATCTGTTTACAGAACCAAGCAACGCCACCCCAGAGTTAATCCTCCATAATTAGATTAGCTAAACGCTGTTATAAGCAGTCCCCTAATTTAAGCAGAAGCCGGGGACACTCAGGTAATAAATTTGCAGCCGAGTTTTTGGCTGCAATCATGCTCCCCACTATGACGAAGGCCAACGCTGGGAGCTGCCACGTCCCGTGGGATTCTGCCCCGCATGGGGTGCCTGGGCTGTGCTGTGTCACCGGAGGAGTGGGGCTGCAGTGGCAGGGACACCATGGGGACACCGGCTCCGTGGGGACACGGCGCTGCTGAGCAGGCACAGGACAGCAGTCATTAAGTGATGGCAATTGTCACCCTTGGCCCTGCGGTGGAGGTGACAGCCGGAGCAGCCAGGCTGCTGGCACCCCGTGCCAAGAGCTTTGCTCTGAAGCTCCAACAGTTTTGGTAACTTTGCAGTAAAATAAAGAGAACTGGCTCCTGCTGGGACCTCCCCCCCACCTTCATAAAGGGAAGTGCGAGTGAATGCCGTGTCAGTTATTTCCATATATATTTCAATTCCCTAGGGAGCTCTGCCATCTCTTGCAGCGGGAGCTTTAATTCACCTGAGTAAAGATGATTTCTATTAAATCTACGGTCTCAGGGGCTCAGGGCTGGGATGGTCCTTGATGCTGTAGCCCATTATCCCAGCTCTCTCACAACGTGACGCTGTGAGATTAAGCTGCCTGGAGATCAGATACATGTTTAAATGTCTTCTATTGTTCCTCTTTACAGATTCAGGGGGAATAAAAAACAACACAAAAGCAGCAAGGTGAACGGTTTGTGCTTATTTTCCTCTGTTTCTGCTGTTTCTGCAGTGGGACGCGTTCTCCATCCCAGAGCTACAGAACTTCTTGATGATACTGGACAAAGAGGAGAAGGACAAAATCCAGCAGGTGCAGAGGAAGTACGAGAAGTTTAAACAGAGACTGCAGCAGACCCTGAAAGAAGCCAGAGGCAAGCCGGGATAGCCCCTCGGGAGGCACCGGGCACCAGACTAAGTTACATACTATTTTTAAAATGAAAAGACACTTCTCAGGACACCTTATAGTAGTCACTTTCCCTTTTCACCCTTCCATTAAGGACTGGCTCCCAGCACCCATAAAATGAACACAGAGCATTTCCTTCTTCTGAAACCTCTTATCCCAGGACCGGAGCCAGTCAAAGAACGGGAAACCTGTTTGTTGACGGCCACAGTTTTAAAACCAAACGCAGCTGCTGCTTCGCTTTTCAGCTCCACCGTCTGATGGAGAAGCCCCGTGGAAAACGCCGAGTGTTAAACCCCAACAGGAGCATCTCCCGGCTGATGTTGTGAGCAGGGTAACACTTGCCATTCACGCTCCTCCCAGCCACGTGCGTGTCCCCGTTCGGCGGTGCCGGGGCTCGTGGCGTTGTCCCCACGTGGCCGAGTCCTCGTTTTGTAAGTAGAGCGCAGGAAGCGGCAGATTCAGCGGAGGAGGTGGTTGCACCAAACCGTGTGGGTGTTGCAGCCGTAGCCAATGTCGGACGGACTCGTTCAGGGCTGAGAGAGCCAGGGAAGGGTGAAGTCCTGACACCACGGCAGCTGCAACACCCAAACAGTCTGTCAGTAAGTGTTATTGAAACTTGGTAATATTAATTTCAGGAAAAGTCGTCCATTTTGATTCTAGGTAACTTCCAGTTTTGAGAACAGATGTGAATTAAAGCAACTACCCCTGATGCTGAGCTAAGATAGCCAGTGTTTTACCAGTTTTGTACTCGGTAGGAATTGGGACCTACGTTTAAAAGCGTAAAGATGGTGGTTGGGGCATGGGCCAACGGTTCGATACTGAATGTTTAGCAATACATATCCAACAGAGTGAGCCAGGAAAGCTCCAAACCCTCTTTCACAAATCAAACCCACTCTGAGTGACGAACAGGTCTGGCCCCGAGGGAGAGGAGCCGAGACTGGGGCCAGGCATGGACATGGCGCCAGGAGCACAGGGATCCTTAGTGCCGGGAGAGAAGGGGAACCAAGGCTCGGGTGTCCTCCTCACGGCTGTGCCTCCTCTCGCTAACTCTCCTTGTGCTGCTCCCCCACCATCCTGTCCCTGACATGCCACCTTCTCTTGTCACTCTGTACATGGCGTCTCCTCCTCCCCACTCCCCCTCGGTGCTCTGCCTGCATGGCCGGGGAGGTTTCGCTCCCTACGTGGAGCTGGGAAGTCTCTCTCCCCCTCTCTCAGGGTCCCCGCTGTTTTCGATGCACGCACTGCGCATCCTTGATAAAAATCCTTGAGCTGGAGCGTCAGTTCCTGCCATAACTCCAAGCGGCCACCCTGATCCCCCTGGGGCCATGTTTACTCCGTGCTTGGTCCCGAGCACAGCCAGGTCCGGTCTTCCCGCTTGTTTACACAGGACATCGCAACAAAGCGTAAAGATAGAACGGAATATTCACAATATTCGGATTCAGACAGAGCATGTGGAAGGGTTTCGAAGTGACCCGATGAAGGAGTGTCCCTCAGCTCGCTGCAGGCCGCTGGGCCCCCACCAGCGTGGGGCGGGAAGGGAGGCAACAGGTTGGGGGGTCACAGTTACCACAGAGACGATGTGGAAGACTCCAAAATTTACCTCAGTGCCTTTTTTTTTTTTTTTTTTTTTTCCCCCTTAAGTGTGAAAACTTTGCATTTGGGGCTAAAGGTGGAAATTGGGAAGGGGCTTTTGCCACGAGGCCTTCTCAGTCCTGTCCCCACAAGTACCTGAAGCTCTGTTGCGATGAGGCCGCTTTCGTCCACGGAGGGACGAGGAGCTGTTTTGTTTCCTTCTTGAAGGTGACTGCTTGGGATTATTTTTATTTTTTTTTTCCAGATTTATACTTGACTATGTTTGTTTATAAACAATAAGAGAGCAACTGCATCACTTAAAGCCCCTCGGTTTGTAGAAATGCCGCTTTCTGCAGGCTCTCACGGCTCCTGTCTCGGTGGTGGAGAAGGCTTTGGTGGAAGGGCCTCCCGCCGCGCTGTACCCCACACCCAGAGGACCTTTAACGTGGCGCCAGCCCAAATAGAGCAGCAATTTCCACGCTCTGGGGCTGTTTGTCCATTTATAAGAATACTTATTACTTCACCGTGCACTCGTGAAGTAATTTAAATAACGTTGATCTAGCGCTTGGAGTCTTGGAAGCGCTGTATAAATACTTCTGTTCAGTCAAGGGGAAGAACACTGTAAAAACTGCTGTTGGTTTGGAGAAGATCCAGACGCTTGGTTTTTAAATCCCTTATCCTGCCGGCTAAAAGTTGTAAAGATTTCTTTTCTGTTGTTGTTGTTTTCTACTAGAGTTCTGGTGACCATCACCCTCTCCTCCCCTGGAACCCAGCATGTCTTTGACATTTGGTAGAAGGCATGGCTTTTATGCAATTCCCGTGAATGCTGCTGAAAAACCTCCCGCAAAAGTGGAGGGCTCTTTCTTTTTTGGTTTTTCAAGAGAGGGGGCGGTGGAAGACTTTTGGTAGATCTCGAAACTCAAATTCTCAATGGTCGGTTGAGCTGTGTCGAGGATAGAAGGATCAGCCCCTTCCTTAAGCGCAAAATACTGTTGGCAGTGCCTTTGGTTCGAATATTGTCTTGCCTAGGTCATGTGAATTTTATTTTTCATGTCTATTGTAAAACATGTAAAATAATGTGTATAGAATGGAATAGTAAAGCTTCTATGGCAAAGTGAAATGCATTTTTGCAATGCTGTAATTTATTTTTATTACTCCCTAGTAATTCTATGGCATTTTTAAAAAATGTCTCACTTCTGGCTTTTTTGAAGGTTCTGAAACTACTTGTTCATATGCAGACAGTGTAAAAGACAACGATAATAAAACTGTCGGTAATTAAAGAAACCACTTTGACTTCTTTTTCTGGCGCCCTCCTCTGGAACTTTCATGTATTAAGTCTAAAGGGAAAATACAGGAATCCCTCCTAGAAGTGATTTTAAATTTCTTAACCCTACTGTAAAGTGTTTAAGTTTCAGCTAAAGAGGTAGAGAACATCTACCCCTGTGAAACCTCAGCAAAGTCCTCCATTAATCTTAAGATTTTAGCTGGCTTTGACAAAACTGCTACCCATGATAAATTACAGTGAATGTCATACATTAAAATGTATGTATATAAATATATAAACCATAAAAATCCAGCTAACAGAGTTCATTTTCAGTGGTGAAATGTCTGATAGTAATATCTGGAAATGCTTAAAAGGATAAAATCCAAAACCAAATGGGTTTTACTTCTGACATGCACAATCTGTGGCACAACACGCTGGACTGGGCCAGGACAATGTGTTGGAATGCACTTCGCTTACATTTTAGTGGAGGTTCCATAACTGGGCCTTTGCTAAAGGATACAAAACAAGAACATTAAACTAGGCAAAAGCCACTGCTGCCAGAAAACCAGTGCACCGTTTGGAATGTCTAGAAAATACACGGAAAAAAGGATAATGCTAGGGGTTTTATTCAAATTTTTATTTTTTATGAAAAATGAACAGCTGGAACAATGTTATTATTTGGGTGAATCCTAGACCTTGTAAACATCCAGGACTCATTTCTGAATGAACAGGGCCTGTACATTATCCTTGATTTATTGGCAGAACACATCTATAAATAATGAGATCTGAGTAATTCTTACAGTAGATTTTTTTTCTTACTTCTTCCGGCCAAACTTTGGTGCCTTCTCAAGGCCTTGAATGTATTTCCGAGGTAGCTGATATTCTTCTGCAACATAACCAAGAGTTCACTTCAGGTAAATATTCACAGCTTAAGAATGAAAATCTGTGTCTTGCTGTACCCGGTCCCGCCTGGTTCCAGAACAGACTTACCCAACAGCATCTTGGCCAGATGATGGACTTGGTTGCCTTGGATCTGGACCTGAACTCTGTCTTTTGTTCCTGGCACGGGGGTGATGGTGGCACTGGCCTGTACTTTCTGTTGCAGAACATTGGCCACGCACTGTGGGTCTAGACCGTACAGCTCAAGGTTCTTGATAATTGTCACCTGCAGGTTTTAAGAATTATTGCAAACATCACTGCTGTAAGTATCAGCAAGTCATGTCTCATTCATCCCAGAAAAATGAGTTGCCAAAGCTGCTCTCAGAATCTGGGCCCAAACCCATACGGCTCAAACCCCATAATTTTAGTTCTTTTTTTTACCTTCTTATTTGATGATCTCTGTGCTATGGTTATGTCAATGGGCTCAATGTTTCCTTTCCTAACAATAGGCTCTTGTCCAAAAAATGTCACCTGGTGTAAGGGCTGCAGTCGTTCAAGGCACCTGAACGAAATTAATACATCCAATTAGTCCATACAGTACAGCAAGGCTGGTGTTAACGGTGCTTTTCAGCCTCTTGCAGGTTTTTGAGACTACATGAAAGCCAAGATTCTATGTATGAGAAGAATCTGTATCTTAAGAAGACAATGCATGATTTTTCTGTTTAGAAAAATTAGAAAATTTTAAAAATTTTACCAGAGGAAAACCTTCTTTAATTTTGTCTGTAAGCTATTGTTCAGTTGTATTGTTCACAGATCCGTGAAGCAGCTCCAGTTTAAAATTCAGCATAGACTGCGTTACTGTCCCACGAGCAAACCTGGCTTCAGAAATACAGGAAGCTGCTGGAGGTGCCTCAGAAGCCTTGCGTGATTGAGAAGCTCAAGGCAAGTAAGACATTGGGGACACTGAGGCAAAGTTTTTCAGTACATGGAAACAATGGTCTTGTGCCAGATAATCAGGATCCAAAAGGTGGGGTTAGGCTGTAAATGCAGAAGTTGTATTGCCATGGCCTAAAAAGGGTGCTTTCATCTATCTACTGCAAGGGATGGCTTTATAAATCTGTACGTACAGACGACACACAGAACCAGGCACTGTTTGTTTAGGATGCTTTCCCTGATAAGAGGTTAGTAGGCAAATAAAAAACCACAACAGCTAATGCCAGATGCTTGTTACATGGTGAAGAATGAGAGATCCTTCAAGTGAAGGTCTCTGGAGATTTTTTGTTGTGTTACCAGTAGGAAGTTATAACGGAGGCAGCTCCAATAACATGTGGCTTTGAGTTGGGTGCAAGAAATCTGTGGAATACGGAAACACTTCACTGGGAAAATAGTCACCTGCTCAAGAGGTCATCCCATTTAAGGTTTGAGATCTCATCTTGTTCCGATTTATCTAACAGGCAGTCACACAGAACAGCATTCACCTTTACAAAGCTACAAAACAAAACCAGGCATTAGAAGCAAAAAAGTTCACTTGTTTCCTCTGACTTCAGCATCTCCTGTGGAAGCAGGGAAGGAGACATCCACCTCTACTTACTTTTTGTTTGTTTCATCAACCAACTCATTAGTCTTCACATAGTTGATGATGATGTTTCTCACCTCACTGCTTGAGAGGATGCTGCCTTTTCTAAAGAGAAAGAAAAGTTTTTAACTTACTACTTTAAGTACTTAGGTGTTGGGTTCTGTCACTAAGAAGACAGCAACTACCCTGACTATATTTGGTAGCAACAGCTCAATTAAATTATCTGGCGTCCTCCTTTCAGTAAACCATACTGTGGGTGGGCAGAATACGCCTTATCCAATGGCAAATCAAGACAACCCAAGTAAAATGTACCAATTTTGACACTTCAGCTATCACCTCCTTAGCTGTGAGAGAAGTGATGTACTTGCTGAATGCAGTTGTCACAGCCTTTTATCTTTCTTCCCTTTGTGAAGCAAGGAATAGATTCTTGATGCCCAGCACCTTTCCCGACAGCACTACAGGGCCCTCCCTGTGAGAGCTAACAAAATGGCAGCAGCACAGGTTTGTTAGTCTCTTTCTTCACATACCAATGGTTATGTTGTACTTTTCTAGTGCTTACTTGTGTCCGGATTCCTGAAAGAGTGGGACCATTTTTGCTGAGACCCCATAAAGCGGAATGATTTCAGGAGCACGGTACGCTTGCTCTCTGTCTTCACTCTTGCTCTCTTGGGCAGCAGAGGCTGAAGAAAATCCTTCAGGTACTGCAAATGCTCTAATGCTGAAAGGAGAATGATTTGGTGTGAGTGGAAGGGATTGAAACTTATCACTTCCATTTCACTGAGACACTAAAACTTAGCAGAGCCATGCAAAAAGCTTTCTGGTCTGTTTTACAACATCCCTCCAAATGCATGCCATTGCAGTGGGGGCCTGTGTCTGCGGATTAAAGGACTGGATGAAAGAACAGTATTTTGAAGCATTAGCTGCAATTAATAGATTTGTCCTTGTACATGTTTTAAAGATACACATAAATAAGCACCTTAACTCAGGTGATATTAGAAACTTTTCACTCTGAGTGAAGCCCTGTATGGTGGGGAAAAAGTAAATCTCTCCAGCTGTTCTAAGTCTATTTGACTCTTGTAATTAGAGACAACTGCCATAATTCAAAGGATCCAGCCCCATTCCGTAGAATCCCTAGAATTAAATTTATAAAAAAAACAACCCAACGGCACTCTCCACAAATGTACAGACATTTAAAAGCTGAAATGATTCTTTAGTGGTCAGTGATAAAAGATCTGGAAGAGAGGGGTGAGAACTGGATCAGTGCAGGAGCTGGAGTCTCATTTCACGGAGCAGAGCTGCACGTTCTACGCTTGAAGGTAAGAGAATTGACAAACTGAGCTGGAGTGTGTCTGTCTCCTGATGATAAGGCCAAGTATAATGAGAGAAAAGTTAATGCAGAAAGTCAAAGTAATTCTGGTTCTTTCCAAACGCAGAAGAGAAGATATGCTTATATCTACTGAAATATTCTCCTCTCCATTAGTTGCCAAGGAGACGTTATATACCAGGAAGCCTCAGGCCCACTGGGAAATTCCACGAGAGAGCAAATGTGCCGATATGCAGAAGGAAGAAGTAGGATGTTCTCAATGTGAGGTAACTATTAATTGTTAGAAAGATAACAGAAACACCGATAGAGGAATCTGGTAATAAGTAACTGAAAGTATAAGAGTATTTGTGCAAATCAGTATGTGTAAGGAAAAACACAGCAATTTTTTTTTTTTTTTCATTTTTTGAGATTATAACTTTGGCTTCTGATTTTGCAAAGTGCTTGATTTGATCCTTTATGACATTCTACATTCTGAGACTGTAGTTTCATGAGCACTTATTTAGCAGCAGTGTCACCTTTTCACTGGAGTTACTGTTGAGACAGGTAAGTTCACCTCAAGCTGAGCAATGAGTTGGCCCAGCACAGAGATGGAATGGGGAGGGGGAGAACTGCTTACACTGGAAGGGCATAAACCACTCACTGTTAAATAGATGGAAAGCTGCCTGATGGGTTTCAAACCTTCTTGCCTCCCTTCCCCCAGCAACCACCAAGAAACCCACGCAAACTATCAAGACACTGTCAGAGGAATGTGCTTTTCAGTGACTGCTAACAGGCTCGATGCTGTAACTCTTTTATTAGCATCCAAACTGGAAGCCAGAAGTTTGTCACTAACACTGCAAAAAATTGCAATTAATCGGGGTACAAAACCCCTCCATAGCATATTAAGATCATAGAAGATTAGAAAATGAGGGCTGCTACAGCTATTCAGAACAGGAATTCAAGCAGAGTATAGGTAATAGAGCTGGAAGTAGCAGATTCCAAATTCTTTCAGAGACTGCCAACTCTATCAAAGACTACAATATTCCACGTACTCTGGATGTTTCCAGTCCACTTCCACGATGCTCTCCACACCTTTGCTCAGCTCCTTCACTTGTAAGATCTGCTGCTGCTGCATACATTGCAGGAACTTAGAGAACTGAAGGAAGCAACAATCAGAAATGTGGAGTCAAGCATTTTACATTCCTGTTCCTGTGTTTCTGACTGCCCTTAAGTTACTTACTAAATCAGAAAAACTTCTTTAAAAAAAAACGAACCAGCACACCACACCTACACCTTTGCCTTCTCTAAGCACAGCAATTGCTAAGGAGCCGTGAGTGCCTCTGTCTGGCTCTAAAACAGAGTAAAAGCAGTTGTTCCTCTTTCAGGTCTGCCATTTCTTTGCTCCAAGACGTTCTTAGCCAAATCACAGAACATCTCACATAGACAACTGTGTGACCTCTGCCAAGGCACTTTGTCTTGCTTGTCATCTACACAACAGGGACAGTATCGTCTCATTTTCTCTTCATTTTTGTTCCTTAGCAGCTTTAGAAAGGGAATGGCCTCTTCTTGCAAGTAATTGCACTGTCCCACAAGACCAGAACCCTTCAATAGCTATGGCAGCACACAGTGGCAGATAGCACTAGCTGCATTCAAAGCAGATCAATGCTCATGCTTTCAGGACAATTACTTTTCTCCCTGGATCCCGCAGGAGCAGAGAGTTGAGAAAAAAACTTGGCTTTTAAGAACAGCTTCTAGGGGTTTTTTGTCTGCCTGTCTTACTAACACTTGAACAATTTTGACTTCAAACTTTTTTTCTCCTTTCATTTCTTATTTCAATTAATGCAAAAAAACCAACCTGACAAAAAAATCTCACCTTCTTATACCTTGATTTCTTTATGTCCAGTTGTTGGCCAGCGGGGCTATAAATGGATTTTTTAAAAGTTCTTTAGTTATAAGTCACCCTTCATTTCTTCTTACATCTTGCTACTTATGCTAGAAGTTTCTTAACAGCAAAAAATACAAATCACACAGAGAAAGAATTACTTCAAACAAGCTAACAAATAGAACATGATGAGTGAAATTAGCGTTGAGGTTCCTGTGGGTAGGCAAACAGCCATTTAAGTGACTACGTAGTTGTGGAACAAATGCCAGCCAATTTAAGTTAGCTACCCAGTGCCTATCTGGGTCTGCACAGTCCTTACATCAAAGTATTTGCAGTAAGAAGTGAGCACAGTCTTAGATAACCGTAGGTAAGGACTGAATTTTACTTTTGAGTCAAAACCTTCATCTTAAATATCGCACCGGATCTCCACAGTTTTAAAGCCAAAAATCCAACATGCAAATCCAAAGACAGTCTTCTTACCACGTACCAGCATGAGAACATATGGCTGCGGAGAAATGTGCTGGTGAGCAGAGGGAGATCCGACTTCTTTACTTTGCATTTTAAGGCATGAAAAAAGCACTGGTTAAATAATGCATCCATTTGCTCTGCAGGGAAAGAAAGGACAAGTAAAATGTGAGTAGTCTCTTCTTTCAGACTGTCCTTCAGAGCACACAGAACTGTCTGGAATGCACAGGGTGGGTACAGGCTTCAGCAAACTGAAGGGTCCACAGTTTGGTTTCATTTGTGTGCAAAGATACCTTGTGGAGTCCTACTGTCCTCAGCTTCCTGCTGAACCTCCACGTTGGCATCTTCAGCTGTTTCTGCAGCTCTGTTCTCATGGAGCTCCTCCTTTCCCATCGGTATTGCACAAGAGTCTCGCTCCTTCAGGCTCAAATCACCAACGTCCACGTGCTGCAATGGGTCGGTGGAGAAGCTGCTGACAGGCTCGTTCCCCTCCGTCTCTCCCTCATCTTCAGCATTCTCCTTTTCAGCAGAATCTGTTACCAAGGGAGCTAAGGTAGGAGGATAAGATTTGTCACCATATTCCCTATAAAAGGAAGAAAAAGCATAACATAGCTTTCTGTTTACTGCTTCGAAGCCCACAGGTCAATGAGCAAATGTCACCCTGATAAAAGGCACTGGCAGTTGCATGGGTCTTTTTCCACATTCTCAGAACTATCAAATTTATTTTTAACTCATCTTCCTCCATAAACTCTATGTTCCCCCCATGAATCTTAATTTAAAACTGAGCAGACAAGTTGAATCCAAATGCAGAGCACTCATTCATTTGGTTGAGACTGGCAGAGTTGACCATTTTTAAGCAAAAATGATTCAAAGTTCAAATGATCAAAATGATTCAAAGAACAGTAAGATTTTCTACAATCAGAGTAACAGGGATGTTCTAGCTTCATTTTTATAGTAATTACACTCAGGTTGAAGGAACTGAATCAAGTGAATAATTTTATATATCTATTTCCAATATGTATATAATGGATAGATGTCAGGACAGATACCTGCTTCTGTTGGAAAAGGGCAGTCATCAAAAACACGTAGCTGAAACCTTAATAATGGTCATATCTAAACTGTAACCAAATAATTCAATATGTTGAACTGACAGATTAACCTTACTGGGGCACAGATTTTGGTTTTATTAAACAGATGAGACTTGGCACTATACCCACCAGAGGTGATCCAGGTAAGTGTGCAGCACTGCAAAGCCCTTCCCTTTCATTCCAGCAGCCAGCATCTCCGCAGTCGCCATGGTGGCAACTGCAACTGCTACTGGAGCTCTGGGAAAAGAAGGGAATATTTCAGCAGGACAGCACAAACATACTCTGCTACTTGGACAAAGACTGTGCCATTGTGCTATACTCAATTTCTTTAACAATGTCCTAGTTCTCTACAACCCATTTGTTGTTTTTTTTAAAGCATGTAGGTATTTTCTGGTTTTGTCCCATCTTCTGGTATGTAAATTCTTCCAAAGAATCCCAAGGATATGTGAGCTGTGACACTGAAGTGAAGGTTCTGTAGTGGCACATTCTTTGCTTTAATGAAGTACAAGAAGCGTATGCACTGCCAAAAGAGACCAGCAGTGAGCGGGGGGAGACCAACAGCTTTAGCACTGCTCCCTCGTTCTGAACTTCCTCACAGACAAAAAGACAACTGTGCAGAATACTATCTTTTGTTAAAAAAATTACTCTGTTTCAAACTAAACCTACCAGCTGTGCCCCCACAGGTCCAAAAAAAACCTAATCTGCAGAGCTGTCCACCCAAGCTCAAACATAGCCTAACCCAGAAACTGAAGTGGATTTTTTTTCTGCTGTATTTTCCATTGGTTGGGTCCACAGTGCATCAAATGCGTGAGAACAATTCTGCTTTTATTTCTTCAAACCCCCCCAGAGTCTTCCTGTAAAAAAATAACTTCCTTTCATTTTTAGTTTCTAAGAAAAGATACGAATAAAGAATCCTCCGTACCTGTTTCCCAAGAGGGTGACAGCACAGAGCGTGCCCCGCTCTACTTGAGGAAAGCCAGAAGATGGCACTACAACTCCTGGCAGCATCAGATCTGAAGGAAAGGAATAGAGCACATCCATTTCTCAATGAAAGACTCAGCCACCAGCACCTCCACCCCCATCCCTCCTGTTACTCAGCAAAAACACAAGCCTGCTCACAGCTGAGCACATGCCAGATTAAACATGATTCTCTGTTTCTCCTAAGGCAGCACTTCTCTCCCACCCTGTGGAGTAAAGGATCCGATTCACAAGGGTACTGGGCACATCCCAAAAAACTGCAGGAGATCTAAGCACGCTCAGCCCCTTGCCCTGTCAGGCCCGAAAGGAGCACTGTTTTTAACAGAAAGGTATGAGCTCCCAGCCTAGAGAGCATCACTCTTCACTAATGACACGGACAGAGAAAGAAAGGAGGAGATGTGTCTGGAAATCCCACTTACTCTTCCCTGTCCCAAGGGCAGGTTATCCCAGCAGCTCTCTGGCTGAAGAGTGAATTGCCTAAAATTTGTTACTGCTGGCCCAACCCTCCTGATCTGGCACAATAGCTGCACTCCGCTGTGAACTCTCCTCAGCAGGAGGAAGCAGTTTAACCATCCCCTTGCCATCTGCACAGAAACAGCACACCTTGTTGTGTGCTTCCTTCTGCTTCTCATACCTGGGGTGAATTGACTGGCACGTCATTAAAGAAGTTTTTCATTCCCCACGTATGACATCACGTCATCACCAAATTATGCAAAGAGCATCTGCTCTCCCTCATCGCAGCTGTAATTGTCTAGAACTTGCAGTCTCCTGGACTGACCTGTGTTCCACGGTTTGCTTTTGAAGGCATCTCACTTTTTTTCTCAGCATCATAGATCTAACGTGTATGCTGAAGAAGCTAACAATATTTTTTCCTCCCATTTCACTGTCACAACTACTTTCAGCAAATCTAGAATGAGCTCTGACATTGCAACCAAGGCTCCACAGCTCTGAGGACAGAAATCATATAAAGACCTTCCCATGACAAGGTAAGTACCACGTGTGTATTATGTAAATAACCAGGGCAGTGAGTAGACACTTCAACAGATATCACAGATATCACAAACAGCATTATCTTCCTTCTCCTCTTTGTAACTGCACACTCCCTAAACCTGCTCCTTCCCTCCCTTTGGACAGTCTCTTTGCCTTTCTTTCTGAGATGTGGTTCCACCTCTCCTCTCTGCCTTTGTTGGCCATTGTCTCGGTGGCCAGCTTCTTATCTTTGGATTCTACCCAGAGGTAGCCTGGTTGCCACGGGAGATGAATGACCTGGAGCCCTCTTCTATTCACTTCCTTCCCCCATTAGTGAATCGTTTTTTTTTTCCCCAGAAAGTAGGTCGCTACAAGTCAGCAACAAGGCTTGCTCCGATGTCTATCACAGCTACACCCTCAAGCACTTTATTTCCCCAAAAGCAAATAAACAGAGGGACTTGAGTTCTACTTCAGATACCATGTAATGCAAAAAAGACCTCTCTCCCTACACGTACACTTCCATTTACACACTAAGGCCACAGTGGCTGCAATTTAATCTTTTTCTGGTTGAGCGGTTCTGCAATTTAAAGTTTATAAAGCCCTGATTCTCATGAGTCTGAACTGCATCCAAAGCAGGTTCCAGAAAATAAGACTCCTTTCTTGTTAGTCTTGATCCATAATTAGGTGGTAGAGCCAGTAACCCAGGAATTTGAACCCAACCTCACCTGCACAATTTGCTCGACAGTGATTACAACTCTACGTTCCAATATAAACTCACTTCTTATCCAAAGGATAAGCCAGTTCATCTCTGAACCGACAGGAAGTGGGGTGGCAGCCAAGGAACTCAGCTGCTCAAGGAGTTACAAAAAAGACAGACAAATGACACAGGCAGTTCTATGTCCCAGTTCAGAGCTGCTGACCGCCCCAAGATGGTATTTCCAAATCTGAGATTCCCACATGGAACACGTTAACGGCATTTAAACAGCTTAATCTACTTTGTTTCACCCACAAACTTTTTTACAGCTTATCTATGTACCTTTTTGCCACACCACTATGAATTACTTTGTGAGTATTTATTCTTTATACTTGTTTGTTTGGTTTTTCGTTTGTTTCAGGTACATTTTTGCCACTGGGAAAGACAACATCAAAAAAGCCCCAAAGGCAACTCTTTTTGTAATGCAATGTGACAAAGTCCTGGTTCTCTTACCTGCTCCTCCTGCTAGTTTCTGTAGCACAGGGGGCCATGTTGCAAAAGCAGGGAGCAGATCCGGGTAGACCCACAGGGTGTACACTGTCCCAAAACAGAATAGAAATTTAAAGATGCATCACTAAAAACCTCTCCAGCTGCTGCTTCTGCGCATCTTTAAGCAGTACAATATGAACCACAACTAAACACTCTCCTGTTCCTCAGGTAACCAAAAAATCTGAAGTCAGAATAATCCTACAATAATTAGTAGATGTGATGGAGAAAAATAAACTACTAGTTACTTCAAGCTCTTGTGAATTATTATAAAGGATATAGATAAGTGTTTATATTCTTTTCCTTAACTCAAGGACACTTTGAACTAAAATGCTACTCCACTGTAGTAGAGAATTGCTGGGTATGAAAGAAGAATTGCTGGGTACGGGAAATATAAAAGCATAGAGTATCAGAGCAATTCATTGCCTAACTCCAGGGCTGCCTGGAAGGTGGACATCATGCCTCTTGGAATTACATCTTGCAGTGGACAAGAGAGAAGAGGGGCTAAGATGCTAAACTATGGCTAAAAGACTTGTTTCCTTGGTTTTAACCTCTGAACACCTCAATTTCCTTTTTGCGGAAAGAATCCAGAAATGCCACTGATTTCACAAAGGTGTTGGTAGAACAAAGGCACTAAAGATTATGGAGTGTACGGATACTATAGTGATAGGATAAGTACTTAAGATGGACACAACAGAATCTTTTGGGGAAAGGCTGATGCCCAGTAAGTAAAGAGGATTATTCTAGTCCACTCCTCATACCTGTTGGATACAGAGCCTTCTCAATTTCAAACAGTATTGGGTTCCTGTTATTCATGTAAACAGTGATGGCCTCCCCCTTGTGCGAGTATATTTTGATGACATTAAGCTCATCCTTGTTTGGAATAAACTCAGTCAATTGTTCAGCGCTAAGGTTAGGAAAAGCCGCTGCAACATCAGCTCGTAGCTTCCTCCTGTAATGATAAAAATCACAAGTGTGTTACAAAGCTGTCTGGGCCATCCCTCAAAATAATCCCTAGATCAGTAGTTACTGTTTTATTGGCTGTTCATGAGATTCCTGCTTTTTCACAGAAGATAATTTGAAGCATTTGTGTCGCAGTTTACAAGTGGGAGAGCTGCGTGCTGGAAGAATAGTGGGAGAAGGCCAAATATGTTCATCTCTTTCCTTAAAAGTCTGCTTACAGCTGCTGTCGCTGCCTTTGCCCCTGTTTTGCAGTGATTTTGTCACACATCTGGTGGGCAGGAGCAGGGGTGCCGCCAGATTTCCCTCTCCCCAGGTTTAATTGATGTTTAAGATGCGGTGACCGGCACGAGGCGGGTTTGTGGGGTCATTCACAGGGGCGGCAAGTGGATCTGAAAGACGGGCAAGTCAGCCGAGCATCACCACGCGAGAACAGAAGGAAGGATAAGCTAGGCCTCGATGGAACAACTCATTGAAGTCTTGTTTAATTTGAAAAGCGCACTTCGTATGCAAAACGTTCGTGTTTACCACAAATGCAAGGCGAAAGCGGCCGCAGCTCCCTGCCTGCCCCCGGCCCGTGTCTCTGTGGAGGCCGAGCTGCCGCTCTGGCCGATTCCCGGCCGAGGGGACCCAGCGTCGCAGGCGGGACTGGGCCGATCCCCCTCCTCGGCGCGGCGGGGGTCCCCGGCCCGGCACTCACCGATCGGACCCCTTGATGGCGGTGTTGGATCTCACCCGGAACGCCCTGGAGAACATGGCGGGCCCGCGCCCCGGCCACCGCCGCCGCTCTCCCTCCCCTCAGGCCGCGGCAGCCGCCATGGCGCCGTCCCGCTGTACAAAAGCGTCCGGCTGGAAACCGCCTCCCTCAGCCCGCCCCGGCCCGCTCCCCCCGCGCCCACCGCCCCTGGGCCCGGCGGGTTTCCTCCTCACGGAGCCTCTTCCCCAACGCTTTGTTCTGTGATGGGGGGCGGCGGGAGACACCCTGAGGGGCGGGTGGGGGAAGAGGGACGAGAAACGGGCCATGAAACTCAAAGGTTTTGGGTACGGAGGTAAAAACGTCTCGACGCCGTGCGAGGCGGGCATTCGGTCCGCCATCAGCCGGTCCCCGGCCCGGCGAGGCCCCGCTCCCCGCCCCGTCCCGCCCCGCCGCCCTTGCGCAGGCGCGGCCCGGCGGGGGGCCGTTCCCCTGGCAACGGGCGGGCCGGTGGCGGGCGGCCGCAGGCGGAGCGGAGGAGCCCGGCCGCCCGCCGCGGCGGCAGCGCTGGACGGCGGAGCGGGGCCCGGCGGGGGATGGGGGCCAACCCCCCCCGCCGCTGCCGCCATGCTGCTGGGCAGGAAGCCGGAGGCGACCCTCGGTGCAGGTGAGGCGGCGGCCGCGGGGCCGGGCCGGGCCGGGCCGGGCGGGAGAGGGCTGAGGCGGCCGCCGGGCCCTCCGCGCGGAGCTCCGGCGGGGGTCCCGCGGCCTCCGGGAGGGCCGCGCCGGGCCGGGCCGGGATGGCCGGGGAGCCCCTGGGAGCCCCTCTGGCCCCGCTCCCCCCTTGGTTTATCCCCTTCGCCAAACGGCCGAGCCCCGGAGAGGAGCCGGTCGCCTTAAACCTTGCCATTTTGAGTTCTTTAGCAGCATTTACCAACAGTTTGGGGGCGAACCGACACCGCCTTTTGGGGTGTTTTTCCTTCCCCTTGCAGCAAATCTGCCCACTGTAATTCCCACAGATCATTTTTATAGGATAACCTACTTTAAAAGATAGTCCTATCAAGTATTTAAGTGTGTGCTCGTTGTCTGTTCTCAATGGGGCTAGTTCGGGATTATCCGACTTAAGGGAAAATGGGGAGTATGCTGGTTAATGTTTCTGAAGGATATATCTGCAGTGCAAAAGTTGATTAAAAAAAGAGAAGCTCTAAATTAAAAGTATCACAAAGTAACGTTTCCCAAGAGCTTTGCACTCTGTTGTGGTATTAAAATGTAGTCGTCATTAAATTCTAAACATCATTTAATAAACGAACGAGAACTGATGATCTTACAGGAGAAAATGTGCTAAATGAGATATATTTCAGCATTTATCTCTGTCTGTATCAACGTGAATTGTTGTGACTAACTGGTTTGTGTATGGGACGTTTCCAGCCAGGTTTGGAGATGGATTATATGACTCCTATATGAGGATAGATCAAATTAGGTACCAAGAGCCCACAAATGAAGAACACAGCCCCTCAGGACTTCCTTCCCTTGGAAGATCTAATGTGAGTATTTTAAAGTCGTCTGGGTCTTCCCGTTGTGTTGTGTGGCAGCAAGAGCTACCAAGGAGTTGGGTGTCTCCCTAGAGAGACTAAATGAAAAGAGTGAGATGTTGCAGCTTTGTAGTAGCTTCTTAACATTATTGCTTTTACTAAGCATGAAAATGATGTGGTATTGTGTTCAATGCGGAATTTGGTAGGCAGCATCAGAAATCCTATCTTAATATTCTCAGCTTATGTTTTAATCAAGAAAGTTATTTTACAAGAGGTGCAAGTGTTCTGCTGTGTCACCTTGTACGTTGATAAGTATGTAAATCCACACATGCTTTGCTTTAACTCTTCCACGTTTGCATTTTGGTTTCCCTCATGAAAATTCCAAGAGATAAGTACTTATGAACAGCAGAAGGATTGGTGTGGGTTTGCGTGGCTGCCAAACGTCTTACAAAAGTATCTTTTCCCTCTGAAAACCTTGGCCTTATCTGCCACTTTGATTGCTAGCAAAATAGCTCTTTATGGACTGGAGGTGTTAACGTGCTTCTTCAGAAGTGCTGTTTCCTCAGCAGATGTGGAGTTATGAGATCTTTCCTTAAATTGATTCAGCTGAGCAGTAGCAGTCATGTTTAGCTGTGCGGTGATCTGACCTTTTAATGTTTTTAAATGTATTTTGGCTCTTGGTGAATTCTGGCAGAAGTGAAGGAGCTTGAGCTTAAAAAAAAAACAAAAACCTGCTCTAAAATGTGAAAATAGACATTTCACTGAGCAAGATGCATCTGAAAATCATCACCTTGTGGGAATTTATTGTAACAGATATTAGTAATGAACTTGGTCTGTGCAGTTCATGGAGCAAACCTAGTAGCCTTGGGTCTGCATTTTCCCTTTTTTTTTCCACTTTTGTAAAACCAATTGTGTAGAAACTGGGTTAACTGCTTCCTTCTCAATTAAAATGAAGTTTTGTAAGTATTTGAAAATCATCAACAGGGTGCTGTTTGTGTTGTCTAATTTCTTGGCTGCTGAGAGCACTTTATCAATAAAACAAAACCTGTGCGGCCTGCGATTTGTAAAAGCAAGCTGTTGAAAGCCAGCCGATGTTACCCGGGAGTCATCTGACTCGGAGTGTAGCTCTTCGGAGTTCAAGTTCAGATTGATCTATATTTGTGTCTCATCGTCACGTGGCGAATGATTTTGGTAGCCCTCTAAGAATGAAAACTTAGTCCATGCTACTGAACAGCTGTTAAGTCTGGTTTGAGATCCAAAGGCATCGGTTCTCCGTTAAAAAATAGTTCCAGGGTAAATGAAATAATGAATTCCTTGTTTATTTGGGAATTCAAAGGTACAGAATTTTTGCTACAAACAGCAGTGTTAGCAGAGTTGCTGTGGCTCCCGAATAGAGAATATTTAGATTTAGCTCTGGTTGCACGGCTTTCACACTATATCGCTTAGCTACAACTGATGACATCCAGACTGTTAGCACCATTTTTTTGGAAATCAAGTACTTGAAAGGAATTGATGTAATAATGAGTAGCATTTCTGCAATACAGTAGTGAGTTTTGAGGTCTTGGTGTGTAATTCATTCACCCTGACTGCCCAGCAGAGCCCCCTCAGCACAGACTGCCCCGGCGATGCTTTGCGTCGGGGGTCCTGTCTGTCCTGAATCACAGAGATAAAAAGCTGCTTCTGTTGTGCATACAATGGAAACCCCTTAGGAGGAATATCAAGTTTTGATTGCAAAGGTGAAAATAAGACTGCTACTGTAGAAGGACAGGCTTGTTTTGTTTTGTTTTTCCTCCCCCTCTCCGCCCCCCCCTGGAAAACTTCAGAAAACAAACAAGTGTGAACCTTGTTCTGTGCTTACGTTCTCCATTTATTTGTAAACTTACTGTTTGAGTCTGCTGGACTGAACAGTCTTTTAGCCAGTTCTGAAAATATGTCATTCTTATCTCGGAGGTTCAGCCAGACTCCAAGAAAAAGGCGTTTATTCTCAGTTACCAGGGTTGGGCTTTGTTTTCATGTTTAAGACTTTCTGGAAAGGTGTGTCTCTTAGAGTACACTGAATTTTGGGGTTGATAGGACCCAGAGTAGTGGAACTTAGCAGGATATATCCAATGGCCTCTTGTCACCATTGATAAGGACTGACTTCTGCAGGAAATGCCTATTTTTGGGAGCTTGTGAGAAAGAGCTATCATTTCAAGGCAGCACCAACACACAGACTCTTAAAAGAGTCGTGTTTAGTTGTTTTAGGCGAGAACCTTCACTTCCCTTATTTACTGACCGTGCCGAGATGTTGGATTGTATGTAACTAAAAAGGAATTTGGTTTTATTGCTGTGGATCTGCAGGTTTATTTATATTTTTTTTTGTTTGATTCCTGTGTAGTTATTTTGGTTTTCAGGGATTTGGTTTGGCATGTGTCTCAAATCTTTATTTTTAGATTAAAGGACAAAATGGAAACCAGATGTTGCTGCTGTAGTCATGGCCTCTGCAGTGCAGGACGAGACACCACCTCTGCTGTCTGTCAGCACGGAGCGTCAGCGAGTAGGAAAGGGCAATATCTGCTGTTCTCGTACGGAACTGAACTCCAGGGAGTTGAGCATTTACTAAATTCTAAAAATGACAAGCTTGAAAAATTTCACAGTTCTTTTCTCACCTTCTATGCGTTTGTTTCAGATGTAAATATTTTAACATATGGCAATAAGAGGCAGTGGTTACAGACAAAAGTTGGAGTAAGAGATATTCTCAATTATTCAAAGCTTCCAAGTCTGTCTTAAGATAGTTGTACAGATACCACGATTTCAAAGGGCGTTGTGGATATGACTTTTTCCCCTGCAAAGAAAATATATAATTTTTTTTTTTTTTTTTAAAAGTATGGTTTATCTTGTCTTCCTCTGTCATCCTTTTGCTCCCGGCTCAGCTTGGTTACACCAGCCTTATGTCACTTGCTGTCATTGCTTTGTCTTCCCTCAGCACACTTGTCTTTGCGATATTCTGGAACCTTCTCCGCACACTCATGTTGTGTTGCACGTTTCAGACAGGTGCAAGTTGCATCTGTCCTTGGTTGGGTTTGCTGCACCCACGTTTAAAGCTAAACATAGCTGTTCCCCCGGCTGTTTGCTGACTGCGTGCATGCTAGTAGGGATAGGTATTGTGTCCTTGTTGGAGCGTTTGACTATCCAGGGTTTACCCTTTATGGTCTTAAAAATATACTACATTTGTGCAAGTGCTGGTTTCAGTAAGTTGTATTCTCTTTGTGTACCTTTTTATAACTCTGCTTTTAAGTTGAGTTGGTTTAGGTCCAGCATTTGATATGTGTTCCTAATAGAAATGTAAAACCTGTTGATGTTACTGGTTTGGTTTTATGTGGTATCGATTTTATTCTTAGCCTGTGCTTGAAAAGATAAAGTAAAGCTTGCTTTCTTTTTTCCCCATCTGTAGGTTTCTAGCAACAAACTCGCAATGAAGGATCACCCCCTGAGTGGAAGTCAGGTCAAAGTGGAGCAATTATTTGAGGACTCTGGCAACAGAAGGAGTAGCACCCTTCAGTCTGCAGGCATCGCTGGTCCAGAAAGATCTCTTCCTTCCCTAACAAAAGATAGAAGTTTAGAGAGCATAAGCACTTCGAAAGGGGGTGGTAGTTCCTCAAAAGCACATAAAGCCATTTCCCAAGCTCCAGAGCAAGCTGTCAAACAGTACAAACACCAGTTATCTGCTTACGAGCAGCAAGAGATACTTAATTTTTCTGAAATTTACTTTGTGGGTCCAGCTGCAAAAAAGAGGCAAGGAGTGATTGGTGGTCCCAACAATGGGGGTTACGATGACGACCAAGGCAGCTACATTCACGTGCCCCATGACCATCTTGCTTACCGATATGAAGTGCTCAAAATCATCGGCAAGGGCAGTTTTGGCCAAGTTGCTAAAGTCTATGATCACAAACTCCACCAACACTTAGCCTTAAAGATGGTTCGCAATGAAAAGAGGTTCCATCGCCAAGCAGCAGAAGAAATCCGGATTCTGGAGCATCTGAAGAAGCAGGATAAAACTGGCAGCATGAATGTTATTCACATGCTGGAGAGCTTCACCTTTCGGAACCACATCTGCATGACCTTTGAACTCTTGAGTATGAACCTGTATGAGCTGATTAAAAGAAATAAGTTTCAGGGCTTCAGTATCCAACTGGTACGCAAGTTTGCTCACTCCATACTGCAGTGTTTGGATGCTCTGTATAGAAACAAAATCATACACTGTGATTTGAAGCCAGAAAACATACTCCTAAAACAGCAAGGGAGGAGTGGAATCAAGGTGATAGATTTTGGGTCCAGCTGTTTTGAGCACCAAAGAGTCTACACGTACATTCAGTCTCGATTTTATCGGGCGCCAGAGGTAATTCTGGGAAGTCGCTATGGGATGCCCATAGACATGTGGAGTTTTGGCTGTATTCTGGTGGAACTATTGACTGGATACCCTCTTTTTCCTGGAGAGGATGAGGGAGACCAGCTGGCTTGTATGATGGAGCTTCTTGGAATGCCGCCTCAGAAGCTTTTGGATCAATCCAAGCGAGCCAAGAACTTCATCAACTCTAAGGGCCATCCTCGCTACTGCACTGTCACTACCCATGCAGACGGAAGAGTGACCCTTAACGGGAGTCGATCCCGCCGGGGTAAAATCCGAGGTGCTCCAGGGAACAAAGACTGGGTGACGGCGCTGAAAGGCTGCGATGACCCCTTGTTTATAGAGTTCTTAAAAGAATGTCTCAGCTGGGATCCTTCCACGCGCATGACTCCGAGTCAAGCTTTAAGGCACCCTTGGATTTGCAAACGAACGCCCAAACCACCCAGCACCGATAAAACCTGCAGTAAACGGATTTCTAGCTATACAAGTTCTTTCACAGGACTCGGTTCCAAGTTGCCTCCCGTAGTTGGAGTAGCCAACAAGCTGAGGGCTAATTTAACATCCGACGCCAATGGCTCTATACCTCTATGTACTGTGCTACCCAAACTGGTCAGCTAATAGAGAACGATGTATTTCCAGAAAATGCATACCTTGTATTTTAATTGTTTGTTAATAATGTGTAAGGAGGTTAAATGCAGAGGTTTTTAATGGATTTACTTTTTATTAGAGGCTAAATCTCGAATATGAAAATTTCAGTCAAAATGTACACATTTAAAGGGCTAACTTTTATCCAGTTGTTTCACTCACAACATGGTGCGTATGACGTTACTGGGTAGGTCAGCTCAGCTGTTGAGGAACACGACAGTTTGGCAGATGTGCTATTTAATAATGCTCTTTTGGAAATCACGCTATTTCTTATCAGGACGGTTTAACAGATTCTTTTGCTTAAGACAGCAAGGGAAATTGATTTAAAATACCTATTTTTCAGTTGATCTCCAACTGAACTCTTTTTATTCTGGGGAAAGTTTTTACACCTGTTGTCAAAAGCACAAATGTGTTTATGTAACGCATTAGGAACTTACTTGCAACTTGGTAACTGATGTTGGAAGAATTTTATTTCTCTGCGCCGCTTTCCCCTTATCTGTCCTGGCTGAGATTTTTAAAAATACCATGGGATGTAGACACCAAAGGAATTTGGTGTTGAAATTTTATCATCTGAATTTATTTTTCTTTTCTTTTTTTTTTCCAAAGGAGCGTAGGAATGCCATGAAACACAGGTTATATCTAAATAAAACTACTAACTTCTCTACACTTGCTATTTCCCTTAAAAGCCTATGGAAAGCTGGAAGGGGAATTCAAGATCAGGACGGGTCCATTACAAGTGTGGGCCAGTTTGTTCAGGGCTAATGAGTTAATTATATGTTTCTGTGGAGCTCAAATTTAAATCTTAAGGCCCAGGACTGTAACTAGAAAATGTGTGTGTGGTGGGGCCATGCCTAATAATTGGAAGCGTGTCTTGAAATCTAAGCATAATCTGTGGAATCTATGAAAAGCATAATCAGGAAAGACACCAGTTGTGAAAACTGGTGGATCCAAATCAAAACTTGTTATGAGACAATGTTTTATTTCTGATCATATTCCTTCAGGTCTTTGTGAGAGAGATGCTTATGTTTTCGCATTCTGAAAATATATGAGTTTGTATTTCCTCTTCCTTTATCTTCCCAGCGCATGAAAAGGTGGTGTGACCTGTAATGACAACAGCCCAACCCGTTGGGGTGGTTACTTCTCCCAGCCACATGGCCCGTGTCCAGTTACAAAACCATCTGATCTCTTGCCAGGTGGCTGAACGCAATTTTAAATAGAATTTAGAGCTCTTATGAACAGAAGGTTTTAAATTTAATGAGTTTCTCTGTAGCAGGTTTTTTAATGTTAAAACAAGGAGACTTTCAGTGTACGAAGAAAGGAATTTTCAGGGTGCTTTTAAAGATAAGGTGACCACATGTTGCAGACAGGACCCTCCCTCTGAGAAGATGGAGCTGCATTTTCTCTGCTCTCTTTAATTACAGCACTGGGGAAACGCTGGGTGGAGGCCTGTATAAAAACAGTCAAAAAGACAGAGCCAAAACTCCAAATGTTCCAGGACTGTTGTTTAAACTGAGGTTCTCGTGTGTGTAGCTTTTCTAAGTTCTTTTGTTTTACAGTTGTAAATTCAATGAGCTTAGTAATAACATTAAAATAACAGTCTAGCCTTTATCTGTGCAGCTACGAGTAATGCCAGCGTGGATGGTATGTTCATGGGTCACTTCATAATAATGCACGACTGGTATTTTTTATTTGGCTTGGCTGTGTGAAGTTTTATTTGGATGGAGAGTCAGGGAAGTGGATTTTTGGGGCAAGTGGCAGAAGATACCATCGAGTTTAGTAGAATCTCTTACGGATGCAGCACATTTTCAGAAGCCAGAAACATTCTTCTTCCTCCTCTGCCCTTTATGAATTTTTTTTTTTACAAAATATGCCTGGGGTGTGAGGGGAAAGGAACATTTCAGGAGCAATAGCTTGTTAGGAAAGGTGCATAGAAAAGCAGTTTATATAGATGCTGGTAGTGTCTGGAGCCTGGCAGGGACAGTAGGGTGTTGGTGTGTGCTGTATAAACAGGAGCTGTATAAACAGGACTTCTTTTAGGAACACAGAGCAGTATCTTGGTTCTAAACTGTTTTCATCTATGAAATGCCAAAGGTAGAATAATCATTCTCCTGTGACTCCTGGGAGCGGGTTCCTATGAGGTCGCTTGTGACAGAACGGCCCCTGGTGCACACACAGTCCCCTCGCTTAGGGCCGGGGCTGTAAAACTGCGGGTGAAGTGATTCACTGGCGAGAACATTGCCTTTTATCTAGAAAATGGGTTCAGTCTGCCCTGACTGCACAAGGTGCCCGTTAGCAGTTGTGTGTGTTTAAGACTGGACCTTACTTACTTGGGACTACTTATATTTTAAAACCGAGTGCGTAGTTAACTGTCTTGCTAATTTGGGGCCTTTGTCTCTATAGCCATATAGGCGAGAAGGAAAGAAAACCACCTCAGAAGATTTTTACTGTATTGAAAATGACTTCTTCATAACCCAGCTGAGAATATTTTGGTCTTGTTTCCAATTAATAAGCCCCATTTTCTTCATAAAATGTTTGCTTTCAGTGAGTAGTGTGACGCAGCGTTCCCCAACTGGGAGAACCATCCAGTGAGCTAAAAAAATCTCCCGTCTGGGGGAGAGCTGAGGATCGTCCCTGCGAACACTCGTGGAGTTCCCTGTGAATGGGCCCAGGAGGTGCCCGCAGTCCCCCTGGGAGGGTGGGCCACGGGCTGCGTCGTGGGACAGGGTCAGTTGTGATGGGACGGTGACAATCACTGGTGGAGACACAGATGAGCCCCAAATTCACGCTTTGTTTTTTGGAAAACACCAGTGAGGTCTGAAATCGCCACCAATCCATCATTTTCATTAGTTGTGATACTGGTTAGAACGTTCAAAAGTCATCTAAAACTAAACTTCTCTGAATAGATGAACAGAGCGGCTTTATGTTTGCGGGACCCCTTTGCTCCGCAGGTTTGTTGATCTGCCAGCGCTAGGGATGTTCCACCAGAGCTCCACACGCTTCTCCCAGGAAGTTCACACGAAACAAGTGCAAATTCCTTGGGTTTCCAGCAAAACAGACACAGCGTTTATAAAACTCACCTAAACTTGTTTCAAAACGTTCCTTGTAACGTCCCCTCTGTTTTACTCCAGGTTCGTCTCTGTGGTGTGAGCAGCAGGCTGTGTTTGCGTTGGTAGCTGTTCGGTTTAGCCATGTTTTAACGTAAACAAACGCTCAGGAGCATCGCAGCTCAGACATCCACGGTGCTTTTACTCTGGGGTCCGAATATTACCTGCCTGCCCAAGTTGCAAGGAGAAACTTTTTTTTATTTGAACCCAGTGGGACGGTGAAGTGTTATTCTTCACGGGGGAACACGGTACCACCCAGACACCCCCTCCAGATCCTCACAGGTTTGATCTTTCCAGCCCCAACTGCTGTGACGGTTGTTTCACACCAGCGACCTGATTTGAGACATCCTCCACCTGCAACAGAAATCTTCGCTAGAGATTTTTACCCATCCCACTCAGCTTGAGCAGGAGCTGGAGCTGCCTGGGGACCTGAGAACTCGGAGCAGACTAAATGGGGGGCTTCGAGGTGACTTTTGTGGAAGAGTTGGCTTTTGTGGCTGCATTGCTCAATCCCGAACAGTTGACAGCCCTTGAGACTCGGTAGGAATTCCATGCAGTTGGAAACCTTTTAAGCAGCGATTTATCAGTAGCAATTCTTTGCCACGGTCATCCTCTTTAAAACTACCTCCGAGATAAACCTGGGGTCCTTTTTAAAGGAATATTCACTGCAGGCTCTTCTCTTTTTTTCTGGTGGTGGGTTTTTTTTTTTTTTTTCTTGTTTAATACTAATGGCTGTTCTGGCTGTGAAACGTATACGTGATGATCTCAGCAGTGTCTTGCTAATCCTGGCCATAGAAGCAAAAAGGCTGATTCTGCACCCAGAGATCTCTGCTGAAACGATTGCTGCAAATCCCCCGCCTGCCAAAGTTTAATGCTGTCGAGGGGAAAATCCTATGGGAAGATCTGCGGGACTTCTCTGCAGCACCCAGCCCAGGCTCAAACAAACTGCGCCCAAAGTCGTCTCCTTCATGAAAAAAACCCGCAGCTTTTGCTCGTGTTCATGGAACGCCCGGAGCTGTGGGTACCTGGCAGCTTGGAAAACTGGACATCATGGTTTTATACTTAGTGCTTATCACAGATACCACTTGATTTTTTTAAATTTTTTTTTTCAAATGTTAATTTGATAAGGGTCTGGGGAAATGCATACACTTCACATTTCCCGTAGAAGAGCCCTTACCTGTTCTAAAACTCCACCGGTATCTTACAGTTTCTTAACTCCCGCTGTAGCATGTGAAATCCTGGGGCGGTGAGAACAGTCGTGGATGGGGGAACGTTGTCCCTGTGCTCGGGGAGTGCGGTGACATTAATCCAGGCTGGAGAAGCCTGTGGTGCTCAGAGGATCAGCCCCGTTCCCCATCCATAGTCTGTGCCTTATTATTTTCCCAGCCGACGTCTGTCTCAGTGCAATCAAATCACTGTCCGGGGGTTCCTACACGTGGCAGATGTTCATACTCAATGGCAGTGCCGGAAGAATCGACGGGTTAGCCTTTTTGTTATAAATATTGTGGTGAGGTGTAATACGGTGGGGAATGTAGGAAACATTTAAGGTGCATGTGAACGTAACTCCCCGTGAAGGAAGGTTTTGGAAATAAGTCAGTCTCCATCTATGTATCTAAATGTAACGAACAGAGATTTCCTAAAGTTGTATTTCGGTTCATTTTTAAAAGGAAATAAATGCATAATTTTCTTTAGCAACAGACTGTGCAAGTTCCTAAAAGTACTTGATTTTAAAAAACAGAAAAAATTAATTATTTCCAGCTGGGGTAATGTACCTGGTATCGCCAGACACCACCTCCTGTGGCTTCTGAGTGGAGATGAGGAGGAGATTTTCAGACTCTGAATGGGGGATTTCGCTGTGTCTGTGCTGAGCGTCAGGAATGCTCGGAGCTGACAAATGTTCTTCTCGTTACCGCTGCCGTAACTGGAACATCTCGAAGTTTTGCCGTGACATTCCTCAGTTGTCACTTTCTTCTTCGGCCCAGCAGAGAGCTTTTTAAAGCCCAGAATCCCGCTTATCCCTGGGCTGAAAGGAGAAATCCAGTAATAGCCACTTAAGGAAGATTTGCTTTTATTAGAAACCTCTAAGCGGGTAACCTACTGTACACAAGTGGATGTAGGGATAGTTTGAAGATGAAATCATGCTGCAATAAAAAGGTCTCTAGCAGTGACCTCTCTGATTAAACGATGCGTGTTACACACAGAGAGTTTGCAGACAGCACCGAGTGAATATTTTCCTTATTTGTTTTAATATGGGTGAAGGGCAAATGTTTGATTAAAGAAAGTTTATGACCTGAAAACGCTAAGAAAATAGCTACGCGCAGAGATTTACGTGTTCTTGGAATGTCTCTGCAGCCGGGTAGCCTGCAGGCTCCGGGCACCATCACCGCTTGTCGTGGGACAGTCTCCGTCTGAGGATTTCGTTTGACCGAGTGGTGTTTTCTCAGGCACAGCACCTCATTTTTTTTTTTTAAAAATAGCCTTATTTTGCCGTGCTGCGATGGTTGTGGGTGTGATATGGTGAGGTGGTGTATCGCCAGGTCTGCCGTTTGGAGCCGCAGGGTGTGCGGCAGCCTGAGGGGCTCTTTAATGCCCCCCCTTGTTTAAAGAAGGGGGGAATTGGGTACTAAAGCTGTATCGCATCCTTCCGCCCGTCTCGGTGATGCCGAGGGATGTCAGCATAAAATCCCTGTCCCTGCACGGAGTCGGGCTGTGGGGTAGAGGCCTGGAGTCCGGCCCGTTGTTGCCCATGTGGTATATTCCATCCCTTCTTAATTATTGCCATTCGTTAATTAATGGGGGTTCTTGGAGGAAAAATTAATCAGGAGATTCTTGAATCGTTTTGCCAGGCAGAAGAGGAAGAGATTTGCTTGCATTTGGCAATATTCCTTCTGGTTCTCTGGGTTTAACTTCTCAACCTCGGCATAGTGAGAGGGCGATGCCGTTCCACGGCGCAGGTTCGTTTAGCACAGAGTTCTTGAAAAAGCAGCTGAGTCGCTTAAAAAGCGAGTTGTTGCTTAGCACAAATTTGTCCAGCTTAATTTCTGCCTACCGTCAGTTTAAAGACACGGGCTGAGGGCTTGTTATTTTAAGCTGCCTGTCTAATTTAGACTTCTAAGCCCAGACTGCTCAACGGTGGCTAGCTGTTTCGGAGCTTCAGATTTGGGTCTTCTCCCTGATACGTTTTAAAGGGACTCAATTTTTCTGAAAATAAGTGTCAGGAGCTTCCTAGGGCCATTCCAAAGGGCCTCTAAAATAACATACTGAAAACTTTGGATGTATTTTCTAGTAACAGCACCAGTATATATATATATACTATGTGTATATATATACTATATATATATATATATACACACCAGCCTTCAGCCTTCCAATATCTGAAGGGAGCCTACAGGAGAGCCGGAGAGGGACTCTGTCAGGAGATGTAGTGACAGGACAAGGGGTAACGGTTTTAAATTGGAAGAGGGGAGATTTAGATTAGATATTAGGAGGAAATTCTTTGCTGTGAGGGTGGTGAGAGCCTGGCCCAGGTTGCCCAGAGAAGCTGTGGATGCCCCATCCCTGGAGGGGTTCAAGGCCAGGTTGGAGGGGGCTTGGAGCAACCTGGTCTAGTGGGGGTGTCCCTGCCCAGGGCAGGGGGTTGGAACTCGATGATCTTTAAGGTCCCTTCCAACTCTAACCATTCTGTGATTCTATGATATATGTGTGTGTATATATATATCCTGATGATGCCTGGGCTGGATGGTGCCATTCTCCCTTCCAGGGGAGAGCTGTGCTTGTCCCTGCTGTGTCCGCAGGGTCACTGGACACACCAGCGTCTCTTCGGCTCAATCTGCCGATGGTCCCCATGCTCGCCCGGCTGGGACGGAGGGGAAGGACGTTTGTGACCTTCCTCTCGGGGCTGCCGTGTGTGCGGTGACAGGAGCCTGTTGGAGCTACTCGCCTGCTCTGAGCTCCATCTCTGCCCACGATGAGTTGCCCCAGAAGCTCTTTGGGTGGCCCTCGAGTGAACTGTCTGCTGGAAGGGATGGCATCAATGAGACACTCTGGATGGGGAATCTTTCGGAGCTCTCATTCGATTCTTACACACACACACACACGCTGTTCTTAGGGGTGTGGGGCAGCGTGTGACTCAAGGTTGTGTGGACCGAGGAGGTGAATTTTGCCCATACTTAGGTTTTCTTTAAGCATCAGCCAGTGAGTTAGTGCTGGTCTTTGTATGATTCACCTAATCCTTTTTATAAATGAAGTTCTTTGCTGCCCAGACGATGAGTGGATGGTAGACAGCACTGGGTTTGTTTTCTTTCCTCTTGTCGAATTAGCCCAACAGGCTTCACAAACGCTGTTGAGGACAGCCACACGCACAGATGCCCAGAAATGTCCTTTCCTCTGAAGACTGTTTTTGTCTCCTCAAGGGAATGTGTGTCCTTTGAACAAAGCACACATGACGGACGCTAAATGTTTTTCTGTGGTACCACCTCTGTCTCGCCCCAGTGTTTATACAGCCATAATAAATGTGCGGGGAGATTCTTGATGCCGCCCGTGCCCCGAGGCAGCTGTGAAGCCTGGACTTTTCTGTCCTTCATCTCAGTGGTCTGGCCCAGACCACCACGATTTATAAGAGGTCGAAGGAGGGTTTGGGGTCTGGCTCTGGGCTCCAGAACTGGGGGAGATGGGGCTCCGCGGCTTCTCCCTCGCCTCCCACCACGGGGTTTCAATGAACAGCCCCTGGAGCGCTCCTCAGCCTGTTTGCTCTGTCTGCGGGGGGTGAAATAGGTGCCTGAATTAAGTCTGCCCGATCCTCACTGCCGAGAGGGGCTTTCTAAAGACGGCAGAGACCCAGCCCCAGCCTCTCGCCGAGGAGCGGAGCCGTGTAAGGGTTTCATTCCTCCCACGGGCTCAGAAACTCCGACACTCGGCCTCGCAAGCGGAGGAGAGGTGTATCGGGGAGAAGTGTGTTCCTGGGCGAGTGGGCTGTAGGGAGGAAGGCAGACACCGTGACTAGAATAATTAAGTGTAATTAAGCATAGCTGAGAATGGATTGAAAGAAATAAAGCACAGCACATGCCTGATCAGCCCACACAATTTACTGTTGGAGGCTGTTGTAAAGACCAGTGACATTGTTTTTTAAAACAGGTTGGATTTTGTCATGGTTTTGGCCGGATTGACCAATCAGAATGACAGATGCCCCCCCCCTCCCCCTCTAAAAAAAAGAAGAGAGGAAGAGATAAAGAGATTTATGAGTTTAGAAAAAACTAAACTACAGGACAGGTTTAATATGAAGCTCTTCACAATTTTAGTTGTACCGTGAGCACACCTTGGATGCACGGTGTTACGGAAGGATCCTGCTGAGCAAGGGGATCTCCAGACGAGAAATAACGGAGCCAGTTCTCGCCCTGGGCGGTTTTCTGGCTGCGGGGAGGCTGCTGTGGACACACGTCCCTGGAAATGCAAGAAGTTATAACACAGAAGGAGGTGGGAGAGCGGAGCATTAGTGGCCTTCAGGGGGTGTGCGGTGGGCAGCCAGGTGGAAGGAGATCTTGCGGGGCAGGAAAAAGAATTGGAAAAATAGGGTTTCCACCCTGCCACGCTCAGCAGGAGCCTCGGCAGCTCATGCCGCTCGTTCTGGCACGGGCGAAGGATGAGAAGGAGAGGACAAAAGAGGTATTTTACTCAATACTATCACGGGTCTGACCGATAATGCAGTAATGCCTTCCGAGCCCGCGTGCGTGCCCACCGTCTGTCCGGCCGCTGCCACGACGCTGGGTGACAGCAGCACCGGGAATGTTAACGACAGAAGCTGCCAGTCCCCCCAGCAGGTGTTAATGATGGATGGCATAAATGAAATTATATTTGAGGTGTGGGCAGCCAGCTGTAAAGTCATCAAACGGGAAAGGTCATGCGAGTAATTTACACCAGAAGTTCTCCGCTCTCAGAGCCGTAGCACGGAATAAATACAGACAAGCAAGAAGAGAGGGTTATTTTTTTTTTTTGTGCGAGGCTGGACCTCTGAGACACGAGCTGTATATCCCCTGTGTATCCCCTTCACAATTCCCTTCATTGCTGATGCCCTGTGCGGAGCTCGGGGAGTAACGGGCCTTTGGCAGAGGTTGCTCTTGATGCTGCCGACTCTTGTCTGAGGTGGGATGGAGGGGGGCTGGGGACGGGCACCCCCCGGGGCTCGTGCAGCTCCTCGGCCGCTGCCTCTGGGCTTGGGCTCCTGAAAGTGCCCGAAGAAATGTGCTGCCCACCTTTTGCTCCGTGCCGATAGGATTTAGGGGCTTCATTTCTTCTTTAGAGGTAGACAAATGTGGAAACAGCGGGGATGTTTTAAGGTGTTTCTGCCTCTTTGCTGGACGTGCCCCGCAGCGCCACACACCCCCCGTGTGGGACCCCGGGAGTGAGTAACTGCATTTTTCAACACTTTCCATGTATTTACACCCCGGTGATCTTTAAAAATGCCTCTCTAACCTGACCGTTTCTAGGCAGACAGGGAGGACCGTGCTGGGCTGTGCCGGCTGCGGCTCCTGCTGTTCCCTGGATTGCTGGGGAAGGTGGAGTGTGAGGGTTGGGGAGGGGAGTACAGGGAAGCCACTGGTTATTTTGGGAGGTGTAAGAGGGGAGCAAACAGCCCGGCTTTCATTTTCCAGCCAGCTGGTGCTGATTCAGGATGTTTTTGCAGCGACAATTGCGTGGAGCTGAGCCACCCGGGGCTTGGTTACACGTTCCGGCCGCAGCTACGTGTGCAGCAGCCTTTTACCTCCCTCCTCCTCTGATTTCTCACCGCCCGGGACACTGGTGCTGCTTTTAGGAGGAGCAATCAGATGGCAGGAGGGTAAGAGAAAGCCAAGACCTCCAAGCTGGGTTTTCTTCTTCATTTTCCCCAGTCTGGTGGGATCACATGCTTTGCTGTAACTATTTCCAGACCTCTCTTCAGCACTTGCAGGACTAAGCATGAGCCTTTGACACATCCCCATGTGATGGGAAAATGCACAAGAATGACACAAACCTTTATAAACATTCTTTGGTGATTCTTTTTTTTTTTTTTTCTATTAAACTAAAGCCAGCGCTTCACGCATCGTTCACACCGTTAGGTCTAATCACACAGAGGGGATAAACCAGCCTTTATGAGATGCTTTCTCGGGTTCTGGTCTCGCTCCGTGGCCTTTTCTATGAACTGGAAATGTTACAAAAGGTGCTGGACTTTCCCATAGGGCCACAAGAAATGCAGCTTTTGGCGGACCCAACATCAGGTGTGCTCCCCCCTTCCTTTCCCTGTCTCTACCCTCCTTGACACTGTTCACGGAGCTCTTCTGACGTGGCCCTGCCGAGGGATTACGCACGGCCAGCTCGGGGGGTGGCAGGCATGGGAGGTGGGAGCCTTGTCCCCAAGGGGTGACCTTGTGCTTCGCTCACCCGTCTGCAGCTCAGGCAGAAACCGCAGCCCTGGGAGAGCAGAGGGGCCCTGTGCTGCAGGACAGTTATTTCCTTATTGTGTATATAACTGGTTTGGAGTCATTTTTGGGACCATCTGCCTTATTTTCTGCCTGCTGGCTGTGGAGCTCGCTCCTTCCACCCAGATCCTGCCACCACGGGGGGGATGTTGGCACAGCGCTTGGTCCTGAGTCTGAAGAAGCCCAAATCACTTCTCTGACTCCCTTTCCCTATCCTTATGGTGGGGATAACAGCTGGAAAGGGACTAGGACTCAGCAATGCAGATGATGTCTTCCGAACATCGGGGTACAGCCTGTATCCACACCCTGCTAGCTCTGCTTTGTGCGTATCCAGCATCTCCCAGTGCCCACCAGCATCCAAAAGCCTGTGATAAAGGGCAATGCAGATGTTGCTGGGCCAGGGAGACCTGCAGGGAAACACCCCCGCTGCCACTTGCAGCACGGGGAGGCTCCGAAGCACAGCCCGGGGAGCTCAAATCCACAGCAAAACCCCTTTAAAATGTAAACAGATCTCTTCCACCCAAATAAATAATTATTTCTGGCCTCAAAAGGAAAAAAAAAAAAAAAAAAAAAGAGCGTGCTACACCTCACCTAGCTCCTGTTGCTATTTCTTCAGTTGCTACACAAACAGTTTTATTTCTGGCTCGCGCCGCATGCCAGGTCCCAGCCCGCTGCAATGTAATCGGGTGTTATTGGTTTAAGCACGTCGGGGCGGATACGGGGGCTTCAGAGCAAAGCCCTTCCAGCACGGCCCCCGGCAGCTGCTCTGCCTGACCCCGGGCACTTTTAGCCCCTCTTGGTGGCCCGAGTGTTTTTCCACCACGCGCAGAAACCCAGATTAAGCCCCGTCAGCACCCTGCTGCCACCGGCGGGGTGGGGGGCTCAGGGTGAGGCCCCCCAGCCCTGAACCCAGCCATGGGGCTCCCTTTGCACTGATGCTGACCCCCAGCCTAACCAGCTTTTTGTGCCTTACATCGCCCACAACCTCTCCCAGTCGCCTTTTTATGGGGTTCAGGAGATCTCAGGCTTTTCATCTTCTTCTGGGTCGCTTTCCCCTCTCCCCCCTCCCCACAGGGTGCTCTTGTTGCTCTCACACCTGGGTGCCTGGGGTTCAATGGGGCCCAACTGCTGATTATTGGCAATCAATGCTGTTAATTACCAGCACTGCTGGTCCTCTCCCCTGGCAGGGAGTAGCTGTGCTGCCGTGGAGGCACAAGGATCGAGAACCACATCTTTGCTTGCTCCATGGTTGATCCCTGTGAGCCCTTTGGTGCTTTGCTCTGGGCTCTGCTCGCAGGTAAGTTGGGTTCCCGACAGCAAGTCTTCTCTGGGTGAATCCCAAGCGGTGGGGTGTGTAAAAGCTATTTTTGGGGGGATGTGTAACTGCTCAGGTTTGTATAAAAGCCTGCAGGTGGGCTTGGTCACGTATATGGGGGTGTTTCTAGGTTATAGCCTTCAATATGTCATTAAAAGCTTGGAGTAGGCTGAGGGCTGAGCCCCCTTTCCTCTCCCTCCCCAAAAATATATGCAATCTGCAGCCAACCTGGCAGGTCCTGAGCAAGCATTGCCCTTTGTTTGCTGCACAAAGCACCCGCAGAGGCTGCGTGGGGGAGACACGGGGACAAACTCTGCCCCGAGGACCCCGTACTTGTGTCAGGGAGAGCAGGCAGCTGAGGGAGCGGGAAGAGCCATCCCAGTGTGGCCATCCCCGTTAGCTGGGCTGAACTGGGAGCATTTGCAGTGTCCCCTCTGGTGTGTGGTGTCTGCCCTGACATAGAGACACTGGTGAAAATCGTCTCCTCCAGCTCACACGTGTCCTCGGTGTGGGGAGTGGTGGTGTGTGGGCTGTGTATGTGCCCCTGGATTAGGGCCAGCCCAGGAGCTGCTTATGCTAATGGTGCTAATCACCATAATCTCGTCACACAAATGCCTCCCCTCTGCTGGCAGGGATTTGGGTTATATGTGGATGCCAGCAGATGTGAGTGCACAGGGAGAGGAGACGCATCTGGGACTCCTGGGGACCCGGCCAGGCTGGGTCAGAGCTCTCTCCTCTGCCCTGCCGTGGGGTCTCGCTCCGTCGTCCCCCCGCAGCGTGGGGTGAGCTGCCGTCCAGGGGCAACGCGCCCCGGGATGCTCGCTTTAAAAGCAGGTCCCTGTAACCCCTGCGTGCTGCCATTCCTCTGGCCTTGCGCCCATCCCATGTCCTTTTCCACTTGATGCCGTGTTTTTCACCCTTCCTGCTGGTGCCTCCAAGGGGATCTCCAGTTCTCTGCGTGATCCTGTGGCTCGCCCGCCCTTGGCTGATGGGCTCAAGCTGGGGAGACTGTCGGTCCATCTCTGAGTCTAATTTATCTTATTTCTTTGTGTCGGGCCTCTGACAATCTTTTTATATCACAAATATTGTGCCCTGCAGAAGCACACAGTCCCTTCTGACCTTCCCGCTCCAACGCCACCTCTTGCTGACGAGGGGCTGAGTCTGTTCAAGTTCATCTCTGTTATTTCACACTCAAAGAGAAGCCTCTGGGCTCCCTATCTCTGCTCCGGAGCCACCCGTTAAATCGCACATGGTGTTGCGGAGGCATGAGATGGGATCTGCCTTCCCGCCTGTCATCGAGGTGGCAGGAGGTGACACAGACAGCTCCGTCCTGCAAAACGTGACACCTTTGGCTGGAGACACCCAGGGACCACCGGGCACGGACCCAGGAGCCGCAGAGCGCTGGGTGCCTCTCCCATGGGGTCCACGGTGCACAAAGGACCCATTTTTATTCAAAAGATTGGAGGCTCTGGGTCTAATCGTGGAGCTGAAATCCCCTCCCCTCTCTGTAGTGCCATCGCTGTGGACTTTCTTAGAAAATAAATAAAATAAATCCGTGTTTAGAAACAGTGATGCGAGGGGTAGACATGAGATGCTGATCGGTCCTTGCTTTGAGGCCCCGGGGCCGCTCTGCCCCTCGTGTGTGCCTTAGGCAAGAATTAATATTTGCTTGTAAGCGCAGAATTCCCTTGTGTGGGATCTGTGGTTTCGCTTGTCGGTTGGACTACATCCCTTTCAAAGCAAATTATTTTAGGAGATAGATATATATTTCTGTATCTCTGAGTAGCGGTTTGTGTGACTGTGAGTTAAGGAAGTACATTTGGCATCATCTCGTGGGCGATGAATCAGGACACAGTTTCCAGGTGGAAAAACCACCCTGTGTTGAGAAAAGCAGCGTAATGGGTCAGCGCTGGGGGGCTTTTGTGTGTTTTTAATGGGCTCCTTCCTTGGGCTGAGGGATCCCTGAGGCCCCGGGGACACTGCCCAAGGTGGACACGTGTAAGATGCACCCACGGCACGATGGTCTGCCCCGTGGGTCTCGCTGAGCGTGGGCCTGGAGGGGTCCAGTGGCCGCGGGCTGTGTGTAGGGTGGCTGGCTGGCCAGGGAAGGGGGAGGAAAACCCTCACACTCGTCAATCAGACAGATATAATCCCGACCGATATTTCCTGACATGTCTTGCAATTACGGGCTCTGTGTGTCAGCTAGAGTATGTCCAGCGGGAAGGGTTCGCGGAGCCGTTCCGCTCGGGTATGCGAGCAACGCCGCAGCCTGCCGGGTGCTAATCTGCCGAGGGGAAGCCCAGCCCTGGAACTGCTGCCTCTTCCCACCGTGTGCCAAGGGGCACTTCTCCTTCTCCTGGCACAGAAGGGTGGTGCCAGTGGGCAATATCCCTGGCCAGGGACTGATACTGCCAGCCAGGAACATCCCCTGCCCTGGCAGGGTTGGGAGAAAGGGTCTCCATCTAAATGCTATTGCTCCGACTCGCGGTGACACAAGCAAATGAAGGGTGGAGAAAATTCGTGGTTGCTTTTTGGGCAATAAATCCAGGTCATAATAGCTCCTTTCATCCTAAAGGATCCCACAGTGCTTTATAAATAGATACGCAAACCATGCACAAGGATCACTTCCAAGAACTGAGACGCAGCCACTTCCTGGGAGAGCGGAGTGGAGCCGGAGCTCCCAGAACGACGGAGCTCTGTGTAAAGCAACCCCGAGAGCTGGGCTGGCTGCTTGGGGGACAGCAGGCTGGCCTGTCCCTGTATCCCACCGTGTCTGTCATCTCCCTCACCGACACAGAGAGCTACACTGCGCTCCCTTTGCATGGGGAAAAACTGGCAATGCTGCACTTCCCGTGCTACCTCCTGTCCTCATCCCAATCCCCCCGTTGCTTTATGAATGACATTAGTAGCTGCAATGGGGATTAACAATATCTTTTCAATTCAATTACCCCTATCCTAAAAGCATGTGGGATTATTTAAAGCTATTATAATTTTTTAAGTGGGATAGCTTTTCACCAGCCTCATGCTTGTACAAATCTACCCGGGGAGAACAGGATGCATACAGCCTTAATGATCATTACCCTAATCTTCACGGTCTAGTTTTCCTGGTAACTCTGCTATAATCAAATAACAATCTAGTTTATCGCTTGCCGGGGAAAGCGCGTTAGCAGATCAGCCACTTGTGTCACGTAGATGTAAAGGCTCAGCCTGCTGCCGGCTGTTGCTTTTTTTTCCCCTAATGGAGGTGGGAATGGAAGGAGGGGAAAATTGCTTCCCCTTTGCATCCGGATGGATTTCCTCGTGGCCGAGGAGGAGAGGTCACTGCTGCTGGGTTTGGTGCTCGTAGAGGGTTTTGGGGCTGTATTTTTTTTTTTTTTTTGGAGCCAGCTCTGATGGGCTGTGGAGAAGAGGTTGCTCCTGTGGTGGTTCTTCCTCTGCATGATGGGTGGGGAGTGGGTGGATGGCAGAGGATCTGGCTGTGCACCACGCTCACATCCCTCTGCCTCCGGAAGATCACAAGGGAGATGGGTGTCTCGGTGCTCCTGGGTCAGATTTTAATCGGTTAATAGAGAACCTGGAAATAGGTGTCCAAAGCTGAGGACCAGCCTGGTTCCAGCCTGTCTGCGGGATTAGGAGAGAGAGTTTTGCTGTGGATATGTCGGCCAGAGGCTGGCTGCTGCCATGTCCAGCCCAGACGGTCCCCAAAGCCTTTGGCAGGTCCTGTGCCATAAATCACCGTGTTGGCCTATTTCCTAGTAGGGCCTGGGGACGTGCCGTGGGAAGGGGTGAGCGGGGCTGGGTGACAGCACGTAGAGACCCCCTCTTCTCCTGTGATGTGGGGAGAGCCCCTGGGGGAGAGCAGCCAGCCCCCAGCCCAGCGGGACGGCTCCCCTTTGGTGGTGGGGGGGACACACGGGTCGGGGGCGTATCTGCGTCGCACTCCGGGACGGGGACCCTAAATCTATCCTGAGGACTCTCGGGGCTCCGTCCAACACCCCACGCGTGTCGCACACTGCTTTCCCCACCCCACCATCGTGCGTGGGGGCTGCGGGAGCCGGACCCCCCCGGGGGGAGCGGGGCGGGCGGCGGCGGCTGCGCGGGGGCCGGGGGCCACCTGGTGGCGACTGGACCGCGGCGACACCGGTGAGTCGAGCTCTGCAACGGGCTGGGTGCCCTCGCAGTCCCCCCCCCCCCCCCCCGCCCGGGCACCCTCCCAGGCTGGAATGCAGGAGGGAAAGGGGTCTCCTGGTGCCCGGCGGGGGCTGGGGGTGTCCTCCTCTGCGCCTGTCGGGAGCTCTCTCCCCGGAGGAGTAAGCCAGGAGGTTTCCGTGGGAAATCTGGGACACGGGGCTCCCAAAGGGTGCCCCCTCGGGAGTGCTGTTTGTCTTTGGAATAGCTGAAGGGTCGGGTTACAAAGCAAATATGAATGAAACTAAAGGAAACCGAGTGGCGAAATGGGTCAATCGTTTTCCTTTGACCAGATTCCTCTGCAAAGGAAAAACTTGAGCTTCGAGGCTCCTTTCCCCAGACGCGCGGAGACGAGCCCGAGTGAGGGGAGGCAAATGCTGGGAAAACCCCACCGAGCTGCTGGCAGTTTTAGAGAGTTTCCCCTTGAACCCCGCAGAGCGGCGGGAGGCCTCATCCTCCTCCCGGCACATCGCGGCATAAGCGTTTGCAGCGAGAAAAGTGGAATAATTCCAGAGACGAGCCCGAGTGAGGGGAGGAAAACACTGGGAAAACCCCACCGAGCTGCCGGCAGCTTTAGAGCATCTTTGATTTGTGATCTGTTGTCACAAGGTACATTGGATCTAACTCTGACCCCTCCCAAAACCCCTTGTTAATTGGGGTAAAGGACACAGGATCAGACTCTGGGAGATGCTGCAAGTCCCAGAATTATTCCGCTTTTCTTGCTGCAAACGCTTACGCCGCGATGTGCCGGGAGGAGGACGAGGCCTCCCGCCGCTCTGCGGGGTTCACAGGGAAACTCGGGACCCGCAGCCAGAGGCACCCACAGCTCGACAAGAGTTTTATTTATAAAGCTGCCAGCGCCGGGTGTAGGTTTACTCACTCTCCCATCTGGTGACTATCGCTGCCACCTCCTGACAGACGCTCCGTCTCCTGCTGCTAATGACGTACTTTGATTAGCTGGATCCGCTGCTTCGCCCAGTTATTGATCACTCACCGGTTAAAAACTGGCTTGTAAAAACATGAGCTGCCTTTTTTTAACAGGTGGAGTGGTTTTATTGCCTTGACTTAAAAAAAAAATCCATCAGGATATTATTGATCACAGATCAGATCTGTGGACCAGATGCCTCCTGCTCCGGTGCAGGCAGCTCTGCCTGCGCGCAGGGACCGGCAGAGGTTATGGCTTGCTCTTCTCTGCCCTGCCCCTCTCAGGCTCTGGATTCTGCTTGGTTTTTTTCTGGCAGCGGCTGCTTGTTGAGGACGTAGTGTGGACCTTGAGTACCGTGGGCCTGGCGTTCCCTCTCCCGAACGCTGCAGTCAGTTTCTTTTGCTGCTGCTTTCCTTTAGTTGCCAACAGAAGAGGGAAGTCCCGCTTCCAGGGCTTGTTCTGTCCTTGTGACACCAGTGAAACTGCTGACATCAGTGCAGATGGAGACGGTGGTTTCTGAGCAGGACCCTCCACCGGCGCATCTCAGAGAGGCTTCCAGAACTCTTTGTGGTTCATGGTGAGACTGGATCCCACGTGTGGCTTGGGGCTGCTTGTCCCATCACAGCCCCATGGACGTGGCTGCTGGATCCGCAGGGCCTGGGAGCGTGTCCTGCCCCTCGCCGCCCCGGTGGCGCACAGGGTGGGCTTGTGTGTGTGGCTGGATGGCACCAGCCTGCCAAAAAGCAGGGCCTGGGCCTCAGGAGATTCCTCCGGCCTCTGCCGTTCGCTCTTGGTATGGCTTTGGGCATGATTCTTCATCTCTCTTCCCCAGGGCAAACCCAGTGCTTTTTGTGGGGGTAAGAGAGGGATGAATGTCAAAAACCACCCGTTCTTTACTTAGAAAACAGGGATTATCAGTGACAAGCGGGCTCTGCCTTTTATGTCTGTAAAAGAAAAGTCTTGATTTCCCGTTGCGCTCCAGTTGGTTGGATTTTGCTGGATGCCAGGCAGGTCAATGGCACATGGCACCTCGGCACGGATCCCTTCCCTCTCGGCCTCCTCGGTGTCTGCGTTGGATTCTGGACCGAACATGGAAACGGGTTCATTGGTTACCGCCGGGATGGCCTGTATTCTTTCTCGGACTGGTTTCTCATCCTTTCCCCTGACGCTCCGCGTGCTCGTGGTGGTGTTTACATCCCTCCTCTTCCCGGGAACTGGTTATGGATGGAGCGGTGGGCGAGCGAGGTGTTTGGGTGCCAGCAGCGACCGACTCCTCGGAGCTGTCTTTTGTCACCGGTCGGGTCGGGGGGGGGGGGAACACACCAGACGTTTCAGCTGGGTGTCACTGGAGGGGGGGGACACACACGATGACACCGGGTACACCAACCACCCGTTGGCACCCCGCGGCGGGTTCCGGGTAGGCGGCGAGTCCCGCATCCCTCCGGGACCCCCAGCGCCGATCCCCCCCCCCCCCAGCATCCGCAGCGCAGGAACCAAACACACACACACACACACACACACCCCCCCGCCCCAAATCCCCGGGGGAAAAGGCGGCGGGGCCGAGCCCGCTGCCCGCCCCGCCCCGTCCCTCCCCCGGCCCCGGGGCCGGCGGCGGCGAGGCGCTGACATCAGAGCCGGGCCGCGCCGCGCCGGGAGGAGGAGGAGCCGGAGCCGCACCGGAGCCATCGCTCTTCCCGGGGCCGGGGCGCACCGGCGGGGGGCGGCGGCGGCGGCCGCGCTGCTTTACCCCCCCGTCCCCCCCCCCCCCCCGTCCCCATTCCCCCCGTCCCGTTCCGTTCCCACCGGGCTCCTCCGGCCACCCAGTCCCGGAGCCCGCCCGCCCGGCGCGGCCCGCCCGCCGCCCGCCATGCTCTCCGGGGCGCCGCCGCCGCCGCCCGCCGGCTTCCCCAGCCCGCCGCCCCCCCAGCCGCCGCCGCCCCCGCCGCCCGCCGCTCCCCCCCTCCACGGGCCGCCGCCGCCGCCGTTCCCGGTGAAGGGCGGCCTGCAGATCCGGAAGAATGCCATCACGGACGACTACAAGGTCACCACGCAAGTGCTGGGGCTGGGCATCAACGGGAAAGTTTTGGAGATCTTCAGTAAGAAGAGCGGGGAGAAGTTCGCTCTCAAGGTGGGAAGAAAAAGGGGGGGGGGGGGGGTTCCCCCCGACGGGGCTGCCCGGGGCCGGGGGGGGGTGGGGAGGGACGGACACACACGGGGAACCGGAGGGGCGGGCGGCTCCGGGCTGCCCCCGCCCCGCCGCGGAAGGGGCAGGAGGAGCGGGCAGCGGCCTGACAGTGATGGAAGATGTCTGCTGTGGGGCCCGAGGGGGGGTCCCCGTGTGGGGGGGGGGGAAGCCGCGCACGGGAAAACGGGCAGCGACAGCGGGAACCGGGAGCGGGGCGTGCGGGGACAATGGAGCCCGGCCGGCCCGCCATGCTTTAATGTATGTTTTTCCCCGTGAGGAGCACCGAGACGTGGCTTTCTAATGGGAAACGAAGCAAAATGACATCTCGGTAGCACACCCTGGGGGTAGGGGGGGGTCCGGAGCGGAGAGGACCCTTGGTCTGGCTGGTGTCACCCTGCGGGGTCCCCATCCCAAACCGTGGGGTCCTCATCGCAAATTTCGGGGGTTCCCCCCTCGTACCACTGTGGGAAAACGCAGGTGGTTGCCCGGGGGTCCCTGCGTGATGCTGGGGCTCTCCTGGCCCCCGCTATACCGAACGGTGTGTTATACCGAGCGGTTGTCGTCCCCTGCTTTGGCCAGGGAATATTTCAGCTTTATTGTGTTTACCTCCTGTCCCTAACTTCTGTTTGAAAGCTCCGTAGGTAAATAGTGGCTGCAAAGGTGTATTTTGGCACGTGCCGGGTGATGCGATGCTTTTCCTTGTTTTCAGCGGAGGTTTTTGAGGGAAGGGGGGAAGCGTGTGTCCCTGCCGCAGGGACTTTGGGAAGTTTGAATGGATTCACGACGTGCCGGGTGACGCGGGTACAGGCAGTCTGCTTGGTGGGAGCGCCGTGTTCCCGAGCATCCATGCAATTTGTGCCCACGCATGAGCTGTTCAAACCCTCGGCATTACCCTGAGAACCGTGAAGGCTAAAAAACCTCCACCTCAATCCATAACCCCCCCCCCCCCCACCTCTTTTGTTTTTAAAGCTGCCCATCTGTTGGTATCTGAGATCCCGAACCTGAATGAATGAGCAAGTGGCTTTGGAGGCACGAGTCGTGCCACGGGGATGCTGGGGTCGGCACGGGACGGTGCTAAACCCCTGTGGTTAAGGAGGTTGGGGTTCAGCCGAGTGATAAAAGTTTGACTTTTCCTTTGGAAACGCAGGCGTTTCTCGTGAGTAGCCCCGTGTTGTACTCCAAGATGACATGTATTGTCATCTCGTTCGGTTGGAAATCAGTGAAATCCTCTTCTGTTTTGACAGACGGGCTCCTCCTCGCTGCTGCAGTTGACTCAAGTATTTAAAGCGCGGATTCCAGCACTTCCCTTTTGCAGCCCCGAAAGGGGAAGGATGGCAGAAGAGACCCGGCTCTGTGGTTCCTTCCTGCCCTGGGACGGTTGGGGCCTGGTGCCGTTAATGCTGCCCGTACCCGGTGGTACCCCCGGGGCTGGTGGTGTTATGCTGCCTGTACCCGGTGGTACCCCCGGGGCTGGTACTGGTATCACTGCCCGTACCCAGTGGTACCCCCGGGGCTGGTGCCCTTAATGCTGCCCGTAGCCGGTGGTACCCCTGGGGCTGGTGCTGGTATCGCTGCCTGTACCCGGTGGTACCCCCAGGGCTGGTGGTGTTATGCTGCCTGTACCCCGGTGGTACCCCCGGGGCTGGTGCTGGTATCGCTGCCTGTACCCGGTGGTACCCCCGGGGCTGGTGGTGTTATGCTGCCTGTACCCGGTGGTACCCCCGGGGCTGGTGCTGGTATCGCTGCCTGTACCCCGATGGTACCCCTGGGACTGGTGCCCTTAATGCTGACAGTACCCGGTGGTACCCCCGGGGCTGGTACCGGTATCGCTGCCCGTACCCAGTGGTACCCCCGGGGCTGGTGCCCTTAATGCTGCCTGTACCCCACAGTGCCACATGTGGGGTCAGGATTTACTGCCAGGAGCCACGTCGGTTCCTTGCCCGTGTTGCAAAGCCCCTCGTGGAGCTTGGGGACCCCGCGCTGCAAGGTGGGAGGGGGGTGCATATCCCCTGCGCGGCTCTGGGAGGGCGAAGAGCGTTCGGCGCTGAATCTCTGGTTTGGAAAAGCGTCGGTCGTCCTCCCTGTCCCTTGCCCCGGCCTCTCCGCACGTCGCTGCCGAGAGGGGAGCGCTCAGCTGAGGGCTTGGACCTCTCTCTGGCTCTCCGTCCAGCGGCACAGCTGCTACTGTCAGCGATTCCTTCCAGCCCCCTAAAAACTGCTACGCTGTGAGTTTGGGCTCTTGGAGGAGCCGGTGTGTACCCGGCTTGTCCCGCCGAGGGTGAGCTACAGGCTCGGGATATTCGGGTGTTGTGTTTGGACTGATCTGCCGAGCCCAGGCTCGGCGGGGGTGACTGCCCCAGACGCGATGGGTGCTGACTTCATCCCCTCCTCCGGGACGCAGCCGGGATAACGTCTCTGTTCGAGACCTGCGGAGAGGTATTTGGATCCGAATTACTCATGGGCTGCATCAGTGTGGAAAGATGACCTAAAGCAGGATCCACAGAAGTGATTGCATCGCGTTGTCATGTTTCAGATGATGCTGAAAAGAATCCTGGTGGCCCGTCGCCAGGAGCCGCAGCTGAAATCTCTCTGTGCTGCCTGCTTCGGCTGTGCAGCAAACCTTTCCATTTGGAACGTTGCTCTTTACATCTACTATTCCAAAACCTTGTATAATAACGCAGTCCTCCACCGGAGGGAAACAGTTGTGTCTCTCCCTGATATTAACGGTGTTTTTCTGCTTCTGCTGTGCTTCTTTTTGGATCAGGAGCACCTATAATGTTGTTAAACCTCCTTCTCCCAAGCAGAGGGATGCTTTTAGGTCAGGGTTTCGCTGAGGGTCACTTTGCTTAAGAGAACTTTTCAGTGCTCTGGGAAAGCGTGAGCTTGGAGACACCGTTCCAGCAGCCGTGAAAATGTTACAGCCAGTTTTCTCCTCCTTCCCATGCAACAGGCCGTGGCAGAGACGCGGCATTAAATAAAACGGTGCTTTGTGTGGGTTAAGGGACGGCAGTTTTATTTGCTGTGTAGTACCTAGGTGAAAACAGGAGATATTCCTTTGCTTGTCTCATAGGTCGTTATTCTTTATTTTGCTGGTTTCCCCCCACTAATTTTATTTTATTTTCCCCACACTGAGCAATACCTGAAGCGTGGCATCCCTGAATTACCCGGTGGGAAGAAGGCCACCGACGGTCCCGGTCACCTGTGACTTGACCCTGTTTGACGCGTGGTGATTTACTGCAGGGTGAGAACCTAAAGCCCTGCGGAGGAGTGATGAAAAGGGACTGAAATGCGAGGCCTGGGTGGTTTCTTCTCCCTTTCTTCCTTGGTGTGATTTATTCGGACACAAAATTAGGCTTGTAATTTCGGCAGAGCCTGCTGTATGTAGGTCAGCGCTGGCCTGGCTTGGCGGTGTTCGCTGTGGTCAGGCTGTTGGCATTAGTGACGCAGGCTGCGACGGTGGGGCTGCCTACCATAAATTCCACTTTTAAGACTAATCTTTAGGCAAGATACTGGGCTGATGGCTGGCTCTCTTAATTCGGTGAGGAAATCTCAGGTAAGCCGGACCAGAGAGCGGGGGGCCAGTAATAGCGGGTGGCGAGTTCTCTGTTGTACGCGTCAATTGATGGAGCTCTTCCTGGAGCAGGTTTCCTTTAAAACAAATTAGCAAACCTCACTCCTAACCCCCAGCTTCAAAGCAGGAAGCCCTCACCTGGATTGGTGAGCTTGGAAGAGCTGGAGGAGCTTCGCAGGGCCACGGGCAGACTGCTTGCAAACTTGCCCCCTCCCTGGCAGCCCTGTTTCGGGAGCATCCTTGGTGCTTCGGGGCGCGTTTGCGAAACACTCTCAGCCTCATCAGGTAATAATCTGTGAGCGATGGTTCTCCTGATGGAGAAGGAGGAAGGAGCCCAGTACTTTTGTGGTTTATTATTCCTGTGAGATGCCTGTCGTGGAAATAGGGCAGGCGTCCCATAGCTGATAACCGGGCAGCTCTGTGGATGAGCCCTGGTGTCGCTGGTGGCCTCGTGCTCTCTCTGCCATCATGCCCTGGGTTCTTCACAGAGACCTTTAGAGGAGCAAAGCACCCTGTTTCCTGTGCCTTCCCGCAGCTTCATTTGAGATCAAATGCTTTGTCCCCCAGAAAATCCAGCTGGAAAAATAACGCCCAAGTGATGGAGTAGATGAAGATCCTGGACGTACCCTCATGGGAAGGAACTCGCTGTGTGTCTGCTGTACTTCTCTCTGGGGGGAATTTTTTTTCTTTACTCTCTACCATGTATTTTATATAACCAGAAACATCTTTGCTGTGGCCGTCTGTGCACGGCTGAAAAGCTGTGGAAAGTGTAGTGATATCACTGGGACTTTTCCAAGGCAGTGGTTTATTATCTCATTGACCAAAAGAGTCTACTGACTTGGGGTCTGAGTTTGTTTAAACAATTTGGGATTTGCTTTAATCTCTTTTGAATACGTGACATGTTCTGAGCTATCCAACCTACGGCTGAGATGGACTGATAACGGCCTGGGAGCAGGGGCTTGGTTTTTGCTTTGACACATGCTCAGGAAGTGGCGGGGTTCTTCCTCTTAATAATAATATAATGGCATCAGCTCTAGGTCTTGCAAAACAGGGTGGGTGCTTCCCACGTTTTCCGAGGTGGGGAACTGAGATGCAGTGATTTACTGAAGGTCTCGCAGCCCGTCAGAAGCGGTTCTGGGCTTAGGAGCGGAGCTGCTTGCTCCGGGATGAATCCTTCCCGGGCAGCCATCCTGCAGGACGAAAATACAGCCGGTGTGTGTGATTCAGTAGCCAGATACAGCCAGGTAAAACGATTAATTTCTCATTGACACTGAGCTCCCGCTGGCCTTCGGCGAGGTTTCTGCCATCTGCCAGTGCCCACGTTGGGAAAGCCTGATGTACAGGACGTGACGGTCTGCGGAGACGCTGGCTCTGCCCGTGGGCAGCCGGCAGGAGAGCGGGGCTCTGTCAGCCCCACGCTGCCTATTCTACGGCATTTAAACCAGCGTATAAATAATTTGAAGCTGTGCAGACCGAGAGCCAGGTCTCCTCACGCGTTGGCTGGATGATGGATAGGCTCAGGTGATGAAAACTCCCAGGAAGTTCCGACCTAGGGAGCCTGAAAGAGCGAGGTGGTGGCTTCTCTCGTGCCAGAAACCTCCAGGATGTGCTCTGGGATCCCACGGGGTGGATGAACTCCTGACGGCTGCTGCGGGGTTCGCAGGGCGGGTACGTGGGAGGCATCCGGAGGAGCAGCCGGGTCGGAAGTGGCCGTTTTGCGGTCCCCGCTCATGGCGAGCAGCGTGGCTCCGGGTTTGGCATCTCCTGAGCCTTCCTGGTGGGCTCACATGCCCCACACCGGGGTGGTCCAAGGGCTTTGCCACAGAGATGCTGTTTTAAAACCCATCCCTTCGCTGGGGTTGCACCCTGGGCCGAGAGCCTGGGTGGAAAGAGCCCTCCTTCACGGAGAAACCCTTTCCCCCTGCTAGCTCCCGACGTAACCGGCTTCCCGACCTGCCGACGGCCCTCGCTCGACGGCAGAAGTCAGGCTCCTCTCCAAGCGCAACTGGCCCCGCGCGTCTGGCCTCAAGTTGCAGCATTCAGGCAGCATGACCTCACCTCCTGGTTTCCAAGAATAACACGCTGCCTCCCTCCTTCCCTCCCCTCCGCTGCGCCGGGGCTGTCTGCCGCGGCCGAGGGTGGCTGCCGCAGCCCCGCACCGGGGGCCCCGCTTTTGCCAGGCACCCCCATGTCTGCCCCGTGCCGTTCAGCTCCTCTCTCTGCTTTGGGCAGGGGTGCAGGCAGCAAAGGTGAGGCAGGAACCAGGAGAAGGGTCTTCAAGGACCAGGAGAAGGGTCTTCAGACCAGGCTGGACGGGGCTTTGAGCAACCTGGTCTGGTGGGAGGTGTCCCTGCCCAGGGCAGGGGGGTTGGATCTCAATGATCTTTAAGGTCCCTTCCAACCTGAACCATTCTATGATTCAGGGACCAGGAGAAGGGTCTTCAGGGACCGGGAGAGGGTCTTCATGACCCGGCTGGGTTTGGAGAAGGAAAGGTGGATCCATGAGGACCAAGGTGATCCCTCCACCAGCTCCAGAGGCTGGCACAGGAACACAGCTTTGCTCTGACTGCTCCCCGAGAAACCCGTTTCGAGCCTGGGCGGTCACGTTGAGCCAACGTTTCAGTGTGGTCCAGAGATGTTGAGCGTCATGGTCACCTCTGGTAGTGACATTGGTGTTGGATTTGAAAAGCCCCATGACCTGTACCCCACTGAAGGTGGCCCCCATCCCCTCTGTAGATGCCCCTCGTCTTTCTTGGCTGCAGGATGCTAAAATCTATTTTTCTTTCAGCTCGGGCTGGCACGAGGACTGCAGCGTGAGTGGCGCCTGGAGGCTCGTTTTAGAGGGGGGTCCTTCTCCACGGCGGGTCCACCCCGGAGGAGGACGGGGAGCAGCACGGGGGGGTTAGAGCAGGGCACGCAAGAGCGAGCCTGAATGCGGGGAGCTGCAACAGCCTTTTAAGCTGTTGTTTCTTTATACCTCAAGGCTGAGTCATTTCAAAGATTTCAGCCTTTTAAGATTTTACCAATTTGAGGTAGGGATTATAGCAACCGGCCGGTTTAATGGTTGCATTAACTCGCTGTTTCCTTCGTGGCCTCGGGAAGGGACTAAACAGCCGTGAGTCCATGAGTGCTGCTACATCCCCCTGACCTGAGAGGACCTGAAACATGAGTTTTGCTGGAGATGCTGTGAGCCACAAAAATGGCATTTGGAAGGTTGTTGGGATGGTACCGGCCGTTGGGAGGAACGGGGTACCAGTGTGGCTCCTCTCTGAGCACTGCTGGGAGCACGTGGAGCTCTGCTGTGGCTCCATCTTCGGCCTGATGCTGCCGGGGAAGATGACAGCATCTTCCCGTGATTTGGGGTGTGACATTGATGCCCTGCTTTTGCTGTGACAAAGCGCATTCTCCCCGCGGAGAGGGCAGGTGAGCACCTTGGCTCGAGCGGTCTGCAGCTGGCACAGCCTTTGCCGTCATATGTAATGAGATTATTTAAGCTGTTGGCGTCAGGGCTGCATGTGATTATGTGCCTTGGCGGTCCAGCGAGCTGTAGCCTAAACTAGAGATAAAGTTCAAAATGCAAGCCCAGATCTGAATGTTCCTGGGGCGCCCAGCCAGGCTGGGACTTTGCAGCTCTGCTCTGCTTAGATATCCTGACCCGGTTGGGGCTGTAGATTTGGGATCAGTGGAGGGATGGACTCGTTTCCTTCGTCATCATAATTAACTTTGCTGCCTCGCTTTGTGTGCCCTCGGCTGCAGGCAGCTCCCTTGGGCCCTCCTCTTCAACGCAACCTCTCCAGCTCTGCTGGCCATGGAAGAAGGGGGTAAATTGGGCTGGGGATCGTTGTTGCCTTACTCCTCTTGTGCTGAAACAGGTTAAATTTCTGCACTGTCCCCGTCCTAGGGGATACAGCACCTCCTGGGTTTCCATGGGACAGACACGGGTGGGAGCATCTTCTGCTGGGTGTTCAGAAGTGCTGTCCTCCCGGCGTCCTCAGGCCCTGGTACCCGGCGCTGAGCTGGGGCAGCCTCCTGAAGGGCTCCCTGGACCTCCTGCCAAATGTGTGTTTTCAGGGAAATGCGGCTGGAACACGAGCTGGGGCTGCTGTGGAAATTTGGCAGCACGTCCCCTCAGGCTGCGATTCCAGTAGCCGCAGTTCGTCCCTTCTCGTGCCCGTAGGTGCCGGAGGGAGCTGGATCCAGGCAATGCGGCTCAGAAGTGGGGATGTGGCATCCTGGGCATCTCGGCTGGGCTGGGGGAGTGAAAGCAGATCCAAACAAACCCAAAAGTATGTATATTATCCTCAGCCTAACTTAAAAAAATAAGTAAATAAAGTAAAAAAGCAGAGGGGAGCCGGTCTGGTAACAGGGATATGTTTTTATTTTCAGTAGAAATGACAGCCTTATTGCGTCTACCAGCTCTGTGTGGAAGAACAATTTTAATGTATTATATTTCCACTTGTTTTAGCAAAAAGGCAGGGACTGTTCCTGCTTGCGGGAGGGAGTCAGCACCCGTCCTCTGCAGAGTGCTGGCTCCTGCAGCTCCTGTAGCCGCTGCTTTCGGACACGGCCGGGCTGCGAGAGCCATCGTCACCTGGAGCAGCCTCCTCCGGCCAGCCCGGTCCCCTCCAGGCTCTGGAGTGTCTCTCTTCTTCCTCTTGAGCCATTTCACAACCTCGCTGCCCATCGCGGATCTCTAAGAAAACCCCAGGCGGCTCTTGCACAAGGGTCTCTGCCGCCGCGGTGCTGGGAAGGGTGGGCTCGCCAGGAAGCTTGAACCCGGGTTATCTCCTGGAAGTCATCGGAGCTGCCAGTCCGGCATTTTTGGGTGGGTACCTCCTGTGCCATGGGCAGAGCAGCACCGGTGTGGGGACAGGGCTGTTTGGGGGATCTTGTAGCCCCTAGTTGGCACCTGCCTGGGCTCCTGGCGAGGACGTTGTCCCCTTTGCTGGCCCAGGAGCTCGGCAGGGGCTTCCCAATGCCTTTGCTTTTAACCTCAAGGCTTTTTTCATTCAAGGAATGACCCTGTTCCCACCGTGAGGGTCTGTGATTTTATGTCGGAGCAGGACTGCTGATGCCTCTCTCCCCTCCCGCCCTCCTTATTCCACTTTGGGGAAGAATCTCCCAGTATCTTCTGTTGTGAGGAAGAGCCACTGATAAAGAGCAGGTCTCTGCCAGGACAGGAGATGCTCCGTGGGTGACGGGATTCAGCAGGGAAGTGCTCCAGGTCCTGCGGGGTTTGGAGGTGTCCTGGTGCTCTTGTTCCCCAGCTCCTGGCTGCCAGAGGAGACGATGAGCCGGGCCTTGAGCGTGTGTCGTTAGAGATGCAAATGCTGGGCTGATGAAGCCTGGGTGAGTAAGATGCCAGGGAGTTCATGAACGGATTAAAATGCGGTATTTACATGCTGCTGAGCAGCAGCTCCGGCGCCTCCTGGGCGGCTGCGGGGCAGGAGGGTTGGGAGCTGGAGCCGGAGCTGCTCCCCGGGAGCTTTGGAGCAGGTCTATGGCTCACACCCTCTGCTGCAGTCTGGAGGGGTCCATCGAAGGTGGTGATGGTCTCCGTGTGCCTCAGCAGGCAGTGCTTTGGGCTGATACTCCTATTTCTGGGTGAGGACCTGCAGGGCAGGGAGGGCTCTGGACCTGCAAGTTTCAGCTAATGAGGGCAAAGAGAGCGTTTTTTGGCTGCTCTCGGTGTAGCTGGTTAACTCGGTTTTGTCAGGCTCTGGCAGTAAGGGCAGCCTGTGTTTGGCAGGACAAGCACCTCTGACTTTTCCCAAAACGTCCCTTTTGTGGTTCTTTCTCCCCAAAGACTGTGCTGAAACAACCAGGTGAATGTCACTGGAAGGAGGGTTCAGCTAGGATGTGGTGGTGATGCCTCGAGGGTTTTAGGGACTTAACTCCTAACCAGCAATGAACATACAGAATCATAGAATCACAGAATGGTTAGAGTTGGAAGGGACCTTAAAGATCATCGAGTTCCAACCCCCTTGCCCTGGGCAGGGACACCTCCCACCAGACCAGGTTGCTCCAAGCCCCCTCCAACCTGGCCTTGAACCCCTCCAGGGATGGGGCAGCCACAGCTTCTCTGGGCAACCTGGGCCAGGCTCTCACCACCCTCACAGCAAAGATTTTTTCTGGTATCCAATCTAAATCTCCCCTCTTCCAATGTAAAACCATAACCCCTTGTCCTGTCACTACACTTCCTGACAAAGTCAGGAGCTTGTAAACATCTGGAGCTTGTACCCACCTCCACTCCAGACCCTCCCAGCAGCCTCGGAAAGAGCCTTGAACTTGACTGTGTGCGAAGCGGGGGGAATGCAGTGGGGGTGATGTTCATACGGGCTGTTGAGGAATTAATTTCTCTCTCTCGCTTAGGAAACGGAGGTTCTGCAGACTCGACGCGTTGCTCCAGGCGTTGCAGGGTTGGTGGCGATGCCAGGGCTGCCACTTGCCAGTGCGCTCGTCCGCTGCAGGGGGGAAGAGGGGGCTGCGGCTGAGCCACACAAAGCCTGGCCTTGTCTGCTCTTTGGCTCCCCCCAGCCCTAAGCCCTTTTCGTGAATAAGTGGAATTGAAAAAAGCTTAAATTCATACAAAGCGGGACCCGGGAGCCCCCGGCCAACCCCGGGGAGAGCAGCTTCCCCTGCCCACCCCCTGCCCCGGGGCTGTCTGTGCTCCCGGGGACCCCGGTTAACGCTGCCCCGGGGTGAGCTGGTGGGTGTAGGGGCTGCCTGACGGTGTGGGGCTGTTGGGTGGGCTTTCTTTTTAAAGCCTGGGAATGCCCAAGATGAACAGCCCAGCCTGCTGGGGAAGCAGCAGTAGCTGCAGGAGTAGGGTTTGGGGTTTTTTTTTGTTAGTTTGTTTAAATCTCCCTGCTTTTATCCTTTTTTTTTTTTTTTTTTTTTTCCCCTTTCCATTCTAATCTAACAGGCAAAGTGTGTCCAAAGCACTTGCTGTCTGTCGCATTTGGTAAGAAATCAAGGATCCTGCTGGTAAACAGTGTCTAGCAGTTGGGTGCTGGGCGTCCATGAGAAGACCAGTGTCTTTCCCAGCACACGTGTGGTTTTGCTGTCTGGTGAAAAGATGCGAGGGCATAAAAACCTCTGCTGTCGGCCCCTTGCTCTGTGCTGGTGTCTGCTGGGCAGGACCTCTGTGGGACCAGCCTCTAGAGACCGGCGTTTCCCTCTTGGCGATGCCCAGGGGGAGAAGGTTTCTCCTCCGAGGGCGTTTTTGGGAGGTGTGTGCACCCTGGCGCTGCGTTCTGCAGGCTTTTTGGCTGAGGTATTTTGAGGTTACGGGGCTGACGGGGACGCTGGTGGCCTGGGCTCCATCCCAACTTCACCAAACCTCCCGGGCTCTGCGACTGCTGCCAACAGATGCCACGGGGGCTCTCGGGGCTGCCTAAAGCCTGGAGGGAGCTAATAATAGCCACCGTGTCCTGCGAGCTTTAATGAGGTGCCAGCAGGATGCAAAGAGGGGCCTTTTTTTAAAATAGAAACACAACTGTGGTGTTTTCCTGCTGGCTGAAAGAGTTTAAGGATGGCTGGTGCAGAGGGAAGAGGGGCTGGTGGAGGAAGGACACTCTGCTCGGCCCCACGGGGTGGCAGGAGGGTCTCGGCCTTTCTTTGCATTGCTTCAAGGTCCAGGATTTCCCCTAAAATACCACCTGCTGCGGTGGGTAGAGTGGAAGCCTAAAGTGCTGGGTCTGGAGTGTTGCTTGGCTTTTAACACGGGTGGGTTTTGTTGCAAAGGGGGTGGTCCCACCAGCTCTTCTGCAGGTCCTGGGGGTGCGCAACAGCCGTGTGATGAGAGGAGGAGGAGGATGATGAGGAGGAGGGCAGTGGTGCAGGGACAGCCTCGTCGGGACAGGGCAGCTGCACCGAGGGACAGCCACGAGCAGCCCTGGCTCTCGGTGAGCAGCTCTGCTGGGGGGGATTTGGGGAAGATGGAGGAGGAGAGAGAGGGTGGTGGGTGATGCTGAACAGCTCTAAATCACCCAGTGGGGTGCAATCCTCCCCTTTCCCTCTGCCCCTTCGTTAGCCTCCCTTCTCATTACGTGCCTTGCTGTGGGTCAGATGCAGCAGCTCTTCTCCCTGCCCTGTGTGTGTCTGCCCCGAGCGTCCCCGGACGAGGGCTCGGAGCATCCGGCTGTGCTGGAGCTGACAGCTCTGGAAGTTCTATATCTCGTGTGGCGTGAGAGGTGGAGGGAGCAGTGCCAGGAGGAGGGTGGTTGGTGGCCGCAGGGCCCCTGCAGACAAAGGCACGTTACGAAATCCCCGTGTGGCTCCTGTCCCGGCCATCCCCTGCACAAAACAAACCCCGCCATCAACAAAAGCGGCAGCCACCCAGCGCGGAGCCGTTTATCTTGCCCAGGGCAGAGCCGCGGTCCCAGCCCCGAGGCTCCGGCTGCCTCCAAATGGCTTTGGACATCGTTCCCGGTGCGGGTGCACTGTGCAGGAAGGTGATGCCAACCCCTCAGACTGGCACCACTCCAGTCCCTGCAGGCTTTCATGCCGTGGGTCTTGGCTGCCGGGGGATGCTCCTCTCTCTGCATCCCTGCAGGAATCACCCGGCGATGGCAGAGCTGCCGCCTGCGAGGCACCGCAGCCGGGCTGTGCAATCCTGGCCTCATCTCAGGGAGGTGTTTGCTGTGCCCTGGTGTTGACAAAGCCCATGACGGGGGTGAAACTCCGCTAAATAAACAGCGGAGGAAAGGACAGAATGATGCAAAACGTGCTGTCGTCACTGGCCTTCGAGGGTGTGTAAGTGAAACCCTCCTCGGGCTTGGCACTGGGGGAGGAAATGCATCCCGAGGCCGTATCACTGCAAGAGTGGTTGGCCTCCGTGCGGCTTGGTGTTTTGGTTTGTTAGGGTTTTTTTTCTTCTTTAAATATATATTTAAAGATTTTTTTTTTTTTTTTTTTTTACACTGCTGTAAGATGTGTGTTGAAAGGCAGCAGCGGGATCGCTGTGCTGGGAGGGGGTGGCAGCCACTCCTCTGTCCCACGGGGGGGGTCCTGCCCATGGGTTGAGCCCCGAGAAACTTCAGTTTTGTGCCGAGGACGAGCCCGGGAGGTGCCGGGAAGTGGCGTGTGTTTGTGGGGCTTCTGGCAGAGCTTCAGGGCTCCTCCACTTGCAGGCGTGGGTCTGGGCGGTCGGAGCCTCTTCCCTAAATCACTCCCAGCTTAAAAGTAAGGAATGGGTGGGCATGTCTTAACAATAAAAGCAGTTCTGGGACGTAGGTGGAGGGAATCCCCCCAGAGCTGTCCCTGGGGTTGGAGGTAATGCTTGGGGTCAGGCAGAGCTGTCCCCAGGATTTGCTGTGAGGCTGATGGAGCAAAGGACCCGAAGAGATGCTTGGAGCGGCTGGTGCTGTGGGTGGGCTGCGTGGCGGGGACTGTGCCCGTCTGTCTGTCCGTCTGTCCAGTGTGTGAGGGAAAGCCCCCGGTGGGCACAGAGGGGTTGGTGGAGATGGCACCGCGGCCATCCCCGTGCCGGCGGAGCCAGGGTGCTGGAGCGGTGATAAAGGGTTTTTTTTTTTATCAAGCTGTGGCTGCGGGAGGGAAATGCAAAGGACAGAGGTCGGCGCTGAGTTAATGGTTTACGTTAGTGTTTGCCCCTGTATTAATCACGCCTGCGAATATCAACCGCTTCCTACCATAAAAGCACATATGTGCACTTTTCCGTTCGGGAGCTTGGCGGCTCCGGTGGGGAATCTGGCGATGGAGGGGTTGGGAGGAGGAGCTGACCCCGGCCAGGGAAGGGGCCGTGCGTGGCGCGGATGTGGCCGCAGCCATGTCTCACGTGAAGACATCCGCCCCTCCCGCCGCTTCCTATTTTCCTTTCGCTTTGTGTTGTGCAGATAAAAGGCCCCGGTGGCGGCTGCAGCGTGTCCTTGGCAGAGGCACGGGGGGAGGCAGTGGTTTGGTTTGCAGACAGGGGTCCCTGAGTGTGCCCCCACCCCAGAAGGACTGCCCCCCTTCCTTTTCCCCGCTCAGAGGTGACATCTCGGATGCCTGTAGGAAGGGATGGGCTGGGTTGGGGTATTTTGGCCATCATCCTTCATCCCCGTTGGATTCACAGGGAGGTCCTGGAGGTCCTGGCCAGGCTGAGTGGCTCCATCACTCCAGCCAGATCTGCTCCCTGGGACATCCTGGGGCATCCTCCTGCGTAGCAGGACACAAGGACCTTGCTAGCCATGGCTAATGCCTGGGCTGATCTTGGCTCCTCCAGCCCCCGTGCCTCCTGGAGAGACGAGCAGCGGGTGAGTCACCAAAACCCCATGCGGCTTCTGATGTACAGGGAGAAGAGAATGATCCCAAAACAAAAACCTGGGACTGGGTGGGCCCCTAATTTTTTCTCAGACACGTGAAGCTGAAACTATTTATTTCTTTCCATTGAAGACCAGCTCCAGCCTTCTGCTGGTGCCGTGAGTCAGCGGAGATGCTTCGTGATGCCGCCTTGTTGCCATTTACCTGCTTTGACTTTTTCCCTGTGAGTTTTGTATCCTCTTCCCACCCGCCTCCTCCCTGTCCCCGATAACCCCACCACACTGGTGGCCCTTCCCTCAGCATCCAGGATGCTGCTCCTCGGTACCCGCTTCGGAGCTTCGTCTCCTTGAAATCCCTCTGCCCAGAATATTTTTGCCGCTGGGCAATGTGTTCTGCAGAGTGGGGCTGGCCGGGGGGCAGCGCCCCAATTGCACTGGGGGGGACACGGGCCCCTGGCAGGTGGCTCTTATTTAAGCCCGGGCCCCTCTTCTGCTTGTCGCCTTTGTGTGCCTGGAGAGGCTTTTGTTGCAGCCTGAAAAGGCTGAATAGCGGCTGCATCTGTCGCGGGGAAGAGCGGGGCGAGGAAATGCTCAGCAGATGCCCTGGGGAGGGGGGGACTGCGGGGCAGGGGGGTCCCGAGCATCCCCCGGTGGGCACGGACCCCCGCGGGAGCTGTGTCCAGGGGCGCTGGCAGCGCACGGGGCACCGAGGGTTGTGCAACCGCTGCGGGCGAGCGAGGCCCCGGTGCGACGGGGCTCCTTGTGAAAGCCCCGTGCAATCGCTGCCCCGTTTCCATCCTCCGCCCTGTTGCAAAACCGCCCGCAGGAGCAGGGACGGGGCTGATATCGGCCTCCCGGAGCGTGCCGGCTGCTGCTGGCAGGGTTTTTGGCTCTCCCCTTGCACAGGCAGCCTCTTCGTGCCAGGGCTGTGGCTGGTCTGGGTGGGAAAGCTTTCCCTGCGCTCGCCGCGATGGCTCCGGGTCTCCCTCCCAGCGTTCCCGTAATTCATACTGGGAGAATGCGGCCGAGCAGCTCCGGCATGTGCATCCGTTCGTGTTTGCTCGGCATGAATTGCGGCTCGCTCCCCGTTCGTAGCTCTGTCTGAATCTGAGTAATTCTCTCTCGCTGGGACGCTTTTTCCAACCTCTCCATCTTCCCCCGGGCAAGTGAACGTGGAGGATGGCCTCTTGTTCACGGAGGTGGGTGATGAAGCCGCTAATGCACGGAGCCGGCCACGCTCGTGTCCTGCCCGAATGGTCAAAGCCTCAGCATCCACCCGGGCACCGATGGCACCAGCCACCGTCCCTCCAGAAGACTGGTGCCTGGTACTGTCCTGCCATGCAAACCATGAGGTTTGGATGAAGCCATCTCCATCAGGGAGCAGTAGCCACCCTTCTAAATAGCTAGCCCAACGTGGCAGGCTCAGGCACACTGCGGGCAGGACACTGTGGGACACGTGCTGCTCCTCCTCCTCCTCCTCTCTGGCTTTCCCTGGGCAAAACAAACAAGAGGATGAGGCTTTTTCCTGCTTTGTTGGGGCTTAAAGCTCTTCACCCAGGGACTCTGTGGCTCGGTGTGGGTGGGTAGAGCAGAACTGATCGTAGGAAAGTCCCCTCGCCTCTGCCTGGGCGCTGCTGGTGGTGGTGGATGCCGGCAGCGGGGATGGGGTTAATGTAAAAGTTTATGCAAGAGCCACGATGATGTGGGGGAGGTTTCCTGAGCGCGGCACCTTTTGCCCTTACTGCATTACGATTGAACCATCCCTGCGTTTGGTAACATAATTCCTCTTACGGCCTTTGGGACTCATGATTTCTCTTCCGTAGTTAATAAACAGTAAAAGCGGAACGGAGCTTTGCTGCTTCCGTGCCCTTCTGCTGCTCCCTCCCTCTGAACCATCTCCGGCAGAGGCTGGGGCAGCTTTGGGGCCGCGGGGCGATTACTTTCGGGCTCCCCAAATGTGTTGGCATTAAAGGCAGGGTTAAAAAATAACCCACGTGGGAGATGCTCAGCTGAATCCGGGTCCCCCAGCGCTGTGGCTCGTCGGGTGGGCGCGGGGGGGGCGATGGGGTTTGCCTTCCCAGCGCTGCGAGGTGGGAGCAGCATGTGCAAAGCATCCAGCGCCCACTCAACAAACGTGTTAAGCAGCTGAGGCCAGTCGGCGACCAGTTCTCAGGGAAAGATTAGAAAAGGCAAGTCTTTGAAGAGAAACCCTTTTGCTTTATTAGGAAAAAAATGCTCCTTGCCCTGTGGTAGCCCATTTGGGGGAACCCAGAGCCCATGTGAGCAGCCTGGGCAGGGGAACCTCTGCTCTGCTCCCCCGCTGGTAACTCGGGAGGGTGACAGCCCGCCTTTCCTTACTGTAGGTTTATTTTTATTGCAACTTAAGAACGGTTTATTTTCGCCCCTGTGGTGGAGGCAGCTCCTCGGGGCGGTGTGGGGCACGGGCACATGGGTCCTGTTGCAGGAGGTGGTTCGGAGGGGCTGGTCACCGCACAGGCGAGGCACGCAGCGTGTGCTGCTGGGCTGGGAACCGAGGGGAAGCGGGTGTGATCAAAATAACACACGGGAAATAAAAATACCCTGCCTGCAAGAGCAGCTGGAGCGCCCGAGGTGAGCGTGGAGCCGCAGCAAAGACGGGCAGCTGTGGAAAATGAGCAGCTCGGCATGCCGGTGTGTGCCTGAGCCTCAGTTTTCATGGAAATTGCCCCGTGAAAGGTGAGTTTTTCGCTTCCAAGCTCTTCAACGGGGATATTTTGCCAGTCTGAGCGAGCACAGCGGGTTCGCGCTGTTCGGGGCCGCGGTGGCACCCACGGCGCGGAGCAGCGGGACAGGGTGGTTTGGGACCTGCTGCCATGCCAGCGGAGGAGGGAGCTTCCTGGGCGAACCCACCGTGATTCATGGCACATCATCCCCGGAGGAGGCGGCGAGACTGAATCAGTGGTGCCTGAGGACACGTGTGGGCGAGGGAACGTGAGCGGCTCCAGCCCCCTTGTTTTCTCCGGCGTCTTCCTTCCTTCCCTGCGCCTACCCGCCTTCGCTGTGCTTGGCGTGAGATGATGGGGGGGAAATTCATCTCGATGTGCTGCCGAGCCAACAGGACAGAGCCACCAGCTCTTTCACTTGAGCCGAAGCTCGTTCTCCATGACTATGGGGGGGTGTTAGGAGCCCGCTTGGTTTTTCAGCCCCATTTCTGTGCCACGAGGGCAGTTTCCCTCCATTTGGGTTTGTTGGATGTTGGTGTCTGTCCTGCAGACACCCTGATGGGCTGGCTTGTTTTCAGGAGCCGTTTCCAGGGTTTGTCCTTCCAAGGTGGTGAAAATCCTGGAGCTTCTGCAGGAACCCAGAAGGAGCCTTTGCTCCAGGGGGTCCTGAGCATGCAGGGACAGGAGCTGCACCGTCTGCTGATGGGGCCGGGTTTGGAGCCCTCGGCTGGAGGGGTTTAGCGGAGCTAATGAGTGCGTTTAGCTTTGCTCATAACTGATTTCTCCCGCAGCGTGTACAGGCTGCCGGGGGAGCTGGGCTGAGCCAAGGCGCAGGATGGCAGCAAACGCCGTCTGCCAAAGTCTCAGCGGTGTCAAGCTGCTGCGAGGAGAGCTGGGACACGGCTGGAAGCTGAGCTTCCTCCCTGATCGTGATGAGGACGGAGTGGCCCTTTCCTGGCTCTCCCACCTTCCCTGCGGGCAGGAGCCCTGGTGGGACACGGAGACGGGTCGGCGCAGAGCTCTGGGGTGACACAGCTCTCTGGGCTGTCCTCTGTCCCATGCGGTGTTGAAGGGACACCTGGACACAGAGACACACTCTGACGATAAGAGGTTTAGAGACCGGTGCTCTCTGCGCAGCTAAACATCTAAAGCACCTACTCCCCGTAAAGGCAAACGCACGGGACTCCTCTGTGTGTGACATCCAGTTTTGCTCCAAGAGGGTGGCAGAGTCCCCTCGGCAGCACTGTCCTTGTCCCAGGGACGCTTGTGTAACCCGGGGATCTGGTTACTGCCCGCTGCGGTGCCCGGGCTGCTGGGCTCAGCTTCTGCCGGGCGCTGGAGCCCCCTGCTCCGGCGAGAGCCCTACGGGGAGCGACGCTTCCCATCTGAAATACCGAGGAGTTTGATCTCCAAGAAAGTCCTTCCTGTTCCTTGGAAGGGAAACAGGAGGTAACAGAGGTGGAAAAGCTGAACCGAGAGCAGCGGCGGGGGTTTCCAGCGGGTTGTCCTTCTGCTGCCATCTCCCCTCTGCCAAGGGTTAGCTCTGGTTGCGCTCTGCATCGCTGCACTTGCAAAATCTCCTGCTTCTGGATCTGCTCTGGAGCCGGTGGGAGGGGGCAGCGTCCCCAGGCTGGTACCCTCAGCCGGGTGGGATGGGGGCAGTTCACCCTTGCTGAACCATGGGAAAACAGGAGGTTCTTTTTCCGTCCCCTCGTTGCAAGCCAAGAAATACAAATCTTGCTGCAGCCGTTGGCTACCCCGGATACTGGAGCTAAATTAGGGACGGGGAAAGTGTCACCGCACACCCCCAAATTCCATGTGGAGCTCCCGTGACCGGAGCAATGCCTGTGGTTTCACTGCTGACTGCGGCCGAGGGGTGGGGGAGGGAGAGGGAGCTGTTGGCTCCCACCTAAAGAGGAGAAACTGGTGGAAGCGCTGCCTTCTCCCACCTGGACTGGGACCAAAAGTTGCTTTCCCACCCCTATGCCGTGCTCGGCACATCCCGGGGTGCAGGGAGCTTTGTGCTGAGGGGGGGATGGAGGTTGTGTGGGTGCAGCGGGTGATGTGGGTGGCTTCTGCCATGGTTTGGGCATCGCCACGTCCCTCCTGCATCCCCCTGCAGCGGTAATGGCCTTCCCCACGCAACCTCATTGCATCTGGCCCCATCGCGCCGCTGTCACCTGCCACCGGGACCATTTCCTCAATAGAACAAATCATTCTCTTAATGAGGCTTAATCTGCTCCTCTCCATCGCCTCTCCAGCCCGTGGGGGAGCGGGGGGCTGGTGCTGCGGCTGAATTGCAGCCGGGGGTTTTGAGAGCGTGGGGGCAGCTGTTTGCTCCTGGTGGGGGCTCGAGTACAAAAGCCAACGTCAGGGCTGTGCTGGTACAGGTAATGGGGGCTGCTGCCTCCTCCTTCATTAGAAATACAATTAAGCTCCTTTAGAAGCGCTCCGAGCGACCTCTAAAAATTGGATATGTATTTCTGTACATCTCCTGTTTGTCTTGTGCAGAATGATGTTAACCGTCTGCTTCCTGCTGTTCAATTTTCCCAGGGCGTAATTACAAACTGTTTTGTTGTTGGTTTTTGTGTTGTTTTTTTTTTTTTTTTTTTTCTTTTTCTCTTCAGCTTCCTGGCTCCCCACGCCGGGCTGCTGGCAGCCCACCCACAAATAGCCGAGCTTTTCTCCAGGCCCCCTCCCTGCCTGCGCGGCTGCCGGGGTGGCTGGCGCTGCGCTCGCTTATGGCTTCGAATTCAGCAGGATCTGGTTTTTAGAGTAATTAAGTGATGGAGGAGGGAGGAGGGGCTGCCCAGCCTCCTGCCCTGCCTTCCTTTTGCCTCGAGGTTGTCGGTGGAAATGATGTTGTGCAAAGGATGGCTTGGCCATTTTGGTCTTCACTGAGCTTCCCCATGGTTTGATGCCAGAAGACACCCCACGTGCCGTCCACCGGCGTGGGTTTCCTGAGCCTTGGGAAGCAGGAGAGCCGAGGAGGTGGGAGAGGTGCGACCAGACCCCACGTAGCGGGGTTAGGGGTGGGTGGCTGAAGAGCACGTCCCGTTTGTCCCTTTCCCTGTGGCAAAGGGAACCACGTGCTGTTGCGGGCAGGAATGTGAATTGCCGTTACCCTGCGAGCGCCGTCAGCGAGCGTTTCACTTATAAACAGGCACTGTGCATCTTCTGGGGCTGCAGCAAGTGTTACCCCGTGTTCCTGTGAAATTTCCCCTGTGGCAGAGGGATCCTTACCGTGCACTGGGTACCATTTTGGGTCCTGCCAGGTCAGGGAAGCATCCCAGGGTTGATGCTCGACCAGCTTGGGAGCTCGAGCAGGAGAGGGCAGAGGGGCAAGAGGTACGTTTCTGTGTCCATCCTGGTAAAATGACCAAATCTTCTCTCTCCTGCCGATGCACCCGGGAGGTGGGATGCTTTTCCCTGTGCCGCTCACAGAGGTGCAGACCTGCTCCGGGGCGTTTTGCCGAGCCCGGCTCCAGGAGCTGCTGGAGACAGGAAGGAAAATGAACTATGCTCAAGATAGACACGTTTGTTGATCTATATTTAGGAGTATAATAATTAAGGCTGGTTGTTTATCCTGACAAACATGGTAATTAATAGTCTGTGGCAGACGAGCAAATCCTTCCTGCACCTGGGAGCTGAGAGTTGTCTCTGGGAAGGGCAGGAGCCCCATTAAAGAGCTGCTGCTTGTGAGAAAAGCTGCTATTTAGGGAACATCTGGCTGTTTGCTTTGTCCCCTTCCCAGGCACGTGTGACTGGGTGCCGGTGGCCTCCAAAGCCATGGTGAAGGTGCTTTTGTGTCCAGGCTGTGCGTGAGGGGACAGAGCAGGAGGGTCCTGCCAGTCCCATGGAGCAGAAAGCTGATGGGTGGGCAGCGCTGCCAGGGGGCTGCGAAGGGGAGAGCGAGGATGCTGGAGGGCACCCAGGGGTGCAGTGGTGTGGGTACCACTGCAGAAGCTTCTTCATAAATGCAGTAGGATGTCTCGCTGGCTGGTGGCACAGGCTGGCTGGGCAGGGGGGAGGCATCTCAGAGGGTGGGGAGGTGGCAGGCAGCCGGGACAAGCTTTTACCAGCCTTGGAAGGGAGGGCAAGAAGATTATGAGGATTGGTGGGTTCACGCTCTTCCCACTAGATGGGGATGGAGGCATTGCACAGAGCATGCAGGAGCTCGCCTGGAAGCCACCCGCAGAGAGCACCCACACATGGCCTTCGCCCTGTGTCTCCTCTGGGTGGGTGATGTGCCAGCAGCCCAGCTCTCCTGGGGTGGGGAGCTTGGGACTGACGGGAGTCTCGCTTCTCCCACAGATGCTGCAGGACTGTCCGAAGGCCCGCCGGGAAGTGGAGCTGCACTGGAGGGCATCGCAGTGCGCGCACATCGTCCGCATCATGGATGTCTACGAGAACCTCTACCAGGGGAGGAAGTGTCTGCTCATCGTCATGGAGTGGTGAGTCCCCGGTGGTGCCGCTGCGGGTGGGCTCTCCCCACCAGAGCACCCGCAGCCCTGCGGGGTGATACCAAAAGTGGTGGGGGCGAGCACCTTCCTGCACCCCTGCCGTGGGTGCTGGGGACCCCCGGGAGATGCTGTGGCGGGGGAGCCGTAGGGATGCGGGCCCTGGCAGAGGTGCTGCACCGCTGGCGTTGGAGGGACGGCGGGAGCCGCGCCGGCTCTGAGTCATTCTGAAAACTCCCTCGGCTGTCGGGAGGCTTCAGGCCCGTGGTTCTCGCTGCAGATCGATCATAACCAAACTGGCTTTGGCCATTGACAGTCGGGGTAGTCAGCGGTTCCTGGCACCCCGGCAGCCCGCGGTGGGCTCTGCTGGGCAGCGCGCAGCCACGCCGAGCTGTTGCATCCATCAGCGCCGCGGCAGCTCTTGCAGCAGCAGTCGAGTGGCTCTGGTTCGGGGTAGATGTTTGATATAACCTGGGGAGGAGGGAGGAATGAAGGGGAAAGTATTGAAACCACATCCCAACCGCAGCTGTGATTTGATGCAGCTTCCTTGCCAAAACCTCTCCTCTGGCAAGCCGGTAGGTTGCCCGGGGGGGCAGCGGGTGAGAGCAGCGCCGGGGCAGGCAGCACGGCCGTCGCCCGAGCGGCTTTTGTGTGGGCAGAGGCTTCTGAGAACCAACATCAGGACGCTGGGCAGCCGGGAATGGGAAAGGGTTTGTGAGGCGCATCTGCTCGTGTGGGAAGAAGGCAGTAGCTGAATGGAAACGGGTTCTCGGGGCAGCGGAAGGTCCCTGCAGCGTGTCCCTGCCAGAGCTCCCCGCTCTCTGAGGGATGCTCTGGGGCTAACGCCGGTCACGGAGCAGCGTTTGACTTCCAGCGTGAGCACGGTGTGTGTCTCCTCATGCGCTCCGTGCCGCGGTTGTCCCCGGCAGCTGTGCTCTATCTGTATTGCAGATGTCCAGCGAATGTCAAGGGCGCTGGCAGGAGATGCTATCTGCGCTGGGAAAGCCAGCAGCCCTTTCTGCTCAGGTTAGATAAGGCAGGGACAGGAAGCACTGTTATCCCTGTTCTCGTGGAGAATTACCCCAGATCTCACCCCTGATCTCTCTTGGAGCCGAGTTTTCCCTTAGGGTACCTGGGGAGGGAACCACGCCAAGGTTCCCGTGGTCCTTCTCCAGCATCTTCTCTGAGCGCCCGCCCTGCTGCAGCGGGGTTCAATCTCTGCCTCCCCCATCCCGGCGGTGAGCCCCTGCCGCCCCCGCGGTCTTTGCTCAGCACTTCTGCGCGGGGTTCACACGCCGGCGAGGCGGTTTGGCTCGCGAACGAAACGAGGCCAAGCGTGCCGGGAGAGCGCACTCGCTCGCCACGTTCGCTGTCTTTACTGTAAATGTGTTTCTGTTGGGCTGGTGGGGAGACCACGTCCGCTTGCGCCCCGGCATCTCCACCACCAGCACGAAGCCTCTGCCCTGCTCATTTCTGGAAGGGGGAGGCTCTGAAACGCCCCGTGCCCAGAAGCACCGACCCGAGGGCTCGGATGGGGAGGGGGTTTGTTTCGTGCAGCTCCTGGCTCAGCGCTGGAGGTTTCGGTCCTGCTCGTGCTGGTGTGAAATTGGTGCCGCAGCATCTAACGCCGCCGGCTTCTCTTCCAGCTTGGACGGCGGGGAGCTCTTCAGCCGGATTCAAGACAGGGGAGACCAGGCCTTCACAGAACGGGGTATGGAGCCCGTGGGGGCCTGTGATTTCGTCTTTGGACCACTTCGTGCTGTTTCTAGGAGTGGTTCCGCTCCAGCTCATTCCCTTAATCCCTGTGTTGAATCCCCAGCAGGGTTTTGCTCTTGGGGAATGAGGAGTGTGGGTGCAAGTGGCCCTGCTTTTCAATGCTCACTTGAGAGCAGGGTTAAGGGATGTTTTCTCAGCTGCCCCCATGCCCTGACATCCCACTGCAGCAAAAGCAGGAGCTTCAGTCGCTTTCAGAACCACCCGCCCCCCTCCACAGCATGGAGACCAGGTCCTGTGGTTCTCATGAATCTCGTCCCCTCTGCTCCTGGAGCCAGGAAAAGTGTCCACACACAACCCAAACCCCAAGCCTGTCGCTGCCACATCCCACAGGGGACAGCTTTCCCAGCTGGTTTCCCTGCAGATTTGGGGTCCCTAGTGATGCCAGACGTGGGCTCAGCCCCCCTCACCCCAGAGCGAGCTGCTCCTTGGGGCTTGTGCGGTCGGGTGTTGGGGTCAGCGGCTGGAGCCTGCCCCATCCCTCCTCCTGGGAGTTCCTCTCCCGTTTGCTGTAGGCTCCCAACCTGGGGGTGGGTGATGGGGCTGGAGGGTGGCTCCTGCTTGGAAAGGGGGGCTTCGGATAGGGAAAACCCCTTTGGTCTGAGCCGTGCTTCTTGGCTCCTGATCTGTGGGGTAGCCCAGGGAGCGGTGCTTGTTTTAACTTGCTTATAAAGGCTCTGATGGTTTTTTTGCTGCTTCAGAGGCTTCAGAGATAATGAAGAGCATCGGGGAAGCCATCCAGTACCTGCACTCGATCAACATCGCGCACCGGGACGTGAAGGTACCGCGCTGCACCCCTGCCTGGCCGTGCTGAGCCCCTTGTGGCCCATGGTGATGCTGTGGCTGCTCCAGCTCTTCTGCTCACTTCTTCCTTGTGTTTTCACAGCCCGAAAACCTCCTCTACACCTCCAAAAGACCCAATGCTGTGCTAAAACTCACGGACTTTGGCTTTGCTAAAGAAACCACCACACACAACTCCTTGGCCACTCCGTGCTACACACCGTACTATGTGGGTAAGTGGCCGGGGGGAGGTCTGAGCCTGCGGGTTTGCAGGGCTGGGGGGGTCAGACGGTGCCACACGCAGCCCATCACCTCTGCATCCAGCCCTTTGCCTCCATCGCAGCGCGGCGTTGGGGGCAGCTCCTGTCTGGAATGCTTGGGTCTGGGGGGCTGCTTTGGGTTAAAGAGTGACATGTACGGGGAAAAAAACCCACCAAACTGTACTGAAAACAGCCACCCTGCACCACTCCTGCCCCCACTGCCGGCGTGGCTGTGCCGGAGCCTGTCCCACAGCGCTGCCGAGAGGGCACGGAGCCACAGGTGGCTCTTTGGTGGCTCCGTGGGACGGTCGGATCCCTCTCGCCTGGTGCTGCCTCTTTGACTCAGGACTTTGTTTCTCTCCTTACCAGCCCCGGAGGTGCTGGGCCCTGAGAAGTACGACAAGTCCTGCGACATGTGGTCCCTCGGCGTCATCATGTACATTCTGTAAGTCCGACGGGTCCCTCTCCATCCCGCTCGGGTTGGAAAGGGGGGGATGCAGCATCTGAGCTCGTCTGTGTGCTGGTGGGGCTGAGCCTTTCCAGCTGCACCGCTCCTGCTCCTGGCACTGCCCTGTGCCCCGTGGGCACTGCCGGGGGGGCTTTCGGGGCAACACATTAAATCTCTGCTCCCTCTCGGCACAGGCTGTGTGGGTACCCCCCCTTCTACTCCAACCACGGCCTGGCCATCTCGCCCGGCATGAAGAAGCGAATCCGAATGGGCCAGTATGAGTTTCCCAATCCCGAATGGTCTGAAGTATCGGAGGAAGGTAAACACGGTCCCCGTGACAGCTTGTCCCCGGGCTGAGGTCTCCTTCTAGGTCCAGCCCCGTGTCCAGCAGTGCCACGAAGGCTGGGGGGTGAACTCTGGGCATGTCGTGGGTCACCTCTTAGTGATACAGCAGCTTCGTCTCTGCTCGAGGGGCCGAAGGGTTTGACCAGGGTGAGGTCTGTGGCACGGAGGGGACGGGAGGCACGAGCCGGTGTTTTGGGGCAGCTGGCTTGGGTTGGAGCATGGGGACAGCCACCCCGGGATCTGCTAACGCCTGGCCCTGCGCAAACCCTTCCAGTGAAGCAGCTGATCCGTAACCTGCTGAAGACGGATCCCACCCAGCGCATGACGATAACGGAGTTCATGAACCACCCCTGGATCATGGTGAGTGCAGGGTTGGGGATGGGGCAGGAATGGGGATGGGATGGGGATGGGGCAGGGACGGGGGCGGGATGGGGCAGGGACGGGGACGGGATGGGAAGCCTGTGGCTCTTGGCTGATGCTCCTCGGCTCTCTCGGCAGCAATCCATGCAGGTGCCTCAGACCCCGCTGCACACCAGCCGTGTGCTGAAAGAGGAGAAGGATCTGTGGGAGGACGTGAAGGTAAAACCTCTCTCCATTGCCACCTGTAACACCCCGTACCCCGGGTCACCTCTGGGGACTGGCCACTTCTGCATCCTTGGGCTAATTCGGGCTCAGTGCGAGCCTGTTGGTTCCCAGGGAGATCTGTGCTCAGGATGGGGCTGGGAAAATTGGCAGTGGGACCCTCAGTCCCTGCTGCAACTTATTCCCACGGGGGTTTGGAGGGGGACCCCTGCCCTGAGGATCCCTGGGGGCTGCTGTATCTGTAGGGGCTTTGCTGATGGCGCTGCCTGTTGCCGCAGGAGGAGATGACGAGTGCGCTGGCCACCATGCGAGTGGACTACGAACAAATCAAGATCAAGAAAATCGAAGACTCCTCGAACCCTTTGCTGATGAAGAGGCGGAAGAAAGCAAACCCCACCGAGCCTACCGCGCTCCCCCACTGAGGGTGCCCCGCGAGCACCCGCCCTTGAGAAAGCAATAACTATATATATATATTTTTTAAGAAAAAAAAAGACAAAAAGAGACAGACTGTTATATCAAGCGCATGGAATTCGACATTTATACCAGACTAGTTATTTTTAGCTACTCACCCGTGTTTCTGACCCTTCCGGAGCAGGCGGTAAGATCCCCCCCATCAGATCCACACGCTGCGGCTGGGGGTTTTGTCCTGTAGGTGAACGCCGCCAATAATTGGATTTTTTTTTTTTTTCTTTTGTGAACCAGTTTTGATTTTTATGGTTATTTTTTTTTCCTTCTTTCCAAAGACATGGAAATTCCTGTGGTGACCTTTTTAGGGTATATAACGTATAAATATTTTTTAAAAACTACTGTAGAGCTGAAACCCAGACAGCGTGTTCCCTGCGTGGATGCTGGTTAGAGACGGGCTTCGGGGTTGGGAGTGGGTCTGGGGGGGATGGGGAAGGAGAGCTGCCTTCTCCCCACTCTTGCTGTGCGTGGGGGGGGTGTCCTGGTGGACACTGGGCTTCTTCCTTGCCTTGGAAAACTGCTGTTTTAAAGCACGGTAGCCAAAAAAAGCACCGCCCTCCCCAAACCCTCCCTGACCTGGAAGCCTTGATTCTCCCTGCGAGCACCGTCTGTCTCGCTGTCTGTCTGTCTGTGCGTGGGGTGTGTGTCGTGTCTGTGGGCACGGAGCCACTCGTGGCTCCCCCCCCTCCTCCCCCACCGTGGCCACCGCAGTCTGTACCTGTGCCTGGAATCCAGTTCTGACCTCAGGGGTGGGAGTGGGGGCCCGAGGGGGGTGAGCAGGAGGCCGGTGCCCCCTCATTTCCCCCCCGACTCTGCAGGGATGTGGGGAAAAGATGCTTCCCTGCCACCTCCACCCGCTCCCGCAGCCCCCAGCTCTGGGGGAGATGCTGTCCCAGGGGTCCCTGGGGAAAAGCGGGTGGCATGGGGAGGGGGTGGAGGTGGCATGGGGCCATAGCTTAAGCTGGGACAGCAGCACTGCCCCCTCCCTGGCTGGGGCTGGGGGTCGTGCTGCCCCCCCGGCGTGGCTTCTGCTAAGGGGGCTGCTCCTGCTGCCAGCTCCCGGGGGGGCTGGGAGCGATCCCTGGCTCCCAGGAGCAGGATGGCTGCTCTGAAGTCTTTAGTCCATGAATTATTATTATTATTATTATTTGTCACAATGTTTCACTGTGTTAAATGTGTTTGAATGGGGAAAAAAAAAATTTTTTAAGGCAATGTTTAGTTTTTAGGTGATCTTTTAGACACTGTATGGAATTTTAATTTGTTTTAAAGTCCGATTTTTATCCCTTTTTTTTTTTTCTTTTTTTTTAATTTTTTGTCTGTTGGCTTATACTAATCTTCCTGGTCTGCTCTTCAGTCCTTTGGATTAAAGACACTTAATGCGTCACCCCGTCTCTCTTCCTTGCTTGCGTGGCTGCGAAGAAACACCCCGGTGCTGTGGACTGGGCAATGTCTCTCCCGCTGCCTTGAAATTGCTCTTTTTTCCACCGAAGAGGCTGAGCTCCCCCGGTTTATTCTCTGGGGATGCAGGATTTCTGTCCTTGCAGAATCCCTTTGCTTGGGGACAGTTGCTTGAGATCCTGTGGCCAGGTCTGTCCTGGCTGCTGCAAAAATAGGATTTCCTCCCAGTCTGGGGCGTTGGGGACATGGGACACGGGATGTGGGACGCGTGGCCGTGGCCATGGGCGCTGCGCCCGGGTGCCGGCAGGGGGAACTGCGCATCCGGCATCACGGCCCGGCTGCGGGCGCTGGGACACGCGTGGCCCTGGGGACCGGGGCTGCCACCAGCCCCCGCTGTCACCTCCACGCTATCACCCTGGGGTGTGCTGGGGTTTGTGGCTGTGGGGGCCGCTGAGCCCCTGCCAGGGCCACAGCGTCCGTGGGAGAGGAGGAAAGGGTGAGATCCCCAGATGCCTCCCTCCTCCTCCTCCTCTGGGGGGGAAGAAGCCGTGGAGGGGCTGCCAGGGTGGGCAGCGCAGGGATGTGGAGGTACAGCAGCGCTTGGATGAGTCCTGTTGGGTCGCCTGACTCCAAACCATAATTTTTCTGCTTCCCACACGTGGGGCTGTTCCCTGGGGGACTCGGGGCTGGGCTCTCAGCCCTGGGCTGGGGACCCCTGAGCATCCCGCGGGGGATTTTTCAGCCCCCGAGATGAGCCGGGCAGGGGGGAGCACAGGCTCGCTGCCCTCGAGCTGCGCCAAACCACAGAGCAGGAAGGCTCCGAGCGCGCGATGCAAAGGGCTTTATCTGATTATTTGTTTCATTATTTCACATTTGGAGCCGGGGTTACTTTTCCTTTCGCTCCGACCGATGGAGTGGTGTTTTCTGAACGAGCCGTGCGCTGCCGCTGCCGAAATCTCTGCGGGGACTCGGGGCTGCGCGACATCCCTGGGGCCGAGCCGCTGGTGGTTCTGCCCCAGCACGTCCTGGGATGGGGTGGTAAGTGCTGGGGATGGGGGTGTGGGCATCGGGGGGGGGTGGGGGGCGGGGATTTCCCAGCCTTTCCTCCTCTGGAAAGGGTGGTGGTGCCTCTGGGCCTTCTGGGAGCTATTGAGATGTGGGGTGGGACGTGCACCCCGTAATGCACATTGGCTGTGCCCGGGCTGTGGTGCAGGTGATGGAGGTTTTGGACCAGGTGGAGCTGGAGGGGGATGCCCTGATGCTCCCCCCAGTTACTGGGGGCGTCTGTGCTCAAACCGCATCTTCAGCCCTGGCTCTCATGCTGCCTCTTAATGGGATGGATGGGATGCAGTAGGCTTTGCTCTCCCCACCTGCAGGAGCATCCAGAGGTATTTTCAATCTGCATTTGGGCGGAATTCAGCCTGAATCTGCTCCAAAGCTCACACTCCCGTGCCATGGGGTTTGGGGAGCTGCACCAGACCCCAGGGCTGTGTCGTATGGGAACCCCACTGCGAACAGCAGAGCAGGGCTGGTCCCGGAGGCTTCCCCATCATCTCCCCAGTTGTGAGCAGCTCATCGAAGACGTCACTCCGAGCGTTTCTTGGCCTGGGAGGACCCTGCGTTGGCCCAGGTAAGACCTGCTCGCCCTGCCAGGCTGCCCAGGAGCCCCGGGTCCACCCAGCCCAGCCTGCGATAGCCACTTCGGACAGACAGACCTTTTCTGTAGGTCCTGTTACATTTTCCTTCATGTCTTTAAGTGTCTCTTCACTGAAATGAGCCTTGTGACCTCTCTCTGCTGCTGTTAAAATGTGTCCCTCCAGCTTATGTAGGGCAGATTTGGGGTACAGGGACAGGAACTGGTGTGCCGGTGGTGGTGGGGAGGGGACAGCATCAGCCCCCAAAGGACCTGGAGCTTTGGCTCATCCAGCAGCCGTGGGTCCAGGGCAGTATGTGTCTCTGCTCCCTTCTTGCAAGTCTTCTGGCCCTGGGAGCTCCGAGTTTCTCCATGTGCCTCAACTCCTGGTGACCTGGAAGCGCTAGGTTTGCCAGGGGTTTGCTGTTTCTTGCTCAACTGGTTTAGTTTTTCTATGTTTTGGGTCTTTTTTCAGTTTGTGGTTGGTTGGTTTTTTTTTTCCCCTCCCTCTTGCACAGGGGTCTGGCTGAGCCCAGGCCGGGTGCTGCCGGGAGGGATGCAGGCAGGAGCAGCAGCCCTGGAGGGAGAAGGTTCCCGGTGGGGGCTCTGTGGGTCCCACGTGGCGGCTCCCGGCAGCGAGCTAAAACTGCCGGCACCCATTGTGGTTTGGAGATGCTCTGACTTTTAAAAGTTTTTGTCTTTTCACCAAGTTAGCAAAACTCTTCCCCCTCGTGCAGCGGCGTTTGCACAAAGCGTGCCGTCAGAGGCTGAAAGTGGAACTGGGAGCTGCCGGGGTCCCGGCCTGAGCTGCCACCACCTGACACAAACTTGCTCCTCTGCATGTAGAAATGCTTAAACTAGCACTTTCTTTACACGCTGGTCTCTGGCAAACGCCTTGATGGTCTGTCTGCCGGGAGGAAGCACTCGAGCTGTCTCAGAAAAGCCTGGTAGGCTGCATCTCTTTGGCTTCTTCTAATGCATTTGCAAATCCTGAGGTTGGGAGGTCCCTGCACAGGTTTAGATGATGTCCCTCGTGAAAAGCTGGGGGTAGTGTGAGCTTGCCCCATGTAATCAGTGGGACATGGGGTGCACCGGTGGCCCCACCCCTGTGGGACTCCCCTCCCGAGCATCCCATATTGCCACTGTCCCTCGAGGTTTTCATGCTGTGACCTCTGTGGTGGCCCTCAGTCACCTGCAGGTAGGACAAGCCCCACGGTGGGTTTCCTCGCTGAGCAGCCCCATCCCGTTCAGGCAGTGCCACGTCCAGCTCTGTGGCTGATGGGCCCCGGACCTGTGTCCTCTGGATGCTCCTGCATCCTCGCCATCCAATGGGAAGGGGAAGAAATCAGGCTGGAGTTGTGTCATGTTTTTCTCACATGACACGAGTTGTGTCATGTTTTTCTCCAGTTAATCGAGGCTGGACTGTCGAGATGTTACCTCCCGTCACCCCTGTGCGGGTAACGGGGTCAGGAGGGGCTGGAGCTGGGGGGGTCTGTGAGCTGTGCTGGCACAGCACCCTGAAACCAAAGTCCCATCTTTGCCTCAACTCCAAGGCCATCCCTCTGGAAGGAGGGTGCAGGGTGGCACGTTGCTGCTTCTGCTTAAGAAGGTGTTTTCACGCTGGGGGGTGAGCGGTGAGTGGGAGTGGAGCAGGGAAGGCTCAGGAACCTTCATCCCATTCCTGGCAGGTACGTGGGCTGCTCCGAGAGGTGCCGCTGCAGGATGCTGCTGTTCCAGCGGGCAGGAAGGAACGAACTCAAATCCCACTGAGGCACTGGGAGATGGGAGCTGGAGATGGACCAGGAGCTGCGGCGACCTTCTCCGATGCCCCTTGCAACAGCCAAGCGGGGAGGAGTCGCTTCTTCAGCTGCCAAGTTCCAAAACAGTGAGTTAATACCCAAAACCCTAACAGTAAATCACACCCGTTTGCATGATGCTGTTGGCTGTGGCGAAGCGGAAACGTGGACTGTACAAACACGCGCGGCGCTGAGAGGTGTGAAGCACAAGTGGATTTTTCCGGGGGCTCAGCCCACAGCCGCCGTGAGCTCTGACAGGCTTTGTGCAGGTTCAACGTTTTGGAAAAAAAAGCAAGATTTTTATAAACAAACGTAATCCTAGTAATAAAACCCCAACCTTTTCTCGGGGGGGGGAGTTGGTGGCGGGGGGCTGAGGTTCAGGTTTCCTTTACTACCGAGAGCCTGTTCTGGAAATCACGGTGCTGACTGACACAAATCTCAACTCCGGTGGGAAGATTTGCGGCTTGAAACGTTTTCTGTCTGGGTTTGGGGAGGGAAGAGCAGAGCGGAGGGGGCACCGACACCCCCCTGGCTCCCCACACCACCCACCCCGGGAGGGGGATTGATCCCAGGGCTGCACGAACCCCCCCATTTTGGCGTTGGCATTGAAGCCGGTAGCGGAGAGAGCGCATCTCTGGGGGGGGTCGCAGCATCCTGAGCTTTCCCGCGTGTCCCTGCTCCCGGCTCTGGGGTGGGAATGGTGTCACTCCCCTCCACCCACCGCTTCTCCCTCCCACCCCAGCAGAAATCTCTCTGGGGGGGGGCCAGGCGCTCGCCGCAGCACGGCAGACTCTTTCTTTCTGTCACCGCTTTCAGAGCGTCTGTCGAGGTGGATAGAAACAGAGGTCTGTTTTCTGTGAAGCTGTTGATACTAAAAGGAATAGCTGGGTCAGTGTGGGCGTTGGGTGAGAACAGAGACTTACTCATGCAGGGCGGTATTTTGTTGCTTCAGGTTTGAAAGCAAAATTTTTAGACAGATTTGTTCGCAAAGCGCTGTAAATAAATAGGCTGAAGAAGAGAGGAGAGAGGGCAAGGGCGAGCTGGGGGAACGCTCGGTGCCATTTGCTCACCGGTGTCAGGTGAGGATGAAAAAAGCAGCGTGGAGGAATCCAGCTTTGTCTTGGGGAGACAAGACTGATGCTATGTGTCATGCTGGGGAAAAGCACTCAAAGAGGAGCCAGGATATAAAATTTTTGAATAAGGCACTGATCTGGGACATGTGGGAGATGGTGGCCACGTCTCTTTGGAAGCTCTGCCAGCTGTGGTGGGAGTGGAGGATGGAAACCTTAGGGCTACAAAGATGATGAGGGGCCTGGAGCATCTCTCTTATGAGGAGAAGCTGAAGGACTTGGGTCTTTTTAGTCTAGGGAAGAGAAGACTGAGGGGGGATCTGATCAACGCCTATAAATACTTAAAGGGTGGGTGTCAAGAGGATGGAGCTGGTCTTTTTTCAGTGATGCCCAGTGACAGGACAAGAGGGGACGGGCACAAACTTGAACATAAGAAGTTCCATCTCAACATGAGGAGGAACTTCTTTCCTGGGAGGGTGGCAGAGCCCTGGAAGAGGCTGCCCAGAGAGGTGGTGGAGTCTCCATCTCTGGAGACATTCAAACCCCGCCTGGACACGTTCCTGTAGGACCTGTTCTGGGTGGACCTGCTCTGGCAGGGGGGTTGGACTAGATGATCTCCAGAGGTCCCTTCCAACCCCATGTGATTCTGTGTGGGGCACAGGCAGCAGGGGATGCTCTGGGCAGGGCTGGGGCAGGTGTAGCGAGTTTGGATTTGTGAGCACCCAATTCATACGGGTGAATGTGCCCCCCACAGCTCCCCCCATACCCACGATACGGGTATCCCAGGCTCTCGAGTGCTTTGTTGCAGGGTTAGGTCCTCACACAGGCTGTATCTGAGCCTTCTGATACGGGTGGATCCCATGTTACTTTATGAACCAGCTAAGTGCTGCCATTGTTGTCGTTTCACAGCAATATTTCCAGTTTCCTCAGCCCCATTTAGCAGATGGAGTTTTGCAGCCCCATCTCCAAGGCTTCGGAGCTGCTGGGGGGGCAGAGAGGGTGCATCACACGGGGAAACACAGGTAAGGGGCTCTGCCTCCCCTGGGCTTTATCGCATCTGGCCTTCCTCCCCCAGGGAATCTGTGGTTTGCGTCTGCGGCCACATGAGCTTCCCTGGGGAGGGAGGATGCTGCAGCCCCATCTCCCTGCTGGTTGGTGCTGTGAATCTGAGCAGCTCTGCCAGCCTGTGTGCCGGGGGAGACCGGCGCCTTGAATAAGGCTTTCTTCTTTCCCCATTTTTCACAGTGGAGATGCTCTGAAGCAACAAGTGACTTGGAAAAGAGGAGGAAGTTGTCCGGAGCTGAATTTGTGAAGGTCTCAATTTCCTCCTCGGTAGCTCCAGCTGGTAAATAACAACACTGCAGTCTCTGTACACCTGTATTGAAGTCACCCAGTTCCTCCTGACCTTTGCTTGACTTGAAAGAAGACGTAGATGGCTGATTTCAACTGGAAGCTGAAGATGAGCCACCGAGAGAAGCGGTGATGAGATAAGCATGTGAGAAGTCTCTCTTGCTAACTCTCTTTCCAGCCTAACTGGAAACCAGGAGTGATGGTGCAGACAGCAAAATCCCACACCCACCGTCTGGAGCCTGGTGACGACTGTCAGTGCTTTTGGGTGACGATGACAAAGAGAGGCTGCTGTGGTGGGCCAGTGCCTTGGCAGCGTGGGCACGTGTGCTTCCCCCCAGCCCAGCACAAGGGACAAACCAGCTCAGCTTCCACCAACGTGTGCCTCAGTGTCCCTCCTTTGGGCACAGCAGGCTCCTCGGCCATCGCTCTTACTCCCTCGCAGAACCAGGACCCACAGCTGGACACCCCTTCCGTGTCTGCACTTACAGTCCTCCTCCAAAGACTGCTCTCCCATCTCCCTGCGCTTGTCTTCAGCTTGGAGAAACGTCCCAGAGAGACTGCAAAGGGCATCCGTGTACTTAGAAGGCTATGTTTCGTAGCTCTAGACAGAGTAGACGCCTGGGCCTGAGCAAAATGACAAAAGCAGCACGCAGCTTCCTTCCTTGAGAGTTTCCACCATCCAGGACTTGCCTCTGAACTTCATTTAATCATTCAGGACCATTGTCCTCTTGCACATTTGGGTAGTGATTGAAGTCCATGATGCCTTTTTGCTTGTTAAACATTGTGCTGTTGTGGGACCTCTGGCTTTGCCCTCACTCCTGTGATGCTGGCACTGGGCTGGCTTCGTTTTAGCCACATGGTAGGAAGCCTCCTGCCATGGCTTGGACCCAGGCTGGAGAGCCTTTGGGCAGGTTCCTCTCCACACCTCGTATCCAGAGCGCGCTGAGGCCTCCAGAGCTGGTTGGGAGGGCTGACCTTCGTCTCTGGGGAGCCCCAGTGTAGCTGATGCTCTCCCTTTTCCCCGTACCACAAGTCTGGGTGCTCTGAATGAGCCACAGCCCTCCTGTCTGACCAGTGGTACCTTCACAAGTGCAAATTAAGGCTCCCAGGTATCCAACTGCATCCCATGCTGCTGAAAGGATGCGATTTGTGCTAATGGTGGTGTTTGTTTTGGAGCTGAAGCTGCAGAATTCAACTTTAATTTAGATCTAGTGTAACCTTTTAGCATCCTCATCCACCACGTAATCCATGTACGTGTGTGCTATGATGCTGCCACCCAATGCGTCACACAAAATCAAGGGACTGTACGTGTGACCTGCTGACTCTGAAGGAATATGTGAAAGATTCACCGCAACATTTTTAATTTTTACTCGTTAGTAGGAAAATAAACCCTCTCTCCTCACCTCACCTTCTTATTTTTAGTAGCAAACTTCCTGCTGAGGAAAAAAATTTAATATTTTTCACTATCTAGGGGATTGATTTTGATCAAAAGTCTGGCTCTGCTCCAGGTAGATCATCAGTGTTTGCTGCTGCCGGAGAGATGAATCACAAAGATTGCTGTTTCCTTGTCTGTTGATGTGAGAAGTAGCTGCTGCTCTTGCAGGGGCAGAGGCAAGGCCAGGAGAGTGGCAGTCCTGCATCTCCTCCTCCTCCTCCTCCAGTGGTGGTTTTCTGCCTTCCCACAGCGTTGGTCAACCCTGGACAGCCCCAGGAGGACAAACTGTCCTCGGGGCCCGGGTGGATGCACGGGACAGGAAGGCACGTTGTGCAACTGAGACTAGAGTTGTGCTGAGCATCGTTGCTAGTTTGCTGGTTTTCTACTGACAAGGATTATCATAGAATGATAGAATTGTCTGGGTTGGAAGGAGAGGAGATGTGTTTCCATGCACGGGCCATCAGCACTCGCGAGCCTTTTCTAAATCTTCTGTTGGCCAAGTCTTCTGTTGGCCAAGTAGGCTTTGCCTTAGGTTGTGTTTCTGTCCTGGGTCAGGTTGTGCCCCAGGTACAGCTGATGCTAAGCTGTACAGTTTAGAAAAGCAAAAGCTCTCTGTGAGAAATCAGCTGGTGGTTGTATTTTTCTGAGAATTGGGATCAGGCACATCGGAGGGTTGTCAGGATTTCCTGCTGTGGAGCTGGGATGAAGTGAGCTGCTACAGCTGAACTGCTCAATGCTCAAAAATGCCAGGTTAGTAAAGGACCTGCCAGCATCAGGCTTGCTTGAACCCAGGGTTAGAGGGACTCTGCTGGGGTATTGCTTGAGCTGACTCTGAAATGACAATTTAAACCCAGCTGTACAAGTAAGGTACCAAGGTAAAAAGAAAAAGTGCTTTTCACTAATAGTAAGGTTCTCTCCAGAAATTGTCCTATTAGGTTAGAACAGACCCAAAGAAATCCAGCTCTAGACTTTTGCAGCGCCTTTTCCAAGCAGGAAAGCCAAAGCTGTTCCTTGCTGCTCTGAAAATCAGAGCAGCTCTGGCTGACCCAGCGGTGGGAAGCTGCGAGCAGGTTGTGGAGAGGGTGTGCAAGATGTGCCCATCGCGGCAGCTGGGGTCAGCGTTGCAACAGAGTCAGGAAATGAAGTTTCAGCTCAGGAAAAAAGAAATATGGCCAGAAAAGGAACCTCGTAGTCCAGCTCCATTGTTTGGAGCAAAGAAGACGGTTTTGTTGCTTCAGGGTGTGATGAAATGGTGGAGAGACCCTGCCAAGAGGCAAAAGGCAGCAGATCAGAGAAGGCAGAGGTGGAAAATGAGAACTGCGTGGCTTAAACTGCTGAATTGCTATCCCTATCCAACTGAGGATTGCTACCTGTTGTGGGCTAGAAACTCCAGCTCCTCTTCCATCAGAAAGCCTAGGGAAGAGCTCTGATTTAAGCATCTGAAGAGCTGGCATGGATGGGAACAAATTCAACAAATTCCCTTCCTTCCTCTGCATCAGCCTGGAGAAGAGAAGGCTCCTTCAGTACCTGAAGGGGCTACAGGAGAGGTGGGAAGGGACTCTGGATCAGGGAATGTAGTGATAGGATGAGGGGGAATTGTTTTAAATTGAAAGAGGGGAGATTTAGATTAGATACAAGAAAGAAATCCTTTGCTGTGAGGGTGGTGAGAGCCTGGCCCAGGTTGCCCAGAGAAGCTGTGGCTGCCCCATCCCTGGAGGGGTTCAAGGCCAGGTTGGAGGGGGCTTGGAGCAACCTGGTCTGGTGGGAGGTGTCCCTGCCCAGGGCAGGGGGGTTGGAACTCGATGGTCATCAAGGTCCCTTCCAACTCTAACCTTTCTGTGATCATCATCTCATAGCCCCAAGAGTGAGTTAGCGCATCTGTACCGTGCTCTTTCACAAATTAATAAATTGTCAGTTGGGATAGGACCCGAAATCATCACAGGGTTTGTGCATCTCTGTGGCATCACGTTCTCGCTCTGCTGCTGCTTGTGACCCCCCCCCCCACACACACCCCGGGGCCGAGTTTCAATATCAGGAGCTGAAGTTTCAATATCAGAGCCACGGGACGTATCAGGATAGAGCGATTCGGCGCGAAGGGGAAAGCAAGCGACCGCCGTTCCTGTTCGGCGGCTGCTCCTCCAGCCTGCCCCGGGGCTCGGCGTTGCTGAGGGGAACCAGCCCTTACTCATTGCGAAACCTCTCGCATGCGGAGGAGCCGGAGGCAGGAGGTGCTGGGCTCCCGGGCGGGTGGTGGGGCGCGCCGGGGGCTCGGCTGGCGGCAGAGCCCGGCACTCACCGCATGGGAACGGAGCTTCGCTGAAACCAGGCTCCTTTCTGAGAACCAGCCCCTTCGCTCCCAAGCATCTCCGCAGCCCCACACAACCCCCGTTCCCCAGCCGGCGGTGTGACCGGGGGAATTGCTTGGCTGTGCTTATCCCATAGCCCGTTTTATCACTTAGTTTTTTTTCACTTTCTGCCCTTAACAGTGTCTGCGGCTGCAGCAGAGATGGTGCAAGGCTTCCTCCGGGTTTGTGTGCCGGGGCCGAATCCCTTCGCCCCACCGGGATGCCCATCTCCACCGGCCACGTGTGTTACCCGGGGGAGTCTGCGATGGGGAGCGTGGGGTGCAGCCGTGGGGCTGCTGGGCTCTGGTTTCCCATCACTGCCCTGGTGCCACACCTGGAGAGGGAGCTCCTGAAGCTCTGCACTGGGATGCTGGACCCTTACTGGTAAACAGCAACACTGGTGAAGTAGGGTGGAAATGGCCTTACTGCGGATCGGTGTGCTTGTTGGTTGTTAAGGGCTTTTTTGGGGGGGCTGTGCGTGTTATCCTACACTTCTTTCTATTTGGCTTGTGTCTTCCCACGCTGTTGGAGAGTAGATGAGTTTGTGACGGGAACCTGCAGAGCTAAAAAAAGGGCTAGGACGAACTCTGCTGCACAGTGTTAGTGCAGAGAAGAAACATGGATATTGGGGCAGCTGATGAAATCCTTCCTCCCGAATAATCTGCCCTCAGACTTTATAGCCTTCAGAAAACTGCAGGTTGAGCTTTGGCAGGGGACAAAGTGACAGTTGAACGGTTGTTTGTCTTCCTAGAGAGGCGAGGTCTGCCCCTCTACAGCCTATGGCTGTGTGGGGTTCCCACCCTGCGGTGCTCGGGACTCTGTCCCCAGCGAGGGGTTCGGGCAGGACCTGTGTCCTGCGTGGGAGGTGTCCCTGCCAATGGGAAGGGGTTGGAACAAGATAATCTTTAAGGTCCCTTCCAACCCAAACCGTTCTATGATTCTATGACCAACGCTGCCAGCGCGCACTGAGCAACTGTCCATGCTTCTTGAAAGGAAGAGCCCCCGCTCAGCAGCGGTCCTCACGTGCGGTCCCTCTGGGAGCCCCACTTGCCCACCCACATGATGCTGAGACCGAAAATGCTCCTGGCGATGCCGGGAGCGGGGCAGCCCCTGTGCCAGACCCCAGGCTGTGGGGCAGAACACGCGTGCCCCCTGCACCCCTCTCGCTATGAGACAGCCGGAGCTGCCGGGAAAGCCAGGGCACAGATGAATAGGTGTCAGGCTTAGATTTCACTTGTTGAAATACTGAAAGCGGAGCCCCACGGAGAGGGGTGGGATGTGCCGGGTCCCCGGGCTCGAAGGGATGCTCGGGGCTGGTGTCCTGCCCTCCGGCTGTGCCCCAGTGGGTCCACAGGATGCTGGCCCCAGGAGATGGAGATGAGACATTCCCAGAACAGGGCCCCCGAGCACCGAAAGCGTGGCTGCGACAAGCGGCATCACGTTCCAGGCTTTAGTAATCCCGTGCCCTCCCGCAGCTGGTATTAGTCAGGCTCTTGCCACCCTGGCAGGGCTGAGATAAGGAAGTGGCAGCCTGCAGAGCCGTGCCGTGCCTGCTTCCCCCCGCTCCCCTCGGGTACTGCCGGGGCACACTGCCCTGCTTTCGCTGCTCCACCTGACCTCTTTCATGACAAAAGCCCCAATTTCAGTCACGTGCTGCTAAAATCTAGGGCACAGTCAGGCATGAGCCGCGCGGGGCTGCGTGGTACGGCAAGTTAAAATTAAATAACAAGCGTTAACTATAACCACAACCGAAATCAGGAAAGTTCTGAAAGCTGATGCCATTTAAAAGTAGTTAAAACAGAGTTTTCTTGTTTTGATTTTGCCCATTTAGTGCTTAAGGTCTCTTGTATTTCTCAAAGCTGGGTCCCTGGTCTTCATGGCACCCTGGGAGGCTGAGGGGTCCCGGAGAAGGTGCTCGTCTTCCTCGTGGCAAGAGACAAGTTTTTTTCCTGTTACAGGAAAGAGGCCAGTGGGGTTTTTCTCCTCACACACAGCCCACGAGAGGAGATGCCTGTGTCTGCTCTGCTGCGTTCGGAGACGCTTCCACCAGCTCATCTGCCCTCCCCATCCCTGTGGGCCAACAGGAGATGACTAAGACGTTTAATTGCTTTCTTGACAGCAAGTACATACTGTCCAGCCCAAGGGTGCCTATGGCTTTCAGGAAAGTTTCTAAAGAGAGACAGGGAAAAGCAGAAGAAACTGCTCCTTCAGGCAGCAGATGCTCTCGTGTGTTGCCGCTCTTGGCGTGTTCCTCATTTGAAGTGAAACTCGCTTATGTACCGGGGAGCAGCTGATGCTCTTCTGGAGTCCTCAGGCACCTTGTCCACGTGCGTGTGTGCTTGGGCACAAGTTGCTGCAATTAAACTGAAGCACTTGTGAAAACCACTAACTCTTTCCCTGTGCCAACCCTGGGTGCACTCTCTTTTCTCTGGCTGGGTCTTGCATCCTTCTTGTGAGCTGGGATTCTCTCCGGTGGGAGGAAAAAAATGTGGAAGCACCTTGCAAAATCCATGTCGCTGGCAGTGGGGATGATCACCAATGCGCCTGCTCCAGCGCTCGCGGGCAGTGATTCATCTGCTGCGGCTCAGCCGGTTTCACCATGAAAACCCCTCTGGTGTGGTTAGGCAAGCCCGGACTTCGCCGGCCGCAGTGGGTTGTCACCATCCTGTGCCACAGAGCCCACTCGGGGCTCACTGCCCTGCAGTGGGCTATTAGAAACGTGTGGCTTCAACTGCAGACGGAGCTTGAGTGAGCACCAAGTGGACTTTCTAAAGGGGAAAATGAAAATCCGGCAGTTGGTTCTTGGCGTTACTGCCTGAAGGCAGCAGCACCAGCGGCACTGACCGATGGGGTGTGCTGGGAGGCAGAAATGGGATTTTTATGCATTATGATGGGCTGGATTGGCCATGCCATTCTTGGCAGGTTTGTTTCTGGCCTGGTGGTGATGCTCTGCTCTCCAAGAGCACTGCAACCGCCCCTCAGGAACTGAAGGTCTGATAATCCTCCTCCTCTGTATTTAGACAAAATCTCCAATTCTTTTCCTCTAGGGTTTAATACTTAAACTTATTTGTTCAGCAGGAGCGGCCGGGGCTGGGTGAGTGATTCAGGCTCCCGGTACCGGGGCTGCTGATCAGGCAGTGGGCTGAGCTCTCAGGAAGGAGATACCCAGCAAGGAAACAGTTTGCTTCTGTGGGATAAAAAAAAAAAACAGAAAACCACCATATCTGATCTATGTGACAGTCGTGTGCTGTTACTGTAAGACCCAGACTGACACTGAGATTGGCAGGAACTTCATCAGCACTAAGCGATGGGGGATAACACACCGCGCCGGGGCACGCAACCTCCCATTGCAGCAGCTTTTGGGGTTGCAGGAGAAGCAGAAGGTTGCACGCAGAAGAGCTGTGCAGGGGAGCACTGTCCTGTTTCGCAGAGGGGGTGGTCTCCCTGGGGTCTCATCCTGTATCTCGCCCGGCCGTGGTGGGATGCAGCACAGCAGAGGAAGGGCTGAGCCCCAGCCCAGCGCTCCGGCCCTCAGCTCGGCTCATCTCACCCACCGCTGCTTCAGCCGGGCTTTGACAGCGTGCACAGAGCTCACACGAAATCAGGCTGCTGGAGTAAAAGGTAGAACCATAGAATCATGGAATGGCTTGGGTTGGAAGGGACCATCCAGTGCCACCCCCTGCCCTGGGCAGGGACACCTCCCACCAGACCAGGTTGCTCCAAGCCCCCTCCAACCTGGCCTTGAACCCCTCCAGGGATGGGGCAGCCACAGCTTCTCTGGGCAACCTGGGCCAGGCTCTCACCACCCTCACAGCAAAGAAGTTCTTCCCCACATCTCATCTCCATCTCCCCTCTGTCAGTGTCAAGCCCTTCCCCCTCCTCCTATAGCTCCCCTCCCTCATCAAGAGTCCCTCCCCAGCTTTCCTGGAGCCCTTTTAGGGACTGGAAGGGGCTCTAAGGTCTCCCCGGAGCCTTCTCTTCTCCAGGCTGAACCCCCCCAACTCTCTCAACCTGTCCTCACAGCAGAGGGCTGTGCTTTCCAGCCCTTGGAACATCTCTGTGGCCTCCTCTGGCCCCGCTCCAACAGGTCGGTATCCTTGTTGTTGCCCAGATGTTTTGGTGTTGTTTTTTTCCCCCCAAATGCTGGTGGTCTTGGCACGTGTTAGTTGACGTGGGGACCCAAAGGGGGTCTGCAGAGCTGCTGCTCGCACCCAACACGTGCGGTGGGTGTCAGGTCAGGGCACAGCCTGGTGAGATGCTGGGAGCTGGGGGATGCTGGTGCTGTGATTTGGTTTTGAGGTACGTGTCCGTGTGTCATGAGTCACATGGATGACTTGTAACGGTGCCTTCAGTCTCTCTGCTCTGCAGGCTGCCCTTTGGAGGTTTTTTTTTCCTTTCTTTTTTTTTTTTTTTTAAGCAGTGTGTCCTGGCAGGACAGGGCTGTTGTGGACAGGGCTGACCTGGCCGTGGGAAAAAGGCTGCTTGAGGACATGGCCAGAAAAGAATCACGGTGATTGCTCCTCTACTGGAAATGTCATTTCTCCATGGTAGATGCTGCCTTTGGTTGCCCAGATGGCTTCTGCTGGGATTTCCCTTCCTATAACTTCTTGGAGATGATATGTGCGTTTAGTCAGAGGTACGTCTGCGTGCTTTTGCCCACCAGGTCTGTGTCACGATGCAAACATCCCTGTGTTTTTGGTGACAAATGGCACAGACTTCTTTGCGCGTAACTTGCGTGGTGATCTAGCACTGAATGTCCCCTGGATCTTGTTTCTCTCTCCCTCCAGCAAACCCATGCCCCTGGCTGGAGCCCTGCAGCACCGTTCCCCAGTCCCTCCAGTTTCCCAACCCAGTTTCAGAGGAGTGGAGCTGCATCTCCCCTCCTGTGCCAGCTCCTTTCCCGTGCTGATGAGCCGGCAGCCGTCCCATCCCCATGGCTGACTTGCTCTGCCTATATTTTCATTGGAATCAAGTGAATCCTGTCGCGTCAGGTAACTGGAAACCTTTGTTCTCTGTACAGCAAGAGGCATCCCATCTGCTTCCTTCCTGTGGTTACTTTAACCAGAGTGACTGAGCTTTACTGAAAAACTCACCACAGCTGAGCTGACGCTGCCCTTTTCTCCCTGCAGGGCAGAGCCCAGGCACCAGTTTCACTCACGAAGGTCCTTGGGCTCCTGCCTCGAGCTGTTTCCTTCCTCCCCATGGAAGAAAAGTTATAGAAAAAGGATGAAAATACACGCCGAGGTGTCGGGGAGCCTGCAGACCAGACCTGCCTGGGGTGAAGCTTCCAGCAGTGCTTAGTGCGGGTTTAACTGGGAACACAGAGTCTCATGGGCAGATTCATCAGTTCCAGTGACCAACACCAGGCTGAAGCCTGGGCAGAAACAGACTTAGTAACTGTTGTACTAACTGAGAATATTTTTGTTTCTTATGCAGTGAGGAAAGAAACCTCAGGTGCCAATAAACACCCAGAGTCTGCTGGACTCGCCAGCACAGGGCTCAGAGCGGTGAAAACGAAAGAGGCTCGAAAGCGAAACAGAAAGGTGGCCAGGAGATACCTGCCAGTGGCCACCCGGCGCCAGCTGGAGTTTGGAAATGGTTGCGCTGGTTGAATTCTGGGTTTATTTGTAAGGGAGCTGTAGATTCCCATGTGCCTCCCCGCTCAGTTTTGTTTGGGATTCAGCTGCCCTGTGCCTGGATCCACATACACGGATACGTAATCCCCAGCCTGGGAAAAAGCAAGCGGTTCTGTTGTTAATTTGTGTTAGTCTATTTTTTAGCTGGTATCTGCTATCTGATCTAGGATCAAGGGCTCATCCTGACTGAGAGAAAACGTGAAGTTAACAACGTCTCAGTCGATAAACAGAGGCAGCAGCGCTGTCTGCTGCGAGACAGGGGAAGGGAGGGCAGGGATGCTAAAGATGGGCTGATTATCGATGCCATTTGGGCACGTAACCATTATTTAACTGTAAATTCTGCTCTGAAAAGGGCAATGGCTGAAACACTTGCTAGAGTTAGAGGCTGGAGTCACCCATGGAGTACCTTGGGGCCAGTGTTTGTCTCTCCACTGGAAGAAACCCCTGGCGGGTATTTTGCTCCGACAGATTTTGTCAGAAATTTGCTTTTAAATGGGAGGACCTCAGGTCTTCTCACTTCCCTCGTCACTAATGCACAGAAGGCGTCCTCGGTGCTGCTCCTCGCCTGGATCCGTGCCCGCTGGGCTCTTCCCCAGCAGGGTGACGCTGGGCACGGTGACACTGGGCACAGCATCTACGCGCTGCTGCTGAGTTACAGCCCTGTTAACAACTTGCAAGAACAGAACAGAGGCTTTATTCATTAAAAGGTCTTTATTAGCAAAAATAAAAGATTTCCTTTCATACAGATAAACACGTGAAAGTTCACACAGTGCCAGAAGCCATGGCCAAGGTCACCCCCCGCCAGCACAACCCCCCCCGGAACGGAGCCGTGGATGCTCTTGGCAAAGGTCTGGGACCGTCCTTGCGTCTCCTACAGCACTGAAGTCAAGGCGTTTGGTGGAAAAAACAAGTACGGAGTTGGCTCAACGGGAGCTTAACGTGTCCTGGTAAGAAGCTTAAATTAAGTTTTACAGCCTTTGGCTCCCGCTCTGCCCTTGAGCTGATGCCACCCCATTGCTTCCAGCAGAAGGAGCGACCCACAGAGCCGCATTCCTGCTCGGGGCTGCCCTTGGGCTGGGATCACCAGTTCCCGTGGGGACAGACTGCCAGCGGGAATGCCCTTCTGTCACCATACATGTCCAAATAGAATAAATCAAGTATAAATAGCCTCTCTTCAGTGGTAACTTACAAAGCAAAGAGCAAACTGACAGTGTTTCATCGTATCTGTGCCCTGATGCTCCTAAATATTAGGAGCAAATGCCTCTGGGTCACGGCATTTTCCTCTGGCTCAGCATCCCGTGGTGCCCACGGGGGCTCGCAGGAGGCTGGGCAGGGAGAAGGGACCCCCAAAATCAGCTGCTCTCAGGGGCACTCTGTGCCTCCCCCCCGCGCGCGCAGGATTAGAAATAACACAACCCCGAATATTGTCAGTGCTGCGTGCAGCTTTATGAATTTGAATGCAAATTACCCAAGCCACCTTAAAATGGTGGTTAATTAAATATCCTCTAACTTATAAAAGAAAAAAAAAACCAAACAAAAAACCAAAACCACAACAAAACAGCGAGTAAAACCCAATCAAAGACTGGAAAATAGTAAGAATAACTTTTGAAAGTGCAGAGTGGCCGACCCAGCAGCTCTGGGAGCCAGCTGTTAGCAACGGTTGAGTCAAGTTCTATTAGAACCAAACATTTCACTCCTACTACTATTTCTTTTTCTTTCGTCTGGACTAATCTATAGGCGAGAGGTGGGCTTAACTGATCCATTGCCGTGGCATGATCGCGTGTTCATAGGAGTCACAGCTCCTCCTCCTCCTCCTCCACATTGCTCTCCATGTGCAGGAGAAAAAAAATACCGTGTTACATTTATGATTATTTTGCTCAGTGCAAGGCTATGGAATAATTTTGAATATTTCAGTGCCTAATTCCGACTGCAGAACCAGAGACAGTGACATGGTTATGCATAAAAACATCGGATTGCCTAAATCAATAGAGGGATAGAACAGGAGGAGGGCGTTCATTTGCTTAAAATTAAACTTTGCTGAGCTCCGAGCTGGAATTGCTCCTGATCAGGCGACCATGCCCAGTGGAATTGCACTCGGGATAAGCTCTGCTAGCTCTCTGCTCCCCAGAGGAACTCTGCTCTGGGTGTTTTGAAGCTATGAATAAAATAACACTATCATCATAAACAGTTTTAAAATACTGAACAATAAATAGTATTTTACAAGCTCATCACGCTTTCCTTCAAAACATATTGTAAACATAAACACTGAGGTATTAAAATTAATAAATATTAAATTCAATTGTTAAAAAAATAAGTTCTAAATACAATACTAAACTCGAAGTTCTTGACTTGAACCCTAAGATAACTTAATCTCTCGTGATTTCTGAAAAAAACAGCAGGATTTTGTGTGAAAGATGTAGACCCGTGGGCGTTTTCACTTCTTTCTCTTCATCATCAAGTACTCTTCGATGTAGTTGATGAAGATGTCAAACTCCCCCATGGCCTTGTAGATTCCGTTCTCGTTCATCTGCAGGTGAGAACCAAGTCTGTTTAAGCCTGAACGTGGTGGTTGTGGATGATGTACAATCTCTAGACATATTCTCCTTCCACCGACAACTCCAGCTTCTCTGCCCAACCCCTCCGGGGAACCCACCGGCTGCTCCTCTGAGCATCGCTCTCTGGATTTCCCTGCCTTAGCTGTTTATATAATTAAAGACTTTTTTGGATTCTATTCTCTCTCCTAAGTTGAAGCCAGCAGTAAAATCCACCACCCGGGGACAGCAGGTTCCTCCCAACCTCAGCGCAGCCACGCGAGCGGGGACCTCACCTTATCGAATGTCTCCTTGATGTGCTTTATGGTTTTGCTCCTCTTCTCGCATGTGAAGAATCTGTGCTGCAAGGGGACAAAGAGCAATGGCTTCAACCACACGGGTTTCCTTCCCTGGGGTGTGTGGCGGCGGCTCTCCCCCCCTCCCTGCCGCCCCACCGATCTCTGCCTTTCCTTCCCCACGGCGACCGTGGGGCTCCCTGGAGCAGTGACGGTAGATGATTTGCATCGTACACCGATGAAAGGAGTGTGGCAGGACCCGAGGACAGACCCCGAGCCCTTTCCCAGCCCCCTGCCCCTCACTGCTGGGTTTGTCCCGGCTGATGCAGCCCACGGCAGGCGATGGGGTCACGGCCACACCAGGCATGGTTTTAGGAAGTATCATCACTGCTTCATCACCCAGGTAAGGGATGGACGCCCCCCCCCCCAGCTCTCCTCTTATCTCCTCAGCCAGAACCTGTTGGGAAGGGCTGTGAATAAGTGGAATTTAGCCTCTGAATCATCAGTTTTTAACGGATGAAAGCCTGGAGAGCCGGGGCTAGGAGAAACACCATCCTTATGGGGTCTGCCCGCCCGGAGCCCTGCTCCTCCACACCATCCCAACACCTGTGCTCCTGCTCCTGGGGGGACCCAGCGCCTGCTCCCCACCCTACTGCTGTTCTGGGACTGGCCCTGTGTCACTGCAGCAGTGATTTCATCCCCCCTCCCTGTGATCCTGAGCCCCGTGATGCTGAGCCCCACTCACACAGCGCTTCATCGTCGCCTTCAGGCTCAGCAGCAGGTTGCCCAGGTCGTCCATGCTCTGCTGGTGGTGTGTGCTGGTCCTCCGGGCGCTGGGCAGAACCTCCTCGGTGTAGAACCGCATCATCTCTGACACCGACTGGCAGCCGAAGGTCCCCTGGGGCGAGAGGAGGTAACCGCGTTGGGGACGGCCGCCAGCACCGGCATGCGTGGGTTTTTTTAAAAATCCAGATCGCGGTGGTGGTCAGAGCGCTCGCAGCATGTTAGCATCGCGTGCTGCGGCTGCGGGGGGGGGCGGGGGGGAGACACCAGGCGTCAGCCCAGCCGCAGACACACGTGTTGCCGCTCGGCTGGAGAACCGTCCTTGTGTGACATTAGGAAATGCCCCTATTTACAATCTGCTTCCTCTCTTATAAAACCCTGACCGAAGGATGAAGAAGGATAAAGGGACTTAGATGGGAATTATAAAAAATTCTTACCTTAAATTCATCCAGCAGTTCGGAGCTGAGCAACTGGATGCTGAGTTCATCATCTTTGGATTGCTGTAGAAGGATACAACAGAAGCATGAGCTTCGCTTAGGTAGTCAATGTTGGTTTTTTTTTTTCCCTTTGCCCTACCAAAGGATTGTTTTCATTCTTTGCATTTATGGTCTCCCTAAATCGAAGGCAAAGAGCACCCGGCACCCCCCCCGTGCGCGTAACACAGTGACACCCGAGGCAGGCATCACCCAGCCTTTGGTCCGTAATCTTGCAGTGCAGGTGAAAACAGCAAGATAACGAAATCACAAACTTCAGTACCGCCGGTGTCGTTAATGTGAAACTCCTCCCGCTGGCGCGGCTGCAGAGGGTGGGGATGCAAGAGCTGTCTCAAACTGCACGCTCCCCGCGGAGGCGTCGAAGTTACAGCAGCCCCCAGGAGAGAGGTACCCCCCCGCCAGGCTGCCCGGGGGGGGGGGGCTGATCCCCCGGGGTTTGATATCTCTGAGTCTCCAGTCACTGGGGGAAAGGGGATCTGGATCTGCAGAGGGTGTTTGTTCTCGTGGTGCCTCAGTGGCACCGTCAGCTCTGGAAGACCCCCAGAGCGGCAGCAGGGTGGGCTGGCACCACCCAGAGCATCACCCCGGGCACCAAGGTACTGCAGAGCTTTCCTAAGAGGTTGGAAATATCCCTTCCCAGTGCTAACTGGGAGATGTACAGCAGGCTTTGAATCTGAAGTCTTGCCTGTGTTCATTTGGTAATAAATAGGAGCCATGACGTTAGCTTGAGATTCAATCTGGAGAACTGTCTTGTTTTGTTGCTAAAACACCCTGAGATCAATTAAAACAGTAACACAGATGGGAGCAGCCACCCCTATCAGTGCTGATGTGACGACAGATGCTCTGAGCATCTTGTGCTGCTTCCCCAGCAGCCCCGCTGCCCCGCTTTGCCGCGATGCAAAGCAGTGACCTTTATCAGGCACCGCAGCAAGTGCTGGTTACCGTAGCCTTTCTCCAGTCGTAAAACACCATGTTCAGGCTTTTGTGGTTCTTTCAAAGAAAAAGGTCTATAGCAAAAGATTTCCCTTTTCATCTAGCATCGACTTCAGCGAGGCTGGACCTCGGTGCCCCGAAGAAGAGACTATTTCCTTCCTATTAATTCAGCGCATAATTCGCTTTGCAGCGCTTCGGGGGAGCTCTGCCTAGGAAGGTTGGCAAAGATTCATTATGAAATCTCTTGAGTTCGTTGTAACTAAAACTAGGAAGAAAACCCCTGTGCGCTGGCTCTCAGCGAGCAGTGAAACTGAACTTCTCTTGCTCGCCCCCGTCAGCCCATAGCACCGTACGCGACCAAATCCTCTCTGCCGGGAGGAAGCTCTTCTCCCTCATCCAAATCACTGAACTTTGCAAAGGCAGCAGAAGGAGAAGGAGGAGAGGCTATAGCGGGGAAGGAGAGGGGTTATACTTACAAAATAATCCTTAATTTCCCCAAACTTGCTCCTCAGCTCCTTGAGCCTGGCGGGCAGGAGCTGGGAGAAGTGGAGGCAGGCGGGCTCGATGGGCGAGCAGCGGGCGAGCAGGGCGCCGGTGGCCAGCAGCAGCAGGAGCAGGGCTGGGCAGGTTTGCATCCTGTGGGAAAGGAGATGCTTTCCCCTCGGTCCAGCTCAATTTCACAGAAGGGTAAAAAAGCCAATCTGCAGCCTTCACCTTGATGGAGCCCCTAATTTATACTCTCAAAACATCACTCAATTTCCTCTCCCCATTTCCTGGCGAGCAATATTGGGGTTTTAAGTCATTCATTAAAACCAAATGTCACTTGGGTTTCCCGTCAACTTCGGTTTCCTGTTCTCTTGACCCCCCTCCTCTCCTCACACCCCATCAAATCTTTTATGCTTAGACTCTGCAATTTTTTTTTTTTTTCATTGCTTGCTTCTTGTAAATTTAAATGTGGCTGAGGAGGAAAGCTTCAGATACAATGCGAAGAAGAAAAGGTGCTGTGTTAGGTTTACTTCTGCATTCTCACAGTTACTTTTTATTTTTAGCTGAACGGCCTATTGTTAGGGGAAAAAAAGTGTTTCTATTTTTAAGCCTCCATATCAAACCTGCACTCAGGATCCCCAGCACCATGCCCAACTCGGCAGCATTGCTTTTAATGAAACTGCACAAATACACTGTCACCTCCTTTGGCATTCTAATGCTATACCATAAATGCATGTAATAATCTTAATTTTTTTTTTTTTTTTTTTTTCTGTTAATGCATATGTCTGATGAAATTGATGTCAATTTTAATTTTCCCTGCTTTCAGCAAGCTCAAAGGCTGTCCTCCCAAGCCTCGGCTGGTGTCGTGCCGGGCCCGGATGCAGTGATGCTCCATCCCTGTGGGCAGCGGCATGGGTGCCTGCCTGCTCGCCCGCAGCAGAGGGGTTGTGCCACGGGAGCTGCTGTTCTGACATCGGTGTGTGGTATTGAACTGCATAAGCAGACCGTGAATATTCTTTTTTTCTGGCTCTTTAATCCTGTTTCATTTCCTAGAAATGAAGACGAGCCCCGTCTGAGCAACCCAGAGGTGGCTCTGCGAACGGGGTGTGCTGTGTTCACTGAGACTTATTGTCCCAGCTCTGATAAAATTACCATTTTAGAGCTGAAGATAATTCCTCTGACGTCTCCCTTGTTTTCCGCTTTCCTTTCTTTCATGTTCTCTTTCTATATATATTAGCGCACACACCCCTGCTTCCTTGTGATAAAGATTTCACTGGGGAATTTGGAATCTGTTATCCAAGAAAGAGAAAGTGGGGCTGAGTTTGGCCTTTCTGAAATCAGAGGGTTTTCTTGGAAAGCTCCAATGTTATTTTGAAATAGTCCGGTCTTCCCAATACATTGCTTTGGACAAATCACTTCAAGTCTCATTTCCTTCATTGCACTGATCTTTTAAGTTTAATTTGCAAGCTTCTGTGAAGGAATTTGTTGCAAAAAAAAAAAGCTGGAAAAAATGCAAAGTATTCTTTGTTACTGTATATTTAGATTTTTTTAAGATATTATTTTTAGGAGCAAAAGAGTGGAATGTTTGATGTACGTATGTATGAGTAAGACTAAAGGGGATGAAACATTAGTGACAAGAGTTTGAGATGGACACAATATGGGATTTTGTTTTCTGATTTGTTTTCCTTTTGTTGGTGGTGTTGCCTCTCCCGAGGTTAGCTGAGGAAGCCTGCTCCCACTGAATCACTGCAGGCACACTAGTTTATTTGAATCACAGCGTGTGTCACGTATTTGGTGACCCATTTTTCTTCCCCTGCTGGAACGCAGCCGTGTGGTTTCTCCCCTTGACAGCCAGTAGAAGCCATGAGAAAGGAGAAGAGCGAGCAGCAGCAGATCATAGAATCATAGAATGGTTAGAGTTGGAAGGGACCTTAAAGGTGGCTCAGACAAAATCGAGTAGTTTTAAACTCAACCCTTTTCCACCTTTCTCCGCTTTCCCCCTTAGGTTCCCACCCTGGGTGATTTTTTTTTTTTTATGCTTATTTTGGATGAACTCGAATCTGCCACGGGTCAATAAAGCTTCGCTGCCAAGACCTGGACGGCTGCTTAAGTTTCATCGGGGCATCGGAACCGATGTGGTAAGGCTGGTGGGTGGGATGCTGTGCCCCGGAGCGGGTCCGTGGGCAGCCTGACCCTGGAGCGAAGCCCAGAGCTCATCCCGCTCCCTCAGGTAGAGGATGCAGCCCGGGGCACTTCGCTGCAAATCAGGTGCCCTGCTGTGGGACGGGGGTGTCCCTTTCAGCCTCAGCTGGTATTTTTTTGTGGGATGTGAAGCAGAGGGGCTCTGGGCACCCGGGAATCTCCTCCACCGTCAGCGGCACGGCACCGGGAGCCATCCTTCCTCCCCGCGGGGCAGCTGAGCGCTCCTTTCCAAACTTCTCTGATTTTGAGCAATCTGCGGGTCCCCATGAAGTCACTGCAGCTTGACACCCGCAGCGGGCAGAGCGGGTTCTCGCTCTTGTGCAATTCCCTCCTCCCTGTTTTGGAACCCGGCTTGTATTTTTATTTGGTATGAGCGTAAGCCAGATGTGTCCATTCCACAAAGGAAACTGTGGCCTGCGCACGGATGCCACCCCGCTGTGTTTACCTGTATTTCCTTCGCCGTGTCAGAGATCTTGACGGTGCAGTTTCGCTCTGACTCACTCCTGCTTACTGCCGTGGAAAGGCATTGACTCTGCAGTACTACGAAGCGGTTGCATGAATGAATAAAGCACCTTTTCCTAAAGAGTGTCCGGGGGATGTGGGTGTATTTCTAAACCTTTAGGAAACAGCTTTCACGTTTGCCAAGAAGATCATTTCAGGAAGGGAAGTGTGTTACTCAAAAGCCATCCTTGCACTTTTACCCCACCTCCCACAAACTTCTAAGATCTGCACGTTCACAAGAAGTACTCGGCAGGACGGCAGAATTGCGTTTCTGTAGTAAAACAGTGGCTTTTAGGCAAACACTCTTCCCCCCGAGCTTGGTGACCAGAGAGGTTCATCCTGGCCACGGATCTGGGTGACCTGCGCTGGGTGACCCTGCACAGGCAGGGCTTGGGCTGGGTGGTCTCCAGAGGTCTCTGGAGTGGGGTGGCATTCATGCTTCTTGTATGTATGTACATAGCTTTTCTTATGTTGGCAAGCTTTTACATGGGCAAGTTTTTGCATTTTTTTGCCTTCTTGGTCTCTGTCGTTACTTTCAGACAAAGGACCGTTGTGTATTTTATGCACTATCTATTCCGGATACAGCTTGGAGGATCCCCTAGATTTCCAGGCTATCATAATGGTGTGCTTCTTTCTTTCCTTTTTAAAAAATCCCCATTTCCCATCCCTTCAGGTTCAGAAGATCTGCTGCCAGTGACGCTCTGGGGGAAGAAGAGACCTGGTGGCCCTTTATTCACACTGTGTGAAGAGCAGTTTTGAGGCAATGGCATTTGCCCTCTCAGCAGCCCCATCGCCGATGACTAACAGTTCCTGATGGGCGAAGCATAAAAAGTGGACTGCTTTTTTTTTTTTTTCAAGAATTTTTTTTGCTGGCAAGGCATGACGTCGGATTTTTTCACTTCTGGAAACCCGCTTTCTAGCACCCTTGTCAGACTTTGCAATGTGATTCATATCAACCTCAACAGGTAAATCCCAAATGACTCTTTGGAAATTTAACCCATGTCATTGTTTTGTCTTGTAATATCTAAGTGTCCAGAAATAGGTTACTAATCGTGAATAAAAGACGTTATTGTGACCCCTAATGTGACCTCTAATATGACAGAGAGAGCGAGCCTTACATAAGAAGTTCTTAGCAGGTCCAGAATTTCCATTTGATCTAAATCAAGCTGGCATCATCGCCCAAAGGCATCAAATAATGGAGACTTCCTCCCGTCTGTAGATTGAGTGTTTTGGTGATTAGACTAACGGAGAAATATTTCCACTTTTTTAATTGCACACATAAAACTCCCAATATTTGGAAGTCTGCTGTGGCCTATAGGGCTGACAGAGAATAACACCCTCATTTACTACCCTGCCCTGGGCTTGCAGGGTGCTCTCTGCCAACCCAGGAGACTGAGCTGTGCTTTTTTCCCCAAGTTGCTCGTACTTTGCCATTTCAAGCCACTCCACACAGGGTGTGCGGAGTCGGGGTGAGGTTGGTGCTGCAGCAATACCCTCTTGTCACTGGGTCTTCCAAGGAGCCCATTGACGTGGCGTCAGGCCCTCTGCCAGATGAACGATGCTGCCCTCCTCCATGCGAGGCTGTTTCCTGCTCCACAGGGGAGCAGTTACAAACAGAGGTGTTATTTCAGAAGAAAAGAGAAGAGGAGAAAAACAATAAGTTGTTGGCAGGGATTTTCCAATGGTCACAGCGATGTCTGTTTCTGTCCTTATAGAAACCGATGAGGTCTCGGCCCTGGGCTGTGTCCTCCAAGTGAGCAGGATGGACGAGGCTTCCTTAGACGAGTTCGTTTGCAGGAAAGTTACGGAGGTAAAAGTATGCAAAAAACCCTGAATATAAGGTCCCTTTTGACTTACCCAAATATCTCTTGCACTGCCTTTCTTTTTCTTTTTGAGCATCCTGCAGACACAATTTTGAGCAACTCCTGCCTTGAACAGGTCATTTCACAAGTGCTGTTTTCGTGAGTTTCTTTTTTCTAGTTTTGGTATTACTGGGGTGCGTGGATCTTCTGGAGAACACTGTTTGTGTCATGATTTAGCACCAACACTCTCGCCAATAATACAAATACAAACTATTTATAGTTATGAATGGTCATAAGACAGAAACTAGTTATCATGGTTTGAGAAATCAGATAATGCAAACCAGCTGCTTAGAAGCGTAACGTGGCCATCGGGGTGAATTACGGTGGCAACTTCACTCACTTTCCACAGCAGCACCAGGCCCTCGGCCTGAAGCCAACCGTCGGGCTGGCTCACTCACGCCGTGGAGTTTTGGGGTGTTTTTTTCTGCACGGTGCTAGAGCAGGGGGTTGAGAAATCCCGGGTTTTTTTGTCTTTTCCACCTCCCCAACATGCAGATAAGCACGTGCGGCGGCCGGGGGGTTGTCCCCGCTGCGGCCAGGGGTGCTGCAGCATCCCCGCTGCTGCCGGGGGATTTCCCGTGCGCCCCCGCCGCGGCTTGCGGCTCAGAAATCATTGGTGTGATAACGCCTGGCCCCCCCCGGGACCCCCCTTCTAGCCCCTCTGTACGGGTTGAACCCCGGCTCTGAGCCAGAGCGTTACTCAACCAGAAAAGAAGGGATGATGGTCGTGCGAGGCTGCAACCCAAACCTGCCGTTTCGGGGGCAAATGGAAGAGGTTTCACAATGCAGATTCCCAGAATAATCAGCCCAGAGGCTGCTGCTGACACTGCTGCCCTTTCAGAGAAAAATGCAATGAAATAGAATTGCTAGAAGTTTTGTTTTGTTTTGTTTTTCTATTGAATTTGTTTATTTCAAGTTGAGGAGTTTCTCATTAACAGCCTCAGCACAGGCTGCGTGTCCAGCTGTGCCAGGGGTAGGGAGAGGTAGAATAATCTTAGCTTGACCTCACCTATGTAAGCAGAGAATTTTGGATTAAAAAAACGATCCATCAGATGTGCTTTTTAGAGCTTTCAGAGGGTTTTAAATATTTTGCGTATAATTTCTTACCTCCGTGTGTTCAGATCCCCTTCTCTTTTCTCTCTTTTTTGTTTTGTTTTGGCTTTTTTTTTTTTGGTTTTTTTTTGTTTGGTTGGTTGTTGGGTTTTTTTTGTTTTTTTTACAGAGAGAGCAGGTAATACAACCTGGCTGTTCCTCCAGCGAGGTATCTTAATTACAGAGATGCAACAAAAAGTGTGAACTTGCATTATGAAAGGGGTAGAGTTCAGCAATTGAAAAGCTATCTGTGAAATCTCATTGCTCCCAGGGGTACGACCCGCTCCCCTCCGGGGAACCGGGGTGTCTGCTCCGCTTCTGCTCAGGGTTGGTCTCGCTTGGGCTTCTTATGCAATTTGCCTGGGATTTACCTTTTCATGGAAGTCCGAGGAAGGTTTACTTCAGTAACGGGAACAGGCACTGAAGTCCCTTTTTGGTTATTGCTCTCCATGTAGGTTTTGAGGGCTGTGACTAGGAAGTGGAAGATGAATCTGAATGGTGGAAAACCCCTCTCACTGAAAATGGTATTTAAAAAAAAAAAAGAAGAAAAAAAAAAAAAAAAAAGAAGCAGAAAAAAGATCTGAAGCGAACTTCCTCTGTCAGCTGCCTCCTGCTGTTGGGAAGGGAGAGACGGGCAGTTCATCGCCGCTCCTCGGAAGAGCCTGACAGCCCGTTTGCTGAAAATATAAAGTCGAATGTAAGAGCCACAATCCTTGCAGTGCCCATGGCTTATATTTATGGCTAAAAGGGGTTTTGCTGGTCACGTTGTGCAGCGGGGACATGCAAGCCATTGAGTCTTCAGGTTTCCGCCGAGCTGAGGGGACACTTTGGGTAGCAGAGGGCTGGGGGGTGATGCCCAGGATGGGTGATGTCCCGTGGCCAAGCTGGGGCTCCCCGTGTGTGCCGGGGTCGGGCAGAGCCCTACGGGGAGGGTGACAACAGGATAAACCTCTGGGAAAATTAACCTTTCCTCATAGCATGGTTTTCCAAGAACTTATACCTAGAAGCAAGCAGTGGCTGGGATGGCAACCTGCTCTAGTGGAGGTGTCTCTGCCCATGGCAGGCAGGTCGGAACTCGATGATCTTTAGGGTCCCTTCCAACTCTAACCATTCTGTGATTCTATGGATGGTGAAGGAGGGGGCTCTTCCAGCACTGAGGATGGTGCAAGGCTCAGGGTGGGACAAACCCTTTGGTGCTTTGGGGACGTGCAGGTCTCAGTATGGGTCTTACGAATGGGGTTTGTGTCCTCAGGGGCTGGTGCAGCCCCAGGAACACAGCTCCTGCTCATCCTGGGGCCGAAACCTCATCCATGGGAAGTCCAGAGCTGTGCAGGGACTGGTGCAGTGTGTGTTCTCAGTGGCGATGGCTCTGCCTACACACCTTCTGGAGAGCACCTTCAACTGAATGGGAGGCAGGGCTCTCCCCTTCCATCTCCTCAAGCCGCCCTGCACGGCTCAAAGGAGAAATCATCCTGATCAGTCCAGGGATGATCGCGCTCTTACCCTGCAGGTACAGCTCAGGGGGGGGCGGCTTTTACCTCCTAAACCCTCCTCTGGTGCCCTGATGGTTTTGCTCCCCCAGGACATTTTCTTGGGATGCTGTTTGCCGTGCCTGAGCTCTGTGTTGCTTCTCATTAGCAGAGCCGTAGCATCCCTGGTTAGCCCACCTTTCTGCCTGAACCAGGGGAATGGCTGTGCAGCTCCAGTGCACGACTGCCAGCCTGGATTAAATCATTTATACAAGCAGGAGGTGGGAAAACAGCACAGGAGACTTTCCAATGTGGGCTCGACCACTTGTCCGTGCTGCCAGGGCAATAGGTGCCGATTTGCCTGCGTTTTCTCATTTCCACAGGACCTGTGTTAGCAAATAAGGTCGGAAGCAGGGAAGCCGAGTGGCTGGCACTTGCCAGCCGGAGCTCTTTTTGCTGTCCTTACCCCCGTCTCCCCCTGCCCTCGAGCTGGGGCAGGAGCAGAGCTGCCGTCCCTGCCTGGGCTCACATGCAGCCAGCGCCAACGAAACCAGCCTTGGCCCCTCACGGTTGTGAAATTGAGACTGATTCAAGTCCCGAGTTAATATGCACTAAAGGCAATATTAGCCCAGCCAAAACCGAAACCCGTGTTTAAGAGCTGGGTTATGTACAGAATCTACAGCTAATTTACTGAAACATAAGTTTCAGTTTTGGTGAAAGCTAAATCTATGAGTGCTCTGACTGCCTATTGGAGTGATTCATTTGCTCCCCAGATAATTCAAAAATTGAGCTGATAGCAGCGAGCACTCAGTTTCTCCTCTATTAGGCATCATTTATTGCCTGCACCATCAGCACATTTCACCCTCCCGGGCAAACCCAGGCGTTGGATGGGGCAGCTCGGTCGCCTGCTCAAATCCCAGGCCAAGCCTCGTGTTCTAAAAAATGCCCTGTGTGACTTTTGCTATCACATGAGTTTTTAGTTCTTCCGAAAATAAGGACGGCAGGAACACAAGAGCTGGCTGATGGCTACATGCATTTCAGCAAACCATGGTCTGGCATCTGCTGGCGGCAGTGGCAGCGTGTGATGGGTGTTTCTCTTCTCTCCTGAGCATCACTGTGATTATTTGAAAAGCCAGGCCTTTCAATGCTCCACCTGAAGCTTTGGAGGAAGTGGGGGCAGTTTGATATTTCAGCAAGAAACAGCCCCACTGCCTCGCAGGGACCTTGCTCGCTGTGCCTCATGCACGTTAAAGTCTTTGGTCTGCTCTTGCTTACCTGGGGGTGCAGATTATTATCCCTGATAACTCTGCACACATGCTATTGATCTATTATATCTGATTATTATGTAGATAGGATGAGGGTAATGGCTTTAAACTGAAAGAGAGGAGGTTGAGATTAGATATTAGGAAGAAATTCTTTGCTGTGAGGGTGGTGAGAGCCTGGCCCAGGTTGCCCAGAGAAGCTGTGGCTGCCCCATCCCTGGAGGGGTTCAAGGCCAGGTTGGAGGGGGCTTGGAGCAACCTGGTCTGGTGGGAGGTGTCCCTGCCCAGGGCAGGGGGTGGCACTGGGGGGGCTTTAAGGTCCCTTCCAACCCAAACCCTTCTATGGTTCTCTGATTAATTTCCATTTTAAATCTCTATGTGCTGCAGACAGATAACCGATGCCATTTTCTGTGACTGTTTATTTGAATTTTCAATGTAAAGAATTTCAGCTTTGGTTTTCTTAACATTAATGAGCCTTTTCCAAAAAAAGAGCCCATTGCTGGGGAACAGCACCCCAAAACTGCCTGCACGTGCTCTTCTGTGAGCTGTGGGAACATCCATGGACTTCAGCTGGGGATCCCCAGGCTCACTATGGAAAATCCTATCCTTGGAATGAGCTATTTTCTTCAATTTTTGGCTAATTTTATTTTTGTCTCCTCTTTGATTCTCTGTTTTATGTCTGTTTTAGACTGCCCACTCTCCAAGGTACAAACCTGCTCTGTCAACAGCATAACCCAGTCTCCACGGGAGCCCCCCAGGACTGCGGGATCAAGGGAAGCACCAGGATGGCTGGTAACGTAAATTATCGTTGTAGAATTGCAAGAGAGAAAAATAAAAGGTTAAAATTAGAAGGAAGCGCAGTAAACAACTGTAAATTCTGCGGGGAACGTGCATGGGGGCTTCTTGTGGGTTTTGAAAGTGGAAGTTTGATTTGCTTAGAGCGTTTTTTCATATTCACTGATCACACCTCTCTCCCTCAGAAAGACCTTTCAAGAAAGTTTCGTTTCTCTGTGAAATATTGGTCCTGCCAGCAGCACGCAGCCTCGCTGGCCAGCAAAGAGGCTCCTCGGGCAGCTCCACATCTTGCCTGCGCTTCAGCATTTTTGATACATTGGCATTACGTTTGCTTAGAGAAGCCCGATTGCTAATATGTCAGATGCCCACATCAAAAAGCTTCTGAAACCTCCTGGAAACTGAAAAAGCCTCGTTCATTAAGCCTGTGTTTCATCTCGTTGGGAGATTTGAGTCTTTGAAATACATGCACCTTTGGAGAGTGGTGCAAAGCTCACCATGGGCATTGGGCTTTACATGGTTCTCTCCTGAGCGCTTTGGCCCATCTTCAATGCAAGGCAGCGCTTTTCAGGTGATTATACCTCAATTTTTGCTGAAATACCCACCTGCAGGTGGGGAGGGGGGGTGGAAGAAAAAAATAAACCATTGAAATTCATACTCTATGTGGGAAATCTTGTTGAAATGATCCCAGAAGAGTGACCCATACCCAAGCAGTGGGCTGCTCAACCTTTGGGATAACTCCTGAGCTGTTGCAGTTTTGGGGTGAAGATTTCCCAAGGGCAATTTGATTCTCCAGCCAGTTCCTGAATTTAGCAGGAATGCACTGAACTCCCTTGGGCTGGTCCCTACCATCACGCACAGCTCCTGCACTTGCCGGATTTTGAGGACAGCATCAATTTGGCTGGATTCATCAGAGGAACCCCCCAGCACAGAAGTGGCTGCCGAAACCCGAGTGCTGGACAGTTGAAGAAAACCTTGCAGGAGCTGCTCCTTAGCTGTGTTATTAAACTGTAAAGACCAGAAATATGCATTTCCCTTTGGGGAAGATGCCATTTGTGATAACCAAAATATGAGTTCACATTTTATCAAAGCAGGGGAAGCAAGTATCTAACCTTCAACACCCCCAGCTCTGGTGACTAAATTAATGGTTTTCTGCAGAACAGATATGTCGATGTATGAGATCCTCCACCACGCTTTTCCCCTTCCACAAAGGTGAATCTTAGAGGGGGAAAGAAAAAAAAAAAAAAAAAAGCACTCTCTTTTACATTTTTCTTTACCCTCTTTGGGTGAAATCCTGGCTTGGTGGCAGCACTGCCATTGGTGAGTCACACAGATGAGTGTCACATCTGCTCCGTGAAGGTGGTGACGGAGGCAGTGTCATTTTCTGTGACGTGCAGCCCTGCACAGCCGGGAGCTGACGATGACCTGGCCAGGTTGAGCCTGAGGCCATCCACAAGCAATGGGGTAATGCTCCCAGGGGAGGTGACACTGTCCCCTTTCTGATGGGACACCTGGAGACATCCTGGGCTGGGCAGCAGTAGCAGGAAATGACAGAAGCAGCCCCGGAGGGGACAGTCATGGGTGATGCCCTAAATGAGGGTGATTCGGACATTGTCTCGGGGTCAGGGACACTCTTCCAGGCTCTCCCGAAGTCCCTCAGCCCCTCAGCGCTGAGAAAGGAGCTGCTCTACCCACAAGGCGAGGTCCTAAAGCTGCTGAGAGCCCTGTGCACTACGAGCCACTTGGGAAGAGACCCTGGAAAGCAGCTTGAATTTTGCTCCCGTGGCTTTGGACATTTCTTGAGCTTGGCTGAATAAAAGTTGCATTTCCTTAAGATAAGCCGTGCTTAGCCTGTTGCTCCCTAAAAGGCAGTACTCAGTGTTTGACTTTCAGAATTATTCAAGTGGTTATGGTTAGAAACGTGACCGAGAAGAGGGCACACAATGTACCACACCTATCAGCCAATAACTCCTTGCAGAGTTTTTTTCTGAGTCATTTGATGAGTTTACCGAGAAAAACAATTTTTTTACTTTTGTCAGCAGCATTGCAGGGCTGGGGCCCTGCTCATTAACTGTCCCCTGGTTTCTGTTGATAATGAACTGCACTAATTAGGAGGTAGAAGAGCAGGAGGTTTTCGGAGGCTGGAAGAGGGCGCTGGCAGCCGCGGAGCACATTTCCGTTGCGAAGGGCAAAGCGCGTCGGTGCAGAAGCTGATGGAAAGAGTGATGACGGGGTGGTGACACCCATCGGGGTGCTGGTGCGGATCCCTGGGCTTCAAGGGGACCGGGCCAGATCAGCACTTGTTCAAAGGAGAGTTGAAATGGTCTTTGGATCAGAGGGCCAGGTGGTTGCCTGACAATTAAACCTCTGATTTTTAAGGTGCTGAGAACTACTCGGAGCTGCAGCAAAGCAGCACTGCTGCAGTCCATCTTCCCATTAGCACCCAGTTAAGATTAGGATACGGCTGTCTGGCAATTTACACCACTGCAGGTGTGTAAGAAGTCACTCCAGTGCATAAAAACCACATGGAAACACGTTCTTCTGCCCATGGAAACTGAATTACATTCCTTTGGCAGGGGTTTTGGTGAGCTACGGTATTACCAGGAGAGATGTAATATCCTACAAGTGTTTTTGTTTCAAGTAGATGAGTTGGTTTTTGCAGATCATTTTCCTGATGGATGTCAGGTTCCTGAGTTCAGACATCGTTGTTGGACTGTATTATTAAGTCTCAATTTTTCTTTTATTAAAATTACTGGAGGCATGTCTGTCATTCACATTGTCTAGGTCTGGGGATCTGTGTGCAAACCATTATCGGCCTCATATCTGAAATGCTGGTGTACCTAAAGCTGCTGTGAAATATGAGTAATGACAAAGAATGGCAAACCAAGAATGGTCTGTAAAGTATTATCAGATCTTCTTTATATCATGAAACTACATTGAAAAACACTATTGAAACTGGTACCTTATCACTCTGAAATGCTTTACTGGAAACCCAGTGTTAACATGTGCCTGTGGTCAGTTCTTGACTGTATGGCTCCTCCAGATCCGAACAGCTTGGTTATTTTTTTTTTTTTTTTTTAGGATAAAACAAAAAATTTTGGCTATTTGAAATGAATAAAGTTGGGTCAGCAGTGGCTCACACCGAGCGGGACTGCAGTAACTCAGGGCACAGCTCTCCAGCCCCAGTATGGAGCTGCTGCTGAGTTTCCCCGACGTAACCGGCCACCGGTGAGTAGGTGTCTCGTCTCCGGTCGTGCTCTGGGGCTCACCGGGAACCTCTGCTCTGTTAGTCATTTCGACAAGCCATTTGTCTGCAGCCAGCTGGTGCTTTCTGCTGCTATTGCATTGTTTCCGTCACTGTTGCGGTGATGCCTGCTCAGCGCGGTGGCAGGGATGTGACCATGGCCGTCTGCTCGGCAGGGTGAGGCTGAGCATCGTCCTGGCCGCAGTGGGAGCTGCCGAGAGCCAGAGTGGTCCATTAGGCTGCTCCGAGGGCTGTTTTCCAGGCTGTTCCCTTCAGCCGGCCCATTTCGTGCCTTTCCAAGTTGAATGCAGATGTGAGACGTGCGGGGGTTGTGCTGCTCATCACGGACTCTGTATAAACGGTTTCTCAGGCAAGCTAATGATACACGGGGCTTAGTTTTTAATTCCCTAGCATGGTGGCAGCTGGCGAACAACCCTCTCCGCTGCCTTTGCTTGGTATTCGGGCCGAAACTACTTCTAGTGAGCCCTGTTACAACGTGCCTACCATAAAATCCCCAGGGAGGAGCCCTCCTCCGTTAGCTGGGAGCTGCCTGGCCGGGTTCCCGGGGGAAGGACCACTTCCCCGCTCCCAGCGCGCTCCCCAGTGCTGCCGTACGCGAAAGGCTTAATTATTCCGGGAGCGCCTGGGGGAGTCAGTTCCCATTTTACCATCTGAGCTCATCTGCATTGTCATGCTGCTGGGTTTCAGAAATCCCTATTTCTCCTTTTCCTCTTCCTTCCCAGAGCACACGAGAAGCGGCATGCTGTTTTTTATTGAGGATATTTTCCTGTTGCTGCAGCTGGCAGGTCGCCGGGGGCCTCCCTTAAGCTGCCCGGGGAAAGCCAAGCCTGGGTGATTCGCTTCCATCAGGACTTGATCCAACGCATGCCAACATATCCCTGCTGATGCCACCCCATCTGCTCTGAAAAACGAGGGTTTCAGACCTCCCGTGGGTCCAACGCTTGGGGTAATCAATTGCCATCGTTGCACATGTTGCTAATAATTTTTAATTTTTAAGTCTCTGGATTGTCTTCCCATCTTTGACATGGTTATTCCCCTCCTTTGCCCGTGCAGTGAGGGTCACGCTATTACCTCTGCTTTGCAATGGTCGGTGACAGGACAGCAAGTCCAAGGGACGCCCACCCAGGGCCATGCAGGGGTCTGTAATGGAGCAAGGTCCCGGACCCCGATTTCCTTCCTATTCCCCTTTCCATCCCAGCATCTTTCCTCCATCATCTTGGCTGGCAATCTTTAACCCATGACTGTTTCTTGCCTGCTGGCATTTGGCTGACCTGTCTTTAGCGTCACTTCAGTTACCAAAAGGAAAAAAAACAAAAAAAGAAAGAAAGAAATCCCTTCTTCTCATCTGCAATTTACATAATTAAGTAAGACCTCATTGCCTCTTCCCTCATTTCCTCACTAAGGGTGTGCACCGGGCTCCCTGGGAACGCTGCTGGTGCCGCTTCCTCTCCTCCAAGCGAAATTTTTGCTGCAATTGCAGGCAGCAGCTGGGAATTGGGCAGAGATTACCAGCCTCGTGCTGCTGAGGATCCTTCCAACACCTCAGCAAGGGCAAATGCAACCTGCTGCGGATTTGGACCTGCCTGTTGGCTGTTTTACAGTTTACGGTGCTGAGGGAGGCGCATTTGGTGCATTCAGGGCAGTTTCAGCTGGATGCAATGCTACGACTAGCCTGGGCATACAGTCTATTTGCCTAGTCTTCCCCGATGACGGAAATACGCTCAAGATTGAGCTTGGTTATCAATAAATTACTCATCCAGCAAAACTTTATAGAACAGCCCTGGCCCACAGGCAGTGGCACACAAGCCATACCTGCATTGCAACAGGCTCAGGCTGCTGCTCTCACCCAGAGCATCGTGGCTGCTCCGGAGGTTGGCTGTGGGATTAGAGGGGTGTCTTTGCCAACTCCATGTCACCAAATTCCACCCAACCTTCCCTACTGGGTACAAGTCATCCAAGAAGATTTTTTAACTGCTCTATTTTGTTTGTAGACTAGACTGAGCTCTCTCCAGAGGGGTTACCAAAACAACCAAACTAGCCTTGGAGCCCACAGCACGGAGAACCAGCCTGGGTTTTGCACCAGTGCCACCACATTCATGTGACAGCGTGCCCCAGCTGGCAAACCCTGGTTCCCCAGGGAGAGTCTGGGTCTGAAAGGTTGGTGTGAGAACATGCCTGGTCTGCTTGAGGACCTTGGCTGCATCAATTTTGCTCAGCAGCTAATGCTGGCAGGGTAATCATAGACTTTGCAGTCAAAGTCTTTGTTGGTGGGTAAAACTTCCCTTCTGCCCCTGGGCTGGTGGACTTCTAAAGATCTGAGTGAAATTTCTGTCCTTCTGCAGGGTGGGAGCTTTGGGCTGTGCGTAATGATGACCTAAGTCACCCATGCTCCTGAAAACCAAGTGACTTCTTCTGGCACTGAGGTGGGTGCTGTGTACCAAAACCCTCTCATTCCTGGGCATCTCAGATCTCCAAATACCAGGGACGTGACAATGGAGATAATTGTCCACCCACCTGAGGAGCCAGGCTGAGAGCAGGGTCCCCCGTACCCGGTGGGTGAAGGCCCTGAGTGCCAGGACAGTGATGGAGAAAGGTCTTGCCAACTTTCTGAGTCGCGCACCTTTTACTGGCGCCCCATGTCGCATTGCCAGCACCCACGGGGGGTTTGGACCACTGGCATCCCTGGAGGGAGTGATGCCACCCGGCTTCCAGCATCCCAACACCTCCGCGGGAGCTGGGAACAGCCCCTCTACGGGGGGGGCTTGGCAGTGTGGCTCCATGTAACCCCCATGATGGTCCCTCCTTTTGCTCGTGTCCCTCTTCCGGAATGCAAAATGATGCAGCGATGCCAAGATTTCCCGCCTCCGTGCGTGAGGGAAACACCTTTGGGTGAGAGAGCTGGTCCCTTTCACTCGCTCATTAATTCAGTAAATTACAAAGGGAAATACATGCTGGGAAAAGCAAGAAAAATCCCAAAAGTTAATCCAAGAGTTATTTCCTCCCGATACCTGGATAAAAACGTGTTCTTCGGAGCTCTTCAGGTCAGACATCGACGAGACAGGTGAACCCACATCAAAGAACAAGGTAAAATACTGACTTTATCCTTTCACTCTATACACTCCTGCATATTTCCTTGTATTCCTATAAGGTGTCTCTAAAAGGATTTTTTCCATTAATAACCTTAATTTTCAGTGCTAACAAAACATGTATTTGAAGTATGCTCTTTCTGAGAGAAAGCATTTTCTTTTGTGATCAGACCTTGGGATCTGCTGCTTTCAGTGACAGTTACCTCCTGCTGCTTCTGAGTCAGTAGACTTTTAAAAATTTAATTTAACTGTATTTGTTTTTCTGCTGAAAAATTTTCAGAAGGACTTTGTCTATTTACCTGCAGTCTTTTACTAGCATTTTTTTCTTTTTCTTTATTTTTCTTTTTACTTATTTTGGGACCTTCTGTTAAATATTTGTTTGTATTTGATTTTTTTTCTCTTGCCCATGGGTGGTCAAGAAGAAATGGGTAAGAGATACTAATCAGTGGGGGGGGGGGTTTAATACAAGTGGACAGATACAAGTTCTATATAAAATACCTATATTTTCATAAGCATTATAACTGTATTATTTAGGAAAAATAGCGAGGCAATATTGTCTTCCTTGAACAGGTCTCCCAGGCAGCAGCATGAAGGGATCCCACTTGTTCCTCTGCCTCTTCTCCGTGTCCTGCTGCTTGAATTCGATGCCGACAGCAGGGAACAAAATCTTCCACTTCGGACCCTGCAGGGTTTCAATGAGTGTGACCGAGATTAGGTCTGGTTTCACGGCAATTAAAGCCAACATCGTAAGTATCGCTGTGGGCTCTTGTGGAGCTGGGGAAACTCCTCAGTGGACTGCTCCTGAAGCTCCTCTGGAGGTCCATCACCATCTCTATCTCCTCCCATTCAGCAAGCCAGAGACCCCATCAGGACCCTCAGCATCTTGTCTCATCCACATTCTCTGCACAAGGTTAAGGTAGGTGTCCTTACCCTCTCTCCAGCTTGAATAATTTTGACCAGGTGCATCCTAGCAGCAGGCAGGAGGTGCACCACCTCGGGGCGTTTGGGGAAGTCATTCAATACCACGACTTCTTCTAAGTTCCTGCAAAACCCAGATGCTGGCAGACAGCGCAGGTCAGGGAGGATAAAGTGATGTGGATCACGTAGGCGAGAAGAGGTGGGTGACCCACTGCCGGTTCCTGCACTGGGATTTCACCCTGACTCTCTTTCCAGAAATGGTGGGCAGAGGCATTTACTTTTTTCATTGCTGCACGTGGTGCTCCATTTGCAGGAGCTTTAGCTGGGGCTCCTCACCACCTCGGTCGGTGGAGGCATAGCGAGGTGAATCAGGATCTGGGTGGAAAGCTATTAGAGAATCCAAAAGCAGGTGAATGTGATCTTGGGAGGTGAAATATAAATAACTATTTTGTGGCTCTCTTACACTCTAAGGCTCTAGATGTGGGCCACATCTTCAGGTCTCAGCATCTAACACCCAGCTACAAAGTCAGCTAATTATTTTGTTGGCTCAGTGAGACTTGCTGGGGATGGATGTCTTGGAAAATCAGTCTAAAGTAGCTTCCTATATATATTATCAATTTACATCAAGCACCACTGTAAAAGCTTTATATGAGTCAAAACATCCTGCTGTGCTTGGCTACCGTGCTTGGTGTTAGAGGTGGTTTATTCTAGAGGAGGGCAAAAAAGCTGGTGACAACTGTTTTAAAGCACTTTGGAAGACCTTTTAAAAATGAAATTCATTCCTTAAGCCATTAGATAGATGCTGCATCACCCATCAGCTCTTCAACTTCTACGTGGACAAAGTCTTCAAACACTGCAAGACGGAGGATTCGTTCGTCAACCGAAAAATCAGCAGCATCGCCAACTCCTTCCTCAGCATGAAGAGGAAACTCGGGCAGTGTGTAAGTCTTGGGTATTGCTACAGCTTCCTTCCATCTGTTAGTATTTGGTATATAAATAAACCTAAGCATTTTATAAAGTCCCAAAATCTTTATTTATAAAAGTGGTTTTAACAAGATTACGAAGAAGCATGATGTGAAGAGTGAGTATGTCCGCTGAGAAATTTTTATACTTGCCACTCATCAGCCCCCTCCCACGTCAGTTCTCAAGAATGATATTTATCCTGTCCCTCTGCCGTTCAAAGTAAACTCAAGTCTGATTTAAAGACCTGCAGCCTTTTCCAGAGTTTAAGGTCTCAGTCTATACAGTAATTTCCAACATAATTAGAAACTGATCTTTTATTTCTAAAAGTGAACGTCCCAAACTAATGAATTCTATCTTATTTTTTTTTAGCATGAGCAGAATAAGTGCCTGTGTGGACAGGAATCTGCTGAGAAATTTAAGCAAATACTTGCAAACTACGAAGGGGTAAGTTGATGACTACGTCTACTAATTAATGCAGATATTCAGATTCTCTTTACATTCAGCTGTAGTTGCTATATTTACCTACAACTTAATCCTTTATATCATTTCAGCTGAATGTCACATCTGCAGCGATTAAATCCCTGGGCGAGCTGGACATCCTACTAGACTGGATAGAGAAATCTGGTTAGAGAGCAGAAGGCACTAACGACCCACCAACGACCGGGGTTAACGAACCTGTTGGGCCATTGCACACACCAGCAGCGAACGGGCAAATAATGTACTGTATCAGTGCAGTTCCTGACTGATTGCAGCTCTGGTCGATCAAACACTGAGTATTTTCCTGGCCAGGTCCATGTACACATCTTGCATTGAAGATGGAAACACTGGGTTTGATCAAATCAGCGTAGCACCCCCTTAGCTGACTTCTGTCAAAGGATGCTCTCCAAGGCAAAGTCTAAGAGGGTTCCTCTTGCTAGCAGACATAAGCTATGATCATTTAATAAAAGCATTGTTTAAGTTATAAAATTTTCGTATAGGGAATATACATTCCTGAGTTTTGAGTGCCCGCTGGAACGGCTCTGGTGTAGAGCAGTTGATGCTCATAAATCTGGGCTCAGTCTTACGTGACGGCAGCTGCTAATTGCTCTGCCTGAAACGAGGTGTACAGAGTGAGAAATGCTTCCAAGAATAGCTCCTAGCAGGTATGTCAGGCCTTAGAAACCTGTGTTTCCTTTTGAGGTGATATTTTCTGCCTTATCAGTAAAAGAAAACCTTCTGTGCAAGATATGTGGTTGCTGAATAGAAAAAGGTTCTTGTACGTACTGTGTAATTTACTGACACTCGCTAGTAAGTTTTGTGGAAATTGCAATTACTGTAAATAAACCCCACTTGAAACTGTGCTGAGTCTGTTTGTCAAAATTCTGAGGAATTATATACTTCTTGTTGGCGAAACTTTCCGAACTCACCGTGGTGCCCTTTCATAGCAGATACTGTTGCTCCCGGTAATGCTGGTGTCCCACAGGTGATGCATCATTCCTGGCATACCAGAGAGACCAGAGTTTAGACCTGAATGGTGCTAAATTACTCCCACTTGCCCACGAGATCCTTTTTACTGTGCATAATGTGTAGCTCTGGTCTGTTTTCACCTGTTTTGGGCTCCTTTAGCCGTCAGTGGCTGCACACACATTGTTGGTACCCACTGGTTCTGCACGCTCCAATTAAATTTTCCACTGTGTTTTCACACAAGGTGCTAATACACATAGTGCTGCACCATCTGACAATGGCAGAGGACTAAGGTGTTAGTAAATGGACCAAGACCATCCAGAACATCTCTCCAAGCAACCAGGAGGTGTTTTATATGGCTGATGCCGGGGCCCAGGTAAATGCTTGGAGAGCAGCTGGGTGTTTATGTCCCTGGTAGCACTCTAGTCCTAATATTTCAAGTGATAAAACCTTACTGCTGCATTCACTAGGCATAAGGCTTGAGTCAGACTGGAGGGTAGATCTCTGACAGGGTGGATTTTGCTCTAAGAATCAACTAAGCTGAGCAAGATATACCAAAACTCCTGCCAGCTGTGGTGGCATGAGCACAGCCAGGACACTGCATGCTCTCCCCCAGCTCTGAGCAGCCCTTATTGCTGTTAGGGTTGAGTTGTTGCTTCTAGGGCTTGCACAAACCTCTTCTCAGCACCTCTGTTCCCATGGGACAGCCCAACACTCTCCAGCTCCCCCTTTCCTGCCCACGGGCACAGACAACCTTCAGCAGCTGGGACGGACAGAGGGCTGGCTGTTTCACACCTGAGCAACTTCTAATGATGCTACAGAAGTGACACGGGGAAGGCTTTAGCTGCAGAAGAGGGTCTTTAACAGGATTTTGCTATTATGGAATAAGGTCCTTGTGTCCTTGAGGAGAACCTAGTTACCGCTTTGGTTTCATCCCCCATTGCAGAAGGACCCCAGTCAAGACGTCCAGGAGCAAACCGGCATTGCCGGAGCATTGTGTCAGTCCGGTGGGCACTGCACCTTCTGCCAGATGCCAGCAGAATGAAGAGCTGCAGAGGAGGAGGAGAATCCTTGTGCCTTCCCAAAATGGCCCGGTTGGTGACCTGGCTGGGTGAGCTCACGAGCATTTGCCTATAGCATGTGCACATGCTTCACGCTGAGTGGGATTTGGTGATTCACTTTTAAAGGAAAGATCTCCTTGATTGCTCACTACCCTTCCCTAAATATTTACTTATGCCAAAGGAAAGCCTCTCGGGATTTTGATTCCCTTAGTTGGCTTTCTCATGAATTTTTGCACTGTGACTTTCATTTGTCCTGGTGCCAGGGCATGAACGGGTGAATACATCTCTCCATGCTCTGTCAGTGTTCACGGAAGCTGCTCTTTCAACACCATCACCCTTGAAATCAACCATGTAACCATACCTTGCACGTACCATGATTTTCTGTTACAGAAAAACCATTGGGAATGAAGCTGTGATGCAATGAGATACCAGTGTTCATCACCAACCAAAGAAAATCAGTCAGCACGTTTGGCAAAGTCTGGCGAAGGAGATGGGGCTGTTTGGTGAGGTCCTGGTGGACCTGCTCATTGGTTGTGATGAGCTCTGGATCACAGCTTGAGGGAGATGTGTGGGTTTTATTCCACATCCTCAGCTTATGCTGTCACAATTATTACTATTTATCAGATTTCATAGAATCATGGAACAATTAGAGTTGGAAGGGATCTTAAAGCCCCCCCAGTGCCACCCCCTGCCCTGGGCAGGGACACCTCCCACCAGACCAGGTTGCTCCAAGACCCCTCCAACCTGGCCTTGAACCCCTCCAGGGATGGGGCAGCCACAGCTTCTCTGGGCAACCTGGGCCAGGCTCTCACCACATTGATTTTGCATCCTGTGCAGAGAGTTTCATGCCCTCACTCCACACATGTTTTCCTGCTTTCATGTCAGACTAAGTTTACACTTTTCCACCCACCACAGCATCCCAGGGGGATGCCCCTTGGGAAATGAGGTCCTGGATGGAAATGCCGGAGATGGGCAGGAGCAGGACCTGCGGGCAGGGGGCTGCGGGGCTGGGGGCTGCGGGCAGAGCCGGCTGCGGGATGCTCAACCCACCCACATCTCCAGCTCATTCTCGCTGCTCCCAGCCCCTGCGGGAGGAGCGGAGCTGAGAAGAGGCTGCCGGCGGGCAGGATGAAGAGGAAGCGGATTTGCAAAGGGAGAACGAAAGGGAAATTTCTCCTCTCCGAAATTTCAAAACCTTAGCGTTTTCCTGCAGATTCATGACTGCTCACCCCCGGGGATGCTTTCCAAGCGCACGCCTTCCCTATTGCACCAGAATAATTCATTCACTTCCAGCAACTCCGGGCGGGCACAGACCTGTCCTGGCCCCTCCACGCCTTTTCCCATAGCCAAGCCCCTTCCCACCGCGCTGCCGGGGGGACGCGGGAGGTGAGGATGATGAGCTACAACCAGACATTTGGGGTCCCAGCCTTGCCATCAGTGAGGTGATGACTATAGCAATGCGGGTGTGAGAGCAGCCCTGAAAACACAAATAAAAGAAGCAGCCACGAAACGCAAATGCCACCGGAGCTGCCGCCTCCTGCTCGCAGTGAGCCACGCTCATCTCAGGGCTTATTGCAGGGAGGTCTGTGATTCAGGAATAATTTGGGTAACAAATAGCCAGGGTAACACTTCTCGTTCTTTATATTTTATGGCCGTTATCAGAGCTGCAAATAACCAACACAGGCTCAGGAATCTGAATTTGCCTGTGGAGTTTCTGGCCCTCCTTTCCCGAGTAGCCCTGGCCCCCTTGGACAACTCTGCAGCCCCTCTCTCTGCCAGGCAGGCACCAGCCCACCCTGTTTCTGGTGTTCAGGGAAAATTGCTTCTCCGCTTTGTCGCAATTTTTTCATCATTGTTGCTTCCTACGTTGCTTTATTTGCGGGGTATTCAGCTTTCTGCACCCCCATCTAACTGACAGACAGCAGTGTCATGCTGCGGTTTGGAAATCCGTGCATCAGTAAATTTCTTTTCTCTCTTTAGTCATCCACGCTCGGAAATAAGACCAAGAGACAACATTTAATCACAGTCATCCTTGTTTCCGCCTGGATAAACATGAAGTCAGCCGGGGAAAATGTGTGAGTGATGTGTGGCTCAGGTTTATTAAGCAAAGGGTGGGTTTCCAAGGCCAACCCCAGCGGGTGGCCCTGTGGCAGAGGAGCACGGATTGGGCTCGGTTGTTCCGACTCCAGGTCAGAAATGGGAGGTTGCTGGTTCAGCTGCTCCGGGGAGTTTGGGCTGGACCATGCAAATGGATATGGTGCCATGAGCACCTGCCTGTTGCCCAGTCAGCTATGTGGGCTGCTGATAAGTTTTCATACTAATTAATGTCACTCCGTGATCAATTCCTGCTGTTGACGGAAATGCACATGAGATTACTCAAAACATTTCCTGTTTATCTCCATTAATTCTGGGTTTCTTCTAACGTCCTGTACCAATTGCAACACCAGATGCGATGCTGCAATGCTGCAGTAAGAGGAGGGGGAGAAAGCCCCCCCAAAAGCATCCTTACCCCCCTCTTTGGGTGCACTCTCCCCGTGCCCTCCCATGGACTGTGAGGCCCCCTCATCTGGTGAAAGCCAATGGTTTTCTTTATTGCTTGTGCGTAAAAACACTTCAGACCACGTCTGGTCTGCAGGTACTGCCCTCTGGGTGAAAAAGCTAAGAGGAATCAAAAACGCGAGTTGTTGTTCTAGAGGGTTTTCCAGCTGCCTTTAAAAGAAAATGAGATTTTTTTTTGTTTTTGTTTTTGTTTTGTTTTTTTTTTTTTGTTTTTGAAAATGTGCCTCTGAGAGCCCACCGTGTTGGGAGGGCACTGGTGGGGCTGGGGCTGTCGGTGGGCTAAGCTGCTCCAGCCCCTGCCGTTTCCCAGTCCAACCTGCTCGCTCAGACCTGCGCCTCCAGCCCAGCCACCCCACTTGGCATTGAACGATTCCTCCTAAATCACCTCTCAAAGCTGAATTTAAGCAAAAAAAAAAAAAAAAAAAAGTCAAGCTAAAGCAATTGCGGTAGCAATAAAGGGTGCTGCTTGCTGATGTCTTGCTCTGCTCCTCAAGGTAGAGTCGGTCCCAGTCGCTGTCACCTCTTGGTCTCTCGCATTCAGATCTGGCCCTCCCAGTTCGGGGGGGACACATCCAGGGCAGTGCTGTCCTCCCCGGGGCCACCCTGGGCGATGCTGGTGGAGGTGAGGAGGAAGGCGGAGTAGGCGAGGTCAGCATCCTCCTTGGAGCTCTGGAGAAGGACAGGGGGACACCGTCAGGGGGCCGGGGATGGGCAGCAGCACATGGCAGGAGAGAGGGCAGTATTAAGAGGGGCAACACTGTGGGGCCACGGGTGCTTTGGGGTGATAGGGGCAGACAGGGTGAGTGGGACAATCTGGTGCTGGGCAAGAGCATCACGCCTTTGCTCAGCCCCGGGGAAGACCCCAAATGGTTGTGGGTTTGGGACTCCACAACGTGCCTGTCCCCACATTTGGGCACCCAGCTCAGTTGCCCTAAAGCTGCTGGGTTTTACTGGTTTCCTGATAGTTGCCTTTATTGCTCTGTTTCAGCTTTTGGCACTTACAACACCTACATATCGCCTTTGGCTGGGGGCTTTTAGAAAGAAGGGCTTGCATCTGGCACCTTTGGTTAGTGTGGAGTGGGTGGCCCTTGGCCATGATCTTACCAAAGGGAGGAGAGGCAGGGGGGAGGCAGGGGGGTGGCAGGGGCTTGCCACAGCCACAGGAGCAAGTCACAGAGCCCTCCCTGCCCACCTCTGCCCCCTGAACAGCTGATGTCATGGGAGCATGGTGCTGGGGGAAGGCTGGGAGGTGGGATGTCCTCTGGCTTCTGGTCATCTGCTTATCCCAGTCTTTTATATCTATGGTAACAACCAAGCCCTGATCCTCCTGACCCTACTTGGGGCTGACTTGGGGTACTGTGTTATTGTGCCTGCCAAAACATGGGGTCAGGAAAGGGTTAAGGTCCCCCCACTGATGCTGATCTGCAGCAGGTGGTGGGACCCAGGTAAGATGGAGAGCACCTGGGTATAAATAAGGCCCCCGGGAGAAGGCAACCCCTTTGGCAGAGGCTGGAGGTCTGCAGTGGTGTTTCCCAGGTCAGTGTGCTCTCTCCTGCCTCCTCTTACCCTTTTTGCTTTCTTTGTCTCAGCAGCACTTTCTGGGGTCTCCGTGGTGGTGACGAACTCTGCAGAGAGAGGAGGGGAGGCATTAGGGTGTGGGGGTCATCCCTGGGCAGGTATTTCTGTGGCTTTTGTGGGGTCTCTCTGCAAGCCCCCTCCCAGCACCCCTTGTCCACAGGGCTGGAGAGCATCCCCCAGGCAGCCACCTACCGTCCCCTCCTATCTGGGTCTCCTGGGTCTCCTTCACACAGGCATTGTTGCTTGCGCCGTACTCCTTCACGCTTTCGAAGTCCGACATGCTGATGTTTGTCCTGTAGCTCCCCACGGACACCAGGTCTGTGAAGAGGGAGGAGATCGATATCCCGCACGGAGCCGGTGCGAGCGCATCCGCGTGCCAACCGCATCCGTGCAGGGAGACACCGGGCAATGCAGAACCCAAAGCCCCCGGAGGGGTGGTCTCTGTTTCACCCCTGTCTCAGCCCGGGCACCCTCCCTGCTGGGTGTTGGAGCCGTATGGATGGGGTCAGCGGGAGAGATGGGGTCCCTGCTCCCCCCATCGCACGGGGGGCACCAGGGGAGCAGCTCAGCCCAGCAGCGGGCACAAAGTACCATCTTTGTCTTAATATCGCTGAGATTTCTTAGAGATGAGAAAGGGCAGGGACTCACCAGATCTCTTCAGCTGCCTGAATTTAAAAACGGCGAAAACTGCCACGAGGATCAGGAGCACAGCACCAAGAGGGCTCAGGATTAAAACAAGTGTATTGGGGCCGTGGCTTTCATCAGAGCTGGAGTGGAGGGAAAAGATGTATCATTAAGCTGCAAAATGCATTTTATTATTATTATTATTGAAGATCGAATAATGTATATGAATTTCCAACAGTCTAAAATCTATGATAAATACGAGTGAGTGTGATGTGATTTAATTAATGAGCTGTATCCCAGCACATCATAGGGGAACAAACAAAAATGCAGGACAGAACTTGTGCCAAACCAGCTACATCAGCAGCTTGGTTATAAACGTGTGAAGGAAAGCTCCCTAATCTTGACAGAAGTATTTTCAATTAGTTTTGCTGTACCTGGAATCTCTAATTGTTCCCTTCTGGGACTGTATTTTCTCATTTGGGCTAGAGACTAATTTCAAGAGATCTTGCCTTTTGCTGTAACTTTTTGCTTCTTTTCCTCTGATGTTTTAAGCTAAGTTCTTTGAGGGCAAGATTATTTTTTGTTGTTGTTGCAAAGCCACACACGCAGTGTGCAAACACAGCACCGGCAACGGGCTGATAGGAACTTCACAAATATGATAAATGACCAGAGGCTTGGAGGGAACCAACCTTCCCGAGGCAGCTGCGTTTTGCACCTCAGAGCCGCTCTGGGACCTTCCCTGGGGAATAAAACCATTCTCGGCGTGGCTGGGGGGCTCGGCGTGGCTGGGGGGCTCGGCGATGTCCAGGAGGTCAAGGCCACTGTTGGCAGCGCTTCCTACATTTCCCAGGGGAGAAGAGGCCGTGAGTCGCGCAAGCGGCAGGACGGAGACGCTGACGCAGAAACTACTTGGGTGTATTTGGTGCATGTGGAACCGCAGCGGGTTTTGGCTGTACGTGAGAGGCTCTTTGAAATGGGGTTTAGAGATCTGAAACAATCTTATTTCAAATAATTTGTTGCAGAAGTCTCAAGCGGGCTCCCTCTCCTTACACACTTCTGAGAAGTCTTGCATTTCGAAGTTCTGCCTCTAGTATTTCCTGAGCAAATTTTGAATACTTGGTTTGCTTTTATTTCTAGCTCTTTGCCCACCAAAGGCAGTGAAATAAGACTATTTCTCTCTGGTTTCACTTTGACCATCATCCGCTGACGATGGTTGATTGTGGGATATCTAGTGCTATACGTTTTTCTGCTCAGCTTCTGACAATATTCCTTCTCAAGAAAAACGAAATACTGTGCCAAAGCTGAGACTAAGCCCCTTTCTGTCCCAGGGGAGTGGGTGTTAGCCCTTCCTTTCCTGCTCCCTAATATTTTCCTGTTTATTATGATAATAAGCTCCCTGGAGCAAGGTGCGTCTCCAAACTCGGTGCAGCCCTTCACCTGACAGGTGTCAGAGGTTGCTTAATTTAAATGATGCTACAAATTGTAATGGCAATAATTAGTCAGGACCGGGTTAAAAAGTAAAAATGGTGTGGAAGGAGGTGATTTTTACACTGGTGGGGTTTTTATGACCAGGAAGCAAAAACCAGTGAGTGGATGAAAACTTCTATGAAAAGTTGTGCAAAATCAGAGTGATCTTGGCACCTTCTCTGGGAGGCTGCCTGGATGAGAGCACTTCTGTTTTGAGGTGCTGCAGCCTAGTGGATGTGGAGAGGACTTTTCCCTCAGCAGAAGGCAGCCTGATTCACAGCCCCGAGGAGAAGGAAACCCCCTGCCCGCCTTTGCCTTAGAGCTCACCTCCAGTTACCTCCAGGTACACTGCCATGGTTTCCCCAAAGAGGTTGCCACGCTTCACCCCGCACCAGTACCAGCCTTGGTCTGTCTTTGCCACCGAGTCAAAGGTCAGGATCACCGTCTTGTTGTCGGTGTCACAGCTAACGTCCATCCCCATCTGCCTTCGGTCAGAAGCAGGCATGGGGGTGCAGCCGGTGTTGTTCCACTTGCACCAGTACTTCTGGTAGGAGTAGTACTTGCATGGATAAGAGCAAGTTAAGTCGACCCGTGAACCCTCTTGCGCCTCCACTTGTTTCTTTCCCTCCAATCCAGGTTGTCCTGTGAGGGCAAACAGAACATCAAGACTGATGTTACTGGTTTCAGTGGTGGGAATGGTCATCAACAGGTAGTGGTGCTGCTAGAGATGGTGAATCAGGAGATGCATTTTTGAAGGACAGTGCTCCTTACATTGCTAAATTAATGTTAACAATGCTGTATGTGCATCTCTGGGTGAAAGCTGGGGTATTTTTTTTTGCAAGGCTTAAGAAATACTTGCATGAGAAACTCTTATCAACACTTCCCCATAAAACTGAAGCCTTGTGTTTCCATTTTAAAGCTACTGGGGTGTGGGGAGATTGAACTTTTATAAGGTGAAACATTGTGCCAGGGTTGGACCTCACATTGATGTACTTTTCTCTTCCTGAAAAGCCAGATCTGCTCTTTTGTGGTTTGTACCTACTGAGCAGGCAGAGAACTGCCAATGCACGAGTGTTAGGTCCCAGGTTCTTACAGCGAGCTCGTACCATCTATGATCTTCAGCTCAGTTGATGATTGCTGCTCATTCTCCTTGTCTGTCATGCACCAGTAATAGCCTTTGTCACTGTCCTTCAGTTGGTTGAGGATGATGGTGTACGTGTTGTTTTGTGGGTTGTCGTACATGGCCACTCTTCCTTCATACGTGGGATACACAAACCCGGTGTTCTCTATGATCTTAGCACACCCGTTCTCTCTCCACTTGCACCAGTACTTCACTGAGGACCTTCTTAGAGGCTCGTAGCGGCATTCAAAAGTTACCGAACTTCCTTTTACTCCAAATATTGTGGGCTTTCCTTGAGGAACCTTTGTCTCTGGAGATAAAAATGAAATGAATAGCTCTAGAAGTCTAACTTTTGCCCCTGTGGCACTCTCCCAAGCGAATAAATATTATCAGGTCAAACAAAGCTGTTTTGGCTAAAGCAAGGCAAGGTGAAGCTCAGGGGTGCAGACAGTAGGGGACTGTCCTGGCACTGCCAGGAATTAACCCTAAAGGGTCTGTCAGGCCTTTCTTTTTCCCAAATCCACTGGGCGGTGGTTGTCTTTGTACTGACATGTCAAAGTTCTGCTCCCTTTGCTAGGAGAAGGGCAGGTCTTCTCCTTTCTACATCTCTCATCTTGAGATCTAAGGAACTAAGCCTTGAAGAGATCATTTGCTTGTCTCAAACTGGTAGGCAGAATTTGCCTTTTGGAGTATTGGACTAGCCAGGCTGGGGAAGATACCTAGCCACTGCTGGGAAGGTTAAATCATGATACAAGCGTTATTAGCGATGGTTTAGTATGTTACAGATACTTCTTTCTATCCAGTTAGTTATCTAGATAGGAGGACGGGATAATAGCACTCTGTGAAATTAAATTAAAGTTCTTGTTAAAGTGAGACTGTTAGTGATGCTGCTAAAGAGAAGCACAGATAAAGGGAAAAAACCCACCAGGAATAGCTTACTCACCCTCATAGACGTGCACGTCCAGCTCCTTGGATACACCGCTCTCCCCATAGGTGCCAGCCCCGCACACGTACAAGCCAGAGTCCTCCCAGCCCATCTGAGTTATCGTGATGCTGAATGAGCCCGCAGACTTCGTATTGCTCAGCAAAACTCGCCCAAAATAATCCTCACCATATTTTTGGTGAGTATCGACAACGTTCTGGCAGCCGGTTTTCTCCATCTTGCACAGGTATTTCCTCGCGCTTGCATATTCATCCCCAAAGCTGCAGAACACGGTCAAAGTACTGTGCAGCTTCACGTAGAAGAGCTCAGCCCCCTCGGGTACATGTGGACCTGTGCATACAGAGACAGCAGTCACTGCCCACTGCCAGCTCTGCCCATAACTGTGGGTGACTCCCTTGTACCTTCAAAGGCTTTTTTTAGCATAGGCTTTCTTTGTCCTTTGCTATATTATATGATCATGTGCCATTCCTGGTCAGAGCATGATCATGGAATTGCAGAATGGTTTGGGTTAGAAGGAACCTTAAAGATCTTCCCATGGGCAGGGACACATCCCGCCAGACCAGGTTGCTCTAAGCCCCGTCCAACCTGGCCTTGAACCCCTCCAGGGATGGGGCAGCCACAGCTTCTCTGGGCAACCTGGGCCAGGGTCCCACCACCCTCACATGTAATGATCTACCCAGCCGTGTCCCATGTCTGAGACAGCATAGAGACCTCAGTCCTGAAATGTGTTTCACTGCCCGCTCTATAGCGGGGTTTTTTCCAGAGCCTTCTTGCTAAGGGACGTGCCATGAGTTTGTACCATGCTCTGTGCCTGTGGGGTGTCATCCTGCACACCGTGTTCCCCTGGGCTTGACCACAGCCAAGGGCTGTTCCATGACTCGCACAGCCATGGGTTGGAGGGTACATTGGAAGGGCAGGCAGTGCTGCCCTCAGACTGAATGCATCTCCATAAACTTCAGTGGCTGAGAGATGTCAGCAGTTTCCAAGCAATGTCTGTGACCTTAAGGTGAGGTTCGTTTAATCTGATTTTTATGCCAGAGTTTTAGTCAAAAAAATAAATTCTGTAAGAGGAGAGGGGGAAAATGAAAACTGCTGTTTCCTGAAAACCTGGAGCATCTCGAGCTCTTAGACACTGGACACACTATCTGTGGAGCCTTATTAAAAAACAGGAGAAAAAAGTAGAAGAAAATAATAGCTTAAGGAGCCCCAAGACTGTAATTACCTTCAGAAACATCCAGGCTGACTTTGTGGGAGAGCCCTCTGCCATTGATACCAATACCGCACTGGTAGGTGCCTTCATCTGCCTCTGTGAGCTCAGTCATGTTAATCTGGAAGTTCTTTGCCAGTGGGTAGTCGATGATGGAGACTCTGCCTTGGAAGCCTGGAGCGGTGTAGCCGCTGGTGGAGACGATGGTCGTGCAGCCTGTAGCTGTTTCCTTGCACCAGTACTTTCTGTCGTGTCTGTTCACGCTGGTGGGAGGGTAGAAGCATTTCACGGTGACTGACCCCTTGAGCAGCCCATATACCTGCTGTGGTCCGAACACAGGGCTCTCAACTGCAAGAGGAAAACACGTTGGCTGTAAATGTCAGCTCTGCTACACAACCATATGGGACTGCAGCACAGGACGGGTGTACCAGGGCAAACACGGACCCTGGGTTGAGCAGCATCATGGGTCTGACAGGTCCCATGGCAGTGGTGGGCACTGATGGGGGAGAGATGTTCCCTGAACCCTGCTCCCCACTCAGAGATGCCACCTCTGGGCTTAGGCCACCCACAAGACCCGTGTCCCTGACAGGTGACACTTACTTGCTGCCTTGGGGAGGTGTCTGCTGCTTGAAGATTGGGCTGGGAGGAGGGCGAGCAGGAAGATGAATGCTAGTGAAGTCATTTTTCTTGCATTACCTGAAAAAAGCACAGAAGTTGGTGAATAATCACGTTTTCAAAATGTTTAAGTTAAATCATCAAGTGATGTAATAATCCTCATGCCTGAAGGATATGAGAGCTGTGGCTACTTGAGCTGGAGGCAAAAATACAGGATTTAATCGCTTCTGTCAAACGATGGGATGGGAATGGGAAAGAGGGAGCTGGTAACTCTGTTCTTGCCTGTGTTGCTGCGTGGCATCGTGACTGCCCGTGGGTCTCATCCCAACACCCCAACCTTCCCTTCTGTAAAATGAGGGGAGCTGTTCTTATGACAAACCTGGTTAATGCAATGCCTAGAAGCCACCAATGTCTCCATCAGAGCAGAGCGTCCCTGGGGCAGGCAACAGCCTCTCCATGCACAGCGTAGGAAGCGATTTTTGGCCAAACCAGAAGAAGTTTGATTCAAAATCAGAAGTTATACCTGGTTTTACGTTTGTAAATCAGAACAGCCCACCACTAGGCTGAAGTCCAGAAATGGTGGAAAAGCGCTGATCCCTGGCAGGTATCAGCAACCTGGCAACCCAGAGCTCAACTGCTAACTTGACCCTTGCCAGAAGATAATGCTACTTCTAATAGTTTAATAGCTGGGGTCTATATTTTCTTTCGATGTTGTTCATGCAGTGAAAGGAAGGCTTGTTCCCTTGTGAGCCCAAGTGCCAAAACCACTCCTTACACAAACCTGCTCCCACAGAATGGTTTGGTTTGGAAAGGATCTTTGAAGATCATCTAGTCCAGCTCCTTGCCCTGGGCAGGGACATCTTTCACTAGGTTGTGCTGCTCAAAGCCCCGTTCAACCTGACCTTGAACACTTCCACTGATGGGGCACCTACAATGTCTCTGGGCAGTGTCTTACCACCCCTATTGTAAAAAATTTATGTCCAAATTTCTTCCCTATGTCATAGAGCAGAATTCCCATCTGAAGCCAGTGTTTAATTACTGCTCTTTGTTTCCCTGATCTCTTCGAGGACACACGAGAGAAAAAGGGAAATATTTCCACCTCCATTTTTTTTTTTTTTTGTTCTTTCCTCAGCTGCTGGTAAAGTTAGTGAGATGCAGGGATTTACCCCTCATCCCCACGCCTCCAAGAATCAGACTTAGGCCAATAAAGCACTGTCCCACCTGCACATCCAACAAACCTACTGCACCCAAATTAACCCTCGGCCAGGACTCAAAACGATGGCTGTTGGGGAATGTCAAACCAAACTGCAGGGCTCTTGAAATGTGTCCATAGTCTTCAGGATATTTCTGACCTGCCCCTTGTTTAGGACTGAGTGACAGCTCAGAGGAAGCCAAGGCTCTTAATTCTGTTGCTTAAAACTGTTGTCTTTGGCCTGAACTGAGTGTGCTGTTGGACACTGCCTTGGTGCAGTGATGGGAATGCGCATTTCCTGAGAGTGGCTGTTGATCTACACGTGTACTAGTTCTAGAGAAGATGATAGGTGCCAAGTCTTTATAAACATTCAGAGGAATTTGATTTCAGGGCGTCAAGTGACACAATTTTATTAAGGGTAATTCCCAGTAGAAGAAAAAGTCTTTTATTTCCGTGTTAAGATGAAAGGTGTTCTTTTGTGCTTTCTTCCTTGTATTGTGATTTCTAATTGCTCAGTGGCCACTTGTCCATGGCTAATAATTAACTCACTGAGCATGAAAAATGCTCTTTCATAGATATCCCAGAAGTAGCCAGCAAGACAAACATATTCAGCAGAAAGCAAACAATATGGCACAAAAAGGGCCTTGATATTTGTCCCGTGCTAAAAGCAGTTCCTTTGGCTGATTGATGGTCACCTCACTGGCCTCCCACCTCTCTCTGCAAGGCAAGCAGGATCCCAGCTCAGCTTTCCCCTTCTTGGCAAAATTGGAATAATCTGTTAGCCTAATTCCTTCCCAAAGCAATCGGCAAGTTCAAGGTTAGGGGCAACACTGTTTTGTCAGGTAGGGAAGGGTTACCAAGACCTCTTTTTGTGAAACAAAGGTGTAGCTGTGTCCACAAAGATGCATGCAAGACTGGTGGCATCAGGGTCTCCATGTGCATGTTAAAGCAGGAAAGAAATTTTGCCTCTCTGCCACCGAGGACGTGTGTGCACTTGTGCCTGCACAAGAACAACGGTTCCTGTGTGCTTGTGTGACCAATTTCTGCAGCTCTGGGTTGCCTCTAGTCCTGTTTTCTCAGATGTGGTTAAAACCTCCCCCCACTCACGGAATGAATGGACAGAAATCCCACATAAAGCAAGTCTGAGCAAGCACAGACACGGGTTATGTAAAAATGCGCTGTACTTCCATGCGGATCCACTGAGCTGGATGGCTGGAAACCCCCTCTCTGCTGCCGGCACCGTGTCACACTGCGAGAGTGACAGCTCTGAGCCCACAGAAATGGCACAAACAAGCTTTGCTGGTCGCTCTGCAATGAGCAAATGCTGTTTGAGATGCTGGAGGAGAATTTCATCAAGCTTTTTGGTAAAAGAGCTCTAATTCCTTCTTGCTTCGAAAGATTTGCTGCTGGATTTGCCGCCTCTAGTCAGAGCACAAGGTCTAGACCTCAGAGCTCCAGGGAAGAGAAAAAGTTGCCGAGATCGTATGAAAAGGAGTGCAAGTAAGTGGTTGTGCAAGTGATTTGTGTTCATGCTCCTAAGGCGGAGGGGGAATTGGAAGGAGAGAGGAGACGGAACAGAAAAGGCTTGCAGGGGGAGTCAAGAAGAGTCAAGAGGCTTGAAAGCAGAGGGAAATGCCATGTGTGCTGTCTCCAGAGCAGCTGAGAAGCAGGTTTGTGGCAAGTGTGCTGGTGGGTCTGCAGTGCCCTTACCCTGCTGCGTGCCCAGGGCTGGTGCCTGCTGGAGAACCAGTGCTGGAAAGGGAAAAATGCCTGCGCCCAGCCTGTACTCCTCCTGCCACTCAGCTGCACCTTCTCACTGCTCTATTCAACTTTTCAGGAGTGGAGAAAGTGGGCAAAAAAATAGTGCTCCTTTGTTTTGTATTGGTGAAATCTTTTCTGGAGCTGGCAGTGGAGGTGAGGCTTCATTTTGGGCTTCATGTACAGAGGCACAACTGCATCAGTATGTGCCCCCTGTGCCTGGCAGCACCAGCAAAAATCCGCCCTGGGCAGCGATGCCATGACTGGTCCTGAGGGGTTTCCCTAAGTCCTGGTGGGGCTCTGGTGGTTGGCACTAAGCATGAGGCTTGCACAGTGCTCCCACAGCTTTCCAGGAGGAGGTTCATTTGGTCACCCCATATAGAAGAAATTGCACTGTTTTTTTGCAGACAACTGATGATCCTCTATCCCCTTTTCTTGGGGACTGCATGATGTGGTTGGTTTGGACTCAGTTGCCACGTTGGGTTCCCCTCTGCATGTCCACATCCCCTGCTTCCCCCTCCTGCAGGCACTGATCTGGGTGCCTGCGTGTGATTTCTGATCGCTCTCAGAGCAGGGAGGACTGAGCGCGTGAGACCATGATGTCCCCATGGACTGATGGACACTGGAAACCTCTCCTGCAGGGGAAACCTGGTCCTACCACACCACATGGGTCACCAGGACCTTGTTTGGTAGCCAATGTTTGTGGCACTGTGCAGGTTGGTGCCTGCAGCCCACTTTGCTGTCGGAGCTCCTGCCTGCAGCGGAGCTGGAGGCAGGAGGGATCACAGAGGCTGAGAGGAACCTGGACACAATTTGTGCCACATTGTCCATGCACGAAATGGTGCTGATTCTGATGCTTTGCACCAGGGTGATGGCAATATCCTATCTGGGACACTTTGCCAGGCGGGGGTGGCTCTGTGGTCTCTAGCTGTTTGCAGTGTGCTGGTGTGTTTGTGTGTATAATGCAACAGGGATTTCAAAGAATTATATCATACAAGACCAGAACAAAGTAGACTAATCATTAGCAGGATTAATACTAACAAATCAAAACATTTAGTTGTAATATGCTTTGAAACAGAATATCTAGCCATTACTGGGTGAATGACATTGACTTTCTCCCAGTCACATATTTCCATGCTTGGTTTGAGTTGCCACATTCATGACCAAGAGCTTGGGAACACCCACCAAGTGCGACTGCAGGTGAGCGAGCGCATGAGAAACCTGGGAAGTGTTTGAGCATTAATAAAACCCAACTGTATACCTGTACCATAATGACAGGTAAAAACTCATTACAACTCATAACATGTTTCTGTAATTTGGATTTTTACAAGTAACTCCCAAGTGACAGGCAATAGGACAAGAGGGAATGGCCTCAAGTTGCGCCAGGGGAGGTTTAGATTGGATATCAGGAAAAATTTCTTTACCAAAAGGGTTATCAAGCGCTGGAACAGGCTGCCCAGGGAAATGGTTGAGTCACCATTCCTGGAGGTATTTAAAAGACATTTAGATTTGGTGCCGAGGGACGTGGTTTAGTGGTAACTTGGCAGTGCTGGGTTAACAGTTGGACTTGATGTTGAAGATCTCTTCCAACAAAATGATTCTATGATTCTATGGAAGTGGTTCATGGTGCTTTTGAAGGGCAGTGGGAGGTTGCTTTGGAGCAGCTATGGTATGAGACCTCTCTGGGCTGGGGTTCCCAGTCAATTGTGTGTTGGATTCTTCCCTGGCTCCCCCAGTGCTGAAAGCCCTGCAGGATTGTCCTGGGTTGGGAACACCACCTTCCTTTCCAGCACTATCATATGCCTAAATTTTGAAATATTGCTTTCAGGTTTCCAGCAGAAAGTGCTCTTGGACCAGGTTAGCTCTTCTAAATATCATTCATTGAGACCTTCTCTGGGTTTCCACGGTGCTTTTGTGACTCTCTCTGTCCTATCAAGCAATATCTTCAGGTTTATAACGATTTGAAAGAGATCAAGACCTGATCCCACAGTTATGCAAACCCGAGCAAGCAACTGCTCTTGTTGGGTATGGAATACCACGGTTCAGTTCCCAAATTATGCTGACTCAGCTGCAGGGTTGAGCTCTGAGAAACCAGTACACTCCTCACACAGCTTGCCAGGGATCAGCACAGTCCAATCCATTAGCTATTAACTATTGCTCTTAACAATGACCAGTGTCAAGGACATGCTGTGGGATCAATGAAACATGAAGGTTTAGTTGCCACATTTGTAATTCTAATCTAGGAGTCCTGTTTTGTAGTCCTGTTACTCAAATCTATGAGAAATAAGAACAGACAGAATGGAGTAAATATTTTTCCCCTCAAATCCCTTTAGAGCAAGACCCATGAACACCGTGGGCACAGCCACAGACTTCTTGCTGCACAGGACTGGAATTATCTACATCTTTAGGCTGCCCATCAAGATCACTGCATGGGTGGCCTTATTGTGAGTTTTATTTGCTGGAGTGCGATGGAGAAAAACCACAAATTCCCTTGGGTGGAACGTTTTCATGGAGTTTTGAATGAGCAATCAACTTTAAGATAAAAGATCAGGCTGACCTAAACCCATACAGAAAAGAAATGTTTCACGTTCCAAACCGATGCCTCCTTTACAATATGGAGAGAATCGGTAGGAGGGGTTAAGCTTGTGATGCGGCGAGCAGAAACAGCTAGGCGGATCTTATTGAAGATTATCAGGATTTACTAAGAAATCAGCAGTTTTTTTTAGGAAATTCTGCAGTACTAGTGTCGCTCCTAGCTAAGAAAGTTTGTGAGTGCCACTTAAATAGTGTCCTATATGAGGAATGTATTCTGGAAAACAAATGAAGAAGAATAACCAGCCAGCTCTCCACAGCAGTGACTGAAATTCTGGATGAGATTATACTGCTGGCTTAATTTTTTTGTTCCTTTAAGCTGTTAGGTCACAAGTTAGTGTATGGTATATCTAATTTTATGTTCTTTCAAGGTGTTAGATACCCCATGCACCAACTTCTTGCTTTTCAGATAAGAGTATCACGGTTCATTTGTCTTACTTTTTTTTTTTTTCTTGTGTCTTGGGCTGGAAAGTGAAACCAACTTCAACACTATTAAACTATTCTTCTAGTTCAATACTATCAATATTGCAAGGAGCAGGAACTTGCAGTGATCCAAAAGCACTTACTGTACAGCCAGTCTGTGCCATGGCAATTGCGGGGCGGGTGGATGGCGCCTGTGTGAGTATCGTTACCAGCAGCACAATTAGGAGTTGGTATTTCTCTGTACTTCAGATGAAATGTATTAAAAAGCCTATAAGAATTGTTTCCTTCCCAGAGAGTGAATTCCGGTGTGCAGAAACCCACCCCTTTGCAGTTGGTATAAATGTGAAAAGAACCCGCTAGTTTTCTCTTGTGTCAGTTTTAGGATACCATATACATCCCATTCACGCTCCAGTCAAACTCAATAGCTCTTCAGAGCTCGTTTAGGACACAACCATAACAATTCCCTTCTTAAATTTCAAAATCCGCATCCTTCTGGTTATCTCTGTGATGTGATTCAAAAGACTGCAATGACCAGAGACTAATTTGCAACAGCTCAGATTACTACAGTAATATTTACTAACATTTGTTATTTTCTATGTTAAAACTTAATGCAAATATTGTAGTGATAATTAGCCTTTTTTTTTTTCCAGAAAGGAAAGATTAAAAATCTACTGCAGAGAAGAAAATATAACCATTATAAGACTGATCCTATGCTGCTCGCCTTCTTTTAAATAAATCAGTCCCCCCAGCCTCAAGACCTGCGCCCCTATTTGCTGCTGTTCCAGAACTGCTGCTTCCTGTCACACACGTGTGAGGAAGAGTCCTTAAAAATGTCTCAAGACTTCTATTCTCCTTCCCCGTCTCAAAAGCGGTAGTATGAAAGATTTCGTGTTTCAGAATGACAACAAAGAAGCATTACTTACACTCCAAGTTCCTTCTGCAGACTATTTTGTACTTTTTGCTTGTTCTCCGAGACTGGCTGCTCCCAGACTTGGTGTCTGACCCCAGGACCTCCTGCCAGTGTTCTGCCTCCCTCCTGGTGCTGGACACTGGACTCTGGCAGTGTCAGGCTGTTTTAAATACTCCTCGTACCTCTAGCCCTGCATTTCCACCTGTTGTGCCTTAAAGGAATAGCATCCAAAAACCCTGCCAGGTGAGCACCACCCCCGGGAGAGCAGGGAAGGCAATGCCCATCCCAGCTCTGCTGTCCCTCTGAGGGCGCAGGTTGTTATTTACCTCCCGATTGCACAAGAGACACCCCAAGGGTGGGCTCCCGGACAGGGTCATGGTCACCTCTGCCTCCTTTGGGAAGAGCGGCTGCTTGGGGTGAGGTCTATGGAAGGTCTTCTGCTCTGCTGGGAGCAGGATACCTGTGAGACAGCTTTCTGCATGGACAGGACCCAAATATCTAGGGCAGCTGTGACTCCTTGGGTTGAAGATGGGTGGCACAAAGACACTGGGGAGTCTTATGGGGTCTGAGTCTGATTGAGTACGCAAGGGTCCAGCCAACCCCCTCCTCTTTGTTGGCATTGCAGCATCCCCTTGAGTTGTGACAGCATTCCCCATTGTCCCGGGCAGGAGAACTCCTTGCTGCAAGGACTGACCTGGCTGCTGGTCTTATGAAACCCCCACCCAACCGTGGAACAGCTTTGTAGGGCAAAACCAGGACAAGATCAGGTGTGGGGTTCTGGTTTGATTTTTTTTTTTTTTTTTTTAAGCTGTCGCATGTTTTTTGGAAACCAATGTCCCTAAGAAGACCCTGGTTGGGGTCTGGTAGAGCAGGTCTGTCTCCCTTCCCTGCTCTCTCCAGCCCTTCAGCCTCCCTTCAGCCTCCTGGGAAGAGCAGGAGTCTCTGGACTCCTGCTGAGGGAGGCTGGCAAGGGTTGGTCTTGTCTGTGCAGACCAAGAATGTTGTAAGCTCTCTAAAACGAAAAATAATCAACCAGAGCTTTGCTGCTATCTTCAACCTCATTTCTTTGCTCTCCTGCTATAGGTGTGTCAGGGGCCCAAATGCAAACTCCCTGTGAAGTGTGGGGTTGTCAGAAATGGAACAGTAGGGGAAAGTAAAATTAATGAAGATGAAAGTATTTGTATTATGTGGGATGAATCATTAACTTGCTTTACCTTGTACTAATGATGTAAAAGCAGTAATTTCTTCTAACTAGGGGGTCACATCAAGCTTTTCTCATCCACTCTCGGTGAAAGGTGTTGAGCTTAAGCGGGGTGGCAGCTCCGAGTGCTCCTGCCGTGCCTGAGAGCAGAGAGATCCTGACCTGGAGTCGGGACGTTTAGCAAATTTGTCAGTTGGTAAGCCAGCCTCAGAAGTACCTTTCCCCTAGCTAAGGGTGTCGAGCTCCCTTCTCTCCATGAATGCACAGCTTTTGAGGTGCGGAAGGCGCTTTTGAGGTGCGGAAGGCTGTTGCTGTGCTTGCACAGGGTGATCTAGTGGGGTTCTTGCACTGAGAGAACAGCCTCCATCTTTCCCAGGTGGGAAGAAATGCTGATCCCTTGCAATCCATCTCCTTCCCACCAGAACTACTTCTCTGGCTGCTCTTGGCATCGCTTTTAATTCTTTGACTAAGGGGCTGTGCTTGCTTGGCCACAATAGACACAGGTGTGTTTGCCCTCCCAAACCTCCCGCTCTCCCAGGAACTTTTCCTTTTGGGTGCCAGTGTGTCAGCTGCCCCGCTCGCCTCCTCTCGGTCCTGTAGTTGGCCTGGAGAGGTGTTTCAAAGAGCCTGGGCTTGTGGAGGACACTCAGGAGGACAGTGGCATGGCCACGGGTGGGGAAAGCCCTGGTAGAAACCAGCCAGGGGGACCTGCAACCGCTTGTGCATCTCAAGGAGGAAAAGTTCGTCCATGGTGGATAAAGACTTTATTTAACCAAACCACTGCCTTTGCCCTTAAGATTTCTGGTAAAACCGATCTGTTGCCTCATGCAAATACATTTACTTGCTTTAACAAAGGAGGAAGTGTCCTCCTGCCAAGTCACAGGTTCCAAAGCACTTTGGCATCTCCAGAAAACAAACAGCCCTGAGCTTGCTCTTTTTTTTCGGGCCAAAGCACAGTTTGCAGCATGACATGCAATCTGAGCCTTCAAACCAAAGCTGCTCTTTGGGTCTGGGCTGCGTTTGGGCAGCGTTCCTATCTATCTAGCTAGCTATCGTTTCTGCTATCTAGCGATAGCAAAAACTATCCACAGCGTTTTTGAGGCTGTGGATAGTTCTGCAGAAGAGACATAAGAAAAACAACACTTGAGAATTTGCGTGTCTTTGATAGACTGAAGTCAGGTATGGTTTACACGTTACAAAATGACCCACGGGATAAGGATTTTTAAAAATATCAGAAAATCGTCTTTTTTTTTTTTTTTGCCTAGCACTGAGCAAACCTGCAGCCATGAGGGTCCTTCCCACCCTCTCCAGCTTTACCTTTCCCTTGGGGCGCTCTGTCTACAAGAGACGGTCAGGGTGGCATACAAATAGCTTGATTACAGCTGCATTATTTTATTCTCTCTTCTACAATCCCTGTGGGGATTTGGCTCCCGACGCGGGGTGTTCGGCTTCTGAGAGGGGCAGAAAGCAACAAGTGGTGCTGGGTACTCAGCAGTTTATACTGTGCCTCGGCTTTCCGTGGGGAAAATTCCAAGCTCATGTATGCGGGGGCTTTGGAGGCAGGGGGTTCTGCCTCAAGTCTTCATTGGTCACCTTGAAAAGTACTTTTTTCCCCATAGGGTTGCTGTAAATAAAACAAAAAACAAAATGAAAAGAAAAGCTGGGACCTGACATTGCGCCTCTACAATACTTTTACAAGTGATTTTGTGGTTTTTTTCCGGTTTCACGCCAAATTTGATATTTTAAATGGGTCTGATATTTCAGGGAGTCCCACAAACAGAAAACCAGAGAAACCTGGGTCGGAGGAACTGCTGGAGTCCACCTCCTGCCCGGCTTCAGCAGAGCGTTATCCCGGGCTTTACCCCGACCAGACATTTGAGAAACAAAAAGCACAATTAGAAACCTCCCATTTACCTTCTCATTTTTAGAAGTTTTTTACGGAATGTCCATTCTTTATTTTCAAGGCTTTAAGGTGGGGTGTGTACCCTTTTCTTTCCTTTCTTTACATTTAGGACTGCAAGAACCCTTCATACAGCTCCTCTTTTGCAAAGTAAAATCTCAGGCAGTGGGGAGACTTGTATAGCTTTAGCGGGTTGTCTCACTCTCCACAAATTATTCTAGATTTCAAACTTAACAGCCTTGGTTTTAAAGTCACTCCGAAGGCTTCTTTTGATGTCTACGGTGTATTCTCTAAATAGCTTTGAAAAACACGGTGTCTGTAGATGTGCTTCTGATCAAGCCAGTGGAAGTTTCCAAGGGGAAAAGAAACACAAGCAGAAACGTGCACAGAGAGGCTGTTCATTCCGGAGGGTGCAAATTGTCACAATCGCTTATTTCCCTCTGCAACTATCCGACTTTAAAATGTTATCACCTGCTTATACGATCAGAAAGTTTGGATCTAATTGCATAGTAATGAGAATATGAAATGTCATCACCAATTTTTTTGAACCACTATTCCACTAAGTTTGATTTTTTTTTTTTTTTTTTTTATTTTTTGTTTAAGGGAGAAGAGTGCATTTCACTGATAGGAATCCCACAAATTGGATATACTTTAAAATATTTGCTCAGATGTTTTTTGCAAGAGCTTCTCTCTACAGCACTAATACTCCGAGGTGCTATTTTTATATTTTGCCAGAAGACATAGACTCTTACACAGGAGTTGTTCATCCTGAATCTTCCAAGGATGGCATAGCTTATCCTACAGGAGTAGGACAAAAGAGTTGGTGTGATTGCAACACAGTGAACAAAAATTGCTTCTGTGTAATAATGCAAGAGATCATAAGCAAATCAGACTTTATTGAAACAAGTAAGCAGGAAGAGCAATAACGAGTTTACTATGCGTAAGCAAAAATTGTAATCAAGTCTGTAATAAATTTATAAACCTCATATAGGATTTAATCCAAGTCTTTTGAAATCTGTGGCTCAACGTTTCTTGGTAAGGAATAAAGGTGATAGTTTGGCATCAGAGCATGAATAATTCCTGGACTGCAAACCCGCTGTCTATCCGGGGGAGGTATTTTACGTACGAAGCCGCAAATCTGCTGCTTAAAACTTCTTGTTATTCTCTTCTATCAAGGGAGACGACCCTTGCAGTGCCAGTTCCAGGAATCACCCACCTATGTTTGCCAGGGGCCCCGCACCCTGCGCCTTTTCTGGGCTCGGGGTCTCCTCCAGTTTTTGCTCTTTCGCTGGGCTCAGGTCAGACCGAATCCGTGCTGCTTCCAGGTTTCCCGCGGCGCTGCTTTCTTCTCCTTAAAGCCAAAAAACATGCAGACAATGGAAAAAAAACCTCTAACGTCTATTTAAATAGACGAGCCATGTCCTAACAGACACAGGATTAGGCCCATTGTTTTTCTCACTTTCACTCTTGTGGAAAATGCGTTTCCACTTACCACTGTCCTCACGGAAGGTTTTTGTCCCTAGATTTATCTCTAGGGACAAGGTATGTTATAGAATAAGATATATGTATATATTTTTGAAAATCGGGTGATAACAAAGATTTTTTGGGCAAGTCTTTGTCAGCTTTGGACTAAATAGGCTGAATTCAGCCCCGAGAAGCCGCCTGGCACGTAGCCGCTCATACCACGCAGGTCCCTGCCCTTTATACTTCAGGATTTCCGAGCACTCGCGAAGCTGTAAATCTTCTATACACAAAAGCTCAACCCTGTTTTCAGCAGGAATTTCCATTTCCTTCATCTGCTTTTTGGTTAAACATATTTAAAAAAAAATAAAATAAAACCAGCAACTTCACTAGGACATTGTGGGTTTTTAAGTACGGTTGCCCTTTCAGGGCATGGATGTGTGTCCCCAGAGATGGAAATCTGCCGTGGGTCAGGTTCCTGCTCTTGGAAATCACCTGCAAAGCCATCACAAAAACAACCACCGCGACCCGAAAGGTGTTTCCCGGCCAACTTACCCCTCTCCTTTTGAAGCTTGATTTTGGTCAGGGCGAGAATGGTGATAGTGATTAAAATCAGTAAAATGAGAGCTGGTAACACAACTGGGAGCAGAGGGGATTCACCTGATGAGCTGGAAAGAGGAACCATCAGAATTAAATTGGATTCTGAGTGCTTGGATTTTTAAGTACCTTCATGCATTTTTTACACCAGAGAGTTATAAAGGACTTATAAACCCTGAACAGAATCAAAGGGGAGCAGTCAATAAAGTTAAGTAGAGGTGAAATCATTTGGTCTGGATGGAGCTCGGCTTGTGAGGAATTAATTTCTACAGCTGCCTCTGCTCTAGTGTGTGAGGTTTATGCTGCAGATGAATTATCCCCTCCAAAATGAAAATGAGCTAAATTCACAAGTTCATACTCTTTCTTTGCGAGTTGTTGTAGAGACTGATGCTGTTGGAGGGTGTCTACGTGCTGTCTCTGCAAAAATGGTATAAATGCTATTTGAGCTCTGCAGGCAAACAGAACTTTGCCAGGAATGGTGCAAAATCTGACCCTTTATATGAGAGCATGATTTGTGATTGGTGACATGCTCCCCCCTCCACTTTCTGGCTGGGTGGCAGGGGATGGGAGGAGTGGGGATGGAGAGGATAGTGCTTCATGGGGCATCACTGGGGCAGATACGAGCTCTGCACGGGGGGACAGCTCAGGTTATTGAGCTGGATTTGTGGACTTTGTGGTTTGTCTCCGGTTACGACTGATACTGCGGTGTCCGACGCACCTGCACCAGCGATGCAAACCCCTTCACCCGGCTCAGGATGGTGGCCATGGCTGGGGCGAGAGGAGCGAGGGCCGTTCGCAGCCATCCTCTGTAGCAGGAAGCACAGGAGGTAAAGCCACCGGGAAAACCACTTGCGCTGGGGTGAGCCCCAGGGCTTGCTGTAGAGACGTACCACGGAATAATTACTGGTCAAAATAGCTCACGGCCTTTTGATTAACCTTGTCCAAAGATAGCTCCTTGTGCAACACAGGGCACCCAAACACTACCCTGGCTGCTGGCTGCCTATAAGGACTTGGATAACGCCTGCGGTGAAGAAGGCAGCAGCTACTGATTCACCAGCGTTATTGCTCAAGCCTGATGTTTCCTAATGTCCTGAGCAAAGGAAAACAGACGGGAGCACATCTATTGACTCTGGCATCTGATCTACAGGGCCAACCAGCACCAGAAAATTTAGAGACAAGTTCAAAGATGCCACAGATGGACACGAGATAACCTTGCCTTCTGCTTTTCTAATTACTGATGTCTCCTACTGGTGTTTTCAACTTGCAACCCCAGCACAACCTGTGTGGGGCCCCGGGAAACAGGGCAGACAGGTCATAAACCACCGAGGTGGTGCCAATGAGAAGTGTGGCCGTGACCTTACCTCTCATGATAGATTTCTCCTGGGGAGGTTCCAGAGGTGCCGGGGGGGACAGCGGGCAGCAGGGTGCTGGTGCTCTCAGCGATGGTGCCCATCACGTACGTCAGGCCCGTGATGCTCCTCTGCGTGGGCGTGCTGTAGGCGGCTGGACTAGATGATAAAGTGGGTTTCACAAGAGTGGATGTTTCTGGGTCTTTTGAAGAGGAGGTTTCTACGGAGAAAAATATTTTGAGGCTTGGATAGCCATCTTTTTGCAGAGACATGTTAGATTTACCAAAGATTTGCACATCTCATCTTGTATCTCGGCATGAAAGAATTTGCAGCATGATATGACCAAGCCCAAGCATTTCTACGTCCCTTTGAGTCTTACAGAAAGCAGCTTGGGAGTACTAATGAAAATCCACTAATACTTGGCAAACGTTCGTGCTTTAACCCCACTATTTCTGTCTTTGCCAGCTGAACGGTTATGTGGATCTCTGTATTTACAGGCTGCAGTCTCTAAAACTGCCAAATAACCTTCAGCTTATCTTCAGAGCAAAGCACATGTCTCTGCGCTGTGCTTGCTAGGATCAGGGTGTCGTATGCTGGGGCTTTGCATCATCAATAATCAATAATATAATTCAAACAAACTAAATTTCTTCTGGAAGCTCAGCTTACATCCCTGCCTTTGAAAACCTTTACCATCACCTGATTTACTTGCCAATAAATGTATGGCAAAACATAAAGCTGAAACATAAGTTTCTTGTAATGTTGCTATATTTATGCACAGTACAAAGGAGAGTCTATTCCTCCCGTGCCCATGAAGGGGTAGGGGAAAGAATGATTTAAAAAAGGGATTTATTGTGGTCCGAGGCGTCCCACCACCTACCCTTCTCGATGAGCAGCTTCACAGCAGATGTGTGCTCTGTGTGCCTGTTTTTAGCCCCACACCAGTACCATCCCTCATCTTCCTCTCTCAGGTGCCTCATCACCACCATGTAAGTCCCATTTTCCTGGTGGCCGCTGGCTATTTGTATCCGTCCTTTGTACAACTCGTGCACAAATCCCTCCGTATCCACGAGGAGTGAGCAGCGAGCGTCCTTCCACCAGCACAAATACTTCTTCTCGTAGTTCCCCTTGGGATCATAGTGGCACTGGAAGGAGAATGAGCCTCCAACTGTGCCGCTCAGAAATTTTGGTCTCCTGGGGAGGGTGGAGGCTGCAGGTTGGAGAGGACTTTGTTAGCATTCCATGGTCCTCATCCAGGGCAGTGAGGAACCCACAGCCCCCAGCACCCTGACCTACCTGCTGTCACCTGCAGAGCCACCATCCGCTGGCTGTCCCAGCCGCTAAGCCTTCCCGTCCCACACTTGTACAGCCCCAAGTCTTCTTTTTTTAAGTCATTTATTAAGATTTTGAAAGCTCCAGAGCTCTCTTGAGGTGTGATAAGGATTCGTCCTTGGTAACTCCTTCCCACGTAGCCATCGGTGTCAGCGATGAGAGCACAGCTGGTTCTCCCCAGTTTGCACCAGAACCTCTTCTCGCCACCTTGGGTGTCCCCGGGTGGGCACAGGACCGTGACAGAGCCACGGAGCTCCCCATGGATGAGCTCAATCGGTCCTGATGGACTGACGGCATCTGTAGGGAGAGAGCACGGCAGCACCATCCAGCACACAGCCCCCAGCCAGGCAGGAGAGAGGTCCTGTTTACATATATGAACAGCTGATTTGGCCAAATCTGGGTACTTTTATACCCCATTGTTGTAAATATCTGGTTAATAGCACAGGGTAGAACAAGTCGACATGCCTGCTGTACACTGATGCTCCAGCATCCGTCCCCGGACCGCTCCCCATGAGTGGGGCTGCCAGCAGAGTGGGCCCCCCCCTCTCCCCTGCCAGCATCCTACCTTCCGAAACCGTCAGGTTCAGGCTGACGTACAGGTCTCTGTTGCTGGTGCCGATGCCACATCGGTAGGTCCCCGTGTCGTTCTTCTTCAGCTCCGTCAGTGTCACTGTGAAGGCACCGTTCTGGGGGATGTCCTCGAGAGACACTCGCCCCGCGTGGTGGTTCGAGATGTAACCGGTTGTGGAAATGACGGTGTAGCAAACTCCGCTTCTTGCTATTTTGCACCAATATTTTCGGTCATGTTTGTTGGCTGGTGTGATGGAGTAGAAGCATTGATGGGTGATGGATCCTCCAACCTCGCCCATCAGAAACCTAGAGCCGTACAAGGTGCTTGAGACTGGCTCTTTTGGGGAAAGAAAGAAAGAAACAGTAGTTGGTTACTCAGAGACCAGCATAGCTCCTTCAAGTTGGGGTGTGATTCTGAGTGGCACCAGTGGGAAATCTGGCCCAGAAAGTTCAGAGTTTATTTTGGATGTGGTGGGTTACTTTCCTTGAGTGCCACATTATCTGCTTAAGGATACCTGGTGGTGCAGAGCCACTGCCCTGTGCCACGGCACAGATCGGGAAACCCTCGATGCCCCTCACAGGATGCCCCAAATCCCCATGAGCCCTGACAGTCCTGCCTGGAGCTAAATGTTAAGGGCAGCAGTTAACAGCAAATATCTAAGAATAACCTTTGGCATCCACAAACTGATCTGGCAACTTTCTTGTCCCCGCACAGGCACAAGTGGCTCCTCTGCAGTGCTGAGTGATGGAGAGCTGGGATTCTCCTCCCTGCTCTCACCACGCTGTGCTGGCTCTTTGCAGTCTCTAGTGGGCAGGGAGGTTTGACTAGTGTTTAGTGTCCAAACAGGGGTTTAGCCAAGGATGTACCTGTGTCCCCAGCTCCAGCTTTGCCTGTTCTCCTCACTGGCCAGGCTGGAGACTCGGTGTCTTGGTGACTCACCTTGCAGCAAAGCTGCCAAGAGCAAGAGAATGGCCATGTCCAGCCTTCCCGAATGTTCTCTTGGCAAACTCCAAAAATCTCGCGCTGGGGATGGGATTTTGCTGAGGTCTGTGTTATCAAACAGAAGAGAGAGAGATTGTGGCTGGGATCTGCCAAGGTAAACCCCCCGCGTGGCTCTGATGGCCGTTTGGAGCAGAGCGTCCCTGGTGGCTCCCAGCCAGTGGCATGGCCTAGCCCAAAGCTAAGGGAATATTAAAAAAGAAAAAAAGGTGTTAATAGTGCTCTGAAGGGCACACTCCTGTGTTAAATCCTCTGTTGTGTGGGTACTAAAAGCATTGCTGGGCAGCCGAAAGCCGGGGGTCAGTCTGGCTGGTGAGGGACCAGTCATGGTGCCACAGCCGAGTCAGGGCACAGCAGTGGCCAAGCCACAGCCCCCACTGGACTACTGTGGGCAACCAGGCTGGGCTGTGACCCCCACGAGTGTGTGCACCAACAGAGGCACTCAAGGATTGCTTTGGTGGCTGCCAAACCCGGCACTGGGCAACCAGCAGTAGCCATGGGACGTGGCACTTGGTCCTGCCCCACCGCCTGGCCAGCCGTCTGCTGACCGACCTGCGACAGCAAGTCATGTCTTCTCGTTTCTTCCTTTTCTTTTTTTCAGCTGAAGAAACAATGGGTCACGCTGCAGGTCTCAGGAATGCCAACATCCTTCAGCATTTCCTGCCGCGCCCCCATTGTCTTTCTTCCTTTTGAATTTTTCTTCCCTGCAATTTATCTTTGTACAGATTGTGGTTATCCGTTCTCAGAGATCTAAACAGTAACAGTGTTTGGGTGTCTCTGTTTCAGACAGGGATTACTTCCTTGTTTGAGTTAAAAATTGACTGTTGATTACAGCAGTGTTTTACCCTAAAGAGCCTCTACTAAAATTCTTTCTTTGAGATTTGCCTGCCCCCACTGCAGTTAAACCCTCGGCAGGCGTAAATCACGTGCTGTATTTCATACCTCTTAGTGCATCGGAATCACTTCAAAGCATTCAGGGAACACTAACAAGGAAATGACAGAAGCTCAGTGCCATAGTGACACTTATTCCCACCTGCCACGGTGGCGAGCTGAGTCCTGCTGGGCACTGCTGGGCTGGTTGCCCACGGGAGCCCACTCCTTGCCCGCTCCGCACCCCTTCGTGCTGCAGAGGAGGGGAGATGGGCTCAGCCCTTGCACCAGGCGCTTGTCCCCACTCTGTGTTGGGGACAATATGCATCTCCCCCTGCTGAAAACTCCTGGTTGCAAGCTCATCCCCCCCCAGCTCTGCCCTTCGGGGCTCCTCCACTGGTGGGAAGTGTGTGACGGGGCTGCGGAAACGTGCTCTTCCCTTTCCCGCAGTGGTGCAGATGGCACAGCATCCTCTTCGGGCAGGTTCCCCTCTGGCTTCTTCCCCGTGTCTGAAGCCGCAGAGGCAGCTCTGCCATGGAGATGTGTGTGTGTGTGTGCCTGCACACAGCTGGCCGACCACATCTGCACAAAACAGTTCTCTGTGTCCTCAGCAAACAGCAAGAAGGACGTTGGGGTCACCCCAGCTCTGTGCTGGGTGGCTTCACGCTGCGGTGGCTTCAACAGAGCCTGAGCAGTTTCCTCACTGCAGCTGGACAAAGATGGGACAGATGACTTGAAATTGTGCAAAATCTCTTTGTCGGGAGGGTGGACAGTTAAAAAATAATGAGTTTTATGCAATGCCATAATGCCCAACAATCTGGTGGGCTTGAAGCAAAGAGGAGTTAACAAAAATGCCTTGAAGAGGTGGAAGATCTTATTTACATCCAGAAATCAGGGAAAATATTATCCATGTGCCCATTTAATCTTTTCTGGTGTACACCACTACAGCTGAGCCAGTGCACTCCCTCTTTTCCTCATTTTTGGGCTAGGGACAGGGGGAGAGGTCCCGGCATACCAAATGTAATGAAGCAGTTGCCTGTTTGCCAGCTGGAGGCCAAACTTTCACCATGTGCTGGCACGTGATCCTGATGTTCAGGTTAGCATCTGAGTGAACGAGGCTCTTTTCTGAAGCAGATGTACCCCGGGCTGGCATTAACGTGCTAAATTCTCCCCAGCATCAATCCATTAGCAACAGAGATGTGAAGTGTCTATGAGCTCCTTGCCTCGTTAGGAGGTGGGTGCCACACTTGCACAGCTGCTGTCCTTTAAGATCACTTACAAATACTTCATACACACCCCTAATTTACTCCTTTTAACAGGTTTCCCAGAGAAGTTGTGGATGCTTGATCCCTGGAAGTGTTTAAGGCCAGGCTGGATGGGGCTTTGAGCAACCTGCTCTAGTGGAGGGGTCCCTGCCCGTGGCAGGGGGGTTGGAACTCGATGATCTTTAAGGTCCCTTCCAACTCTAACCACTCTATGATTTTCCCACCCTGTTAGCAAAGAGCCCTGGAGAGCATGAACTGTGCCTGCTATGATAGCCATGAAGAGTTTTCAAGCTGCTGACAAGGAGATTGGGTTTTTTCCAGGAGAAAAACTTATCCAGTTATCTTGGATAACTCCAGCTGAGCCCTAGCACTAAATCTGAGCTCCTCCAGCACTCAGTCTGCCTCCCCTGGGTCACCCACAGCATCTGCTGGTGTTGAACGGTGTGATTTGCAGGTACGAGGTGGTGGTTGATGTGCAGGAAGCTCTGGGGACAGGTAGGTGACCCATGGATTAGACGGAAGCTAAAATAAAGCACATTGAGTCGGGTCTTTCTCACCACGTGTCCGCTCTTGCAGAGTTGGTGGGTTTTTGAGCTGCTTCATCCGAGCTCTCCGTGGGGTCTGTGTGAAAATGCCTGTACAGAGTGATGTAGGAGGGGGAGCTTGGTTTCCTATCTGCAGGACAGAGCTGCCAGCTAAGTTGTCATTTCATTTAATCTTAGGCTTTAGGTGAGGGGGTGTTTTTTATTGCTGTTTATAACCAGAAAATGGGCATATTTATTTTTTTAAAAAAAGGCACAAAGTGAAAAGAAAGAGCTGGAATTATAAATCCCAGAAATGCAAGCCTTACTAAAAAGTAAAGCATGTATGGTTGGGGGTTTTTTTCCTGTTTTCATTTCAATTTTGTGTTGTGAAAATGCTTATATGATCAATTTTCTGCACCTGTCTGATTAAACCATTAACCTGCCACCATCCCAAGTGCAGTAACTGCTGGTGCATAACAGGGCAGAGCCTCTCTGTGTGGGTTTGCATAAGAACTTACTGTGTCCACATCACTTCTGTCAGTGTTCTTGGCAAAAAAGCCAGTAATCTAATTTATAGCTTTAAAAATAATAATAAAAAAAAACACACTACCTTTTTTAACAAAAGAAATAAAAATTCACCATGAGTTATAGTACATTTATGGCTATAAAAATAATTATTTTAAATTTCAGATCTCTTGCATATCGTAGCTGAAATCAAAGTAGCTTATATAATTGCTGCACAATAGTACTGTACTCCAAACAATAATATTTTAAGGGTAAATTGAGAATCACCTACCTTAGATTGTGACACTTCTGTTGCTGGAAACTTTCTCTTGCTCTGCCTCCAGTTTGGATTTAGTCTAATAAAGTGGGTTTTGCGGTTCAGTTGGTCTTTGCTCAGCTCTTGGGGTTTAATTCTTTTTTTTAATATTTTGATGTCCAGAGTTTAAAAATGGATGCACAAAAAATTTTCTTAAGTCTAGATGTGCAACGCTGAGAAAATGGGAGATGGTCAAAATGCTTACAGGAATAGTAGAGGTGCCACCAATGTACTGAGTACAGAACTCCAAAATGGTCATTTTTAGCCTCCTAATGATGGGGGTGACATCATGGAAGAGGAAAAATAAAAAGCGAAGAGGCCAAGAGCAGAAATTGCAAGGGTCTGAGAGGAATTCCCCTGCCCTGCAGAAAACTGGCAGAGTTTTAACATAAAGTAACTGTTTCTAAAGAACCGTAGTACCATGCTCTTTGCTGTGAACCACTTCCAGGCAGAACTTCACATCAAGGAAGAACATTGTGCATGTTTCCTCAAACTCCTGTGGTCTGAATGAACCTGAATGCTTCACCCAGCTCATGCCCGTCTTTTGGTCCCACATGTTTTATGAATACAAGACAAAATGATGGGTTTTGCTTCAAAGTCTGTTACAAAGCAATCCCTGCAATGAGAATGAAGCAGTAGAGGATGCCATGCTGGTACAGGTGCTGCTTAACCAACAAATAGGGGTTTTTAGTCTGATCTTTCTCTTCCCTGTAATTCCTGCTTTACCTCTTCCACAAGGACATCACGTTCGTAACCAGCAAAGCTCTGGTAGCCCTTCACAGTTCTGTAAAATGAATGTTTATGCTCCTGCTTAAGGGTTGGTTTATCTGTCTGGTTTTTGCCAGTCCCTGCTCTTAGGGCTTCAGCCCACAGATCATCTCGTGACCCTCACTGCGATTGTCTCCTCCAGTGTGACCCCTGCCAGGTCTGGAAGTGGAAGGAACTGGTGCTGGGAAGCCCAGGGCACTGGTGGCCCCCGTGGCTTGAGTGTTCTCCAAGAAGCACAAACCAGCCCAGCTTTACAGCGATAAGTACTTGCCCAGGTTCCTGCTGTAGTTCCCGGGAAGGCAGTTTCAGTTATTAATTAATTTCTCCCATTAGCATATCTGATTGTTGCAGGCTGGCCTGAGCTGAATTGCCAATCAGGTAAACAGATCAACGTTGGGAAATCAAATAGGTGCATCGCGAAGGCACATGGTCTTTACTTGACAATATCTTCAAGCTCACTCAGTAAGTTGTCATTTTGTGGTGATTAATTTATCTCTAATTTTAATCTTGCTGCATTCTAACCATTGCGTACTTAAAACTTGTCAGCTGGTGGGTTGTGCTGCCGGAGGAAAGGCACCATCGTCCCCCACCAGACGCGGAGCTCTGCCCGGGTACAACCAAAACCCAGGCGTGTTTGAGGCACGTTCATCATGAGCAATTACCGTTGGCTCTGTGAGAACTCTGCTCGCTGCCTCGCGGGGCCTGAGGATGGAACTAAGGGCAGTTTGTTCACGCAGGCACACACCATTCCCCTTTGCGCTAACCCAGTAATCTTAATCGAGAGAAGCGTAGATGTGCTGATAGTGATTTCAAAACTCTGTAGGCATAACAGCAGTTGGGTGATTGCGAGGGACTTTGGTCTGGTTTTTAACTTCGAATAAAAAAAATGATTGATTGATTGATTGATTGAAGGAGATCTACCTGTGGCACTTCTGAGAAAGCCCTGGGCTGGTCCCAGCGCTCTGCCTCTCGCCGGGGCTCGCAGGGTAACGCTGACGGTGTGAGAAGTGGCGTGTGGGTCGGGGTGCTCACGGCAGAGCTGATAGGAACAACCTTGTTGTGTGACCTGGTGGGGTCCGAAGGTCCTGCCCTTCCCCTCCTTGTGTGCAGGCATCCTTTGAAGACAGATTGTGTTTTGTGTAAGTCAACCATGGAAGCACTTTGGAATCTCCCTGGATGCAGATAAGTCTCTATTAAGCAGTTTTGCTTTCTTTATCATGCTGTGATTACTTATATTGCAGTAATTGTTGTTTTGCACTAAGCCTGTGCAATAAACTTCTCAATGTTGATTAGGCTTCGGCAGAACTAATCTAAGGATGTTTATTACCACATCGGTAGCAAAGCAATAGGATTGCCCTTGAATTAGCAATAAAATGTGATACACAAAACTGATGGTGGGAAACACCTAAGACTCCTCGGTGTCGTTTCTCCGTGCTGCAAATGTGGCTGAAATATTCAGTCTGAACCCCCCGACAAACCCCCTCTCCAGGGAGACCCTGCCCAGCGATGCCGAATGGTAAGGTGATGGTTTGGGGTGCAGCCCCTTCCCTCGGCGCTCAGAGGTGTCTCTGCAGATTTGCATTCGAGGGCCTGTGGGAGAAGCAGAGCCGATGCCACTTCTGCGAGGCAGAGAGGGGTTTGCAGGGCTGAGCTGAGGACTAAAGCTGAGCTGGTGGTCCTTGTCCTGCAGGAAAACCTCAGTCTGGGGCAAGAAGGGTCTCCAACAGCCTCGTCACCCCATCTCTCCCTGCTTGGGTGGCAACTGTTGGAGCCCAGCAGCAGTGTCACCGCAGGACCCCACGTGCTGCCATTGGGGGCAAAGCTGACGCTGATGGGGTGGGGAGGACAGGCAGACCCAGCGCTGGGGGACCTGCAGCCACCACGGGGAGACCTCAGCTCTGGAGACGCACCAAAGGGTCTGGGCGCAAATTTGTGCCCCGGGTTTGGGAAGCGTTTTGTGTGCTCAAAGGTTGTTCTCGTAATCGTTTTATTGCTTCCGATAAGGTTAAGCCTTACTGCCTCCCCAGCACTGTTAATAATTCATTTTAACGGTGGCACTAGGTTAATTAGCACATATCCTGCTTCTCTTTTCCTAAACTATTTTTATGACTTTAGCACTGGGAAAGATGAAGTCCCCTCTGCTGGGCGAGCGTGGGCAGCTGTGCCTTGTCCCCATCCCTGTCACCCGCAGCCCCCGGGTGGGGGTCTGAGCTGGATGCGGGCAGGCGGGGAAAGGACCATCCCTCTGCATTTACCTTGTGGGTAAGGGGGTGTCTGACCCCACGGGAGAGCGCCAGCAGCAACCCCCCCCCCCCCAGCCTTGCATCCACAGTGTCCCGGGGTGGGACACCTACTCACACACACACCCCCCCAGCAGCACCCCTGGAGCGTTTCTCCCCGCCCTTCCCCGGTGTCGTCCGTGTCCCCCCCCACCCCGCGAAGGACCGAGCGGCGGGTGCGGAGCTCCGGGCGTGCACTGCCACCCCCTGTCTGCGCCGGTGTCGCAGCCGGTCACCCGCCGCGCATCCCGGGGTGGCGACACGGATCTGCTGCTCGCATGAAGGAACCGGCTGAGCCACCTTCTGCTAGTGTTCATGACCGGACACCCCCTCCCCCCCCCCCCCATACACACACCCCCCTCCCACAGTCTCCAGGCCACAGCTGGAAAATGGCTCTTCCAGGAAGTTGGTTTTGCTGGTTTTCATCTGGATTCCGGATTCCCCAACTCTCTGGGTACGGGGAGGGACCTGGCTCCGATTCTGCATTTTCTTCTCATTTTTGAAAGGGGAACAAGCCATCACTCAGCCAACAGCTGGAAGAGAAGGTGAAAATAATGAGCACATCTGGAAGGGAGGGAAGGACACCAGGGAAGCAGGAGGGGTTGGAGGCAGAACAGCAGCATCCCGCTGGTGGGCACGAGGAGTGTATGTCCTTGTGGAGTGTCACTGCTGGGGTTGATGTACCCTTCCCCATCACTGTTACACTTGTCCCAGTGTGTTCCTTGCTGGGGGGGAGGGAGGGGGGAGATGCCAGACCCGTGTGATGCTCGCTGCCTGGGGGCAGCAGGTTTTGTGCACCCGAACGAGGTCTGAAGGACATCACATGAGTGCACAAAACCTGCTGCCCCCAGGCAGTGAGCCGTGGGGTCTGGCATCCCCTGGGCTCCTTGCTACTTCCCCCAGCAAATTCCACGAGCCCACGTGCAGACAGAAAGGAGCAGAATCACTGAAGAATTGGGAGAAACGGGCAACCCACCCCGAGAAGGGACATCTTTTAGGAGGGGACCTCCTGCCTCAGCAGGGAGAGATGAAAGGCAGCGGGATTGCTGTCAAACGAGCTCTCCCGAGAGGAGCCAGTCGGGCCAGGTACGATGTCCCGGAGTTGCTCTGAAGGGCAATGAGGTGGCAAGATGTTTTGGGTGGAGGCAGGTGGCCTTTGACAGAGCTGATTTGAAGGGGTAATAAGGAGCAGCCTTACCCACAGCGGCACCGTGCGCTGCTTCCTCACCCATCCGGCGAGGGAACACCCATCTTAGTCTCTGCAGAAGGCCCTCAGGTGTCCCAAGCTGACCCCAGCTTTTGGAGCAGGGACATCTGGGGACCCTACTTCCTTTAAACAACCAAACAAAAAGCAAATAAATTCAGCAGGGGCAGCAGAACTGGAAGCAACAGGGCCATTTTCTCAGCATCATTTAGAATCGTAGAATCATCCAGGTTGGAAGAGACCAACCATCAACCCAACACTGACAAAATCCATCACGAACCCATGTCCCTCAGCACCACATCGACCCATCTTTTAAATGCCTCCAAGGATGATGATTCCACCACTTCCCTGGGCAGCCTGTTCCAGTACTTGATAAACCTTTCAGTGTAAAAAATTTTCCTAATATCTAATCTAAACCTCCCCTGGCACAACTTGAGGCCGTTTCCTCTTGTCCTATCACTTGTTACTTGGGAGAAGAGACCGACAAACAGCCGGGAGCAGTTGGCAGCTCGCAGGGAGGAGGAGATGGCTCCGGCAGGGAAACAGCACATGGAAATGACCCCTCTGGGGGAGGTACCCCTACCTTGCACCTTCTCCTGCTGCTAAAGGAGGGTTAACTTGCAGACAAATTACAGCATTTGTTTTTCTGGGCTATGTTCGTTAAAGAAATTTCTCTTCCTGCCTGTAACGAGCACCTTCTGGCCGGTGAATCTCTTCCCTGCGACCAGCCCAGGCGGGCACCGGGCAGCATCGGGCATCGCACCGGTGCTCTCACCCATGTGTTTCACCAGTGCACAGCTGTGGAGGTCGCTGTCAGCATCTCAGCAGGGCTTGTCTGCAGTCAGAGTGGTTATTAATAAATCATAACAGCCGCCGCTCGCTCTGCGGTGCCCGTAGGAATTATTGATTAAACACCAGCGAGGGCAGTGTCACCTCTGCGCAGAAAGCCCTGTGCAAGGAGCAACAGTGACCCTTTCTGTCTCTTGCTGGGCTTCAAAGTTAAAGAATGTTTGGAAATAAAGCACAGGTGAGATCTGCGAGCAGCAGGAGGGTTCTCACCCCCCTGCCCTGCCACAGACCGGTGGCTCACTGAGCCCGAACCGGTGGTTGCTGCGGCAGAGCCGGAGCATGGATTTTAAGAGCAGGAACGAGGAACTCCGGGTCTAGTTTGGTTTTAAGATACCAGGTAAATTTGCATCACTGGCAAGTAAAGCAAAACAAACCCAACCCAGGGAAAACCCTGGCCGTTGGAACACAGCAGGAGTCTGCAGTAAAAGGCTTGGCCCCTGGACATCTACAGTCCTCTCTCACAGCACTGGAGCGGCTCCAGCGTGACCCTGGCTCTCACAGCCCGGGGGTGATGTTCTCCAGCTGGAGATGGGTCAGTAGCCAACCCACCTTCCCGACCTCCCGCGGGACACCAGCTCCAGGGCTCCCTGCTGACGCCCCCACTGAAGCTGCTGCACAGTGACAAAGTCAATTATTCAGAAGACCAGTTTCTCCTGGAGACTGTGGCCCAGTACAGCTGCTCTTCCTTGATACCGCCAGAATTTAACAAACCACTTCTCCTGAATTTGATCTTTATAATGAAAGCTGTGTGCAAGGATGCTTTTAATTGGGATAGTAGGCCTTGACAGGCTCATGTAGACATGGAAATGATATGTCTGAGCTGGTGTGGGACTGATAGTTAAGCAGGAGGTGAATATACCGTGCAAAAACAAAGCTGAGTGTTTTCTTTGGGTCTTTTCTAACATTGCTGCACCGCATAAACACAGTCTGTATAATCTGCATTAAGGCACTGAGGGTGCATTTACCCACTCTTCAGGTTACTTCTGAAATATTATGATCTCTCTCCTTGGCTGTTTTCTTGGATGGGGTCTCTTGTGATTTTGCCTTCCAGGCCCAAATCAAGCAAATTATACCCAGAATTAAGTAGTATGAAGTCTGCTTTCGGAGGTACCCAGACAAGAGCCTGGAAACTTGGCTGAGTTTGGCTGAACCTGGAGGTAGATTTTGTTTCTGCTCTTGCTTTTCTCCTGTCCACCTCCCTGGCACCCCCAAATGGAGTTAATAGGAATTAATAGGCATTAATAAGCAGGAGCAGCCTTTTCCTTGCCTCTCTGTGAGAAGAGCAGCATCGCTGCAGCTCCTCGCGTCAGCTGTGCTGGAGGAGCAGAGCCCACAGCTCCTCTGAGTGCCCACCAGCTTTTCCCCTTATAAAAGAAAAGCTCATCCTCCTGCCCAGGCTCCTGCCAGTTTGCAAACTGGGGCTGGTTTGGCTGCTCCTGCATCAGGTGGTGGGGGGGATCCCACGGGCGCTTGGCTGAGGAACGGCTTGTTACTGGAAACTCTGCTGCTGAGAGATGCGGGCTGGGCTGGAATGAAGGTAAATCTTTTCCTTTGAGTCTGTGGATTATGGGTTACACCAGAGCAGGATTGCTCTGCTCCCCGTGGTCCTTGCTGCCTGGCACGGAGGGAGCGGGGCCGGTGATGGGGAGCAATTATCTGGGTGACTAAATGCAGGGCTGCTGGGAGCGATGCTGCTTCCCGGCTCCTCCTGCAAACAAAAAAAGGGGAATATCTGGTGCTGCCTGTGGGAACCTGCAGGGTTCAGCCCGGCTGGTGTGCAGACAGGCAGCAGGAGAGGCTCCCACCCAGCTGGGCTCCTCGGGCTGTGGGCTTTCAAGTGCAAATGATTGACATTAAAGGCAGGGAGAGCACAGTAAAAATGGAAGAAGAGGGGGAGAGACAAGATTAAGCTTTGAGCAGAGGGGTCAGCCCTCTGAAGCCAGCTCTTCTAAGACACCTGGTAGCTCTATCTTTTGTGGCCTGTTGCCTTTCTAGAACAGATTTCTCTGTTCTGAGACAGAAGCTGTTTCCTTGAGGGCTGCTAGTACCTCCCGGGAGGGCCGGGCTCTGTCTTCCCTGTCCCATCCACCAGCACTGTATAGAAGTATCACAGAGACAGAAAGCTCAGTTGGTGCCTGTGGAGAAGTTTTTCAGGACAGAGCTCCCTATTCTCTTCCAAACCTGTGTGGACTTTGAGGTTTTAGCAGGAATAGCAATATGTGGGCAGTTCATTTGCCTTTTATTCCTCATCCTTCCTTGTATAATGAAAATGAGGGTAGTTTAACGTATTTTCATCCACATGCTCCTCTCCTCTGACCACTCCTTGTTACCTACTGCGGATCCCAGCATCGTGCTACTGTCCTATTGCCCATCCCTTGCGTAATGCAGATCCACGACTCCTGCGGTCTCAAAGGTAATCTCACCTCATTTATCCAATAAGAAAGGTCGAGGGCATTAAGGTCTCTCTCAAAGCTTTTTTGGTCTGGAACAGAACCTTAACTTCTCTTAAGAACAAATCATTTTGGAAACAAAGGATTCTTTCCCAATCCTTCGCTTATTCAGTCAAAACCAGGGAATACTACAGTGTGACACACATCAAGCAGGAAAGTTAAGTTTTGATTAGATTTCCTAGCAGAAATCTCACTTCCAAAGATTTCTTAATAAGCTATGATGGGGCAGAGTGATGTTCATTGACAGGAGATGTGCACATGGCCTGGTTTGTGTGAAATGGAAACCCAAGAGAACAAATTAAAGCAACAGCCACAGGAGATCTGGGTCATTACTCTGCGAATGAGCTCCAGATCTCTGGGGTTTTTTTCACTAGGTGAAGTGCTTCTGCTGCCGCTGGGTCCTGGGGGTTGAATCACTCACCGTGGGCAAGCCCCACTCCAAAAGTGGGCGTTGCTGTTTAATCCTGCGAGCAAAATATGACATTTTTACAGGCTAGATCCGTCTGCAGCCATTAGAACTGAAGGTGTTTATCCCTGCGGGCTTTGTGACTCCTGGGCTGGGACCTTTTGCAAGAGCAGACACCCTGCTCGGTGCCACCCCGAGTCCAGCCCTGCTGCTGACGGACGGGTCCTGCCCTGGCAGGGGAGCACGGACACCTCTTTTTATGGCTTTTTTTTTTTTTTTTAGCTTTTTGCAGCATCTGGGAGTGGTTTCCTAAAAACCAAGCTGTTCTTTCTGCCTCCTGCTTCTGCCAGGGTGGCCCCAGGCAGGCAGCTGGGGAGGAGGGGAGCGGGACGGCGTGGATGCGAGCACCCAGTTTGTGAGCCCAGAGCAGCCCCCTTTCTCTCTGGCCCTGTGTTAGCCCAGAGGCACCTTCCCAAGGCCACCTGGACCTCAGCTCTGGCCATGTTTATTGTGACCCACTCGCATGGGGACAGGCTTGTGTAGGGCAGTGTTTGTGCCCTGCTCAGCTCTCGGTGCAAACAACATTAATCCCGCCTAAACCCTCCCCAAACTCCTTAAACCGCTGGCAAAGCCCCAGGTACATGGCAGAGTTCCCTTCCCGGCTGCGCTGGGCTTCCAGCCATCCCCACCTGGTGGCCAAGGGGCTGTGGGCTGTCATTGTCCCCACGGCGTGCAGCCACGCAGCAGCTCGCCAGTCCTGTGGCCGCTGCCAGGGATGGAAAGAGGCACCAGACTCAGGCTGGGCTCAAAAACAACCTTCCGGGCTCCTTCTGCCTCCTGGAGCCAATGCGTGTGCAACGCGGTGTTGGCTGAGCAACCTGCTGGGTTTTCAGTCAGACCTCAGCCCCTGCGGCTTCTCCTGCTCTCCTCCCTGATGCCCGGGTTTGCATCGCTGCTGGCCAGCCCGGGACTCATTTAGTTAATGGCTGAACTACAAACAGGCATTTCCCTGCTTCCATGAAGTGCAGCTAATCGGACCTCATTTTCTCGCATTCCTCGGATTCCTGATGTGGGTCAGTGCTATTCCCTCTGCTGGTGCACACCTCTATTGGGGGGGCGTGGGGGGTGTGTGAAATGATGCAGTTCTTGCAGAAGGACGCCCTCCCCTTCTGTCAGCGTGAAACCAAAGCTCTGCCCGTGCCTGTTTGGGGAGGAATGACCAGCCTGGCTCCGGGTCCTGTCAGAGGGAGCCTGTTTAACATTCACAACGCCGTCTTGAAAAGCTGATTGTGCTGCCAGGTCAGTGATGAAAACGACCGAGTGCAACTTTATCTTAATGCTGCAAGCAGTTAATTAACGTCAGTAAATTGTTTAGTGCAATTGCCTCCACGGGTCAGCCCCTCTCTCTGAAGAAAGCCTGCATTGGTTTGGAATTAAATCGGCTGTTGGGAACGACAGCCCTTGCTTTATAAGCAGAGTCTGTCTCTAGATGCCCAACGCTGAAAGCCAGGATTGCGCGAAAGATATTTTTGGTGAAGGAAATGAAATTATCCTTTTGAGCTAATCTGTTAGTGCAGCTTTTCAGCTAACACGGCTGCTGTGGGAGATGTCCCCACAGCCCCAGGGGATGGTGCAGGTGGGAAGGGATGGACTGGAGCAGCAGGAGGTCCCATGTCACCCGTCCCCATCCAGCAGTGCCGGGGAAGACTTTGCTTATTGTACTGGAAGCACTTACACAAACCCCCACCTCCTGTGGGTCCTGGGGTGCAGGAGGCCCAGTCTCTGGTTCAGACCTCATCAATTGCAGTGCCCTATCTGGGTCCCACTCTCGAGTCAAGACATACTGAAGGTTAAAACTTATTATTGAGCTTTACCAGAGCATTAACTTCAACATCAATCTGCACTACACAGTCATTTTCTGATCATATACAAGTTTATTACAGAAATAAACCACCTTTGTTATGAAAGGCATTCAGCATAACACCTTGACAGCATCAGCTGGGTCCGAAAGATGCGAGGAGAGTTCGAAAGGGAATGAAACAGCGTTGTCTCAGATTTGCATCTCTCTTGTTTTGGGCAGCATTTCTGGTTTTGCCACTGAGATACAGTCTGTGTTTCACTTCATGCTGAACATGGATGTTTGTGCATCTTCTAACCCGGGCTGGAGGGGAGAGCGGGGCAGCAGAGGAGGCAGTGGGACCCTGTGCAGCCCCTCACCCGCGAGCGCTGTACGAGGAGCACTCGTGCATGGGGGGGTGTTGCTGAACCCCCTCCAGTGCCCCTCGGTCCCACAGCTTTGTAGGTGGCAGTGGTGGCTTTTGGGAGGCACTTTCATGGGGCAGGTGAGTGCTCAGGCCTTAGAGGCTTTGAGAAAGTTAAAAAAAAAAAAAACAAAACAAAACACAAAATGCTAAAGGAGCAGCAGAGTCCTGCAGTTCTTCCCAGAGAGGTTTTATCCACAGGCAACCCCTTTTAAAATAAGCCAAACCCCCAATTCCATGGCTTCCCTGTTGTGATGAATCCCCAAATGTATTAAAGACCTTGTAGGAGAATATGGCCCATCCATGTGCTGAGTGATGCTTTATATAAATAGCTCATATACACTTGCTATATACAAAATATTATGTACATGGGGCACTACTTTATTTGGTGTGAAGCTCCAAACACTTCTCGTGGTGCCGCTCCCAAGATGCTGGGGCAGGAGATCACAGCAGAAGATGCTGATGGTTGTGCTGCCTGAGGGCAGGCAGTGAAGGCACATGGATCCAGGATGAAAAGCCCCTTTTCCAGCAGCCCCATGGCTCGTGGGACTATTCCTTCAGCAGACCGAGCTTCTTCAGTGCCTCTCGCCGGTTCTCATCGGTTGCCCCCTTGGGGGAAATCTTCACGCTGACGCTGGAGCGGGGCGGCTTGGGGAAGCTCTGCAGTGGGTGGGATCGCCGCTTGCTGCTCTTCTCTGGCTCCACCTGAGCCTTCTCCAGCTCCTTCAGCCCAGCAAAGTCCTTCCCTGCCACCATGGATGTTGGCCGGGGCCGGCTGCTCCTGAGGAAGCTGGGGGCAAGCCGCTCGATGAAGGACATCTTGCCCAGGGAGCTGCTGGTCTTGACGTTCTGCTCCTTGGTGCTGGTCATGTAGCTGCTCAGTCCCACGCCGGAGCGCTCCAGGGTGTTGGATTTGAAGTTCATCTGCCGGATAGCTGGAACCGACCTCTCCACTGCCCCACGGTGTCCCTCAGGCTCGCCAGTGACATGGAATGGCATCTCCCTTGGTTGGGGTTGCACGGTAGTTTGAAGGTGGGTGCTGGGGTCCATCCTGTCCTGTGACAGTCCAAGCTTCTCCAACGCCTCCCGCCGGGCTTTCTCCCTCTCTTTGGGGTCGAGATGCCCCGAATTTACCTTTTCAGCAGCAGCATTGCTGGCAGAGCTGGGCTGAGAGCTGGCCAAGGACAGTGGTGGTGCTTTTACCTTCTGGCCAGGCTCCGTGGTGAGTGGCACTGGGTTGTTTTTGCTGGTTTTCAGGATAATATTTGGTGGCAATTTCCGTGGCTTGGGGGCAGTTGGAGGCCCGCGCCTGGCATCTGGGTCCTGAGGGGTCTCTTCCAATGTGGATTTCTCTGGCTGGCCCCATGATGTCCAAGTCGTGGTCTCCTTGGCTGAGCAATTGCTCCGTGACCACTCGTGGCTCACCAGGTCATCCTGGAAGGGATCTGGAGGTTGGATGATCAAAGATTCCAGGGACTTCATCTGGCTTCTTGTATTGGCTTGGTCAAGCCTGTCCTCCTTGGCCATGTCCTGTGAAGATTTACCTACTGGCACTGGGTCCTCCACCATGTAGACAGTCGCTTTGCTCTCAGAAGCTCTGTTTGCTCTTTGTGTGTTTGCTACGGTGATGTTCCTTGGAAGACTGTAATAGCCTGGGCTTGGAACCGCTGCTGGAGCTGAGCTTGAGAAGGTGGAGATGCTCTTACCGCTCTTCTGTTCGGCTGCGTGCTGCGGACCTGCGCTCAGACAGGGAGTCCCATTTTCCAAATCTGGGCAAAGGGAGAGATGTGAAGTCAGGCAGCATTCTGCAGATGGACACGGGACACCGAACTGTGGCAGTTTAGCCCGACCACAGCTACGCAAGTCAGATACTTTGGCTTTGACAGAGCACGCGGTGAACGAGGAGCCTTGTCAACCTGTGTGACCCCGTTCAGAACGTGAGCAAAGATGCTCTGCCCCGCGGTTCTGCCGACCTTGCCAGGCAGCTCCTGCGTGTGAGAACTGGGAAAATACAGCTGGTGCCCCACAAATCTCGCTGCCTACAGCCACCACTCACCACGAGTGACAAACACAAGCTGGCTTTAGCCTACCACGTGAATAAAACTGGGGCAATGCTCCCTCCCTGCCTGCCAAGGGAACGCACCCTGCCTGAAAGTCCCTTTGCAAACAAGGCTGGAACATGGGTTTCCAGCTTACCCCGGGGAATAGAGTCTCTCTTAGGCCACGTCCTGGGCTGCTTGGAGGGCTCCACGTGGTCGGTCTCATCGGTAGAGACCCCACTGTCTGCTTCTGCGTCCAGTGAGCCAATCGTTTCTTCTAAGAACATCAAACACTCTTTCTCTTCCACAGATAAGTAGTCATAACTGTTATCACTCTGGAAAAGAAAGAAGCAGGAAAGAGGGTGAGAAAAGAGGGAAGGTAGGAGAAACAGGTGTGTTATTATTCACAGCCCTGAGAGTTGAGGAGAGACCTGTGACAGCTCCTGGTCAGGAGGCTTGGCCAGTGACTATTCAAAAATTGGTACTGACAGAAAAAGAAGCAACTTCCTATAAAAATATATATATATTTACTTAAGGCCATGTTTATATTTCCCTACTATGAGCATCAGAAGATGGGTTATTCTTAACTTGGAAACTTGGCCTCTATCTTTTAGTTCTTTCATTTACTTTGAACTATGAGCAGATGGGTAACATGGGTGGTCTATGGGTACAGACATCTATGCTGGATCTTAGAAGCTTGTCTAAGTATCATAAATACTGAAGGTTTATTCTGTGGGTGGTGGTCCCTCTCCTTGTCCTCCCACTCATACCCCACCAAGATCCTGTTTAATTTTTTTATTGTATCCCAAGTCAATCAGAGATGATTGCGGTGGAAGGGCCAGGTTAAAAGGTGATATGTGGAATATATCATGAAAAAACCTGAAGTGCAGGGGAAGGATGAAGGGCGCATCAGATCAACAAGCACAGAGGAGAAATTGTCCCAGGCGGAGCTGTTTTGCAGAGAGACACCTATCCAAATCTTTTACCATGCAATATTGCAACCAGTTTTTCCATCCCTAATAAATTCAGAGGGTTTGGTTCTGGTTTGCAATACATCAAATGGAAAACCTGTTCAGGACTGAGCGTTGCACTTGCACGTATCAATTATGCTCCAAGTCAGACAGGATGTAATTAGTCCATCAATCTTGGAATCAGTGTTTGGAGACATACAAGCTTTAATGGACAGATAGTGAAAAATTACACATCTCCACCCATGGTCCACACTCACCTCTGCCTTAACTAGGAAATTAATCTCTTGTCGGCCGGGAGGAGCACGGCTCGCTGTCTTTTCCAGGTGAAGTCACCCTTGCTGGAGCCAGTCTGACCCAGTTTATCCAACTGGTCTAATCCCTCACCGGGGAACTCAACGGGCTCCTCCTGCCCAGTGCCTGCACCATCTGACTCCACAGCTCCGGGCCAGGCGGAAGCCCTGGGCTCTGGGTATCATTCCCCCGAGGAGACCCTGCAGGAGCTCAGGCTCCTGATCGCTGCCACACGCGTGGCAGGGCACAAAGCCTGGGAGTGCTTCGGGGCAGGAATTAATTTGGTCCTTGCGCTGCCCTCGGCATGATGCTGTATCAGGGCCCCCAGGCGCTTCCAAAACCCTGATGGAGGGTGGTTTTGAGCAGAGATCTGACCAAAATCCTTTCTCAGCTGCTGAGAGGGGCGAGTTGTGCCCAGGGTGGGCACGAGAGGGTCACTTACCCGCTGCGAGTGGTTGGAGGCCGTGCTGACCATGCTGTCGCAGCTGCCGGAGTTGCAGCCAGCCATCCCCAGCTCCTTCCTAGGCATATCACAGCCTGCTGCGGGGGGGCAATATCCCAGCTGAAGCAGAAGAAAGGAGAGGGGTTAAGCTGCAAGACCCCCCCCCGCCTCCAGGCGATGCAGGCACGATGGCTCAGCCGGAGGGAGGGCAGGGGCGCTGTGAAGCTGCTGGATGGATGCAAACTAAGATGGGAGCTCCATCTTAGGCTGTTCTCTCCAGGAAAAGGGGCAGCTGGACTTTTTTAGAGCATCCTTGGAACTGAAGTTTTCCCCAAAGGAATAGGAAATGGAGTAAGCTCTGGACCGCCTACCCAGGGCTGAATCACATTGGTGGGTATCTAAACATCTCGGAGGTGCAGATAAGGAGGTTCCTGAGCGAAGGAAGAAGCTGTAAGCCCGGCAGCAGCGATCCCATTCCCAAGCCCCATCCCAGCTCTGACGAACAGGACCTCTGCCCTCCTCCACACCCTCCGCTCCCAGCTACGCCACCGAAGGGCTCGCAATCTCCCCAACACGCTGGCCCCAAACGTGGCGGTTTAGTCACAGCCGTGCTCCGCTGGGACCTTCCTCCTGGCGAGGACCTTCCTCTGCCACCCTTGCCCGGGGGGCCACTGAGGTGTCATGGCCGTGGGGAGGTGCCCTGGCCCTTCGGGGTGCGCCTGGGTGTGTTTGGGCACACGCCTGGCGTGGTTTGCACGGAGCAGGGCAGGGCTGGGAGCCGTGCCCGGGCTGCAGCCATGGCCCGTGTCTCCGGCCACCCCGGGGGTGTTGTAAGCAAGCTGTGTCCTTCCCCCCCCCCCCCCCCCCCCCCAGCTCATAGTGATGCATCTTTGATGCTCCCCTGGATGCAGCCCGTACCCTCGGCACCCACGGGACCCGAACACCATAACGGCTGCCTGACAAACAACCTGCCATCGGGGTTCCCAACAGCGAGACCGTCCCCAGTGGCGGAGGGGACAGTTATGCTCAGAGGGTGGCCGGCCGAGAGAGCGGTGCTGCCTGCGGGGAGAGGCTGAGCAGCCTACAAAAGGCGTAATTACCTCTGGATGTAAAGCATTAACCTTCCAAAATTCACTGCCACCACCAATTACGTGTTTTCCCCGCCCATTCTTAGGGAGAGAACTGGGCTGAGGAGTGCGGCAAAACAAACACCCCCTCCAGCACAGGGGGACCCACACAAGAGGATTTGCTCATCAGAAGACAGAGGAGCCCTTTGTGCTGTAACCTGGCTGGAACACACTGCTGCTGGGTTGTTTTTTTTTTCTTCCTTGTAGCAGGATCAGGGAATTAGATCTAGCGATAAGTGAGCAGAATTGGCTGCTTGTTCAGAGGGTTAGACCCTGAAAGAATTCCTTTGTAATTGGAATATGCCACAAAAATTAGATTTCAACACCCACACCCTGACAGATCCGATCCTTCCGCGCAGGAGGAGTTTAATATTTCGGTCTCAGCTTTGCATTATTTGCTGCTTAAGTTTCATTTCAGTAAATGGTGATTTTAGAACAGCAATACCCTTGATTCTTTGCATTTGGATAACTTTATAGCCAGAGCTTTTAGCTGTTGGGAAGCAGAGATATCGTCTGAGTTTGGGGGGTTTTTAGGCTTCTGCAAGCCGCAGGGTTTTGCTGTGCACCTCAACATTTGGAATGTAAAATATGAATCTATTTCCAAGCAGCAAGAGGCTATTTATTGCCTGTGTAGTCAGGATTGCTGCAATGCTCCTCAGCACCTCCCGTCCTGCCCCACGCATCCGAGAGAGCAAAACCCTCCTGGGGAACTGAAAGTCTTGCTCGAACTTGGCCCCTGCAGCTGGAGCAGCCGGTCGGTGCCAGCGTCCCCTGTCCCCTGTCCAACCAGGGGGCTCGACAGAGAGAGTTCCTCCATGAGGATGCTCACCATCATTGGAAAAAATAATTTGCTCTGGCTCAAGCGGCATTTGCAGAAACATAAAGCAGCTGCCCAGGGTTTGACGCCCGCTGAGCCCCGGCTCGCAGGGAAGCAAAGTTCACCCGGAGCTCATCGGAGGCCGGAGAGGATCTACACAGAAACAAGAAGTTCATTTTCCTGCCCACTAGTTCTCTGATGCAATTATGGCTCTAACGCGTTTATCCGACTCAGGAAAGGGGAAAAAAAATCAGTGCTGAAAAATCGCAGTTTTTATGATTCAGAAGAATTTTGCTGTTCCTTCCTTTTGCTGAATAACACAGAAGTTCAGCCACAAACTAAAATATATGCCTGAGCGTTTAAATTAAAAGACGTGGCACTTGAAAACCTGTTTCTCAATGGTGTATATGTCTTCCCCCACTAAAAATGATTTTAGAAGAAACTACTTTTGATCTAAAACAAAAGGCCGGTTCACGCAGGTTGTGTGACAGCTGCTATAACTGTCCTTTACGAAGCTCGCTGAGCCCTCAGACATCAAAGAGGTGCTGGGTAGCAATTAATGCTAATTGCTTTATATGAAGAGGCTACTTTCTTTTAAGCCCAGTGCTACTGCAAGTATTCTATCCCAGCTCTCCAGCGATGGTACAGAACCGCGGTATTCCTGCTGTCCGAGGCAGAGCAGCCGTACCCCCCCTGCCTCATGGCTGCTGGCAAAGGGCTTCGACCCGGCCAGCTTGAAAGATAAAACAAAGTAAAAAACACCCTTTGCAAGTCTCATCCCAGCGGCTCCTGCTCTGCAGCCGCACAGCGGGATGGATCCCACCTCGGGGCGAAAGGAGGCGATGGCAGCAGAGGTATTTAAACAAGAAAATCAAGTGCAGGCGGCAGCTGCCCGAGCTGTTTGCTGTCCCCAGCAGAAGTTTTCCCCGTCTCTCCCTGCCAGCAGCTCGGTCTCCCCAGCTTCTCTCCCGCCACCACCTTCAAACCACCTCGTCCATCTTCGCTGGTGCCACCTCCTGTGACACCTCCACCACTTTCCCCTTCCAAAGGAAAGCGCCTCCGTACCCCCGCGGGTGCCGGAGCCCCACGTCCCACCCGGGCAGAGGCTCAGCCCCTCGCCCACAGCCCACGCAGCAGGAACGGGACAGAAAGCAAAGGACGAGAAGGAAGAGAGAAGATGATATTATTTTCTTTTTTTACCAGGACGTCCGTCACTCCACGCTGCCCAGATCCTTGTCCCGGCCGTGCCTATCCCAGGACTTCTTTGCTTTTCTGGGCTAACCAAACAGAGCCGGGTTACACATTAACTCACCTGCCCGGCAGAGATAAGGCTGTGCGGGCGCTCGGTGGGTGCTGGCAGACGAGCCCCCGGCCCCTCACCTGCAGCCTGCGGCACCGGGGCGAGGGAAACTCATCCCGCACCCCTGCCAGGCTGCGGGCTGGGGTGCCAGCACCCCCAAGCCCCCAAAACACCTTCTTGTGCTGACCTGAAGCAGCCGGGTCCCTGCGTGGCGTGTGTTCTCGCAGCCCTGCCAGAGCGGCTTTGCTGGCAGGCAGAGGCGCAGGCAGAGGTGCAGGCAGCACAGTCAGAGGCGCAGGCAGCACAGGCAGCGCAGGCAGAGGCGCAGGCAGTGCAGGCAGAGGCACAGGCAGCACAAGCAGAGGTGCAGGCAGAGGCACAGGCAGCACAGGCAGCGCAGGCAGAGGCACAGGCAGCACAGGCAGTGCAGGCAGAGGCACAGGCAGCACAAGCAGAGGCACAGGCAGCACAAGCAGAGGTGCAGGCAGAGGTGCAGGTGGCACAGGCAGCACAGGCGGTACAGGCAGAGGTGCAGGCAGAGGCACAGGCAGCACAGGCAGCGCAGGCAGAGGCACAGGCAGTGCAGGCAGCACAGGCAGAGGCGCAGGCAGAGGCGCAGGCAGCGCAGGCAGCCCGTGCCCGGGAGGCTGCGGGCAGCTCTGCGCGGTACCACCCAGCTCACTGCCTCACTTCCCGGCTCGGCCGGTGTCCTCTGATGTCCTCAGCACGGGTTTCGCTGGAGACTCCTTAATCCGGCAGCCTGTTCTGCCGCATAGCTGCTCGCTGACGGGCGCGGGAGCCCAGCGCGCAGCCCTGACCAAAGCGCTTTTGTACATAATAATTAAGCCCTTTGCCAGGTGTTTGCGCCGGGTGCTGCTGAAGGCATTACCCCACAACTGGTTTATTCTCTTCGGTGGTTTTGTGCACCAGGTCCCTCAGCTCGGGGTAGGACCCGGTTCCTTCTCAGCAGTGAAAACAGGTCGTTACTAGAACAAGCATGTACTTGCACAGCACCAGAACTTTGCCAGGGACCAAAAGTTTGCCGCCTCCTGCCATACGCTCTAAGATTCTTGTAAAGACAGGTAAAAAGCCATTTTAGAAGGGAAGCTTCACCACTAAGCTTTATTCGTGTGTTAGAGGAGGGGGTGCCAAGGTCAGGGATGTTCTGTGGCTTGTTCTGCGCCTCCTGCCCGGCTGTGGCCCCCCTTCACCCCTCCTGGCATCGTTCCCTGCAGGCGCTGAGCCCCTCTGCAGGTTCATTCCCCCTCTCCCTAATGCTGGAAGCTCTTCTCTTCGCTGGGCAGCTTGAAGTCGAGTCCTCGAGCCTGGGTAAAGCCAAAGCCCCCAAGACACCCGTCGCCCTCCTCACTCACACCGACACCAGCTCAGAAACTGCTGCTGGGACACGTCCTTCAGCAGCGTCCCCTCCTCTGGGGACGGGGGTGCCACCGCTGCTGCCGTTCTCTGCGGGAAGGCAAAGAACAGCCCAGTTATTCCACCTGAACCACTGGGTGACACCGACCCCCCGCACCCCATCTGCCTGGGGTGTGCTGCAGAAGCAGCTGAAAGAGCTGCAGTGACTCGTTATTACCCTGACTTTGGGCTCTTCTGGTAAAATTATAGCTTTTCTCTCTGATAAGCAACACTCAGGCCGTTGCTCCCCCCGCCCCAGCGTAGGCTGGTACCTGCTCTGCAAGGTGCTCCTCACTGCACAACTGTGAATATCCAAGCAGAAACCCCGCAGCAAACTTGCCAAATTGATACAGCCACCAGATTCACTCAAGTCGTCACGCTTCAGTGACTTCAGCGTAGTGACAGGACAAGGGGTAATGGTTTTAAATTGGAAGAGGGGAGATTTAGATTAGATATTAGGAGGAAATTCTTTACTGTAAGGGTAGTGAAGCACTGGCCCAGGTTGCCCAGAGAAGCTGTGGATGCCCCATCCCTGGAGGGGTTCAAGGCCAGGTTGGAGGGGGCTTGGAGCAACCTGGTCTGGTGGGAGGTGTCCCTGCCCAGGGCAGGGGGGTTGGAACTCGATGATCTTTAAGGTCCCTTCCAACCCAAACCATTCTGTGATTCTATGATTTTATTTTTCTCGGGTCGTTTTTTTTTTTTTTTAGAAAAAGGCTGTGTTGCAATGTGTGTTCCCTGCTCCACAGAACAGGGAAGTGGAAACATCTGGTGTTTAAAGCCGTAGTAGGATGGGAGAAAGCAGAGGCTGTCATCAGTGTGGCAGAGCCCCAGCTGTGCCCAGTTAATAAGGGGAAGGGGAAGGGATGTGCTGATGAGTAAATCAAGAAGGCAGAGGCTCCGGGAGCCCCATCTCCCCTGGCCTGCAGCAGAGGTAAGGGGGGCGAGCGTGGCATGTTGGGGTGGTCGCAGACCTGAGCGTGGGATTTGGTGCAAACGCTCCTGGAAGCGTTAAGTGGTCTCATGCTGGGAGGTGCAGGGATTTAAACAGGGTTGGATTCACGCTGGGTTTGTCAAGTTGTACTTAATTCTGAACCTGCTTTTAAGAGAGGGAGCAAATCACACCCAGGGCTTTTTTCTCATTGTATATGAAAACCCACGTTTCAAGACCAGGTTGGAGGGGGCTTGGAGCAACCTGGTCTGGTGGGAAGTGTCCCTGCCCAGGGCAGGGGGTGGCACTGGGTGGGCTTTAAGGTCCCTTCTAACCCAAATCATTCTGTGATTCTAGGAAACCTGGGGTGAATGAGTGACTGCTCTGGGACAGGGCGACTGTGTCCTGAGAGCTTAGGGCTTAGATCTGTGCAGTGGAATAGGTAGAGCTCGCTGCCTGCAGGGCTGTGAGCAGGTCAGGAAAATGTCATGATCCATTAAGAGAAGTCTTGAGCTCCTCTGAATCAGCTGCCCAGAATGAACCTGTTCTTTCTTTTCCATGTTCCTCTTCCTCCAATGAATATAAATAGCTACAACCCAAAATAAAGCGTGATTTCATATAGGTGGCACGAAGTATATGCAAGGAGTCAAATGATGCAGAGAAAGCTCCGCAGCGCTGTGAAAGGACTTTGGCATGTTAACAGACCCGTTGTGCCTCACCCTCTTCATAAACAAATGAAGACAAATGATTCAGTCCTGGCCCTGAAGGAAACGCATCCGTACGGCGTCACCGATAAGAAACCTGTGAACGTAATGACATTTCTCTGACTCTGTAGGACCGTCGGACACTTTCCTTCGAGCAAATTGTGCGTACAGCAGACATGCTGACAAATCAACTATGGAAAATACTAGGTAGTTAATACCTAGCGTTACACAGCAGTTTAGAGAAATAATTAAATCTTAATAAGGCTGGGAACCGAGCAAGGAACCCTACCGATGATCCCTGTCTTGCGAAGAAGAGGTAGGGAGCTGAGGGGACGCGTTTCCCCAGCTTGAGTAGCATTAACTCTGCATCAGAAATGAGGAGTCAGCTCTCAAGGCATAACACAGTTCCCCAAGGCTTTAATTAAAATTAATAGACCAGGACACTGCAATCTTGGAGAACCCAATTTTGTTACCTCCCCTATTGCATTCTTTTGTAAGAGAAAGCATTTGGGTGCTCGCACTCAGAGGAGTGAAACAGCGGTATGGATTTCAGCCAATTTGAAGGAATTTTATCCTGCCCAGTCGGGAGCAGAGCAAAGCCCGATGGCAGCTCTACAGCTGGATGCAGGTGGGTTTAAAATGCGGGCAGACATTTAATTTGTATGATAAAGAGTTGTAATTTTCAAAATAGCAAGCTGGAAATTTTTTGCTCCTCTTATTAAAGAGTTTTGGTGGGTTTTTTTTTCTTTGCTCTTCTTATTAAAGAATTTTGGGGTTTTTTTTTTTTTTCTTTGCTCCTCTTATTAAAGAGTTCCCCAGTGTCAGGCTGGTTTGTCAGAATCCCCACCGATCCAGGGATTGCTGTGTTTAAGGCACTCGGCAGAGACGTTCGGGGTTTTCTTCCTTTGCGCCTGCCCCCTCCTGCTGCTCCCTCAAAAGTCGAGAAGGGCAAACAGGTAACGCTGCTTAGATCAAAAACGCTTATAAAAATGAGCGGATCCCGCGTTGCCAGCGCAGTCTCCCGGTGGCTTTGTTGCCCCGGGGCGGGTGACGGGTGTAGCGCGGTGACGTTGTGGAACAGGGCTCTGGGGAAAGCGGGACGGGCACAGGAGACGCTGTTCCCAAACTGTCACAAGTGGCCTCTGCTCTGACCCTGCAGGCGGAAAGGTGCAGATTGAAGACACCGATTCTGTACCGTGTCACAAGATGTTCCTTTTCTCAGTCCTCTCCCCAGCAACTGCTCTTTTTACGTAAGTTTATCCAGAACTGAGGAATTCAGTTTTTCCTTTGGAATATTACTGATTTACTCCTGAGACCAGTCTTTCAGGAAATTACATCCATGAAGCAGATACGTACCTTACTGAGCCCGAATCTTCCTGTCTACTTAATGATTTATATATTTAAATGCATAAAAGATTCAGGAGGTATGTAAAAACCTCTTTGCAGTTTTTCCTCTTGATACCTGACAATAATTACACAGAGAAAATAGTTTAATATTAAAAAAAAAAGTTATTGCCGAACAAGCTGAAAGTGAAGAAGCTTCATCCTGAACGTGTTGTGTGGCCACGTCCCTCTCGCCGTGACTGAGCGTGGAGGGGGAAAAAGGGGATGAGGTGGATGGAAAGCGGATGGAAACGCCTCAAAGGCGGCGCTGCCTCGATGGGGAGACTCGGAAAATGCACCGGGGAGCAACAGTGAACGGGGCCCAAACCTGAAATTCAAGAAGGGAGACTGGGCTGGACAGGCACGCACATTTATTGGGGCATCAACAACTTTTGCAATTCAGGGCTCGTGTTTAAGGAGCTGTGTCATAGCCACTGATCCGTGCTGACGACACACACACCAGGACGCTGCTCCGCAGAGCTACGTCGGGAACTAAAGGCTTTTAGAAAGTGTCGCCGTGATGGGAACTCGCTGCCGGCTGCGGTGAAAGGCCTTGCTCAGCATCAGCTCAACGTGTAAACTCAGACCAGCTTTGAAAGTGCTGTTGTAACCACGGGATTTATCTCCTCGCACAATATAACATGTTTGTGAAAGGCCACATGATTAGAGCGTGCGAGGCTCTCCTTAATTAAAGGAGGAATTTGGTGCTGGTGGAAGGGCCAGATGGGCACCAGGAAGCTAGAATTCTTTAACTGAAGATCCAGAACCGCATAAATCGATAAAACGCTTCCAGTAAGCACAGCTTCAAGGCAACAATCTCAGCTTCCAGGGCCCGTGTGGTTACTGAGCTCCCGCTCAGCAAGGAAATGAGTGATTTTAAATGGGAATAAGAGTAATGGTGAGGACACACATACCTTCATCTCCTAGAGGCTTTCTGGACAGGTCTGGGCAGGTGACACAACTCCCCACCAGTACCTGCACCTACATCCCACACCTCTGCTCTAAAACATCTGTAATTAACATCTTGCTGTGTAATTACTAACAGTTCAGTGCAAATGTATCTCTGACGTTCAGTGGTTCATCCTACTAGTACCAGGACACTGGTTTTGTGCTATTTCCATAATTGTGTCATTAAGAGCAGGCAAAAGCTGGTAACAGACAGTAAAAAAAAAAAACCCAACCCTACCATTTACAAAAGCAAGGGAGTCGTACCTTAAATGTATCCATATCTTACACTTTAAATTATGTGGTTTCTTTCTGTTTGGGAGAGTTTAGGGAAATCCCATACGGCTTTTGGACTCGGAGTCAGTCCCACAGCTTGCTTGCTTTTTGGCAGAGAGGTGGGAGCTTTGATAAGGATGAATTACAACAGTTCAGTTGATTATTTTTTTTTAACCAAAGAGATTTTATTTTCTGGGCAACAAAAGAAAACATCCAAGCAGTGATATTGACACATCTCCCTCAAACAGAACTGATGCTCTCTCAGCAGATTTCCAATGCAACCATGATACAGCAAAGCTAAACACTCCGGATTAAATAAGCTAATTTTAAAAATACTGCAACTGAGAAATACCAACAAAAGTATTTTTTTACACACTTTCAGAAATCCATCCAGGATACAAAGCTCAAATCTAAGTGTAGCTCCCCAAAGTCAATGCATTTGCAAACATGGCAGACAATAAATATGCATCTTCCATGTTTCAGACACCCAAAGGCAGCCACCTTCGCACCTCTCTGAGGTAGGTATTATGCCCATTTTACAGATGGCAAACGGTGAGGATGAGCTCCTTGTCCCAGGCGTCTCGGTGTGAGAGCTGCGAGTACGACTCAGGACTGACAGTCTCTTGGTCTCATTCCTAGACAGTATTTCATCTCAAGTAGTTAAAACACAGTGTAATCTTCAAGTTCCTTTGAACTCTCAGGTATTTCTTTAGGTTTATAAGCATCAGCTTCTAGAGGGCTGGTTTTAATGGTGGGGTTTTGGTGTGTTTTGGTTTTTTTTCTAATGACAGGCTAAAAGCAAAGTGGGGTTTAACACTGGAAGCGAAGTGGCTTTCTATAGGAAACTCCCAACAGCGCTAATGTGTATCTTAATACTGAATTTAAAAGAAACCTGGTCCATAGTGCTCTTGGTGATTCTATTCTTGATTAATTATTCATGCCGCAATTCAGCAAAGCACTTACTTATGTAATTATGTTCCATTTTCAATAAGACTCTCCTGTATTTCAAGGTCCAACTGGGAGCCTCTGCTGAGAACTTCAGTGAAACGTGCTTTTTATAGAAAAGGTTTTGCTGCAGCAGGAGTTTAGCCAGATGTAACAAATGGAGGCCTTTAAAACTAGATCTGGGGTTCCACTTGGAAAGTGGGTTTATTTCTGCCTCAGGCTGAAGATGCACGTTCTTGCTCCCCGTTTGTAAAAGTGCAAGGAAGGTACCTCAAAACAGAGTAACAGAAGAATAGCAGGCTAAGAGTATTTTAAAATTCAATAAAACACGCATGTGTTGCAGGCATTTCAAAGAAAAAAAAAAAATCCCTTTCAGTAATATGCACCTTTACAGCACCTTTTAAAAGACCTCAAAAGCACTTACTGTTAAGCCTCACGACCCTGCTGTGAGGTAAGAGACAATTCCAACATCCCCGATTCTGAACAGTACGAGAAGTAGGGCAGTTCACACAGCTTATTTTGTTCTGAAAATTAAACTGCACCCTTCATTATCAGAATTAAAGTCTTGCTACTGAACAGTCATCGGTGACAAATCAAACACATTAAGGCAGAATGCAGATGAAGAAACTTCAAGCCTCCCTTCTGGGTTAGCACTTTGTCCTTTAAAAAGGGCAAAACTTTTTACCGGCAGAGTGAGAACTATACCTTAAAGTGCTCATTTACAGTATTTGGAATCTGGTACAGCTTAGTAACACTGTGGCCACGACATTGGCTATACCCAAGTAAAGTCTGCTTAAGTGTATTTAACAGATGCAAATTAAGTCACTTCCTAACTACTGTATTTCCCTCGCCAGATACTATTATGAAGAAGAATCCCAAGTATTCCAAGAAACATGCCTACCTTCTGATGCAGTGTAAACACCGGGGGGGTTGATAGTTATTTTTCAAGCAACTAAAAACTACCTACGGAGGATTAATAAGTTTATTCAACACTTAACCATCTACTCATTAATTTAAAGAAGGCTATCTTAAAGCTTAGAGGCCATTTCTTTCTCTAAAGCCATGACTTCACACAAACAATAGAGTCTACTTCTGATGGTACCATAGTATAGGGCAGCTTTGGAGACGCTCTTGCCGTTAAAAATTGTGCACCAAATGAGCAGTTTCCCCTGCGAGAACTGCTTGTACGTGCAGAGTCTAATTCTTAGTAGAAGTAATGCTGATATGTGTGTTCTCCCAAACCCTTAGATTAATTTAATTACTCTGAAAGCACAATACAGGGAGATTCATTCAGCAACTTAGAGGCTAAGGTTTTACGCTAGTGTTGAACGAGCCCGATTTTGTGTGTCTGCTCAGATCACACACACGAGAGATTATTTCAGAAATCAGGCTGTAGCTGCCAGTCTATACCACCTGCCAAAGTACTATAAATTAGCATGCGAGAAGAAACCTATTTCAAACCCATTGGAAAAGTCACTACCCATAACAAACCTGTGCGTCTTGGCCATCATTAAGTTAATAATGCTTTTCAAGCTTTTGTGAACGGAATTTTATGCTTACATACAGCTTATCTGGAAATCCAGAATTTTATTCTGGGTCGGTGAGGTAGTCGATGTAACCCTCCTCGTGTAGATGTCACACTTCCCCAAAGTTGGTGTGTCCAGTCTCCTTGGCGTGTTCTCTGGCCTCCACTTGTCCAGTTAGTCCTTTCTGGCACACCATGCACCTCAGCGTAAAGCGATTCACGTCGGTAAACTGCCTCTTCCGTCTGGCTTCGTCCGCCAACTCCAAGGCTTGCGCAAGAACAATATCATCAGTTGTGGAGAAAATGGTCTGGGGAGGAATGTCCGAGTCGGGGATTTTACGCTCAAGTGGATCATAATGAATCCCATCGTAAATTAAAAGGACCCGCTTAGTGTAACTGGCATCTTCCCCGAAACGGTCGATTCTGACTGTCTGCGTGTCCACCACACAGATTTCACACTGGTAAAATTTGGATAAAATGGACACTTCGATGGCTCCTCCCCAAGTCTCTTCTCTTCTGATCCAGTCGCAATACTCCCTGTTAGTTTTCCCTAGAACTGCCTCACAGTAAGATTCAGGATCACTGGCCACTATCTGGGCTATGAGGTTGCGCATCTCTGGGGCACAACCCGGGTCGTAAACGCCTCCCTCCACCACGTAGTACACGCTGGTGAAGAGACAGGAGTTATCTGCCGGGACAACCCTCCTCACGAGCACCGGCGCCGCTTCCCTCACCGAGTTCGACATCGTTCTTTTGGCGACGACGGGCGAGTCGGTCTTGGGTTTGGACGTATCCTCTTCAACTATCAGAGTATCGCCTGTCAAACACACACGGAGGAAGAATTGAGAGAAATATGCAGATGGGAGTTAAAGATGATGCTCCTAAAACAGGACCACAGGGCTGTATCGTTGTTGTTATAAAGGCTCGCCTTCGTTTTCCCTGGCAGCACGGTATCCTGATGGAAAACAGCCTCGGCCAACGCAGCCGGTAGCACGACGCCTCCGCAGTGGGCTCTGACAGACTCACCTGGGCCTGTCCCGGGTCCCCGTCCCCACAGCCCCGCGCTGTTGCCTCCGCACCCCCGGGACCCGAGCGAAACCACCACCGAGGCGTCCCTCCGAGCCGGCTGCTGACAGCTCCCCCGGGGAGGAGGAACCGGCCCGGCAGCCGGCTGACGAGGGGAGGGCTGGGCCGCAGCCTCTTTTAATTACGGTAATTGCAGCCGGCCGGACAGCAGAAGCCATAAAGCGCCGGTGCCCGCCCCGCCCAGGCCCGGCCCTCACCCGAGTGGATGCCGAGGTCGCCGAGCCGCCGCTCGCCGTCGCTGAGATCCAGGCTCCGCGGCGGGAAACCGAGCAGGAGGCGCTGGGCCGGGGCGGGGACGCCGGTGAGGGCGGCCAACGCAGCCTGCATGTCTCGGAGGCGGGAGTGGGCCGTGAGGCCGGGCAGGGGGTGGGTGCCGCTCCGGGCCTTGCAGCGCAGCCGCAGCATCCTCGGCGGGGCCGCCCCGCGCCGCCGCCTCCCCGCCGACCGACGGCTACTTCCGCTTCCGCCCCGCCGCTCCCGCCCACTCTCGCGAGACCTGCCGCCGCGCCCCATGATTGGCCGGGGGGCGGCTAATCAGAGAGCCGCCCGCCCTCCCGCCCGGCCGGCAGATGCCGGCTCATTTGCATAGCGGAGCGCGCCCGCGCCTGTGACGCAGCGCCGTTCACCGGCGGCGCGATTTGCATGCGATTTGCATGCGATTTGCATGCGGCGCGGAGCCATGTCGGCGTCGCCCCGGCACGGCGACCCCCGGCGGGGCAGGAGCGGGGCCCTGCGCGGCGGGGAGAAGAAGTGCTGTGAGTAACCCCGGCCGCGAGGTGGGGAAAGGGGGGGGGGGAAGAGGCGCATTTAATGTATTTCGGGAAAAAAAAATAATAAAAATAAGCAATTAGGGGGATGGCGCTGCTCGTGCCGGTTAAAAAAGCGCGCGTCTTCCGTGTGGCGCGTTTCCATTCCGCGCGGGGACGCGCTCCCGGTGCCCGTCCCGGTGCCCGCCCCCGCTCGCCCCCAGCCCCCCCCTTGTCGTACCTCCCGGGTGCCCTCACCGCCCCCCGCCCGGGCTGTTTTCCCCCAAAACCGCCCTTCCCGGGCGCTGCCTCAGCTCGCCTCGGCTCCTTGCCGGGAGAACGTGACCGTTTTGTTAAAAGCACCTTCCTGCTGCCCTTGGCAGCTCCTGTCCCATCGGTAAATATTTTTAACGCTAAAAGACGCATATTAGCCCCATCAGGCGCAGCGGGTGTGCCGCTGCTAATCCGCCTCATTAGCTAGCACCCGGGAGACCGCAGAGTGGTCCAGCCGCCGCTCACAGCGGTTAATTAGCTGGGAGGACACTCTAACGAGCCCGTTACGGATGCCCTTGGCGTTGGGCCGGTTCCTGACCCCGCTGCTCTCCGGAGCTGCTGATGCCCCTGGGATGGGGGTCCAGCGCCGGGGCTCTCCGGAGCTGCTGATGCCCCTGGGATGGGGGTCCAGCGCCGGGGCTCTCCGGAGCTGCTGATGCCCCTGGGATGGGGGTCCAGCGCCGGGGCCCTCCAGAGCTGCTGATGCCCCCGGGGTGGGTTTCTTTGCAGCATGGGCATCCTACATGACCAACTCCCCGACGCTGATCGTGATGATCGGCCTGCCCGCCCGCGGCAAGACCTACGTCTCCAAGAAGCTCACCCGCTACCTCAACTGGATCGGGGTGCCCACCAAAGGTGTGTTTGGGGGGGCGCTTGGCCGTGGGGATGGCTCTGCCTGTGTTGAGGTTGAGGTGAGGTTGCCAACCGCGGTGAGGTTGGCAAAGTGCCCTCAGTCTCACATGCCTGTCTTCTGTCTGCGTGTGTGTGAAGTGTTTAATTTAGGAGTGTATCGCCGGGAAGCGGTGAAGTCTTACAAGTCCTACGACTTCTTCAGGCACGATAACAAAGAAGCCATGGAAATCCGCAAGTGAGTCGGCATCGGGGGGAGCTGAACCCACCTGTGGTGGTCTGGTCAGTCTTAGGGCTCAGCAAGCTCTGTGTTTGAGGAGCTCAAAATAGCATTTAACACCCGGGAAGGAGAGGGGGAGGCAGTGCAGCCCCTGCAGGGACCCTGCCGAAGGGGCTGTGCTGGGCGTCCTGCCCTGGACTTTGGGCTGGCTCAAAGAGCAGGGCTGTAAACGCCCAGTGATGGATGGAATACGAAGTAGGTTGTAGATATGGATGCCTTCTGATTCCTGCAGAGCCTCCAGGGCTCTTGGAAAAATAGGGCGGGTGCTCCATGGGCAGATGTTTGAATCTCTCCCCCATGGGTCGGAAGCCTTGTCATCTGAACGCTTCCGTCGGCTCTGATGATACCCCTTTCTCTCCTGCAGACGATGTGCCTTAGTGGCCCTAGAAGACGTGAAGACATATCTCCTGGAGGAGTGTGGGCAAATAGCTGTAAGGCTTTTCTTGGCTAAACATGTTTTTGCATCTGGGTAGGACAGGACAAGAGGAAATGGGTACAAACTTGACCACAGGAAGTTCCATCTAAACATGAGGAGGAACTTCTTCACTTTGAGGGTGGCAGAGGTCTGGAAGAGGCTGCCCAGAGAGGGGGTGGAGTCTCCGTCTCTGGAGATGTTCAGACCCAGCCTGGACACGTTCCTGTGCAACCTGCTCTGGGTGGGACCTGCTCTAGCAGGGGGTCAGACTAGATGATCTCCAGAGGTCCCTTCCAACCCCGTGTCATGCTGTGATTCTGTGATCTGGGTAGCTCAGCGCTGCCCAGGGCATTTGGGGACCTGATGATAATCCCAAATGTTTTTGGGGTTGGTTTAAAAGCTTTAGATAAACCTGCTCACTGCTACTTAACTCATTTTCTGGTAGGTGTTTGATGCGACCAACACGACTCGAGAAAGGAGGGACCTGATTTTAAATTTCGTGAAGGAAAATGCTTTCAAGGTAGTGCTTCTGCCTTTAATGTGCAGCCTGACTGCGGCACCCAGGGCACTGCTGCTCCCTGGGGCAGGAGCTCCCGACGGGTGATTCTGGGTGGAGTTCTTGGCTCTGAAACGTGCCTCCTTGCCTTCTTCGTAGGTGTTTTTTGTGGAGTCTGTCTGTGACGATCCAGAAGTCATCGCTGCCAACATCCTGGTGCGTGCGGCGTTTTCCAGGCCCGGCTGGCAGCGCTTGCCGGGGGGAGCTCGGTGCAAGGTCACCAGCCCCGGCAGCGTCTGCCAAAGCCTTGGCTGTTATATTTCATCTTGGAAACAAGCAGCTAACGTTCGCGGGGTTATAAAAGCTGAGGATGCAGTTAGTTATGTGAGAATGTGGAAATGGAATGACGCCGAGGAGTGTGTGACCTTGAGGCGGGTCTCCTCGCCGGGCGGCGAGTGGCTGGCGGGGGGAGCGAGCCACGAGCCAGCTGTGCCTGTCGCGGGGCCAAGGGCTCCTGCGCCTTCAGACTCCCCCTTTGTTTCCTCTGCGGGAGCAGGTTTTTCCCCAGGGCAGCGTCAGACAATGCTCGCTTGTTTCAAAAGGGAAGAATAACCTTATTCAGTGTTACTTTTGCTCCGCGTGGAGTTTGCTTAACTCTCACAAAGCACCGCTGTCTGTCGACCAGGAGGTGAAAGTTTCCAGCCCCGACTACCCGGAGAGGAACCGGGAGAACGTGATGGATGATTTCCTGAAGAGGATCGAGTGCTACAAGGTCACCTACCAGCCTCTTGATCCCGACGCGTACGACAAGTAAGCAGAGCCCTGGGGTGCGTTGTGTCCTTGCCCACATGAGCCGCTTTGCTTCGGGGCTGCTCTGCTCTGGCCGGGGATGCTGCGATGCACAGTTGCTCGTGTGAAGGTGGTTTCCTCGTGTCCCAAGTGATGTGAGAGGATTTTTCTCTAGCGTAATGCAGCTCCGTGGTTAAGCTCGGCAGTTCTTCTGTCTGCTGGAGCGACCCAGTGTTGTGCTGATGCCTTTACTAGTGGAGAAATAGCTAGATTACACCCGCAGGTGCACGTGCTTCATTTTTAAAACCAGTCGTGTGGGTGTTCTTATTTTATGTTGACTCCAGAGATCTTTCCTTCATTAAAGTGATCAATGTGGGACAGCGGTTCCTAGTAAACAGAGTCCAGGATTACATCCAGAGTAAAATCGTCTATTACCTAATGAACATTCATGTCCAGCCGCGCACCATCTACCTTTGCCGACATGGTGAGAGTGAATATAATCTTGTTGGCAAGATTGGTGGGGATTCTGGTCTGTCGCCGCGCGGGAAGCAGGTATGTGTTTGGCAGCAGCCGGGTTGCCGTCTCTGTTGGTGGTGTGTGCCCGGGGCCAGAGCCGGGCTCGGCGAGGGGCAGCCCCGCAGCTGGATCTTGCCGCGACAGCCACAGCCCTTGAAACGATGCTTTTAACGGCGGCAGCGGCTCCTGCTCCCTCCTGACCTCTCCCGGCTTCTCTTCCAGTTCTCTCAGGCGCTGAAGAAGTTCATCGAGGAGCAGGAAATCGTTGACCTGAAGGTGTGGACGAGCCAGCTGAAAAGGACGATCCAGACGGCCGAGTCCCTGGGGGTCACGTATGAGCAGTGGAAGATTCTCAACGAGATCGATGCTGTGAGTGAGATGCTGATTGAAGCCTTCAGCTTTTCTAGCTGGAAAATAATTTTTAAAAACAAATCCATCAGGTTAAACTTATTTCCTGTTTGTTAATAACCATGTCCATGTATAATGTGCTCCAGCCATCATCGTGAGGTTCAGGATCAGGGAATCACAGAATAGTTTGGGTTGGAAGGGACCTTAAAGATCATCAAGTTCCAACCCCCTGCCCTGGGCAGGGACACCTCCCACCAGACCAGGTTGCTCCAAGCCCCCTCCGACCTGGCCTTGAACCCCTCCAGGGATGGGGCAGCCACAGCTTCTCTGGGCAACCTGGGCCAGGCTCTCACCACCCTCACAGCAAAGAATTTCTTCCCCAGATCTCATCTCCATCTCCCCCCTTTCAGTTTTAAACTGTTAACACCTCATCCTATGGCTCCCCTCCCTGATCAAGAGTCCCTCCCCATCTCTCCTGTAGCCCTCTTCAGGGACTGATAGGCTGTTACAAGGTCTCCCCAGAGCCTTCTCTTCTCCAGACTGAACCCCCACAACTCTCTCAGCCTGTCCTCACAGCAGAGGGGCTCCAGCCCTCGGAGCATCTTCATGGATGGTCTGGTACAGGCTGACAACCCTGGAGCTGCTGTGAACATCTCCTGCTGGTGTGGAGAGAGAAAATAACATTGAGCATCCCAGACATTTGTCACACCGTCCTGGGTGGACAAAGGTCACTGCTCCCGCTCTGATTCTGTCAGGCAAAAGAAATCACAGGGTTGTTGCTGTGGAAATGCGTGCTCCTTTTCATCCCTGGTGAACAGGGGGTTTGAAATAAAACCCAAAGCCCATCCTTTGCAAACCACCCTGGACGCGCAGTGCCCAAATGCTGCGTCAGGCGTGACACCTGAAATTTTCGTCACAAAAAGGGATCTCTGACCTGGGCCCCTTGCTGGTTTTGCGGCGTTGTACCTCTGGTGAAAGGGAGCGTGGAGTAACAGGTTCTTCTTTCCTCAGGGGGTTTGTGAAGAAATGACCTACGCGGAAATTGAAGCCAAGTATCCAGAGGAATTTGCCTTGAGGGATCAAGAGAAATACCTTTATCGCTATCCTGGAGGAGAGGTGAAGACCCTTCAGAAAGAACAATAAGATACAGTGTTCATAAAACAAATGCCTACGTGTAGAATTGAAGAACTTTACTTAATTTTAACTTTTTCTGGCAACGTTTGTATGAGAAACTGAAAACATTAGGGTTCCCAGCTCTCCCTTAGAGGAAAGGTTTATTGGTTTCCTTCGTTGTGGGGTGTGTGTGCAAATGATGCCTTTTGATCATATTAATTGGGCCGTTTGCCCAGTCCCTGGGTGCTCCCTCCGACACAGAGGGGTTTCAGCATCCCGCCCCTTTGGCCGAGGCCTGAACTGTCGCTATGAAAAACCCTCTTGGAAAGAAAGTGATTATGGGGGTGGTATGAAGTCATCTCTGGTTTTACTTCACAACCGTGTTAAAATGTATAATTTACTATTTTATTTGTTTTTTCTTACTGCACTCGCTAAGAGTTACCAGTAATCTGAGTCCTCCTGTAATCTGAGGGTTGTTGACATTAAATTTCGCCTTCTGCCATTTGTTTTTTTTTCCCCTGTATTTACCGGATCATCCATAACTTTTGTGCCGTCATATTTTAACTGATATTTTCCCCAGCGCCAAGCTGTGTTAATTGCTGCTTCTGCTTTAAGCCACTGTTGACAAAACCCCTTGAAAAATTCCCGTTTTGTTTTTTTTCAGTCCTACCAGGACTTGGTCCAGCGCCTGGAGCCGGTAATTATGGAGCTCGAACGGCAAGGCAACGTCCTCGTTATCTCCCACCAGGCGGTTATGAGGTGCCTGTTGGCTTATTTTCTTGACAAGAGTGCAGGTACAAAAATAACCGCGGGATGGCAGGGGCTGGCTTCTCGCGCTGCTTCCTTCACAGAGCTTTTTGGGAGGGTGGCTTGTAATTACTGGTTTGATTTTTTCGCAACGGAAGAGCCGCTTAAAAAAGCAAAAAAAAAAAAAAAACAACCCAAAGAAAACATTTCTGAAGAGCTTTAACCATTACATTTCCATGGGGTGAGAAGCTCTCTTTGCAAGAAATCCGGGTGCTGGTTTTTTCCACCAGTAGCGGTTACATCATCTCTAGGGGATGATTTTTTAATATAAAAAAAAAAAAAAAAGTTGTTTTGTGATGCCGAGGGAGGACTGGCTGATCCCTCCATGGCATGCTGGACTGGGAGCTGGGACCAGTTTGCCACAAGCTGCTTTATTGAACTCCAGTGAGCGGCGCTGCAGTTTAATAAAACTTTTAATAAAATTAATAAGACTTTTAATAAAGTTAATAAAACTTTTAATACAGTTTGAAATAAAACTCCCTTGGGTCCGTGGCAGACTGAGGTCTTGCAGGTCTGGGGAAGGTGCTGGGGGGACTCAGGGCGACACTGGGCGTTTGTGGGGCTGGTGTCCAATATTTGCTGTGTCTCACCTTGGGACGAGGAGGAGTGGGACATCCATAACCCCCCCCCCGTGACACCTCTCTCCGTCCCAGATGAGCTGCCCTACCTGCGCTGCCCCCTCCACACCATCCTCAAGCTCACACCCGTGGCGTACGGTAAATATTGTCTTTATTTCCGCCCTCCCCCCTGGTTTGTGTGAGTGTGTGCAAATCTGCTGCCAGTTTGTGTCCCTGTGTGGCAGCGGCTGGACTTGCTGTAAATATTTTTAATGTGCATTAAAGCAGAGTAGTGGAGAGGGGGAAGGGCTGGGGGGGGGCAGAGAGATGTGTGGGTGCAGGGATGCTCCCCCGTGGCCTCTCCTAAAGGAGTGACGATTGTGGATTTCACCGTTTGGTGCCTCCAAACTTGGATTTAAAAAATGAGTGAGTTCAAAAATGGCTTTTCTGTGTAAACCTGTAGCGCACGTTACACAGGGCTGCGCTTCTGCAGGAAGGTCAAACCCAGAAAGTGCTTAAAGAGTAAAATTGTGTTATTAGAGTGAACTGTTATATATTTATGAGCTGGTTCATTTTTTTAAAAAAAAAAAATGTTTATTAAATAAATTACCCTTCCTTATACGAACTTCTCTTTCATTTTGGAAAAGGTTGTAAAGTGGAGACGATCACCCTGAACGTGGAAGCAGTGAACACCCACCGCGACAAACCCTCCCTGAACTCAGTAAGTCTCTCCGCGCAGCTCCGGCTTTTTCCCTTTTCGAAAAGAAATCCCTAAACTGAAACACTTAAACACCTGAGAGAAATGGCCGCGTGCTTTCGGTGACCAGAAATTCGAATAAGGCCCAAAAGCAGAATTAACTGTAGGCTGAATTAACGTGCTTCCCAGGGAGAGAGAGTTTCCAGAGCTGTTCTAGGAAGCAGAATGGGCAAATTTAGGACATCTTAAATTCCAGGTCTCCTTCTCGGTTTTCAGTGAACTGTTTGTTGTTGATGCTCGTTTGCATTAATTGCAGTCATTTCGAAAAGACTTGCCAAAATGTTTAGAGTGGTTTTTTTCTCGTTGTCTGGATGGGTTTCTCTCTCCACAGACGAGGTTGGGCTGGGCTCTGGGGCGGTTCTCGGGGGCTCTGGGATGGTGGCTGGGAGAAGGGGAGGTTTTTCCTTTGTCTCTGCAGATTTCTTGTGTCTTTTACAAGTATTTGGCGCAGGGCAGGACTGGGGTGTTCCTAAACTTTGTAGATATTAGAGCAGAAGGAGATAGGTCCAATTTGCCTCCCTTGCCCTGGGCATCCGCTCGCAGCGGCAGTGGGAACGCTGCAGGCTCTGCCTGGCTTTATTCATGAAATAAATAAACCTCTGCCATGACTGAGATAACTGGCCATCCACCTTGTTCAGCAAAGCCCAAAACTACCTGCTAAATCTGTGGAAGTTGCTGCTATTTCAGTTGTTACCTTTTACAAGCACTGTTCTTGCAGAGGGACTGCTCCGTCGGGGAATGGTGCGTAGCGATTCCCTGCAATTAACTCCCCCAATTAAAGAGCACGAATCAACTCTCCACTTCCCTACCTCATGGCAGATCAAAGTGCATCACATTTTCAGTTCTTTTGGTACATTTCGGCTTTTAGCTGCCTCTTGTCACTGTATTTCATAAAGAGCTGTTGGCTGATTGCCTGGGATAAGGTTATTTTCGTGTCCCTGTGCCGAGGGAGCAGAAACAGGGGGTGAGAAACCAGGAACCTGCCTCTGTGGCCGGAGGGTTCGCAGAGCTAAATCCAGCTGATTGCAAAATGCTAAACTCGGGATATTGGGGAAGGTTTTTGTGGCTGGCCCCGTTCTGGTGGTTTCCAGTCAAGCATTTATCGTTTTGCGGCTTCCGTGCGACGCCAGCGTTGGAATCCTTGCTGCCCTCTCGGAGAAGTCGGAGGCTGTTTCTGTTGTTCTTTGCTTCTCTCGGGCAGTGCAGCTGCTTTGGGGGAGAAGAAACACAAAGAAGGGAAAGTTTTCTATTTTATTATTTTATTTCCCCCCCCCCCTGAATTTATTGCAGGGAGAAAAAAAAGAAAATGAAAATAAACCACAAATGCAAACAAACAAAGCTACCTAAGCAAAATATTCCCCAAGGGAAGTAAGCCTGCTAAAAAAGCAGGCTTTTTTAGCAGACTCTGAGCTGAATTAACCGACAGAACGGGTTGTTGAACGGGCACATCCCTCTGCTGCTATTTTTGAGGCGTTTGATGCCGCTGTGTCTTGGGGGGGCTGCACCAGGACCCTGTTTCAGAGGGAAGCAGGACCTGGTGGTGTTGGTACCCTCTGAGTATCTGCTGGAAGTTTCCAAATAATTGTATTTATTTAATTTTTTTACAGTCGGGGCCAATTTTTTTTTTTTTTACCATCGGGTTGACCGAGCCTCAGCCCCGGCTGTCGGGAGCTTGGGGGTGCCTGCGGGGGGGGGATGCCGGAGGTGCGTGCTGGTCTGCGACGTGGTTTTAAACTGTGGTTCCCCTTTTCATTCCTCGCGACACCCTCCGTCTGGGATCAGAGCAACCTTCCCGCCAACCAAACCCCCGTAAGGATGAGAAGAAACAGCTTTACGCCGCGGGCCAGCGCGGACACGGTAAAGCGCCCACGACATTACAGCGTTGGGAGCAAACCTCTCGACCTGCTGGGGCCGTTCCCCTCCCTGGAAGCTCGAGATGGGGCCGAGCGGCCGCAGCTACAAGTTGGTGTCCAGGTGGTACCTTCCCTGTTGCTCCCACTCGTCACCGTCGCCCGCGGCTCTCGGTGGCCCTCCCTGAAATACAGACCCTTCCAGGGTCTTAGGCACCATCTCTGTTCCCGTGTGAAAATCATAGAATCACAGAATGGTCAGAGTTGGAAGGGACCTTAAAGTCATCGAGTTCCAACCCCCTGCCCTGGGCAGGGACACCTCCCACCAGACCAGGTTGCTCCAAGCCCCCTCCAACCTGCCCTTGAACCCCTCCAGGGATGGGGCAGCCACAGCTTCTCTGGGCAACCTGGGCCAGGGTCTCACCACCCTCACAGTAAGGAATTTCTTCCTGATATCTAATCTAAATTTCCCCTCTTCCAATTTAAAACCATTACCCCTTGTCCTGTCAAATCATTCTGGATTAGATTGCCTTAAAAAAAAAAAAAAAAAAAAAAAGAAAAAAAAAAATCCCCCAAACCCACCAAAAAACCATCCCCAAGCCCCAAAGTCACCCCATTAAACTAGAGTTGTGGTGCCAGAGACTTTAAAACTCGGGTGCCGTGAAGGCAAGTGTCCCTCAGTGCAGTAGGGCTGTGGTAGGGTGCTTAATTCTGGGCAACATCTCACTTTCCAGCAAAAAACTGATCGGGAAAGAGTCACAGATACCTTCTGTGTCCCAATTCCGTGCTGCAGCCAAGTGTTGCTCTCGCCCCAGAGTGACTGGGTAGGAAATCTTTGCGTCCGTGATTTTTTTTTGGTGCCCGTTTCCTTGCAGATCCCGACGGCAGCACCTCGTTGAGTAAAATTTGGGCTCTTTGGGTGCCCAAATTAAAGTGGTTTGGGTTTTGGTGCTTGGTGTTTCTTTTAGCTTAGAAGTACATGGGTCCTTATCGGTGCTGGAGGCAAAGCCCCGTTTGTTTCTTTGCTCATTTAAAATTGTTTCTCTGCTAATTTAGGAGTTTTTCTGTGCCTGGGAGACCGCGGGCAGAGCGGGCTGCTCCCTTCGAGGTCTTGGCTGGGCTCCCCGTGCAGAGACAGCCAGCGTTACCGAAGCTGTTTAAAAACAAAATAATCTTGGGTAATTTAGAGGTTAATGTTTTCCAAGGTGTTCGGTGAGCCCAGCTCTGCTTCTCCTCCTCCTCCCCGTTAGCAGAGCAAGGAGCCAGAGAGTGAAAGGAGGGTGATGCAGCACATTTTCACGTGATGTCCATGCCCTGTGTCAGCTCCTGCTGTCGTACCAGCCTGCCCTCAGCCCCCTGACACGAAACCCCTGGGGTTGCTTCACTTCTCTCCTCATCTGCTTTGCTGCTTTTACTATTATTTTTAAATCTCCTACTATTATTTTCAAATCGCCTTTAAAACGCGCTATGAGCTATCCTGTGCTCTTTCTTTTTTCCTTTGCAGCCTCAAGGGGGAAATGCTTTCCTGTGAGTACCACTGCCAGCAGCTTGTATGTACTCTCTTGTGCTTTAGTAAGTAGGACTTCTCTTGATTAATGTTGCATGGAAACGGCTCTGGGGAAAGACAAACGCATGGAGCAGAGGGAAGTCTTTTGCCGTGTAATAACCTGTCATTAAGGGGGACCTCAGTGCAGGAGGAATAAGTTACGGGGGCTGAGGCTGCTGGTCCACTGGCTCCAGCTGGACTTACTGGTGTGTCACGCTTGTGCTGGCTGAATGCAAAAGCGTGTGTCACCCCGAGCCTGCTCCATCCCTGGAGCAGGAGGTGGGAGTGCTCTGTGCTGGGCTGAGCCACATCGCTCGTACTGAGCAGGTCCCTCCCCGCCTGGGATGAGGTGTGGTGACAATCCTTCTCGAGGGGATTTTGCAGGAGTCAGTGGGTTGCAACCACTCGGCTCCAGTTCCCCGTGACTGGAGGGAGCTGGGTGGGTTTAGTGCATGTTTGGGAAGCATCTGGATGGATTAACCTGTGTCGGTGGCAGTTGTCGCCAAGTCCTCACTGTCACTACCCCTTGGAAGCATCTTTGCGTGGGGGCAAAGAGACCAGGGCTGTTTTTCTCCTGCACTAAGGGGAGAACATGTCCTTGTCTGTCGCCCCTCTCCAGGGAGCCACCAGCCGGCGTCCCCCACGAGACTTTGCCTTCCCTCTCGGCCACCGAGTGAGGGGCAGGGATGGGACCGTGGCTGCCGCCCCGCGCAGAAAGGCCAGAGATGCCCTCGCTTCGCCCCGCTCCCGCCGTCCCCGAGGCCCAGCCCCAGCCCCTGCTCTGCCGGTGGCCATGGCAGACCCCGCTGCGACCCCTCGCTTGGCTGACCAGGTGTTTCGCCTCGTGCAGTACATCCAGCACTGATGACTTTTTTTTTTTTTGGTTTTGTAAAAGTTTTTTGCCATTTCGGTGGTCTCTCGGGGGCCAGGCTGTATTGCACGGCAGGTCCCCCTGTGGGGCTGAGGGATGGTCCCGTGCCACATCCTCGGCGCGGTGCCGTGCTTGTCCTCATGCTCCGGGGTGACCCTCACTTTTGGGGGGGGTTTCCCCTATGGGAGCACCCAGGGGTGCCAGTGCCAAAGGGTGGGCTCAGAGGTGGCACGAGCCATGTCCTCGGAGGCTTTGGGTGGCTGTGCCTGGGCTGCCGGGGTCGTGTCTGACCCGCTCTCGCTCTCAGCAAAGCTCTGCTCCCTCCTCACCTCTGCTCCTGGGGCTTGGGGCAGATCTTCTCACTCCTGGGGCTCTGGTGTCAAAGGGAGAGCTGGGTTTGGGGCAAAAGAGCAGTAAAGCGGTAGCAGGTTCGGTTCCCAGGTGTCAGGCGTTACACGGGGATGTGGGTCTGGTTGGGGAGGTGTCCCCATTCCCCCAGCAGGGTGGTCCCTGCGGTGACGGGGCGCAGGTCTGGCCACCGCAGGATGCGGCTCAGCTCCTGCCTCTGCCCACCTTCCTCCGGGCCTGAGGAACTCCCGCTTGAATGTACGCGGCCCTTTGGATGTGCAGTTTTTTTACTTCATTCGCACTTTGACCTTGCAGTGAAGCTTTTCCAACAGTTTTTTTCTCGATGCGACTGCTCTGTCTCTCTCCACCACCGCTATTTACGCACATGTCAGGACACGGAGGTGTGGGATTGATCCTGGAGCCACACACCTCTGTCTCCTCTTCTCTAGTTTGTGACAGCATTTCCAATAATGCTGCCTGGTTTTCCTTACTGACTGTCCTGCCAGAGCTGCGGAAGCGCACAAAGCATCGAGCTGGGGTGCTCCTGTAGAGCATCTCCCACGTTGGGATGGCCAACGTGGGAACCGTCCAGCCAGTGGCGATGCAAACAAGGCACGTTTCCCCTAAAGTTGCCTGTTTCCCTGGGCTTCCGAGGCCTTCATGTTGAAGGAAAAGGGAAAAAGGAGAAAGAACCCGAGCTGGAGGAGCTTGTGATAAATCCGATAAATCATTGTTCCTATACTGAGTAATATTGATTTAGAATCAAATCGGAGGAAAATTATCTGTAGGCTAAAAATCAATGCCTCATCCCTTTGGATTTGCCTTTACTCTGAGCCTAAAGGAGCTGTTTAGGGAATGTGTTTAGGGAATGAATGTATATGCCAGCTTTGCAAAATGGCTTTTTAAATGCTGCGCTTCAAGTGTTCTTCTAACACGGGCTTCCTGGGAGCGTTTGCAGATAAATGAAGGGAACTCGGTCAAACATCCTTGATTCCAGTACAAACCATCTTCCTTCCTAGTGTTGGGGCTTTGCTTGAGAAAGTGGCCTGTGAGCAGCTCTCACGGGTTGCCTCTGTCTGCTGGTGCTGACGTCTGAAGTGTCGTTGTTGGGAAATCTTTTTAGATATTTATTTTAATTTTCTTTTTAATTACAAGTAGAAAATATGTAGGGCCTGGATTTCCTGGCTGTTGGATTTTTAGGTGTTGATGCCTGCTGTCAATTGTCAGTACTTTGGCTTGATGTTGGGCCATTTTTTTTTATTGCAAAACCGCGCTGGTTGGGTAACGAGGCAAATTGTCCCTATTGATTTGCCGAGGGGTTTGCAGCCCCGGAGCGGGCACCGCACCGGAGCCCTTCTGAGCATTTTCTGAGCTCTGAGACGTTGCATGAGCAGCAGCTGTAGGAAATCCCGGCTGTCAGGTTTTTAACTTGTGTGATTGTGCGTTTGTAAATACATAATTCACCTGTACTGACCCGAGTGCGTTTCTGTCGGACCCTCGGGGAGGCAATGGAAGGAGTTTTATCAAAGCTATAAGTTTTTATTCTGGTTAACGTGCAAAATGATTACTGTAAAGTTTTTTTTATGTTTGTCCTGGAAGTGTATTTTCCTATGGAGAAGATAAATAAAAGCGAGTAACCCTGAGCAACCGGTCTGCTTCGTTCTTGCCTCCCATCCCACGGGGTACTCCAGTAACGCTGAGCTGGTGTGGAACTGGGGCGAGACTGGGAAACCCTTCAGGGGGGGGGCTTTGCGAGGGGATAAAGGCGGATGCAAAATGTGAAGCGGCTCGTTATTTCCTCAGGGAGGAGTAAATAAGTAAATCCTCAGATGGCTGTTGTCACGTAGAATGACTTCGTGGAGGTGGCCGGATCCTCCTGCCACGGTGTCTGTCTGTCCGTCCGTCCCCAGCGCCGAGCTGGGCTCTGCTGTCCCCTGCTCTCCTGCTTTGCCCTCGGTGTAACCCGTCCCGTTTCTCTCTTGTTCGCAGAGCATGGCCGGGTTAACGGTGTAGAGGTCTGCGCTCTCATCCGGGACTCGGCTGGGATTCCCGTGGCCGGGAAGAGCCCTGCGGACGGACTTGGAACATCCCCGGAGCACAGTGAGCCACGCGCTTCGGCCAGTACTCTCCTCTGAAATGTGGGTTTTTTAGAGTCTGTCTGTCTGTCTCTTTTCTTTCTGAAACTGTCTGTCAATGGAGATTTATTACGGAGATTTTCCAACCTGCTTTTACTACGGGTTTGCTAGTGTATCCCAGGGCTTTCTGGGCTGTTAAAATAGTGTCCTGCGTCTTTCCTCCGGGTTACGTGGCAAAATTAACCGCGGCACGTGAGGACGAAATGATCATATCCTTTCTCGCCAAAGCAGCTGTTCTTCGGAAGACGTGTTATCAGACCAAATCCCCAAGTTTTTATTGAACTGTTACCCTTTCCAAGTTCAAACACCGTCACTGTTGCCAGTTGTCTCTTTAATGTACCAAATTTTAGGCCCACGACAAGTTTTTAAACTTGCCTATAAATAAGCTGTGAACGTTACTGGTGGGTAACGCTGCCTTTAACAGAGTTTAAGCTGCTTTAGTGTTTAGTGAGACTCCCTGCGGTGCAGCTCGTGTGACGGCTGCCTCTGTCTTAAATCCCCATCAAAACCCCAAATTTACAGTTTTCTCCCCCGAATCTTGACTCGTGTTTTGCCAAACTCCGTTTTGCCACACTCCTCCCGTTCTTGCACTAAGGGCAAAATCCTCAGGTTTGGGTGGAGAAAGGAGCATTTGGGTACAAAGCCAGGAGGCTCTTCTGGGCCTGCTGCTTCCAGTGACTCCAGATTTTATAGGAGCAACTTCTGGGACCCAGGTTACTTATTTTAAATGTATAAATAAACGGCGATACTCACAGCAGGGATCTGTGCTTGAGAACCGTCCACCCTCTGGCCCTGGCTGCGGAGGAGCTCAGCAGCCTGGAAGCCTGAGGTTTGCCTGGGGATTTTGGGCTCAAACCCAGTTGTTTTAAACACTCCCAGAACTTTAACTGGATAAAGGCTTGACGTAGAGGGGGCCACAGGGAGGGCGTAGGCACTAGTCCTGACCCCTCTGGATTTCGGAGGAGCAGAAGCGTGTGTTGATCTAAAACAACTGCACCGCGGAGGGAGGAAATTCAGTGGGTGAGAAACTGAATTTTATTAGTTTTGTCCCTCGGGCTGTTCCCGCCGGGAAGCAGGGTTGCTGCAGCCTTCTGCAAGAGCTGTACGCTCTTCGCTTTTAAATCTTACAGTGCTTAGAAATAAGCCAGGAAAAAAAATAAACTGTGTTGAAGGAAGAGATTTATAGCCTGTTGCACGGTGAGATTCGCTGTCACTCTCCGGTAACGCTCCGAACGCACAAACCCGCTCCCTGTCGAGCCCAGCTGCTCCTACGGAGAAACCTCCAGCTCTGCGGGGGAAAAAAGGAGTAGAAATGTACTGTAGGATGTTGACGCACAATATGCTGGTAATAACTTGCTAAGGAGTTAATTATATTTGTATTGTTGAGTAGCTAGTGGCTGCAAGGAGACAAAAATATATATTTTTACCTGCCGGGGTTGGGGAGCGTAGCTGCTGGTATGTTGGCTGTCGTAACTTTTTAATCAGTGCTCAAGATCAGGTCTGCAGTTTTGGGTCGGTGGCTGTGGGTCCCTTATTCCTGTCGCATGGGTGTACATATATATATATATATATATGTACATACGTATATATACACACACCCTGTATCTAGGGTGTGTATATATATGCCCTATACCCTTTTCCTCCTGCATTTCAACTCTGGAAAGGTGTAAGTACAGGTGTCTAGAGCAGAGCAGCAGCAGATTCGTGGTGATCATTGTTGCCCCGTGGGTGAATCACCTGACGTGACAGGTCCCGGGGTCCTGCCGAGCCCCAAGCCCTGGGGGTGGCCAGGCTGGGGTGATGCCAGTGAGCCCACGCGTCCCCCCAGCTCCAGCCGGGCTGGCGGGTCCCCGTGCCAGGTATTTCCTTGAAATCACCTGATTTCCGTGGCACCGTGCGGGCAAATACCCCAGAATAAACAACGGTTGCACAATGTACCTGAACTGAGGATTAGCAGAGGCTTGTGTCCTCCCGGAGCCGACGTCTTGGGCTGGGTGGGTGGAGGTGGTGGGTGTGAAGTGGGCTTGGTGGGCCCCTCAGAGTGGGTTTTTTTGGTGGGGTTTTTTTTTTTTTTTCTGTATTCCCTGACTTTCCATCCGTTTCCATCAGCAGAGGTGGTGGTGGCCGCCGTCACCTTCTGTGAGCAGTGGCAGGGCCACCGTGGGACCTGCACTGCTGGTCCAGGGGCTGGCTGCCCCATCAGCGTTATGGGTCGGTTTAGAGAAAAACGATCGCTTGTGCAAAGCCTATTCCATCTCTGCTGCCAGCCGTGGGGAAGAGCGGAGAGTGAAGGAAAAGGCTTAAATCCAGGCTGGGTAGCTTGAGTTTGTGTACGCTGGCTGTGACGTTGGAGCTGCCACCTCTCTGCCAGGCGTCCCCTTCCCGGCAGCGGGTGACTGGGAATCCCAGCCCGGCCACGGGGCTGAGGAGCAGCCTTGGGAGCAGAGGCTTCACCGCCAGCGCTCCCAGGAGCTGCCTCCCCCACAATGTCCCAGACCCACAGCCCCGCTCCTCCGAGCCCAGCCGGTGCCACCGCCACCTCTCCCGCTGCTCCTCTGTCTCCAAACACTGTTTGCAAACTGCAGCTCTCCGTTCGGTGTTTACCGAGATGGATGTTATATGTCTGCTTTTCAATTTTGCTGTGTTACTGCTTTCTAATGTCTTCTTTTAGGTTTTAAGTAAATGCAGTGTATGTAAAGTTGTGCTGTATGTTGCGTACTCTGCTCTTGAGCATAAATGTCCCATGAGCTTTTATTTACAATAAAGAGGTTTTTAAGTGAAAATAGATTTTATTTTTCTCTGTTACTTTCCATTATTTTTTGCTATAACTATCTATCGTGTGCTGGTTTTGTGAGGCGGTGAGTTGCCATCCCTGGAGGCATTTAAAAGGCGCGTAGATGCGGTGCTGAGGGACGTGGGTGAGCGGTAACTCGGCAGTGCTGGGTTAACAGTTGGACTTGATGATCTTCAAGGTCTCTTCCAACCAAAACGATTCTGTGATTCTATGAATTCGGGGAGTCTCTGGAAAGTGTTTGGAGGAAGTGGGTCTGCAGGGGAGGGCAGGCGTCCCCGGCTTCTGGGAGTTGGGCTGGAAACGGTGAATCCTGCACCCCGGAGCTACGGCTGCCGTCCCCTTCCCTCATCAATTGAAAGGGTGTTTTTATTGGAGCTGTCAGAATTCAGATTGTTGCGTTATCCATGGAACTATTAGGGTAGGAACACTTTTTTCTAAAGCACATCTTTTTCCAGGGAAAATAAATAATAATAAAAAAAAACCAACCAAGAGGAGCAACTGGTGTGACTCAAAGTGACTTCCAGCATCTGCAGCTGGAAACCAGCCGCTCCCAAAGGGACTCTCCAGCCGCAGCCTGAAGAGATGTGGTCAAGGAAAACCCCTTTTATGCTGTTTATCCCACTAAAAGTGGTGGGTCAAGGAGGTCCTGGGGGTGTTTAGCAGCCGTCGGAGCAGGAGGTGGCTTTCGGCGTGGCTGTGCCCCAGGTGATGCTCGCAGCCCTGCACACCCCATGCTGGTGATAAATGACCTCCCGGCTGCCCGCGGGGAAGCTGCTGATTTTTTTGGCACATAAATCAGCCTGTTCCGAGTCATCTGGGAGAAAAGAAATCAAGAGAGTTTGTGTTTGTGATTAACTGGATTCTTGTGCGTACTTGGTGGAGGTCAGAGCCAGCTCGGGAGTAACGAGGGGCCGGTTGTGAGCGAGCCCCCACTTGTGGGACGAGGGCAGGCAGCCCTCTGCCGCGTTTTACAGAGCAGGAACTAAACCTGTTTCATTGCGGTTTGGCACGGACTCAGGGGAACTTCACAAAGGTAATATATCCCATTCAGTGCAGGGATGTGGTAGATTTTTTTCTGGCAAAAAAGCCCTGATTTGGCAGAACGAAGCAATTCCTGCGAGAAGCACAGCCCGGGGTAAAAAGGCCGTTGCCGGGCTCTTGGTGGAGATTCAAGCCTGGATGAAGCCGCGCAGCCAAAGTGCAAAAAGGAGCAAGTGGTTACAACTTCTGCCAAAACTCTTGTTACTGGAAAATGACCCCCCAGCGACAGCCAGATTCGGGAAGAGCTTTCACGGAGATGAAGGGCAGCTGGGTTCCCATCATGGACCTGGGTGGTCAGCTCTGAGTGATGCTCCCCAGGAGCTTGTGTGCTGCTGAGCTCCAGCTGGTGTTGCTTCAGCGGAATTAGGTGGAGCTGGTTGAAGAAACCATGTTTTGAGCGCTGGCCATAGGATTTCGTGGTCAGAAGGGAGGATCTCATGGTTGACATGCCCCAGGTGAAGCAGGACCTCTTGAGAAGGTCCCCATCGCGTGCCCAAGGTGCTGTTGCCGCAGGGTGGAAGGGGCAGCGTCCCGCTCAGCAAGGATCATTTCAACAAAGAGTTGGCAGCTCCACGCAGAAAACAAACAATTTCAACATCTGCTTGGGTTGCATTCAGTTTTCTAGTGTTTTGCTTTGTGGGTTGAATAAACTACTTCCTTCTTGCTCAGAGGAGGAGTTAATGATTTATGGGTCAATGGCATAACTCCGGTTTCTGCAGAATTCAAACTTTCCTGCATGGAGCCATATCTGAGCGTGTAGGCGTATCGTGACTCCTCCTTCAGCGCCGCGGTGCCTGGACCCAGGGACTGGAGAAGGACAACCATCACTTTGTCTTGCAAGAGCCAAACAAGAGCCGGGTCTCTCCATCTCCTGCTGCCAGACCTCCAGGTAACACGACTTCGAGCAATGCAGCTGTAGGTGATGTTGCTCTTGGGAACTGGATTGGAGCTTTCCCGCAGCTCTAGCAGGCACAAAGATTAGTAAAATAAATCAAATTAAACTAAGAGCTGTAACAGGGATTGAAGGAAAGCCAGTGGAATGAAGCAGCCACGGGAAATGGTAGGTTTAGGGCAGAAAGCATCAGGAAAGACTCTGATTTCCAGGAGGAAGGCAGACACTTGGAGTGTACATAATGTTGGGAGGGTTTCGGCTCGTAAATGATGAGCCTGGGTAACAAAGTCAAAGAGGACTCTTGCTGATCTCTAGGGGTGCCAGGTTAGTCCAAATTATACTTAAATTGCATTTTGCAAAGTATTTCAGCCTCCTGAATGACTTTTATGCTTTATAGCTTTACTCAGTTAATGTTATTTGCACAGAACTGATGTGTCTCTTGGGTTAGATACCGCTCGATCTCTGTCTTCCTGCGTGTAATTTATTGTTAGGGGGCTGTACTGGCTCCAGCAGGACTTCATCTGACTATGAATTTGCTTCCAAGAGATTTATTACAGAAACAAGATGCTTTACCCATAAGATAAGTTTCAGGGGACTCTTTTCCAGAAGCCATAGATAAGCTTATGGCCCTGCAGATATTAATTTGGGTGGTTGGCTGGGAAGAACACTGTGTTGGCAATATGGTGTTTTTAAGTTGAATCTGACAAGCTATGTAAGTATTTATATTTTGGTTTGAGTGGAGCTGGTAGCCTTTCTTGTTGTTTTTTATTTATTTTTATTTTAAAATTTTAATCAAATGCTGCATTCTCAAAAATGCAAATAAACGAGACTAGTGGAATAAATCCTGTGGGAATTGCTTAACATCTGCAGTCGGTTGTGCTGTTTACGTTGTGTTTTCACGTCTCTGGGTCTGCTCAGCTGGACCCAGCCTTCCTCACCCAAACCCAGCTCTGCCCCAGGTCCTCCTCGCCGGGTCTCTGTCCCGTTGGCCAGAGAGGAGCCGGCAGTGGAGCTGTTGAAATATCTCCTGCAGCTTCTGGTCCCCAGCCACGGCTGTGGGAACTGCTTAGGGATGGAGAAATGAGACCTGTCCCTGTAAGCTATGGTTATGCTGAGTGTAAATAATGCCCCCCTCCCCTGCTATTTTTACAGGTATTTGACCTAGAAAAAGAATGTGGTGACTTCTGTGGGGTCTCCGGACAGGGAGGCTGGAATAACGAAAGATGCCAGTTTCGGAGCCGGGGAGGCAGAGGGATGGCGCCGCTCTCCTTGGGTTATCCCTCGCCGCTGCTCTTGTCGTGGCTGTCCAGAGTAAGTGAAGGTGTCTGTTGGGGATAATCTAAGACCCCTCAAAGGAAAACCTTCTCCTTGGGTTCACAAAACGTGGATCCTTCTCTTTTCCTTATTGCCTTTGCATTTTGAGAACATTGTCAATCTTTGTGATCAGAATCTGTCTTCCTTTGCCTTTTTTTTCCTTTCTGTGTAAAACAGATGTAGATTTTTTTCCCAGCTGAAAAGGGTGCAATGGTTTATACTAATTGGGGAGAGGAAACAGTTGATCTGGACTTCGTGACCAGCCTTTGAAACTGCTGGATGAGGTGTGAGGAGCACAGGACCTTTTGGGGTGATGCCCTCCCAGCCTCGGCCATTCCCAGTCACAGACTGTGCTTCCCCCCCCTCTCTCTAGCTTTAAGGAGTTTTAAGGCCACCAAAAGTGTCCTCGCCTGGACCTGTAGAGTAAATCAGGCCTGAACTCCGACTGCTTTTCCTCGGAGCATTTTTCTGATGGAGTTTCTGTCGGTAGGTACCTGCGACGTTCCGCCGCGTCTCCTGTCTGCAGAACTCAAAGAGGAGTACAAGGGCATTACCACGTTTGCCCTTAATTCGAGGGTGGAATACGTCTGTCGTCCAGGTTACAAGAAAATTTTTAATGTCCCAAACAGTCTTTATTGTGGAAGGAACAGTAAGTGGCAAGGCTCGCACGACATGTGTACACGTGAGTATATTTTCAGTTGACTTTTGATTTTATTCTTTATTCGGGGATGCCGTCAGCTCATTGTGCTGGAGCAGTGACCGAAGTGACCTCCTGGGATGGTGGGGGATGAGTGACCTGACACGAAGCACTGGTTGTAGTCCGCAAAGTACTGGCAACGATGGCAAAAGCTGGAACCTGCTTTGATGCTGGCTGTGTTTGGTTGCCGACTCAAAGGATGTTCTTCTGCTCAGGCACTTCGTAACTCTCAGTTCAAAAAAAAAAAAAAAGTATCTTAGGCTTGTAGTAGGAGAATCCTTTAGCTGGGAAGAAACAGTCACGCTTGCCAGGGTTACTGCAAAGCCCCTCTTAGGCTGCAGTAACCCTGGCTGCAGGTCATGATGCATCATGAATCATGGGATAATTTAGGGTTGGAGTGGAAATCTGGAGGTCTCTGGTCTATCCCCTTGCTCAGTGTTGGAGGAGTCTTCTGCTTTCCTGCTGCGCTTTCCCCATTCTTCAAGACACTGAAATAAGATCTAACTCTGCTCCTGTTGTCCCCCAGCAAAGCTGTGCTCCTACCCTGGAGAGCCGGCCAACGGCAGACTCATCCTGGCAGGAAAGTTCGTTTTTGGTTCAACTGTGAACTTCACCTGCAACACTGGGTAAGCCGGGGGCACTCAGGGCACGCGTCCTCTTCTTCTCTCGTGATTTTTCTGAAGTTTTTCCCTCTAAATTAAAGCCTGTGCTGGCCCGAGCCTTACCAGTGTAGGTAATTGCAGACTGTCATCGAAATAGCTTTTAAGCTTTCCTTTGAGAGCTTCAAGACTGACTGAGTTTTCTTAATCTCGTACTTTGGGGCAGTTCTTCCCAAACCCAAGTTCACTCTCCTGACCCTTTCTAAACCATTTCCCATGTTTCAGTATCTTTATGAAGAAAAGACATCAATACTGAACTCAGAGCTGTAGTGATAGCTACAGCTGGCTGATAAAGTAGATGTTTTTCCTTAGAAAACATGTAATATTTGTAATTTGAGCAACCTGCTCTAGTGGAGGTGTCCCTGCCCGTGGTAGGGGGGTTGGGACTCGATGATCTTTAAGGTCCCTTCTAACTCTAACCATTCTATGATTCTATGAATATTTTTTTTTAATTTAAAAAATGCCTTTGTCAAAAACCAGTGTGTCATTGAAAAAAAAAAAAAAGAGAGATCGATGGCAAATTTCTGATCAGCTGTAATTATGATAAGGGAGCCAAACCTATCTTGATGGTGATGTTATAGGTAATACATCAAAACTGAGTTTGTCAAGTAATTCCCTCTCCCCTGTTTCACACAGATTCAGACTGGTTGGAAGTTCTCATATTCAGTGTGTGGTTAGAAACGAGGCTGTTACATGGGACAGAGATATTCCCATCTGTGAGCGTAAGTAGAGTTCCTTAATTGATCTGCAGGTTAAATGTTACTGGGGAGGGGTAAAGCAGCAGCCGCCTTGCCCTGCTGAGGATTTCAGCAGTTCGATGCATGGTGGAGTCTGGAAAGACATTTTTCCTTTGTTTTTTTTCTTCCTGCATCATCCTGCAGAAATATTTATTCTCTGTCTGAGAGTAAGGCAGCTGCATAGAGGACCGGTACACAGCCCTGCTGGCTGTGGGCTGGCGCAGCTCCCCTGAGACCTACCCTTAATTTCTGACCCTTCTGGCAACTCGTGTTTTAGGTTTTTTTTACCAGATCTTTGGTTCAAAGTCAAATTAAGTTGCTTCTCTCTTTTTTTTTCATATTTTTTCCTTCTCTCTGGCATTTCTCCCCCCTTCGTCCCCAGCAATACCGTGTCCACCCCCACCAGAAATAGCTAATGGAGAGCACAGCGGAGCTGACAAAGAGCTCTTTGAGTACGGAGTGTCCGTCACTTACTGGTGCCACACTGTCAGGAGGGGAGAGAAGCCTTTCTCGCTGGTGGGAGATGGCTCTATTTTCTGTACAACCACAGACAACGTAAACGGTGTGTGGAACAAGCCAGCCCCGGAGTGCAGAGGTGAGATGTTCCCAGATCCTTGCAGGCTCACCGGGGCCCTGCAGCACCCGGCCATCCCTCCTTCTCTGCTGCCTTCTCTTCCTTAAACAATCTCCTTTATGTGCCGGAATTGCCTCTTGCAGATGAGCCCCTCTCCGTTTGGCAGCAGCAACAGGATTTAGGGTCTTCCCTGGCAGGGACTGTGGCTGCTCACAGTCACCAAGTCACCAGGGGAGACGGGAGTGGGATTTTAGTGGCGTTCGCAGACCAGGCGGTGCATCCCGCCTGCCAGCCTGTGTAAAACATAGTGCCTGAAAAGAACTCAGAAAGCTGCTGTGATGCCTGCTGCCTCTCCTATGTTCATCTTATCCTTTGCTGTAATAAAAAGTATGAAATTAAATAAAATAATATTGTAATATGGAGTAAGGAGTCCAAAAATATCACGTCGGCCTGCTACCTTATCATGTCCATTTTCAGCCTTTTTGGTGAATGCATCTTATGCTGCGAGAATGTTTTTCGTACCCTACTCTCCCCTCTCGAGCATAATTTCCTAAGTGGTGGCGTTTCCCTGGCGCAGTGGTGGACTGTGGGACTCCGAGCGTGGAGAACGGCAAGCTGCTGAGCGGGTACCGGGCCGAGTACACCTACAGAGACACCGTCGTCTTCGACTGTAACTTCCGCTACACCATGAACGGCAGCGACACCTCCACCTGCAGCCAAAGCGGCGTCTGGGACCCCCCGCTGCCCCTCTGCCAGCTCAGTGAGTGCATGGACCCAGCGCTGCTTCCGTGAAGTTCCCACCCACCTCTGCCCACCCTTTCATTAGGTCTTGAAAGAGTTACCTTTTTTTGATTTTTTTTTTTTTTTTTTTTTTTTTCCCCGATCTCTCTGCAGCGCTAAGGCGACTTTCGGAATTTATGACTTGGGGCCGTAGAGGCTAAAGCCTTGTCCCACTCAGGCTGCTGAGCATTTCTCAGTAGAACTCAAAGGGCCTTTGATTAACCCTGGATTGGGCCTAAATTAACCTTACTGCACTTTATTTTAAAGTTTGTTGGGAGCCTCAGATAGCATAAACTTTATTAGAAATTACATGTTGTTGTAACAGGGAAGATTACTATGCAGTCCAAAATTATTCAGATGTTCTCATTTGTCTCCTTTGCATTCACTCTTTAGCATTACTGAATTCAGGTGATTAAGTGCATCTTGGAGAGAACAACGTGAGCCCATGATTTTTCCCAAAATTCTCTCTTTTATGTTACACACCGTTATGGGTCTCGCTGATTTATCACTGGCAATGTCCCTAAACGGCACTTTCCTTCCTAGGCAGCTGTGACGACCCTCCGGATGTGCCTAATGCTGTTAAAGCAAAACTTGCTGGCAATTTGTTTCCCGTGGAGACTGTCATTACCTACGAGTGCAGGGAGGGCCACCAGTTCAGCCCGGGAGAAACCACGCGGCACATTAAGTGTCTGCCGGATTTCACGTGGTCTGAAACTCCGCATCCTTGTGAAAGTAAGTGTGTGTTCCCTCGGCTGCCTTACCCTTTGGATTTGGCAAAATTATTCCCGAATGAAGAAACTGTATGTGCTGTGGTGCTGTGAGGGAGAGCGGGGGGACGCTCCGGGTGCCCAGCTTGGTGTGTCTCTGGTCTTTGCTGTGACTCTCGAGCTCCTTTGATTTGGTCCCCAGCCACAGGGTTTTCTCTCCTTTATTTACCAGTATTTTTTTCTAGTCCCTTCAACCCCTGTAAAAAGTCACTGCGCTGTCGAGGACTCCTTGCTCCATCCACGGGGAGGTTGTGGTTGCAGAGTCCCTCGCAAACACCCCCAGGAGCACACAGGGACCCTGTTGGGGCAGATTTAGCGATGTGTCTGTGTCTTAAAAATCCTTCGCCCTCCTGTTTATGATGAATCTGCTGTCGGCCAGGTGGCTTTGCCATGGTTTCACACTTGCTCATGTTTGGCATTTCTCAGGAATTCGTTGCTCAAATCCAGACATCAGGAATGGAAGGCTCTCATATATATGGGAAGCGAAAGAAAATTATGAGTATGGAGACAGCCTGGAAGTTACGTGTAACGAGGGCTTTGCTTTCAAAGGCCATAGCAGAGGCATCATGCTTCGGTGTACCATTGATGGTAGATGGGATCCAGCAGTAGTGGAGTGCACTCCAGGTAGGCGAGAGCTGGTGAAGCGTGGTGGCTTGGTGACTGCTTTTTTTTTTTTTTTTTTCACTGCAAAGGTTTGGGTCACTCTGTACAGAGTAGTTGTCTGCTGACATTCCCAGAAAAATCTACAGCTGACATTAGATAACGGTAGTATTAGCCAAGGAGAATTTTGGTCCACTGTATCCCAGATCTGGTCCTCCTGTGTTAACTTGGAAGAAATAGGCAGCAAAAGATTCAAATTGATTGATTGCTGCGGGAAAAGTACGGGGTTTTGGCAGAGGTGGGGTGTTGGGAGCTTTTAGAGGCTTCCAAGAGGTTCCTGAGAAGCCTGGGAGACACTTGCCCAGCTGGAAGGGGATGTGGTTTGTGCTTTGGCCAACAGCTGGGCTGCTTTGCTGACACAAGGCTTGGAGGCAGAAGGATGTTCTCAATGCATTTCCCCTCTCAGAAGAAAATGCAACAGCACAAAAAAGTGACACTGCTGAAACGAATAACCTGGCAATGGGGCACAACAGCAATATCAGCGAGCTGCTGGAAGTGGCCTGAGCCCCAAAACTCAGGAAAACCTTGACAGGAGGAGAGAGCCTGCTCCACCTCAAAGGGCAATCAGCATTAGAACATGGATGATTCCTTGTCCTGCCCTAACGCTGCCTGTGAGGTGCTCAGCATCCTCAGGAGTGCAGCTCGGTGGGAAAGCCGGGGCTGCAGCCCCTGGGATAACGGTGCGTGGTGCTGAGAGCCCCGAGAGGAGGCTCGGTCAGGCACGGACCCAGCTCTGCAGCATGAGCCTTTCCCAACAGCCTCAGAAAAACCTGACTGTAGAAGCAGAAACTCCTTTAGTATTACACAGGCAGCTCTGAGACCTGCACCTGGGTGATAGTCACCTTTTTTCCCAGGGTTCAGATGTTCTTGATGATTCTCTTCTCCATAGAAACCCCCTTCACTGAGTTCATTCTGAAAATACAAGATATTCTTTCTTTTCCCTTGTTTCTAGTACCTCGATGCCCAAAGCCGGATACTGCTCACGGAAGGGTGGTCTATAACAGCAAAAATGACTACACAGTTGGGACCCAGCTGAGGCTGGCGTGTGATCCGGGCTATGCCCTCAGGGGCCGGGACGTGACAGTGTGTCAGGCTGACACGAGCTGGGCTCCCCCGTTACCGTTCTGTGATAAAGGTACGTGTAACGCAGCGCTGAGAAGAAAACTCATGCATCAGAGACAGACCTGCCTCCAGCGTCTGCTTCTGGGGAACAGGACGATGATCACCAGTTTGTGGGCTGAAGGCGTTGAGGTGTCTTCTCCCTGGGGTTGTGACCCAGGTGGGAGCTGAGAGAGAAGTGGGAGCCTTGAGAGATGGTGTGAGAGGCAAGAAGCCAGGCAGCAACTTCATGTGAATCTGCCGCCCTCCAGACATGAAGTTACCTCTTGTACTGATTTCCCAGAAGCAATTTTGATTCTCACCTGAATATGATAACTGCACGTTTCTATTTTTTAATCAATTCCCTTTATTCCACAGTCTGTGGCCCCCCTCCACAAATCACCAACGGGCAGCACTCTGGCCTGGGGCAGGAGCAGTTCCCCTACGGCGCAGAGGTGACCTACAGCTGTGTAGAGGGTCTGTCCCTCATTGGGGACGAGTCCATCTACTGCATCTCCGACGACGGGGTGAACCTGGCGTGGAGTGGACCTGCCCCGGAGTGCAGGGGTGAGTCCTTTCTCCCGGATGGGATCAAACCGGAGCCAGGAGCTGGGAATGATGCTGGGGCTAAGCCAAACCCACCCCACATCAGGGAGAGCGGCTCTGCCCCGTTGTCCCCGGGGACGGGCAGCAGCCAAGCCCACCGCTGCTCTCTCTCCCCGCAGTGGTCCGGTGCCCCAAGCCCGTAGTCGAGAGGGCCAGGATGACCCCGCAGAGGCTGACGTTTCCCTACGGGGCAGAGGTGCGGTTCTCCTGCGAGGAAGGCTTTGTGCTCCGTGGCGATGCCGAGAGCCGGTGCCTGGCCGACGGCGCCTGGCACCCTCCCCTGCCCTCCTGCCAGCCAGGTGGGTACCAGACCCCGGCACAGGCCAGGGATGCTGCTCCTTTGGATCACCAGCCACAGGTGGAATTTGCAGGGAGTTTTCCCCTCTGTCTCCTCCCATTTCATTATTTTTTTTTGACATGCATTTTCCTTTCAGTTCAGTGTCCCCAACCCGCAAAACAGGGGGACATGACGATTCGGAATCCTAAATTATGGTACTTGGTGAATGAAACTCTGCAGTTCCACTGCAAGCGCGATGGCCGTTCACAAGGAAATTCAGTATCTACCTGTTCAGCTAACGGCACTTGGATACCACCGCCCATGTGTGTGAGTACCACCATCTGGCCAGGCTTTGTCTGTGTCTTGCCCCATTTAGAGCCCAGAATAGCACTGGTCCGACCTTCCGCAATGTGGCTACTTGGTTCCAGCAGGGCTGGCCTGATGGAGGGGCTGCAGGAGGAGGGGGTGCACAGCACGTAGGTCCCTGCAGCGGAGTCTCATGCCCTCTGTCTTTGTTTTGGTTCTTTTAAAGGAAAAGCGTGATACCTGTGAGAAGATTCTTCGATGGGGGGAAGCTTTCCCGTGTGGAATTCCTCTGACAGAACTGAAGACTCTGCTGGAAGTCCATAAACTGTACCTGGAGATCCAGAAACTTGAAAAGGAGCTAAAAAGCACAGCGTACGGCTGACTGTCATCGCTGGTATCGTAGGAACCGTCCTCTTTGCGTGTTGAATAATCATGCTGACTGAGGATTTTTTTATGACTTCTTAATTTGTGCTAATACTTAAGTAGCCAGAACAAAATTTACCAATCAGTCAAGGAACAGCTTTGGTCATACGGGGGAGTCAGAAAGTGACGACTTCTGGCTCATTCTGTTAGAGCTCACTGGGTTAGGTTTGTACGTCCCTTCATACGTTTCAAAGCTTTCCATTTAGCTATGTTTGTTTTACTGACAAGTGTGCGGTTGGAAAGGGACTGAGTGGAGAGTAAACCGTGGTCGGAGCTGAGCAGGCGCCGTACAGACAGGGACCATCACGGCGAGAGCCACCGGCCCCGCACTCGCCCCACGACTGCTGCACCCCTTCAGCTGCGCTGAAGTATTGTATATATGATGAGAGCAGCAAGGGGCAATACTGGAATATCTTCCAGTGGTATTTTCTGGAATAGCTTCCAGTATTGCCCCTTGCTGCTCTCATCATATATGCTGCATTCATTATCGTGAGCAAGCACTTACCTGCTTAATTAGCTGTGACCTTCAGAGCAGGCGTGATGAGGAAAACTTCGAAGCCTGTCTTCTAGCAAAACCAAAGGGCCAGGTTTTCTTCCCAAGTGGGACAGAGGATGTATCTGAGGCCACGGCAGTGCCACTCACCGCCTCTTTGTGTGCACCCCAAGAGTGGTTGTTGGGAATAAAAGTGTAAAGGAAGAAGCAGCTGAATGTTTTCCTGCGATGTCCAGTAAAGGGGAAGCGCGCTGTTAACACGCACTTTGTGATCGGACCAATACTCCTTCACCACCAGATTATAATAAAGCTGCAATTGCAATGACAGCTGTGTCTGGCTTTTAATAATTCTGCCCTATCTATAGTAAAGGAAAGAGGAGCTTCAACAATCAGCGCTTGATTGGGCACGGAGGGCTGCTGTTCCCTGGGCACAGTGCAGGGGTGTGCGGCAAAGCGAATGCACAGCACCCACCGGCAGCTCCCTGCGCCTCAGGCACGAGGCCAGGATGCTGCAGAGCCATTCCAGCTGTAAAACACCTTTATTCCCGCTGTCCTCGCCGGGGAAGAAGGCAGAGCAGCATTCCCGTCCTCGCCAGAGAGCTCAGAGCGGGCAGCCCTCGCCTCGGGCAGGTCAGAAGGGCTGGGGGGGGTGGCAGTGTCAGCGTGGCTTGTGTGGCCTGTCCCCAACTTCCCACAGCTGCTTCCCCTTCCCCGGCGGGCTCTCGGCAGGGACAGCCTCTCCCCTTCCCACAGTGCTGCCCCGGAAGCTCCCGCACCATGCCGGAGTTTCTCCCCGCCATGCCGGCGTTTCTCCGTGGGCTGGGGCAGCTCCTGGCAGCGGTGGTGCTTGTGCTGCAGCCGGCTGGCAGCCTCGGTGAGTGTCGCTCCCCTGCTCGTTCCCTCTGCTGCCGTGGCTCAGCTTCGCTTGCGGATCAAATACGTAACGATTTGGTTGGGAGAATTCATCTGCCTCATTCTTGAAGTCACTGCTAACCTCTTTCTGTGCCCGATGTTCTTTGTAAGGGTGACCTGAGCTCGGTGGCTGCTGCTAATTGCCCATTTCTCCTCTTCAGCTGCACCTCTAGATACTTGCAAAGAGCCACCCAAAATTCCCAACTCTTTCTGAAGTCTCGCGTTGGGGTACGGATCCTCCCTGGGACCAGTGTTAAGCACGGCTGGCTCGGAGGCTACGAGCTTGTCCCTTGTCTGCAGAGCTTCTCCTGGTCTGGAGTTCAGAGCTTGTGTCTCGGGGAGTAGATATCACCCTTCGCCTCCATCATCCGTGCGGTGGCTGAGAAGTTGTTCTCAGGGTTGGAGGGTGTCCCTACGGTCAAAGACGCAGATGGTGGTGAGATGGAGAGAGTCAATTAGACAGGTAATAGCTTTTACCGTTTAATTGGAAGGGTCACAGTTAGCAATTTGAGTGGTACCAAGGTTGATGCTTGAGCACTGAGGCAGCCTGTAGACATGCTGATGAAGGTAGGTGGCGAGTTGTCACGCATCCCGCAGACTGGCTTCAGTACAGGAGGAGGGGGGGGGTGCTGAGTAACGTTTCCAGGAAGGGGAATAACCTGCAGTTTCTGAATAGAAGTTGACAGTTCCTTTAAAAACAGGCCTTTTGAGAAACTTCTCCAGTGTGCGCAGGGTCCCCAGTGCCTCCCTGCAGAGGCATCTGCTGCCCCCCGGCTGCCAGCGCCGTCTTTACACCCTTGTTTTGTTTTGTTTTTAAATTCACGGTGTTTAGTCCATTTTCCACGTTACCAACAGGGTGCCGACACCTAAGCGGGGACCAGGGAAGACACGTATGTGTACGGAGACGCTCTTTCCACGGGGATCAGTACCCAAGGCAGCATCACCATCACTGTCCCGGCACGGGGCCTGGGATGCTGCTGTTCCAGGCTATGAACTTCAGCACAGGCACACTGTGTCTTGGTGACCTGCCCACATCTGTTGTAAGGCGTGAGGAAATCCCCATTACAGCTGCCTTTAGTTGAATTTTCTCTGTTGTTGCAGTTTGTGACCAGCCCCAAAATATTTCTTGTGGGAGATACAGTAGCTGGACAAGATCGTGTTTTGTTGGGACGTTGTGTACGTGTGTGACAGAGGTTGTGCAGTTGTTGGAGAACATCTTGTAAAGCTGGAGATGGGGTGCCAGCACCCTGGAGTCACCCCGCTCCTGAGTGCACAGGGGAGTTGTTCTCCAACCTGCTGGAGCAAGTGCTGTCAGGAAAGGGCAGAAAGAGTGTTTTATTGTGTGCAATGGAAACGCTACACCTTTGGAGCCCTACTGACCATGGCTGCTCAAACAGGCTTATTAACCCCTCATTTCCCTGCCTCACTTGCTGCATTTGTTAAACTGATTTGTCTTCTCTTACCAGAGGGAGGAGCAGCGACAGTTTCTCACCGTAAGAATAACCCTGAAAAGCCCTGTTTGTTTGGTGATCCACAGAGGCTCAGTGTCCCGTCCCGGACATCACGCACGGGCAGCTGAAACCTGCACGGAACTTCACCGAGGGCAGCACGGCCACGCTCCAGTGCGATGCCGGCTACATCCCCGTGGGTGGCTCCACCACCCTGCGGTGCCTGGGCAACGGCAGATGGTACCCGCGGGTGCCCGCCTGCGCCCTAGGTAGGCTCAGAGCTCTCTTCTCCGTACCTTGCCTCCCATGTGTAATTCCCTGCCTGTATTTCACTAAAAGCATGTGTAGTGTTGGCAGGAGAGGGCTTGGAGTGCAACTGACTGCACCGCCTGATGTTTGGTGGCTGGATTCAGTCCACCATTCATTTATTGGTCTCTGAAACTCCCGGAAAGGAGGGTGTGGAGAGGTGGGGGTCGGTCTCTTCTCCCAAGTAACAGGCGATAGGACAAGAGGAAGGAGCCTCAAGTCGCACCAGGGGAGGCTTAGATTGGATATAAGCAAAAATTTCTTCACCAAAAGGGTTACCAAGCATTAGAACAGGCTGCCCGGGGGAGGGGTTGAGTCGCCATCCCTGGAGATATTGAAAACACGTGTAGATGCGGTGCTGAGGGACGTGGGTGAGCGGTAACTCGGCAGTGCTGGGTTAACGGTTGGACTTGATGATCTTATGGGTCACTTCCAACCAGAACGATTCTCTGACTCCCCTCCTCTCTGTCACCGCCCCTGGGTACCGTGGCAGGGCTGTCCCTCCCCCACTGCAGGTGTCCCCAGCGAGATGCAGAAGTGCGCAAGAATAAAGACTCGTTAGATTCACCACATCCTTTGGTGAATCCTTTTCCCCTTTCAGTTCACCCCCCCCGTACCCCACAGCGATGCTGAGGGTCCCTTGCTTCTCTCTGGGGTTCCTGCCCTTGCGTGAGGGGCAGGCTGGGCTCCCCGAGGGCACAGCTCAGCTTTGTCCCCAGCTCTGAGGGTCCGTGTTGTCCCCTGCTCTGGCACCAGGTCAGTGTCCCTACCCTCCTGCCGTCAATAATGCCGACCGAGACCCTCAGCGCGCCTTTCCAGTTGGGACAACTGTGACCTACTTCTGCAGATCCGGGTACACTCTGCTCCCCGAAGTCTCCCCAGTAACTACTTGCCTTAAAAACTTCACATGGTCCGTGATCCCAGAGCTTTGCCAGAGTAAGTACGCCATTTCCTTCACTTTTCCAGCAAAGCATCAATTTAACGATGTGGAAATAACATCGTTTTTGTGTGGGGCTGTGCCACAGGGACTTTACTGAGCCGTGCTTTGGCTCTCACTAATAATAATTTTGCTTTTCAAAGGGTAGCGTGGCTGAAAAGAAATAGCTGCAATTTACGCTGCTTATTTAGCTGTTCAAACAACGATGCAGTTCGTAACATACCATCCTTTCAGCACAATTTATAGCTAATCACAGGGCTCAGATCATTCTGCCTTCCAAGAGAAATTGTTGGTACCACATAATTGCCATCCCTGAGCGTGCCGGGTCTGGTTAGAGAAGTCTGTTGGCTTTAACAGGCCACCCGGCAGGCTCTCTGGGTCAGAGAGCCGCCACCGTGGGAAAACACTCCCGTGTTTTCCTGCTCTCCCCTCCTGAGCCAAACCATGGAGGCTCGTTCTGACACGGGTGTTCCTCAGAGACTCAGTGTCCCAGCCCGGCCATCTCCCACGGGAGAGAGACCACCCCCAGGAAAGCCGAATACAACTTCGGGCACCAGGTGGAATTCCAGTGTGACCTCGGGTACGTGCTGAGGGGCAGCCGGAGGATCCAGTGCTGGGCTGACGGGACGTGGCGACCCCCGGTGCCGTTCTGCGACAAGGGTGAGCATGGATGGGGTGAGCGCTGAGGGATGGACGGAGGGAGCATGGTGGGTGCCGGGAATCGCATCTCTGCAGCGGGTGGGAACAGCAGTGAGGAAATCGCGTAACCTCAGCATCGCTTCTCGGAGAAGATGGTGTTAGGAGCAGGGGTCCAAGTCCCAGCATTACATGGCTTTAAGGTTTTCCTCTTCTATCAAAACTGTAATTGATTAAATGTTTTGAGTAATGGGACTTGCAGCCGTTCCTCTGAGGACTGTTTAAGGGGTTTATGATACAATTCCCTGCCCCTGTTTATGAGCAGGATCATTTCTCATGGGAAAGAGGAGGGGATAAGAGAAGGTCGGCTGAAGTGGGGGGAAGGATGCCCACACTGAGGTCCTGGGGCTGTGCTGGGATGGTTGGCTGGGTCAGTCTGGGAACACTGGCAGAGCCAGGGCCAAAACTGGTGAAAAGTGAGGAGGACTTTAGGAGAGCAGCCCTAAGTATAAACATCGGGAACTGGCTTCTCCTGTTACTGGCCTGCACTTCTCTGTCTCCCTGCACGAATGAAGAAAATCTTAAATTGTTCCTTTCTCAATTCTCTCGTAGTTTGTGGTCCCCCTCCAAAAATCGCCTACGGGCAGCACACTGACTTGAGAACAGAGCAGTTCCCCTACGGCTTAGAAGTGAAGTACAGCTGTGCAGAGGGTCTGTCCCTCATTGGGGACGAGTCCATCTACTGCACCTCCGATGACGGGGTGAACCTGGCGTGGAGTGGACCTGCCCCGGAGTGCAGGGGTGAGTCCTTTCTCCCGGATGGGATCAAACTGGCGCCAGGAGCTGGGAATGATGCTGGGGCTAAGCCTCTGCCCTGGTCCAGGAGCTCCAAACCCAGAGCCGCTTAATGCCCAGGCAGCTCCTCTGTCTCCTGTGCGAAGGTCTCAGCACCACGAGCTGCTCAGGAACACCAGGGACTGGTGGGGTCTCCTTGGGGGCTGCAACAGGCAGCTGAGGATCAATTCTTGCGTTTGAGTGTAAAAGTGATGCCGAGAATATCAAGGAGAGCGGCTCTGCCCCGCCTGACCTGGTTCCCCGTTGTCCCCGGGGACGGGCAGCAGCCAAACCCACCGCTGCTCTCTCTCCCCGCAGTGGTCCGGTGCCCCAAGCCCGTAGTCGAGAGGGCCAGGATGACCCCACAGAGGTTGACGTTTCCCTACGGGGCAGAGGTGCGGTTCTCCTGCGAGGAAGGCTTTGTGCTCCGTGGCGATGCCGAGAGCCGGTGCCTGGCCGACAGCGCCTGGCACCCTCCCCTGCCCTCCTGCCAGCCAGGTGGGTACCAGACCCGGGGTCCCAGCGTTGAGATGCTGTGTCTGCCCTCGGGGCTCCCCTACTGCCTTCCCCTCTCTGCAGAAGAAACAGCTGATGTTTACCAGGAAATAGCTGGGTTTTTCTCGACAGTCCTGTATAACGGAGGCTCTGAGACAGGCCAGGAGACACCATCGTCACTGACTTTCTCTTCAGTGCACATTCTTACCGACCAATGTCCATGTGCAGGCTCCTGCATAGGGGTGCCTGGGGTGAGACACTGTCAGAAGACAGCAAACGTGTAACACCTCTCTGGGGCTGATCAGACCTTCTCCCTCCCCTCTCGAAGGGCCTGGGGAAGTAACTGTGCTTTAATATTTGCTTTCACAGCTCCGCGGATTTAAGTTCACCTGCGCTGGCTCAGTCTTCACAGATTTCTTAGGGTTTTTTTCTACCTACATAACGACAGCCCTCCCGCTGAGCTGCCTTCTGCTGTGGCTTTGCCTTTCAGTTCTCTGTCCACAACCACACGTGGCCAACGGACGGCTGAAAAACACTTCGGTTGTTAAAACGTGGTACGAAACAAACACAACTGTTGCTTTTGAATGCCTTCCTGGATACCGCTTTTCAGAGGATGGAGACCTGGCTTCAGAGGATTCCAGGACAGCCACATGCTTGCCTAATGGCAAGTGGACGCCACTGCCCACGTGTGTAAGTACCACAATCTGGCTGAGATCCTGGATGGATGCTGCCTGACTTCTAATACAAAAAATAACTGTTTGAACTTAAAATCTTTAGTTTTATGGTACCGATGGGGGATGCAGACTGCGTTGGGGCAGCGTATGGCAAACGGGACAGACGTTCAGGCTCAGAGCTGAGGAGTGGGTGGCTCTCCATCTGCTGCAGTGCAATCTCACGTGCTTTTTTTCTGGGGTTTGTTTGCTTTGTTTTACTTTTTAACAGAAGCAAAGTGACGTGGATGTATGTGAAGAGGTTCGTTACATTAGAACGGTCTTTGAGTGTGATGTGCCTATAGCAGAAGTGAAAACTCTACTGGAAATAGAAAAACTGTTTCTGGAGATTAAAAAACTAAAGCTGGAACTAGAAAACTTGAACAAGTGAGTTCTGTGATGCACTGTAATGATCACCTTTCCTTTGGTGAACACAAAGTTTGTGTAGTCACAGTATATATAAGAAGGCTCCTGGTGACTTTACGGTTCATGCTTGCATGCCTATAGCCAGAGAAATAATAACCAGTGTATGGGAGACTGCTTTTCCCATGCTAGATGCCACAGCACAGAGAGATTTTTGCTCTTTTCCTTAAATCTGACAAGCTCGATTTGATATTTAACAAGCGTGTTGCTCCACAACTTATTTTAGGAAGCACAGTAAGAAATTAAATTGACCTACTGTGAGTCACTGAATAAACTGTGCTGAGAGAAGAGGGACCGAAGTCCAGGGCAGTAACCTTCTAGCAGAGATGGGTGTCTGGTTCTCCGCAGGTGCTTCTGCTGGGGTCTTCCAGCCGGTGATTAGTGCAATGCCTCAGCCCCTGCCCGTACCAATCTCAGCCTGTCACAGCATTAAGTGCTGCTTCTAGTCAGAAACAGCAGTGAAGTGAGCATTTAACTACCCGATTCCTGTTAATCTTGCTGGTGATCTCTATTGATCTGGCTGAGGGCAGTTATGTATAAGAAGTGCGTTTGTAAAAGCTTCTCTTCCCTTGTCCCTGGATTTAAAGCAGGCAACAGGTTTCTGGCTCAGCACTGTTATCGACAGATATCTGCGGTGGTGTCATCTTCCATGTCCCTATTTCTGGCAGGCAAATGCTAAGAATAGATGTTGTAAGTTTAAGTGTAGAGAATCAGAGTGTTCTTATTACTCCATAAGCGATGATCAGAGCTCTGTGATGCAGCGATTACTCCTTCCCTCCAGGATTGCAATAAAGATGCAGATGCAACCATGGGTGTCTTGTAGTCTGTCACGCTGGCTGTACATCAGGCACGTTTCCAGCATGGTCCAAAGGTCGTTCCGATAGACAGCCGAGCCCTGGCAGGTCCTCGGGGTGCTGGGGAGCCACAGCCAGCACAGCAGCGTGGTGCTGCCCCGGCTGGGTGGGAGCAGGGGGAGCATCTTCTCCTGCACAAGCAATTTGCAGCAGTATATCATTGCCAGATGCAAGCTTCTATGAGTATTAGAGTCGCTTTAAAACTTACTAGAGCCTAAAGCACAAAACCCAGGGAAGAAGAGGTGGTGTCTCCCATCTTTAGGCAGAAGGATGCTTTGGTCCTGGGCTTCACCATGTCACGGTGAGGAGATCTGCAATGAGGCACTCTCAGACCCACTCCGGTTCTCCCTGTGCCACCAGAAGAGCGGGACGGCACCCTCCTGATGTGACACCTCGCTCCCCCGGGACTGCAATCACAAAGTGTCTCATCTCCCTGTGTGAGGCTCGAAACCCATAAGCGTGCATAAGAACTGGGTGTTACGTCCCACATGTATCTAAGAACGTGTTTGAGTAGTTGTGCCTGATGTCAGACGGGATATTTCAGAGCGTTAGTCAGTGCACAGATGTTCACTCACACCCATTCCTAATTACAAATGAGTCAGGCAATCAAGAAAAAAATTAACAAACAGAAAGGACAATGCTTATATTTTTTGCTTCGCTAACTCTGCTTATGGAAACTCAGCGCTGCGTTACCTGCCAGCAAATGACTAAGTAGGCATTTTCCTACCCTGCATACAGGCTGGGGCTTGGGGGGGGGCTCTTCTGCTCCGGTAGCATTTGGGTTTGGTAAAGCTGTGCTAGTCAGTGCTCACTGCCAGTCCCAGGTCAAACAAAAGGGTTGAGTTATTCCCCCATCCCTTGGTGGGGCAGGAGGACCTGGAGGCTCTTCCTGAGGCTGTGGATGACAGTCGTCCCCACCCCTGGCTGCTCTCCGTGTCTCTGCTGGAGGGTTTAGCTCCCTGGGTGTTCTGGAGAGGTTTCCACTGCTCCAGAGGCTTGGCTGTGTCTGCCGTGCTGCATCTCATCCCAGCTTCAGAAACAGCCCCTTGGAGCCAACGGTGCTCGACGGAGGAGCACAGAAGTTGCTGCAATGAAGCCTGGAGAACCAGGACGGGGGAAGCGCCCAGGCACCCTGAGCTGCGGGCCACCTGCAATGGCACAGGGGTCTGGCCACTGCACGCTGCTCCTGGCCTTGCTGGGGCTCCTAGGCATTCCTGTGGCTCACAGTGAGTACGGGGATGCGGGATGCGTGGGGAGAACCAGAGAGACCTGCCCAGGTCTCACCTTGCTGCTCAGCGGCTGAGGAGAGTGATACCACCACCCTCAAGCCTGGGGACCCGTTGCCTGATGCTCTCGGAGATGCTTTCACGGATGCTCTCTGGGATGCTCTCACGGATGCAGCCCTGCCTGATGCCTTTGCCCAGAGGGAAGCCTGGATGCTCATTGGGGCTGGGGAAGGGGCCAGGGAATGGAGTCCTCACCTGAGAAGGTCTTCTCCTGCCCCAGGTGAATGTGGGCCCCCCCCCCGCATGACACACTCCAGACCGTCCAGCGATGAGCACGCCAGCAGCTTCCCCGTTGGATCCAGGGTGACGTACACGTGCATCAAGGGCACCGTCAAAATCCCAGGGAGGTCGGACACGGTGGAGTGCCTGCCCGGCGCACGCTGGTCACAGCTGCCCGAGCCCTGCAGCCGTAAATACCTCCCTTCTCTGAAACACGGCTCCTTCCTCTCTCTCTCTCGTCTTAAAACTTCTGTCCCTTACGGCAGCTGCTCTGCCATGGCACCACCTCTCCTGGCCAGGTCCAAAGCCCCTTCCCTTGGCTGCCCTTGGTCAGAGCTGCTGATGGGTGCAGGGTCTGTGCCTGTCTTCGAGGGGGTCAGTGGGACGGTGGCTGGAGCCCAGGATGCTCGTGCATCTCCCGAGCCCCGGCTGCGCACGCATGAGACTTCTTACTTCCCTCTAACAGCTTTGCCTGTGCAGTTAATGCATCTTCATCTCCATTTTGCAAAAGATGCGTTCAGCAGGATGGCAGCCTGATAGGAACACAGGAGTCACCTGCGATGAACGCGAGGAGCTTTCCAAAAGCGCTGTACAAGAGCATTTCTGTAATTCCAAGGTTTATTTCGTGTGCCTCTGGCGGGCGGCTCTTTCAGGCGCTTTCCTTGACTGCCAGGGAGCTGTGCTGCCCCGACCAGGCTGCGGTTTGCTGCCCTGACCAAGGAGGACGAGAGGATTAATTTCTTTCCTGTTGGGACCAACGTGAGCTACATCTGCCGCCCCGGCTACGAGAACACCTCGGAAAGTTCCCTCACCAGCACTTGCCTTGAGAGCCTGGCGTGGTCGGAGGTTGCGGAGCTCTGCCGGAGTGAGTATCTCTTGGGAAAAGCAGCGGTGGAGTTTGGAGCGGGTCAGGTGGCTGAAATGCAGCCGGGGCTTTATCATCCCAACAGACACATGCTTAATGCAAAATTAGATTGGATACTTCTTGACGTTAATATTTAGGATTGAGCAGCAGGGGTATCAATAGTGGTTTGTTTGTGGTTTTTTTTTTTTCCTGCTGGGGTAAACAGATGTGGTTTGATCCGTTCACATCGGGGCACGGCCCGTGCACAGGGCAAATGCCAATTTGCAATCCTAGCGTTGAACTCCAAAATGACAACAAAGCTTATTTCTGGGGGAAATCCATGTAATATTAAGACAGATGAGGTGGCAGCAATGCATTTGTCACAGCCGAGTAACTTACTGCCAGTCTATCGAGATGGAAATATCTCTTCCCACGCTCCCCCCTGCCCTCCTGCGAGATGCTCATGGCTGTGAGCACAGAGCCCTGATGGGGATCCACACCTTCACCCGCGGCCGGTTCTGGCTCCCACCAGCCCGGCTGGGACACACGGGAAACAAAACGCTTTGGTACCTTTGGGTATAACCCTCTAAGCCTGTCCCTTATTTAGCCTTTTTTATTCCTCCATGGCCGTGTGTCCCCGCTAACGCCGGCCTCGCTCTCCGGCAGGACGGTCCTGCGGTGAGCCGGGAGCGCTGCCCGGGGGCAGGACGCTGGTTCTCACCGACCTCCAGTTCGGAGCGAGAGTGAACGTGTCCTGCGAAGACGGGTGAGTGGTGGGGCCGTGCCCGAGCTCCAGTGCACCAGTACACCACCAGTGCCGGTGCTGGAACAGAAACTCCATCCGGTGCAATGAACAGGGCTGGGCTGGGATTTCACAAGGAAAGGCTGAGGGACTCGGGTCTTTTCTGTCTGGAGAAGAGAAGGCTGAGGGGGGATCTGATCAACGCCTATAAATACTTAAAGGGTGGGTGTCAGGAGGATGGGGCCAGTCTTTTTTCAGTGGTGCCCAGTGACAGGACAAGAAGAAATGGGCACAAACTTGTACATAAGAAGTTCCACCTAAACATGAGGAGGAACTTCTTTCCTGGGAGGGTGGCAGAGCCCTGGAAGAGGCTGCCCAGAGAGGTGGTGGAGTCTCCTTCTCTGGAGACATTCAAACCCCACCTGGACACGTTCCTGTGGGACCTGCTCTGGGTGGACCTACTCTGGCAGGGGGTTGGACTAGATGATCTCCAGAGGTCCCTTCCAACCCCATATCATTCTGTGATTCACTGTACACCAATCCTACGGTGTTGCTCCGAGTGTAGAGTGTGAGTCTGTTTTTCCACTTGAATTACAGCTTTGGTCTGGGAAGGATAAGACACAGCTGGAGGGAAGGGCCTGAATTTATGGCTGCCTTTTCCTTCAAGTGTCATCCAGAGGAAATTTAACTGCCCTGGGGTATCTATCCCATGGCTGGCTGTACCATCAGTTTATAACTATAGACTTAAACACAGGTTACTTAAAATAATTTCAATTTAACATATTTGAGATATATTGAATAAAAAGGGGTTATGTTTGAATTTTAAAAGTCTGTGATGCTTTGCTAGAAAACTGCAATGAAGCACACTTTCCATGGGTCAGTGAGCTGACTCAGGCTCTCCGCCTGCTTTCAATCAGGGCACATATGCAGCAGACTGACTTGCAAAATTAAGCTCTTAAGTCTCCAGCTGGTATCCCTCCCTCCATCCCTAGCAGGGGATAGCTGGCATCATCTGGCTTGTTCTGCCAGCCTTTGCAGCTGCTTCGAATCTAACAGAGGGGTTTTTCCTCCAGATATTCCCTTAGGATGGACTTGACAGCGTGTCCCCACCCTTCTGGGGTGCAGCTGATCTTTGGAAATACACATCAGGGTGGAGGGATAACATTATCCATCTAACCAAGATCAGATACTATCAATCATGCCCACGTGATGAATTTTTTTGAAAAGGAGGGTGTAATTCAGGGATTGGGGAAGGTGTTGGTGCTGTCAGAACAAGATGTTCTGTTGGTGCTGTCAAGAACAAGATAGCTCCCAGCAGGCCAATCTAAACGGCATTTTGATGGAATGTAGATCCCTGTTGCCCCTCACTGCCTCTGATGTACGTACTGGATATATTTGAGTATTTGCAGAGAGCAGCTGAGCAGGTACACACCAGCTGTCTGCTGTCGTTTGCTTTCCTGGCAAAGCTTTAGCAAAACAGCTACACCCTTACAACCCAAAAGCCACGTGCTAAGGAGGAGGTGACACCGAGGGAGGCTGGGCACCCTGCCCTCTGCCACCAGCACCGAGGGTCCCAGCAGGTCCAGCTGATGGCAGCTGCCTTTAGAGATGCTGGGTGGGCTCAGAGGGAGCTCCTCGCCTCGTCCTGGCGGGGGAAAGGCGCTGGGTGCCACTGCCTGAATCCCAGCGCTGGCTGCTGCCAGGAAGCAGGGAGGAATATGCTGATGCAGCAAATCCGAGCCCACTGCATCCACGTGGGAATCCACATCCAGGCTCAGCACTTTCTGGCATTCGCTGCGTGTGCTCTCAGCCGCCAGCTACGACTTCTCCCATCCTGCAATGAGTCAAAGCAGAGAATCGCCTAAAAATAGATTAACAAGGATCCCGGCAGAGAGCAAGGTGGAGGGGCTCTCCTGTTAACCAGCGCGTACCTGCACGTCTGCTTGCTTTAAAACTGCCTTTTCTACACTCTTCATCATGCTGGTACTGGGGAAAAGAAGTTGTTCTCAGTTTCTGGATAGTTACACGTATTTTTCTTTTCTCATGTGTTTTCACCTAGGTACAAATTAAATGGCAGTCATTTCATCTACTGTCAGCTTAAAGGAAATGGTGTTGAATGGAGTAAACTTCCAACTTGTGAATGTAAGATTAGTTCAACCTTACTTTTGATGCAGTAGGTCCTGCATCCTAATGTCTAATCTAAACCTGTTTCTGTGCTTTGTTTTTGTTGATGTTATGTGGCAGTTCTATCACCAACGCTGCAGCTGAGAAATGCCCATTTTGCTGCTGACACTGTATTTCAGCAGTTTTGTTCCCACAAGATCCACATATTTTCTCATGACCTAAGGTAGCAGTGAAAGGGGAGGGGATGAGATTTCCAGGACTCACAAGCCAGGACACGGCAAGTTGCCTGTTTATTTTTGTGACCCTTGGAGTGAGAGGGAGAAAGCCAGGACAACAGGAACTCTTCAGAAACAAAAGGGGGATGATGGAGACAGGAGTCAGGGCTAGTTGCCCATCTCCAGGTGTCCAAAAAGTCTATTCTCTTCAAGAATCTTTGGTGGACTCAAGAAACATTTTGCTTTTTCATTATTACTGAAGCTCTTAGCAATGCTCACGTTGACCTTCTTTCCTGCAGTAATTACCTGTTCGTCACCTCCTCGAATCAGCAAGGGAAAGCATGATGGAGAAGGTGTAGAAAAATTTGCATATAACTCAACGGTGACTTATATCTGCGACCCTGGCTTCCAGCTCCTTGGAAATGCCAGCATCCGTTGTACCAGCAGGGACAAAACAAACGGAGTCTGGAGCGGAGCCGTGCCTGAATGCAAAGGTGCTTTCACTGGAGTGTAGTATTATTTGAGTATTAATTGGGTTCAGTATTTATTACGAAAAATTTAGTATGCACCAGCTTAACGTACTGTGGTTGCCCAGTACAGGACATGTCAGGCATATGTCATATTGCAATTTTTAAGAGAAAAAAAAAATAAAATGCAGTGCCGCCAAAGAGAGTGAGGAATGAATGGTCTGTGCAAGAAAGGTGCAGTGCTCCGAGCAATACGTCCTCTTTATACCCTAGAGAAAAGAACAGCTGTCAAACTCGGAGCAAAAGAAAACGAAAGGAGTCCTCCTTCCCAGAGTGAGTTGAAATGGTTGTACATTAAGTCTCACGTTCCCCAACTTAATTTGCTCCTTCACCACTTTTCTATGAAAAAGCCGTTTGATGAATTTCACACCGGGATTTTCTTTCTTTTCAGATTCCCGTGGAAATGCCATCCAACCCCCTAAGAAGGCTTCCACGTGGGAAATGAAGCTCAAACTCTATAAAAAGTCACTCCAAAATACCATCTCCTTCTCTCCTTCTTTCTCCAGGACACCAGGTCAGTCCTGGGGGCTCATCTGGAGTTCAGGGGAACTCGTCAATGGGACTCCGTGATTACTCCTAGTCCTATAAACCTGGAGCTTTCATTTTTTTCACGTTTCTCTTCAGTGTCACGGAGCTGTGCTACCTCAGCATTCAGATTTGTTGTACCTTTGTACAAAACCCAAAACTACCATTCTCCTAGGACCAGCCAAGGATCCCTGTGTCCTCCAAAGTACGTGGGGATCTCTGGCATCCTCCCCCAAGCCAGCTGCTTTGAAAACATAAAACGGTCTAAAGTTGCATCATTTTGTGGAAGTGAGTGATTTTTTTTTTTGTCACATTCTTCTATAACTTTTCTCTGTGTAATTTATATCTTTTGCTGATCGGGCGTTTGGTTCAAAGCTCAAGTTTGACTGCACTGACCCCCTCCTCTTAAAAAAGCTTCATTTTGTATGACGTGTATTTTCATTTATCAATCGCTTCCTTGCCCTTGCGTTATTGTGGATTTTATTTAACTCATTTTTTGCCATACTGAAAAGCAAGAGAGAACTTTACACCACGTAGCCTTAAGGGGGCTTCTGTCCTTGCTGTCTGCACTAACGCTAACCTTGTTCCGCACCAGCGAGGTCGTGGGCTGCCAGGAGGAGCCGGACGTGGCAGAAGTGCTGCTACAACAGGTTCCCCATCCGTTGCAAAGGATTCTTTTACCCATAAGAAGGGTGAGTGTCCAGTTGTGTTGGAAAGAGCGTCTGGGTGGGAAACATAAGTGTGCAATTGTAAGTAATAAAGACAAAATACCCACCCAAGGGTCTCGCTGCCCAGCTGGAGACTGGATGAAAAGCGTTTCTCGAGCTTGCCCATCCCTGAGCCACGTCTCTTGGGATCACACCAGAAAATCTGTCACCCCTATTGTGATGGGGTTTGTGTGTGAACCCGCACAGCCCGGGGCCGTTACACGAATGAGACAAGGCTGGTGCTTAAGGCCGGATCCAGAAATGTCCCCGTGCAGATGCAGTGTGGCCGGGAGGGATTTTCCCCATTTCTGCATCATTTCTCAAAGGTGGGGTTTGTTCTGACCCGCTGGAACTGCTGGGGTGATGGCTGGGACCGAAACCCCAAGGTGTTTGTCTGGACTGTTAAAACATCAATCAGATAATCCCACTTGTGGGGTTAAAGGCAGGGTAAGGGGGCTGCACAGCTGGGCACTTGTGGAAGTGTCTGTAGGAAAGACAGAGATTTTCTCTCTTTCAGTAATTTCCTCCAAACATCCCGAATCCAGTTACTGATCTGACCGGCCTTTTTCAGGCTGGGAGTGGGGAGCTGCAGTTTCTCAGAACAACCCCCCCAGCCCTTCTGCAGAATTTCTGACACAGCCCAGCTATGTTACAACCTGTTTGACTCGGTGTTTCCACAACCGCACGTTTCTGTGTGTCCTAGCAATGCCAACCTGCTGCCATAACAATCCCTGTAAATACAGGCTCACAGGAAAGGCTGTAAAAGACCCAAATCTCTGCTGGGCTGAGCTGCTCCCTTAATTTACTGTGAATTTCTGGCTGTGCATGGTCCGGTTGCAGATACACCCATGTGAGCTGCCAGCAGAGTTGTGCTGAAAGCAAAATAGTGACTTCCCTGTCTTGCAAAGTTGTGAGCTCATTTCTTTAAGGAAGTCATAGCACTCCACATGCTAAATTGAATGTTGATCTTTGTATCTTCAGTACTTTAAGCGCTTTCTTTAGCAAGAGCTTTTTTTTTTTTTTTTTTTTTTTTGGTATCAGACAGACGTTCTTTGCAGTTTACATTTCTGTTCAGGCTACGTGAAAGATAAGAGCCACCAGTGGTCCGGGTACCTACTAATCTCGTACTGTAAAGGAGCTACTTCTGCTTTCCAGAGGAAGGAAGGCAGCTGTGCGAGGCTGCAGGCTGTGAGCACATCGGCAGTGCGGAGACACCGAGAAGTGACAGCCAAACACCCTCCACAGCGTCGCCAGACTGCAACAGAGAAACTGGAAATGTCAGGCTGATGTTGTCGGTTTCTTGCCGTCTTTGTCCCATACAGAATCCTAAAGCTCCCTTCCTGGGATTTTATTTACATTTAGTAATAAATGGTAATTGTTTATAAAGGGTAGCCTGTGAATTCAGCTGCCTTCTGTTCCCTTTTCATATTTTATGCTCTTTTCAGGAAGGTATCAGCTTTTAGGGGTATCTTGATGATGTTGAGATTTGCTGTTCAATCAGTTATCAGCACTCTACTTATTTCCTAAATGCCTCCTCTGCAAGTTTAACTTGGTTCTAAAAAAAAAAAAAAAGGGGGGAAAGAAAAAAGGAAAGAAAATCCATGCAGTAATGTCTGGGAGTGTGCCTGTTTCTAGTAAGTGGTCTAAAAAGAAAGCTGGAGCCATACGTATCTGCCTTAATCCTATTTAGCCATCCTGGTGTGGGGCTCTGCAGCCCCTCTGCTGCGGCTGCCCCCTCAGCCCGGGCAGTCCCCAAAGGCTTTGGGGGCTGTGGGTGACATTCCAGGCTGCTGCCCTGCCCGGGGGTGGCAGGAGCGGGCAGGGAGCAGAGGGCAGGTGTCTGTGGACAGAAATCCCCTGTTTTTGCTGAAAACCTCATGTTATCCCAGTCCCAGCCTGGCAGCGCAGGGGGCACAGCGCAGCCCGGGTCGGGCTCCCTTCTCTACGCACCCTCCCTTCCGCCCTTGCCGTCTGCTCGGCCCGATTTCTGCAGCACACAGAAGGGATGTCGGAGCGAGATAAAGCGAGTCGCCCTCGGCGGGTCCGGCTGAGCAGGCACAGACCCGCTATCGCTGGGCTCAGCTGCTGGGGCAGCTCCTGCCTGGGAGGGTTCGGTGCTCAGTCCGTTACGGGGGCGATAATGGGCAAAATGGGACAGCAAACGTGGGTGGCAGAGGGACGGGCTGGTCTGAGCCTGATGGTCTCAGCAGGTCCAGATGTCTCCTGCGTGGCCGCAGGAGGAGAGCAGCCTGGCTCAAGGGGTTAATCTGAACCCTGGTAACAAGGGAATTTCACCGAGTGGTTGGTTCTGACGTAGGAATGGAGCTGCTCCCCCAGGAGGCTCGACATTACAGAAACTCTGCCAAATACCTCTCAACCTCTCGCCATCCCGCGCTGAGGTCACTGCTCTAAGCCATTGCCAGAGAATTCCCCAGCATTTAAAGCACTTTTTTTTTCCTGTTAGCAATTTCCTTTTGTATTATGCAGCCACCATTCCAATTCAGACCACAGCTGACCAGTGACCTGTAAAAATACATGGCTGAGACCCCTCCATGGGATTTGCCAACACGTTCACAAGTAAGTATTTTAAAGCTGTACGTTATCCAGGCTGCTTGACTCCTCCCTTAAGAAAACACCTCTTGGCCTCATTGCAAATGCTTTTGCTCCATATGCTTGGAGCTAAAATTGTGTTGGAAAGGGAAATAAAGGAAGTAAAATAGGTAACTGAGTTTCTCAGTGGAAACATGACTTTTTCCTGGACAACAAAGGCAGACGGAGGGAGGCAGGAAGGCGCAGGCAGGCTGCTGCTGGCTGCCCTTTCCTCGGGGTGGGGTGATACATGTCCCTTACTGGCAGCGCTGCTCAGCAGAGCGGGAAGGGGCAGCAAATAGAGCCACAGCCGTTCCTGTGGCTCTTCCCGCGAGCCCAGGGATCCCAGAGCCGCTCTGCTTTCCCACACGGGCAGGGAGCCCAGGCAGATGGCTCCTGTGCCCAGCAGGGCCCGAGGACGTCCCTCAGCCTCTGCAGGCAGCACAGCGTCTCGTTCAGAGAGTTTTGTGTCTAACTGGGAGAGTTACAGTGGAAATGCTGGTATCCCCACTGTATTGTGCATAGGTGTTAACAGAAGCAGCTTTATTATTTTCATTATATTCATTTTCAGCAGCTTCAATGTGGGGCTGATTTACAGCTCTCTGGTCTCCCGTGCACTCCTCAGGCTGGAGGAAAGCCTCTTCCCTTCTTCTCTTCCCTTCTTCTCTTCCCTTCTTCTCTTCCCTTCTTCTCTTCCCTTCTTCTCTTCCCTTCTTCTCTTCCTTTCTCTTCTCACAAAATAACCTCTTTTCATGGAGGTCACTTCCTAGGGCTGGGCGGGTGATGTCTGAAGATGTTTTTTGGGGAGCTGGTGCCACTGAGCTGTGCTGTGCTGGGCTCCCTGGGCCAGATGCTGGTGGAGATGGCAGGAGGTACATGGAGATGCAGGTATTGTCCGCCCACGGAGCAGAGCCAGTGCTGGGGGCTGAACGGGACCTTCTCTGCCCCTCCGGGCTTTGGGGTGTGCTGCAGGGCTCGCAGCTGGAGCTGGCAGGACCCACCTGCTGCCCTTTTTGGTTTTGGATTGTTGGTTTTTTTTTTTCCTTTGGGACTTGGCCGCTTTGGAGAGAGGAGTGTCTTTACTGGAAGGTGCAGGGAGTGATTTGAAGGGGAGGCTGAGGCAGCGGGTGTGGGGAGGGCCCCCCGGCACCCCGCCGCATGCCAGGCGTGCCTGTGGGAGCGGACAGGAGCGGATCCCCGAGCCCACTCCCACTCCCGCTTCCAGCCCCAGATAAAAGACTTCCACCAGAAAACTTCCCGGAGCTGAGCCCGCAGGGAGGGGTGCGGGCCTGGGGGGCTTTTGGCTGTGGGTCCCGCAGCCGGGGAGTGGGGGGGACACACGCACAGCCGGCCGGCAGCCGCAATCCCCCCGCTCCCCTTCTCTCCACCCCCCTTCCCCCCCCCCCCCCCCCCCCGCTGCCCACGCGTGGCCGCGGCTCCCACCCCTGCTCTTGAGCAAGCCCTGGGAAGGGAAGGGCTGCGGGAGTGGCCCCGCTCGCCCGGGGGCGGCGGCGGAGGCAGGGAGCCCCCGGCTGCGGTCCCCGGGCGGGGGGGCGGGCGGTTGATCGGTCATCGGTGCCGGCTCCGCTCCGGGTCCCCACCGCTCCCGGTGCCGGCGCCCCGCCGCCGCGATGGGCTCCGGGCGCCGCCGATCGCTGCCGCCGCTGCTGCTGCTGCTGCTGCCTCTGCTGCCCGCGGCGTGGGGTGAGCCCTCGGGGAGGGATGGGGGTGATGGGGTGGGGGGTCTGTGTGGGGTGGGCTCCGTGCGGGGATGGGCTCCGTGTGCTCCGCTGCGCGTGCCTGGCGTGGGGTGCGTGTGCCGCACTTGCCTGCCGGCTCGGAGGGGCGTGCGGGCTGTGCCCCGCTCAGGGAGCTTCAGCAGAAGCCCCGCCAAAGCCGGGTTGATGTTCCTATAGGTGACTGTGGGCCACTGCCTGATATAAGCCACGCGGAGCCCCCGGAGGACACCAAACATCGGGAGAGCTTCAGCGTCGGCTACAAAGTCACCTACAGATGCGTTCAGGGCTACGTTAAACGGCCCTTGATGTCGGATACCGTGCAGTGCCTTGCCAACTCCCAGTGGTCCAGCCTCACGGAGTTCTGCGGCCGTAAGTATTTCACTTTCTCCGAAACGAGTTGCTTAGAGATGCGCGCCGCTTGGGAAAACATTTGCTGCTTTAGCAATCACTGTGTTAAGGGTTTCCCCATCCGAAGTGACACATCATCCAGTCGCTGGTCAGAGAATCTCTCACTGTCCCTTCTTCCTAACTCTGCGTAGCCCGTTGGAGCCCGGTGACGGTGTTTGTGTGTTAATAAAGATAAACCAATAGCTGGGGGAAGCAGAGGAAAGAGGGGCGGGAGTGTCGTGGCACAGCTGGCACAGCTGGCTGCCGACGCAGGAGTTAACGGAGGGGGAAGGATTGGCACCGGGAATTCGCCAACCTCTGCAGTGAGAACTGGCTGCACTTCCCCACCTCGGACCCCTCACCAAGGGAACGGGCAGGGGAGGCGAGCACTGCGCTGGTGAACGATTGACAGAGAGCAACTTTTAACATTTAAAGTCTTTTTCCATTAAATAGTCACCTAGGATATTTTTGAATTGCACAAATTACCCATCACCTCCTTAAGAATATTTGTGGTATCTACGTTTTTAGGGAGGGGCTTGTGCATCATCACTTGGATTTATGTTTATATGTATTTGAATGCAAAATATTGTTATTTTTGCTTTGTAACTGTACGCTTTTGGTTGTCTTTGTTGTTGCCAGGCAGCTGTCCCAGCCCGCTACGGGTGCCCTTCGCTAAAATATCAGAAGAAGATGAAACACAGAATTTTTATCCCGTTGATGTGACGGTGAGGTATATTTGTCGCCCGGGCTATAAGAATATCACGGACCAGCTCCCCACCAGCACTTGTCGTGACAATTTAACGTGGTCAGAAGTTCCCAAGCTATGTCAGAGTGAGTGTCTCACGTCGTTTCATCTTCCCCAACGTCCTCCCGCAGCTGCACCCGCAGCGCTGTGTTCCCAGTGCCGCCTCTGATTTGTATTTTAGGATTGCTTTTCTTTAATGGCATTTAGCATAAAATACCACCAGATGCCTGGTTTGGCATTGCCACACTGTCACAAAAAGTACGGCTGTGGGTTTTTTTCCCTGTCCTTGTAGTGTCCTAAGGATAATCTTGTTCTTTTTTAGGGAAATCTTGTGGAATTCCAGCAAATCCAGAACACGGCAAAGTTATTACAAATGATTATCTGTTTGGTGCAAAAGCAGAGGTAGTTTGTGATCGTGGGTGAGTGTGAAGCCAGCGGCCCACGGCCTCCCAGTTGCCTGGCCAGACTGCAACTGGGATGCACTGGTGTGTGAGCCGGGACAAGGGGCTCTGGCTGTCGAGTCCTTGGTACCTCTCTGGGGTGACATGTTCTTGGTCGGTGACAACCAACAGATTTGTTGGTGTGGCTTTTCCCCCGGCAGGTACACGTTAAAGGGAGCGTCGCGTCACGTCTCGTGTTCCCTAATGGGAGCTGAAGTCGCCTGGAGTCAAATCCCAGCTTGTCACGGTGAGTGAGGTTCTCCAGCGCTGGACTGGGAATAGCAAACATTCCAGCTCAGAAATACCGAATCGTGTGTTGATTTTACTAAGTTCGGACCGGGGAGTGTCTCTGGGAAGGAGACAGCGGGCGTGATGAACGCAGGGACTCGCCACTAGCATCGCCGCTGCCTTCTGCCCTAAAGACTGGCAGAAATGAGTGACCCAGTGGCCTCGGTGTCCCTGCGCGCTGCGGCTGGCCCTGGGCATGCGGGACGGCAGGCGGGCAGCACCTAAAAGTAACTGCGTGGCGAGAGGGTGGCCAGTGCTCCCATTTCAGCCCCTGCTCCCGCGACTGGTGCAATGCCAGCCTGTGAGCATCCCAGGTGCCACCTCCCGAACCCTTTTCTTCTTCTCCCCCAGCTGTTTCTTGTCCTCCGCCTCCAGCGATTCCCAATGGGAAGCACAACGGTACCGGTACGGAGGAGTTCCTGTACGACTCAGTTGTGACCTACACCTGTGACCCTGGGCTCCGGCTGGCAGGGAACGAGTCTCTCCGTTGTACAACGGAGAACAGCGTCAGCGGCGTCTGGAGCGAGTCTCCTCCCGAGTGCAGGGGTGAGCCTTGCTGGATAATTACCCTGTTCTCGAGGAGCTTTTCTTGCTGTGCAGTTAATTAGTCCTAATTCCTTTCACTTATAAAGGGAAGGGCCCCGGTCTGGCCGGGCATTCCTGTTGGGTTTGGTTCCAGCGCTCGGCAGGGGTGGTCAGCAGGTCTCTGCTTTGCAGGGTGCCAAGGTCCACTGAAGAACAACATGAGCACGGCCATATCCGCTTTTACATTTTCCCTTTTACGAGGAAGAGGCAGAATTTTATTAAACAGTGAGCGAAGTGTTTCAGGAACTTCAAAGCTGATGGCCTAAGCCCCAGGATGGGTTTCTATCTAGTGCCCAACGACACCCAGGCAGTAACACCAAGTGGGGCAGCAGACTCCCCTCCGCCCCTGTGTCACCAGGAGGTCCCTGGGTGACTCTTCCGCAGCTCTTGCTGTTGTAGCCGCAGATGCACAGGTCAGAAGCCACCTGCCTGTGCTACGTTTAGTCCTTTCTGAAGGCTTTTATACATTAAGTATAAATGGGGAATTATCTAAAAACTAATTGTGAGTGATTTTCCTTATTTTTTTTCTCTCTGTAGTTAGCGCTACAGCAGCGACAAACCAAACAGAACCCTCGGAAGATAAAATAGCAGAGAATCCTAACTGGCTAGGTAAGAGCTCAGGAGAGGCTTTCTGCCTCTGGGTCATTTTAATTGCAGTAATTGCACCCACGTCAGGCGCCTGTCACTCTACTTTCTGTTGCATTTCTGCTCTCATTGTGCTCTTCATTCCTTTTGGGGGGTACATCTTCCAGTTTCTAAGGGGTTCACACTGGCTCGTTCCCTGCTCTGATCCCCTTGTCTCCCAGCTGAGTGACTCCTTAGTGACATGATACAGGGTGGGATTTTTAGTGCTTGAATCTCCCTCCCTGCAGCCGAGCACCTCCGCAGAAACCACTGACGTTGTCCTGGCTGTTTGGATATTGCTGAGGATGGAGGTAGCATGGAGCTACGGTCCTCAGCTCTGTCAGTGGAGAGAGGTGGGGTGAGGGACTCAAAAGGAGCATAATGATGTGTGTAGCAGTTCGCGACACACTGTTTTATAGCGTTTTGTCTTCTCAGCATTTTTATGGTTACCTGAGTTTGAATAATATTTTACGGTGGGCACAGGTCCAGGACCTTCCCTGTTTAGTTATCGCCATTACTGGCTTTGTTTTTTTAACATCTGTTTCCTTATTTTCTTCTCTAGCGACTATCCTCATCCCTAGTTGCATCGGTAAGTAGTTTAAAATTGAAAATATGCTTTCCTAACGCAAAGCTGTTATTTGCTGTTAAATACCCTGAGTCAGTGGTTTTGGTTTATTCCTTTTCCTGCCCCTCGTACTGAGTGTCAGGGTTCCGGGGGTCCCTGCTGCATTGCGAGCAGTGGATGAGTTGGCTGCGTCTTAGTATAAAACATGATATCAGCTGGGGGTGAAATGAAAGAAGCCAAAGAAGCCCCTGTAAGAAGCCAACCAAAAACTGTACCTTCTGTCACTCTTTAATTGATAAAGTTGCTCTAAAAGGCCTTGGCAGGCACTGAAAGAGAAGAGACTGGAACATCCTTGTTGCAAAAGAGACCAAGTACTGAAAATGGTGAACGTGCTCAAAATAAATACAAAATAAACAGGTGGTGTCTATAAAAGCAGTAAATAAATGAGGATCCCACCCTTAAGATCAGCATGGACCACACGTAGCCGTTTCTGTGCTGTCTTTGCGTTATTCTGGCTGAGAGGGAGCCTCGGGGGGGTGATGGGCAGCCCCAGAGCAGAGAATTTTCCTGCCGGTCTTTTACCAAGCTGCAGTATTTCACTTCAATTACGTACCAAACTTGTTGTTTATTTTTAAAATTTTTCTTCTTTCTTTGTGAGCTCTCCTGGTAGTCCTTGGAATTCTAGCTGTGCTCATCTGGAGGTGGAAAGACAATAAAACGCAGTAAGTGAGCCTAAGCTGCCCCTCCCCAGTCATAACTTCCCCAGGGATAACCAGGGATTTCCTTTTAAGCTCTGAGTGATAGCAATTACCTTCAGCGCGTATTTGCATGGTTAATGCTATCGGTCCATGTTGCTAAGGTGCTTTTTATTCCATGAATTGTCTCCTTTCTGTCTCTTCAGCTCTTTCAACATGCCTTTACAAAAGCAGAAGACGAAGGGAAGGGATCCACCGATGCACCCAAAGGTAACGGGTGAGGAGAAGCAGCCCGTGCCGTGGCATTCCTATTTTTGGTAAGTTTGCTTGTCCACCTGCCCCAAGCCTCGCGCTGCTCTTCTGACCCTACCCACGGATCTCACCAGCGTTATTTCTAGCTAGACCCCTTGCCGAGCCTCACCAGTGGCCAGCGCTGCACATCTTTGTGCCGTTTTTGACTCTAAAACACCAACACCTCTGTCTCTGCCATGAGCACACCGCTCGCCGCAGAGGCGATGGCTGCTTCACGGAGGGATTCCCCCCTCCTCTCTCTCGCCCGCAGCCACACGACCAGTTGCCACGTGTGTCCCACCTGTGAAGAAGGGCTCCACGCCGCCCTGGCCCCCCACGCCGAGCCTGCGCCCCGCGGCTGTGCCACCTGCGAGGAGTGGTTGGGTGCCCAGCCCCACGCACCCCGCTCCTACTCCGTCGCCAGCATCGGCAGCGGGGACGGCCGGAGCCCCGCGGGCACGAGGTACCACCACTGACCGGGCTCCTGCTGCCCTCGCACGGGTCCATGTACCGGGGGAAAGGGGCACTTCTTGTCGGGGGGAAAAAGCATCTGGCTGGTAGGGTGAAGGGGGCGGATTCTGCTCCTCTGCTCTGTGGAGACACCAACATCAGAAGGACATGGACCTGTTGGTGCAGGTCCAGAGGAGGCCACAGAGATGCTGGGAGGGCTGGGGCCCCTCTGCTGTGAGGACAGGCTGAGAGAATTGGGGGGATCCAGCCTGGAGAAGGCTCCAGGGAGATCTTAGAGCCCCTTCCAGTCCCTAAAGGGGCTCCAGGAAAGCTGGGGAGGGACTCTGGATCAGGGAGGGGAGCCATAGGAGGAGGGGGAAGGGTTTGACACTGAAAGAGGGGAGATGGAGATGAGATGTGGGGAAGAAATTCTTTGCTGTGAGGGTGGTGAGAGCCTGGCCCAGGTTGCCCAGAGAAGCTGTGGCTGCCCCATCCCTGGAGGGGTTCAAGGCCAAGTTGGAGGGGGCTTGGAGCAACCTGGTCTGGTGGGAGGTGTCCCTGCCCAGGGCAGGGGGTGGGACTCAAATGATCTTCAAGGTCCCTTCCAACCCAAACCATCCTATGATTCTACAATGATGATTCTATGATCTTTACATGGATAGAGCAGATTTAGCAGTTTGAATTCCTTTGATTCCTTGAAGTCCAGTTTTAGCAGTAGAAAGTATTTGCTATTTAGAATGAAGTGGTTCTGTAGGGAGTAGTCATTCTCAGAAAGCCATGCGTTCAGGCGGCTTCAGGCCGTTCTCTCTCTCTCTCTGTGTTCAGCTCTCCTCCCAAAACTGCAGATGTGCTGATGGGTGAGGATGCAGGAGAAGCTGCTCCGGAGCAGAGCGATGCCGAGCAACCCATGGACCATGAAAGGTCTGTCTTCTGTCTTCCACTTAAAAATACACAGATGCCACAGTGAGCTTGAGTAAAAAATCGTGTCAGATTAGAGTAGAACTGTATTTATTCGAGTAGAAAATAAGGGTATTCTGCACCTCCTTGTTTCTTCCAATTATTTATTGATACTGTGCTGAGTATTACTGCATTGTGTTCAGAAGAGGGGTAGAAACGTATGTTTTAGCAAAGTGAGGGAGGTTTGTGCCTGGAGCTCCACAACCCGAGGCAGGTTTCCATCCCGCTTGGGATGGTTTCTCTGTACCGGGGAGGCTGGAGGGGCCCAACTTGATTTTTAAGCCTCCCTGGAGAGACTCAACACACGTCCTCAATGGTGCTTCTCTGCAGCAGCCACCACTGCCCCGTCTGTGAGGACTGGCTGCGCGCACACCTTGGCCCGTGGGAAAGGGGTCCCGCAGCACCCGGGGAGCAGGCGGGGGGTCCCCACCAGCAGGACGAGGGGTGAGTACGGTGCGGCCGGGGCAGGCAGCTCCCCACAGCAGCGGGTACCACAGCCCAGCACCCTCAAAAACGGGAGTTAACCGCTTAAATGATGGGGGGGGGGAGGAGGGGTGCGTAATGTTGGTGCCTGCTCACAGAGAGGGGTGAAACTGGTGGGAGGGTTATTTGGACAACGCTGCTGTGGTTTCCCCGGGTGTCTCTGAAGCAGCTTGTGCTCCTCAGCCGTCCTCACTTGGCTCTGCCTCCTGTCTTCTTTGATGAAGCCCTGGTTTTAGTTGAGCAGCAAAGAGCCTGCTGCTGTATGAGCCCCAGCAGCGCGGACCTTCTGTTCACGCCGCTGCCGGGTGCTTTTTCCACCTCTAGGCATTGGTTTGGGGCAGAGCAGGGACAAGGTCAGACGAGTGATGCTGGATCTCACTGATCTTTCGACACCTGCCTGTCTTGTGCTCTCTCAAGCCCACAAAGCTTCCTTAACAGAGTCATCACTGACGGAGGCAAATTTGAATAAATATTTCATTAAAATAAACATGGTTTGAGGTGTGCTTCCGCCTGTACAAAATACTCAGGAGCTTCTTTTGTAAGCAGGAACAGTCATTTATTTCACGCTGTTCCGCCTGCTATTAGCCCTAGCCCTGGAAGAGCCATTTCAGTTCTGCACTCATGAATCACTACTTGTTTGAGTTTAAAAAGTTAATACCTTTGAAATTGTTAATGACGACGGGCCCTGACATCAGCCCGTCGGGGCTCACCCTTGGCTCTCTCTCCGCAGCCCGCAGGGTCCCGTCTGCCCTCCCTGCGCCGACCGCCTGCACCTCGCCCTTGTCCACAGCGACACGGCGCGCTGCCCCGTCTGTCCCCTGGCCGGGGAGGGGACCCCGGCTCACCTCGTCCCCCACCGCACCCCCGGCTGCCACATCTGCCCCATCTGCGCGGCGCCCACCCACTCACACCTCTGCCAGCCCCGGCGCCAGGCACCCGACGGTAGGGACCTGCGCGGGGACACCCCAAAACCCCGCCGAGGTGACCTGGGGGACCAAGGTGCCACCAACCAGCGGCTGCAAAGGGCATCCCTCCCAAGGGCCAGGGCTGCAGCACGCGGCATCTAACCCTAATTAACTGCTCGTTTTCCCCTGTTGCAGGATAAATGCCGACGGCGGTTGGAGGGAAGGGGGAGTTCCCACACTGACTCCTGACGCTGTCGGGAATGAAGCTTTAAGTGCAACAAGGCAACCTGGAGTCAAGTGCCTGACTTCACAACCGGGAATTTCTCTGTAAAGAAGCAGGAAAATCAAACATATTTCAAAGCCAGCCCCACGTTGGTTAAATGCTTAGTTTTCTTTTTGTTTATTTTAGTATGAAAAAATCTATTTTTGCAGCTCTTGAAGTGAGGCTTCTAAAATCCAGTAAACGTTTCTTTCCAGTAGGAAAATAATTTCATAGGAAACACCCTATTTGTGCACATTCTTGCAAGATTTACTTGTATTTTTTAAACTACTTTTCTACTGAGGTTCATTTCCTAGTGTGCAGATAGGAGTGTGAAAACGACAGTATTTACAGCAAAACTGTTTTGTAAATAAAAGGAGTATCAAATAAGCAATCTAGTGTCCTGTCTTGGGGTTGTTTTTTGTTTGGGTTTTTTTTTTCATATTTACTAATCAAACCTTCTCACAGAGCACTTTAAATGATTTTGCAGGCTCATTCTTTGCCGGATGTAATTTGCTGCTCAGGTAATTGCTGCTGCTCAGATAATTGCTGCTGTAGCAGCATCCCTGGCCTTTCCTGGGAACTGCGATGACGGAGGCAAAGCGTCACTGCGGGAGCGGAGCCCGTTTCCAGCCCGGGCAGTATCGGGGAAGGTGGGTGCTCCTCTCCAGGTATAACCTTCCTTCTCTTGGCCGATCCCGGCTATTCCTGCACCGGTTGCATTCTCTACCCCAAAAACCAGGCTGCAGCTCCGAGGATTAAACCAATTGCTCCCTGCCTGGCGTTTGCTGGCTCGTACTCCGTGCTTTGTGGTGACATGGGGACAAAATGAACGGCGGTAATACAGAAGGTGTAAAAATTGCCTTTCCGGGTTACTGGCGTTTGCCAAGAGATGGAGTTCAGTGGTGTTCCGGCAAGAGAGGGGCAGTGCCACAGGTAGGACAGAAAGGTGCCACCCAGTTCCCTGACTCTGCAATTGTATTTGTTACTGAACTGGGACACAGGACATTTCTGCGGGCTCATGCTGACGGCTGCGATCCTGATAATGCTTTGAGGAAGAGGAGGCAATGCCCGTCTGAACACCTGAGCTGCCGTCCCTCACGGTCCTCCTTTGGTCATTCCTTCGAGCAGGGGGCTGGAGGCTGTTCCCGGGGTGCCCAGGTAACCCCCCTCCCGGGCATGCCCCAAACCTCACCGAGCTGACGCAGAGGGAGGGGTGCAATGACGAGAAGACGAGGCCACGGTGCCACCCAGGTGTGGCAGGAGGACAAAGTCTCATCTCTTCACGGGAAATGGCCTTGAGCTGAGGACCGTGGGCAGGGCGACGGGGATGGACCAACGGCGGACGGGATCCCCGGCCGGGCAGACACTCCCACGGATAAATCACGGAGGTTGTGTCCCGCGTTACTCACCTCCCGGGTGAAGCCCGTCTGTGTCGGCGGGGCAGGAGGGGGCCGGTGGGGAAACAGGGGGCAGAACCCGGTTCTGGCCGTTCCCCGGTTGTGGCGGCATCGTTTCCTACCGGACAGGGGAGAAACGCCGTGGGAACGGCCGCGGGGGTCCCCGTCCCGTTTCCTACAACAGCCGGAGGGAAAGAAACCCAACCTACGCCGGTCGGGCTGCAGCGGTGACACAAGTCCGGGAACACCCCCCCGGCACCGGAAGGGGCCGAGCGCCGCGCTCCGCATCCCTACGCGCCGGCCCGCGGAGCCGGGAGCGGGACTAGCCATGGGGCTACGGTGGCTCTGCGCGGTGCTGCTGGCGTTGCCCGGCGTTGCCTGGGGTGAGCGGGGCCACGGGGGGAGAGAGGGGCTGCGTGGGGATGGGGTTCCCCGGGGATGGGGAGGCGTGGGAAAAGGGGGATGGGGAGGCGCGGGGAAGGGATAAGGTGAGTTCTTCCCCCCCTTCTCCCTTCATCCTTCCCCCCCCCTTCTCCCTTCATCCTCCTCCCCCCCTTCTCCCTTCATCCTTCCCCCCCCCCTTCTCCCTTCATCCTCCTCCCCCCCTTCTCCCTTCATCCTTCCCCCCCCTTCTCCCTTCATCCTTCCCCCCCCCTTCTCCCTTCATCCTTCCCCCCCCCTTCTCCCTTCATCCTCCTCCCCCCCTTCTCCCTTCATCCTCCTCCCCCCCTTCTCCCTTCATCCTCCTCCCCCCCTTCTCCCTTCATCCTCCTCCCCCCCTTCTCCCTTCATCCTCCTCCCCCCCTTCTCCCTTCATCCTCCTCCCCCCTGCCCGCAGGTGACTGCCCGCCGCCGCCGAGGTTTGTCTTTGCGGAACCTTCCGGGCCCCTGAAGGATTCCTACGCCGAGGGGGACAGGGTGAGGTACAGGTGCCGCCCGGGGTACACGGTAGCTGCGTCCAAGCTCCCCGAGATCACCTGCGAGGCTGGCTCCCGCTGGTCGGAGAACCCCGACTTCTGCATCGGTGGGTTCCCCAAATGGCGGGCTCCTGGGATCAGAGAGGGGGGTTGTACGGGGGGAGGGGAGGGGGTAGGTGCCTTCTGCTGCACCCCAGACCCCGCTCGCGATTCAGCCCCCCTGAGAAGGATGCACCCCGGGTTGTTGTTTTAGGGCAGCTGAGAATAAGCTCTTGGCCTTCCTGGGGCTCCCCTTTCTGCTGAGAAATGCTGATCTCGTCAGCTTCCTTTCTCAGTAAGCATATTAACTTTGGCTTTTTTAATTTTTCCTTAGCTTTATTTGTGCTTTTTATTTCTGTTTTAACTTTCAATTCCTTGGATGTTAATAGGGGTCTTGTGTCTTTTCTGAAAGTGCCGGTACCTGCTCATGGGGCCGTTAGATGCCCGAGAAGTGGTCAGGGAGTCTGTAACGACACTGACCAGCACTGTCACCTGCACTTCATTATCGTGCTGGGAAATAAAACTAACGCTGGGCACTTGCCCTTCACAGGAAAGTCATGCGGAGAACCAGAGATCCCGAATGGAAACTTTGAGTACTCGACCGACCTCCGGTTCGGGGCGACAGTAAATTTCACCTGTAACGAGGGGTAAGTGTTGGCCCAGGCTGGGAAACGGCACCCGTGGGCGACTCGGAGGCTTTCAGTGTCTGGGGACAGTTTCCTTGGCAAGCAGAGGCACAGCAGGAGGGGTCTGGAGCAGGGAGCCACGGGGTCGGGCTCTCTCCTGCCCGTGCTGTCAAAAGAGATTATCCCTGGGGATGAGAGCATGGTCCTTGCAGATTGATTTTTGCTGCTTTGCAAAGAATTTTATTCCTTTCCTGTTGGTGCTCATTAGTAACTCAGTGTTTGCTGTTTTGCTGTGGGTCTGGCTGCCCGTGTCTCTGTTAGAGGGTCTCGGGAAGAGGGGGCTGCGGTGTCCTGGGGGTGCCGGGAGCAGGGGGGAGAGGGAAAGAGAGCGGGTTAAGGCAGGTCAGTCACTCCTAGCTCTGCTCGGAAAAGAAGTTGCTATTTTGATCCACCACTGCCCAGCCGGGGGCTGAACAGACTCGGGGAGGAAGGAGGGGGTGCCATCTGGCTTCCGCTCCTGTGAGCTTGTATCCACCCACTGCAAGTATGAAGTTTCCTCTGACTGCATCATATATTGCATTTTTTAGGTATTGAGAAAATCATATTTTAGAGGAGGGCTAGCTGGTTTTCCCCTAGGGTTCAGCTCCTCCAGAGAGTACCACTAGAAACTGTACAACTTTCTGAATTCCCCAAGTATTTTTTCCATTTTTTTCAAAGCGATTCAACCTTTTCTTTTCTTAGGTACCGATTAGTTGGGGCGCCGTCTTCACAATGTGTACTTAAAGGCAATGACGTTTACTGGAAAGAAATTCCACGCTGTGACAGTAAGCAGATCTTAAATGTTTTGCGTACATCCCTTTCTCGAAGCTGTTGCCCTGTATCTGGTAGTTTGGGGAAGGGCAGGGGGATACTCTCTTCTTGGCACCTAATGCAAATTCCATTAGCCTTTAATGAGACCGACTCCTTACCTCTACCCCAAACAAGCTCCCTGGCTGGAGCTGGGGATGAAAATTAAATGCTAAGGAGGGATCTGTGGATGTTGGCAGCAGCTCTATCCTTGGATCTGGGAGCTCTCTGCCCTGCTGGTGCGGATCCAGCGTCGCTCACCATGTGTTTTCCATCAGACAGATGTTGCTGGATTTTTTTACCCACAGCTGCGCTCGACCGGGACTGGGAAGCCTTCAGACATGACTGCACCTCCAAACTCTTAATTTTCAAAGGAGAAATGAATTCTAAGAGTTTTGTTGGTGCTATTTGGGGTTTTTTAGGGTCCTGTGGAATGGGCCTGGACCTGCTCTGGCAGGGGGTTGGACTAGATGATCTCCAGAGGTCCCTTCCAACCCCATAGCATTCTGTGATTCTGTGATCAGCTGCTGATAGTTGAGATGGTTTGCTGCTGCTGTAATGTATTCTGGGCTCAGCCTCGTTAGCGTAACGAAGGTAGGAAATGCCAACACTGGTAGGTGAGGGTCGGTCCCACACTGCTTGGTGAGACCATGTTTATTGCCTCTTCTGCAGTGTCTCCTCTTGGACAATAGATGTTTTGCTGTTTTACCATTTATCCATTAAAAAAAAAACTGGAAAACATTTGGAATTTAAAGATGCATTCAAGACTTTAGGTTGAGATGATTGCTTTAGGGCTGCTTCCCAGCTTTTTCTTTGGCTTTCATTACTTTTTTTTGTTTGGGATTTTTTTTGTGGTTGGTTTGTGTTGTGGTGTTGTGTTTTTGGTTGTTTTTTTTTTTTTAGCAGCTAGGCCTCAGTTTTGCATTTGATGGAAATGTTCTTGCATTTTCTTGCTGTTGTTTTTCCATGCAGTTATTCCCTGTCCACCACCTCCGGAGATTGAGAACGGGCAGATCATTAACGGGCACACAGACTTTGTCTTTGGCATGGTTGTAACTTACAGCTGTAACAAAAACTTTGCTCTTATTGGAGATGATAAGATTCACTGTACGATGGACGATAACCTCGAGGGAAAATGGAGCGGTCCAGCCCCTGAGTGCAAAGGTGAATGCCTCCTTTCTCTCCTTATTCTTTTGCCTTTGTTTCTCATCCCTCTCCTGACGGGCTGCCAAACATGAGGGGGTTGATTTGAGTCTAAAATGGTGTCGCTGCCCGGCTTTTCCTTCTTGTAATGAATATTCTTACCATCTTATCTTCACTTCCAGTGGTCAAATGTGAAAATCCGGAAGTGAAGAACGGGAGAAAGTTGTCTGGCTTTGGCACTGATCACACCTATAAAAATACAGTGACCTTTGAGTGTGATCCTGGTCACGTATTGAATGGTAGTAGCGTAGTTACTTGTGAAGCAGACAGTACCTGGAAGCCACCTCTGCCAACGTGTGACCCAGGTGAGTACAAACAAATGTACTTCCTTGAGCAATTCTACTGAAGAAGGTGTAAGAGCTGTTGGGCAGGTCAGCACCCCAGCCTTGGGCACTGGTAGCCATGCCGTGCCAGATCATGCTGGTTTGGGTCCTCGGTGTGGCACCCCAGGCCAGTTAGATATTTATAGCTGAAGCAATTTATTTGTGAACAGCAAATGATCCAAAAGTGCACTGAAAGGGGAGACAAAATTGCCTTCTACCCCCGAGAGACTGCTTCACCAGCTTCCAAAGCTGTTGGGGATGTTGGCTTCTGAGCTGAGCCGAGTTGGGGTCCCACAGGTCGGGTTGGTGGCCAGCGATGGAGCGTCTCTGGGGCAGAGATGTGACCCATTCTCCATCTTTTTCTCCCGTGAAGCAAGCTGTGATACAGGCTTCTGTTTGCTAAGTGGGTTGGATGCAACCTGTGTCCCAGCCGGTGACATCCAGCCAGGTTAAGATGCTGTGTGCCCCACAGCAGGGAGCTCTCTGGTGTTACTGCAGACCCTTTGGGTCCCCTTCCATGACTAACCTTGCCTTTGTCTCCCATTGTTAGTCTACTGCGGTCCTGCTCCGCGCTTCCCTTTCGCTGAGCTAATGGGGTCTGCGGGTGACAGATACCCTGCTGAAACGAAGCTGACGTATCGCTGTAAACCGGGCTACACTGCAGCAAAGGGGAAGTCCTCTGTTGTCACCTGCCTGATTGATGCAACTTGGTCTGCAGACTCAGACTTCTGCACACGTGAGTGTCTCTGCTCCTCTCCTGCCTTGACGGACCGTGCGAGTGACCTGCACACGCTTCAGAGGTTACTCTGAAATGTGGGTCGTGCCCATCTCGGGGTTTTTGAAGTAATTCCCATGCTGCTTTCTTTTCCTCCAGGGCAGCAATGTTCTCCTCCCAGGATAGAGAACGGGGATGTGATCGCAGACAATTTCCTGTTTGAGACCGTTGTGACATTCACCTGCCATCCCGGGTGAGTGGATCCCTGCTTAAATGGGACCGACTTGGGGGTCAGACGATGGGGATCACAGGCAGTAACATCTGCCCCCGCTCCCCCCCCGGGTTTTCCAGTGCAATCTCCAGTGAAACCAGGTATTATCACAGAATCACAGAATGATATGGGGTTGGAAGGGACCTCTGGAGATCATCTAGTCCAAGCCCCTGCCAAAGCAGGTCCACCCAGAGCAGGTCCCACAGGAACGTGTCCAGGTGGGGTTTGAATGCCTCCAGAGATGGAGACTCCACCACCTCTCTGGGCAGCCTCTTCCAGGGCTCTGCCACCCTCACAGGAAAGAAGTTCCTCCTCATGTTTAGGTGGAACTTCTATTGTTCAAGTTTGTGCCCATTCCCTCTTGTCCTGTCCCTGGGCACCACTGAAAAAAGACTGGCCCCATCCTCCTGACACCCACCCTTTAAGTATTTATAACATTGATCAGATCCCCCCTCAGTCTTCTCTTCTCCAGACTAAAAAGACCCAAGTCCCTCAGCCTTTCCTCGTAAGAGAGATGCTCCAGGCCCCTCATCATCTTTGTAGCCCTGATTTAGCCAGAGATTACGTCCCCAGTGAGATGAGCACATGGCAACACACGTGTGCTCGGTGATGCAGTGAGCGGCTTCAGTTCCGCTCTTATTAGTGCCCTTATTTAGTGGCTTTGGTGTGGGCAGATCCCATGTCATGGCAGGGACAGCTTCTGGTTAACAACTCGCCTGCGTGCGGTGGTGGGGAGGCGGGGAAAGAACCCTTTCTGGGTTGTCTTCTGGAAAGTACTGAACTTCTTCTCTTTCTTTAGGTATGAATTAAAGAAGTCATCTGCCAAATGTGTGGTATCAGGAAACGGAGTCGACTGGGATACGGCACCTCCCTACTGTGAAAGTAAGAGGGAAAATCCCTGCGCAGAGCCATTAAGATAAGGCTGCCTTGCTGGTGGGCTCGGGCTGCTCTTACTTGTATTTCCTAACTCAATCAACTGTAAAATTAATGATTTCAGTACTAACTCATGCTGTGAGGCCTTAGGTGTGATACTCTCATACAATTCAGAAATTTTGCTGGCAAAGTGGAAGAAGTGAGGGAAAGGCAGAAATGATAGGGGGAAAAAAAAAAAAAACAGTCACAGGAGGAAAGTTTTCTTTCTTTAATTACCAGGAAAAGATGAAGATAATTGGATAGTAGAACTGAGTCCACTCAATGTAGTATAACGTTGAAAGGGGGATTTATGAAGTCAGTGTATAGTGTTATGTGAAGGTAGAAATGGCTGAAACATTTCTTTTAGCCTCATTAGGCACTGCTGGGGGGGACACCCCGGAGCTGTGGCCAACGGGCAGTAACTCAGGTCCAGCACAAAGCAGGAAAACTCAAAGTTATTTTCAGTTGCTGCTAGAGGCTCGGCGTTTGGCTGCACCTCCTTCTCCCCGTACGCCTCTTCACCTTTTCAGTTAGGAGAGGTCCTCAGACACTCTTGCTGGTGTTCCTCCCCTAGGACAGCGCCCAGACGGTCTCTGTGAGGAGCCCCCCACGATTGACAATGGGGTACACAACGGCACCAAGGGCACCGACTTTGTCCATGGCTCCGTTGTGGTTTATAAATGCAGGGATGGCTTCACCCTTGCTGGAGCCGCCTCTATTCACTGCATCGTGGATCATCAACACCACGGAGTCTGGAGCAAGCCTACTCCTGAATGCAAAAGAGATGATGGTCCTGTGGAACATGTTCTCTGTGGAAAACCACCTACAATTGACAATGGGGTACACAACGGCACCAAGAGCACAACATTTGCCCATGGCTCTGTTGTGGTTTATAAATGCAGGGATGGCTTCACCCTTGCTGGAGCCGCCTTTCTTCAGTGTATGGCAGGAGATCAGGCCCAGGGAGTCTGGAGCAAGCCCACTCCTGAATGCAGAGGTAACTCTCCTGCATCTGTCTTGCTGCTTCCTCTCTGTTCCTTCCTCTGTGAATCCTCAAATCAGCTCATTCTGCTAATAAGCCTTCGATGCTTCCTGAAATAGCTTCTGTTAAAATCTAGTGCCAAAAGAGGCTTTAGGTTGCGGCACAGACTCGCAGGCGGTGGAAATGTGTCCTGGTAAATACATCTGAATTTTAACAGATAAATGTGTGTGGAGCTGGGCTGAGCATGTTGACCCAAAGCAGGGATCCCCTTCTGTGTGTGGCTTGAATTGTCTCCTGTGTGCATTGGCTCCGAGTTGAGATGCTGCATGTTGTGTGGTTTGATGAATTACTGCGCTGAACCCCGAGTTTCACATTTCAACTCTCTTCCTTTCCAGGTGGAGCGAACATCATCATTGTCGGTAAGTAAAACATATTCCTGAGCCCCCGTACCATGCTCTCGCCTATTGTCGTGTTATTGGCTCCTGTGTGTTCTGCCTGAAATAAGCTTCAAAGCCATCCACCACGGTCTGTCGTCAGATTTATATTTTTTTCTTGCTTTAAGATGATGCTGTGAAAAGGTTGGGGGGGGAAAAGGGCACCAGGGAGGGAGAAGACAGTTAGATCTGGTTGGAGTGAAGACTTAAGCTTCTTATTTGTCTCTTGTAGGAATCTTCCCCCTCCTCCTGGCGATGCTGGTTATGAACATCTAGATTGGGGAACGGGGAGGCACCTGCAGACCTGTTGGACTTGATCACACTGACCCGATCCCAGAGCACTGCTTCTGTCTCCTGTGAAATTGGCCTTGAAGCAGCGACAACTGCCCTTGGATGACAAAGCACTTGCACTTCGGGCTGCGGCTGCGACTTGCGACGGGCCCAGCAGCCCGTGCACGGGGCTTGGCGGCTCTCTGCCACCCCCGGGGGAAGATGACCTGAAGATGCTCTTCACAAGTCAACCGCTGTTATCCCCGTGTTGGGTCGCAATGATGCCAATAGACCTTCGTGCTGCAATAAAGTAGGCTCGAGAAAATCCTACGTTTCGGGTACCTCCCCACCTCCAGCTTCTCAGCCCCACTAAAGTCATGTTCTGCCTGGTCCTGATCAGGAGTCAGGGGTTTCCTAAGCGTCCTGAGGTGGAAAGCGGTGCTGCTGCCGACAGGATTAATGGTGAATGTCTTTGTGTGAGTGATATTCACTTGAAAAAATGAAGTTCGATACAAACAGGATGCCTAAGTTGGGTATTATCTGTGGGTACCGAAAGCATTGAAAATGTTCCTGTAAAAGCTCAGTTCTAGCCACTACTTCAAGGCAAGTCTGAACCGTTGTGCAAATATCAATCCATGCAGATCAGAAATTTTTAGCAGAGAGAAAAAAAATTAAATGCCTTATTCTGAAGACTACTAATCTGACATTTCCTGATGCTGCACCCAAAGTAGGTGCAGATGCTCGTCAAGCCTTAATTTACTCCTCTGTGGGGAACAGGACACAAACGCCGTGTCTTTTGTGCACTTTGTTTTCATCCTGTCTGAGCTGACCCAGCTCGTCGCTGTGGTGAGGATGGTTGGTGAGGGTGGACGGGGGTGAGTGGGGCAGCGTTGCTGTCCCCAGGCTGTGCCACGGGGACAGCTCGGGTGATGGGACCTCACTTGCCTTGTCTAAATCAAACACACGGGCGGGAAAAATGCCCTTGATTTGTTTGGCTGATAGAAAGCTCACATTACGGTGTTCACGTCCTCTCCTGGCTTTAACTCAGCATTGCTAAATTATTTAATAAGCTAACGAGGTATGTAGCATCTCGGAAAATGAAGTAAAGATTTGAAGGTTTCCTGGGAATCCTATTTATAAGGGAAACAAAACTGTGATTGGATTTAAACTTGTATTCAGCTCATGCTTGAATCCAGCTTGAGACAGCAGGACTTCTAGCTGCTGGTAAAGCAAGATTTTGAGATTTCAGGTTTTGTCTGCTGCAGAGGTAAATGACCCATCAGAGCTTCTCGTGATGCGCAGTTGGGAATGGGAAGTATCCGAAATGTGTCTACTACAAACTTTTTGTTTCTGCATTTTCACCAGTGCTTTCCTGTTAACAGGAACATGCCTCTAATTAGAGGGGAAAACCACAAATAGCCATTTCCATCAACACGTTAGTCTTGTTCCAGACAGACCCACAAAGTTCTCCCTTCCCCGCAGAGCTCTCTCCTGCTGTCACTGGGGCACCGTGAGAGGCTGTTTTCGGAAGCCAGTCTTGCAGAATAAGCACTTGCAGATTGTTGGTCATTTTTATATATCTCTTACGGTAAGGTATGTGAGTGCCTAGATGGAAAAAAACACAACTGTAAAGCCTCATGGCTTGGTGTTGTGGTTTGTCATTTTTAATCCCTACTCCATAGTTGAGAGTGGTTTTTCCAAATGCTTTACCGCCTGCTTTGGAGATCAGCTTGAAGTGATCTCCCACAACAAAACGGAAGGAATTTTGAATGCTGTGACAGCTTCCGGGGGTGGTCGGCAGAACGTTGGTGAAGAGGGCTTATCTAGTGTCTTTGTAACTGCATTGTACATAATCTTACTTTATAATCTGAGAGTAACCGGCCAAATGCAATTCTGAAGTAGAAATGTTGAACGTGTAAATATTAGAAGTTCTCTGTCAATAAAAGGAATCCAAAGACTTGAGTAACGCACGTCTTGCTGTTGTTCTAGGCTTAGGAAGTATTCTCTGCCATGTGAGGTGGGGAGCTGAGGCTGCTGCGCCTGCTCCTACATCAAGAAGTCCTGTCTGTGGATTTTTATTCTCCCAGGGATGATGCTGGCTTGGATGAGTCCTGGGGCAGCCAGGGTCGGGTCGGGAGGATTTGGGTCCATGGCTGCAGGGGTGTGTGTGGGGCTGGGCTGCACCCACGGCCCCCAGGGACAGACGTGTCCCCAGCTGCTACCAGTACCAGGTGTGTGGGAGGAGGGAATGCCTTGCTCTGCCCTTCCCCGGTTCCTGGGAAGAGCTGCTGTCACCGCCTGGGGACTTGGCCAGAGCCCGGGCCACTACTGGTCAAGGATGCTCTCCATGGAGGGCACAATTTGGCTAGTAGCACCTCTGTGCCTGTGCCCTCCCCTCTTTCACGGGTGCCAGTGGGTCCCAGGGACCCGTCCTCCCCTGCTCTGGGAGCCAAAAGCACCAGCAGAAGTGGTGTGTGGGACCTGCAGCGTCGCCCGGGGGTGGTGGCTGAACCCCTCCTGTGCTGGGGAGCCCATGGGTTCCTGTCCCGCGGCCCTGGGAAGCCCCACAGCTGCGGCTCCTTCCGCATGTAGGGGGCAACAGGGGGAACTGGGGTCCCCATATCTTCCCGCAGTCCCCCAGGAGCCACAGTCTGCGCTGGGGACCGGAGCATGGTGCTCGCCTTCACCCTCTGCCTCCTGGGCAGCTCCGCTTTGCTCCCGGCCACCGTGGCTAGGGCTCGAGGTAAGGGAGACCGGCAGCTCTGCGCCTCCGGGGCCTTCCTCCCACATCCCTCCTCCTCCTCCTCGCTGCTCCTCTCCTCTCTGTGCTGATCCTTTTCCTTTTCCCTGTGGAGATAGTTAAGAGCCCTGCACTGGTCCCAGGTGGACCTCAGCATGCCAGACCCTGAGCATCCCAGGGCCTCTGAGCCCCCTAATGAAAAAGACCCTCTGGGACAGGACTGGGGCCACCCCGTGCCCTTCAGTGGCCACGGGAAAGGGAAGTAAAACCTCGTTGTGGAAGACTATGGAGAGTCTTTCACAACCTGCCCAGGTTCTCGTAAGAAGGGGCTTGACCCCTGTGTTTGAACTGCCCAAGTAAAGCTGGTTACGGATACAGCATCTCACAGCAGTGAGACGAGGAGCCCGTTCCGGTAACAGCTCGTGTTTGAGCTCTGTCAAGTTGAAATTTGTTGTGACAAATAGAAATGCACTGGGGTGAGGCAGGAAAGTAAAACGGCAAACAAGTCTGAAAGCCCACAGGGCACGAAAGCCTGGCAGGTAGCCCGCGGTGACCTTTCATCTTGGACAGGGTAGCCCAAATCAACAGAAACTTGGCTCCATCTCTGCAGTATGGTTTTGTTCACCCCTTTCTGCCTCGCAAGTGTAGGTGCTGCAGCCTGGCTGCCCCGGCAAGGTTTGAGATGTGTGTCGGTACTGTATGGAGAACTTCTGCCCGTGTCCTCAATCGTGTTAATTGTTCACTGGCATCTTAGGGGAGCGAAGGCTGACCCTCCTGCCTTAGGTGGCTCGGTGACAGGCTGGGAGTCAAGCATCAGTGACTCTGAAGGGCCGGGTTATGTGTTGTTGTTTTTTTTTTTTTTAAAAATAATTATCATTAAGTCAACATTTTGCAAAAAGGTTAAATCGTATTTTCTTCTGTTATACTTGGTTTCCGATGTGTTCAGCTGCCGTATGTGCGTTGGGTTCTCCAGCCGTGTGGCAGTAACTGCCACTGCTCGCGTGTGCTGCTCGGTGCCGCAGAGCTGTGGTTCTCAGCAAAGCCAACCTCAGGGGGGTGCGAGGGGCACGGCAGGGACAGGCTGCACCCCAACAGCTCAGAGGAAGGGAGCTGTGGCCCCCGACTCAGGAACCCAAAAGATATTATCAGTGAAAGGCTTTTTTTTTTTTTTTTTTTAACCTTCTTTCTCCATTCCCATATCTAGTGCAAATATTTGCCCAGTAAGGAAGAAGCTGTTTCTCTGTGGTTTTGGTTCTGAACGTCTGCCTGCCCACCCGCCTCTCTCATCTCTGCCTCTCCCTCTCTCTTTCTCTCTCCAGGGGTTCAATGCAAACAACCCCCAGATACCCCTGGCCACACACCAGCAGGTTCACAGCCGGGTTCTTTGTAGCAGCAGAGGTTTTGCCCTCACTGGCGAGGGTCCATCCCCACACTGTCACAGCGGTGCCATGGGCAGCGTGGCACGGCACCCCCAGCCCACGCTCTGCACCCCCCCCCCCCGCCTGGCTGCGCGTCCCCACAGCACAGACCCCTGGACCACAGTCGGTCTTGGAGGGTGCTGCCAACATTTCTCCAGGTCGGATGGGACCCAGGGGATGTGCTTCCCAGTCTGTGGGTCAGAAATATGCAGAAAGGCCACGGAAGGCTCTTGACCTCACCGGGTCAAGAGTGACACGAAGTCCTGGACCCCCAGTTCTTGCCAGCTGAGGGAGCAGCAAGGTCCCCTGGCAGCCCAGGGAGAACCTGGGGACACCTGCCCCCACTGCATCCTCCACCACATCCCATTGCTCAGGGACCAACAGGCTGCGTGGACCGTCAACACGGCAACCATCGCAGGCAGGAACAGCCTGAGAGCTGTGTAGGCAAACAATGATTTATTTATCTGCCTTTTCCAGCTCCCCAGTGCCCGTTCCCACGTGTCCAGTATGGGAGGAGAGTGTCCATTGCTCGTCCCTTCTACAGGATGGGGGACACCGTGAGCTTCGTGTGCAGCACAGGGTACACCCTGCAGGGCTCCCGCACGAGCACGTGCGGAGCTGACTTCAGATGGAGACCACCTCTGCCAACATGCAAAAAGGGTGAGTGTCCCAGCGCGGTGACAACCACGGGGGAAAGCTCCCTCCTGTGCCTTCCCAAAACTGGGGGGAAAGCAAAGCCGGGCTGCGTCTGTCCTCCTCGCTTCGCTTCCCAAACCAAAGTGCTGCCAGCTTGGCTCTCAGAGGGACAGAAACAGCGCAGGAGAAAGGAGCTGGGGTGGGACACGGGGGTGGCTGCAGCCTGTCCTGTCTGAGGCTGCCAGAGGGATGGGGAGACGTTAACCCTGGGGCTGAGCTGCTGCCTGGCAGGAGGCTGTAACCTCCCCAGGGCAGCGCCGGGAGGGCAGGACCTGCTGCCCCAGGGGGGATTTCTGTGACTCTGCTTCTGGTCAGATGTGGGATGTTTTCATCTTCCTCCTGGAACGGGAAGTAATCACAGCTTCTCACTGCTCTTCCCGCTTCCATGTCAACGTGCATCTTCTGCCAAATCCCATGATGTGCCTGTGAGTTCTCCCCTTGGGACTGTCCTTATTATTAATAATTTCCTCTGGGAGCAGTGCGATTGTAATCTTGGTGCTGCTGTTAACCTTTTGTTAACCAATACATTGATAGAGCAAATGGAACCAAAAGCCGAGCAGAACTCAGGATATTACCCTGATATTACCCAAACAGTCCCAGCAGCACACAAAATGGCAAACAGCAGACCCACAGGGCAATTTCTTTTCCCTCTCCAGAGGCGATGTGTCCTCAGCCACCAAACATCGCCAACGGGCTGCACAGCGGACAGTCCTTGGACAAGTTTTCCCGGGGATCGACCGTGTCCTACAGCTGCAGGGACGGCTACGAGCTGGTGGGGAACGTGTCCATCAGCTGCGCGGAGGGTGGGCTGTGGAGCCGGCCCCTGCCCCGCTGCGAAGGTGGGTGGCTGCGGCGCTGCTGGCTGTGGGGCTGGCAGAAAGGATGCTGCGTGTCCCGGCTGCAGGATCTGGCCCGTGCATTGACATTTAAAGGATGCTGCCCATGTTCCCCGCAGCAATCGGATGTAAGACACCCGAGGTGCAGAACGGGAACGTCTACAAGCCGCAGAGCACCTACAAAGCTGGAGAGATGCTTCACTTTGACTGTGACACCGGTTACGCCGCAGAGGACGCCTATGAGACCCGGTGCCAGCCGGGGGGGACCTGGGACCCGCCAGTGCTTGTCTGCAAGAAGGGTGAGCGTGGTGCCCGCTGCTTCCCCGAGGGCAGCCCTGCAGGAACAGTGTCTGCAGGGGAGCCGTTCCTGCGATGGGCTTTAACCCAGCAACGCAGCATCACATCAACTCCCACTCCCTTGCACGCCTATCTCTCACTGAGTTAGACTTTCTGTCTCTCTCTTGCAGTCCAACCGTGTCCCGTGCCTCCAGAGATCACCAACGGAAATCACAACGGCCAGGGCAAAGCAGTTTTTACCATGGGAATGTTTGTAACATACAGCTGTGACCCCGGCTACTACCTGGTGGGAAATGCCCGTGTCTTTTGCAGAGTGTCCGGGAACTGGAGCCGGCCCGTCCCCCGCTGTGAAGGTGAGTCTGTGACCTGTCCCCTTGGACAAGAGGGTCCTAGTGTGGCTCTGAGCTCAGGGGAGACCCTGACTGTTGTCACGGAGCCCTTCTGTGAGGGAGTAAACTCTCCTTTAATGAAGTACACAGTTTTATAGTAGGTAAAGAATGAGGTTACATCCATGAGTCTGGAGTGAGGTATTTCTGTAACTGTGGCTGCACGTGCTGTCCCTCTCACACGGGGGCTGGGTGCTGGTGACCCCCCAGTGCGTGTCCAGGGACTGGCACATCACTTCATGTGAGACCAACCACGAAGGGGTTCTCCAGAGCCAGCGTCCTCCTCCCGGTGCTCTGGCAGCAGCATGGCCACGGAGAGCCAGCCGTTGACGGGGCTGGGGACCTGGCACGGGGTGTGACACGGCCTTTGGGGCAAAACCAGCTGGATTTCTATGAATCAATTCAATCTTCTTTGTCCAGAGAAGTTGGAAGATAGGCAGGGCACCCAAAGGCTGGCTGTCAGGACAGCCCCGGCAGTACCTGGGGTGTAACCCTGTGCCTCCCCCTATGTCCGATGTGCCAGAGGTTTGAGCTGAGCTGTCTCTCAGGCATCTCCTCTCCCAGACACTCTCATGGGCTTTTCCCCTCCCTCTCCAGAGGTGATGTGTCCTCAGCCACCAAACATCGCCAACGGGCTGCACAGCGGACAGTCCTTGGACAAGTTTTCCCGGGGATCGACCGTGTCCTACAGCTGCAGGGACGGCTACGAGCTGGTGGGGAACGTGTCCATCAGCTGCGCGGAGGGTGGGCTGTGGAGCCAGCCCCTGCCCCGCTGCGAAGGTGGGTGGCTGCGGCGCTGCTGGCTGTGGGGCTGGCAGAAAGGATGCTGCGTGTCCCGGCTGCAGGATCTGGCCCGTGCATTGACATTTAAAGGATGCTGCCCATGTTCCCCGCAGCAATCGGATGTAAGACACCCGAGGTGCAGAACGGGAACGTCTACAAGCCGCAGAGCACCTACAAAGCTGGAGAGATGCTTCACTTTGACTGTGACACCGGTTACGCCGCAGAGGACGCCTATGAGACCCGGTGCCAGCCGGGGGGCACCTGGGACCCACCGATGCCCGTATGCAAGAGGGGTGAGTGCGGTGCCCACTGCTTCCTCCTGTGAAGGGCTTTAACCCATCAACGCAGCATCACGCTGGCTCCTGCCCCCTCACATGTTCTCTGGCTGAGTTAAACTTTCTGTCTCCCTCTTGCAGTCCGACCGTGCCCCATGCCTCCGGGGGTCCACAACGGGTATCACAACGGCCAGGGCAAAGCATTTTTTACCATGGGAATGTTTGTAACATACACCTGTGACCCCGGCTACTACCTAGTGGGAAAGGCCGCTGTGTTTTGTGGAGCATCAGGGAACTGGAGCCGGCCCGTGCCCCGCTGTGAAGGTGAGTCTGTGGCCCGTCCCCTCGGGTGAGAGGGTCACAGTGTGGCTCTGAGCACAAGGGAGACTCTGACCATTGCTACCAGATCCTCAGAGAAGGTTAATCCCAGCTCAAGTGTTGCATGGTCTAAACTCTCTATAACTACTTGAAAGGACGTTGTAGAGAGGTTGGTGCTGGTCTCTTCTCACAAGCAAATAGCGATAGAACAAGAGGGAATGGATTCAAGCTGCAACAGGGTAGGTTTAGACTGGACATTAGGAAGAAATTCTTCACAGTGAGAGTGATCAGACACTGGAACGGGCTGCCCAGGGAGGTGGTTGAGCCACCATCCTTGGATGAGTTTAAGAGTTGCTTAGATGTGGTGTTGGGGGATATGGTGTAGGGAAGAACTTTGTAGAGTAGGGTAGATGGTTGGACTCAATGATCCCAAGGGTCTTTTCCAACCTAGATGATTCTATGAACTAATTTCAAGCCCTTCCGTTGGGCAGGTGGGGCTGGGGAGGTTTATGTAGATGTCACCTAGATGTTGTTGTTGTGATATTAACAGGCTGTGGGCTTTTTGTTTTGTTTTGTTTTGTTCCCACCCCTTTTTGCACATCACTTTGGCACATCCTCATTTCCAGTGACTGTCTGCATAAATCCAGAGGTAGAGAATGGAAGGCTTGTTGGTGGCCAAGGACTTCTCTCTGCACCTGGGCAAACGGTGACATTTCAGTGTCACGAGGGTTACAGCCTGCAAGGCAGTGCTAAAGTCCTCTGCCAGGAGGACGGCAGCTGGCACCCTCCTGCTCCCCTCTGCCGCAGACTCTACCATCGCCAGGAGCTCTCAAACAGGCCTGAGCTCCCAGGTAAACCGTGACGTGGCTGCCGTGGGGTACACCACTATTTTATGTCCCCTAACCCCGTTAAAAAAATGTGGTTAAACCCTGTGAGTGGAAGGTTTAACTATATCCTGGGAATAAGAACCTAATCCTCTGGAATCCTTTGGGAAAATATGTTGTATTTGCTTAATAATGGCTCTATTCAAATTAAACTATTTTGCAAGGCAAACCAAACACCTTTCCTCGTCACAGTGTTGTTTCTCTGCTTCTACCTGTCCTGCCCGATTCTCATGTCTGTTTTCTCTCTCGATAGGTGGTTGTGGTGCTCCTCCAAGGTTACACTTTGCTGAGCTAAACGAGGAGCACAAAAATGAGATTGATTTTTCTGTTGGGAAGACTGTGCAATACACTTGCCGACCCGGATATTCTAAACACCCAGGAATGTCACCTACTATTACATGCCTTGAGAGCGGAGTGTGGTCAGAAGCACTAGAGTTCTGTAAAAGTGAATAGCTCCTTGATTTGGTGTCCGTTGTTCGAGAAGGAATAGGTGCTGGGGTCTGTCCATGCTGCAAAAACATTAACGCTACTCTGGTGTTCAATCTGGTGTTCAAATAATATGTGACTAGTAAAGCCATGGAACTTTATGCTATTCGAAACCCGTTTTGGGGGTAACTGGAAATGGGGACAGATTACTGGAGTGATATTTGAGTCTGTTGCGTGGTGTACAGAAGCCTAAAACGAGGGTTTTTTCCTCCCCCAGGGAAACAATGCCGTCATCCTGGTGAACCAGAGAATGGGAAAATTATTTTCCTAACAGATCTCCTGTTTGGGTCAACAGTGATCTACGGCTGCGAAGAAGGGTAAGTCCTGGTTTTGGCTACTGCTTAGAACAGCGAGGAGAGATCTATCGGGTAAGTCTCCCTTTTTGCCTCCTATTCATTCACTCCCAATAAATGGATTCTACCCAGAAGCCACCATATAGAGCTCTGTACCTATATAACACATAAGGTGTTCCCTATCTTATGTGTACATGTACATGCCAAAAACAGTCAGGCAAAGGAAGGGAACTTCTTCACGGCCACAGCTTTGCTGATGGTGCCGTCCCAGGTGCTCAGAGGGAGGTGGTAACTCAGACCGACGTGACTTGGGCTGAACGTTCAATCCTTCTGACCCCAGGCACAGGTTAATCGGACAGTCCAGCAGGCGGTGTGAGATTTCTGGTGGAAGCGTTGCGTGGAGCGGCACCATTCCCATGTGTCAGCGTAAGTAGCTTCCAGCGCCGGGGGGTTGCGTAGATTCCGTAAATATTTTCCAGCAGAGACTGCCAAATCTTTCCCATCAAAGCTTTCAGGGGGAATTTCTCTGCTCTGTGGGCATGAAAAATATCAGAAGGTTTTGGTGTCACGTGGCAATGTTCTGGGAAAAGGTACAAGATCTCAAAGCAGTGGTTATAGGAAGCAGTGTCTCAGCTGGAGCTTTTCCAGCAGTACTTGGGTGTCCTGTCTCTGACTATCACAAGCCCATTACACAAGGGAAGGGAAAATATTATCTTCACCTTATTGTCAGACACCGAGAGACCCAGGCACAACCCTAAGGGGAGGCAGAGCGCTGGGGGGTGGCAGAAGGGGAATCCCAGGGTCCCAAACTCTCTCTGTCACTACGAGCACAGATTTGTACCCAAAGAGCTGCCGTGCCGCACCTCAGCAGTTACACCCGGGTGTTTCTCTGCTGATTAAGTACTGCTGCTGATTAGGTGACACTTTCATATGAAGAAAGAAACGCTTACTGGTATGCTATGGGATTTTAAAACATTTTACAGATTCTCCAGGTACACATTAACCCAAGGTGACATACAAATTTCTGCCTGTGCGTGCCTTTGCACTGTGTGCAGCTGAAAAGTCAGGATTTTACGCAGGTGATACAAAATAAACATTTGGGGTTTTCTATTTTTTTAAACAGTAGAAAAAGATAAAGCGTGTAGGCGTTTCCTCCACAGAGGTTTGTCTTACTGGTCTGTTTTCTACCCGTCACAGCAATAGCTGGCCAGGGAGACGGGATCCAGTTGCCCTCAGCTAGAAGGTCACTTCACTGCAGTTCCTCCATCTCTAGGACAAGTGTTTATGCCCCACAGACTGAGGGATTTCAAGCACTCTGGTGCTGCTGTTGAATTTGGAAGCCTTGTTGTGCACCTCTGCAGGTATCCCCTGTGAGCCGCCTCCGGACATTCCCAACGGGAAGCACACGGGCAAGCTGCTGGATGAATTCCACTTTGGCACATCCGTAACATACAGCTGCGCCCCCGGGTACCCGCTGCACGGGGAGCCCTCCATCCACTGCACCACCCGGGACGGGAAGAACGGCGTGTGGAGCGGGCCCCCGCCACTCTGCGGAGGTAGGGCTGGGGGTGCAGGTGTAAATGCTGGGGTGCAATCCTCCCACCCCCCTGCTTCCACTTCGGAAAGGCTGGGAAACCTCCAGGCAATGGCACCCCGTGCCCAAGAGCTGCTTTGCGTGGGCTGTTCGTCCTCCCAGCCGAGGGGAGGCAGAGGAGGGAGGCTGGAGGACCACCCCACTGCCTCCAGCATCCCCAGCCTCACCTTCTAGGCAGGAGAGACAGGCTGAGAGAGTTGGGGGTGTTCAGCCTGGAGATGAGAAGGCTCCAGGGAGACCTTATAGCTCCTTCCAGTAACTAAAAGGGGCTACAGGAGAGATGGGGAGGGACTCTGGATCAGGGAGGGGAGCCATAGGACGAGGGGGAAGGGTTTAAAACTGAAAGGGGGGAGATTGAGATGAGATATTGGGAAGCAATTCTTTGCAGTGAGGGTGGTGAGAGCCTGGCCCAGGTTGCCCAGAGAAGCTGTGGCTGCCCCATCCCTGGAGGGGTTCAAGGCCAGGTTGGAGGGGGCTTGGAGCAACCTGGTCTGGTGGGAGGTGTCCCTGCCCAGGGCAGCGGGTGGCACTGGGGGGGCTTTAAGGTCCCTTCCAACCCAAACCAGTCTATGATTCCAGCTTGGGTCTCCCCTCAGCATTTGACATCGCCGGATGCGGGCAGTACGTCATCCATGGGAAAATTATTTTCAGACTTGTGTCCTAAAAGGGATCGCACCCCTACGTGGCTTCGCGGCGGCAGAGCTCTCCATGCTGAGTAACTGCCTGCTCTGAGGACTTGGACTTCTTTTCCAGAGGCAAGATGTCCTGTCCCGCGGGTCCAGAATGGGAGAATAGTGTCACCAAGGGCTGCCTACACACACAAGGACACCGTCACCTTTGAGTGTGAGCCAGGCTATGTCCTGCGTGGCCACAGCGTGGTACAGTGCCAACCAAACAACACCTGGGAGCCACCAGTGCCAGTCTGCGAGCAGGGCAAGTGTTCACACATCGCTCCGAAAGTTCACCTTCCCCCTGCTCTCCCCAAATCTGCTTTTTCTCGACTCCTTTAACAACGGGGCTGGCTTTTCTTTCTCGGTAGCCGGCTGTGATGCACCTACCAGCCTGGCGTTTGCTGAGCTGAAGGAGCCATATGGCAACCAGACCGTCTTTCCCGTGGGGAGCACGGTGGAATACGTGTGCCGGCCCGGGTACACTCAGCACCCGGGGATGCTGACGGCCATCACATGCCTTGGGAATCGGACGTGGTCTGTGGTGCTGGAATTCTGTAAAAGTACGTCCTGACCGTGCCAAAAAACCGCAAGTGCCAGGCTTGGCTGGATTTTCACATTTTTCTAGCTTTATGGTTCCTTTACGCTGTCTGCTCTCTGTGCCCGCATCCCCGGGTGGGATGTGGGGGAGCAGCTGAGGGTAATGATGGCCCCCGTTCCCTTGCAGGGAAACAATGCACGAACCCAGGGGATCCGGAGAACGGCAGAGCTCTTGTCCTGACAGACCTCCTCTTCGGGTCCAAAGTGAATTACACTTGTGACAAGGGGTGAGTCTCGCGACGGAGTGAGTTCAGCTGAGAGGGAAGCAGGTTCTCAGCTTTACACGAAGGAACCCAGTTCCCAAGTCAGAAGTCTCAGCTGCCGCTTACAAGGGTTGGAAAGAAATCTCAAGACTCTTCAAGTAAATTAATAAATCCTTCTGTGTGACTCCAGGTACAAGTTGGTTGGAGGCTCCCAGAGAACATGCGAGGTCTCTGGCACACGTGTCTCGTGGAGTGGAGACGCTCCTCTCTGCCAGCGTAAGTAGGCCACAAGAAAAGGTCCTTGGAGATGGCTTGCAAGAGAAAGTGGCACATCTTTCAAGACAAAGATTTTTATTGGAAAAGATTTCTCAAGTCACTGTATGTGTAAAATCTTCCATTTTTTTTTTTTAATTCTGTTTTGTTTTGGATGCTTCTGAAAATGATTCCAAAGGTCTTTTGTTTATCCTGGGCCAAACTGGTAAAACCGTTAATATTTTTAAGTCTCTGTTACTGGGGTAAGTATTTCTCACCAGTCTCTCTCTGCATGTGTCACTGATGGTGATGGAAAGGGAGGTTAGAATTGTCCTACCACCTCCAGACATGGGCAACAAGGAAGTGACTCACAGGAGGCTGCAGGTTTTCCTACCCACATGTGATTTTTTTTTTCCATACAAGGTTTGTCTCTGGATAATTTGGGTCATTGTACCCAGAGAGCATCATGGCTGAGATGGATCCATCCCCATCGGTTCCCTTCCTGGGAACCGTGTGTGTCCTGCAGACCCCGGGTGCTGCTGCAGCGCTGATGCTAAAACCACCTCATACTTGCCCACAGGTATCGTCTGCGATCCACCTCCAGACATCCCCCATGGGAGCCACAGCGGGCACTCGATGGACACCTTCTCCTACGCTGTCGTGGTCAACTACACCTGCGACCCCGGCCACCTGCTGGCTGGAGAGCCCTCCATCGTCTGTACCACGGTGGACGGGGAGCATGGCGTGTGGAGTGGGCCACCACCACGCTGTGGAGGTAGGGCTGGTGTCCGTCCCCATGGTGAGAAGGTAGGGCTTGGGGGTGTCTGTCCCCGTCATCTGGTGGGAGGTAGGGCTTGAGGGTGTCTGTCCCCATTGCCGTGGTGAGAGGTAGGGCTCTGTGGTGCGTGGGTGTCCATCCCCCCCAGCAAGGTTGGTCATGAGTGGCAGAAGGAATGACCGTGGCTGTGGTGGGGGCTGCACCCCCTGAAAGTAGGAGAGCAAAAATGGCAGATTCATTCGAATGAGTTAATGGAATTAATTGCCTTCCTCCTTTGGTTTTTGAAGGTTGGATTTTTAAAATTCTTTTCTTCCCCTGTCCATATTTCTCATCTGTCTTTCCTTCTCCTTCATAGAGGCGAAGTGTCCTCCGCCTCCGGGCATTGCCAACGGGAATCACAGTGGCCAGCCCTCGGCCACCTTCCCCCCGGGCTCGGCTGTGCGGTACCACTGCAGGGAGGGCTACTCCCTGGTCGGGAACGCCTCCATCAGCTGCACCCCCGCCGGAACGTGGAGCCGGCCCCGGCCCCGATGTGAAGGTCTGTTTGTGTTGCCTTCTTTTATCTTTCCCTGGGTGCTTTCCTCCTTCTTGGCTCTTGGTCTGATCTCCAGCGAGAGGCAGAGACCAAAGGTCCCATGAGCAGGAGAGCTCCGTCTGCCTCTGTGGGTTTCCCTTTCTGTCACTCAGTAAGGATAGGCTCTTGGGAGCAGTCAAATAATGATATTTTGCATAAGAATAAGAGTCAATAATGTTGACGTGCCCGTGACAGCGATGGGCAGGTTCAGCAGCAGGTCCTGCCCCTGGTCAGAGCCCCTCCACAGCCAGGCTGGGCTTCGTGTCCCAGCAGTTCCTCATGCTCTTCACTTCCAGCAACCGGCTGCAAGAGGCCAGAGATCAAGAACGGAAGAACGACTGGGCTGGAGACCGTGTACAAACTCACAGACACCGTTGTCTTTGAATGCGATTTTGGCTACGCCTTGAAGGGCTCTCAAGAGTCTCAGTGCCAGTTTGGGGGCACGTGGGACCCCCCTGTCCCCATCTGTGAAAAGAGTAAGTGTCAATGGGGCGGTGGGTGGGAGCTGATTTCTTCTGACCCGCTGTGTGAGGGCACCTGGCAGGGGGCAACCGCCTCACCTGGGGAGGTAAAGGGGCCACTCGCCAGGATGGGAAAGGAAAACCATGTAAATATCTGTCCCCCCATCTTCATAATCCCCAGTCAGACCCTTGTTACGTAGGGCTTTCATCTCCTTAAATGAATCCACAGAGAGAGCGAGCCAGGCCGGTGTCTGACCTTGTACAACAACAATCAGAGCAAGCTGTCAGGGTCACAGATGGAAAATAACCACTGTAAATGCCAAAATAGTGAGAAAAAGATAATTCTTGACGTCAATAAGCTCAAAAAAACAGGAAGGCTGGAAGATAGGTGAGAGTAGGACGGAAAAATAATGCATACATGGACATCCCTTCTATTTGGCAAAAGTTAATGTGAAAGCAAGAAGAGAAAAGGTTGCCTAACCCGACAGTGGGGGCTTCTGGCACCTCCTCTTCACCAGTTATGACTTTTTTCCCCTCCTTGTAGTGCTACAGTGTCCTTCCCCTCCAAACATCAAAAATGGCCAGCATGAGAGCAAGGATGTGAAAGTGTTCATCCCTGGAATATCAGTGAAGTACTACTGCGACCCCGGGTACGTCCTCACCGGGAAAACCACGGTGTCTTGTTTGTCATCTGGAAGCTGGAGCATGCCTTACCCCCGGTGCGAAGGTGAGCCGGGAATGATGTTACCCACCGTGAAAAGGGAGAGCATCGGGATCGCAGGGCCCTCCCTGAATTATTTTAACCTCAAAAAAACAACGGGGGAACCCTCAGCTCTGGCAGCCGCTTCCCCAGCCCATCCTCTGCCGCTTCTCACTTCCAGAGATCATCTGCACAAGCCCCAACATCCAGAATGGAGATGTGGCTGAAGGACAGAGCGCCGTGTACCGTCCCGGGGCCAATGTCACCTTCCAGTGCCGCCCGGGCCACGTGCTGCAGGGCAGCCGAGAAGCCAAGTGCCAGCCCGATGGCCGCTGGTTGCCCGCTGTCCCCACCTGCGAGCCCGGTGAGTGGGGCACGGGGGGGATAGAAAGAGGGTGCTCAGGGACATCCTTGGGCTGGAAGGGCCCTGAGGTGATGCTATCTGTCTGACTCATGTCACTTCAGGTGTGACAGTCTTTTGCCATGTTACATGAGCTCCTCCATTGGGCAAAATCACTAAAACACCGTTCTCTGCTCCTGCCCCATTAGTGCTGCCTTGTCCTCCGCCTCCCGTCATCGCCCACGCCACACACAGCGCCGAGCCGGGGGCAAACTTCACCAGCGGCATGTCCGTGAGCTACCGCTGCCAGCCCGGCTTCTCCCTCCTCGGAGACCCCTCTGTCTCCTGCACGGCCTCGGGGAACTGGAGCCTCCCGTACCCGCGCTGCGCAGGTGGGACCGGCTGCTGCCGCGGCTCCCCAGCCACCCGGGGCTGGCCCAGCATCCCTCCCCTTGCTCCGCTCATCCTGGAGCCCACAAACCTTCCCACCCCCAGAACTGGTGTGGGGAGGGGGGGATGGCATGTCCAGTAAGACCCTCAGGTCTAAGTGTCCTTCCAGGGCATGCTGGACACTGTGTTCATTTTGGTGACTTTGTGTGTGCATCCTTCCTGCGTGTTTCCCTGTCCATGCCCTTTTTTCATTGTTTTGTCCTCTCTCTCCAGTGCTGCAATGTCCTTCACCTCCAAATATTGACAATGGAAACCACAGCAGCCAGGGCTTGGAAGCTTTCCCCCCTGGGATGGTTGTGAATTACAGCTGTGACCCTGGCTACAGCCTCCTGGGAGAGGCATCGATTCACTGCACCGACTCTGGCAACTGGAGCCTCCCTCCTCCTCGGTGTGCAGGTACTGTCTGGTTCCAAGGGGGGGACTTACGGATAATCTAGGAATTTCTGCCATTGAAGGCCTGAGACACATCCTTTCCCTTACTTTTTCCAAAATTTTGAATCCTTCAGTCCCTCCCCCTTGTTTTCAGTCTTGCTTGTAACCTTTTATCTATGCGTACTCACCATATGTTTTAAAACAACTTTGTATATTTGATATCCCTGTTTTTCCCTGTGTTTTCTTTCCCGATAGGTGGCTGCGGAGCCCCTCCAAACTTAATCTTTGCTGAGCTAACTAAGGCACACAAAAATCTGACGGCGTTTCGCGCTGGGGACACCGTGCGATACAGCTGCCGGCCGGGATACGCCAGACACCCCGGAGCATCCCCAACCCTGACATGCCTCCAAAACCACACGTGGTCTGAAGCGCTAGCGTTCTGTAAAAGTGAATAGCTCCGTCACTTTGGTGTTGATTGTTGAAAATTGTCTAAGCTACATTTGTGGGTTTCTTAAAGCAATTCTTTAAAAAAAAAAAAAAAAAAGGTTCATACATGGCTTCACTAGTCACATAGTTTAGGCAGCTATTGGCCTTCTAAAAATCACATCTTTGGTGCCTGAATGTGGACAGATCCTTAAGATACCGTCTCGTAGCGCATCACAAAACTGGGAGAGAGGAGTGTAAACTCAGCCTTGTTCTTCCCCAGGAAAACAGTGTAAATACCCAGAAGCACCAAAGAACGGCAGAGTTATTCTGGCAGATCTCCTTTTCGGGTCAATCGTGAGCTACACGTGTGACGAAGGGTAAGTCTCACGCTGCCTTTCCCAGTTTTCTCAGCTTGGTGTTGGGCAACTTACAGTAAAGGCTCAGAGCCCTCTCTCTGCGTGGGCCATTCTCCCACAGCAAGCCAGAATTTATATTTTGGTTCCAGTTACGCCCCAGTTGCCTGCTCAGGAAAGGGAGAAGCATCTCTCATTTTCCCCTGCCTGTGCTCAATATATTACTTTGCAAACTTCAGTTTCAGCCCCCCTTCTCAGATGGCCACCCAGCAGGAGCCGCGAGCCCAAGCGAGTGCTGCGAGGAGGCTCCAGCAGCTTGGAAATCATTTGGGTCTGAGTCCTGGGTTAGCACCCGACCAACCTAACCCACAATCATTTGGGATCGATGCTGTTCCTCTTGGATCTGGGAAGAAGGAACTCGGTGTCCTTTGTTCCCATGTGTCAAACCAACAGAAAGACCTGGGGACCAGCCCGAATCAGGAGGCTGCAGAAGGAAACCGGAGTGGGAGTGGGAAATCCAGGCTGAATGACCCGGTATCAACTGGTATTTCTTTCCGTGTAACTGCAGGCACCAACTGCTTGGACTGTCTCACAGGCGGTGTGAGGTGTTTGGAGCAGATGTGGCATGGAGTGGGCGTCCTCCCACTTGTCGGAGTAAGTAGGTTGTGACTAGATCTGGCCTAGAATCACCAAATGAAGTCCTTAAAATTAAAAAGTGGAATTTCCTTAAAATAAATAAAACCTAGAGGAATAAGAGTTTTAAAACATAATATTCCTCTAGGATTGTTCTGCTTTGCTTGCTTGGTTTCTTCTGAAAATTTTCGAGATGGTAGCTTTTGATCTTTCAGAGTTACGTAGAATGAAGAGCTGTGAGATGCCTGCAGGGAGTTGTCCCTTTTGTTGCACAAACATAAATAATAAATTAAGGAAAAAATGTGTCTTCCAGTACAGGAGTGAGATATTGAGTAAAACTGAACTGGGATCTTCCAAATACTGTACCGTCATCTGAGCCACAAGGTGGTTTTGCAGGGGTTGATCACTGCAATTAGTCTTTCCTTCAGATGGAACTGCTCTGGGAGGCATGAGCTTGGTACTGTAACGCAGTCTGAGAACGACAGCACTTAGGGATTTTACACCATTTAATATCTTTATTGGAATGTATTTGCATTATTCTGGTTACAGGCACAAAACTATGTTTACAATAATGTGGTAACAATAATGTGGTACCCCTAGGGGACCTAAAGGAACTAAAAAGCCCTCAATTCTTGAAATGTGAGTCTCCAAGTACTACCTGTGAAGCCTCTCTGAGCGGTGGCATGTTAAGCATGGACTTTAGATCCGCAGCAATGACAGCAAACCTATGGCTCCCTCTTTGAGATAAAGAATTTCTTTTTCAGAGGTGGTATGCCCAGCCCCACAGATCCAGAATGGGAGCGTATTTGTTCTCAAATATCGCTACACATACAAAGACGTTGTCGGCTTTAAGTGCCATCAAGGTTTCACCTTGCGAGGCCACAGCACATCCCAGTGCCAAGCCAACAGAACATGGGACCCGCCAGTACCCGTCTGCGAGCAGGGTAAGCGTCAGCGCTCTCACTCCTTACCGTGGCAGATCCCTCCCCGAATATTCCTACCCATCACCGAAGCCAAAGTTGGCTTTAATTTTCCTGTTTGCTCCAACCAACTACTTTAAGGAGAAACCAGAAATTGTTCCTTTTATTTATGCCTCTCTTCTCGCACAGGAGATGAGCCAGGGTTTGGGTAATGCTGTAAGTAGAAGCATGATTTGCACTTTTCTCATCATAATCCATGTACTCTTCAGTTCCTCACAGTGAGACATTTGGTAGCTTCAGGGCAGGACACTGACTGTCAGAGAGGAGTGAATTTTTTTCCTGGAAATATAAAGGCAGGATGGTGGAAAATGAAGGTAAATTTGCATTGTATTTGCTCAACAAAATGTATATTTTGAACTCTTCATGTTGCATCTAGATGGAGTGGCAGAATCCTATAATCATCCTGATACCCCAAGGAAGCCAGGTAGGTCTATCGTAAGAAGAGGCGAGATTTACTAAACACTAACTCCTCCTCCCAACCTGTCCTGCTTTTAGCGGTGAAGAGGCTTAATTGCACTTTTTTACATTCTTATCATCACTTTGTCTTACACTTTAATATCACCTTCTCACCTTCTCCCTCTCCTCTTTCAGTAGTGAAGTCTCTGCCTCCTCTAAGCACTGCTAACGGGGAACACAGCAGTCGTTTCTCTGACACTTTTGATGCAGCAGCACTTGTGCACCAACGCTGCAAACACGGCTTCTCCCTCATCAGGAATAAGCCTGTTTGTTGTACAACATACGGAGTCTGGAGCCGTCCCCTTCCTTATCTTCTCAGCTTTCTAAAGGCATTAAACGTGTAGTGGTATTTGGCCAAGGACTTGCTGAAACAAGCCGTTGCTTCAACAAACTCCACGACTAAAGAAAGAATGAGGTCTCTGTGGCCAAACGCTCCCCTCTGTCTTGCATAAGTTTCATGGTCTGGAGGGTTCTCTATACCTTCGGTGTTGGCTGTGGGAGCTGGGAATGGAGAAGCCAGGAGCTTAGAGTCCCTCTATAGGCCCGGAGACATCATTACAACCCAATGCAACACTGATAACATCCCTGAAGAGCTCCACAAGCCCCAGTGCCAGCCTGGGGGCACATGGGATCCCATGATAGAGGAAAGTGTGTGTCATCTGTCCTTAGCTGCCCATCCTTCCTGACCATATCGCTCTTGGTAGTGTGTTGTCAGATGTTCAGGAGGTGAGAGGAATCCAGAGTCTCGTGTTTAGATCTGAAGACCCATCTATTCTAATTTTTCCCATTCTTATTGCTGCTGTATCTTGTGCCTCGGTTTCTCAGTATGAACACCTTAAAAATGAGCTTGGGCCAGCTCTGTGGCCACAAGGAACCTGGACGGATGCCATAACAAGGTGGTCTTACAAGTGTGGAATTCCCTTTATAGATATGAACTCACCACCCTTCTTATCTCATGTACGAGGAAAGATGATGCTGGGCAACGTTTCTTTGTGCAAGAAGGAATGTATATGATGCCATATGCTTTATGGATGATTTGGGGTGAAGCCAGTGCTGATGGTTGGGCAGGGCTGGCTCAGTGCTGGGGGGGTGAGCATTCAGCCCCCCCCAGCTGCCCCAAAGCTTCCCCTCTTGCCTCTATGAGCCCTGTTTTGATCTGCTCTTCTCTCTTTCTAGCGCCGCTCTGCTCCAAGCCTCCAGACATCACCCACGGGTTTCACAGTGGCCCAGCAGAAGCGTTTTTCACTCCTGGAACATCTGTAAGGTACACCTGTGAGCCTGGCTTCTCTCTCATTGGGGCAGCATCCATCTATTGCACACAGTCTGGAACCTGGAGCCATCCTCCTCCGCTCTGTCAAGGTGTGTTTTTGTTGCAGAGAGCAAAGAAAAAAGGGACTTTTAACATGACTTGCCTTAGGGAAAGCTTTGCATAAGGACTAAATCAGTCTTTTACTACAAAACAAGCGATAAGAACAAGATCAGGTTTATATCCATTTCCAAAGCCTGATGGAGTTACAGGTTACAAAATCAGGGGTTGAGCCTTCGGAAATTAAAAGGGAACAATCGAGGCTGCAAAGGAAGGGTGCCTTAGCTACTCCCTGGCACTCCATCAGGATCCTCATGTCAACACTGTTGTTTGTCTCTCCCAGGCCTTCCAGTTGTGAAGTGTCTCCGTCCTCCAAGCATTGCCAACGGGAAGCTCAACGGCAACATCTCTGACAACTTTTCCTATGGAGCATCTGTATCCTACAGCTGCAATCCCGGTTATTCCCTGGTTGGGAATGCTTTCATCAACTGCACGCTGTCGGGAACCTGGAGCCAGCCTCCTCCTTGGTGCAAAGGTGTGTTAGTGCTTAGTTTGTTTATGTTCAACCCCAAATCATTCTGTGATTCTGTGATTATATCAGAGAAGTTGTCTCTGATGAACGGTCTCTAGATTACCCCTGAGCCTGACTCTTCCCCTCTGGGAAAATGCCCCTGGATCTGTGAGTTGACCCCTCTGTGCAGCTCATGGTGAAGGTCAGTCACCGGCAAACTTCACTAAAGGCAATGTCACAAATGTCACAAGATTCCTAGCGTGGGTGTTCCTGCACAGAAAACTGGACATTCACTGGAATAAATTAATAATCCACACAGGGTGCTTCCTCAGTGGAGTTGCCCCCACCTCAGTGACTCAGGAGCTGAAACACGCTGTGATAACAATGAGAGGAAATAATGTACCCAATGCTTATGTCAATAAATCAGAGGCTCTTTAAGGAAGCAGTCTCACAGAAAAATTCTCCCTGCCATTCCACATTCTTGTGGTTTTGAAGCGTCCTTAGTAACTATTATGTGTGAAAGTAAAAATAAATATATATAAAAAAAAAAAACCCAAACGTTTAACAAAGGTTGAAAGTTACACATGGATGTTACCCCTTTGGTCTCCACCGAGAACCTGCTCCTCCAGAATTCTTGGCCTTGGACTGTCAAAGGTGATTAGACACATTGAAGCAACTAACTCACTTCACTGAAATCAGTGGTATAAATAGCTTAGATAGCTGGACTAATTAATAAATTATTCATAAATAATATGGCTGGTGACATCTTTGAAGGGCAAAGGACTTCCACAGACTAGAAGTGGGCAAGAGGCAGTTAGCTCTAAAGGTCCCACAGAATTCTTCCCTCCTACCCCTTCCTTCTCCAAATGCTCTGGTAGCCCAGTATCGGAAAAATCTCTTTCTCTGTCGGGCCTCTCCCAGGGTGCCCCCACTGCACCCCATTTTCCATCTGCCACGTCAGTCTGGAGGAGCTGATCTCACAAATACCCTCATGCGGGAGTGAGACACCACAAAGAAAGTAATTGCTGTCTGGAATAAGAATTAATCCCTGGTTACATTCTGAAAGAATTCAAGAACAATATCTAAAATAACTCACAGTTGTATTTCTTGTATTTTATATTCTCTCTCATTAAAGGTCTTTTTTTTTTTTTTTTTTTGTTACTTCTAATTTCAGAGATCAGATGTGTGTTCCCAGAAGTTCAAGGTGTTAAGAAAGGCATAAAAGGAAGCACGTATCGCTCTGGGACCAACATCACTCTGGAATGCGATGATGGTTACACGCTGGAAGGCATCAGTTGGATTCAGTGCCAGGAGGACTTCAGCTGGGACCCTCCTGTCCCAGCCTGCAAACTGAGTGAGGGCAATGGGAACGAGGCGAAGGCCAAACAGAAACGTGCAAATGCATTTTAAACACGCAAATGTCTTTCTGTAGATCTATAAGAAAGTATCTAATGGTGTGGTTTTAAAGAAATTCCATATTGTAGGCCTCGAATTATCGATAAAGTGATTAACGCCAGTTGAGAAACACTGTATTTTGTTAGAATAATTTGCTGATTTTTCTTTTTCTCTTCCCTCCAGGGTCACAGAAGTCTGGGTCCGTAGGCCTAGGTAAGGGGCTCGGAGGCATTTCTGTGGCCGGGTCTTTAACTTCACGCAGCGGCCTCCGTGGCACCGTTCCCCTCTGCTTACTTTGAATACTTTACATACAGTGAGAATAACATGCTCTTCTCCCTCAGGAGTGGCGGCTGCGGGACTCCTGCTTCTCCTGGGCGTGGGCATCGTCTGGAAAATTATTTCTAAGCAGAAGCAAGGGTAAGGCGGTCTTCTGGGTGCGCATCCATGTCCTTTGTTGACAAGTCCCAAGTTTTATACGCTTTATACACTTGAAATATTCATCCGAGTGTGCCCAGGTCTTGTGTTTCTCTATCTTCAGCTCACGCTTACAACCTGAACAAGGCGCAGCAACCTGGAATCGATGGTGTGATTATGCTGTTTCATTTCAGGACTCTTCCCAAGAGGAACCCAACCCGAGTGTTCTTTCACAAACCAACACAGCTCACTGTTTTCTTCTTTTTCCACTTAGCTACTATCACACCTATGAAAATGACAGTTCCCAAACCCCTCTGAACCAGCCAGCTGAACAGAAACGTTCATGTCTTCCATAGAAGGTATGGATTTATATTCCTCAACATAAAATAGCAGTTATTGCTGCAAAATTAAGTTGTTCCAATACAATCATTCAAGTAGAAAACTCCTTCCCTTCAATCTTCTGGCAAGATGCTTTCTTTTCCTGAATAAAAGACTGGTTTAAATATACTGTTGGTTTTTACATAAACGTCTTATTTTTCTTTCTAACACCACCCTTGGTGTGTGTGTTCCCTTTTCCATAACCTGAACAGATGGTGTTCCCGGGTCACTCCCAGCCTGTGTCTTGTTTCTGACATGAAGCTGGTTTGGTTGTAAGGATTACAGGAGAGTTTGATCTCTACAAATCTACCTTGAGAGCAGCAGCGTCAGAAAAGGGCACTGAACTGGGCCTTTGGGGGTTTTTGCTTGCTTTTACACTTACTGCAGCACCATTTTTACTTACAGGTGAATGCTGAATCGATTGCAGGTAACAATGAATTTCCACTGCTGGCAGCACTCTGAACATCGTCAGCTTTGACTACAAAATGGCACCTGTAGACAGCTCTTTTTTTTTTTTTTTTTTTTTTTGCAAAGGCTGGTTTTAGATAATTCCTCCTTTGAAACAATGCATTTCCCAGAAATTCTCTCCTCCCTCCCCGAGTTATGATGTAATTTCTATATGCCCGTGTGAAAACAGGAAGAGTCTAATTTTAACACCGGTGTTATCGTTTCCCCAGGGTGGGCACTCCCGCTGCTGCTAACCAGCGCTGGGATCCGTTCTCCGTGGCTGCAGGTTGCACAGAAGCATCCCTTGCATTGAAATTCTATGGCAAAAAAAAAGGCACTTTACTGTAGAATCAACGTTAATGCTCCTTCTGCTCCCATTAATTACTAATGAAATTCAAACTGCGCACTGTACAGATGCTGTTTCAGAGGGACTCGTGTGTCCTGCTGTGTTTGACAAAGAACATTTCTCTGTTTGTGAGCCCTGCGAGAAGCAAGATCCTGGGAAGCATCTTGCATGCGTGGAAGTCACCATTCGTTAAAACTAAAGATTGTCTTAACAACGACTGTCTGCAGCATCGCCAGACGCTGCTCTGCATTTTCTTCCAGGAACGCTTATTTGCAGTGTTCCTCTATGAATGCTTGACCTAATAAAAGCTGAATGCAGGACAAAAATTGCTATAGATTTTGTCTCTCCTTTTGTGTCCATCTAGAGTTCCAAGTCTTTTGTATTTTCTCTTAGTACAGCTCTGCAACGCACGCGGTTTTGTCTTTCCAAGGAGCAGCAGCCCCACAGAAAGCTGTTCATCCTGGCCCTGGCAGACAAGGGCCTTTATTTTCAACTAGCCTTCGTTGGCGATAAAAGCGCAGCAGCTGCGCAACTAAACACGCTTTGAAGCTTTTCCTCTTTGCCGGGAACGTGAGCGGCTCTCGGGGGACCCTGCCCAGGAAAGGGCTTGGTTTCCTCCGGCCGAGGCCTCTCCCCGCCCCTGCTCTCCTCAGGCCGGGGCTTCTCTCCAGGCCGGGGCCTCTCCCCACCTCGATCTCCCCAGGCCGGGGCCTCTCCCCATGCCCCGTCTCCTCAGCCCAGGGCGCCGCAAGTCCCCCCTCAGGACGGCGGTTGCCGGGAGAGGCGGGGGGCCGGGGTCGCCGCCCTGTAACGGGCCCCGCTGGCCGCTGCCGCCCCGCCCTTCCCGCGGTGCCCGCCATGGCGGCGGCGGCGGCTGAGGGCAGGGGCGGGCGGCGCAGCGCGCATGCGCTCCAGCCCCGCCGCTGCGTCTCCGCCGTTGCCCGAGCGAGGGACGCGGAGCGGCCGGTTCTGCCGGGGCCGCCGCCGCCGCCATGGGGCCGTCCGTCCGCGGCCCGGGCCTCCTGCTGGCGATGATGGCGCTGTCGTGGCTCGGCGGAGCGTGGGCTGAGGGTGAGGAATAGGCGCCCGCTCCCCGCCCCGGCCCGCCATGGCGGGCTGAGGGGCTGGTGGGGCACGCCGAGCCCCCGCGGCCTGCCGGACCCAGGAGCAACCGGGAGGAAGGAGGTCGCTCGCCCTCCCCGGGAGCTGAGGGGGCTGCCAGGCTGAGGGAGGGCTGCCGTGCCGCTCGGGGGGGCGGTGGGGAGGGAGAAGGAAGCGGTTCCAGGCGGTGGTGGAACCAGCGAGCTCTGCGGGAGGCTTCGGTGGGGTTTGGGGGGTGAAAAGATGAGAGAAAGGTGGTGTTGCAAAAACGGGCGTGCTGGCTTTGGGTGCTCATGGGTGCCTGGTTCTCACCCTGAGCCGGGGGTTTAAATTTCTTTCATGGTTTGGTAAATCTCTAAGCGACAGTATAAAAGAAAGGAAATCGGTCGGCATCCTCAAAGAGGTGGCAGCCTCTGCCATGTGTAAGCCTTGCAGAGGCCCGGTGGATCTTGTGCCTGGGCTGAGAGGTCTGGAATGTGTTCCCAGTCCTCCAGCCTGCAAGAGTTTTACGTTACATTTACGTTAACTGCCCCTTAAAACCTCCCTGGCTCTGTAGGTCCCTGTTTGTTCGTGTTTTAAGCTCCTCTCTGTGATCTGCCTGGCCTTTTGTCTCGGGAAGGGGAATGAACAGGCCGAGTGTGGCCGGTTGGTTTGTTCCTGCAGCATTTCACCGCGGGTGGGTATACGGTGAATTAAGTGTAAGAATTAAGGGTAAGGCAAACAGACCAAAAATATAAACTGGAAGGTAATTGTCTGGGTAGAATGCTAACAAATTGAGAAAACGAATGAGTAAGTAACCGGTGCTAGTGTAGGGTTGGACATAATACAAATTAAAAAATTGAAACCTAGTGAAATACAAGCCCTGGCCCTTATAAATGTCAGCTCTTTGATTTACCAATGGGTCCTTAAAACCTACTGAGTGAGTGTGGCTTCCATGCCATTGTGCCTCGACTTCTCTCTCTTTTTGTTGACAAGATTGTGTATTACTTTTTCCTTCTTCTGACAGGCACGTGTCCGTTTCCGGATAGGCTGCAATATGCAGAGCTGGAGGAGAGTTCCAGGACAATGCAGAGTTTTCCCGTTGGAACCACGGTGTCCTACGTCTGCCGGCCGGGGTATATGAGAATCCCCGGAATACCATCATCTCGTACATGTAGTAAAGACTTACAGTGGCTGCCCACAGAGCAGTTCTGCAAAGGTAATGTGTGTATGAACTCTTTGGGTTTTTCTCTTTGATATTTAACAATTTTAGTTGTTTTCCAAGTGAACGTTAGTATTCTGTAATATTTTAAATGAAGCTTGAAAAATGCTAATAGTGGTAAGAGAAGTATATGCCAAAGAATTAGCCTTTGTATATAACTACAAAGATGTAGATTTTTTGTTTTCTTTTCTTGTCTTTTCCCCTCCCCTTAGAGAGAAAATGTAACCATCCAGGAGAATTAGTGCATGGTTCTGTTCATGTGACAGATCTTGCATTTGGTTCAGAAGCTACTTTTTCTTGTGAAGAAGGGTAAGTATTTTGGTGAGTGAATCCTCTTTTATTTTTTCTGTTTAAACCAAATTTGAAACAAACCCAAATTTTCTTAGGCAGGTTCCATGCCAGTTCTGACTTGAAATGTCTCCAGAGTTCTCCCTGGAGCAAATGAAATGACAGTTAAACTTGATTCCCTGGTTTTACTTGCTCTTTGCATCCACCAAGGCTTAAACTCTGTAGTGAGAATCTGCAGAGTGAAAACTAGAGTGTTACCTCTAATGACTTTTTTTAATGCTCCTGTGGCAGAGAGAATAAATTTGTATATTCATCACCCTTCATTATTATATTGAATAATGGCCCATCTGTCTGTGTATAGCAAATTAAGTCAAAACCTCTAACCTCTTACAAGGTTTTTTTCTCCCTTTCCTTTTAACAGCTTATTTTTTTAGTCTTAGTAGCCTTGAGCATTAGTATTAGAGGGTACACATCTTAAAGTGGCGAGACTTTCATAACTTCCTTTAGTGATGTCTCATTTGCTTCTCTTTTGTTTCCAAAGTTGAGACTGTTAATAAATAAATAAAATTTCAGATGCCATTCTCATTACAACAAAAACTTGGTGCGTCATGGCCCCATAATCACAGAACAGAATTGTATAAACAGATTTCTAGCTGCTTGTTGGAAAAATGAGAAATTCCTTAAGTTTCACCTCTCTAAAAATTTTTTCCCTGTCTAGATTCAGATTAGTTGGACCTGATACGGTTTCCTGTGTAATTAAGAATAATGGTGTTGACTGGAATAGAGATCTTCCTGTCTGTGAAGGTAAGTAAATTACTACGGTGTTTAAGTTAATACTCAGATAGTGGTAATTCATTTAAAAACAGCTGTGCCGTAAACTTTCCAGTACAAGAAATGATGGTAAAATAGGATTGATTTTTATTTTTTTATTTTTTGGAGCTACTTGGGATGTGCCTGAGGGGTGATCACTGGAAAGTATCAGCTGTTGTGGTAATTAGCTCATATTAGTTAAAGTCAACCTCTTCTTGAGATTGGGACTCGCTGTAATAGATGACCATCAGTAACTGTTAGTTATAACTGTAGCTTGTTTTAGAAATAGCTTCAGAGAATCATAGAATTGTCCAGGTCGGAAGGGACCTTTAAGATCATCTAGTCCAACCATCAACCTAACTCTGATAAAAAACCATTACTAAAGCATGTCGGATTTAAATAACTTGAAAATCAAGGCTTGCTCTTTCTGAGGCGAACGAGGTAACAGCCAAATTCTGTTGACTTAATTTGTGTGATTTATTTCTAGCAATTGCTTGTAAACCGCCTCCGAGCATCCCCCATGGGAGCTACACGGAAGCCGACAGCTACGTGTATCAGATGGTGGTGACCTACACCTGCGACCAGGCCCCCAGAGGCGCCGATCCCTTCTCGCTCATTGGCCCCGCTACTATTTTCTGCACCTCTGATGAACACTCAAATGGAGTTTGGAGTGAAGCCCCTCCACAATGTAGAGGTTGTCAGGATTTTTAATGTGCTTCTTTGTTATAGCTTATCTGACTCCAAAAATGCAGTATCTGTCCCTTTTTTGGAAGGGGAGCGGGGGGTGGTATGGACTTCCCTGTAGAAAAGAACAAACAAATCCTCTGGTAATAAATTTGATATAGTTCCAGTGGAGATCAGATCCAACTGCACTATGGATATTGATTGATTATGACACAGAATATGTCTAAAATTTAAGTTAAAACTTAAAAAATATACGTATGAGCATGCTGTTGGTAGAAGCGACAAGGACAAAGTGAAGGAACTGAGAGACCATAAAGCCTGGGTAGCTGAAGAAAAATTGGGTAAAGAGCAAGAATGTGGAAGCTAGATTAAGAATAGTGAAAAGGTAAGGAAGAACTCTTTTTCTAAACACAGCTACTATGCAAATGCAGAAATAAATGCAAAGCCCAGCAAGCACAAATTCTTGCTTTGCAGATGTAGGGAGAAGTACCAGATACTTGCGTGTTGTCATTTGAACCCTGCTCTTTTCTAAAGTTCTGCTGCTGTACAGGAGTATGGCTTTTGGAAGTGGAATGTGATTGTATCAATTACTACTATTTCTTATTTGACCGTGTACCGTTACAACTCAGTAGCTTAAGGCAAGGACCTTCTCCACCTTCAAGAGAATAACCTCTTTACAAAGCCCCTCCAAAGCAGTTTGAGGAATTAGAAGAAGGAAACATACAAGCAGTAGGAGATGCTGGCTCTGTTGCACAGATACTGTTAACAAATGTTTCTAAGCTGTTTTTCTTTTACCTATTTCAGTGGTCAAATGTGATGACCCGAGAGTTGAAAATGGGAAAAAAAAAACTGGATTTGGACCTCACTATAGCTACAGGGACTCAGTCACGTTTGAGTGTGATCCAGGCTATTTCATGATTGGATCGGACGTAATTACCTGTGGAGAAGATAACACCTGGTCTCCTACAAAACCAGTTTGTGAAAAAAGTAAGTCTTTAAATAAGAATCCAACTTCTCTTGTATGTTGAGAATGTTGTACATCTGTCTTAGCTAAAATTTAAAATCTTAACACAGTAGTTGGGCATCAGATGCTCAGGAAGTTGACTTGGAGCCTCATCTGTGGGCAACCGCTTTAGGTGCTCAAGTGACTCAACTCCAAAGAGTTTTTGGATGAGAGTGAGCTGAGTTAGAGATGTGCAAATAGAAGTTGTGGCGTGGACATACTGTGATGCTGCTGCATCCTAATAGCACCATGGTGGTCGTTCTCGTGATTTCATGTGGAAATACAGGAGAAAAGATGTGTTTCTGAATTCTGATAGAAAGAGCTAGGAGTATGGTATGCACGGTGAGGAAACTATAGTGTCTCTCTAGAGTAATGGGAATCATTACAGGTCTTTTCTTCTCTTACGCAGTTCTTCAGCTCTTACTACACACCCTACACGATGCCTGGAAAGTATGTTGTTAGGACTAGTCAGGACTACTTTGCAGGGCTGGGGACATTGCAGAGGTCTTTTCTGTAACTTTTCTCCTTCTTCTCTGTGCTAGAGGGAGAGGCAATGTTGTAGTGAGAGAATTTTTTTCCTGCATACTCTAATAATGAGCTCCCAAGAATGAGAACCGCTTCTGCAAAGAGCGTGTTTGGGTGTTCTGTAATGAATGAGTCTGATAAGGCACCTGGAAATGATTGTAGAGCTTACAAAAATAATTAACCATTAAATACGAATTTCTTAGCTACCACATCTTAACATCATATTAAATTAGTGAATATGCACAGTGATGTTTCTTTTAAGTTTTCTAAAAGAAACATTTACATTTAAAATTGTGGTAAAGTTAAACTATTCAGATATGCTGATCTATTTTTCTCATACAAGAGCAATGTATATTTGTGGGGTGAGTTAATGAATTATGAAATATTTAAAGTTTGTTATCACTAAGCTTATTTTTAAATTCCTGTAGCAGTTACTGCAGTTGTATGCAGTGCCCTAAAAATCAAAAATGGAGTAGTGGTTCCAGAAAAATCTGTATATGAAGAAGGAGAGTCTGTTCAGATAAAGTGCAATGCTTATTGTGCTTTTCCTGGTGGTGCACAAGACATGACAGTAACTTGTCAAGGACAGAACACGTGGAGTTCCTTACAAGACTGTACATGTAAGTAAAACTCATACTTGGTAAAATGAAGGGCAGAGTGCCAAGTTGCCAGCTGTCTTGACGCAGTGATGTGCAGAGCCTGGCAGCTGGGCACCGAGCGAGCGGCGATGGTGGGAGGATTAGGGAAGTATGGGGGGGTCATGGGGGACAATTTTAGCAACTGAGGACAGTTTTCAGCAGAGTTGGAATCTTGTTCAGTCTTCGTTTTGCTTATGGACATTGTTAAAGTTGAAAAGCCAGTGGGAAAGATCTGTTTGGGGAGTATTTTCTGAAGATTTTTCCTTTGATGGTGTCAGGCTTTGTTCTCGCCTCCCTTTGCACCGTGTGATCGCTTGTTATAATGGAAACAGATTGTCATTACTTTGACACAACTGTTTGTCCTAATGAAGCTGAGACGTGTATTTCTATTAATGAAGCGTGTCCATCAGCAGAAGTATCCGCAGCCTCCAGGAAACAGGAGGCCTTTGCGTATAAAATGTCTTAAGGATTGAGCAAGCTTCTGATATTTATACAAACGTAGGGACTTTTTGATGGCAACTTCTTGAATCTGCTTCATGTACCAGCTCTGTTTTTGGACTTTATTTCCTTTTCTTCCCCCCCCCCCCCCCCCCGATCTCTTTCCAGGTGAGATTAAAGGTTCAGATTCCACCCCAAGCATAAATCATGGTAGAGTAATTGATGGACAGAAACCTTTCTATTCTGTTGGGGATTTTATTACGATTGAGTGTTACTCAGGCTACACATTACATGGTGAAGCTCGTATTCAGTATGTTGGAGAAAACAAGTGGAATCCTGGAGTGCCAACTTGCCAGTTAAGTAAGTATGAACTGCAAGAATTTCCACTAGAGTGAAAATACACATAATGGGCGCCATGCTTCTTGGGGACATTCTTCTGTGTCAGGAGAAATCATATAATGTAAACTTCCTTCTTTACTTTGACATAATAGGGTTTGGTGAAATCCATTTAAAAATAGGAATATTTTAAGTTAAATAAATATTACAGTCTAAACTTGCCTGCTGCAAGGATTGTGTTGACAAAAGTGCTTGATCTGTTTGAAATAACTTTGTGAATATTTGTTAGAATTTGTGAATAATGTTTGAACAAGAAGCATGTGAGTTCCTCTTATGATATCAATTCACTCTCTTTTTAGGTGGTTATATTACGGCCATCATCTGTGGTAAGTATCTTATAAAACGTGAACAAGATACAACGTGGATTGTATTTTTTTATGTGGAATTGATGTTCTGGTCATCACCCGTGACTGCAGTAAGATAACACGATTCTGGAGTTTTGGTTATTTTAAAATTGCTTGTCTACTCCTAAAGCTGCAGAGTTCAAGAAAAATCAAGGTTGCTTAGCAATTATAGATTAATTTCATGTAAAATGTATGTTTTTTCATGTATGGGAGGCATCAGATTTCAAAGGTGTTTTCCACAACTTAATCTCTTTCATAAACTCTTCAGAGCTTGGGTTTGCTGGAAGTGACTAAATAACTGTGCCTTGGTACACAAGTGCTTAGTCCTTTTTCTGTCCTTGCATTTGTTACCCGCTTTTGTAAGCCTTCTGCTTTCTTACAAACCTGTTGTAAAAAGTACTGTGGGGATATCGACGGATCTGTTTGAGTGTTACTGAGCTGCTGGGGCTTTGCCATCTTTGTAGTCACCGTTCTTGAGCTGAACTGCCTTCAGCAGTCTTAAGTAAAGCATCAAATACATATTTGTTAAATAAGCCGTGCAATTTTTAAGTATTTTGGGGGGTGGGGTCTATAGGGCTGTGGATAAGGACAGTGCTATTTCTGCTAAAAGTCTCTGAGGCTTTTTTTGTGAGCTAGAGATGATGATTCTAAGGCTTTTTTTTTTTTTAATTCTTCCTAAGTGATTGTGGCAATTGTGGCGTTCCTGGCAGCCTTCTGGGTCTATAAGAAATTCTGTTCACAAAACGGGTGAGTAAGCCTACTTTTTTTATTGTTATTATTGTTACAAATTTCTAAATGACTGAGCAAAACTAGCACTAATGTGTGTGTAAGTTTCTTGAGCTTTATCTGCCCTTTCTTTTTCAAATGCCTGATGGTTATATATAAGCTTAGCAGAGCAGCTGATGTGAAGCTAAAGTGCCTAACAATACGTTTGACTTTGTTTTTGTATCTGCTATTCAGATAAGCTGCTAATTAACACTTGCACTAATTTCAAGGAAGGAAAACCCCTGTTCTTAAGCTTGTATTTAGCATAGGTGCACTTGCCAAGGAAAGTACTGTTCACATCTGCTCTAAATCATGTCAGTTTACCTCTTAAAACCAGTGGTAGTGTTGGCTTGTGTGGGCTTGTGTTATTTTCTTGCTGGGATGCCCTCTGGCATCACCGGGTCTGCCAGGCCTTACGAGCCTGGGGGGGCTTTACATGGACTGGGAGCCTTGGAGCTTCGGAGCTTCCTCTCTTCTACATGAGATGTACCAGTGGTAGTGGAGGGCAACTGGAGAACCACTGTGTTTTGTGGTTTGTACCAGAAGCACCTTGAATAAAATCACATGGGCTTAGTTATAAGAAAAAGGTGAAAAAAATACTGGCCTAAACCAGTGCTCCTGTGCTGTTTGAAAAAGCAAATAGTCAGCTTTGCTACGAGAATGTTTCATGTGTGGATCCACTTCAGCTTTTTTCTCCTGCAGCAGCAATGTTGGGTGTCCCTGTGTTAAAGGCTTGCAAAGTCAACTGTAGAATATTAGTAGTGTGTTCTTCTGTTTTTAAGAAACATATTGGGCCTTTTGAACTTTATCTTCAAACCAGCTGATTGTTATGTATGCTTTTTCATGGAGGGGTGTCAGGAGATTTAAATGCCTCTGAGCGGTGCTTCTTGCAGTCATGTCTTATTTCAACTTCTTGAAAAAAGCCTGTTTTGTTGGAGAAATAGTTTGTAACACGCAAAATGCTGAAAATTCAGAGCAAGCTAGGTGGTACACATAGAAAGTTTTGATCAGCATCTCATCAAAACTGACTTACCTTTTAACAAAAATCTGTTGGAATTTGTCAGGGGTACGTGAAGCAAAGAAAAGGATGCTTTAAATAAAGTAAACCAGGGGAAATATTCCTGCGGTTCATGTTTGTAATAAGTACATGCAGTACTAGTTGGGAGAACCATGAAGCTGGCTTCTATCCAGCGAGGTTTTAGCATCTTCCACACTGGCCGTGTGGTGTCATGACAAGGGGCAGAGTGGCCCTGTAAGCAGAGTGGCTGGGTACCTGTATGCTACTAAATTCCTATTTAGTGCCTTTGAGCAATTGCTTTTCATCCCTGACTTGAATAATCTGCAACCTGGATGGGCCAAATAAAGAGTATATGGGAGTTACTAGTATTAGGGCAGCACTTTCTGCCTTCATTTGTGGAGAGACTTCTCCGGGTGTAGAAAGGAGGAGGGATCTAAAGCAACATCATCAAAAATTAAAGACCTTTATATTCCTGAAAATCTTACAACGTGAAAAGTCTTACTGCGCCCAGTGCTTTCCTTAAGCTTCTTCGCTGTGAACGTCTCGCTGTTAAACCTCTTTCTTGTCTGAAACACCCAATCTAATCGTTTATTAAGGCCTCGATCTCCCTATTTTGTTTTCTGGATTCCTGATGTAGCTGAGCCTGTGTCAACTGTTGTGCTTCCAGCACCTCCTACTTGCTGGGTTGTCTTCAAATTCCAGCAAGAATCTCTCCCTGCCCTCTCTTTCTTGTGTGTTTAAGCCTCCGGTTAAATAGGACATTCAATTAGACCTTTTTCCCCTTTTGCTGTTCAGCTCGTATACAGTTGATGAGAGTTGCAAGGAAACATGTATTTTAAAAACTAATGTACCAGCTGAGATGGAAGAAACCGCACAAAAGAATTAATTGAATCTTAAAAAGGTATACCCTTTCCACTTAATTTGGACTTTTGCAATGAAGCTTAAGTGTCTCTTTTTTTATGATGGTTTACTCAGAATTTCAGGAGTGTGAAATCCAGCTAGTGTTGGAAACGATAGCTCCCAGTGGTGTGTGTCACCATGTCCTAATTTTGGGTTGTCTTTAAAAAACGAGTAGCATATTTTTCTCTAAGAAAGTATATACGTACTGAGTAGAATGTTTGCACCTCTTTCAGTGATGTGAAATGGATTGCAGTGCTGTGTTACTTTTGTTAGCTAATAGTATAATTCCCTATAACGACAAGACTGTTGGAGCTGGAGACCAGCTTTGCTGCATTGCACGGACACTGGAATTACAAAGGCAGTGTGGGTGCTTTCAGAGAAAACCAGATTACATGTCTCAGAGTTACTGATTCATCGGCCTTTTCAGCTTTCTAGAAGAAAAATAAAATAAGGTGTAAATAAGGTCTTCTCCTTAAATCTTTTTTATAAAAAGATTATTTCTTTTTTCAAATTCAGAGTTCTGTAACCCTAAAAAAGGGTCAAAATACAGTTGCTTGTTTGGAACTGATTTCCTCTCCCATATTTTGAATTAGTGCTTAGTGGAGTAGTCAGCTGCATTTGATGATAGTTATAATTACTCCTTCACTGGGTAGGGTCAAGTTAGCTCCTTGAAAAACCTGGCTCTTCACACCTTGTTATAACAGGACAGATTTAAGACAGGACAGCTTAGTTTGGCTGTTCCCTGTCAGTATTTTGTCATTAGTACCTTAACAGTTACCCTTGGCACTACAAATTCTTCCCTAAACTAAAACAGAAATTTCATTTCTGCCACTTTTCTCCATTGCACGAGTTCCGAGAAGGTAATGGTTGAACTGGTCTGTCCCTTATTGGGACTGGATGTAAAGGTCTTTTCAAATGTGTAGTCCTGATTTTACTTAGTTTTAAAGAACAGGTGATTTTTCAGTATTTTTGATAAATCTGAGATGACATAGAGGAAAGTTAAGCTTGGCATTTCTTCCAAAATAATGTATGGATTAAGGAATATCGTCTTTACCTCTGAAGTAAGATGTTTCTGATTGAGATAGGATTAGTTGTCTGCATTAGCTGGGCTTATTTTTGGAGAGTGGAAAAAAAGGAATCAAGAGTTCTTATGTCCTTAATCTTAACCTTTTGCACATGACAGCGATAAGAGAAATGAATGCTCTGGTGTGTGTACGCACTAGTAACCCCTGAGCTTTTCTTACGGTGTCTAGAACTCCTTAGAGACCGAGAGTAATAGTGCAGAGGTTTGGTATGGGGGGGATTCTGCAAAGTAAAATAGGAGTTATTCAAGAACTTCAAATACATATATATGGAAGTAATTATGAATTTTAATTCTAGTATGTTTAAGTACTGTAAATTTGCTGTTAGTGGGCTACAAAATGCAAATTCTCACAAACTAATATTCAGCTTCTGGTTATAAAATATGTACTAAACAACATACTGTATTTAAAATAAATTAGAAGGGATGGTCCTGATGTAGTCCTCAAATTAGTTAGGAATCCTGTAACTGTTCTGTCTAGTTTCAGTTTTTGATAATACTTGGGCACGGTCCGATTGTTACTTGAAATGATCCATTTGGGTCAGATGCTGTTGCACTCCCTGGCTCATTCTTAGCAGTCTGGTGGATGAAATGAAGCAAAAACCTCCTCAGTCTAGGACTTGCTTAGTAAGATGAGGACAAATAATGATTAGTTTCGTGACTTTACCTGTTGATTTAATGATAAAACTAAGGATGTGCTTTCAGAATAAATGTTAAAACTATTTAAATGTAAAATCTCTGATTTGACCTGTTTTTTTGTTTGTAGGAAACGTGACAGCACTCCATGTACTGCCGAATATAAGATCTGTAAAGCATGAATGACCTTTTTTTGGGGGGGTGGGAGGGAGTTTGCAGTTGAATCTACCAATCAGAAATGGAAAATGATTGCACTTGCCTTGAGTTACTGTAGATAAATATCTTGTACTGTGTCTTATGCTACTGATTAACTGGAGTGGAGAGCTCATTACTAGGATAAAAAGAATACATATATATATATATGCTTTTCCTTATGGGCCACTATACTGTTTTTCTGTGTCTGGAAATGGACTTTGAGGCCGGTAGCATGCGGGAGCGGCTGTGTCGGCGGGAGTACTGGACGTGTCACTGTCACAGGGCCAGCTGCTGCTGCCTTCAGTGCTACCTCTTTTCTTACAGAAGACTTTTATCCAGTGTTAGCTCTGCTCACTAAAATCCGAATGTGCTTCGTGTTCATTTTTGTGGTTGAGGTGATACAGATGATTATGTTGTCTCTTGTATTCTGAAATGTTTTATTATTATTTTCCTTAAGAGATTGGTGCCTTTTAAGGCTATGTCTTTTTTTTACCACAGTTTAGATCTTATATGCACTACTTGTTTGCCAAAGTTGGTTTCTGTATATTTAATGAATTAAAATGTGCCTTTAAATCAGAGTTGTACAGCTTTCCCATTGCCTTTATGAAGGAAAAAAGCCATATATATTTCTGGCTCTTTGATCCAGTCCGAGAGAGACTACAGTGGATTTGTTGGAATGGAAAATTGATGGTTTCTATAGCAGAGATATCCCCTGCCTTTAAATTTGTTGGCCTATTGACAGAAGGCACTAATTAAAGGAGCTGCAGAGAAATCAGTGTAGTCATCTCCTATCAGGAGCACAAAGTTCCTTAGGACGCTTGATTTTTCTTGAGCCTTGATGTCAGGTTTTGGGGATAATTTTGTTGCTTTTCAGGGTAGAAAGGGCGCTGTATGGATTGATCTTCCTTGCTTTTTTTACTTGAAATCATGTATTTCACATACGGCATTTCAAATCTCTGTGTACAGCTGGCGATGCTCAATCTCGCTCTGTAACGCTAGATTTGCTGTCGGATCTCTGCTGAGAAACAGAAGCCTTTTCCTGTCTGGCTTCTCTTTTCAGGTTAAGGGAAGACCAAAGCAGGTTAATTGGGGGGTGCAGGAATGGGGGTGCTGGCGGTGGCTGGGGGCTCTGTAGGCAGCTGCTTGCAGTCGCTTCAGGATGGGTTTTAGTCGAGCCTGTGGCTCCAGGAGCTCCCATCACAGCGTTTGCCGTGAGTTGAGACTCAGCCATCCATTGATAGCTGTTACATTCAATGCATACTTGCTCTTTCTAATTCCTTATTAAAACCAAATCTTAATTAGGACAGGGTTTGGCTCTGTGAATCTGAGTTTGCTGTTAACGTAAGAACCGATTTTCCCAGAAAAACCAAATTGCCTCACTTCAGACAGCTGAGGCAGCATCAAAACTGTTCTTTGGTGTCGGTGGTGGATTGGCAGAGCCCTCCACTGCCGGGAACGGCTCGTCTGAATAACACAGAGCTATTTAGGGCTTTCTAGGGCTTTTTGGGACAATCCCAGCAGTTGCATTGTCAGAGTTCATAATAGTCTCTGGTTATTAAAAAGGAGTTTTGGCTGCACAGAATGACTCGCTGCTCATTGTCTGGCCAATACCTAGTTTGATAATTGTTTGTAAATACTATGATAATACACTGGGAATTGAGTGTGGTGGTCACTAGACAGCTTGATAATGTATGGCATCTGCAATGTTTTAAAATACGCTGAAATGCACTTAATGCTAAAGTGAAATAACTGTAAAAAATGGCCTTATTTTTATACTTTTTTTTTTGGGATGTAAAGACTAGTGATGATTTGCGATATTACAAATAAAAATGTTAAATTAGCAGTAAGTGTTTGTCTTTCATTCGTCGTGTGATAAGCAGATTCTTAAGATGATTTTTAACGTACTAAACTTGAATTAAGTGGTAACTGTGGAGATGGAAATTGGCAGTTTGTGTGCAGAATTACTCAATAGTAGTGCAGAGAATGTCTTCTGATTTGCTGAGTGACCTTTTCGGTTTCTTTTGGAATTGCAGAGAATTTCCCAGAACCTCCAAAACCTTACAGTGTTCCCTCTGGAGAAACTTGGTAAAACCTTGATGGAGAAAAGGCAGATTATCCCGTGGCTGTTCTGCTCTAACACTGAGTCAGGAGCAGAGCCCGTAGTGTGGTCTGGCACTTCTGTCCAGAGTGTGACAGATGTCATCCTTCGGGAACAGAGCTTAGGCGTTTTTAAGTGAAATATTGAGTAGAACGTGATTATTTTTAATTGTCTGAGGGTCACACTAAGAAAATGAAGTACATTTTGAGTGTGTGGAGTCAGCTGCCTGATAGAATGAAGGCTTTCAGAGGGTGCAATAGAAAACAATGCCATATTTTTTTACGTTTGTGGTTGTGATACTCAGAATCCATTGGTGTGGACTGCAAATGCTGACAGTGTGTAAACTACGCAGCTCTTGGGAAGTTTTGGGATTGCAGGGAGCATCGATGGGGTAGGCAGCTACCAGGCAATTTGACTTAAATGTTACAAATTAATTTGTCCTAATTGCCATGAGTTCTACACCATTTTTCCAAAGCTCAGTCCCACATGAATTATTTCATTTTAGAATCTGGAACTGATAATTAAGAGTCATGAACGTATGAACTTTGTGCTAAGAAAAAGGCTGCATGTGATAAAAATGTGTTGTTGCCATCTACTGGTAAAATAAGTGACGTTCTGGCAGGGGGAGTAACAAAACAGAGGTACAGCATTACCTGGTTTGATGTTTCACGTGTGAGGTGTCAGTGGTGGGCAGGATTCTCAGCGTTACACTTAAAAATCAGTGTAAACTCTCACTTGGGGTGGGGAAAATGGAGCTGGGGTCTGAAATGAAGAGACTTGGCAGCAATTAGATATTGTCCAGCAGGGAGAGATGCAATCTGTCTACCTGAGACAGAGCCCAATACCAAGTAGCACACAATTTTATTTAAAAGGAAAAAAAAAAAAATCTGAATAAATAACAGGTTAAGGCAAACAAATAGCACATGGAATATCAGTGGTCGGAGGGTGGCTGTGCTCACACACAGGGGCCCTGGCTTGCTGGAGCTGAAGAATCTGAGTGAGGAGTTTGAGCAGATGCTTCGCTTTCTCGTGAAGCATCCCTCCTAGTTGAGCGTGATGCTGACTGTCCTCCTTTAGTGCAGGATGCTCGGGCTGTCGGTGTAACGGCAGGTCAGAGAACAGCAAAGCGATACCGCCCGTGTTTGGGAAGCGAGAGCCTGCTTTTGATGGTGTTTTTATTTGAAAGGACTTTGGGGGGCGGGGGAATGAAGTTTTCCATTATTGTTGCTTTTCCCCCTACATCATAACCGATTTCAAATGGTGCTAGACAAAAACTGAGACTCTGAACACCAAGAGAAATCGGTCAGCCTGTGTAAGAGACATTTTCCTGGCTCAGAGAAGAATCCTCTTGTAGATGACAGCTACGCATTCTTTAGAGTGCTCTGATCAAATGCTTCATCCGCACAGCGATCGGCTTTTCTGTGTATAATAGCATGTTTGACAACAGTGAGGTCAAGCAAAAATAGTTTATAGCTTCATTTTAGAGGGTTTGGATGCAAGGGTATAGAAGTAGTCTGAAAAATTACTAGAAGTTACCAGCAATAAACTTAAAAAAAAAAAAAAATAATTCTAGCAAAAGGAGGGGTTTCTGCGTGCACCAGGGTGGCATCATCGTGATTGCTGGAGGCACTTTTGTGTTTAACTGCTGAGATCAAACTGTCGGGGGGAGTTTCTGTGTTTGCAGAGCAAGTCTCTGGGAGCTACGGAATGATAATTCCATGGTGATAGAGTCCCCAAGCACTGAGTAGAGATACATTTGCTCTAAGTTAGTAAATTAAACGTTAGGGCCCTAGTGGTCGTATAATAGCGGAACCGTACTCTGCCTGTCCGGATGCAAGAAGTACTGCGCTGGTTTTCATGCAACTTTCGGATCACTTTACTCTGGACAACTTGAGCTCAATATCCATTGTTTATTAAGTAGAAATACATTTGAAGGAAGCTGTTCCTGTTGTGGCCCTGGCTTGAGAGGGTGCATACAGTGGTTGTAGAAGTGTCTAGAAATCAGATGATGTTACAAAGTGGATGGCTGGCAAGGACGTAACCATTGGGAAAAGTGCTGGTTTAAGGAGTAGAGGCCGCCGGTGAAGTTAGCAGCTGCTTGGTCTCCTCCCACGCTGTAATTCTTGCTCCTAGAACACTGATTTCAAATGGTGCTAGATACAAAGTGGGAAAATCTAAGCCACCATGTGAAACCAGCTTCCAGAGGAAGACACATCCGGCGCATGGCTGCGGGCTGAGAGAGAAAATCCTTCATCTCCACCGTACCTAGAGAAAAATTCATCTATTTAATTTTATGAGAAAATAAGACAGTTAACTTCGGGTTAGTTACTTTATTGACACGTGGGTTTTTTGGGTATCTTGTGAATAGTTGAGGCTGCTGTAGGAGAAATGAGATACGTGATGGAGAAACCCACCGCTCTGGCAGTGACTAATTTCCTTTCGCGGCCGGGTGCGATAACGCCGAAGCTCTTACCAGGAGGAGTGAGAAGGGTCTGACTTCTTTGCAGTGCAGAGAGTGCTACTGCTGGGATGGGGGAGAAGTCTGTGTTGGACAGGAACACTTTTTTCATGTGGATAGAACCAGGCTGTAACCCTCACTCTGCCCAGGATAGAGAGTGTTCTGGCTTTTCATCGCTTCCTGATCTCGGCATCGTCAGAGAGGTCAGGAGGGGTCAGGAGCTTTTTTGTGACAGGGAGAGGAAATGTGACTGTCCTGATGGAACTTCCTCCGTCAGCCGTGTCACGCGGCCTGTCAATAGCAGCTTTTCACCGGCGAGGAGCTGCACGGCTTTGCGAGACAGGTTTTAAACTCTGTAGGGACAATGAAAATAAATTGCAGGGAAACCACTTTTTGAGTGTGGGTCAGATCGAAAGCTAAAAGGGAAGCGTTTGCAAATCTAACTGTAAATGGTTCAACCTAAGTTGTGGAGGAAGTAGGAGAGTGTGCAGATGAGTGGCTGATGGTTATTGGCAATGGGATGGCTCTGAGCAGCGCTGTGGGGGTTACCTGCAGTGTGTGTGCCCCAGTACAGGAGCCGGTGAATGGCTACACACGCACATAATTCGGTGACTCTCAACCCCTGGCCACCGTGGCTCAGCTGTGCTGATGCAGAAGCTGGTGTAAAATGGAATAAAGTGTGGCAGAAGCAGAGTTGGGAGTTTCGCTTATGGATGCCCTGGGTTTTTGGCAACTCTTTGCATTAGTTTTCTAACCAGACCTAAGAATCTGCTTGGGTGCCTACACCCGAATGCGCAGCCACAGGCGGCAGAGGAAAAGCTCAGAGAAAAAGAGCGTGTCCTTCCAAGAAAGGGGGGTGGAGGAAGGGGAAAGGACTGTACTAGATTACTGTGTCTGGATATTTACTGTCGTTTCTAAATCCATTATCTGGGGCAACAGGGTGAAAGACAAGTGGAAAGCAGGTTCCCTCCCCAGTGCCTGTCTTGCTGGCACAGTTATTCCTCAGGCACCCTGTATTATCAGCATAAGATGTACTACTGAAAAGCTGGACCGAGAGGTCCGCTGCAGCACAGATGAAGTACCGCAGCAGCATCTTTCAGAAACAGGCTCAAAGTGAGGGTTGCTTTGTCTTTTTTTCTTGTCTCGGGATTAAGTATGTGCCTTAACAGTAAAAAGAAATCTTTATTAGGGTTTTCAAAAACAGTTGGTGGAAATGTCACTTCAGTTTGTGCTGCTGAAAAGGAGAGCTGCTCTGCAGGCAGGAGACTTCCAGAGTCTGAACTGGGTCTCAACATCTACGTGTGCCTTCCCTTCCCCTCCCCAAATAACCTTCCCAGAAATACCATGCAGCAATTGAAGACCAATGGCTCGTTCATTATGTGTAGTTTGATAAAACCGGGTTTCACTTCAGCATAATTCAGATGCTGCTGCCCCTTGTCCAGGGAACCTGAAGATTGTCCTGTGCCTTAATGAGCTCCCTTCCCTCCAAGCAGCCCTTTCTGCAAACTCAGGTACAGCTTTTACGAAGGATATGTCTGGGACAGTTCTTTCCAAACCTAATGGCGTGCTTGAGCAGGCAGCGTGCAGAGGGGAGGAGAGAAGAGAGATCAGTTCAAGACGCTGTGACACACAGCACTCGGCCATTCCTACGCACACATGCAGAAAAATAAACCAGTGCTTTTCCCAGGTGTTTGCTGGGTGTTGAGTGTGTGCCTATGGACACACACAGGTGTGTGTGTGGAGACAAGCAAATGCCATCAGCTGTAGTTGGCTTTGTCTAAGTGCTCTGGAGTTTTCACTAAATAATAGCAGAAAATGTATAATATTACCATTCTGGTTTTTTCCTCCTTTTCCAGACATGTTTCAGTACCAGTTCTGTAGCTTCTTTCAGAGGAACATCTCAAAGCCTTTTACAGACTTCACACTGCTTTATACCTTGCACACGCGACAAAGGCAAAAAGGGAAGAAATCCCTGCCTCCCCTATGAAAGGGAACGTCCTCCCTAGCCTGAGACCTTTAATCTAGCCTGCAGGAACAAGGCAAGCCTGGATGTCCCAGACCTGATTTTTCCACAGCCTACGGCTTAGAAGTTAAGGCATTTCTGGGGCTTCCACAGTAAGGAAAACAGATCTCTGCATGATCCTGTGTGCATCATAAATTTTTTCCTCCATTTTCCAGTCCTGGAGTCGAACTCCAGGTTTGTCAGGCTCTGATCTCCCCTGGAGAAACTATTCCTGTTTGACATGCAGAAAATCTGAGCTCGATGCATCATCCTCGGCGTCGGGGAATGAGTCAGAGCAGGGCCAGGTGCAGGACAGAGGGGTGTGACAGTGCAAGTGGTGACCTGCCAGGGGAATTGAAATGAGTGAACTTCTAAGGTTTCAAAAAAAAAAAACCTTCCTCAGCCCTGGGGAGCGTGTAACTGCATCTGTTTGTTGTGCAGCTCTGTTACCGTGCGGTGCTGCGTGGGTCAGGTATGGCCAAATGTGCCCCAGCTTGCCGGCTGAGCCCCTCGGGGGGTGTAGGACGTTCTGTGGCGGCAGCAGCATGACCCGGGCTGGGTAAAGGCAGGGGAGATGCTGCATCGCTTTGTGGAGTTGGTGACTGTGACTAGAAGATGGTTCTGGAGATGCTACTGCTATTAATGGGCAGCAAGAACCTGGACTTCCCTCCTGAGTTTAAAGCATAATGGAGATTATTTTTCTTTTCCTTGATTAGGATCAGAATAAACCCTCCAGGTCGCAGTCCTGAGAGAACATAGTCTATTCCATTATTAGCCCTACTATTGTAGCCTTACAATTGCAGTATAAATAGTGAAGTTAAAAGCCAGGCACTCTGGGTCTGCAAACGTTCTGTTGTCTGTCCCCCACTGCCCCAAAACCCCACGGTGGCCGAACACCAGCCTGTGGCATCCAGCGGGTAAAAGCCCCGAGAGCTTTTTGTCCCATTTAGCTCTGTTTGAGCACTGGGACGGGCAGACCTGCTCGGCATTTTGAGTCATTAATTTCAATTCCTATTAAGGGTGATCTGTCAGAGCACTCACTAGCATTTCACTAACTGTGCTGAACTGTCAACAACCTGCCTGTCATTCTAACCCATTTTTTTAAAATGGTGCAATTGTTGGAGGATTCGGGGCTGAAGGGAGGGCCGGGTTTTTGTTCATTTGATGTGGGGAGAAGCAGCTTTTCCAGATAATTTCGGGCAGGTGATGGGGTCCTGTCTGCGATGCCTGAAATTTAGCTTGTGATGAGGTGCGAGAGGCACATCTTGGCCTTTTCTCTCTGTGCCGTGGCCTCCCTGAAGGCACACTGGTTTGTGGTTAATTCTTGCTGCTTCGGGTGAGTTTTGAGAGAGCTAGCAAACAGATATTGGTGGTTCAGATGCAGGAAACTTCATTTTGAGGGCAAGATAGTTCAACACGAGCATTGACCCAGGCCCACGGGGGCTGCTGTGGGCCATACCAGTCTTCTTTATGGTTCTGCCACACTGATTCACATTTTCTGTGGTGCTTGAGTCTAAGAAAGGAGGCTAAAAAAAGTGCATAAGACATTTAATTTGCAAATTACAGATCTTTTGGAGAAACTTCAGAGATAGAGTCTTAGAATTGTCTGGGTTGGAAGGGACCTTTAATAACTGTGCAACATCACTAAAATAGTTGGGATTTATTCACAAGACCTGTTTTTTAAATCCCAGGACCTTGTTTCAGACTGCTAAGTAAAATATAACACTTATTTGCTATTTGCTTGCCTCAAAACTATTCTGAAGGGATTGGTTTTAGCATGGTGACCATTCTGGGAGTGCTAGATATTAGCACTGAAGTTCCTATCTTCTGCGTCCCCTCTGCTCATCTGAAATTGCTTTGACTCGCCTGGAGTCAGACAGTTTTCTTCCACCTCTGCTTTCACCACAGCCCGTTTGGAGGGCACAGGAACTACTGAACTGCTGAATCCTGTTGAGGATTTCAGATTTCACGAGGAGGTGAAACCGGGCAGACTTACCCAGGGGAAGAAAAGCATCGCACTTACATGACCTGGGTTGCGGAAGAGGAGGAGGAAGGTGCAGCCCTGAAAACTCATCAAATGTAGCTTGACTGAACAGCGCGTTACAAAACTAACTACACTAAAAAATATCATCCACTGAAGTAGCTGAAACCAGAAAAGTAATTTTCTATTCCCAACTTCTGTACCTGAGCGTCACCTTAGAATATAAAGTATTGATTGCAGGTCTGGAAAGCAGTCGCAGGGAGATGATTGTTGTGATTTGTGTAGTCAGTTCAGGAACATGGTGTTCCCCCAACGCTGCCGTTCCACCTACTTTAGGTAATGTCAAGGGAAGTCGTGTTTTTCTTTGTGTCTTTCAAGAGACAAAAGAATGTCCTATGCCAGTGAAGAGCACAAGGAAACAAATACTGCCAGATGTTTACTGAAGTATAACCATCTGAAAACATGCCTTCAGTCCCCTGCTGTATCTTAAGACTGTCCGCAGTAGAAGGACCTGGCAAAAAAGCTGGAAAAAAGCATTGACCGAACTCCCAGCTGAGTCCCCTGAGCACATGAGCTGTTTGGTTCCATCATTCTGTCTGTCACTGAAACTCCACTGCGTGTTTGAGAGCCATCATCAATGTTTAAGAAGCGTTTGAGCTGTATATCCAAATACAAACCCAGTGGCTGCAGTTGGACACCTACTATGCACCATTTGTACTGGATAAAGAGTGTTTGTGTGGGGAGCTGAGGAGATGTGCTTAACTCAGAAATAGCTCTTCCTTGGAAAGCTTAAGGGCTGAATCACACTGTGTTGGCTCAGTTTTTAGCAGACAAGCTCTCACATATGCCTCCCTGTAGGCGAAGAGTCGTCACTGGCATCAGGATTAGCAGCCAGGTTCCTTCCCTTTGAAAAATAGAGAATAATGATGCTGAAGGCTAAGGCTGACTTTAAGCACAGTCAGGGCAGGAGGTAGCCCGGGGCAGGAGGCTTGGGGAGGTGGGCTAGCAAAACTGGGAGCTGGAAGGGTCTGCCTGCGTCCGTGCTTTGCCTGCACTGGCCCCCCTGTTCCTCTCTGTTCAAAAGGAGCCAGATAACGTTCCCCAAAATTGAGCTTTGTTATTGTAAAGATGGGGAAAAACTTTGCTACTTAGCTTAAGGTCCTCGCAGCATTAACCACTCCGCTGCTGCCTGTGAAGCTGGGAAGACAAGAGCCAGCCCTGACGTATCCATGGTTGGTTGCCCTGAGTCAACTGGAAATACTGGTGACATGGAGAAATAGGAACACCGGAGGAAAATATGGAAACCTGGGAGGGGAGAAGAGCTATTGAGCTGAGATGCCCAAAACTGAAAGCGCACGAGAGACAACACTGGTGTGACAGACACCAGTGAACTCGGAGCAGCCGGCGGAGTCTGCCTGGTAAAGACTACAGGAACAGAAATGCAAATATACACAGACACTTCTTTTCCCTGGAACACAATGTAAGTTGATGCCTAGTCCTTAAATACATACTAGTGCTGATTCCCAGCAGTCAGAGGAGGTCTTGGGGGGAAAGGGGATGAGGAAATAGTGCTAAGTTTTTATATTTAGCTCAAGAAACAAATTATAGATCGGGATTTTAAAACACTTCTGAGATGCAGAATTTTGATGGATTTATGCTTTCAGACTCGGTGGCCCACTGCTGCAGTAGCATTAGTTTTCGAGCCCGCTCTCCAGGTTCTAGACTCGAGCACTGCCAGTCTTGCCAGAAATGCGGATTGGGAGTTCCTGAACCAACTGGTGGCTGAGAATGAGTCAGGGGAATGACCTTGCAGCAACAGCCCATGGTACAGCTCTCGGAGCCCTGCCAGTATAAACGGCACCGGCATCTCTGAGCTGGTGAAACCATTTTGTGAGGTTCCCGCATTGGCCATGTCTGCTGTCTTTGCACCAAAACTTTTGGGTGAATGAGAACAGAATAGAGCACGCCCTTCTCATTCCAGAACAAGAGCATCTTCACAACCCAGGCTTGGGACTACGTACACCTGTATACAGATGTAGAGAGCATATGGAACTCATGTCTCTTGCCTGCATCTCTGCCCATTAGCATCAGCGATACAGATACTTAACTGACTAAAATCTTACCCTTCTCCCCAGCCACACCTGTATTAAACTGTAAGAAAACACCGTAGACGAGTTTTAGAAAAAAAATACGTGGCAGCAGTGAATTTTCTGGCTAAGTCTGGAAGTGATTTGTAAGAGGAGTAAGGGTAGAATATTTGGCATTGGGACATTTTAATGAATTTTCCCAAATAAGAAAAGAAAAGCATTTGCTTGTAGGCTTTAAGCTTCTCACAGCATCAGTAAAGCTCCTGACACAGAGCCCAGCGCTGTGTTTGTGTGACATGGAGATGAACAGCAGCAGCGCTGCAGGCTCAGAGTCTACTCTGTGAGCAACAAAATGGCTTGGGGTGCTGCTGTGTTCATTCCAGTTCCTTCCTTTGTGGGTGGCGAAATAGGTGGGTGCTGATATTCCTGCCACTTCAGGTATGGTTGCGACTGTTAGCATCAATATTAAATTAATGTTTCTAACCGTATTCAAGCTTGTGCCCTCATCAGCTCAACTCCATCGAGCGCAGAGAGGAACCAAGAGCAAAATCGGGCTGCGTCACAGATGTAACATGACCATCGGCAAAACAAGTGCAGGAAGAGATCATGGCTGTCTCGTCAGTCAGAGCCTTCCTTCCATATCAAAGAAGAATCAGATGGTAACGCTTTCTAAATTTTATGTCGTGAGCATTTGCAATCCTTAACTTTCTTTACCAAATTTTGCCGTCCTTGAACAGTCAAAACTCCCGAGAAAATTGCACGTATTTTGCCAACAGACCCCAGCGCATTAACGAACACTGCGTCATAATGCCGCACCGAGGCTGAGGGATATAATAAACCCCCCTTTACAAAGGCAGGAAACCAGGATACAGAAAAATGAATCAGCTTACACAATGTCACACACACCAGTGTCAGAAGGAGGAAGAAATCACAGCTTTCCCGAGTCCTTTTGCGGCAATGCGCAGGGAAACCATTATGGACCAGTTAGCCATGTACAGCTCACTACAGTATCAATACCAGCCCTATGCGCAAAATTGCCGCCGTCCTACAGAAATACGCCCTGTCCCCTTCTTAGCCTTGTTTCGTCCCAGTCCCACAGATTTACCTGCTGACAGTAACCTCAATTCCTGAGTAATGAGATTTACAGCTGAAGTTTAACACTGAAATAACTCCTCTTTTCTCTCTCTCTCCTTACCCTCCCTGCGTTTAGTCCCAACTAAACTATCGCTGTGGCAAAGAGACGGTAGCGAAAGGAATAAAACCAAATGCATCCCTACGCTGAACACAGATACTCACAAAGTACGCATATGCCCGAGCAAGTATAACCGGCAGCCAGTGGCACCTCCTTCCAAAGGACCGAGAAACGCCATTAGGAAGCACTAATTTTGCAAATTAATGGGGCCCTCCACCCCACAACTGCAGTGGGGGAAAATGCAAAGGGTTTTCCGTTCAGGCAGCGCTCAGTTAAACACACTCAACCCACCCCACTTCCATGCAACCACGCATCGTTTCTTAGCTCAGCTCCTGGCCATACAGCGTTACCTCCGCGGCTGCCTTGGACTGTTGTATGTGTGTGTGTGTTTATGCCTGTCCGTCTTGCTGCAGGGACCACCGTCGTTGCTGCTATTCCTGTTGTTCCCCTGCTCTGCGGAACTGGCGCTGCAGGAGGCAAGGATGCTCCAGGGGAGCCAGCTACAGCCAGCGAAGGCTCAGTGAGTCAGGAGGGGTTGTGACGACTGCAGTAAGAGTCTGAAATTCCCTACGGAATCTGGCAGAAAAGGCGGGGAGGCAAGAAAGGTGGAGATGGGAAAGAGGGGGGAAAGAAGTGGGGAGTGGCACCTACTGTCTCTTTTTCTGTTTCCCTCCCTGTTCCTGCCACCGCACTGCCGTTGGAAATGGCATCCTCCCCTCCACGGCACTGCGCAAAGGAATGAAGCCGGGGAAAAAACCGCAGCGCGTACGGCCTTTTGTAACCCAACCACCAAAATTTGGTGGGGGGTGGGTGTACGCCTGTAAATCCAGCCCTTCTCTCTCCCTGTCTCTCAGGCTGCCGGTCAGGGGACAGGCTGCTGCCGAAGCGCTGGAGACGGCGGACGCAGAACGTCTGAGCCGGTTCTGAGCCCAGCGGTTGTTGCTAAACAACCGGACCTGACGCCGGAGATGTCAGTGAGTGAGTAATATAGATTAAATGCTTATGCTACCGTATCCTTAAACTTGTTTAAGCCTTGTTAAGATGAAAGGCTATGGAATAATGTTCCCTGCTGTACGAGAAAGGAAAGTTACCGCTCCACTGCATAATCGGGAGACTTCCTCGGCCAGAAGGACCAAGCTCAAAGCTGGTTGTGTCCTCAGCACTTCCAGGCAGAGTTGCCATCTTCATTGCTGGTTGCTTTAAGAAGAGAGGTGAAAAAATAGTATAGTAAATGGTTAAGAGAGAAAAATGTTCTCCCCTTCATGTCCTCATCCTCTCTCTGGAGCTGTTCTCTGCCCTCGGTCTCCCCTTCATCCTTACCCAGTCCTTCCCAATCCTGCTTCAGTCCCTGCTTTCTAGCACTGTTATTTCTTTTGCGAACCTTTCCAGCCCTATCCCTCAGGGCTGTCTTCAGCCCTCACCGAGCCTGTGGCAAACTCACACTTAAGGCAAACAAAAGCTGAGTTTGGGCAAGAGTCTTTTTTACTTCTTCAGTTATTCCCACGGCATAAGTTCCAGGTGCAATCCCTGCCCCAAGCAGTTTACAGTCCTGCTAACGCTTAACTACTGCCTTATGAGGGAGAAGGAGGAAAGCAAGGGAGCGAGGAGAAAAGCCCCAAACCCCAGGACTTTCCCCTTCCCCACAGTTTGCAGCTCTGACACGTCATCCTCACAACGGCAGGGCGAAACGAAACCTCCCCGGGGTGCGGGGTCCAGCACCCGCGGAACCCAGTGGGGAACTGCCGCTGTCCTGCCTGCTGCCGGGAGCAGGATGAGCAGGGAGAAAGTAGGGAACAGGCAGGGAGAGGGAAGGGAACGGGCAGTGGGCAAGGAGAGGGCAGGGAAGAGGCAGAGAGCGGGCCGGGAGAAGGCAGGGAACAGGCAGAGAACAGGCAGGGAACAGGCAGGGAGCAGGCAGAGAACGGGCAGGGAACAGGCAGGGAATAGGCAGTGGGCAAGGAGCAGGCAGAGAATGGGCAGGGAATAGGTAGGGAATGGGCAGGGAGCGGGCAGGGAATAGGCAAGGAACAGGCAGGGAGCGGGCAGGGAATAGGCAGTGGGCAAGGAGCAGGCAGAGAATGGGCAGGGAATAGGTAGGGAATGGGCAGGGAGCGGGCAGGGAATAGGCAAGGAACAGGCAGGGAGCGGGCAGGGAATAGGCAGTGGGCAAGGAGCAGGCAGAGAATGGGCAGGGAATAGGTAGGGAATGGGCAGGGAGCGGGCAGGGAATAGGCAAGGAACAGGCAGGGAGCAGGCAGGGAATAGGCAGTGGGCAAGGAGCAGGCAGAGAATGGGCAGGGAATAGGCAAGGAGCGGGCAAGGAATGGGCAGGGAGCAGGCAGGGAATAGGCAGAGAGCAGGCAGAGAGCAGGCAGAGATCAGGCAGGGAATGGGCAGGGAACAGGCAGGGAGCGGGCAGGGAGCTGCCGGCACTTTGAAGCAAGTGAAATCAACGTCGAGATTTGACACCCAGCCCTCGACCAATCCGGGAGGGCTTTTCACCTGCCATCACCTCCTCCGCCAATGGGAGGGCGCCTGCGGGCCCTGAGCCCTCCCCGGCCAATGGGGAGCCGGCTCCGCCACTCAGTTAATGATGCAGCAGTACAGGGAAGACTATCACATGTGAGCTGGCCGCCTGCCAGCATGGAGACACGGAGAGAGCAAGGTAAACAACTTTCCAACGCCAAAATGATGACATTTAATCCCTAAATGCTGGCTTCCCGTCTCGACTCATCCTTAACCCCTTTCAGCTGGTGTGGAAGCCTCTGGAAGGCGCCCCCCGTTCTACCTGTCCCCCAGTGCTTTTTAAAAACTGGCCGACATGCCCTGCAATGATCACTGCGTCACCGTTTACCACTTTCCGAACTACGCAGTGACAAACCTCCGAGCTCGGAAAGGCAGAGCCGCCTGTTAACCCCTCCACCGAACCCTCGCCAACATGCCAGCCTCTAGAGAGACAGAGAGGAATAAAAAAGCCCATACAGAACAGGGAAACGGCAGTCTTTGCAAAGTTGTCATCTCTCCCCCACGACTACTACCCTCCTCTGCAGTACAGCAATGCCGACGAGAGTGACATTAGTACAACCTGTGCCATCGTTCCATTGAGAAAACAGCTCTGACGCAGAACAGAGCAATCAGACCCAGCCAAAATAATAATACAGGCACTTTGGGAGCCGAACCTGGGGACGCCGGGGGAAAGGGACGCCCTGCAAATAATTAAAATACGCAGATGCAGCTCAAGCCCCATCCTGATCAAAGGGTACGTACGTGGGAAAGACGAACCGGACCGAAGAGCTCTGCCCGTGCACCATCTGCGCAGTCCTCAGCCCTCCGCTCGCTGTGTAGCGCCGCAGAATAGAAGGTTCCAGAAATTTCCTTTCCGTTAACCCTTTCGGTGTCTGCCCACTCTCCCTCCCCGCGGGATTAAGCGCGCCGGGTCTCCAGCATCGTCAATGGGCGAAGCCTCCTACGCCAACCGAGCCCGAATACCATCTTTAAATGAGACTGGGTGGTGGCAGGAGCCCAGTCCCTGGTGTTGGTGTCACTTCTCTCTCTGGAGCCCTTTCTGCCTCTCTTGCTGCCTCTCTCCCCTCTTGCTGCAGCAGGGCTGTTGCTGGTAGACCTATCGACGGAGCTTGCTCTCTCTCGCTGAGCTCTGTGACGCAGCTCTAAATTCTCCAGCCTGCTCCCTGTGTTATAAGAGCGGAACTGCAGCTTTCCAGGGAGCCCGTGCCAGCGGTGCCAGGGCCAGGCAGACCGAAGGGAACGTCGCTCCTGGACTCTGCACCTTTTTTTGGTAATTATTATGTTCCTCACCTCTGTTTCTGTGCTTCCTCCGAGGCTCGCAGCCTCGCATCTCCTTCTCCGCTTCTGAGTCATACTTACTAGGTTAACTCTTTTAGGATTGGTAGTCAGCAATACAAATCTCGAACAAGCGCAGCTGAAACCACAGCCAACTTTGTGGTGGTTTCTGCTTTAAAAAAAACCAAAGCAAATCTTCTTGGCTCTAAAAAACAAAAACACACACACACACTCACGCACACACACACGTTCCAGTAGAGAGTTAGTGCTTTTTGATTAACTGTTTCGGTGACAGGAACCACGACTTGGCTTCCCAAAATAAAATATTTTAGGCCTACGTCTTGCAATTGCTCAGCAGGCAGATACCCTGAAGCACAAAACAACTTAAAAGGAACTGCTCCTGTGAGCGAATGCAGGTCTTCTGGGCATGAAAGCGTGAGGCTACTGCTGGACCCAGAGGACTCTGCTGTGCTGGCCACAAGGCATTGATCTGAGTGTGGTTCAGCCACGGGGCAGATGCACGGTGTCAGATAAGGCACTGAAAGCGCTAGAAAGCTATAGGCTCTTCTCAGTCTGAGCGGTATTAATAAGTGTTACCACACGCACAGATTCCCGATGCTCAGCGTAGGCAGGGGAACGAATAACTGCGTTCCTGGAGTCACCAGAATCCAATAATCTCCGTTAAAGCCCACGAAGAGCGATGTGTTTCAGCTGGGCAGGAATCACCCGGCAAGGCAAATTTAGGAGAGGGACATTCTCTCCCTGCCCCTGCCCCCAGGACCACCCACCCCTTCGGCAGCTTCGGCACTGGGAAGCAGCGCTTGGATCCTCAAACCCGGGAAACGTGGAGGCGGATCAGTGGTGGATACAGCGTCTGGGAATCAAAGGGACGCTCATGGAGAGGCAGCGCCGTTCGAGGGAGTCGGTGCCTCAGTCTGCGTGTGCAAAAGAGCGAGCGAGAGAGCCAGCAGCCCCTTGGAAAAACACTGAATCAAGAGAGAGATCACCTACTACACAGCTACATCTGCCATTTTAATTCCCGACTCCGAGCTGGCTGCGAGCTTTTAGTTTTTCACTACAACCAAAGCTGAAGTAACCGCTATTTTTTTCTCTTCGCAGCGTCTGAAGAGCCCGAGCTATTTTGGGATTTGTCTGTACTACACTGAAAATGACACCTGTTACGCACAGACACAAATGAGAAGAATTGCAAGCTCCCGGTTTCTCTGATATGATTCTACCAAAAAAAAAAAAAAAATAAAAGGAAAAAGTTCCTCCGAGCCTGGGGGAGCAGCGCAGGCTCCCGGGGAGGGGGGTGGGGGGGATGAGCCTTGTGGATTTAACACCGGCATAAAAAAGTAAAAGGCCTGTTGTAGCTGGTGCAAGGGGAAGTCAAACCTCCGTGTGACCAAAAGTGGTTCTTGATCAACTAAACGCCGCAAGACATGGTTTCTTTTGCAATCTCGAACCCGTGGGACTCGGAGCCTTATGCGCGTACGTGCTGTGGCTGAAGCTGCGAGTGTTAACGAACGACTTCAGTTAACGAAGGTAAAACCGTCAGAGCACGATGGCTACTTAAATGAGTCACCCCGCAGCGATACTCGCCCGAGGAGGCCAGTGGCGTGTGGGATGTTAAACTGGGCTGGTTTCGCTTACCCCTGAGTTAGCTCAGAACAGGGTCAGAGCGGATTTTCTGCATCCTCCCCTTTTCCCATCAGCATTCCATATTTTCCCGGTGATTTACAGCACCCCGAAAGAGGCAGAGGCATCTCCTTGACCCGCGAGACCCCTCAGAGCCCGGGACACGGCGGCGTACGGCGCTGTAGCAAGATAAAAGACGCGGAGGCTCGGAAATGGGACAGTTGTCGGGTGCTTTTAGCTCACAGCGGGTTTTGTCACTCTTGTGGTAGATTAAGAAAGTAAAATGGAGCTTTGATTTCTTTCAAATGATAACTTTTTGGTTGCTTTCTGGTTGCTTTCAGGGGAAAGGCGGCATTTATTTTATGGTTTACTTTCATTTGAGAATGACCAGCCGTGGAACATTTCTACTTTTCCCTGACTGTAAGTATTTACTTTATGGTGGCCCCCAGGAAGACTCAAAGCCGGAGTTCACTGGGAAACACTCAGGTGTGCAAGTGGGAAACACGGCTCAGGGAAAGCTCTGCCACTCGGACCTGAATAATGAGGCCTGTCTTCTTACACAGTTGAGTCAGTTAGATGTTGGGCAGGCTTTGGCATTCTCTGTGAGCTGAAATGAGGAGATAGAGGCCGTGATTCCATGGGAGAAATCTAGGCTGCTTTTTTGTTTTAATTGGAACCCATGTACATGTTTTATTACTGCCTTTTTTTTTTCTTGTTTTTTTTTCTTGTTTTTTTTTTTCCTCCAAACTCTGTCTGAAAGCAGGAGGCAGAACTTTGGTTTTGTAAGAACTGACTACAAGGAGCAAAGTCCCTCTGTAGAAGGGCAAGCTTGGGAAATGGAAATGATCCACGGCCACGGTGGGAGGGAGGGAGCTCGGTCTCACCGTGATAATGGCACTGAAAGTGTCCGTTCCCAAGGGAGGGGGCACCTAAGGGCTGACTACAGCTGTTGATTAAAAAGAAAAACAGTTTTGCTAGTGCTGGGCGATGTAAGAAGATACCAGGGCTTAGAGCTGGATCGGTTCAGGCTGGTTGTTGGGGGAAAAAATAAATTTCTTCAGGAGGGTGGGTGGGATTGAGCCCCAGCCAATGCTGCCAAGTCTGCCCTCAATTGGCAGTTTCCCTCGGCATCAGGAAAAGATGAGGGAGCAATTCCTCGGCAAGCAGAGGACGTGTGGGCTTGCCCCTGCCTACGTGCCACACTGTACCTAAAGGTGCATCCCCGGTTCTCTGACGTCTCCCGAGCTGGTTTCTGCTGAGATGCTACAAGGACCTTAATAGCACTAACGTACAAGGTTTGACGCTACAAAAATCCAACCCTCCTGCACATCGTTATTGGTATTGTGGGCGATAAAATAACCTCAGCCACCCACTGAGGAAGGCCCTTGGGTCTTTTTAATGAGGAACGAAAGCCTGGTGGTGCTGCCCGCGCTGCCAGCTTCCCGCTGGCGAAGCCCTGGCCCGGGTTTGGGTGTAAATGCCACGGGCCACCCCTTCCTCCCGCCGCAGGAAACGGCCATTGTTAGAATCGGGGCATGTTCCTGTTTAAAAGGCTGAGATCAAAATAATCCCAAGGCCCGGACGATGCCAAGCAAATTCCCGCCCGAGACGTAGCAGCTGTAAATCTATAACCCCTCGGCCTCAGTATCCGTGTAAAGGACGTCCCGGCACATCACCCCCGGGGAGCGGCTGGGAACGAAGGGAAGGAGCAAGGAGTCGGGCAGAGGTGGGCAGGGGAGAGTAAAACTCGGCAATACCGCTTGGCACAACCTGCTGCAACCAGCCACGACTCCTGAAAGAGGCTTTAAAAAGCAAAACAGCATGTTTTTCAGATGCTGATGTGGGATAGCTCTTTTCAAAAAGCTCACAACCTCTGGAAAATGATGTTTTCCAACAAAAAATCTCTTTCGGCACAGAATTCCCAGCCAGGAATACCAGCAGAGACAGTACCACGACTGCCCATCAGCCAGGGCCGTTTCCCCTCTCCAATCAGAGGGTGGCTAAAGTTTTTCATTTAATCTGAATGCTGTAATAGAAAATCATCCTTTAAAAATAATCTTACTTAACCCTTTGTTATAGTAAAACAATTGTCTACCTTGACTGCAAATAAAGAAGTGATGTTAGTTGTCGCTTATGGAAACCGGCAAGTTTTTAATGTTTGCTTATTTAAAATGAATATAGTTTTGCATATGGGAAGGCTGAATTAAATAGAGGTTAAATAATTTGACCCACAGGTCAAAGCCGCTATCAGGGTCAAAGCCGATATGGAGTTCCTTGCTCCCAGATTTTACTCAGGTTGTGCCTCTTGCTTAATTATAGCCCTTATTGCACGGAAAGCCCCCAGTCAATTAGTGAGACTTCCCTGGGAGCTGAAACAGAAGCTGCCGGAACAGTGTGGCTTTTAGAGGAAATTATAGGAAATTATTTAACGGAGATACTTTCTTTCATTTTTCTAAGAAAAGCAGAAATAAGACTTCGAAGTCTTCCTTGTATTTTCACATGTATGTGGACAAGAGGCGATTCGGGGTCCTGTCCTGCCAGTCTCCGGGACCTGCGAGTTTCCAGGAAACTGGAGATTTGTGGCTCCAAAATGGGAATATTTGCTACAACGGATCCCAAAGGGCACGAAGGGATATTCAGGACGATATTCAGCAGGGTATAAGGCATCAGGTTCTGCTGTGACAACAGAAGAGTTACAGAGTCACAACAAACATTTGGGTTTAGGTTTTTTTTTCCCGAAAGGTTTATTGTTTTCCAGACAAGTTCCGTGAGTGAACGCCAGAGGAATGGCCAGCACTCCCAGTTCTCTGCCAGCCCAGTGCGGCCGCTCGCTGGGGTTCCGACCAGCAGGAGGAAGAGCAGGCAGGCGTATAAATAGCAATAAAACCCCTTCTGAAACAGTTTTAAGGTTGATTCTGTGCCCAAGGGGTGCACCCAACTGGTGCTCCACAAAGATGGGGCTGGGGGAGTCCTCTTTAGGGGTGGTTCCGGGGAATTGGCTGGAGTAGCTGGTGCTGGGATCAAAGGGCTGGAAAGGCAGAGGTGTGGGTTCCTTCCCGAGAGCTGCTGGGATGTGTTGGCGCTGGGTAATCACATTTGCATAAAACGCTCGCCTTCTTCCTGCAAACCCAGCCCACGCAGCGAGGCGGGTGCTGGAATGGGAACCTGCGGGTGAAAACCCAGGGCCCCCCCTCCTTTGGAAACCTGGAATTTACCCCGTGAACTCTAAAAAAATTCCCAGCTGGAATCCTGAAGATCCTTTGGCACCGCGTTAACATCCGAGATGCCTCAAAGCCGAGGCGCTGCCCTGCGCTGCGGCCGCCTTCGGGGAATTGGGACGAGGGGTCCCCTGATTGTCCCCCAGTGTCCCCGGGGCGGCACACAGAGGGGACCCCCCCTCCCTGGGAGAGGGACTGGGGACAGGTTTCTCTTCCAAACCCAAGGAGCTGACGGCGCTGAGACAAAACTCGTTATTTCAGCTGCTAAGAATAGAGGCGGGGGGTGCTGTGCGTGGCTGGGGGGGCCCTGACGGCGCAGCCGGGGGGAGCGGGGATGGCAGCGGGAGCACGGAAATAGCCCTTCTCCACCCTCGGCACTTCGAGGCGTCATGAGTCACCGGAATACACGGCGGGGGGGGGGGACAACGGGGACGTGTGGGGTGTAAAGAAAAATAGCCCCTGCCCCTGGGTGTGAAGCAGAGCGTGGCCCTGGGTTTTCTGGGGGAGAAGGGGACGGTGCCGAGGAGCCTGCTTGTCCCTAAAGAGAGCATCGTCCTGGTCACCAGGGACCACCCTCGTGCTTCCCACCCCTCGGAGAGTGCGGCTGCCACCGGGAGAACGTCAAATAGAGCTGAAAAACGTCAATTAAGCTGGAAAACGTCAAATAGACCTGAAAAACGTCAAATAGAGCCAATACCCCTACGCTGCCTGAAGGTACCGAGCCCCTGCCCAGGGAGGGACCGGGCACTGGGGGGGGGGGGGGGGGTGCACCGGGATCGTCCTTCCCAGCTCCGGCGACACTCAAGGGGCCACCAGTGTTGGCAAAAGCCAAACATTCCCGGGGGGGGGCCACGGGACGGAGGGATCTACTGATCTCCATCCAACTGCGTTTGGCGGTGTTTTCCTGCCTCCCCGCTAATCTCACTCGAAGTTCCCTTTATAAATACATTATAAAAGGTTAAAGATAGGACCGGGAGGTATTTAACCACGGGCTCAGCGGTGAGGAGGTGCCCAGCTGCCTGCTCACAGGCGGCTTTAACACCTCGTCCTGACGCTGTTTAGCAAAAATCGCATCGGTGTCACTCCGTGTTTTGACTCCATGGAGCTGGGAAGAGGCAATTTTCCTTCCGTGCTGTTTGCGCAGCCCCGGGTGCAACACATTCCTCCTCGATGACTGGGTTTACAAACTGCACAGTAAAATGAAGAATAATGATAGTAAAAGTTTGCACCGCTTTTTTTTTTATATACAGCAACCTTTGGATTACTGTAGTGCTGGATTTTCCAGCTGTTGTACATGGGGGAAAGAAAAAGGGTTTTTTTTGTAAAAACCACCACACCCAACAAAACAAAACCAAGAAAGCAACAAATTCAAGGTTTAAAGGAGAATTTTTGTATCAATCCTGGGTGCAACGGCAGAAAGGGTCAAGCTAGAGAGAATTAAACTTCTCAGCTGGAGCGTGGACAGGGCAGCAGACAGCTTGCTAAAAATAGATTAATCCTAATTACAGCCACACTTCTGCTTTTTTCAAGGTTTCCCGTTTCACGGGGGGACGCAGCGGCCGGGACCGGAGCGGGGGATCGGTGCCCTTGTGGCGGCGGAGGGACCGGGGGTCGCCTGTCACCCCTTCCTGTGTCACCCCGGGAAGACGCCATCCTCCAGCGGCAGCGATGGGGAGACCGGAGCGATGGAGAGACGGGAGCGTGTCCCCCCCCGCCCCCCGCCTTCGCCTGCCCGGCTCCAGGCACCGGCTCAGCCTTAAGGCAGCGCCCGGCCCTGGAAATCCGCTCCCTCCAGTCAGCAAAACTGGACCAAACCGCTGGAAAATTGGATTTCAGGTAACGAGTGCTCCACTGGAGAAAGATTTAACCATCTCCCCCCTCCTAGGGGCTCCCCGAGCCGCTGGCAGCCCCCCCGAGCTCCGTCCTGTGCCAGAGCTGCCGGTTAAACCCCCGGAGCTGCTCCGATACATCCCATAGGAACTGCCATAAATCCCTCCTGGTTTTATTTCCTCCTGGACAACATTCGCACAGGGAGCTGACTTACAGTCCCATAGGCAGAATTACACAGTGTTTAGTATGAAATAAACATATTTAAGCCTCCGCTTTCCAAACTGCAGTAGTTTATTTCTCCCTCAAAGCCTATGAAACTATGGGAAACAACTGTTTTCCCACCCTGAAAGGTGTATATTAATTACCAATTTAAATATTTAGCCAGAAAATGTGTCGCTTCAGCCGCAATAACTTAGTTTTGTTTTATCAGAAACCAGGCGTTAATTAGATGTTGGGTTTTTTTCGTGTCTGCAGCAGCAATGGGCAGGGAAGCGCCAGGGCCCCTCCGCTCGAGATGGAGCTCAGTCTGCACAAATCACTGCGGCTGCGAGAAACAGCCGGTGACCGAAGGACTTTCTGGCCGGTAAAACAAGGGAAAAATTCATCAAAGACTCCTTCAATATCTTCGATTTACCCGGCTGAGGAACAACTCTCCTGCAAGTACAGGGGGAACAGCACGGATTTCATTTAAAGCGTCTGACTGAGCTTGTTTGGATGTTTTAGAAAAAAAAATAAAACAAGTCCTGACAAATACTGGGACACGGCCATCGGGGAGGGCAGATCCGGACTGCCAGCAGCATCGCGCCCGGGGCTGCACCACGAGGTGGGTGACACGGTGCGGGGCGGCTGCCACCCCCCGGGGACACGGGAACGGGCAGCTCAGGGAGGACAGGTTGGAAAAGGGTGTCCGTCTGGAAAATACCTTGGCAGTTTTGAGCAGCACCGTTGCTTTAGTAAATAGTATTTTCCCTTGCAGCTCATCAGAAAAGATTTCATTTTACACCCTTGAGATTCGTTTCCCAGGTGAGACGCAGATCCAGGATTTGGGGACTGCTTTTTATATTTTTAATTAAGATTTTCTTAGGAAAACACGGTGCAGAACTGCTGGTACCTGTGGGGCCGACGGGCGCTCACCTGGGCTGCCAGAAACTCGCCTGCACATCCCTGTCCAACCCCACAGCAGCCGGTCATGCAGCTCCAGTCTCCCGGATCCCAGGAGAGCAGCAGAGGTTCTGTCTGTCCCGCGGTCCCGGCTGTCAGTCCTGCCGTCACCTCCCAGCTCCCGCAGGTACACCCTGGCTACGAGAAAAAAAAATCTCCCATTAAAAGTTTCACCAACTTTAATACGACAAAGCGATATTTCTGCAGCCTTTCATAGAACAAGGGTGCACAACAGTTCAAAACAGGTATTTTGCACTTAACAGAGCAATAATCATTTGAAAACCACTAGTAAGTTCTAAAATTCAACTGATTAACAAAATCAAAATTAACCTCAAACCCTATTTTTATGCACGAGTTGATTACTCTTCCCAGCATGGAATTATTTTGCAAACAAATCTCAATTAGAGATTGAGCTTTTCTGGGGTTTTTTTTCCTAAGAAATCATAGATATTGTCATTTTTCAAGATATTTTGGGTTTTTTCTTACTTAGCCAATTCTGATTAGTCACATTAGTCTCACTGTAGATTTTTTTTTCTCTTTCCAGAATGGGAGACCTTTGTTTTGAGTGATTCCTTTGTATAATTCGTAAAGTAGAAAACAAAACATTAAACATTACAAAACAAAACAGATGAAAATACTTTCAGCTTTGCTCGTGTTCCTGCCAACTATTTTCCTTTTTTTTTAAAAAAAAAAAAAACCCACATGAAACAGCTCCTTCTCAGCCCGTCCGTGACTGTATCGGTTTCTCCTTTCAAGGAGAAGGAGCCCGAGGATTAGCTCTCGGGAAGGGCAGCATTTAAGAAATGGCCAGGACTGGTGTTAAGCCCTTAAAGCAGCTGGTAATACCGTTCCTCCCCCAAAAAACCAAGGCAATAAGAATATATTGTGATGAAGGCACAAACTTTTAGGACTTCTGACAGCACGCTGGAGATCAGCTGTACTGTTACGAGATTAATGGTGTGAATTCAATTTATTTGCCCATTGACTGCATGGACACGAGCCCCTGCTCTTGCGAGCTGTTCCCACACCGGCACTTTTCATTCCTTAGGGCTGGACCATCAAAGTGAGGGACACATTATTTCCAAAGCCATGAGTGGTGTTTCCAGCAGGCCCTTCACCTCCTCCTCACTGATACCTCTGCACTTTTTTCTTTCTTTCTGTTTTTTTTTTTTTTTTTTCCACTCCAGGCTTCATTTGTCCCTTTGTTTTTCCTGGGAGGTTCTCACCAAGCCCTGGAGATGATGAAGTTCTGGGGACACTCGGGACTGCCAGGACTGGGGCATCGCTGGCTGGTCCATCGGAGGCTGCATCAGCTCCCACCCTCTGGTCCAGCCGAAGGGATCTGCTTTGCCTCCCGGATGCAACCACAGTCTGGAGGTGAGGTATGGGCCTGACTGAGAATTCCTCATCAATATTCAGAGCGTGAAAACTCCAAAAAATCAGCGCTTACCCAAGGCCTTAACATTTGGGGTGCACCGTAAGTAATATATAACGGGATGGGGCTGAGACGGGCTCCTCTGCTGGAGGCTGATTCCCTCTGACCCCAGATCCATCCCTGAGGCTGTTGCGCACAAGGATTTCGTTTTGGGAAGTTTTGGGAAGTTTAATGGACAAACTCGGGGCTGGGCGGGGACCCGGGGGTTTGTGGTGGCCGCCGCTCCGGCTTTCACTGTCCCAGGTGTGTGCAAAATGACGTGGGATGTTGTGCTTCATGCGACACTGGCCTGAGTTAACCCATAGCCCTATTTTCCATCTGTAACCATGGCAACCCGGGAGTTATCTTGCAGAGGTGCCTGTCACCCTGTGGTGGTGACATCCAGCTTGTCACAGCCAAACCTACAGTCCCACCGCTGGGTTTGTCCATATGCAAAGTCCAGTTGCCTGAAACTGCAAAAAAAAAAAACCCAAAAGCGAGGTGGTGTTTGCAGGGTCACGGTTTCTAATGCTGTTCTGAGGGGGGGGCGAGTTGGAGGTGGGGGGGAAGGCAGAGGAAGAGCAGGGGATGCCCGAGCAGTTCAGGCACAGCTCTCCGGCAATGGGAGGAAGGTGTCTCAGGGCGGACGGGACACAGCTCCAGCAGCATCACCTCGGATACGGCGCACCTCCTTCTGCCATGAGGGTCTTGAAAAGAGAGAATAAAGCAGCAGCTGGAAACAGCCTCTCCCCGAGAGCGACACACAGCAGCAGGAGGGCTTGTGCTGGCCGTTTTCATAAAGTATTTTTCATACAACGGCATTTAGTTTAGGTGTGTTCAAAAGAAAGAAAGTTGCCTACACTGACTGTCTGCCCAGGGGGGGGAATTTCTCATCTGGAGAAGGAAGATGGCTGGTACCATGAAAGAACAAATTTGGGGGTCAGACCAGATGATCTTTAAAGGTCCCTTCCAACCCAAGCCCTTCTGTGACTCCAAACGCATCAGCTATTTAGAAGATCTTGCAGGATTTCAGTTGCCGCTCCTCGGGAGGCACGGTCCGTCTGCTCCACCAGAACAACTGCTGTTCCTCAAAAGAGGAATAGACTGTGAAACGGGAGTTTGTGCAGGAAAGTGTCTTCTGGCATTTAGGGTACCTTGTTTCGGTCATCCGTGGGGTGAGAAGAGGTGCTCAAGGGGAATTCGGGGAAGCAGCCTGGATGTAACGGGTGAAAACAAGGCCATCAGATGTGCACATCAACAAGACCTACATCCCAGTCCTCCCTCTGACACAGGCTCTTTCATCAGGGCTACCTCCCGGGACCTCCAGCATGCCTGAGGGTTTGCTTTTCAGCCTCTCTCGTTAGCGGTTCCCTCTGTGAGATGTACCAACCGCTCTCTGTAACGTCCTTCTGGGGATCTGCGGCTCCTTTGCTGGAGATGGAGCCTTTCTTCATCTCTCTCCGCTGCAGCCAAAGGTGAAACGTGTACGAGGTCTCCGGCAGGAGAGTCCATGACCCCCCCCAGCTCGTGGATTTGGTTCTGCACAGCCTCCACACCGAATCCACCTCCCCCGGGGAGGAAATCTGGGTTAGCTAAAGCCGTTCCTGCCTCGAAACGCTGAGGTTAAAATGAGGTTGTCCAAGATCGAGAGCTGCCTCAGGAGAACGACTCGCCGCCTGCGCCAGACGTCGAGTACAGGTGAAAACTGAACTGCTCGGGGCTGAAACGCACATAAACACCCAGGCCGGGATGCTGGAGCTTCTTGAGCGTTCAAAGTGTTTGCAAATGTTCTGGGAAATGAGTGCGTGGTGAGCTGGCACCGTTTGGAGGTGATGCAAAATCAGCGAGGCGCATCCACGGTGAAACGGTGAGGAGCAAAGGAAGGATCCCGTGATGTGCAGGGGCTGGGGAAAAAAATTACCTGATTCAAGGCAGGGTTTGTAGGTTCGAAGTGATAGGTTAAAAAAAACCCAAACCAACAAAAAAACAAACCCGTAAGTGAACATATTGAAGTGATGGAGGTGGTGTCAGTCAGGAGTTCCCGGGGAGCTGGGTGCAGGACGCGGGAAGGACCCTCCGTGCCCGCTCCTTCCCTGGGTGCTCCCTGCGGGCAGGGCCCTGGCAGCAGGGATTTGTGCCGTCCCGGCAGGGCAGGGCTAATCCTTCCATTTGCATCAGGCCATTTAAGTGACCAACTGTTCCGAGCAGGCAGCGTGACGGTCCACAATCGCTGTCAAACCGTAGGATGCCAGGTAAACACACCAGAGAGAGGTTTTATACCGTGGCTGACCACCGCCCCTACTCATTTCACAGCCCAGTGTAGCCAGCACCAAAACATGCACAATTAAAACATTTTAAAAGGCATTATTCCTTCTGTCGATGCTTTATGAAAATGGCCATCGGACAGCTGTGCTGAGGAAGGGCCACCACAGGAAAGTGGACCCAGGTAAGCAAGTACAGGACTGTAACAGAAATGCTAAATCCTACTTTAAAGGCAAGTATTTCTTTTTCCAGAACACGAATGTAATTCCTACAGCACAAAGAACATAAAGCTGCCTCCTGTAAACCCGTTTCACAGAGACCACGAGATGGGGAAACCCGTCACGCTTAGGTACCTGGCGGTGGGAGGGAGCTGCTCTGAGCGGGTTGATGGATCAGTGAGCTTCGATGCTGAGGTTTAGTGATGGAAACCACGAAACCCAACACGCAGATGCCCTACAGCTTTGGACTGTCGCAAGGAAAGACAGACAGAAGTCCTGTTATCAAGACCGCACAGGTTTGTTCGAGAAGGACCTACTAGCACAGGGAAAAAAAAGCCACCCAACCTTCCATCTCCATGGTAACGCCTTCCTCCACAGCACTTTCAATGCACTTTGTTTCCTGTTCCTCTGACTTCCCTGGTGGCTTTAGAGCAGAGCAGTCAAGGCTGGTAACACACCTACGGCAGGACAGGAGATGAGAAACCAGGTCTGTCTCTGGCAGCAAGTGACGGGCTGAGCTTCTGTCCCCCCCAGGAGGCACCTGTGTTACCGTCACTAAACTGAGCGTGTGCGGAATGATCTCCGACCGCAGGAAAAAAAAAAAAAGCCAAAGGCAAGTTCTCTGCAGAAGACAGCAGGAGAGGAGCAACGCTGCTCCGGCCTCTCCCTCTGCTGCTCTGGGCATCCATCCATCCACCCTTCCGTGTCACTTGTCATCCCTGTTCATCTCAGAGCCGGCCGGGGTGGGCACTCGGACGGGCCAGCCCGGGCGATGCTGCCTTATAAACCCCTGCTCCAGCCCGGCCGGGCGGTGCTTGGGAAGGGAATTATCCCCAGTACAAACACGCACTCAAAAGGACCACGAAAGCAGCCGCGGGACACTTTGTCTGCAGCCCACAGCGCAGGTAAGTGGCGTTTTGCCAAAGGGGCAGCGTGCGAAAACACATCTGAGTGGGAAAAAAACCCAAAACTTCAGCCCCTTTAATGTTAAAAGTTCCAAAATGAGACCCTTGTTTAGGAAAGGCCTGGGTCAGCCCTGCGGAACACGGGAGCCGCTGCCGTTTCAGGCTGGCTAATTACAAACGCCGCCGCGGGAAACGACGAGTAAGGACATTTACACACGGAATATAGGAAATAACTTCATGGAGCTTCCCTACTGCAGAGTATCTTTAAAAAGCCTTCTGGAAAGCCTTTTGCCACATTACTAAACACACCTTTATTTATTATTTTTTTTTACGAAAAGAGCATAAAAGAACTTAATCCAAACTAAATATTTAACCAAATGGCAATTAACTAACAATGATGAATGGCAAACAGCCCCAGTCCCACGCTAAACCGGGACTTTAAAGCCCGTTTATCTAAGCTAAAGCTGCTCAAGGGGAAAGGCAAGTTTATTGTGTAAACTTTGTCTCAGCCACCTCGCTATTAAACCAGTCTGCAAACACAAACTGCATCGTATATTCCGTGAGAGAAAAAAAGAAAAGGAGCGAGAACATAACAATCTATGGCATGGAAGTTACGATGCTATGTGGGGCAATTAGCCCTAAATATAAAACCAGAGAAAACAGGAAGCTGTAAAGCAGCCGCTTTCAACCCCCGTGGCCTTGTGTTAACACAGAAATAAGAGAGGAAGCCTTTAAATTCCCCCTGTTCTTCCCATTTGGCCTAGGACAGTCATTCCCATTTATCCACAAGAGGAAGGAGGGAGTCTGGGCAGAGTTGCCCAAGATTTTATTTGTGTAGACCCCTTTGTTAAAGTTTAACAGAATTAGCTGTTTCTTCTTATTATTATTTATTATTCTTGTTATTATAGTAGCATTATTATTATTATTATTATCATTATCATTATTATTATTATTATTTTAAAGCATCCTGCTCATTCTGGGGAAGCAGCCAGTCCAGGGAGAGGGGAGCTGCTGCTATTACTATTATTATTATTATTATTATTATTATTATTATTATTAAGCCTCTTCATGGCTCTGGGGAAGCAGACCAGCCCCGGGGGGCCGTGCTAAAGCTCTCAGCACCCCCCTTCAGCGTTGCCCCCCGGCCCCGGGTGCCCACTGAACCCCTGCTCGCCTCTCCCCATCGCTGCGAGCCCAGACCCGGGGGCGAGGAGCGGCCGGGGGCGGGGAGGGGAGCCCACCCGCATCCCCCCCGCGGGGAGGGCAGGGATGATGTGACCGGGATGCGCGCGGGATGTGCGCGGGGTGCGGGTGGGATGTAGCCGGGATGCTCCTGGGATGCCCACGGGATGTCCCCCTCCCCGCGGCCCCGGGGGGCTCCGCTCCCCCCGTTTCCTCCCCCCGCGGTACCTGCCTGGCGCGCAGCATCCCCGCCTCTCCCCGTCCGGTCCCGGGGGGGCCGCAGCGGCTGCCGGGGCGGCCATTGCCCGGGGCGGAGCGGGGGCCGGGGATGCGGCGGGGCCCCCCCGCGGGCTCCCCGCCCGAGGACCGGCCGCCCCCGCCCGGCGGAGCCAAGGTCACCCCGCGCCGACTACAATTCCCAGGAGGCGGCGTGTGTCCCCGAGGGGGGGGGGTCCGGCAGAGGGCGGGGGAACCTCTCCCGGCTCCCCCCGGCTGCTTTTCCCGGCACATCGCGGCCTTTTCCTCTTCTTTCCCCCCGGCCTTGGGATGTCCCCACCCCAGGGGACGGCAGAGAAATCTGTTAAAATCCTGCACGGGGCGGGAAAAAATCTATTTTGGGATTTTCTTCAGTTAAAAAAAAAAAAAAAAAAAAAGCAGGAGGAGGAGAAATTACTCTCTAAAGGTTGGTTTTAAAATGCTGCGTGTTCCTTCCAGGTCTGCAGCCCCTACGTGTGTCACTGCGCATCTCCGTGACCACCTTCCAGCACCCCCCCATCATTAGCGGGTATTATTCTCACTCCCTCTTAGGAAGTAGGGGGATAATCATTCCCCATTTAACGGCTGGGGAACTTGGCACAGCACGGATTAAGTGATTTGCTGACAGGCACATAAGAAAATTGCGCTACTCAAGCGTTCTCTCAATTATGCCATCCCTGGAACTGCATCATTTCCCCGTGCGATTCCAAACACGGCGCATACTCCCTGTCACGGGGCTTCATCTCCGCAGAGCATCGCCCGGTACCCACGCATCCATGGGTGTCACCCGTCTGTGTCCTCGGCGTGGGGGTCCGCAGGGCAGAGAGCTCTGGTCCCACAAACCGGGAGGGGGCAAAGGCTGCCGGATGCAGGCTGGCGGGAGCCCAGGATGAGCAGGTATGAATTGAGGGAGGGGGGATATGAAAGGTAGGGGGATGCCCAGCTGCGTGGGGGCGCTGCACGGACACCCCCTCTCCGGCACGCAGCGCTGCAGCCAAATGCCTCTTCGCCCTTGCCACCGGCGTAGAGGCCAACGGCTCCGCACGCAGCCCAGTGGAAATTCCCCAGCGGCGCCAACACCGGGGGCCTCCAGGGACCGGCAAAAACCTCCCTGGACCCAGCCAGGAGTTGGGAGGTTGCCATCTGGATGCAGCATCCCCACCGGCCGGGCTGCGGGGATGGCTCGTGGGGAGCAGAGAGGCTGGTGGGAGCCCCGCTTGCCCCCCGGCCGCTCGCGTCAGCCCCAGCGTGGCTTTCTCCAGGCTCCCCTGCCCTCATTTAAATGGGCCCAGCCTGGTAATCTGCCACGGAGCGGGACTGCCGATGAACCGCCGCGATAAATTTAGAAAGAAATCTTTGTGTGGGTCAGAGAAAAAACACGGCGGTGATTTCCCTCTGCCGGCTCCGCTCCCTGCCCGGATTTAACGCCGAGCAGGAGGGATCCGGGGGGTTTAGGGGTGGGCCTCGCTCTGCCGGAGATTATAAGCCAAGGATGCCTTCATATAGAAATAATTTTAACAAATATTAGTGGGCCAGGAGCGGGGAGGGTGGCAGCCTGCCGGCGGCTCAGCGACCTGACATTTCAGCCGCAGCCTCTTAAAGAGCAAGTTTCCCTTCCCCAGGGCTCGTTTATGTGCGGAGGGAGGGAAGGCAGTGGGACTTCACGCCGCTTTCGGGCTCCTGCCTGCCACGCACCGCCGTGGCATCGCTCCCTCCCGGTGGCTTCTGTTAATCTGTTCCATTGTTTTTAAAAAACAACAACAACAACAACAAAAAATAATAGTATTAGTGGTGCAAAATCCCCCGTGAAATCACGAATCCAGCCCCACTCTCCCTGCTGAAAGCCTGAACGCCGGTCAAAACTGCTTTATCATTTGCTGGTAAATTATATTGTACCAACGCAAGGAAAGGAAAAGAATTTTCTGAATGTATTTCCTTTAATAAGCTATTAAGGCCTTGTACTGCTAATTAAACTATTAATTAGACGTCTTATCGTTCCTAAACACGCTAGCGTGTTGCCAAAGCAGCAGTAAGCCTCTGGGGCAGGCGGAAGATAAGAAAAGAAGGAAGATGCAAACACAAAGATTAATAAAAAAATGAAGAAAAAGAGTCGCGAGTAAAAGTACCAGAAACATCAAATAAATAGCCAAGGGCTGGCAGCATAATATATTGTTTAATTTACAGGAATAAAAAAAATATGCACCCTGCAAATGAACTTTGTAGGTAGAGACCCTTGGGACATCTTCTATGCCTTATGCAAGACAAAATGAGACATTAACTGTTTTCAGACCTTTTTTCCTACAGTTGAAGTGAGGAACTGGAACTAGTCTCCTTCCCCCCCAAAAAATAACTTTCCATTAGAAAACTAACAGAAAAACTGTTCAAAATTGTTGGTTTTTTTTTCTCCAGAAGAAAAACGTGAACAATTTTCAATGGGAAAATCATAACCCAATGCAATTCCCGCTTCTGGCTCCACAGCCATCGCCTCCGAACCAACCCTCTGCCCCAGAAACAGCGTCCCAGGCTCACCCGTTCTTGTCCCACCTGGTTTTTTAGGATAAAAAAAAAATCTTGAAGGCCCTTGTGGGTCCTTAAGAAATGACAAGAGGCGGGGAGCCTGCGCATGGCTCTGGGCAGCACCCAAAGGTCCACCTTGTGTTTGGCTCACATGAATTTCCTTTCATCTCTGGCTCCATCTCGGGGTCTGCAACACCAGAATATGAACGTGTTTTTAGAGCCCAGTTCTTCAGCGTTTGCCTTTGACAGTTCATCTCAGGGGAGAGATAATCTCACTTACGTCTGTTGCTACAAATCAAAACACCAGCAAATTAAATGGATCTGAAGGCTGAGATTAAAGACTTAGAATTAAAACACCTGTGAAGTGCCTGTAATGCAAATAGTTGTAAATATATATTTATTTATTTTTCCTGGGGGATGGAAGAGCCCTCCACAGATGCTGTTCCCTTTACCTTGGAAGCAAAGGCAGAAACATCGCATCAGTGCCGACAGATGATATACACGGGCATTACGTGACGCCGGTTTCTTTTCCATGGGTAGAAAAGCAGAGAAAGGGAAAAGAGCTTGAACATCACCCTTTGGCAATGCTGGGAGATGTTTTTACAACCGTATGATGATGACTGAGCTTTTGGCTGGCTCGGAACTGGTACGGCACTGGTGCAAACTGATGCGAGGGCACTGGAAGCTTCTCCAGTGACTTCAGCTGAGACATTCCCAAATCCTGCCCAAGTTTCCACAGTCCCTGCACTGGGACAGAAAGGCCCTCGTGGCCGGGGCAGCAGATGGTGCCGCAAATACTGCAGAACTCCCACACAAGTTTTGTGGGACCAGGCATGGACCGAGCAGGTGGGCAGTGGATGGATGGGAAATATTCCTTTTAGAAATGTCACTTTAGATGTTGCCCGTTCCTGGAGTATGAGCCTCAAAGCCCACTGTACGTATTACTGCTTTCATCATTTCCTAACGTTAATTTGTCAGCCTCTTGGCCGTGTTGCCGGGGTGGAACAGGGGATTGGGGTGGAGCAGGATCTTCTTCAGGTGCAGTTCCAGAGTGGGGACCATCGCCCAGCTTCCCTCCGGAGCAAAGCGTTCTGTGTTCTAGCGGAGCGCAGCCAGCAGATAGCAGCATTGTTATATGGAATGTACCCCAGACGATTGCTGCTGCTTCCGAAGTCATGCAGAAACCTTGGTGCATTTAAGTCTGAGGCCGTGGCCCCCCCCCTCCAGTGGGTCCAGGGGGCACTGAGCTCCGGGATGAACACCCACCTGTTGTAATTAAAGAGAAGTGCTATTTCTCTAGCCTTTTAAGCTAAACTGCACTGAACAAAATTTCACAGGGGGTGAAAATTTCACAGCGCGACAAGGCACGCAAGGGGCCTGCCCTTAAACCGAAGTTTTAGCACAATTCTCAATGAAATCAATAAAAAAAGACATTAACAACCAGCAAACAGAGAAAGGAGCTCCTTCCCTCTGCGCTGGGACGCGCCGTTCTGCTGCGAAGGGCTTGTGACTCTGCAGGGCAGGACTTTCCTCACCTGGGAGGGTTGTGCTGGTTTTATTATGAAAGGGATGGACGATCCGCTGAGGGACGTAGTTAACGAGACTTAATTAAAACTTATTTGCTCTGAGAAATGTGATTGGTTTCAGCCATGCCCAGAGCAAGCCACCTCCAACTGACAGCAGCATTTTATGGCCGGTCGGGTAGGAAAGTATTCCTTCATTTCTGAAAAAGTCTTTGATTTCAACTGGTGCCTCCTGGAGGGGTGTAGGAGCTTCTGCTTCTGTTTCAGGCTGGGACATGGACACGTCATTTAATGGCTGTGTCATGTTTATATTTATATTATTTGTATTTATATTTATATTTATATTTATAAACACCTTGTATATGTATTTACCACCATTCTTCCCCAGAGGGTGCTTTCATGCCAATTGTTTTCATCAGGACATTTCACACCGATATAAGCTCGACAGACCATAGACACACTCTACACAAGCGGGACACGGGGGCATGAACCGGGCAAGAGCCTCCACCTTGGACCGTGATTATGGGAAGCAGGTCTCTGGTGGAAGCTGAGAGGGATTTAACTCCCCAAAAAAAAAACCCCGAAAGTGGCCCAAAAGCAGCTGTGAGCCCGTGAGAGGAGGCGGCAGGTGGTGGGGCCGGCAAGGAAGGGATGCAGGAGGTTTGATAAGGAAGGAACAATAATAACAACCTTTTCGGCAGGGCCAGGGCTGAGCCTGTGGGTGTTTACACACAGGCAAAAAACTTCCTGAGCTGGAAGCGCAGCCTCTTCCTCTGCCTCGGCACCAGCCACCGCCGCTCCCCGCGTTTCCCTCAACCTGGGTGTTTTAGAGAAAGCTTTTGTTTTGCCAAAGCCATTGACTGTAACTTCATTGTCTGGGCTTGGCTGTAGGACATACCCTGAGCTGTGAAAAACGCACCTGACGTTTGATTAGATCTCCTGCTTTGGATACAGCGAGTGTTGCTGATTAGATAAACAATTGCCAAAAAATAATAATTAAAAAAAAAAAAGCCAACCCCAGCTCCTTGTCCTGCCCCGCTGTGCACGTCCAGCCTCCGGGAGAGCTTCCCCTGCCCCCGCGGCAGCCAGGGCTCTCGGGAGAGAAATTAATTTAATTTTTCTGCATCTCTTCCTCTTGCAGCCAGGCACCGGAGGTCAAATTGCCCTGAACTACAAGAAAACTGGCAGCGGTGGTTTCTAGCCATATTCAGTACCTCCCAAGAAGTACCTGGTGTGCCCATGGGCAGGGAACAAGCGGGAGGATTGGTCAGACATCCCAGAGAGGAGGGGGCCAGGTCAGTAAAGATACCCAGCCCCAAACCTCCTGCTTTCCGTGGAGCTTGAGCATCTCTGCGAGAATTAAAGAGCTGCCCTGCATCGCCCCTGAAAAATTCTTTGAGGCAGGAACCGTTCCTGGTTACTGCACAGTGCACAGAGTGAGGAAGCCTTCATCTCCGTCTCCATCATTTCCATCTCCACCTCCATCATCTCCATCTCCATCTTCATATCTTCTTCATATACACACCCCCCCCCCCCTCACACACATACCCCCCTGATGTCAGGTCAGCCCCCAGCCCTGCGGATCACTCCATAAGACTGGAGTCTTATTTATTTATCCAGGAATTAGCCGGGCATCTTAAACATCAGCAAATCAAACAGCCGAGGTCTGAGTGCTGTGCGTCACTTGTCCTGCAAACGCACTTGTTGAAAGACATGGAAAATGTGGGCAGAACGAGCCACAGCCCTTAGTCACAGCATTTCTGCTGGGAAACAACCTTTCTGGGAGGCGTTGGCGCTCGGCAGAGCCAGAGCCAGGCGTCCCGGTGGGATAAACACGCTGCTCTTCCAAGGACACAATGGAGACGTTGATTTTTAATACTCAAATCTTTTCTTTTTTTTTTTTTTTTTCAACTGGGATTATTTACAGTGACATTTGGGAGAAGCAATTCACACCAAAAGAAAAGAAACAAAACCTGAAATATTTTAAACTCTGTTTAAACGCCTCTTGCACCAATGCAAATGGCCCCAGGTAATGATGGACGTTGCTGTTGTTCCTTTAAGCACTGTACCAAAAAAAAAAAGCCTCCCCCTCAGGTGTTCAGCGCTGAGAAAAGGTTGCGATTAATTCACTAGTGAGAGGGTAGAGCACCTTCAAGGGCCATTTTTGTCCTTATTTTGGACCCACCGAGCCGCAGGTGGCTCGGCGATGGGGCAGCACCGCTTGCCTCGGGAGCAGGATCAGTGCTGGGCAGGACCTGCTCCTGCTGTTGGGATTTTGGTGTTGGCTTCGCTTACCGAAGCAAAAATACTTCTTTTTGTTCGTGTACCCACTGCTGGTGCAGAGGGAGAACCACCCATCACAGAGCCAGGTTTGTCCCCCTGGGAGCCCTTTGGGATCTTTTATTCCCTGGCTCTGCCTCGTCAAACGCCCTCCCCAGTCCCTGCTGGGAAGAGACCGGGGAAGATTTTTACTGGTGGGATTAACAAAGAAACAAGCTCGAGGGCTTTTCACATTTCAGCCTCCAATTCCACGTGGAAAGTTTTGCACAGAGCTTCAGCAAATTCTGCTGGAGTAGGAAATACTAAAGGAGACCTAAAGCCCAAGAAGGGGGATTAAATGCCTAATGTTCTTAAAAGAGGAAGAAATCCTGCACTTAAACATAAAGATGAGATAAAAAACCAACTCCGTTAACCAAAATTATCTGAAACCTGAGAGGTTTTTGTCACTGAAATCCCAATTTAACTATTTTAATCAGCCTAACACACTGCCACCAAAAATTTTTGGAGTCTGGCTCGAGGCTTCTGTAGCTCCAATCTGCCTCTGCTTAAAAGCTGTTCAGGGCTAAGGGCACTTGCATTTCTCATTACGTTCTTCTAACAGCAAAAGCAGAGAACAGCTGCGAAGAGGTTTCTTGTGTGGTCAACAGGAGGAGGCAGAGAAGCAGGTCTTTGGCAGCTCTGGCGCTTAACGTGCTTTAGGCTGATTTTGAAGTCCTTCACAGGAATTATACTAGAACAACAACAAAAAAAAAACCAAAAAAAACCCCAAAAAGGTCTGCAATTCCCTAACTGTCCGTAGAAAACTCTCTCCCGCCCTTGTCCCCTCTCGGTGGGCGCTGAGGATGCATTTCTCCACCCGGTTCACATTTGGGTGTCGGCGGCGCTGTGCTGCCTGCCCGAGTGGCCGTTTTTGGAGGACGCTTGGCCCGTCCCGTTCTCCTGAGTCCCACCGTTGAGGTTTGGCTTCTCCTGCAGCTCGGGTTGCTCTTGGGGGGGCATCATCAGCATTGTGTTTGCCTGGCCACCGTTTTCCGTGTAATACGGGTCTTCAGCCTAAACAGGTACATAAATAACAAAGGCAGAGTTAGGGAAGGGAAAGGGCTGACAGCGACCGGCTGTGATTGCGGGCAGGGCTTGGCTGCCGGCGCTTCCTGGACAGGAGGGACAAACAACCGCGGCCATGGGAACCTGCTCCCACAACGAGAAGGGGAACAGAGGGCTTGAACCACACCGGGGCAAGACGAAGCAAGAAAACCAGCCAGGAACTGCATAATTGGTTCCCCCCCCCGCCCTGGACCTGAAAAGAGAAGCCGTCAGGTTTTGTTGTTTTCTCGGAACCAGGTTTTGGAGCTGACCCTGCCTCGGGTTTGCAAAGCTGGGCCATGACTCTGTTTTCCTCTCTGGCCAAGTAAGAAGCACCATTGAACGAAAGCTATGGAAATTGCCTCTTTTTCTTTCCCCATCCTTCTTTCTTTCAGCCTGTAAATAGATACACAGCTCACATCAAGGTGCCCGCAGAGGCACAGGACTGCACTCCAGCCTCAGCCTGCAGAGCCCTGGGGCTGGAAATGCAAAGACATGGTGCGGGGCTATCACTGTAAGGAATAGGTGCCTCTGGAGGACCCAGAGCAATAGCAGAGCCACCTCTGTCCCCCACCATGATAACTCCCCCGGTGTCTGACAGCAATGCAATGGGCGCTGGGGGTCCCGGGCTGCAGATGGCCATTGCCAGCTGGGAGCCCCCCCTCCGTTTGCTCAGCGGCATCCAGCACCCACCGCAGGCTGCTGGGCTTCCCCCCCTGTCCCCATCATAACACCCTTGTCCGTGGCGGTGAGATGGGTGTGCTGGGCACATCTCCCCTAGGCACTGGATTGACACTGCCATGGATTTACCCGGGCAGCTCCCAGCCACGCGTTTACCCTGCCTTTCCCTTGCTGCCGGCATCCAGGAGACGGGACCCAGAGTCAGAGGGCTCTAGAGCCCAAGCTGCGATGTCCCTGCCTCTGACTTCCCACCTGCATCCTTTCTGGCAATGAAATAACCTCATGGCTTCCCAGGACACAACTGCTCACGTGCCCACGAGCAGCGATGGGGGAAAAGCACGGCCCGTCCTCACTTTACAGAGGGCTCATGTCCCTAAAAGTCACTGGTCCTCAGCGGTCAGCTCGCCTGGAAAGGGGAAAATGGAAATAGGAAATTCCTTTCTCTTTCTTTCTTGAGATTTTTTATTACCATCACTTGTTAAGTGAGGGGAGAAATAGCCTTTATTACAGCATCGGTACAAGGCAGAAACATCACTCAAACGCAGCGAATGGGAAGTTAAAGTGTGCCACTTTTAATGACAAATTCATAAAGTTTCAGTGTCTCTGGAGGGGTCTTGCTGGATGAGTTCTTGCTGCTGAGCAAAAAGAAGTGTTAGACCTAGAAGTACGAGCGAGAAAGGGGCGGTTTTCCCACAGGAGCAATCAGTTAAGTGTTAATTTTAGAAGGCAAGAGAGCTTTCCCGTCACCCTGTAGGGTCTGCCCTTCTCCTTGCCCAGGCTGACCCAGCTCCGGGTCACAACGTCCCACGGACCTGGGGACATCAGCCGAGGGTACCGAGCTGTGGGGAGCGGAGCAGCCCCCTCCTCTCCCCCCCGGACCCCCCCGGGGGCTCTGCCATTGATAAGCACTGACCAGTCTCTCTCCCGCGGGGCTCCAGCTCCGCCGCTTCATCAGGAAATAGCCGGCCAAGCCCAGGAACGCCAGCAGGAGGCCAGATGTGACCAAGGCAATCAGGGTCTTCTGAGAAAAGTCCTGGTGGTTCCTCACGCTCCCCCGTTTAAGGGATTTTATTCCAAACTGAAAAAAAAACCACCAAAGAGAGCCGGGAGTCTGACAAACAGGAAACATGTGCATCTGCTGAACAGGCACCAGGCTTAAAACAATGCTGCTCTTCACCTCCTTGTTAAAACTGCACGTAAACAAAGCTGGGCTTCGCTGCCCAACCTCCTGAGCTTTGCGCTGGCCCTGCGAGCTCACACATCCTCACGGTCTCATCTCCAGTCACAGGGAAATTTCCTCTTGGACCAGAACACCCAGGCGCTGAGATTTTGAGCTGAAATACCTCTGTGTGCTGCTGCTGCAGCTCCCTCGGCTGCCATTTCTATGGGCGCTCAGCTTTGCAAGCTGATGGCAGCCTGGCTGGAGTGCTGAGAGGAGGAATGACTTGATGTCAGCGTGGTACTTCGAAGCAGCAGTGACAATTACATCCTAAGAGTTATTGTTGGGATCTTTTTAAAGAAAATACTGCCAAATTTTAAAGTAACTATTTGAAGCGTTTCTGCCTTCGGTGGTTGGATTAGTTCTCTTAGGGGGCACCGCTGCCTCGCTGCAGGTCTGGTGGTCGGCTCCAACCGTCCCACGTGCCAACGCTCAGCAAATGCCCCTGAGGTGGAGGCAGGTTCAGGTCTCAGCCTCAACCGACCATCTAAAAACCCCCTTTCTCCAGCCACTCAGGCCACCCATTTTCTGCAGAAAAATTTGCTTAAGGAATTTACCTTTTCCCAGTGAGACTTCTGGAGCATGTCTGTAGCAGGATCTGCAGGGTTTAAGAGAGGAGAGGCACGTTACACAGAGGGTCCCGCTGTGGCTAATGCCGGCTCTGAAGAGCCTGGCCATTGCTGGACATGGAGGAGCTGCTCTGGAGGCCGTGCCATGGCTCCGTGGATCCAGCAAGACCCCAGAAGATGGAGCAGTAGTTGCAGAAATGTCTCCTCCCAGGCTGTAACTGAGGGTTGGTGTCCCACAGCCTCTCCCCACAAACAGCCCCCTCTCCCATTGCCCACGTGGAGGTCATTCTCCAGCGGGATCCATGGCAGCCCAAGGAATTAGCTGCACTGACCTCTCTCGCCGACGAGGATGAGGAGCAAGCAGTCGTGGTCCACCTCAGATTTAGCGAGTTGGATCTGGCAGGGGGAGGGCAGGCGGTGGGTGCCCCCTTCGCAGATTGCGCTCCATAAGTCCGACCCCTTCTTCTCTAAAAAATGTTTCTGCAAAAATTTTCAAACAAGCAGCCATTGGACCGACCAAACGGACTAATTCTCCATCTGATGATACTACTCGTAGCGTTGTGCATTCACCCCTCGTGTTTTGGGGGCTTATCTGTGCTGTGCGAGGCTGAGCAGAGGCAATGACAAACGGCGCTGGGCTGGGTGTCAGCCCATCACCCCCCAGTTCATCAGCCTGGAGAGGAGAAGGCTCCGGGGAGACCTCACAGCAGCCTTCCAATATCTGAAGGGAGCTACAGCAGAGCCGGAGAGGGACTCTTTGTCAGGAAGTGTAGTGACAGGACAAGGGGTAATGGTTTTAAATTGGAAGAGGGGAGATTCAGATTAGATATTAGGAGGAAGTTCCTTACTGTGAGGGTGGTGAGACACTGGAACGGGTTGCCCAGGGAAGTTGTGGATGTCCCATCCCTGGAAGTGTTTAAGGCCAGGCTGGATGGGGCTTTGAGCAACCTGCTCTAGTGGAGGTGTCCCTGCCCAGGGCAGGGGGGTTGGAACTCGATGATCTTTAAGGTCCCTTCCAACCCAAACCATTCTGTGATTCTATCACTGCTCTGGGCACCAGTACCAACACCTAGAAAATAGAGATGCTTGTTTCTTGTGTCTTAACTTAATTAAATACCTTCAGCAACTCTCACAAATGGCATTTAAACAAAGCTAAATTTAGGATCTGAACTGTATGGCAAGTCTCTCCGATTTTTGGACTGAAAGAGCCGCCTGAAGAGCCCTATTGTTTCAGAGTCCCAGGCAGGGGCTGGGAAAGGAGGGAAATAACAAAGAAGCATTGAGCCTTCCTGTTTAGGAAATGTCCTCAATGTTTTTGCTAGGTTGCTGATCAAAGGCTAGGCAAAAAAACCACAAATTTCTCACATTTTAGAGCTGAACCGACTCCTGGGTGGAAGAGGAAGAGGAGTGAGGAGCTGCTGCCTTTCCCTTTTGTGGGCCAATTTCTGTATCAGACAGGATAGGCTTTCTCCTTGGGTCTATTTTCGGCCACAGTCAGGCCTGGAGACAGAGCCCACGGTTGCTAAAAGACATTATCAGCTTCCCAAACATCCTCCCAGCCGGGGATGTGGTCGGAGCGGTGGCTGTGCCCACCCCCTGGAGACAGAGACGGGCTCCAGCTGAATCCCACGTCCTGCCCCTGCCCTCCTCTCGCTCCCCGGAGACACCCACCGACGTGGGGCTGCCAAAGAGGAGAAAACCCTCTCGTCTGGCAGCATCCAGAGCCAGGCAGCTCCGCGCTGTCCTCTCCTTGCCGTAGAATTACCTCAGCATTGTGCTCGGATCGCCACATCCTCTTAGCATACAAAAATGCAGAAACTTATCCATGGGAGAATAACAAACAAATCGCTTTCAGCTGTTTCTATAGAGCTTGGCTTGGGGCGAGAAAGGCCAAGATGGAACAAGAGACCCAAGTGTGTATTTTCCTTTCTCTGCTCTGGAAAGAACTCATCGGAGTGTCAGAATTTCCCTTCGCAATTAGCGGCGCTGGGTGCCAGCGGATTGCTCATTTGCTTTGGGAAAGGCCAGCAGGAAAGCGGGACACGGCACCGTCCCTCCTATCTGCTCCCCTTGCAGACGCTCTTATCTGGTTCCCAGGTCCAGCGGCTGCGGAGCCGGGGCTGGTTGTTCCCGCTGGATTATTAGTGGACGTGGAGGCCGGGGAGAGGTCTGCCGCGCGGCCAGAGATCCCAGAAAAACACGTCTGGAAGCGGGGCCCTTTGGCTCATTTCACATAGAGGGAGGGTTAAGAGTCTGTGCAATTAGATACGGCTCTGTAGAATATTCTGTATATATATTATTATATATAATATATAATATATATATATAATATATAATATATATATAAAATATATAATATAATTATATATATAACATTATATATATGCATATATGTTATATATGCACCCATTTATCTATGTGCAGGTATGCAATGTGTGCATAATGTGCATAAGCCCTGCGCCCAGGAGGGGCCGATGCCCACTAGATGGCATCTGTGATCGGAATCACCCGCTCCCGGAGGAATTTCCCATGTGAATTCTTGCTAAAGAGCAGACCCTGTAAACAGCAGCAAGTCTAAAGGCCATTTGATCGCCCATTTGCAGAAAGAAGCCAAGTAAGAATTCACTCAGCCTCGGCGGTGGCAGTATGGCTGACCAGCAGAAGTAAAATTAATCAGTCACATATATATAGATATATATTTATATATAGATATATATAAAAAATATATATATGTCCTTATACCCAGGGCATTGCCAAACCTCCTGTCCCACAAGATCCAACCCCTCTGGCCTCTGCTGCAGGCTGTACCTCCTGTGTGAAAGGTTTCTCTCCTCCCACCCACAGCAATGTCTCAGCCAAACCCTCTACCGCTTTTAATAAATGCTGCATTTTTGGTGCAGGAAGCCAAGGGTAGTTACGGAGAGCCTGGGATTCCCTTAGGAGTCGGTGCAGATGGGGACACTGATCAGCCCGTGCTCCTTCAGATGCCCTGATTCCTTTCCTAGGGCAGTTGGCAAGACTAAAAAAGGCGCTCACCTTCCCAACAGCGAAGAGGAAGAAGAAGAACAAAAGCAATTTCCTGTTAAACATGGTGGGAGATCCTTGAGAAGCTAAACTGACCCCAGAGCTTAATCATGAAAAAGAAGGTTTTATGCAACCAGGAGGTTGCGTTTCCCCCAGGACTGGTGTGATCATCCCTTTGGGACCCTCCTGGGACTGCTGTGATCATCGCTTTGGGCTCCACCTCCGTCAGTTGGGCACAGCTCAGATGCTCTGCCCCAGGGACAACAGTCTGAGCTCCCACCCCAAACCGACCCCCCTCCAGGTATGGTGGGTGACCTCGTCACTGCAAGGCTGAGGGTGCTGCAACACCTTGCCCTCGGCTGTTTGCTTGCAGCCCCCCCTCCTCCCGCATGTCCCCCGCCCAACTCAGAGACATGCATCTGCCCCAGGCTACAACTCACGCAAGTGATGGACTCGTTGAGCTGCAAGCAGATGGCTCCAGTGTCACTCAGCTCTTTGACATTGTGGCACGTAATGGGCTGGAAGGGGGGGGAAAAAAAAAAAAAAAAAATGAAAAAAAATCCATGAATCGTTGGGGATGTGTGAGACAAATCCAGCCTCCTCGTGGCCCCAGCCCCGTCCTCACCTTTGGGCTGTCCCTGCCTGTGGGCAGCGGCGTGGTGGCAGCGGAGACGCGAGGATGCTCCGAGGTGGCAGAGGAGCTCGTCAGAGCTGACGTGGACCCGGGGGTTTCTGCCATCGTGCTGGGTCGTGGCGTGGGGCTCTCGGTTGCGGGGACCCCTTGGCTGGTGTGGTCTGGCTCCGAGGGGGTGCCCAGCGGCTGCGTGGGGGCTCGGCTGGACTGGGGGCTGGACTGCTCGCTGCTGAGCCCTGAGGAGGTGGGACTGGCTGCCAGGGACCCGGCTGCAGCTTCGGTTTGGAAGAAAGGCAATGAAAAGGAGACAGGAGAAGGCTTACGTCCTCTAAAATCAATGCGTGGCATTGCGCTGACTGAAGTACAATATTGATTTGTCATAGCCAGCGGTACCAGAACGTGTTCTTGGCTGTATAAGAAGCGCGCATTAGACTTGCTTCAGTTACTTAATTGTTACAGGCGCTTCATAATCTGTTTACAATGGGCTAATTTCCTGGGTATACGCGGCACCACAGCAAGGATGCCATTGCCCGACCTCCCCCGCATCGCCCTCATCTTCCCCTTGACCCGGAGTCCCCAAAAAGCTGTGCTGATCTCGAACAGAAGAAAAGTACATCTGTGCAAGGTTCCCTGCTTCTGAGCTCACCCGAAGGGCTGGCAGACCTCTTATGGGTGCCATTTGCTGAGCAAAGAATGGGTATTGTAAGATAAAAGATTAATGAGCCATTTTGTCCCACAATCTCGTGGGTGTTTGGAAAAGGATGGGTCTAAGGGGCCCGTCCTGAAGCCTGCAGCGTTAGGCTGCCCCAGGTGGGATTTTCTGGGCGGGATTAGAACTTTTGACCATACTCAGGCTCTTTTTTGAGAGCACAACCCATGCATCAACTGCGCGGTTTCTTAGGGCAAACTGTGCGCTTAATAGATCTGATTATTAATGCAAATGCTGCTGGGAATCACAGGGGGAGCGAGGGGAGCGATTACCAGATGTCTCTGGCATTGGCTTGGCGCTGCTGGTGGCTTCGGTGGCCCCGGTGGCTGCCGCGCTGCTGCTGCCTTTGGTGGCTGTGGCCGTGGGTGTGGGGGTCTCCGTTGGGTTCCCAAACACGTTGCCTGGGGGCAGAGGAAGGTGTCAGGGTCTTCTATCCCCCCCCACCCCAGCCCTGCCTGTCCCCGAGGGTCCCTGTGGACAGGGCAGGGCAGGGCAGGGAGGGGTTTAGCTGCTTTGACAAATTCACTTTCTTCTTGCCCCAAAATGGCAGGCTGCCCTGGAGAGAAGCTCAGAGACCGAACGTCTCGGCTGGGCGAGTCCCAGACTCCGGTGCAGCCCCCGCAGAGGCTCCAGGGGTCCTGCAGGAGGACGGGCTGGTTTCTGCCCCCATCCTGCCCCATCCTCAGCCTTCCCGAGGGATGCACAAGGCTCTGCACAAAGCTGCGTTTCATAGTAGTTTGAGTTTATAATCCTTGGAGGAAGGACTGAGGCCTTGGAAGAGATCACTTGTGCACCTCAGGAAAAATAAGTTGGATTTGCAGTTGCAGGCACAATCTCAAAGTAAATAGAAACATTCCCATTGGCCTGGGATCAGCTCTGACTCATGAGCGAAAACATCTTTGGAGGTAAAACAGAATGTTTGGAGAATGGTTTGCAGCTCTAACTTGAAGTTTATATATCGCTTCCTGATACATTACAAAGATGATACTTCCAGCTTTTCCTTCTGAAATGAACTATATGAGTCAGTGAAAATGTTTTTCTTCCCATTTTTTCCTATTCTTAAATCTATTTCCACTTTAACAAACAGCTTCAGTCTCTACTCCAGGGCTGTTGCTGTTTAAGATTCTTATCCAGATACTAAGGAGAAAATCATACAAAATACGTGGTTTCATTTGTATTTCTGCCCAGGGGAGCCCAAGCTCCAAGAAGAGTTACTTCATCCTTCCAAACAACCCTTTGTGATGGAGCAGCCGCTGACAGGTCCTGATCAACCGCCTGGCATCGGCGTCAGGGCAGTGGCCTGTCCCATCCCATCCCATCCATTCCCATCCCATCCATCGCATTCCAGCCATCCCATCCCAGCCATCCCATCCCAGCCATCCCATCTATCCTGTCCCATCCAATTCATCCCCATCCCATCCATCCCATTTCATCCATCCCATCCCATCCCATCCCATCCCATCCCATCCCATCCATCCCGCAGCTGCTTCAGGCGCGGGAGCACCGGGGGAGGCAGGGGCCCTGCCGAGGGCTCGGTGCAGGTGTCTGGAGCTGGGATTTAGGTTCTGGCACCGCTTTTATTGAAGGGAGAAGTTTCTTCTCTCCAAGACAATTCAGTTCCAACCGGTTAAATCACCAATTTTTTTTCTGATGAATTTTAACAAATCAAAAGCAGGAGGCATGACTGCGTGCCCAGAAAAATGAGTAGCACAAAGTTAAATCCAGGCTTTGCATCCAGCTTTGTGTTTGCATGGACATTAGCAGGAAACTTTGCATCACTAGAACAATGCAGCACCTGGACTTGACCTCCCCAAGTGCCACAGCCACCCAAGAACCTTTGAACTATTCCAGATGTTTGTAAAGCACCAGAGGTATTTCTAATCAAAGTCTTTTCACCACTGAATATCATAAATTGAAGCCTGGATTATTGCTCAGTGTAATTTGCTAGAAGACTTGACACATAGTATTTCATTTTTTCTTCCCTTTATTGTAGCGTGTGCAGGCACTTTTATAGAAAACATGGCTAAGTTTTTTGAAAGCTTAGGACTCGTGAGATAAATAATGATCCAGATGTGAGCTGGATAATCCACATGGTGCTCAGCTAAAGTGAGTCATTTATTGCACCATACATTTTTACTAGCTTTGCTAAACTTTGTCAATTTGTTAGTATTAAGGGTATGAGAGTTGAAGCCAAGCCATTTATTAACCTTGGAGAAATCTTCACCTGGTAGCACTAGCACACGCAGGAGGAGAAGCATGTAGATGTGTGAAAGAAAACTCTGCTTCACGGCATCTGTCGTATTCACCTATCCGGCTTTTAAAATGTAAATGTCTCTGATTTTTAAAGATATTTTCATAATGGGGCTTGGGAAGTATCTCAGTTCAAATCAAATTAAACCAAGCAGCGATATAAATGTTGAAATCGTCCAACACTCATCCCTGAGCACTGACCCAGGACCACCTGCAGTGGCAAAGACTCAGGAAAGACTCAGAAAACTTTCAGTAATGTGTGCCCTACTCTGCACCGGTGGCAAATTAAGCGGGGGGGTTTCTCCCCTGCACCTCCGTCCCTGCAAGGTGGAAGGTACAACCCACGGGGGGTTCCCAGGCAGTCATTGCACCTCTGTGCTGATACAGGAATCTCTTGATAAACCGTTGCTAATTGGGTGCCTACTTCAATGCTCTGACACAGGAACCCCGTGCCAGGAAAGTTTCTCCAACTTTTCTGTGTTGAACACAGACTTTTTCCAGGTTCAGCCAACGCTCCAGAACCTGCCGGGCTGAGCTCCGGCAAAGCTGCAGGTGAGCGGCACCGCGGGGTCCATCGGCCGCAGAGGAGGAGGGCGAGGAGCCGCGGGACACGGAGCCGGAGCTGCTCGGAGGGCTCCAGCCTGCATTACTCAGCCTTCCCAACTTCACCGCGCTCAGCCAGGTGGCAGGAATTCAAGCGGGTGGAGCCCTCTTCCCTCTGGAAATAGCTGATAAAAAAAAAAAAAAAAAAAATATCCCTTCCCTCCCCCTTTTCCTCCTCCCAGACAGGATATGGGTGTGGGGCCGCAGTCACGCAGGGCGTCCCGGGCAGGGGGCTGCGGGGAGCCCCCCGCACCAACCCCGGCTCCGGCACCGAGGGCTGCCCTGGGCTCGGGGGTCTCTGCGGCATCTGGGGGTGTTCAGAGCCTGGCACCTTCCCTGGCACCGAGGTTCTCCTGGCTTGTGCTGTTACGATGTGCAGCCCTCTAAAGGATGTTAAAATCCAGTGGCTGGGAGTTTTAAAAGCTCCTTTTTCCTTCCCTGATTTTTAGAGATTTTTCTGGAGCTTGCAAAAAGGAATGAAGGAAAGAAAGAATGCTTTAAAAATCACAAGATAAGAGATATTTTTTTTTTTTTTTAAACAAATCAAGTTTGGCAGAGATTAATAAAAAAGATGTAAAAAAATAAAAGAGTAAAAAATAAGGAAGTATTTGTATTAGGTTCAAATAGAATATACTCTCTCTTTTCCATTAAGTTTTGAGACAAGCCCAGGACAGCTCTCCACGTGGTTTATCAATACCCAGTTTTGGCACCGGGAGCCGTTTGCAGGGGGGTTCTCGAGTGGCCCCCCCAGCATCAGCCCGCTCTGGGCACCAGGGACGGGCCCAAACCTCTCCCATGCTCATCGCAACTCAGCGGGTCCCCAAAGGATGGGACAAAGCCCAGAACGGAGCCTTTCACGTCCCATTCGCTCCCCGCGAGGCTGGATGGGGCCACTCATTGCCCTGGGGTCCGACACAAGCTATTTGGTACCCGGCCACCGTCCCCCTGATGCCGTGGCCACACATGGCACTTGTAGAGGTGGCACCTGGCCCAGCGTGGGACCGGGGTTTTCTCCTATAAAACACGTGGTTTTAGCTGAAGCTGTCCTAGGGGGGTGGAGAACGGTCATCTCACCCTTGGCCACGCTGCCAGGAGCCAACCTGAGCACAAATCCCCGGAATCAGGATTTCCATCGGGAATTAATCCGCTCGGACTCCCCAGAGAGGTGAAGAGCTCACAGAGCCCCAGGGATGAGCTCCCGAGTTTTCCCCTGATCCACACAGCAGCTACATTAAACAGGAATAAACCTCCTCTGCTTTCAGCAAAGCCCCGGAATATCCCGCAGAAACACGGAGCGTTGGCTGCACCGGCAGAAAAAATGTCATTTTGCAACATTAAACCCCCGGTAGCTTTGTCTTCACAAAAGCAAAGCTTTTTATCACTTTTGTATCACTTTTGCTTTGTTCTACAAGGAGCTCAGGATTCGCGTTTCAGGTAAACACTTTTGTCTTACACCCTCCCTCGCTGCTCCCTTCAGCCCAACCAGACAGACCTGAATTTTACTTGAGAAGCTTTGGGGTTTTTTTTTTTTTTTTCCTTCCTGTAAAATTAACGTAGACTGGAGGGTCAGGCACAACGGCTGGGGTGAGCAACGCACCTCGGCAGCAAAGGGAACATGAAAGGAGCACCGTGCAACGGCAGAACAAAACACAGCAAATTCCTTCGATAGATCTGGTCGCTCACATTCATGGGAGTAAGGAAAAATTACATTTGAGGAGACACCCGCAGGTTCTTGGCTCCTGGCCCAGCACACGATGCAGCACACAGACTGCTGCTGCACTTTTTTTTTTTTACATCCCTTCTTTTTATTACTTCATGCTTGTTGGGTTTGGGACAAAAATGATAATATTTCCCTAAAATATAACCCTTTAAAAAGTACTACCTAGAGAAAAATCGCCACATTATTATTCACTTTTTCACATGATGAATATTTGAAGAGCTGGAATGGGAGATTTTAATATTTATGGGGATTCATTTGATTTTCACAAAATGTTTAGTTCCTACCACAAAACAAAAGTAAGGCTAATTTACAGCAGCGCAGACTGAGAAACGACTTGAACTGTGGCTGCCCTCTCCAGCTTCGCCTGCTGCATTTGCATCCCCTGGTCTTATCTGTAATATCACCGGGAGCTCTTACACCTTGATTCCCCTCCTTTTCGACCTGGCAGCATTTTCCGTTTGCAGCGCATCGCTGTGAGCGCGTTGGCCAGGATGCCAGACCCAGGGCTTGCTCTGTAAAACCTCCCTGAGATGTGAAATTGCAGTTTCCACCAAAAATTCATTAAAATGCATCCTCCCCCCCCCCGCCCCCGAGCTGCAGTTTCAGGAGTCGTGAAGAAGTTGCCCCATGCACTCGCCTCACGTTGCTGGTATTCGCTGCAGTCGATACTCACCAGACAACTCCACCACACAGAACGCAATCCAGAAAAGCTGCCTCCACTTCATTATTTTTAAACTTCCCAGGAACAGCATTCCTGCTCGCAGCTCCCACGGAAACTGGCTCCGGCTGGGACAGCTCGTGGGCTCTCAGTCCCGCAGCAGCTCTGAGCTCATGGAGCTTGGGTTCGGTTCAAGCCTTTGAGATGACTCGGTTGTGGGGTGGGCTTCTCTTCAGGGGTTGTGCTTATGGTTCAAGACTGCGAGGTGGAGTTTCTCCGATTTGATTTCAGAGTTTTATATAGTTCGTGGCAACCTCACTATCACTTAGGTAATTTTCTCCTCCCCGCTTTCCTGCCAGTGCTTCAAAACAAACAAAAGAGCAACCTTCTCCCCAGCAAAGGAGCCCAAAGCCTCGCTGGGCTTAACTCTTTCCTGAGAGCCGCTTCCTTTCCCGTTAAAGCGAAGGCAGGGATACAGCGTGCTCCAGCTGGAAGGAAGGATTACAGTGGAGCCTGCTGCTAAACTTCCCTCAAAGCAATGTAAACACCATCTGATGGGAGCAGAGAAGCGGAGAAGCCCCAGGTCCGGCCACCGCCGGTGAGTCCCGTGCACGGTCCCAGGGCTGGGCTGTGGCCAGAGCTGTGGAACAGGGGGGAAACTCTGAAAAAGGACTTCAGAAGCAGAAACTTCCTCAGCAAATTAAGCAAGGAACTCAAGGATGCGAAATCATCACTGACCTGAAGAGAAGTAACTCCATTAGCTTCACTAAATTGACTTCAGTCAAGCAGCGAGCACGAGTGCAATGGTTTGGAGAAGGTCTGGGGGAGACCAAAACCCACAGGCAAAAACTTCTGCATAAAACCTGGAGCAAAAGAGGGACTCGAGACTAATAAATAACTTCCTGGAGCTCATTTCCATTAATAACGCATTATAGAAGCATTAAAAACAGTGTAGAAATACTGACTTCAGTTTTATTACCAGGCTGGATCTGACCGAGTGGAAATGGTTCCCGGGGCCGCACCGCAGGCGTGTGGGGGACCAGCTCTGGAACTGGTGGGACAAGGGATGCTCTGCAGCAGGCAGTGAACGGGGCTGAGTGAATACAGCCTAATGAGGCCTTAAGAGAGATGAGTATCTCCAAAATAATTGATTTTTTTTAAAAAAAAAGTCATTTAAAAATGTGCAATTTCCTTTTTTTTAAAAAAAAAAAAATTAAAATAATTTGATGTTTCCATTTCTTGGGCTTTTTTGTGTCTGGGGACACCAAAGACAACAGAAATGTCTTTGAGGAAAGCAAAAAAAAGAGATATGATCATTTGGGAAACTAAACTCTAGTTAAGTCTCAATTCTTCCTTTTCTTTTACCGCTAAATGATGCGGTCACTAAAGGAGTCATTGCTAACAGGAAATCAAAAATGAGGTGGCCAGGAGAATAGCTATGGAAGGAAGGACAACGAAGCACTTGCTCAATGTAGTATCTTTATGTGAATGCCCTCATTACCCTTCTACAGTCACATGGCTGCTCTCAGTGAAAGGACTGAAAGGCAGAAAGAAAGATAGGGTAGTATTGTGTACAAAGAAATCCCCAAATAGATTTTCATTTATTGGTATGACAAAATTCCCATAGCTTTTGTTTTTAGCACAGGACAGGGCTTGGATGAGATGATGTTTAGCGGTGTGTGATTGTCTGACAGGAAAATATCTCTTGGAAGGAAACATCTGTAGCTCAGAAATGTGCTCCGACATCTATATAAAGATTTCTATTATTTCAGTAATCTATTACTGAATGACAGGGCTACACAGCTCCAGTAGTGGCCAAAATATCCCGGTAAAGCATAATCTGTAACAGGGTATAAAACCTAAATGTGGACCAGCCCGGCTGCCTCCAGCAGCTCCCACCAAGAGTTTTCTCTTTTTTCCCCTCTCAAACACGCACACACACTGGGAAATGCAGGACTCGGTACAGGACACAGGTCTGCAGGCACATCAGTTTAGAAAATGTATTCAAAAGATGAAATACGAAAAGTGGAGTGAGACAAAGGTCCTATTTAAATAACAGATATGGTTTGGGTTTTTTTCTATTACAGTGAGAATTTGGGTTGAATAACACAACTGAAAATAAAAAGTTGAAATTTCAAAGCCTCAGCCCCTGGGAAGACAGCAGCCCATCTGGTGAGGTCCAACATCCCATCACACTGAAAAGCATCAAGAAAAGCTGCCGAGCTTCAGGACCAGGCTCAGGACCGCTCTGGTGCAGTGAAGGCCAAAGCCTTAGAAATGCTGGGAAATTTTTTATTTTAATACTAAAAATAAGTGAAATGTAGGAATAAAGAAAAAAAACAAACCAGCTGAGCCTTTTGTTTGCAGAGGAGTTGCAGGAGAGCTCTGGACCGCAATCCCATGGTGGGTTCCCGCTGGTGACTGGTCCCCTTGCGGCCCCCAGACCCCCAATCCCACCCCCTGCACCCCTTGGCCCCCCCTGGAGCCCTCACCCGCCCTGGGGGCTCCCCTCCGCCCCGGCCGGGTTTCCTGCAATTCTCCTCCAGCCCGGCCCCGCGCTCCTGAATGAAAGAAACCAAGAGAATCATCCGGGGTTGGCTGCTGGCTTTATTTCACCTTTCAAAACCAGACTAAAAATAGTGAGCTGGACTAAAAATAGCCGCTGAGCGGGTCTGTCCGACACCCAGCACGGGAAGCTCCCGGGTTTGGTTTCCAGTGGAAGTCGGGCTGCATTTAAACAACATTCCCTGTGTCAAAGATGTTGGGTTTCATTAATATTTATGTCCACTGTGTATGTCAGACCATGCCTTAAAAACTCACTTTAGGGTAGTGACTCAGCTCACCATGGTAAATCCAACATATCCTCAAGTGAGGAACCAGAAAACCAAAAAAAATCAGCTACTTATTAAGAGTATTCTTTAATTGCAAGCACTGTCTTCAGAGGGTTTTAGAAGACCAGGAGCAGGTCGAGCTTAGTTCCCCAATGTCCATTCCCAATCGGGCTTCAGAGCTGCTGGGAATTGCCATGCTCTTCAGGGGAGTGTGTGTGTGTGTGTGTGTACACACCTCCAAGCGTATTCCAAATATTCCGAATATCCAGCTGTATCCAGGCTCTTCAGTTATTTCCGCCTGTTTATTCAACAAGCGGAAGATAACACCTTTTCTCATTGATATGACTCTCCATCTAAACCTCTGTTTAAAGCCACTCGAGCACATTGCAAACGAATACAGTAGAATTCTTTCCTCCTTTCAGACTCATAACAAATTTTTATAGTTAAAAATTTAAGGACCAAAATAAGAAACATGCACTTAAGTTATGTTGAAGCAGCCTGTATCAGCTGCACAAGGTTAACAACAGCCGAGCCAATTTCAACTAAACATTTACAGGATCAAGTGTCCAAATTTCAAACCGCACGGTGATGAAGGCTTGTTCACATAGACTGGGAATTCGTCCAAGTATTTAAGGGTAATTTAATTTAATTGTGAATGATGCAAGAGACATATGGCTAGGAAGTTATATGCCAGGAAACGTGTTTTCTATAAGTATTTTAGCAGGCAGATGGCATACAATAGTTTTGGTGTAGTCATTTCCCCACCTCTTAAAAGTTGCTATTTTGGACAGATGAAATAATTGGATTGTCACCATCCTCCCCAGACACCAGTGCTGCTGACCCGGAGGACGTGCAACCTTAGAGGACTATTTCTGTACAAAAACCCATCAAATAAATCAAACATTACGCTCACCTATCCGTTGCCATTCACGAGTTTCAAAGCATTTTAGTGACTTTCCCACTGCAATGGGAAGCGAGCGAATATTCCTGCTTTCCAGCACTCCCATCGCTCGGGCGAGAACAGAGGCGCGTGGAAGCGCTTGGAGCAATGCCACACCACGGGGAAACCCCAAAAGCCAAGCGTGTCCCGCCTTAGCAACCAAACCGCTCTGATTCCCAGACAGACCAGTGCTTGCTGGAAATCACAGCCCATCTCTCCCTCAGGGCTCCGCAGATCCGCTGCGGGAGATCCAGCTCTGGGGAGCGGGACGAGCATCCCTCCGCCTGTACGGGGTGGGAGAGGCAGAGCGGAGTGTGATGCTGCAAATGAAATGGTACTGAGTGAAGCTCGGGTGATTTCTCCCGGTAAAGCTTCTAAGATGCTGCTGGGACGACATCTCCTTTGCCTTAACGGGAATCATGGTACCAAATCCTGAGCAGGGGCAGTTCCTGTCCCCTGCTAAGGCAGGACACAAGCTCTCTGCTCCACACAGACACCTCCTGAGGAACGACCTGGTTGCGATTCATCTAGGAAAGGGCAAAGGGCTCAAAAGCTTCCCGAATGTTATCAGCCTTATCGTGATTTCCTTAAGAACTTGTCAGCTATTTGTTTTATTGTGTTTGGTTTTGCACATTATTGTATTTATATTGTAACTCTTGGGGCAGGAAATGCTTCCTTTATAAGTGTTTCAGAAACTACATCCTGAGAGTCCTATCGAGGTGTCCTTTGTGTGAAGGCTGTTCTGGAGAGATTCCTGCCTCAGTTCCTACCTCCGAGCTGCTCCCAGGCCATCTGCCTCTCCCAGCCCTGGAAGAGCCGCTCCCCCCTGAAGAACCATCTCTGCATGGATCATTTATGAAAGAACGCTGTCTTTCTACACCACTATTTATCTAGACGTTTGTATTCTTTTTTCCAATTCTTCTTTAAACATAGTTCTTAGAATCAAAGACCAAATATATATTTTTTTTAACTCAGGCAGGGTCTTGCCTCTTCATAATCCTTGTGACTGCATTTAGTGGGTGCTTTGCTATTTATTACCCCCTTGTGCAGCTACTGCTTATTCATTCACACTCAGCAGAGTCATTCCTGGGAGAGAGAGAGCTGAAAAACCCCAAAAGTATCAGGCTTTTGATCCATAGATCATATCTTGTATTTTTAAAAGGCTTTTTGAAATCTTTAAAAAAAAAAAAAAAGATGCATGGTTGTTGCAACTATAACATACTGTTAATAAAAGTGGTATATTAAAACAAATTACTTAGTATGATTATTCCACTAAAATCAATATCTTCAAATAATAAAGCATATATGAAGCATACACACGGCTGCATTTGAGCAAACCAGATGGTAGATAGGCTGCTTAACAGTTTTATGCCTCAAACTTTTACTTCAAGATTGTTGGTTCCAATCTAATCAAGGCTATGCTCATTTACTACCTTCTGTCTGTTCAGCACTTTGTAGGATATTACTAGGTCTTTAATCTCGTTTTAAGGGGCAGGCTACGATGTAAATCAAGTCACTTAAGCATTTTTCCATGAAACTGTTCCCCAGATGCATCTTTTCCGCAGCAATACCAGGGGTTGAACGAGTCAGAAGGAATTGCCTTGAAAAACAAAGCAAGACTCTGCAAAATCAGAAGCCTGCAAGAGGCTGGAGCTTCTTGAAATTGTGAGAACTGGGCCGGGGCTGGGGGGGTTGCTAAACGTGAGTAAAGTAACTCTGGCACAGGAGGAGCAAAGAGGCAGGAGATGCTCGGCCGGAGCTGCTGGAGTGACCTGGAAACAGCAGCACAGGGAACGGCGCAGGCAGGAAACCACTCCAGCTGCCCCGGCGCGAGGGCTAAACAAAAACCTTTGTTGTCTTTGAAAGTAATTCCTCCTGGCTTTGCAACGGAAAGAAGGAGCTCCATGGAGATGATATCTCACCACCCACCAGACAGCACGAGCAACGTCGGGGAGCTCGGAGCATCGCTGGGGAAAGGGGCGGTAGTGAGGGAAACCTCGCTTCAGGGAACAAGAAAAGCCAGGAACTGCCACGAAACCTGGCTGAAAACTCTTCCAAATAGTGCTTTCGTCAGTGCAAGAGAACAAACCCTTACTAAAGTCATGCTAATGCCTTGGGAAGAGCAAATAAGCTGATTACACCCCTCCACAGGATGTGACCCTGTCACATCTGATTTTAGACGGGTATTCTTGGTGTGCTGAAGTGATGAGATACCCTCGAGATCTGGTTTTTGTTTTTCTGGAAGTATGCACATTTGAATATACAAAGAGTGACAAGAACCACAGGGCCTAAGAAAAGGGAGAGGAGAGGACAGAGCCAAAGTAGTCATATTCCTTTTCCTCTCCATCACTGTGTTCGGACTGTATCGCAGTCTCATTAACCTGGCTGATTTCATCGACTGCTTTTCATTGCCACACCATCCAAAGTACTTAACTATAATAAACAGCAGCACCACAAAACACCAATAAAAATCATTAAAGCATAAGTCTCGTAATTTAGCACAAAGATTAGCTTCTCCATCCAGATCTGCAGCGTGCTGATTGCAATTTATTTCTCCCATTTATGGATGTCATACAAACATGCGAGCTGGATTCATAGCTCGGGCCTTCCATCCATCACCAGGACTGCAGCGACTCCGTCTTGTTGATGCACCAAGTGAGCAGCAGCAGAGACACACGAGATGCTTTAATTTAAACTTTAATTCCAAATAAGTGCTATTTGCAATACTGTTCATCTTAAATGCAATGAAATTATAGAATCATAGAATTGTTTAGGTTGGAAAAGACCTTTAAGATCATGGAGTCCAACTGTAAACCCAACACTGCCAAGTCCACCACTAACCCATGTCCCTCAGTGCCACATCTCCATGGCTTTTAAATCCCTCCAGGGGTGGTGACTCCAGCGCTTCCCTGGGCAGCCTGTTCCAGCGCTTGACAACCCTGTCAGTGAAGAAATTTTTCCTATTGGCTGTTATTGTATTTTTAATTTATTTTATTTGCAAATGCACTTTAACTACAGCCACCTCACGGGCTGCCTGGTTTATTCCAAGTTTATAGACAGTGTGCCCGGTGGTTGCTAGAAAGATGCCTGGCTCCTGCCGAGCATCCTCTCTGCCCAGCTGTGGGGCAGCCGGCCGTCGAGAGCTGGGGAGCTTGGGGGGCATCCCTACAGCTGGGCAGCTGCGGGTGGGAGTAACTGCAAGAGGCTGTTGGTCAAGCAACGCTGACAAAGATTAGGGGAAAAAAAAAAAAGAAGTCTACATTGCCTTTATTTCCAGGGAGAACACCCGCTCTGGCTGTAATTTATGTAAAGTAGGTACAGCCTAAAAACTATGGTGATATTTCTCAGGGAGAAACCAAAACTGTAATTAGGAAATAAAGGAACGGCTTTTACTCTGAGTAAATATCAGGTTGGTGCCAGGTGTTAGTGAAGCATCAGATGAGACATAAAACTCATCAGTGGCAGCAGTGAAAGGCATCTTTAAAAGCACCCGGGGAAAAGGACTGGAAAGAGCTCTCATCTCCACCCTGGCAATTGCTGATAATAAAGTGCTGCTGTTTTCTACCTGGGAAATGAGGTCCCAGAGGTACGAGTCTTTCTGTGTTTCAAAGGAGGGTTTCTTCAAATACGGAGGCAGAAGCATCCTCAGTCATTACCAACTGCTACTGACCCACCGCACGGGAAACTGGAACGGCCCGCACGCAAAATATCCTTTAGTTTTGATTTTAAAGTCGTGTCCTTGGTCTTGGAGGGATAAATAAAATGAAATAGAAATATAAGAGCCACTTCTTTGGTTGTCTCCTGAAGAGAAGGATGCAACAGCAAAACTATTTCAACTTCAGTGCTAGATGACCTGAAAAAATGACAGGGCTCTGCCAACAGTTATGAGCACACAGCTAAATTCAGACACCACTTATTTATTGATGTGTTTGTACAATAGGAGTGGCTGGGAAGGCTGCAGACTCCCAGGTACCTTCTGATGGCACATAATAAGCACAGACAACACAGACCTACAGTGAATAATAGAACAAAAAGCTTCCAGTATCACTGAAAATCAAAGTGCATATGCAATCAGATGCTATCCAGTTAAACCTCCTGGGAAGGGGAGCGAGGGGCATCTTCTGAGCCTAGCTCTTGCCATGAAGGAGGGGGGTATTACAGGACACTTGCATTAAAATATAAACATCTAACAGTATTAGCATTTAAAATTACAGCGCTATTTCACCACACAAATTATAGTGTATCTCATATAATGCTATTGATAAGGTCCATCTAAAGAACAAGCATAGAAATGACATCCAAATTGCGGACATAATCCCAAACTTACATTCTCAGTATTATGATGATCTAGGGGGAAAAAAATAAATCTATTTATGAGATAATAAAAGATGCATTAGAAATGACCAAGACGAATAAACTTCCCACAGTAATAGAGAGTTAACGACTCTGTTTTTTCCCCAGAGCTGCGGGAAGGATTTCAGGCCAGAGCAGAGCTTTCCAGGCACGAAACCTTTGTCCTCTCCATGCTCAGGATGGGACCTCCCTGGCCACAACAGGGTGCCCAGACACAGCGGGGATGGTCCCACCACCTCCAGCCTCTCTGCTCTGTCCCCTCCAAGGGATGCAGTCGCACCAGCCTGTGGTGGTGGATTTAACCAGGCTGTGGTTAAATCCTCCCATTTCTGGTTTGGAAATGCAGGTAATTTCACACATGGAAGCCAAAGCTCGCGAGAAAAAAGGCTTGTTATTTCCAGTCCCTCCATGGGCACCTACCCACGTTTCTTCCTACCCACGTTGCTCTCCCCATTTCCATGTATGGCCAGTGTTAGAGCAGGCTCCTACGCTCGCTGTGAGCCTGGGCATGGGTTGAGACACAGCCATCCTTCCATCCTTCCACCCCTTTGCCCGCTATTAATAAACACTGTAGTTTCTCCAGTTACATTTTTCTTTCAGATATTTTTCTTCTGAGATCCATCAAATGCACTTTTTTTCCCCCGTGGTACCAGAATTACCACTGCTGAAGGTCCTGACACGATGCAGAACAGCCTCCGTCAGCTGTTTTGTGAAGAGCAGAACCCTCCGAGATGGGGAATATTTCTGGCTTCTGCTTTTAGAAGAATCTTTTCTGCAAGGATCTTGGGCAATTCTGATGAACGAAGAGCACCTTCATTTATAGACGCAGAACCCAGGGGTCCATTAAGGGGGGAATAAGGGGAAGCCCTGGGGGATGCTGCGGAGCGGGGCTGGGGGAGATGCTGCAGTGGGGATTGAGGGGAGCAGGGCAGTCCACGGGCACATCTGGATGCCCAAGAGCAAAGAGCAGCTCAATGAGAAGACCAGCAGTGCCCAGCCTCTGCTGGGACAGGAATTGTGTTTTCCTGTGATACCCCAGGCAGAAGGAGGATGGCAACGGGCACGGCTTTTAGTGCTGCTCACCACGACTTTGGCTGCGGCAGTGGGAGGACTGAGGGAGTTCGGGCTGTAAATTCCAGATGAGGAATCGGCTACAAATCGACTGTTTTTTTCCACCTCCAAGAACTTTTCCTCTGACCCTTTGGGACGCAGCCCCTCTCAGCAGCATTTGTAATCTTGGGGAGAGCATCGGTGATGAGAAGTGACGCCGCATCATTTAGCTAAAGCGCTCTGGTGACACAGGGCACACGATCGATACGTGGAGGCTGAGGCTCCATTACTTATAAGAAGTGCTTCAGAGAGCACTTTGGAAACGCAAGACCCCTCCTGGGACCTCTCCTGGATGGTTTCAGATTAATTGTTACAGGTTTGTTGGTTTGTTTTTATGGAAGAAAGAAGATTTGTTTGTTTTTTTTCCCCTTGGAGTTTTACCATCATCTTTTCTCATTAGGATGGTGGCGGGAGGTCAATAGAGTCCCCTGTCTGAGCGAGACTCTGCCGTAATTCGGAAGGGAAACTTTCAGAGCTGCAGCCTTCAAGGTTCCTTCCCCAGCGTGTCGCTCTGTGTTTCAGAGAAAGCCATGGGACGCTCAACCACCTCCCCGCTACCAGCTTCTTCGTTAAATACAAAAGCTTTATAATTACTACCAAGGCATCAGAGATGAATTGTGGCTGTGCTGTTCTCCAGGCTCAGACTTGCTGGCTCGGTGGCCTCCCCGCCGTGCTCCTGGTGGTATTTTATTACCAGGCAGAGGAACAAAGCCGAGCAGAAAGGCTCTGCTGCTGAGGTGAGCCAGTCCTTCCCACCCAGAGACAGGTTGAGAGCTGCCTCCCCTCCCTCTGCCCATCCTCCTTCTCACCCTTCTCTCTGGTTTTTGGTTTTCTTAATTATTTTGGAATCTAGAGAATAATCTGTCGTCAAATCCTGCAGAACAAATTGAACGTCAGGTCTTCAAACCGTTCTAATAAAGCAGATGGTATCACAAGCCTGTAAATCTCCTCCCAACTTCAATGCCTCTAAACGCTGACAGATTATCCATTAATGGGCAGATTAATCCTGAACAGCAAAAACAGTGGGAAGGAAAATACATGCTTTTGTCTCCATAACAGGGAAAATGAACACGCTAATATGTACAACTCACAGGAGAGGTGCAGTTACATCCATTACGAGCAGACGGAGCGACTGGCAGAGCCCGGAGGCGCTGGAAGATGCGCAGCCGCCCAGCACAGGGCGACGCTTCCTTCAGTGCCCAGCAAAAGAAAAAGAACTTTATGATGGAAGGGACAGGACTGACTGCCCTGATGTTGGAGCCTGCTTCCCAAACGGGCCCTTATTGTCAGCTTTTCTGATTATTTCCCTTCCCTTTCCTTTCCCACCAGGCTGGGATGACACACAGCCCTCCCACAGACCCTCTTCCTAACACGAGCTGTTTCGCTGATGAGTTTTGTCCAACTCCTCTTTGTCAGCCTCAACGGTAGCCAGTGGCTACTTCACTGGCCATTGTACAGCCAAGTAAAGGATTTTTGGTCTTCTGTGTTGCAAGCAGTGCCCCCGCCCCGATGCAGCATCCCCTTCTCAATGCCATCCCCTCCTCTCCCCGCCGCTGATTTGCTTGGCAGGTGTGAAATATTAATTGCCTCACATGGGAGCTTGGCTCACTGTCTGTCGCGTTTGACTGAAATATCATTCTCTGCTGCAAATATAATTACTGGGGGTCTGGATTTTAAAAATAGCCTCTTGCCTGTCTGTTAATTAGGAGCTATGCTTTGCTACACAACGAGATATTTTGGTTAATTATAAAAGAGAAAAGGACAAATTTGTCACGTCTTTTGTTTTCATTCCAGCGTGTCTCCCGGTGACAGCAGTGCCGAGCCGTGATGGACTGCTCAGCCGGCAGCGCCAGATGCTCCCACCCAAACCAGGAGGGGGTCAGCGCTGGTGGGGGTCTCACCGCCTCCCCCTCCCCGCCGAGAAGTTTAAACAAAGGAAAGAGAATTTCAGTCAAAACCTAGATCTTCACTGCAATGCCCCCCAGTCAAATGTTTAAGGACTCCCTGGTTGGGAGCACTGATATATTCTCATGAAATCTGCCCAAAAAAACCATTTGAGGCATCCTGGGCGGCAGCTCCAGCATCCAATGGACCCTCTCCTGGATGTCCTCTGCTGGGACTGGTGACACAGCAGAGGTAGCACTAGGGCATCCTTCCCCCACCATTCCCAAACCAAGACCTATCTTCTCAGGCTCACTCAATGCTCACCCCAATACTCACACACATTTCTGGTTTGTTTCTTAAAAAGAAGAGGAAAAAAAAAAAAAGCCATTTCATAGGTGCCAGTGCAAATGGCAGAGAGTGATGTCAAGTTTGGAAGTGGCAGATGAAGGTGCTAACAAACCTCCCCTTGGCCTCATGTGATAATTAATAACGTGTTAATAAACCTCCAGAAGAATAAAGATCAATAGAGCTGTTGCATTCCCAGCCCGTCGGGCAGCAGCAGCCACAGCCCAGGAGAGGGAAGGGCCGAGTGTGGCTTTACCGGTCACAAAATTCCCGGTTATGGGAAGCAGCACCCACCCCTGGCACACACCAGTTATAAGATACCGTTCTGGGTTAAGAAAGCTCATTTTAGCAGGAGTCCTGGAAATAAGCAGGTGATCCCATGGTTTGAAGGATGCGCTGTGCCATCGGGGCAGGAGGAGGATGCGGAGGAGCCACTGGAGCTCGCAGCCTGAGGATGGGGACCTGCCACAACCTCCTCGTGTTCCTGCCACAACCTCCTCGTGTTCCTGCCACCCAGCCATCACCAGGACACAGAGATGCCTACACTGTGGTCCAGGTTTTGGTTATGCTGCTCTGCATCATCATCCTAACACCCAGCATCAGAGAAAAGCATCAGCTCAACCAGATTATGGGTTCTCTGCAGCTGCAAAGAGATTTTCAGGAACCTGGAGGCGGAGAAGCCTCCTCCAGCTCTTCCCCGTGGGCTCAGGCAGCAGCGACCGGGAAACGGAGAGGAGAGAGAAGGGAAGCAAGGGAAGTGGTGCCGGTTTATTTCTCCAGCTGATGCTTGAATTGCCCCGTATTCAGGTACGTGCACGAGGGAAAGAACCTGTTCAGCATGGTGCCATGGATCCCCTCTTCCTTTCACAAATGCAGGTTTTAGTTCTGTGTTCATAAAAGACTTTGCACTAAGATGCATTGATAGAATGTTTCATAATTATTTATGTAATTATCCAGCATTTCAAAGAACCCATGATAACAGCTTAAATTGATGTATTAAACGAGCATAATAATTATTCCAACAATATTGAATGCCGTTCTGTCAAATAATCACTTCATGTATATGAAGAAAGCTTTCAGAAATAGCACCATAATTCAAGATACTACCAGATTAATGACACAAAAATCCCATATCCTTTTCCTGAAGACAGACAGAACTTTGTATATGAAAAATTAAATATGTATGTACAGAGCATATATGGAAGTATCATATATCAAACCCAGTATGAAACAACAGAAGAGGGAGAGGAATAAAATAGCACATATTTAGCCTAGAATAGTTGTGCAAGGATTACACCACTTCAGAAACTTTTCCAGGTAACAAAATAATCAGGAATAGAAAAGGTCTCTAAATCAATAACCTGGATGGTATCTTTGTGCCCCAAATTCCATCCTAAACCAGGTCCATATTGTCCTCCCAGCCTTAGTCTTCCCCCAATAGGAAGACTGGGGAAAATAATAATAATAATAGGTTCCACTACAGCACAGGAAAATCCCACTAAATGAATTGCAGCAAATCTGTGCTTCCCTTCTCCTTCTGCTGATACTTCAGTAACACTTAGAAGAGTGGTACAAATTTTATAACCTTGTGATTAAGATTAAAAAATAAAGCCCAGTAAAAATCCTTGTGAATTATTGAAACTGTAGCTCATTATAACGGAAGAAGTGAGCCTTTATTTTCAGTAAGTGACATGGGAGCAGAAAAATGGCAGGATAATGATGCTCAGGCAGAATAATCATTTCATTCTGATAGAGAAGCGTAAAGTTTATCACTTTGATTACTACCCTGATTTTTTTTTTTTTTTTGTGTGCACCCGGTTTAGAGACCAATAAATCAGGAGGGGTTCTGATGCTCCATCTCTGCTGCTGGAACCTGCTCAGACACAGAAAGCACCTGCCGGGGCGGGTGCTTGGTGCTCCATCACGTCGCTGCATCCTCAGCCCTCCATCCCGTGCCCTTTCCTGCCTAAAGCACTGGTTTTGGAGCGGCCCCTTATTCCTCATTTCGCAATACAGAGCTTTGAGACAAAAATTTTGAGCCTGGACAAAAGGCGAGCTCTGGATTTACAAGGGTCCCACCCTTGGACGTGTCCAAGCTGAGGGTGTGATGCTGGTGATAATGATCAAACCCAGCTGCTCTAAGGCGGAGCAGAAAGGGGGATTTGTTTTTTCTTGACTGTGGGAAAACGGACAACAAAAAACTCCCGCACAATCCTTCTGCCCAGAGCAGTGAGGAGCACACCTCCCAGGAGGAACCCAACGCAATGGCCAGAACCCAAGCAGCAGGAGAGGCTTCCAGTGGAGAGAGCCCCGAGCAGGGAGCTGGTTGCCACCCGCCTGCTGCTCCTGCAGCGCTGCTGTTTACGCTGGCATTTCTGCTCTCCTCGGGGTGCATTTGCGTGACACTTTGCCCATAAACCATGTCAGTGTGATGCACTGTGTAAGAGTGACATAACTTTTATCAAGGGGAAATTTAAGGCTTAAGTGCCTTTAAAATGCTGGCATCACTCACCATACGCGCTAGCTCTTTTTGAATATTACACCTATTATATGTAATTCTTTCTCCTCTCGGAGAAATATTAGCATGTACTTTTCTCCCCGTCAGTCACTTTTTTTTGACCTTTGCATCATCAGCTGTCTTTAAGAGGGTCACATTTACTCTGATGTCTGTGCCTTCCAGAGCCTCCGCTAACAACAGCGCCAAGCCAGACTGGAAATGAGATTCTTGTACATTTATACGGCACGTTGAACTCCCCGAAGGGAATTCAAGCTATTATTTCAAACTCAAATCACTCACTAGAGAAGAGCAGCCAGCGCCAGGGCGGCGATGGGTGAGCGACGCCTGTGCTCCCGCGTGCGCAGACCGGCCCCCGGAGAGCTGGTTTTTGCTGAAACACACTTTATCCCACTCGTTTAACAAGTCTCACTTCTGGAGTCAGCCCTCACAGTGTCCTGGCCACAGTGCTGTGCTCCGGAGGGGCTCCTGCCCCATCTGGAGCGGGGTCCTCTCTCTCAGCACCCAAATATTGGTACCAGGGGCTGCCCCTCGCAGCTCTGCCCAGCTCCCGATGCTGCAGGGTGCTGGGGTGCGGAGCTTCTGGGCAACTGAAAGCACTGACCCAAAGTCTCTAGAGCATTTTGGGGTAAGGATCACACCGCAGGACCTCTAAACCGGGCACCGAGTTTGTAAGTTCTCACTTCTTGCACTTCTCTTTCAAACAAGGCGACAACCCTAAAGCTCAGAAGCAGAAACAGAGCTGCATCCAGGCCCCCAGTTTGGCGTTACAAACAGGACAAGCTTTTCGGATACTTTAAAGCCATTCCATTTGCAATCCACTGCCTCCAGGTATAGATTGGGATTTTGTTGTTGTTGTTTACCATTTACCCTGTTACACAGCGACAAATCAGTGTACCAGACCACAACTGCCTTGCAAAGACAGGCCATTTCAGATAATGTCAGGCTGGATCCCTCGGTCTTGAGTTCATCACTTCTTACCCGGAGGGAAAGGATTGCATTTCATTGTCTGTGAATTGTTGGGGTCAGAAACACATTCACGGCACAAACAGTGAAAAGCTGAACCAGCCGAGGCACAGAAAAGTGCTTTACAAACACAGACCCGGCTTCAGTCCCACCCCACCCCCACCCCCCCCCACACCCCCCCCCCGCGCTAATCCCGTGCTAATCTCGTGCAATCTGCTGTTATTTTTTGTCCTCTGACCCCCTCCAAAACTTGACCAGCACTTCATTTCTGCCCTGTCTCGGAAGTGATCCGCAAACTGCTTCGGGAGCTGTGAATCCAGGGAAAACGAAAAATCTGGAAAAGCCACTAGATGGCAGCCGGACCGCCGGGAGCTGCAGCGTCCCCCCCCCCGACCCCGGCCACCTCGCACCTCTCCCCCCCGGCCGGGCTCCTCCTCGCCTCGGCCCTTTTCCTCCCAGCAACAACCCAGTGCCCCCCCCTCCTTCCTCCTCCCGCGGGGGGGACACCGGGGGGCGGCGGGCACCGGGGGGCGGCGGAGCCCTGCCCTGGGAGCCCGGGGCCGGCAGCAAGCGAGCTCCGCTCTCCTCAGCTGCCTGCATAAATTATCCCCGTAATTACACCATATGCACAAATTGTACTATATTAATCACTATAGAATGCTAATTACCCTGTCCGCTGCCCCGGGGGGAGCGCTCCGGGGGTTTCGCTGCCGGAGCTGGTCACCCTCCGCCGTTCGCCGGGGGGATGCGCGGGGGATGCGCGGGGGCGGCGGCAGGACAGCCCCCTTCCAAACAACGGCGATTAACCCAGCTGCAGGGCGCTGTTAGCTGAGAAATCCCCGTCACCGCCCTGAATGGGGGTGCCATTTGTTTTAATAAGGCTCTTTTGTGCTCTTGGTGGCTGGAGCTGTGGGTTTGGGGCTGTAATTGTGAGAACAGATGCTGGAGGAGAGAAGTTTCGGTCCTGGGCCTCTTGTCCTGCTCATTACTGCCTCTCTGAGCTGCCACTCGCACCCCAAAGCTGCCGTTTAATGAGCCTCGCTCAGCTGCAGGAATCAATTAATACTCAAGCACCTTGGCTCAGTCGTGGTAAATGCAAAGCCGTTGAGTTAAAGCAAAAATAAGCGGAGAGCAAACCCCGGCGTAATCCCCCGCCGCGGGGCACCCACAGCAAACCTGAGCTCTGCCGTCAGGCAAGACGTGTGTTATCCGTGTTGCGGGTCCAGCTCCGGTCCCCCCCCCACCTCCAGTATCCCACACCCTGCTCCCCGTCCCAGCCATCTGTAATACTTCAGATGCCTCACTCGTGGAACATGCGGCGAGAAGGAAATTAAAAATCCTACTGTATGTAAATGGGAACCTGTGCAAATGTGCTCAGGAGCTCTGGGGAAGGAGCAGCTGTGATTTGCCAAGCCAACCAGAAAATTAAAAAGATTGTTTTTGCAAACACGCAGAGGGCGTGTGTGTGTGTGTGTGCCCACACGTGTGGGGGGGTGACAGGGCCGGGGTCCCCTCTACGCCCGGCAGCCCTTGCCTGTGCCGGGGCGAGGGCAGCGGATGCAGGGAAGGATTTGCAGTCCCTTGGTTCTCAAATCCCCTCCGCCGGAGACGGCTTTCATCCTGCCAGCAATGAAAGGCAATTGAGGGGGACACGATCTGTAGCTCTGAGCCGCAGGGTAGGTAATAAGGCAGTTGAAAGTCTCCTTCCCTTCTAGGTCAGTGCTTTGCAGACAGGTCAGGGACCCGTCTGCACGTTTAACCCGCTTTTTGAAGTGAGAAGGACACCTGCGTTTTTCAGGGCTCAGCAGAGATGGGAAAACTCAATCCGCTTCAGAACCTCCCTGGCCCCCCACGCCCGGGGTGGGATGCTTTTGCACCAAGGAAAAGCGGATGCTTTTGCTCAAGACTCATCCCGCAGCTGAACGGAGTTTGCTGAAGGTGATGGAGCTGCAGAGAAGCGACTGGTGCCTGGGTGCCCGTGGGCAGGAGCGGTGCCGGAGCTGAGCGGGGTGAAGGAGACGGCCCCGGAACGCCTGCGAGCGGTGCCCGGGTGCAGGGCTGGCCCACAGCAGCCCTAGGACACGTTCCCAGAGGCTCTCCGTGGATCTCCTTGCACTCTTCACCCACCAGGCCTGAGTACGTTTCTTGCTGCGGGTTATAAGAATTCATTCTTACACTCTAATTTAATGAGGTGTCTTAAATGTGGATTTAATCACAGCATTAAGGTAATGGTCACTGCATTCAAACCGGTGAGTGCAAACGCCTTCCCTGAGCAGCCAGCTCTGCTGCATCCTTATTAATCCAAAAATCATATCCATATTAATCACTCCACAGATTATTACTCAACCCATATCCATTACCAACCTGCTTCCCCACCGGCCGCTCCGGGCTGCTCCTCTGCAAACCGGGAAGGGGATTCCGCCTTGTTTCAGGGGTGCGTCCTTGGGAGCGGGCTCCCCGCAGAGCTCCCCACTTCACAGCTCCATATCAAAGGGCAGTCGATTTATTTGCGTGTGTGTCAATGAGGTATTTGTTTGAGACCTGCAATTGGTACAGTGCTGGGACCACTGCAGTTGAATTTCCTCGCTATGCCAGTGTGCACCGAGCGCCGGCAGCGCCAGCTCCTGCTCTGATGGGAGGAATATCCCTCTCATGTCAGAGAGCAGACCAGAAATTGCAGCATCTCCAGAGGGTGATTTAGCTCAGCTGGGGTGACATCCTCTAGAAGCACCGATCTCTTTTAACTATCTGTAGCAGGAGAGGTGAATCCCACCCATCAGCACGTGTGGAGCTGCTGGCCAGGGCCACTATTTTGCTGCTAGCCTGGCCCGGCAGAGCTTATAATCCTTCCAGAAGCACTGCACCATCCTCCTGCTCCTACCTGTGTAGGCAAAAAGGCCAGACCACGCACAGAGCCATCCTTTGAGTTCTCTCCCAAAGTGGATTTGAGCATTTCTGGGGCTTGATCTATTTGTTTGGTGTATTTGTTCCGTGCCACTGCCTTGAGCCACTTCCCTCCCAGGCAGGGGGCTGGCACTCTGACCCCTGCTTGTCAAAGGCTAAGATGTTATTTGAGCGTATATAAAATATGCATGAAGTCTGTGACCTAGTCTATAAACTCCTGTACGGCCCGAGGCAATGTCTTTGTGGTGAGCTCAGAGAGATTGCAGGTTCCCGCTGCAAAAATCAAATGAACGTCAAAAGAATGCTTAAAAACTCATGCCAGAGCAACTCTCCCCCCCCGAGATCATCCCAACACTTCCCTTTGTGAAAGCCATACGTGGCAAAAAAAAAAAAAAAAAAAAAAAAAAAAAAGAACTTTTAAGCATTTATATCTTCTCCTCAAAGCTCAGCCTAATTGAGTGCTAACAAAAGAGAAAATGCTTTCTCCTCTCCGGGCAGCTGGCAGCAGCTGGAGCAGAATGACAATGTTGGCTGTGCGCAGCCAGCCAGCATCCTGCATCCCTGTCTGCATCCCACATCCCTGTCAGCATCCTGCATCCCTGTCTGCATCCCTGCCTGCAGCCTGCATCCCTGCTCGCATCCTGCATCCTTGCCTGCATCCCTGCTCACATCCTGCATCCCTGCCCACATCCTGCATCTCTGCCCGCATCCTGCATCCCTGCTCGCATCCTGCATCCTTGCCTGCATCCCTGCTCACATCCTGCATCCCTGCCTGCATCCCTGCCCATATCCTGCATCCCTGCCCACATCCTGCATCTCTGCCTGCATCCTGCATCTCTGCCTGCATCCTGCATCCCTGCTCGCATCCTGCATCCTTGCCTGCATCCCTGCTCACATCCTGCATCCCTGCCCGCATCCCTGCCCATATCCTGCATCCCTGCCCACATCCTGCATCTCTGCCTGCATCCTGCATCCCTGCTCGCATCCTGCATCCTTGCCTGCATCCCTGCTCACATCCTGCATCCCTGCCCATATCCTGTATCCCTGCCCATATCCTGCATCCCTGCCCGCATCCTGCATCTCTGCCCGCATCCTGCATCCCTGCCTGCATCCCTACTCACATCCCGCATCCCTGCCTGCATCCCTGCCCACATCTTGGTGGCTCCCACATGGAGCGTGCGTGTGTCCAGAGCCAGCCCCGGCACCCAGCAGGGACCCAGCTAATGAACGGCTTAGTCCCTGGTGCTTCTCCAGTGCCTTTCATCTGAGGCTCTCAAAAACATAATTAAATCTCCCCACACCTGCACGAGGGGTAGGAAGCAGCTCCAGTCTCTTTTCCAGAGGGAAGGAGGCAGGTTGCTCACGCGGCAGAGCAGCAGCAGAGCTGGGAGCGAACCACAGGGGAGAATAATTCTCTCCACTGCAGGAGTCAATGGAGGTTATTTATTGCTTTGAAACGCCAGGAGGACGTGGTATTTCCAGCTTTTGTGTCTGTGGAGCCAGAGGTCCAGTTCTGGGCTTGGCTTTAGCTAGGAGCTGGCTGCCAGCTGCCCTTGGAAGGTGCCAGGAAGGTGGGGGGGAGGTGGGGGGGCTCTGCAGCCCCAGAGCAACCCCTGTCCTGCCCCGATGGGGTGACACTGCTGGGGACCAGTGCTGCACACCAGGGGATGGAGGGGGGCCTGGCCACGGCAAGGAGCAGAGCACATCCCCCCAGCTCTTGGAGAGGGCTGAACAACCATGGAAAAGGATCATTTTCAATGACATTTTGAAAAAAAAAAAACATTTTGTATTTCCTACTGCTGAGAGAGCCTCCTGCTCCCTTCCCAGCCCTGCTCCCAAAGAGGGATGCTGTGAGATAGCACAGCCCCATGGGGACCCAGTTACGGAGCTTCAAGATTTGCCTTGAAGTCTGGACACCAAAAAAAAAAAAAAATTAAACTAGGAAGAGAACAGGATCTATTTATAAACCCCCAAACTTTATTCCCGGTGCTCAGGCCATAGACAAGCCTATTTCCAGGAGCAGTAAGGGCGAAATTGCAGCCATAAAACTCCAGTAATCAAATGTGAAAAGAACAGCCCAATTCATTAACACCCAGACAAGCTGATAGAGACATCCTTAGTCATCAAATATTATTGTGGAGTTAATTTTTACCTGAGTTGTTTAAGCCTGGCCATCCTCCTTCCCTTTTCACAGACATTTTGCCATAGGGCAGCATTGAACATTTATAATTAGATTTCTTCACTGAAGTTAATTATGAAGCAACAATAAAGCCTGAGTGCTTTCCATTTTCATAAGTATTATTTTGAACAAAAAGCAAATCCTTTGTTTTGGCATTGATATTTGTAATTTTAAGTTTAACATGAACCCTGGGGTATACTCTTGAGATATATAGATATAGACACTCTCATATTGTATTATGCTGTACATCTATTTTATATGGTGTTATAATACTTTCACATTATTTTATATACACTTGTCTGCACAAACATCTCTATATACTGGCGCAGATACAAGATTTCTCTTCTGGAAGATCTCTAAATTAATTAGCTACTTTTCACCCCATTGATGTCAAACCAGTAGCCCCCACTGGCAGCACCAGTATTTTGCAGGTTCCAGATTGACCCGGCACTTGGGGAAATGTGCCACCATAGGGGGCATGGGGAGGGGTCCTGGGGGTCCTGGATGAGGGAGGAGAGGTTTTAGCGTGGTTAGTAGTGCTGGGCTCCATTTTAAGCCATGAAGTGTCCAATCAACACTCAGCTAAATTGCCGTTACAAATGTGTGAGTTAGCCACTTAAACATACACACAGTGTGCATGCTTATTGGGACAAAAAGCAAGAGATTCTTGCCAGTTTAATGTACCTGTCTGATTACATACAATTATATGTCACCCTCCAGCAAAGCATTCAGGAAGGAGAAAAGATGTTGGAATTTAAACAGGTTGATATTAATGCCGCGATTGTATTTGATAATTGAAAGTGTCACCTCCATTAGCTCACCCTGATAACCGGGCTGGAAAAGCCAGCACCAGGATGTCCAAAATCCTTTCCACTATTTACAAAGCAACAGAGCAATCCTACAAGTTCGGAAGGGGAAATAAAAGCTGGCCTAGGGGGTGTGGAGGGTGGGCACAGAGAAAGCTAAAACGGGGGAACGGAGGATAAACTCCAAGCTGTTCTGCTGCTGTTTCAGAGAGAAGAACCGCCCCTGGTGGTCAGCAGAGCTGTGGTACCCACCTCAGTGCTCCCTTCAGAGGAATGTTTGCTCCAACCCACAACCTTACCCCAAGTAAGGTCCAAACCTGCTGTTCCAGTGATGCTTCCAACGCCTGTCTCTGCGGCTCTTCACTCTCCTGCACTGGACATGGAAAACGATAAAGGGATCGAACCATCTGCATGTTGTATAACCTTTATCAAGCATCACTTGACCTTGTCAGTGCTGATAAAGCCCTGTGAAGTGCATGCCAGATAAAATGTAATTTTTAATTGAGTATACTTATTATATTAAATATATTAACAAGGTGCAGATGGATACAAATGACCCCATGGTCAATCCTGTCAATTCACATTGAAATTTCTTTTCGCCTTTGCTGAGCTGAAGCAGTCAATAACCTCTCACAGGTCACACGTGGAGTGGAAAAGCCTCTGGCCAGTGGCCGTCCTCCTGCCTCCAGTGACCACCACAACGCAATGGCCATGAGCAAGTCAGCACAGAGCTCAGCATCTCCGGGGGTCCCCGGTAAAACACCGTGCCCCGCTCCTCCAGCCTTTAGGAAAGTGCTGGGAATCTCAGTTCCGTTCGTATTTTATTCTTGGTACAAATTTAGATTAACCCAAGGCACAAGTGAAAACCAATCACCTCCTCTTTTATTCCCCAACTTCATAGATCATGTAAAAATACACTCAATATTGATTGACACACCAGTTCAGCACTGGAACGGCTACAGGACCACCACCGTCAGAGCTAAGGCAGCCCATGGGATCGATCTGCTGGGGTTAAAATCTACTGGTTTAAAGCAGGAGATGGCAGGATGTGGCCCAACTGCCTTCCTAAGCTTCCTGTCAAGCTTTGCTCTCAACTTGAGGAAAATAAGATCAAATGACCCGCCTGAGGAGCAGAGGCTGCACTGACATGATGTATTTGCATTAGCTTCAAGTAGGAGTAGCTCCCCATCACCCTATTAGCACTACACCCAAACAACCGCACTCAGTGTCAAATGCCTGTATAAAAAACTACATCTTGGGGCAGCACTGAACTCCCTGCTGTGACCCGCAGTGCGCTGTGCCTTCCCCTTCTGGGTTAGATTTATCCTTTTTAGTACCTCATTTGGAAAGACAAAAACTAAGATCCTTCTGAAAAAGCAGGAAGACCTCTTGTTCCGGATCCCCATGTTTCTTTTTTAATGATTCCTTAAGGGTCTCCATTTTTCTGTCACTTATGATCATCCAGAGTAATTTTGGGCTGTTAGAGAAAGTTCATTGCTGTAATTGCAACCATATTGGTCATTAAAGTTGACAGACAGCTGCTGAAGAAGTCACTTGCTGATTCCCACGACTCAGCAGATGCCTCTCAGCGTTTGCTAAAATGTTGGCTTGAATTTATGAAATGGAAGCGATCGCATTTTACCTTGAGGACTGATCATTTCAAGGAGGGGAAAAAACCACGCAGAGCTCATCCAGGCCTTGTATTTGTAAGCAGCGTTCGCCTGCTCCTTCCCCAATTAGCGAGGAAAACTCGTTATTTCCCACAGCCCATAAGGCTGCCCGCCCTCCCCTGCCTGCTGGGAGGGATGCTCTGCCGAGACACAGCTCGGCCCCTTTTCCTCCCTGCATCCACCACACTCTGTTTCGCGTTTACTACTGGAAAATTCTTCCCTGCTGCAATGGCAGAAGCTGTTTTTCCAAAGGCTGGAGGCCGAGGACAATCCCAGAGTCCCAGTTTCGCTGGACAGACCTCGCTTCCAGATCTCCAGTTACCTGTTTATTGCTGGCGTGATGCAGTAAGTAAATATTTCTCACCAAAACACTCTGCCTACACAATAAACGCCACACACCACAGGTCAGAAAATAAGGACCCGCTCAGGAGGGCTTTTTTTAACCAGTAAACTTTATTTATATATAACAACAGTACAAAGTGAGTCCTTGGCTTGCAAAATAGGAGTGTTTCATATTTACAATAGGTACACAATAATATATTAGAATAATAACAAAACCCCCTTTTTTCCTTGGAACATTTTTAAATACTTAAACTTTCTTACATTTTTTTTTCCACAACACTTGTAAAAACAACAAAAAAACAGACAATCATCTTAAAAAAAAAAAATATAATACAGAACTCCAGTGTGTCAAGTATAACGGGGAGGGGAGGAGCCAGAGAACGACACGGTGGAATGGGTACGGATACAAATCAATTCATTATTCCTGCCAACATCCCCCCCCCCCCAAACTGGCATGTGTTTATTTTAAGGGGAGTGGGGGGCAGAAGAAATAAGAATCTGTTCCACAGCTGGTATCTCTACATTCTGTGACATTTTTGGGGACTCCAGAAGTTTTAGTACCTGTACATTCCCTTCCCCTCGCTGCTTCCCACCGCTTCTCGGAACGGCCCCCAAGGTGCCATTAACACAGAAACACTCATCCGTAAGAGAAGGATGTTTTACTGCAGTATCTTCTGAAGTTAGGAAATAACGTGGCAAAATCAGCTCAGCAGCTCCTTGACTTTCCGCCGGCTCCTCTTGCCTTTCTGCTCTCCGGTCCGTGACGTGGAAACACCCCATGGAGAAGCTGCTGCATAAACTTCCAAGCTTATTCGAAACAGAGGTATTAAAAAAAATCTCAAAGGAAAGGCCATACAGGAGATCTCGTATTTGATTTGGCAGCCTCGGGAGGCCCAGAGAATTTGGGATATTGTCCGTGCAATTGGATGGACCCTGCAGGGCTTCCGAGCATGTCCTTACGCGCTGCAGGAACATCTATTTTTTTAAATTATTATTTCATTTTCACAAAGAAAGGAGAGGAATGGGTAACACGGGGGCAAACGGGGATCTGAAAGAACAAGCACACGGGCACCGCCGCGCTCGCAGCGTGGACAGAACACCTTCGGCTGCCTTCGAGCTCCGGCGCAGACGCCCAGGGGGGACGAGGAGCTGCTTCTCCTGCAACGAGCAGCCGGTCCCCGCCGTCCCCCACCGCCTTCCCCTCCCCACCCTGCCCAGAACGGGACCCCCCTCACCCAAAACCGGGGAGTTTTCATGGCAAACAGAGGCTTTGCACAAAGCTTTCCAGGCGGAGAAAATCCGTTCAGAGACTCCCACCTTCTTCCCTTTCGGAAGTACTCTGACCAACCTACAGTCAAACTGCACACTCAGGGCTGCTCAGCTCGGCGGACCCCGAACGGCACCTTCTTCGCAATGCACACCGGCATCTTTTACTCCGATTATTTCCCCACCGAAATGCCTAATTAAACAAAATAAAATAAGCATCCTGTCCACACGGGTGCCGGGTGGCCTCGTAGCTGCCACCAGCGCTTTGCCTTTGGCCTCCAACCCACCGGTTTCGGTGGCCCTGGGCGAAGGGTGGGGGGGGGCTGGGGTGATGGGGGAGTTTCCACCGAGGACACACTCACTGCAGGACGGGAGGGCTCACCTAGCTCTACCGAGTACACAACTATATACAAGGTCGCAGCTCCCTGCGTTATTGGCTTGCGGTTAATGGTACAAATGCAATTCTGAAATCGGATGGCTGAAGCTCTGTGGCATTTCAATGCATCTTTGATGTCAGTTATTCATCCTCCTCTGAACATGTTTTCCTCTCTCCAGGGTACAGTCACTCGTGAGCTCTCCCTGATGTCCCGGCTTATTCAAGTCAGGCTGTTTTAGTTTCATTCAGTTTGGCGAGCCCGGTCCCCGTGACAGGTGAGCTCTGACAGCGCTGCAAAGGGATGGAGAAGAGCCAGCGAGAGGGGAGAAGGCGGCTGGGCTGCTGCCAGGGAACGGGCTGGAGCCATGGCCACGGACAGGAGCATCACGGGCACCCTGCCGGGACCTGCTCTGCCCTTTGCCAACCCGCTGCCCCGGGGACAAGGCGAGGGCAGGTCGGTGCTCCCCATCCCCGCTGGCTGCCTGGGACTTCTGGAAATAAGACCCTTTCCATGCAGACTTAAATGACTTGCACTGAGGTGCTCGGAGCCCTCAGCGTGCAGGAACACAACCCTAGAGCTTTACGCCCTCTTGCTTTTGTCCTCAACATGCCCAACCAAATTGTTTCCTACACCATGACTTTTTTGGTGAAGTCCAGCAGAAGGCAGGAGAACATAGGTGGGGACGGGCCGTTAGGATTTTAAGACAGTGTGTTGAAGGCACTGCTGTGATGAAGGTCTCTTGCACTCGCCATCCCTGCTGTGTCACAGCACCGAGACCCTGCGGGAAGCCACGGCCACGTCCAGCCTCCCTTGGGGACAGACCTCCCCAATGTGCGCTGCTGGGGATGCTGCCCACCAGCAGCCAGGCCCTGGTAGACGCTTCATTTCTCAGTGCTGGTCCCCATGGCGGATCTTCAGGCAACTGTTGGACTGGTCCATGCTGGATCCTTCAGGGTCTCCAGCACTTTGGCCGTGCTGGTCTCTCCTGCCTCCCTTTAGACGTAAATTCCTCCTTTATGGCAAAGCGTGGACCACTCGACGTCCACATCCTCCGTACTTTGGTGGGCTGCAGCATCGTGGTGCCCACAGCGGGGCTTGTGCAGAGACAAGCTTGCCTAGAAGTTAGATGGGTTTTTAATAAAGGCTTTCAAAGTGGAGAAGCGTTTGATTAGCACCTTGCTCCCCCTTGGAGTGGGTGCTTTGATAGCTCATGAGCAGAAGATTAAATGGAATTATTTAAGCAGTGACACCAGGCAGAGAGATTCCGGAAAATGACGTCTCCCACTTTGATGTCAAAATACCTGAAACGAAGTGAACTGGAGAATCAAAACACCGACCGGCCTTGCAGGAGGAAGGGCGCAATGAGAGGGACGTGAAATCGTTTCATCTAAGGCAAAGTCACTGCCCCCTCCTGACCCAACCCCGAGTCCAGTTTGCTGCAAGTGCGAAGAAAATGCCATTTTGAGTGAGATCTGAAGCTTCCTCTTCCCAAAGGAGTAACGGAAAAGCCGGATGCAAGCAGGGCAATAGATTACAAGCACTTTGCCCCAAGGGGATATGTTGCTGCATTCCATACAATTGCCCATAAAGATCCATAATCGATGTCAACAACCAGGAGTAGATACTTGGCGGATTATTTATAGGCCACCCCTTCTGGCCAGCACCGTGCTGTTCCCTGCGCCATCCTCCCAGCGCCTTCTCAGGTGATGGATTTGTTTATGGGGTGCTCCTGGCCAGAAGGCAGAGAGCAGGAGGAGCAAAGTAGGCTTAAAAGCGGCTCCGCAAAAGCCTCTTAGATGTGAGGAGAAGAGGACCACGAGGGCCTGACTCGGGCTGTTGGACAAACACACCTTTACCAGCACCCAGGTGATGAAAAGCCAGGTCTTTGCTTTGGGCAGTACTCATATTTTGTGAATCCTGCAGAAATAACTATTCAGACGAATATTTAGGAGCGTTTGGAAACCATCTGGAGGGATTTCTTTGGGTTTCAGAGTACCATAAGCATTTGGTGAACAATCTGAATATGACTACCCAAAACAACAACCACAACTAGAATATAGACCTGGAAATCACTCATATAAGCTCCACGCTGGCTGACTGTGAGCAGCGGTCACAGAAACCAGTAAAAAAACATGAGACCTGGAGGATTTCAAAGCCTGAGCCCTGCAATCCTCCGAAACACCAGCAGCGAAGAGCAGGGCCGGCTGGTGGCTGCTGCAACAACGGCTCCTCCACCAGACTTCCATGGGACAACCCGCCCATTTGCACATTTTCTGTCTCTGAAATTAGATTCACTGAGCAGGAGAAGGATGCCCGGGAAGGGAACTCTCCCGATAACGGGCAGTACGAATCCTGCTCTGCTTCTCAGTCTCCGTTCCTCCCAGCTCTCTCCGTGTCTCAGTAAATCCCAGCCCTCCAGTTACAAAGCTCAGGCTGTTGTAAATGTCAAGAACTTATTGCACAAGGTTGATCATTAGTATTTTTCTTCCAGAGTATTAATGGGGCCCAGAGAAACTCACAAAAGTGGATTACTAAAAGAAAGCGGGCTTGGCATGGCTTTTACTGAACGGTAATTAAACCAACAAGTTTCCTGAGTATTTCTCTACACGCTTCTCCCCTCCCCTGTTGCTGGCTCCCCTTCAGACTCCATCCCCAGACCAAACGCTGGCGGCTCTCTTGGTGCAGGGGGAGCCCGTGGTGACACCCCCCCGGGCTCCTCTGGGCAGGAGGAGGGGGACGGATATGAAAATGGATTTTCCTTCGACGCACACGGGCTGCAAACTAAGGTCCCGGTCTGGCACGGCGCTGCCCGGGCAGGGCTCCGCAGACGCCCCGAGCTATTTTGCTGCCACTGCCAAGCTCACGCAGTCAATACTTGTATTTCCATTAGACCTAATCACCCTGTCCTCCCCGCTGCAGCCTGCACGAATATCAATATTTATTACAGAGAGAAATATTTACAGCGTTCCCTCCCCTCCTGGCACTCTACAAAGGGACACACATAAGCTTTGGTGTCTTTGAAAGGAATAACACTCACAAACATTTGCCTGTCACTGGCCACAAGGACACGTGCCGTGGGGGCCAGCGAGGAACTGAATATAAGGACGAGACGCCGAGACAGAGACGAGAGAGCGGGGCGAGCTGGCCGAGGATGCTGCTTAAGGGTTTCCCTTGCCTACAGCAAAGATTTCTTTCCCCTCCCCATTGGAAATGCAAGTCCTGCGCCTGACCCCGGGCGACACCGCCAACGCTGGCGGAGAAACTCAAAGGGGCCCTGTGCTGACCAACCCTGCAAGTCAACCAGAAAAGCAATAAATATCTCATCTCGCGACGCCCAGTCTTTTCAAGTATCGCTCACTGTAAACATGGGGGGGGGGGTGGTGTGTGGTTGGTTTTTACTGCAAGGAATCAGAGGTGGCTGCCAGAAACCATCCACCAAAACGCACCCGAGGAGGTTTCATCCCAGCTCTGAGGATGGGGAGAGGGCAGCGGCTGCTTCTGCTCAAGAAGTATGGAAGGGACCAGCGCCGCGCTTGAGCACAGCTGGGCATGGCCACAGCCACAGCCGCGGCACCATCCCGGCTGCTGCCCCATCACCGCGCCGGCACCAGCAAGACAGAATGGGGGTGGAAAAGGAGAAAGCATTTAAAATCAGACCTTTCCTCGTTCAACAGTAAATGGGACTTAAAAAAAAATATATATATATTGACACTATATAAATACATAGATAAAGCTGGATTTCAAGACAGGTTGGATGATCTGATGGTTTTGCAATTCAGGTAAAGTTCCTTCTAGTGCCTATAAGTTACTCAGCCACTGAACTATTTTCTGGCTAAACTGCTATTTCACTTGTGTAAAAAGGTGTGGTGCAAACTTGTGCTCATATTTTTTGTAAGATCCCAAAAAAGAAGGACATTTCAGTTTTCCAGACTTTCCAATTGGCATAAGAGTCCATTCGCAGAACGCCTGAGCCACGTCCTTGGGAGCCTCTCGAGGACAGGATTCAGAGCTGGACCTTGTTGCCGGGATTTTCTCTGTGGCCTCTGTGGTTTTTGCTCTGTTTCTTTTTTTTTTTTCCTTTTTTCTTTCTTTTTTTTTTTTTTTTTCTAAAAAAAAAAACCCTTTAAATAAAGTTTTATTTTCTAATATACATCAAACAATTTTCATGCAAAGCAGCAGTCATGGAGACATCCAGACTTTCCAGGTTCCTTCTTTCCATGTATGCTCGAAAAAAAATGATCCATCTTGATGTGACTTTGATTGAGATGCTTTGTCTTTTTCTCTTCCTGCCTTTTCAAACCGGATCCTACAGGATTTTTGAGCACAGTCAGTCCTTGGGCCAGTTTCTGCTCCCTCCAGAAGAGCCTTGGTATTTAGATGTGTCCAGCGCCTTCCTTGCTTGTTCTCCCTCTTAATTCCCAAGAGTCAGTGTGATCCTCTGCCCTTTGCCGTCCGCGAGCGCCGCAACCTTTCTTCAGCTCTCAATAGACATGGCACCGATAAGCTGCTCTACTTTATATGCCAGACGCTGCCTACGCGCCTGCTCGTCCTGCTCCAGAGCCCCGATGAGCTGGGAGAGAAAAAATTAAAAAGGGAGACAAAATAAAAAAAACCCAAACCAGAGAAAGAAGCGAGTGTGCGAGAGGGGGCGGTGGAAGGTGGGTGGGCAGCGAGATGCCAGCGATTTGAAAGGTGGGTGTGAGAAACTGAAATCAGGGCTGGCAGAGGAAGGCGGCGAGCGCTTCGCCTGACAGGACAAGAGGAAACGGGCACCAAGTCGTACATAAGAAGTTCCATCTAAACATAGGGAGGAACTTCTTCACTTTGAGGGTGGCAGAGCCCTGGAAGAGGCTGCCCAGGGAGGTGGTGGAGTCTCCGCCTCTGGAGACATTCAAACCCCACCGGGACACGTTCCTGTGGGACCTGCTCTGGGTGAACCTGCTTTGGCAGGGGGCTGGACTAGATGATCTCCAGAGGTCCCTTCCAACCCCGTAGCATTCTGTGATTCTGTGATTCATTCTGTGCCACAGCCAGGCCTTGTGGGCTTGTTGGACCGCTTGGTCCACGTTGCCCACATGCCACCACCATTCCCCACATGCCACCACCGTTCCCACTCTCCTACCTCCGGCTCCACATTTCTTGTCTCCATTCAGCATGGAGGTTATGAGATTTTTAAACTCTAATGGGGAAATAGCTGGGGCATTGTATCACAAAGGCATACATGCAATTAAATGACAAACGCCTTCCTTTTAATGGACATAATTGCAAAATAGGTTCTTCTTACACTGAAATGAAGGGGTGGAACAGATGGCGAGAACTTGGTTTCAAGTGATGCATTCATTAAAGGAGCTCAGGCTGCCAGGGAGTCTTTGCAAGCAGGAGCCTGCGTCACTGCGACATGGGATTTTTACCGCCCTGTTCTCCAAAGACAGGGATGTTTCTGGGGAGCTTCACCAGGTCATAAGGATTTTCCACTGTGTTTAGGAGTGGGCTGCACTGGGCGTATGCCCAGGCTGAGGAATAGAGTTGCTCCCGCAATATTTTAGCTCTCAGTCCGATGGGAAGGGGGCGACAGGCACGGCCAGGGCCCCAACCAGTTTGTGGGTTAACAGAAAAGAGTGGGGCAGCAGTGGTGCCGAGGAGGAGGAGGGAGGAGGAAGGAGCTTTGGGGGGCAGCAAGGGGGATGTCCCGGTTTGAGCGACACAGGACTGATTTCTCTTCTAATGCTTGGGAAAACTCCACTTTTAGAATCCTCTAGTGCCTGAATTTGTGAAAATATTTACTTTATAGCCAGCCAGGCTCTGTGGGATTCAAGGTCTCGGTGTTTTTGAGCTCCCCAGGTGCAGGGATGAGGAGAAGCCAGACCCTGGCACTTGACCCAAGTTGCCAACAGGACTATTTCATACCATGAACAGCACATTCAGTATAAATTAGAAAGCTTGCTGAGGAGTTCTCTCTCTCCCTGAATGGCGGCAGTTCAGAGAACTTTTTGCCCCACTTGGGAATAATCGTTGTATATTTTATATTGGTGTTGGGACCAACACTGGTTCTTTAGTATTATTAATGTTAATTATTTAGTCTTATCCTATTAAATCTATTCATATCTCAACCCTCGTGTTTCCTTGCTTTTCCCTGATTCCCCTTCTCGGGTGGGGAGGGGTCATTGGGTAAGAGAATAATTGTCTAAACGACAATAAATTGCTGTGGGTTCCTCAAACCACCCCAGGGGCTCGCTGCCCGAGCCACCACCGCACCCAAGAGGGGCTCCTCTCCCAGGCCGTGCGTTCTGCGGGGGACACCCACCCCCTGGTGGGACACCCACCTCCTCACTGTACTTGCTGACGTAGGAGTAGATCTCGTTGAGGGCACTCAGCATGTTGAACTCGGCGGAGTGCAGGCGTGACTGCTCCGCGAGGTAGGCGTTCATGTCCTGGTCGCTGATGGCGGGGAGCTTGGCGATGTCTGCGTAATACCTGGGGGAAGGAAAGGGACAGGGGGCCCGTGAGACACACAGCAGCTCAAAACGCCCCTCTTCCCCTTGGGATTTAAACTAAGCTCTGCAGGGAAATGGACAACATTTCACTTCATGCTTACAGCTAACAAAACGGGATGCGGGTCTGTAGCAAGCTCCTCTTGAGGACAAGAGGAAACGGCCTCAAGTTGCACCAGGGGAGGTTTAGGATGGATATTAGGAAAAATTTCTTCACTGAAAGGGTTATCAAGCCTTGGAACAGGCTGCCCAGGGAAGCGGTGGTATCACCATCCCTGGAGGTATTGAAAAGCCGGGCAGACGTGGTGCTGAGGGACATGGGTTAGTGGTGGCTTTGTCAGTGTTGGGTTGATGGTTGGACTCCATGATCTGAAAGGTCCCTTCCAACCTAGAAGATTCTATGATTCTAAGCTGAAAATAAGAGCAGCGATGCTTGGCAGGGGCTGCTGCCACTCACCTCTCCACCCAGCTCTTGTAGCTGGGGATGTCCTTGGCATACAGCAGCTTGTTGGAGGGGGAATCCTTTCCCAGGCGGTGCTCCGAGGTGGAGCAGGAGTCCATGAAGGTCTGAGCCACGACTGAGAGGCAGGCGTCCGTGATGCTACCTTTGTGGATATCGAACACGAACTGGGGGTTTTTGATGACGTTCACCCAGAATCGGAGAGGGAGGCTGTAGGGAAATCAAGAAATGGATGAGAGCCCTGGGGCTGTTCAGCTGGAGAAGAGCAGACTGAGAGGGGATCTCATTGATGCTGAGCAATAGCTAAAGGGCGGGTGGCAAGAGGATGGGGCCAGACTCTTCTCAGTGGTGTCCAGTGACAGGACAAGGGGCAACAGACACAAGCTGGAACACGGGAAATTCTATCTCAACATGAGGAAAAACTTCTTTACTTTAAGGGTAACAGAGCACTGGAACAGGGTGTGGAGTCTCCTCTGGAGAGATTCCAAACCCGCCTGGATGCAGGTCCTGTCCAACCTGCTCTGGGTGACCCTGCTTTGGCAGGGGGTTGGACAAGATGATCCCCAGAGGTCCCTTCCAGCCCCTGCCATTCTGTGAAACAAAATTAGCCGTTAAGACAAAAGCTACAAATGGACATTTGCCGCATTTGTGTTCCCAAGCAGAATACAAACCGTGGGAAGCAGCAATAGTCTGAGTAATAGCTGGGCCAGGTCCAGCAAACACCAGTTAGACCAGTACTGCCCGGATTGCTTGTGATGAGTCCCCTATGCCCGGGATGGACACTGCTGCCCTGTGCACCCTGGGGTCTGATCCTGCATGGAAAGGCGGAGGATGTGAGGGGTCGGCGGGCAGCAGGGACCAAGGACAGGCTGGCTGTGCCAGGGCAGAGCTGAGCAGCCTTTGGTGGCACCGGGTGAGTGGCTCCATGAGGAGCCCATTAAGGCAAGTTCATTAAGGTGGGAGTCTGCGGCGTGGGGCTGAGCCCGGGGCAGCCGCCCCCACACTCATCATCCGCTGCCCGGCCACTGCGCCGTCCATCATCTGCCAGCATCACAGGCTTTGTCCCCAAATCCCGAGGCCTTTGCAATCAAAGGGGAATTATTATTCCTTTTTTCTTTGGCTGTATAGCAGGATCAAAAAACCAGCTGCTGCTTTCTATTACCTTTCAAGTCTCAGCTCTCTCCATCTATCCAGCACCGAACGCTTCAGCCTTAACTCTTGCTGCACTGGGGGCTGGCAGCTCAGCCGCGTCCCCGAGCTCCCCTGACCCCCCCCAGCACCCTGCTCTCTCATCCGAGCCCCCATTTGAGTTGACCTGCTCCACTGGCACAAGCCTTCTCCCGTCCCCCTACCAAAATCCCCTTTCTGGGAATGCTGCAGCCGACCAAAGCACTCAGCAGAGCACAGAGACCAGATTTTCGCCCTTTTCCCGAGCCCCCCGTGCCCCGGGGCAGAAGGACGGACCAGGGCTGGTGTGGTCTGATGGCTCTGCCAGAGCAAACTGCTGGTTGGCACTTTCTCTTTGCTGCTTTAAGAAGTTTCATCTTTTTTTTTTTTTTTCTTTTTCTTTTTTTGTGATTCTAGAGATTTTATCCTAATAACTCTTCCTTCTAAGGGTTTCAATAAATTGTTTTTAGCTTCCCACAGCCTTAGCGGGGAACCCAGCTTTTGCAGCCGTGATGATTAGAGGCCTTTTCAACCATGAGGGGCTTGGGGGGGAAAATACGAAGTCTTCAGGGAGCAACCATTTGTTGTGCTTTTTTTTCTTCCTCGCAGAGGTAAATTTCTAACCCACGGAGCTTTTAATCCTAAAATAACAGCAGAGGCAGAGACATGAGAACTCCTGTTGTTTGGAGGAGGCTGAACCTGGCTCCTTCCTCTCTTGCCACCTCCTCCCGCTGCCCAAACGCTTCAGCTCCCACCTGAAGTGATGGGGAAGGTGCAGCCTCTCACCGAGCTCTACCCAGTGCCGGGATTCCGGCATTCCTGCCCCAGCACGGCTGCGATGCTGGGATGGTGCTGGGATGGAGCCCGGCTTCCTGCGAGCAGACCGGCTCTGCAACCCAGTGATTCCCAGCGTCCGGGGCTGTGGATTTACAGCCTGAGGCCAGTGCCCAGCTCCCACCCGTGGAGAGGACTCAGAGACAGCCGGGCTGGTGGTTTCACACTGCACCAGGGGTTTCAGCTTGTGGGATTCGGGGTTTCGAGCACAGGGAGCAGCTCAAACCAGGCTCAAACCCCACGGCCACATCGGCACGGGGCACTGGGACAGCAGCTGTGGTGGATGAAAAGCATTAACACGTCTTCACGGTACATCTCATGCTGTGGAGCTGCGGGACTTGGTTGCTCCCAGCCTTCCCAAAGCTCTTCCCCCTCTTTGTTTTACCCCAGAACACAGATAATTGCTCAATACTCAGGTCTGCCCCCCCCCCTTCCACCTACTCCCCCTCCGCTTCCGTTCTGTTCTTACCAATTGCTCTTCCACGTGTGCCTCACATCCGTGTCGTGGATGCCGTGCTTATCTGCCTGCTCATCCAGGAAATCGAACATGTACTTGATGGCCAGGGGGAGGGCGCTGCCGCGGTGCACCGTGCTGAACAGCGTCTCAAACAAGTCGTCCACGAATTTCTGCAGCGTACCCTAAAGAGGGGAGCAGCGACCCAGGAGGTGATGGAGGGAGGGAGGGATGGATGGAGGGACGGGGCGCACGCGTGGCCGCGCCGTGGTGGCAGGAGGGGACGCCAGATGGTGTTGCCAGCTCCGTGCAGCCCTGCAAAGTGTCACCACGGACCCCCCCAGGAATAAGGAACGTTGACTGCGCTGCCAGAGGACCCCCGGGGAATGCTCCAGCCTGCAGCTACTCACAGCTGCACTTAATCTTTATTTCTAACCTAAAACAATGGCTTTTTTTTTGCTTTCAAACCCAAGTCTGCATTATCTACAGCGATGAACACACGCTGAAAGGCTGGAAAACTCCCCCTGGTCGAGAAAAATGGCTTAACATTTGTAGGCCCTGCTGCATCTCTCCAACTCTGTGTTTTAATGCTGTGCAGAAGGATGAAGCATCGCAGCGATCACCTTGCAGCGTGAGGAAAGGTGGGCTGTGGTCCTGCTGCTGCTCCAAGAGCCACCCAGCCATGGGAACCCAGAAAAGCCCAGCAGGGACAGTCCCCATCGCCTGGGAGCTGAGCATCACTTGGCACCATGCAGGACCCCCGGCAAGTGCATCTAGCTGGACCTCCCGATGCGTTTCCCAAGGGAATTTCCCGCACGGCAGTTACCTTTGTAGCTAATAGCCTGGTCAGGTAGATCTCGGACACCATCTTACTGCCCCGGTCTCCTTCCTTCTGGTCTCCGTGGTCGTGGTTTTTGACCAAGTGCCAGACCTTGACGCCGCTCTCCAGGTCGGGGGTGATCATGGGGGCCCGGGAGCGCAGGCTGTCGGGGCTGCCCGTGTAGCGGAAGGTGGAGTCTGGACGATGGGAAGAGAAGTCGGTCACGCTCAGAGCAACCCCCTTTTTCATTCCCCTGACCCTTCGCAGTGATGCTCGCTAATGCCAATGCCAGAATCACCTGCAGCGGCAGATGTCACACCACCCGGGCACCACCAAAGATACGTGTTGGTCTTCACTGAATGGAGCCCCTCAGACTCCAGCCTTCCTCTGTCCACACTCAGACGTGGGACTTTTCTACTTCATTCACATCCTTTACCTACATCAATTCAATAATAATGCAGGTCCATGTAAGACAGCTCCATGAGCCACAGCTCATGCTCATTAACCCTGAGCACCAACTCCTGCAGCACAGGGGGCCCGATACCAGTATTTTGCGAATAATAACAGGCTGCCCGGCACAACCAGCACAAAGGGCAGGAGAAACTGCTGTTCCTGTTCTTGAGGCTTTCATTAGAGCAACCCACTGCAGAGCCTGAGGCCAGTCCTGCATCCGCGGGGCTCCCCGGGTCCAGCATCCCTCCCGTCCCTGCCTCTGCCCTCCTCCCGGCAGGGAACGGGGAGCTCAGAGGGGAGCAGAGAGAGGTTTTACCCTTAATTGCTCAGAAACCACAGAGGGATGAGAGATACATTTAACTTCTCAAAGAACGTGCCTCCCTGGATCCCATCCATGGAGCCTCCAAGCCGAGACACGGGGCTGAACAGCACAACCGTTGCCGTGCTGGGTTTTTTTCCTCTCACTAAATTTCTTTGTTCTCTGGGAACCTTGTGCATTTTTTTCCTCAAGTTTCACCTCCAATTTGCGGCTCAGCCTCCTCAGCCAGAGTAAGGGGATCAATCATAAATCAGCCAAGGGAAATACGCAAGTCATTACCAAACTAGCTAGATTTTCATCCCTGATTAAGGCTTAGATAAATGAGTGCTCCAACTGATATAATTAAGGAGACAGACAGGGGGACAGCTAGGGAAGCATCTAGTAATTCTATTTTTAAACATAGCTCTGTACTGATATATAATGGGGGAAGTAAATAAGTATCTCATTTAAATTCTGTCTGCACAATTAGAAGTATTAATCTTAACATGAGCAATGATGGCTCATATTGGTAGCTTGCAAAAGCTTTTCCCTCTGACACAGATCAATGAGGACTCGGGTTGTGGGACCCAGCCTCGGGTTTTCTACCACATGAAGCGCGGGAAGCGCCGGGGTGATTACACCCCCCAGGGAGAAATGCCTTTGCTCCCGGCTTTTGCCTAAAGACCCTCCCCAGAACCCTCGCCGGAGAAAAAAACCACATTATTTTGGGAGCTATAAACAAGAGGAGGAGACGGGTTTGTCAGGAGACCTCTCGTTTGTAAAACGCTCTGTAAAATGAAAGATAATGAAAGATCAGCGCACTAGAGATTTTGCCACCGCTGCCTTTTATGGAAGTATATTATTACTATTATTGTGGATTTAGTGCTATAAATGCACACCTGGCACCTCGCAGACTCATTTGCTCGGGCTGCAGCGTCTTCAGGGACCCTCTGTAAGTGCCGAGCCCTGCTATTATGCACATAATGAATTCCCAGGTGTGCACATCGGAGCACGCCGAGTTAAGATTGCCGTTACCCATTTTTGACCCATTAGCTAAGAATTCAGGATCCTCCACTTAAGAGAAGAAATAGCTGAAGGAACCAGGCTTCTCTCTGTACGTGCACGGGACAAAGAGCTGCTTTCCTGCAGCGGGAGCCCCACAGGAGCTCTGCCGCATCCATCCCCTGAGCCAAAAGCTTTTCCCTGGGCTTTTCCGAAACCTGCTTTTCCAATGGTTGCTCACGTTGTGCTTGGCGTTTCCTTTTCCCTCATCTCACCTTCTCCGGTCTCTTTGCTCACAGATGGAAAAGCCTTTGCAAAGAAAAACAAGTAGCCAAGGACATTTTTCTGTTTGGCAGGTGAAAGTACTTTCATTTTGGCTGACGTGGTGTGGCTCTTTGGGGGAAGCCGCTGCTTTTTCCCCATCTCATTCCCTTAAGGGTGCTGCCCTCCTGCAACAAAGGCAGCTTCAACAGCAGCCCCAGCGGATAATTCTCATTTAAATCTGTGAGCTGCACTCAGGGTGATGCCATGCCTTGCTCCAGGCTGCGTATGAACGTGCAGAGGGGCAGGAGCAATGCCCGGCCTGTCTGTGAGCCACCGTGTCCCAGCCCTGCGCTCTGCTCCTTACCGTATCTGCTAATCGACGTCCGGGATATACTGGCCGAGGCGGGGATGTTGTAGGAGGAGGTCTGTTTGGGGACGAGAGCCACAACCGAGCGGTCTGACACCTGGGGAGGGAAAGGAAGAGAAGATCAGCCACATCCAGCATCCACGCTGCCATCACCAACCGCTCAGCCAGGGAGCAGAACTGCCCTGGTCCCAGCGCCATGGGGCTCCGAGGGATGGGGAGCGATCCTGCCCCCCAGCCCCGGCAGGGACCGGTCCTGAGCCCTGCGCTGGGGGGGGGCAGCAGCTCTACAGCAAGGCACTGAAGGAAAGGAGTGATAAATCAAAAGACACACTGAAGATGTTTTGGGTCGTTGTGATTTAAGCTTACGCTTTATCCCATAAAAATGAGAATCTCAAGAATTGTTGTGATCCAATTAAAGTAACAATGCAGAGGGAATAAAACAACTATAATAACGTTATGGGCCATAAAACATTCCTATTAAACCATTTTTTATTTTAGCAATTTTTACGAACTTTAAAAGTTTGATTTACAGCTGAGCAAGTCATAAAGCCATCTTTCAGGGTATTAAATTGCCAGTCCCTCTACTACACCAGAGAAGGAATTAAACGCTGGGAAGTCAAACTATAAATGAACATTAGTGCTAACAAGATTTTGTTATAGCAGATTTTAGTAGCCATGTTTAATTTTATCCTCCCTATAAATCTAGGAGTCACTGGAAGTTTTTTAACTTATTTCCCTTAATTAAGAATCTGCAGGTTTCCAGGGAATGGGCCCGAGTGTCTTAATTTTGAAGTCGTGGCCCGTGATGCAGCAGAGACTGGAGTCACCGCATCTTGCGGGCTGAGGGACGCGCCGGGGCCCAGCCAACACATCATTTAGAGGAGCTGCATGAAAGAAATGCCTTTTCATGCCAGAAAAATTAATTTTGGGGCTAAATCCTCCATTATTTGCCAGGATTCCTGTGAGGGACACGGCCACATCCCTTTGCAGGGGGAAGCTCCCAGGCAGCAGCTGGATTTTGCTCCCCAGCATCTCCCCCGGCACCATCCATGGAAGGGATGATGGAACAGCACGAGGTGACCCACACAGCGATCACCGCCGCCTCCACGGCTCTGGGTTCCATCCAGATGAAAGGTTTTATGTAAATGTGAGTTGTTATTATTGCTGGTGATAGTGGGAATAACAGTCACTTGTGTTTCACAGTACAAAAGTGAGATCTTTCTAAGCCAAACACTTCAAACACCTCTGTTATTTCCCCCTCTGCTCCTGCCTCACTTCATCCAATTTATTAAGTCGATGGAGGAAACGCTCAGTGGTGACGTTATTTTCGGAGACTGTCATTAGCTGCCACTTTGGTTCAATTTCACTCGGGAGAAACCCGAGCGCGGCGGAGCCCAGGGTGCTCCCCGGACGCCGCACCGGGATCCATTTCCACCAGGTCTGGTGGTTAACTGGGAGAGAGGCATTAAAAATTCCACACACACACACACACGGAGCACTCTCACTCTCTAAATTTTGGGTTGAATGGCTCTTGCCAGCTAAAAAACACCAGTGTGCAAATTAGCATCAGATGTAACACACATTCGTTTCCCATCTCGCTCTGCTGTTGCCACACTCCCATAAAACCCCAGAGACGCCTGCAAAGCTGGCTGGCTCTTTTACAACTTTATAAATATTCCGATTCTCCTGCGAGCTGGAAACGTGCTGCACAAAACACCTTAAAGAAAAGAAAAATAAAAAGCTGGAGCGGGGACCGCAGCAGCCCAGACACTGACAGCGGGTTTGCGTGGGGAGGCGGGGATGCAGTGAGGATGCTGGCTCCAGCTCCACGCCACCCTCCGCTCCTAAGTCTCATTTTCCACACAAATCTTCCCTCTCTGCTTCTAATTTTTCATTTAAAATAGTCTTCTAGTCTCTCAGCCTTCCCAGAGTCACAGCAGCTGACAGGTATTCATGCTCTGCTGCCTCTGAGTTAACCCTGCATGAGCCACTGTAAATCATTTGATATTAAATTCAGTGTTTCATTTTTCTTGAGTAAAACCATGCAGAGTGAGACTCTCCCATGGAGTTTAATAGGCGTGAAACCAAAAGGATACTACACAAATGTAATACAATTCCTTACAACATAGTTTAAAAGCTCCGGAGAATTTAACAAAGAATTATGCCTATTTAACCTACACATCTATTTTTATAAATGAAGAAATAAGCAGCAGGCATACAGTTCTCTATGTAATTCTATAAAGAGGTTCAAAAAATATTACAGAGAGATGAATATTCCTTTTCTAAATGTAATCTGGCTTTTCCATGTGAAGGCTTCCCATGAAAAGCATATTTTATGGGTTGATGCAGATGTTTATTGTACTTGTACCGTCCTAAACACCTAGAAAACAAATGTAATCCTGTCAAAATCCAGCAGCCAGGCGTGGAGCTGAGAAACCCTTGGAGTTAAATAAAGTGGCAGGAGCTTGATGGAGCCCAGGAGCTGCAGGGGCTGGGGCTGAGGAGCAAAGGGACCCCGGGAACAGGGAGCGGGGACAGGGCTGCGAGGACCAGGCAAGTTCTGGTCCTTGCTCGGGCGGTTGTTCCCGGGTGACAGCACCCCCCCGAGAGCCCCTGGAACGTGTTATGGGATGGAAGCAGGGGCTGTGCATCCCCAATTACTGCGTGCAAATCCACAGACCGCTCTGCCTTCACATCAGCAGATACAAGCAGATGGCATCTGACCAAAAACATGGACAAGATAGCTCTGAATAAAAGATGGAGAGCGCTTTACAGAGTTAGCTTTTACGTTTTTCCTAGAAGTTTAGAAATCATCCTCACTAGTCCTCCAGAAGCTGGAGAAATCTAGATTTCATTTTTATGGCTCGAACCACACCTGTTTTACATGTGACACCCCTGGATGAAATGGTGAGACAGCAGCGCTTGAAACTCAGATGATTTTATACCCTCTTCTACGCTGTGCCTTTGCCCACATATTTGTTTTACTGTGTAGTCCTGGAGCATCTGTATTTTTGATACCTAATAAAAACATTTATTACTCAGAACAGAAAAAAAAAAAAAACTGGTAAGAATGCAAAAAAAAAATAAAAAAAAAAATTGCTGTTTGTTTTTGGCAAAAGCCCTGCCTTGACAAGATTTCTGTTGCAGTGCAGAGAACTTGGCTTCTTTTAACGGCTGGAACAGCTCGTGGGGCTGCGCAGAGCCCGGGCCAGCGCGGGGAGAGACATGTGCCGTCGGTACCTGTTTCGATGTTTGGCAGCAAACTTCTGCCTTGTTCCAGCGCAAAACTGACAGTCAAACGGCAGGAATAGCTGCAGCAGCCCGAGCGCTGCGAGGATTTTGTTTATTTTAAGGGTAAACTTGTGGCTCAGATTCTCCCACAGGCGCTAAAATGGAAATACTCCCTCCCCCTGCACCCGACGCACATCAGACAAACACGGCTTTCACTTGTGACTTCCTTAAGATGACTTTTAAAGATCAAGGCATAATAAAGTCTCGCCGCTTCCCTGCGTGTTGGTTAATCCCTTGCAACTGTCAGGTAAAACAGATTTTAGAAACAATGGAATTCATCTGCACAGCTCCTATGACATTTTACAGTAATCGGTCTTTAAATCCTTGGGGCTGCTTGGAAAAGTTGACCCTGGAGGTGCTTTTTTACATGCACTTTGCATATTTATGCCTTTCTCTCTGCCTCGCTCCCTGATTATACAGCTCCTGTCAATACTGGCTCACATTCAACTTACACAGCATGAGTCACGCTGATGGACCCGAGATGGTGTATAAACAGGGAAAGATGCCAGATTAAATACTAAACACTTCTGTGTAGGTAGTGATGGACAGGAGTAGGTTACAGGTCCCAATTAATGCAGTTATCCTCTGCTGCAGACAGGCTTTGAGTAAAAGCCTTTGATTCCCTTCAACCAAATCTCCCTCGGCTCCATTTTTACCTCTCTTCCCATCTTCCACACACCGTAGGAAGCCCTCTCCAACCTTTGCATCCCCATCCAGGGCAGCGCGGGCTGGGTTGGGGCAACCAAGCTGCAAAAGCTAAAGATGGCAACAATTCCTTAGGTCACCTGGCCCACCCTGGCTGATGCCCAATAGAGCATCTTCACTGTCTAGCTCCCTTTTATATGCCCTTAGTGGCAACACTCCTGGTACTTGGCTTGGAAGGCTAGGTCTGGGACTTAGGAGGTTCGATGTCACTCTGTCAAGAAGCAGTCCCTGATATTCACCCTTTCTTGACTTAGCCTCATCCCGTACCTCCCTGCAGCACTCCCTCAACCCTCCCAAGTAACAGTGTTTGAAGTATTTGCTCTGTTTCCCTTCTTCAGGCTTTGCACGATGCTCAAGAGTCAACACGTAGGAAGGTCACGAGCAGGAGAGATGAGCTGCCACTGCAGCAGATCGTCTGGTCGTGTGGGGTTTGCAAAGCTTTGAAGGAAGACAGAGACTCCTCTTCCTCCCCTGCTGCACTCCTGCTTGTCCCAGAGCCCCTCGTGAAGACCTGAGCTTTGTGGGCCACCCGTCCCCAGCCCCGTCTCTCCAGCAGCGGCAGCTCAGCCGTCTCCACCACTCCCTCTCTCTCACCAGCACGGCTGGCGGGTTTAATTTAGCCAATTTTCAACTCTGCTAGTTTCTATAAGATCCACGTCAAGGTTGCTTTCCCGTCTAATGCATAAGCACATTGAACCCTTCTGGTTTATCATACAAATGTGACCTCCCTGTCTGTCTTGGTAGACGAGCTACTTGGGAATTAAATTTCTGCTTTGCTTTTCTTCCCTCCCGGCAGCTTTCTGGGAGCTGTCTGCTGGGGCTGCTTTCTTACCTGATAATGCATCAAGGTGTTCAAGCGCTTCCAATCTCCTTCAATCTTGGTGGTGATGTCTTCATCCTGCAGGACCACACGAGCTATCCGGCCCTGCCGCCACTCTGCGGGAGAGGCAAAAACCAGGCAGACACCACAGTCAGAGGGGAAAAAGGCACCAACAGGCTCTATCCACTTCTAGCCCAAGCAACCACAGGACAGAGGAGCCTGTAGAAGAGCCCAGCTCCCAGGGAAAAGGCACCCAGAGAAAGCTAAATTCTGCTCTTAAATCTTAGAACTTCAAGGAAGGTCAGGCACAGCATTTTAATTCCCAGGCAGAGGGTTCTGCAGTGTTTAGCTGAACCAAGGCACTGGACCTTCCCAGCCCCTCTGTCCCCCATCCCAGCTCTGGCAGGACACACAACCTTGGGGAGAGGCTTTGCTCAGCAGAGTGAAAGAGCAAATGAATCCTGAAGCCTCCGTGATCAATGGACAATTAGCTGATCCCATGGAGTTCAAAACCTATCCGGCCGGAGCAGCACCCATGATTTCTAGGGGCAGAAAGCTCTGGGTCATCGTGCAGCCTGAGCTCTAGCTTTCAAGCTCTGTAAAACCCATGGAGAATCACCGATAACACACTCTCTCTCATCTTCCCCTTCCTGTGAGGGAGGGAAGCTCCTACCCAAGTCCATGTCAACAGCTCTTGGTCTCTGAGAATATGGGACGTTTTTGTATACAGCATCGAGGATCTTCTCTTTGACTTGAGTGATGGTGTCACAGTTCAGCACCTTCACAGGGATCTCTGGACTGTTCTCATTATCCGGGTTCACACAGTTTAGGATCTGGAAGGGAAGGAGAACCACAGCATGCTCTCAAGGGCTTTGGACAAGCAGCCAGGAGAACTGTAACCACACCTGGCACAACCTGTTCTCATGAAAAACCACCACATCCCCATTTGCACCATTGCTGCTGGGTCTAGTACATCTTTACAACATCAGTATGGGAGTCCTGGATGTCCCTTTCCATTTGCTAGAGGGAGGGCAATGCTCAGTGCTCAGGGAGATAAGGGCTCCCCTCAAACCCTGCCTTTCAAAACCCGAGCTCAGGCTATTTGTACCTGTAAATTCGGGACAGCCCTGATTTGGGGACAGGTCTGGCAGCGTGAGGCTTTGCTGCACTGGAAACACTTGTGCTTCTCAGGAGTGTCCTCATCACTGGCCTAAAGGTCAGAACAGCTCACGTCCACGTGGGGAGGACAGAAGAGATTCGCTGGCAGCTTCTGCAGCGATCACTCACCAGAGTCTTGTACTCAATTTGCTGCCGGATCAGCTTGTCCTCACTGAGGGAGTAACGGGCTTCTCCTGTGATGGCATCAATGGGACCTTTCTCCATCTGCTGCTTGATGGCACAGTAGAGCATGAAGAGCGGTTCTCCAGCACATTCCTACACAACGAGACAGCAGCAAAACTAACACAAGAGGTGAAGGTGCATCTCCTCCAGGGCTTCTGGCCTGCAGACAGGCTCTGCTCATGATTCATCTCAGCCCAGGAATAGCCCCTTTGACTGAGTCTTCAGCACATGTGCAATCCAGGCTCAGCCCCCAGGAGCTCCGGGAGAGGACAGCCAAACCCATGAGCCCCATTGCTCAATGGGTATGTTGTCTTTGGCTTGGTAAATCTCTCCTGCATCTATGTGGCTGTAAAAAAGGAATCTGAGATCTCGATCTCGTTGTTCACTCCCATGAAGCAAATTCTGTGGGGCTTCCAAAACCACGAAATAAAGTTAAAAAATATGGAAGCCCAGGCACGGAGATGTGAGTGAGAATTTCTCCTCAGTACTAAAGAGGTGCAACAGAAACTCCCTCACGTGAGGATTACACCAGGTGATCTGAGGGCTGAAGAAGGCTGAGCATGGAGGCTGTGTGAGCTCGGCTCAGCCCCTTTAACAGGAGCCCCATCCCCGAGCAAATTTCCACCTCCCCAACTACATCTTCTGACTTGGAGTCTGACTGAGGAGTTCCAAGCCCAGGTTCAGCCAGGGGAGGGCTGGGGGGGGGGACACAGCAAAGCGGCAGCAGGGTCTCAGCTCCATCCCTCCTTACCTTGAGGAACTTGTGGAGGAGGAAGGCGAACCAGTTCGTCAGCATCTTCTCAGCCACCGACTCCGTCCTAGGGAAGATGGGAGGGTACACACGTTACATGCAAAACCAAACCATGTATCAGAGGCTCCAAATCCCCCCAGGCACAGCTCCGGAGCAGGCAGGCAGCAGGATGCGGCCAGCGTTGTCCCCCCACCCTGGCTACACAGGGGTGACAGCAGCTTGCCCAGCTGACAGCCCATCACGGCCCTGATGGGGCTGGTGACAGGGAGCCTGGTGACACTCGGCTCCTCACACGTGGCGCAAATTACAGCCTGGCTCAGTAAATCACTGGGATTTGCAGTGGTTGCTGGCAATCAGGGACAGCAGAGTGACAATGGCAGGGAAATTGCAGCTTTCTCCCCAGTCCCACCCAGCGTCCTCTCCCCACATTGTCCCCGACATTATCTCTAATTTAAATACAATACCTCCTAATGATAGTTTTTAATGCTAGCTCTGCAGGACCCGGGAGACTTTCCTTAAAGCACCACAATTTTTATATCCTGGGGTAGGGGGGGCTGTGCTGGTGGCAGGGGGTCTGAGGGGCCACATCTGAGCCCCAAGCATGCAGCTGAGGCTGGGGGTGGCAGGGTGGCAGGCAGGGCCAGATGCCAATGTGCCCCCAGGCAGCCTGGCTTTCTGCACCATTGGCTTTGCCATTGTGACCAGCCTTCCCCTGATGCCACATGCCATACCAGGATCTGGTCCAAATTTTGGCAAGCAGAGGGGTGGATCCAGCACCTTGCCCTCCGCAGCACCCTTTCCTCTGGGGACCACAGCTCCCTCCACCTTCACCCTGAGCAAGGCATCATCCCTGCTGGGTCTGGCCACCTCTCTGCACCTTCGTCCCCTTGGCCAGCAGCTCTGCTCCCGGTGCCGTTCTTGGCAGCGATGCCTTCTCGACCACTGCGCCGCCAACCCATCCAAGGAGATGCTCAGCGGTCACCACCATGCACCAAACCTCTACCTCCGTCCCTACGTACCCTGACCCGGAGCGAGTCACCGTCCCGCTCTGGACCCCTTTTCCCCATCCTCCCCCATCTGCTCTGCTGCCTTGAACCAAGGGCTGCCACTCGGTATGTATTTATACAGCATCCTGCATGTTTGAAAGCTCTGGCGTTTAATGAAAAACACACACCATTGAAGCAACAGGGTTTGATCCCAAAGTCAAGCAGATCGTGTATAAATGGGAGGCAGAGATTTCAGCAAACAAAAACCGACGCCAGTCGGCAAACGGACCCGGGGTCACATTATCCATCATCTCTCAGGATCACAACATCTGCCAGGAATTTGTGAAAATGTCTGCAGATCCCCAAAGAATTTAAGTCTGAATTGATTAACTGCCTAAAAATTCATCCTACAAATTGACACACACATTGTTCTCCTGTTTAAAAATATTTCAGTCACCCAATTAAGGAGGAGAAGCACCAGCACACCGCTGTGCCAGCGAGCCATGGAAAACAGAGAGTCGGTGATACAAACTACAGAATAGGTGAAAAACTCAGAAAATGATACGTTCAGGACTTCAGGGTGAATATTCATTTAATTAACTACCTTATTAATAGGAAATTAAATCAAGAATTGGCAAGCCTCCCAATTAGCCCTACCAGTGAGGTCATTACCTGTGTCCCGTCCCTGTTGGCTGCTCATGGCCTGACACCGACACCATAAAAATAACTGAAATAAGGAGTGACAGCGAAGTTGGGGCATATTGTGTGGGAGAAGGGTATCGGATACTCCCGTGCCGAGCTGCTCCCTTTGATTTCTTTAGCAGAAATACAAGATCAGCTGAATGGAACAGCAAAAAGAAATGCCTCGGAGCATCTCTGTCAAATCCCATTTCTCCTTACCTGCAAGCACTGAGTCTCAGCCTCACGGAATCTCCACACAGACTGACACCAAGAGCTATTTGCAGTGCACCAGTCCCGGGGAAGGCCAGCAATTAAGTTAATCATCACTCTCCTACCCTGGCTGAGGAAAGGGGCTGCTTATAACCTGCATCGCAGCGGGGTGCAGCCGCAGGAGCCCCGTAGGCTCCTCGCAAACAAGTCTGTGTGTTTATTTTCCCTGCCTCCTCTGCCTTTGAAGCGGGGCTGGAGCAGGGTGGCTGGGGAAGCCATCCCTTAAACTCTGCCGGCCACCACGGGCCCTGACCTGGCTGTCTCTCTGCCACGCTGGGGGGGCAGGCACCGCTCTTTCTGGCTGAGCTGGTATCTGAACCACTGCTACAGATCTGTCTCTAAAAATAAAAAATAAGCTCCTGAAGATTAACCCGGCAGGGGAGAATCCCTAGGCTTGGAGAAAACCCTTCTCGTATTGACCACATAACAGGGGCAAGGCACGATCCAGAGATGGCTTTCCATAGGAGCCTGACGCCAGCAACCAGCGCCTTGGCTGCTCCTCCGACATTCTGAGGCATTGGGAACAAAACAAAACTAAACAAAAAGAGCTGAGAGAACCCAAAAAATAAATATGTATTTTATTAATTTTCCCTGCTATATCTAGGTCTCCGAACTGCTGTGTGCTGCTCTCTGTGCCAGCAACCAGAGCAGCTATTTGATTTAATGTCAACTTTTTTGCTGCCTCCCGTGAGGGGTAGTCATGGAAGAAAGAGAGAGGGGAAAACGAAGAAGAAAGAGAGAAAGAACTGAGCGCCAATTATCAACTGCTGCCACCAGAGAGCTCAAAAAATAAAAATAAAAAATATCTCACTTTGTGGCTGATCAGTCCTTATTAAGTCAGAACAAGACGTTCCAGCTGTTTTGTGCATCACCACCACCCTGGAGCCCACAGGGGACAGGGCTCCAGCCCCAGGTTTGACAGGGATGTGGCAACAGGACAAGGGGTAATGGCTTTAAAGTGAAAGAGGGGAGATTCAGGCTAGATATAAGGAAGAAATTTTTTATGATGAGGGTAGTGAGACACTGGCCCAGGTTGCCCAGAGAGGGTAGCTGATGCCCCGTCCCTGGAAAGATTCCAAGTTTCCCATGAAATGGCTAAAGCCTGGCACAGGACAATCAGCCTCGACGCTGCTGGCACTGCTCGTGGCCCTGTCTCTTTGCCGGGTGCTGCGGGAGGAGAGGGCAGAGCTCTGATCACCAGCCGTGTATTTTTTGGAGCACGGCGGAAAGTCATTATTGATGGCTGAGGCAGAAGATGCCTTCGCAGCGACTCGTCAAACCACGGGGGAAATTAAGACGGTTTCCTTTTCCGAGATGAGTTATTGCCTCCACAAACACAGCCAGATTTAAAGCAATTTCCTGTCAAGTATATTCATTATGGCTGGAGGAATCCCTGAAATTTTCCTAGAGCTGTGAAATCCTCCCCTCTCCTCCGTCCACCCGCTCCAGAGAGATGCCGGGTGCAGCCGATGGGGCAGCGACGTACCTGCCGCCGGCCGAAGCCAGGACCCGAAGGGACACGGGATGGAGGTGGCTCACAACACAGGGCAGCCTTTTACTTGCGGCCACTGATCTGGCCTACATTCATAAACGCTTCTCCCCCTTTTTCCTCCTGCCATTTCCCTGCACGATCATGGGCGAGTCGCTCAATCCATCCCTGAGCTCCTTCCCAGCTGTGAAACACAAACGCTGCTGCTCCATCCAGGCAGACAGGGATGCTGCGAGGAGAAAGCCCATGAATACTGCCAGGTAGCTGAGACTCCTGAGGGTCTGAGGGTCACCCAGCACCCCTGGGCTGCCATCAGGAGGGGGACTGAGCCTCGCAGGGCAGCCTGCTTTTCTCTGACAGCTCCAGGGGCAATTCACAGCACTTTTCCAAGAGGTACTTTTCTTCACGTTAATGCTTTACCACGGTAATACCACAGCTCATGGGAGACAAGGACCCTAAGTACTGTACAGACACGTAAGAAATCAGGCTCCTGCCCTTAAGAGCTTGAAATCCAGTAAGAACCATAGAATTGTTTTGGCTGGAAGAGACCTTTAAGGTCATCAAGTCCAAACGACTGGAGGAGCTGCACCTCTGCTCCTCCAGGCCCTGGATGCACAGGGCTCTTGCCTGGTACCAGCAACCCGCAGGCGATGGAGACCTCCAGTTTTTGTGCCATTTGCCTCCCCACCACCGCGGGGGCTAAACCCCTTTGCTGAACCACTCGGGCACCTCTGCACACACGGGTGAGAGAAGCAGGAGCTCGGGCAGGCAGGGCAGGGCAGGGATGAGGCAGCTGGATGGCAGAGGTGACAGCGCTGCCATCATCATCTGCTCTCAGCAAAGTGGAGAAGGGGAAGCTGCTGGGGCTGGGGCAAGATAAGAGATTGTGAGTGAGAGAGATGCATCAGGGGTAAGAGCTAACAGATCCAATTTAAGACCCTGTTCAGCCACCTGTGGAATCATAGAGTAGAGTTAATCCTGTGTCCTGGAGATAGGTGAAGAAATGGATGGGTCATCCGAATCCACCCATGGAGAGCAGTGTTCTCCTTCCCACACCAGTGCCTTGGTCCCACAGAGTCCTCGGATGCCACCGCATTGTGGCCATGCCAGCCCAGGGGACCGCGCTGACTTGCCCCCAGCCCCGTCCCCTCCCCATCGCCCCGCATTACCTGCGCAGGAGCAGTTTGGGGTGGTTCTTGTTTTCCAGGTTCTTCTCGATGAGGTCGGAGAGCAGCTGCTTCAGCACGTCGGTGGCGTACTCCAGCTTGCCCTGCAGCCCTGTCATGATGAGCGAGGCCACGTTGCCACGATCCCGCATGGAGAAGCTGCGCTGCAGCTCCAGCGTTCGGATGAAGGTCAGCAGGAAGACTTTGTTGTTGATCAGCTGAGCAAAGAGCTTCAAGGCCTTCTCCACGCTCTGCTGCCCGTTCCCTTGGACCTGTGGTGGAGGAGAGAACACCCATCAGCCATGGCGTGGGAGGACAAGGGACCAAAGAGCAGCCCTGCAGCACCGTGGGGTCACTCTGCCATCGCTGGCGGGGGGGTGAATGGTTTAACCCTGGGTGCACAAGCATCTCTCAGGGTCTCAGCATCCCTGAACACGGTCTCTGGCCTGTCCTGACCAAGCACCACCCTCTCCGTCCTCCTCCAGCACTTCAGCACGACTTGCCTTAATCATTGCTCCGAGCTGCACTCTCTGCACGCCATAAAGCTGCTGCTTTGAGGCTAACGGCCCCATAAATGACATACAATTTTGCTTGTTCTGCACAAAAAGTGACACTCTTGTAAGTAAATTAAATACTAATTTAGACTATTGCTTTATTATAGGACAAGTGTAAAAAAATTAATTGAGGCTTTCAGCCAGTTGCAGATTCAAGTAATTCATTACAAGTGAAAATGATGAACTACATTAGGCAACTCTGTACCAAACATCTTGGAGACTTATGTATTGGTTTTACTAACGTTACATAATTAAGCAACTGTGTAATTGGCAACACATTTATCACTTCTGCAATTCTGTTTTTCATGAGTAAAACAAATAAAAAGCACTCATATTTGTTTGCTAGAGCTTATTTGGCAATTTAAACAGCGAACATAATGCATGGGACTGGAAAACTCAGGGCATGGGAATGGGCTGGGGGGGGCTGGTTCAAAGCCCACTGAGCTTTACCAACGCCAGGGCAACTGCTCAGTGTTGGTGGCCCACTGGAAAGGAATCGTGTTTGATGTATTAACGCTGAGTAGTGCTTGCCTGGAAAAGCAATGCAGCTGCATGGAGCACAAGCAATCAGCACTTTGTCCTCTTACACCTCGGGTATGGGGACACCTCCCAGTCTGTGTGAAGGCACCAGGACTTCTAGGATTCCCTGGAGCAATACCAGCCTCCCAGAGGGAGCGCTGAGCCTGGTACCTCTGGGCTTCCCAGAGGGAGGATGGCAGCCCCACGCTCCGTGGCAGAGAATGTTTCTTGAAGCACCATCTTTTTTTATTGTCGCCCTCACAGGCGAGCAGGGCCCATCTGCAAGGGGATCTCTGAATTTCACTGAATTTTTAGAGTTGGAAGGGACCATAAAGATCATCTATTCCAACTCCCCTGCCGAAGCAGGATTGCCCAGAGCATGTCAGAGCGTGTTACTCAGGACTGCATCCAGGCGGGTCTTGAAAATCTCCCAAGATCTGATGGACCTTTTCACGTTACCAGTTTTTTAAATCCTCAGTGAGAATCTTATTTATATATTTACATAAACTGGTGGAAAAACCAGGGAGATGGAAGGGTTTGCTGGCGGCCGAGGGGGAGGCCAGCCATGCCTAGGCACGGCGCTTGCCCTCCCGTGGACACGCCATGGAACAGCAGCGGGATCTCCGGGAGGGATGCTCCGAGAGGGATGCTCCCAGGCAGGATGCTCCCGGGCACCCAGCCTGCCCCTGCATGGTAAAGTGATTAAGGAGGACTTTAAAAGTCCCTATAACTTACCTGGCATGCTTTGCTGCTGGCCTATAGCAATATAAAACTCCATAAAATAAACCTACAGCAACACCGGGGAGAAGAAACCAAAAGGAAGGAAGCAATGTGCGTTAGAGATAAAACACCAGCTTCTTAGCTAAAATGAGCTGGGGGCTCATCCTGATAACCCCAGTGCCTCTAATAAGATTTGGTGTGGAAGGCGTAAAGGCGCTTCAGGGTTTCACGCTGGCTTCCCCGAGGGCTCAGAGAAACTCGAGGGCCGGAGCACAGCCTGTTCCTCACCTCCAGCTCCCGCAGGACGGGATGGTCCTCGATGCCAGGGAAAAGGACCCTCATGGCATACGTCCGATAGTCAAGGTAGGGGATCCCGGAGCGGTCCAGGTCGCTGGTTAATTCATTGATGTCTGTCTGCAGCTCTGCAAAAGCTATTTGGGGAGAAGAGAATAAGACGGAGGAACAGAGGTGAGGTGTGGGAGCTGAGGGTGCGGGCAGGGGCTCGGGGAGGGCTGGCTCCCTGCTCTCCTCGGGGGCTCGGCAGCAACCGTAACGGGGCCAGCTCAGGAATCTGATTCGGAGGAGACCTTGGTGTGTGGCTCAGACAGACCCTGACCCTCGGAGACTCCGTCTCAGCAGCCGAGAGCGGGACAGCACTCACTGCACAGAGCAGAAGCCGAGAACAAAAGATGCTTATTAATTTGTATGCAGCTCACACCTCTGTATACACACCTAAAACACCTTTAAAGGCTGCAGAGAAATAAGGATCTATTTTCATAACTTGGTACCTCCCACATTTTCCTTTCTTCTTCTTGTTCTCCTCCTCTATCAACAGTTGCCAAAATAATCAAATCTGATATAGATCAAATCTGAGTAGAAACTGCCTGCTGCAGGGATCAGCAAGGAGTTTATTCTTCCTCTCGTAACATAACATCACCGTGTTATACAGCTGCATGTGTGTCCTTGGGTTAATTCCCAAAGTAGGAAATGCTGGCCTCGGAAGGTCTCTGTACCCCAGCGAGGCTGTGCCCACACCGAAGCTGTGGTCTCTCCTGAATAGATCTCATTTTTTGTCCTGTGCTTTCAAGGCTATATCCTTTTAACATCAGCTGAACAAATCCAGTGCAACTCTCTCTGTATACAGAGGTCACACTATGAAATTTGCAGCTTTCTATTTATTTGTCTTTGATTGACTAACCTCCCTCCCAGCTGGAAGGACGTACAAAACAACAGCAGCACCGCTCCCCAGAACGCTTTCCCTCTCAACCCGCCAGCTACAGAAATGACTGCCCACCTCCACCTTGGCTCCCCCGTGGAGCAGCCAGGCTCGGCCACCTCCTTGCAAGTGCCAAGGTCTGTGTGTGTTGAAATGTGCCAGCAGCAGGTCTGGCTGGTCCGAATAAGATTTCCCATAAGCAAATACCTGAGGAGCTTCTTCCTCTCCCTCAGACCTGCTCCTGCCACCCTGGGATCACATCTCACAGACTGGAGCGGGGACTGGACCAGTTTTCCAGCCCTACCACCTTCCATCTGGGATGCAGGCTGTTTCTCAGGGGTCTGAGCCTCCTCTGCTCCTGATCTCACTCTGCGCCTTTTTAAAAGCTCTTTACTAAAAGGCCATTAGACAAGGGGGCATATTGTGCTGGGCACCCCGGGGCTCACTCCGTCCTCGCAGTGCGATCCAGGCACGTTGCTTAAGCAGGATCAAGCTCTAATCCTATTCTCTGCACATCAGGCAGCAGAGCCGTGGCTGCCACCAACGTGGTGAGTAGGAGTGCAGACCTCATGGGGACACCCACCCTGCTCCTCGATGGAAAACCGTGGGGATTGGGGTGCTCCGGTGGGGAAAAGGCAGATCGTGGGGTGACAGCACACAGAGAGTGCCCGGTCCCAGGCAGTACTGACCCTCCTTGCACTCCAGGGCCACCCGGGACTCCAGGTTGTCCATCTGCATCTGCAGCCTCTTGAGGGTCAGGTCGTTCTCTCTCGACTTGCGCTTGTAGGCGATGAGGACAATGATGACGATGATGAGGAGCAGGCTGCCTCCGGCCGCGATGCTGACGATGGCCGGCAGGGTCAGGAGGCTGTCCGAGATGATGCTCACCGAACCAGGGGAGAAGATGATACCACCAACACGTACCTACAAAGCACAACGGGGGTAACCAGTGACTTCGGTGTCAACCCATCCCAAAGCCCTGTCCTTGCCGACCAGGCCACGGACTCCTCAGGCTGTACAGACCCCCAGGGAAGCACTGAACCGCCTGTTTCAGCCAAGACTACAGCAGCTCCGATGCCTTCAGACACCGAGGGTGCAGCTTATGTGAACACAGGGAGGCTTCAAGTCATGATAAATGTGCCAGCCCTTCACTATCTGAGCTTTGTTCTTATTATCTGATGGCTCCATTTGACTTTCATTTTAGAAGCTTTCAACTCCCTTTTGTAAAACGTGGACATTAGCAACCCAGTGATAATTTCACTGACAAGAAGCCAGAGCAACTGGGAAGAGAGAACAGCGAAGGGAAGAGAAAGCCCCATGTGGAAGCCACAGGGAGACCACGCTGGAGGTTAATGCTGGGACGGGTTTCTCCTGGCTGTGCCCTGGCCACAGATGCAAGCAGCTCTCAGCCAGGCTGCACTTCTGCGAATCACACTGTGATAATCTGAATATGCTTTGGATGCTGATCTTAAAGGGAAATAAATCACAATTACAATCTCATTTGGGCTGTACTCGAGCACTTCTGCAGCTGTGTGCTTGCTCTGCGAGCGGATCAGAGGAAGCAGCAATGCCCAAAAATCAGAGGAAGACACTGACTGTTGTCCTGGACAAGGCCATTGATCCAACCAGTGTCCAGATGTCCCCGGCTGCTTCTGCTTCAGGAAAAGGCAAAACCTCTCCATCCCCTTAGCAGATCAGGTCTGGCTACAAGGACTGATAAAATCCCTTCCCATGCTCCAGGAGGGAGAACAGCCCACTGAAAATGGTCTCACCTACTCAGGGAAGAGCAAGCAGCAGCACAGAAGGGATGGTACCCGGGGCTGAAGGCACTGCCAGAAAGACCTGTTCTTTCCAGAAGGCTCTGATAGTAGGTGGTGAGTCTCAGGGAGGGAATTAGAGGTTTCTCCATGCTAATCCACATCAATATTTTAAGCTTCCAATTAGACTGCCATAAAGATCTAAAATCCTACCGATCCTCCGACAAGAAATTGCACTCAGTGTCTGAGTGAGTCAGGGCGATGGAGGAGGAGGAGAAAGGCTGGGAGGGAGGGAGGGAGGGATGCTGAGTGGAGTGTTTGGTCCCTCACCATCACTTTGTGCTGGCCGGTGAGATTTGGGGGCTCGCACAGCAGCTGGGTCTCGGAGACGGTGACGGCGCAGGGTGTTTCTCCGATCAGCACGGTGTAGTTGAGCTTTGCTCCTCCGGGAGCGGGTGGGCACAGGTTTCTGCCCTGGGGACGAGGGGACAGAAGACTGTATAAAGATGCAGAGCATTTCTCCAGTTTTCATCTCATTCCCAGCTTGTGCAAACAACAGGATTGCATCTAGCGTACCCTCTTCTCCAAAGGGATTACAAAATTCCTCTCTCTGGGATTTTTTTTCTGCTTCCCACGAGCTAAGGGTCTCCTTACCTTCAGGATGATGGGTGACCCCGGCTTCTGCTCCAGCACGCCGGTGGGGCTCAGGAGTTCGAACGTGGGGTTGGGGTAGTAGATGAACTTGGTGTCGTTGTAGACCAGCAGGGACTGCACGTTGTTAAAGATGAACCCGAACTCGTCCGGCCGCTCGACGGCGTCCAGGCCGGGCCGGTACTCGGGGGTGAGGGGGGGGGCCAGGCAGGCCAGCGCCGTGGCGTTCACCACCTTGCAGACCTGCGGGGAAGGCGATGCTTGGGAAGACGGCAGGGAAAAACCTTACCCCGACCTGCACAATCATCTTCTAATTCCTTAAATACTCCCTGAAAAGTCCAGCGGATTCAAATTTAGCTGGAAATATTTAATTACAGCCATGGTTTGGGGGGATTTGCTTCCCCTCCGGCCAGTGCAAAAGCACAGGAGCAGGGACGGAGAGCAAGCTTCAAAATGAGCAGTGTTTTAAAGGCACCAGAGGCTCACAGAGCAAATCTTTTAGCCCTTTTTCTTTCTTTTTTCTTTTCTTTCCAGTTGCATCCTCTTTGGCAATGCCGGCTTTGAAGCAGAGCCATAGCGAATACCTGGTCCCTGCTACAAATGGGCGATTAGAGGCAATTCCCTATTCCAGGAACAACCACCTGAGACTCAGGACTGGAGGTAACATGAAGGTCATCTCCCGCCAGGCTGAGGACACCCCCAGCTCCCCCAGCCCTGGAAGCAGGGAGCTGGCTGATTTATGAGACTTTTGCCTTATAAAGCAGCAAGAGCCCAACCGTTTGCCCTCCCTCCATATGGGGAAGATTTAATTTCACTCAATTTCGTGTCTTCAAAATTATTTTTGTTGCACTGTGACTGCAACTGCTAACAACAAAATTAGATGTCTTTTTAAAAAGAGCTCAGAAGAAAAAGGTCTTCAGAGGGGAAGGGAGAACAGGAATAGGAAAAGACTGCTAAGTGGTTTGCCCTTTCCAAGATGATACAGATTCAGTCAGAAAGATCACTGCATAGAAACAATATTTTTCAGTTTTACTTGGTCAAAATAATTTCTACGGGTCCTGGAGGTACAATTCTTATTTGTAGCACACAAGAACATTGCTTAGTTCCCGTTTAGCTGAGGATTCATTTCAGTTTCTCACTCTTAGAGTGAAAAAATACAGATAGGCGAGGGAGGTGGCATTCCAGATCAACCCCAAATTCTGCTACCAGGTCTTTGCTTCAGGAACGTTGGGGTGATGGGAGGGAGGAGAGGAAGGAGGCATAAAAATAACACCCAGCTTCACCAAAATACCCAGAGCCCCACGCTCAGCATCCTTCGCATGGCGAGGAGGGCGCAGGGAGCAGCATCTGGCCTTACCAGCAACGATCAAGCTGCAAAAACGGCCTGAAAGCTTCTTGTTCAGAAGCGGTTCCCCTCTCTCCTTCCCTCCCCGGGCTGGTACAGGCTTGCCGGGCCCCGAGCTGCGGCAATAGGAGGTTTATTTATAGAGAGGCAGCGAGGGAGAGACTAGTTAAACATAGCAGCCTCGTAGCTGGCAGGTCCCAGTGCTTAGCTCCAGGCTTTTACAGAAAGAGGACTAAAATGGGAAGCGTGGAGCAGCTGGGGATGGGGACAGCTACACTTGGACTTTCCATCACAACGTGCCTGTAGAGCTGAGCGAGGTACCGGGAGGGATGCTGGGGAGAGGAGAGCTCTCAGGGGCTCTGGCTAAAGGGGGAATTTCAGGAGTGAAACAAGGTTATCTGACCCAAGGCAGAATTTGAGGTGATGGAGATGACCTAAAACGCTTCGAAAACTCCTTGGCAGTTACTGTGTTCTCCCATTTGTGTGTTGGCACCCCTCTTCCCAGGGTCCCCAGGGTTTGCTGCCAACAGTATGGGAAAGTCTAGGGAAATACCCCCAGAGAGGCTTTTGCTGCGGCAAGTCAGATTGGATATTAGGAAAAATTTTTACACTGAAAGGGTTATTAAGCCTTGGAATGGGCTGCCCAGGGAAGCGGTTGAGGCACCACCCCTGGAGGTATTTAAAAGACGGGTTGATATGGTGCTTAGAGACATGGGTTAGTGATGGTTTTTATCGGAGTTAGGTTGATGGTTGGACTAGATCATCTTAAAGGTTCCTTCCAACCTGGACAATTCTATGATTCTATGATTCTAAGTCTGACCACGCAGGGAACACTGGTACCAGTAACCCTACGTGTGCATCCAAGCGGGATGCACCGGTGGCCGGCGGCACCGTGCTGGCAGCAGCTACTTACGTTGACAAACTCCTTGCCGTTGTACTTGACGCGGATCCTCGGCTCCTGGATGACGTCCAGGTTGGAGCCGGTGACGGTCAGAGGCGTGTGTCCGCTGCGGAGAACGAGGAGACACCGATTAACGCCTCGGGGCAGGAGGGGCTGGGGCTGTGCAGAGAGACTCTGCTTGGCAATAAGGATGCCTGTTGATCTCAGAAAGATGTTTTCTGCAGGCACTTCAGGCACCAGGCGACAGAGCGGATCAATCCCCACTCCCCGAGTGGCTGGGGAGCGGTGTCTCACGAGTCAGCCCCATCCTCTGCTCCCTCTCCCACCTCATAGCCTTGCACGGCAGCGGGATGAGAAACGGGACCAAAGAAATCAACTGAGCTGAGACTAAATACGTAAGACAATAAATTAGTCACAGTGTTTAATGATTTACATAGCGATGTTTTTAAGGAACACGAGAAATGGTACGTGCAGTGAAGGAACTGACGTGCGCTCGCATCTGGACTGCAGACACAGCAAGTTGTCACATAGAGCTGGGGAGGGATGAAGAGCACCCGGTGCCATCGGGGCCAGGGAAGACACAACCCCTCGGGCTAAAGCACCCTCATTCTCCTACAGCCAATGCCCCTGGGCAAAGTTTTTCACTCTCGGCTTCCTCTCTCATGTGCTAACTGGAGCAGCACAGCCCGGATTCACCCGAGTCTCCAGCACCTCTGCAGCAGAGCCCCGCTGGCCCCTTTAGACCCCTCCAGGGCCACCATCAAACCCACCCCACCCAAACCACCCGCGATCTTGGATTCGGACTCAAAGCAGACATCTCACAGAGCCTGCTGCGAGACACTTACTTCTTTCAAGGGCAATTTTAAAAAATAATTGGAATTTGAAATGAATAGCTGTGTTACAGTCTTTGTAAGCACAACCATTAAAGTAACACCAGGGGATGAGTATGGACAGGGGTTTTTAGCAGCAGCGACGTCACGGTGATGTGACAGCGCCGGCCGCCCCGTTCCGAGCAGTGAATCTGGGACAAACAGTACATTTTGATTAGCATCAGCTTTTTCTTTTCTTGGTGGTTGCTGGTTTTGTTTTATTCCAGAACTACAAGAAGGAGCCTTTAATGAGCAATTGTGCACTTCTTCAGCAGATGGAAGTGATCTTGGGGCTTTATTTGTGCTCCCAGAATCTCGGTGCAGACTGCTACTGCTGTAATTGCCTCGGTAATCACAACTACTATAGGAACTCTGGACCTGATTTTCAGTAAATGCAAATGCCGCAGACGCCCAGCACTGACAAATCCAGGACGCTGGGTGGGATGTGCATTTCCATATAGACCCATTTTTGCATACGCTGAGAGAGGAGACCCAGACCCGCCGAGCTGGCTGCTCTCCCACCGTGGGAGCCCTGCGTTACCTGGTGATGCTCCACTCGGGCTCGATGTGCTGCACCTTGGGGTCGTCGATGTACTCAAACACCAAGGTCTGCTCCAGCTGAGCCCGGTCCACGCTGACGGAGACGTGGACAGCCCCCAGGCCGTGGGCCGAGGGGGCCGACACGCAGACGATCTCGTTCATGGACCGCCTGGGCGAGAGAGAAGCCGGGCAAGCGTTAATGGGTGGTCATGGTGCGGGGGGGCAGAAAATGACCCTTGGTGCTGGCACAGCTGCAGTGAGGCAGCTCAGACCCCGACACCTGCGAAGGGGATGAGCTCCCGATGGGCAGAAGGGCTTCACTGGCACGGGAGGGAGGGAACGGAGCTCTGCCGGGGAGGGGCCGCTGCCTGCCCACCGAGAGAGAAGCGCAGGCTGCCTGAATTCACTCTTTGTGCCAAACTGCAGCCGCCCGCATCCCTCCGTGAACCCGCTGCCTTCTGTCGGGCGTGTGAAAACAGATGGCTGCTTTTTAAACGGGATGCATAAGCTCCCTCAAAAGCCAAAATTCTTCCCCTCCCCACCCTCACGGCACACACGGGCCCTTGTGAGAGGCATAAAGGAGCCCGGGAAGCCCCCGCCTGGGAAGGGCGATGCCACCGTCACCGCTGCCTTCCAGCTTTGTCTGCCCGTCAGAGCAGGGTGACCTTGGCCCCGGCGCTGCCTGGCCGGACACAACAGACCATCTGCTTCCATCGCAGCCCTGGAGAAGGTTGCGGCGGCAGGATAACGAGGGGCTGTCAAAGCACAAAGGCACCGGTAGGTGGGTGGGTGGGTGGATGGATGGATGGGTGGATGGATGGATGGAGAAGGGCAAAGAGATACAAGCGATGCCACTCCTGCTGCTGGGACAGAGGGAGGAACAGTTCTGTGGTCAGCCTGGACACCATTCCTACAAAAAGTGCTTGGAGTGACATCCCTGGAAGGCCAGTGCCCTGCACGGTCACCAGCCGGTCGTTCCGCCTGCCCAAACCTGTCCCCAGCTCACCAAAAAAGCCGTGCTGTTTCTGTGGCTCATTTAGCTTTGGGCAGGCAGGTCTTCAGCACCTCGCTAACAGTTCGGCACTTAAATCAAAAACCGGCACTCCTGAACACCCCATCTTCACCATCCTCACCCTCCCCAAGAGGCTGCACAGCTCCTGGGGGTGCCTGGAGGCTGAGTCCAGCCGTGCCCCTGCTCAGCTTCCAGCAAAGCTCCCGTGTCTCCACCTGGGCAAGGGGATGCTGCCCTTTTCGAGCCCTTACACACTCCCTGCCCTCCCCAAGGAGTGTGGGCACATCCCTCGGCACCGGGCACCTCAGGAGGAACGGAACAGAAGGTACCATGATGTTCCCAGCTCACACCTCGGCTCTCCCACCCACCAACAACCGAGGGAACCAAAACAACCTAAAATACCTGACACAAACTGGACCTGACTGCTTCTATTGATGCAATTACACGTCTACCCTTTCGCCCTCCCCTCCTCCTCCCTCCCTCATTTAATTCTCACTCTCCACCTAGGTTTAATTTAACCACGAAGGCATCCTTGTGCGAGGAGTGTGTTTCTCCACCCTCCTTGCTGATTCTCCGAGTGTTGCTGTGCGTGCCTGTGCAGCCGAAGGGCTGCCTGCCTGCCTGCCTGCCTGCTGCCTGCTGCCTGCCCGCTGCCTGCTCTGCCCCCCCAGACCCCACCGCGCCTGCTTAGCTCTGGCGTGAGATGCAGAGTGACGCATCGCTGCTGGCAGAGCTGCTCCCAGCTCCCTGTGATCAGTTAATTAGCTTTCTGTGCTATTATTATGTCGTCATGGTGAATCTACCCACTCCTCCGATCAGAGAGGGGAGAATGGGGGAAGCTGTAATTAGAGTGAATCTCATTAGAAACTGCTTCATCTAATCAGGCTCCCCCACACCCTCGAGTACAATTGAAGTTCATTGCCTCAAAACAGTCCAAGCAAAACAAAGTGCACAGCGAGACCCCGCGTGAAGGATGGTGCCATTCATACACTGCCGATCGCTTTGTTTAAGTTTCTGCTCGCCTGCTGTAATTAGAACATAGAGAGAATTCAAAACTCTCCCAGGTTTGGCAGGTCAGGATCTGCGGGTTGCCTGAATATAATCATATATTTAAGGGATTACGTTTCTGCTCCCAGGCCAGCTTGGCGGCTGCTTCTGCCGGTGGTAACGCTGATACCCGTATGGATCCGCGGAGGCAATTTGGCATCTCTGCTTCGGATATGGGAAGAAATGTTGATGGATCAGTCCAGTGCTTGGCGCTTGCAGAGTTCAGCTGCACTTGGAGACCTCGGCATGTCCAGACCTCCCGAAACACCGTTCTAGGATGAGCTTAGAACAAGCACCACTGATATCCCAATGTCCCACCTCTGAATGCCCACAGCTCCTCCACCGGAGAACCTCTCGGTCTTCCCGATGAGAAATTCACCTCCAGGGGTCTTTACTTTCCCAGAAACTTCCTCGGTTCCTCCTGGGAAGCCTGGGCGAGGATGTAAGAGGCAGAACCCCCCTGCTCATCACCCTGTTCCCGCACAAGCTGTGCCCACGCTGTGAAACGCTGCTGCCAGCTGCGCCGGGGCGCCCGTGGAGGGACGCGTACGGGGTGCACACAGATGTACACCGCGTGTATCTTTTTTTAACTAAGCCCCAAGAAAAACCCATTAAACCCTGCAAATGTCAACTCGGTGTTTACACTGCTGGGTAAAAAGCAAATTTGCCAGAGCAATCCCGGAGGAGATGGATGGCTGCGCGAGTTTTCCCAGCAGAAGGTGCGTGCAGACCCTTGCCCTGCCACGCGGAAGCCCACCCCTCGCTCCCACCATCTCCAGGAGGTTGAGGCACCTGCAGCAGCGGCTGCGATAACAGCAACGCAACTTGTTGGCTTGTGAAAAGAGAAACTAGATGTTTCTTACAAACCTTACATTTTCTTCCCATCAGCCGGGCTGGGGGCAGGGACCGATGGCTACTATAAACATTTTACAACCGCAGTGACGCCTGCCTGAGATTTTTGGACCAGTTAACATTGTAATGGCATTAAAATGAAATAATGGCCAGCACTAACACCGACGCAATCCCTCCCTTGCCAAGCATGGCTCAGTCACAGTCAGAGAGAAGATGGTTTCATGTAATAAAAGAGGGAACGGGTGTTTTCAGGGGTTCCCAGATGAATTTTTGCGGTGGCTGCAGGCTCAGCTACAGCAGATACACGCTGCTGCAGCCCCGGTAGCCAGGAGGTGAACGGCAGGAGCCCGCGCTGGCCTGGCTCGGCCCCTTACCCGTAGAATTCGCAGGTCTGGTTTCCCAGGAGCACCGAGACACGGCTGCCGGCTCCCAGGTAGTGCCCGGAGATGGTCACCATCGTCCCTCCCGACTCCGGGCCGCGGCTGGGATTCAGGAAACTCACTGCTGGCGTCTGGGGAGAGAAAAAGACAAACTCAGGGCTCCCGTCTGCTGCCAGCGATGAGCCACCAGCGACAGTATTGTGAAGGCAGAGCCTGCTTCCCATTGCAGATGGAAATACATCCTTGGTGGGCAAACTTAGATCCCACTCGACATTTTATCGGCGATATTATTGCAGCAGTGCCACTTTTTATCCTGCCTTGCGCCATGATAGCTATTTATTCCCCTTAATAGAATTTGCAGAAAGCAGGTACCTTTTTATTTGTTTTCAATCAGTGGATATTACCAAATTGTTTTCCTAATGCTTTCACATTACCCTCTTTATGGCTCTCATCTGCGGCGGCTGGCAGCCGCCCAGCTCCGCTCCCCTGGTACCACCTGCCTGGCAGCTCGGAGAGTTTGTCCTGTTTTCTCTCCTGTTTTCACAAGGCAACATGTGTTTTCTGGGTGCCGCAGCATTTGCCAAAGCAGCTTAGACCGAAAGCCTGTTTGACCCTGACTCCTGAATAGACCGGAGAAAAACACACCGTCCACCCCGCTATGGGTAATTATGGAATAATATCACTGGAGGGAGAGATTCGTCCTTCAACTGCTCAAGGTCAGCTCACAGCTCTTATCCTAGCTGGGGTCAGGAGTTGGACTCGATGATCCTCACGGGTCCCTTCCAGCTCAGGATATTCTGTGATTATCCCAGTTAATAGCAATACTAGACAATATGGATGGTAATAGCAATATTTACCCAAGGCGGGCTTGGGAGCATTTCATAGGACCAAGAGGAGTGATTCCAAAATGCAAAAAACCTCCAAAGGACGTTCAATGTAGACGCACACTGGGAAGCACAGCCCGAGAGCCACACGTATACTGGGAAGCACAGCTCTCCTCTGCATTCCAAGGGAGTTCTCAGCACCTCCTGACACTTTTGGTGTGAGCATCACCTTGTCTAAACGCTGCAAGCCTTGGAAATTCAAAGCATTGCCCAAAACTAAAAACTCAGGCTGCAACCCCGAGCACTCATTCTTGTACACAAGGAAAAGACAGGAGAGCTGAGGGCTCACCCTAGAGACTGGCAAAAACTCCCAAGGCTGGGGCGAGGCCAGTGTCGGACGAGGGCCTGAAAGCTGAATAAGAATTTTCCATCTTCAACCCATGATTTGGCGATAATTATGACAGATTTACAGACCCAATGTAGCTCCAAGGTTCCACCTCCCCAGATAAAACGGGTGTAATTAAGGTGACAGCATCGCTCCAGTGCGGTGTCAGGCACCAGATGAGCTCACCAAGGCATGAACCCTCTCAGGGTCAGAACAGAGCTCTGCTTTAAGGTACCAATCAATTTTACTACTGACTTTAATGGCATAAACCAGCCGTAATGGAATTTGTGGCGGCGCTAAAGAGAAAAATAGAGGCCAGCTAACAAAAGGAAATGATGTGCTAGAAGTTTGAGGTGCCTGAGAAAAAGCAGCGATATAATCAGGGTAAGGTGCTGGAAATCAGGAGCAACAATACAAAGGATGCTAATGCTCGGCAGACGCTCACCGGGTTGCTGCAAGGTACTGCTCCAAGATTCATCTCCGCAATTACCTTCCACCTGCTCCTGGTTATTATTTAACACAAAAGCAAGAGAACATCCTCCTTGTGGAGCACGGGAACTCGCCTTTCAACAACGGCAAACCTGGGGACTACGCTGGCAGTGCCCTGTGACGACCAGGGGGGTTTCTGGCATATTTGAGCAAAATGTGGTGATATTTTGCACCCCTGGTATGTTGTTGAATAACTGAAATCCCAGGGGATGGTGTCGCTTCCAACGGCGATAGGGTGGCAGGGGCCAGCCTGATTTATCTCTCAATTAGTTTACAAATTGTGGACAATTGGTAAGTGCTGGCGTTTCCCTGCATACAGATTCCACTGAGCACAAAATCAATGTGGGTGGATGAAGTGCCCTGTTTAGGCAAAACTGGAGATATGAGAAACCCCAGCTCTGGCTTTTCAGTTTATGAATCAAAAGGCTGCTAATTAAACAGGAGAAAGAAACGACCCGCTCAGCCGATGGAAGCCCACCAACACCAAGCCAAAGGCAGAGAAAGCCCACACTGAGCCAGCCTCCTTGGATGGGAAAAAAAAATAATTCCTGAATATTTAGATGCAGAATTACCTTTCCATCCCAAAGGGCATCAGGGTGAAAAAATTAAATCTATATACACAGAAACTAACTCAGATATTTTTAGGTTTCACAGGGAGTGATTACACCTAAGTTTCGAGCAGGACGGCAGGACCTGAGCTGCAGAAGGATGGACTCCGGGGTCACTCTCCTGGTGTGGGTTTCTGTGTTGATGCCAAAAGGTCTGTTGGCACCTGTATTTGTACACACGTAGGCACAGAAACACCTTCAAAAACAAGAAGCAGAGCCCTGGCTTCAGCCCCATTCACTAAGGACCAAAGTAACAACGTGCAGTACAAACAGAGGGAAATTCTGAGTGTGATTCCAGCTCCTTGATGATTCCTCGGGCACAGAAAGTCCTCGGGTACGGAACAAAGTTCCACTTTGCATAACGCTCCTGCTGGGATCACAACGACGGGCTTTGCAAGGAGTAGCCGAGCCCAGCATTTCAGGAGGGTATCACTATTTTGGAGGTGCAAAGCTGAAACCAAACGCTGCGGGAACCCTGGGTTTAGGTTCCCACGTAAATCTTGTTTATTCTGTAACCTGTGCCAGCTCTGGATCCTGAAAACTGGGCTCGTTGACTTGGCTACCAAGGAATTGTGCAGTGTCATGGGGGAAGCATTAGAAAAAGATGGCAATTTTGGGATTGTTGAGCCCCATCCATGTGACGCGCGCACTGGTCGAGCATGGACATTCCCGTGGGGGACGCGCGCTGTCCCCGTCACCCCCCCGCCCCCAGCAGGACACTCACCACGAACACGTACTGCTGCGTGGACTTGGCCATGAACTCGGGCTTGCACTCTCCGATGCACAGGAGCACTGGGCCGGAGCTGATCCCGGGAAGCGCCTGCCCCATTTCACAGACGATCCTGGAAGCAGAAATGCCGCAGTGAGGCTTTGGCAGGAGGTGCCAGCCGTGCCCTCTGCAGCTCCACACAGGGCTGGCTGCCTTCTTTCTTCCTCCCTGCCCCCCCCCCACCTTTTAACTTTGATATCTGCCTCTTTAGAAGAAGTTAATTACTGAGTCTATTTTTACCCCATGTAGTAATTTAAAGAAAAAAAAATCAAAATTAGACATAATTATTACAAGCTGTAAACTCCAGAGCAAAGCAGAGCACTAATGGCAATATATTAGCCAGTAGCAAAGTGAGTGCGAAGTCCTTAGAGTAACAGATGAGTTCATTAAGGGAACAGCTCACACTGCAGTCTCCCAGTTAATCAAAAATGGAGAAACCTGCTTGGGGATGATAGAGACAGCCGGGGAGAGCAGCCTTTGCAGGGGAGACAGGGCTGGCTAACACAGAACATGCTGATGCTGGTAAAAAGGAGCTGGTGGCACCGAAAGCCACTGATTTCACACTCCTCGCGTGTCCCAGCCCAGTGGCACATCCCGAGGCAGGGAAAGCCGTAAGGATGGGGAGAGCTGCCGGGGTTATTCACAGTGCACCAGGATGGAAGATGAGGAAACCCTCAATCCAAAAACGCCAGGGCACTGGGAATGCCTAATGCCCGCTGGAGAAGAGACCAAGGAAACGCCATGCCAGCAGGTTCGAGAGAGGGTCCCAAAGGTACAGGGCTGGCAGGGCTCTCCCGCTGTACCCAAAGGGGATGGATGCTGCTCGCTCCCACGGCTGGAAAGACCAATTCCAGAGCATCCTGGAAACCTCAGGACAGGAGTAACCTGCCTTGGGGCAGGAGGATGCAGTAACGCGGGTGACGAGGCACTGGTTGGTGTCTGGCCCCGAGACTGAGACAAGAGGAAGAGCCAAAGCATCCTTCCCCGGTGAGGCTGAAGGTGCTTCTGCAGAGCAGCAGGGGAAACGCTGGCTCTTCTGCCGGTCACGTGCAAATGCATGAAACGCTCCAATTTGTGAAGGCAGCGTTTCGGCTGCCTTCAGCGGCTTTAAATTCACTACAAATAAAATAAAATAAAAAAGACTAAAGGAAAAAAGAACCTACAGACGGCAAGCACAGGTGATGCCAGGAGGCCTAATGAAATACACACACGCTAGTAAAGAGCTCTAATGTGCAAGTCCTTACTACTGCACATCAAAACGGGTTGCCCAGAGAGACGCTGCCTTTGGAGAACAAACCGAAGCATCTCAGCTGTGTGCCTTCATCTGCCACGTGCTCCTCTCTCCGCCTTTAACCAGGCATCGCCCGCGCTCCTCTCTCTGCTGCTCCATTCCCTCTCCTCCTGCGAGCCGGGCAGGAGGCAGGGTTTCTGCACTGCCGGGCTAGGGCTGCCATCGGGGAGCAGAAATCTCGGCTCCCGCCAGCCCACAGGCCACCAAAGCAAGGTGAAGTGATTCCTGACACCCCACGGGCAGGAGAGGAGAGCAGAGGTTTTCTTCCACAAGCAGCAAGGATACACCAAGTGCTGTATACAGGGGGAAACACCAAATACTCAACTATTTGCCAGTAAATCAGCAGCTGCCGTAGGGTACCAGGCGTGACGGGTCGCAGGACGGGGCACGGGCGACCCTGGCACACCTGAGCCTGATTCCCGATAAAAGCCAAATTCCCAGCAGGTACCTTGTTACAAAATGATGCATTCGGCAGAGCTGTAGGGTGCTGATTGCTGGGCTAAGTGGCCCTTTCACCAACATTAACCTAATTGCTGGCTGATAGATTGTGTGGCTGGAGCATATGGTGAGTCATTACAGTCTTGGAATTCAGTCTGCCCACAGAACCCTTAAGAGGGTCCTTTTATCTGTATTCATCTTTAAAAGGCAGCTCTCATGCAAACGCTTGCTGTTATCTGCCCAGGGTAAATGTTTTAATGATGTTAACAAACTTTGAAAGCTCAAGAGCCCTAATTAGAGTCATGATTACAAAATCAGGGTTTCATACCATCAAAGGAGGATAATTTTATAACCTTCCATCCTTTATTTGAAAAATAAAATAAAACAAAATGCTTCTCAGCAGAACAGCCCAAACGGTAGCGGTGACGGTGCTACGGGTGCAGTGCTTGGAGCCGTTCCTGCAATAACACCGTGTCCAGGGTGCCCTTCGTCCAGCGATGGGAAAATACGTCCTACCTGATACCCTGCGCACAGCCCCGCTGCTCGGGGAGGAGATCGGTGTCACTTCTGTCTTACAGACGGGGAAACAAAGACAAGGAGCGAGCAAAAAACAAACCAACGCCAACATGTGTTAGTGAGAAGTCCTTCCACTACGCTGGGGGTCAGGCTGGGACCCACCAAATGCATCTCACCAGCAGAGGACAACGTTTTTCAGCTGCTGCCAAAGCTGGGGCAGGTCCGTGCTGGTGGGACCACCCATGGGGCCTGGGTTCCTCCACACTCACCGCAGCCACGGCTCTATGAACACAGGACACTGTCCTGGCCCCCAGCGGGTCAGATGAGACAACCCAAGGGGAGACGTCCTGTATTGCTGCTCTCCTGCCCCGCACAAATGACCCCCGATACCCCCACACGGCACCTTGGCTACACCAGAACAACCGCCCCCCGAACCAGCAACGGGAGCATGTGTCACTTTGGGAGGTTTATTCGCCCATCCCCTGTTACATGCCTATTTTCTAATTTTCGGCTGACATTTTTCTTAGTGAAATAAATGAATTGACTCCAGTGGAGGCCCATTCGGATTAAGCGGCTGTCACCGCCTCACCCGCCTAACAAATGGCTGCGTGGAGCCAGCAGCGCCGGCGGAATTTCAAGTGTGACGGGGAGCGGAGGGGGCAGAGAGGCTCAGCCTCAACAGCAAGGTGCTCATCAGAAAAGTTGCTTAGCAAAGCAGGAACCGCAGCACGGAAGGAAACAAAACACTTAATGAAAGCTTAAAGGGCTGTTTAAGCACATCCCATCCTCCCCCCCTCCCCCCCAGAGAGCATCCAAACACCTCATCCCCTTCTGGCGTAGGAATGGCGTGTCCTGCTCCAGGCACCATCCACCTCCCGACCCCTTCCCGTAGGTCTGCAGGGCTGGGAAGGGTGGAGAGATGATGTAGACATGGCACTTCATCAGGGCATGCTCTAGTGCCCGAGATTGTTGGTTTGTGTCTGTTTGTGGGTGGGTGTGGTGTGTCGTGTTTTGTGGTTTTTTGTTGGGTTTTTTGGGGGTTTTTTTTTGTTGTTGTTTTTTTGGTTGTTGATTTGGTTTTTTTTTGTGGTTGGACTTGATGATCTCAAAGGTCCCTTCCAACCATGAAGATTCTGTGATTCTATGATGCCTGGGGTTTGAATGAGTTATTGGCCTCCTGTGTGTTTGCTGGAGGTCAGGGAAGAGGCTTTGGGCAGCCCTGGGGACCGGCAGTGAGGACGGGTGAGGTCCTGGAAGCCACTCACTGTTCTGCAACGACGTAGTGCTCGGGCAGGGGCGTGCACTGCACCCCGGCAACCTGCACCCCGTGGGCGATCTCGGAGAAATCCAGGCCCAGGTTCACGCCGCGGATGGTCACCCTCGTCCCTCCTTCCGGGGGGCCCGACACTGTCAGGATCTAGGGACAAACAAAACACAGGAAAGTTGAGCTGGTGTCCCCACAACACCCCTGCTCCTTCACCCCCACGTTTGGCTTCTCCAGCCCCACACTTTTGCTTTGCAGGCTGCCCAGGGAGGCTGAGCGCTGCCAAACCCAGGCCAGCACCACCATCTCATGAGCCCTCTAGATGTCTTGGAGAAGCCCAAACCCAGGCCAACCCAACACATGGATTTCAGCCCAAGGATGCCGAAAACCCTCTGTGTTGAGCTCCAAGAGGGGACATCAAGGTCCTGCAGATGGCCAAGAGGTGTGGGCAATGCTTCCCCCACAAAACCTTGTGGAAGGATAAGACTGGCTCCTTTTTTATGTGTATAGAAGATGGTAAGTCACCTTCCAGAAGTTGCCTACTGCTTTGGAGAACTTTGTTAACTTCTGCCTTGGCTCTTCTCTGAACGTTAATGTCACATTTTATTAGTAAGTTGGCACCTCAAATGACTTACAAATGCTAAAGAGTGAGGTGTGTGCTTTAAAGCTGGCTGTTTATAGCCTGCCTCAGCCATAATCGTCTCAGCTTCTATAGACTTTCATTAAAGACAATATCCTCTTCAATTAGGAGTATAAATTACAATAATGCATAGTCACAAAATTTGGACCTAAGACTCTCAAACAGTTGTCCTGAATCTGCCACCGGTCTGTTGTTGCTCTTGGGCGAGTTACTAATCTTCTCCGTGCTACAGCTGTTATTAATAAATAAACATAATCCATAATAATGCGATTCAATTAATTTAATGGATAAATCTTGTTTATGCTTGTTTGTTCCACCCTTGTCTTTGGCAAAAGACTTGAGCTCTTCAAAACCTTTCACTTAGCGTTTCTGGATGGATGGCTGCTTTTCCCTCACCTTCTCCAGAGCTCGCTGCTCCCCAGAGCTGGGGGGGCTGGGAAGGCAGCAAAGCACCAGCCCCATCACGAGAGCAGGTCCCAGCAACCTGCTGCACCGTGGGGTGAGTGCGCCCCAAAACAGCCCTGGGGGACCCCCTGCACTCGCCAGTGCCACGGGGCACGTCACCCCTTCCCACCCAATGCAAGCTGCTCACGCCATCAGGACAGCCCTGTCCCCCACCACTCTGGGGCTCCCAGCAACCCCCCTGCATCTCAAATCCCAGCTGAAGCCCTTCTCCTTCTCCCTGGCTTACACCTCGGTGTTTCTCGCTCTGTGCTCCTATTTTAGGTGCTGCTATTGAATTTGGCCCCCTCCGTGCTGGGGTCCAGCCTGCACCATGCACCCAGCAGAGCCAGGAGCTGCCTCATCCATCAAACCACCCCCCTCTTCCTCTGCCTATGTTTAATTTCTGCCTCCCTCTCCCCTCGACCGCAGGGCTGGGGTTTCTGATTTATTCACCATGCGCTGCCTGTTGTGCTGCTGTTCTCTGTAACTCATACAGCACGTCTCGTATCATTTAGCTCCGTGAAGCACTACGTGCCCCTAAAAGACACGGCAAAATCAAGTTGTAGTGCATTACACCCAGTCCTGCACTGGTAACGTTGACATCGCTAGTTGGGAATCACCTGAACTCGGTGGTTCACCTACTTGACAGTTACAACTGTCCTTTGCAGCTCCGGATTACATTAAAACGTGTTTGCCGGAGCGCTTAACACCGCCGGGCGCGTTGTCTCATCACTGTTCATAAAATAAAAAAAAAAAACAAGCCACAGTTTGCCATTTCCCGACCTTACCACAACCGGCGGAGCCAACCGGCCGTGCCGAACAAAGCAGAGCCGAGGCTGTATTTTGAAAATGTCCTGACCTGGAAAATCCCCAATATGGAGCTCCACTCGACCTAGATTTTAGTGGCCGCTAATTGAACAGTTTTGAAGTAACTGTGCCATAAAGCAGCCCCAGGGTTAGAACAGATGCATTCAATTAATTACAGCTGGAGAGATTCAGTCAAAATCGCAGAAAGGAGATAAGTCTTAAAGGTCCCGTTGCAGTGAGGGCTGGTGACCCCCAGCAGCATCCCTGGGTCACCCCGACGCCAGGCAGATGCTTGGCCAAGGCTCCTCCAGCAGAGCCAGACAGCCCGTGGGCAACCTTCACCCCCAGCCTGGCCGTATCGGGGAGCTGCTCTGGCTGCAGGGCTGGCTGCAACGACAGTCCGGATTTCTGGGCTGAGACAGAGAGGTTCAAGAAGAAATATTCCCCAGTTTCAAGAAATACACTTTACTACAGTGGCTTTTCACTCAGGGGTCTGTGGAGGATCAAGAGAACATGGAAAGGGCAGCTAAGGAAAAACAAGACCATTATCAGGAATTGTGCATTTACTGCTGAGGGGTCTGTGCCTCTGCTGGAAGTTTTCTACATTGTTTGCAAAACTGAAGTAGTTTGAAAGTCCCCGAGATCTAGAGTGGGGTGTGGGAGGTAGAGCCTTTGGTTTTGCTGATCCCCCAAATTATTCTGAACAGGTCACCTCTCCCCTCTGCAACAGCCTCACCTCGCAGGAAACAAATACCCAGCGCCCTGCCTCTAACAAAGCCCATTCCTGCCCTCAGGAAAAGGATTTTATGCCAGCACGAAGCGTTGTGTTATTCACAGAAAGGATCCAGCGGAGGGCCACGAAGATGATCCGAGGGCTGGAGCACCTCCCCTGTGAAGACAGGCTGAGAGAGCTGGGGTTGTTCAGCCTGGAGAGGAGAAGGCTCCGGGGAGACCTCACAGCAGCCTCCCAATATCTGAAGGGAGCTACAGGAGAGCCGGAGAGGGACTCTTTGTCAGGAGATGTAGTGACAGGACAAGGGGTAACGGTTTTAAATTGGAAGAGGGGAGATTCAGATTAGATATTAGGAAGAAATTCCTTACTGTCAGGGTGGTGAGACACTGGAACAGGTTGCCCAGGGAAGTTGTGGCTGCCCCATCCCTGGAAGTGTTTAAGGCCAGGCTGGATGGGGCTTTGAGCAACCTGCTCTAGTGGAGGTGTCCCTGCCCAGGGCAGGGGGGTTGGAACTCGATGATCTCTAAGGTCCCTTCCAACCCAAACCATTCTGTGATTCTGTGATCCAAACAGAGTGACAAGGTGGGTGGTGGCAGGACCAAGGTCACCCTCACATCACATACGGGATGCAGAGGCACCACTGTATTTCTGTTGCTGCTGCTTCTCACTCGAAGCCAAGGTGGGGATCCCAGGGATCTCCAAGGATCCCAGGATCTCCAGGGATCCAGGAGCCCCCCCAGGGTGCCAGCACACCTCCCTCCCCAGCCTGCAGGAGACACCGCTGTAACGATGCAGGATGAATGTTCTCAGCCCCACATCTTGCCGGTTGCACGGTTCAGCGTTTCCGACATCAGGTGGGATTTAGCCTCGGGACGAAGCCCGTGCACGAGACGGTGAGAGCTGGGACCGGCCACGGGTCGGACGGGGCTTTTCTCTGGGAGCTGGAGCCAAGCCCTGAGCCTGAGACCACTTGGCATCTGTCAGGGTGCGGGGAGAGCACCATAACCCCTGTCCCCCCCCCCAGATGTCATCCACCTTCCTTCTCTTTGTCTTTTTTTTTTTTTTTCATCCTGCTGTAAGCTGGCTGGATCCCAGCTGATGAGCCCAGCGGGGAGCCAGCACATGAGCATTGTCATCCCGGCATGATCCCTCCTCGTCTCTGCCGTAGCTGATAGCACATTCAGAACCTAATTGTTATCTCAGCGGAGCAACTCCATTATTCAGCCTGACACTGCCCCCCCTTCAGCTGTTTGTTGCACTGATGTTATATTAATGAGCCCTGCAAATAAATGAACAGGAGATCAGAGTGCCGCTTGTTCGCAAGAAAACTGAGTTTTATTTATTTATCGCTAAGACCACAGACCGTGTGGAAGTTTTCTGCTGTTCAAGGGACACTGTTGGTGACAGCTGGGCCTCTCACTCAGGAAAAGAAAAGGACTGCGTATATCCTACTGTTCATTTACTTTTATGACTATTAAAACACAATCTCTTCTTACTAGTTACGCATCCCCCGAAGGCACTGGCGACTGGAAGCAAGGCCCTTGACCTCTGCCTTGACAAAAAGAGTGAACCTGGCCAGATGATGGAAAAGGAGTGGAAAACAGCCCAAATTAAAGGCTCTTTCAGCCTGAGTGATGCAGGCTCAAAGCAAGCCCCGGTAGGAGACCAACTGCTGCTCCCCAGCCGCAATGCCGGTGTGTGCAGGATGGAGAGCAGCTCACCAGCACTCATACGTTTTTCTGGAGGGAAAGGGGGATGAGAGAAGTTAACTTGTGCTGTTGAAAGGTTTGGGTTTAGGAATATCAATCCTGCAGAGCTTTTTCTCAGGCTTCACCATTTTCTATAGACCTGACCGCTCAAGAACTTAGCCAAATTCTGTAAGAGTTTTAGTCCTATACAGTGTCCTTCCCACCCATGAAATAGCCTCTAGTGGCCATGAAAAAAGCCACTAGTTCCCTCTGCTTTCCTCCTTCTTTTTCTACAACAGTGAAACTGCAAGCTTGACTTGCATTAAAAAAAAAAATAATAAAAGCTATGAATTCACAAAAAGGGCAGGAGGGGGAGTTCAAGAAAAAAAACCCGAACACTTCAAGACCTGTGATAATATCACAAGAGCTCACAGAACTGCCAGAGTCGGCGGAAGCCATGGGACAATGCACCTGCCTGAAACCTGGATTTTCTCTCGCTGACCCTCGCTGTAGAATAAGCAATGAAAGCACAGACATTTCCTACTCAATTCTCTCATCTCCAAACCCACTCGGGGCAATTTCCCGACACTCAAAACCTCCCTTGGCGAGGCACCCCGCGCTTCCCGCTTTGAAGGCTGCGACACAGACCTGGTTACGGAGACGAGAAATCTCTACCAGCAAAGCTCTGCTCTGTCCTCCTTGGACAGAGACCAAGAGTATTGCTTTCAAGTTGGACAGTGATAAAATACTCGGTGGCAGCGCCGTGCCTGCAGCCAGCCGCGAGAGCCGGCCTGGCAGCGCTTCCATGCAAGTCACTCGGTGGCTGGAGCAGAGTGGTTTTCCCCTTCTCTGCTTAGCTCAAGGAGGGGTAAATAAATGAATCTAAGACTTCTTCAACGTTACAACTGCCTGAGCTGTTTATGGTGAAGAAAATCTTAGGCAGAGGCCGTTTTGCATCTTGTAGTGTAACCGTGTCCAAGCAGAACAGCACTTGGGTAAGAAAACTTTGGGTTCTGACTACTGGCAGGACAAGGTGAGTATCCAGGCAAGCCTTTAAGGCTCATTTTATCTCTCTGTAAAGATAGCTATGACTTGCCAAACAAACCAACCAGCCTCGGAAAGGACTCTCAACGTTTCTCAGCGCCTTCAGGTCTCTGCACAGCCAGCACCATCTCTGCTGCTCCGCAGCCTCCCCTCTGCACTTTACAAAACACCGCACATGAGAAATACCTGCCCATCAAAGGTACAACCGAGCTCTGCAGAAGGTCTAAGAAAGAAATAACAAAGGCCTGGAAACATCCCCGTGGGATGGATGGAATCTCCTCAGCAACACCCTCCTCCAGCCCTGACACAGCACCGCTGCCGCTTCCACCCCTCCTCCCTAACAGGGAGGCTGGTGCCTTCCTCCCAGGGGGGCTGAGTGTGAGCCAGTTTAGCTAAACTGGTGTAGAAACTAATCTGAGTTAAGAGGGAATGTCCACTGGGGTCCTTATTCAGCTGGCAGAAGTTTGTGTGCTAAGCCCTGCTCCTGCCTTGCCATGAGCATCACTGCAACAGGCTACTTGGGTCCAACACTTTTACACCCATTCCCTCCTCTGCCTTCTGCGGTAGGGACACAGTCAGGGCAAAGGAGGCTTTTTGGGGGAGTTAATTAAGTGAGAAACCAAAATCTTACATCCCCACCTGATATGAGTGTCACTCCTAATAGTAACATTAACAGACCGAGTGCAGTTTTGCTGGTAAAAATGCTCCTGGGAGACATTTTGCATCCCTCAGTGGGCTGAACAGAAACATCAGAAGCATCAACTATAGACTAATTAGCTCCCTCGTTTAATTAGCATTCCTGCAACGGTCCATAGCGGTCACCCCAACGCCGGCCGCATGGCGGGCGAGTGGCAGCTGCGCGGGTGGGCTGCACAGCCCGGCCGTGTGCCGGCGGGTCCGTACATTAATTTCCCAGCAAAGTAACGGAGCGTTTCATTCCCTGTTCTTCAGGGCCGGCTGGACAACAGCGGATGTTCAGAGGAGCAGGATGGCAGGCGCAAACCCACGCTGGAAGGAGTAAGGAGACAGGGGTGAAGGATGAAGGCCCTTACCTCGGTGATGCGGGGGTTGGAGCACTTGACGTTCCTGCTGGACCAGTCGAGCCAGGGCTGGAGGGGGGATGCGCTGCAGTGGGGCCGCAGCGTGCACTTGGCCTCGCCGCTGCACCAGCCGCACTCGAACTTGGGGTGGGCTTTCAGGCAGAGCCCGCAGCTCTCGCGCTGGGCTGCGCACTTGTAGAGGTGCACTGCGGGGACGAGGGGACGGGAGATCAGGAGCAGGCCAGGAATGGAAATATTCCCATGGGCCGCGGCTGCTCTCGGACCCCCAGCAAAGGCACACGATGAGTTCTGACTTAATGAGCCGCGGAGAGGACTCACCCAGTTGGTTCCCAAAGCCAAGGCTGGTGCTTAGCGAGCTCCACCATCAGTGGCGCAGAGCGAGTTCCTCCCACCCCAAGCAGGACCCACCAGGACCAGCCCCAGCAGCCGCTCCCCAGCACCCACCACCGCCCTCCTCCCCGTGCCTCGGAAGCCAACTCGGGCAGCCGTTACCTTTCAGATCCTCCGGGTTGTCAATAACAAAGTTCCCGTTCCACACCACAGCAAAGTCCACGGCTAAGTTGCTTATGTCCATCCCATCATAGAGATACTGCAGCAGATGGAGAGTGAAATGCTTGGGAGGATGTATCAGAGATACTAACAGGAAAACAGTATTTTTATTTTCAAGAAACCATGATTATTCTCTGCTTAAAAACATGTGCTGATGTCTGAACCGCTACACTCCATCTCCAGGGTCCTGCTTTGACTCCCTCCTCCTCACCAGGAAGAGATAATTAAATCAGATCTAGTCCTTGTGAGAGGTAATAGATTAATTATTCCACTCACAGTGGTTGCTCTTGTCACTCAGTCTCTAGCTTATCAATACAGCCCCTCTAGTTAATCATACTGGAAGGACTGCTGCCTTCAGGCTATCTTCTTACACAGTCACCGTGCACCCTGGTGTGACTGGGAGCTTAAAAATCAGGCTGCACAGCTTTGGCTGATGAAATAGGCAACAGCTGAGAAAAAATAGATGGTGCAGAGAGGTCCTTTCCCAGTCTCCGCTTCAGCCTAGGCCAGGACAGCGCTGCCTTGAATTATTCACCTCCTCATGGACATCCTGGGGGCCATGGCAGAGTCACTCTGGATGCTTTGGGTGAATTCCCAGTGTATTCTGAAATTCCCATTATCACAACTAGCCCCAACGAGGCCTCATTCTGAGGGTCTCTTTAAGTCCATCAAGAGCTGCTAAAAAGACTTAAAAAGGTGAGTGAAGGCTGCCATCCTCTTCGGGATGAGGGAACGATGGTTAAACCAGAGCAGACTGCTTTGACTGTGCCCGTGCAATAATTGCACAGTTTTCACTTGGGTTTGGTTGTACTGATTCACTTCGCCTGGGTTTTACTAAGTTGGTGTGAAACTAGATCTTCTGTACGAGTGACAGAGCTTGTGAGTACAGAATTGCCCTTACATTCTCTACCTACCACTTCCTATTAGCCTAACAGGAATAAAAGTGCTTCTCTAGTGTTTATAAATCGCTTTGGATAGGAAAAGTACTATATAATATTAATACATTTATTATCCACCAAGCTGCAAGGCCCAAAGATGGCCAGTGATATATAAATATCCAGTGAAATTTTTAAAAATTCAAAACTTCATTAACAATTTAAGACCATCTGCGCTGAATATTAAAGCAGACCCTGTTCTGCTGCCTAAACCAAACTGCTTGTGCCCTGTTTGCCCGAGGACCTCTTTGGATTCACGGCGAGGAGGGGAAGGACCACACTCCTCCTCACCTGTCCAGCAGCCCAAGCGTGCCACACCAGACCCAAACGTGGCCTCGGAGGGTGGCCTGCATTCGCCATCCATGTTTTGGCATCCCTGAGTACCTGATTTGGGGTGTTCTGGGGTAAAATCCTGCCAGGTCCCTTAGCAGGGCTGAGCCCCATCCTTCAGAGGAGAGACATCCTCCCCTGCCCGCTTCTCCGGCAGCAGCGTTCCGATAATTTCCCCTTCTCCACCACGCTGTGCTCTCTCCCCCGGCAGTTCTCCTTCCCCCCCCCTTCTCTGCACCACGCTGCTTTTCAGCATGACTGTATTCATCCAGCTACCGTGACCTGGAATTCGACAGCTCCCCGATAAGGGGGCTGTGATTCGCCTTATCTCCCCCGCGTGAATTAGCCTGTCTTAACACCTTCCTCGCACTCCCTCCTCCTCTTCCTCCCCTTCCCCTCGCTGACCCCCCGCAGTCAGGCAGGGAACCGCCAGATAAGGGCTCTTCTCCAGGCTGGGATAATGAACCACCTCGCACACCCACGGCGGGTTCCCACCTGGAATTCGGGATGCGTTTAACCCGGGGATTTTTTACTCCCCCCGTGGCTGAGCCCACCCTATTCAGAGTTTACCCCCGTTTTGGGCAGGTTTTGGCCAGTTTCCCATCCCGGTCCCTCACCGAGCTGTTCTGGCACTGGACGCTGGAGCTGTTGAAGCGCAGGGCGGGCACGCGGTGGATCACCCCCTGGATGCTGAGGACACACTCGTACCCGCGCTGGCCAGACTGGGGCTGGGGCAGGTTTCTCGCCTTCAGCGTGATGGGTTTCACCTCTCCCACCGGGATCAGAATCTCCTCTGTGGGGAAGAGCTGGGGACAGTCCTGGGGGGGTAATAAAAGAGAGGGGGAGGTTACAGCGGTGATGGTGCATCCGCGGGTCCGGCCAGGTCTCCGGCGGCAGGGCTGATGTCCCAGCACATCCTCCGCACCCAGGACCAGCCACTTCTTGGTCCACCCACATTGCAGGTTAAGTGCAGAAACAAAGAAACCCCCGTTACAGTCCCCCCACCCCAATTTTCTCACTGCAGAAGAAGGAACACCGCTACTCGGGGAATAAACGGAAGGTTCTATCTGCTCTCACCCCTTCCCATGGCCTCTCGCTGGGGTGCTCCCACTGTCCTGGTTTTCCCTTCACTGGGGGGTGCCCAGGGGGGGTGCCTGCCTCCACCGGGTGGGCAAAGCAGCAGCACTGAACTGCCCTTTCTATCTCTAAAGCAATGCTCTTCCCTGATCTCTGCTCCTGGGAAGCAGAGGACATCCAAGGACTGAAGGATTTGGTTGCAGTCAGCATCCAGAAGAGCAGGGATGGGGTTTTACACCGATGGGATTAAGCACCCTAATCCCGACCCCCCTGGGCCTTCCGAAATTCTGTCTATTCTGCAAAGCTGGCCTCTTCTCCTAGGAACCGTAGCAAAGGGTTTGGCATCTGCAATAAACTCAGAGCCTCCTCCAGCAAACAGCAGCTGTAAAAGCCTTATGGCTTTCAAAAGAGTGTCTGTCCTTGGATCTGAGGAGGAATCTCTCCCAGAGGAGGCAGGACTGAAACAAAATCTAATTAATTTTTGTACAACTGAATCTCGGTGCATATCAGTGGGGCGGATGCTGGGCCGTGACCAGGAGGGCCACACGTCATTTCATGAACAGCAAAAACAACAAAATTGCCACCAAGCGATGGCACCGGCACATCTCCTGCCCCTGGGTCTTCACTGGAGAGACCACTGAGGAGGAGGAGGAGGAAGGCCAGCCCAAAAGATGCCAAACAAGCTCGGATGCCCCTGGGATCTGAGGCACCAGGCCTCTGCCTTCTTCACAGCACCCTTTGGGCTTCAAAACCTTAAATCTCCAACTCTTCTGGACACAGCCCCTTCAGTTACCCCAAGCCTTTTTACATCAGCCTGGAAATGGGAACCCCAGCCCCACAGGGACCCTGCCAGCCCCACAGGGACCCTGCGAGGGTCCTACCCATGGGCAGGAGGAAGGCGATGTCCCAGCCCAGCTCAGTGAGATTCAAGCAAACGGGCAGCGGCTCAGATCAAAGCCTTTCTGCACCTTTGGGATGCAATCGGGAGCTGCTCCAGGAATGTATTTTTCCTAAGTCAAATGCAAATGCAGAAGTACGTGACAGCCAGAGCCTCACAGCACTATCTGTCACCTGCCAGGCCACAGCAAAGGCATTTGGGGAGAGAACCTGAAGAAGCGAGGGATGCTGAGCTCCAGGAGCGGGGAGAGGCTGTTCAGTGGGAATCCGGAGGAAGAGAAGGGAGGGAGGGAGGGAGGGGGCGGCTGAGACAAAACAGCACCAAAGACATTTCACTTCAGGCCTCTCCTGATGAGGAACTGAAGCCTCTTGCATGAGAGAGGAGATTAAACAGGTCCTGCTCCTGTGACACTGGCACCAGTCTGGCTGACAGCCCTCCTGCGGCTCTACCATCCCCTGCGGGAACGGAACAGACACCTCCCCGAGCCCCAAAGGCTTCCCAAACTGACCTAGGGGTGAGTGAAAAGCTGGCATTAAATAAAGAACAATACCTTATCCTCGATGGTAATTCCATAAACAAGTTAAGGCTCAGGAGTTCTCAGCCAGAGGCAGTGAAAAAATGGGTAAGGATAGTTCCTCAGTCCCTGAAAACAGCCTCATTTTTGAGTTTACAAAATGCCATGAAGTGGAAACAGCCCATTAAATTTTCCATTGAAAACCATGTGAAAATATTTCAAACATCTGTGTGATTGCAATAAAGGAGCAAAGAAAAGAGCAAAATGCTGCTGCCTCCAAAACTACATATTCTGAGAGCTAAGCACAGCAATTAAAACATCAAGTGAAGAGAAGCGTGATTTGTTTCCACTTCTGCCACTATCTGGCCAAAATAGCGCAATTGTAAATTAATAGGAAGTTTTAATATTGCAGTAGCTTAAGACTTCACTGGGCGAGATGCCGTATGCCAAATAAAAGGACACTCTCCCTGCAAACATCATTCCACAGACGAGCAGAGCTCCAGTTCCCCACAGACTCGATGTCTAAAGGATACTCTGAGACGAACCACAAAAAAAAGACCTATCGGTGCCTGGTAATTGTATGACATCCCTCCCATAAGATCTCGACATCCTAAACATTATCTCTTCATAACACATTGGGAGACACAGTTTTTCCCCACTTTATATACCGGGAAATGCGACACGCAGAGACAAAGGCTCTGACCATCAGAAGCATTTACATTCTGTTTAGCTCTAATTCGCTTTGATCTAATGGAAGTAGGTACCTAAGCACCTGTAAGTATCGGACACTGAATGATTAATCCCAAGCTAAAGTAGAAGTTTTAGGGAAAAAACGGACTGACGTCTCCCTCCTCTCTGCCAAATCCCAAACTGGCATCCCAAGCCCTTCGCCACCCTGCCCAGCAATTCAAGTAAATCACCGGGATGGCAACGCAAGGAGAGGTGTCCTCATCCCTGCATCCAGGGGGAAAATCCCCCTCTGCCACTAATGACCATTAAGCCCACCGAGCCCCGCTCCCGCTCCCAGCCAGAGTGATGGGATGTTGTTTTGCTACTGGCTCAGGCAAGTTGTAAATGAGAAACAGATGCTCCCCCAGTTTGGAGAAGCCAGTAGCTTAAACTGCTGCCTCATAAACCTTTTTAGTGGCACTTTTCCTTATATATTTTTTATTTTATTTCTAACGGGGACTTTCACGGATTAACAGCCAAGAGTGATTTTAAACTCCAACAGCCAAAAAACGGGCTGCGCTGGGAAGGAAAGAAAAGCCCTTTTCTGCAGTGGAGCAGGTTTACAGGCTGGAAGGGAATTCCTCCGTGAGGCTCAGCTTTGAGGTTCCCACAGACCCTGGTACCACGGATCCAACCCCCAGCTCAGCCTCTGCACTACCACCAGCAAACTCCCGAGAATCCTGGTGTTTTCCATCCAACTGCCAGCTCTCCTGAGCCTTAAGCCCACGTTCCTTCCTCCTTGCTCTGCCCTGCGCTCGGTAACACCTCCTGCTCGAGATCTGGCCGCATTTCAGGTTTTGCATTTAACCTCAAAGTCATGTCGAGGACTGATGGGAGACAAACGGCTCCGCTCCAGAGAGGTCCCCAGCCCCACGGAAAGCCCGTGTTTGGGAGGAAAGGCATCCTGGAGTCGCAGAATCTTTTATCACATTATGATTGAAAACAAAAAATCTCCAGCCACACCACCGGTGGGAGAACCTCAGTGCACAGTCCTGAAAATAATGAATATGTTATGGACCATTATCCTTCCTGGGCACTGCCATTCGTGAGATGACTGTTAAAGAAATCCTTCTTGCTTTAGAGAGATGGGAGAGGACTTCATTTTCAAATGTAAGCTCTCTAGTGCTGAAAATGCTGGTAGCAAAAACTGTTCTGCCATCATTAGAGATGAGTAGGACATAATAGATTTTTTTTTTTCCTTTGGTTTCAGTGGGAGAAAAATGTCACATTGAGATTCTGGTGAAAAAAAAAAAAAAGGCAAGGCAGCCTGCGAGTGCACCCCGCTCGGGGGAACACCGAGAAAGACAGCCCCTCCGCGCTGGCTGACAGCTACAGCGATCACACTAATAAGGGGATATACATTTTGGGATGGAGCGATACATAGGAAGATGCCACGCTACCGAAAGCCCCGGGCGGTGGTGGGGAGCCACGGTGCTGCCGGCAGTTGCTGCTGAATTTATCAGATGAGTGAGTGAAGCCGCAAACGCTGCGGGGGTTTGTGGGGGGCGCGGGGCTCGCTCGGATGATGCAGAACGTGCTGTAGGAGACCCCTCTCCCCCCTGATGGTGCCATTGCCCATCCAGGGCCACGGTTCAGCTTTCAGGTCTTCTTTTTGTGTGTTTTTAAATTTTAATCTTAAATTGCTGCCGCAGCGACGTGCACCCACGTCCCGTGGAGGGTGGGTGAGTGGGCAGGGGTCTCACAGGGGTGCTGCTGCAGGAGCACCGGGGTCCCACGCTGCGCACCCAGAGCTGACAGGCTGATGCCACACGAAAGCTCCCCTGCTTGGTCCGTCCATTCACCACCTCTTCTGCCGGCTCCCGGATCTAAATTCCTTCGTTAGAGATGTATTATCAGCCGTAACAACGCCTCTGCCAACGCTTATTCACTTTATAGGAATTCCCTGATGAACTGGGACACAGTCGGCAGCACCAGTCCCGCTGCTGGGATGGGAGCTGGGTGGCTGTGGGAAAGGTCCCCTCATGGTGGTAAATGAGAGACCGTCCCTGGTTTGCAGGGCTCGGGTCTGGGTGCTCGATTCTGCGCCTTCCCGTGCTAGAGCCAGGAGGAGCTGAGCATCCAGAAAATTCAGAATAAAAGGGAGAATGCAGCCACCGGAATATACAATTTGTTCCATAATCAGTTTATTTTGTTTTTTAATTCATGAGAAGTAAATCCTGCAGTGAGTTAGAAAGGCCATTATTGCCTCCTCTCGCTAAACAAACACACGCTGAATCCTCTCATTATCCTCCTTGACTTCTGTACACCAGAATAAACACAAATCAGAAGATCTGCTGGAGGAAGACAAGACTCCAACGCATGAGTGACACAGACTCTGAGGGAATATTCTGCCTATGAAGTATCATCACACACAATTTACAAAGACAGTTTATGCTTCTCCAACACTTTTTAGCCTCAAAGACTCCAAGGTCTATAAATACCTTAAAGACCCGCGATACACATCTGCCTCTGGAGTAGAACAGAGCACCCATGGTTATTATTTGTGTTTAACAGAGCAGTTTTAGTAGGTCAAATCTTCTTGCTTATTTGGAAAAAATTGCTTAGAAATGGCAGGCGTTTCTTTTGACTATGGGATTTAGCCCAAATGGAAGAAAATATAACGTTTTTGTACTTCTCATCTTAAAAAAAACCCTCCACAAATGTTAACTTGCTACACACATTTTAAAGTTATAAATATAAACGAATCTGGCACATGAATGTAAACCCCTGGCTCACAGTTGTGTTCCCAATGATATAAATTACGGTGCCCATCACTCATGGAAACACATTATTCTTCATTTATGCTACTGGGAAGGAGAGCAGACCTTGCTCCTTAGAAACCAAACACAAAAAGAAAGGCAGCTGGAGCGAGACTGGTCCCACTGGTAAATTCCTGCCCGGTGCCCTTTTGTCCCGAGCTCTGTGCAGGATGCACGTGCTGTGACCCGGGTCTGCCACGTTCATTGATGAAGTTCTGTGATATTTACAGCCATGCAAAAAACCACAGAAGGCTGGAGAGTGTATTTCTCGCCCATAAACAACCCTTTGTGTACCAGAGGTGAGGATGGGAGCAATTCCCTTGAATACGGATAGCTTCCAGGTGGGAACATCTCCCTCCGGAGCACCGTCCCACCACCAGACACCACACGCTGCAGGTTACACACACCGTAAATCCACTGATGAAAAAAAAGTGCTGCCAATAAGCTCAAACCAATCTTCTCAACCTGAGATGAGTTAATCTTGCTGCAAGTGGGCTTTTTGTTACTGTTGGTACTTTTTCAGGCAAACACGTCTCTCCAGAAGTTAGGTGTGACCCAGCAAAGTCATTTGGTGGACTTAGACGTGGCTGTGAGTTATCTCCTACACATCAGAGTTCCCATTCAGGTATTCAGTGGTGGGGAACATAAGGACAGATATGAGGAAGGTTTGATTTTGTTTTATTTCCTTCGAGGCGCATCAAGCAGCACTCCAAGCATCCAAGGGCACAGCCAGGGGCAAAGGTGTGGCTTTAAAAGCAATGAGAATTTAAAGGAGTCGGACCAGAGCCGAAATCTGGCTCTGCACTGAACTCCCAGAATCTGCAACGCTCCATCCCTGATGCAGCATCTCACACATGGAAATGACATTATCTACACACAGTGGACATCAAAGAGGGACGGGATCCCACACTCTGGGAAACTAATAGGATTTATTTGGTTCTAGCTCTCCATTGGGACGGGGTGTAACAATATATTTATGCATCTAATTTCCTCTTCATCTGCATGTTTTATACATTTAGAGAGAGACATCTTAGAGCCTCACACACACAAACCCAGCCACCTGAGACACACTAAAATGGTATCATAGGCCTGATCTGAAGCTTTGTAAAGCGAGACAATCGGTGGCACACACCCACGAGACCTCTTCTTGGAGAAACCCTGCTTTTGGGGGTGCAAGCCACCCACAGACAGATGCCTTCCCCTTGCTCTTTGGACAGCAATGTCTACACAGGCACCTTCTGTGGACAAATGAAGCCTCAGGCTAAGAAAAGGCTGAGAAAACAGAGCTGCTTATCTAATTATTAACTCCCAGAGAACTGGCCACCTGGAAACAGAGGCCTCAAAAGATCAGGATTTATGCCACGTCAGAAACCTCCCACCGGATGGAGGACATCAAGAACAGCCAGCTCCGTCCTGGAAGACATCTCTGCTTTCAAGGCTGTGAAGGTTCTGTATTTATCTACCCACCACTTCGAACCAAAACGCTTCGTACATTTTCACTTCTGCTAACACAACAGCATGATGCGAACCAGAGACCTGATGCTCAAGGGGCACCTCCTCTCAAGCATCACAGAGGCCGGTGGTTGTCACTTACCGATGGTTCCACAGGCCACTCGCCCCGACAAAGCACCAGCCCACCTCCAGGGGCTGTCCTCTGTGTCACCACCTCTACCACCCAGCCCTTAGATGCTAGCAAGCAACTCCTGTTGACAGGGCAGGCAGAGAGACCGAAAAAGCTCGTTCTTTGGCTGTATTTTCACCAAAAGCAGGGCAAAAAGGCAACATTTAGCTCAGTCAATACAGCCAGAAGCTCGCAAGGAGCAAGGGTACAGCTCATGAAGAGTAGGGCTTCCTCTCCCCCATCACCTCGTAAAGTGGCTGAGGCTTCGAGCTCTTTTCCCTTCTCAAGACAGACGACTCCTGGCAGCATCAAAGGGAGCTCGTTACACATCGGATCCCACTGGGACACAAATTCTGATGGGCCAGGAGTAAAAGGGAATATTCAAGATATTTTCTCTTAAATTAAATATAAAGGCAGGAGAAAATTTCCAGCCCCATGTGAACACGTGTGCCAATCTTCTGTAAGGAGAGGCACACGGGACTGAAAGTAGGGCAGCCCGCACCAGCACCACCATTATCACCAGCACCACCAGCATCACCGTTATCACCACGCCAACCCCAGACACAACCCACCCTCTGCTTGGAAGGGAGCGGTGTTGGTGAGCACAAACATTTTGCTCATCCATCAGGCCATGACACAACAAGAACATTGTGATCTGAGTCGTTTCAAGAGAGGGAACTCTTTATGAGGTGTTTATTCCATGTCTGGTGTTAGCCGGGCTGAAATGCCCACAATAAAGGCATTAGGGCTGCGCTGTGTACGCAGGTCGCAATTCGTTTGCCAGAAATAAGAAATCAAGTGAGGTTTTGGTGGGTGGCTTTGCCCGTGTGTTCAGAGCTCTAGAGAAGTCATGATGAACAGTGGAGCATCTGCATCGTTATCACTAGCCCTTATCAAAGGTAACCACCAGGAAGGCGTTAGATATCCCATAACAGCCCCTAGTAAGAAACCACCTCTACAGGATGAAGACGACAGAGGAAGTTCTTTGGAGACGCAACAGTCCTGTGATCCCAGCAGGAACTGGCAGATACCAACTCCTCCGCTCGCTCCCTCTGTGTGATCTCAGGCAAGCCCTGCGCGTTCCCAAGAGAAAAACGGAGATAATGGGATTGTCCTACTTTACCAGAGACTTGTCAAACACTTCTGAGATCATGGGGTTGAAGACCCATAAAACGGAGAACTACAATTGTAAAGCCTGGGAAGACAGCGATGCTTTGAGTGTGAAGAAGAAAATACACCACGTCACTTAAGAGAAGGAAAAGCAAAGGGTTTTGCTTTCTCTTGTTACGTTGAAAGGAAGTTTCTTGACTTTGAACTGGACTGAGAAAGCTTTTGGTTTGTCCCCAGGGTGGACGTTTCTCCTTGGGCATCTGATCCCTCTGCCACACGGAGCAGCTCTCTGAAGCTGCTGCAGGAGCCCCTCTCCTCGTCCCTGGTTGGTGGCAGGGGACAGCCACTGGTGGCAGGGGACAGCCACTGTCCAGCCTTTCACTCTTGCAGATTCCCACCGAGGTTTGAGCACAAGCAGTTCACTGACGTTCCTTGCCTTGTATCCAAGTGCCTCCTGGCAGCGTTTTACCCAGAAAGACCCACGCGTTACATTTCCAGTTTACCGTTGGTGAGCAGGAGCCTGGAAGCTTCAGTCACTTCTTTTTAATGCCTCAATGTTTTACTCCACTGACGGATCTCTCCTGCTTTTCTCTATCTCCATTACTCACCGATAAGGGTTTGTCTTGAGGCTAACCCTACTCTCCTTTCTTTTTCCAATATTTGTGCGTGCCCTCACTGCTGCCTTTCCCACTTGCCAAGACACTCGGGATTTTCAAAGCACCTTTTAAACCTTTTTTTTTTTCCTTCCAGCTTTAGGACCCGCACCCGTTTCAGGTGCTACAAAGCTACGGGTAGGAGCAGTAAGGGTGAAAATTAGGATCCCACCAGCATCGGAGGCTGTGCCTGCTCTGCGCTTGGTGAACCTGAAGCAGGCAGCAGTATGGGAATCAGACAAGAAAATGGGTGCAGAAACCCCAGACCAAGGGGTTAGTGGTAACCTCTGATGAGGAATCTGTGCTAACAAACTCCTTTCCTCCATGGATCTCTCCGCCTTGGGACGTACAGGAGATCTGACAGAGCCGTTAACGGGCTGTGCCTCCTTCCAACTGTTAAAAGCATTTTTGGACTTGAGCCCCCCACCTTTTATTAACTGCTAAGAGAGATGGCTCCTGGTCCATAGAGCTGGAACCTGAATCGATTCTCCCTTCCAAAGTGTGGGGCTGTTCACGTCTGTAATTCCCTTCTTAATCAGTTTACAGCCAGGCTCCTGCCATAAATTTCAGACCTGCCAACACAACCCACCGAGGAGTCCCACCAAGAGCTCTGCACTTGACTTGTTGCTGCCGTCGGGCAAATCCCTGCACGTCTTGGATGTGCTGGGCTGCAGGAAGCTTTGAGACCCCTGAAGGAAGCATCACAGCAATTACAGTTATCACCACGCTGAGCACACCCACGTATCAGAGGTGGGATCAGCTTTGGATTCAGGTCAAGACACATCGTTTTTGCTAAACTGACACTTTCTCGCTACGGTCCTTTAAAGCTGTATCTGCACCTTTCGATGCCAGCCGAGAGACGAGCCCTGACCCACGGAAAGTTGCAAACCTCACAAAAGCATTGGTTATGGTAATTGTGCCATAAAAAAAAAAAACAAAACCCAAAAAAACCCCAACAAAAACCAAAGAAGAAAGAGCTCAGGAGTACTGAAACCCCAGTCCGGTACCTCAGAGACGTTGATCCGTCCCTCCTGGAAGGAGCACGTGGTGGGGTCGTGGGTGCAGAGGTTCCGGTACTTGCACCAGTGGCAGCGGAAAGCGCTGTTCACACAGGACAGGCACCTGTGGGGAGAACGGAGGGGTCAGGGAGGAGGGTATCACCTCGGGAGGGCTGCACAGTAAGGGACAGGCCGAGCCAGAACTCCAGACTCAGCGTCCTTCATTCCTTCATGGGAAAATTATTTCTTTGGAGGGATGTTTTGATCCAACAACAACAACAAAAAAATAGATTTTGGAAAGCACACACTTGAAAGACGGTCAAATAGTGACTATTTCAATAGTGAAATAAAGCACAATACTGCACAGACACCAGGCTTGATTTTTAGTTTCTAGAAAGTGGAAAACAAGGCAAGCCTGGCAAAAACTGGATCAGTTGTTTTACAAGTCAGGAATGCTTCAAGTCAACACTAACACTTCTGCTTGGCCTTGGAGTGCAGAGTTCAGCAAGCGCTTTTGATTCATGTTGGAAGAAATTAACTGTTTATGAAATGTTTCTGAAAGAAGGCAGGCCCTTTTCAGACAGGGGGTGGCCCCAGCTGCCAGCAAACTGCCTGGGTGGCTTTTATTCCACACGAACCGGCTGCCAGCGAGATGCACGGTCCATGACAGATGCTGGTATTTGCAATAACCACCTCCTCCATCTCAGGGGCCAACCCTCCATGCCACGTGGCAGCGTTCTGGTGACCGTCTGCTGGCATAAGTATAAGCTGAATCCCATGGAATTCCATGCATCCCATGGGATTCAGCTCCCTGTGGCATCCTGTGGCTCTGGAGACCGTGGTGCTGCCTGGAGCGGGCAGTGCCAGGGACAGGGATGTGCCAGAGCGAGCCCAGGGTCAGCGCAGAGGGACGAGCATCACCAGGGAAGCAGGAGCAGGGCTTTTGGGAGGAAACTCGGGAAAATGCGGAAAGTGGGTCTCCGGGCAGGACCTCTCTCGCCAGCTGGGCAGAGGTGCCAGGGCGACGCCTCTCACAGGCTGCTGCCAGAAGAATCCGTGTTTTAATAACTCAATTGTATTTTCCTTCTGATGCATTCATAGTGACCTTAATAGCCAAGGAAGCTTACTCTAATCATCCATCTACAAATCTGAGGAATGATATCAAGTGCTGCAAGCTTATTTAATTACTCATTTGTTTGACCCATTTCTGTCTCCACTTTGGTCTGTAGCCCTTCTCCCACCTGGCCTGGCCTCCAGCTTTCCTGTCTGGGGCCACCAGAGCTCTCTGCTTGCCCCGGCACCGCTGGGTCCGAGGGAGGAGACCTCTCTGACCACCCAGGCCAAGGGGTTCAGCATCACCCACTGAACCATGGTTTTCTGGCTGCTGCTTTCAGCCCTGGCTGAGCAGGACAAGGAGCTCCTGGCAAGATCCTGAGCTCTCAGAGGCTTACACCAGGTCATCACCTCTTAGCCTAGTGCCACCTCCCAAGGAGCACGTGCTTCACACACCACAACCACTTCTTGTGCTGCTGCACAGCCAGAAAGGGCCCGGCTGCTCCCCTGCCCTCCCCAGACACCCTGGTGGCTGCAACGAGGAGTCTCGGGATCAATAGGTTTCTCTTCTCCACTGGCTGAGACCTGTACTCCTTCTTCCTTTTTGCTTGATGTGATTCATTCCTGCCAGGCCAGCTCCTGCCCTTGTTGAACCCGCCGATAACGAGTCCGGGATGATGTAAGTGCTGCAGAATTTACCACCGCGTTAGCACTTTATCTCCAACCAGGAGCTGGTAGAAAGGCACAGCCAGATGAGGCCAAGTGACGGGCCAGGGAAGACGCATCGCCTCTCCCGATTCAAACCTCCGCTCCTAAGTGAAAATAGGGCTCCCCGTGATGCCATCCCTCGTGCAAATTCCCAAACAGGAGGATGCAGAGGAACCGCTGGACTGCAAATGCTCGCAGCCGGAGGAGAGGCCGGTGCCCTCAGCCAGACTGAGGGACAAGGACATAAGGACAGAGCTGTGCACGAGGATGCAGGGATCACTGGGGATACGGATCACTGGGAGAGGCAGCACGGGGCGACCGAAGGACTCCCAGGGCTCCTTTCATCCCGGTTCCTCTGCTCTGTGCTATGGCTCAACCCAAAACTTTAAAAAGTTGAATGCATGCCTAGAAAAACTGCTGGCCCGCCAAGCCCATCAGCGCACGCTTCCCAGTGCAGCAGGGAAGGGCTTGGGGCTTGAGGCTTCAAACCCAGTGCAGAAAGGTGGGGATTGACCCTGTGCTGGCACTTCTTGACTCCCACGGGAAGCTCAGCAGCAAATCACGCTCCCAGAGCAGAGCTGGCCACCGGAGATGTCATCCAAGATGCCATCCAGCCCTGTGGGTCAGGCCTGCCTTTTGCTATCCAACTTCTGACAGGTCCTGCCCACGTTTCATTTTGGTGCTTTGGGGTTTGCTGTGTTTCCAGAGAGAAATCCATAAACGTTTCAGGTCTGTAAATGTGTTTTTAAGGCCAGCCAGCTGCGTGCCGCCTTCCCGCGGCAGATGTGCCCGTGTGGGATACGTTTCCAGCAGCACCGAGACCCCCATGGAGCCCCTCCTCGGAGCATCCCACTGCGCCAGCCACACTCCTGGGAAGCTGGATGGGGCTCTCAGGGGGGGTCTGTCCCAAGCCCGGGGGTGGGCAGGCTGCAGGGAGCGTCTGCTCACCCCATCTAAAATACAACACACTCAGAGCCCAGGACTGGAGACCTCCAGGTCAATGCCTGATGCTGTCTGCTCCGGTGGCCATGCCCTCCCCTCTCACCCTGGGGAGCATCCTCGCAGCACCCTGCAGCCTGGAAGGGCTCTGCCTCCTCCAGCTGCCCGTAGCCCACCTCCCCTCTGCCCACAGCCCACCTCCCCAGACCCTCTGCTGTCTTCACCAGCTGCCTGTGAAGATGGATCCGAGTTCACAGTTGCGGGATCACACAGCTTGGGGGCACCAGCAGGTTAAGGTTTTTTTTCAGGCTCCCTCTGTCTGTGTCTGACAAGGCAGAGGAAGCGCCACAGGCACCCAGAGAAGGGCAGGGAAGGCAGGGACCTGTGGGCTCCCCTTCTACCGTAGGTGTCTGCTGGCTGAACCAAGCAGCGTGATAACCCCCCCAAGGCTGGTCCCGGAACCCAGCATCCGTTCCCCAGCCCTTTCTCTTTTCAGCCAGCGCTTGGCTCTGCTCGGAGACGGGGAAGGAGCACTCACAGTTGGTGGGCACTGCAGTTGTAGAACTTGAACTCCGTGCTGACAAACGTCCTCCCCGTCTCCCGCGACTTCAGCTGCAGCACCACGCCGAACCAGTCTGGGGAGGCAAACCAGAGCCCGTCAGTCCCAGCACCAGTAACGGAGGAAGCAACAGCAGACGTGGGGGCACCCACTCCCCGCCTGCCAGCATGCTGAGCCATCTGCTGAAGGTGCAAGTCAGGTTGCTTCCATCTCCCTGCCATCAGGACCCCCCACCACGGTCTGCAGCCGTTCCCCAAGCTGGGGGCTGAGCATCCCCCCGGCCAGACCCTGCCCTCCAGCACCCCAGGGTGCTCCAGTGATGCCTCCAAACCAAATCAGGCTTGATGGCAAAAAGCATTGGAGATACAGGGTCTAACCGCTGCCTTGGGCCACAGTTGAAATGAAGGTGGGATCTCATCCTGTTCCCTAAAGACTCTGTCTCCAGTATAAAACCACTAATTCAGTCTGCTCTGAGAAGCAGCCCACGACTAGAATAGGAGACAATGCTGGAAATGAGGGCATTAGTGAAGCTGTTTAGGAGCCTCAGCACTGGGTTAATTAAGAACAGATTGCTCTTCCAGAGCTGCTGTGGGGAAGTCTACGCTGGCCCTGCGACCACGGTGGCTCCCAGCACCCAGTGTTCACCGAGTCTCAGGCTCCATATAATGCCTTAGAAATACAAAGATATCAGCAGGGAAGCACAGTTGACACCTGGAAGGATGCCAAGGAGAAAACGAGTTTTAAGCAAGTAGCATTTTGGTTATGGGAAGAGAAAATATGACAGCAGTGACATTAATGAAGAAACAACCCAAAGATCAGGACTGAAAAATAGAAACTGCATCCACCTACTCGTGGGTGCCGAGCCAGGCAGAGAGGGGAGGGCTCCTGCTTCCACATCCACCCAGCGTGGCAAGGATGTGAGTCCCTGCCTCACTCATGAGCCACCCCGGGGGGACAGATGGCTCCTGTCCTGTCTTGGGGACCTGTCTGGCAGCACAGGGAGGGTGCAGGGACAGGGTGAGCACACGGTGCTGCCTGCTCCCAGCCTGTCTTTCCCTGTGTGGGCTGCATTTCTTAAGGACAAAGCGTATTTAGCTCCCTGGGTTCAATGGTCTTTGACAGGAGCATGAATTTCTCCAGCAGCAGCCCCAAAGGGTCTGCTCCACCCGGCAGATGCTTCCACTTTCTGGTGGCACAGACGCCGCATCACCCTCCAGAAGCCAGTGACTTACCCTGATCCACAGGTATGGCAGGAACATCTTTCGCTGCTGGCGAAACACACACCACCCGGCTGCCCGAAACCTTCCCTTCCACCTCGGTCAGGTTCCCGAAGAGGCAGGTGACCCCAGCCGCCAGGTCCGGAGCATCGCTCACCAGCAGGCTGAGCTGCAGCAGGGGAGAGGAGGGGGACAAAACCACAGCCAGCGACCTGTTAGCAGGCAGGGCTGCCCGAGTTTCCTCCGTATTTTCAGTACCTGCTGTTCTCCCATTCAATACTGACCCCCTCAAATTACCCGTGCGCCACAGGAGGCAGCCAGCTGCCCTTTCATGGGAAGCGGAGGAGGGAAAAAGAAAGCCAAGGATGCAGGTTTTACCCACACAAAACCTCCTCGCTGAGCCTTTGGGTACTGCAGCTCATGACAGCTTTTTGTCCCCCTGGTTGCCCTACAGAAGCATTGCCACCCTCCGTGCCACCCGTGGCAGCGATGGCAGCACGTTCTTGTGCAGGAGAGCAGCAGCGAGTGCCCCCGTGTCCCCCCGTAGGCACCACAGCTCCAACAACCTGCCCGGCAGAAATGAGGGAGTCCCCACTGACCCCATCACGGATGGGGACTGTCCCCATGGCAAACCAGTGCCTGAAGGGGTGAGTGCCCCCCCCAGCAGCCCCACGCCATTCCGACACGGAGCACTGGCGGGCAGGGGAGGCTTGGGAAGGGGCGGCAGCAGGACCAGCTGCTGCGGGGCGCTGGGGGGCTCAGGGAGCAGCAGCTGGGATGCTTCAGAGAGCCAGGCCTGAGCACAGCTCACAGATGAGCTTTTTGGGAAACAAAGCCTTTCCTTTCAACAGCTAATGAAACCGGACCAAGAGAAATGTGAGCTGAGGCCCAAGGGGAAGGGGGAATTTGGTTCTGCCACCCCCCCCAACCACTTCTTCCCCGGCTCAGATGACCCCTTTCCTCACCAGTCCCTGACTTCATGGGAAAACATTTGTGCTGATGGGCAGGGAGAAAAGCTGGAGAACGGAGTGTTCACTGTGAACCTGAAATACGCTGGAAGTGCCTCTCTCCGACAGTTCCACCCCCCCTGGCTCCCGGGCAGCACCTACCGGGAGGCTGTGCTGGGAGACGGAGATGCTGCTGGGCTGGACGGTGATGCTCATGCACTGGCTGATGCTGCCGGCAAATCGGTAGGGCTCATCGGCTCGCTCGCAGCGGTCCCTCGGGGAGCACCTGCACACACAAAGCACAGATCAGAACCCACTGAGCTCCCGGGGAAGGAGTCAAACAGCGCCGGGGGCGAGCGGAACAGGAGGGCAAAGCCTCAGCCAAGAGAAGGTGGAGTTATTGGCAGGACCGGAGGTGATGCTCTGCACCGGGACCAGGTATTGGGCACAGACTCCAGGTTAGGACCTAAGGGCGCTGAAAAACACTCTGTGATCGGAGGAAAGACAAACCACAAGTATCTCAGGAGCAATTCCCGGTCCCGTCTGCACTGGGACACAATCCAGAGCTGCCAAGTCCCCTGTGCCAGGACGGGCGCTGTGGGTGCGGGGTCACCAGGCACTCTGGCCGCTGCTCAGCCGTGGCCCCCGCAAGCCATAAATCCATGATCTGCACAGAAACTAAACCGTAAAGCAGTAACAGGCAGTAACAAGATGATCCTTCCATTCTAATTAAAACAAAAACACATAGATCATTAATCATCTCCTCCTGGAGCTGAGGAGCGTGGCAGGGCCAGGAATGGGGCTTCCCTCTCCGGCGGCTGCCGGCTGCTGCTTTGCCCGGTTTCATGCCTCGGCCTCCCAGCTCTCTCCCATTCCCGCCATCAGGAATGCAAGCCTCCGAGCATGCCAAAGTGACTAGGACCGCTCCTCGCATCCCGCGTGCTCCAGGATGGCTCGTTATCCCTGTTTTTCTATTGCAGGTGTCCTTGGAGTGGAGTGAAACGAAGTTGCTTCCAGCAGGCAGAGGAGCGCCCGCCGGGAAACCAAGGAAGAATTATCAGTGGTTCAAAGCAGCCACCAGAGACTGCAGCACAGCGCTGGCATCCCTCAGGGATCCTCTATTTTATGTCATTTGGGGAAAAATCTTTTTTTCCCACACCCCTCCCTGGGCGCAGATGACACATTGGCCTTTTGGTGTTAATGGCCTTAACAAGGTACCAGCAAACTTTATCAGATACTTTTCACTCACCGCCGATCTTGGACCCTCTTTCAAACGGTGGCGCAAAGGTCAGAGGATCGAGATGCTGTCACCAGCCCCACATGCCACCAGCAAGTTCCCTTCTGACAGTTACTCCAGTGTAGACGTTACTCGAATTAACAAGGTGCTGCTGTCAAACTGCTTTTCTCCCGGTTCCCCAGGGAACGGTCTCAGCCACACACGGGCACCAGCAGCAGAAACACCTCCTGCCCACGCAGAGGCTGAGTTTGGCCACCACATGGAGCTCTGACCTGCTGACAGGCACCCACCAACACCAGGGCTGGGATGCTGGACTCACATCCCCCCTGGGAGGCCGTTTTTGATGAAGAAAAGCAGATTTTGCACGCTCCCCTTCCAAACCAGCCGTGTGATGCCCAGCAAACGCTCCCACTGTCTTCCTCACCCTCTGGGGGTTTTTCCTTTTTTTTTTTTTTTTTTTTTGAGTATAATGGAGCTAAATATGAGTGCTGCCACAGGAAGAATTATTGAGGTTTAAGTGAATCTGTAAGATAGCTTTAAAGTGAGCTCTTGACTGGAGCCTTTATCTCATTGACTCGCTGGAATGGCTCTTTTTTATCATACTATTTATGGCAACAGCCCTAACAGAGATAAATAGGTCTGTAGACAATAACACACTTGCAGAGAGCAGCATATGGAAGTCCTGCAGGTTTCAAATCCCACTGGGCTGAAGAGACTCTTTAACAATCTCCTTGAGGCCTCCGCGTGCTCCCGGAGAGCACTGGCTGTAGACGAGGAGGAGAAGATCCTTCTCCCACATGGAGAGGACGAAGTTGCACGGGGACAAACCCCTGGCCAGGGGGACACAGGCAGGGACGGGCAGCTTGGCCATCGTGCTATTGCCCCAGGAACCTCAGGTGAGCAGAGGGGTTCCGCAGGATCAACACCTTTCCCTTCCTGATGGTTTTTAGCACCTTCTCAAACGTCCTGTGTCCAGGGTTCCTCAAAGCCCGGGGCAAACCCCAGTCCAATACAGCCTTAAGCCCGACTCAGGCCTCTAAGAGGCAGTAATACCCAATGGGTACACAAGGAAAGCTTTAGGTAATATTGGATAATCAAAGCTTATCCCAGGATAACTCAATCCTTTTACTTTTCCTTCATTATTCCTCTCTGGGTGGCAGCACAGAAGGCAGGACACACTCCCTGATGCCACCTGGATCAGGGCAGCTGTCTGTCCATCTCACATCCCTACCTGTTCAGACATCCAACACGTTGCTTAAAATTCTGATTTTTTTTTTTTTTTTCTGGCTCCCTGATAGCTCAGTGCTGCATTTCCATGCTCTCAGCTCCGGCAATTGCAAACGTGGCTGCCGAGTGCCCAGAGAGGAGCTGCCTTGGGGGCTGCCCTGTCCTGCCCCTCCACAGGGCACAGCTCCTGCCCAGACATTCCCCAACCTGCCTGGGGGGTCTCGGTACCCCCAACCCCGAGGAGCAAAACCCCCCAACAAGCAGTGGGGAGAAACAGCTGGATTTCAATCCCTGGGTGAGGCTCAGGGCTGGTATTTTCCATAGCCACACTCACCCAGGTGGCCAGCCACTCTATTGCTCTTTCAAGGATGAAAACGTCTCCTTTTCCACCCCTCATCCATCCTTTTCCTCAGCCCTTGGAAAGCCCAGCGTAAGCGTCGCACCCTGACCCCCAGCCCTTCCGTCCAGCAGAGGAGCAGCAGGTCCATCTGGCCGGAGGGACATGTAAGAATCAGAACAAAGAATTCAGAACGAGAGGGAATGGCTTCAAGCTCCAGCAGGGTAGGTTTAGACTGGACATTAGGAAAGAATTTTTCACAGAAAGAGTGGTCGGGCATTGGAACAGGCTGCCCAGGGAGGGGCTTGAGTCACCATCCCTGGATGTGTTTAAGAGACGTTTAGATGTGGTGTTGGGGGATATGATATAGGGGAGAACTTTGTAGTGTAGGGTTGATGGTTGGACTCGATGATCCCAAGGGTCTCTTCCAACCTGGACGATTCTATGATTCTATGAATTAGAGGAGAGATGGCAAATTAAATACAAACACTCTGGCACTCGGGGCCTCCAAACAAATGTGGCAGAGGCTTCAGGAACAGCAAGATAAACTCAATTATTTACAGCTTAAGACAAAAGCTAAAAAAAAAAAGATCATTGCTCCAAGCAGGCCAGGAAAGTGCAGATGCTCAAAGGGAGGGTTGAGAAATACCATCAGGGAAGAAACCCTTGTTGGGAAGAGGTTAATGCTGAAATGTCATGGCCAAAAGGGCACGGGAAATGACACTTTTCTCTCCTCTTGACATTGAGGGTTTTCTCTCTGCAAAATGAAGATAACAACCTTTACCTGCTTCCCAGGTGGTTTATGAAGATTCAGTTCATTAGCATTAGGACAGCACTCGGTGATCCCTGCAGAGGAGCTGCTGCAGGGGCCTGGGGGGCAGCTCCAAACACCCTCGCCCACCTCAGGTTGCTCCAAGCCCCCTCCAACCTGGCCTTGAACCCCTCCAGGGATGGGGCAGCCACAACTTCTCTGAGCAACCTGGGCTGGGGTCTCACCACCCTCACAGCAAAGAAGTTCTTCCTATCAAAAGGCTGTGGTGGCTTTTGTCCCAGCTGCTGGCATGGCACAGGGATGGAACAGCACAGGAGTGGAATGGCACAGGGGATGGTTGCCCCAAGGGAAGAGGCAAAGGGGTGGAAATCACCTTCTGACAAAGCTGCTGTGACAGTAAAGAATTTCGGACACAACAGCACATATGGTGGCTTAGCTGTAGGGCTGGACAGGCTCATCTGAAAGGAAAAAAGCTAAAAAATAAGAAAGATGCCCAGGGTGCCTGTGCCCCACGTGTCCGTGCTGCTGGTGGGGGTCGCTCTGCTGCTGCCCCCAGCCCCTGCCTGCGTGGAGCCTGCGGGATGCTCAGGGATGCTCCGGGCCAGCGGCTGCAACGGTTCTCCTGCATCTCCCCAAGCCTGGCAACAACTCCCCGCAAAGCGAGCAAGCTGGGGGGAGCCGCTCTGCGCCCCGAAGCCCACAGGTGCCGAATCCAGGCCGGATCTGCGGCGGAGCCTGTCGCCCCCCGCTCCCTCTCCGGCACCTGCTCCTCGGGCTCGTGGCCAAGCTCCGCCGCGGGTCCCCGCACTCTGCCTCCGCCCCGACTGCCCTGCATTTAACGGGGCTGCTCTGCAAGCTGGCACGCGGCCGCAGGGATTGCTATTCCTCTCCTCCAGGCTCTCCCCTCCTCCTCCGATCCGCCTCTGCCTGGTGGTCCCCCTTCCGCCTTAGGAAGTGATCGTTATTATGGCAGGGGAGAGAAAGGAAGGGCACAGACACCTCCTGAATGCAGAGAGTGTTTCCTGGAGCTCCCCTGAAGAAAAAAAATAACCCACCCCAACCCTTATCCCTTTGTGCCTGGTGATGTGCGTGAGGGGCTGCCAGCTCCCAGCCCTGCTGCCGGCTCTGCCCGTCGGGGACGAGGGGACACACGAGGGGACACACACCCCTGACCTTGCCACGCAGAATTTAAATATCTCTTCCCCATATGTTTAACGGGGCTTGGTGCTCTGCTCTGCTCCGTTCCAGTGCTGTAACCTCTCTGAAAGCACAAGTGCCACTCATATAATCAAGTCTGCTATTGCCTTTAAAAATTCCCTGTTAACTGGGAGGGACTCGCGGCTTGGGCAAGCAGGAGTGTGCAAAACACGAGGCCTTCGTTCCCACAGCTTTAAATTCTCCTTTCCCCTGGTGTCCACAGCACCCTCTCCACGTGATGGGTGACCCACGCTCCTAAAGCAGGAATTTGATTTTCTTTATGTCTCCACAGGAGCTTCCCAATGGCATCTGTGCTGCAATGCAGCGAACATCCAGGGAAGGGAAGAACGGATTTAAGGAACTCCAACCTCATTCGTTTTTGCAAAGATTACAAAAAAAGCTGCTTTTATCATCACCACCAAACGGAACTGGACTTACATGTGGTGGAGGGTGCACCAGCCGCAGTGGGGGTCTCCGGAGCTCAGGCACTCCCCGCAGGTCGTGTACTGCTCGCAGGACTCCACGGGCACCCGGCTCACCTGCGGAGGAAGCAAACACAGGGGCTCAGAGCTCCTCACCCCACGGCAGGGAGAGGAATGAGAGCAGCTCCAGGTCCCGCTTCGCCAGTTTGAAGCGAGTAACACAACAGCGATTCACAAATGGATTTGTTTCAGCATCCGAGCAGAAGTCAGCCAAGGAGAGGAAACACTGGGGACCGAGCCATGAAGTCGCTCCATCCCTGGGGCCAGTGGAGCTGCAGCCCAGAGCCCAGCTGGTCCCTGGTGCCAGGAACCCTCCGGACCCCCCCAAAGATGCTCCAGGGTGAAACCTGCATCCTCTCCTCCCTGACTCACGGTTTGCTATCTTACACTCGCCACGGGGGAAGCTGCTTCAAGGAGGAAAGCTGGCAGGGGATGAAATTCATTGGGATTTCGCAGGTTGGCAGCTTATTTAGCCTCTGTGGATATTTCACTGCTTGCTCCCGCCCTGAGCCCCACCAGCACCAGCGAGGACTTGGCCACCCCAAGTGGCCCGTCTCTGCCAGGCCAGGGATGCCAGAGCAGACGAGAGAGGGAAGCGCCCGGGGGAACCCCAATCCGGACCGGTGCTGCAAACCCCCCCTCGCTCTAATCACCCACCCCAAAGGTCCCTGCGCTATGTCGAGGTGTCGCACAGTCCTGACCCGCTTATCAGCCCTGAAAACCCCAACGGCTCCAAAATGACACTAAGCTTTAACCATGGGTCGTTGCTTGACTCCAATGAAGAAATTCCACTTTAATGGTTCCGACCCATCCCTTGCCAGCTCCGGCGGGCACGGTGTGTTCCCATCGCCCGTCCCGATGCCGCATCGCGATGCTCCTGCACTGACCCTGTATTTACATTTTTATTATCAAATACTGTAAGCAATTCTTGCCGTCCCCAGCACGGCCGCTCCGCAGTGCCGGCCGCTCTCCCCGGGCCCCGGGAGCGATGCCTGTGCCTGCAACTGGCTGAAAATCCAAACAACTGCCGGCATCGCACTCGCTCCGTCCGTCAAAACAGCGCCCGGCTCCCAGCAGCTGGGGCGCGCGGGGTGAAAGGCGCAGTGTCTCACCCAACAACGGCCACTTTCACGCCAAGTGCTGTTGACACAGTGAGAACCCAGTTCCTCTCTGAACACCACACCAATAGGGCCGTGATTCTTCTTGTTTCCTTGGCCCTACTCGACAGCTTTTCCCCAAACAAAGAACTGGGCAGGCTGGAAACACTCTCTGGGCTTTAGGTATTTTTAAACTGTTCTCTGCCGGCCCAGTTATCCTTAAGAGACCAAAGATCGTGCATGAACCGCTGCGCTGGGGAGAGGCGAGAAGACAAGGAACACCAATGTCTGCAGGTGGAAGGAAAACCAACATGGATCGGGGGACAGCAGACTCCAAGTCCAAGAACCACCCCCGTATCCCCTTCAGCCACGGACTGCCATCAAGGAACAGAAAAAAGAGACGGTGGAGGCAAAGAGAGCAGGGAAGGAGTGGGTGCTGTCATCAGGCTCAGGGACCCCAAATCGTGGATGCTGCTGGGTCCTGTATAACTGGCCTTGCTCTGATGGCCACAGGCACTCCCAGCACCCCCATCCTGGCATCCCCATCCCTGCATCACCACCCCAGCATCTCCATCCCAGCATCCTCATCCCTGCATCCCCATCCCCGCATTCCCACCCCAGCATCCCCACCCCAGTGGGCACCAGCACCTCGCAGCGATGCACAACCAACACGACTCCCATCTGTCACAGCCTGGTCTATTTGCTCTCTTGTCCTTGCCAGCCCCCGGGGCAGCTCTGTGCGCAGCAGAATGGTTTATTTGGAAAGGGCTTTGGTTTTCAGTATTTAGTTTTTAAATGCAAATACTTCTCTTTGTTTACATTAGGGAAGATAGGTCAGAGGAATGCTCTTGGCTCTTGAAGCAAACAGCTGAGAAGGTCTATCACCACATCAGGAGCGGATTCCCCACCCCAGACTAAGCCCCGAGAAAGCTGTTGCCTGAGCTGATGATGAACTTATCGGCAGAGCAGGAGCACGAGGTTCTGTGGCCCCCGGAAAGCAGAGCTCCCGGCTCAGCGACATCCCAGAGAGCTGAGAGGCTCAGCCCCATCCTGGAAAGCAGAACTCCAGGCTCAGCCCCATCCCGGAGCGCTGGCAGACCTCGCAGCGAAGCCTGAGCTTTTGAAAGCTGGTACCATTACTTTGGATGCCTTGAGATTTCTACTCCACCTACCAGAAACAGGAGGCAAGAGGTCCCAAAGCCATGTAGGAATTCTCCAAACCCTGCACCTCCTCACTGCTCCCCTGCGGAGCTGCAGAACCCTGCGAGGCCACCCCTCTGTGAAACAGCCAGCGCGTCATTTTGGGGACAAGAAAAGGTGACGGATGCTCCACATCAGTGTGGTCACAGCAAATGCAAAGCGACAAAGCAGTTCAGCAGAGCTGAGGAACATCTGCATGAAGGACAACAGCCAAGAAACCAACACTCCTGGGGAATCTCCTTACCCTCGAGGGCAGAGCCCTCCCCCTCCTGCCCGATTGCTACCTCTCCTCCTTCTGTCCATGCCGAAACTCTGCCACTGAGTTTTTCAGTTCCCTATTATGAACCTGCTTCTCAATAATTAAACGATAAAGTCTCATTACTGCTTTCCTCGACTGCCTGACCCATAACATCAGCAAAAAAGAAAAAAAAAAAGAAAATCAATACAGACTCTCCAAAACACACGAACTCAAACTCTGCCAGCCCCCAGAGAAAATAAAATAAGTGCAAGAAATCAGTTCCAAATAAATAAATACATAAAATAAGCAAACAAAGCAAATTCTTCATAGCTGATGCCTTCTTCCAGCCCCGAGCTCTGACCTCGCTGGCCAGAGAGCCCCCGGGGCGTCCCACCACCACGGCACGCTGCCTGCCGACCCCGCGGGGTGCTGCAGTTCAAACAGAAAATCTATTTTTAATGACTTTGGGGAGTGTAGCAGAGATGCCAACCAGTTCAATGTAATTAAAGCTATCTATCACTCAGTGAGCAGGAGCCCAAAGTTGATGAACTTTCCAATGAGATATTATTCTTCCCTTCATTCATGAAAAAACACCACTTTGTGCTGCTGCAGGAGACATGAAGAAGTGTGGGAAGGAGCAAGGAGGACTCATCAGTCCCGGTCGTTAACGTGTCAGGGTGACAGAGCTGGGGAAAATAAAGTCAAACTTTCTCAGAGGTTTGTAAAAAGTTTGACAGACTCTTCTTCCCGCTGTGTCTCCTCCCTGCGCCTTCACGCAGAACCGTTGAAATCTGGAGTCCTCCTGTGCCATCACCTGCCACGGGAAAAACCAGTGTGCAGGGCTCCAGAGCACTTGTTGCTCTGGGGAGCAAGAGCTGTGGGTCCCGTCCGCCCCACGCTGTATGTGAAGTCCCATCTGGAAATGACTTATTGACTCGAGCAGAGCCGGCAGAGATCCTGGACTCGCCAAGGCTGATGCCGGCAGTGAGTGGGATGCAGCCGGGGCATCGCGTGGGGCAGCAGCCGGGACACGGGGAAGAAGGCAAAGGGGAAGTGTTTCAACTGAAAAGCGTTGAGCAGCATCCCCGAAGTGCTGCCGGTCCCTCAAGGCTGGAGGTACCTGCTCCAGTCGTTAGTCCCTGTAACAGATGAAGGAACGCACCCAGGCAAGGAGCGGATGAGGGGGAGTTCTCCTGACAGGTACAGCAGCTACGAGAAGCTCCTCTCCCACACTGCTCAGCAGAGAAAGGATTATCAGAGCTACCGAAGGGCTGTCAGAACCAAATCAACGCCTGTAACTTTTGGCAGAAAAGCAGCGAGTGGGAGAGGACACAGAGACAATGTTTCCATGGCTACAAAGGGATTATTTAATTACAGCGCTGCAGATGCATACAGAGAAAGTCCCTTAAACTCTGATCCAAGCAACCTTTTCAATGAGTTTTGCTTTACTGCTATAAGAACCTCATTAGCATCTTACGAGGCCAAGCTGTGTGGGAGCACAGGAGGCTGGAGAGCTTTCCTAGCGAGGAACCAGCCCTTCTCCAACCGGACCTGTCTCCTGGGCTCCCTCTGTGCAGCGCCAGGCTCCTCGGGGAGGGGAGGAAAGTAAGGGCAGCCTCCTCTGGGAAGCAAGAGACGATTTAAAAACCAGCAAATGCCCCAGAGTAAAGCTTAATCAAGCTGCAAAATCATCCTCAAGCCAGAGTTTCCTCCATCCAACCCAGCAGCAGCCGGCAGGACTCGGGCTCAGGGCAGGCTCATGTTCTGGCACGCAGGCTCCTGCAGACAAATGCTTTCCCGTGGTTTACCAGGACTCGAGTTAATCGTGGCATCAGGAAGAAACATCTGAGCGAGATCTGTTGGAATGGCAAAGTGCCAGGCAGAGACACCACCCCCGCTCCCAGAAGCAGCAGAGTCTCATGTAAACCTGGAAGGAGCAGAAATGGATTTTCACCTCCAACACTGGCCACCCGCGACCATTCACCGAACGCTGGGTCTGTTCAACCTGGCAGCTCCCGCGCAGGAGTAAAAACACTGGCTGATGTATTTATGTAGGCTTCTGGAATCAGCAAATGCAGGAAAATTTATGGATCGAATAATGAGGTCAAAGCTGCCCACAGAGGTGCAGCCGCACGCTCGCTCCTGCCCCGCTCCCACACACGGTGCTGGCTGGGGAGCCCGGTGCCCGGGGAGTACGGCATCCCCAGCAGAGCATCTCCCTCGTTGGGGACTCTAAACTGCTCCCTTCTCCCACAGAACTGACCCACAGAACCTCTCCTTGACAAGAAAAGGGCGCAGTGTGATAAATGTGTGGACATGCCGATGACAGGCAATGAGATGCTAAAGGTCCCCACCACAAGACCGAGGTTACGCTGCGATACATCCATGCGTGTCCTCCCCTGGCAAACCACCACACCTCAGGGCAGCTGCATTTTTGTTCTTGATGGCAAAAAAAAAAAGTTCAAATGAATTTCTGGCGATCAGGCTCTTTCCAGGTGAGCTGCAGAGAGCTGCCACCGAGCTGCTCCATCCGGGTGGGACATCCTCCGCAGCCGCTCCGTGTGCTGGTGGCCCCGGCCGGGGTGACACAGCCTCCCCGCTATCCCTGGGAGGTCCCTTGGGGCTCGCTCTGGATTTCAGGATGAGGGGCTGATATGCCCGGAGTGGCCGCCTGGCACATCGGAGCACCCCTGCCAGGGGACATCACTGCTGCCATCAGGAGTGGCTTCTTGAAGCGCTGGCACCATCTTCTGAGGACCGTCACGCTGCTCGGCGAGGCCACCCTGCCACCGCCACCCAGCCAATGAGCACCGTCCTTGGCAGCACTGATTAGTCCAGGGCCTCGGGGGAACTAATTAATCAGGATGAAAGGGGAGCAGCTTTCCAAAATTTCTGGGCTCAGGTGGGGATCAATCCAACACAGTAAACTTTCATCTGGCATCAGTTCACGGCCCCTGCGTTCAGCGCTTTGCCTTCCTGCCACGTAACTCTCAGCACACTCCCCGCGGTCATTTCAAAGTTTTAACAGAAGCTCAGAAAATTAATTAAGGTGAATAATTATAAAGTGCGCGCTTCTTTCCCCTCTCTATTTTGCAAGGAAGTGGCAAAAAATAGAATTCTGAATAATTTTGGAGTTATAACCAATGTAATTAGGTGTTCAACGAACACTTACAATTGGGCTGTGCTTATTAAAATTACTGTTTTAGTCAGAGCATTGCCAGAGAGTCATTAACGGCACAATGCTTCGATTCCCCGGGATTCTAATTAGACTTGGACGCCTCGCGGTGCCAGGGATGCCCGGCTCTGGCTCGGCACCACAGGTGATGCCCAGCATCGCCACAGGGACCCCACCAAGGCGTTCCGGGTGCTTTGCAGCCCGAGGACATGGGGATCCGGCCAGGAGGAGAGCTGGGACAGGGGACGGAGCCCCCAGCATCAAGTGGTGGGAAGAAGATGCTCTGAGACACGAAACGCCCTGGTCACTGCTCTGACTCAGTGTTTATTTTTGCTGGCAGCCATTGTGGTGGATGGTGCAGGCAGGGGCATGTTGGGCTCTGGTGCCTTCTTCTCGGAGAGGGGATCTCAGTTCACAGAAATCCCTTTATGTCTTCTGTGCGCTGCTCTGCAGGGCTTTAGGCAGAAAAAGGCCAGGTTTCTGTCAACTCTGTCCCTAGACCGTGCAAGCTCAGACAGCCAAGAGCCACATCGGCTGCAGGGCTGGGGCTGGGGCTGTCAGGAGGTGCCCAGCTGGGAATATCTGCACCACCAGCTACAGCAGGACAAACCTCCCCTCCTGCCGTCCCCCCAGCCCCATGTCCTGCGGGGTGTCTGTCCCCGGGCAGCAGCACCGGTACAACACGGCGCTGGTGGGTACCACCGCACTGATGGACATCCCTCCTCCTTGACACCAAAGGCTGCGCTGTTCAGAGATGTGCTGGGGGTAACATTTCAGTGTCCATCCATCCCTGCACCGCGACATGATAACAACTGGAAGCGGGGACACCTTGGAGGGAATGATAACGCCTGTCTGGAAACAACCCCAGCACTTCTAAACAAGGGCCCAGCTCCAAGCAGCTCCGTATACCGGTTGGGAAATGATGGAGGCTTCAAAGGAGGTGTCAATGCACTCCCTGTGTCAGGGAAGGGAGCTCCGTGCTCTGAAACGCAGACATCCAGCTCTGTTATGAAAGACCTAAATCTCAGTGGTGTGTATCACAGGAAAGCTCAGTGCCTGCTGCTTGCAATTGCCTTCAGCCGTCTGTTTTTCCTCTCTCCCCATAAAAACCACATGCCAGACAGCAGAGGCCCCTTCCCCCAAGCTGCTAGCCTAGAACTCATGAATTCAGTTAAGTTGTTAAAAAGGATTGTGGCAGGCTAAGATAGAACAGAGGAGTTTAAAATGACAAACAGACTCCTAAATGGGATTAGAGTCTTAATGAAAACAGTAATGAATGAATGAGGCAACCAAATATTACCCATTAATATTAGACAGATAGATTAGATCCCTAGGCGCTGCATTTAAAAACGACATGAAATTACTTCAATTACTCTGCATTGACAAATAACAAGGCCATATTTACTGTTAAAACACATATCCTCCGCCCTCCCCCATGCTTGCTTTGGCTTCTCCTTCCCAGGAGGGAGAGCAGACCATTGAGAGGCTGAAAAAATGCAGCTGGCTGGAAGCTTCCTCGGTCCCCTCCTCTCTGCAGGAGACCGGGGAGAGCCAGCATCCACCGCACGCATCTTCCAGGGCACCTGCTGCAGAGGACCAGTCCTATTAGTCTCAATTACCACCATCAACGCCGCTATTTCAGCCCTTGCACTTCTGTGCAGGAGCCAAAGCAATCACTGCCCATTCACTTCAAACCTGATGCTCACAGCATCCTTCCGTCTCAAAAATTCACTCTACCTTCACTTGCCGGTGGACACAGCTGCTCGGTGTCCTCCTTCCCACATGGGGAAGGCAAGATTAACCTGATCAGAGGCCTCTTCTAATGAAGAGATCATAGATGGATAATTCCTGGGTGCTTGGTGGCATTTACATGCTAATGATGAAAGGCACTCTGGTAAAGGTAATGTCAACAAGAGTCCCTCGTCCTTGCATCCCAGCCTCCAGCCCAACCATCTGTTCTCTGGGTTCGGGAAAGCCCTGGAGAGCAGGTTGCTGCTAGAAAAGCTGCAAAACATCCTTTCCAGCTCTGCCGCCTCGGCTTGTGAACCTGCGTGCCTGGATGAAGCCTTCTCTATGTGACCAGGGACGCCGCTGGGTCGTTGCTGTGCTCGGAGCTGGGTGGCCAGCCCGGCTGGGAGGACAAACAGAGCACGACTGCAAGCACACCTACGCTGGCGTGTCAAATCACCGACGCTTTGCTGCTACGGGATCTTTGCAAAAAAACCCAAAACTGATTCAGCCTCATAACGTATCAGTAAACAAGAAAACCAGAGAATGTCTCAGAGACACAAGAGGAGCAGCCTGCAGAGTGTGCAGAGCCAATCGCCAGCAGCACAGCAAAGCACAGAATCTCAGCCCAAGCCCCAGGTCCTCGCCGCAGTCATCAGATACGTCATCTAGTGTTTTCTTAGCCAGAGGGGTGGGAAAAACCCCCTGCTCCCCCCCCCAGCTGGGATGCAGTCCCTCGGGGAAAGGCTCCACGGCGGTGGCTCCAGCTGAAATACCGCTGAGCCTGGAGGATTCATAAGTGTGGGAATGGGGGGCAGGAGGGCTGAGGGGGGGTGTGTGTACCAGGCAGATATAAATTAACTTTCCAGGAGGGCAACAAAACCCAGTCTTTGTGCTTTCCCACCCTGAAACAAGCGGTAAAGCAGGAAAGTGAAGAGGGAGGAATGCGCAGAGCTCTTCCCACAGCTCAGGGGATGGCTGACCTTTCCAATACTATACCTGTATAAATCTTACTTAATGAAATAATAAAAAAAAGAATAAATGAAGGTTAAATCATTCCCTGCAGCAGATTTACATTGAAAACAAAGTCTGTTCAGACAGCGGTTGGTTTACACAACAGGCCTTTAACATTCCTTTCCTAACTACTAGGGTGACTCCTGACCAGCTAACCACAAAATGAGTGATAGGAGCCCTCCAAGCCAAAGGCAACTTGCCAAGACGGAGCGCAAAAGAAACAGCGCTAGTCTGGGGTTTGCTTTAAACACACAATTAGGGGTTTCGGTGGGTCACAAGTCACAACATGGTGGTTTTTACCCACGAAACCTTCACCACAACATTCCCACCCGTTGGGACACGACTTCATTTTCAGTGCCACCACCAAGTCAGCGCTTTGAACACCCACTTCCCCTCTGTCTGTCCTCAAACCAGGACACCCTCCCTTCGCACACCGCAGAGCAAACACCGCTGCCTGCGGCTTGGAAGTGCCCCTGGGAAACTGGGAAAACTAACCAAGGGCCTCCCATTATCTGAAATAAAAGCTGGAATGTGGGGTTTTTTTGTAGCCAGAGAAAGTTGGGCAAAGAGTTGAGCTTTCATCTTTACCTGCTTTTCCTTGGGCTGCTGTTTTGCTTCATGGGAGAAGCAGAATCAAAGAGCAGCTCTGGGGCTATGGCACCGCTTTGACAAAAGGCTGAGGTGATAGAAGCTCAGAGCTTATACATAAACTTCAGAATTGCTGCATTAATGCTCCCAGTGCTGCAATGCTAAGTCACTTGTCCCTAGAAGCCATATCAGCTCCTGCTGTAAACAGTTACTTTGACATCAGCTTCTCACTGTCCGGATACAGCACTCAAAACGGTGGCATTTTGGGCAAATAATGCCATGGAACTATTTCTGCTCCATCAGAGCCTGAGGAACTTCTGCATATATTTCCATAAATATCACTGGCGTCAGTACAGCAATAGACCCAACAGACTGCGAGGGGGATCCTGCGGACTCTGCTGAGCCTACCTACAGGTCTGCTCTAGGAAAAGCCATGGGGCTGAACGGGCTCTGCAATCACAAAATAAACCCACTTGCAGGAAAATCGCTATCCCTCAGTTTCCAGCGAGGCTGGAAATGAGGGGGAAGGTCTGCCCAGCTATCAAAACGTGCAACTCCTTGTCCCCGCAGGCTGAAAGTAGATGATGGCATTGAAGAGACCTTAATGAAGATCAGTTCATTAAGGGCCAACTTGGGAATGCCAAAAATCCGTGAGGATGCACCAGGAGAAGGCCTGGTGGGTGTTGGACCTGCTTTCAGGGACACCTGCTTCTGGCAGGGCATGGGGCACCACCGTGGTGGCTCTGCCCACCGTATGAGAGAGATGAACCTACCGACATTTCTAGGCAAAATTTGGTCCCTGGCATTCTGTTTTTCAGCTGCAACACCCCTGCCCACCCCCAGGGGAGACGAATCCCCACCTGTGTGTGGGACAGTGGAGGTGGAAGAGGATCTTTCCCTCCCCCCCCGCCCCAGCAGCTGCCTTCCCGCTGGAAGCCGGCACTGGAGCAGCTGCTCCAAGGGCATTTCTCTGCAGGGTAGCTGGCAAGGGACAGGGTTAATAGGCCCACTCCATGCGTGACCTCTCTTCCCTCTCTCCGAGAGCCTCTAATTACCAAGCTAAAGAAAGAGGGGCAGCAGGCGGAGCCAGCCAGAGCCCACTGCCCGCACCATCGATCGCAGCCCAACCCCAGCCAAGGGCTTCATCCCCGGGTAGGGGCTGAGGTCTCCAGGAGAGGCAGCTTCTCCCATCCCAACCATGCAAGGAACGAGCTAATCAAGGCTAAGCCTCCCTGGAAAAAAAAAGGAGCATCAGCAGGTCCCTTCCCCCCCAACCACCCTCCAAAAAAAAAAAAAAAGGGAGCAGCTTGGGGGGGGCATGAATAAATAATGCTGCTAATGAAAAGATGCCTGCGCGGCCGGCGCGGTGGAGGAAGCAGAGCGATGACTCTATTTCTGATGCACCGGCAGCCTGACAATTGGCAAATGAACCTCTGCAGTTATCTGTTTCCCCTCTTTATTCTTTTTCTCATAAAACTGGCAGGAACAGGGGTAGGAGAGAGATGCTGGCGGCAGCTGTGTTCAGTATGAAAAATGAGCAGCATATGTATGGGAGGCAGCTGGAGCCCAGCGAGGGACCCCACGGCTCCCTCCCCACACTGGTTATTTCCCTCTCGCCACTGGGGCCCCCTGATTAACCCTTGCCTGGCTCCGTTGCAGCACGTATTTACCCGCGATGGAGCAAATCGGCCGAACCCCGAGGGACCCGGGGCTGCACCTGACGGTCCCCGACACCCGGGGCAGCGCGTTCCCCGCATTTCTGGCGTGCCCGGGAGCTTTACGAGAAGCTGCAGCCCCGCTGGAACGGGCAACACGCGTCCACACGAAATAACAGGCCACAGCTGCTCCCAGAAGCGGATGAAACATTATCCTCGGTTTATAGAGGAGGGACTGGTGAGAGCAGCGCGATGGGGCACAGCACGAGGGCTGCAGCCGTGGGTCTGGCCCCACGTGGGGCTGCCTCGAGGAACCGCGGCTGAAGGTCTCTGCACGGCGCTTTCTAGGGGCACGCAGACAAGATTTGCAGCAACTTGCCCCAAAAACGCTTGGGGCACCCTGTGTCGGGGCCAGCATCCCAATGGCCAACGTCTCGATGGCCAACGTCCCGATGCCACCCTTCTCCCACGGAGGCAGAGCCGGAGCTCCCTCCGCCACACGGCTTCTCCCCGTCCCTGCCCTTACAGCATCCCCCCTCGAGTGCCTGGCCACTTGCCACCCCTGGCACGCACGGGGACACCGAGGCCACATTTTGTTTACCCTCCTCGCCCAGGAGAAAGCCCCGGGGCTGCGCGGGAGGACGTGTCTCACCACCCACCTTGAAAGGGACCCCCACGTGGCCAACTGGCCGCGGCACAGCAGGGTGGGCAACCCCGCATCTGCCCGCTCTGAACAGACTCGCAGGCTGTGCTCCGCCACAATGCGGGCTTTGTTCCCGGCACTGGCACGTCCGAGGGTGTCAATGACACTGAAAAGCTTTGACTGGCCCTTTCTGTTTGTTTTCTTGGCACACGCAAGTATCATTTAAATAGCCCAACCTCGGCTCTGCCCTGCACCTCGCGTGTGACTGACATTATTATTCAACAGCAGTTTTTGCCCAGAAAATGGGCTGAGCAGAAGACAACGGCTCCCAGCCCCTCCAGCTCCCGCGATGCCCACTTACTTCTGCCTCCTTTCCCGGGAGAGCATCGCGCATCCCAGGCTGGGGGAGCGGGAGGGCTGCGGGGCTGGTCCCTCGGCCACCCACGTCCCATGAGACGGTGCCTTTCCAAGGAGCAGTCTCACTTTGGGGTAGTCTCGGGGAGGGGGGGTTCAGTACAGCCACCCCAGACCCTGCTCGGCTCTTCTCCATGAAGGATGCTGCGTGCTGCAATGCAGGCACGCGAGCAGCTCTCCATTACCTGTTTCGTGAACCATTTCAGGGTTCTTCAGTTTGTTTAAATACTGCAGAAACCAAGGAGGGAAGTCACAGGCATGACCAGTTTGTGTAATTTTATGGAGCCTTTGAAGATCCAAAGCATCTGAATGCCCTAAGTAGCTTTAAAGGTCACAGAGTCATATCATTATTGTTTTCACAGCCTGACCGTGGTCCTGCTACTCGTTTGCTCCAGGAACGCTGCCGTAGTCTCCGTGGCTTTGCAGTAAGCATTGCTCTCTAACTACATTACGCTGCCCTTGCCAGTCAATTTTCTGCTACTCCATCACTTTCCCATTTGTATATCATTACATATGGCTGTCAAAAATATAATTTAGGAACCTGACCACCAGTGTGAGAAATGAACCCTCCTAAGTATATCCCAAACTCTCTAATTCTGAAAGAAAATGAGCTTTAAGCCCTTTCCCCCAAAGAAGAAAACCACCGTCCCATGGCAGCTGCAGCACGTAGCACGTCGGCCCCGTTATCACAAACAGGCACGGCGAGGGGGGGCGAGTACCAAAAATAACATCTCCAGAGACAACAGGGCAAAGCTTAAGGGCCGTATCAGAATGGAGAAAAACAAAGAGCTGTCGAAACATGCCTTTTGCTCACTCCACGCAGACAGCATCGTGTTCGGTCCCACCAGGAGCCAGGCACATGCCACCACGGCAGGTACCCCCGCAGCCCCCGCACACCCTCATTAGGGAGTTCTGCAACAAGTTACAAGAAAATTTGTCATTATTATCATGCGTGTACTGTTGTACAGCACTCACCTTTTCCTCCTGTAGCAGAAGGTGTCACCAAGGTCCTTAAAGTCCATCACAAACACTAAGAGACAGACACAGTCGGCATCGCCGCAGCTTCCATTCTTTGGAGGCTTTTCCGCTGTCACCGAGTCTCTCCCCTTCCCTGGGCTCCAAAGACTCCCTGATTTTTGGGGAAACCACTGACACGGGACAGGGATGGGCTGGTGCTTCCCACCCGTGTCCAGCAAACAGCCGTATCCAGCCCCTGAGAGCGCTCGGCGTGTCCCCAGATGAGCCATGAGCCATGACACCTGGCAGGGAGGATGCTCCTTCGGTTACCGCAGGCAGCTCTCGGCTTCCCACCCTTGGAGGTCATGGGACAAGTCCGCTGCTGGTGTAATACTTCAGTTCCTTTCAGTACATTTATGCCGAGACTAAACTTGGCCCTGTGTATTTTACTCCCAAGCCCAGCAATCAGTAGTGGAAATAATTTGCTGTCGGCTGCTCTGATGTTGCCATCGTTTGTGCATATCAAAATGACAAAGACATCAGGCCCTCAAAGTCCAATTGAAGAATAATTGGAAATCCAAAGTGGCGCTAAATGTTATTTTCTAAATAAAATGCATTCAATTACAGAACATGAGGCTGTAAAGTATTAAAAAAGATTAGTTAGAGTAGAAAAAAAATAAAAAAGTATGCAAACCTTCAGAGACTTCATTATTTGCAGAGGACACCCTCTACTCTTTGGGACGGGCAGGAGATAAAGCGAATGGAAAACAATGCCAGTATTTCCAGCAGCCCGTGCTGTCCCAAGAGGGCCCGGATGCTTCTGTGCCACTGGATTTTCATCCCAACTGTTGCCGAAAGTCCCTACTGAGGGCTATGGTTTTCCCACATCCATTCCAGGCGGGTGCGGCTGATTTTCCTTCCACCAGCACCTTTTGTTACCCAAGTGAATTTCCCAGGTTGTTTTCAAACACAGGAAGTTTGTTTCATTAAAGCAAGCACGCGTTTACCAAACGCTGATGGCCTGAAATACTCCATCCCGGCTGCCCTGGGCACAGCAAGGGGCTCCCACAGCAATTCCCTCTGTGCTGCCCAAGGTGCCACGGTCTGCACAAGGATGTCCCCATCCTGGGGACCGTCCCCCAGCCCCGCAGGCTTGGCCGGAGCTTTGCTCTCAGCAGCAAAAGCCAACAGACACTTGGAGGACACACAGCAAACTCCGAGCAAGGTCTAGAGCAGTTAGGCACAGCGGGGAAAAAAGCTCCCCTGGATCTGGATGCATTGGGCAAGGCCGGTGAGAAAAAGTAGATGAAACAAGAAAAAAGCAGAGAACAAGGTAATAAACGTCCCTGCATCGGTGTCTGCAGCGAGACGCTGGAATGGGAAGAGAAGGCATGGTATGGGGATGGGCTGGAGCAGGAGGGATGAGAGATCTCTGCAGGAACGTGGGTGGCAGTGGGCCCCGTGTGTCAGGGTCTCCCAATCGCCCCCAAAACCTGTCTTGTGCCCATCGGGCACACAAATCGCCCCTGAGGAGGAACACGTCTGGCACACATCCCGGAGCCGACAGCCAGCGTCTGCGTTCCCGGGCGAGTGCCACATCGGTGCATTAATAAGACGAATAACACAGCAGATGTGCTCAGAACTTCAGCAAACACCATAATGGCCATCAAGAGATGGAGGACAAAGACAATCGTATTTCACGCAGTAGGGGCTGGTAAAGCCACGCTTAGAGCAACAGAGGCGCAGCCAAACAAACATGACCCCACGTGGGATCTACGGCTCGGGCAGGCACATTCCCAGCCTACACAAACAGGGAAAGATGAGACGCGTTTCTCTCAGATACTTCATTTCAACAGCTTTCCTTAACAGCTCTGGCCCCTTGAATTAATACATATTGCCAAGCAAGCTGCAGAGCGGGCTCGCAGCGGGGGAGATATAATTATTTACATGTCTGATGGCCGTTTCCATAGAAGGATTAAAGACCAGGTGAGATTTCTCCGTGCACTAGTTGTTTTTGGTTTGTTTTTTTTTTTTATTTTATTTTTTCTTTTGAAGAGAAGATAATTGTCACTTGAAATCATTCAGGTGCAGATGCAACAAATTGCTGACCCGCGGCTGATCTCAAACGACGACCACGATATCTCGACTCCACCAATAAATACAGGCTCGCACCGGGGGAGAGGGGGGAACAGCCTACACACAACTGAAGATGGATTTATTCCAGCCTTTGCTATAAGGCTGAAGGCTGGGAAGCCAAATCCCTCTCTCCCAGGGTTTCATTAGCTGGGAATGGCTTTCTAACGAGATTTACACAATCTAGCCTGGAGCCTACACATTTTGCTCTGCACCCAGAGACAATAACAACAGGGAGCTAAGGAGATGCCTTCTTTTTCTCTGGTCACCCATAATTCAAGACTGTTACACTGCTGCCATCAACGTGATTACACAGAGCACAAAAATAAAATAAAAACCTGCCCTTCTATAGCATTAAGTCTCCAATTTCAACTGACCCAAGCCAGGAAAATTTATAGTTATGGGGACCACATTCAGTCCATTAGGAAAGGATAGGAAATTGCCAGCTGGGATCTAAATGACATTCTCACCTCTCCTTCCACCGGCCGGGAGCCCACCTCGGGGGCAGGGGGCGCAGCACCGCTCCCGTATGGAATTTGGATGGAATGTGGGCATCATGATTTGGATGGGGGGCTATTTCAGGGGGCTCGCTCTGCATGTGGGGTGGTGGCAGGTGGAACTATGTCCCCAAGCCCCACTGCACACCTGTAAGGACAGGGAGAGCCCTAAGCTGACCGTCCCCTTATGCACCTCGATGGACCAAGGTCCTTCGTTGGACAGGATGCAGTTTTTCTGGAATGGAGCATCCTCAGCCACCGTAAACCCACACCCACATCCACCGAAAGCCTAAATCCAGCCCCCCCCGGTACCCGCTGCTGCCTTACAGAGATGCTTCTCCCACAATTTCAGCAATTCCTCCAGCATCCCCCTCCAAGGAGATGACAGGGACTGAGCTGGGTCCCAGCCACCAGCCTGGACCACGCGCTGCAAGCGAAGACCGAAAATGGAAAAATCCAGCCTGTCTTTGACTAACAACTGGAGCCTGCACCCTCCCCTCCGCAGTCACGGGAATGCTGTTTCTGGCACGGTTTCTCCAATAACGCCGTTCTAGTGTGGTCAGCTCTTTTTGGATGGAAGGATTTTAAGCAAATTCGAGGACTGTTGGCTCGCTCACACAAAGGCCCAGCCGCACCAGGAGGAGTTATTTTTTTAACACCCATCCTCCCCTCTGATTCCTCCTCCCCAAATAAAAAAAATAAAAATATAAAAAATACTTATCATCATGTTCTTCTGGAGATATTAATAGCACCCAAGACAGTGACAGTTGCCTGCCTGTGAGTCACTTCTTAAAGGGATGGGAAAAAGCCGGCAACAACTGTGGCTTGTTAGGAGACAATGAAAATATCATTCATGAACCGTAGTGCTAAATATCCTTATTACGGGAGACTAGAGGGGAGATGCTCACATGTAGCACGTGTCCAGGGTCTGTGTCTACCAGGGGCTGACTCCGTTACACAGCCTTTGCCTGGACAACCAGCAAGAGAAGAAGCTGGCAGGCACCAAGCCTTCACCAAATTCTGCCTTAAAGTCTGTTGACTTTGGCCATTTGGGCTTTGATTTCCATCACGGTAGCGCTCTGGAGTCCACAGCACTGACCAGGATCGCTAAGTGTGTCACTAACACAGCAAAGGGCACCTCCCTGCCTCCGACAACCTTCTGGGTCATTGGGACCCCAGGCTGAGGCAGCACAGAGCCCACCACCACCTTCATCCATCCCAGCTGCCAAGAGACCCCCTCCGTGCTTGGGTCTTGTTTCTGGGGCCCTGAACTACTCAAATCTTCTGATTTCTCCGCTGCTGGCCTGAGATTCCAAACGGGTTTTTTAATCCAATTATTTGAAAAGCATCTCTGATGCCTTGACAACCTTATTTGGTCTCCTCCAGGTCTTTCAATGCCACATGCAGGAGCGCAGCAGGCACCATCCCGCCCACGTGATGCGCTCGCAACGCACCCTGCTCCAGCTCTCTCAGCACTCAACTCAATTTCGATTTGAAAGGAAACATGAATACTAATTAAACAGCCATAAGGGCACAGAGCAGATAAATATGTGTTGCAAGAGAAACTGGAGAGACACACTCTGAAGTGGAGCCAGAGAGGGGAAGAGGCAATGTGTCATTGTTTGTGGTGGCACAACTTCAGAGTAGAGCTCATCACTTAAAACACTCCTGTACCCAAGCAAACCTGGAGTTATGTGAGCATCTTGGACTTCCTCTACTGCCTTAAAACCTTCCTCCTCCTCCACTGCGACATCCATGGCTGCCCTGACTTCAGTATTACACATTTGAAATAGTATTTTCCTCCATCTGAAGGCTGGGTAAAGCCGTATTTCCATGCCAGCTTCCAGCACGCTCCGAAACGCCCGTGCCAACTCCTCTGCAACTGAGCAGCCCTCTGGGCTGCAGTCGGCAGTCTGGGAGGATAACGAGCATCTGAAGCTGAATCTTTTCCTGCCACCACTTAGATTAAAAAAAACCACGACCCAACACCACCAATTTCTGTCTAACAAAGAACGGTGAGCAGTCACGGCAGGAAGATTGGACTACAGAGAGCCCAGCCCTTTGCAAACGCAGCAGAAACCCACTGCGTGAGCCCCTGCTCGGGTGAGTTTTAAGCACAAAACACTCAGCTCTGCTTTGGTCACGCAGACAAGGAGCAGCTGAAATCAGTGACTCTGCTCTGTACGCGCTTGGGAAGGACAGAGCCACGGAGATGCTCTATGTAACATAAGCCCTTCAAGACAGAAACAGCAAAATCCCACTTGAACTTCAGTTTTTGCCATCAAAGCCAGGGGTTTGGCCCTGCCAGAGTTCAAGGAGGTTTGGAGGAAAAAGAGAAAGTTCCCAGTCTGGGAAGAAGAAAAGCCCAGCCTCTATTAATATTCACAGGTGAAGTTTGGCAGCTACAGCGCACACGAAATCGCATTTGAAACTCGAGGGCTGCCACGACGGATCAGCCTATTGCTCAGACAAGCCTGGGAACACGCCGCCGGCTACGGCCACCTCCAGCTGCTCTGCCGGGACGGGAACAGGGTCCCCAGGCTCCCCAGGACCCGGCTGCCCGGCACCACGGTCTCTGCCGCCTCCACGGAGCATCCCCCTTCGTGATGGGCACTTGGAGATTTACTGATGAAGGTTAAATGCTTTCAAGGTGACTTTGTGCACTGAAATCACCTGTTTAGGAAGTTTTGCTAGTTTTTTTAAGGCACATTTCTAAAAGTCCGTGTGACCAACTGCAGCTGGGAAGGTGATGTTCAGATTGATGAAGACTTTGTAAACTATTTGTCACTGCAAATCGTGAGCGGTGCCTTCTCCTCCTATATTCCCCTCCCTGTGACTACGGAGCACCGAACTGAACAGTGATGGAATGAAGAATGGTCCTTTGTTATGGGACTAAGGATTTGGGGAGGTTTCAGTTCAATCTCTTCCTCTGCCATAGATTTCCTGTGTGACTTAGGGTAGGTCACGTAGCATCTCTATGCTTCAGTTCCTCCTCTAAATCGTGATATTGCTGCTCCATCTCACAGGGCTTTGGGGAGGATAAATCTGTTAGCAGATAGCAAAATGTTCACCGGCTGGTGGGGTTTGCTGCGAAGAAGCCGGAGAAAATTAGGCAGCTGTGATAACCCGACAGGCAGGGAAGCGCAGAGGAGAAAGAAACAGGGAAAACAAGAACTTTCTAAGCTTGCCTACAATAAAAATGATTTCCTTTACACCCACACAGAAACCTTAAGGACCCCACTGTTGTTTCCCCAGCTCTGACAAACGCTGTGCTCCTATCGCTCTGGCCCCCAGCAAACTTGGCAGGGAACGTGGGGGGCAGAGCCCTGGGCAGGGCTGGGGCTGGACGCGGCCCCCGGCGCAGAGGGGAGGCCAGTGTTTAGTCTGCCGGGCACATTCCTGCGCTGCTAAAATAAATAGACTATTATTAATGGAGCTCCTTTTCCTCGCTAGCATCAGTCAGAAATGCCAGAGTTATCAAGTGGCTCCCAAGGACGGCGCAGGGATGGGCTGGAGGGACCCTGGGGGCTGGAGGGATACCCAGGGCTGGAGGGACCCTGGGGGCTGGAGGGACCCCCGGCAATGGAACTGCACCGGGTTTGGTGCTCAGGGTTTTCATTTGGGATCCTGAACTTCCCTGCTCTCCAGAACTGTCCCAGTCTTCCCAGGGAAACCCCCGTACCTTCCTCTGTACCCACGGTCTGGCCACGCTCTAGAAAAATCTCAGCATTTTCGCTCCAGCAAAGTTTTAACCTTTTGCCAGGGAAGGAGGAGGAAAAGTGAGAACAAAACCCACAAACAGTTGTTTTTCTGCTTTCAACCAGCCCGAACTTTTATATTTAGTCCCAGCTTGAAACACCATTAAAGTCAGTTCCCCTGGGGCACTTCCATCATTTGCAACCTATCTGGAATCTGCAGGAACTTTTTTTCTGAATGTTTCCAAACTTTTCAAATAGACTGGTGGGAAACTGGTTTTAAAGCTGAACACTTGTTTGTGTTAAAGCTGTGCCAGTGGGACTGGCCTAAGGGTCCTGCTGGCTGAGTGCATTCAGAGGTTTGGGCTGGGACTTGCACTGCATTTTTTTAGTCCTGCTCATTTCAGGATTATTCATAGATTCATAGATTCATAGATTGGTCCAGGCCGGAAGGGACCTCCAAAGGTCATCTAGTCCGACCTCCCCGCAGTCAGCAGGGACACCCCCAACTAGACCAGGTTGCCCAGGGCCTCGTCGAGCTTCACCTTGAATATCTCAAGGGAAGGGGCCTCAACCACCTCCCTGGGCAACCTGTTCCAGTGTTCCACCACCCTCATGGTAAAGAATTTTTTCCTAATATCCAATCTAAATCTCCCCTTCTCCAGCTTAAAACCATTGCCCCTATTTATTATAGAAATCTATGTTCGTAGCTGTATTTCCCTCCACTGATCTGAAATGAAACAAAAAAATGCAAGATACCGAAAGCCAAAACCCAGCCAAACTGATTTTGTAGAACTTCTCAAAACCTTGAGAGGATAAATAAAAAACAGCAAAGGATGCTCAAAGGTTAAGACTCAGGGTGGATCTGAATGCCCTTCAATCCTTCTGCACCTTTTTGAGCCACAGAATTCCATCTGATGCTAATACTGAGGTCCAAGGAAGGGCCAGGAGCCAAGCCTGGAGAGACGGCTGTGGGAGAGGGTTCTCAGCTGTGCCCCATCCCACCCTGACCACCGGAGAAGGTGCCCCACTGTCCCAAGCCCCCCAGGCTCCGAGGTGCAACCACAAACCTGTGTCCATGAGACAATTTGCCGTCCTTCCTGGCAGAGTCCTCAGGTCTGAGCTCACGGGAGAAAAACTCAGCTGGGCAAGTGCCTGCACATCATCTGTGCTTACTTCCTGCAAACTTCATAATAATAATAAAGTGATACTCTACACCGTATCCCTTTTTCCATTTCACCCTTCACTGGATCATTTTATGCATCTATTCCCATTGCTAATTCAAACTAATTAAAGTATAAAATAGAATAATTTGTGCAATTTCAGAGCTCCCCTCACCATATTGTGAGTTATGTTTCTTTTTTGTTAGCGCCCGGTGTGAACAATTCCCCTCCTCACCGGCTGAACAGCCGCCAAACTCATTTGCCGAGAAGACAAACGATTACGGCAGCGTAGGAAGGGGGGGAAGAAAAAAAGTTAAAAAAGCTCTAGTAGAGAGAAAGAGGACTCTGAGGTTTGCTTTTAAATTCCGTAGCCAAGCAATGAGTAAGAAATTTCAGATTTCCTCCTTCAAGTAATTTTCTCTCTTGGGAATGAAGTTCTCTCCCCCTCTCACTGCTTAACAGTTAAGGACAGGAGACCTGTGGCTGGCTGTCTGTCCAAACACACAAATCCTGCAGATCCGCAGCGTTCCCTGTGCTGCTCAGACTCAGCCAGGAGCATCATCCACAGAGATGCATCAGACACCCCAGCTCACTCTCGAGATGGAGAAGGGATGGTGGCAATGCCTATAAATAATGCCTATAAGGGATGGTTTCAACGCCTACAAATACTCAAAGGGTGGGTGTCAGGAGGATGGGGCCAGTCTTTTTCCAGTGGTGCCCAGGGACAGGACAAGAGGGAATGGACACAAACTTGAACATTAGAAGTTCCATCTAAACACAGGGAGGAACTTCTTCACTTTGAGGGTGGCAGAGCCCTGGAAGAGGCTGCCCAGAGAGGTGGTGGAGTCTCCTTCTCTGGAGACATTCAAACCCCACCTGGACACATTCCTGTGCAACCTGCTCTGGGTGGACCTGCTCTGGCAGGGGGTTGGACTAGATGATCTCCAGAGGTCCCTTCCAACCTCTTATCATTCTATGATTCCATGGCATCAAATCTGGAGGGACATTAGACCTTCCCGTGGCTATAGAAGATGTCAGCTGTCCCCTCACGAACACCCGATGCACTGGTGTGCTGAGTTGGGATGTGTGTACGTGTACGTGCACATAAGGGAAATTCTGGAAATATTTCAGGACTGGGGTTGCTTGCCTGAAAATTAAACAATAGGTCTGTGGAAGAGGAGGAATTGGAAAGGGAAGCAAACGGCAAAGCAAACGCATGGGAACCCTGTGGCTGTGACTGGCAGGGGAAAAAAATAGACTAATACAAAGGAAAACAACCAAACCCTGAAAGCAAACCTAGCAGGCACTTGAAAGAAACAATCATATGAGCAATGTCTAAAATATAACTCCTTTAGAAAAAACAAACTCACTGACCCTGACCTTGAATTTTTACATTGGGGCATTTCTTACCGCTTCTTCCAGGAAAGTTTACTTTTCAACTATTCGTTACCCGAAAGACTTCTGCACTGAACTCTGCACCCCCGAGTGCTGGGACGTGCATTTGTGCCCAGATCTCAGCGGGCTGCGAGGCTGGAAGAACCTGCTGGAACCACCTGGACACGGACACATCGGCTCCTGCGTGCCCCGAGCTCCGCGTGGTGACAAATGGCCTGCCAGCAGGGCAGGAGAAGGAGCCAGCGGGCTGTCCCACCTGGCCAGGCTGGGCTTTGCCGTGGTCAACTGGTGTTAATTAACACATCCTTCTTGTCAGGTAGATATTGTTAATGATATCAGACAAGTTTTTAGCTGAGTTTCTTAATTATTCCTAACTGACTACACAGAGGAAAGTGGAAAAAAACCCAGCTCATGGATTTTAGGAGGCTGCAGCGTGAGCAGGCGGTGGTGGAAGAGGAGGGCACAGAGCTGGTGCCAACCTCCCCGTGGGGCACAGCCCTTCCTCCAGGGCAGTGGCAAGGACCAGGGGATGCTGTCCCCATCCTTCATCCCCCTCCTCTACTCCCTCCTTGCCCCAGCCTATGGCTATTTCACACCTTTGTGGCCGTGGTTGGGGAGGAACACAAGTTCCAAGTGTGTTTACGCACCCCAAGGTGCTGGAGCAGTTGGAGGTCACAGCCAGGCTGGTGACACTGGTGACACCGGGGGTCACAGCCAGTCCCTGCCTGGCAAGTCGTGCACCGGGCCGACGGGTCCTGCTGCACCCACAAGCCCCTCGCTGGGATGGCCGGATGGAGAAATTCATGGGAGGTAGGATTTTGGACTCCTCTGGGATTCCGCTGAGCCATTTTCCCTCTCCCAGTGGTTCAAACTTTGCTAAGATTATTGTCCAGGTAACTGGCTGTTCAACTAGCAGATAATGTAGTTAAAAATTTAATCAGTTCATTTTTTCCCTCTTGATGACTCCAGACCCTTTTATCCACATCTCTTGCATTTTTTATCGTGTTTTCTCAGTTCTTTTCAGGACACCATCAGTATTTACAGCCTCGCTACTCCAGAACTGATAGACTTTCTTGTTTTTCTCAGCCTTCACTCCAATTCCAGCCTCTTTTAAATCATCCGGGCAGCCCCCGCCTGCCTCCCTCTCCATCAGCATCCAGAAAGTTCAGCCCAAAGCAAAGAGGTTTTCACAAGACTTAAACATCTCGGGGTTACAGGACAGGGAGCCGCGCAACAAATTATCCCGAAGAGACTCCTGCAGATCTGCAGCTCCTGACACGGGGCCATTTGCAAAGCAAATATTTCACAGCGAATGGAGCAGACTGAAAGACAGTTCCTTTACCTAAAGGCAGGATGATGTATATGGAAGAGGGAGGTGGGGGGAAAGCAACACGTCTGAGGGAGCTCTGGCAGCGCTGCCCGCTCCCTTCATGGAGCGAGATGCTCGTAGCCAGCTCAATACTGGGCATACTGGTCAATGCCCCCAGCGCTGATGCGCACACAGGGATGTCTCAAGCGCTGCTCCTCGCTGGTTAAGAGACGAGGCTGGGATAAAGCGGCTGCGGGCACACAAAACAGCCCCTTCCCACCTCTTCCATCCAAATCACCTTGAAGAGTCCTCCAGTGCACCCCCGGCAGCCAGCGCAGCCCCCTCCCAGTGCCAGGGCCATCGCTTACAGAGGCTCTGCCGCCACCCCCAACGCCGTGCCCTTCTCGCTGCGCCGTGAGGGGAATCTTTAGGGGCTGGCATTAATCTTTGCTGCCTCCCACCAAGCGTCGGGCGGGAGCTCAGCTCCGCTCATAGCACTCCTCGTACGGGTTCTCTGAACTACATCAGCCGGGTATGAAAATGTCACAGCGGCCACAAGAAATCCCTTCGGTGAGAGAGCTCTCGCTTAAAAACAACAAAAAGTCAGCCTGCACCCTCTAAAACCTCCTTGCCTCCCCTGAAGGCAAGGTTACCCTGCAATGGGCAGGAGGGGCTCAGCATCGCACAGGGCTCAGCATCACTCAGGGCTCAGCATCGGGCTCAGCATCACTCAGGGCTCAGCATCGCGCAGGGCTCAGCATCACTCAGGGCTCAGCATCAGGCAGGGCTCAGCATCATACAGGGCTCAGCATCAGGCTCAGCATCGCACAGGGCTCAGCATCAGGCTCAGCATCGCACAGGGCTCAGCATCGTACAGGGCTCAGCATCGGGCTCAGCATCAGGCTCAGCATCGCACAGGGCTCAGCATCGCACAGGGCTCAGCATCGGGCTCAGCGTCGCACAGGGCTCAGCATCGTACAGGGCTCAGCATCGCACAGGGCTCAGCATCGGGCTCAGCATCACTCAGGACTCAGCATCACACAGGGCTCAGCATCACGCAGGGCTCAGCATCATACAGGGCTCAGCATCAGGCTCAGCATCGCACAGGGCTCAGCATCAGGCTCAGCGTCGCACAGGGCTCAGCATCGGGCTCAGCATCACTCAGGGCTCAGCATCACGCAGGGCTCAGCATCATGCAGGGCTCAGCATCATGCAGGGCTCAGCATCTCACACCCACACAAACCGACCAGGGAGCGTTTGGTACCCGCCTGAGGAGCTAAAGGATTCCTGAAGAACATCTCAGGCTACAGAGGTCCGTGGCCCTCTGAGCTCTGCCGCGCTAATTGATGTTATCTGCATTTCACTGGGTGATTATGAGTTATTATTTCTACCAGGGGAACGGGGAGGTTCCCAGCCAGGGAGCAGGATGCCGCTCTGTTACACACCGTATAAAACCAGAATGAAATCATCCCCCTGTGGCAGAATTAACCACCGAAGTAACTACGGATGAGCTGAGAGCAGCAGCGCTTCGGAGGCAATGAAATGTGCAGGGATTTTGGAGGACGCCTGTGGAAGATGAATTTTGCCATGTCCTGGCCAGGTATCTCATTAGGAAGGTGCTGCTTCTCCCATCAGGGAGCAGACCCGCGTGGTGTGACCCCAGCACTTCATCAAACTATTTTACGTGATTAGCACTAACAAGTGATAGATCATTAGCTGAAAAAAAAAAAAAGCGTTCGAAAATAAAGGAGGGAAACTATGTCTTAGTACGGTGTGTCTGCAGGGGGGGGAAGAGACACGGAGAGGAGGGGGGGCTTCTGCTCAGGGTCTGGCTCCTCTGCACCCTGTGCCCATCGCTCCCCCCGCAGTCGGGGCTCACAGCCCTGCCATCGGGAACAGAACCATCGGGGCACGCTCCTCTTCACTAGCGCAGGGATATTCCTTCCAACAGGCCCCGCAAGCATCTCGATCACGCTGCTGCTTTAAATTGGGTGTTTATAGCCCTTGATTAGGTGGTGAAATCTTTTGGAGACGGCGATGCCTGCCCTGGCGCCTGCCATGCGTTTGATGGAGCATCCGCTCCCTCCCGGATTAAAAATAACAAAAAATTTGTTCTTCTCTCAAGAGCTGCAAAAATCTCTGGCCCCGATTCCGCGGATGCTTATATCATCTCGGTGCTGAAGCGTGCCCACCACTTCTCACCGGGCGCCCGCGGAAGGTGTACGTGGGAGCAAAGTCAGACCCCGCTGCCTGTGAAACCGGGGCTGCAACAGTTTGAACTCGCAGGGAGCAGATACAGCGAGGAAAAAAAGGGGTTACGCAGCCGTGGAGTCATAAAATTGCTCTCGTCCTACAGGGTTTATTTAATTGAAATGCACTGAGCCTTCATGCACTAAAAAAACCTACCGTCTCCCTGACGCACAGACAATTAATGCTTCAGGACTAAATTATGAAGCCACTTTACTCAATACAACCAGCTCTTCTCCTTCAGTCTTTCCCTCTGAAAGCAAGAAACCAGAGCAGCTTTTCTGCACATGCTCTGTGATGGACCCACCATTAAAATGGGAAGATTTTTAAATCTGGGGGCTCTTGGTGGCCCGGAGACATTTGTCACTGGTTTTGCCCTGCACTACCATTACCCCCTCGCCTGCTGGTCGATGGTGAGGGGGTCCCATCCCGGGTGCATCCCCACGTCCCACCATCGCGGCGAAGCAGCCGAGGAGCCCGTCACAGCGGCAACGCTACCCATTCCACGTCAATATTTTATTTTGTGGGATTTTTTTTTCCTGATAGAAACTGTTAATTGAATTTTCCCGTGGAAAACAAGAGGCAGCTTAGGCTGGGCACAGGCTGGGAAGAGCCACGACGGAAGTCCTCTCACCACAGTGGTGCTGGACCCCCAGCACTGACCCCCCCGCAGCATCCCCCAGTGATTTTGGGGGGAAATGCTGCTATTCCCAGCCTGACACCCCATGTAACCCCGCTAATGCAACACGTCCCCACCCCAGCAGCACTGTCCCAGCCTTGCCCAGCTTGTGGGCAGAAACAGTGTTTGCTTAAGAGACCGATGCTGAGAGATTAATAGGGAAGAGACATAGGCAGGGTCAGAAACAATTTCTCTTTTGCCACAAGAGCTATTTGAAACCAGGTACAGCGGGAAGAGAGCCTGCGAAAGCTCCTAATGAGCACTCTTAAATCATGCAGTTAAAAAACTCGGAATAAGTGGTTGGAAGCAAAGTTTCTTTATCCTCCTCTCCCCCGGACTGGGCTGAGCAACTGTTGCTTCTGTGCTTTGTGGGAGTGAAATCAAATGTCAAATATTCTGCTTTGGAAGAAGTTGGCAACGAAACACGAAAGGCTGAGGGAGAGCTCAAAGGGAGTGGGGATAAATTGGAGCGCGGCACAGAGAGGGCTGGGACGGGAGCCAGGGGAGCGGGGAAGGACTGAGCTGCAACCCCAGCTCCAGGTTTGAGGGTGAAGCAACCGCTTTCCCTAATGTGTTTCAGCATAAAGCTGATCCTGGCTGCTGCGAGCACAGAGGGAAGACAGGCTTCAGACCGCAACGCTACATCTCCTCTTTGATGGAAGCATCCACACATCGCTGTTTATTCAGCATAATTAGTCCAACACAGAGCATCGCATCCCTGTACCTACACCACAGCCAGGAGAGCCCAAGATCCGCCACCCATCGGTGCTGGGGAGCACACGTTTCTTAGCTGAATTCCACAGAAAAAAAAAAAACAACCAAAAAAACCCCAACATTTTTTGAAAGATGTGTTTTGACATAAGCATGTATCCTGTTTCTTTCTCAGCAGACATTCAAAATCCCAGGCTCTGGACAATCCTCCCCCAGTATGTTAACATGCAGCAGATCGACGCTGAGAACAGCTGCTCTCTTTTACTGTGGCAGAATCTCATTTTTTTTCCAGATTTCAAGACTTCAGAAGACATTTTTACTGTATATTCTCAGTAATTCTGAGGGCGCTTCCCACCATTTACAGCCCCAGCCCTCTGAAGCTGGTGGACCTTTCTCCTTCTCTTGGGACAGACCCTTTTTCCATCATCAGGCTCCTTTATACAGCACTCAGGAAAAGATATATTCTCCCCTCCGCTTTGCTGAACTATCACATCGCCAGGATAAGGGCAGCGGGGTCACAGGAGCTGACAAAATCCATATGTAACGGCACGCCAGGACTTCTGGACCCAAAGCATGCATCTCTACAAGGGCAAAAGGCAAATCCTGCCGGGAATCCAGCGAGGAAGGAGAGTCCGTGTCCCCCTGCTCCCGGAGTCCCCCCCAAGGCGAGCGCTTCGCCAGAGCTGGAAACGGAATTAATGTTCCAGGAATATTTTATTATTTGCTAATTCTCTTAGCATCTTTTTGTTTCACAATTAAGCAAATTAGCACTTTGATGAATATTAAGATGCTTTCGCCTCATAAAAGATGTGTTGGAGGCATTCCCACTGGATTTTCCTCTTAAGGAAAACAGTTCCTCAACCGTTTTGAGACACACACTGGATGGTTTCCTCCCTGGCGAGAGCACAAGGACGACACGGCTCCCGGAGAAAATGACCACAACATTAACATTATTTTAATAAAATAATTCAGTTTCAAAGTTTGCACAGGTCCTCATTATTCCCATCTAATCCAAGTCCAAGCTGGAAGGGCATCCTAAATTTGTGGCTGTTTGAGGCAGTTTCTATCCCTGAGTTGCTATAAAAAGCATCTAATGCCTTCTCTAACCACAGGGATTCATTCAGCTCAGTCTTTCAGCAGGAAGAAAACTTTGCGCTCCTCTAAAGTATTTATTCTCTGGCTTTAAATAACTTTATAACCAAGCTAACTATTTGCCAATCTTTTTTTTTTGTTTTGCTCAAGGTTGGCCAGGCAGCTTTGGAGGAGCTGTTATCTCCCTGGGCAAGGCCAGCTCTTAGGATGCTGCTCGCTCTCTCCCTCCATCAGGAGATCATCAAGCACTCACACCGATACCTTTCCGTAGCATCTCCCTCAGAGTACAGGTGGGAGGGAGGACAGGTATTTGTTTACCAGCAGACGTGGAAAGCTGCCAGTGACCAGGGGGTTAACTCAACACAGAACAATTTAATAGCATCCAGACATCTTCAGATGCAACCCTTCTCCTGTCTCCACCACCCACAAGGCACCAGCTCTATTAATCTGAATTACACAGTCGTGAGTAATAGCCAATAAAATGCTCAACAGAGTCAGTGAACCCAGAAGTCTGGCTTAATGGTGGGGACTTCATGTGTTTTCTTGACTCAGGGAAGAACAGAAGGTCCCAGGTTATTTACATTGTGCTAGCTCCCCGAAGCAACAGACTCCCGTGGACCCTCGGCCATAAATTCCCAACATAATCATTTCGGTTTTGCTTTCTACAGTCAAGTCCCTCTCATCAGAGCAGGAGCTTATCCTGCTCAGGAGGAAGGGCCGGGTGGACAGTAGCTGGTGGTGAGCCCCAGAGACACCAGCAGGAGCTGGGAGCGGTGCCCCAGTGCTGGGCTCTCCCTCTGGGACACTGAGTGATGGCTCATACCGGCGCCGAGCGAGACGACGCTCTCCCTTGAGACCTGTCTCGTGGGTTTGCCAGGCTCCAGGGAGGAGTTTGTGTGATGAAACCCTCACCAAAGAAATGACCTCCCGGGAAGGAGAAGTTGTCCCTAGTCTGCAGGCTTCTGCTGCTCGGGACTGAGGTCTGTTAACTGGTCAAAGCACTGTGGATGTATTCACACCACCCCGATGCTACGAGCTATACAAACACCAGTGAATTCTCCCTGTAATACCATGGTATATATAAAAAAACCCCAACTACTTCCATTTTTAAAATGAGAAGTTATGGTAAAGATTGATTTTATGCAGTCCTGAGTAATGTGCTCTAGGAAATCCTGCTTGAGCAGGGGAGTTGGACTAGATGATCTCTAGAGGTCCCTTCCAACTCTGACAATTCCATGATTCCATGATTACCTTAAAGACTATTTGTCCCTGCTTAGGCAGAGCCAAGAAGGGACATGCCCTACGTTGGGGGTGAGGATCACCCATCAGACCAGCATCTCCTGCAGCACAGCATGCCAGGCAGGGCAGGGACAGTGGGCAGGGATGGGAACAGCGGGCAGGGACAGTGAGCAGGACTGGCCTGGGGTGGCATCACCCCCAGGGCAGCGTCAGAACTGGCACCGCAATGGATGGCACAGCATAGACAAGGTATTAACGTTGCTCTCACAGCACCTACCCACACCCCCACCGCCTCTGTGCACCAGCATCACTCACTCGCAACCAACTTAAAATATTCTGGTAAATACATTAATAAAGGCACGTTTCCAACGCCTGCAGACAAGGGTAAGTGGGAACAAATCTCTCCCCTCTGCACTGACAACAATCTCTGGTCAGAGGCAGATAAAACTGAGCTTCTGCTGGGGCTCCCTCTACCTGTCCCGATCCCCGCACACAACCTCAGCTCCGTGTGCTCCAACAACACGCTCCATATGGAAGGAAGCCACAGCCAGGGATGTATGGAGGCAGATGCCTTACCTGTCGCTCCGACATGACGTACAGATACTTCTGATCGATGGAGAAGGCCATGTCTCGAAGGACTGGGCTCCCGTCCTTGAAAACTGTCACCATTTCATACTGAATTCCACCATGGGGAGGACCATCTGCTCGGATCTGGAAGAAGCACAAACAGATTACAGGTGATTTCATAGCAGCCAAATTCCGATTTTATTTTGGGGGTGGGGAGCGAGGGGAGGATGACAAGGTAGGAAAAGGAATCTAAGTCAAAATCTCAGCTCGCAACCTGGAGACAGAGCAAAGAGCTGGCAAGAGACACGCATGCACAGGAGTTAAAGCAAAGGCTCCTTCACTGAGGTTGATGTGATTTGCCCAATCCATGAGAAATAATGAGAAAGTTTTGTGGTCGCAAGGGGAGCAAACAGACTGTCTGTCAGTGTGCTACGACTGACCATCCAAGAGTAACAGAGACTGTAAACTTTTTAGATTCTTTCCAAAATAAGCCTGAAAGAAGACCACAAGACTCCACAGGCAGCACAACAAAGCCAAGTTACAGCAGAGATGGTTTTTATTTTTCCTCCAGATGCATAAAGTATAGGACTCGGAGAACCTCCATCACCTCTTGCTGCCGCAGAAGCCTCCTACGCCACCACCTCTGCCTAAAAATTTGGAGATTCCATTTGCCACTGCCAAAAATTTGCCATTCCATTACTTTGAAGTCTGCAGGATCCAGCAAGGCGAAGGCAGCCCAGCCCGTGCTGGGGAGCGAGCGGGGAGCGAACACGCAGCCATATGGCCTGCTCAGTTTGACGAGCTCCCGGTAACCATCCACCCCACCAAAAGACAACTCCCCGCTCCTGCAGGAAAACCTGCCCAAGCTGTGACAAACCCCATCCCTGCCAGGAGCAGTTGCTGTTGAGGATATGCCATCTCCTCCAAAAGTTAATAATTTATGGCCTTGGGGGCTGCGCGAGGGGAAGGGAGGAGGATAAACAAACAATTTACATTGTCTTTCCTACCAGGATTTGCATATTTGAATAGCCGTTTGATTACAACACGGTGTCGACATGGCTGAGAACACTGGCAACCGTCAGGCAGGGAGACGGGAGCAGTCAGGCAAGCCAAGGGCTTGGTGGAGCCGGCCCCGTGGCTCGCAGCGACAGCGATGCCGTAGCCGGAGGCCGGGAAGGTGCTGGGCGCCGGGGGGTGTCGTGCAGCACGTGCCCCGCACCCTGCGAGGAGCGGGACGCGCCGGGGACTGCCCATCCCTGGAAAAACCTCTTATCACAAAGATGCCATCTGCTGCAGCCTCACGCCGAGCTGTCTTGCCGCATCCCGTTTTGCTGCTCGATTACTCCCTGCCTGGCTGCGGTACGGAGCAAGAGGCATGAAGAACCGGCTTTGGACAAGTCTGAGCCTTCAGAAGAGGCAGGACGGAGCAGCAGAGAGGGACGTCAATTTTTTCTGGTTCATGTCCCCGGGAGGTAAGAGAGCAGGTTGTTAAGCATCTTAAGATTTATCTGAGAAATGTGCCACCCCAGCTGGAAATATAAGGATATCTTCACACTCATAGAGGAGAGATGCTCCCCTGCACCCTCCTCCAGATAAATCCTCTTCTTGGAAAGAGCCCCGATGCCTCCTGCCATGTAAAGACATGTTGGGTACAAAAGCACATTCATTTTGCGGATTTCTCTCTTTTCTCCTTACCTCCTGAGCTTTCAGTGATATAACAGAAGACCCGGCGTGAATCCGAGCGGCCAGGTTTAACACCCAGCGCCAGACGCAGGAGCCTCTGGCAGGATTAACGCAGGCAGCACAAGCTGCACCAAAAGCCCTGAACTTTCAGAAATGAAAACAAACAAACAAAAAAAAGGCTTTAGTTACACCTGTGTGAGTTAGGATTGTCTTAATGAGAATGAGAACTTGAGACCAGTATGAGACCAGTGCCTTACTGGGTGTTGCAAACCTGAGTGACTGGTGCTGACTCCAGAGCCACTGCCTGGCACATCTCACTGCCACCTCCTGCACCAGCCTGCACCACAGACACGGGGACAAGGCTGCAAAATCACCTGAGGAATAAATAGCAGGGACATTGTGCTGTCAGGGACACACAGCCGCTTCCATGCAAACACCTGATTAATGGCCAAACGGGAATGGAAACGCCGGACATGAAGGATCAGCAGCCTTTGTGAAAAACAACTGTTTTTCAGAGTTCCCTCGGGGCACCAGCAGCTCGTTAAATTGAGTTTCTTTCTAGTAATGAGGTCAGACAGGGCTAATAAAGAGAGATACCACTGGTCAAGCCTCATGCAGGCCAATTCCAACTGGGAATTGGGGCTCTGGGCTGGAGACAGAACCACGTGCACGATGGCTCCTCCAGCATGGACAAGCGCTTGGAGCTGTGCCTGGGACAGGTGTCTTGGGACACCGCTGGAGCCCGGCACAGGGTGCTGGGTGCTTCCTGCACCCTCCTGCCTCCCCCCCAGGCAGGAGGAGCAGCCAGGGTCTCTCACTGAGCCTGTCAAGGTGAGATGGCTCCGTGTTACTCCGAGACCCCACGACAGGAGCAGAGCCTGCTGCTCTCCTGCCCCACACGCCATGGGGTGTGTTACACGCACCCGGGTACCCCATAGCCCCATGTCCCCAGCACAGTGCCGGGGCATGATGGGGAGGAGACGCACCCAGTGACAGCAGGATGCTCCACTACATCTCTTCCTAAGGGTTTGGTTTCCATGACAACAAATGATGATGTCAGATGAGAAGAATGATGATTCCTGTGAATGCGGAAGAAGAAAGGGATCATCTCCACAGCAGGAAGCTTCTTGTTGACGTTTGGAGAGAGAAATAATTCCTCTGCCTAACGTATGGTGCCCTTCCAGTGCCAAACAACTCCTGACCCATCACTAGAACAGCGGGGTGGTACCAACTCTGCAAATCTGGGTTCATCCCTGAGCCCAGGCTCCAGGCACAGCGATGCCGGAGAGGGAAGGGGTGGGACACGGGGCTGGGCTGCTGATGGACATGTTTCTTTACGTCCCCCTAACTCTACCTGGTTTTCTTCTCTCATGACGTGATGATGGGACATGGGAAGGGCTTAGGAGAAAGACACGGAGGGAAGCGGTGCAGATCGGAATGGGTGGGAACAGAGCAAAACAGGGAGCAGGCAGGTACGGGGAGAAGCAACGTCGGTGCGATGGAAACCAGAGATGTCCAGGACCAGAGATGTGTTCAACCACCTGAGACACAGCGGAGACCAGGAGGACAGATCGCAGGCTCCCACACTTGGATGCGAATCGGGAGAGACACAGCGCTTTCCTCAATGACTTTTGATGGACGCCTACAAATAGGGCTTGGAAAGTGCCTAACGACATCATCTGCAAATCCAGGGCCAGCCAAGCACCCGGCACGAGGAGGCAGAGCCCAGCTCCGTTCAGGGAGCTGCAGCCCTTCAAAGGCACTGTGCAGATTTGTGTCTCTAATTCCCCCACAATACAGGCTGCAGGCATAAGCTCGGCGTTATCTTAAGAGATTAGCAAAATACCATATTGTGTCACGTATATGTTGCAGTGTAGCACCCGCGGCGATAAATGCATGAGCCATTCAAGGACCTAATATGACGTGAAGCTCCAACATACCTATCGCACTCAGGTTTCTGTTAGGTATTTTGCCCAGCCTATGCCATGGCTAAGGTAAATCTGGATTCCCCCAGTTCCCCCCAGCAGGCTCCCATTAGAAGACATTGAATCCCTTTGTAGGAACTTTCCATGATTAAATTACCTGTCTGTTTTCATTACGAGTGTTTCAATGAGGCTGACTCATGATGAAATGCCTGGTGCCAGAAAAAACAGCTGAATAAGTCCATGCATGGACCGATTCCCCATCCCGGATCCTCGATGCAAGGCCACCCATTAACTCCTCGAGAACTGCTGCTTCTCCCCATGTACGGATGGGAGATGGGTCCCAAAGCACCTCGCTGGTGGCTGCCCCACTGCATGAAATGGCCCATGGAGAACATGGGACGGGCTCCCGAACTGACGCTCTTGGTCACGAGGCACAAGGCTCTGGTTGAATGTGCTTTGCTTTGTACGTAACGGTGGCAAACTGAAAAGCCCAGTCAACCCTGGAGCCTTAAGACTGCTCCTTTCATGCCAGGGTTTCTAGCCCTTCGGGGTGAATACTATCAAATAACAGCGCATTTGTGTCAAATGGCCGTTCCGAGTAGGACTGTATCGGCTCTGGGGATGCGCACTGGAGCGTTACTGCATCCACTGCCTGAAATAGAAACCAAAGACAAGGAGCAGCCTTCGCTGCCAAGGTGCATCTTCACTGAACTGCCACTTTTTTGCCATTTATGTCTGCACATCTCAGCTCTTGGGCATTTCCCATTAAAGCTTCTCATAAAGCTCTAGGACGGATTTCTTGCTTCACTGCCAGAAATTTAGCAGAAAGACTGTAACTGGCAGCGGGATTCTGAATCAGGCTGGAGCGCAGTAGAGTTTCAATAGCCTTTCCCTACCTCTTTCTGTCCACAGCTCTGGGGGGTCTTTCCTACCTACACCTACTGCTAAAAGAAGTTGCCACAACAAGAGACTCGGCAATGCAAGAGCTCCCCAAAGACAGGACAAGATAAATAAATATCAGTCCAGATTTTCTGTGTGTGCCCCTGCCAAATAGTCTTTGCAGAAAGGGTTTACTTTTTCTAATCTAATTTAATTAAATTGGGTTTTTCTACATTCACACCAGGCTAAAAAGGAGGTGAGACGCATGTGATGACCTGCCACTTCTGCTGTCCCCTTCAGGAACATCCTTTCTCACAGTACCATTTACAGGGTACCCACACTGGCGTCTGCCTTTGACAGCCAGAGAGAAAATAGCACAGCAATCTTTAGGAGGGGAGAATCCAGAACAGAAATTGCAAATCTCTATACCATAAGTTTCCAAGAGTCCTTCAGACCCTGTATGAAATTTTTCTGGGAGTAAAGTACCCCTTGGACTCCCTCAGAGCATTGCTAACATGAGCTAACTCTGATATCTGCTGGATAGCATCCCTGCCCGAACCTCGGGATAGCATCCCTGCCTGAACCTCGGGATAGCATCCCTGCCCAAACCTCGGGATAGCATCCCTGCCTGAACCTCGGGATAGCATCCCTGCCCGCCTCTCCACCTGCGGGAGGAGAAGCCCAGCCCTGGCTTTCCCTGCACACACTTTCTGCAGGCAGGAACATCAGGAGTGCAATTTAGCTCACTGCTCTCCGTGTGGGAAGTCTCCCCCTTGAAATTAAAGTGAAATAGTAATCCCATTAAGTATCTTTCCTTTAAATCATAGATATGTCCGTGAGGAAGTTAATGACAACTCTTACATGCACATTCAATTCAAATCAGCATATCCAATTAACTTCATTACCTGGAGGCTCCCTCATATCCCAGTCTCCTTCTCTACTGTCACATTTTATTTATGCATTTTTTTCCCAAATTAGGATGGAATATGTCTATCATGGGTGGGCATCACCTTTATTTTCACCCCAAAAATAGCATGGGGAAGCCTTGGTGGATGGGTTCACCCCAGAAAGCCAGGATGCTGTCAGGCTGAGGGGCTGTAGCAAAACAGCTCCTCGAGACCAAATCATCTGGTCTCTGAGGGACAAGAAAATCCATCCTTTCCAGAATTATACTGTCTGACTAAACATTAAACACAGTCACTAATCCCCACTGGGGTTGCCCTTACAAAACTCTACAAGATCAGCTGGGGAGAAAAATCAGTTTGGTAAAGAGCTGGTCACAGTGAGCCCTGCTCGAGCACGGGCGCTGGAGCTGCTGGCAACCGAGGGGGTTTTCCCTCGAGCACTGTCTACCGGTTCTGTGATCACTCCTTAAATTTCTGCAGACATAGGTCTTTCTTTTGCAAAGTGCCAGAGAGGGACCTAGAGCAGGGCGGCTGCGGCCATCAGCGTGATGGGAACGAACTGGTGGGACCAGCACCAAGCAGGTGGTGGCATCACGTCAGCATCTCCTCTCACACTGCCCCTGGATGCTGCCTGAAGACCCGGGCTCAAGGGGTCACGTCGAGTGGTGGGTAAGTCGCTGGCGCTTTGGTGCGGGCATTGAACTCCCCCCACTGCTCTCCCCTCCAGCGAGGGCCGCCCGGGCGACGCTGCTCCACAAAGTCCTGCTGATGGAATTCAGTTTTGAACTTCAAAGAGACATGAAAGCCCCATCCAGGCAAACCCAGCCTCGCATCCCAACTTCTCCCTCCTGCTGCTGGGCACAATACAGACAAAGCATCAAGGCAGCACAAAGCCAAGACCGCCTTTCTGCTCATGTTTTCTGAGTCCTAATCCCCTCCTTTTGGAGACATTTTCCTCCTCCATCCCCTCCCTCTACTTCAGAGAAGCTCCAGGTGCGAGGAGACAGACCTCCTCTGTCCCTGTCTCGCTCGCATCTTGGCTTTCCCAACGCATTAAACTGCTGGTACCCTCCGCTCAGATGCTCCCTCATTCCCAGGATCTGCAAACACCTCCCGCATGCCTGAGATTATACCCTCAAAAGGGCCTGGGGAGGGACACGAGCTCCGTGCTGCAGGTCTGGGGAGCAGGAGGGACCACGGGGTCGGCAGCAGCTCAGGCACAACCTCGGGGGAGGCAGGGTAGATTCGAGCCAGAGTTTATTCTGATCAGGCTTCATGGCCCAAATTATTTATAGATCTGAGGTTTCAGAGAATTCAATACTCATGTCAAAAATGTCTCTATGTACGTGTCTTTCACACCCACGTGTGTTTCCCATCTCTTCTGCTTAGGAAATGTTAGCTAAGTGTTCAAAGTCACAACCTGGGAATCTGCAGCTCCCCAGAGGAAGAGCGAGTCAGAGGAACCGCTGGGCTAATTGGGGAAGAGCAGAGAAATCCTCCGGGGTCCGTAGGGAAGGGGGGGCTCACAGTCTGCAGCACTGGCACCCACAAACACTGCTAAGCACGAAAATGCCAACCTAGCAAACAAACCAACCAACCCAAATTAACTCTCACTTCCCGCATCTCCAGCGCTAAGGCTGGAGGATTGTTCCCACGAGAAGGCTTTCTTCCCAGCCCTGTGGGACAAGAGGGCTGCAAGAATCAGCACACACAACTAAACTGAAGAGAGACCTCAACGCTTTCAATCTTACCATTTCAAAGAGTTTGAACCCATCTACAGGGAAGGCAGGAGAGGTTTTATAAAACAAAACCAAACAGAGGAAAAACCACCCTTCCTTCTGTGCTAAAGCTCAAGGTGCAGTCACCGGGGTACCATACCCACCATCTCAGCCGCTTCAGCAGCACCACATGTCCCCTGGCCAACGGCAACCAGTCGCGATACCAATGTTGAAGGTGTTGGTTTGGGAGAGGCTGGGCACCCAGATCTGCCGGAGGGAGAAGAGCTTCCATGAACACAGCCCTTCCTAGTCACTGCTGGAAAGAGGAGCTTGGGAGAGGAATCCCCTGCTGCCTCTCTGCTGGCGTCCGGAGGCTGAAGAAGCCAATTGCTGTGGGCTGCAGCTCAGACATCCTAACAGGTACCAGTACAAAACGGTAAGAGGAGATTGCCACCGAAGCTGCTCTCTCTCTCTCCACTAAGCCTTTATTTCCTTCTTCCATCCTTCTGCTCCCTCCACCCTTCTGGAGAGCTGATCCTCCAAGATAAAACAGGGAGGATGGTACAGAGGCACCATGCAGAGACTAATCAGCAGCCCCCATGTCTTTAATTTATTACTGCATGAGAGGCTCGTTTAGAACAAAGCTGCCAGTTCGGAATATTATCCCTTTAAAAGACTTTTTATTTGAAAAGCTGTCAGCTCACACCTTGTCACAGCCCTACTTGCAGCAGCAGAACTTTAATAACGTGCCACCTCATGCAAATGAGCTGCTAATTAATTAAGTAGTATTCTTCTGGGGATGGATTCATTAGAATCAAATTTGGGTTGGCTGGCTGGCTAGGTCATATTGCTTTGGACAGTGCTTTAAATCAGCAGTATTGCCTTTTCCTTGAGTCCCAGATGGATTCCCATCAGGAGGGAAGCTCTTTCCCTCTCGGGAGGGCTCCGCACGCCCCAGTGCATTGGTGCAAAGCCCAACCTCTTGCACGGCTCAGAGCAGACCTACAGCTTAGCTAAGAACAACAGAGAGATGAAAAAAAAAAATCATTGAATGAAGTGCCCAAAAGATTGCCTTCTCTCCTCTTCAGGAAAGCCAGTAAAAGAGAGCCCAATTCAAAAGCGAGGGGTAGAGACCATTAACGCGGAAGGCTCCGGGGATCAGGCTGCCAGGCAGGGAACTCTGCGAAGGAGCACTGCCTTTTTTTTTTTGGAGCACTCATTGCAAGGAGCCAATTGCTGGGGGTTGAGGGCTATCAGCCTCGCACCTTCCACCAGCATCAAAGCACAACCCATTAAAGGCAGAAACACTCGAGAGCGTCCTGTGGATTTACTCCCCGGAAGGAAGACAGCTCGGGGCACGTCTGCAGCACGGTACAAAACCTCTTCGCTTCTAATCTGCCCCCTAATAAAGAGCCACAATGTGCAATGACTTCCCTGTTCTTTTGTTCAGCAATAAGCACCCTTCTCCCTTTACATCCCCGTATTAGTTTTAAAGAAATGGCTCAGTGCTTCCCTGGGAAATGGGAATCATTAAGTCAGCAGCACTTGCAGGCTTTACATTTGGGCACTGAGCAAGGGAACCATCAAAGAGACTAAGTGTTGGCCTCCAAGAGAAAGGAAGGAGGTAGGTGTTTCTGCGGCACAAGGCACCGCACGCAAACCTTCCTGCAACGTGCTCCTTCAGCCTCTGCCATTCTTCCCTTGACTTACCCCTGCTCCTCCCACTCCGTGCGGCTTTAATCCAGGTCCATCCCTTACAGCTGGGAGGTAAATGAAAGCAGAGGCGAGCAAAGAGGAAGGCAGCTCCAGGAACAGGCAGAGGGTTTGTTTTTTTTTTTTTGCTAAAGCATCCTCTTCTACACAGATCCAGCAGTCTTTCAGAGGGATGCAGAGCTGGCTTAGCTGGCTGCAACGGGAGCCCTGGCTGCGCAGAGAAGGATGAACTGATCCCGCTCTGCCCTTCATCCCTCTGGGTGTTACAAATGCCTGGGTCATACCCCGGCTCTTCCTCCTCTTTGCCCTGAGCCCATCACTGGGCTTGGCGTTAGCGGGTAGACAAAGGGACTCATGAACGAGGACAGAAGAGAGGCCACCTTGTTTGCTGCCTGCAGGACACCATTAGTGATGGAGGAAGCCGCAAGCAGCATTTTGGGGAGTGAGCGACAGCCACAGCAAAGGAAAGTGGGAAGAGGTGCTAAGCCTCTCTAAGTCTGTGACCGACAGTAAACACGAGAGGAAGTGCAGAGCTGGTATTATTTAGGGCGACGGAGGGCCTGGGTATCTGCTCCGAATTGCTTGTCACATACCATTTGCAGCTCTTCACCAAAGTCCCCAAAATAGCACTGTATCTGTGTTATCTGTCCACACCTCACCTGGGCCCTTCCAGCTGAATAATCCTCCGCAGCTCCGTGTCAAGCTCTCTCCCCACCATCGCCCTCCTACAGCACAGCATTTCACAGCTGAAGGGGTCGGTCTTGCTCAGTTTGGTTTGTTGACCTTGAGTGGCCATGTAAAATGGAAGAAAAAGGCACTTAGACAAGATTGTCTCACGTGGAGTTTGCTCTGAACAAGCAGCAGCGAGTTGCGATTCTCCCCAAGGAGGAAAAAAACTAAACGACTGTCAAAAATTGTCACATGAAAACCCTGTTTCTCCCAAGTCGCAGCTTCCAGCTGATCAGGTGGGAACGAGAAAGTTCCTCAGGAAATATTCTTCTCTTTCCTTTTCAAAAACATCATGTAAGTAATATGTTCCAAATGACTTCGACTTCCTGCCCGACACCTCCCGGGAGCGCTGCAGCACAAACCAAACTACGAGCCACTAAAAGCCAAAACCCAGAAGGAAATAAAAGAATCTAAATTTTGTTATCTTTCGGCTTTGCAGACTTGCGGAGAAATCCTGCCTGGTAGTTTTGCAATGCTCGAGGTCAGACAGGAGCGATCAGGTGAACGGGGAGGCCGTGCGTATTTTGGGTTTCACTTGTGCATGCAGAACCAGCCATGTGTTACTGATCACATCTAACCTTGCTCGGGCAGAGGATGTGAGAAAATTACAGAGCGCTCACCTTCGCTTAAATCCCAAGAAATGAGGCTCTCCCACATCGCCTGATGCTCCATCCCCATCCCCATCCAGCCACAGGCAACGTCCCACACCCGGGGTTACCCCCGCCGCCGATGCCCAGCAGCAGGCAGAGGTGCAGATCGCAAATGGGTATTTTCTAGTTGAGAAACGGGCCGCCTTCTAGTTAAGAAAAGGAGTGAGAAGCTCTCGCCAGCCGGTGGCTGGCCACGCTGCCTGTGTACAGCCTGAATTCTACTAAAGCAACAGCCTGGCAGGCGAGGTCGCTTAAGGACGGGCAGAGCCACAGCCAAACTGGCACTGCCCCACGGCTCCTGGAGGGCGGCCGTGTCCACGGAGCCCCCGGCTCTCTCCCCTTCCCTCTGCACCTCGGCTCATCCGCGTTTCACTGCCGACCAGGGGATACAGAATCGGGTCCTGGCCATCACCGGGCACAGGGGACCTGGACCAAGCGCGGTTTCATCAGGCAGGGCAAGATGCAGAACCAAGATGCACAATGAACTGCGGGGCTGGCGCTTTGCTCAAGGACATTTGCTTATGCAGGGCCCTGCACGGGAAGTATTAAAGCCTCCTGAGAGGATTCAGACAAGTATAAATCCACGGGAGCCAAATCTCTCCTTGTGCTTTCCTATCTGCTCATTCCCGCTCGGATCTCCTGGTCTCCAGCAGACAGAGGCTGGAGGTAGCTCATGTTCCTGGCACGTGTGGCACACGCTGAGGAAGACCCGTTTCGCCCCTATGAGCTGCTCCCCAAATGCTATTCTGGGGCAGATCAAGGATTTAAAAAAATAATAATAAAATCTCTTCCATCTCTGCACTAACTCACTAAGCTTTCGGCATATGCCCTTTCCAGCATCTCAGAATTAATCAGCAGGTAAGCAGATGAACTGGCTCTAAATAATCTGCATATGCCACGCATGTAACACTGACTTAAGAGCAGCAGAGCAACTGCTGGGCTCAACGCACACATCTGAACCCATCTGAGAGCCAGCGCAGCTCTCGGGCACCCACCGCAGAGCTGGGACAGCATAAAACACCCTGAGAGGAGGAGGCTGATGGATGGATCAACTCTCTGGTCCCCAGATGTCCAAATTCAGAGTTTAAGTTCAAATTCAGCTGAGGAAGGAAGGGAAAGCTGAAGGAGACTGGTGCTCTGGCTGCAACCTCTGCAGCGGCCAGGATGGGGACTGTGCTCCACACCTGGAGCCCTCTGCAGCTCCAGCGGCACCGGGAGCGGGGTGGGACACAGCCCTGCAGAGCCTGTGGGACATTTAAGCTGATGCCACAGCCCTTCCTTGGAGGCCACGGATGCCATTGACATGTGAACACAAGAGCAGCCACAGCAACACAACACGGGGTGAGCCAAGCAAAGCCCACCAGCACCATTAGACGTCTCCATAACGGAAGGAGGGATGGAAAGGGCATCACTCAAGAGTGGCAGGAGTAGCACATGGTTCCACACAGCAACTCGGAACGCCTTGGCAGGACCCAGCCAGCCTGTGCCTGTTTCACACTGAAAGGTTTTGCTTGTACTTTGCTCTGCACGACGAGGTGGAGCAGATCTGCCCTGGAGCTGTGAGACACCGCGCTGGAAGGATGGAGGCAGCTCTTCCCCCAGGCCCCTGCGGCTGCACACACACCAGCCAGCACGGCTAATCCCTCAGCGTGCCCGTGGCCCAAAATCAACATCATCATGAGATAGGTTCAGGCTGGGGTCCATGGATGGGGGAGACAAAGCTACACCACATTACTGCTTTCGCTTCCATAATTGACCTGTAGATAAACACATGGCTTCCGCCTTAATCCCCTGCAGCCTCATGAACATCAGCCGCGCTAAATTTTTCATGTAATTAAGAGAAAAACCCTAATCCAGTGTAATTAGCTCCCTGATTGCCAACGTCAGGCAGAAATGCACTGTTTGAACAGCAATTCAGGTCTAGCTGGTTAGGCAAATACTGTGTGTGTGGTTCAGTAATTTAACACTGAACCAACTCCCCCTCTGCTGCCCTTACAGGCTTGCTTTCCTGAACAGCACTAAGTGCTTTCGTGACTGCAATAGGACTGATACCCCCAGAACTGCTGTTCCACCAAGCTCCGGTTATGTCCCAGTTGCTCCGGTTACGTCCTTCAAGGGCTGGTCATGAAACAAGTCAACCAGTTCCCCGAGAGCCACACTGATTTTGGAGTGGTCCCCCCACCCCATCCACATCTGTAAGTGATTGGACCAAGTTATTAAGATTATGCCACCCCCAAATGGCCTAAACCCAGGATACAATAGTCACAATTAAGACCCCGATGGAGGGACAGTCCCCTCGTGAACGATGCTGAGCACCGCAACCGCAACTCACGGGAGCTGGAGGCGACAGGAACACTTACAAGGAGTTTTACGGTGTAGGTCAAAATTCATCCCAGCTACTGAGCCTTTATGGTTTACAGTGGTGTTTTTCTTTTCCATTCATATACATGAAGGCAAAATTTTAGGAGTAAAATGTTAGAAATTTGGGAAGTGGAAGCAGATGGGAGAGGAATAGAGAACGTGGATGGATGTGCCAACGAGGAGGCAGGGAAACCAAGAAAGCACAGCTAGAAAATACCTTTGTTTAACCATTTAATCCATCCCCCAGCAAAACGGACAGGATCTGAACTACTTAAACCACTGTCAAATATTTCTGTTGTCTCTTAAAAAGCTGCCTGTGATAGAAATTACAAACTACTCCTGTTCTCAACTAGTTCTATCTTTCATCTTTAGACTTAATACCAGTCAGTCTCCTGAAATACAGCATTTGAAAATGGTATTGCTCTAGGGAGTATTTGCTGAGGTCGCTCTAAGGAGGATTTTAATCCTCATCCTGTGCTACGTTACAGAGGTTTTGTGGTCTTGGTTGGCTGTTTTTAGAAAAAAAAAAAAGGCGTTAGCCTCTGTTTTGCTAGTTTTGGTTAACGTTGCTGTAGAGGCCACATTTCCTGGGAGACTGCGGAACAACCAGCCCCTCTCCATAAGGAGAAGCCGAAAACCATTTCACAGCTTCAGCTCTGCAGACAGAATTCTTACAGAACACTTGTTTATACGCTGTGGCAGGCGAGAGCCAACCATATATGTTTTTGCAGCTATAACTCTTAACTCTGACAGGGGCCACAGGCTGATGAAAGGCAGGGGGCTGGGGGGGCTTTGCCCATGTTTGGGCTCCGGGCTCTGGTCTCCCCAGCGCTGCCCCCCTCTCCCCTCCTCATCACGCCGATGCTCTGTAAACAGACCAGCAGCGAGCAGAGCAAGCTGCTCCTTTGTGTCAAAGCCAGGGAGATTTCTTTACACAAAAATGAGTGAAAATTTATCAACTCAAAGCTCCTTTTAAAGAGAAGCCCCTAAGGAGAGCAAGCCCAGATGCTTGCTTGCATTGTATTGGTAAGCCAATTCCTCTTCCTCCCCCCCCTTCAAACACACATTATTTTCCACGGAATGCACTGTGGATGAACTATCGACTGCGAGCAGAGCCTCCTGGTTGGATGGCAACACATCAATACGGATGTAAGTGAGCAGCCATGATATGCCACAGTTTGGTGCTTTGCCATCGCTCCCTTTGCACGGGAACAGCGCTTCAAGCCAAGGAAACCACCTTCTGCTCAGACGCCTCCCAGGGGAGCCCCAGCCAGCGAGCCCCTGTCTCGCAGGTGCCTGCTGACCATTTCTCAAAGGCAATACTAGAAACTCCGCATCTCCCTCCCCTTGGCTCCGGCTCAGGAGCCGGGAACCTGCAGCCACATCCCCAGTGGTGTTTCCAACCCCTCGAAGCGGTGACGTGCTCACCCCTTCCCTTTCTGACCACGCTTTCTGCTCCAAGTCAAACCCGGGGATGGGGACGCCTTTGCTAACGCCTTCCAGATGGATATCACGTCTGCACACCACGGTTGCCAGCGGTCGCAGCGATCCGGGTGTATTTCATTTCTCCATCTCATAGTCATTATTCCAGCTTTTAGGCAGCTTTGAGGAAAATCTTCCTGCCAAACCCCCGCTATGGAATGCCAGGGACACATAAGTCTGTGTGTTGACTGCTCTGTGGTCTCTCCGCCTTAGATCCAACACGTTCTCCTCTCCATTGGCCATGCCTTCCCCAAAGCAAGGCACCTAAAGGTCTGTGGAGAGCTGCTCACTGACGAGAAGAGCTGTACGCAGCTCCTCGGGGGCTGGTTGCTTTTTTGGCTGGTTTTCTCCATTGCTCATCCAGCAACGTACCACTGGGAATGCAGTCCCAGGTCAGCCTGGGACCAAGGCACCGACTGGGTCTATGCAACAGCCACCCCAGCACCTTCTGCTACCGGCTCATGGGCGATAAAGCCACATCAAAGCTACATCCCAGTGAGCTGGATATTTTCTCAGGCACCTTTTAGCCAGAGGATGATGGAAGTGTCTCCAGAGGGACCCAGGAGTCTCGAAAGTCTTTCCATTCACGTTAACGAGGGCTGGCAGGAGATTTGCAGCTTGGCAGTAAGGAGCGTCAGGGGTGGTGACAGGGGCAGAAAGAGGTGTTGGAAGGAAAAGGAGCTGCTTGGCTTCTCCCATGGCTGGCTTTTAAGTGACCTGAAGGACAACACGGGGTCATGAGGCTACCAGCTTCCACCTTCCCACCCCCAGAAGCCGAAGTTTCTAACAAGGTAAGTTATTTGAATTGCTCTCACTAAAAACAGACCAGGCATCAAATGTTCCTAAAGCTTTTAGAGTAAGAGCTATAAACGGAGCCAAAAAACCCAAGAGACAGAACTGATATGGAAAACTACCTTCCAGGATGGATTTTCCCCGAGACTGAGTGCTGGTACTGCAGCAGCCTCTTTGCACCTCCAGCCTGATGCCACTGTTTATTACCAGAGGAGCTGAGCTACTTCTTGCCTTTCTCTTCCTTAACAGAGTCCTCTCTCCATATCCATACATCTGCATAATGTAACCTGCTAATGATTTCAGGCCTCATAGTTTGTCAGTGTCATGATTTATTAGTTATGTCATGGTTTGCACTCAGCTGCAAAGAAATCCTTCAGTGACCTAAAACCATGACACTTGAATTTTGCTGGCGTTGGAGTCCTGTGGCCTGGCGATTCCGACACACCAGGTATTTCACTGTCTGTCCCTGCAGCCTGTGTTTCGAGGGGAGCAAAGCTGGAATCCTGGCCGGGAGCCGGGTCCTGTTCCCCGCATCTGGAGTCCTGCGATTTGTGACTTAACCAAGCGGCTGAGCCAACCTCCAAAGAGTCTTCTCCTGAGAGGTTCTGTGCCTTGAAAACTCATTCTAAAGCAGCTTCAAAAACCCTGGTTTCCATTATTAATACGGCTTCTTTCATCAGAGTCCACTTATCTTTTTGCTTTCTATTTCTGTCTCTACCCTTTTATTGTTTCCCCAAGCGCTTCTATGGGAAAGCTCCCGAAACCCAGACCAGGCGACCGCAGCTTCTACTCGCCCTCTCCTTACCAGCATGAATTTATTTCCATCAAAGCTTCCTTCCTGAATCAAGTTTGTTTTTTTTCTCCTTTTAATTCCATCTGTATTTAATCCCAGACAAACACAACAATCTCAGCTCCCTAAGGCCATCACTTTCTAAATCAGTTACAGCCAACTCCAATTAGCAGGCGAGCAACATGAGCAGCTTCATACGCGCCTGTATCTTTGGGAACGAGCCAGCCCAGAAGGTCTTTTTCCCCAGACCGTCCCCTTTTTCCTTCTGAAGAACTTGCACCGTCATTAGTTGCAGGCTCTGTAAGATAAAATACACTCGCCTTTGCTGTTGCCAGCACGGAGGAGCGGGGAAGGATGCTCCACGGCCTCATGAACGCTGTTTTGTGGTTCTCTGCTCCCACACCTGGGGGTTACCTGCCTGCTTTGATTTTTAAGAGGATCCCAAAACCACTACAAGTGCTACAGGGATATTTTCTTGGTCACTTCAGCTCCCCTCTTAAACTGCACTTGAAACAGCTTCTTCGCAGCCCCTCTAGGGCAGGCTGATGGAGGAGCGGCGATGTCTCCCGTCGCGATGCCAGCTCCTGCCAGGCTGCGCGGGCACCAAACCTCTCCCTGATGAGGCCACCAGACGTACCCCAGAAAAAACCCCACCAGCCCTCCCTGGAGCTCACCGCATTCCACAGGGGAGCAGCTCAGGGGGTTATTCGGCTTAACCTAATTGTGAATTCACCGTCTTCAAATCACTTCTAACTTATTTTGGCCGAGAAACGGTTGGTCTCACAGGCTGATTGGATTTTGCCGGACTTAGCCAGGCTCGGGCGGTGGCTGGGCACTGGCTCTTTATAGAGCTCAGACTTGGTGGTGTCACAGCTCCGTCACGGCTCTGCCGGGCTGCTCCCCCCTCACCGGGTTCTGGGGGCAGCGGTGGAGCTCATGGTCTGATGGGACACCCAGCGTGCCAGCCGGCAGGGCAGACTCGGCACTTCAGCTCAGGAGACAGCTCTCCCTCCATTAGCGAGCTATTTCGGGCCATGATTTCAAATGAAAAATCTGTATTTTATTAATTATGCGTCTGCTTTGCTGCTGAACTCTTTAATGTGTTTCCCAGCTGTATCAATCTACAGCTGTGAAGGAAGCCATTAAATCTAAATGCCTCCAGCGTGTAATGTTTCTGTGGGGACGCATCCGTCACCGGGGTCACCCCGGAGGTGCGAGGCCCCGGCCAAAGCCACCGTCTCCATCTCACCTCCCTGGGAATATCTCCCATCTCACCCAGCAAAGGGACACGGCGGGTCTGGAGAGGAGGATGTGCCACCAGGATTGTAAATGATTGCAAAGCAAAGTCCATCTGGTGACGCTGCCGGGTTTTCTCCATCTTTCACACCGGCTGGCATGAAATGCAAGGAGCCAGCTCCGGCGCTGCTGGGCTTCGGCTTCGCGTGCTGCCAGCCGCTGCCGGAGAAAGGAGACGAGGACGGGAGGGAGAATCATTTGCATTGCTCCAAACTCTTCCTCCAGCCTCATTTGCTCACGTCTGGGCTAGCTCTGCATGGACTCATCCCTCGTGTTTCTCCGCTCGTCTCCCGTTGCACGTACACACCTCTGCAGCAGCCGGGCAAAGGATTTCCCCAATTCGTGCCCTTTCCCACCACCTCGGGATATCGGGAGGAGCAGCGTCTGCAGGCAGGAGGATTTATTCACCTGTCCTAACCGGCACAACTGATTGGGTTTGATGGACACGCAGGGATGTGCGGATGCATTAATAACCAGTTCAGCACAAAACCCCGCAAAGCAATGCCCCTCACAGAGGTTATTAGGAGAAGTTTATTTAAAGCAAATTTTATGGCTGCGGAGAACGTGTTAGATCAGCAACCTCAAGAAAAATTGCTTCAGGCTCCTTCCCTAACAAATACATTAAAAAATTGTAGAATGAAATAAAACAAAACACCCCCAAGAAAAAGCACAACGCAGATAGTTCTACAAAGCAAACTCTTTGCTGCCGAGATGACTTCATCCCTCGGGTGGACACCGAAGAGGTCACCAGCACTGGGAAGCAGAAAGGGCTGAAAAACATCAGCCGTACCCAGCCTGGCCCCTGCAGATCCGTGGCCGGCAAATCGGCCGTTCAGGCGACCTGCCTTCCCCCACCAAGCCAGCCGCGTAAGTGGCATTATTTTAGAGTGTCCTTGAGACAGAGCAGCATTAATGGGCTCTACTGTTTGAAAACTGCTCTTGCTTAGATACCCGCAAAGCTGAGCAAGAGAGGCACAAGGCTAAAAAATGTTCCCTCTCAAGCAAAACAGACTTGCACTTGGATTGCACAGAAATTAAGGCAACAAAAGGTCTCTGAAGCCAATCGCAATATAACCGAGAAACAGGCTCGTCACTTTGTACATCCATCTGGCAAGGACATACTTTCCATTTCAGCAAGTGCGAGAATGGGTGGACAGCAAAGGGAAATGTGAAAACAGCAAAGAAACAAGAAGAATGAAAACCTGCGGGACAACACTGCTACCCTGTTATGAATACTGTACGTCTATTCATATGAAAATCCATACGGCTGCTACTGTTGCATGCACTCTTCTTACACAGCATGAAATTAAAATTCCTCTTCAGTATCATATTGCCAGCACCACAGAACAACTTTCGAGTGAGCTCGCAGACAATTTATCCTTTGGCTTCCTCAGCCGGGCTTGTGCTGGGATTGAAAGCCAGTGGGGTGAGGGAGACGAGTCTATTGCCCATGGTAAAAAATTCTGCTTCCAAAACAAATCCCAGAGAAATAGTGCTGGCCTCGAGTCTGACTGTTGGTGCTAATTTCACAGTGCAGTTTCACATGCATAATTCCCCCCAGGCCCCCCTGCCACTTCCCTTCTTATCTTCCCAGAACAAACTCAACATGCAGGCTAATTTCAAGGAGTGTTTCACCCAGAGTCCAGCCAAATGTCAGTGGATCTGCTGGAAATGCAAATTGAGACAATCATGCAAAAGAGGAGGGTTTATAGATTGCACATAAGGGCAACAGAAGGCAAATAAAAGCTGACAGAAAGAGGTAGCGAGGAACAAATCTCCCGTCTCGAGTTGTTGATCATTTCCACATGTGCTCAGGGAGCAAAGATAGATTTCCAAAAACATACCAGTCCCATTGATTTTCCCCGTTAAATTGTCTGGATGCCTCTAAAAACCACATATCTCAAAGCCCCTAAACCAGCATCTTGCATTGACTCCCAGCGTTCGCATTCCCTTCGCGGGGCTGTAAGTGACAGCGGGAGGCACGAAGCAGCAGAGAACTGGTGCTGAACTGGGGAGACCGGGAGGGTTTTATTGGTTTCCCAGTTGCAAAGAGCCATCGAGTCATCAAAAGCAATTGCAGCTTCCACAGAAAAGCGTTTTATTTTGGGGTTTTGAGAAAGTTGGGATAACTGTGGCTCCCTGAGATCGTCCGGGAAAAGGTACCGGGGACGGGAACCTGATTAGCTCAAACCCAGCCACAAAACTTCTCAGATAGAAGCAAATTCATAAGAAGGTTCGCTCATTATGTATGCAAAGAAACAGCAAGAGGAGAGAATCTATACTATGTGCCGTAACATGATATAGAATTAATCCCCCTAGGTTACAAAATTCCTCATAAATCGCAAATGGGACGATATCTACTGTATTATATTTTATCACACTGTCAAAACATCCCCTGCAGGGAGCCTTTTTGACGATGCTATCACAAGCAAAGCCTTATTTGGGGAGGAAGATTTGAACTAAACAGCATCAAACTATCAATATGTTCCTTGTGAGACTGCTAGATAGAAAAACCCTCAGAGCAGTGTTAGCGGGGTCTAATTTAATGCAGCTCTTTCTTAAATAACACCGTCTTCTGGTTCTGCTCAGGCCCATACGGAGCATACATGCTATTTAGTTTTATTAATAGCAATGCTAACACAAGCTGGCTGCTGTGCTTCAACATGCCCCCGAGTCCCTGAGGGACTGCAAAACACTTTGGGAAAGCATCCGAGGAGGGAACTTTGCCACCTCCCAGCTGATACGGGGCAAGGCGCACGTTACACGCTCCGAAGTGCAGCCCCCCATGGTCGGCGCCGTGCGGAGCCCGACAGTGGCTCGTGGGGACCTGGAAGTGGGGCTACCCCATCCCCGCCACCGCCAGCCTTCCCCGGCCACGGCCGACGTCTCCATGCGGCCGCCTGAGTGCTTCCGCCTCGCTGGGCTCCGCACTTTTGTAAGGCGCTCCGGCGTTTTTGGCAGGCGCTGAACTGGAAGGAAAAGGGTCTGATTATCTCCTCCACCACCTCAGCGGCGACCCAGACCAGTGACCCCTTTCCTGTCACTCTCCATTTGCTCTGGATGTTTTACAGAGGGAAGGGGCAAAGCCTTCTCCGTTGGTCCCGGCTGCCTCCACAGGCTCCGTCCCCCGCACATGGCACGGGAGGCAGATGCTTTGTTTGTTGTGTGGTTTTAGCTCCGTGTCTCGCTCGGGGGCTCGTGACCCCCGCGTCCGCGATAGAGAAGCGATACGGGAGGCAATGCCGAGGCGGCAGCGCCGGGGTCGGCGGAGCAGGACCTGCTGCCAGCCCAGACCCAGCACAGGCTTGGCAGTTTTCATCCAGAAAAAGGCTTTTTCACTTCCACTGCCTGCTTAAAAGCCAGCCAGATAATAGAGCCACCATTTCCCCCCGAAACCTTTTGCCATCCATCCTCAAACATCTTTAAGTACAGTATGGAGCTTTTGAGCTCCGCAGCAAGAGTGGGAACCAGGCGGGTGAGATGGGAGACATGCCAGAGCCGGGAGAGGAGAGGAGCAGCAGGACCACCACCTCCTCCACACCAACCACCCGAAATCTTTAACGCCGGCACACGACTATCTCCACTGTCACGGTCTCGCTGTAGACAACAACATGCAGCCTTTGTCTACGGACTTGTCCTGACCCACTGACAGCAGCTTTGTCACTTTAACATGAGTGTCCCTGAGTGAGGGACATCGATCAAGGCAACTGCCTATCAATCAGCTGGCACTAACCCACTCCGACAGGACACTTGGGAGGATGCTCCCCCTGCACCACAATGAGCCTTAATTATTTACGTCTCCGTGACTTTTTCAATTACCTCTTTGGCAAGGAGGCAAGGCGCCCCGTTCTGGAGGGGCACTGATTACACGGGGGAGAAGCGGGGGCGAGGGGGAAGGGGAAGGTGTCATTAGCCCAGAGCACAGGGCACTCTTGTTGGAAAAATAAAAGCAGCTGGATTGTTTGGAGGGGTGGACACTGGAGAGCTTTGTTGTGTCCCACGCCTGGGCAGCATCAGGGGGACCCATAGCATGAGGGCAGCCGTGGCTGGCACCCATCGTGCATGTCTCTCGCAGGGCAATGCCTGTACGTAGGGTGAAGGCACTGGGAGCAGGTCAGAAGGACCTTCCCAGGACACCCTCTCAGGCAGGCTGAGAGAGCTGGGGGAGTTCAGCCTGGAGAAGAGAAGGTTCTGGGGAGACCTCAGTGCCCCTTCCAGTCCCTAAAGGGGCTCCAGGAAAGCTGGGGAGGGACTCTGGATCAGGGAGGGGAGCCCTAGGAGGAGGGGGAAGGGTTTGACACTGAAAGAGGGGAGATTGAGATGAGATGTGGGGAAGAAATTCTTTGCTGTGAGGGTGGTGAGAGCCTGGCCCAGGTTGCCCAGAGAAGCTGTGGCTGCCCCATCCCTGGAGGGGCTCAAGGCCAGGTTGGAGGGGGCTTGGAGCAACCTGGTGTTGCTGCCCAGGGCAGGGGGGTTGGAACTGGGGGGGCTTTAAGGTCCCTTCCAACTCTAACCATTCTGTGATTCTATGATTCCTGTCTCCCTCGGTCCAGCTTTGCCCGCACCCAGCCAGCGCCTCCCCCCATTTTCAATAGCGCGTTTAAGCCAAAGTCTTTGCTGTCATTGCTTCCCGGTAAAAACAACTGCACTGGGTTTATGTTACTTCAACACCAAAAACCGGCCTAAAACGACTCACTGCTGCAAGAGACATTACCCCTGCCTCCCGGCTTGGCCTGCAGCGTTGGGGTACAGCTCTCCGCAGCATCCGGAAGGCATCCAAATCCCCCAAAGCTCCTCGGTCCTGCCCGGTGCGAGCTGAGGTTTGCCAGCCCTTGGGCGCAGAGACGCGCTCACCTCTAGCTGAGCCCAGCGGGACCAGATTGTGTGAAAAATGAAAAATAGCCATCTGGGTTCCCGCGGCGAAGGCAGCCAGGAAAGTTTCTGGAGAAGGCACCGTTCTGTGGGAATCTGCAGAAACGTCCCCGCAGCAGCAGCCGCCGGTGCCAGAGGAGCGCGGGGGGGTGCGCAGGGCGGGGGATTGCAATACAAAGCCTTTGCCCATGAAACCACTGGCTCCAGTCCAGTCCAGACTGGGAGATGCTGCTGCTCTGACAGCGGTTTGGCAGCCCGTGCCGTTGCAGGACGGGGTCACGTTTCAGCCCTTCCTGATGTTCCAGCCGCGAGTCAAGGACAGAGGACTTGTCAGGGATGGAAGGGGACCTCCGGGCCACGACAGCTTCCCCCGGCAGCGGCAGAGAAGTTGGGGGGCTACGACCCTCTCACCCAGCTCCAGCAACCCTCTTTGCGTGCCCTCGGGCACATCACTGTCCTCCTTTTCCAGCTGTAAAATGGACATGCGGTTTATCCTCGTTTCCATCCTAGTAATATGCTCTTTGGGGCTGCGTAGAGGGACCAGCCAGCACAGGAGCGGTGGAGGGATTTGCTCAGTATTCCTGCAGTATAAATAAATAATGCACAGGTCCCTGCTGATATCTGAGCAAAAAGCTTGAGTAGAAGAAGGCAAAAGGAGGCGTGAAAGAGGAGCTTGCGCAGGTGCTCTTTCTGCTCCAGTAAAACTGCGGTTCCTTGTACTGAATGCATTTAAAAAGTAAGTAGTTCTGGTCAGGCCCTGATCTTCCTTCCACGAAGTTGTAGAGCAGCTGGGAGATGCCGGGAGAAATCCGCGCCTTTAAAGCCAATAAAAGCAAACTGAACAGGAAACATAAAGGAGCCGGAGAGCAGCGCAGCTCCCAGATTATTACCCAGATGCTGTTTCAGCGGGTCATGGGAGCTCTGCCTGCTTTCCCCAGCCTAAAGAGCTGCCGTGTTATCCTCTCTCTATCCTGATGTTGATGCTGCTGGGAAACCATTTCAGCGGCTCAGGATACGTGAGGCTGGAAGCAGAGCCAACCATGCCATGTGGGGACACGGGCAGGAGACCTGGGGCCAGGGCTGTCCCAGGTGGTGGCACAGGGGACTGGGACCCACCTGGTGCTGACAGAGGGAGGATCCAATACCCCGTTAATAAATTCATCAAAGTATTTTTAAATTAACTCCGGCATACTTGGTATCGCCTGCGCTCCCCCTCCCCGGAGCGGCTGCAACAGACCTGGGGTTTGGTATATAATTAAATACCAACACATGTATCCTGTGCTCAGCACAGTGTCTGTATTTGCTTGTGTTAATTGGGATGTGAGGTAAAGCGTCTCACAGCAGAATCCTACGTGCTTCCAGACTTATTTTCCTTAAAGATTTAGACAGCCAAATCCCATCTGTCCACGCTCCACCTTCCTTTCCCCAAAAAAAGATGCTGCCTGGCATTTCATTTCACCACCTCCTGCTCAAATTATCTCCCCTTCAATGGAGCACTATCATCTCCACCATCCCCGTATCACACACCCCCTTCTCTCGGGCGCATCTTTTCTGCAGAAACCCACCCCCGTGTCTCCCCCTCGCCCGCTCTGAGCCATCTCCCCTCCCGCCGGCGGGGACCACCGGGAGCCACACACACCTATATACGTGCACGCACAGGCAGACTTGGTGTGATAGGTGCAATTTTGAGCAATTTCCCTGCCAGTCTCTCAGTAATCTCATGTAATCTCCCCCCAAAGGGGATGAGAGATCCCACGGTGCCTTTGCTTGGCCATAAAGAATGCAAATCACATCCCCCGATGGCTTTGAATAATGCAGACGAGATGCAGCCAGCAAAATCCGGGAAGGTGGGGTGTCTGCTCGCTGCTCGTTAGCTCACGTTTGTGGTTGCTCCAGCTCCGAGATAGATCACAGATGCACAAAGAGCTTCAGCGGCGGCTGGGCAAGGGAAATAATTTGTTTAGCCCATCCAAACTGCCAGCTTCCTGCAGGTCCCATATTTAAAGCTGCCGGGGACCTGTCAAAAGGTGCCCTGTGGGATTTTGTGTTCAAATGGCCTCACCAGAGCCGTGGATGACGGCTCCGTGTACGATCTGCACTAGCACAGGAAAACAACCCTCAGCAGGCCAGGTCTGGGGCTCTCCCCTCAGGGACTGGTCCCCGAGGCTCAGCGGGAGATGCATGAAGGATGGCAACAGGGAGCGAGGCCTCCCCAGGCTGCGTCTCGCCCGGAGGATGCTCCCCTGCTCCCAGCAGCACACACCAGGCCGACCTGCTGCTTCCACCTACATTTATCTGCATATGTCAGAGCCAGCGGCTTAACGTACAGTTCTTGGGGGTGGAGGTACAGGAAGGTAAAACACGGGCTGCTTTTCTCCCGGCGCTCCCGAACACCAGCTAGAATTCAGCCCAGCAAGTCCATACATTAAAAATGTCTCCTCCTCGTAACACAAACCGCAGCTATTTAACAGTCCAGTTGGCAATTTCACAAGAGCGTTATAGCTCAAACGCTTCTCAGCCCTCGATTTAAGGCGGAGTTGAAATTCAGGGCTATCGCAGGCGCACCTGGATGCTCCAAACGCTCCCGTCCTCACCTCGGACCTGCCCGGTGGAACGTGGAGCTGAACCGACCACTGAACTCCTTTCAAACCCCGTCTCTAACGAGCAGTGCTGTCTCTGGCACCGAGCAACACCGCCAGGAAAAGCAAGTAATGGACAAGGCAAATGCAGGGAGGGAAAGAAAATAAGGAGGGAGCGAGCACCATATATTTTAGTTTTTTATTACAAATGGGACGTGAGTTGAGAGGAAGTTCCCAAGGGCACATAAAACTTCTCTAAAAACATTCGTCCTTTTGGAAATCACACTCAGGCTGACAGAACACTTCAGATTAAACAGAGATTTGCTCATTCTGGGATTTTCCTGTAATCCAAACCACAATTCCCTGATAAGCTGTTACCACATTTGTGAATTGATGCGTCCCAGATGCTCCGGCTGCCAGAAGAACCTACAAACCAGTTCCTCCTGGGACCGGTGGCCAATTCCCAGCACTGTCAATCTCCCTTTCATGAACAAAACCAGTAGAATCGGCACAGCCAGGTAAGAACACGACAGCCCTAGGGTAACTGTCAGGTACTGGAGGAAGTATACAATATTTATCTGCCTGGGCTCATGGGGAACGCGTGTGTCGGCACCGCCGAGAGCGCACACCTCCCCACACGCAGGTGGAGGTGATGGGGAGAAGGCTGACGTGAGCAGAGGAGCTGCAAGCTTCAGGAATCTGAGCTGTTTCCCCTAATTCAACTAGCAAGCTCTTCTTCCCCAAAAGTTACTTCTTATATTTGGAAAACTATTCCTTTAAAGTGCACGCATTCAATCTCATTTGAACTCCTCCTTCACCACAGCAGCACTCGGATAAAAAACCCTCATCTTTTTGAAAACCCCTACCCAGGAGGCGTTTCCACCCGCTCCCAGAGCTCAGATGGAGCGGTGTCAGTGCGGGGCAGCCCCTGCCGGCACCGACCCTTGGCCTTGGCCCCGCGCCGCTGCCGGCCACAGCAGAGGGGACCCGAGTGGCACAGACGAGACGTTGCTGTGGGCTCAGACCCATCACACACCACGGACACAGGCAGACGTGGAAAAACCCAACGGGAGGAGTGTGCTGGCAGGGACGGGCAAATGGCACACGCGGAGCCTTCCGGGGAACGGCATGCAGACCTAACCGTAGGAAACACAGTGAAGGGAGCCAAGGGGTAGACTAATACTTAATCAAAATACATCAATATCAGCAGAAGGGCTTATTTTCCAGGGCTGATTGGAAACGGACCTTGTCGCGTAGAAAGGAGCAGCAGTAAGCAGGTCCCTCTCCTCTCCCTGGGGCACAGTGCATGGTTTGGCTGCTTGTCTGAGCCCTACTCGGACGTGGCAGTGTGTCACCATCCCATAATGTCCCACGCCAACAGGTAAATTGTCCTCAGCACCACCGGGCTGCCAGAGGCCGAGTCAAACCACCTCCTTAACAGCAAGCACATCCCCTTATCTTCTCTCCCTGCAGTGAACACTTCTTCAGCACCTCTTCTCTTTCCCATAAAGGAACAAAACGCAGCCTTTACTTTCTACGTGAGCCTCAAGAAAGCACAAAACTAACTTTAAACAAATGCTGACATGTCTTGAAACAATTATTGCCCATCTAGGGGGAGAGGGAGGGCTGGCAAGAGATTATTTTTAGAGATTAGGTCTAGAGCGACTGGCAAACTGATATGCAACAGCGGTTGTTTTTAATCTGAAACAGGTTTGGGATAGAATTAAAAAAAAAAAAAAAAAAAAAGAAAAAAGGCAAAAAAACCACACAGCCACCCACCGACAAGAGCTCCTCGGAGGCAGGAAAGCTGCAGCCAGCAATACTAATGTGTTTCTCAGTTACCAGCCGCCCTCTCCTTCAGAGACACTCTCAAACACGCTGCAGTTTCCAGCATCAGCGTGGGAATGTGCCCCCCCTCCCCAGGGTAGGGGACAGACCCCCTGGGCTGAGGTGGACCTGCCTGGGGGGGCATCGTTCGGGGGCACCCCCAACTCCCCGGTCATGGAATTGTGCTCGAGTGGTGGAGCGAGACCCAGCAGCTCAGCCCCATCGTGCGAGGGGTGGCCGGGAGCACCACGGGGAAGTGGTGTGGGGTCTGGAGGAGCCCAAAAAGCTCTAATTCTGAAATTCTGTCTAAAATCCACCACCGAGCCGTGATGCACCACACCAGCCCTCAGCACTAGGCACAGAAACAAGCCAAACCACCCACGCTGAGGCTGTGGTTGTACCTCACACCCTCACCCAGGCTGGTGACCGTGGACAGCCCAGACCTTCTGCCACCATCACACCAGTCAGGAGGAATTCATTGTCCAGCCCAGGCCCCTGCCCCATCCAGCTCCATCCCGGCCCCCCCAGCCTTGGCTTCACGTTCAGGCTTCCCTGATTTTAGACACATGCTGATGGCAGTGGTGACGGGATTCCAGCCCAGCAGCTCTGTGGGACCCTTCTCAAGGCGTCATGGTACCCTGCCCCAGGGGTTGTGGCACACGTTGGTCCCTCGATCACAGGCCACAAGTCCCTTTGAATGGCACTGCAGTGATACCAGAGGAGACCAGCCTTACACAAAGTCCCCGCTGCTGGAAAAACAGAAATAAAAGTATATATTGCCAGGCAGCGCAGCGGGAAGGAGGGCAGTTTTTGAACTGGTCCACTCCATCACAGTCAGAATGTTTTCAATTATTACTAGGATTTGCAAATATTTTTTTTTTTCCTTCCCATCCCGGCTGCCAGGGATGTGCAGCGGGAGGTGCTGGGGAGCCCAGCGTGGCTGCACCCCGCGGCAGGCGGTCCACTGGGAGAACCACAACCCAATGACTTCCCGAGCTCCAACACCAGCCAGAGACTGAATTATGCCAATAAAAACACTAACAGATGAACAGGCATACACCAGCTGCGTGAGAAGCTTGGGGTGAAGGCGGAGGGAATTAAATTAATCCCTTCATTATCAACCTGACCCCTGGAAAAATCTGAAGGAATGGCTGTGAAGGTTCACAGCGGAGCACTAAAGCCAGAAGATCAGCTAACACAGCATCTGCCAGCCCAGACGGGCTCTGCTCTAATCTCCATCCCTCCAGCTGGGATCGTGGGCGCTCGAGGCTGCCAGGAGCCAGGCGCTGCCACGGCGAGAGCCCGTGCCCATGCCATGCTGGTGGCCGCTCCGTGCCCATATCCATGCCCATGCCATGCTGGTGGCCGCTCCGTGCCCATATCCATGGCCACGCCACGCTGGTGGCCACCAGAGGGGAGAACCGGAGGAGAAACGGGCTGCAGGGGAAAATCCCATGGAAAGGTAGAGGGAGCAACGCAGCCCCACGGCAGCGTTTCCCACAGGAGGACTTTGGAAATGACTTTCATTACCTCCAAGGTACAACGCAGCCCAAAGCTCCCCAGGCTACACGATGGCTGCCTTTCCCGTGGTCCTGGGGCAGCTTTTGCTTGCCCATTTCCCACCCCTCTAGGTTTTTCTTTCACTGCTCCTGGTACCTGCTTTATTAACAAAGCCCTGGATTGGTATATATCAACGCATTATGCTTTACTACCATACCGCAATCCTGCGTACAGATCTAAATATCAGGTGAGGTTTGGATAAGCAGAGACGGGAGGCAGAGGTGGCCCATCGGGAAGGGGAAAGGAGGCGGGGATGAGCCACTTGGGGGTTTTAGGGAGGAAAGATCAGCCATCAAATATAACTCCAGTGGAAAGCCAAAAACCTTCTTATCGTATCCCTGGTCTCACAGCCACGCTTGTTGCTGTCTGGATGGCCAGTTCCCACAGACAGCTCCGCAAACACCCCCAGATGCTGATCCCCCATCACTACAGCACCGCAACCGAGGCAGGGGAAGATCCGACCTGCACCCACGCTCTGAACCTGCCCAAACCTTCACCCCCAACCTGCCGAGCCCCAGGTCTGAGACAGCTGTGCTGCCCCAGCCGGGGGCTCTTTAAGCTAAAGACGGCTCAGCATTAGCTCATCCTTCAATGGATTTTTTCAATCAAGATCTCAAGGGGTTAAAAGAAAAAAAATAACCAAAAAACCACCCCAAAGGGACCCGAACAGCCAGAGCCCACACGCACAGGGTCGGAGGGGCTTTCTGGCCCCGAGAGGGGAGCGTGGAGCAGAGGAGGCTGGAGGCAGCGAGAGGCACCGGCTCTGGCCGGGGCAGGGAACGGGCAGTGCTCCCATGCCAGATGCCACACGGCAGAATAAAACCAGGCGCGCAGTGTGGAGGGATTTCTGCTCCGGCAACCCAATCCTCCCCGCTGGACTGCCTGCCAAGCGTCCTCCCGGCCCCACTGCCGCAGCGCGGCTCCTGCCAACAGATACCTCCGTAAAGCTGGGGAGGGGGAACAAAAAAGAAAGAAAAAAAAGAAAAAACCCTCTCCTTCTTGAGATTAGTATCTCAAATTAATTTCATCATGAAGAATAACGAGTGGGGAGCTAAAGGCAGAGAGCAGCAGCCCCCAGCTCCTCTCGGCCCCCCAAGCAGCACGGTCGTGGCGGTGCCGGACGGCACAGAAGCAGCACCACACCTGGGGGGGGGGATTAACACAGCGGGCTCCGCACGCCATCCCCATCCCCGGCACAGAAAGGCAGCTGAAAGCAGATTTATCTGCTGGATAATAAAGGCAAAAGAATCTCAAAAGGGACAAGTTTCAAGCCAAATTGCTAGGCTCCTCCACTTCTCTTTTAATCCCTCTCAAAACTGTCAGCATCAGACGTGGGGAGGGAAGGGGGAGGATGGGGGGGGATCTTCACCCAAAAAGCAAAAGAGCAGAAGCTGGTGAAAGGCGGTACCTCAGCCAAGCACTGCAGAGGTGTCTCGGAGGCACAAAGAGGAGATTAAGGCTGAAAGGCTACAGCGTTGAGCCAGGCAAGGAGTCTGCTGGAAAGGAGGGGAAGAGCACATGGGAAATATTTTGGATGCCTGACAAGGAGAGGCAGAGACCATCTGGGTGAGGGGAGGAAGGGCAGGGTGCCAAGGGGAGCCACGGGAAGGATCAGCCCAGCCAGGGGAAGGCAGGTCTTCCCAGCTGCCTGCGTGGGACCCGCTCCCACCCTCCTCTTCCTCTCCTAAAGAAAATGAAGCCACAGGTTGAAGCTCAGACAAAGAGACAGGCATGGTGGTTCAGTTTGGAGGACCCAGCTGGTTCCCCAGCTTCCACCCATGAGAGGTCTCTGCAGGTTTGCTTCCTTTGACTTGTTTTTGAGAACCCAGGAAGATCCAGGGCCAGTTAAAGCCCAGTATTGTGGGCATCCGTGGAAAGTCCCACTCAGTGGCCAACGTGACTTGTGAGCAGTCCCGTAGCTCGCTCTCTGCTCTGCCCATCAAGGCAGCGCTGGGGTCAGGGCTGGGTCCTGCTGCTTGAGAGCTGAGACCTCAGCTCCTTGGGCAGTCCATAAAACTGCCACCTCATCTGCCTCCCAGCCTGCTCTGAAGGCACCTTCCAGGATGTAGCCACTATTAAAGGAGGGTAAGATGAGAAAAGTGTCATTATTCTGACATGATTGTATTCTTCCCTTACTCTTTCACCCTGGAGGCACAGCACAGAGAGCATCCGTTCTCCGCTGATCCACCACGACCTCCAGCAACTCACCTGGCCCCCTGCAAGCTCAGCCCCCTTGTCCCTCGCAGGGGGACAGCAGGGTTTTACCTCTTCTGAAGCAATTTGGGACGTGCTGACAGGAAAAACTGCCCAAGCCTGGAGTGTGGTTAACTGGTACTGTTTGATGACAGGGTCCAGCTGGTCTTTCACTCACCTACTCAAGGCCATCAGAGATAGTGGTGACAGCAGGTTTTGGGATACGGATGCCTGCCCTCGTTGGGAACGGGACCAGGACCCGGTGACTCATTTTTCACAGGGCACTGAGCAGCCATTAGACGTTAACGACTCTTGGCAACTCCTGACCTGGGTCAGATTCAAACCAATGACCCAAAAGGGAGAGGTTTTGCTTTCCCCACCAGCAGCCCCTGGGAGCCATCCTCCCCTGCACTGCCTCCGAAAAAAAGGAGCTTAGAAAGGAAAGCCAGAGAGGTCCTCGGCTCTGGCACAGGGTAACCCTATCAACATGCACTGCAGATAGAGGCGGCTTTTTCCCCGGGAGGAATCAAAGCCTCATTGATACGTGAATTATGAATGAAACCTTAAGCTTTTAAACTTTTAACCTGTGCATTTCTAAGAAAGTCTTAATTTAGCCAGAGACACGGCAGGAAAAGAACAATGGTTCAGTGGAAGGTACTGGATTTTCTGGGCTTTTAAAATACACCCTTCTTTAAGATGAATATTTCATTTACTGAGCCATTCCCAGCAGAAAAAGGAAATCCCGATCCAGACTGACCAAAGACGTGGACTGAAATCTGTGTTACAACAAGACTGGTGGATGAGACTGACTGACAGTGACATTGTACCCCCTCCAATTCCAGCTCCGGTCACTTCCTCGGCAGCGCCCGGGGCTTCTGCTTCTCTCTCCTCCTCTCACCCAAGTTTCCCATTTCAAGGCACGCTGTGAAAGGCTTTGGTGATGAACAAACCACCAAACACCCTCCACTGCCCCATGCCAGGGTAGGTGCAGAGTCCCGGAGCCCAACTGCCACCCTCCACGCTCCAAAACACACCTTCAAGCACATTTTAGGCTGAGCCTTGGACCGTCCCACTCAATGAAGCGGCTGAGAAGAGCCCAGGGATGGGCTTTATCCAGCTCCTGTTTGTGAATTTATCCCCAGCCAGAGGCATTGAAAGCCGGGAGCAGAAGAAAGCTCTGGGGAAGGCAGCAAAGCAATAACAGTGATTCAGGGCGACAGAGGTCAGGCCACCTCACACCAAAGAAAATCAGGGTGGGTCACTTCGGGGGAAGTAACACTCATTAGAAGAATAAACTATATAATGAAGAGGGGGAGAATGTGCTTTGCTCGGGTCTGGTGAGGCACTGTTAGACTTTATACCATCGATTCAAATCCTTTCCAGCTTCCACTCCACTGGAATTCACCCAAAAAATCGCCTTGCTGACCAGCGCTGAATGAGATTTTGTTTATTTTCTAGACAACTGCGGTCACATTGCTTCCAGCAGCAGCAGAGCTGGCACAGACCCGGGGTGTGAGCAAAGCCAGGAACAAAATGAGCCAGAGACTCCAGTCTTCTGCTGCCCTACAACCCAGCCATCTCCGGGACAAGGGTGCAGTGATTTCCCTGGGCAAAAATGCTGAGCAAAACCTGACCCCAGCCCAGAAAGGGTAGGGAGGAGAGAGGTGGCAAGAGAGGGGGAAAACAGAGAAACCAGCTGTATCGCGTCCCCTCATCAGTCCACACCGGCTGACAATGTTATCTGGACACAGATAAATAGGTGCGTTTGTACTTGAAGCCCTTCACACTTGAGAGCTTCACTCGCCCACAGCTTCCCCTAAATTTCAGGAGATCTTCAAAAAAAAAAAATCAGATTCTTTCTTGTTGCCCGATACCTGCCCAATATCCGACTATTTCAGCACCCCAAGTGAAAAGCAGCTTTCAAAACATAGACCCAATTCCGATATTCTGCATTTAGAGCTCACAAGCCGGGTGGCTCTGTGGATCAGGACTTTTAACAAATGAACAAATTCTGCTGATGTGTTCCAAGAAGTTACAATCCCCGGCTCCGAGCCCAGAGACATTAACGGAAGGGACATATATCTGTTTCAGCAGCCCCGGGAGAAAGCCCGTTAACATCAATTTAAATGTGGAGGTTTGAAGCCGAGCAGACGACGGGGTGACACCCTCTTAAATCACCACACGAGGGTCCTCCAGAGCGTGGAGGTCCAAGTCCTGGGGGATGGACCTATTATAGATGAGGATGGAGCAGCACCAAGCACAAAACCACAGCTAAAGCAGGACTGAGAGGAGACGCAGTGGCCGAGCCTTGGGTCCATCCCCGGGACACGCGCCCAAGGCGCGTGTCCCGGGGATGGACCCAAGGCTTGGCCACCGCGTCTCCTCCTGGGTGGCAGGAGATGTTGGTGCTCAGGGAGAAGAGCCAGGCAGAATCGGGGCAGGAAAGGTAAAGGGGAGGCAACGCGCGCCTGCAGGGATGAGATTTCGCCACATCACGAGCCAGCAAAGTTCCTCGTTTCCAAGAGGAGGAAAAAGGGAAAAAAAAAAATTAAAAAAAAAAAAAAAAATCAATCAGCCACAAATTATAAATAAAAGAGATGAAAGTTAAAGAGTGAAACTAAACAGAGCCCCAGGTGGCCCTCTGCCTGGGGCACTCCTGCTAATTTTTGTTTCTCTGTTCTTCCCTGAGCCGTTTGGTTCGATGACTGTAGGGTTTTAGAGCATTTACTTTGCTGCAACTGCCTAAAAATGTTACACACTGGGATGGTCCAACCTGGGGGAAAGGGGAAGGCAAGGAAGAGCCCTCGGCACTCATCCCCACAGCGACAAAGTCAGCGGGTCCGGGTCCTTGAGCTGGTCTGGGGTGGCCAAAGGGTCGGTTCCTGACCACGGGCAAGTCATGTCTGCAGAGGGCAGGGATGGCGGGTCCGTGTCACTGTGGATGGGCACAAACTCCTGGTCCCTTCCAGCACTGAGAGCCCCTCTCCTGGGCTGCCCTTGCACCCTCTCCAGGCATGGAGCAATGCTCCCCTGCAGCCGCCCTCTCCCATCGCATCCCTCCCGCAGCCCCCCTCTTCCATCGCATCCCTCCGCTTCCCGCTGAAAACACCGCGGCTCCGCTCGGCACCGGGCAGAGCCATTCCGCAGCCACCACATTTATTCCACAGAGAGAGGAAAAGGCAGAAGCCTCACAGAAGCATCCTATACAGCAGAATGTATTTAAATACCTAATGAAGGAATAAATCTGGGCGAGGGAGACATTTACTGCATACTTATTCACACAGAGCCTTTGTGCAGGAGGGGGCGGCGGGGGGGCGCGGGGCTGCGCACTGCACCTGCGCTCCCGGCCGACAGCCGCTTCGCCGGGGTAATGAATATGGCAGAATCCTATTAAATGAGACTCTACCTGTCAGGGAGGATATTGAGCGCTCCCAGCCTCCACATCCATTCCGGAGAACTCGTCTCCGCTACGACAAGATGCAGCACCTTATCGACAGGGGCCTTCCCAGGGGTCTCGGAGAGCAAATAACGTGCTGGGGAGGGGGGGACACGGAGACGGATTGGGCCACTTTACAGCATCACTTTGCCTCTGCACAAGGCAGCAGGGTTTTTCTGCTTTCTTTTTTTTTTTTAATCCCCCCCAGCAATATGTCAGAGGGCAGAAGTCATGAACAGGCAGCTCATCCCGTAGCGCAGGCAGGGCTGAAGGCCAAGGGCTGTGCTGGAGCCCCAGACCAAAGGGTGTGGGTGAAGGTCCCAGGAGGACAATTAAGTCCTCCTTGTGCACTGGAAACGTGCTTCCTTCAGCCAGGGCAGAGCTGGCTCCTCTGCCATTTTACTGCAGGGGAAAAAAAAAAAATCACATTTTGCTTTTTCTAAAGCATCTAAAGGGGTGAGAACAACCCGCTGCTGCAGCAGAGCCGGGAAGGAGCAGCACAAAGCTGCACAGAAGCAAGCCCAGATGGCATGACCCTACCAAGCACATCACGTTTGTCTGGGTTGGGATGCAGAAATGCCATAGCCCATTGTCCCCAGCACCTGAGGTGACACAGAGCAGGACCTGCCACCAACCTGCACCTTGAAAACCAAACACCAGGAGCATCACACACACACTCTTGTGCTATCGGAGCCATTGCCCTGCACCAACAGCAACCTGTGATGGTTTTGCCATTTCCATGGAGGGCAGGGTGATAAGAGTAAGCACAGGGTGGTGACGAAATACCTCAGCCATTCGCTTTCATTTTGCATTTCAGGAAATTAAATTCACCGGCAAGTATTGGAGATGGACACCATGTGATGGAGCAGCGGCACCGGCTCCCGTCCCAGCAGCCCCCTGCTCACACCCTGCGCCCCACAGCATCCTTACACCCCCCCATCATCACCCAGCTTTCAGTTTTACCTCCCCCACCTCCCCAAATCCAGCCAAACTCATCTCGCCCTTTGCTCACCCTCCTCTCCCACATGATACAAAAGGTCGGGTTTGAAATTCAGGGGTCAGAAGGAAGAAATGCAGCGGGGTCAGGAGTGAGAGAAGGGGAGAGGGGAGGAATTTCACCTCTCCGGCCATTTGCTTCCATGAATCAGCAGCCACTGAGCTCCTGCCAGGCACAGGGGGGTGCTGGGCTCCCCCAGGGGTCATGGGGCAGAGGGGGGGGGCTCCCATCCCGCAGCCCCGGGCAGAGCAGCACATCAGCCCCTACTCTCCCGCCGGCTTTGCTCCTTTTCTGTGTGATCCCAAGCTTATCAAGATGCCAGCAAAAACACACCCAAATGCCAACCCCCCAGAGCAAAGCCACAGCAGAAACAGAGCAAGAGGAAACGAAAGATGTGCTTTAACACATCTGGAGTTTACATTTTCCATCTGCGGAGCTGAGGGGGGCGCCTGGAGACACAAAGGTCCTTCAGGTCCCTCTCCAGGTGCCTGCTAAGGGGAGGGAGTCTGGCTCACTCTGCCTCTTTCCAGGGTCTGGGGTGAGTAACTATATCATCCCACATTGCTTATGTCATCACTTATGCCCAAAAAAAACCAAAAGCTGATGTTTACTTTAATCTACATTATCACATTTACTCACTATCTGCCAGACATCCCCACTAGCTCTTCTTTCCAAAGCTGCTTCTCCTGCAGCCAGAGCCGGTCACTTTGGGGAACCCTGAGAGGATCCCTCCCTGCCCAGGGGTTTTACACCGGCCTTTTTCTGCCAAAAAGGTACAAACAATTCCTGTGCCCGGGAGAAAATGAATGCACTGAGCATCCCAACCAACTTACAAGATGGCTTAAAGAGAGCGGAGAGCAAGGGATGAACCCGGAGCTGTAACATCCCTCACTTGAGGATGAGCCATCCCCAACGCGTGTCCCTGTGCCGGCGCGGGTGCAGTTGCACCAGGAGAGAGGGCAGCCCCATTTCTGGGGAAGGTAGAGATCTCCGGCTGAGGAAGCGCAGCTGCAATGGGGGAATGTGCTGCGAGAGCAAAAAAAAAAAAAAAAATAAGAAAAAATGCTGTTTTCATGTAAATGTCCCTAATAATAAAAGAGTGAATGAAGAAAGCAACACATACAAACAACAAATAGTACGGTTGTGCTAGAGAAGCAGAAACGAATCTAAAAAGGGAGCTTTATCAACATTTTCCAGAAGGCATGGGCTGTTCTTTAACGCTCCTCGAGGAATAACACGTTGGTCCTGCTGAACCCGGGCTGCCCGGTGCCTCTGATCACAGGGCTCTTACCAGTCGCAGTCTCGGTGCAGCACACTTGAAAAACATTAAGCTCGTTTGTTTTCTCAAGCAAATATTGAGCCACTGTTCCCGCGCCCCCTAACTGGCATTTTGTGCTCTTTTCCCTGTATCTGCACACAGTTCCTGCTGCATTTCCATGGCAATCCGGGCCCTGAAGCTGCTGGTATCAGCCCAGCCCCAGTCAAACCCCACCAGTGGCAGCAGGGTTCCCCCCGTACGCTGAGGATTCGGTTGCTCTCTCAGCTACCGACATCGAACACTCTGCTTTTGTTAGTTGTGCAGACACCTTCCCCTCTGACCATGCTGTAATCATTTAAACCCCCCAGCTTTTCTAAAGGTCAGTGCTTCCCTTTTGCAGGGAGGGGTAAATCCAGTCCAAACTGCTGGAAATAAGTCCAAAGTTAAGTTTTTGGCGTTTATAGCTGGTAAGTCCCCAGTCGTGCTCCTAAACAGCTTCCTGGGGGGAGAAAAGGAGCTCAGGACCCCCAGCCCCTTCCTCATACAACAGCATCCCATGCACCGAGTGTAACGAGTAGCAGTGAAATGGGAGATGACGCCTGTTGTCCCTTGATGAAATGTCCTACTGCTTCAATGGGAAAAGTGCTGGAAAAGCGGGGTCAGCTCTCACAGCAGCTGGGCTGAATTCCACCGAGGGAATTTCCACTTTAGCTTTTAATTAATAAGTGCGAGCTGCAGGACACATCTCCAGCAGAAAACAAAAGCACTGCAAGAAACAGCTCCTCGGAGGAACAGCATCACCAGCGAAACACCGGTGTGGCAAAAGGGCGGCAGAGCCAGTGCCTGGCCATCAGCCCATGCCTACACCCTGGCACGGCAGCGCACCAAAAAGCGGGCAGACTGGTGAAAATCAAGGGCGAATACTAGCTGTGCCCTATGCAACGGGCACACTGTGTTTCGTTCTGAAATACAGGACATTCAAACATCTCTATCAGTTGATTACTGAGAGTGAAGCTCAGTATTTATCATTTTTTCTTTGCACTTTGGATTACAAAGCGATTTTCAGACAAACTCCCTGGAAAGTGAGAAAGTGACGTTGCCCACTTTGCTGGCAGGAAAGCCACAAGCAGAAAGTCTGCTCGTCTGAAAGACTTCTCAGTCTCTCTTCCAACATACCTGTCTCTCAACCTGTACCTTCCGGATTTCTCCAATTATTTATTTCTCAATAACAAGAAGCGTGGCCAGCAGGACACGGGAGGTGATTCTGCCCCTCTGCTCTCGTGAGACCTGGAGTACTGGTCCAGCTCTGGAGTCCTCAACACAGGAAGGACATGGACCTGTTGGAACAGGTCAAGCGGAGGGCCACAAAAACAATCCGAGGGCTGGAACACCTCTCCTATGAGGTCAGGCTGAGAGAGCTGGGGTTGTTCAGCCTGGAGAAGAGAAGGCTCCAGGGAGACCTTATAACGGCCTTCCAGTACCTGAAGGGGCTACAGGAGAGATGGGGAGGGACTCTTCATCAGGGAGGGGAGCCATAGGACAAGGGGTAATGGTTTTAAACTGAAAGAGGGGAGATGGAGATGAGATCTGGGGAAAAAATTCTTTGCTGTGAGGGTGGTAGGACCCTGGAACAGGTTGCCCAGAGAAGCTGTGGCTGCTCCATCCCTGGAGGGGTTCAAGGCCAGGTTGGACGGGGCTTGGAGCAACCTGATCTAGTGGGAGGTGTCCCTGCCCAGGGCAGGGGGGTTGGAACTCGATGATCTTTAAGGTCCCTTCCAACTCTAACCATTCTATGATTCTAACAAGACCAAGTTCCCAACGTGAAAGGCTCTGCACAAAAAAAAAGTATAAAAGAAAACCAGACGGTGTCAGCCTGCTGTCCTTTGGCTTCGAAGCTCTGCAGAACGATTTAGCCCAAATATACTCAAGAGCTGCAATTGGTCTGAGAGTCAACAGAGAGGAGAAGGTGGGAGGAGGGGACTCTGGTTTTATTCCAACTCTGGCATTCACTAATTTAAGCATACATGTCCAGGATCACCCCTTCACTTCTGCGTCCTCACCTGCCTTTGCGGTACAAAGTCTCTCGGAGTGGGAATCTTTAAGAGCGTCAGGCAAAAAAAGCATCAAAGAATCTCGGAACTGAAAGCAGGCGAAAGGATGCTCTGTTTTCCCGCTAATAAGCCACTGGCTGCAGGATGACTAGCAAAAGCAAACATCGCATTAGTCAGCCAAATGTTAACTCAGAGCTGCGAGGTTGCAGGCTGCGAACACTCCCAGCCGCTCGGGAAGGTAAGTGCTCCCAGCTGGAGGCACAGTGATGTTTGTTTGAAAGACCTCGTTTTACCCCAGCCTCCCTCCCTCACCCTTTTTTCTTTACTTTGAGCAGCTCAAGGGACTGACTCGAGTTCTTTCCCACTGACTGGGATCTCAGGATTGGCATCCTCTCCAAGCAGCAAATGCAAATCACTCTCCAAGTTAGTGGCAGTGACCAACTTAACAGGCCCCACTGCTTTTAATGAGCTGACGATGGGGAGGAAGAGGCCGAAGCAAGAGGAACAATTACCACCTACAGTCACTGTGCTGCCTGGCGTGTGCCTTCACAGGATGCTCAGGCTGGTTTGCGTAAGGCCTGCAGGCAGGTTTAGGAGATTAAAGCCCAGCACACAATAAATAATTTAGCAGCTTACCACAAAAAAAAAAAAAACAAAAAAACCCCAACAAAAAACCAAACCCGCGCTGTATAATAGCTAGGGTGTATGATGTGTACATTCATCTTAAGTGCACATCACTTTCATCTACATGTATCTGTTTGATGCAGAGACGTGTAACCGAGCGAGAAGGAACAACCGGGAGAGGTGGCAGGGTCCCCGGCTGAGGAGCAGGCAGGGGACGACGGGACAGAGGCTGCCAAAAACACTTAGTAATTACTCCTGCCCGAGCTGCTGCCGGCGCTCTCCTGTTCGCATGCGTCGTGGAGGGACCCTCAACCCTCGCTCAGCCAATTAGTCCCTCACCCTCCTCCCCTGGCCCCAGTATGGACTGGCAGCGCTGGTGGGAGCTGCCCTCAGAGCTCAACCCTGGCCGGGAACGTGATGCAAAGCCCCGTGCAAACCCCGCGATGGCTTTTGGTCACCACGGGGCAGCTTTGTCCCCACCAGCCATCGTCCCCTCGTGGTGGGATTGCCCGGCTGGCAGCAGGCCCTGGAGCACAGGGCTGGGAAAAGGTTCATCATTTTATAGACAGGGAGTGGATTCATGGGGAGACCTGCCCGTGACGGGGAACTGCCCGACGGATGGGGTCACTGCCACCTCCCCTCGGTCCCAGACCACCGATCCCTCCAGCATCCTCAGTGCTCACTGCCCCAGGTGGGACACGGCTGTGTATAGGGGCATAAATCACAACGGGCACATTCAAATTACAGAGCAGAGAATTTAAGCTTGAGTAACATATTCAATGTCAGCGCCATAAAACGAGTGGCCAACATGAGAAGAATAACCCGAGCCTCCTGCACCTCCCGGTACCACCACGTCTCTCCCCCCCAGCCGCGAGATGTGGCTCCCTCTCTGCTCGATTAGCATCATCCCAGACTTCTTTGAGACACACTTAACGAGTGACCGTCATCTTCCACCCTACGGTTAAGGTGACAGTGGGGAAAAAACTCCCACAACCAGAACTTAAATGCATGGAAAGGCTGGAGGTGCCTCGGACAGTGTGTGTGCAGGGGGGTGGCTGGGACAAGAGCCAGGAGCTGCTGCCACTGCTGGTAATACCCGGTCACATTCAGACTTAGCGTTTTGTTGTTATTTTTGTCCAAGTCACAGCCAGGAGAGCCTGCGGCCCCACCACAGACCCTGGGGAAGGTCCCCGGTGCAGAATTCCCCTGGGTGCCGCGCTCCCCATCCCCTGGGAGCTCCCGGCCACGGGCAGGGGTTTCTCTCCCTCCTCCATCGCTCGGGCTGGGCTCCTGCAAAGAGCTCCCCGAAGGCCTGAGAAACGTAGGCATCTGCCCGTCCATGCATCTCGGCAGAAATGAAAAGAGGGTAATAAAAAGGCAGGGAGAGGTGGGGAGACCATGCATCATAACAGGCGTAATGGACTAATGCTAATATACAGACTGGCCGCATCCAATCCACGCCTGCCTGGCACATCCATAAATATCGGGCAGACGTTCAAGTGATGGATTTGCCTCCGCAAACCGTGCAGTATTTTACGGCCCTGCTAACGCTGCTGTCGTCCTGGCCGGCAGCAAAAAGCAACCGTAACAACAATGGGTAGTAAACTTGATTGTGGGATTGAGGAAATATTAAAAGCGGCATCAGTCAGAGGCGCGAGGGAAAGCCTAATGGCAAGTCCCATCACAAGCCATGGCCGTGCTGCTTTTGCATGGCATTTCCCTCCCCCGTTTTCCCCAAATCCCATCCTTTTTGCAGCAGCAGCGGCGCAGGGGCCGTGCCAGCCCCCGGGACTCTTCCCGCGGATTCCCCTGTCTCTCCCAGCACCTTTGCGTTTGCCACATTTGGTTTTTTGCCTCAAGAAGGCATTTATAAAAGCAACATAGCGTGGTCTTCTCACAGTATTTCCTGCCACCCAGGGACTTAAGACCTTACAAATGGACCAAAACTCATGTTATTTTGACCTCTGAGGATTTTAAAAGCCTGAAGAAAAAAATATATATAGTAAAGAAAGCATGAACTTCTTGATTCATAAATAGAAAGGCAGGAGTCTGGCACTGCCCTCCCCCCAGACCCCACCAGCATCCCAAACACAGCAAGTTCTTCAGGTTCACACTCAGAGGAAAGCAGGGGACAAACAGAAAAAACTAACATGAGTTCACAAAACAGTTTGGTATTTCCTGGTATTTTTCACCAAGATTACTTCAAGAAGAAATGCATTATTGAACCAGATGAAAGCGTAGCTCTGCTTCTAGGATGGAACGGAGGAGGAATAACTTCTGCCTCGCTTCATGCTCATAAAGGAGATAAAACCTCTTCTTATAAAAGGTGTGGGGATTAATTATCTTCTAAATACATTGAAGGAAAAAAAAAAAATAAAAAATCTTATGTGCACAAGGGGGAAAACAGCCTTTTTGGCAACTATTTCCCAGCAGTCACTTTGGTAACTAGTCCCAAAGCACATGGACTGATGCACCTCAAATCTCCCTTAACCCTCACGTGTGCCCTCTCAGCTTTAATCCTGCCTGTAGAAAAACCCAGGAGCGCTGGGAAAGGGGAGACACAAGACATTTTTCTGGTTTCAGGCTGTGTGCACCTGAGGGAGGCACCGAGGGAGACGTGGTCCCTGGGGGTGCCAGTATGCAGATGCCGCAGGGGAAGCCCAGCAGCGCGGGAGCCACAGCATCCTCCTCCCGCCCCTTTCCCGGGAGCAGGAATCCTCCCACGGGCATCGCCAGCAGAACCCGGCCCTCCCTTGCGATGGCTAAGACCGTCGGTAAGAGCATTTGATGGGGAGCACCAGGTCCAAACCCCAGAGATGAATCTCCCCAAGAGAAACCCCTTTCGGCACATGGAGCCCCTTGCCTTTGGGGTGCTGGTCGCTGCTGGTGAGATCTCCAAGACAGGCTGTTTCTCAAGCAGAAGGCTGTGCAGCCACTCGCAGCCTTTACTCGCTCCACTTCGGTTGGAAACGAATAAAACATAATTGTTACACTCCATAATTTCAAGCTGATTTTTCAAGGTGCCTGAACCCGAGCGAGAACCAGAGTCATCGCCATCTCATGAGCCAAGAAACAGATTAAAGCAGACTCCGAGCCCACCTGGCTCGGTTTCACATACAGAGCATTTCCTGAACACCTGCCCCTCAGCTCTCCAGCAGCTAGAAAAATACATCCCAAATTCTATTTTATTTTTTTTTTTCCCTCTTATTTCCCTTCCTCTGCCAGGCAACAGATAACAGAACTGGAGAAGTAATGAAGTAACGTTGGGAGAAGAGGCGGCCAATTTCATGCCATTAAGAGATGGTGGGGACATTCCTGAACTGCTCAAAACCAGAGTCTAGAGGGACTTGGCAGCTCTGCCCCTTCTCCAGCCCTGAAACATGCACATTAGTGCTCTCCTTTGGCTTCCATCACCTTTCATATTCCCTTGCACAAATTCCAATTAATAAGTGAGACTCCAACTTCTGGCTGCTAACAATAAGAAGGAAGTATTGGGCATTTTGAAGAGACATTTCTGGGGTCACAGTTTGACAGCACCCTCTGTGCACAGATGGAAGCAAAAGGGAATTACTGACTGAGGCTGGAAAGTCCTTGTTTCGGGAGAAAAAGAATCTCAGCTTCTCCGACCGCACCAGAGCAAAACACCAGCAACACAGCACCAAACAAACACCCCCTTATTTCACGTCCTAGGGCAAAAAACAGAGACTTGTTTCTCAGACCTTTCAATTAAACAAGTTCTCCTGTCAAGCAAGAATCATTCATCGTCTTACACCTCTGCTTGAACCCAGGGGGCTGCGCTGGGAGGAGGATGGATCGATCTCCGAGTCAGCAAAGCACCTGACCCTACAACCTCCAGCCAACACCAGGAATCTCCTCTGCAAAGTGTCTGCAAATGGATGGTTTTCATCCGTTCACCAACAGCCTGACGTCCTCTTGGCTTCTCCACACACTGACACAACCGACTTTTTCCTGAAGTGCTACGGAATGTGTGTGGGGGGTGATAATTAAGGATAAATTAAAAGGATGAGATAACCATCCAGAGAATGAAGTCAGATAAGGACAGGTTCGGACGTATATTTCATTGTGAAAGACCGATTTTATTCCCACTAATGGAACAAATTAAATCAGCCAAGCTGAATAAAACTATCGCATACCGAGACACAGCAGCACACTTAAAGTTCACCTTTCCCCCGACTGCGCAATCCAATCAGTTATCACTGTCCCTTCCGAAACTGGAGGTTCGCCCCCGTTGAGAGCAAGGCCAGACATTACACACCGGGCATCCATTCGACAGGTAAACAGGAAAGCGTTTCCAGTCACGGAAACTACTCACAGCACTACGTGTTCTTCTGTAGCGCTTCTCCTCCAGACCGACCCCAAGCAGCTCTTCAAGGCCAGGCTGGATGGGGCTTTGAGCAACCTGGTCTGGTGGGAGGTGTCCCTGGATGGTCTTTAAGATGTCCAACCCAAACCACCCCATGATTCTGTGATTCACAGGTGACATTGTGTGCCAGAATCGATCCAAGCTGCAACCGGGACAGGGTGTTACGGGAGCTCAGAGCAACGTCTGACGCCCATTTATCCGGGGGGATCAGGTATGAACTGAGACGCACACGCCGTGCTTCACCTCGGGGCATCTGAAATCACCAAACCTGGATTTTTTGCCGCAGCACCGAAGTTTACACTGGAGACAGACGATGCATTTGCAGTTTCCTTTGCAGAAGCAACCCCTGGAGGCAGAGCCCAGCCGTCAGACCTGGCCTGGAAAGCTCTAATACCCCAGCAGGAGAAGCGTGGCCTCCCAGCACCTTCGAGCGCACAGATCAAAGCCTTATCATCGCTGGAGCGACTCAGTGCTGGGTGGAAACCAGGTATAACGTCACCCTTACTGCTTTTCCCTGTGTGCCACCCTGGAGCGTACCCAGCTCACGGGAAGGTGGGCGAGGGATGGCGAGGCGGCACAGCCGGCAAACACAGCACGACGGTAAAGTAATACATAGATGGTGCACTGTCAGACACAGAAGAGACATTTATTTATTCTTGATCACAAACAATGTCCTCCATTGACAAGCTGAATGAAGGGCACTTCGCTGATTTATTAGATCTAATAAGAAACACACCTCTCGGGATGAAACACAAGATTGATTTGCAGTGGTGAGCCACGCTGCTCTCCCAGCCTCCGCGCTCAGCTGAGGAGATGAAACAGGGAGAGTCGAAACAGCACCGGGTGGGAGAAATAAAGGGAAAGATTGGCACAAGGAAGGGGAGCTGAAGTGGAAACAAGGCTTGCAATAGCAGCCCTTCAAACTGCGGGTTGCTCTTTCCTTCCTGCAGCCCTTCTCTCCCACTAAGTCTACGTGTCTTAAGAGAAGAGCAGCAAACTACTAGGAAGTTTAAGGGCAGCTCCAGTGCAGTTCTTGGGAAACCTCCGTGTCAGACCCTTCCTGTGCCATTTGCCTTTCAGAGGAGCCCCTCTAAATATAGCAAGTATAATTTTCACATCAGTCTCAGCATCTAACAGGCAAACCACATTAGCTGAGTTCCGTGGATGCCGTTTTCCATCAGGAAAAAGACAACTAGCACAGCAGTGCTTAGCTTGAGGCCCTATTAATAGCAGTCCTAATTATATGGCTGCAAATTTAATTCCTAGCAATGATTAGTGTCAAAATCAAAGGCATCACACATCAATATTGATGGAATTGTATGAAGCCCATAAACAGAACAAGCAAGCCGACACATCTCCCCCCAGCAGTTAGTTGCTCTTAACTGTTGCATTAATGTCTCTTTTAATTTTGCTCGATTAAAATTGTTTTATTGCAGGAATCCACAATTCTGAAGGATTACGTCTCTAACATGACCCCTTTCCCCCCTTCACCCCTCCAGCCACGAAGCTGAGATGCTCTGGAAGGAGAGCTGGACCACCGAGCTGCAGGGAGAACCGCAGCCGACGGACCGGTGCTTTATCCGAAAGGTCACGGCATCATCAGCGCGTTTGCTTTTCACCCGCTCAGAGAGAACTGCCGAGGAACAGTCGTTCTCAAGAAGAGCAGGCTGCCAGGGAGCAGGCGGGGGCGAAGTCATTGCATACAGGATACATACATTGCACCCCACGTCCCCTGCCCGAGCCATGCCCCACGTGCAGAGGGATCGACGCGAGAGCCAGCGCCGCGCCAGGAAATTCCTCCTCCAGCACTGAGTTTTAATGGAGAATAGATCCATCGATTCAGCCTCCTCCCCGTTCCATAGTAAGCAGGGACAGATGATGCTCCCCCCTGTGTCACCAGCTCTGCGAGGAGCAGCCGACCCATCCGGGACAGCCACGGCGGGTACAAGCACACGCTCAGCCCCGAACTCAAACCCTGACCCCAGCGAAGGCTCTGCTTGCCCACAGGAAAGATGCCAAGTTCACTGTAAGCTGATTTATCTGATATTATTGACTTATTTGTCAGCGGCTCTGGCACCAACACCCCTCCGGCACAGCACATCTATGCCGAACTCACCACGGGGCCACGCGGGCTCCCCGGGTGACCTACCCAGGCTGCTGGCACTGGCCAGACCCCGCGGGGCTCCCAAACCAGCAAAGCGAGCGGCGAGCTCGGCCGGGGAAAGCTGCCAGCTGAGCCACGGGGCTCCCGAGCCGGCAGAAAACTTCTCCCTTGACACATCGGCCAGTGCTGGCTGCTGAAAAGAGCAAAAAAGGGACTTCAAATGTACCCAGGAGAGACAGAAGGGGAAGAACTAGCAAACACGGGGCTGTCCCCAAGAGCGCAGGTGGGGATGTGTGGGCAGGCAGGGACCTGGGGACCGTCAGCATTCGGCTCCTCCGGAGGAGAGAGGCTGAAGCAGCAGCAGCCGCCGCTCTCCCAGGGAGCCCGCACGAGGCAGTGAGGTGAAGAGCTAATGGGAAGAAGGACATCAGTGAGATAACGCAGCATTTTCAGTAATGAATTCTCACTGGGGAAGCACAGACAAATTTGAAAGATTTCAGAGCTGGCTCCTTGACTTCTTTCCTCCAGCTACACAAAAGTGTCTTCTTTGAAACCCCAGACTGAGCCACTAGCTTGTTTCCAAAGTAAATCAACGGCTGCGAGAGAGGGAATGGGTGTGATGGAGCTTTCAGACATTAATTGTGTAGGTAGATGTGCAGGGTGGTGAGCGGGAGAAGACAAGGTGTCTATCTCTAAATCTCTGGCACTTCCAGAGGTGCGTACATTTTTACCACCCTCACTTCACATATGGGGAAGAAGAGATACAGAAACAGCCCTGAGCATCCTGAGCACCCACTGACTCCGAGACACGTCTGGCCTTGGAACACACACAAAAACTGGAGACAACCTGTAACTTCCCGCGGGGTCGGGAGTGCCTGCTCCGCAGCGAGTCTCCCCAGAGCCCCACAGCTCAATGCAAAGCTGCTTCCGAGCTCCACACGACTTCTCTTAGGCCACGTAAAAGATAATCCCATGTGCCAAATGACAAAAGACTTACTAAAGTTGTGGACAGGACCACCAGATAACGAAGAACAATATTCCCCCAGCCCCACGCAGCGGGGGACGGGACCGTGACCGCTCCAGCTGATGATAAGAGGAGGCAAAGGTCTCATGGGCTGCAATACACGTGAAATCGGGGCGCTTGGCAGATGCCATGAAAGGCTGACTGCAGCGAACGCCTGGAATGAATTTCCTCGAGAGATGAACCAGTTTCCTCAGTGCCTGGTTACCACTGGACCGAACACCAGTAAAACACGAAGGATTCCTGCATCCCTCCTTCCCCATCGCCCCAGTCCTGCCCAGCTGCCCACCTTCTGGACAGAGTGGATGGGCACGAATAGAGCGACTCCGCTTCAAAAAGGCGGCTGTGCAATGTAGAATAGGCCAAGGAATTAAACCCTGCTGGAGAGTCTGCTTCTTCTGTAATCCTACATAATTCATGGGAGGCACCAGTAAATACCTCAGGCACCGGCACAAGCTGCTTCCTTTAACTGCCTCTAAATGAGGCACCTCCCCTGGCCCCCCCAAACCACTGCGAACAGCAAGCACCAGGCTGCCTGGCTGGCTCAAACCTCCATAGCGTTATGCATTCGCAATGCAATTTGCCTTTTCCATCCATTTAGCTGGAAAAATCCCGTCGCTCCCATGTGCCACTGGGGGGTGGGCAGGGAGGAGAGGGCTCTGCTCACACCCCACTCCCCCCCCCCCACCCCAGTGTCCAAAATTGCCCCACTGACACTCGATAGGCACCAGGGAGGCACCTCATTTACTACTACTCAGCACTTGTAAAGTGCTGGATGAATATTAATGAACTGATGTAATTAAAATGATGCAGACATTCAAGTGTAGTATCTGCCTGTCCTTGTATCTTCCTGGATAGATGAGGAAGAAATTCCCTGCTGCTTAAGGACACAAAAAATTAACAGCCTGCTGTTGATTACATGTGTTAACTCTTTCCCTGGTACGAAGAAGCAGGACCTGCATTTAGCGGGTTCACCTAACGCTATCGTTTATATTTTAGGTTAATTTGAAGGATCTCAGCTTTCCAGGGCAGCATCTCTGAGGCTGGTTCTGCTGGAGCTGGATGAGACTCCTGCACACGCTGATGAGCTGCCTTCCAGCTGCATCTCTAAAGACCAACACCGGGGGGTTCCCCTTCACTTACACCCCCCAAGGCCATTTCCACACTCATTTTAAATATGGAACTCCTGAGAGAGGACTAGCCAGGGCCACTCTCAAGAGAAGTACCACCGAGCCTGACCAGCCTTTGCACGCTGCTTACTGGAGAGTGGTTCAGAAGATATAGACAAGGGATAAAAAAAATAAAATATAATCACCGTTTGACTTCAAAAGCCCAAAACCCACCGCAGCCCCCCACCCCCTGCGCTGGGGGAGGAAACCAGCGGGAGCATCTCTTTGCCCTGGGCAACTAGCCCCAGCTTTGTGATGCAGAGAGGGAGGAATGTTATCTTCCAGGACTGATCAATCATCCAACTGTCAGAGGGAAGAGCAGGAGGGAAGAGGCAGAGAGAAGCAGTAGGACTCTGCCCTGAGGCTTGGTTTCCAAAAGCAGCCACGTTAACCCATTCCTGCCTCTCCATGACCAAACATCCTGCCACCATCAGCAATTTTGCCATCACCCAAAGCTCTCTAACTCGTGGTCTTCCACCCAAGTTGCAGAAGGATTGCTGGGAAACAACTCAGAACTACTGCAAGATTTCCATCAGTGTGTCAAAAAGGAGGAAAGATCCGAGAGCTTGGATACAGCTTGGTGGGGTTCACTCAAACTCAAAAATTGCAAGCCAGCTCTTCACTTCTCTCTAATCACATTGGCCCACTATTGACCTGATAATTTCTGCATCAGCCCCACAAACACACAGACAATAGTTCACTGAATGATAAAATGCGAGGAAAAAACCCCCAAACACCAGGGTAACGCTGTAACCGGAGGCGTATGCAAGAGCTGGGATGGTGCTGAGACTGCTGCTGAAGGCTTTGCTGGCTGGAAGCACGGGAAGGTGCCCTCAGCCCCTGTAAAGGGATGCTCCAGAGCTGTAACGCTGCAGAGCCATGGGAACGGTGTGACTCGTTTGGTCCCCTCCCCAGGATCAGGCTGCAGCAATTTCCGCTGCACCTTCCCCAAGGCCTGGCACTTCTCCGCTTCCAAAGAAACCGCAGCAGTACTGTACTGCTGGACTGTAGCAGTACTGCCAGTGCTGATGGATGAAATTTGCCTCAGCAACGCAAGGCTCTATCTCTGACCCAAACCCTGTGATTTTTGCCCCCGACTGGCTCCCAGTTTCACACTGGGAAATATCTGTAAGACACAGCAGCAGCGACGTGCATCAGAGACTCCCGAGAGAGATGAAAAATGGATCCTGGCTCTCTGAAGCCATGGCAATAAGCTTACCTTCTTCAGCTTGCCAGTCTTAGTCCCCACGAACACCACGCTGTAGCCGTTGTAGACGTAGGAAGCAACAGAAGTCATCCGGTCCCGGCTCGAGGTGAAGAGCGTCACCCCGTCCACCGGCGTCGAGCCCCCCAGGGGCTGGTTGATGTCGAGCCCACAGAAATTGTCATCGATGGGGACTGGCTGGAAAGACGAAAGTTTGGAGCAGCCATGAGTGAAACAGAGCATGGGGCAGCCCCACACACCTGGGCTCACATGAAGCGGAGCCAACGATGATAGGAGCAGGGTGGGAGCCACCAGCAGGCAACCCCCTGCCCAAGGACCCTGCCACCCTCTGCAATGGCTTGTTCCCTTCATTGCCCCAGGCACTGCAGCCAGGCAGGAACTCGCTCCTCCACCCATTTCACCTCTCCCCTGTGCAAGCCAGAGCTCAAGCTTCTCTTCGCCTTCCCTCTTTCATTTCATTTCACCCACGTTTATCACTTCCTACCAGCCAAACTTAATATGCCTGGCAAAAGAAGGCCCTGGGGATTCTCAAGTCAGCCCAGGAACAATCTGCATGTGAATCAAGATTAAAGAAATCAGCGGAATAAAAACACAAAAAGATGCAACTGTCATTTGTATTTATCTTGTTAGTTTGTTGATACCACCCTCCTGCTCGGGGAAGGGCGAGAGCCTTCCTCTGGCTTCCAGAGCCCCAGCAAACACCTCCAGCAAGCTGCACTCCCTTATTCATCTGCCTTAACGCTACCCCTTCCTTTCATTGTCATCACCAACCCTCTGATAACAACAGGGATTAAAGAGGAAAAGGACTAGTATGGCTGTTCTGTGCTCAGGGAAGCCGAGGCACAGAAAGATTGGTCCTATTCCATAAGCTCATGTGCCACAGGGCCAGGCATTGATCCTGGTGCTCAAGGACTACCACGGCTGGAGCATCCTTACCGCTTTCGTGCACTGGACGTCTTTCCCCAGCAGCCAGTTGAGCTCCAGGTTGCCTTCCCCCTGGTAGCAGGACTGCAGGCGGTCCTTGATCTGAGCGTTGATGGTGCGGATGGGGAAGACGCAGAGCGCGGAGTCGTCGGGTGGCTGGTGGTACTGCTTCTGTCCCTTGGAGAAAATGGCAAAGAGGACATCCTCCTGGGCCGTGATATTGAGGGACTTGGCCAGCACATCTCCTGGCTTGGAGAGGTAGGCTGCTTGCAGGAGGCGGTACTCCGTGTCCCCCTTGACGCAGCCAAAGGGCAGAGAGACATAGGAGTGGAATTTGGGGTCATCTTTGCAGAGACGGACGATGCGAGATGTGTAAAAGAGGTCGCTGGCGGAGTTGATGGAGACACCCTCTGGGGTCTCTGGCTGGACAGTCAAAAAATAGACAAAGTTGCCGCTGGCAAAGCCATAGATGTAGAAGATGTCAAAGTGCGAAACAAGGGCCAATGTATCTGAGGGGATTTTGATGAGGGATGAGACAAAGTCACTGTGGAGCTCATAATCCAACATTGCTGATGACTCTGGGTCCCGGGGAAGTTTGCGGCTGGAGAGGGTGGGGAAATAATCCTGCTTCCCGTCCACCGCCGTGCCAATGAAGAGCTTCCCATCTTCACCTTCCGAGCGCACGATCACACCGTACATCGTGCCCGTCTTGTTGACGCTGGAGAGATAGTGCTCCTTCTTGTGTGAGGGCTCTACCAAGATGAAGAGGTCGTCCAGGCGCAGCAGCTTGCAGACCCCCTGGTAGAGGCTACCACAAGCCAGCAGCCGGTTCTCAGAGTAGTCAATGATCAGCAGCTTGTTGACATTGTTGGTGAGGGTGAGGATCTCGCTGCACGGCTGGACGATGAGGGGTGGGTAGCAGGATTTATTGTCCTCCTCAGGACCAGTTTTATGAGCCACCAAAATGGTCAGGTTACCTGAAAGCTTATAAACCCTGTTGATAGCTCCAACGTAGACTGCTCCAGTGCCTTGGTGGACAGTCAGGTGGTTGAATGTCCAGTCCCGGTTCTCAGAGTGGAAAGTGCTGAACAAGGCGTTGCTGGACACATTTCGGGAGAGCGACGCCAAGAAGAGACAGAGCAAAGCCACCGACCAGCCATCGGAGTCCGGTACCCGAGGCCAGTTCTTCCTCTGATCCATCCTGGGAAAGGCAAACTTTGTGTTCCCCGTGTGTGTCCTGTGCCCCAGCAATGTCCCTCACATGGTTCTGGGGAAAGAAAAGAAACACACGGAGCAAAGGATTAGATCCAGTGTGCCCTGCAGATAAAATTCAAAGGAGGCTTTCTAATTACACAGTCCTTGAGATAAAGTGAGGACGTCTCTAAGCCAAACAAGAATTAAGGAGGTCTCCTAACTTATTGGTAAACAGTTCAGGCTTCATGTTTTGCCACTTGGTTCAGCCTCTGCGTGTTAATTTGTTATGTGGTTTAGCTGTTTATAATGTACTCTGCTCAGCCATGGGAGGGGATAATCAGCTTCAGCCCAAGACAAAGCCCGCAGCTCACACACCCAACCATCAATCTGCAGCCTTGGCTAAAAGGATGTCTCCTGCAGGGTATGTTGTTGAAAGCAACAGAGGAAATAAGAGGTGTTTTTCTACCTTTAAATCCTCTATGATTTAATTTGGAAACCCAAGGAAAAAGTCTCATGCAGGCAAGTTCATTGAGCTACACACACCAAAGCCACCAGCACCTCCCCTCCACCCAGAGCCAGAGGAACCTCTGCAGGTGCTTTTCAGGCAGAAACTTCTCACTGCCCCACAAGGTACTTCACTGCTGAAAAGCAGCTGTCACCAGGGTGGGGGCACATGGTAAGATGTGCCCCCAGCAGCACCCCATGCCAGGGAGAAACCACCACTCTGGGAGCCTTGGACAAATTTCCTGCTCTAACAAAACTTGCAGGTGGTGATTAAAGCCTGCACAAAGTGACAGCCTGGACACTGGGTCCAGAAGACCCGATGCCAACCGAATTGCCCATACGCCCTTCCCTGTAGCTCTATGGTCAACAGTCAGCAGCAGAGTCTCCTTTGACTGACGTGTTTCCACCCATACGGACAAGGTGATGGTAACCTCTGGCCAAAATCTATGTGGAAATGAGGCATAAAAGGCAGGCAGGTTGGTTCGTTGTTTGTTTTGGGTTTGTGGGCGCTCCCAAAGCACCTGGACCTCATTCAGGGATGGCTGAAGCCCCACTAATCCCCATCCCCATCTTCCCTGCTCACACAGGCAGCTGTCAGGCTGAGTTAGGAATCACCAGGCTGGAATTTCCTTAGGAAGCGGCGCTCGCCTCGCAGAGGCTCCGGCTGCACGAGGCATGTTTACATCAGAGCTTTCCATCCGCCCTTCCGGACACTGCACACAGTAGCTGTTGAAGAGGACGCTTATGACCCTCTGCCTGCTCCACCTCATCACCTGCCACCTCTGCTAAGAGAGCAGACTCCCCTAGCAAAAATATGAACATTAAAGACAGTCTAAATCTATGCATTTCCACTTCTGTCTCCTCTAAGGGGGGGGTCTGGCTTGGACCATCCCACGCAGGAGGTATCAGCTCAGTTCCCAGCTCAGCCCCAGACTTCCAGCACCACCTTGGGCTCCCACAAAGCAGCTGGAAGCGATGCCAGTTGAGCATCCTGCAAGGCAGCAAGGACCCAGCTCAGCAGAGCCATGGGGCCAGCAGAACACCACTCTGAGGTGGACACCATATCAGGCCCCTGAGAGCATCTCCCCACCAGGGCTCTACACCTCCCTTGTCACCACAGACATCCCTGAAGGGCACTGGACGGTGTCTCATCCTTGTTATCACCTCCAGACCTGACTGTGACTTGGACTCCTGGCTTGACCTCAGCCTTGCTCATCACCACAGATGTGTCTGACCGCCTGGACTCAGAAAACCACCACAAAGTTCTCCTTTATACCAAATTATGCACTCCTTACACGCTCCACAATCAAAGGAACCATTTCAGCCTGCCTTGGGGGGAGATGTTCTCCACCACCTCATGGCACCGTAGGGTCACACCAGCCCTGGGAAGAGGCTGAAGAGGAGTCACCATCCCACCTGCCCTCTTCTGCACCCAAGTCCCATCAACTCCCACCACAGCCAGGCACACACACCAGGAGAAATCTGCACTTTTGGCAGACCTGAATCTCCTCTCCAGCCCTGGGTGCAAATGCAGGAGGCTGTTCCCTCGCACAGCCCACGCTCCACCATCCCCACCTGTGGGCAGCCACCGCTTTGATTGATGCTGATCTCCGGTTTGGTATTTAAAATAATTCACGCTGCTGAAAACCTACACCGAGCTCATAAGCAAGTGTCACCGAATGGCCGCTCTTTAGGCTTGTTAACGCCGGGAGCCGGAGACGGGTGTTTCTGAGAGGTGACAAAGGAGCTCTGTCCCTGGGCTGCACGTCTCGGTGTCACTGACAAGACAGGAGAAAGAGAGCGGTAATGGGTTTCTCATTCTGCTCAGGGATACATTTCCCCGGCTGCATGCTTCTTATTTCCAGTCTCTTAATTTCCAGCTCTGGCTGAAGCAGCCCCTCTCTCTCTCTCACAGCCGCTGCCGCATTCTTATTATTGTTTGGATGATGGTGGCAGAAAGCAGCCACCCGTGCTGCGGACCCCAACGTGCCACAACAGCACCGGGGTCACCTCCCCGGCTCTCCTCAGTGCATTTCCAAACTGTTCTCTGCATCTGGAATCTTTCAAAAGGACACAACCTCAAGTGCCGTATCCAGTTTTGGGCCCCTCACCACAAAAAAGACATTGAGGGGCTGGAGCGGGTCCAGAGAAGGGCAACGGAGCTGGTGAGGGGTCTGGAGAATAAGTCTCGTGAGGAGAGGGCTGAGGGAGCTGGGGGGGTTCAGCCTGGAGATAAGGAGGCTGAGGGGAGACCTTCTCGCTCTCTGCAACTCCCTGAAAGGAGGGGGTAGCCAGGGGGGGTCCGTCTCTTCTCCCAAGGAACAGGCAAAAGGCCAAGAGGAAACTGCCTCAAGTTACGCCAGGGGAGGTTCAGATTGAGTATTAGGAACAATTTTTACACGGAAAGGGTTATCAAGCCTTGGAATGGGCTGCCCAGGGAAGTGGTTGAGGCCCCATCCCTGGAGGGATTTAAAAGACGGGTTGACACGGTGCTTAGAGACATGGGTTAGTGATGGGTTTTATCAGAGTCAGGCTGATGGTTGGACTAGATCATCTTAAAGGTCCCTTCCAACCCGGACAATACTATGATTCCAAATCTAAATGGTTCCTTAGGATCTGCTGGAGACCCACGGTGGGCACCGACAGCTGGATCACGGGCATCGGGACCTCAGAGCAGCTTTGCTCTTGGGTAACCCGTCAGTGCAGCCCGACACACAGAAATCCGCCCGTGTCACTGGTGGGGGATTCCAGCCTGCAGCACGGCCACTGCCTTCTTGTGAACACACAGGGCACCAGGGAAGAGCCCAAAAATAAAGGCTACCTCAGCTTCTCGTTCCCTGGGAATCTTGTGGAGTCCCTTTGAACCAGAACCCCAGAAAGGGAAAATTTCTTTCCCTTTCCCGCAGAGGCCGGGGAGGCTCCGCCGTCCAGCTCAGCACACGACAGCTTTCCTGCTCGGCACCTTTCCAATTCTCTAAAAAGTTGCTCCATTGCAAAGTGAGAAAAGAGCAGTGCAAGCTAGAAAATAATAAATTTAAATAACTAAATTTTATATACATCTATACATGTGGGACAATAGAAGGTCTTCGCTTAGACCACAGCAGTTTTAGGGGTTTTTTTCAGCAACTTTTTCAGAGACGGTCCAAAAGCCCAGGGCGGGTTGGAGCCGCCGTGCAGAGCTGGCAGCTGAACCCCAACTTCTCTGCGGTGAAGGGAAGGTTTTGCAGAGTATTTGGGAACGGGAACTGCCAGAGGCGAGAGAGATCATCCAGGAAGAAGAATCTGTGCTTCCAAACACGATTTGAAGATGACGGAGTGTGGCCACGAACCGATGTCCCACCCAAACACGCCAGGGGATGACAATCCATCCCCGGCTCCATGTCCCCCATGGGAGCTGCTCCCAGGACAGGGAACAACGTGTGGGTGCAGGACACGGATTACATGATATCAAACATCAGAGACTGCCCTAGGGAAGAGTCTGGGGTGGCTCGGTGCAGCTGGGGGTTAAACACCAGGGAAACAGGAGAGTGGGTAATTTTAACTGATTCTTAATATTATTTGACCATTGATTACTCCCTTTTTTTTTTGGAAACGAGTTTAAAATATGGCCTCAGAAGCAATCTGAAGCTATTAGTAACGCAAGGTGAAAGAGAGAGTAAATTCAGGGACACAATATAAACCCAAGCAGCTGAAAGGCGTCAATTAGGCTGAAAGGAGTTATCTGGTATTTAAATAATTATTAGATTGAAGGAATAATCACAGGTCTGAGCCGATTTTTTTCCCCCCACTGTCATCCTAATGGAGACTATAATATTATTATTCAAATGCCCATGATTCTCATTGAGGGGGGAAGAAAAAAGGGCTCATTTAATCTCCATGCGACAGGGCTTCAGGAGGCCCGATTAGTCATTTCTCTTATTTCAGCTGTCACTCACTCACGGGCACCACGGTTTGTCATTAGTGGTATTTTATGCACAGGAGAGGAAAAAGAAAAAAAAAACTAGCAAAAAAAGAAAATTAAAGCAAAAACAAAAAGAGAATCTCCTGTGGAAAATGATGGATCAAAGGAACAATTTTGATGTCGCCAGAGCAGCAGCTGCGTGTGCTTCGCCGTGCCGGTATCATTTCTTTTGGGGTCGGGTTGGGCTCTGAGCAGTGATTTATCCACCCCCCAACTCCAGCACCGCTAGGCCCTCCCCGATCTGTTCCAGGGGGTCCTGCGCTCCCAGGACTCTCCAACTCTTCAGGAGATGGCAGCTCCCACAGCCCTGGCACCTCCAAGACCCAGCGAATGCATCGGCACCGACCCCAGCATCCTTCCCCCCCCCGGCCCCGGCATCCCAGTGCCACCAGCTTTTCCCCACACTGTCCCTGCATCGCTCCCAACCCAGATGCCACCAGGGTCCCCAAACACCCCACAAAGAGGGAGCTGAGCGGGCGATAAAACCCACTATGGTTTTTCTCCTAAAGCCACATGGGTTTGGGGAGCTGCCACACAGAATAAAGCCTCCTGAGAAATAACTGAGCTTGCGGGGCGGGGGACACCGGGCCCGGGATTGCTTTCTAGGCTGGAGGTGGATTCTGCCCTTTTTGCTTTTTATAGTCAAATAAGATTCATTGCTGCGAGGCCGGGAGCAGGGAGACGGGCTGGCTCATGGCTCTGAGCTCCCCTGCAGGTCACCGGGCTGTCAGAAATCCCCCAGAATTATCGAAAGGGTCACCAAAAGGGCAGGCTACACTATATAAAGCCAAATGGAAGAACAGGCCATTTGGAACCACCTCGCCCTCGCGCCAGCCTGACCCTTCCTCTTTGCATTGGCTCCGCATCGTATCTGCCAATGGGAATGAGAGGAAAAAAAAGCCCAGAGTTTGGCTATTTCTTCATAGCAAGTGAGAACACACGTGCCAGGTCTCCATCCCTCCTGGAGCCCATCGAGAATTTTCCTGTGAAACCTTTCCAACCATTAAAGCTGCCGCAGTGATTTATCCCCTTTGAAGAAGTGATATTTCAGGACACATTTGTCAGCTATGGAGGAAGACCTTACAATAATTAATGGGGTTTGGTTTTGTTTTAATTAGACAAAAGCTATGAGCCAAAAGTGTCTGATCTAAGCACCTCTGAGCTCTGGGATGTCTCCAGCTGGGATCAGGGGTCTGGGTCCCAGTCCTGCCTCCTCGGCCAAGCCACGGCAGCCAGATGAGCCCCACGCTGCCGAATCCCCTCTTTCCCAACAGAAACCCACACACCCGCTCGCTCACTTCCCTGCTCCTGGTGTCCTCACCTCTTTCTCCAGCAAGAGAAGCCTTGGCACATCCCAGCCCCGAGCAGAGGATTTTCCCAGCCGTCCCAGAGCAGGGCTGCGGGAACCCAGCTCAACCTTTGCTTCAGAGTTTGACACTCCCTGAAGCCACCGGCAGCCTGATGTGAAGTAATTACAGTTTTGTAATACAAAGCGATGAGGAGGGCTCTTAACGCCTTTTCTTTGGGTTTGATGTTTTAGCTTTTTCTTTTTTTTTTAACATATTTTGACTTTAACAACAATAAGAGCAAGTTGTAAATCACCCAGAAGGTGCCTGGTGTCAGGTCTGCAGAGGTTTCTGCACCACATGGACAACGAATACCGAGCCTTTCCTAAAGCACAACCCGCAGCACTGAACCCTTTGGGCTCGGAAACCACCTTTATCCCTCACCCTCCTGTTTCGGTGCCTGTCCCTGCTCCGTGAGGCTTCGCTGGCAGCCACAGGCAGGAACCGCGCAGGTTCCACTTCCCCAGAGCTGCTTATTCACGGGGATGGTATTTCACAGGCTCGGCAGCTTTCTGAGAAAGAGTTAAGAGGGCAAAATACAGTATTGTGATTATTGCTTCCTCCAGCCCTGGGACAAGGAAGAGGAGGGGAAGAACGAAACCCAGCCATGAAAAGGCATTTCCCTGATAACAAACACGATTGCATGAATTATGCACAAAATTTGTTCATATTGTCCAGACTTCAGATATTGTTTATACAAAGCATACCGGATAAGCCACCTCTCCCCCCCATCTCCCTCCTGAGCGCACATGTCCCAACACGTCTGGGGTAAAGAGAAACAGAAAATCCCAGGGGAGACCCACCGTGAGCCCCATCTTTGGAACTGCATTTCGGAGAGCATGGTGCAGCTCCCTGATCCAGCCTTACTCCTGCCCGTGTCCCAGACTTGCTGAACAAACCTGGACAAGTCACGTTACTCAGCCTGAGTTGTTCGACCTGTGAAACGGGGATAATGCTCTCATACACGAGGCAGTTGGACATTCAATCGATGGAAAACCCAAAAGAGAGTTTCCAGGCACAAACTGCTGTAGTAAAGTATGTGGAAGGGACTGGTTTAGCCCTCTGGATGCACCTCTGTTCATAAACTCTTTGATCAGAGATCGTTCAGCGGAACGGGGCTACACTCCCCCGACAGCGACAAGCAAACACAGGCACAGCTACATCTGACCCCCAAGGATGCTGAAGCATCCCTGCGACACAGCGAGGGGGCATCTCTTTAACGCTGACAAAATCATTGCTGTCTCCAAGGCAGCACTGGCTCCTCTGGCAAATCTAAAGCAGGACCGCAGCTGTGGCTCCAGTGTGGCTTACACCCGGCCGTGCACTGCAGCTGGGGACATTTAACCCACCAACCCCAAAAGACGTCCAGAAAAATTCATAATCAACCCAGGACACCTAGGTGGCAGAAATTAGACACCTTTTTCTTTCCCTGTGCTGATACTTGACACTTGCTATCTGAGAAACCACAGCTGGCAGCTATTGAGCTTCAAGTACACCGCTGCGAAATAGCTTATAAATTACCTTGCATCAAGAGAGGTGCTGGGAAAAGAGGACTTTATTCACCGTGCAGTCCCCGAGGACAGACCCAAGGCTGGTGACAACACCATGCACTGGAGCACGAAGCAGAACAGACCCTTATTTTCCTGGTTGCCTTGAAGTATGACACAAAGAGAAAATTTAACACTTCTTAAGTTTCATAGCTGGTTTAGTCAAGTTTTGGGAAGTCTCAGTTTCACCCAAACCCATATAAACAGGTCAATGGCTTTGGATAACATTAAATCATATAAATTTGTGCCAGAAAGTTGTGATTCTCTAGTCCAGTCTCCTGCTGCAAGGACCAGCCATAATCATAATTCAAGAGATGTCTCTCTAAACTGTCCTTGAGGACCTCCAGAAACAGAGTCCCCAGCCCCTGCAGGCAATCTAAGTCACTCTGTCCCTTACAAAGGGCTTTTCCTACTTTCTTACCCGAGTCCTGATAGACGGAGGTTTATCCACCCCTCTTCACTGGTGCACCCGAACATCGTTTGATTATTCAGGGGCTTTATTCCCAACAAAATAGAGCTTAATGGATGGTGACCTTAGGTGCAAGCAGATTAAACGATTAAATGATTTGCCCAAGGCTAGTCAGAAGGTCCCAGTGGCAAAGCCGGGAGTTTTATCTCCTGAGCCTCAGCCCAGCGCTCCCTCCCCAGGTGACATCCAGCCGCAGTTTATTACGAGAGAATATTACAGTGCAGCACGAGGGAAGATCACAGAGCGGCCATCGAACTGGAGGAGAAAAATAAGCAGCAGCTTCTCCTGGCCTCACTCCAAGTGCACCACAGGCAAGTGAAGAACCCCAGCTTCAAATTAAATGGGTCCCCAGCCACTCCATTAAACAGAAATCCTGAAACAGAAATCCTTTGGCTGTGCCAGCCCCGTACAGCGAGTGGTGTTCGTTATCCCCAACACTCCCTACGGCAGCCAGATGTATTTACACAGTAGCCACAGTGCTGTTACCTAAGTAAACCAGGAAATTGTACATTTGTTAAAATTAGGTTCTGAGATGCTGAATCCCCAACTGTGCAGCTATAGATTTCACTCAGCCAGCAGCGCTGAAATTATTAAGAGCACGCCTCTGCCTGTGCGCACATCCAGGCACAATTCCCCATCCGAGGGGTGTTTACTGGTTACGATGCTCCATGCCACCCCAGAACGGGATTATCTTTTCAGATTAAGAGCAATAACTGCCAAGTGAAGCCTACACCACAGGCCATCGTGCTGTCCAACCCTGTGCCATCGCACCGGGAGGGAAGGGGTGGTCCAGCACCCAACCAGGGCAGGAGCAGCAGGATGAGAGCTGGAGGAACACGCAAGGGGAAAGGTTCATCCCCGGTGCGTGACCAGCACCATCAGCTCACTGCTTTGCTCCAGATTTCAGCCGCCAGTCACAACGCCGGCATTCCCACCGCAGAAGTGGAAGGAATCATCATCCAGGTCCCGCTGTGGGATCACAAGGATTTGGGAAGGAAGAACACAACTGCAAAAGCCCTTAAATTAACAACAAACCCGAAGCAGACGGGTTGATGCAGGAGAGAGCCACACAGCACTGAAGAACCCTTCAGGGACCGTTAAGCAGCCCCTCGTCAGGCCTGTCTTCGTGGAAGCGTGTGCTATGAACTGCAGTCAACACCAGCTTTTCCAGCCACACGACGGAAGTGACTTTACCTCTCAAAGCCTCTTTTCCCAGGGCCGCCTGCCCTCTGAAGTGCGTCGCTGGGGTGCCTGATGCAGGTTTTGAAAGTGTTTCAAGATGCCTGAACCCTGGGAAATGTAAAGCATCTTCATTCCCTGCCCAGTTTGCTTCACGGAGCGTGACAGGCAGTGACCATTGCAGAGCTCACGGCCACGGGGACGGTGGCTGCTCGCTGTCAGGGTCCCCATGGGTCTTGTGCATCAGTGCCCGGGTGCCCCCAGCCTCGTGCTCCGATCTCCAGCCGCGGACCCCACAGCCTGGAGCCGTCTCAGCTCCATCCCACCATCAGCCGAACATCCCTGTCTACCCGAGAAAGTGGCTTCTTCCCACTCATCTGCTCCATGCTCCTCTGCCCTGCTTTTCAATTTCAGAGCTCTGGCAGATCACTGATTAATTCAAGCCTATTTAATAACCCTTCTGTTTAGATGAAACAAGCTGTCTTGTTTTCTTTATTTTTAACACTAACTCTTGTTTCTTTGCTAAGGATCTTTCTGTCATTTAAAAACCTCTCTCCGCAACCACACTGACAACATGATGGAGGAAGCATCTGCTTACGGCCACGTCTGACATCAGCCAGAAGTCACCGCATGAGGCTAGAGAAGGACTGGATGCTTTGATGGGTAAGAGGGCCCAAAAGCCTGAGCTTGTCTTGAAAAATCATTGGCATCTCTCCACTTGCTGTGGCAAATCCCTGTAGAGCCCAGACCAGAGAGCAACCGTGGGGACCGTGGGGCCAGCCCCACACAAGATGGGCAAGAGGGAAGGAGAGACATGAGAGCCGGAGTGCCCGAAGTCATCACAGGGCTCATCCACAGGGAGGGTCACTGCGCTTCTGCGCTCCTCCACCCTGTTGCGGGTGGGAAATACACCTCAAAAAATCCGGGAACACTTCTGCAAGCTCTGCCCCACACCGTGACCCCAGGGTGGCAATGGATTGGCGATGGCCAGGCGGCACGGAGCCCGGCAGCTGCTCCCACCACCGCAGCCCTCTCCCCCCGCAGACCCCCGGCTTCCCTGGCCATCACCTGCTCCCCCGTGGTGTCCTCACACCAGAGGGGTTTCGAGGCCCTGGTCGGCAGCACAAGCGCTGCCCAGCGCAGCCCCCTCCCTCCCCACCCGCTGCCACCCCCCAGCGCGGTGCACAAAGAGTAACAGACACCCCGGGACCCAACTCCCGATGGGAATGAGTTGGAGCCTCTCAGCTGCCTCCTGCCTCTTTGAATTTCAAAGCTGCACTTGTCTGTAGAGCAACTGAGTCATTTCCTTCCTATATCCAGCCCATCGGACTGGATCCAGCAGTGCCCGGAAAACAATAAATCCTTCAAGGACGTGTAAGGCCATATTTCACCGGAATGCAGCAAGCCCGCCTGCTCGGAGAGCTTCTCGCACACCCTTTAATTCAAGACTCCTCCGTGGAAGCTGTCTGGCCCTGGCCCTGGCCCTGGCCCCGGTCCCATCCGAGCACAGCAGCCGGCCCCATCCCACCTCCCGGCGCAGCACTGGGACCCCGCAGATGCCCAAGCATGGACCAGCACCCACTGTCCACGCGGGGTGACATCTCCTCATCACCCCAACCAGATGCATCACCAATTGTGACCCGATAGTGAAATGTCCTTGATTCCATAAAACATACGGAGGATCTAGGAGGGAGAGAACCCCCAGCTGCATTTGTTGCAGGACTTCACTATTTTAGCAGACGGAAGGAAGGCTGCAGCAGCAAAGGAGTTTGCTCTACAAAATACCACGGAGCAAAGCAACACGTGAGAACCTATGCAGGTTGTAGGAATACTTTCAGCTGGTTCAATTTTATAAGTATCCCTTTTACAACCACAAATTGGTTTTCCAGATCCACAATACATTTATATCAAATTCATCAGGATTGTTGGGGACAAAACCGAGGCGGAACTCAATGATTTGAGCTACGTATGGCTTGAGCGCTGCAGAACTTCCACTGAAACAACAGGGTTGAGATGCTCCGTCAAAAAGAAGCTCTCTCCGCACCCAAATTTGAGTTTCCATGCAGCTCTGATGAAAATTGGTGCATTTTCCAAGATCACATCAGTGCTGCTGCCATCCTCTTTTTAGAGGTCCGAAGCAAAGCCCGACTGATTTACACTAACGTTCAGAACACTGTGAAACAAATGGTCCCACACACATCAGAAAAACTAAATGACAAGGAAATTAATATTGTATCCTCTTCAGTAACAAGATGGCTAAAGCAGATAATCTGGCAAAGTGTCATGTTTATAATGGAAATTTGCAGCGAATGTAACAGGAAATGTCAGGGATGAACAAATGAGTTAATAATTTGCTTTTTCTCAAGTTAAAATTTGCACTGTTTGTAGGAAAAACACTGGTTTGGGTGGTTTTGTTTAGTTTTTTTTTTTAAATGTTGGAAGGAGAAGGAAATGAAGCCAAAGTTGTTTGGTTTTCAATAGGTCTTTGCAGCGTGCAAGCAGACGCTGGCAGGGATGAGCTGCCCCAAGCCCTGTGCCCGCAGGACTTGTGCCCAGGGGGGGTGTCCCTGCCTGCCCCCCTGCAGCCGTGCCCTGCTCTTCTCTCACCACCTTCAACCTGCTCCAACTTCGACTTAAAGCTTTGAAACAACTTTAAGAGCATTTGCCATGTTTTCTAAACCACCACCGATACCGACTCTCCGAGGTACCGAATTTTTAACTACCTGGCCCAGAAAATTTTAAAAGCATCCAGCCCTTCAGTCGGGCTGCCAGAGCTCACTCGTCCTCTTTGAGGTAAATGAGAGCTCATCTGAGGAACAGGACGGACACACAGCTCATTTCTTACAAGTTCGCAAGGAAGTGAATGGTTAAAAAAAACCAACCCAGGTATTGCTGAATTCATACTCAGAAGTGAAGAACTCCATCTGCAAAGTCAGTCCGATCCCACCCAGCCTGTCTCTCCGCAGGGTAAGTCTCCCAGTGACCCAGGACCCCGGGCAGGATTTGTTTTTGTGGGGTTTTTTGGGGTTTTTTTTTGTTTGTTTGTTTGTTTTTTGGTTTTTTTTTTTTTTTGGTAAAACAAGTTATACAACAGCCTTGGACGTCCTTAGAAGAGCCTCTGCTTTTGTCTCTTTCTGAGAATTTGTTCTAGCCCTTCTCAGCTCAGCCCGAGACACGTTGTGACCACCTCCAAGTCAGACAATTTATTTGGTGGAACCGACAGAACAGATTTGCCCTGTCATACAATTTACGCCTTGAAAAGCCGAGTTACGCAAGCGCTTGTTCCAGCACCTTATTATATCCCAGTGGACAAGCAAAGGGGCTCCTGCCTCTTTCTTCCAGTGAACCCCGGAGTTCTTGCCCACGCTCCTTGGTTGCTATGAGATTGTAAAGACAGTCTAAACCTGTTGCCACCAAATGGGCCTTTAACACAATTCCAGCTCCATAAGGCTCCTCATCTGCCGGTGGAGCCAAACACACCACAGGGCACTGATCAGAGAAGGGCTCCTCACTGCCGCTGCAATTAACTCCTTGTGAACTGCCGAGAAAACTTTATAACGAGGAGAGAAGTAGCCCACCGTGAACCTTTTGCTGCTGCATCATGTCTCAGCCAAACAGATTACTTACTGTGGATGTTTTTCATCTGGCCCCTCCAGCTTCTGTAACACAACGGGTGATGCCCCCGTAACGTTCAATTGATTTGGAAAAACAGAGGGACAGGCATCAAAGGTCAGAATTTTTAAAAGGCTTAGGGCAAACACAGAAGCATTTCTCATTCCAAGGTGGACTTTGAGAAGCTCTTACGATTTCGAGAAGAGCTTTTCCGCCCTATAAGTACATAAGCAGCGTCTTTGGGAAGCACTCAATACACAACAAACTGACTCAAAAAACCCCCTGGAGAGTGAGCAGCCCTCAGCCAGCCCAGGGCAAGCGCTCCAGCCTTTCTGCCTCCCCTGCATCCCCAGAGCGGCTGAACCGAGGAAGGGATTTAGGCGCCTTCTTTCTTACTCGTGCTCTCAGCATCAACACTAAATAAAATGAAAACAGCAGAAGAAACGTTTCGGGACCCGCAGCAGAACTGAAGTCTGCTGGGCATCCGTGGACATCGACACCAGCGGGAGAGGAACTCCGGGCCGGGGGTTTTGCTGCTGGGACCCCACTGCACTCCCACACCACAGCCAGAGCTGCAGCCCCCCAGCCCCAGCCCCAGCCCCGCTCGGGCCCTTCTCGACACCCGGGAGAGCAGGAGCTCCCGTGTTTCACCTTCAGTGCAAATTTAAAACCTGCGAGATGGCAAATCTTCAGCATAAGATTAATTTAGCCAGTTAGAAAACCCACAGGCTTGCTCCCTTTTCCTCCCCACCCCAGCTCTTCACACTTCCATTAAAAATGAAAAGGAAATTCACAGGCTTTTTTGTTGTTGTTTGAATAACATTGCAGGCTGTGACATAAACCAGCAAAGGCAGGAAATATGATCATGAGGGCAGTGCTCCATCCTCTGCTCCCGTCGTTGCCACTTTTTGGGGACTTGGCAAATGAACGAGTAAAGGAGACAGCCTGCGTGCTTTATGGAGTTGAACTGTAACATCCCTGTTAAGCAGCCAACTCACCATTCCTCTGCTCTGACATCCATAAATCTCCCCAGCCACGGGGAACAAAGCTCTTCACATGAACTGGCTACACGTGAATTCCCTTGTATTTGGCTACCTGGGCAAGCAACCAGCCCGCTGGGGTCTGCGGCACTCGCTGCGGCTTTTGTAATATTCTCAAAGATGTGGGAAATCACCTGTTTTGGCAACTTGGGAAGTTTTAGTCTGAGCTACCAACACACTCATGTTCATTCCAGCACCTGCTTTTCCAACAGCCCATTCCCAGAACCTCAGCTTCCCGCTCCTGGGGGGAAAACCGGCCACTTCAAGCTATAAGAAAAAAAAAATCTTGACAAGGTAAACTCTGAAAGTCCAGCAATTGGGAAGCAGATAAAAAGAACTCAAAGCCTCTCATGTATTTTTGCTGCTGTAACTGTTCCCACAGAGATAATTAATCTCAAAACCTCGGAGCTCAAAGGCATATTTTTGGAAGCTCATTCCCAGAGTCACAGACTGGAGGGGTGTTAGGCACGAACAGCGAGGAGAAGCCCTGCACAACCTCCAGGCACCTGCCCTTCTCTCACTGGATGCCCACTTTCCTCCAGTGCCCGCGCCGCACACGAGGGATGGCTCCGAGCTCTCCCACCACTGACACGGAACCGCTACGGAGGAAAAACTACACATAAATCTCTCCGGGCGGCACTTGTTCCCAGGCTCGCCGAGCCTGGAAATAACACGAGGAACTTGTTTCACGCTGAGTCAGGGTCTGTCGGCGGCTCCCGGCCCCGCCGCGGTGGATGCGCTTCCTTCCCGGCGCGCGTCAATGGCGGCAGAGCCGGTGAGCGACAGCCCCACGCTGCCCCACAGGTTTCCTGTTTTCCCCGGCACCGCTTCCCGAGACACCGTACGGGGAAATGGGGGTCCAGAGCCTGACACCAAGCTGCTGCGGGAGTTAAACCCACTGCTTTACAAAGGCTGTTAAGAGCCAGCCAGGAGCTGAAAGCAAAATAAGCTTTTTCCTTTAACCTACCCTGATATACCCAGGAAACGGCCTCTCCATGGACTATCGCTCCCCCATCCAGCCATCCCATCACTGGGAAAACGGAGTGAGATTTGCCTCTGCATCCCAAGAGCTTTCCCCCACACGTCCCAGCGCTCCCATTGCTGAGCCCCGAGCCCCAGTGGAGGCCACGGCAGCAGAAGCCACCGGTCCAGCCCCGGGGGAGCCCTCCTGGCCCCTCCAAGTCACCATGGCAGAGGCCGGGTCCGTGCTCAGCCCCCGCTGCCTGCACCCACTCCCCCCAACAGCCTCCCGCTCACACGCGTTTTTGCTGCTGTAACCGATCCCGCAGAGGCTTCTGCTGGAGCAGAACCACCATGAAACAGCACCCCCCCTTTGCTCCCACCACCACCAGCACCCACGACCGGGCTGCGAGCCCAGCTCTGGTGTTACGTGGCACCGGCACCCACCGGGAGAGCCCGCGCCGAGCCCCAGCAAAGGCTGATCCAACTCCCACTTACCCAATTGGGGAGGAGGTTTGGCCAGGATGGAGCTTGCCCTTCCCGTCCAGCTCCCGGCCGCGAGACACCGGGCTCAGGCTCCAGCGTTGAGCCCCCCCCGGGCTCAGAGCCCCCTCCTCGGCCGCGCAGCCCCGGGTCAGCCGGCGGCTCCCTTAATGAGCCCTGAGAAAGGAGCGGCGGCAGCGGGAGGAGATGAGGTGAGAGGTCAGTGTAATATTTACTCAGACGTCACCTTTCACTTTTATGAAGCGGGGAAGTGGTGCCGGAGCAGGAAAAGGGCTGCGAGGGATGTTCCTGCCCGGGAAGCCGCTGTCACACCAAGCACAACAGGCAGCCGGCTCCAGAGCGGCTCCGGAGAGCCAGGGCATGGCTGGGGTGGGAGATCTCCATCGGCCCCTCTTACCCCAAAAGCACACGGGGCTGGGGACGGGCTCCAGGCTCTTCCCACCGTTGCTGCCATCTGCCCCATCAGAAGGAATGGCTGGGGTAGGCAGGACCTCCACGGAGCAGAGAACCTCTCCGGGTCCCCTGTGCTTCAGGAGACCCCCAGGCAGACAGAAGCCCATCGCGCAACTCTCCACACCATGATTTTAAGGAACCCGGAGGAGATAAGGCACAGACTGCAGGGAGCTAAGATAAAAACACATCAGCTGGATAGCAGAATTTCCCCAGTGGACCTGTTTCTTGGAGGATCTACCTCCTCTACCAAGTGGGGAGATGGTACCGAGTGTGCACCCCAGCACGGGACTTCGTCCCCGGGGCAGGGCTGGCCCTCCCTGCCACCCTGGCTGGCAGGGCTCTCCCAGGCTTGCTATCGCTCTGCCTTTTAAGATGATCTGGACTTTTTTTTATAATGTGCTTCTGATGCCTTTTATCTCCTGCTCTGAATGTAATTTTAGCCCAGGCAAAGCAGGATTAAATTTTCATAATACGATACATTTATCTTGCTTTTCATTGCCCCCCCCCCCCCCCCTCACCACCTCCCAGTTCAATTTCACCCAAACAGAAGTAGTGATTACGGTGAGAAACATGAGATGAGCTCTACCCGATAACAGAGGGGAGGGCACCTCTTTCCCAGCACCCCGTCCCTGGCAGCCCCCCTCCAGGCAGCAGCCAGCATCCCGGAATCCAGCCCCAGGCTGACAGCATCGCCCAGGCCCCCGAAACGCACAGATGGACCATAGCGCAGTCAGAACCCAGCAGAGAACAGGCAGCAGATTAGGTACATCGCTGACATATGTTGTACTTGTGTGTTTGGTAAACTCGGGCTTTCTTGGTGAACTCCTGCTACAGCCTCCTCGCCCCCACCCCAGCAGCTCCCAGCGCTTGGGCTCGGACCACGGAGAGCAGAGGAGCCACAAGCCACGCCAAGGAGCCACGCTTTCCTGGGCAAGGAGCAGGGAGAGGCAGCAGCCCTGCCTCGGCTGGGAATGTCTGAATAGCACTAAAATCCTCCTGCCCCCCCGCCCCAAGTGCTGCGTTCAGGAAAGCACCGGGTCAGACCAGCAGCCCCCGTGACCCATCCTCATCCTCCGAGGGGCCGGGGCTCACGCACCAGCCAGAGGCTGCATCTCGATGCGGCTTTGCCAGTTGCTGGTTTTATGTTCATTTTTCAGTTGGGCTCCACCAGCCTGATCCGGAGGATCCCCTCTAGTGGGATAAGGAGGAATTTCAAGCCCACATCCCGTCCCCAGCTCCTCCCCAGCTCCCTCTGCACCAGCCGCCGGCCAGTCCCGCTGCCCAGGGTGGGCTGCAGGGGGGAGCCGGCTCACAAATTCACCCCGCTTCGCCAGAGCCTTTTGGGGCAAAACCAGGCTGGAAAAGCAGATGCTGGGGTGGTGGCACAGATGGGAAGGACTGGAGGAAGAAGATAGCAGACATCAAGACAGCAGATAAATCCCCTTCATGGCAGCAAAGGGGGGGATGATGACTTCCATCAGCAAAACATCTGCTTCTGACAATGATGTGCCACCTGGACCACGCGCTTCAACAGCCAGCCTGGCTGGAACGTGGGCTGGAGGCGTCGTGGCCACCCTGCAACCAGGTTGGTGCAGCGGCACGTGGGGACCCGGCCAGAGGCACCCGCTGGGAGCACTCACGGCCCATCTCCCTCATCTCCCTCGCTGGCACTAAACCACACAGCAAATACATATATTTTCACTGCAGAGAAAAGAATCTGAACACAAGCCCCGGGCAGCTGCCTCTGCCGCCCAAGGACAGCAAGCTGCCCTCAATTCTGCTTTTGTTGCCGCTTTGCTTTTCATCCCGGAGGCTCCCTCTGCACCACTTCTGCAGACAAAGAGCTCGTGGCCTCCTCAGACCAAAAAAAAAACCCACCTTCAAGTCTCGCACAGGCGAGCCGTGCCCTCGCCCCGCGCTGTGCCCGGGGAGGGAAGGTGGGCACCCAATGAGCAGAGCTAAGGAGGAGGTGCACAGGATGCTCTTGGCGATAAAGACACATCAGATCCGGCCATCGGCGTTTGTGGCTCGGCCCCAGGAAGAACTTGGTAGCACCTTTTCCCCCCTTGGTTCCCCCTTGCCCTCCCCTTTGCTGTTGTGGCGGTGGCCTCCTAGCCAAGCTGGTTAAGAGATTAACACTCTAAAAACCACATTTACTCTAATTAGCCATGAAATCTTTGTAACTAAGTGAAAAAATGTTTCCCTTGAGGGATTTTTGTCCATTCATCACTGTTTGAATTGCCAGGGAGAGGGAGGGGGGGAAAAAAGAGAGAAAAGAGGGGGCAAGAGAGAAAAAACCCTCAGATCTAATGAATTAATAGCAGAATGCCCTGGGGGAGCAGCGGGCTCCTACAAAACACGGGCACCTCAAAGGGGGCTTTTCACAGGCCCGCCGAGGGGACGCTGCCGAATTATTTCGAGTTAACAGACTGTAACACAATGCTCCGCTCCCCGTACGAGCCGGGCAGCTTGGCCAGGGCGATGTGCACCTCCCTTCCCTCCGCAGGGACGGACAGACGGACACCGTGCCCGGACAGCTGGGTGCCCCCGCCCTGCAGACAGCTTTGGGGGACCGGGCTCTGCCCCCAGTTAGTATTTTCCTGGAAAAAACACCTCAGGAGTTAGGTGGGAGGTGTGGGGGCAGAGAATCTTGCCACAACTTAGGCCCATAAATATTTCATATCGCTGGAATAAGAACGATTATATTCCTGCCAGCACTTTTCTTGTGTATTTTAAATGTGTCACCGCCTTCTACTTTCTCCCCCGTTTGTGTTTCTTGTAACAGGCCCATGAAATAAAGATTAGCTGAATAATCAAGAGTGTTTAGAAATGTGAAGGGGCCTGTCTCAGGAGCACTGCATGCTCAGGTTCATCTTTATTTTTTCTCTTTTTTTTTTTTTTTTTTTCTTTTTAAGGATGCCAAACGCAGTTGGGGGAGTGCAATTTTCACACGCTGGAAGAGACGGGGGGAGCGAGCGCGGTGCCCGAGCGCGCAGGGACGAGGCGAGCCGAGAGCACACGCTTCCCTGTCGAAAATGACAGCCTCAACGCCAGGCAGAAGAGGGGGCCACTCTCCCCCCATTACATATTTATCCTTCGAGCTGCAGAGGGGCCAATTAAAACAGCTTGATCACTGCCGGGTTCAAACGGCCGCGTGTGTGCTCGGGGAAGCGGGATGGGGGGCAGGTGCCTGCGTTCCTGCTGCCGTACGGCACCATCCGCTCCCCCCAGAGCCACCCAGACAACCCCAGCTCAACAAAGGCACTTGAGACACAGCCCAGCTCCCGCGGGAAAACACCCTGTTGGCACCCAAGAGCAAGCACAGCTTTCCACCTTAAGCCTTCCTGCCACATGCCCCCTCCAATTCCTCTGTATCAGCTTTTCCTTTCTTCCCTAGTTCAATTCCACACATGAGCTCCCTACGGCACGAGGCAGTCTGCACCTACATCTGCCCCAGCTTTCGGGCAACGATCCCAAGACGGGCTCCAGACTCCCACATTTAGCTGCAACAGGAGTTCCCGAAGTAAGTTCTGGAAAGCCTTGTAGTGGAAGTTAAATTAGAGATCTCGGGAAGATGCTGCAAATCACATGTTTCCCCGAGACACCACAGGGTCTGCTCAGCAAACTGCTCCAAATGTCATTTCCATTTAGCTGCTTTGCGAGCCAATTTGTCACATACTAATGCAATTTGCTGGAGAGAGTTAAAGAGCACGGGGCAGTAGCAGCCACCTCCTCTCCAGGCGCCCACAGCCAGCCGGGGTCTGCGTTTTCCCTTTCGTACCCAGCTGAGTTCCCTTCTGACCAGAGGTGAGGGAAGCCCAGGGTTAACACGAAGAGCAAGACCCAGCGTGGGGAGAGCACCAGGAAAAGCTGCTTCCATCATATCGGGGGATTGTGTGCGGATCTCATGCAGCATCTGTTACCTGCTTCCACCGCACAAACTTGTTATAAGCCGGGGGGGAAACTCCACGATTAATTACATCAAACAAGACTATAAAGACAATGAAGAGTAAATTGGGTTACTTTATCTTCTTGCAACAAGCGCTGTGGTTAGAAGAGTTGAGAAAAATGACTGGTTTGCTAGATAAGCCGTTTCACAACAGCAGTTGGACATTCACGTTACTCATCGCTTGCACCGAGTTTCTTAAATCAAAGCTATTTTGTCTGGTTCCTTGCGCCGCCCCAAAATACCACGTTTAAGCTTTGAGGGTCCTCAAAGTGACAACAAATGGCAAAAGGACAGCAGTAAAGAAAAAAAAAATATTGCATTTGAAAGGATCTAACGCCTCTGTGTTAAAGGAAAAAAGCCACACATCTGTTCTGAAGATAGCACAGATTTCTTCTGAGGCATCTGTCTTTCAGCTGTAAAGTAGGTCATTTGATTTAACTTTTAGACACCGTATCAATGAAGCCATCCAGCGGAGGAGAGACAAGACCATCTCCCCAAGTCAGCTGAGATCTATTAAACACATTCAAGCCACCAGTGAAGCATCAAGTGCTCAGCAAATAACAGGGAAACCCTGTCAGCAGTCGGTTTTACACCGTGGTACTCCGCTAACTCCACACTCTCTCACCTCCAAGCCAGTATCTTGAACTGTAGGTCGCGGTCGTACAGGTTTATTTCCCTCTACCACTTACTATTCACCTCACTTAATATTAACCTATTGACTTTCTAATACCCCTTAGAACACAGATTAATTGAACATCATTCACTTCACCTCCAGGAAGGTGGAAGTATTGGCCACGGCTTGAATGGAGACAAAGCCCGTAACGTCTGCCCGTGCCAGGTTAAACGGAGGTCACGGTGAGAGGACAGCCTGGCATCTCCAGTGCTCCCACCGAGCAGCCTCCGCTGGGACCAACCCACCCCCCCAACGGCGGCGGGGCTGGAGGGGACTCGCACCACCGCACGGAAGTTCGGATTTCCCTGAAGGGAGCACAAGTGCATTTGCCCTCCCTCCCCTCGTCGCCTTTCAAAAAGGGTCTTGCAAGGATTTAGGGAAGCGTTAATGGAGGTTTTTTCCGAGATTCAGGGATGTTTTCAAAAAAGTCCCTCCTTGCTCACAGTAACTTTTTACGGAAATGAGCTTATTCTGGTGCATTGACTGCTCCAGACCGTGACCGAGCGGTAACAAACGACAACAGAATTAACGAGCAAATACCCATCCGAATACCGTGTGTACGCACGGAAAACGGCGCGGGGAGGGAGCGGGAGAGGGGGGGGTCGATGACCGGGTATCGGGGAGTTCAGAGGGATTTCTGTACGCCCCCCTGCAAGCGGCGCTGGGCAGCACCTCTGGATTCCGCTCCCGGGCTGAGCCGCTGCCCGCGGCGCCGGTTCCCCGGGCACGGCGGGCACCGCCGGTACCGCCCCGAGCTCCGCAGCGCCCGGTGCCACCCGCCCGAGGCGGTCGCGGGGAACGGACCGCGATCCGCACGGTGGGGGGGGGTACGAGCCCAAACCCCCTCCCCGCACCTTCCCGGCGGCGGGGATGCCCGGGGGACCCCGAGCCCCGGGGATGCCCGGAGGGCGCAGAAACCCCTCGCCAGCCTCAAACCACTCACCAGACCTCGCAGCTCCGGTGCCGCCCGCCTCCTCGGGGTGCCGGCTCCCCGGTTCACGGCGGGGTAATCCACACGGCCCCCGCCACCATGGAAATCCAGGGCCGGGCGCCCGCTACTCCTCCGCCTTCCCGCAGCCTCCCCCGGGCTCGGCTCGGCTCAGCTCCGCCGGCTTCTCATGCCTCCGCAGCCCCTGCCCGAGCACGGCGGCCGGTCCCGGCTCCCCGCCGCCCTCCCCGGCATCCGCCCGCCGCCGAGCCCGGGCGCGCTCCCCGCCGAGCCCCGAGCCCGGGCGCGCTCCCCGCCCGCCGCCGCCGCCGCCCGCCCCCGCGCCGCCCCCGCTCCCCGCCTTAACCCTTCCCCAGCCTCGGCGCCGGGGAGCGGGGCTCAGAAATAGCGGTGCGGGGGACAGCGTCCCCCCCCCCCCCCCCTTCCCTCCGCCCTCCCCTCCGCCGTCACCACCCCCCCCCGGGAAACCGCACCGCACCGAAACAAAGCCCCGCACGGGGAACGGGGGAGCGGGGCCGCCTCACCGCGAAAGGCTGCGGGTCCCCGGGAGCCGGCACCAGCTGGGCTGGGGCTGAGGGGTGATGGAGGTGAAGGCTGCCTTCACCTGTGCCCTCAGCTGTCCCACACGTGGTGGGCTGCAGCCTCCCACCAGCTGTGGGAGGGAGGGGGATGGAGGCTGCTGGCTCCCGTTCCCGGCTCCGACCCCCCCATACATCCTCGCCGTAGGGACAGTGACACTTGGGGTCTCTGTTTCTCCGTTTCCCCATCTATGAAATGGAGTTGACAACTCGTTTTCTGCCAAGGCCACATCACCTCCAGCAGAGCAAAAGCTCTACGGGTGCTGTAGAGCCCCTGAAGCCACTGACCTTCACGTCTCCCGGCCAGCCAAAACCACAGTGGCCAGCTGGGACAGGGAGTCCTGTGGCCACTCGCTGCTGGGAATCAGGGGATCCCTCCTTGGGATCGAGTGGCTCACCACAGAGCCGCCGCCTGGCCTCTCCTGCTGGCCTAGCACAATGTTTGGAAAATACCTGGAAGCTGTAGGTTACCCAAAGCAAGGAGCATCTTCAGCCACCCCTGAGCCACACGGGTTATCTGCACTGGCCTACGAGGGCTTGGGAACACCCGCAAACAGGGAGGCAAAGCCAGCCCCAGTGACACAGCAGGACAGGACAGCACGGCCACACTGCTCCAAAATCCCACAAGCACCAGGGTCCAGCCAAATCCACCCAGCGAGGCGGCACGGGAACAATTTTGAGGAGTGCAACTGGTGGAGGGAATCAATAACATGACGGATTGCTGCTTTCCGTTTCTTGTCATCAAGATTATTTTAACAATTTGTTTATCACATTATGGAATATTCGCGAGAGAAAATTAAAGCCATCGTCCTGGGCCTCGTCCTCAATAAACCTGAGCAACTAAACCAACCCAATCTCACCTCTCGCGCAGGGTCCCGCAGGGAATGCCTTTGCATCCCACTGCAGCTCCGGATCCTGTGCTTCCCCCCCTCCTGGGAGGGCTGTAAACCAGAGCTTGCACTGGCCCCCCTCTCCTGGGAGAAAACGACAGGTTAGTTCGCCTTGATCCTCCTCATCCTCCCCACATTTACCACCCTTCAGAATAGTGCCTGTATAACCATCAGCGGGGCACGGGCACACCTCCCTGCGCAGCCCAGTCAAGAGCCCAGCCCTGCTCCCATGGAAAGCTTCCACTGGAAGCTCTGGAGCAGGGGATTTCCACATCCTGGGAAGGTACATGGGTTGCTGCTGTTTAGCTCAGGAGAGGAAACAGAAGACACTCAGTGGATGGCAGCATCGGTTCCTTAGCAAGCTTTTCTCTTCCGCTATTCTGTCTCTAACACATTTACTGTGTCGCGCGTTCACAGCGAACGGTATGAAATCCCATTACAAATCCCATCCCTGGTTAAACGTGCACCCCCCTAATGCAATTCCCCCTTTTGCAGAAAGCCATACAAGGCAGGTCAGAGTGTCTCAACAACCATTTCTCTCCTCTTTGCAGGACTGTCTGCATCCTGTCTTCTGTTTATTATTTATTGATGGTCAATTATGTTCCTGTATGGAGAGTCTGTCTCAAGCTAATTACGGGATTGCTCGGCCGGGGAGCAGCCCCGAGACTCGCTGAGCAGCTCATGCCCACGGCATGTGAGCAAAGGGCTGTTCCAGCATGTGGGGAGCGAAATAAAACAGGTGGAGGTTCACCTGGGCTTGCTCAGGTGATGGATGTGCTGCTGGGCTAATGAGCTCTCTGTCTGCTTTAAATATTAGCAAGCTCTGTGCCAAAACAACTGCTGGGGAAATTCACCTTCTCCCGGAAAGGGTGATAGGCACAAGGCTTGGAGAAAGGACCCATCTCTAATTCAATCAAATACACATGGTGACAAATGGATAGGGGTGCACATACACATCCGTGTACAGTCCCGTGTCCAGAAAACTCCCCACGGCCTCTGCACACACCCATATTTACACACACTCACAGTTACCACGGCAGAGACACAAATTAAATGCCCAGGAGTGCAAATATGAGCCTGCACCTGAACTCTCCGTCGCTGTGCGCATGTGGGCGCCTGGCGCTGGGGGGCAGAAAGGTCCCTCGGCCCACACTGGGGATCCACGTGGGACCCCCTGGGTGCCAGGCTGTGTCCTCGGCAGGAGGGTGACCGACAGGGGCTGAAGAAACCATGGGCAGAGCCAATGTGGGTGCAGAGTCCCTCAGCCCCTCTCCCAGAGGGCTCCAAGCTGTGCCAAGGAGCAAACCAGGAGCCCAGCAACCCCTGGGCGAGCAGGGAAGGGCGGCTCCAAAGCCGCCTTTAAACTCTTGGCAAACAACTTCTCCCCGGTTCCTCTGACCCAGGGAGCTGAGCCCAGCGCTCCTTTCCTTTTCCTGCAGGATCGGGCCCGCAGATGACAGAGCAGGCGTTAAGCAGCCGTATCCATCTCTGTTTCTAGCCTGTGTATTCACAATTTCTCTCCGTCCTCGTCTTTGATAAACTCCCCGGCTTCAGAGCACAGGGGTCATGGATCTGTCTGAGCCGTGCGGAGCGACAAGCCCTTCAATCCTCCCAGCACCCGGCTCTTCATATTCACTAAAAGTCCTGGATATCGTGGCTGTAGTCATTGCCTCCGGCGCTTCTCTCGGTGCCTGCAGACGCAGCAGGACCCGACGTCAGCACTTGCTCTGCATTTGCCATTCCCAGGGTAATAAAACAGATTCTGCTCTTCTGAAGAGGAAAACATCCTTTTTTTTTTTTTTTTTTTCTTTTTCCTTCCCTGTGTCCTTTTAGGACAAGCCGCCGAGTTCAGGAAAGCGCAGCCCAGGCCCGGGATCCCCAGCCAGGGCTGAGCGGGAGCCGCTGAAGCTGTGCGAGGGGAAGAGCACCATCTATAGGCACCATCTATAGGTACCGTCTATAGGCACGGGGCGCCCGGCGGCTGCGGCGGAGCATCAGTCGATGGCGCAGATGCCAGCGGCTTGACAGCTTCTAGTTACTCGCATCATATCTATCCACGCAATATTCAGCAGAGCTAATAATTATTCAGCACTAATCACTACAATAGAAGAATCATAGGCAGTTATTTAGAAATGATTGTTTCCACTCAGTTATTACCTATGACAGTGAAAGGAAATATCAAATAGTCAAACCCACATGTGTATGGGAAGCTGAGTGAAAGATCAATGGGAATTTAACCAGCACTTTATGCTATTCTTCCTCTTTAGAAGAACCTTGTCAAGTAATTTTTTTTTTCTCTCTACTGTTCATAATACCTTCTTGGAAAATGAAAAAAATGAAAAGGATTTTTCTGCTCCTAACACACCGTATCCTTTCCCCTCCTCAGATTTTCTCATAAATGTGAGCTTTGGTTCCTGCCTCTGGATCCCCTGGTTTGAACCGAGCTGAAATTAGCTCAGAAAGGTTTTTTTGTCTTTCTAAAACAAACTCTGTTTTCATTAAGTGCAAGGGCAGGAGAACAGAAAGTCTCTGAATCCTGAGTTACAGAGTGTCTTGTCACTGTCAAAAACACAATTGCCGACAACTTCTGTGCTGAGGTTGTGTCAGAAATTCAAGGTGCAGACAATATGCCATTTTTAACAGTCTTCCTACAGCTCGGAATTGCCTCCGCTGAAAAAAGGGGGATCAGACAGGGAAGAGCACAAAAGTAACCCTCCAAAGATACCGGCAATATTTAGCAATTAAAAAAACCACACAACATGAAAACTTTGGTCATACTGGCTATACCCAGAAGGTAACTGGATCACCTTTGCCTGGCTCTTCCTTTGGCTCCCCAGTGTGACCACTCAAGGTCTACACACCGCACAAAACAAGCTCCCACCTCTTGTTTTAAATAAATATTCTGCTGCACCCTTTAAATAAATATTCTGAGTGTTGCACCCTCCTGGGGCTGCACATCTCCCTCCGAACACACTGCCTGGAGCAGCTTTTCCATCTCAGTCATATGCTAAGCAAAACAGTCCAAAAAAAGGTCATCTGAAGAGGTTGTTGGCTCCTTGGGGCACTCTGGCCTGTTCTCAAAAGCATCACCGAAGTGATTTGCGAGCCCATGGCCACCACACAGGGCTGGACCGAGGCATCAGGAGAGACACCGGGACTGGCGGGTGCCCAGGAACAGGGAGAGGGGTCCTTCCCCAGGGATGGGCCATGGGGCTGGGCATCCACCCGTCACTTTTGGAAGTGTGACCCATCCCAGCTGTGGCCCCACGATCCAGATGTGCCACCTTGGCCCCCAGAGCGGCCCCTCCAGCTGCTGGGGTGATGCTGGATGCTGGGAGCCACTGCACCTCCATCGCTGGAGCATGGCTGAGCGATCACAGCCCATTGAGTCAATTATCGACCTGCTAACGAAGGAGTCTCCGCACAGCCTTTGACATGAAACAGAAGACCAGTGCTACTCCAGCCTGTCATGTCGAGAATTTACAGCTTAATGATTTCCTAAGGGCCAAATCCTGCTCTGACAGGAGCACACCTGCTTCTCCATCCATCAGAGGTGGCTTCTCCAGCCAGAAAGGGACATTTCCCTGCTCGTGGGGTCCCTTCTGCGCTGCTCACCAGCACCCACCGTGCCTGGTCACCAGCATCGGCTGGAGCAGATGCAGCAAAAGAGACTGTGGGTTTTCCTGTCATTGGTTTGTCTACACTATTAATTATTTACTAATAACACAGTAAACAAGCCCACTGTGCTTGAGGCGGCCTTCGAAGATACCCAGTCTGTGTTTGTTCTAGTAACCGGGGAAAAGCCTTTATTGCTCTGAGCTCCAGCCACGCAGAGGCCAAGACGCATTATCCACCCTTATTCCAGAATGCTGGTGACCAACGTGGTCCTGTTTCCCACCATTTCCACCCCAGGCTGTTGCTGGTGAGCCCTCTGGGCAGCTTTCCATGTTCTTAGAACCCACAGCTAGAAAAAGATTTGCAGAAATCCTCAAAGCTGGCAGCAGGGCCCGTGGCGATGGAGATGTCCAGTGCTCAAGAGATGGGTACCCAAGGAGGGAGGCTTTTAACAGTGAGCTGGAACTGCCATTTTCCAAAACCTCTGCTCTAAATCCCTGCATCTGCGTTTCCTGAGGCCCTGCTGAAGTTTGTTTGTGGGGTTCCCGTTTCCCCAGCACACCGAAGGGGTGTCTTGGGGCAGAAGCATCTCTACAACTCAGTTACTCGCGTTGTGAAGCCTGAAAGGTGGTCGCTGTGATTAACAAGCAGTTTTAGCAATAAATCTCCCCGGCACGCTCATTGCAGCATGTTCATTGGAAATCTTTAGTTCCTTCATCATAAAGAAATGAGTATTCCAGACTGCCTGTCCTAATGAACATAAAATACAGAGCGTAGTCAAACACACTGTGGCTCTGCCTTTTATTCTACAATAATCTTTTTAATTTTTCTGTAGGCCGTGTGTATTTCTGACAATGCAAAACTAAATTAAATGCAAACCTAAATTATTTTAAACCTTAATTTCATCTCTTTTTCTACCTCTTCTCTGAGGAGGTTGAGATTTTTCCCTGCAGAGTGGGTGGGAGGGAGGTGGAGCTGGAATTCCTTTGGTTTGTGGGTCTGGGAGTGTTAATCTGCTGCTGCAAATGCTGCAAAGCATTTTGTAAGTGACTGAGGAACGAGGAGCCTGAAGTCTGCTTATTGTTTCTTACTCTTTTCAGTATCGCTTAGGAGTTTTGTTCCGGAAAGGGAGGAGAGGGAGGTGTTTGTAGTCAAATGCAACCTCAGAAGTTTATAGAAACTCCTTTCTCTTTAGGGAGTTCAGCAGAAGTCAGAGAAAGGCAGAACGGGTACAGGTTCCTTCTAAACATTATCAGCCTTGATACAATCACGAAGAACACAGACTTCCAAAGGAAAGGAAGGAAAGGAAAAAAGGAAAAAAACAACAAAAAAAGAAGACTTCAAGAGTACCAATCCTTTAATTTTACCTCCTAATTTAGCAGCACACCTTTCCTTCTAAGCCGCTTCCCCGGAATCTCCTCCCGTCTCCCTCGGCGCATCCGTGCGTGCGTTGGGCAGGGCTGTGCAAGGAACCCGGGGTTTCAGAGCTGTGGGGAGATGTTCTGCTGGAGACCAGGCTGGGCAGGCACCCCGCGGGAACCGGGGCTCCCCTCTCCCCGTCCCACCTCCTCTGCGGAGCAGTCTGCCCTGAGCCAGAAAAGATCTGTCAGAGGGAGTGATTTATTTTATGTGTGTGAGTGATTATTGCAGAAAGGTCTTCGGTTTAATTGATGTATTGGATCATGTATGATAAGTGTATCCAGGGAGTTTTCACTTCACAGGCAGATGTATAGAGAGGGACCTCCTCTGGTTCCTTTCTTTGCCTCAATACCCAGCAAGGGGCCCAGGAATATTGGGGGATTAATGTCACAACAGAGGGAAAAAGTCTGCCATTCAATCCATTTAAACATTTTATTTCACCAGTGCACCAATTAAACATTCCCTGTCTGAAGAGACCACGGATTAAAGCAATAGCAACGCTGAAAAAAATAATAATCTCTTTGGAGATCTGTCCATGGACGGATCTTTTCTCTCAAATGATCAAGGAAAATATATGAAATTGAAAAAAAAAAAAAAAAAAAAGACCTCTTAGAAGTAAACTTTAGGGCTATGTGAATAATTTCTCCCTTCCTTGTCTGTGCTCCCTTTCATGAGCTTCTTTTACTTTCACTGGCACCTTCTCCCTTGCAGCCCATTTGCATTGCCTTAATTAGGGGAGCTGGCAGCGCCAGCGGCTCCACAGACGGCCACCTCCTGCCCTCGGTGGGCTCTGGATGGAGCCTGTCAGATGCTGGGCCAAGCACTCGGGTCTGGGAGAAGTGGATGAGCCCACGCTCCGCTCCAGTGTGGACAGTCCGAGCTCACGCTGGGATCCAACCTACCACCACAAACCATGAAAGTCCACTTCGGCTCACACCAGGACCAGGAGAAACCACCTGGGTGAGAGCTTTCCTGATGTTATCTGCTGAGCTGGTGGTGTCTCAGCAACCTCGTCTGGTTCTAAGCAGTTTCCTTCTCACTTGAGAAGGACAAAAAACACCATTTGTTCCTCCCAAAAGGCCACTCAAGGCGGTGGTGGTGGCACCACCCCTGCACCAGCCTGGTGGGCAGCATACCCTTGCTGACTGGGGTCTGGGATGAAGTACTGGGGAATAAAAAAGAATAAAAGGCCTGTCCAAACCCCTGTGTGACTCTTACTCCGTGACTGACACAGAAACCCCACCATGTGGTTGACGAGCTGTGCACCTACTGGGCACCCATTTAAGCAAAGCAACTCACGATTTCAAAATGATAGGAATGGACTAGATCAAAACAAGAGGAGACCAAGTGTAGTATTTTTCCCAACTCCATGGCTGTGCCAAGACCTACTTCCAGCTCCTCGCTATTTATTTGGATAACTGGAAGATTTAAAAAGGAAAGTTTTCCTTGGCAAGTATGTATTGGCAGCAGAATCGGACCAGTTAAATATACCCAGCCCAGACAAAAGGAAAAGACTGTTTCTAATTACAAATGCTCGTATTTTTCTGTTCGATGATTTCTGATGTGGCTTGGGCCAGAAGTTTCACTCAGGAAGAGGGGAAAAGGGGCAGAGGGAAACCAAATATGCAGATTTGCCAATATCTGCTTGACATCTCTGAATTGCTGAGCATCTCTGGCACCGCAGCGTCCTCAGGCTCCACCTTCCATGGCATTTTCAGGGCTTGAATCATCTCAAGTTACTCATGGTCACTCCAAAAACAAGTCTTGGAGCCCATTTCTCTGTCTGATGGGGTAATTCCCATGCGAGCAGAGCCCTCACCTTGTCTTTGGCCTCCCAGGCGCTGGTCCAGGAGCCCTCACAGGTGGCACCAGCAGGTTTCCCATCAGAGTACGACCCTTTCCTCTCTCAGGATGCAGGGAAGAACAGAACTCCTTTGCAGAACCCCTTAACCTAGAAATAATTAAAACGAAATTTAAGTAAGAAGAGATTTGAGCAGACTATTCAAGATTATTTTATCATTTATTTCTTCTGTGGCGTTGGGCACCAAATGTGAGAGAGAGTGGGTTCCCTCTTAGCAGTTATGGCACTTGCCATGAACAAGTAAGAATTTACTTTCTGTTAAAGAGGCTTTAAAAGAATTACCCCAACATGCTGCAGGGAATGTGCCATGGAAGAATCCCAGCTGGGTCTATATCCTGCATGGATAAGCTCCGGGCTGTATTTCATTACAAGGTATTTCTCAGTGAAAAGCAGAAGAGACGACACCCCCATCCCTTGCAAGCAATAGAGACATGTCATTAACAAATCTAAACAAAAATAATAAAACAGAGCCAGAGAAACTGAATGTGCTTAACACCGAAGAACAAAAGGAAGGGGAACCATTTGTTACCTAATAAAGGAACTGGAAAAGAAAGTCTTTGACGGTAAGGGAGGACGATTTGCTCTCATGGGCCAGTGAACATCCAAATATATACAAGCTGTTCGCAGCAGACTGATTGCAGCTAGGCCATAATGCTATTGTACATGCTTTAAAAAAAAAAAGAAAAGGGGAAAAAACACTACCACAGAGAGGTACTTCAGAAATAGATCATGGTCTATTCATTAAAACAGATTATTTTAGTGAAATCTATTTTTCCCCTCTCTTTATTGCCATGTTTTCTTTTATGTTAATTTTGCGTCTGTTTAAAGTTGAATTCCTTGATCTGCAACATCTTTAGCTTTAATTTTTTTCCTCCTCTCCTCTTACCAGCGAAATGAATTCAAATCATTTGCATTTATTGCAGAGAACATACAGCCTCATCTGTAGCCTTTAGTCTGACTGAATTGCTTTTCTGCTTCACAAGGCACAGGGTGTAGGCTGGAGCATGCCCCCTCGCCGCTCGGCTGCAGCCACAAACCATCCAGTTGGCACTTCCGTGTTTCTGTTCTATTTATCATATTGATCATATATAAAATAAATAAGCCAAACGATATTATTGGAAGCAATAATCGGATGAACCGATGGACCAAATCAATCATTTGGCAGAGACTTTAAAAAAAAGCAGCAGCTTGCTCCCAAACATTTCCAAAGTCATTTTTCCTTAAAATTGGTTTCTCACCAACCTAAGCACCCCGGAGACAGAATGTGTCCTTCCACTAGACCTCCTTTGAAACCAGGTGTACTATATACAGATGCTATGCCAAATCTGACTTCTTCAGAGACACATACTTCCATTTCTTTAATTAGCTTTAAAACCTTTTAAAAATACTGTATTCGTTTCACGGATGTAGCGTAAAGGGGCCCGAAATACTGGGGGAATCACAACACACGAGAGGAGACCTGGCTTCAGACTGGGCCTATTTGTTTAAATAAATTTGTAAAAGCTACGGCTATAAATACAGAGGAGTTGTACAGCGTGTGTTACGTCACCATCTCTTGTGCTACAGGAACAATATTCTTCCTGCAACCCTCCGTGGCAAACGGAGAACTGCCGGAGCCGGGGGGAGGAAACTGGAGACCCAGACGCAGACAATACGAGACCTGCCCTCGGCAAATACACCAGCACAACGCGAACCTTGTTCCAAGCGGTTCTCGAGCCCCAGGTGCTCTGTTTCTCCACCAACCTCCAGCTCCACAACCTCTCCCTTGGAGAGACCGGTTGCGGAGCAGAGAAGATGGAAATCGCTGGGAGAGATTTAAACGGGTGGCGGGGGCACCCCGACACGGCGGGGGAGCCCCAAAGAGAAAGCACACTAAAGCTGGGCCGATGCTTAAGCACAGGCATTCCGTGACCTCGGTAAATAGAGATGGAGCTGAGCACACGGCCGAGGGCATTGCAATTGGGGTGACAAGGGGGCAGACCAGAGAAGGTGACGATGGCTCCCGAGAATTGCCACTCGCCGGGACCTCCCAGGGGCCGATGCTGCCGAGGGCAGCGCAGGGGCTGAGGCTGGTCCTTTCCCAATTCTTTATCAGCTTCAGCAGCAGATGCTGCCACAGTCAGATGGAAACAACACAAGGAACTTTCCACATGGCGTCTAGTCAAAGAGAAAAAAGAGGATCTGCTGGAGGCTGGGGATGGAGGGGAATCTCTCCGCGGGAAGCAGACGCGACGATTCTTAGGTCAAGCTTTCCCCGCTGCGCTGCCACCTCCGGCGTGGTCCCAAAGCGCTCGGGATGCAGCACGGGGTCCTGTCTGACCTCCCCAGCCCAGAGCTGCTGTACCTATTTCGTTAACAGAAAAGCAAAAGACTGAGGCGGGGAAGTGACAGCAGGAGGGGATGCAGGCAGGAGAATCTGAAAATCTTGGCAATAATCTCATTGCATATTCTGTACTTGTGATCTGTCTAATGCCAGGGCTTCACGTTTCCTACGACTTCCAAGTTGACATGTTTAACAGCAGGATTCACAATACCTCAAGTGGCAATATCTTGGGCTTAATCCTTCTTTTCTATCTGTCCCTTTCAACCTGGAGCATCAGCCAGCGAACCCTGCCAGACCCTGCACAGTGTCACCGAGACCCAAACCCTCTTCCCTGGTGTCAAACTCCCACTAATGACCTCGGTTCTTGTCTCATACAGACCTCAGTGAAGGAGAAGAATTCCATGAGCAATCCGCATGATTGGGGAAAGACTCAAACGTATCGATTCCAGTATCAGATGCGCACAATAGCTGTAATTAAACACCAGGCAGGCTGTGTACTGGTTCTCTGCCCTTGGGTTTATTCCATGAATAAACTGCAGACGGACAGACTGCTCCCCCAGTTGTGACTGCAGTCTCCTGGAGTATGAATAAATTAATCAAGCTTACCTCTCTCTGCAAGAAAGCCAATCAAGCTGGCTTTTCAAAGTATAACTGCTGTAAACCTTGCATAAAAAGGGAAAAGATACAGCTGGGACGTACACATAGGCTTTTTAACAGCTGTTTGTAAATATGTCTAATAATTCATCCTGTCAACATGCTCACTTTTCCATTACAAGGAAATATTCATAAATGGTATTCCCAGGGCTGATGGATCCGTTTCCTTAATGAAATACACACAGTTTACTTTACAAAGTTTAATTGCTCGAGGAAGGGGTCTCAGGTTTCTGGATTCGACCTGCGGCACTGAAATCCTTCCAGCTCACATGCACAACAAGTAAAGAAGTTAATGGAGTTTTTGCAGCAGTGGCTTAGTAGCTAAGCCACCTTTAAGCAATAATCCCAGCAAATATAGATGGAGGTGCTGGAATCTCCTGCCTTCTAGGAGTCTAGATGTTAAGTAATACGAAATTCAGTCCTACTAATTGATTGAGCAGGGGGTTTCTATAGGGAACACCTATAGCACTGAAATAAAGTCATTGATTATATCTCTCAGGTATGAATGTCTGCAGCAGGACTGCGCAGCAGAAACGCTGGGCTGCAGAGGGAACACTGGATGAGATCCCACCAGGGCCAGGCAGGGACGGGGTAACAGCATCGTAGGGGGTTACGGGGGCTAAATCGTCACATCAATGATGCACACACCAAATTTCTGATGTTTGCCAGCTTCCACCTTTTACCCGTTAAATTTGTGATAAAGGAAAGGCTGAAATTACTGGAGTGTCTCTGCAGCCTTGGCTCTGAAGCAGCAGAGGAGAACCTGCCTTTTCCCACCAGAAAGATGCCTGAATCTCCTCAGGGATCTCAGACCATGGAAAACATCCCCAAATGGGGCACAGCACAGAACCGAAGGTGTGTTTCAGCAAACAAGTCACCGCACACAGGACCCACACCCTGGTTTCTGTTGGCTTTTCTGGCTCACGTGGTTCTCAGCGAGTGAGTTTTCCCGAAGATGGAAGCGGTAAGCTGTGTGTGCACACTGCTGATGCTCCATCCTGACCCCAAACAAATGGAGAGACATTCAAATCAAAGCCTGAAATACATCGCTGAGCCAATCGTGGCGGCGTGATTTTTAGAGATGTTCAGAAATGTTACTAAAAGCTAAACAAACTCGTTTAAGCACAAGGTCTCTCCTTCTGTATGCTAATGTGGAAAATGGAAAGTAGCCTAGAAAATATCGTATGCTTTCGCCAGCAGGCGGGAGGGTGAGCTGGGTGCCAATACTTAAACACGATCAATCATTTCTAAGAGCGTGTAAGCAGATCTCCCTGCGTGCCACAGCGGCTTTGCTTTACTGACATTTCTCCAGTTGTGTAAAATTAAGCTAAAGACTTACTACTGACAGTCTGGGAGGTATACGAGGGGAGCACGGGTACAAGAGATTCCTCATTGAAATATTAATGCTTTAAATCAAATCCTGACCACAGGGTTTCCTGGTCCCGCTCACAAACTCCTAGCTGGACTCCTGGTAAGTTTTTCGATCACATGGAAATTTTGCTCCATGAAGTTCCAACTACAGACAGAAGAAAAATGTGATTATTTTTCTTTCCTGAATATTTGTAAAGTAGCGCTGTTTCACAATATTTCGCTCTGGAGATGACTATTATCGGAATAAGTCGAAAAATGTGTTGGGATCTTGCAGGACAAAGAATTATATAGAAATGCAAGTTGGTTCTTTGCCACAAACTGCACGTTCCCACCTTGGGGCGGGCTTGGAAAGGGCTGAAATCCAAATGGCACATCCATGGGCCTCTTGTCCTCTGTACCCCGCAGGGTCCCTCTCTTCTGCCCAGGAGCAGCGAGCCCGTGTCGTGGTCCCCCTCCTGCAGCAAGAGCCTCGCTGTTCGGTGACAGCCAGGAAGCGCCTATTTAATCAATTCGTGTGACGTTCCCAGAGCTGTGAAAAGAGCCAAGTGAAGCTCTTGGGCCCGCCAGTGGTTATAATGTACTTCCCAGCTAGACACAGGCTGGTGGCAGAGGCCGCCTGAGCGAGTCTTGGGGGATGCAATGGTGGAGAAGGGTTTCCTCTGCCCCGGCTGCTGGGGGAGAAGGAAGGTGTCCCACAGCGCATCGGTTTGTCACCTCGGTCAGTTTACCACAGGGACACCTTTGCTGCAAGTACAGGGGGACGTTCCTGTTCCCGCAAATAAATATCCATGTGCTGGGACGGTGGTCCCGGGCCACGCTTCCCGCAGAGGGTGGAGAAGCAGCTCCCTCCCAGCCCTGCACAGACCCTGCCACCGAGGGGTGACGCTGACACCGAGGGGGTCCGGCCACATCGTCCCCCTGCTCGGCACCACCTGCGCTGCGTGGGTCCGGCCCTTGGCAAGAGGAGGGAGGTGATGGAGGAGCATCCCTGAACAGCCTGGGGACCCCCCGCTAATGGGGTGGGCATTGGGAGGGGAAGGGCTGGAGACCTCCACGGGGAAAAAGGCCAGAGGAGTGTGTACGAACCAGCCCCGCCGTTGTGCCGGGGAATACAGGTCTGTTTGTTTTTACTTCTGCCCGACTCCAGCAAAGCAGAAGCTGATCATATGTGAAAGAGCCAGGATTTGAACAAGAACTCAGACAATAAAAAGGGCAAGGCAGAGGACCCCGCAGGAGGAAGACTGATGCGGTGTTATTCCCAGATGCCCGAACGGAGGCATTCTCTGCTGCTTCAGATGTTAAGGTCAGAGGAGGACAGATAACTGAATCCCCTTTTAAACCTCCTAAGGTGAGTGATGCCCGTGTGGTCCCTCTCTGAAGGGGAGGGACTATTCTTCTATGAGCCCTGATAGAAGTACACAGCAGAAGCGAGGCTCCATCCCTTTGAAAAATCAAGCTGCAGAGGCCAACTCTGCTCAGGTTTCCAAAAAAAGGGGTGGAGGATCTCCCCCAGACCTGGCTGCGAGCCCACCACAGCCACGCTGGCTGCGAAGCATGGTGATGCTCACAGCACTCCCGTCCCACAGCCCAGACGCTCCGGCTACAGCCTGAAAGAAAGGCTCCAGCTCACTCTTTTTTTTTTTTTTGAAAAAAGAAGTGCTGTTTAACACAACCAGCACAGGAGGCAACCTTGGCTGAAAGAACCGAGCAATCCTCTGCCACCGACTGCAGCGACAGATGCCGGGGGCTCTGCCTCCTCACAATGGTTTGTAGAAGATGGCATGGGAGCTCCTGCCGCATCGCTGGAACAACAGCCTAGTTCCCCCTCCCCTTGATGTTACATTCCTTTTGTCCCATTCCTCTATGCTAAAGTGACACCAACCTGCAGAAATAAAGCACATCTAGTGATTTACAGAGCAGTAGGAGGGGAAAAAAGAAGCCCACAAGTGCTCCCCAGCCTGGGCTCCCAGATCATCACACAACACAGCCACGAAGACAAACACATGGTAATGCTTGACTGGGCGAGAGCATCTGACAACATGGATTTTTAAGCCAAAAAGTGTATCTGTGAACATAAATCCTGCCGGCTCTGTGTGATCCTCAGAGCCTCTCCTCAAACATTCCCCCCCCACCCCTGCACCAAGCAGGGGGTCTCCCAGCCCCGCAGTTCCCGCGTCCCTGGAGCCAGGCTCCGGAGCCCAGGGAATCTCCGTCTGGAGCAGGGTCACGATTCGGCTCCATATGAAAATGGGCTTTCAGGCTCTGATCTGATCTTCAGGCTCATTCTGAGGCAAAAGACAAAGGGCTGGAATAACAGAGACTGATCATTTTTTCCCTTCATTAGGTGGGCACCTAAAGCTTTGTTAGCTTTACACGGGGAGTTATTAAAGCCCTCCAAGTGCCTGAATACTTTTGTCGATCTGTCCCCAAATACCAGACTCTGCTGTAGGCAAATGCCGCAATTTCCCAAGGAACCTTCTCATCCATTTTTTATACGGCTCACTTTCTTCAAAGGCAGACCAGGGCTGGATGTGAGAAGGGAAACTAATATTTCACTTTCATTCTGTTGCATTTTAATACCGCGGTTTGGCACCTGGCTGAATCCCGCCCCAGTTTGCCAGGGAAGACATCAGGAGTCAGTGGGTAACTGAGATCCGAGTCATTTGTGCAGAAAAGGACAAAATCTGGTTAACTCTAAGGGTATTAATTTTTTTTTCCTTTTTATTTTAAAATCAAGCTTGCTGTTTGATCCTTCCCACACTATCAAGAAGTTGTCCCATTTGAACAAGGCAGGTGGTCAATTAAGAGCTATTTTACTTTACCGAATAATACACTTCAGGGAAGAAAGAATGAACTGAGCACTGAAATGTTTAGGATGGTGATCCCTAACATTTACATAATTTAGCTTCATTTCCCTGGGACTTTAGCAGGGCTGGCAGATGACTAGTCTCCACCAGGAGAGGATTCCTCTCCAGTAAAGCAAGGATAACGCTGGTAGTAGGTTTTATCTTTTTGGCTCTGGTTCTGTATAAATTATTGTTGAGTCGGAGCAAATCTTGCCTTGGTGGCATCATATCATATCACATCAAGAGACAGACGTGGCGAGGACACTACCCAAACAGAGGATTAGCACAGTGGCGACTGGCAACCCGGCTTGGCGAGCTGCAGCCACGCCATCTCCGCTGCTGCTGGCAGGGAAAGGGTGGATTTGATGTAAGGGATTAAAAAGTTTACAGCGTGTCTCTGCTACAGGTTTCCCACTTTCCATCCTGGAAAGCTGGTGCCTCCATCAAGACAGTGTTTAATCAAAACGAAGCCTCACCGTAAGAGTTCAATCCCAAGAGGGCACAGCAGGTAATTAGAGTTTTGGTCAATCTGCAACTTTTTCCCCCTAATATAGTTTTATTAATTTCATGCGGACTTTCAGTGGCGGGTAGTGTGTCAATCTGGAGGATATCTTCTAGCAGATAAGCTATTTCATCATTAAAAAAAATTGACTTTGTTTCTGCCTCGTGTAATAGTTTAGATTAATGTCCTATCTCTTCAGTTCAGGAACCGCAATTTAAAGCCTTTCCTGTTCAACTTGATCAAGAAAGAATCCAGTCTGGGCCCGGCACAGAAATTAGTCTGTACAGTCTATGTTGTTAAAAATTAATTTTACCTGATGGTTCCTCAAAGCGAAGTGAAACCCAGCCAGGGGTTGTGCAGAGCCCTCCCCGGCTCTGCCTTCCTCTGCTCCCACCCTTCTTTTCTCACCTCCATCTCTGCTCATTTATGTCCATTTATTTTTAAAATGGTTTGGTTTTAATTAAACCCATAAACAGGTACAAATAAACAGGAAGAGAGGTAAGATTAGAGCCTGTTATCTACGAAGTAGATGAGATATTTCAGATAAATGACCAGAGCGCAGAGTATCTACAGAGCTCATCAGACTAATTCATTCAGCCACAGGGTTACACCCCGGGTGGGTTTTCACACGGGGCTTCTCTTCGTGGCAGAAATTTGTTACCTCCTTCCTCCCTCACATTGACCTCAACTCTGAGCAAAATAAATCTTACTTGACCAGAGCGTTGTTTCCACCTTTGTGTGGAATTTATTTCTCCTGCCTTTCTGACCAGCATCACCACAGGCTTCAAGCACACGGCTGGGAACCCGCGTCCCTGTTTTTTATTGCTGCCTCCATCCCTGGCACCTGACTTAACGATGGGCTGAGAGGGACTTCTCCATTCTCATCCTTAGCTTGTTCTCTTGTAAAATGAATTTTAATTAATAAATGTCGGAATGTCAGCTTGAGTTCCTCAGATGGAAGGCAGTAAAGATCTACAAGGTATCATTAATTTAGAATTAGTTTCAGAGACATCATTTCTTTAGCTTTATAACTGTCTATCCCTTCACCAATCCATCTCTACGCAATTTTACATCATGATCATTTACCAAAATATCCTACAGGCTGTTATATTTTAAGCCTTTTCCATTTTTCTTTGTGGTTGCTCTGATTTAGGATGTGGAGTCTCGGGAAAGACACATTTCCAGGCAGTGAAGGGACTCGCTGTCAGGCAAGAGGTCGCCGTCTTTAACCCCGCGAGGGCCACAGCAAGACACAGCCCTGTGCAACCAGGCAGCACACTGATTGTTGTTTTTATCAAAACCCTGATCTATAATTCATCTTAAAATGCTTTCCCTCCTTGTCACTCCCCTTACGCATCCCTCCAAGAACACTGCTGTATGTATATTTAATCAGGGAACCGGAGAAGTGCTCATGGTCAAGGTGAATAACTTTAAAGAAGGGAGGACAACAAAATCGGAGCACATGAAGTTCTTGCACTTACTGCCCAACCTAAACCCATCACACTTCTGCAAATAAACAAAGTCACGACGAAAGTTGCTAATGTTCGGTCAGTAAAATAGCGGGGGTGAGAGCCGGTTGTAGCTATTCCCTTCTACAGAAGGCTACAGCCCTGTCTCAGAGCCTACATTGCCACTATTTTCTCTGCTTTTGAATACAACCTTCTGTTTCGTTTTTAATAAACAGAGTTTAGAAAAAAAAATAAAAATATTTCACAGAAAGTTTAGTCTCCAGAGAAGCTGCTCGTGTACTAAAAAAGGATGGTTTGCTGATTGCAAATTGACAGACCTTTTTGCAGAAAACAACCCAACTCTCTCCAACGTTCGCCCTCTGCCCCCAGCTGATGGGAAATGCCTTTTCTCCAGGTAATGCTGAGATTCAGAATTTTTTTTTTTTTTTTTAAAGTGACAAACCGCCCTCTAGTTCTTAGACAAACTGTTTGTTAGAATTGGCAGATTTATGCAAAAAAACCCACTGCCCCCGTGCAAGGTGCCGCTCACGCCAGCTCTGGGGGGGTTGTTTTCAAAACTCCACGTGAGTGAAGAAGTCTCTGAGCAAGACTGGGGAGAAGCCAGGGGACCTGGAGAGGAGGAAAGCTGTCCTGCCCTGGGCTTCCATCATTTGGAAGGGTAAAATTCCAGTGTAAAACCCTTCACAGAGCACCCCGATGGACAGGCATAGAACTAGGGGGTTCCCCAAGGGCTCTCACTCTCTGTTGGGTCCCTGGTCCATCCCTGGTCGGGGAGGGTCTGCAGTTCCATGAAGGACACGAGCAGGACCCAGAGCCCATGGGCTTTGCCAGGAGCTGATCTCACAGGAGAGCTCAGCAAAACCCAGCAGTCTCAGGATGTTTTGTTCATTTGTTTTTTCTTTTTGCATGTTTGTTTCTCTTTGGCAAAGCAGTTGCGGGGACAGCTGCAGGCCGTGGAACATCTCGCACGTGGCCGTGCTCCATCCTGCCACGCCGAGGACGACCTTCGGGAAACCGCACGGCACAAGCCTCCAAGCATTCTGTTTAATGAGAGAAAAATTGATGCTCTCATGTCTCTTCAGTCGAGAGCTCTCCTCAGGGGCTTCCAGCTCCGCTTCTCCAGGAAGAAAATCAGAAGAGTGGGAGGGGAGGGGGGGATACACGTGCTCCTGCCAATATTCAGAGGTTACAAAAATCTTTACAAGAGGAAATACCCAAAGCACTTGTGCTCACTCCATGTAGCAGGGACACCAACACCTCCTTCACCCTACCCCTCCTTTTTTGCCTTTTTTTCCTATCCTTTTTCCATCTCACATTCCCCTCCATCCTTTCTCCTGCATCCTACAGTCCGAGTCCTCACAAACACAAATTTTTTTCTCCTTACTAGTTTTGGAGATTAAGTTTCCCAGCGAACTCCCAGGGAGAGAGGGAAATGGGAAACGCATCCAACAGGGATGTGACAATGTTAATAGGAAGACAAGTCACTCACGCAGCCTGCCACCGGCGCTCTGCCGCACTGCCCTTTCCTGCTTGACCCCATCTCATCTTCGGAATTTAAAACAACTTAAGACCGTGTAGCATAAATGTATGCCTAATCTCATTACGCTAATAATTCACAGGTCTTGATCTGCAGGAGTTTTTGCAGATAAATGGGGAGCGTTTTATAAAAGTGCCCGTCGTCTTTAAAAAGTCGCATCTGGAACGAGTCTGCCAGATCATCCTCCCAGCAACGACGGCTCTTAACCCATGCCACGGGGCTTCATCCTTTTCAGTGTCACATTTTAACCCCCCCTTGAAGTAAAGCAGCAATCAGAGCACACCTGGGTTTGTGCGCTGGCGAGAGCCGCACGCAGCTGCGCGGGGCGAGACCCAGAGCTTCTCGGGATGCTCCCAGCAGTTCTGCTCACACTTTGTAGCACATTTTATTCCCCAGTTCTCTATTCTCTAACTTTTTTTTTTTTTTTTTTTTCAGGAAACAGATTATTACCACATCAAAAATTAACTGTATAGGGAAAACAGAGATCTTTATTGTACATTTCTCATGATTTCTGTGCTGAAAGCCAGGCAGAAATTCTCCCGCGTGCAGTGAAAGCCTGGGTTTGGGAGGAGGCACCTGGGACTCCTGGTTTGGTACCTGGCTAATTGCTGCCGGTCAGAGGTTCTTCTGTTATTGCAATTATACAAAAACCACCTGAAGCCATTCAGGAAACGTGAGCCTATAAATTTAAAAGGTTGAAACAGACCTGAAGGACACTCAGCGTGTACCAGAAATACTTAGAGAGGCTTTTTTTTTTTTTTTTTTTTTTTTTGAAAGCTGACGTGTCCACTGGGACTTTTCCTCTACGGCAGCCCCCAGCTCAGACCCCTTGGCGCTGGTGGGGGAGATTTGCTGCGGTCGCACACAAACACCTTCACGAGACACGAGAGCCCCGTCTAGATGATCGGTTTGAAGCTTTCCTTCAAGCTGCTCACGTGTATTTGTTGGCTTTACAAAAGCAGGAGCTAAATCCTGTTCTAACACTCGGACACACGTGTAGTACAACTGGTGTCACGGAACTGCTGCACAGATAAAGCAAAAATCCCAGCGATTATCCCGGCCTGAGCCGAGACCAGTCACCAACTGCGGATACAGGATCCACGGTAATTTATGTCGCTCGGAGATCTGGGAGTTTTGTCTGACTCAGAACCAGATAAATATTGAACAAACAGCTCAGGAATTGTCCCAGTAGGTGGGAATTATATTACAACCAAGCTCGTAAAAATGCAGATATTAGTAATGGGAAAGCTGTTAGATTTTTTTTTTTTTCCATTTTAGCCTCCCAGTCCTGGCCCTGGATGGTTTTCAAATGCCTTTGGCTGGTGCCATGTGTACGTCTGTGCACGTATGGCCACTTCCCACACAAGCCATACAAATCCCAACATAGAAACACACAAACACAAAAGCAGTCAATCTACCCAAAGAAGCAATTAAAAACTAATGTTATTAGCCTACATTAAAACCGGGTGAGGCTCAGAAATGAAGGAGAAATTGCTTTGCATTAGTTTCTCTGCATGTCATCCTGTTCCTAGCAGGGTTTTAATAATAAGCATACTTATTTGAATAGTTTGCTGATCACACTCATCAATCCTAAAATGCAGACTCCTGCCAGAGGAATTTATAACTCTCTTCAGCCCAGTCCTGTTCAACATATTCATCAATGACTTGGACAAGGGGACAAAGTGTATCCTCAGCAAGTTTACTGATGATACCAAACTGGGAGGGCTGGCTGACACTCCAGAGGGCTGTGCCGCCATCCAGCGTGACCTGGACAGGCTGGAGAGCTGGGCAGAGAAGAACCTCATGAGGTTCAACAAGGGCAAACGTTGGGTCCTGCACCTGGGGAGGAAGAACCCCAGGCACCAATACAGGTTAGGGGTGGATCTTCTGGGAAGCACTACTGAGGAGAAGGATGTGGGGGTCTTGGTGGATAGCAAACTTTCCATGAGCCAGCAATGTGCCCTTGTTGCCAAGAGGGCCAATGGGATCCTGGGCTGCGTAGGGAAGAGTGTGGCCAGTAGGTCGAGTGAGGTCATTCTCCCCCTCTACTCTGCACTGGTGAGGCCACAACTGGAATACTGCATCCAGTGCTGGGCTCCCCAGTTCAAGAGAGACAGGAAACTACTAGAGAGAGTCCAACGTGGGGCAACAAAGATGATTAAGGGATTAGAGCATGTTCCTTATGAGGAAAGGCTCAAAGAGCTGGGGCTCTTTAGCCTGGAGAAGAGAAGGCTGAGGGGAGACCTTATCTATGTTTACAAGTACCTAAAGGGTGGGTTGAAGGATGATGGAGCTGGACTCCTTTCAGTGGTTTCCAGCGATATGACGAGGGGCAACGGGCACAAGCTGGAACATAGGAAGTTCCATTTAAATATGAGGAAGAACGTCTTTCTGGTGAGGGTGCCAGAGCCCTGGAACAGGCTGCCCAGGGAGGGTGTGGAGTCCCCTTCTCTGGAGATCTTCAACACAGTCCTGAGTGATGTGCTCTGGGCAACCCTGCTTTAGCAGGGGAGTTGGACTAGATGATCTCTAGAGGTCCCTTCCAACTCTGACAATTCCGTGATTCCATGATTTTGATATGACCTGACAATGGAATGCCTTCAGACTCGTGTGAGGAGAGCCAGGCGCAGTGCCCTGGACAGAGGTGGTGGCTGCCACCGCCACCAGCCACCCCCGGGACACACAACCCTCTTCCAATGGGAGAGAGGACGGGAGCCAGGGATGCTTGTGAGGAACAGCCACGGTTACACCCATGGTTGCCTTCCAGGGGGCACCAGCAGAGATACGGAATAAGTTTTTTGTTAAAAAAAAAAAAAAAAAAAAAACACCAGCAAAGAAGAACCCAACAAACCAAACCCAGATCTTTGTTGGTTTTGGGAGTTTGCCTGTTTTCTCGGTGGAGACTTCAGAGGCAGCAGAACATTTTCAGGCCCTTTATTACACACAAAATACTTCTGGGAAATAGATAAAAAAAAATAATATCTTTGCTCTTAAAGTTTAGTAACATCTTAAATGATGCCAGTATAGCCCAAAAATATTGGAGAATGGCTACAGATTAAAGAAAAAAAAAAAAAGTGGTTGCGTATAGACCTGGAAGCAGCCGCTGGCTCCAGTGACAGCATAAGCATTATATCACCCCATCACACAGAGCCAGAATTACTTGTCCCCGTTGGCTTTTTTTCCCCCCTTCTTAATCCTTTTCTGCAGGTTTACTGTGTTCTTTACTTTCTTTTTTATTATTTCCGGGGGCTTAAGTCAAGTTTTCAGTCAGGTTTTAAAGGCCCTTATACTTTTTGTGCCTGTAATATCTGGAAACCAAGAAATGCCAGAATAAAGTTATTCGGGCTCTGGAGGAGCCATTTGCTGGGGTAATTAAACATTCACAGCTGCAACTGATCCCAGTCATGTTTCCAGGAAGTTAAAAGGAAAAAATATTAATCCCCTGATGATGTGTATGTGCCGAGGTTCTACACCAAATTGGGATATTCACACCTAGAGATATTGCTGTCGGAGAAGGATCTCACCTCAAACCTGATGAAGTCAGTAAGAGCATTTTAACGAGCTCTCGGTCGCGCAGTCCGTGCCGTGGGAGCACCCGCCTGCCCAGGGCTCGGAGGTGCCTGGTTCCATGGCTGGGCCAGATGCTGTTGAATAACTCTGGGTATAAATCCTTTCGGAAGGTGCAGTAGGGTCTTCCCTCACCCAACACAGCAGAAAATGCTTATTTTTAAATCCACGCGGTCCGGTGGCTGGTGCAGGAGCCTGGAAAGGCAGCCCCTTTCCCTGCAGCTTGCTGAGGTTACAGAGTGACAACGCCAACAAGCAGCGATACGGAGCAAGGCACTCGTGTCAATAAACACACTGAGTTATTCCTCACGTGTTGCTTATTTTTTAATTATTGATGAAGATGCTCCAGACAATGCTAGTAGGTACCCCAGAGCCCATGGTGCAGCGTGGCTGCCGGCCAGGTCTCTCAAGGACAGCGCGGCCACCTCTTGTGGTTCTGCTCAGGAGCAGGAACAGACCATTGTTCTCCCTCTGACAACTTATGAGCTCAGTGAAATCTGTTTTTCATGTGTAATAAAGTTGCCGGTGGTGTGCAATTTGCATGTTAAGTTGGCCGTATGCACGCTGGCTGGGACTTTTAAGGGTTGTTGACAGAGCTAAAATAACCCAGCAGTTATCTGTCATCCCAACCCCTTCTAAAGAAAGGAATCCATGAGAAAATAATTTAAAATATAATATCACCAACAGATCTTCCATCTCGTATTAAGTCCCCCTGATAGGGTTTAGAGCACCTCAGAAATTGTTAGTAACAGGCAACCCCTATTTGGGGGCTTGTGGAGAAGTACGAAACCAGGCTGCAGCGGTGGGAGAATGAAGGAGCTGCTGCCTTTTTTGTGCTGCCGGATGATCTGGGATGGAGCTGAACCAAGCCTGCAACACACAAACTGGGCCTGAGACTGCCCACAGCCACCCGAGAGCATCTCGGACCGCGTCCTTTTGCAGAATCAAGCGTAACATCCCGTGGTGCCCCACAACAGACAGAGGAAAAGGGACCACCAGGTCCAAGAGCACCATTTTGCTCAGAATAACCGCGTGCTCGGATCAGACAGACCCCGCAGGGAAGGTCTGACACCAACCGCTGTTCGAGTTTGTGTTCCTGGGAGAAACCATCACCCCTGCTGCTGCTGGAGAGCATCACCCTCTCCTTCAGCCTGAAGCACGGCCAGATGCCCACATCTGACCGCAAACAGGACAGGGGAGAGGTGCTCCCACCAAACCAGACCGACAACCCAGAGGTTTCCTTTAACAGGAACCAGACCCTGACCCACACACGACACTGCTGGCCGGAGCCCTCTCCCCAGCCCTGCCCTCGGAAACCATCTCCATCTCATTTACAAGCTGATTCCGTGATGGAGCAGAGCTGCCAATCAATTGTACAGCCATCAGCACGAGAGCATCCCCAATCTGCATTAGCCAGCCGGGCAGCTTTCCAGAGCATCATCTACAGCACATGAATTATTGCCCAAACATTACTGCTGTCAGCACATTCCTCTCTATACAACTTCCTATTATTATTTTTTTGGCGGACAACCCTGAAATTTTAAACAGCTCAATCTTGCTAAAGTAATGCAACTGCCGACTGCCTCCAGGATGAACTTTTCATAAAAATCAACAATAATCCTTCTTCTGAGAATAGCAGCAAAACCCCTCAAACAATCCCTTTTATTTTTCCTTTGTTTGTTTTGGTTGTGGTGTCTTTAGCAGCTCTGACTTTCATTCTAATTTGCAATAACAGCCTTTTATTTCTCTTGCAGTGGAAAAAAGAGACTTAAGGGATCCTTAAGCTTCAGTGACAGAGTATGAGGCAGCGAATAAATCAGGGCACAGACGGCGGGGTCAGCGGCTGCCGCTCGCTTCTCCGCTCATTAAGAGAAATACGCGTTGAGTACCATTTGCTTTGAAACCGTTTCGCGCTGCTGTGATTCATTCAGGGAACGCAAGAGTCCAAGAAGCACTAGAAGTACCCTTAAAAACCCCTGAAAATGGGGTCAGTAAATTAGTGACTTAGTCCTTACTGCTCCTTCCCGTGACCACTGCAGAGCAGCCATGGCTGGAGTGAGGAGCGGAGCTTCGCGCGGCGCTGCCAGCTCTTCTTCAGGCAGGTGCCAACACCTGCAGCATCCCAGACTTGGACTTAGCTTTAAAGTTCAACATTTCAGTTGATATAACATATATAAACAAAATAGCTTTTCAATACTGCCCCCAGATCTCCCAACCATTCCTCTGAAGGATCATTCCTTCCTTTCAAATACATAAGGCGTGGGAAGTAAGAACTATGGAAAAAAAAAAAAACACCTCAAAGTTGTATTTACATAGAGATGAAGGTAGAGAACTTGCCATAATTACATGAATCAAAGTCTTCATTTAGTTTCAATAAGCAAATTACCTTGATAACTCTTCTGGTTATGGAAAACAGATATATGTATTTCTTCCAGGTCCTGAGCAGCATATGTGCTATTACATAATTAATAGATTGCACATTTCTTCTTTTAATCAATCACAGTTGAATTTACAATGCAAACTTTTAGCATAACAAAAAATGTGACTGATTATCCAAAAATATTTATTCAAGATTAAAAAACACGTAGCATATGAATATTTTAATAAATATTAAATATTTATGTCTCCTTTCCAAAGCTTCCATAACTGGGCTTTTAATTAATTTGTCATAAAAAATTTATAGAGCCAGGTAGACATTTAAATATAATTATTAAATTATATCACTGAGCTTCAGGTATTCACCTCTTTCTTGTGCCAGCGTGGAGCAGGACGAGTTCCAGCGAGGCCAGGGAGGCTGCACCAGCAGGAACAGACTCTGCTGCAGGCTGGGAGCGGATGAAAACGTGTTCCCAGCCTCCTTCAGAGCAGCTTGTGAATTGTAGGGATACACCGGATTAATGAGCATTTGCATTTCCCTATGGCATGGAATCGCCAGCTGGAAGCAGGAGGTGTTGCTGGGAGATGCTCAGGGTTGGGAAGAGGAGGATGCTGAAGGTCCGGAGCGAATGCCGGGAGGGCACGGGCCACGCTGGCCATTCCTGGGACAGATCAGAGCAATCTGCTCCCTGCACATCCATGGCATCTCACATCTCTCCACTGTCACAGCCACAGATTGCCTTGGCTGGGACAGCGATGCCCTGATTTGGGCGGATGACAAGAAGCCCAAGCTGTCTACGTCTGCTTGATTGCACCGCGAGCTGGCACAGCCAAATCCTTCCTGCCACCCAGCTCCAACACCGCGCTGGCTGCCCGGCTTCAGTGGGACATGTCCACCCTGCCTGGTGGTCCCCACGCCGGTGCCCACGGCACCCACCCACCTCCCCAGCACCACAAGCTCGGACACCGGGCTTCCCAAGGATCCCTTTCCCTTTTTGCAGCCCCCGCAACAGCTCCCGGCAGGAGCAGCTCGTTGCCAAAGGAAGGTCAGCCAGAGCCCAGCTCCGTGCCCAGGGATCCGAGGAGACAATGTCTGAGCTCGGCTTGGCAGCGCCTTTTGCTGCTCACCACAAACCTGCCTGAATTTCTCCAGCAAGCTGCTGCAAGGGAAACAGAAGTCACCTTTCCTCAAATCACAAAGGAGCATGCTCTGCTCGCTCGGTACTTATTTGACCTGCTGGCAGCTGCGGAGTTGAAGGAGAAAGAGATGGAGTCAAGAACTGAAATGCTGAAGCCCATTATTTTCAGGAAATTGTGCTCCTGGAAGCCCTCGTAGCTTTTGTAATCACCTCCCTGTGCCACCGAGCGAACTCAATTGAGCAGCCAAAGGTGGTCACAGCCACACGGGCAGACCCTGAGCTTCTCAGGGGGATGCTCAGTAAGAGAGAGCAGCAGCCGGCCATCCTGAAAGAGGCAGGGACTGGGGTTATTAGTAAATTATTAGGAGGAGACCTGCAGCCATGTTTTCAGCATGTTTTCAACATCTTCTATTATCTTTAGTTGATATTGACATGACATTTTGGACAAAGACAGCATCCCTCATTTCCTTCCATTTCAAAATTCCTGTCATCTGTTACAGAAACGATGTCATGTAGCACCCAGTGCCAGTGACGGACCCCCAGAAAATCCTCGAGACTCCAGATGAATAGATTGGCCCCAGTAAGAGCCTTTGACTCAACCCCTGGGGCAAACTACCACATAACTGAGATCTTTTGACCAAACGAGCACTGAGATAAATCCCAGGTTGTACTGCCCGGCACAGAGCTTGGCCACCTGGAAATACCACTGCCCTCAGAGGAGAGAAACGGATGCAGAGAGCCCAGATCCAGCTACGTGACCTCCCAGGAGCTCCACTGGTTTCCTCCCACAGGATTGCAGCTAAACATTACATCAGCTTTCCACAAACTGGAAAAAACAAGATTTGGGATTTCTGGCTGGTTGCAGAGCCATTGGGACGTTTTCGCACAAGCAATCCAAGTCCATGTCTGTCTCCACTGATCCCCCTGCATGGAAGCACTCCTCCTCCTACACCAGTATTCCTGCCCTGTGGGGGTTAGGATATTCAGTTCTATATGTATTATATTCATGGACTAGGCTGGGTTGCTCTCCCCTCTCCCAGCCCCGTTCCACGCTCACAGCCAGGACACACAGCCAGGCTGTGAGGAGGCAGCAGAGAAATAAATACCATGAAGGAAGCCAAGGCTGAACCCTCCGAGCTACAAGGAAGGGCTGGGAATGGCTGCAGGAATCACTGCTCATAGCACTGCTCTTTTTCCCCTGCTCCTGCTTCCCCAGCAGCAGATAACCCTCAGTTAATTGTTCCTGGCTTAATTACCTCTTCCCAGAATAAAAGAAACTTCCCTTTACCAGCAACTATCGGAAGCTTCAGGGAGGGAAGTGTTCCTGCCTCATGTACCGTGTATTCCCTGCTTTCCATAAAGCACTGTGCCTTATGCACACCCCGCTGCCACCCCACGGGGGATCTGTGGTCGGGGGGGCTGGCTGGGGTTCCCAGAAGGTTTCATGAGGGCTGTCAGAGCAAACCCTTCCTCCCTGGAGCACCGAGTGTGTCCCTACACCCGGGAAGCCACGGACCAGCCCTCGGGGATCCAGCCCACCAGTGCCTTCCCTTGCCCCTGCCGATGGCTGCGGTCCGCCGGCTGCTGTCACAGGCTCGGTACAGGCCATCAGAACAGTTGAAATGCATCTTCTTGAACGTGGCCAACACTGATTTTATGATATACTTAACACCCCATCCAATAGCTATTAGTTTTACTGTCAGGCACACAATGTATGCGATCCATCTTTCTTCTCAGGCACACCACGTGTCCCCTCTCAAACGACATTCCACTACAGCAGTCTTTATTTGTTGCCGCGGGGTTTTTAAGTGCTAACTTTAAAGCTCTTATCTTTTTGGTTTGTTTGTTATTAACGGCACATTTTACTTAATCGGGATCAGCCTGCGGTTCCTGTTCAGCCACGGCAGAGAATGGCTTCCATTTCCTCTTTGGCTCTGCAGCACCGAGCTCCTGCCGCAGCGCTGCCCTGGGAGAGCAGAGCCCTCTCGCCGGCTGCTTCGAGGGGACGATGCAGGGAACAGCCAAACCCTCCAAAATCCCATGCACGGCACGGAACAGCCTTATTTCTTTTTTCTGTCAACCCTCTTCCTTTGCGCAGCATGGCTATAGCAGAGGGGCAGGTCACCCCCAACGCCTTTGTCCCAGGGGAGGTGACAAACCGCTCCAGCGCAGACTGTGGCCTTCCATCATCCTGCACGCTGTCATTAGTAAAAACCACCTGTAGCTACAGCAAGTACCCCCCGATTTCAGGCTTGGCCCGCATCGCTCTGGGCCACAATTCCCAGAGGAAGAGGCTCCAGGGAAGCGGGGTCTGGTACCGACAGGGAAAGCTTTCCCCACCCCGGGCCTGACGAAGCCGTTTGCAGCAGGATTCACGCTGGTTCTGTTTACACGTAAAAGCATTCAAAGTGGTACAAACGTCCATCAAAGCTCAGCCTCAGACTCCATTAACCACCGGGGCTGTCAGCCAGAACACGACCACTTCAAAAGCCTCCATGAATTATTTCAGAAGCGTTAACGGAACAGTTCTCTTGCAAAAGTGTTTGGGCTCTCTGAAATCAGTCTGAAGAGGCATGAAATCTTACCCTGGCAAAAATAACACTCAGCACTTGAGCTATCACACTCTCCATCCTGTCTTCACTTAGTGAGAGTCAACCCACAGAGTCAACCCAATTTCCACCACAGGAGGTAATGTTTATTATCCTAATTTATTTTGTTGTCCCACCTGAGTTTGTCTCCACTGAAGAGCTGCTCTCCCCTTGCCTGCATCAGAACACCCTGAGTAACAACCGCTGTGACAGGCTATAACCACCCGCACACCTGTATCTGCTACCCCAGTCCCTCGTTTGTGGGAACACCCCTCTGTGCCACAGACAAACCGTGCTGCTTCCAAACCTTTCTACACAGAGGATGGCAATGCAAGCTTTGTATGGACAAAGTACTCTGATAGAATATTAAACTAAATAATAGCAATTAATTAGGCTTGTATAAAGCTATTAACCTTCAAATCCCTATAGAAATAATAAGTAGTGCTCAAATCCTCCGGGATGCAGATGATATTACCCCATTCCATAGAAGAGGAAGCGGAGATCCAGAGCAGTGAAATGATTTTTGCCCAGGGCGATGCTGGAGCAGGGCGGGGGAAAGCTGTGATCATCCCCAGCTCCACAGACCAGGCTGCTGCCTCGGGTGGGTGGGTACAAGCGACACCCCCAGACACACGTGTACCGAGCACCCCATTTCTAACTGTTCATTACAGCCTGACACGCGATGTTTGCAGACTAGCGTTTGCATCATATGAAAGTGGTGTTTTCTGGAGCAGGTGATGCCTGAAATATTTTTCTTCTCTACTCCCCCCTGCAATCCTGTGCAGGTGAGCACAGCAGCCCCTCTCCCCACCTCCTCCTCGGTGTTAGCATCGCACCCATATGGAAAGAGAGGGATCTTAATCTTCTCCTAAGCTCTCTTCCCAAATGCCTTCCTCACCTTCTGTAGGGAAACATATAATAAAAAAAGCTGAGCATCAGCTTAAATTCAGAAGTCTCTCCAGGGTGTTACGTCCACAGCACCAATAAATCTTGCAGGTTTTTTGCATAGTATCTCTACAATTCAGCCTTCCCTGGGGCACATGGCTAACCTTCTCCAGGTTTTCATCATCTTGTGGTCTAATTATTGCAACAATCCCATCATTTTCATCTTTGTTCAGAACACCAGTGGGTTTTGCTTGCATCACCCCTTTCCGTGCATCTCTCCACAGGCTCATCCCTCCTCACAGCATCAAACACAGGCTGCTTCGCTTTCCAGAGCCCTTCACAGCTTCTCCTCCCTTTCCCACCTTTAGTTCAGCTTGGCCCAGGCTCTATCGCCCATCGGTGATGGTAAAAGCTGCCTATAAATACCCATAAAACCACTTCAGTGCTCTGCTTTGAGTCTTGTCGCACACCTCACCTGCTCTAATATCTGAAAAAGGCTTGAAAACAGATTGCTCATGTCCTGAAACCATTAGTGTTCTCCCATAGTGCCATTGTCTCTAGACCAGTTCTGTACTTCTCACAGATTATAAGCATGCTTATAATTAAATTATGCCATTGCCCGTTTTGTGGTTTGGATGCTGCACAGCACTTACCAACACAACGGTGCTCCAGCCCGCGACTGCGCTCCCCACGCGTTATTATATTTAATGGGAAATTAATAACAACACTCCCAAAAGCTTACAGTTTCCCGGGGTGGGCTCGTCCCTCCAATAACACTAATGAGTCCTGGGGTGGGCACTTGGGCTGGTGTTTACATGGAAATTAGAGCTCCCAGCCACCTCCCTCCCATTATGGGGCAGGAGGAGCTCTTTGCTGGGGTACCTGATTTGCCTCTTTGAGGTGGCTCAATTCCCACCAGAAACAACGGCTCTTCATCAGGAAGTCTGTTGAAACCCACCACAAAGACCCTATAATTAGTTGGCATGATGGTTCCAGAAGAAAGGAGAGATACAAAACGCAGCTCAGGGCATCTCAACCAGGGGAAGACTCAGCTCTGAAAATCCTTGCTCTTCAGGGGTGCAAGATATCCTGCTTTACTGTAATGAAAGTCCTCTTGTCCAACGTCCTCCAACAATCTGCCTTTAATGGGGTTACTATTGCAGAGGTAAAGCATTTTATATGGAACCAGGTTTACATTATCCTGCTATTCGGAGATCTAGCTTGCAATGCTGTTCAAATCCTTTAATCCATAAATAGGATTCCAGCCAGAGCTGGGCTGCCTTCCAAAACTGTAATCTCCAGTATATGAATTATTACAAAAAGATTAGGGTGTTTCGAGTAATAACATTTCAAATAAATCAGCTTTCATGGAGGAACAACAAACTAATATCGGAAATAACAATATAAAGACATTTATATAGCCACTCGCTGGAATAACTTCACTAACCAGAGGGATTCTTTCCTCATTTGCATCATTTTCTTTGAGAATGGTACCTTTGCCTTTGTCCCTTCACTGCTGGGCTCGGCTGCGGAACCGACAAGGTGCTCCTGGCTCCTGCATCAGCCCCTCCGAACCCCCAGCTTTCTGTTACCCAGAGAGGTAGGTTGCTGTTACTGCCGATGATGCTGTTCCCTCCAAGCCCTCAGCTTTACATAATGCTGCGATGAGGACGGGCAGATAATCCTGAAGGCCAGAGACATTCCCCTAACTCCATTTTAATAATGATGAGCTTTGAGTTTAATTATTATTCCTAGTGCATTTGCAAAAGCCCTCCCTTCCACATCCACAACATGTACACGCACGCAGGGAGAGCTAAATAACCATCCCTTCTTGATTATTTCCTGCTTCTTTTGCCAATACTATTATACGACAAATTTATTGGGCTTTTCTCCCCTGCAAACTGTATTGGCGCAGGAAGGAACCACGTCTGCAGAGCTCAAAACAGCAAGATGGAGAGAAATTAAGAGGCTCAGGGTCTGGGCAGGTGAGATGGCAGAGAATGAGAGGTGGAAAGGAGCAGAGCAAAGAGCAGCCTGTCCCTTGAGGTACCCGGGGTCTGGGCAGGGGCACGGGCTGGGTGGTGGGCAGCAAAGCCCCCTTTGGTCCGGGAGAGCGAGGGGCTGTGTGCCCAGTGCCACCGCCAGCCACGATGCTCCAGGTTGCCTAGTGACGGATCTGAGGTCCGAGGTACCCACGGATTTATGGCGTTCCTCCCCGCCTTCCAAGTGCTATGAATAAATGACACATCTCAGTTCCTTATTTATCCATTTGTGAAGCTTAATGGGCAGTTGTGGAGAAGAGCACTGAGCCTTTTATGGGGTAGGGCAGGCTGGTTTCCTGATTTACACTTGCATCAATAGAGGGGAATATGGGCTCTGCAAATCTTTTTAAAGAAAACAAAGAAATCCAAAGAAACACAGCCAAACTGTGCATCCTAAAAAATAAACTAAACCTGATGCCAACTAGGAGCCCCTGGACTGAATTCAGACCTGATGATACTATCAAAAAGGCAAGAAAGCTCCTGCCAGATGCAGTCCCGGGCCAGCGAAGCGGCTCCATGGGCTGCAGTGCCCAAGGATGCTGAGCAGGGAGACCCCAGTACAGACCATCCAAGCACACACTCAGCTTCAACACGCCCTGTCCACCCACTGGAGTCAATGCTCCTGTTTTAAGAGGTGGCATTAAATAACGTACATAAATGTTTTAAGAACCTGGGACTAAAAGTTACAGGCGGTCCTTGTACGGTATATGGACCGCGTTATTGCCGTGGGGCACAACAGCCAGTGGTGTGTGCAGGGCTGCAGGGATCACTGTCCTCCAGGGCCCGGGACAGACAGACAGACGGACGGACCAGCAGCTGCGGGAAGTTCTCTCAGCAGTCCCTTTTCATCAATTGTTCTTACTCTCATAAACCAACCCCCCGAGACCTTCAAAATCCAATCGCACCTAAAGCTCCTGGAATTAGATCTTTGATAAAAGATACCCGGTGTATTATCAGAAACAGCGCTCAGACGTTTTATCATAAAAAAAAAAAAAAAAGTTTGATGGTCCTCATCATTTTTTGGCAAGATTCTTCAGGTATTCAGCTGTGATTTACACAGGACATTTTGCTCTCTGTATGATAAATTACACCAGGACACGAAGGAGAGTGAATAGCAAGTGAATCAGGGCACCTGATTTTTAAAGGTCCTATGAAAAGGAAAATAAGAGCCAGAATTAATTATTATTTTTTTAAATGCTGTAGATTTAGGGAAAACATTAAATCATGCATATGATTTTCAAAGCAGCACTACTCTAAAGTTACAATGCTACGTTCTTCTAGTGCAGACCTTCCCCCCGCCACCCCCAGTGGTCACACCACCACCAAAACTATTTTTGCCAGTATCTCTGTTATTCCAGATTGAAAAGCTTTCAGTGCAAGCCTAAAAATACTAACAAAAAACCACAATGCCTTTTCTCCTTTTTACTTCCTAATGGACAGCAACGCAAACAATCCATAATCACATGAAATACAGCTCTTTTTGCCAGCCTATAATTTTTTCTGCAGTGCATTAAGGTGGAGAGCAACACCTTGGTTAGAGACTGTCAGCACGTCCACTACACAACCAGCATTATTTTTCCCCTGGAATTCATCTTTCAACCATTTCAAATTGAGCTGAAACTTTGACATGCAGACTGTCGGTTCAGGGAAGAATTATTATTATTCCCAGAAAATTAAATAAACCAGGTCAAACTTTATGATCAGATTTCCCACCCACCGTGAATAAAACTCCCAGTTCTTTCCCTCCCCCTGTTCAGCCGCTTCTGAACACCCTCAATTTTAAATAAAGCACAAATACTGTTTAGCACCGACTGGGGAAGGGTCCTGGATGGGAAGGAGGGCATTGCTCAGGGGTTTGGGGGAGGGCTGGGGGCAGCACAGGCTTTACCCAGAGCACAAACTGCAACAGAGAACAGGGTAATTCAAGCTAAGGAACCCAATGAAAAAAACCCAAACTCCACCAAAACCCAGCAATAAGGAAGCACAAGCATTTGTTGTGGCAATAGCTACAGCAGAGCAGCGCCAGCCCAAGAAATAAAGCTTTCACCATGGAATACTTACTACCAACCCAGCTACCTCCAGCCAGAGCAATTAACCCAGGGAAGTCACCTCACAACTTTCCAGGTTAAACAAAAGACCAAATCTTTGATTTAATCAACTCTAGGCTACACATAGCAACAATTTCTTGCACTTTTCTATCTCATACCATGAACTCCTGTGCCCATACAATGACTCACAATGTAATCGTTTTCCCCCAAACTATTATTTCTCATACCTTATGTCGGCTGAAGGAGACATGCTGCTACAACCTGCTCTTGAGCCAAACTCAAGTGAATCTCCGTTCCTTCTGTCAAAAACAACATCTCATCAAAAACTACAGCAAGACCCTCTAAAAAGAGTTATTAAACTTTAGGACACACTTCCAGGAAAATGAGGGTTTTTGGAAACACTTTCTTTCCAAACACTACGACTGTGGTTCGAACTGAGTGCCGTGAGCTGGGAAGGTCTGGAGGCGCAGCCGGGGTCTGTCCGGACCCTGGAGCCCTTTCTCCATCATTAACGCCCGGCTCCAGCTCATCCCACCGCGAGTACAACCAGAAACATGCCCGCTGCTCCTAACGCTTTGGAGCTACGTGGTTGTTTTGAAACCTCTTCCAGCTTTTCACTGCTGGGATTAAGATCTGGATTGCTTTTGAATCCTTTTTCCTCCTCTCCCTCTCTCCCTCTGATCTAATCTCTCGCTGGGTGTTGGTGCTGCAGCTCAGCACTAACCACAGGCACTTAGATTTATGGAGCCGTACCCACAGAAGACATCAAGGTGAGATCAGCTGTTCTGTGAATTTTTCATGGCAAACTTTAGCTCTCCTTGCTCTGGCAGGGCTTTTTTCTTCTCCTAATAACTGGGGACGCAGCACAGAGTCTAGAGAGAGATAAATGTACTTCACGATGATTTGGTTCTCCACTTGTTTGAAGGGGACAATATTCCAAGGACACAGCTTTCAAAATATTGTCCTGCTTTTGCCACTGAGCTTTCTGACTGATGTGTCATGTATTATCTGGTGCTGCAAAACCTGAGTGAAGTGGATGAGTTAAAGTTATGATTATAGAATTCCTTATGACCCTAAGTCGGTACTGAAAATGTCTACCTTTGTATTATCTAAACTCTCTTTTTATATTCTTTCACTTTTGTTGTGCAGATCAATCAATAAGACACATCATAACTCTGCCGTCCCCCTCTTGGGCAGATTCTTCCCCTTTTCAGCTAACACCGGTGCGAGGCGCAGCGCCAGCCAGAGGGTGATACGTGGCTCTGCTCAACCCCCTCCCCAGGAGCGACCCGACACGGCGTGGCTCGGGTCCCAGCACTGACAGCAGAAGCCCAAACTTCATATTTTAATATTACAGGATAACCTTGTAGAAGGATATGGCGTACTTAAGAACTGTACTCTGAATGCCATCGAGGAAATCAATGTCCAGTCCCCAAAATGAGCTTGAAAGGTCCAAACAGATGATAAAGCACATGAACTATTTTCTGTAACAATAAACACAGCTCGGGGATCCCTCTCGCTTATCATCGCTTCTGGCTGGAGTGATGGCAAAAGAAAAAATCACTCACTAACTTTGATGTCAAGTTTGCAAAAAGCTGGGTTTGTGTTTGTCCTTTCCCTGACTCAGTGATGGGTGGTTAACACAGTATTGTCTGTGTGTAGGTTTGGGGGGTGTGTGGGTCCGGGGGTGTTTGCAGTGGGAAAATTCCTGTATAAACTGCACGAGTGCAGCCTGGACCTGTGTGCTGCAGAGATGCACGGCCCCCGGGGGGGAACGCACACAGCAGATCCCAGTCCCTGCAGCTTTTCAGGAGTGGGAAGCAGAGGCCGATGGATGACGAGTCAGAGAGAAACGCACACACGGGGTCGGTTTTGCTCTGCCTTACCCTGGTGTAAATCTGGCAGAAACACTCTTCAGTGGAATCCATCTTTCTCCAAAGTTTCCTCTTCCAAGCGTTAACGCTGGTAACGTATTGTTGTTTACCGTCCAGGATCACCGAATTCTCTTCTCTGAATATTTCTTCCTGCAGTTGCTATGAATTACCTTTTTCTCTTAACAGCTCTCGCGAGGAGATGCTCCGGGAGCTGCAGGAAGGTGCTGGGCAGGGGCAGCCGAGGGTTCATGGGGGTCCAGCCTCCTCCTCCCAGCGCCCAGAGACACCCCCAGCCCTGGCGCGGGACGGGGGGATTCTGCTGGCCGGGCTCTGGCACGATGCTCCCATGGGGCTCATGTCGGGGATGCTATCAGCCTTTAACTTGTTGTTAAACAGAGACAATGTGTGATGCACCATCGGAGACAGGGCCGCTGTTCCCACCTTCTTTGGGTGAGCTGTGTTCCCCCAGGCCTGTGTTTCCCCGAGATTTGGTGGATCCGATTCGGCTTTGTGCCTTGCGTTGCCCAGCATGGGGGTGAAGGCCAACAATCCCTTTTATTTTAATAGATGAGACCGTTCCGATGTGCTTGCAGCCTTAAAACTGACTGTAGCAACCTGCTGTCACCCTCCAACCTGCTAATTGAATACTTGCCATTTTTTTTCAGATGGTATCTTAGGAACATCTGAAGCTCTTTTTGCCACTTTCATGCATTTCTTCAGTAACTTTTTTCATTACTTAGTCTTTTTTAGCAGAGTTCATTTTCTTTGATCCTCACAAATTTTTCTCCCAGTTCCTCTGATATTTTTTTAAAAGAAATCACGGTAACTTTGAAACGCCTTTCCCCGTGTCCACGCTACACAGCATGGCTAAGTAAGATTCCTTCCCAACCTTTAAGAATTGTAAATGTGACCCTGCTAAGAAAATGCAGAAAGTGTCATCTCTTATAACGTATAAGACAGTAAAAGTCTGTAATTTATAAGGCTAAGTACAAAGGGCTGTTTTTCTTTGAGCTAATTAACTGGAAGAAGAGCATAACTAATTAACAGGAGAGACACAGAAGGAAATATGAGGTTGTAGCAAAGCCCCGTGACTTTGGATGCTCCTTTTCATCTGGCGGATGGGTTGCTGGGGCTGGGGCTCTGCCGGGGGCCAGAGTCTGGCCCTTCCCTTTCCTCTGCTCTTCCCTGCAAAATGCTGACCTGTCCCTTGGGTCCCAGAAACCCGCAGACCGGGATGCTGAACTTGCCCTCCGGAGGGCAGCAGCTTTGAAACCCACTTCATTTCTTCGAGTCAGACAAGCACCATCCCAAGGGAGATTTGTTCTTCCCAAGATGACGTTGTAGTTAATTCCTATTCAAGGGTCCAAATAATTCCAGGGGTTTCTTGGTACCTCCAAAAGTCAAGCTGCTCAGCACAGCACATGGCTGCAGACTTTGGGGTATCATCTCTAGTGACAACACTAATTTGTGGAGTCGTTATAAGGGAACATGAGGAATCTCAAGTGGTCAAACTCTTCCCCTCCCTCCATCTCCTGGAAATCCATTAAAACACATGTTTAGGGGAATAGGCTTCAAAAATAAGTGACCGGTATGCATGCACCTGATAAGACCTACAGAATTAATCACAATAAATGACACTGTCTAATGGAGAAAATGGTACCTGCTATGGCTGTTACCTAGAAAGGAAGCCATTCAATTAAATCTGGAGAGGTATTTAGGAATTTTCTAAGCAGATGTAATTTCTTGCTGGATTACTCAATCTGGCTAGAATCGTTAAAAGGGCAGCAGAAATATCATTGCAGGAAAAACCACTTGTCCTACAGAAAGAATCATTTTCTGTGTTGCTGACGGCATGTATTTGCTTGGCATCACAACAGTGAGCCCCACGGGGCAGAGGCAGCCGAGCCCCAGTGCTCACACCGTTTCCCAGGCATTTTTTGGATGATTGGGAGTGACTCTGAGCCTCCAAGTAATGTGCTCCCAGCGCAGCGCCAGGCCTCCAACCACCACCTCTCCTAGGAAAAATTCCAAATCTCATCAAACCCTCTGAAGTCACGGGCTTCTGCTTGTTTCCCGCGCTGGTTTGGCCGGACAGCCCCTTCGGTACATCCCCTCACCCTCAGAAGCGCTGTCGGTGCGAGGGGCGCAGCCGAGAGCATCACATTGTCCAATTCCGAGTTGAGCTCAACTCTAATGGGAATTTCTCACACACAGGACATAACGAATGACTCTTTCAATAATGTTGTGCTGCCCAGCACAGGCACTGGATGTCAGGTGCCATAAAAGTAAGAGAAGACAATATGCAGCACAAACATATCTCATTATTTTATGCTAGCTGCTGCAATTATTTTTTTTTTTTCTGTAACACAGGCAAGGAGTTCCATAAATTACAGCGTTATCACCCATCTGATCTGCTCCTGAGTCTGCTCTGGACCTGCTTCCAGTGCCCAACTGTCAGACAGCAGAGTGCTGAAATTTAATGTTTGCAGACATATCCTGAGATGCCTGGGAGCAACGCTGAGGCAGAAAGGGTGCTTGTTTAGAGACTGCTCTTTAGTTCCCCCAAGGATGCAGTTACAGCCATAGTTTTACCATGACCAGGAATGTGCTAAATTTTGTTAAATTCATTAAATTGCATAATTGCATTTGCTACTGAAGTAATCTTTCAAGGGAGCCACAGCCCAAGCAGTCCGTGGGGCAGCAAGGACTCGAATCATACTGCAGGACAGGTATTTTTTGTGATGTGTTTGTGTGACACCCAGGAGAAGTCTCTGGGAAGGGACACGGTGCACAGACCGGCACCGAGATGTGGTTGGAAATCCCTGATTTTCCTGTTTCTTGGCGAGAAGGAAAAACAACCCAGGATCTCTCTGGGGGGAGGAGGAGGAGAGGGAGATTTTCTCCTCCACTGAATGTATCTCAGCGTGTTGGGAGTGATGCCACCCCTGGCCTCCCCCATCAGCTGGGGTCCTCTCCCGCTGCTAACGAGAGGCCAGGCCGGGCCGGCGGCTGCGCTCTGATCTCATCAGCCGCTCTCCTTCGGCAGGAACCACCTCATTTTCTTCTACTCTGACATTTTTCTCTCCATTAGTACCCAGGGCCAGAAACAATTTGTCCAGGTGCTTTGCCTTTTCCTTCCTATTCCCACAGCAGAGCAAAGTGACTCATAAAAATCACCAAAATTAGAGCAGGGAAAAGACCTTTCAGGCCGTTCCAGTCTTCCCTCGGGGACAAACGCAGACAGGATTCCCACATTAAGTTTTCTACTGCTTTAATCAGTTCAATTTTCATACTGTGGGTCACAAAGGATTAGATGAGATGAAGGTCTAGGGAATCAGTTCATCCTTTGTTTTTATCAGCAAAATTCTGTTCTGGGCTAACCCAGTGGGAAACTTTTAGTATTTTGCTGAATGCTTGATAATTCAGAGTTCATATGCCAGGGAGATAGCAAAGAGGTGTCCTGAATCTGTAACACTTGTTTTAGTCTGATGTTATGGCTCCTGGTAACAAGGACTGATCATTACCCGTGTTTCCTGCAAGGTTCAATGTGACTGTCATCGCCTGGTCCCCCTGCTATGCTGGCAGCTGTCCCTGTCCCAGAAAAGTCATTAAAATCACTACAAGATGGGCTACGGGTAACTTTGCAGAAGACAACTAAAGGATTTAGAACCTAATTCCCTCTGTCTGTCAAAACCATGTAATATCTGTCAGGGGTTCCATCTCCTGGCTGCGCTCTCTATCGACGTTCTGACTCATTTTGGGTTAAAAATCCCCCTGATGTCAGTGGGAGCAGATCTGGGTCCAGGCTGGGCTACATCCCCAGCAGCTCCGGGGGTTTCCAAAGCTGCCCAGGATGGTCAGCCCTGGAGTCATACGACTTGTATCAGAGCAGGTTATCAAAATACTATCTCCACAGCCCAGCCTAAACTGTGTGTTAAAGAAAACGTACTATTGGAAATGCCTAAATAAGAAAAAGGAAAGGAATATGGACACACCAAAGGGGAAAAAGCACACCAAAGGGTTGTATCACTGGGGATATTCAACTCTGTCTCCCGATTTGAGTGAGCATTTGACTCCCAGCCTTCAGGGCTGTACGTGTACGGGCACTGGGATCTGGGGCTGCATAAGCCGGAAGAAGACAAGTTTCCCACCTAAAAATGCCAAAAGGGGTGGCGGTGGCCGTGGGGCCACGCTGAGCTGCAGTGGCCGTGGGAAGGCAGCAGCGTGGGGCGGATGAGCAAGGCACAAAGCAGGGCTGAGTTTGGATCTGACAACTATCAACACACACTAACAAGGGTTTATGAGTCCAGATGATAAACAATAATGAGAACAGCTGCATCTCAAATGAGTCCTTCTTCTGCCAGAGAATATAGGAGATTTCAGCTTATTCAAGTAACATTAGCTTGGGGCAGGGTTAGATTGTTCTGCGTTTTGACCTGATTTTGTAATTATCACTCCTTCATAGAAAGATGTGTTGTTTAAATATCCTCTAATTTGCTTTCAGAGATCATAAACCCCTCTTTATTATCTACTGCGATGTATTACAGACAGATAATGACTGACTTTTGCCTTCTTTACTTGGAAAAGTGCATTTAATTTTGTGAAATAATGGAGGCGTTTGCTCATCTTTAATACTATTTTCTGTGCTTCATTCCCTTTTACCTAATAAAGCAGCCTCCTTTGGAGGTCCGCTCCCTGCGATTACTCCCAATGCAGACACTGTACACAGCTGAGGGCACTGATGTGTTCGATATTCATCAAAAACATTGGACAAAACTGCCGCCAGTGTCACACGGAAACGCCTCGTCTCAGGTTTAATCTGTTCCATTTAACGCGCGCATAGCCACCACGACTTTTTCCAAATTACTTGTAATTAAGGCACTTGTCATTACAGAATGGGGGTGTCTTAGGCCAGCACTGAGCCCGTATTTAGCCAAACGGGTGATGGCCAGGAGCTCTCTCTCGGGCATCTCTGCCGGCTGAAGGGGAAGCCTCTCCCCAGCCCAGCCGAAAGAGCTCGAGTTCTGAAACCCAGGGATCGCTCCCGGTTCCCACAGTTACCGCAGAAACCCTCCATCTGCCGGCTCCTTACGTGCAGTCACCGTTATTCCCACAAAAGAGGACTTCATTGCACCACTCCGAGCAGATTTTAGCGCCAGTATTATGCATGCACAGCACTTTTTCCTGGATATTTGCAAAGCTTTTAAAAATATGAAATAGTTACTGCTTGTGCTTTCTCAAATGTATCAATTATTTTTAATTTCTCAAAACTGCTACAGCAGCATACAAATAGAGCAGAAATGAGAAGGGCTTTTTTTTTTTTTTCTCAGGAGTAGGGTTTCAGCATCCCCAGACATATTCAGACGGGGGAGAGAACTGTAACAATAGCTTGTTCCCTACATATTTTCATCTGGTTTTTAATGCAGTTTCTGTTTATATATTCTATTGTATGACTAATTATTCATCCTCTCTCAGGCACTTTGAGAGGCATTGTGTATTTTATTATTATTTGCACTGTAGTGCGATTGTTTAATCATTTTGCAGACACACAGCAAGAGCTGGATTTGCAGCTGGAGCAAGTGTGGGGCAGCAGCGACCATGGACTCGGAGCAGCTCCAAAGTTGAATGTTCACGTCCAAACTTTACCAAAAGTAAAAGGCAAGTTAACGGGAGGGAGTTTACCCCAGGGGAAAGAGGGTTAAGGTCCCTTAAGTTTCACGGGCTAACAACACGTGTCCCTGCGGTTGCTGAGGCATAGGCTGGGTCCCCGCAGTCCCGCTGTGCCTTCCCTTGCTCCTGTGGCTGCACAACATGCAGAGCTGGTAGCCCAGGTCCACAACTTGCCCCAAAACTGCCCCAGCTTGGGCAGGAGCCCGGGGAGACACCCCTGTCCCATGGCCGGTGGATGGTGGGGAGGAGGAGAGTGGGAAACCCGTCCCTAGCCCTCCTGCAGGGGATCGACCGCTGGGTCACATCACCCACCTCACGGAGTCACAGCACCTTTTCAGTTGGAGAAGACCTTTAAGATCATCGAGTCCAGCCGCTGCCCTGACGCTGCCGACTTCCCTCTAAACCACGTCCCCCAGCGCCACGTCCGCTCTGCCTCTGCCTCTAATTTTTTTATTGCTTTTGATGGCATCACACAGCAAGGCAGGAGACGGTACCAGCCAAAAGACCACCAGGCAACAGCCCACTATCTCCACTTCATTTGCTGACTGTCCCTCCCTCCCAGTGCTTTATTCATCAGTAACAACACACGTGTCTAAATGGCAAACGAGACAGAACCTCTGCATTCAGGACCTAATTCCTCTGCACGTGGAAGACAGGTCTCTCCCTGCCTGCAATCTCCGTTACGGGTAAAAGACCGACAAACACCAACGCTGAGCAGCACACGCAGGGCAGAGCAACCCTCCGGGGGCTCTTAAGAAAGAGAACTCCTTCCACACACAGGACAGAAACATTCCCCAACCCTCCTGGCTCAGTGACCTAGCCATGCAGCTCAGAGCAGAGATAATATGCGATGTTCCAACACAGGGATGGCATTTCCCATAACCGCACAGAAATATGGGACACTTTCCCTCATTTTACTGTATGTAATTGATATGAGGCCAGGAGCTGCTGGCAGATTAAATTTTACAACCCATGACACACCAAGGCCTTGACTCAAAAAATTACTTGCACTCGACTCTAATTATTCACGTTCTACCAGTTCAGATGTTAGGGATATATGCCATTTATTCTGCAGGAAAATGATTTGCAAGCCCACAGCAGAAAAACACCGAAAAGCAGGGGCTGAAGCACCGGGGAGCTGCAGAGCCAGCAAGGCAGAGGGGTGCGAGGCAGCGAGAAAAGAGAAAACAAGCAAAACTTGGGAAAACAATCAGGGGAACACAATCTGCTACAGCGTGTACCAACGGGTCTCCATCGCGTGTTCTCACCTCTGCTCTTGGAGGGGAAGTGCAGGAAAAGCTTTAGCACTCAAAAGACAGAGAAAAAAATATATTAATAATGAAGAGGCTTCTCGATGCTTGCAGAGTCTCGTTCAAGAGTAAACAGAGATTTGAGCAAAGATCGGTCATGCCAGAACACCCACACCCTCAAAGATTTCCCAAAGAAGCACCCAATGAAATTTTGAACAAAAGGATGCAAAAGCCGACTCAGCAGACCAGGGCTTTCTACAGGAAATCATTCAGAAAGCACCCAAGCTCTGATACGCACGGGTTTTCCCTGGACACAGGGAAGGTTGTCTCCCCAAGAGCCTCGTCAGACTCATGTTTTAAACCCTGCTACAGGCCATATTGGAGATAATTCCCAGCTGGCTGGCTTCCTTGTTGTGTAAAAACACAGGATGGATGAGGCTGGCTTTCTTCTAAATGAAATTCAAAAAAAGAAACTATAATTATGGTAGGAGAACATTCATTTGCTTGTTAAGTGAAATTTGAAGGGGAAACTTTAATGATGTTAGGAAGAAAATCAGATTCTCTTGTTAAACTAAATTCCAAGAGAACTCGGTGCGTGTGCTGGACAGCACATTAAGCATCAAAGACTCATCAGTGATTCATAGAAGGCTTTTTTCTCAGCGACATGAATTATTTTCATGGGAAAAGATATGAAGATATCTTAGATGAAGACGAGGAGTGAATCTTTTTTTATTTCTGTCCTTGGGAAACAGCGTATAAATAAACCTTAAGTTTAAAGGCCGTTTGAAAAACCCCCACAACTTTATATTTATTTTTCATAATGTTAACACAGAAAAATAGGTTCTAATCCCTCAAATTCAACTTGGAATTGCAAATAAGTTGATCTGGTTTATACTAAGCTAAGGGAAAATTAATATATAGCACAAGTTTGTTTGGATGTTTCCTCACTAGCCCCTTTGCCCACTTGCCCAGGGGACGGAGCCCGTGGCCCCTGGGGTGGGTGGAATCTGCTGCCGGAGCCCGGTCGGGCGGCCCCCGGGCGCTGCTCATCACTCCTCCCCTCACAGGTAACTAATCACCTATTCATCTGAGTGCAGCCACAACCAACACCAGTGGAATAATAATACTATTGTTACTAATAATCCTCTTTCTGACGAAGGATCTCGAAATGTTGATTAGGCATGACATTGATAAATTAAGCCTGACTTCACCCCAGCATTGAAGTATTTACTTAACATTATATCACAAATAGGTACACTGAGGCAAGGAGAGCTAATCTACTTTCATTTACACACTCCTAATTCCAGAATAATTCCTTTGCAGTTACTAACATGCTTTGGAAGAGCAAAAGGCGAGCACACATCAGAGTATGAAAACGTTAACCTGATTTTGAAGTTAAGTGAACACAAGCAAAATGCATTTTCACGGGATTTGGCACATAAGGAGAGCAGAGCAGTGTGCGGACGCCAGGATTCCAGTCTTGCCTTTTCCCTTCACCCACCAGCTATTCCCAGGGGATTCCCCCTCCTCCCAGTACCTTGCTTTCACCTCCCACCCTCGTCTCTCATCTGCGGATGCTCGTGAGCTGCTCTGCTCTCAGTTTGCCCATTCCTCAGCAAAGCAGAGCTTTGATCTCAGAGGTGGATACTAACAATTACTATAATACAAATAATAACTCTAGGATGCTAATGAAGGATACAATTGAAGGCAGTCAAGCATTTATTCCTGGAAATTTATAAATCCCACCATCCGGCTCAGCCAAGTGAAGGCTCTGCCGGCGGTACCCGGGTCCGGCTCTGCGGCAGCGGATGCTCAGGAACAGCAGGAACGGCTCCTCCTGCCCAGCCGCGGCCAACCTCGGCAAACTGCTACCAAATATCCCCATTTAACTCATTGGCTGATGCTTAGAGGACAGTATAGTAGAAACATGATAAGCGAGCGTCAAATACAAAGGTATTTAGCATTATCATATATCAGAGGTGCCTCCTACCATTAATTGTGGATACTGGGGTTGTGGTGCTATCAATCCATCACCAAGTGTCCCCCTCTCCCTTCCTCTGCCATCCATCACCAGAGGTTTCCAACCATATATCCATCACCTCGCGTTCCTCAGGAATGTCCATCATGCTGCTATCTGAGGACTGAACCATATGGGAGGAGGCGCAGCGTGAACTCCGGAGTGGGCAGATAAACACTCCAGGATCTCACCATCCCTCCTCCCTTTTTTTAGGAAGCGCAGGGTAATCTGTAGAGGGCAATTTCTCTCTAACAGTCCTATTCTTCCCTTCCCCAGCCACCATCCCTCCTCCCACCCATGAGTTATTAGATGACATAACATTCACTTTGGAAAAATATATTATTCAAACTGAGTGGCTTAAAATTGAAATGCTTACATGGTCATGAACCCAGGCTGCAGTTAAAAATAAATCCCTTTATCTGTGCTGCATTCTTGGGCCTGCCTTTTCCATGAAAAGTCCTTTAAAATACTCCGGACTCTCAGCCTGAACAAGATCAAATGTGACTTTTTAAAAATAGGATGCCTGGTCCTCTCCGCTTTCCTCCTTGGGTCGACAATGGGAGATAAATTTGCTCCACAGGAACCTTTTGTGGGCCGTGCTGCTGAGGCAATTTGCAGTTTGCTGTGGAAAAGGCATCTTACGCTACATTTATCACCCCCTGCCGCTGGCTACAATTCAACCCACTTGGAGCCACTGAGCAGAGGTGCCGAGCAGAGCTCCTGCATTATTATTCTACATAATAATGGGTGTTCAGGGAAGCAGGAGACAAATATAGAGTATATTCCAGAAAGGCTCAGCTGGGGAATGGAGGTAAAAGGGCCAGGGGGTGGGCTGCGGGGAGGGAAGGCAGAAGGGAGAAAGGTTAGAAAAAAAAAAAACCCTGAATAAACTTGTTCATCAAAGAAGGCCTTTCCCTCGCAGCGTTACAGGAACGCTCCCGCCTCACCTTGCGCTGCTGGATGTCATTGTCCTACAGCAGGGGCCGGAGCTGCCCCGGGGACAGGAGCATCCTCCACCACAGCGGTGTGGTCCATCGGCAGAACATTCCCTGTTCTCCCCAGGGACCCTGGGTCCCCCCCCCCAGCCAATTCCCACCTCGTGCAGGGCAGGAGGTGACGGAGCTCAGCCAGATGCCACGGTGAGGGGCTTAAAATACAGACCTGAACAGGAGATGACAGAAGGACTTGTCACATTGGAGGTCAAGGCACTGAGAAGTTAATTAAGCAGCCTGCAGGCATACTGTAAGTCAGTAAGGAACCCAAAGTTTCTATGCTTTAACCCTGGAAATTCACCCTTCTTCTACCATACACACACGGATCTGCTTCCTCTACCATAAAACTAAAAGCCACCTAACGTATCCCATAAAGAGAGCAGAAAAAGCTACATAACATTATCAGCAGATACAGATGATCACAGGACAGTTCTATACTTTTATATAGCTATTATTTTAAGGTTCAAAATCAAAAGAGGGATAACTTTTTACTAAATAGAGCTTACAGGCAGATATGCCTTTATCTTGCCATCCTATACACTTGCAACCCAGAGCTTTGTTGAAAACCTTTGGTGAGTATTTTGGGTAGCAAATGTCTGGTGAGGAGATGTTCTGAGCATGTCAATTGTAGGAAAAAAAAGGATATTCCTCTCATGTATCAGAGTTTCACATCTGCGAGGATTATATTTTTTGAATACAAGAATGAAATACAACCTCCTGTCTGAAGATGTAGAGTTTGATCCTTCAATTGCTTGATCTCTGGTCCCTGTCAGTGTCCCTGTCTGACACGTGTCATTACTCTCCCTCTGCCCAGGTACCCCCTTCCCCACACTGGGCTTTTACAGCTATGCCAATACTAATTTTTCTTTTCTTTTTTTTCTTTCTTTGAAAGAAAACTTTCAGCTGGATATTTGTATGCAGCCCCTTGACAGAAATGCAGATTTAAGGAGACAGCCATATGCAAGCAGGACGGGAGCAGATGTTGTACAATCAAGGGTAATTTAAAAGAGAGGGGGAAGGTGATAGAAGGACAAAATGAATCCGAAGTCAAGAAATGTTTTGTTGTCGCTACAAATACAAAAATGATGTTCTACTTTGCACCTTCAAGTCCCACGCTGAAAACACTGGTTGTCTTCTGGGTCACTGCCACCAAATGCCACCTCTCTCTTTACAGATGTTGTCATGTCAGAACTGTGCTATTGTTTCTCACACTGAACAGAGAATTCATCTTACACATCTCTCCTTTCATCTTCCAGCCTCTTTGGAAGATGGAGAATTCCCTGATGTTGAGCCTCGGAGACTCCTGACAAACACAGTGCGAAGGGAGCACATCACCACATCTCACGGTGGAGGTAAATAGCAGCCAGCCTTGCTGTAATCCATCATCCACTCAATTCCACCCCCCGATTTGTTTTCTTGTCCCTCTAAAAAAGTATGAGCACAGTCAGTCATGTCCTGTGAAAGACGATGTTGCAGAGGAGCCCGCGGTGATGCTGGTGTGCTCCAGGGCTCGCCGCAGGGACCAGCCTCCCCCCAGCAGCACCAGTACCACCGCTCTCCCGCGGACGCAATGCTGGTCGGGGTTAAGCCACGAACGTCCCCGCAGCCACGCCGGGGCACGGGAAAAGGCAGGACTCACTGAGAATTGCTGAAGAAAAAGCAGAAATAGGACTAGCTCCTGTGAAATCCAGAAAGGATGATCTCAGCAGACCAGGATGAGATGAGTTTTATGTTGGCTCCAGATCCCAGAAGTCAGGGCAGCAGTCAGGACTTTGTCTCTCCACCCTACTTTTAGTGCTGTCAGCTTTTTGCACCCGTGGAGATCAAATTTTGCCTTCCTTCCACGAAAAGAGATTGAAAAAGGAAAATAAAAGTAATTTTTTTGGTAATTCAATGCAGTACTAATCAATTGTGACAGGATCTAGAGAATATTTTCACGGTGCCAATTACTTAAAGGGCAAAGATGCCATAGTACCATTAAAGTAATAGCGCAGACAGCTCTCTAGGACATTGTGGAACAATGTACTAAATGTTGTTCAACTTGTTCAATGAAATAAAGTATTGGGTCATTAACCTTACCAATGTCAATGTGTTGTCACTATCAAATTCAACTAAATGAGTGTCCAAGGTAATAGTTAGGAGCACACTTCCCACCGAGGAATGCATTAATACATTACTGGCTGCTAATAAAGAGGAACGGTAATGCAGTGTGAGGAACTTGGAGAAGAGCTATAAATGTGCATTAAAGAGCGGGTCAGCCCGGATGGGACAGTCGGAGACCTATGGGCACGGCTGGGCACGCACAGACAGATTTACACACTCACACAGGCGCGTTTATAATCCATGAAGTGACTAAATAGAAAATTTATGAAAGCAAATGCCAAAGCTGTAAACACACATTACGGGAGCAAATGTTTACAAACTTCCTTTGGAAGAGGATTTCATATCTGTATATAAATATCTCCGACAAGTCACTTGTGAAACTTCTTAGTAAGAGTCACTTTTTCTGCTCTCTCCATCAGCAGCACTGGAGCCGGGGGGAGCTCCATTTTGTGGTGTTTCTCCAGAGGAGAAGGTTCTGTCATTCCTGGTGCCCGGGTGAGGTGAACACACGCTCTGGGAGCTGAAACATCACAACGCCAAGAAATCAATTCAGGTATCGCTGCAGCTCAATAACCTCTTGCAGCGACATGTGTGAAAAGGAAAAAAAAAACACATTACCGATTAAAATGAATAGTGTTCCAAAGGAAAATGTTGGGACTGGAAAAAAAAAAAAAAAACAAAATCAAAATAATTGACCACTGTAACATTTCAGTATGAACTGAATTGTCAGGTGAAGGGAGTGGAAATTGTCCTTCCTGATGGTTCACGGGAGCAGGGATAACAGTGTCAGTAGCCAATCGTTCCCAGAGCAGACATCCTTGGATACTTGCAATCCTATTTCAATTTTATAATGAAATGGAAGACAGAAAATACATAGATTTAAGATATGCAGAGGTGGAAAAACCACCAGGATACTGGGCAGCACTGCCATTATTTCTAGGCCCATTTGTATTTCATAATTAATAACTTAAATGGGGTAATTTAAAATTGTTAATTCTTTTCACAGAGTCTGCACGAGCTCAGGTGATGTCAGACACGCTGTCACCAGGAAGGTTAAATACTCTTGGTAGTTGCTAATTACCTAATCACTATTACTATCTCATATTAATTCTACCCTAAGAACAGATTTCATTATGACTAACCCGAGTTATTAAAGAATGAGCTGTAAAGAAAACCCCTGTTGTTTGCATTCATTTAAAGGAGAGAAAAAAAAGCCCTGAATAAGGTTTCTCTCTTGCGTTGGGTGATCTCAGGCAGAAGCCAGCAGATTGTCCTCCTGGAGGTGTCCCGGCTCCACAGCCCTGCTCCGGCACTGGTTCTGCATTCCCACGGGGAGCTGGGCAGGTTTCCATTCCCAGTACACTCCAGTATGGCAAACCAAGAGCCTCGTGTCACCCTGCACACTCCCAGCAGAAACATGGGTGGCTTTAGCCTTGATCGAGCATCACTCCTCCTCTCTGGATGCGTGTTGTATTGATTTGTCTGTGAACAACTTGAAGATAAACCCTTGAATCACTGCCTAGGGTGGAAGTGGGACTGAGTGGATCCTGTTTGCCACATTAGCTCGTTCTCTCCCACACACAGTGAATTCCCGTTGTTTGGATCGCCTCTTAAGTATCCCCTTGACAACGTCAGAGATGGCTGATAAAACACCTGGCGCTGACAGCTCTGCTCTCAACATGGCCAACACCGACATTGTCCCTGACTTTGGTGGGCCCAGAGTCACAGAAATGATGGGTTTTGCAGAAAACCCCGTCGCTCAGCTCCCTCCTGGGCTAATTCAGCCCCTGCCTGCAGCACGTGGGCGGGAGGGAGATGGAGCTGCTGTTTTGCCATCTGTACCCAGAAGTGCCCAAAGTTGTCTGGCGATGGGAAACTTCTCGATGCTTTTCTCACGCGAGTGAGTCCATGTCTCCCAGCGCTTATCTGGGGTGGAAAGGAGCTCCAGCAGCGAGGTCTGGTCCGTGCAGGGTGGTGAATGTCCCCTTCACCCCACCCCATGCTGAGGATGGGTGATGCCAGCTCTGCACCATCCATATGTGACTCGGGATTTTCATCCATTAGTTTGAGCAGGAACACTTCCAAGGCAGGTAGATTTTATGGCTGTTTTTAGTGCTGTGCCATTAATCCTTCCATTTGACTCAAACTGTGCATTAGGCGATGGCAGCAACATAGCTGCAACCTTTTGAAATGCTAATTGTCAAACCAAAGTTTAGAAAGACTATTTCAAAGCAAAGTTGCCATTATTTGTAGGCTGTGCTCTAAATGCAAGAGCTCAATTATCTAGAGTGTCAAACTTCTGACACCTTTGCTGATCCATAAAAACAAGGGAGATTAAAGAGTTTTCTGGAGTAGAATCTCATTTTTATGCTCAGGGTTATTTACTGAATTATACATCGTGGCCAATCCCAAAGCCATCTTAGTGATCAGGTCAAGGTATTTCTGGTTACCCAGAGCACCCCAACGGGGGGATGGCAGACAGTTTGTAGCAACACTTTTATCGTTTTAATGGATTTTTCAGTGAGGAGCCTCTGTTTTTAAGACCTAGAGAAGAGGAGCACTTGTGACTCTTTCAGGCTTTCGACTGTCTTTTTAGAGACAACAAAGGATTTCCTTTATTCTTCCCCTGACTTTCTCAGCTATTAGCGGATGGTGAAGAGCGTTCGTTTCTTAGAGGCACAGACACAGAGTTACGCAAAAGATGAAAGATAAAGCATGAAAATGCAGTTTTGGTAGGAATTTGCATTTGCAATTCAACGTTCTTCTGGGAAGCCATGCCTGCTGTATCTCCCAAGAGCAGGGGAAGAGACCCTCATTCCAACATGCAATGAGCTTTCCTGGTATCGCACTAGAAAGCGATGCTCCCCGCTCGCTGACACTGCGCGTGAACAGGGACACAGCTCTGCCCTCCAGCAACGACCATCCTTACCTTCCAGTACTTTGTCTGGAGAAATGGCATGACAATTTGAAAAAAAAAAAACAAAAACAAAACACCCCAACCTTATCAGAGAATGTGAAGTGGAAAAGATACATCTAAAAAAAATACTGCACAGGGCCTCGGTGCTGCTTAAGAGCCACTTGTATCAAGTGCATGATATCAAATACTAACTGACAGCATCCTCCTCTGTTAAGTAAAAACTTACTCATGAGTAACCTTATTGCTCTTAGTGCAGCAGCTCTGAGACACTAACGAGAGATCCAGCCTGGGCTAAACTGGACTTTGGTGCGGTGCAGGCTCTTCACAATATTCTTATTCTGGTTTTGACTCATCCTAAAATTTCAGCAGAGCAGCCACCAGCTGGATCATAAGCTTTGGCTCAACTTAATTTTACTTATTTTGAAGATGAACATAGTATGAAGTCCTAATGCAAAAGAATGTGGCAGGCCATATTCTGGATCATTTGTGAGATGAAACACTACATTTTTGTCACATTGAGGGTACCACGTTACGCGCTATAGCATCTAAAAATTCAAAAGCAATTAAAGGTCATGAGCCACATCAGTGATCCCACTGCTCACGCTTCAGTTCATCTAGAATTTGTATATGGTATTTATGCTGGACGGTGCATAGAACAATTTTTCAGAATGGGCTGTTTCGTTCTTTGGTGTCCCCTTAGTGATGAGAAGGTTCCACTTATCACAGTGACCCCTTCTGAACATATGGCCTTCTGCCGCTCCACTTGCAGAGATTTTATCTGGGTGGCAGAGCATCTTCTTGTTTCACCCTCAGGAGTCACAGATCACTGATAAAAGGGAGGTTCCTTCACCATGACAAGCCACCAATCTGGGGACTGAGGCAGACTTTGCTGCTACCTCGAAGGGCATGGAGAAGCCAGCGCAGGTATAACCACTGTTTGATGGTCCGTATCTGCAGGAGTCAGGCAACAGACCCCTCAGAACCACCACAGAATAAATCTGACTTTCAGGGAAATTGCTAAAGGAGATGAAGACCTCAGAAAGCACATCTGCCACGTACCAGCACTACTCAGGCACTATCCACCAGTTCCACTGAAAACACCACATACAATGTGTCCTGGTACTCTATCAATGTCAACAGAAGCTTAATGGGTAACAGCAGAGTAGTTCTGTGTCAGGATTATTAATTAAGGGGTTAATATGCCTGGCTGAACTTTAGTCTCCATTGTTAAGAGGGTTGTAGATGCCAGGATTTGATTATCTGATTAAACGGACGTGCTGGGATACAGTTAGAGCACTCTCTCACCAGTTGGGTTACTCCACGTTATGACACATTTTATCCCTTTCCTGAAGCAGTAACACAGGACCCAGCTCTCCAGCCAAAGCCACCACAAATCCAGCCCCTTCAGATGAAACAGAAAAGTTCAAATACAAACCCAACTTTGTTGGTTCTTTAGGCTCAGGAGTTCTCCAGCTGAATAAAGATTCCACTACATCTTTATTGGCCTTTATCATCAATAGCTCTTTTCTTAATGGTGTCTTTAAGATGGTTTTATCCTACTTGAAAAAAAAAAAAAAAAAAAAAAGACTGAAGGCTTCTTTCTCCATCTCTTTTCAGAATCCCTCCTCTGAAGCTCCTAAACAAGGCCAAATGTCAACACCAGCTTTCAGCTCTAACTAACGCTGTGCTGCAGCCCGTTTCCTTCACTTCCCCCGCTCCTGACATCCATGTGGGAGAGCCCTGCACAGGAGCTGGCTCCTCCAGAGAGCGAGCGGTGATTTCAGCCCGCTGCGAGGAAAACCTGCCTTTCTCCATCCCAGCCAGCCCCGCTCAAAGTCACCTCCGCCGCCGACACGTGCCAAGGCGGGGAGGAAGGAAAGCCCGGCGTAAGGCACGCTTGGAATTTAAAGCTTTTCAGGCTTCAAAAGAAATCATAATAATTTCAGGGGAAGCTTGGGAGCTGCAAGTGTAACAGAAAGCTGCTATTTCCAATGAAAGCTTCCAGTTTTTACTAAGCTGCACGCCAGATCAGCAAATTGTCTCCCTTTCTGTTTCAGAATGCACAAACAGAGCTGGTAGGTAACACCGAGCAGCTTCAAGATTGCCAAGCAATGCTATAAATCAGTTCCATACAAGTTAAGGACTTGAGCCTTTGGCATATATAATTTTTTAAAAAAAAAAACAACACTAATGCTCTTCTGAAGCCAAGGCAGCAGAAGGACGTCAAATGGGGATGTACAGCAGGGTTTGGACTGCCAAGTTTAACAGATCTAAAATGAATAACCTGCTCCAAAGATCCAATCAAGCCTCTGAACACTCTTTGGAGCCCCACAAAGATGCTCCATGTTCAGAGAAAGGTGGTCCAAACCACGCGGGACTTGGCAGCCTCAGAGCACGGGAAGGCTGAGACCGCTTTGTGGTTTGGAGTCGTTCCACGTTGGATACCTCTAGCAAGGAGAATTAGTTCCAGATTAAAGCACAGCCCTTCTCCAGGATTAAACCACCCCCGTCCCATGGGCTCGACCCACGGAACGGGGCTGGAGTCCCCGGTTTTAGCACCAATTGCCTTGGCGAGCTGAGGCTGGGATACAGCTGCGCTCTGTAGCTATCGCTGTGTTCCAGTACATTTAACACCTCCTAAACGTGGATAAATGGAAAACCACATATACTACTGCGCTTTGCAAGTGAAATGTTTTATGATTTTCTTTTTTTTTTAAACTGCAGTAGATAAACCGTGCAGCCCAAAAGAAAACTGATCAGTGCGATACCGCTCTCCCCATTCACACGATCATTTGCCCCATTTATTACACCCCCTGGCACCCAACCTGCCCAGGAGCTGGGATGAAATGCAGCTGTGCCTCTTGGATGTGACTATTATTTGGGATGCCATGATAACACGACCTTTGCTGCTGAAAGAATATCTAAAAAACCCACAATTCTGGGGGGAAAAATAAACCATACGATCACAGTCTGAGATTTTTGTTCCGAACCATTGCCTCTCTGCTGGCGATCCCACACGTGAAATACAAGCGGGCAGCTGAGCCACTGCCTCTCTGCGTCGCTACAGAACTCGGCATTACTTCTCCCATTTCTAAAAGACCCACTAGGCTTTTCCACCACTGTGGTTTTACAAAGGAGAACAAATATCTGTAACTTAACAAAGCTCATTGCCTGGGGACGTACAGTAAATCCTAAGGTGCTAAGGGGAAACTCAACAGCGTGGATTTCTCCTCCAGCTGTGGCTCAGCTGGCCGCGAACAACCAAGGCAGGACATGGCACTCAACCAGCACCAGGGCTGCGGGAGGTCACTGGCAAACTCCAATCAGCAAAAAGTAAACGAGAAGGTGGAGGGTTGGCTCAGAAAACCCCCAGCGCCTCTCCACCGGCCTCGTGGAGTTACCAACTCCCCACCAGCTCCTCCACAAAGGGCACTTCAAGAGCCTCGCGCTTCCTATCGTGTCAGACACGCTATACCAAAAGCAATAATAAAACAGACCATGGAAAAATCAGGGGACAAAGGAACAAAACATTTTGAAATGAAGCTAGTGGCAGAAAGCAGTCTGAGGAGCTGTTCTGATGCTGTAAGGTCTAATCCATCACCTTTTTTTCTTGCTGGCCTTTTTTTATTTTATTTTTTACAGGGCAATTTCATAAAAATAGATTTGGTGCTTTGATGTTACAGTAAGTGCCCTGGGGAAAAGCAGATAAAACACAATAATACAACTAATGGAAATAAACTTTATGGTATTAACTGGTCAGGAACACAGAAGAAACTACCAAGTGGTGGGTAAGAGATGTAATCTTTTTATTTTTACCTAATTTTTTTTTTTTTTTTCTAACATACTGCATCAGTGCATAAAACTCATATGTAAGGGCACAGGTTTCCAGGGTGGAGATAAGAAAGTCAAAATGACTCATTTCAAAACAGCCATACGATAGCAAAGATGTATGCTGCGGCCCTCCTGATTTACTTCTCATGCTAAATAAAGTGCCAGATGTTGCTCTAGTTTAGATCGGTATCTGTTACTTTTGCCAGATTATGCCGACTTACAACATGGAAGTGCAAAGACACTCGGTCCTGAAGAACAAAAGCAACTTGTTCAGTAAGGGGAAAAACAGACAATCTCACTTGGGATTTATTGGGTCACACTTACAGATTTATTGGGGCATCTTTATCGACTTCAGTGCATTTTCACCTCCTACCTCAAGAGAGGATTTTCTCTCTCTGCTTTCCAGCAGCAGCAATAACCTACTCAGAGCCGAGAGGTTAATCTGAGGGAGCCCGACAGGAAGGGAAAAGGGAAAGCCTGGGGGGTTCAGACACCTGAGGTCGCTTCATGAGAGAGGAATTTGTGTTCCCTGCCCCTTCTCCCATAACACAGCCACCCTTTTCTTGCCCATATTGTCAAACACACCCTGGGAAATAAGATATACATTAATTTTCAATGATCCAAACACAGTTAGTGTTAATGAGCAGGTACGCAGTGCTTGGCTACCAAAGTGCTCTTCTAATATTAAATGATTAATCTGGGCAGCTCTTTCCCTGTGATGGATTAGTAGGTCCTTGTCCTACAGAGGGTCAGCGGGAAATGGGACACGGAGGAGTGTGATTTCCAAGACCATAACACTTCTGACTTTCCTTAGGAAACACAAACCCCCAGGCTTGTATTGCAATCGAGCGCTGGGCTCCGTGATGACCCTGTCAGTCTGTCACCTGTGCGTCCATCCATCTGCCTGTCCTCCCCTCACTGTTACAACATTCAACCGGTAAAGGAATTCAGAGGGTGGGAGGAAAGGAAAAAACATCCTCTTTGTCAAAGTGATAGATTTGATATAAAACTCTATGACTTAAACATTCAACTTGCTCTGTTTTAATAGGGCTGTCAGCAGCGGACGGTCAGCTGAACTTATGAAAATCAAGAAAATGCCTTCTTTTGTTGCTCCATATATCATGATGAACAATAACCTGACAGGAAAAACAAGCCCTGATTAAGAAAGGATTGCTTTTTGGGGCACACCAGTAATGAAGTATGAAAGAAATCGAAGACAGATATTAGCACAAATCCAGATGTCTTGGAATTATTTTTTCAACCACAATAGATAATTTTTTAGTGATGTGTCTAACAGGGACGTATCCTGCAACCGAAGGAAGCCATCTATTAAATTAACAAGTACATTTTCAATTCCTTCAAAAGAGAACACAGTTTAATCAGATCTTCAAAGCCAGAACAGAAACGTTAAATGTCTTTCAGAAGCGATTTCTGCAGAGGTGATCCTGGCGAAGGGGATCTGACAAAAGCACGTGCTGCAGCTCAGAACCTCTGCCACAAACAGAAGATTCTGACATTCACATTCACTTTTGTTCTCACCTACTCGAACAAGCTGCAAAGATTAAATCCACCCCTGTGTGGAGGTACAAGCGCGAGGCTGACTCAGCACACGCGTCCCAGAGAACTTTAAAAAGTTCAGGGCAGAGCATGTGCCTTCCCTGGGGATGCTCAGATTTAGGCACAGTTCCCTGCATCTGCACTTTTGCTGCAAGCTCTGCCCTGAAGGTCCTAATTGTTATTTTGTAAGTCGGGCAGAACTGCCTTTGAGCGTACGTCAGGCTCTAACGCCACTGTAAGGCTTTTTTATCACATTAAGGTGCAGACCCCAGGCTGGGGCTCAGGGCAGTGACACAGACACAGCGGTGAGTGTCCTGGAGCTTTGCTGGGTCAGACCCCACGTGGCGAGTGAGGTTCCCACTGCAACCACCCACCCAGGGACGGGGACAGGGACCGGAGACACCCCTGGCTTGGTGGCACAAGGACTAACCTCTACCAGAGCACATTTCTCTGGCCTGTTGAACCCAAATTCTAGTTTTCCCTAGAAGAAATTTGTTCCTTATTTGACCTCTTGCAGAGCTGTCCCCCCTCCCAGGTAAACAACACTGCTGGAGTGGAAACTGGCTTAATCAGCATCAAGTCCTTTACCAGAGGAGTGATGAAAAACGTGTTTTTCTCCCAGTATACGATAGTTTGCAGCAAAGGGCCCCAGGGCTGTCTGAGGGACCATCTGACTCTGCCTCACGCCTTGAGTTGGGCTGCCCCTGTGAAGAGCAGCCTCTGCTGAAGGACAGCCTGGGACATGCCCAACGTGTTAAACACACACGTGGGGAGAAGGGACCCAGCACGGAGCTGGGGGCTCCATCTGGAGTGGTTCCTCCTCTCCGGGCAGGACAGAGCCCCAGACACCCAGCTCAGACCCCACTGGGCTCGAGGAGCCGTGGTGCACATTGTGCAGCATCACCGGGACCCGAACGGAGCACGTCATAGCCAGTCATCAAAAGTAATTATTCAAGGATGCCCGAGGCTATAACAATGGGTTTAAACACAGAACAGCAAGCCGGGTTAGAGTCTCTGCAACTTAGTTTGTCATTTCCTTCAGCTCTTCTCTTTAAAAATGGATTTTTGTGCTCATGAGAGTTCCCAGGCTGCCGGCTCGGGAACCCGACGCTTGGCTACGCTCAGATTAAGGTCAGCAGAGGCTCCGGCAAAGCCCCCCCTTCCCCAGACCCTTCGGAAACCCACACGTGGGTAATTCCACCATGCTGGGATGGACGGGAAATCCCTGCCCACATTGTGGTCACCAGGACCACATCCAGAGGCGTCCCCAGCCCATGGCACAGTGGGCACAGAAAGGCTGGAGCCCAAAGGTGGGCAGGGACCCCCACTCCTCTCGCTGCCAGACCCCACTGGACTCAGACTCAGCAGAGCTGAACCCCAGCTTTTTGCTTCTCACCATTTCTGTGCTCTCCCCTTCCCTCCCAAAGGCTGCCCACGGGACAGGGAGGGTGAGAAAGCCTTGGAGGTACTAAAAGCTATGAGGAGACTAATTGCTCTTCCATGGTAGATATCTGCCCCCGATCAGACTCTCCTCTCAGAGAGGAAGGGTAGGCTGGAGAGATCTGTGCTGGAGGATGGCACAAAACTGTTTGGAACTGAAAAAAAAATAAGAAATCACTTCCTGATTAACAGGATGATCATGTCATTCTGCAGCCAATTCCTCAGCTTTGCAAGAGGACGGCCTGGAATCCCTTTCCAGGAAAGACAGCAACACCACCACAAAATCCTCCCCAGTCATGAAGTTCATCCCTCCTCCCTCAGTCCCCCCCCCAGCAGTCCCCTGACTACAACTTCAGTCATTAGCTGGCGAATTAGTCCTGGATGCAATCTGCAGCAATGCTTATTTAGGCCTGCAGGCAATTCCCTCACCTTTTAAATGTTACTGGGGAGTGCTTAGAATTCTTTTCTTTTTTTTTTTATAAAAAAAAAACAATTTCAGTTAATTTAATTATAGCTGGGATTTAATGTTTAAAAGCCATCAGCTTAATAAGTACCAGGGATCTGTATCATTGTTATCAGCATCTTTGAAAACTGCTGAACAATGCCTGTGCCATTTAGAGGATGCAGAGATGGAATTGAGAGATAGCTCCGTGTGGCTCCCTCCCCTCCCAGCCCCAGAGGCTCGCCCAGACGCTCCAGTCCACGTTTCTCCATCTTTCAGGCTGGTTCCTACAGCCCTGGAGGTGGCTCTGCCCTGGGTGCACGTACGTTTGTGCCCACCTGCCTGCTCAGTGCTCAGACTAACATCATGACTTTAAAGGTCAGCCAAACCCAGTGACATTTTAAATTATTGCGAGGCAAAGGTGTCTTGAACTGTCATGTTTTACTGTGGCTGAACTTAAACTTGCATCTGAGAGCAAAGGGAGCATGCTCCCAGTGAGAACATTGAGTTCATCCGGCATCACACCACGCAAAAATCCCTCCAAATCCTTCACCTGCCTTCAAGGCCAGTGTTGGTGTGGTATGTACAGTCCTTCACACCTGTGTGGATCAGCATCACCCCTCCTACCAGCTGTTATGGGGCATTTGGTTCTCACATCTCCCCTTGCCAAGTCATTTTTCCTAGGGAAAAGTGGGTCTGATCCCCATTTGCACTGAAGTCACGAACGCCCAACTCCTCACCGGCCCGAGCAGTTTGGAAATGACCTCCAAGCCCTTTCCAGGGTAAGTTTAACCCTTGCCAGAAGTAGTTTGCCTCCCCCCAAAACATACACAGACACACACAAGCACGCACACAAATACTCGCCGGTGGGAGGGCTTTCCTCCCGCTTTGCCCGGGTGTAAATCACAGCACAAGGTGCAAGGCAGAACCGAGCTCAGCTTTTGAGTCTAGGAAGAGCCCTGGCGCACAAATGGCTCTGCAGAGAATAACAAATTATCATCTTATCTCCACCAATGCTGCATTTTATTGCTTCTTAATATTTTTTCGGGGCTGTCCATGGCCTTTTATCATCTCTCCTGCACTTGATCACAGCTTTATGGCCTGCTGTTCCCTCCCCATTTTCTTTTCCTCTGTCTTACTGGTCTCTATTTCTCTCTTCCAAACAATGGCTTTTTGCAGCCACCTCATCTAGCCTCGCTGCTGATATTCCTCAAGGTTCAGTTGCTTCCCGCGTTGTTATTTGCAATTTATCCGATTCCAAAACCTGACATTATTCTGTGCTGTGATCTATAGTTGCCTGGCTATTGCTAACCATGTGCAAGCGTATTATTCTGCATTGACAAATTTTATTTATTTATTTAGCTGCCCTCCCAAATTTAGAGCAGCATTCACTGAATCATGGATTTTGATGCCTGCAAATCATAACCCCATCACGCAGATAAGACAGAATTCATTACTGCAAGCCCTGCCATTACATGGAAGAATTTAGGTCAAACAGCTTTGTCCTTGGACAGCATCCCTGGATATCAAATTCACCGTATCTTCCTTTTCTACAAGTGCTCTCTGGACCCTGAAGAAGCAGTGACACCACTAACTTTATACTGGGAACCTTAGAAATCCCACGGCTAATAGCTGTGAAGCATCACCAGACAGACACCTCTGGAAGCTCTTGGGCTGAATTACCCTCTGGAAGTGTCTCACTATTTCTTTTATGGGCCACTCTGTTCCCAGTTCTGCAGGTGAGGGCCTCTGACACAGGAGGAAAACCCCCAGCAGGATGCTTACGGGGCCCCATCCCACAGCTCCACAACCTTCCTCATATGGAGTCACGGGAACAGTGCAGTCTCCGGGTGACACGCACTCAGCGAGTGCCCGGTGCTGCTCCCAGGAACCTGGGGCCACCCGCTTGTCTCAGCCCTCCAACTTCCCCACCACAAGACACGGACAGGGCCCTTCTCCTGCCATCCATGCCCTGGCTCCGTCCCTGCTCCACAGCCCTGTCCCGAGCTCCCGTCCACCAGTGCCCTCATCACAGAACGACTTGATGGATGGCAGGAGAGGACCCGTGGGATTTCTTTGGATGCAGAGCTCTGAGATACCAATCAGCAACAATAGGTTTTATATAGACAAAAGAGACAGGGAGGAATATCTATAGGGGTAATGTCCCCTGATAAGTGGCAAAGCAATATCCCTGCCCTTGGCACTCTCCACACACAGCTACGGCACGTTCGGACAAAACCAGCTCCCATTGATCGCCCGTATGATGGGTTTGCTGGATTATTGACAAAGTGCTCTGTAATCATCCTGCTGTAACAAGAAAGGCAACGAGACAGGCCTGAGGAATGGGGAACGGATCAGATGTTTGTCACATATTAAAGACCCAATCACCAGAGTTGCACGCCCGATTAAAAGCAATAAAGGGAAGCAGGCAGGTTCCGTGCTCGCTGGCTGGCAGTCTGCTTGCAGGAGGCCACGGCCATTCCCATCACAGAGATGTGATGGTGCTTTCGCTCTGCTGCTGGGTCCGGGAGCTCAGAGGGAAGAGAGATTTGGTTTCCTTAATGAGCCTGGTTTGAGGAGCACTGGTGTCTCATTAGAGGGAATTTTATTCCCACTATGATAGGACTATCCATTAGGCACCTGCATTTCAAGATGACCAGAAGCTGTGTATATAAGCCCATCACCGAGTTCCTACATCTCAGGAGAATTATTAGTTTAGGTTACCTGTGACAATACAGTCTCCAGATCAAAATCCTTGGAGAGAAGGCAGAGTAAGCTTGCATTTCCCTATAAAATATCATGTCAATATATCCCTGATAACCCGCTCGTCTGCAGAAGCCACGTAAGCCATGGAGAAGACAGCAGAACAGAGACCAGCATCACAACTCTGAAAACAGCAAACAACTGACATCAGTCCTGCAACGCCAGAAAAGAGTGAAGTGTTCGCCCACCAGTGAAGGGCCATCCTTCTGCATGTCTGATAGCTCTCCCAGCACACAACACTGAGACACGTCCTGGAGAAAGTCCATTAACGTGCAGGACGTGCAATCTTAATTTCACACAGACTAACAAAGAGCCATCAAATGGTAATAACTCCAGCTTCCAGCTTGTGTTATATTTGAACTGGTGACCTCAAGGAGAAAGACATTATCGAACCCTTGGGCTACTTAGTCACATATTAATAAGAGATTTGTCGCTTTATGTCCAGAGCTGCTGTGTGTCGGTACTGTTAAACAGCCGGGGAGTTCTGTCCCAGAGAACCCCGCATTGCAGCGAGGAAGCAACTCCCTTAGCGCAGATATAAAGTCTTCTTTAGTTAGAATTCAAAGAACGACACAAATTAATATTATCATCAAGTACTATCGAGCACGAAGCAAGGAAAATAAAGTGTAATGCGGCTGCTTAGTAAAGAAAATGGGAAGAGAACGTGGTGGTAATGCTGCAGTTTCCTTGGGCTATATCACAGCTTTTACGTGTTATGACCTTCCAAAGGGAAGCTTGAAGACTAAAGGCTCTATTTGCAAAAACAACTTCAAGCAGTGAGGTCATGCTCCTTCTGTACACTTTTCAAGTGAAAGCTGAAGTGAAAATCCCATTCTGGACTCCCCAAGATGAGCCCACGTTACGCTGGAAAGGCCGCTCGCAGGTTACTGTAAGCACAGCAGGAAACGCAAGAAAAGAGTATGGAAAGAATATCACTAATTTATACCAGCTAAAGACCTGGCTTAAAGAATAAGTAATATGATTAGCAATTAGAAATCCTCTCTATCTTTCTATAGTCATTATAATAGGACATGCTTTTCATTTTTTACAAAAATAAGATAAGCCAGCTCTGGAACCGCCAGGTGAGGCCACCCTGTGACCCACGTACAACCCACTGATGGGTTTTTGGTGAAAGATGCAAAACATAAGAGCAAGCAGATATATGAATTTAGAAAGCTCCTTATATAACCACTTAGAACACATACTGTTAATATTTTTTTTTTTTTTTTTTTTAATGCACAGGATCTGGGAAAGAATTGTTCTCTCTTTCCCAAAGGACAGCATGTATTTTTTATACAGCATCCTGCATCCAAGCCTCCAGGGACAACGCATTGAGCGACCTGCACTGTTGGAAACAGGCAAGTTTTGGGGGCATCTGCTCAGGCCAGGGTGGGAACAGGGCACGAGAGGCTGCAGGAGGGACAGGGAACCAGCCTGTGACCAGGACAGAGCGACACAGGGACAGCCAGGAGGCGGCAGAACAGCAGTGACTCCCAGGAACCGCACAACCATTTTATACTCTCCTGTTTACAGAAGCCAGCGCCTCATCGCCAATTTGCGTTTCTTACAGCAGGCATCTTGCAGAAAGTGTACTTAAAGCAAAGCCAAGAGATACAGTTCCTTCCCTTGGTTATGAACAATTTCACTTTACTGCTTCGTCTCTGCAAGTTCAGAGCAGAGCGAGACCCGCACGGGAAGGGGGAGAACAGTCTTTCAAGAGTCTCGGAAGCGAACTAATTGGTCTCTAACCTAAATCATAAAAAGACCTGTAATTATACTGCGCAGAATTAACACAGAGGGCTTCTAAAAAAGTCCATTTTTTAAGTGAATTTATACTATTATAAGACCTGTCACTTCTGAGCAATAAAACCAGCGATGTTACGTTAAGCTCCGTGTTATCCTGTTTGCTCAGATGGTGCTTATGCCAGCTGTATCCAGCAGAAAAGCAGTTTTCAATTTATTTTTATGGCTCCTCTCTAAAAGCATTCCATTACAGGAATATTACACTGTATGAAGTTTCAAACCACCATCGGCAGTTTATTTGCTTGTTTTGCTGGAATGGAATAAACAGTTATTCGCAGTAACTGTCATTACAGCTTGGTGCTGCAACACTGCACCGAAGGGTCAATGCCTTCTTGCTCAGGCACCCCACTTTTCCTCTCCCAAGGGCTTTCACCTCTGCTTCAAGAAACAAAATGGGTTGAAACTCCACTTTGACTTTTACCAGGCTGTGTACAGGGGTGCTATCAACAAGCTGGTTTATGAAATGACATTCCTCAAGTCAGCTAAGAAAAATTGAAAGAAGGTCTGGCTGGCACGGAGCTGTCGACCCACAAAATATTCTGACTAAAATGAATTTTTGCTGTGCTTTTTTTTTTTAAAAAAAAGAGAACTTAAAACAGACCGGCACTGAGTGAAGCCCTCGCTGGATCTCAGTGGGTTGGACCTTTAATTCTTCAGCTCATGAAGTGCTGAACAAAGCGGCTGGATAATTAGATAATTATCTTTGTGCTGCTGCTCAAAGCAGCAGCACCTTCCTGACCCAACTGTCTCTCATGGTCCTGCTTCCAAGGTAAAGGAGGTGCAGTGCAGCTTGCAAATAAAATCATGCATTTAACTGATTATTTTATAACGTCTGAGCCTTAAATAAACCTACAAACTTGGATAGAAGGTATTAAAAAACTGTATTTTTAACCCAATTTACAAGATGTCATTGAAATACCTGACCAGACTGTGTATGATATATCTAACTATTAAACTTGGAGCCAAAGAAAATATATAAAAGAATTCTTTTTTTAATGCCCATACTGGGATTATTTTTCCAAGTTATTACGTGAAGCACAGAATCTGAGCTAGCATACTGTCCTGACCAAATTGGAAAGTTATACTAAGGGTAATTGCTACCCAATAAAAAAAATAGAAAATTATACAGCCAGGTCCTCCCTTCCAAGTCTTTAAGTTCCACCATGAACTAATCTTTTCCCTGTGGTGTTGGACTCAACAATTTGATATTTTATTGCTTTTAGGGTCAGAAATTCACTCACTATATTAGCAACTCAAGGGAAAAAAATTGGAAGAAGAGATTTGTGTCTTCTTTGGACAGTAAAGCCAACAAATCTCTTCCACTGCCCGGTTAGAAAAATACAATTAAGTGGACTGTAGTGGACTCTCTTGAAAGAAAATTGTCTGGATTGAGATGTGAATAGCCTAAAAGCCAAATGTGTGAAAATCAATCCTTCCCAATCCTTTGGGATATGACTGTTTGGGAAAAAGTTTGCTCTGATTTTCGTGTGTGTGTGTGTGTATGTGTAATTCTTAAAGCAATCAATATATGTCCCTGAAATGAAAAATTGAAGCTATCAAAGCCTGGAACATCTCTTAGATGGGTAGGGTTTGCACAGACTTTCTAGGCTGGGTGTCAGACCTAATCCCCAGAGTCCTTGCCTGACAAATCCTGGCTGCGACACAGATTACTTAAGGTGGGCTTAGCTTGCCCCTCTGCCCCGAGCCACCCTGTCCTGTGGGCTATGGGCCCTGCCAGGGTGGGGGACCTTCATGGCAAAGCCGACAGAGCGGCCCCTCACTCAGCGAGGGTGGAGGGAGCCTGGGAGCACCCCCGGTTTGGGCTGCTGGCAGGGTAGATACCAGGAAGCCAGTCATTGAAATTATCTAAAAATGGTGGGGCTGGCAAGTTTCTTTATAGATGAAGGACAACATCAGGAAAAAAAATGATCTAATGGCTTCTGGACAGCAGGTACCAGCACGCAGCAAGGACGATGCTCCACAGGCAGAATCCCAGCCCCAACAGGCATCCTGATGGCAACCATGCCAAGCCCACACTCTTGCATTTCATTGCTCTGCTTGGGAGCACCTACCACAACCAGCATCAGGGTCTAGCCTCCAGACAGTGCTATAATGCAAATAATAAATAAGGATAATGATGATGAACGTCAAGAATCCTGTCCTCAGGCTCTCACCTTCAGAAGTGGCAGACCCAGTAATCTCTCTATTATGAGCTTGGACCTTTCATATTTAGACTGCACTTAAGGCTGTGCTGCTTCAGCCATATCACATTTTATGAATCATCAGTTAAATATATGTAAAAATCAATTACATTATATCAGTGTGTCCTGCATCTTAACTGATGCCATCTTTCATCTTCCTAATGATCCAGAAGATCTGGAAATAATTAAAAATCACTCTTGAGGGTCCAACCTTGTCTTTCTTTTTTCTTTTACGAAAGAGGAATCTCATCCTCCACTAAGATACGACATTCTGAACCAATGCAGCAGTGGTTTAATGAAGGGATTATTGCCAGGGGAAACAGAGTCAGCACCTCAGCAGGACAGTCTGCCTTGATTCATCTACTCACTTCACTGAATTCTGAGGCCCAGGAGCTTCACTGGGAGCAGGCAAAAGCAGATTAAATCTGACTGGAAACCGGATCCTGAGTTAACATGAGAACAGCAACACATGGGAGTTAACCAGCTCACAGGTAACAGGGTTTGCAAATCCAGTGCCAAATTTCCTCTTGTGCCCAGTACACTTCCCTCTTCTGTGGTTCGAGATTGCACACATCCAAGAGCAAAATACGTGTTATATTTAGGCCTGTGCAAGCATTTCTTGAGTTTCTGGGTTACATCACGGTGCTGTGCCAGCTAGAGAAAACTGAAGACCAAAAGGCTGAGCAGAATGGCTTCCCCAAGGCTATTCTCCTATTGCTTGGATAATAAATATAGTCATGAAGAAGAAAGGACACATACAAATGGCTGGTATCAAAGAGCTGCTCTTTAATGCCAGCCAATAATGTCATGGTCCTCAGTCTTCCTAAATTTAAATGATTAGCAATGACCAAGCTCTGCTCTCTCTTGATGCATCACTTAACCTCGTAATCAGAAAATCTATCCCATTCTTGGTCTTAGATTGATGATGTCACATTAAACTTGCTTTTTTCCACCAGACAGAGCAATCATATTGGAGCGAGCCAGTCCTGAGTGTAGCTGCCACGTGCCTATCACCAGCGTGATTAATATCATCAACCCTATTGGTAAGCAAGTGGTGCATCCCAGAGCCTACTATATTTAGGACACATTAAGATGTCACAAATGGATTTTTGCAAAGAACAATTTCATTCATCTCTAATGCTATAAATTATTGTAGATTTTTTAATTTAAATAAGAGCAATAAAAAAAAAATCCATTGATTCTTTTCTCCTGGAAGAAACTTTTTTCTTATGGCAGCTGTAGCTCTGGCTGCACAGAGCCCTCCTCCATCCCACACAGTCAGATGTCACTTGGCCCATGGACATGGCTGTGCCAACCTTGTGCAGCCTCTGCTGTTTATTCCTTTAATTTAGTAATGGGTGCTATTAGCTGTATCTGATACTTTCAACAAGATTATTTTGATTTTTCAGATTTGGGTTGGTAAATACAGCCACTGCTGTGCCAGTTTCCCTTCCTCACTACAAACTAAGAGTGTATTTACCATATGCCTGCCTTTCCTTCTAGTGATTTACACTTTCCTGCCAAAAGATGTAAATTGACTCAATTCTCTTACTTCTTTGTCTTTCTAAAGTGATGTTTGAATTGGGAACTGCTGGAGTTCTCATTAAATTTGCTTTTCATTTTGTAGCAGGTTGTTAAGGGACTGTTTGTGGAGCCTATGAAATATCCATCCCCGGAGGTCTTCAAGTGTTGCTTAGACAAAGATTTGTCAGAAATGTTTCCTGGGATTTGGTCCTGCTTGGGATGAGCAGGCAGAGCCCAGGGCTCCCTCCAGCCCTCTTTCTGCCACTGGATGAAATATGCCGCTTCTCCACACAGCAGGAGCCCCACCAGCAGCTTTACTGTACGGTGAGCGACTGTCCCTTAGAAGGGACAGATTATCAGTCTAGCTCTGCTGCTGTATTTCCAGCCAAGGATGCGGAAACAGAGCAGCACCTTCCTCCAAACACAGCCCAGAGTCTTCCTGCTCAGATGAAAGGAAAACATCCTTCTGGAAGGTCTTCCTGTCAATTTGGCCACCAAACGTTATCTTGGAAACCCAACATAGCTTTGCTTTGGAAGATAAATATTTAAAATTGTTACCAGGTATAAAAGCCTTGGAACTGCTGGGAGTGACAACAGGAGGAACAGGAATTTGCACAAATCCCTCCCTCCAATGTACCCGCTTCCAGAGGATTTCAGCTCATAGAACACCTCTGCTGGTACCCAGGACCGGTCCCTCACCCAGCACCAACCGGGGAGGTTTCATTCACAAACTTAAAACTCCATTTGGGGCAATTCTAACAGCAGACACTTGTTACGTGGTACAGTCAGTTTAACTGCACTAAATTCTGCTTCCTCCTTCAGCCTAAGCCTGATTCTCTTTGATTTTGGCTTAAATCTGGAGAGCATCTCCAGCAGATTGGCTTTGACAGAACGCATTTCCGAAGAACAGCCCACGGTAGAAATCCACTGCTACAATGTGAACTAAGGGGTGAATATTAGAAGGGAGAGAGGTTATTGTTCTTACAGTATTTGTCCATAAATCCCCGTGATTTATAGACCGATGCCACTCTGACTTATCGGGAAGGTTCTGCTGCCAAACACGACAAGTTCATTGCTGTGGCTCCACCCCGAGTTTGTCAACAGCGGGACTTTTTCTACAGAGCTGTTGCAGTGACCTAGCACAGTGATATGTAAATTTATACATTTGTTTCTTTTATCTTTTTATTCACCCTCTGGTAAAAGAAAAGCCAAAGAAATGGCTTTTTTTCCTAAAGCCATCTGGGTTATAAAGCCTGACTTCAAATCAGTCGTGACCTTTTGTTCAACAGCTAGCAATGTAAAAACACATAAAAATGTCTATTTAGATATTGGTGAGGAAAAAGAAGTCCATTGATTTTCTTAGTTTGCTAAGCTCCCAGGGTTTTTAAGAGGCATTTGTTTCTGCAGAAAGAGACAGCGCTGAGGGTGCAGAACAGCATTCTTTATTTCCAGAAAAAAACTAAAAATTCCGTTTCAAGATGGATGAGATGCCGGCTCGATACAGCACGTGGGTTCCTCACAGAATTTCACTGCCGCAGTCATCTTTAGCACACAAAAGATTTGTTAAATTTAATGTTCCTTGCCCCATCTACCCAGAAAAGGGCTTCTTTTTGGTGGATGTTTGTGTTTTTAACCCTTTGTTGTAGGAGATAAAGTGTCCTACAGATTTGTTGATGATTCACATGAATATTGCTGCCAGGAAGAACCAGATTCTTAAACATTTGCCAAGAGGCGGCACAAAAGAGGATGAAGAAATTAGTACTTACTTCCAAACAAGTTTTGGTCGAGTTTGGACGTTATTGTTCTATTGCTACCCAGTTCTCACACTTGCTGTTCTAGGGGCAACTCTTGTTATTTGTGTCACAGCAGCTCCTGGGCAGAGACCAGGCTGTCCCAGGTCGTGGGTCCGTAAAAGGGAGGGAGGTAAGAGGGAAAATGCCCTAAAGTCAAGGCCATGAGATGGAGCGAGTCAGAGAGCAGAGGAAATACCCTCCTCTGAAAAGGGGAGCTGAAGCACCCAGCAGTAAGGAAACATGCAGGTTCCCTGCCCCTCTGCAGCTGGTTTCACTTCTCCATCCCAGACAACCTTCCCATCCACCCTGGGAAAATCCGATCTCCAGGTACAAACCTCCTTTAGGGGCTCTGCTGCCCCCCCCCGTCACCATAAGGAAAGCCTAACAGAAGCTAACAATTAACAACCATATTTAGACAGACAAAAATCATCCAGGGATTTGACAGTTTACGTAGAGGCATAAATTTCTCATTGCCTATTTGTTTATTTCCCCGAGTGTTGTTCTCAGTTCAGCCGGTTTGCCAACACCGGGATAATTTATTGAGAGCTCAGCAAATAAATCTAGATTTGAATCTGTCAGAGGCGACCTGGGAAAGAGAGGAGCTGGGGGATGGATGGCAAGTGCTGCTCCGGTGACATCCGTGCTGGCACTGCCAGGATGGACCGACCCTGGGACCTGCAGGGAGGGAGCTTGTGAAGGCACCTCTGCTGCCTTCTAGATGTCCTGGGGCTTTGGAGAACCAAGATAAACACTAAAGACTTGCACACATTAAGGGACCCATTTCCTTCTCCGGTAGGGGCATCTCCAGCTTCTGCAGGAGCTGAGCCGTACACTAAATACTGCTCCAGGCTACGGAGGACTCAGCCCGGTGTTTCTTTGTTCTGGTGCTCCATGGCCACCGAGAGCTGCGCTGCCTGGAACACACACTGGCAAAATACTGAATTTACACCTTCTTTCAACAACTGGAAGACTCAGAACAGACAAAGAGACTTGGTTTCAGCAGGCAACTCCAGTCTCAAGGAGATGTGTCTGCAGCGCTGCAGGTTCTCCTTGCTGTACAGATGAAAGCAGCCACCGCAGCAGAATTTTTTTTTTTCTTGTTAAATGCATTAACTAAAAGCTCAGATAAGAGCAGCCTCGGCTTAGCATGGATCCAGAATTTGAATCAAATCCAAACTTTGCATTTGATCCCCATCACTCTAATGCACTTCAGATTTAGGCCAGGCAGAGTCTATTAGGATGCAGGTGCTTAATGGACGATGGCTCAAAAAGGGATACGTCGCTGGAGCGAGCACACGCTCCGGCAGAAACCTGTCTGTGCCACATACGTGACATTTGCAGGGGTAAGATGAGGGAGTCTTAAAAGGAATGAAAATGCAGAGCACAGAAAAAAAATAGGAAAAGAAATAAAAAAGACCAAGAAAATATTTTATAATTTGTTCTGGTTTCGTACGTTCTACTGCAGAAAATGTATCTTATGCAAGATACGGCAAACAAATGCCCTGCAGGGGAGCAGCGAGGCTTTAGAAGGGCGAGTGTGATGAAGGGATGCCTTTTTTAGGCGGTGTGGACTGGGGCTCCTGCGTGACTTTTAATCGGGAGGTAGCATCTACATTCAGCAAGAGACCTCCTGCATTTCCAAATTGCGTAACCCCCGCTCACCTCTGGTTTGAACTCCTCCATCTTCTCATCTGAACCGATGCACTGAATTGGCATTAATGCCAGGCATGGGGGGGAAATCCCAGCGGAGTGACCTGAACTGCATTACAAAGGTGGGAGGATAAGAACCTCTTTGAGGAAGAAGATTAATTAAATATGATAGCTACACCACTGCCCATCTGAGGAAATTTTACATTCCATGGGAACATGCTGAAAAATATTCTCAAAGGTTTTATCTTTCTATACAGAAATCCAATTTATTAGAAGCATTCTTCTTTATGAAAATATCTCTGGGCAGGATTTCTGTGTGGGTTTGGTAAGGAGTCATGTAGCTAATGCTCTGGATCAAATCTCACCTGGTGTGAATCAACACATCTTTGTGCATTTTGATATATGAACCCTGGGCCAGTTCTTTGTCTTTTCTCCAGCTGGGCTGGAGCTGGAGCTCAGGTTTGTGCGTCCGTGCAGAATGCAGTATTCCCTGCTTTCTACATCTTTTCAGAGCTGAGGTCATTTAGCCCTATCTTTTTTTTGGAGCTATTGGATCTGGCTGATGTGAAGGACAACTGCAAATATTTTATCTCAAATAAGCGTAAGACAAAAATCACACAACCCTCCTCGGAAGTGTTTCCTGATGGCAGGAATTCTTTCCCTGGTATTTGACTCGTGTTAAGCCCGTGCCCACAGAGCACTGCCCTCACTGGGGCTCAGGGCTGTAGAAAGGGGATATCTTAGAAATCTCAGTGCTTAACTCACCAAACACACTTGAGGCAAAGGGGACCTCTCTCAGCTTCACTCATGAAGGGTAAAATTTCTCACAGCTGTAGCTCAGGAACCCAAATTCTACTCTCATTTTCAGGAAGAAGCTTCCAGAAAACTTCACCCATAGGCTTGAACACCCTCAGCTACTGATTAGGCATCAGTGGCAACATAATCCAATCTGTCCCTCCCTGGAAGAGTAAAACTGCTAATTTATTTTCAGGTGAACTAACAAATCCTGGTGATTTCAGTTACCCACATACATTTTCTTCAGTGAGATAAGAAAAGACAAGCAGCTCTGAGAAAGCAGTTGCTTGAAATGATCCAGTGTTGCTTCTAACTGGGATTTAAACCACTCTTGCTTTCTCTAAACTCATAGAAAGAATATGGCACTGAAGTGATAGCAGATCTATCACTCATGTTTTCTAACAAACAGAAGAAAACGAATTTTTCCCCAGACATTTCTTGAAAACCTGCATTTCCTAGACAAGCTCAGTTTAAAAAAAAATAAAAATCAATACATATTAGATTAGCTCTATTTCAATTTTGACTCAGTATTTCAGACTTGGCCAGTTCTAGGCAGATTAAACTCACAGTATTGGATCCCTCCCGAGTTTAAGGGTCACGCAGTTGACCCACTGAAAGACCATGGATTATGAAATCAAAACAGCTGGAACGCATCGCAGTTTCAAGGAGGAACTGCGCTTGCCATGCCAGTTCATAGCACACACTGCTCATTTTCTGCTTCTGAAAGCCTCGATTTATTTTCCCCAGCGCAGAAGGAAGACGAGCCTTTAAGTGGTGAATACTTTGTTGAATCTGAACACATTCCAGGCTTATAAAGACAGCTAGAAGGAGTTATCTGAAGTGATTTTAGAAACAATAGGAATTTGAAGTGTTCCACATTATCACAAGCAAAATGAATTTTCAGGTTTGTAGGTAAAGCTTAAAATTCTCAACAAAGGCTGAGTGCTGCATTCAAGACATTTCAAGGTACTTATGTTTCTATCACCAGGTAAAACCAGTGAGAGCTGAAACTTGGTCCTGCTGGTGTTTGAGGCACAAGAAGAGAACTTGTTCCCTCCTCTGCACTCACACAACCACCCGGGCTATTCCTGATCAGCCTGCTCAGACCTGGCCCAGACCCCGGCTCACACGAACCACAGACAAAACACCATTTTCCATGAACAGCCTCTGTCTTTTTCACCTTTAGAAAAGTAGAGCAGACGCAAGGCTTTATAGAAAGTGGCAGCTTCTTAATTATTGTTATAATTTATTTAGTGTTTACTGACAAGAGCTCAAACCTCTTTTGCAGAAGGTGCTGAACACACAAGCCGTTCTAAGGCAGCCCCTGCCTCTAAGTGCTTCTCCGAAGAGCACGGACACCAGTGAGCTCGGCAAATTATTTGCTAAAAGTAACTGATCAAATTGCTTTTCCTTCCAAGCTCCTTTCTTCTCTCAAACTCTCCAAGATCCACTCTTGATTTTCTTAGATCATTTACTCTCACATGCTTTAGCAGTATTTTTTTTTTTTTTAAACCAGTGGTTCAGTCATCCAGGATTCTCCACAAATATAAACTATGTTGATTATATAGCTAATTTATGATGTTATTCTTGCCCTATGATTGGGTGTAACTACTGCTGGTGGGAGTAATTTCTCTGACAACATTTAAAATTAATTTTCCCTGAAAGTATCTAAATGCAGCTTTGGAAATGAAATGCCAGTCTCACAAGTTTGATTACATGACGGGCTGATCAAGAACCTCTGAACTTCACCTCAGCGCAGATGATATTTAATTAATGTGTAGATTTTTGAGACCAAAATAGGCTGAAATTATTGCATTTAACCTACAACTCTGGCTGTAGACCTTCGTCCTCTCTCACCATTCCTTGGAGGTTATAATCTATAGCCGGAAAATTAGATGACCATGAGAAGCAAAACTCTAGCAGATACCCTGGGGGTCACAGACAGCGACTCACTTCTTGTATGACCTTCACCGAGTCCTTTCTGTTCCCCATATCTCAATTTTCCAATCTGTAAAATGGTCCTTTCTCTCCTCTGTCAGGCGCATTGAAACCTTTAAATGAAAATTAACAACTATGGCTCCTCCAAACCTCATTTGTCCTCTTACAGCCTGGTCCTCACACGCTCTGCTCCCAGGCACTAAGCAAGCTCTCATCCTGTGACTCTCAAAGCAAAATTAGGCCAAGGTTTTGTTCTCCAGTGGACATGCTGTAATTACTAAATTACTCAGTGGAAGAGAATCTGGGGAGGAAAGCGGCATTATGGTATGTCTTTCTGCCAGGCTGACCCAGGGAAGGGGCTCTGACCAGGCTCCCCGGCTGTCACTGCCGGCGGGGCAATTCCCACTGCAACACAGCCAGAAATGAACAACAAACAAACAAAAAAATCCAATCCACAACACTCAAACACTTCAATTACTTTCCTTTGGAAAAAAAAAAAAAAAAAGAGACAAGAATGAGAGAGGCAGAAATATCCTAATTACATTTCACAGCACACACCATTATGCAAAAGTATATTTAACCTGGATGCTGCAGGGTCACTCCCTTCTGTAAGTATTTGCATGGAAAGGAGTTTGGATCGCCCTAAGTCAAAGGCTAACTTGGCCTCGCCATGCAAATGTATTTAAATGAAATTTATCCAAAGCTGCTAAATTATATTCACAGGAAATAAAGTCCATCAGCTGCGAGTAGGTGCTTTGTGCTCTTGATTGAAAATTGGCTTCGTGTGACAGAGAAGGTGCTTAAGAGAGTAAAAAAAAAAAGATCATTCAGTGAGTTAGAAAATTACTCCAACCTCTAGACCATATCAAACTAAATATAAAACAAACAAACTATGGCAAACAAATGAATAATTAAAGCAGTGGCTTATATATCACATCAGAAAACACAGCTGTGGAGCTGGTTTGTACTCACGGGCTCTCTCTGTGGACGTGGCCGTGGGCTCCGGAGCTGCTCTCCCCTCTCTCAGCCCGGTGTGGGCACAGCAGCACCACAAACTTGTTTCCTCCCGGAGGATTTAGCAGCGGTTTTGGCAGCAGGATGAGCCCTTGTTCCTGACACAGATCCAACCATTTCACCTGCGTTTGGTCCTTTCCTCACTCCTCGTGGTCTGTTTTTATCCTTCTTACTGCAGGAGCACAACCAGCCTCCAGAGCCATTGCAGAGCCTGGTGCTTCCCAAAGCCAAGGCAGACCTGGAAGGACCACATCTTCTGATAGACCCCCTGCCACCACTCGGACAGCCCTGGCTGGGGGACGCTGCTCCTGCCCAGCACCCCTGTGGGGAGCCCACAGTCCTCATCCTACCCGGGAAAAAGGAGCTGTGCCTCCGGGTGGGGTATTTCAGGGCAGAGCCAGCTGATGGTCATCAGAGCTCAGGATGAGGAGCTGGGGCTCCAGCTGGAAGCAATGATGTCCTGCAGGAGGACCTCGTCCTTGCCCCCACCTCTGTGCACCCCCCTGCCATAGGGGCGATGCAAGTGCTAATTACACAGTAATACTGGCTCTGTCTCCTGATCAAAGAAGCACACGGCGATGAATGAGACAAGAGCCTTCCTCCCGGCCCTTTGGGTCGCACAGGGGGACTGAGGGGTCCATGAAGCGTTTGGTCACCCTGACTGCCACTGCAGTGTAGCCGTGCCCTGGCTCCAGGGAGCCAAAAAACACCAGCCCACTGCTCCCGGCATTGACAGGACCTGCTGGGGCTCAGCAAGGTGGCCACAGGAGCCCGGGGTTGAGGGGAGGAGGAGAAGACCTGCCCTGGGCTCTGTGCTCGGGGACAGTGATGGTCGCAGAGCCCGAATCCCACCGCGCTCCTCTCCGCCTTCCAACTCAAACCATCTGCTCTGCAGCAATGTGGAGTCCAGTCCCCGGTCCACGGCAGCCCAAAAGCTCAGATTTTTATGCCTTTTACTCAGTACTGAACTAGGTTAAATGAACTGCTGACCCAGCTGTGAAATGCTCCACGTCTCATAAATTACCAGCCCTCACAAGCCACCTCAGAATCTCAGAAATGCTGAGGATAAGGAATATCTAAGATAAACAGCTAGAAATAAATAATCAGTAAAAACAACATACAGAATAGATGGAGTAGAGATATAAACATAGAGAGAAGGGTAATTTTTGTTCCCTCACACAAAGGAACATCAAAAATAAACAGAAAGAGGACATATCTAAGGAAAGCAAAGCAGGATCCAAAGCTTGTTGAATTCCACACAAAGATCCCTCTCTGCTTCAGCAGCTTTGAGCCAGACACGAAGATAAAGGAAAGACACCAGAACCTGGGCTGGGATAAAAACATGCGCCAGATGCCAGATTTCTTCTGGTAGCTGCCGGGGTGACGGGTCAGTGGTGATGGATTGCAGAGGAGGAGCCAGGAGCGATGACAGAGGTCCTCTGGCTCAGGGCCAGGGGCTCTCAAGAACTTGGCTGAGTTCAACGGCAAATGCTCGTGCAGGGACTGGGGTAACTTGTCTCTGCCAGTCTGTTTATCAGGACAAAAATCCCTGAATGGAAAAACACAATCTCTATTACAGGCGTGTGTGTAGCATTAATAATCTGTCAGAGAAGATGACAACATTCCTGATTAGAAAAATGGAAAGAGGGAAGGTCTTTGGGTGGATTTATTCAGCCCTGTTAATCCACACTTGCCATGGTTTGCTCAACATGTACCTTCTATTAAATAAACGCTCCCTCACAGGTGACGTCTGTGAATTAAAACGCCACCCAAAAGGGAGAGTGTAGGGGAACGGGCTGAAGATTCATGTTCTTATTGGTCAGATGCTGGAAACAATATTCAGGCACATAAATATTGATCAGAGCAGACACAGAAATCAGTTTGTAGATCGCTCGCTAACTGGAGGGACAAGGGGGAGCAGAGCGGGTCCGACGGGGCTCCGCAGCCCCAGGAGACCTGGGCGGACGACGGCAGCCGGCGCTGAACAGAACGTGCGATAATGGGTGGTAGGAATTGCCCAAACCCCGCACCGAGAGCTGAGATGTTGCTGTAAGTGATGTGTGGGGTGGAGACAAACATAAAACCCCAAGAAAACAGCCGGTTAAAATTAAATGTACACCTCTAATACACTCTTCATTAGCACAAAGCCATAAGACCATCAGTTTCCATCAACAAAATATTAAGACAAACTGATCTCTGTTCTTATATTTACGTTCTGAAGGAAAAGAAAGCTGTCTAAAAAGCTTTTAACTTCTCAAATAAAACAGCTACCAATTTCTGACCATCTAATATAAATAATTCTGGGTCTAAATTTCCCCACAGAAAAACCCTCATATTTTGTTTTAAGCATTTCATTTTGCAAATAGATTGTTTACTTCAATAAAAGCTAGGGAGGAAGTAAAGAGCAAAGATTAGAATGGACATTTAAATTAAGCTATAACTATTTGGCGTCCAATCTGTCCATAATAATAAGATGAGAATCTGCAGCTTCAGGAACTGTAGCACATACAGTTGCTGAGATTATGAGTCCTCATGCTTCAGGTTATGAAATGATGGAGGTCAGGAAGCAATTTTCTTGCATATAATGCTGACAGGCTAGAGACATTGCAGGAATTTTTGCATATTTTTTGAAACATCAGTTATAAGTCACTGTCAAGAAGAAGATCCCAGACAAGGTAGATATTACTTTTTATATAAATGAATTTCAAAAGAAGAGCCTGCTTCGCCAGCTCTCACTGTGACAAAAGTCCTACTGCAGGACAAAAACCTACAAACTACACAAAACCAGATCACTGAAGGAAGGAGATGCTTACAGAGCAGTACAGCAGCTGACCTGTTTTCCATTGAGCAGAGCTCAGAAATGGGAGGCACACGAACAACTTCAGCTTTATAAGTTCAAGGCTACACACACTCCCATCTCCTCCGGGGAATTACGTCACTTCGCGGTATCAAGCTTTAAAGATCAGCCGAGCCCATGGCTCTCCCCGGGCTGCGGTAAAGCCAGACCATAAAAACAACTGAAGCTGGTGTAAATGAGGAGCAGACTCCTGCAGCCCGGTGTGCCCGGCAGCCAACACGGCCCCACAGAGGCCCTGCACAGCCTCGCCGGTGGCTCCAGCCTCGGGGAATGGCATCCCCGCATCCCCGCATCCCCGCATCCCCATCCCTGTCCCGCTCCACAGCCATTGGTGGCACTCACCCCTCCCGTCACAGCTTTCCTTTCCATGGTACGAGGTTGTCCACGTGTGGCTGTGACCCTTCAGCGGTTCTGCCGTGAGCATCTGCCGGGCTTTGCTGGTTCCTGCTGCGGGCAGCCTCCGGGGAAAGGCTGGAGACGATCTACGGCCAGCTAGGAAGGAAAACGCTGGGGTTTATACCTGTGAGCGCGGCTGTTTCTTTTTGAACAAAACAAACAGTATCACTAGAGTGGAAAAAACATTGTATTCTTACTTTATACCAGTATTGTCTACTCTTTTCCTCATTGGGAATAATTTACACCAGCTCTTCCAGCGTGTGTCTGTGTGCCCGCAGCCAAAAGTCCTGCCAGCAGAGAGACCCCGCTCCAGCCAGCGCTGGGAGCCGTCGGGACGGGCACCCCGGGGTGCACCCCTCATGGAAACAGGCATTTAAATTATACCACCAGGATGCGTGAGGGGGAATATGTTTTTGCACGAAAAGGAATAATGGTTTATAAAAATAAATCTCTCTTCAAAGTGAAGTGAGTCATTCACAGCAGCCTCTTCACCATGACAAACAGCTCGTACAGCAAAACAAAGAGTAGATCATTCAGTCTCGTTACCAAGACTGAACCTACTCTCCGAGCACTAAGAGGCCCTTATGATTTATGCCCGTAAAAATCAATTGCATTTTATTGATTACCAAGATTAAGAAAAGGAAAAAAAAAAAGTTTGGTTAAACTTGGGGAATGGTTATATCCTCAGGTCTGAAGTGAAACCTATCTGGAATACTGAGAGCTTCCAGCCTGCCAGGCACATTGATCAGGAGAAGTGTGGGCAAGTGTTTTATATGCAGAGCTGAGCACCTCATCTGGCAATATCAAAGGAGTTAACTTTATTTTTGCACCCACTAAATTTATGTCAAATAAATCACAAAGTCAAACCCAAGGTCATTTATGATAACAAGATGGCAGAAATTCACCCAGCTGCGTAGAGAGAAAAAAAAAAAAGAAAAGAGTTTTTGGCAGTTTTGGTTCGCATTTATAGTATTTAAGCACTTAGAAGCCTGATTCATAATTGGTGCCAGATGCTCTCAATACTCATAGGAAAAGACAGTCTTTGTTCCAATAAATTCATCTTCTAAAAAAAGCTAGGCAGTCAAAGGCTGCGGAAGGGAGAAGGGTGGTTTCCCTGGCTGATAAAGGTGAGGGCACAAGACTGAGTCCCTGGAAAGGGCAGGAGGATAGCGGGCGGTGGGACGGAGCCCCCGGTCCCTGCCCTGTGCTGGCTGCATGGACAGGGGGGCTCCTGAGTCCGTGGGAACTGGGGACCGTCCCCTCAGGCTGAGGAACCTGCATGGCTCTGGTGGGAAGAGCGAGGCAGGTGCCACCGCGGCCACCGGAGCAGCTCTCTTTGTGCCGCACATTAATTTTGCTCCAAGGCTGCTGCTTCCTTGTTAGTTGTTAACGTGGAAAGTTTAGTATCGTACAAAAGACGTCTCAATGATCAGCCTCTGCTATCTAAATTAAATCTCACTGCTATAAAATTCCGGGTTTCTCACACAATTTCTGCTCCTGGAAACGGCTTCTAATGTGGAGCAGAGTCCCACGAGCGGTATGAACTACAAGGTCACAGCATTCAGTGAGTGAAAAAAATCAGCAAAACAGGAGATTAAGTATTAATTTCAGGGCAGAGTTCCATTTATTTGAGATTACTCTATGCTGTATGTATGTAATACCATGTTTCAGTAATTAAAGGCAGAATGATTTATACAGCTGCAAGACGTAGAGGAGATGTTGTTACTGGGCTGGGTACAGTTGGCTACAACAGACCAAACTAAATTGGAACCATTTGTCCCAGGGAGATGCTTTTTTGGCTCATCCCAGCGTCCTGGCCAAATTCCAGCGCAGGCAATCTCCCTGCCCATCTAACTCCCAGCTGACACGTCCCCGGGGCCGGGGACGGCTCGCTCTGTCCCCACCGGAGTGTGGCATTGCTGGGCACTGCCAAGGACGGCTACTGATCCAGGTGGCTGCGACCCTGGCGGCTGAGAGGCCGTTCAGTGGGTTGGGGGACGGTAAACTTCATACTAAATACGTACTGACCTCTGCAAGGCAAGCGGAGGAGACCAGAACTGTCTGCCCCTGGCCACCCCTGTAATATTTCCCCCTTTTTATCACTACGCCTTTGTCTTTTGCAAATAACGTTTTCATGTTTGTGCGTTTCACAAGTTCAGAAACAGTCAGTTCTATTGGCATAACGTATTGGACATTTTTCACATTACACTTTGCATATAAAGTGCTTCTCAGTGCAGAATTTGATAACATCGTGGCCGTACGAGCCATCCAAGCAGGTGTAGTCAGTGCTTGGATACTTAAGGAAGGCTCACTGGAAAACTAACAGGTACCACTGCTCGATGAACTGAGCACGGGCTACTCAGCAGTGGGTAAATTATCCAATGGGAAAATGAATCATTCATTTAGAACCAAAATGATAATACATCACTTATTTAATCAAATGTGCCACCAACTGAACCAGGTACATCAACTAATGAACCCAGTGGATCCCCCGACGAGAGAGACGAATCACCTGCTGGAATGTTTGCTCTACTAGACCAAGGGTTTAGTTCTTCATCTTGATATAAGAATCACAACCTCTTTTATTATCAAAGCTAAAAGTTTAGCAGGATTTTAAATGCTGATGGCTGGGAGGAATACACAAAGGTATGATGATGGAATTAAGGAAGACTGCCAGGACATAAGGCCACCTTAAAGTATTAAACCATATTTCCCGTGAGTGCGTGTTATTCCAAGGCTGTGGAGTAACTTGAATTTACTTTTCAAGCCCTTTTGATGGTAATTATAAAGTTAAGACACTGGCTGCTGAGGACATCAGCCTGATTCCGCTTTTCCCATTAGCTGTTGACCCCAGAAATACTAAATTTTGGTTCATAAGGCTCACGTGTGAGTTTACACACCACCTTATGGAGACACGAGCCTGCACTGAATTCCCTGTGGTTTGGATGCTTTCTTTGAAACACCACTATTTTAAATAATACTTCTTTTCAATGTTTCTCACAACTTGATAAAACTACTGTACAGTCCGAACATCTCTTCTAACTTAAAAGAAGCAACCTGATATCAAATGTCCCCTGTGCAGGTTTCAGCTCAAAACACTGAGTTCTAAATGTGGCTGGTTTGGGAGTAGGAGCTATACACAAGAGTAGATAATGTAAGGAGATATTTTCCCATCTCCCTTTCATTTACTTAGCTGCTCCACATCTCAGCATTCAAGTTGATTAACATCACCTGCTGAAGTTAATTAAAGTGTATAGGATGTAATAAGACTAATATGTTTGAGTTCTATCAATCACAGAATCTGGTGAGTCAATATTTGAAATGAATATATCACAGAGGGGGAAATCCTCAACACGGATCTGAAATTAAAGGAGGAGAGAGGGACCGCATCGTACAGGGTACTGTGACAAGCACATTTCGGTGATAACACGAGGGCATCGCTGCCCATTCCCGCCCACCGACAAACGTGGCCTGTGCTTAGACTCATTTGAAAGCCTCCTGGTGTATTTTTAGGATATCAAGGACCAGTCACAAAGCTGCAGCTCAGCCTGTAACTCTGAGAAGCCAAGGAATTCTGAGGGCTTTAAGCCTTGGAAATTTCTTGCCGGGTGATATTTCCCAAGAGATATCCACTTACTTTGCCCCTCTCAAGCAGCCGGCATCTCCCCGCGCGCCAGAGCTCGCACCGAAACCGTCTCGTGGATCCCGAGGCAGAGGAAAGCTGAGCAGACGGTGGGCTGGTCTCCCAGGGTGGAACTCGGTTCTCCTGAAGGAAACCCAGTGTTTCTCCTCCTCTGCTCAGGCTCATTCCAGAGCGATTGACCGTGAAAACCTGTAAGAAGGAAGCACAGCGAGGCTGTAGAGAAAGGAGACCAGCCCTGGCACCGGTTTCATTTGTGCTCCACACACATCTTCTGTGTTCAGCATCTTCTGAAGCCGCGTGAGAAGGTGGGAGCTGAGCTGGGGGCCGGACAGGCTGCAGGAGAGCACCCCCAGTTCTGGCCACGTGTCCCCCAGTTCAGGGCCCCCCTTTAAACCAGTGGTGAGAGCCCGGCCAGCCTGCACCGCCCCGGCTCTTCGGAGCGCAGTGCCCACCCGTGACCGGCTGGAGCACTCCTGCACCTACCCTCTTGTGTACAGGCTGTCACAGAGCTCTTTCTGCATAAAATATTTAAATACGATTTTATCAGCCGTTCAAATCATTAGCTACAAAGATCCAGACTTAATGTACAGCGAGGACACCGTGCATTAATATTTATTACGCTTGATTTGTTTAAGGGAAATACATCGGGCTTTTTGGAGTAGGCAATTTCTATGGAATCAAACTGTGAAAGACATTAATCACTGTCAGTGATGTGTGTAGGGTACACACAGCCTATGGAAGTAAAAGGATAAATAAATACAGGTTGTGTGATGCTTTAAAGACTGGAGAGCGCTGTCAGTTAGGAATTGGCAAGAGGTGGTGGGAAACCTGCTCTGTCCGATGACGCTGTGAGAGATGTCCCTCGGATCCATCTCTCGGTGCTAGAGGTGGGTGCAGGCATCCAAGACTGTCTCCCCCCCCCGCGGTGTGGCACGTGGGGACCGCTCATTATGACACTGATAGAGGGGTGGTTGTCACCCACCGGCACACACCGATGGAGCCCAGGTCTCCCCGCAAAGGGGACCGGATCCGTGCGGATTCCCGGGGGCCAGCGGGAGAACAAGCTGTACTCCCCCCGCAGGGCGCGGGGCACGGGCACAGAGGAGGATAAATGAAGTTATAATGTCCATTTGCGAACAGAGATGAATTGAACATCACACGATTAGGTTTTGCTTCCGCTTCGGTACCCAGAAGAGAGGGCGATTGGAGTGGCTTTGTGCTGTAATAACTATAATCTGCTGAGGTGTCTGCCCGGCCTGCAAAGCAGAAAATGTCACCGTAATCCAAACGACCCACCAGCACCATGTAAATACCTTAAGGTGTTCCCAGTGACTTGCCAGGAAGAAAAGTAGTGGGGGCTCGTTTGCACTGGTTAAAGGCTTGGGGCTTAAATTGGTCCAGAGGCAATTAGCTCAGATCCTCTCTACCTGGGAATGAATTTGTGTCCATTATTTTTCTTTCACGGGAAATTATCAAAAGATGCAAGGCCAGCCCGTCACACCGGGACAGTCGCCGCTGCTGGGGGGTGCAAAAAAGACTGTGGTGGGGGTGGGTGAGACCCAGGCTGAGCATCGGGCACCCCAGAGGGGCCCAGGCTGGTGCCTCTGAAAGGAAGTTTTTCTCAAGCGGCCGATCTGCAACGCGGTAATTGTGCTGCACTGGCAAGTGCAAATAAAGCTCTGTCCGTACGAACGCAGAATGACCACTGAAATATTAAGTTTGTTGTTTCCATAGCAATTTTTAAGGGGTTAAGGGGGAATTAGAGACGCTTTCATCCTTCCCTCAACGTTTATCTTTTTATTGTGGTATAAATGGGAGAGTGCTATTAAGAAACAGAAAGGTTTCAAGATGTGTATGTTCACAGGGGAACTAAGGTTCAAACAGAAAAAAGTGTTAATAAAGCAATTTTAAAATTTAATCTGAGAGTTTATTTTCTCCTTTGCTGCCTTTTCTCCCCTGGGGATAGATTTCTTTCTTGCCCTGCAAAGGATTTAGTACGAAACCTTTTATTTTTCCGGAGCCAGCAAGAGACAGTCAGAAGTGAGAAGAGTTTAGCAATTCAGAGGTCACAGAAATGCTGGCTGCTGACCCCTTTGTTCTGAGCCAGTGGCTTAGGAGAGAATATAAACAGATGAGGGACTTCCATACTCTGAACCCACTGTTGCTGGAAGGGTCAGACTAATTTGGATAAAAATAATTTTCACTCTCTGTTCAGTTTCTAACACTTCCCGAGCTCATGGAATGAAAGGGAAATGAAAACCCCAAGTAAGGTGAGAAAGGCACTTTCTGCACATGTTGGGGCTGACCCCCAGAAGGAAGTTCTGGAAATCTTATCAAAACCCCGGCGAAGGTGAGATTTCTAGCTTGATGGTCAGGCTCAGATGAGGTCCTGATATACAACCGAGTGCCTGAGCCTTTTGAGACCCAGCCTGCAATCGCTGAGCCCTCTGCAGTATCGCCGTCGCTAAGCATTGGGAAGTTTCTCCCGTTCTTAAGATTTAAAATGCTGATTTTTCCTCACGCCTGCCCCGCCGAGGTCAGGCATGCAAGTCACAATAATAAACACGCAGCCAGGTAATTCCAGGGACTAAGGTAACGCAGTCTGTCAGCGCAGGGGGGAGGAAGCCCTGCCCTCAGAGCATCGCTTCGTCTCGCCCCTTCCAGGGGTGCCCCCGGAGACACCCTCTGCCTCCTCTGCACCGCAGTGATGCTCGGGCAGTCTTGGACCAGCTTTTTGGCGGCTGCAGCTCCCCGTGACACTGATTCCTGTGTGTTAAGGAAATGTGACCTGCTGTCAGACTGAAGCATGGTCCTGCCGGTGAGCAACCTTATTTTATGGCTTCAGGGCACTTGCTTCTGCTAACCCACACCCCGTCTGTAAATCATATTCTGAGAAAAACTGCTACTGGTTTTATGCCATAACTCATAAATTACTAGATCCTGTATTTTAGATATATTACTATATCTCTCTTCAAACTTTTATAGCGATGGATTAATTAATTAAATAACGCTCGCACTGACTTTTGTTACAGTTGTGAGCCCTCTGCAACTTCGGAAGTGAGACTTGGTGTGAAAGTAAATGAAAAACTACTTTAACATTTCGTGGGTTTTTTTCCTACTGACATGTTTACTCAGTTTTGGGATAATGTTGACGTAAAGAAGGGAACGGGACAGCACCGGGGCAGCAGCCCTTGGCCCAGCTGCTCCTCGCCTGCAGCCAGGCAGGGAACGGGGCGCAACATCTGGAATCCTGCGGCAAAATGGGAGGGAGTGATCAAACACGGAACAGGCTTAATCTGGAATCAACACTATTGCTACGGGGTGTCAGAGGTTCTGAGAAACCAGAGCACACTTGGCCTTCGGTAGGAAAAAACACAAGCCAGCAGATAGACATGAGGTTATGCAAAATTAAACTAAGGCGTTCTATATTGACCTTGAGTTTAAGGTGACCAGATCCAATTCACGATCGTTATTGGGGCTGAAGGCAGCCTGCAGTGACCTTCGCAAGGCCCATGGGGACTCTCAGAGAGGCATATTTTGCACAGAGACAAAGGAAAACGCAGGAATGCCAGGATATGGAGTGCAGCTGTTTAGCAAAACAGCGTGGCAAACTGCTGCCTAAAACTGTGCTATAGAGCAAAGCTGTTTGGGAGACCCTGGAAATATGTTTCTGAGTAGCAGGTAAACCATGAGTATGTTTCAAGAGTTTAAAATGACTCTCATTAACTCCTTAAATGGGGAAGAGTGTCTGGAGTTTCAATAAAGTGCCCAGAGGAGCAGTAAGAAGTAAGATTTAAGAAAACTTGAATCAAATCTGACTTTCACTTTGACTTGCATATAGAATCATAGAATCGTCTAGGTTGGAAGGGACCTCTAAGATCATCTAGTCCAACCATCAGGGAGGAAGGAATGCTTTGTGGTTAAGGTATGAGAAGGGCGGTAAAAAAATCTAAAGCGCCCTAGAAATTCCATTTTAAAAGCAATGCTGTCTTAGGGGGATAAAATCCATTTGGCTCACACCGAGATTTGGACTTTGTAAGGACCTGACGCTCTTTTGAAGCGTGGGATGAAGGATACGGTCTGGGCTGCTGAACGCCTGGCCATCGGGGCTGGATTAGCCCGGATGCAAAGGGATGCCAAGGGAGAAGGATGGTAGCCTGGTCTGCAGCACGGCTTGTAGGACTTCCCCATGCGGGTCAGGGGACGAGGAGCAGAGCAGGGATGCCTGAAAGGAATTTACCTGAAGTGTCTAAATCAAGCCAGGGCAGGATTGCCTCCTCTTAAATACCTGCTTCAGTTCAAGCCCTGAGATGCAAGCTTGATTCCAAAACAAGCAGCTGAAACCCTATAGCCCGTGCGACAGGGGAAGGCTAATTGATCTTAATGATCCCTTAGGAGGTGGAAATCTAAGAGTGGGTAACTATCAATCTGTTTCCTAATGGAAAGGTGTGCATGCCATTAAAACGCCCCTTGTGCTCGCCACTTTTCTCTCTGTCTGAGTGGTTATGCTATACTAATCACTGCAGTAAATAAAAACCCTGGGTGATAATTTCCAGAACTGTGTAAAGACGGGTAGGGAAAATGAGCACTCTGCTACCCACACCAGACTTTATTTTTCTGTTGCTGTTGAAGGCTGGAGAACAGCCCTCCTGTTTTCACAGAACTAGCTCCACTTTCTGAAATTTAAAGAAGCAGCCATATCCCTCCAGCTGTTGAGTTAAACAGAGTGTTATTCAAATTATGTAGGGTGAAAAAAATGTCATAACATAATGAGAATCAAATGCTGACTCCAGGCGCCTTCATAGTTGAGGACTTAAAAAAACAACAATAGCAACAAAACAGTTCAATCCTTTATCTGCCAGTAGAAAATGGTCATTTAAATAAACATTAACTAAGCTGGGGAACATCAATGTTGCGGTAGCAATTTGTTTCTGACAGACGAGATTGCTAAAGTCCTATTCTTTTTAATAGATGGCATTTTTAGGGAAAGACTAGGTGTATTGAAGCCCATAACAGCTCCTTTCCCTTTGCTGCTTTGTCGCTGGGCTCGGAGCTGGGGAGCACCCAGTGCAGGGGAACGGGGCCTCCTCGGCTGCTGGAGACAGAGACAGCCCCTCAGAGCATTCGATTATCTCACTCGGCTGCTGTTTATATCTAGGGGATCAATCTTCCAAACCTGTTTTTGCTGCTTTTGCAAAGTGCAATGCAGAAAAACAGCCGGATTGTCTGTTTTCTGTTAGGTTCTCCCCAGCCCTCTCCCCCGCAGGTGTGCGGCCGTGGGATCCCCTCTGGATGGACAGTGCTGCAGAAGCCACCACCGAGCTGGTGACAAGGACGGACCACGCTGGGGCTCAGCCCTTCATCCTCACCCAGGGGGTGCCCATGTTCCCTCCCCAGCGTTTGGAGCCCCCGAGATGCAGCGGGGGAGCCCCGGACGCACACAGAGGACACGAAACCCAACCAGGGAGCATCCCATTGCCAACGGAGCATCCCTCAAAGGTGGGACTTGGTGTGTGACGGGCATGTGGAAGGAGGAGCACACACACGTGTGCGCACACCAGGGGTACACACACATGTGCACACACACCACACAACTCCTGCTTTCAGGCCGAATACGTTTTCCTTCTCTGAAATCAAGAACGGCAAGCCAAGGTGTACAGCAACCGGATGGGAGAGACAGCCGACAGCGGGGCTGAAAACCAAATTCCTGAAAACAAAGAGCAGTCGAGCTCTGTAAGCAGCCACACAAGGAAGAAAAGAAATTATTAATATCATTAATTTGATTTGCAGCAGCTACTTGAAGTCTAACCACCCAGGGAAGCCACTGAGTCAGCTCTGCTCAACGTAGAATCAAAAAGGGAACCTCAGCGCAAACATCTTACTCAAATATCCCAGGGAAAGGCTTTCCACAATATTTTGTGTGTTTAAGTGAACTGCTCGGAGGCTACGGAGGGTTGAGTGGTACTAACGAGCTCCAGCACAGAACCTCCAGCCACGGCACAGGCAGCTATCTCTGAAATCAAGTCCTGAATTTGAGGGAATATGCAATAGGGGAAGAACAAAAGGATCCTTTGATGTGTTCAACCACATGATGTTTAGCAAAAATGCAAATGTTCTCTCATGCTAGAGAACACTTATCAATATTAAGGCATACACGGAGGAGAAGAAAGAAGGAAGAACAAAATACAACACTTAACAAGAGGGTAATTTAGCCTGTTGGCAAGCGCTTTAACTCTGGTTCATGAAAAATTACTTGCACAACTGTTTTGCGGGGTTTCTGGGCTTTTATGCATAAATCATAGTATTGATTCAACGTGAGTATCAGAACTACTCAGGTGTACAACTGCATGTGGGCACAGTTAAAGCAAGAAAGGATTTAAGTGTGGAAATTGGAGAGGAAAAAACCATCCCCCCTGTTGCTCCTACAAGCTCAGCTACAATTGTCAAACAGCTGGAACGCGTGCAGATTGTTAATTAAAACATGGTGGTGACCACCTTCTGCAGCGGTCTCAGGAGAACATCCAGGCAGCAGATAACTGCCAAGCTGAATTTTTTTCTTATCCACCCATTTTTCCCCCTTTGAGATCGTACTTTCTTTTCTGAGAAAGAAAAGAGAAAAAAACAGAGAACATTGGAAGCCCAAGGATGGCCAAGTGAAAGAGAAATAAAATCAATTGCATGTTACAAACTACAACAAATATTGCAGTCAGGGTGAGGAAGGGGAGGGAGGGAAGTGTCAGGGATAACGTACGAGGGCTTGTTGCATGGCACGCACACTCGCTAGCCACATCTCTGTATCTTAAAATAAAGGGAAGGGCTCCCACGGCATTACCACATGCACCAGAGGTAGCCACAGAGGAGGGTCAGGAAGGATGCTGTGCCAGGCAGGAAAACTGAGAAAAAGGCAAAGCCCTGGAAATGAAAATAGACACAAAGAATCCATATCCCTTGCACAGACGTGCAGTAATTTAATCGCTTTCCAGCCTGATTCATCCCTCAATATTTTCTGCATAAGCACATTATACTCGGCGTTCAGAGGCGTTCAGCTGGCCAGAGCCCACAGCTCGTCCCTGCCCCTCGCTCCACGGAGGCCTAAAGAAGTTCAGGGTGAACAGCCAATATGTAGTTAAAGTTGACTTCGCTTGTACCATGGAGAAATGTAGATAACACAGCACTAATTGCCCTCTCTAATGAAGACTCTTGCTTCTAATTTGCATTCCACTCATCTTGCTGTTATTGTTATTATTATTTACTCATGAGAGCAATAATATTGAAGATGATAATGTGGTCACACCAAGGAGCCACATTTGTGACCATGACACATCCCTCCCCAGCGCTGTAACAGCTCTGCATCCCGTTGCAGCAGCCACCATTCTACCATTAAACATCTCCCACAACTTTCCCCTTTGGCAGACACAATACATTATTCCTGTGTCCAGTTATTCCTATTCCAGCCTATCTTTTCCCACCCCCTTCCCCTTCACCAGCCATAAAACTTGAGGAATTTTCTACGAGCCAACTCAAGCTGGAGCATCCAATGTGTCCCAGTGGTTCTGTGGAACCCCAGCCTGGATTCCTCCCCCCCAAGCCCGACTCCTGCTGCTCGCAGCCGGAGCTCACCATCAGCCACCCAGAGCCTGCTGGAGAGCAGCCCGGGGGGAAAAGGTCAGGTTTTGGGTGAGAAGGTTGAAAGCCATAATCAAACTTTTGTTCTGAGTACATCTCTTGCACTAAAATCTTAATAAATATTAATTAATTGCTCAGGCTATTCTAATTTAATTTGATCAAGTTGCTTCTTTCCAATCTAAATACAAAAATGTGGGGTAGAGTAAGGGAATTATTTGTATTATTATTATAATAAAAACCAGCTATCTGTGCCAGTGCCTTAAATCAAATTAATGCTTTTCTTCTTGTTCCAGGGTTACAATTAAATTAAGTTTTATTCAAATACCTAACCACATTTACCCTACTTTTCCAGCAGCTGAGAACCCAGGCTGTCGCAGTGCTGCTAAGCAGGCTTGGTGGGGCAGGCTGGGACGGGAGGTTGAAACAGCCCGTGATGGAGTGGTGACACCAAACTTCCATCCCCCCTGTAATGCTTGAAGTATACACCTAGTCTTGCTGTTTCAAGGATGACGCAGAGAAACGTATGTTCCTGTATGCTGATTCTAAACTAAAATGATGGGCAATACCTCCAGGTGAGCAGCGCTTTCCCAGCACACACAGCATCCCGCGCTCTCTTCAGCAACTGCTGCTTTGCTCAGCCCCATATTAAATTACTCAAGATCGACAGAACTTTCACTGTTTCCCCCGGGAGGCTCTTTCACAACCTATTGAGCTTTAGTGTGAGATTTTCCCCTTTATATTCACCTTTTTTCCCCCATTCCTATTGTATTATCCTATTACACGTGGTTGTATCTCCCGGCAAAGTGCTCCTTCCCGCCTGCTCCTCGCGCTGGTTGGGCGCCTGAAGGTGGATGGTGCGGGGCAGGACATCTCCACCCGCCGGCACCCCCGGATCAGCCTTAATCTGAACTAATCAAATGATGACAGCCCCTCTGAAAAGAGAAGCAATTGCACAGTATAGATCGTATATATCTCTTAGGAGATGAGGACTTGGATTTGATTATCTAGATTCTCCTTAATGCTTTATGATGAAGTTAAGGATGAATATTGCTTTGAAAGCAATTCAGCCAGAACTTCCCCTTAGAAAGAAAGGCCTGAAAGATGATACAAATGACCAAAGTCAGCAAGAAGAAATCGTCAGCCTGAGGTTTCTGTTCAGTTGTCCGAGATACAATCAGAGAAACTGATTTAAGGGAGCTGGGTGTGAAGTAATACCCCACCGAGGTAAAAACAGGTTGAACTGGTCAAAATCTGTCCGCTCAGGTAGCAGAAAGATAAATAATAATAAATCCCACATGTTCTGAAAGTATTTAGTTTTGTTTTCATTCATGACCTTAGCCAACAAAAGGGATAAATCAAAAATTTCAGTAAGTGACACCTTTGGTGGCCATCTCGGCTGGCACCTCCACGGAGAACAAAATAACCCACGGCTGGGTCTGACGGCGGCTGATGACAGTCCCTTCACTCTGGTCAAGCACATACACACTTCTGGGACCTTCTGGGGAAATCTAAGGTTTCGCTGAGCATTTTCCGGCCTATAGGTGGACTGAAGGTGTCTTTTGGAGACCTCTTCCACTGGCCTTGCCGTTGAAGCAGGTCCCTGCCCTGAGCACAGCCGAGACACCACCCACCCCGAGCAGCATCGTCATTCCCCTGCGCCAGAGGGAATTTCCACGCATTTATCTGACCCTGGTTCCAGCCTCCCGCAGAAGAGGTTTGTGGTGCCCGGGTCCCAAGGCTCCTTCAGATGGGAGGTCACGGCTAATGACGCCGGGAGGAGCGATGCTCTCCCTGCTCCCAGCACAGCTCCCAGGCAGCTGGAAAAAAAGAGGTATATTTGGCTCCCGTTTAAATATTGATCAGAGCATATTTCTGCTAAAAACCAAAGTCTATCGATTCACCCGCGAGTCTGCAGCCTCAGTACGTTGCTGAACGTTTTCCGGGAGATGGGAGAAGGCTCCTTGAGTTATGATGTTAATAAGAGCAGCGCAGGAGGAGTCCCTGATGTTCCAACCACAACTTCAGAGAGAACATTTTTCACTGGCGGGGCCTCTGGACACTCCGTGCTTCTTAATGCCGCTCCATCAGCTGTGCTGATGAGCCTTTAATAGAAAGGCTTTGGGAGGGAGCTCAGTGCAGCTCCCACAGCTCTCTCCAGACCCGTTTCAGCTGTGATTTTGGGCTCAGGGCAGATATTTCAGCCGTCTCAGAGCCAGTACCGATGCTGGCAGTGGGGTCTTCCACACAGCCCCACTCCAGTGCTCTACTTAAGTATGTAATTAACTCCAAGTGTGTGAATTTTGTCTGCGGCATCCTCAGGGATGTATTTGCTGCCCTGAAGCTGGGCAAGCGCTGGGGGGCTGGGGTCCTGCGCTGCAGCGGGGCTGAGATGCCCCGAGCCCGGTGGGGACCCGTCCTGTGTGGGGTGGGAGAGCCCGGGTGCCAGCGGGCACGCTGTCTGGGTCACCACAGAACTCACAAGAGAGGGACAAGAAGATAAAAGCAAAACCCACGGGGTCTATTTGTATCTACAATCCCTTCTGTATTAACCACTGGCAATGAAGAAAGAAAAAATATTATCCTGAATCGCTCCCCAGCCTAACCTGAAAACACAGCAAGGCGTTTCTGATATTCAGGCTAAATCAGGCAGCAGCCCGACGGGTCTGGCCACCTCCCTTTCAGATGGAGAGTGCTATCTTGTTATCAAGAGTGTCAAATACACAGTGCTTCAGAGAAAAACAAGCCTCCCCCCATACGTCCCTCTCCTGTGTGTGACAATTGTGCCGCGCTCTGCAAGGGAGAGAATAAATCCTCCCCGTCCCATGCAGTGTTTGGGCTACCGTGAAGCATGAGACTTGTTTAATCTGATTACTTAAGGGACAAATCTCTGCTGCACATCTGTGGCTGCAGAAGGTTCTCAAGGGAAAAGCCAAATTAAATTATGCCCTCGACAGTCCTGTACGTGGGAGAGCAACCCGCAGCTCCAGCAGCAGAGTGCAAGGCTGACATTCCCTGGCATCTGACATTGATTCACCATTCTTAGAGCAAAGCACTAAAATTCTCTATTTCTCATTTCCCCAACCCGCAAAATAGGAATAAAATCACCTGATTTTCTGGGAAATGCTGGAGAGGTACCCTGTAAAGGGCTGCGTGCCCTTGAGCGAATGATACTGTTAGAGACAAAACTATTTTTGGGGGTATTTTAAGAGTTCACGCTCAGAAACGTCAGTGATTTGTGGGTTTCTGTATTTGTGATGCGGCATTTCCTTGCCCCATTTGCAGAAGAGACTAAATTGCAAGGACAATCACATCCCCTTCTGTTACCAATTCTGGGACAGGATATTAGTTTTTGAAGAGAGAAATAGAGCCAAGGCTTCTCCTTTTTCATCAAACCCTATTTGTTTTCTTCCTACAATAACTTAGGGCTATTTAATAGAAGTGAAATCTGGGATAATTTTTTAGCAATCTTTGTCAGTCTGCAAAGAGCATCATTTTATGCAGAATTTTGTGTTTCACCAGCTACAGCTTTTTGAAAACAGGAAAAGTTTTCCTTTTATTTTGTTTTATTTCTAAGAGTTCACTGAAGTTAACATCCAAATCATTAACAACACATTGTCATTTTCTTAAAAAAAAAAAAGAATGACATCACCGGCCATAATCACATCCATCTTCCACTGTTTTTTCATTTGTTTCAAATAAGAAACTTTGCCAGCAAGAACTTTTTTTGGAAACAGGCTGTCTTAAATGAATTTTGAAGACTTTTCCCAAAAACAGATCTAAAATTAATTGCAGCACATCGTTTTCAGGCATGTTTTCAGCAATCGGCTCGCAGAGCTAGACCATGCAGCCTCTGTAGCGAGTTAAAATACTGTGTACACCAAATATCAGCATTTTCCCCTGCCCACTCTCAGGCGGGCCCGTCACCATTTCCGCACACACATCGCTCGGCTCCAGCACATCAGCAGCCCCACCAGACCTTCTGTCTTGCGAAGATAAAGGAATAGCTCAAAACTCCAATATTCCCTCATTCCTGCTTTGGATCCTGACATGGGTCTTATTTTCTAAAGGGAAATGCTATGAAGAGCTGCTGCGCTGGGTCGGGCTGGCATAACGCAGGCTCCTGTCCCGCTCCCTCTCCCAGGAGAGGTTGGACCAGGTGATGGTTTGAGGGCGCCTCCACCCTGGGCTGCCCCACAGTTCTCTGCCGGGTACCAGCTCATCCCACTACATCCCCAATGATGCCCAAACCCAAACGTGTGAGAGAACACGGCTCGCTCTTATCTTCCAGCTTCTGATTTAGGGGCTGGTTCACCCAGAAGCTGCAGTCAACCTCTTTTTTTTAAATAACCACTATTGACTTACTCTTCATTAATTCACCCTCTTCCTCTCCGAACTCCTCTGTACCCAGCGCTCTCTATCTGACGGCAGCGGCAGCCAGTCCCACCCTGCACATGTAATTATGGATCTGTGACAAATGACCTCTTCCTGCTTGTTTTATATCTGCTGTCTGAAGATTTCCCTGGCTGCTCTCTTGTTCTTGCCATGAAAGAACAATGACAATGAGTAGAGCTCCTGTTGCTCTTCCAGGGACAGGCTGGTGCCGTGAGGAGCGCTACCGAGGACTTATTTACCGCTCTGCCTTACAAAGTTTGCTAGGTTTCATGCTTTTATGAAATATATTCAGCCACACTTATGATCATACTCCAATATGTTTCTAACATATCGCGAAACTGTAGATGGTGTCAGAACAGGCTGATTTTTAACATATCTTAAACACTTTTTTCCCTTCATTAAAGTAGAATAATTGTCACAGCATAATGTAACTTAATGTCAAAATCTAACACACAAGCCTATCTCCCCTATCGAGGTAATTACATTTTAAATCTATAGTCTGTGTTAAGTTTGTTTTCTCAACATATGCAAAGCAGCTTCAGGAGTTATTTAAAATGTGTGTTTTTTCCAGAAGCTATCGGGAAGCGGGTGCTTTGCCGGGGAGAGCTGGGCACAGGGTGGCAGCTGGGTCCAGCCGGTGGGACGGGGGGACACGGGGGACACAGGGGACACCGCCATCCCCTGCTCCCCTGCCGCGGGACACAGGAGTGCCGAGCTTCTGGCACAGCAGCCTGAATGCCTGGGATTAAACGTCACTGGAGGGAATATCTGCTAAAGGGTGATTTTAGCTTTCTGTAAATGATGCCTCACGAGGAGCCTCATTTGAGCTGAGAACAGGGAAGCGGCGTAAAAGCAGCCCAGACAGCCCACTCGGAAACGAATTTTTCCATAATTAGGCCACAAAGTGGAAAGTCCTCTTAACACCACATTACTGAGCACCTGAAAGGAGAGGATAAAACGTTTCTCAAGGGTCCAACAAACCTGGAAAAGCAAATCCCTGAGGCCAAAGAAAATGAGATTAAATTGAACTTCTAAGATGCAGTGTGTCTATTGACCTCCCTCATACCAAGCGCTTTCTTCATGTTCCTGTTCTTGAAAAGGGGGAAAAAACCATCCAGGAGAATGCATGCTGTTCAGAAGATAGCTAGAGGCTGAGTTGGATTTGAATTTTGATCAAAGTTTTTCTCATTTGACATGCTTTTCTGTGTCTGCACTCCCAATCTGCCTTTTTTGCTTAAAATAATGCTTCCCATATAAGAAATCTTAGCTGGCATACATAATAAGAAACCCTGGGCTCTTGAAAGCACAGTCTCTGCTGTCTGGTGGTCCTTCTCCAGAAGCCAGATTACTGGAAAAGGAGCATCAAGAGCCCTCCTCCTCCTCCCTGTACACGGGCACCGATCGGAGCGTGTGACCTGGGACAGGCACCACAACGGCTGCCCTTCTGCACATCAAACTTCTCCACGAGTAGGAAAAAAGGACCGTTTATAGCCAATAGCACAATTTCCTCATTTGTTTCCCTCCCTTGAGTTGGAATAACACAGCCCCAGTCATCCTCCTCCTCCCCTTCTTCTTGTGACACAAAAAGAAGATGTATGAACACCAGCAAATGGGCGCGGGGGCAGAGAAGCCACCTGGAAGGGTCCTCTGCAATTCCCATCCACAGGGATTAGCATCCCTGACGTGTCAAAGCTGCAAACTGTTTGTTTGCTTCGAGAAAACATAGGATATGGTCCAGATTACTGATGGAACTGTTGCATAAAGCGCCTTTCTTGTGGCCTGTACCTTTGTATGTCCTTCTCATTACACCAAAGACAGCAGAACAGTAACTCAACGGTTGCGTTAGCCAAGGCACAGGGCAACATTGAACAAAGAGAAACATCCAGGAATAGAGAGAATGAAAGGGAGGATGCACTCGGCTGAGTTGGTTTTGGCTGCTGATGTTCCTGCTGTGGCAAAAAGGCTGCAGGGGCAGGAGGCAGCACACGGTTCCCATTCCTAGGAGCTGCCAAGAGAGGACCCTGGTCCCCCCTCCTCATCCCTGTGGTGTCGCAGGTCCCTCCTCCAGCACTGCTGCTGGGATGGGAAGACTCAAACACTCGGGTATTTGTGGAGCAGGAGACATCCCCTTTCCCACTCAGGTTGTTCACGTCTCGTTGCAGAGCAGAGCTGTGAGGCCCAAAGCCATCTGCATAAAAAACACGTACTAGTGCTCCCTCCAAACACTGCAAAGCCACCGTAATATTTTAAAATATGGATTATCTCCAGCTTCTGCTCATCTTGATGGTTCCACCTCATTTGTCTTGCTACTCTAATTTCCTTAAATGTGTGTTTTCTTTACAGGCTACTAACTACAGAAAACTTGAAGCAATCAACTGAAGTTTATGCATCGACATATCACTTCGTTAGCTGTGAATTCATTTCCAAGGGGGCGGTGACCTTTAATGAAGTTGGAAATTGAATCAAGCCACTGCGTTTGGGGACACGCAGGAGTCTGAAAGAAGGCTGTCCATTGGAAAGGCTCCTTGACCAATTTAAAAATTAAAACACAATTTGATCAAGCATCCTTATTTCTTTGCGGTATCCTTCCTCCTTCTGAAACCTTTGCTCTCTATGGATCTATTAAAAAAGAAATTTTTCCAAATTTTCTGAATTTTAGCCAGTTTTGATTCCTGTCAATGACCATCTTGGTGCCATGAGAGGCACTGGAGACCTGGAGAGAAGGTCTCCTCTCCCCCACATTGTCCTTTGCCGTGACCATTCCTTGGCCATGTTCTCCTTGTCAAGAGTAGGACCAGAGCAACCCTGCTGTGCCACCTAACTGGAAACCCCCCCAGAGCACTGGGAGGGATGTGCCTGGGCACTCATGCACGTTATATATTTTTTTTTGAGATGTGAGTGACTTCGCAAATGCAACTTTCATCTTGGAAACTGGGAGTGTTGCCATAGAAATTGCAGCGGGGGAGTCACCAGGTTGTCAGCTCCTGCCCATGGGATGACAAGGGCTCGGCAGGGGCTGATCCCCATTCCTGTCCCCACTGTGGGCTCCGGCCGGGCCGAGCTCCCTCATCCAGACAGAGAGGAAACCGCCTTGGTCCGTAGGATTAATTTATGAGCAACCATGCACGTGTGTGTCCACATCCACAGACAGAAATTACAGTAGCTGTTGGAACAAGAAAGCCATGTGCCTGCTTAGGAAAAGCAAATCTAAATAGCTAAATGGGTGTTTATTATAATAATAATCATTATTATTGCAGCCTCTCCGTGGGACACCACACAGCTGTGTACTTACCAGTAACTGGCAGCTCAGGGGGCCAGGTAAGCGGCGTTACTCCCATTTCACAGATGAGCAGGGGAATGTGGGGGCAGAACCAGAGGTGTCTCAGGGAGGCAGGGAGCGGAGCCTGGCTCGGTCCCTCCTGCCGGACCCTCTTCCCCAAAGCTGAGGCCAGATCGCAGCAGTCCCAGCAGTTTTTTCCTACTGAATAACGCTGGAAAAAACTACATCATCTCAAAACGCGCTGCTAAAAATGCAAAACCAGTGCCCGAGGCCACCGGTCCCTGACTCTCGGGGTGGCCGGGGGGCTGGCTCTCCACTGGACCCCTCCAACCGAGGAGCCGGTGAAGAAGCACCAGAAGAATTGTGTTTGTTGAAGGAACTTGGCTCACAAGTGGCACCGTCCTCTCCCTTCCACTCCTCTGACAGATTTTTTCTTTTGAACAACTTCGTTTCTTCATGGATTTGTTTATTCACAAAGGTCAGGGTACTACATTGTACTCCACATTATCTCTTCCCCACGGCCCCCATCCCCACAGTAATCACCCCTTCAGCACCTTTCCTGCAAGGCTTTGACACTCCCAAATCCAGCTGAGACTTCTCGGGACTTTAATTAATGAGATAACAAAAGGGAAAACACCCAAAGAGTGAACCCCCGAGTTGAAGACTTTATCTGCTCTTTGCAGCTGCATCTTTTTTTCTCCTTTTTTTCTTTTTTTTTTTTTTTTTTGAGCTGCATTCCAGGTCCGTCAATACTGTTTCCCATTAAATTAAATAGCTTATTGACTGGTGTGAGACGTAGCCACAAGGCCGATAGGATCCAAGCGCGGTACTTTCTCAGTGCAAACAATCACAGGTCACTGCACAGTAAATCAGTTGGTAATGGAGTTTGAACTCTGAGAATCAGTTCTGTGTACCCTTTTTATTTGTTTTTAATTTGTATCAATGGTAATTCTGTCGGTTTCAATTTATGTGACGGCAGCAGGTTGTGGAGCGGCGGAAACACCATTTTTCTTCTCGTTAACCATTGAGCTCACGGCGCCGTGGCAGCCAAGTGCTTCTGAGCCCGCAAGTGTTAAGGTTTCTTGGCATCAGCAGAATCCTTTGCTGTTTTATTTCCCTCTGGCTTTCTTTTCCGCCAGTGATACCATCAGGACCGGTTCCTCCCTGGACACATGCGCTGGCCCGCGTCCCTTCACCACCGAGACACCCACTTACAGAGGGTCGGGGCTGCGGCACCAGCTCCAGATGTTCCTTTCCTGGCACGTTCCCCCAATTTCCCACTGGTTAGCGGCATCCACCTGGATATGTGAACAAAGTATTCATTAATGACTCTAGGAATTTGTCTCATCCCTTTTTGAACCCATTTATACTGTCAGCATCTGTGATACCTGGTGGCACAGAGTACCGCAACTTGATTATGAATCATATAAAAAAAAATTACTCCCTTCTGTTTCTTGAAACTTACTACCGGATAATTTTGGCAGGTGTCTCCTTATATTTGCCATGTGAGAATTAATGAATAATCATTCCTGACACACTCTTTAAAAATCTTCATCCATCCCCTCTGCTCCAAGGTGAGGGTTGTGCTCCAGCAGCCCCTCCACAGCAGCCTGGCTGGGTCCTCACCATGTCCCTCTTGACACCCTTCATGTCCTTCCCAGTTCCACAGGGCCGTTTTGCTGCTGGAAGACCCAAACGGGGGCCAGTGCTGTCACTGTGATCACGCCAAGGATTTATAAAGCTGTGTAAGGTTTCTTTCGTTTGTTTTGTTTTCTATTTCCTCCTCAATAATTCATACAGTTCTGCTCCCCTTTTGGCCTTTGCTGAGGCTTCAGAGAACTATCCACAGACCCTTCACAGGCAGTTTTTTGAGCAATAATGCTTAAATTGGTGTCCATGCAGCTCGTTGCTTGGACAAAATTAGGGCTCCGTTTCCCACGCACATTATTCTGCACTTAAAATCAGTGAATTTGACTTGCTATTTTTGTCTCAGACTCCCCCCATATGCCAAGGTGCTCCAGGAACCGCTCTGGTTGTGCTTAACCGGTGCTGCTCTACGTCACCTATATAAGCCCCGCGGCTCCTTGCCTGGATCCAGCTTTACCAGCCCAAAGCCCTGGCACAGCGTGTCCCCTGGTCCCTGCAGCCTCCTCCCTGTCACTGTGGGATGCTCTGCCTCGCCGGTGGCCATAGGATGCTCCTTTTCCACTGTCTCCCGGTGCCTCGGTCCCTATGGTCACATCCAATATCGGCTTTGTCAGGCACAGGACTGGTCATACCTACGGAACATCCCCACTGCTCTGCTTCTCACTTGGTGTTCAGACCAGAGGTTTGAAAAAATCGTCTGAAGTTGGGGCAGGGGAGGTTTAGATTAGATATTAGGAAGAATTACTTTACTGAGAGAGTGGTCAGGCACTGGAACAGCCTGTCCAGGGAGGTGGTGGAGTCGCCATCCCTGGAGGTATTTAAGAAGTGTGTAGATGTGGCACTTCAGGGCATGCTCTAGTGCCCGAGAGTGTTGGGTTGGTTTTTTTTGTGTGTGTGTGTGTGTGGTTGGACTCGATGATCTCAAAGGTCCCTTCCAACCATGAAGATCCTGTGAAACAAACCCCAGTATAATCCCTCCTCAGCAGCGATGGGAGTTTGCCCCCTCACTGTCGACGCATCCAGCTCTCGAAAGCCTTTAGTGCTTAATGGATTCATTGAAGTGATAATATGAGGTGACTCGCATGTCAGGTTGTTAAAACAGCGATAAGACATTGCACTAAGACAACATTATCACCACTAACTGCATTGTAATGGTCAGGGAACGTCTTGTGATATTCCATATACGCCAAATGAGTTCGCAGGGTCTGGGAGGTTGGTTAAAGCCGCTGCCGGGACGAAAGGCCCCGTTTTGCCCGGGCTTTACACAGGGGATGTGCAGAACACGTCTGTTTGCGAAGTCACACACACACACACGTTTCTCCTCTACAATATTTTGCGAATCTGCACAGACGTGTTAGGAAAACTGTCACTTGCAGAAACTTCTTTGCCACCAGAGTGTGATTTTTTTTTTTTTTCAGAGCTATTAATCAAAGGCTAGAGCAGAACCAGCTTGACAAAAAGGAAAAGAAACACACCCGTGGACTTATAAAACACACCGGGAAATGAGGCAGAGAGGTGCACTGAGGAATTTATAGCTCTGTACAGGTGCTCACATTCCCCACATCGGCTGCAGCCTCCAGAGCCTCTCCTAGAGGACTCCTCACTCCACTTTCCTCCTTCACTACCACCCGTCATGGGCTCGGGGTTTCAGGTGACCCCCCCAGTTCCAGCCTTCCCTCCACCGCTGGGCAACGGGAAGAAACACCCTTTAATTACATGTGAGCATACAATTTATTCCACTTAATCTAAATGAGAGATTTGCTGTGGCTGTACGAGCCCCCCCAAGCAGACCAAGGAAGCTAATAGATTTTGTGATCACTTCTATCACCCAGCAAACAATCATGGGTCACAAAACTACAAATCAGGGCCTAATGGATTTTCAAAGATGCGCTCTGGCCCTTTGTACATTTTTTAATTTGCCTTTAATTTGTATTGATCTTCTCCCCTGTTTGCTCCAATCCCTCCCGTGTCAGCAGGTCAGAAAGTGTGCCAAGAGGAGAACGATCTCACAGAAATAGCAAGAAAGGTGAGACGGGGATGCAAACACACGAAGGGGAGATGGGGATGGAAACACACGAAGGTGAGACGGGGATGCAAACACACGAAGGTGAGATGGGGATGCAAACACACGCTATTTAGCAATGGCTGAGCCACGGTGGGGGACCCACCTGGCAGACCCCACTGCCGGGGGCTTGGGGACATGTCACTGAGGGTGACACACAGCCTTCCACCCAAGTGGGGGCTTCACCTGCTGGGGAAGGACCTTGAAGAACGCTGTTATTTAAATCCTCAAACCACTCTCAACCTGGAACTCCACCAGAAGTGATAAACATTTGCTTATTTACTGGCTTTGTCCTGGCTTGCCTGCACCAATTTACTGCTTGTTCATTGTGATCACATCAGTATTTTTAATTTCTTAATGCTAATCAGCAGCAAGTTCCCAGCTTTCTATTAATTGCAGAAAGAAAAGATGCTTGATGGATAGGCACAGGTTGCCTCGTGCAGCCCAAGCAGAAGGGCAGCGGGGAGAGGACTCGGCTCTATCTCACAGCTCAGCACGACCCATGGGATGCTCTTTCTTCTCTCCTCACCTTCAGCCCCAGAGCATAAATCCTAGATAGGAAATGACTGATTGAATATCCATGATAAACCATTTACAGCTCAGTTCTAGCCATGCAAAGTACCGTCAAACAGTCCTGAATAGGAAGTGTATTAATAAAAATCATGATCTGCACACAAACAGAAAAGGGCTAAATTCTTCAAATAAATGACTCACAACAAATAATTTGACCGGCTCTCATGATCGGCTTATGCCCTGAAGCATGAAGATTATCAGCCCCATGTAATTTTCTCCTAGCTGATGTAGCTGCAAAGACTATTCATATTCATATAAATGTCTAATGTCTAATCCTCTAATCTAATCCTTTTTTTTTTCCCTGCTTGTGCTAAAGCTCCACAGCCTATACTCAAAAGCCCTCTGAGCAATGGAATTATTGATAAATTACTGCAGAGAGGAGGAGCACCACACATACACCAAACCCACCAAGCTCTACCTCTTCTTGAAGAGTTCTTATTTTCCTGTTAAGAAGTCAGGGTGTGAATTTCCAGGGCAATTGCAGGTATTTTTCCTCCCTGACACTTTTCATGTCCTTGCCTAGTGTCGGAGTGAGGCGATTGTCCTCCACCATAGCTTTCAGAGAGCTCCAGGAGTGGTTTCATTTCATCACCATGTCAATTAAGCCTCATCGCTGCAAATAACACAGGAGTCTGCTGGCCATATTATCTATTTTTCCTGAGAGGGAAAATCTCTGGACCCTGAACCCGGCACAAACACGATGTTACGAGCATCAGAAACGAAGTTTGTCCTTTGTCACTGTGTCACTCACAGAAGTGCCCTGGGCCAGCCCTGGTGACGTCCCTTTGAGCTGAGCACAGTAAGGCACTCTGTGGCTTGCATGTGTCACAAGCTACAAGGAGGAGAGAGACGTTCGGCACTTGGATTGTATGCATTTGGCAAACTTAAATAATGTACAGAAACACAACTGAGCATCCCAGAGCAACGCCTGCCCCAGGCTGGGGCGGGGAGAAGGAGAGTGTTGGGGCAGAAACAATGAGGTACCTATTCTGATTGTCCCCTTTTATAGCAACTGGTAAGATGTATACCTATTTTATACCAGCATAGAGAAGAGGGTGGCTTATAAGAACTCTCAATATAATTTCCTTCTCTTTCTGTCATAGTTTACATGTCTACAATTTAGACTTTTTATTTCCAATGTTATCAGCTTACTGGGATGACAACAGCCCACTTCATTGCTAGTGTTTTTCTATATCCATGACAATCTAAAGTGAATGTCCTCTACAGGGCCTGGAAACTCTCCTTTGCATGGAACAACCATTCTGGAGATGGAGCACGTGAAAAATTCTTACGGACAATATTCCAGCAGGAATGCTGGGAGGTCTGGGCAGGGTTTGGAGAGGAGCCCGTTCCACAGAGCCAAGTTTTATCCAAAAGGGATGGAGGGACCAGATTGGCCAGCAAAGCAGTTAAAGCACCCAGTAAAGCAGTAAAGCACCCAGTAAAGCACCCAGTAAAGCAGTAAAGCACCCAGTAAAGCAGTAAAGCACCCAGTAAAGCATGGCTCCTCTTGCCACATTTATTCACGCTGCGGCCTCTCCGCTGCTGTGTGTGCAGCACCACGTTTATTTATGGGTATTTATTTCATGGGGTAAAGATTTGTACCATGTGCAGGAATTATAAATCCAGACACAGATCATGGCCTCTGAGCATTTCTATAATAAAAATTATAATTCTGGAACTGGTTTTCACTCAGTATCAGGCTGAAACTCATCAATCCATTATCTCACTTAGACCAACAAATAAGCATCAAACGGGATCTTTTTTCAAATCACTGTGGACTTGGACCAATTTTGAAACACTGCCCTAAAGCAGAAAGACTTAGTATCCTATTTATTAGGTCCCCCGAGGCCAGCCAGCTTCTCCATTAACTTTTAGCTCAAACTAATAGCACATTCATAAGCAATTTTGTGGGTGACTGTATCTGAGACTTTAAGCCACTATATTTTTTTTCCTTTAGAAATTATCTTTTTGCTTGATGATATGGAATTATTTAGATGACAACTCACATTAAAAGAACCTGTGCTCTTATAGGCAAAGACATTTTTTCCCAGACAACACTGCTATAAAATTGTTCTAAATCTACTGACTTCAAGAGACAGAGTTTTGCCATGATTAAAAAGGAAGAGTTTTTCATTTGAATATTGCCCTTTTTAATAGCTTAAACAGGCATTTCCACGTCAATAGGGTTTTAGCTATGTTGTCAGACGAAGCTGGTCTGTATTATAATTCTTCCACATGCTTTTCACAGATACTGAATGTTTTGCAAATACAAATTATTTTTAAAATGTTTCTTTCTGCCCCTGTTGTGTGCACATTTCCTGCTATTGAAGCTCAGAATGGACAGAAAGACAACGGCTCCACTTGCTTCCAGAGCTCTTTTTCCTCAGTTACATCTGTTGCACTCAGTAATGCAAGCGAGGTTTTGTGTGTATTTGTGAGAGCGTTAACATATGCATGTGTCCTTCAAAAATAGCGCTGCTGATTCAATATAATGCTTTGGAAAATTCATTATGGGAAATTTCACCATTAATCAAGAGAAGAAACGCAGCTAGGGGCATAGACATCCTGCAGCATTCTCACAATTTCAGCCCAAAAATTCATTAATTTTCCTATCTGCCGTGTCTGCTCCACAGCCACAGCTAACGCCAGCATTTGTATTCCGCTTGTTCATTTTTGGGGGAAGTTTTGCTTGAGAGACTGCACGGCTGAGAGCCGTTGGTGAAGCGGAGCCGGAGCCTGTCCCCGGAGGTCACCGCTCGCAGCCTCGTGTCTCCGCAGGGCAGAGAAGGGGTTTCACAGCGGTGGCTGCTCAGCGCCCTGCAGGAAATCATCTGGCATTTCTGATTTCAGGTCCAGGAGGAGAATACCTCTGCAATTGCCTTTCAGTGCACCCTCGTTATCAATTTCAGCAACAAGTCTAAAGGTTAAGTCCCAGCCCAGGCAAGCAGTTCGCCACAAGCCCAGATTTGACATGTGCTTATATGCTAAGCTCGCCGTAAGGTAATCATATTTTCAGCTGATCTCCTGACCCAGGGTACTTCCAGCGAATTACATCTGAACAAAATGATGATGCTGAACCCCCGTCCTCTCCATAGCGATGCGCATCCTCGCTCCGAACAAGATGGGCAGACAAAGCAGCACAGAGGGAAACACAGATCACCGAGACGGACACGGGGGCCTGGTGGCTGCAGGTAGAAGAGACCACCTCCCCCAGAAATATGAGTGTTTCACTGTCCCCCAGAACCAAGCAGATATAAATCCCTGCCTATGAGCAAAGAAGCTTTTCCTAGCTGAACTAAGACCCCAGCGGTGTCTTAGCTGTGGGCTAATGCGGCTTCTGTGGCTTAGGCAGCAGAAGAGGAGCAGGGAGATTGGGTTATGATGCTGTTTCTCTTTTGAGCGACGCTTTCCTTTCACGGAGGTCACATATAAAATTAAGTTCGGGTCTGGGAGTGCCCTTTCCCCGCACACCCGAGCCGTGCGGTTCTCCCAGCCTCAGGCTCGGGGCGATGGGACCTGAGTGCCCACCGTGGGGAGCCCCCTTTTCTGCCTCCCCCCTTGGCCCTCAGAGCACTCACATATTGAAAGGTTACAGACCCGCTACGTGCACCCTCTCTAGTTCAGATGGAAACGTGTGCTGCCCCGATAACCTCTCTGGAACGGCTTTAGTAGCCGCTCCGGCCCCCGCTGACAGACTTACTAGCCCACACCAACAAGGGGGAGCCTTCTCTCACGTAACCATCCTAAGCACCTTATCAGCCTTGAGCCACACCGAGGATAACAAGCTGAGACCCAATTAATTACTTACTCGCTCTAAAGCCATAATAATAAACAATCATGAAAACACTGAAGCGGTTTCGGTGGTGCTAGAACAGAGGACTCCTTGCAAACAGAGCCTGTCAAGAACAGCTCTGAAATCTGCTGTTAAAAGCTGCTCTCCCTTCTCGCTCGAGCCCGTCGCAGGCTGGGCAGCTCCTGGCATTTACCTGCTGCACCCCAAGCACCCCAAACCCTGTCACAGCCCCGTCCTGCAGCGGCGACTGACGGGGAGCACTCCTCAGCACGGAGGTGACCGAGAAAGAGCCCAGCTACGGCAAACGGAAACCCATCACAACGCCTCCCAGGAGGAACAGACAATTCCAGCTGTGGAGAGGAAACGTCTAAGAATAACTGCTGACAAAAGAGTAACGCTGGGCAGAGACACCTGATCGGATGGACTGCTGGGGATGGGTTAGAAGGAAGAGCTGCTCACACTCCAGCTGATACCAGGAGAAACGCCTGGTGCACCCTCCAGCATGAATGGATGGAGAGGAATCGTGTCCTTCACTCGGAGCTACAATGACAACCCTTACAAGGGGGGACAGAGAGGCAGTTGCATGGGCAGAGCCAGTAAATGACCTCTAACCAGCTCCAGGTGGGGTCTAGAGCACTTGTCCGAGTTCAAAGGAAAGAACTACTAGAGAAGATAAAGCTGCCAGACTCAAGTTCACTCATGGTGCCCTCAGAACAGGTTCTTTTTGTACAGACTCTGAGGGTCCATTGTCCTGCGAAGCCAGCGGCTACTCGGCGCTTCTCCTGCCACCCCCTTGCCCCCCGTCCCCGCGTCCGCAGGCAGGAGAAGAGCACATTTATAGGCTGGAGATCTCCAAAGCACTTCAAACAACTTGGAAGGCCAAAGCTCACTGACGGTTTCTTGGGCACTTTTAAACAGCCTTTCGACTGTTTTTCAAACACTGACCTTTGACTGTGTGCGGAAATAAACAGACACATACAGAACAACGGCCTATGTGGAAAATAAAAATGCTGACATTAATAAATCATTAAAGGATTTTTATGCCCAACAGCAAGCGCAGACCTTTTATCCCTTATTTCTAGCTTTGCATCTGGCAACTAATCCTGTGAAAACAAGAAGAAATTATTTATATTCTTTTAGTGTTCCATAAATCAAATATTGCTGTAAGGACTGAACTAATATTTTGAGAATTGAATATGGGATTTGGTCTGGCTTGCTACATGCACTGAATCTTAGTCTGCTGTGATACGAGAAGGCAAGAGATATGAAATCCAGAAAAAATAAGGAGCCTGAAATGTAGGCAGCAGGAAGAAATAATTTACCGTAGCATTGCCCAGTTTGGCTTTGTATAGTGAGAGTTACGAAATGCAGTTATTGTGCTTTCTGTGTGGTACTTTGCTTTTAAATGCAGATAGTGGGAATCTATCAAAACATCATTTGTTTGCTTGTTTCGTTTTCCCTACATATGAGAAGACATCGATATAGTTTAACTGCAAAAATACATCCATCCACCCTCTGCACCTCCTTTATTAAGCTACAGTCTGGCAAGAGGAAAAAAAAAAAAAAAAGCCATATTCAGCCACTTGTGTTTTAAAGAAAGAGCAAAACCAGGAGCTACAAAACTCAAACACGCCAATCTGATTTACATCCCGCCCGACGGTCTATAAACCACCCCACGGCAGATGGGTACTCCCAGCAGCTGGGATACAGCCACCTGAAAAGCAGGGTTTATAAAGACACTGAGAGACCTTTAACTGGAGCTCTATGAGCTGCGAGTGCTTCTATAAACAATATTTTATTGATTAGAATAGGCAGAAACTCTGGTTATTTACAACAGACTTTTCCCTAGCATTTATCGATGTTCCTAATGCTCGAAGGGGAAGGAGAGCGACCTGGCAAATACAGCAAATGGACTTGCTGTAACACTGAACTGCTCCTGGAGAACAGCCCTCTGGAAATCAGTTAGCAGCCACAGCAAGGCACATTTCTGCTCGCCCAGCAGCACCGGGGACCCACACGCCTTGTCCCCAACCAGCCCCCGGCTGGCACTTGTCTGGGTAACCCCTGCCTGTGGCTAGAGACAGCAAAGGCTCTTCTCCCTCTCCCACCTCTAAAATAAAGAAGTGAGCAGTACAAAGGAGGGAGCACGTTGTGTTGCACTGGGATCCCCAAGCACCAGTCTAAAGCAAACGGAAAATTCCGAAGTGGTGGGAGGGAACGGGCTCCGTGGCACCGTGGGAGCCACCACCACAGACCACCACCAGCAGCCACCTCTGGACAAGCTGGGGCTTTTCCACAGGAAACAAACATTATTGAAATTAGAAAAATATTTTGAGGGGATAGTGAATTTCTACCCTTTAGAGAGCCTGTGGAAATCCATCACCTATCTCCCACGCTCCTCTGGAGCATCTCCTCTGAACAAAGCTGGGACAAGATGTCCTGCTCTCCTCATGCACCGCATCTCGTGTTCACGTGGACAACCAGTGGGGGAATGCCTGTATTTTCGCGAGGTGTGTGCTACGTCCCTCACCGTGGGGTCTGAGCATTTACTGGCCAATCGCTCTGGAGGGCGGCGATGTGTGTGTTTGCTTTGTAATTAATACTCTCCCGGGTACCTTAATGCCAGTCTGTGGATGCGTCGTCCTCCTCAGGGCCGGGAGCAGACAACGCAGCGACGTGAGACGCAAACCCACCCGTCGGAGAGTCCTCAGCAATGATTTTAACCTCCTGACCTGGAATGAAAGAAGTAATTTGATTGCCATGGAAACAGGGTAAAGGCCTCTCCCCAGCCAAAACTGTCACTCCCGTTAAACGGGGCTGAATCATCTGCCTGGGCTGCGCGAGAGGGACAGGACAGGGAGAAGGCAGCCAGCGGAGGAACAAGCGAGCCTTAAGTGCGATAATGATGCGTGACAGCTTAAACTCGGGGTCACTCCTGGTGCACAAATTGTCAAATATTATGACAGCAGAAGCGGCTCCCCGCACCCCCGCACGCCAGCAGAGAAGTGACAACGTTTCTGGGGATTTTTATTGTTTCTGCTCAGCAAGGACCTCAGAAATGCAAATGTTTTTGCAGCTTCCGTGGGGCTCCAGGGGAGGTAATTTGCTGGAGGCTCTTACAGAAAACAAACCCTGGTCGTGCAGGATGTTGCTGTGGAGGTTTTAACCAGCCCTGTTCACAGTGGGTCACCTTGGAGATCTGGGATGTACTGGTCCTCTTTGTAAAATGGAATGAGACAGAATTTTTCAGGAGATTACAAAATCCCACCTCTAAATGAACAACCCTATAGGTTAGCATTAACCTTAGTAATATAAGGATTAGCACTAGTAATACTGGAGTGCCTGGAGATCCCCGGTGAGGGCAAGGCTTCTGCCCATTAGGGACCATATGTGCATGTAACGTTGAGAGAAAATGACAAATTGCCTTTTTGCAGCTACAAACTCAAGTTCACAAAGACTAAATCGGTGTCCCGCGGTCAGCGGGGAAAACCGTGCCAGCATCAGCCATAAAAGCTCCGTCCCATGCAACGGGACCACAGGAACACCACCAACCCCACCACCATGTGAATCTGCTCTTTGGCCAAACCACCTGCGTGGGGGTGTCACCACCCCGACAAAGCCACCTGCATCCAGCCCAGACACCGTACAAAGCCACCGAGCCACAGCCTGGAGTGGTGGCACAGGCTGCAGTCAACTCAGCAGCACGTGAAACGGCAAGCATGAAGGTTTGTTTAATGATTTTTAATTAATTTTAATTACTTACAATTTTTTTTTTTTTTTTTTTTTTTTGAGCAGTAGCTTAACCTCACTGAATCTCAGCCCCTCTGATCACTCTGGGACTTCTGCCAGCTTCCTCATTACAGATCAGTTCCCCCAACGCCATTTGATAATGAAATGGGTTTTAAAAGAAAGGGACAGAGAAAAAAAAAAATCAAATACCTTCAGCAGAACCCCAGGGAGCTGGAAGAGGATTACGATTTGGCGTGGAGATGAAATGATAGTTTGGGGGCTTGCCTTATGAATAACGTGTACCTGTGCTGAAAGTGTCCTACTTTTAAAAGACAAAAGTTATGGGCCTATAAGGACTTTCCACCTTCACGGCTTCTCGCAGGCTCCCTTCCACAGAGGCAGTGGAGATGGCGGTGAAGTCTGACACCTTGTGCAGCCAGGGAGGAAGAAGAACATCAACCCTCCACAGGGATGTGCCCCCAGTCCACACGGCAGAGACGGTGTCTCCTATCGCACCCAACCCGACCCCTCTGGGAGCATCATCTGCCAAGTTCACCCCAGGAATCGGGGTCCTGTCCCCAGACACCCCTGCCCAGTAGAGCTCTCACGTCCTCCTGGGAATTTTCCAACTATATCACGCACCTTATTTTCCCATGACCAGTACATCCTCACCCCAGTCTCTCTCCCAGCTGACCATTGACCAATGTCCCCAAAGCTTTGGGGTTAATTGTTAGCTTACTACAGATTTTACCCCTTTTGCTTTCTCCAATCTCCTCTTTAGATCTTCCTTCCAGCTTTAAAAAAAAAAAATTTACTTATTCGCTGCCACTGGGACCCTTTCCCACCTGTATCTTGATCCTTGTCCAAAAGACAATGCACCAAAAGGCTTTTGCAAGCTCCATAGAATCATCTAGAATCATCTAGGTTGCAAGGGACCTTTAAGATCATCTACTCCGACCATCATTAGTCCATCCCGCTCCCCATGGAACTCCACAGGGATTTAGCACAGGGAAGGTACAGGCACTGGAATGCACTGGTGGCACTGGAGTGTGCCTTTTTTCCCATTTGCTTTTATTAACACACATGGCTCTGGTTTGTGATTCAAAACTTCCTCCCCGTGGCTCTGATCTCAGCCCAGCTGATCTCCTGCCCAGCAGCCCTTGGCCAGCTTCAAAGGCCCCGATGTTTGGGCAGGATACAGAAAGGAATCCGTCATTTTTTGGATGCTCTGCTGAAGCTTATCTGAACCCTGGTGCAGTCTCTAAATCTGGGCTCCAAGCCCCCTCAGAGCACATTTCCATTAGAGATGGTTGGATGTCCACAGTCAGAGCTGGAAATTCCTTCAAGAATATAAATCCTTTTGCAGCCTTGCACCTCGGTTTGTGGACAGCAAGGAAGAGGAAAGGAAGAGAAGGAGGGGTTTTTTTAGAGCACACAAAATGTAGAAAATGAGCAAACCATTGCATATAGTTATTGCAATTCCTGCCTAACAGAAATATTGCTGTTACCACGGTCACCACCGACCTAAAGGGCTCATGTTTTCAACAGGATCCTGTTGGTTCAGCAGGAGCTGGAACAAGCGTCAGAGAGAAATGGGGACTGTGAGCAAAGGGGAACTGGAGGGGGGACTGGGACCATTCCTACCTCCCAGCCACTGGAGAGACGTGCATAATTCATAGGCCATAGATTGTATATATCTCATTCATGAAACTTTAAACAGGCTGGTTATTACTATTGACCATTAAAAGGCAATTTTTCCCCCATGCGCGACAAGGACTATTGACATTCCCGTATCCTTGAAAAAAGGTAGTTGATGTCCTGGCATCTTCAGAGTCTCGGGGCACTTGTGCACACACTTGTTGAGGCATCTGGGTCTCTGAGCCGAAAATGAGTTAACAAACAAGCCACATTAAAAAAATTTTCTATCTACTTTCATAACTATCGACAAAATTTGTCATTAACACACTATTAAAAATTGACAGTCTAATTTTATGCATTTACACCTAATGTTTTATTACTAAAGACAGGACAAGAGGGAATGGGCACAAACTTGAATGTAAGAAGTTCCACCTAAACATGAGGAGGAACTTCACTTTGAGGGTGGCAGAGCCCTGGAAGAGGCTGCCCAGAGAGGTGGTGGAGTCTCCTTCTCTGGAGACATTCAAACCCCGCCTGGACACGTTCCTGTGCAACCTGCTCTGGGTGGCCCTGCTCTGGCAGGGGGTTGGACTAGATGATCTCCAGGGGTCCCTTCCAACCCCATATCATTCTGTGATTCTGTGAAAGAGGAGAGGCAGGGTTTTCTGTCTGCCATGGGCAGCGTGGTGGTGTTTAGGGTGGGCTACAATACTTTGCTGTTGTAACCCCAGTGAGACACCACTGCCAGCATCCACCCTGACCTGCTCCGCTTCTCCCACTGAAGGTTTTCCCGAGGGCTCCAGTCGTGGGGAGGACCGTGGGGCTGGGGCACAATGTGGTGAGCACGGCTGGAAGACAGCCCTGGGCAGAGACTGCAGGGTGTTTCTGTGCTCAGGGCTTCAGCCCCAAAACTTACTGCCCTTTGGAGCCTGGAGCCCCGGGAAGGCGATGCTTTGAGCTGGCAGAGAGAGAAGCAGCTAACGCTAAGACAGGGAGCCTGGTTCTTCTTCTCTCTGCAGCCTGTAAGAAAATTAAATTCATGCCCAATGGGCCTAAACACTCTTGGTAGCATTGAAGTGCAAAATTGAGCTAATACCTTTCTAATATTTAAACAAGTACTTGTGATATTTTTATGCCTATCTAGAAGAAGCTCTAAAGCCTTCGGAACTGCCATCACAAACTGAACGTGATGTAAGAAATAAAAAGAATAGAAAATATAATTATTGTTCATAGGGAATTCTCTGGATAACACACAAAGACACAATGTTATGCCAGAATGAATCTTAAAGCTTCCACCTCAGCTGCAGAATTCACTTTTGGGACGCACAGGGGTAGGGCAGGATCAGGGGGTGCTGGCTCTGTTGGGGGTTCTCGCCTTTTCCCTGCTCAAACAAACAAACAGCCTCTTCCTGCAAACGCAGGAGTCTGTTGCAGACATCACCTAACCTTTATCTAGACTAGAACAACTGAAAGGGTACTTTGTATTTACAGCACGGAAAAAAAAAATAAAAATCAGAACTATGAATAAGCAGACAGTGGCCATCAAAAAGGTGGACACGATCTAGAGAGTTGGCTTTGAAAGGTTATTAGCTTCTTTCTACCTATTGCCGGTTCAAGCACATACGGGAAAAATGATTGTTTCCTCTCTGAGGTTTACACTGAGTGAATCGGGAACAGATGCAAGCCAGGCACTGCCGACTCCAGCAGATAAAAGACAATTACAAGCAGAAAATGGAGCTGCTGATAGCACGCAGCTTTCACTTGGGATGTTCAGTTTAGCTACTGGGGGGAAAAAAAAAAGGGGGGTTGAAAACTAAACTCCTGAGAGCAGCCGCCTCTCGCTGCAGACCTGCTGATTCAAGCATCGCGCAGCTCCTTGCAGACGTATGTAGAAATGTTTAAAGGCTCAATTTGAGCCATTTGTTTCTCATTTTTGAGCCCTCATTAAAATAATCTGTTCTGATTGTCTGTGGGAGCTATTTTTTGCTCCTCTAAACGGTTGCAAAAGACAGCACAGATTAGAAAAGGAGAATCAACCCTGTGAAGCCTGTGACTCATCAAATCCAGGCTCCTGTTCCGTGCTGGCTTCCAGAGCCGGCAGAAGCCCCCGAAACGTGGCAGAAATGGGCAAAAGCCCTGTCTCGCCCTCTGTGACCAAGAGGTTTGGAAAATTTTCCATTCATCGACCCCTACACAGGGGATATGGGCAACTCAGTAATACCTGCCTGCAAGCTACAGGCTTTCTGGAAGGGCAGGCTTTGTCCCAGCCCAGGGAATGTCCCGCTACAGACACTAACCCGGCGTGGAAAGGTCCTGCTTCCCCATGCAATTGTTTTATTCTTGCAGACAGAGCCCCAGGCTGGAGAGGCAGAGCACTGGCAGTGCAAGGATGTGTCACCAACCCAGAGAAAAGGTGGGTCGCAGGAATTAGGTAAGCCCTGAACAGTGTCACTTGCTATTCAAGCCACACGTAACCCAGAAAAGCGCCAGGAGTTATAACACAAAGTCTAACTTACTTCTCCCATTCCTCCCCCTGTGACTGCCCCCTACTCCGCTATCATTCGGCACCACGGTGTGCCTACAAGACCAATTTAAATCCCTTTAGATTATAACCACCTCTGGCCCAGACACTCTGAGCCACTAATTAGAAGAACCAGTCTGTGAGGCCTGAACTTGCACTTGGTGATCATCTCTCCTGCAGCCACCGAGGTCCCTCCGGGCAGAGGTGGGCAGCATTTCCCAGGGATGCCAGAATCGGTCATTCCAGTCTGGATTGAAAACGAGCTCAGGAATTCCATCGCTCATGGGGCTAAAGTCCGACCCTGCCCACAGGTTCTGAACTTGGAGCGCTCCCAAAACAATCCCTGCCACCCCACGGGAGAGCCCAGCACATCAGCTCTTATCCCCCAGGTTCCCAAGTGATCACCCAAAACTGGGCAATTTGAGTGACAAGATGCAAGATAACCCAAAACCTCTCACATTAATGAATATACAGGGGTCAGCACCTTTTCACTTCTTCAGCACAAAGCATTTAAAAATCTTACTCTATTTCTTCTCATCCTTTCTCTATAAACCAGCAGAAAATGCCTTTTGTTTTAGTGCCATGCTACAGTGAATCTGTTTGTTCTTTGGGCATTTAAATGTTCCCATCATTGACATTTTTAAAGCTATGAAAAAGGATTTTAATAGGCTGAAATGCTGATTGCCATAACAACTGGCTAATGAACCATCTGTTAGCATATGTAATATTTATTTATACATTTAAAAAAACGCAGCTAAAGATGAGGATGGGCTCTTTTTCAAGGACGGGGGCAGCTCGCTCCCCATGCAGATGGGCAGGGAAGTGTAGCGGGGGTTTATGGACCACAAGGCCCTCAGGGACCCCGCCAGCCTCTGGTCCACCCCTTGTAGAGACACCAGCGAGCTTGTCCCCAGCCATCCCTGCGGCAAGTTCAGCGGCTCGTGACGGGCAACCAGGAGGGGACGAGCCGGCTCAGCAGCAGCGGCTGCCTTGCTCCGGGACACTCTTCCCTCCTCTGATGCATGGACCAGCATTGGACAAAACAGTGCTGGAAGATCTGGGAAAATTTGAATTCGGGAGCAGCCAATTTGGGAGGAGCACTGATTGCCATCCTTTCTCCTACCCCTCTGTCGTGGTTTGGGCTGGCCTGGACACCAGAACAAATGACAGATGCTCCTTTTTACCTCTTTCCCCTTCAGAGAACCAGGACGCTCAGTCTCAGGGCAGGGAGACCCGAGCCCAAGTGTTCAGCGGTGACGTGAAAGTTCACGTTAGAGATGAAAAATAGCTGGGAGTTCCCCCCGAGCGTTTCAGCAAGCCGCCTCCCTTACGAGGAGTCTGCATTTTTAGAAAAAAGCCTCTCCCTGGCAGCTCTTGGCTCCCATCTGCCAACAGCCACCCAGCCCCTGCGAAACCCTCACGTGGGGTCCTGGGGTCCGATCCTGACCCGACCCACGGCATCGCCGCCCCCCGAGAACGGAGGAGCTGATACCCCCAAATCACTTCCGAAGGGAGCCCGGGTCCACGATCCCCCTTCGCCACTTGGGCAGGATTAACGGGGGGAGATGTATTTTTAGACTGTTGATGAAGAGGGAGCAGAGAAAGCCCCGTTGCACAGAAGTCACATGCATATGCAAAAGGAGCCTAATTGCCCCTCTTTAGAAACTAATCATTCGGGATTTTACAAGCCACATTATAGAACCTGACATGCTTATTTTTCCTTTTATTATGTTTGTAAGCAGTGATCCTATTGAAAAGAAAATCAAACCCTATTTTTACCCGTCACAACCATCTCCCTTTTTCTTTCTGCCTGCTTTATTTTATTTTATTTTCCTTTCTTTCCGTCAGTTGAATAGAGCAGCATTTTCATGTGTATTAATTGCCCTGTAAAATGCCCTCAAAGTCATTAGAATTCCCCATTCAAAACTATTATCTGTGCCATTATGTCTTTGCATTATATTTATTTAAATGTGCCTCTTCTGAATTAGCTTATTTTTAACAGCTAGCCATGCCTGAAATATTGTTCCAGGCCAAGCTGTTCTCAAATCTTCATATATTTTTTTTTTTAATGATAACTTCATAGAAGCTCTCGACGCTTTATCCTGAGTGGAATCATAGTTTTAGGCTTTTAACCCTCTTCCTTTTTGCTTTCTTTATATCAGAAAGATAGGCAATAGCCTTGTAGGAATTTTTTTGTGAACCCACAAGACTTTCTTACACCAGAACTGCAAGATTTACAGCTGCGGTTCATGGCTGTCACACCGATTTAAATCTGTTGATTGCAAGGATGATTAAAAGAAAAAACACACTATAATTTCCTACATGTAATGCAGAGTTGCTGTCTCTCCCAAAAATATCCACGTGTCATTTTCCACTCATTCTGATAGATCATTTTGTCAATACTTAGAGCCCACCGTGGCTTGAGTGGCCGGACGTCTGGAAGCAGCTGAAGGTGAGGAATATGAGGGAGCATTCCCTACCCCCAGGAGTGGCTTCATGGAAATATTTCTTGCGTGGAAGGGAAGGTCTGGAGCGGGGAGGTGGTCCCTCATCGACCTCCCTGGTCTTTGCCCAGCACCACCCCGACAGCCTGCGCTCCTCCACGCTGAGAACCTCACGTGAGGCTTGGACACCTCTGGGCTGGACCCAAGCACAGGAAAGAACCCTTAGAAAAACTAGAGCCCGTACCCTGAAATCAGTGCTTCAGCCCAGGATTTCCCTTTCCCTGCCATCCACACATCAGGGTTATCCCTGGAGGCAGGAGCCAGACCGGCACCGCACCAGCATCCCCCCCCCCAGGCACCGCTCTCCTCCCCTTCGCACCATTTTCATATTTTAATTAGACCAGCCGTTCTGCGTCTGCCTTCATTAACCGACACCCGCAATTATTGAACGTGTGGATGTCGAACTAGCACATCCCCCATCCCTACCCCCCCTGAGACCTGGCTGCGGCTCTCGGCCCCCCCCTTTGTGCTCCTTGTTTAAACATTCATGACGGCTCCTCTCCTACGGCAGATACGTTCCTGCCTCCAACCGTGCGAGCTGCCGCCCCTTCGGTCACACAGAAGGGCCTCCCCGTCTGCCAAACCACGCTGCCACCTCTCGTTATTTCACCCCCCGGAGACCATTCCCCTTTTTTCTCACATCACACACCAGGATAACCGGCAGCTCCCGCTAAAATACTGAAGTGGGCAGCATCAACCTGCGGTCTTACCACGGTGACTTCCCTGCCTGCCTCTTCTTGCCGACTCTTTGGGCTTCGAGGTCAAGTTTTTCAAGGCTGTAACACCCCCTCGGTGCCCTGTTCCTTGGCGTGCTGCGAGGAGACAGCCAGGGATGTTTGAAACCATTCCCTCCCTTCCGGCTGTGGAAAAACCCTTCTGTCCATGGGGAAGGAAACCGGCGCTTGCTGTAGCATTGAAATTTATCCCGTGTTAACGGCAAGGCTTGACCAAACGCACACGAGTCCTCAGGGGGGGATCTGGGGTGGGGAATCTGCCCCAGTCCCGTGTGAAAACCAAACAAAGAACCACAGAAAAGTTCACAGAATGTGACATGGGTCCCTTTGCCACACCGCCCGTCCGCAAGGGACGGGGCTCAGCCCGACACCACGGTGGGGACAGAGCTCACAGCAGGGTCAGCCAAGAGAAAACACTCACGAGATCTTGCTCGAGAGGAACCCAGCAGCTTCCCACCCCGTCCAGCCCGTTCTCCTGCCTCCCGGCCGAGCGGCTGGTGCAGAGGGGCCAGGACCGCGCCGTCGATGCGGAGCCGCGTCTCTGGCAGCCCCCGAAGCAGGGGGGAACTGGGGTTGTTCAGCCTGGAGAAGAGAAGGCTCCGGGGAGACCTTATAACAGCCTATCAATACCTGAAGGGAGCCTACAGAAGAGCTGAAGAGGGACTCTTTGTCAGGAAGAGTGGTGACAGGACAAGGGGCAATGGTTTTAAATTGGAAGAGAAGAGATTTAGATTAGATATAAGGAAGAAATTCTTTACAGTGAGGGTGGTGAGGCACTGGAACAGGTTGCCCAGGGAAGTTGTGGATGCCCCATCCCTGGAAGTGTTTAAGGCCAGGCTGGATGGGGCTTTAAGCAACCTGCTCTAGTGAGAGGTGTCCCTGCCCAGGGCAGGGGGGTTGGAACTAGATGATCTTTAAGGTCCTTTCCAACTCTAGCCATTCTATGATTCTATGATTCTATGGAACGGCGCACTGTTATTTCTTAGAAACATCTTTTCCACGGAGCATCAGCAAAATCTCTCCATTTTAATCCCATCCCTCATAAATTTTCTTTTGAATATTTAAGAGCGAAACCAGTGCTCAGATCCTATCTGCTGTTATATCCTCCTTCATTTCCTTTTACAGCGTTCAGATAAGGCGGTGACCCACACGGGCCAACATCAGTCTATAAAAAGATGGACAGATACTTCTGACACCACGAGAAAGCCCCTGCTCCACCATCTAGCAAGTATTCCCCCAAAAGCAGCTAAGGCAGGATTGCTTTATTACACCATCACCTTCATTATCCAGCAGAACAGCGGCACGTCGGGTTTAACCCTTCCGAGGGGACTTTCCTGCCTTCTCGCCTGGAGACCCTTGGGAGCAGTTCAGGCCAAGCTTCCAGTTGACATCAGAGCGGCTCGGCCCATCTCTGGGGGAGATCTGCTCCCATCCAGACCCACCGCATTTCCCACCATCATAAAACAACAAGTTTTTTTGCCACTAGATGGAGTTTAAAAAGCCTAAAGGTGGCTTTGCCCTTTCCCAGCCCATGCCCGAACCTCCCCGGGGTTTCGGCTGGAGCTGTTGGTGCTGGGGGCCCGGAATGAGGGAGGTGAGGCGGGGAAGGGCGGCAGAGATCTGGAAACTCAAGGTCTGGCATCAATTTGCACATATATAAAAAGCAACAAAATAAAACACAGCACAGAGCTGAGTGCTCAGCCCCGTCTCTGCCTCTCTCCAAGGGCCAGACGCGGTGTTTTCGGCCGCGGGGCAGAGGGACACAAACCTCCCCGTCCTGCCGGCAGCCGCAGGGACCTCCTGTGCTCAGGAAAAGAGATTTATCACCAACACAGCGAATGCGGCAGGTCCAGGGAGCAGGGACGGGGACCACGATGTGTCCCCCAGCCTGACCCGAGAGCTGGCCCTGCCCGGGCCACCCCGACCCAGCAGCTGCCAGGGGATTTATATAAAATAATAAATATCGCCCACATTGGGAAAGGTATCGATCCGCAGATTTCACTGACATTTACAAATAAATGATGTATTGCAGTTTTCATTTTGCTTGCTGGGCTGACCCTAACGGCCTTTACATAATTTACTTTTGATTAAAGAAGTGCTTTGACGCAGAGAACTAGAAAAAAAAATAAAAATCAATACAATTATGAGATCTGCTTTAAAACAATGTGTTATGGCAGGAAAAAAAAAAGTAAAATCCTTTGAAGATGCTGGTATTACAGTGTGATGCCTAAAGACATTTGGGAGATCAACAGATTCTCTACTTGCTGAGAGTTGGGAATTAGCAAAGAAGCCATTCCAAGTTTCAGAGTGATTGAATTTAAGGCCAGGCTCTGGCAGCGGGCTCAGGAACGGTCGCCCCTTCAGCCAGGTTTGTGGCAGCGCTTTATATTCATAGAGAGACATAACTCACTTGCATAAGAATGCACAGGAGGAGCAGGCTCCAGCGTTCACAGCCATACATTTAAATATTTAGCAGGGTGGTTTGCAATGTACACAGTGTCTCCTGCAGCTAGTGGGAAAACAACTTATCTCCTTTAAGAAAATCAGGTTTTGCATTAGCTAATGTAGTGCCATATGTTCATTAAAACCCCACAGTGTGCAAAATAATGGTGACAGTAAGTTAAAGTAATATTCTGGTTAACAATATCCAAAAATATTTTTTTTGGCAACCAAACTGAGCACATCATACATAATTAATAAGTGTTCTTGCAATTAGTATGCCCTTGCATAAAGGAAATAACCACAACCTGTTTGCATTTGTGAAGCACGACCAAAAAAAAAAAAAAAAAAAAAAAAAACACAAAAACCCAAACCCACCCTGTTTTTTTTCCTGTTCCTCCTTCTGATGAGCTCTGCCTCATGACTCCCACGGATTTTGTCTTCTAAGAAAACTGGGGAGGAAACTGTGTTCTTTGGAAACACAACTCCCCACCATGGCGCCAGCCTCATCATCGATATTCCAGAATAACGGTGCGTGCGCCGCCTGCCCTGTTTGCTCTCTCGTGTTCTCTGAAAGCTAATAATGTTGAAAGGGGGGGGGGAAGGGAACAAAAAGACGTAACTGGGAGTGACACCGTGGCTGTTGCGCGGTGCTGGAGGGTGGCAGGCTGGCTGCGGGCACTCTGCTTTGCTCTTTTTTGCATTCTTTAGCGAATTCGAGGCCTGACAGAGGGAAAAAACCCTGCGAGTCTGGCTCCACGGAAGGGGAAGCGAGGCTCCTGCCGTGCTAAAGTTAACAGAAAACTTGCTTTTGCCATCAGCGGGCACAAGATGGAGTCTTGGAAAGTACGGAACTGGGCAGGGAACCTGCAAACCCTCCCACCCTCCTCGTGTCCCCAGGTGCCACCGGAGCAGGACACCGGGGCTGTCCCCTGGGCAAGGGGTCCCCAGCGCCCCGTCCTGCACCCACCACCTCCCCGCTGTCCACGCTGTGATGGGACTCCGTGTTTGGAGCTGAGAGAATTAGGCTCAGTGTAATTTATAATGAATGACTTCGCATTCCCCGGGTAATAAGGCTCATTCATCCTGGTATTTTTGTTATCCCAAGAATCAGTATTCCGTAAACTCCGCACTGATGTTTGGGGAAGGCAGAGCTGTTTGTAATCTCCCCTCCCTCCCCAGAATCCATCATTGCAAGAAATCCCAGACAAAACAGAAGCCCCAGAAGTACATACATAAAATCAAATAAATAAAACCGCAATGGCACTGACTGATCTGAAGAAAAACAATCAACTGTGAGCCAGTTTATTCAATCTGCCTAATGCGGGGAGGTTGCAAACATCTCACTGTTTACTCTATGACTTTTTTTTCCCTTTTGGCAGTAGTAAAAACAAATAATGCAGAACCACTCGCTACTCAATCTGAGGTCTGAGCACAAGAGAAGAACTGAAAGCCAGCGGCGGAGGGCGAAAGGCGTTTGGCCCGAACCCTCCTCACAAGGACTCCTGCAAAACTGACTCTTTCCAAACCGCATTTAGGAGGAGTTATTCGAACTGCGATTTGCACAAAGCTGCTGCATTTTTTTTTTTCCTTGATTAACCACTTGAATAATTTTTTTTAAATCTTCCAGACACCGGCTCCTGTCACACCTTTCTCCGCTAGATTAAAAAATACTTTGTACCTAGTACTTCCTCCCTGTGAACATATTTAAACAGCACGATCAGGTTGCTTTCTAATCTTCCCTTTGATAAGCTAATCAGATTGATCTCCAGAAGCCTGTCACCGCCAGGCACGTTTGTCAAAGCACGGAATATGCCTCACACCTTCTGACAAAGCGAGTGCCCGTGCCGGGGGACGGAGCATCCCCCGGTTCCAGAGACAGGACGGGGACCCTCCAGGCGCTTCACGAATATATTTGTGTCACAGACTAATGGGTGCCTCGGCCTCATCACCCGAGAGCATCTTGTTCTGCAGCCAGGCAGATGGCACCAAACCCGAGCAGTTACCCTCGGAAATTACATCCGTTCTTTGAACTGGTGCAAAACGATGAGAAAAACTGCACCAAGCTAAGCCCCCACACAGGTCCCCTTTGGGGTTTCAAAACTGGGGTTATTTGCTACTATAAAAAGGCTTTGTGGATGAGCTGCCCACAGGGGAGTGGGGGTGCGAGGATGGGGCAGCGCTGCCCGTCCCAGAGCTGTCCCCAGCGCCCGGCCTCGGGAGGGGACACTGGGTGGGCAGCAGAAGGGGAGCTCTGGGGACATGGTCTGAAACGTAAGAAAACCAACAAATCCAGACCAACCCGAGAAAGGTGTTGCTATGAAGAGATAAGCAGTGAAGGAACATTTTAAACCAAACTTGGTTTCTTTGCTGTGAGGGTGGTGGGACCCTGGAACAGGTTGCCCAGAGAAGCTGTGGCTGCCCCATCCCTGGAGGGGTTCAAGGCCAGATTGGAGGGGGCTTGGAGCAACCTGGTCTGGTGGGAGGTGTCCCTGCTCAGGGCAGGGGGGGTTGGAACTCGATGATCTTTAAGGTCCCTTCCAACTCTAACCATTCTATGATTCTAATATTAAAAAATTTCAAGAAATTGCTTCTTTTCCTATCCACTATTCAGTGGATCTGAGTCTGAAAAGCACAGAAGCTCCAGGATATCTTTGTGCCCCCCAGCTGTCCCACTGAAATTAATCCTGAGGTACCCCGACAAACGGTCTGCTGCTGGAGGCTGCGCTCGGTGGATAACCGGGGAAAAACTGGGACATTTTCTGCGCGGCTCTGGCAGGGCTCACACAACGGGACAACACACAGATTTTCCAGGATGCATTTGTGGTTCTAGACACCTCCCCAGCATCGTTAAACCACAAATTTGCTCAGAAATCCTTGCATTGTATCCCAGAGGAGATTAAAAACAGTCACTTGCAAGGTAGAGAACAACAATAAAAGGAGAATGAACGCTCCCTAAGTGCTTCCTAAAACAAAAAAAAATTGATATGCAGCCTGTGTAGCCACGCAATTATGAAGCTTCTAGCTCTGAGCTGTAACAGATGGAATTTTTTCCCCCCGTCTCTCTTTGGTGATAAGGTGAATGGTTTCCTCAAGGGAAGGGTAGGCAGAGTTGCTGAGTTGGCAAGGCTTGTGCCAAGCAGCTGGTTGCCGATAAAATTATGGGTCTGGGTAGGATGGTCTGGGAGGGAGGCAGAAGGGCCTTTGTGTCAGCAGCCTTTCCAAGGAAGAATTGAAACAGGTCATGGATCCATTCATCAAAGCACGTGAAATGGGAAAACACTGGAGCCGTGCTCCAAAGTTACTAGAAAGTGATGCAGATTTTCTGTGTGTTTATTAAAATGGCTTATTTCCTTTGGACCTTCTTGTACCGCAGCTTATAAATTCAAATTGAGCACTTGATTCCTGGGACAACTTACAGCCTCACCGGAGAGGCTGGTGCTGGGAAACAGGGAAAGGAAAAAAAGTGATGACAGGACAGTTTTGCTCTTAAATAGTTTTGTTCTAGAAAGTCTCAAAGCGCTGTTTGAATATTAAATCAATCTGTACTTACACGAGCTTTACTTGAAATAAGTATGTCTTATTAAACTCATTTTACAAGGATGAAGACAGAAACACTAAGTTAGCTATTGGTCTCCAGGAGATAAGTTTATGTATTTGCATCTTTCTTGCATGCCCGTGTCGGCTTCTCCCCGTGAGCTCACTATTACCACAATTCAACGTGCAATGCACGCATTTGTGCTTGCAAATCAGGCTTCTGGATAAGCATGTACCTGATTAGATGCTCAGTGAACACAGGGAAATCTTTGGACATCTATGTATCCCCCAAAGTGGAGTATTGCAAAACACATTTATAAGCATTCACCAAAGTAACTTTATACCAACACAGTGGAAGTGCCTCGACCTCACCCCTCCCGAAGAGGGGGAGCAGAAGAGAAGAACGCAGAGGAAATTGTGCGACCTCCAAATTAACACCAGTTAGTTCTGGCTTCCAGCTCTTTCCCAGCTACAGTTGTTAAGCCGCACTCCTTGCACCAAAGATCAGAAAGCAGATTATTTACTCCAGGTAACTCCTTCCAGGTACATACATACCAAAAAAAACCCCCAAATTATCAAACCCAGCTAAGTTTTATAGGAGGAACAATTCTTAAAGCTCCTCTTACTCCCTGGTAATGCTCCCTATAGACTTGGTGATAACCGAAAAACAGTTTTTCTTTGCTATATTGGGTGACACAAGAACTCCCTTCCTATGGCTCCGTGCATTGAGCCCACAAACAACACAGGGGGCGGGATGGGGGTGTTCAGGCTGAGATTTTTCGGCTCTTGGGGGGCTGACAGGGACCTCCCCACACACACAAAAGAGGCGTCTTTCTCAGCAAGACGCCAGCTCTGCCCCAAGCTCTGTGGCCACAGGCAGTGGGGGGGACAGGGCTGCCCCCTCTCTCCCAGTCACCCAGGTTTGAGTGACAGACTCACAAATTTTAGCTCTATAAAGGTGGTAGAAGCAAAGAGAACAAGCACACACATCCTCCCTCCCTACACTCTTTGGAAAAGAAAGCCCCACGTACATTTAAAAATATTGATCAGCTCAATTGCTGAATGAGCCAAAAGTGATCTTTCCAGAAGAAACTGAATAATTAACTTTGAGAAATGTTAGCGGACTCTTTTCAATGGGCTGAGGAAGATTAAACCCATGTTAGGCACATAACGAATGACATACAGTGTCCATCTTCCAGTGGCATTTGTTTTGTTTGCCTCTTCCCTCTCTCCTGTTCTTTCCTTTTCTGAAGCCAAAACATCTTGTTGCTTAACACCATCTTTATGGAATATACATCCCAGTTGTTCCTCCATCCACCTCTGCAGAGCTGGGTTTGGGGCAGTTTAGGGAATTATCAGCAGTTCTGAATGCTGATTCACACCGGGCCACCCACCGTGCTGCAGACCTGCCCGTCGGGGGACAAAGCCGCAGTGTTCGGAGCAGAACCAAGAACCAGAAATCCCTCCTCTGCCCGCAGGCAGAGCCCTCTCTGTCGTGGGGCATCCCACGGATGAGGTGGCAGCACCAGCGGCGAAGAGACAGGGAGATCCCTCGGTGGAGAGAAACCGGCTCTGCCGAGAAACTGTTTGCGGTCTGTAATGCCAGGGGCTCTGCCCTCCATTCTTTTCCCAATCATAACACAACAAAGCCATTTGGATTTCTGAAATGTCACTGTGTCTACCCAGAGACCCAGCTCAGACAAGGTAATTATCCCTTCGCATCACCTTGCCTTATTCCGACTTGTTTAAAAAGAAGTGCTTTTACTCAGTCTGTCAACCAGTGTCCTAGGAAATGTCTCTGGCTCCCAGGTTCTGTGGCAGAACAGGAGAACTCCCGGGACACCTCCTCACTGGTGCGCCCTGCTGCCGGCCAGCCCCGGGATGCTGAACGGTGTGAGGTGCTCAGCTCTTCCCAGTAGAGCCCACAGCAGAGCACGACACTGGACCAGTTCAGCCGGCAGCAGCCCAGCACATCGGCTTCGGCGCTGGTTCAGTCTCGGTTCAAAGGAATCAAAGAGGAAGGGTGTTGGTACCCGTGTGGGTGAATCCCTGCAGGAAAAACTCTCTACAGCTGATGTTCCTCAACTGTTCGATACTTGGATCCTGTGGCAGGGAGAGCCAAAGAACAGCAAGGGGAGAAGGTGCCCAGTTCTCATGGATTTTTATGGGATAAGTGAACTAAACCTCCTGGGCCTTACCTGGAAAACATCTCACCTATAACGATTATTCAAGTTAATACAGACTTCCAGTTATTTACTGCAGGGCGTTCCTTGTTTCTCCAGCAACAACCAAACTGAGCCCCACAACTCGTTTCCTCGTGTGTAAGAGCTCTGTGGCTGCACAGGACAGAGACTGTGCCCGATTTCATCATAAAACTACAGGGCTTTTAACCCAAAGGAAAAAGAACAGCAATGCAGGAACAAACGAAGATCAGATTTAGACTTTGGACACGACTGACACAGGGAAAATAAAGGAGTCATTACAGAAAGCAGGCACTTAATGAACATGAATGTGCTAGAGGTACTCCGGTTCCAGAAGCATGTTTAGGTAGCTACCAACACATATGAATTATGCTAATTACTAAAATGAGATTACCTCTTGCTTTCCTGCCGTGCACACACGGTAACAGATTGAACTGGGGCGAGGGGAGGTGGTCAGTTAAATCCTCCTCGGGCCCCGGGGGGAGCCCCTGCGGGTCACTCACACTGAGCACCAGGATTTGGTATTAAGCATGTGGGTGTTTTTCTGCTGAAAAAAAGCACATTTTAAAGTGGAGAGATCTTATCTTTCATTTTATATATAGATCAGTTCTGCAGCATCTTGATATATTTATAGTTTTAATACATAACCATAAATGCCCCCTAAACAAGGGATATTGCACCTTTAGATTACTATTATTGCTTTATTGTTCATTGTAACCATAAATTAACAGCTTCCCCCAGCAATGCTGAAAGAGTACAGAATTAGATTACAATGTACATACACAAGAGCCTATTAAGGCATTGCTATTCCATAAAAGTCTTTATAGTTTTTAAGTGTACACCTATAAGTGTTTCAATTAAAGAACTACATGCTTGCCTAGTAATTGCCCTCCCATTCGAGATAGGGCTTTGCAGCAAAAAAAGAAAGAAGCAAGACTAAAAGGTGGAAAATTGGAATATAAAACACCTAATATGAAACTGCCATAAAGAGAAAACCATGGGTTTAAATTATGCTTATTAGAGCCATTTGCATGGTTTAACTCTTGCACTCTGGTTGCTGTAAGGAATCTGATTTTGTTTCTCCAGACTGAAAACCTTCTCAAGCCTTGCAGGACATTAGTCGTTGGGATGAAATGGGTTTCTTTTCTGGAGCACAGCTGCCACCATAAATCACTCCAGAATGACCGCAGAGGTCCTTCAAGGCTGGACAACACGACAGAAACATGAAGTCCACACTTGGGATTCCCAGAGCAGAAGACAGACACCGGGACAAGAGCTGTGTCCCTACCTGTCAGAAGGATGACATCTTGTGGTAGGACAGGTCAGAAGACCCAAGAACTAATTATATACAGTAAACTCGCTAAAATCAACACATTACAAGGAGGACAGGGCTTCTTGCAGACATTCCAGGTGGAAAGGAGAACTTCAATCAACTCTGCTTTGATTTTCACGACTTTAAACTGTAGGGAAGAAATTTATCTTTTGGTAATTGTGTCCGAGGCCACCAGACAGGGAGATTCCCTGTGAGCCCTTCCTTGATGATCTCAAAGGTCCCTTACAACCAAGAAGATTCTGTGATTAGTTCCCCGAGCAGCACTTCTGCGTGGGCACACTCATCTGAAAGCCAGCCTGGGAAATTGTCTGAGCTGGCCTTTGGATTTCAGTTCAATCTGTGGTTTTTGCAGCTTTTCAGCCACACGCTATAACCCAGGAGCTCAGATATGGGTACAAAGATGAAGCTGAACTTGGAAGGTTATGGAGACGGAATTAATAGGGAAACTCGCTATACCATCTGCACAGAGTCACTCTTCTGCTTGTGACTGCTCTTGAAAACGGCCTCGTCTCCTGTAGCAAACATTGGTTTATTGCCAACCTTGGAAAAAACAGCCTATTTGTATGAGAGAAGACTGGAGAGGGTGTGCGTGGACAACTGTCATCAGAAATGTAATTTGACTTCTCCCATCCTATGAAGATTACCTGGCATCAGGGACAGTCTCTGCAGCAGTTCTACATGCAGTTCTTCAAGAATTGAAGAGTGGGATGGAAGGTAGAAATGGGTAACACTCGATAAGCAGCAGACATTAATTAATGCTACATTACAATGGAATTCAGCTGAAATAATGTATGGAGGCCACATGAATAGTAAAAGGAAATTCATCATGGTTAATGTTATTACACTGAATGTCAAAGGAAGCAGTGATGATTTGCCACTTACTGTATAATGTAATGTAATCTAAATGCAATTTTGGTTCGATAGCCTTGAACATCCATATTAAGCAGAACTGGCAGAAAAACCAGGATTCAGTCCTACTCCATGGGCAGTCTGCAGGACCCGTAACTCCCGCCCAACTCCATCTTCTGAGTGAGGCATCTGTTTGCCAAGATGTGACCGGGATAGATTTTAAAGACAGCTATACTGTATTTATCCTCTCTTTTAAAGGTTGACTATTATGTTTGGGCATGTTTGGATTTAGCAAGTGAGGGCCAGGTTCTGGCATGATTTTGGGGTGACCTTGAAAAAGCAAGTCAGCTTTTGGTGACTGTTTTCTCCTCTCCATCAGACATTGGTGTGTCATCATCCTGACCGGCAACATTATTGATTTACAGATTTTTAAACTTTTTCCAGTGGAGGTTCAGGGGCCTGTCTAGTAAAATTTAAACTTATTTACAGACATCTGGTTGGTTTTAATTAGCATTCATGGGACCCTAGGAAGCAATCTATGGTCCGCAATAGTGAAAGCAGGGTGGCTAGTCCAAAGGAATCTATTAATGTCATTTATCCTTCACAATAAAAGTTTTTTCCCTATAAAATAACATGTATGCCAGATTTCTTTTTTGCTATTTCTTCAACCCAAAAAGCAGCTTCTTTCAGAGTTTAATGTTTGTTTTGATTGCTTAAAGCATTCCAGAGCAAACCCCATCGACCAATGTTATGTCTATAAGACGCACCAATCAGCACATCCACTTACACATAAAAAGCCTTCTACGTGGAATTGTGCATGATTTATATTGTTCTTTCCCCAACCAATTACGTGTTGGGTTTCAGTACAGACTCTTCGGTAACAGAAGTCTGTTCAACACGGTTTTGTAAAATCTTATTAATTTTCCCTGCTACACGATACTACAACTTTTAGCACGAGAAATACAATTCTGTAGAGATTGCCCGATGTAATATTACACTAAAGCAGCGGAAGTCGTCATTACCCATTCCCTTTTTAAATAAGAAAAATATACAGGGATTTTTTTTATCTTAAAAAAAATAATCTATAAATCAGCAGTCACTGCACCGCTATAGATTCTGATTCTTTAAAAGAAATCGTGTATAACACTTGCAATTTATTTCAGTGGAGTCCCACAAAGCTGCTGTTCTGCTGTTTTGTCATTGAAATAAAAACATTGAGTCTTCCATTAACTTTAGCTTACGTTTATGAAAAGAAATACACTTTTGTATCTTTTAAAAGATTCTAAATAGTTATTATTTATTTATACAACCCTGGAAGCATGCGAGGCATTTCACAGGCAGGCAAAGAGAGCTCGCAGCCTAAACAGCAAACAAATAAACCCAGCAGAGAAGGAGAAACCAACTTTCCCTTCTCAAGTTGGTTGTGTCTCTGACACACGGCTCCACCTCCTCCACTCCAGCCCTATTTTCATCTTATTTACAACGGCTTCACCCCTTTTCTAACATCATTTACAGCAACACAGGGGCCACCTCAGGAAGGCAGGTGGGAAAGAGCTTCTGGGTGATGGCTCCTGCCATAAAAGCATCCGGTTACATGAATTATAGGTAGGTAAATCATATAGAGTTTGATATATACAACCCAGACAGATATTGCCCGGGCACGGCAAGGTGTGTCTGGGGAAGAACCATCACCGCTGGGTGATGGGCTCAAGTTGGACACCATTTTACTCCCACCAGATGTATAGACCCTCATCCTGGCTCAACCTGTGCCAGAGCCAAAGGTGCTGCCGAGAGCACGACCAGCGCCTGGGCTGGCTGGTGATCCTGCCAATTAGCCATGGAGAAAGCTCTGCTTTCTGAAGCATTTCCCATTGTGTGGCCAAGTAGGGCCTTCCTTCCACCAAATGAGATCTTTGCAAGTGCAGCACCAAGCCTAACTTTTAGTCTACAAGAGTTTCTAGACACACAGCATTTTTGTCATTAACCTTTAGAATAAGCTTACACTTAATTAGCTGCCCAAGGAGGGATGACTGACTCTGTACACACAGGTTCCTAACCACACAGACAGCGTTCAGCATCATTCTCCCTTGTGCTCACACCATCTTCATAACAGACCTAAAGCTGGCTTGTTTCCCCCAAAAGCTTGTCGTCTTCTCACAAGCCCCCTCCCACTGACCAAAGACCAACTAAACTGACTCCTCACATAATGAAGAGGTGATGAGTTCTTTACCTACTTATTTACTAAGACTTTGAATTTACAGACAGAAATGAGAAAGAAAAATCAGGGAGAGGCTGAAGTTCCAGTTTTGGAGAAGAAACATCCATCTCTTTCAATTCATAAAACTCAGGAGCATCAGAATGCTTATCTGGGCCCTACATCTAGACATTGCAGTGTCCCCACATTGTTTCTCACACAAATACAGTAGTTCGCTTGAACAGCTTACATAGAACAGCCCGAAATACATCTTCACACCCCGCAGCTCAAAGTGACCACCAGAGGCAGCTGGTGACAGGTCGGTGGGTCCTCATCTCCTGGGTACAGGATCTCTCCCTCTTACACCAGTACACATCTCCAGTACGTTGTAGGAACTGCACCAACGTGGACCTTGGGCAGGTCAAAAACGGGTCCGAAAGCCTCAACCCACATCCCCCGCATGATGCCAGGCTGGGGACACGAACGAGCACAGCGCGACAGCATCCACACCACAAATTGATGAGTGGGGACTATTTGCTGTATCAGCTGCTTTGCTGCTGCCAGTGACAGATACGAGCATGATAGATTCTGCAGATAAATTATGGGAGTGCAAAAATCATCTGCATGCCAGCGACTGCAGACATCAGCCGTCACATTTAGCATCTCCTTAAAGGGGACGGGGCCTTCCCAAACCCCTGTGATTTTGCAACCAAACTTCACTGGAACTACCCAAGCGGAGGGTGTTACTGTTTGCCGCGTTAATGGGTGCTGATAATGAGTTTTTGTGAATTCTGCACAGACCTTTCCAGAAGGACCAAGTCCTTCCACCCCTAGACAGGGCTGGCTGGGGAACCTGCACCCCTCATCCTGCTGCCAAGCCCCAGGGCTCAGGGGTCTTTGTATCTCACCCTGCAACATCTGCTCCATGCCAGACCACCACATCTGACTCTTTAGTGTTTAACACTAATTAGAATCATAGAAAGGTTACGAGTTGGAAGGGACCTTAAAGATCATCGAGTTCCAACCCCTCTGCCCTGGGCAGGGACACCTCCCACCAGACCAGGTTGCTCCAAGCCCCCTCCAACCTGGCCTTGAACCCCTCCAGGGATGGGGCAGCCACAGCTTCTCTGGGCAACCTGGGCCAGGGTCTCACCGCCCTCACAGCAAAGAATTTCTTTCTAGCATCTAATATCAATCTCCCCTCTATTTACCAACCCCTGTGCTCAAGACAATGTGCCTGCGCCATAATGCAAATGAAGAATCATTATTTTTCACTCCCCTCCCCATTTAATCGTTCCAGGTCTCTTCCTCACCCTGCTATCTGCAGCCTACACACGCAGAGGGGAACTCCACAGAAAATGAGCTTTTCCCCCCCCATCTTTTGAAAGAGCTAACAAGAGCCAGGGTGACATTTATGGAATAATTAAAGGCAACACTGATGAGCCCAGGAGTTGCAATTTTTCTTTTCAATTGAAGAACCCTTTTTAATCCGTGTCATCTTTGGTCACCAGCTTTACAGCTGTGACAAGTAATTTTTACAGAAACTCTATTAGAGGTTGTAAACTTTAACGGCCTTTTTCTTTCTGGGTCCTTGTTTTTCCATACCTGTAATTAAGCAGTGCTATATATATATTTATATAAAGGATAAAAAAAATTCATATTACTATAAAAATCATCTCTGTGCTCACCACTACAATCTTTAACAGCCCTGCAACCACAGTCTCGGCTGTGGCCAACAACACAAGAGGAGTCATTACTGTAACGAAATTAGACCATTTGTTTTCTTTCCCTCAAATCGAATTGTGTAGGAGCTGCTTTATTGCAAAACAGACATTAAAATTCCAGCTAGACCTCAGAGAGAAAGTAATTTCTATTTTATCAGCACTGTAAAGCTGTCTTTATGTTCTGAAGCAGGAAATATTGCAGGGATATTTATAGCTTCAGCACCAAAGTCAGTTTGAATAGAAATGTTACTGCGGTCGGCAGAGCTGTCACATCGCTCAGTGGAGCAGGGAATTTTAGTGAATTTGTGAATTACCGTTTCAGTCTTGACAAGTCTTTCAACGAGGCTGGTGTGTGTCTGGAGCTGCTTTGTGGTTTCAGGATAATGATTAAAGACTTGGATCACTTTAAGAGGAGATTTAAATGGGATCTTGGATATAATCAGTTTCCATCAGTGAGACCCTCTGAGGAAGACCAAGGTTTCCAAAACTTTGTTGGGCTCCAGCTGCAGCTCAGCTCCAGGCTCCCTTCTCTCTGCTCCTCCTCATCTCTCTGCTGCTCTGACAAGTTGGGTGCACAACTACTCCTCACAACTATAGTGCGCTGGACGTGTCTCATAACACAGATTCTGCATTTCTGCCCAATAAGGATTAGCAACATTTTTCCCTTCATCACCTTTGCGGTGCAGGCGGGAATTCTGCCCTATTAATCTCTGTCATCGCCCTCTATAGCGGATTTAATACTGCCATTATACAGATGAACAAACTGATGCAAGGAGAGAACAGCATCATTTGTCTTCACAAACTTTCTAACTTTGTAGCAGAGGCAGGAGAGTACCTTGCATTTTTCACATATCTGTGACCACCCCAGCCTTTGTAATTAAACAGGATTACTAATAGACTACACTGGGAGAAAATGTAAAATAAATACTTTCACTCCTTGATTAAACCCATCTATTATCGTATATGTGCTAATGGATTGTTTCAGCAATCCACAGCAGAACTACTGCAAACGCACTGCAGAATTCAGCCTAACAAATGTTCCTATCATGCCGTAAACAAAATAATCTGTATTGTGGTGATAAAACACATCCACAGCCCAATAGCTGTTGAGAAGGTCAAACGGAGCCTTCCGTTGCGGTGTCAGGTGTGGATTTAGTGTTTCTCGGAGACGGTGGCTCCTGCTGGTCCTTCCCAGACGCACAAAACCAGCTGGAAGGTGCTGGGCAAGCAGAGAGTTGCACACAAACATGAACAATTTAGAAATCAGGAGCGCAGGTCCTTGGTCTGCAGCTTGTCAGAGCCGTAACAAGCTTGTAGGAACACCTTGGCGCTTACACTTCAGCTTTTTTTCAAGTGATTGTTCTGTGGAGTGGATTTGGATCATAGTCTTATTTCATGGAGCTGAATTGTGAAAACCAGTATGTGGGGAAAGCTGGTGAAAAAGATCCCGTCTGTCCCAGACTGCAGAGCAGCAGCAGCACAGGGCGCTCCTAACATGATTCTTTCGGCCCTCAAAAAAGTCTTAATCCAAGTCAGCTCAGGCTTCAGGCAGACCTTGCTTCATTGAAATTAAGTGATTTAATTAAAGTAGAGTCTTCATAATGCCCTGGGTCACACACCTGCACCAGGAGACCAGCAGGTGTCTGACCAACTGGTTCAGAACCACCTTGTCCATGGCACATTGAAGACTCCTCTGGTTTTGTAGGAGAACCAGCGGAGAACATAATGGTCTCTGAAACATGAAATATTGAAAATACCCAAAAGAAAAGCCAGAGAGGGACTGGATTCTGCTCATTTTGCCTCTGCCTGCAGATACCCGAGGACTTCGATCCTCCCTAACAATGGACAAGAGCACCGGGAAGATGGGATCTACATACAATATCAGGGCGTTATTTTCTAATAATCTTAGGAACCTCACCAAGACTATGAACATTATGGAGTTTCTGCCACTGAAAATGAAAGACAGTAGCACTCTCTGTAAGCTGGATAGTTTCTCCATAATTGAAATTTGTACTAGTGCATTTCTCTCCCCCACATCTATAAATAAAGCTGGTGTTTTGGCAATTACTGATGTCTGCTGTCATTTTGCAAGGCTGGGTTTTTGATGAAGCATGTGGTGTTATAGGCTAATATTTCTCATTTCTATCGTTCTCAAATTCTATTTTTTATGGAAATTGAGCTACAGTTTTATGCACAATGATTCTTTCTATTTTTTTTTAATCTTCCTCCATGAAATGGGAGGGACATGAGTGATGGAGGGAGAGATTGGGCTGAGTGCACATCTTGGGGAAGGGAGGGGATAAAGACACAACTGCTTTCTGGAGGGGTCTCTACATAAAGGAGGGAGTCCTCTGGCACCCTCGGAGGGTGGCAGTGGCAGCAGCAGAGAAGAGGAAAAACCCTTCAAGAAGGTAGAGAAGTGTGTTTTGAGTCTCAGCAAGTAAAACAGATCCCTGGCTCCAGGCAGGGCAACAGCTACATTTGCAAACATTATTTCAGATGGGTTTCCACTGTTCTTTGAGCTTGATTTGTCTCCTGATTTGGTTTTTATTTCAACTTATCATTTCCCTCCCCTTCATCTTTTATTCTTCTGCTTCTTTTCATAATCCCTCTTTTTCTTCCGCAAGCCTGTGCACTTTTTTTCCCACTTTGTCCCTGTGAGCTTCACTTCAACCCTGAAATCCACCTGGACCATCCACATCCTATTCCCACTAAATCTCATTCCCATCAAAACTACCTGTAAACCATCCTCCCTGTCCTCTTCTCCAAAACGTGGTTGTTTTTTTTCCTATCCCATGCTCCTATTTCTGTGTATTTATTTACACTATATTTAATTGCTTATTAACATCACAGACCTGACCCTGCTCTTACTGAAGTGGGTGAAGACTCCCACTGCTATTAATAGGTGCTGAATAAGAAACAGGAGCTTTGTACCTAGAGGTGATAAATGTCATTTAGAGCTGAGGGTACTCCAGAAATAACAGGATCAGGCCTGATGTCTCTGCATAGCTAATGCAATCAGTCCTGGTGAAAATAAATGCAGAAGCATCGCCTTCTGCTGTACCGGGCCTTCAACAGACACATGTCTCAAGGATGCTGATAATAATCAAGTGTTTGAAAGGAATTAGCTGGCTTTTCATTCTCTCCCTCTATCTCTGCTTCATGAATTTTCTCTTGTGTTTAGTAGACCCATTTATAAAATATAGATTCCTATTGATTCCCAAGGAGAATGAACATTAATACACTCTAGTGTCCATCTGTTTTCTCCCCCACGTGGCAGAGAGAGAGATTTATATGACTTTTCTGGGTATGCTGCTGACCCGCAATTGAGTCAACAATCAAGTCACACTAAATTAAACAGAGATATATTTCTTTTCCTGCCTACACAAGAACAATCTGCCAGTCTGCCTCTGGGGGACGGCACGCATCTGCTCCCCGAGGTCAAGAAAAGCCAAATTCATTTGGACCAGAACTAAATTCTTACACAAAGATCACCTGAGCAGCTGGATACCATTTACCAATGGCAATTTGGGGCTGTTTCAAGGTATTTGAGATAGAACCTTATATACCTATATATATACAGGAATGTATATACACATAAACACACATGCACATATATGCCTGGCTGTGTATAAACACACACGTGTGCACATACAATACTTGTTCCACCCACTTCCATAGATGCCCTTCATAATTAGGTGAACTCTTCATCTTTAGTAATGACCGTAAGCAGCTTTGCCTTCAGCAGGTTCAAGAAGACACTATGCCCCAGCAAGAGCTTTGAAGAACAAACAAACCCAAAACATCTCGAGATCAATTGCTGTAATTATTCCTTGAATAATTTAGCTGTTATTCAGGGCCTGCATACTTACATGAAAGGCTATTTCCAGGCCAACCAGAGGCTCTCTAGCTTTAGGTTTTACAGCTTATTGTGTACGAAAGATTTAGCATTGCACCCTTAGGAAATTCATCTGTAGATTGTTGTGAAGATAAAGAAAAATATAAGTTCCTTTAATGTCCTTTATCTGCTACTCATTACTGTTCAATACATTCTCTAGGAAGCCCGTGACAATGACAGACTGGATGCCTTACAGCTCCACAACTTCTTTTCCCTGTTTCCAATAGTGACATTTACAAACTGCCAAGTACTGGGGACGTATGTACTAGAAAGTAGATCCTCATCCTTTTTGCATTAATTCAGGGTTCAGAGTCTCACTGCTCTGCCAAGGGAAGGGATAACAAAAGGGACAGCAAAAGGTTCATAAGCTCATAAATATGTCACAAGGCGTCTTGTCTTATTGCTCCTTTTAGCACAGTGTGCTACTGAAATTGATAGCGTAATAGACTTTCTCCCAAATACAGTGAAAACCATCATGAGGTTTTTCATTTTTATCAGACCTAATTTTTACGCTGACAAAAGAAATTATCAGTGAAAGGCAAAATGTGAGCTGTTTGCTAGAGCATTAATTTTAAACATCTGGAATAGGATATAATGTATGCAGATGTTTTGTAATGAAGACAGGTTACAAGGAAAAATAAAATATATTGTGTGTTGCTGTTGCTCGTTAATATAAATTGACATCTGCTGAGTCTGGAGGTAAACTCTGTGTTCTCCTGCCATCCAGGCTGGAATAATACTCCATCTGCTCTGTTAATGCAGCTGAACATCACCTGTCCCTTAAGTCATCCCTGATAGCTACAGGCCTGGAAAGACTATTTGAGATGATATGAAGGTTATATATTGGACTTACCTAAATGTCTTCTCAGACTGCAAGAAAGAGTACCAAAAAATATCAGCTTAGACTGTTTAAGCCATACTGCAAAATATCTCATCCACACACAGCTTTCATATTCAGACACGCTGAACATATTTTGAATTTATTTCCAAAGGAGCTATTTAGTGGCAAACAGTTGGAAGCTACACTCAAGTCCAAGAATAAAATTCTGCTCACCCCTATTATACTCACTGGTATATAATGGGCATGATGAGCCCAAATGCTGATTTTTCACACATGGAGCCATTTCCCACTAATTTCAGAATTTATTTTTTTTGCAACAGAGTAAGTTTGTGGTCTTTGGCTGAAACTTGCGCCAGTCACTACAAAGATAAGGAAATTTAAAAAAATCAGCTTTGTCTGAGTTCACAAAACATGAGCCTAGACACACGTAAAGGAGCTAAATATTTAGTGTTTGAGATAGGCCTGAACAGGGCTCATCTCCAATTCAGAGTCTGCCCAGAACCCTCCAAACACTGGAGCACTCCTATGCAAGAAGCTTCCTCCACCTGATCCTCCTTCAAACCTTTGCTTTGTATCAGTGTTTCCCTAACAAAAACACCCTAACTTATAAAAATTATAAAAACCCATGTCAGATCATTTGATATCTGACCCCAAAGACTGTTTTTTAGAAAGCGTTATCCCCAGAAAGAGACGATGTGTTGTCAACCTATGGAATACTTTCACACATCATGGTGTTAACGTAGTGTACTATAGCAATTGTGAAAAACCTCAATACCTGGTGGGCTTTTGGTGCCAGGGAGATGTTTTGGGGCTTTTTTAAGCACTGTTGATTGTTAGAAATGCTTGGCACAGCTGTCTGTGGCACCTTCCCCCAGCCATCGGCGAGGGCACAGGGCCATGTTTCCCTGTTTCCGCACAACATGGTCCTCACAGGGAACCACGCTCATTTTCTGACCAAAACGTTCCCCAAGAACTTCCCAGACATTCCCATCTCCCAGATGTGAGCACCAGCCTGGCATCAGGGTGGCATCAACACAGCCCCACAACTGGAAAACCACAGGAGGAACAGGGAAACACAGGTTTTCTGATATCCCAGGATCCCTTTTCTTTGGGAACATCTCCAAAGCCACACAAACCATGACCACAATCTAAAACATCACCGTGGGTTTTTCTCCTCATTTGCTTTTAAAAATTGTTCTCTTATTGAATCCACAGGGATCCTGAAGGCAAGGAAATGTGCTCTGCATGATGAAATACTTAAATAAGATTGTGGTGAGAACAGGACCGGCACCTGCACCACTCACACGCTGGAAGAATTCGGTCTCATGTCAAACATTTCAAAACATGAGAAAAAAAAAATAAGCTCAAGGCAACTCCTGGAATAAACCTTTGGGGACCCAATGAGAAACTGCCAGCAAATGAAAGCATTACAAGAAAACAGATGGAGAATAAGAGAGGAACATCAGAAAATCAAATGACATGTTTAAAAGGGCAAAACATCAATACTATCTAGAGAATTGATAAAATGTGTCATTTTAAAGGATGCTGTAAAGCAAAGAAATCATGAAATGCATTATGACTATGAAAGGGAAGGAGAGAAAAAGCCAGCACATACATTTACCTTTATAGATCGTTCCAGTATCCAAGAAATTAGATTTGATTTTCAAGAATGAGTGTGTATATATATATATGTAAATATATAAAGGAAGAAGCATTCCTGTTCACTAAAGGGTTGAAGCCATTAGAGAATGACAGAATGTGACACATGAACACTGGCAAGATCCGTTCATTTACCTCGGTACAAGTCACAGGACCCGCTGCTTGTGCTCCGAGATTCCTCCCAACCACATCTCTCCCTGGCCCGAGCCCCTTGCCACGCTCCTGTGTTTATTTACACACCCTGTTTGCTTTCTTCTGAGCCACGTGAGTGCAGGAGGGGGACACGCTCTGGTGTGTATCTAATGGCAAATTGAATATGAAAAACAAATTAACTAAAGCACTTTGATCATTCTATTAGATACTGGCTGTTTACCTATGGGATCCTTGTCTGAAAAGGCTCTGACCACATTATCTACAATAACTAGTTTAAGAAATGAGACATGAGATGTTTCAAATATGTACCAATTTACTATTTTTCATGCAAGAGGGATTAATTCTTCCTTCATTTCTTTCACATGTAACACTCTTAGAAGACAAACTATATCCCCAACAGGAACAAATGAGGGCAGCTTGAGAATTAAGACTGGCCTGCAGCGTTCACTGGACTGCTGCTACATGCTCATCATCTTAATTTATATCATCAGGACCACTAGCTATTTCATTAATCAGCCACAACAGGTACTGCAGTGCTAAGCACTAGGGAAAGAAAGAAAGAAAAAAGGATAAAATCATTTTTTTAAAGTGGCAATTCAGCGACTCCAGCTGGGAAGTGATGTTCAGACGAGCAGTATTTGTTTCACTGAGCAGGACCCCCCCGCTCTGGCTACCTCCAGAGATGTCAACAGCCAGGGAAGGACTTGCAGAACGAGGTATAGCAGTGAAAAAGTTTTAAGCTGAAGAAAAAGTTATCTGAAGTTCACAGGAAGGGTTAGCATAGAGACAAAAGAATATTTCAGAAAAAAAAAAAACAAAGTTGAATTTGATTCAAAAGCCTTAATTTTCAGTGCTCATAACGGCACTCATAACCCTAAGTGATAACCAGAATTGAAATTTCAATAAGTCTCTCTCCTGGCCCAAAACCAGAAATGATGGTTTGTATTTCAAGAAACCCAGAGGTTTTTTTCAAACAGTAGCTGAAGCATTTGTTCTTTCCAAAATTGGGATAGAAGTGGAACAGAGCCGGGCTTCTCCTGTCAGTGCGCTTCAGTGTTCCAGTCTCTTGGATCACGACAGGAGACAGGTATTCAAATAGTTTGAAACTGTAAAGATAATACTGCTTGGAGTTTGCCTGCACAGATGAGGGAGGATAAAAGTGAGGTGATGTCTAGGTTTTTGCCTTTTTTTTTTCTTTTTCTTTTTGTCCTTAATCACGCAAGATGCATAGTTTGCGTGAAAATCAGCCTCCGCTCTCCTCATTTGCAGTCCCTGCGCAGAGTCAAGAACCAAAGCCGTGCTGGTCACTGCACCGGCTCATCCCTGCGGGACAGTCCCACGCCGTCACCGAGACTCTGCACAAAAACCACCTTTGGATGCTCAGCTCATGCTTGGATTAAGAGTATGGGGTATTTGGCAAACAAAGGTTTAGGTGGATCGCAAACCGTACAAAAGTACTGAGTCTTCCTGAAAAATAAGCTGGTTTTGCTGATAATGCAGAGTAGCAAACAACAAAGAGGAAAATGGCAGGATGAAACCAAGGTCTGGCAGTTCGTATCAAAGGCGTGGGAAAGGGTGACGTACAAGGACTCAAATCCGCATCCTCTTGGAAAGAGACACAATAATAGTGATCAGCAGCAACCTTGATGGGGATTCTGAGGCCAAACAGCTCCATTCACATTTCCAAGGGCAGCATGTCCTACCTCTCCCAGGAGGGTCCCTGGCTGTGAGACAGAGATGGGTCCCCATCCCAGCTCTGCTGGTGAAGACCCCAGACATAGGGCAAGTCCCTGGGCCTCTGGTTCCTCCCCAGGCTTCATCCATCCTCTCCATTCGTAAATCGTTCAGGGCAGTGACAGCTTCTTTCCAACACTCAACAAACAGTCTCAGGGGGGTCCTTACATGCTACCGCAAATACAAGGTTTGGTTTCTTTTCTAAATTCCCTTGGAGAGAAAACCGTCTTTCCCAGAGGAACAGAAGACATTAGGGAGCACAAAGTTAAGACCTTCAAGGTGTATTTTATATCTATGTACTGTACACTTTGTATTCCTTTGAATGACCTAAGAAGGTGAAATACAATTACCGAGTTCTCTTGGTGGTTCTTTTTTTTTTTTCCTTTTATTAACAGCACTAAATATTTATTTCAGTAATACTCCAATTATTTGCAGAAGTCATTGTGCTGGTGTGGTGCAGGGATATACTGGAGAAGGCCTGGCATTCTAAGCTGCCCATCACGGCAGCATTTGCTGCTAGCACCAAATACAAAGAGAAATGTGGGCTTTTTTCACCCCCTCAGAATTTTCAGCTCTTAAGAGTATTTTCACGGTTGTACCAAAATTATCTTTGTGATATAAAAACTGATCACTAATTACATAATTTATCATTTATCAACTTAAAGTATAAGCGCTGAGATTTTGAAAGCATTGACTCAGTCTCCTGACTTCTCACCACAATCTCCCCGAGTTCTCAGAACAGAACAAACACGTCATCAGGAATAAGCTGCAATAACAGGTGACACTTCTCTTGCCTCAGAACTATTCAATGGGCTGCCTCCACTTTTCTTTTTTTTTGGGTTCAATTTATTTTCAAAGTAGACGGAAACAAACATAATTTGGGAATAATTGCATGTAATCCATTGGTTGTAGAACAATAAATCACATCTTTTTCTCTTTGAAACTTCCTAACCAGCTCCCACAGCTCACAGGAACCAGTTATTCTGCGTTTCCCTCACCTTGCTGGGATTCCTCCCAGTCGAGCACCTGTAAATATTTGATGCAGTTTTAGCACAGGGAGCAGAGGGAAAAGTCTCCCCCAACAGCTCGGGTCTGCCTCGGTGAAGCGCGGCGCTGACGTGCTGCGTCGGGGCCCAGCACACGGGAACTCTTGAAAGCAGAAAATGAGAAACTCGCACACTCTGATTGAAAATTATGGAAAGCAGCTCTTTGTTGCTGCTCTCGCCTGCCTGCCTGGATGGCAGAGGTAGCTGGAAGCGTACCTTCACGTTTCATAATAGATGAGATGTAAAACTAATTTTAAAACAAGCTATTACCATGAAAGTGTTTCACTTTATCTCTGTGTAAAGACTGCTTTTCACATCCCTCCCCAGCCGCTGCATCGCAGAGCTGAAAGTCCCAGCAAATAATTTATAAAGCATGCATTAGAAGAGATACGTACTTATAGCACTCGTAAACACCTGCTCCAGAGCCCTGACGTTAACTCGCCGTTATCCATCATTTATTGACTGGCAGAGGAGCAGTCCCTGGCTGACGGCTGGTGTTTTTGTGGCTGAGATTGTGTCACACCAAAATCCCCTTCGTCTCTGAATTATTAAAATATGGGAAGTTCCAAATCGACTTACAAATGGGACGTGTCATAAATCTCCACGTGCACACATGCATCTGCTTTTTAGGCCAAGATCACACGCCAAGGAAGTGGCAGCATTAGATATAAGACAATTAGGCACAGATTAGTACTACAAGAGCACGTCAGGCACCCAAGCTGACATCAGACTTCCACACAGCCAGGGCAATTTAAATCCTCAATAAGAGAAGCAAAAAAAAAATTGATAAGAAAAAATCCTAAGAAACAGCAAGACTAAGCATGTGCCCACAAGGTGATCCATGGTACAGCTCTCCTGTGAAGAACTGGGCAGAACGTGTTTTCCTGTGCTGTAAACATTTTGGAAAGAACACACCAGTTTCCCCCATTCTGCCTCAGAGTTGTCTGAAATGTTAGAGAATCCACCACAGAGGGAAAAACAAAATAACAAATAAAAAAGCAGATCAAGTTTCTACCACCCAACAAACAGAGATTCTCCAAGCAATGGAAGAACCTACTTTGAATTCCTGTTCCCAGAAATATGCAATTATTTATGTTTGGTTTATTTTTTTTAAACTAGGAATTCTAGTGTAGACCTAGGTTTTGTTATAATCTATTTGTTCCTAAGAAAAGCTTTGTTTTTTTCACGAGTAGACATTCCCTGGGAAAACACACCCACCCCCAAACCCTGACTTAATTCACATGATTTTTTTCCAGGACCAAGCTCCCCTTCTCTTTTATTTATAATGCTTGCACATGTTTACATCCATCCTGTACCCTATAGTCATGGGAGTTCAGAAATGAGGCAGGTGAGGGATGAGCTGCACAAACACCTGGGTCTTGGCTCAAGCCAGCAGCAACCTCACACTGAACAGACCCATTTCCAGCTCCCCATCACTGCAGCGCCTCAGTTCATCGGTGTCTGACTGATATCCTGGATTAGACTGTTAAGAATTAATTTCAGAAGCACAATTCCAGCATATAAACCGTGCTGCTTGTTTTCAGATGCCATCATTTAGAGAATGTTCAAGGGAATTGTAAAACAGGATTCACTTTATGATGCGGATGAAGTCGGCACTGAATTCTAAATGAGCTGGATACCGCATGCTAAATTGTGTCAGCAACACCTCAGTGAGCAGAAATATGAGCTTTTCTCTGTCTCTTTGAGACACCTCTCCTTGAGTGATCCATAGAGTGGCATCCTTATCAACCTAGACAGAACAGACTAGATTTTATGACAAATCTGTCAGTTGGTGCAGGGTCTGAGATACGCTTCCAGCTGGGTGTAGTCAGCAGGTGTAACAAGGATGTGGTCTCTCAGATCAGTACTTTTCAGAGCTGTAGTTTAGATAATATATTAAAACTACCTGAAATATTATTCCCTGTAGAGATCAATATCCAGTGGAGCTCTAAGACCTGAGACCATTTCATAGCCCAGTTTCCTCCTCGCTTCACTGCAGTGGAGAGGTGCAGTGCTCTTTTACCCTGTCCACCTCCTCCATCGATGTTTCCTTGTATCGTAAGTGACCTGTAGCATCCACATGAACAACACAAAGAGGCAAAGTTTGCAGTTCTGACCCTAAGAGTTTGTAAACCAAGTGATCTGCAAACAGCGGTCATTAAAGGAAAAGAAGCTCCAATAAATAGCCTTTAATGATCCAACTATGCCTTTCCCCCAGGGCTTCTCATCTCCCACGTATGGATTCACTCATGCGACCCTGGGAATCAGGTGTCTAGAAGCACACATTAATTACAGTATTTTCCGTATCACAGTATTTGCAATATTCCATATACTTAGAATGGGAAAGAGCATAAGTGCTAAAAATAGGATTAGCTCACAAGCACTAAGGCTGTGTTTACTCAACCCACTCTCCTCTCAGAACCCCAGGATTTGTGCCCTGCTCAGCTGTGCAGAAGTAATCAAAATGGTACCTTGCATCCGTCAAAAGATCTGAGACTACAGCAAGTTAGGACTTTTGAAGTTTGTGCATCCAGCCATGGAAAGAAATAGGTGATTGCATCTGGCATGAAAGTGATAGATTTTCTTAGGAAGACTTCAACCTGAAGCACCAGGATACAAGCAATTGATGAAAGCAGCCGGCTCTCACCATGTTTCATCTCTCCCTCTCCTCGCTGCAGCCTGAGACACCAGGCCCATGACTAAGATGTGAGGCGCTGAGATTTCACTGCCATTGACACACGCTTGATGTGTCGTTTGGGCTTTACCCATTGCAGGGTAGGATCTTAAAAGAGCATACTTTATTATATCACAATAAAAGGCAGTGTGGTCAAAATAGCAACTGCCAATTTGCAGGACAGTGTGGGTTCCAATCTGTCTGTTATTTATGTTATAATGGAAATGGGATGGAAGAAATGACAAATACGTGTAGCAGATATGATGAGCATCCAGACGGAAAGGCATTATTAGCAAACATTCATTTAGCAGAGGCAACTACTGCTGCTACAGCCTGGGTAGTGTATTGGACAGAACAGGAGCTTGGAACAGGAATACCTCAAATGAGCACGCAGAGAAGAAAAATGATGAAGGAAAATATCACTGGCGCGGCTGCATATGGCAGCGAGTGTGGTGCCAGGACTGGGATTCCTTCATCCACCGAAAGGAGCCGAGTTCTGCATCCAAACATCGTGATTAACTCTTTGCATGTCCCTCTGGGCTCTGAGAACGAGGAAAATGAGACTCCAGACCTTGCCTGAGGTAGCACATCCTTGAAACCAACACGTGCCCAGGCAGACACAGTTTCCTGACCAGCCTGGCTCTGCAGAGCGACATGTGGCTGCCGTGGCAATTTTGTGACTTTGCTTTCACCTCTTTGGAGCACCCCCAGCCCTTCACCATCCGTCCCCAGTGCTCGCTTGAGCCACACGCACCCTCGCAGCAGGTTTACTGTTATCCACAAGAAAAACAATTTTTCCTAACAGGACTCAAAATCCTAGCCAGGGTGTTGAATATTTTAAAACTTGTCAACTTCAAAAGCTTCATTTATGTCAAAAAAAAAAAAAAATCTTATTTAGTACAGGGTTTCCAGACTCTGGTGACAAGGCCCACTCCTTTCCAGGGAGAAAACTGAGGCATCTCCCGAGCTCGGAGGGAGCTTGGTGACTGCAGGCTCCTCCTTGGGGGAACGCACCTCCCCAGGTGTTTGCAGAGCCATTACCATGACAGGGCTTTGATCTCCACAGAAATCTTTGCATCTGCCTCTAACACAAGTGATAATAAAACAGAACTTAACCTTTTCCTCAGAAAAAGCCAAGTGGGTGCTCCTCAGAGCACAAGCTGCTCTCGGTAGGCATTGGCTCTACCTTTCTCTTTAGTTTCTAAAATTAAAAGCGAAGCTGAAACAATGGTCACCCAATCCTTAACTCTTTCATCTCCCCTTCATGACTCAGATCAATGTTTCAATGATGAAGCACCAGAAGAGATCACCACCTCCTCCTCGGCATCCCCCTGTCCCACCCCCGGACCAATGGCCACCCCCATGCACACAAAGCACAACCCACGAGTCCGACGGTGAATCCTGGTGGGACCGTCTGCCCTTCATTTATATTCCTTCTCCTGTCAAAGTGATGGTGACATTAACAAGCGTACTCGAAGGGGGGCTTTGTGCCAATTAACAATTTCTCATTAGCTTAATTAGGGGACACATGTTTTTAATCACAGCTAAGAATGTGGAGTGATTGAAGAATTGATTCGGAGCTTTTGAAAGCATCACTGTCAGCGCACGGAATTTAATTCGGCAGATGTGGTTAAAGAAAGAGAGCAAGGGCCTTAAACAACTCCGGCTAAATGAGCTTAATGGCAGGCTGCAGCACGAGGAGCCGCAGTTACACAGACAGTATTTCCCTATCATCACCAGTGACAGGCTGCGCCATTTTCAAGACATTGAGAAATATGTATAAAAACGTCACCACCCCTTTAATTCTTGAATCGGCACCTCTCATTCTGCAGTACAAATATGTCCTGTCTGTAAGTGCTAAGTCTTCTCTGAGCAGGACACACTCCCTCTCAATCTTCTCCTCCATGATTACCTTCCCCAAAGATGAAGGAACTACAGCAACCTGGTTGTTTTATCTCAGACGTTTCTGTTCCATTCAAAAATCCTCTCCTAGACTCTTAAACGCAAGTGACAAATGACTCTGGGACATCACCCGACCAGGGGCAGGTTCTCATGTGTGACGAGAAGGTCTCAACATCATGCAGAGTGTGAGGGACTCCTCCAGCGAGGCGCTCACCAGGTTTATTGTGATGCAGAGCCACATGCAGTAAGGGATGTGGGCAAACCAGGTGAGATGGCACAGCTTTAGTCACAAAGAAGTCAGCCCACATCTCCTTGGCCAGAATTCAGCCTTTCTATTACTGAACAGCTAATTGAGGTGCCTAATTTGAGTTTCTGGATACCATAACTTCTGTTCAATGGCTGCACTCCTTAAGATAGAATCCTTTTTGCTTATCAGGGGAGACCTATACCGCTTCAGAACTGATCCTCTACACACTGACCAGCCAGTGCCATCTCCCTGGCACAAAGTCCAGACTTCCTCAGAGTGCCTTTAGTGTCAATGTTACGCACTCTCTCCTTCTAAGGTAACCCCGGCAGTTCTCAGAGGAGAGGAGAGCAAGAAGAGGGGGTTTTGAAGTCATCCGTGTTACAAGTCTCTGCCACCAGACACTCGAGCCGGAGCTGGTGTCAACGCAGATCAAAGCTGTGCCACCCGAACTGGATGTTTTGAAACCATAACTGCGGCTTCACTTGGCTTTTCAGGGGGTAACGCTCTGTGTCACAGCGGGAGATGGAGAAACATAGACCTATCAAAAGGGCTTTATTACAAAAAAATGAAGATGTAATATTCGTGCTGCAGGAAGCAAATGCAAATACTGGCATCTCTCTGCCCCTCCAGCTCCCCATCAGCAGTTGTCGCTCCCCTGCTCACTGTAACTCTCACTTTCATTTAATACTCTTACTCAACATATCCCTTTTGTCATCTTATTCTGACCTTGCCTTTGAATTATTGGAACATAAGGTACTGTAGCATTTGCACAATGCAAGAAATGATGACATTTACCAGCAATGGTATATATAGGAATAAAAGCCCCAAGGTCTTTGATAGCAGTAACAGTATTTACGCAAGTGCTAAAATGAGTGGTTTCAAGCAACAAAAACATGAAATGGAACAATTGACAGTGTGGGCTTGACAAAAAGGGGTTACCTCTAATGCAGCTGGGTCGGCAGATCTGAACCCGCTTCTGCGCTACCTCCACAGCCCACGAGCCTGCAATCAGAAGCCACGTTTTTTATCCAGTCTCCTGCTTCACAGCCCACATCACCTCCTTCTCCACAGAAGAGGAGGAGGAGATTAAGTGGCTACCCAACCTTAAATACACCTGAAAGCTAATTACACTGCAGACGTCCATTGCCCTGACCTTGTGTTGGCACTTACACTCCCCACTGTAACTCAGCACCCTTTCAGACGTACACTTTAAACGACCGCACAGAGTTTTGGGTGATACATGTTCAAGTTCTGCAGCTCTGATGAACACCTGTATTGCTGCGAGTCAGGGCTGCTCTTCTAATGCACCCTTCATTCCGCATCCACCAGCCCATTCCTCCTTTAGGGAGCTGAGCAGCTCTGTTCCAGGGGGTGTCTTGTCCTCTGGTTTCATCCATCAAACTTTGGAGAGTCACAAGTTCTAATTTCTTTCACATCAGCCCCCTCCAAGGAATTTCCCTATCAGGTTGGAGGCACAGCGTGGGTATCGCAACAACAAATCCTGGCTGATTCCAAATCATCTCAGAGCTGTTTGTCACCAGCTTACGCTGACCTCGATAAAGCTTTGTTGTCTTAACAAATTTGGAATATGTCATCTAAAATGAGAACGAGTTCACTGTTTACTATACATGCACCTAGATATCTTCTTTCTCCCCTTGATTCCTTTTTTAATGTATTCTCCTTTTCCTCACCCAAATATAATAAATATTGTGGAAAGGTTAAGGTCAGAACTAGATGGATTCTCTAAGCTAGTAGACTGGAAATATTCAAGGAATGAAATCAGCAGAACTGAAGCCAGCTCTAATGGCTTTCATCTGTTATGTTTGCCTTCCTTCACTAATCTAATGCCCGTGTTTTCATAGGACAGGAGTTAAACATAACTTTTTTTTCTTCCCAGATTTATGAGTAATATGTAGCAAATCGGGCAGATCACTCATGCAAACAGTAGCTTTCCAGCCCTCAGAAACATTCATCTTGAATAAAAACTGTATGTGGGATTTTTTAGAAACGTCGCAGCCCTCGTGTAAGTGCAGCTATTGATTTCACCTTGAGAGTAGCAATTATAAGATATATATGCCATGTCAATGTTGTTGTTAATGAAACTTATCTTCCCCTACTCAGTATTCTGCTAATTTCCTTAGATATAGAACTTGAGGTGAGTTAAAAATCATGCCGCAGTATGAGTTGGTGATATATTACAAAAGATAATCATATTTTACAGAGCACCATTCATCCTGAGAGATCCCAAACTGCTCGGGAAATATTTGCATAGGCACACATTTTCTCAAACAGTGGCAGAAGAGAGACATTGTGAGGATCCCTCTGCCCTTTCTACTTCTACACAAAATTCAGGAGCAACAGAATCTGTAGGATCCAAGACGGCGTGTGGAGCTGTACCCGTACCGAGCTCTGCCCCGGGAGCTTGGGGCAGGAGCCCTGCTCCAGGGAGGGGACAGGCAGCCACGCTCCCTGTGCCACCAACACTGTGAAGGACAGACTCGGATTAAATACATGAGGAGGAATCCCTATTTTTAATGGGAAGCATAACACTGGGTGGACCTCATATTTTCTTACCTCCGCAAGTGAAGGGTTAGGCTGTCCTGCTGAGACCCAAGCTGTATTTCCAGCAGAATCACATTTATCATGTCTGTTGATTCACCCAGCTGGTTTTGGATGTCATGCTCTTTTCTCCTTCCTATTTCTATTTATTCCTCTATAGCTAACTTTTCAAAGTCAAATTGATGATGAATTATGGAAGACAATTGCATTTTATACAGCATCATTATTTCCAAACATCTTTTGCCACCCACACAACAATTCCAGTGCTGTGGCGACATTAATGGATGCTTCCCTGAGGCAACACTAAAACACAGAGAACCTTCCGATGAGGGGAAAGCAGTTTATGGGGTGATCCATCAGAGCGGTGGCCCGAGACCCCGGGGTCTGACAGGCTGTGGCAGCAGCTCCGCAGGGCCACCAGCCTGTGGCTGGAAGGAACACACTCACATTCCCTGCTTTTCCTTTTTGCCAGGAGCCTACAGCATCAGGGAGCCCGCTGGGCAGCGTACACGGGGCATTCAGCCCTTCTGTGCCACCTGGAGAAACAACACCCCTCCAGCTTGTTCCAGATTCTACATTATCATATTTTCATAGAGACATTCAGTTTTGGCCTAGAGTAAAAGCTGTATCACTTCTCAAATCCCTTCTCCAACCCCAACAAAACCACCAGGGAAGGTTAAAGAAGCAGGATTACATACCTTCTGCAGCAATATAGTTGAGGGAAACAGAAGACCTTCATTCACAAACACGGAGCACGTGTTCAGTCCTTCAAGGCTCCATTCCAGAAGAGTCATTCCTGGCCAGCACATGTGCAGAACTCGCCAGGTTTCACTCCAACTCACTCACACCCCTAGCTCTTCCTCAGCACTTTTCAGAGCTTTCTATTACTTTAGGGTCTGCGAGGAGACCTCTCCCTGGGCTGGATTACTCAGCAGAAATACCAACATTCACACACACCAAGCAACATCCCACCAGCATCACCCAGGAAGCCCCGTCTCCTCGGCTTTATCACTCCACTGCAGCGATTCTGGACACACCTGCAGGCATGACTCAACAGCAATTACCACGCAGGCTCCATAAATTATAATGATTAATTGATAACAGTAACTTTAAGCACCTGCAGTTTTCAAAAATAAACAAACAGTCAATTAGAGAAGCCGACAACTCACACCTGAGTCACTGGTCCCCTGATTTTTTTATTTCTTCCTTTTTTTTGGGTCCTAAACCCGTGCTGATAACCAGAACTGATGTTCAGGCACTGCTTCTAATGATGTTGTCTTTATCAGTGTTCAATTCAGAGGACGAGGCCAGGAAGTCAATGGCCAAACCAGTCTATAAAAGCAGGTCAAGGAGAAACAATGCACTGGGGGAAATTAGAGAAAATTATCTATAATCTTGGGGCTTGAATGTCAGCTGAGTCTTCTGGGCAACACAAGTAACAACGACCAGCGGGGTCCCAGGCTCAGGGGCTTGGAAAGCAGCTGAAACTCACTGGAAAAAGGAAGGCTTTTAACAACACGGAAATATACTAATTTTAATAAAAAATAAAACATATTTAAATATTTATAGAATATGAAATAATTACAGCAAAGATTAAGAAAAAGAGGGAAACTGTTAAACAAATAAAATGACTATAAACAAACACATTTCTCAAAGAAATAAAAGGATTATGGCAAAGCTTGCCTGTGAAAATTGATAAAAAGCCTTATTCTTAATTTCCTCTCCATCCATTAAAAGCTAGCCATGTGGAGAAATTATTAGTAGCTGTAATATTTCAACCTGTATTTTTAATCAGTCATTCAAATTAATGCAAAGCAGATGGAATGGACCATATTTTCCTAAATCACACACATTAAAATATGTAATTGGAGTTTTTGAGCTTGGAAACTAAAATGTACTGCAGCCACAGTTCCCAGTCCCACGTTATGTACTGTTATCTACTCTGTCCTACCAAATCAAGGGCAGGTACCACAGACTCATGACGCGACTGGAGCATCCCCCGTGCCACACCGCGGCCGAGCCCTGTTTGGGGAGTCCTCGTTTGGGAGTGATTTGTAGGAAACAGGACTATTAAAACTGTGCTTGGTGTTTTTTTCCCCCCTAAACAAGGACTGATCTATCTAATCTATTTTTTTGGCAGATATTTGTCTAACTGGTTATTAAAAATCCTGGGTGGTAGTTCAAACGCAGACTCGAGACTGGTTGGACATGGGGGTATCTGCTGCTCTTGTGCAACCGCGTTAGAGTGGACCCATCCATCCTTCCCAGGTCCACGATGGGCCCCATCTCCCGTCTATAGCTCCTGCGATCCCGTGCCCTCCCGTTAGTCCCGATGGGGTGCAGTCCCGGCTCGGGCACCATCCTCGGGACAAGCCTGAGGGTCCTGGGGCGCCCGTGAGGCTGCGGCAGCACCCGGGAAAAACCAAGAGCAGATGCACCACCAGGACAAACACGGCTCCATCTCGCAGAGAGGGGCTGGCAAGAGCTCGCAGAAAGGCGTGAAGAAAGTTGCTGCCAGGACGTCAGCAGAGAGGGGAGAAGACAGCTGGCCTCGGAGCACAAAGCACCATCTTCCCCACCAGCAGAGGGGCCAACAAAGGCTCTCCTCCCCCCGACACCCCTTCTGCTCCTTCCCATTCCGGGGAGCGGCAGCCTCGCCGAAAGACTAACAAAGGTTTATGCAAACTGCTACTGACATTTGGAGACCAATTAAGCATATGTGCATCCACCTATGCACGACAGGAGCACCCTAAGCCTGTGACAAGGCTCCCTCTTCGGAAGGGGTGACTCCAGGCCATCCTCCGGCGGAGCGCGTCTCGGGTAGGACCTGGCTGGATGCGGGGTCATGCGAACCTCAGCGTCGCTCCCCAAGTTCTGCCTCCCTTCCTCCACACAAAGCGGTTAGAAAAAGGTGTTGCCTATCAGCCTGGTGTGTAGGATCCATGTGTAAAATGGACAACTTAATGATCGTTATCGTTAGGAGAGCTGGGAGAGGCGTGCAAAACACCCCCAGTCAGCCGCAGCAGCCAACCAGAGGGTTTGATTTTGGCAGCTCTGGACTAAGGGAAAGAGAAGGTATTTTTTCGTACATTTCCAAACTCTTCAATGATCAGAAACTCCAAATTCCTGTTCCACTTCAAATGTTAATGGGTTTGCTTTCTGATTCACACAAATTGCCATGTTTATACACTAAAATGGTAAGCACTGAGTGACGACAGATAAAGATGTGCACTGCAAAAAAATGAACTGAGATGGGAAGGCTGGGTTAAAAAAAAACAAGTTTGAAGGAAAAAATGAAGTCTCCAGTGAAAAACAGAATTTACCATGCCACAATCTTTCCTGCTATTTCTACCAGAAACCCCAGGTAGAATCCTCCTGTGGAAAGGGGTTCAAAATTCACTGGAGATCGCTGTGAAAGGAAAACTTTCCCAGGGAAGACAGGTATGTTTTTCACCAGTGTTGCTCTTTAAATTATAAGTTAACGTTTAATTAATGTTTTCTAAAACTATGTAAATATATCCATGTTACTCCAATGCCACTTACTTCAGCAGTCTTTTCAGAGGAGTAACTGCTCTTCTCCTGTTTCAAATCAAATACCGTTTTTCTTCCCTGTTGGAGTGGGTTTGATTTTATTGTTTCTAGATCTGTTTGTATTAACTTCTGCAAAGGGAAGAGCAGCTTTCCCTGTGCCGTTCACTTTGCTCCCTGTCACAGCTGGCAAAACCCACCCAACAGCAGCGCTGCCCTCCCCGGGTCAGGAGTCGCCTTCCCTTCTGGTTGCAAACCTCGGGCTCCATTGCAAAATATTTTCCTCCTGGAAAAAGCACAATATTCCTTCCAGGTGAGCCTGGGGAGGCAGCCTGGCTCTCCCGACTCGCACAGGGCCGTGCTGAATGTGCTGGGAATGGTCTGGTCAGTTTGGAACAGACCCCGAGATAAACCACCACCATCCCCCCCGTTAATCCTGGAACCGCAGACTCCAGCCGGCAAGGAGCAAGTCCCCTCTGCCGGGATAAATCCGCGGGCAGGAGGCCAGCGGAGCTGCGAGAGCGTACACCGACTGAGAATCTGCTCTGCTGTTTCCAAATAAATAAAAAAAATCCCACCGACAGAAGGTTGGCTACGTGCGTACATGGAGAGGGAGGCTTCACACAGATAAATCTGGAGGAAAGCGCGAGGTCTGCAGGGGTTTTTGATGGATTACGTTGCATGTTTGAACATAATACACATTAAGGCTGGAGACACTGATGCTTTGAATGGTGTGAAATTCCATCTAACGTGGGTTGTTTGCCTGACACAAACATGTTTAGCACGAGATGGAACAAAGGCGAGAAAATCACAGCAGAGTTTTTGAGTGATGCTTGAAAAATTGTTTGCTCTTCCTCCCCCCACCCCTTTAAAAATGCTACTTTTTTCCTCCAGCCCCACACCTCTCCCCCCCCTTTTCTGGTAATGGCTTAGTAAATAATTCAGAGAAAAAACAAGAACCAGAACTGAGCGTAATAAAAATGATGTCTCTATCTGCTGTTGAGGCGCATCGTGCCACTTAAGTAAGACAGATGGGAGGATACGCCGTACTTTGCTTAGTAAACTGCATTGAGAGAAACTGAATAAGCCTGAAATTAGAGCAGAGGGTGAGATGGGGGTGGATGTACTGGTACAGTGTTGCCTGACAAAGACGCAGGGAAAAGTAATTTACTCTGAAATGACAGTTTGAAGGGGGAAGAAAAATAAACACACAGGAGGGAGCTTAGGCTCATTAGCAGCCCAGCCTCAGTATTTCATCATTAATAATAATAAAGAACCCAGCTGAACCAGCGACTCACAATAACACTCAAGTCTCCGGGTCTCCATTTGTAGTTAACACATAATAACGGGCAGCACAGGGGGAACGGGGGGAGAGGAACGGGGGACAGCGATGGCATGGGTCTCTGCAGGAGGAGCTGCGGGGGCTCATCAGGGAGCAGCGCGGATTCACGCCGGGTTCGAGCCAAGCATCCCTCCTCCTGCTCCAGCACCCTCAGCATCCCTCATCCCGAGCTCTGGCAGCAGGGCTGGCTGGGGCTCCAGCGCTCGGATGGCTCCCACTCAGTTTTGTGAATATTGCCTTTCACAGGGAAAGATATTCCCTGCCTAGGGGAAAGAGGGAGAAGCGGAGACAAAGGGAGAGAGCGGCGGTGGCTTGTGCGCTGGGAGGCCACCGGAGGGGACAACAACATGGCTGGAGCTTCCACCCAGGCGTGAGCAGACAGGGAGCCCTGATCTAATCCCAGTTCAAGGATGAGGGTGGGTCAAAATGCTGTTTCTACCATTCAATATTTGAAGTATTTATCTCCCTTAGAAACCTTCCTGCTGAAATACATTTGCCATCGTGTCTCCTCCACACCACGCCGGGCTGTGGCCTCCTCAGCACCGCAAAGCAAAGCCCTGGCCTGGACCAGGGTTTCGGTGGGAAACCAGCCAGGGAAGAGGAGGATGCAAATGGTGTTCATGCTTCAGTCAATGGCCTTTTTTCCACAGTCAGTAATGAGCCAGCATCTCAGAAGGACAGCACGCTGTGTTTATTGTGAAGGTCCCGAGCCCCTTTTCTTGAGATTATTGCCCTAATTCTGCAGAGCTGAAGTATCTCTATGTGATTCAGTTGTAGAAGGAGCTGACAGTCCCAGTGGCCAAAGATCACCTATAACTGAAAGCACATTTTCAGTTAAGCCTTGGACCCAATGTGCTAAGCAATTCTGACAATCTAAATACTCATTTTGGTGCCAAAATGGAAGCCGAGCTATTTAGAAGAGCGTGTCTTTGAATTTTGAGTGTTGAAAATTTGGCTTTCGCTATAACTCAGATTCAGGTCTTCAGTATTTTGCTTCCACTGGAAACCAAATAAAGCGTAACACCCCCAGAAAGTCCCACGCTGCTTTAAGGTTGAAGCATAATTTATAAATATTGATTGTGTGCTGGAGGCTCAATCTTGCAAGGTGCTGAGTACACACACTTCTTACTGATGCCCTTTGGACAGCCTCAGGGGAAAGCCACTTGATAAATGCACAATACAGTTATTTTAGCAACAAGAAGTGCCAAGGACTGTTACACTTATGTCCCTTCAAACACAAGTGCAGATTTGTTTTGAAAGCACACATATAGTGGAAGTTGCAAGGTAGAGGTTCAATATATTAATTATACCTCAGCATGAGAGCTCTGACAGATTGTGGGCAGACTAACTAAAAGTCCTTAATTAAAATACATGGTCCTTGCAAAACTGAGACTGGACACGGAAGAACTGGCTCTGAGAAGGCTGGAAATGACCCTAATTAACCCAGAACCAAAGGAAGCCCAGTGTCTTCACTCCGTTCTGCATCACCAGATCTTCTGGTTTGCTTCCATCTCAAATCTGGATGGATTGAGCCCAGACCGACTCGCCCAGGGAAGGCCAAGCACTGGCCCTGCGTGGAAGGGACAACGTGTCCCTGCAGCTTATTGTACAAGGCACAGCCTGGACCTTAATGGGACACTGTAGTGTTTCTTCTGCAGAGATGTGAACTGAAAAGGTCTGTTCATAATCCTGGAAAAGTGCCCCACTGAAGATCCTAAACTCAAAACTGGGAAATGCTCCATTTTTTTAAAGCGAAGCTTCTGGTTTTCCCTTCTTTGCTCTGTCTCAGAAAGCACAACATTTGGGTTGTAAAGACTAAGTATCAATTTATGTTTTATCATGGAAACCTTGGCTTTCAGACTCTTTCTATAGGTTCAACTGAATCTTTTCAACTGAGTTATGGTTTATATTTACATAAATTACCATATGAAACTTGTTAATATTTCCTGAATATCCTTTTTCATAGCGCTATTAGACAAGGTTCTGTGCTTTTGTTTGGGACTCAATGTCAGCAAATCAGAATTCATGACTGTGATCAGTTAGAAACACAGCAAAGTAATTTATTCCCATAACATACAGTCTGGGTGTCAAATAATCCGTCCTGAGGAACGCTATCTGAAATCAGCAGAATTTTATCATGCAAATTACAGGAAGTGTTATGGTTGGGAACAGCGGGAAGTTCCTGATTCACTGTCATTTACACATTAAATGAGCTCAAACTTGCTTCAGAGAGGGCTCTGTGCTCTGGTCTCGGGCTTTTTTTAGAATCACCAATAGCAGGAAAGGGCAAGAAGAATTTCACCTATTGAGAAGAGTTCAGTGTTGGATTTCTTCATCTATAGCGTAATTCCCTGCTGGTATAATGACTTGCCAATGAGTTGGGCAGCAAGCTCTGTACCTCTCCATTGCAGGGAGAGCTCTTGGAGTCTGCCTGCCCCGTGGATGAAAAAATGCTCAGTTGCTCCGTACGTGTTTGCCCTGGAGCTGGGAGCTTGGGGGAGGACGGAACAACACCTTGCCTGGCTCCAAGGGAGGTGCTGGGGACATTCTCTGCTTGAGACACCGAGTCCTGCGGGTGCTGGCCCACAGCCTCGCACTGAAATCAGGACAGAGCCATCACAGAATCACAGAATCTTCTTGATTGGAAGGGACCTTTGAGATCATGGAGCCCAACCAACAAAAGCAAACAAACAAACAAACAAACAAAAAAAACACACCACACCACCAAACACCAAAACCAAACAAACACCCACAACCACACCCCACCCCACAAACAGACACAACCCAACAGTCTCAGGCACTAGAGCATGCCCTGAAGTGCCACATCTACACACTTCTTAAATACCTCCAGGGATGGCGACTCCACCACCTCCCTGGGCAGGCTGTTCCAGTGCCTGACCACTCTCTCAGTAAAGTAATTCTTCCTAATACCTAATCTAAACCTCCCCTGCCGCAACTTCAGACCATTTCCTCTGGTCCTGTCATTATTCCCTTGGGAGAAGAGGCCAGCACCCACCTCTCTACACCCTCCTTTCAGGGAGTTGTAGAGGGCAATGAGGTCTCCCCTCAGCCTCCTCTTCTCCAAACTAAACATGCCCAGTTTGGAGCATCATCACTTCTGAGCACTAAGCACTGCGGCCTTGTCCTTGCTGCTGAGAAGTTTACCTTTGGATGCAAACTATCCCTAGGTAAAAAAAGCACAGTGAAGATGGTCATATTTGTTTTGCCATGAGAGTAGCACTATATTCTTACTAGCGTTGATCTTGACAAGTCTGCCAAGCTCTGCCCAAGCTCTCCAGAGCACAGCACACCCTAAAAGGAACGTTCTCCCTGCAGCAGAGATACTGATGCACCCAAGATCAGCCCTACTTCCCTACTTCTCATGGAAAACCGAGAGGGAATTCCCCAGAATGACCAACTGTTCTTCAGCAGCATCGTTCTCCCACCCATAACAACAGCCTGGGCAGGACAGCAAATCTGGGCTGCAGATGTTTAACGACAAGGGATGAAATTAGATTCCATCCACAACTGAGTCTAATTTCTCTGAGGACCATGAATCTGTCACTGGAAAGGGTGCTCATGGGAGGGGATGACAGTGCTTACTCAGGGCGATGATGTATTGGTGTGATCCACGTTAATTCAGTCTTGGGCTTTCTCCTCTTCTGTAGACAAGAAACACACAGGGGTTTCCAAGGCTACACAGGGTTTTAACCTTAATGGACCCAATACTCTAGTTCTAGCAATAAGGACTCCTCCGCTTCCAGTCCTTGTTTATGTGAAATTAGTTTTTCTTGCATTAGATGTTCCCTAGGCAGAACCTCCCAGACAAGGAATTCCTGGCAAACACTGGAAAGAAAAGCTGGAGCTCAAGTAGAGGGTCAGCACCCCCGGCTCAGTATTTGATGTGCCAATGAAAAACTAACTAGACCAGAGGCTGACCATGCGGTGGAGTCTGAGCCCCGGAGCTGATAGGTAGAAAATTTGTAATATCCAGCCATTTAAGTTGCTTTTTTTGTGGTTTGTTTTGGGGTTTTTTTTGTTGTTGTTCTTGATTAAAGTACCCTCTTCCCAGTCCAGGATCTTTGGGAGAGTTGAGAGCCAGTTGCACTTCAAGTGCTAAATGCTTTTTATTTCTTACTAATCCCTTCCTCCCCATTTGCTGTTTCACCCTGGTTGCACTGGAACAGGGGAGAGCTGAAGACAAGCAAAATAGGCCAAACCCCCTATAATGGAGAGGTGATGAGATCACCTACCATCTGGAGCCTGTGGTCTTCCAAAGAGGAAACTCAAAAACTAATTAAAAATACTCTGTCGTAAAGGCTAAACTGCCAGTGGGACTGAGAATAAATTGGAGATTATTAGACCTTCATTTCTCTGCAGTATCTTCCAGTAATTTTAGTTTTGTGAACCAAACAGTTTGTGGCAGGGAGGAAAGCCAATATAATAGGAAGAGGTTGCAGCAAGTCATGTAGCGCTGAGAGCTCAGAGTAGGAGCTCTCGTCTCTCAAGATTGTTTTATTGACTTCCATTTGCTGCCTTTGGACAGGTCCAAACCTCCCAGTCACGTTCTCCTCTCCTAAAAACAGGGAAGTATGGTTAAAATGGCAGCACTGGGAAGGAGGTGTCCAGATCCCAGGAAAACCACCAGAAATTCCTCCTCAGTTCCTGTCCCCGTCCTACCAGCCCCTCTGCAACACTCCTTCTTATTACAGACGGAACAGAATAATGTCTCAAGTTTCATTCCAGTGACAAAATCTCTCCAAGACATCACACACAGACAGTGAAAACTACTGACCTTCAAGGCTATTAAATGGACTTACTTTTTTTTATTCTGGCTTAGACCGAAAGGTATCACGGCCGTAATCGCTCTCTGGGCTCACCCCGAGCAACGTGCTGCCTCGCTGCTCGCTAAGGTCAGAAGGCTCATTGTCAACAAACCTGCTAATGGCAATCACACAAAAGGCAATTTCTCTTCCAGGGCCCATCACTCCATTAATGAACCCATAAGCTAAAGAACAGCAGTTTCCAAGATTTATAGACGTTTCTTTGCCTGTTTGGGGGCTATCAGCTCTAGAGAATAATTTCATCTTGGCAGACGGCATGGGATCAAGATAGGCATCTACCTTGCAGAAGGTGTTTTCTTTCCCTAAATGAACTTTCCACAGTATTAAAATTAGACTGCGTTTTTACTGCTAACTCCAGCAAGGGGACACTACTGATATGGTCTCAATCTCTCTGCTATTTGATTTACCGTGGCTTGTCTTGAAGGAGCTACAGAGTTATTTTTGCACCAGAGGTCTCTGGGTTGCAATCAATGACTTTGGTTTTTTCAGTCACTTAGAATCTGCTCTGCTGATTTCCCATTGATTTTTACCTGTACGTAGCCTTTAAAAGCTGTTATAGCAAAGCCCAAATAGTCAGCTTTCAAACTCGTAAATATGGGTTAAGGCTAAGAGCAACTTTTGGCCAAGTGGGAGAATTGTGGAGAAGTGGTGCAAAGCTGCCCTCTCTCACCTTCCAGCTGCTCTTCCTAAGAAAAGGACCTTTTCCTTCCAGAAAAATCCAGGAGCTGGTGCTTGCCCAGGTCCTCACCCGGTCTGCAGGCAGCTCGGTGAGGCTGTCTCCTGGATTTCTTCATTTACATGTCTTCCTTAAAGATCTTTTTTTAATGTAGTGTAAACCACCAGGGAGACTGGCTTGCTGATACTGAGCAGCTCATTACAGACGAGGTCCTGATTTTGCTGGGGTTTCTTTCATTTTCCTGGCCCTTAAACAGCAATTCTTAATGCTCCGTGTGAGAAGCAATCAGTTTATCAGAGGGAGGAACACTGAATCATCGCGTGTGACAGAAACTCGCTTGTCCTCTTGGTGAAAACGGCCATAACCTCATCAAAGCTTTTCAGGAGAGATGATGAAAAGTGCTAATAGGAATTAGGTATTTAAATTGATGACTCAGTCAGGATTATTCAAAGTGATGCACTGAAATTTGTTTTTCTCAGATGTTTGAGCCCCTCCGAGGGCCATCGAGGACCAGAACAAACACTAGAGATGAGAGAAGGGGAAATTCTGCGTGACATTGCTTTTTCACCTTTGGAAAGATTGGTTTTATCTACGCACAAATGAATAGGACTTTCACTCCAGGGACTTTGCTGTGTTTTAAGAGCTTTTCTTGTCTTGATTGTAATGCCATTTGAAAACGGATCCATGCAGTTTTTATATTCTCTCCTTCCATTAGTCCCACCCTTGTCAATGACGGAGCAGCTCCGGTCCCAGGAGCACTGGGATGAGTCAGGGACTCAAGTCATAAGACTGAGAGGTTTTTCTAAATACAGATCCCATTTCTTTATGAATTCATACCATTTGGGGACCATATTAATCTGGAAACCATTCCTCTGTAATTTATGTTCAGGCATAATCTTGAACATCTAAAAGGAGAAGTGTTTTATTTTCAAAGGAAAGCGAGCGATTCATAAAACATTATATGTTGACATTTTCTGGAGAATATAAAGGGGCTCATTGCTCTGATTCAGACTCTATTTGCATAATTTTTCCTTCACTCACCACAGGTAAATCACGGTTAAATATTGAAGCATTTATCACCTGTGTATTTTCAAGCCAGACTTTATACGAGCATAAAAGAGAGGGACACACTTTCTCAAGCACATGCATCAAACTCCAAAAATATTTTGGCACTCGTCTAGCTCTGCGCTCACAAAATTAAAGCCCCGGCCAGCTCTGGGCACAAACCCCTCTCTTTGGAGAAAACCCACCCTAGGATTGTTTTTCACAGGGCTCCTAAGGAAGGTCCCACGGCAGAGCTCCCGTACGGCTGGAACGATGCATGGGCTGAGGCTGCCATCTGCACGGAGCTGAACTTCCCACCGAGAACGCTCAGGGACATAAATACCAAGTAAAGGAGCGTTTGGATGCTCTGTCACCCCCACCAGAGCCCCTGCGCCGCCAGCTGACCTGTCGCTATCCGAGTTTATTGCTCCGTAACGTTTCAGACATTTCATTTGGCTTAGAATTACTGGCTGCATCCTCAGCTAATGGAGACGGCGGTGACTGTACAGCAGATGCTGACATGGGGATCACGTCTTGTTGCTCAAGTTCCTGCTCAGCATCTCTACAACATGTAAGTGGTAGCCAATTAAAAAAAATATGTATTTTACACCACAGAAGCTTTCAGCCTTTCACAAGTGAAAACATGACAGATTAAAATGTGTCTGTTCTTATACTGTCCACTTTCATTCCAACCCCAAACTGTGACTGAGGGACAAATAAATAAGTGAAAAGGAGAAACACTACTGTTTGTCACATAACATCATTCTCCCTTGTCTCATCCCCCATTTTCCCTTCTGTTGTCCTAATAAATAAAATAATACTTTGGGGATTCAGATTTACAAACAAACCCTCTCTGTATTTGGCTATATCTTGTATAGCAATGCAGAAGGAAGGTTCTGTTACTCAATAACTAACTGTACACAGAAAATGCATACAAATTATTGCAGCTGTCGCTATCACAACTTAGGAGTAAATGCAGATGGCATGAAATAATATTCACAAACAGCTAATAGAATTTTAATGGCTTTAGAAAGAAAATAAAATGAAAGACACTGTATTTGCTTGTGATATGAAGGGAATTTATAGTGTGCCAGTGCAAGTAACGAGTCACTTTGGACCTTGCATTTTCACACATTCAGAAGTGGGCAAGTCCCTGTGGGTTTTATTTATGGGAAGTTTAAATAGCAATCATAATTTGTGAAATATTCAAGGATGCATCTGCATAAAGTATGATGTTCGCATTATGCAAATGTCATGTATGATGAATGAAATGCATCAAATGTCTTGAGGACACCCAGATGTTAAGCCTACCAGGATGCCAGGAAACATGGAAGGAAGGAACATGATTTCTTCTTGAGTTAATTGATTTTCATGTTCCAGCATCACCTTCTAAATACTTCCAATCAAGAAGCAAGCTACAGTCACAGTTCACTCGTTGTGGTTGTCTTTTTCAATCATCATTCTCACTTCCCTTTTCCCGGCACAGTCCAAGAATCAAAACAGCCCTTTAAATGGTTAAATGAGACCGTTTCCGTAGACACACAGCGTTCGAGTGTGAACGCTCCCTAGTTCAGCGCTAGATTTGGAGCTCTGTTTTCTTTACGTTTCTTGTTCGGTAGCCAACAAAACGGGCAGAAAGGCCACGCTAAACCCCCTGTGAGGGGCAGTCACGTACGAGCAGCGAGGATGGAGGGATTCCAGTCCCGGCACAAAGCAGGGGCCCGGGCAGCAGGAGGCACGGGGGGATTCGCAGGGTGGCACGATGCTGGCGAGGCCTCTCCTTGTGGGTTTAGGAGCACAGAGCGTGAAGATCCATATGTGCCGAAGAGTGAAATTTGTGATAGAGTAAAAGCCTGTCCTATTAAAATGATCACAAGCTCTGCCTTTGGCTTTATTTAGATGTTATTTCATCCCCAATACTGAGCACATCCAGGCCCCACAACCCCATTATTAGGGGCATTAAGGACAGGGAACTGCTGCAGAGGGTACAGCAGAGGGCTACAAGGATGATGAGGGGCCTGGAGCATCTCTCTTATGAGGAGAGGCTGAGGGACTTGGGTCTTTTTAGTCTGGAGAAGAGAAAGCTGAGGGGGGATCTGATCAACACCTATCAATACTTAAAGGGAGGGTGTCAGGAGGATGGAGCCAGTCTTTTTTCAGTGGTGCCCAGTGACAGGACAAGAGGAAAGGGGCACAAACTTGTACATAAGAAGTTCCACCTAAACATGAGGAGGAACTTCTTTCCTGTGAGGGTGGCAGAGCCCTGGAAGAGGCTGCCCAGAGAGGTGGTGGAGTCCCCTTCTCTGGAGACATTCAAACCCCGCCTGGACACGCTCCTGTGGGACCTGCTCTGGGTGGACCTGCTTTGGCAGGGGGGGTGGACTAGATGACCTCCAGAGGTCCCTTCTGACCCCATGTGATTCTGTGATTATTTTTTGTTGAGCTGTGTAGACAACATAAACCCACATGTGAAAGGCCCGTGTCACGAGCCAAGGGCTCTGACCTGATGTCCCAGAGCTGGAAGGAATAATCATCTCTTGGTTATCATGAAATTCTGCAGCTCATGGTGTGAATTAATTCTCAGATAAAGACCTTGTACCACACACAGGGCTGACCAACAGAACCAGGAGTTACTCAGGATAAGGGCAAGGGCTCGTATTGGTTTTACTGGCATAACAGTGATGAATGATTAACTGCTAATTATCAGACATATTAGGAAAAGCTTCCACTGTTCTTCCTTGCCTTTGGGGCAAAGAGACAATGGCCATATTTCTGTCCTGTCACTGGTGAAGAAAGTAAGTTTTATTTAAATGAAGAGGGGCACGTCAGTCTGGCTTTTCCATATGGCAGAGGAGGATGAGGCTGCAGGCGGTGGGTCACGGAGCAGGTGCTCAGCACGTGTGAAGAACTGACACACAATTGGGACCTGGCTTGGGCCGACTCGCTAAAACCATCAACACGCCAACAGTGGGAGCAACCCTCCTTTGACCCGGAGGGGAAAAGATTCGGGGTAAAATCCTTAGAATTACTTAAGCAACTGACAAACCAAATCCAAGATTTAATCTCTTCTGGGCACATCCAGAGTGCCCAGCAGCGGTGCTTTGCGGGGGGCTGCAATCACGCCTGTCCTCTGAGGGGATGGGGAGGACCAGGTCCCTCTGCAGAGCATCACACCCCTTTGCCTTCCCGAGCTTCGGTGCAGCACTACTGGGATGTGCTTTCCAAAGTTATTTATTTTTTAACTGAGGCTTCGGATAAAACTGTGCAAGCTCATAATTAAGTTAGAAATGTAAATCTCAGTTAACTTCAATGATGCTGATCTTATTGATACGGCAAATCAGTAACTGTCTTGAATGACAGATTAAAACTGATAAAAATAATTTTACTATTGAGCACATCATTTGATGTTGTGAAGATGGAATTTGTGAAAGCCAGTTAAAATGATGACTATTGAATCTGTTCACAGTGACAGATAGCTTTTAAATGCACATAACTTGCCCACAATCTGAAATTCATAATAATTGTTGAAAATATCCCTAGTAAAGAAACCCTCGCACATAAATACACATTCCTGTCTGACAGGAAAAGTATTCTACTTTAAATATCAATATATATCCTCATACCTTCTACTCAGTTTAACTTTAGGAGTGATGTGTGTGTGCCTGTACTTAACAGCAGACGGCGGGTTGTGCGTAAGCTGGTTCCCACTCGGCAGTTGTTTAGCCTGAGACTCTCGAGGAGCCCAGCAGGGCTCTGCAATCCATATGGAAGAGTAAAGTCAAGAATATATTTTTTTTCTTGCACCAGACACTATCAGACAAAGTGATTAAAACTACATCAGTCATTTGATGTAACAGGAATACTGCCTATGGAGCGGATTGCTGCTACAGGATCAATAGCTTCTGTTTTATAACAAAAACCAAACGCCTGGGCTTTGCTTGCAGTTTTTCTAGCAGCGAGGGGCTATTATCCAATGGCTGCACTCAATCCCATTGACATCTGCTCTTAAATGTTATGGATTCCCACAGAATTCATGCAAATTCAAGTTACATCTGTCATTAAAACACTCTGCTCCAGTCTCGTTGGGAGTCAGAGCGATGGGGGTTGTGTTTGTGGAAAGCGAGCACGGAGTTTTACATCCAATTTTGGCTTCTAAGAGCCTGTGTGCGGAGCTCTCTGCTCTGCAGAAGCACCAGCCCCGCAGCCAGGTGTGGGAGGGACACATGAACCCACGGGCCGGGCAGGTCCCAAGGCTGAGGGATAGACCCACCGCCCCGCTCCTGTCCTGTAAGGACACTTCTCCACGGGGTCCCTCGGGAAACGGCGGGGATTAGCTGGTTAATGTGTGTTAAGTGCCCTGGAGATGGAATATGCTAAGTAAGAGGAAAGCAGGGCTATCAGCCCATCCCTCTCCGCCCCAGCAGGACTGGTCCCACAGCCCCTTCCCCAGCGCTTTGCTCCATCTGCTCCCGCACGCTCCGATGGAGCCCGACCTCTCCCCGTGGGAGTGAGAGACACAGCCCAATAGCCCTCGCCGCTCAGAAGCCATCTCTGATACCAAACCTCAACATTCTTGACTTAATTTCGGCCCATGTTTCCTTGCTCTACCCTCACGTTTAGCACTTGCATTTTATTTGTCATTAATAACACACACCAGAATATATAGTGGTAATAACATAATAGCACATGATATTGTTCTTCTTTTGACTTGGGGCTTCCTGGCGCTTTGCTGATTTGCGGGGCAGCTCTCCTCAATGTGTTTCATGTGTGTGAGGGGGGATTTATACTGCAGGGAACCAAAGGCACTGCCTTTAATGCATCTCTTTCCCTCGCCTCCTCCGAGTGCATGAATCTTCCTCCTCCCTGATGCCGTACAGATATTAAACACATTATTCTGGTTTGATTGAATACTAGTGAAATTAAATTCCGTCAGTGACTTACTCCTTTCTGCCGAAGCTGAGCAGGGAATATGCACTCGGGAAAGCAGAGAGGAGAGAGGGAAAAAAAAGGAGAGGATCAAGCACTGAACTAAAGAGTGACCACTTTCACCTCCATTAGCAGTTTTATGCTAGATATGACAAATTTTAGCTTCAGTGGTGCAAATTCCAACATCTGCTCCATCTCTGCGTCACAGACGTGTTGGCAGGTGTAGTCTCCTGCTCGGGATTGCTCGGGAGCTGACAGATGGACTGTCAGCAGTAAATAAAGGGTAAATCCCACTGGCAGTGGCAAGGGGCTCCTGAACTTTTCCTTTGTTTTCACTCATTTGATTTCACGTCTCCCAACTCTCTACTCACTGTCTTCACAGCACTTCGCAAGGAATTTCCTTCTCTTTAATCCTTTCTCTTATCTCCCTTGAGAAGATGAAAGCTAAATGATGTTAATCTGCCAAATATTTCCAATCATTAAGAGCGCAATAGAAACTACCACCCTGTCTGGAAATTAATTGCAAAATAAAATGAGGCTGGAGGGGAACGTCAACACCTGAACGTCGTTTCTTCTCGCCCATTGAAGGACAGCACTCTGCAGGTCTGGAATTCCGTGCACAACCGGAGCTGGTGGAACGGGGCATGGACCAGCCCTCTCCAGAGCCAGCCCATCCCGTGGTGCTCACACTTTACTTTGTCATTATTTAATGGTATTGGTGCAACAGGGATTCGTGCACAGCCACAGGGCAACAGGGAAGGATGGACAACACAGAGCAGCCTCCACATCGCAGTTTATCTTCATCATAAACATGTGACTTGATAGACAACCTTTGCTAAACAGGAACTGTAAAGCCAACATAAGGTCGTTAAGGGATTACAGATTTAATTATTTGAAAGTCTGGTTGCTCACAAGGTTTGGTTGTAACAAGAATAAAGAAACTGTGGTAGTTTTTCTGCACCTGTCAGGAATACAGAAATTCGACCTTGCAGGAAAGATCCAGGGCCAGTGAAGCCAGTGGTGAGAATCTCATCTGCTCCCGTGTACTTGGGTCTGAATGCACAGAACAAATCCTGATTTTCTTACTCCACTCTTATTCAAGCAAAACTCCTGCTAATGTCAGCTGGAGCTCCAGGGGAACTAGGGCAGAGCCATGTGTGAGCAAACTGATCTAACGTGTCTTTATCCAAAGCCTTCTCTCTTCCCATATCTCCCCAGACTGCCCAGATATCTTCCCATATCTGCCCTCTCAGGGACAGAAGAAACGTCTCTAGGATTTGGTCATAACAACGCAGGGAAGTTTGTTGCTTCCAAATAGAGCATGGTTTCCTTGGATTTCATAGCTCCTCTTCAGCTGTTGTTGATATTTATAATACTTGAGCCTTACAAGTAGAAAGAATGAGAATCCTGGACATTCTTAGACAAGAATGAGGTTACCCGCTGGGAAATAAAAACATGCAAAAGCCACTTTGCTGTTCTTATTTTTCTGATGAAAGAAGTTAAGCTAAGACGCCAAGGAATTTGCTGGCTTTCCTGTTGGCTACCTCAACAGTCTTCCTGTATTATAAATCACATTTTGTTGCCTTTTTTTTTTTTTACATTAGTTGTACAAATCCCCTTAGCTCAAAATATTCCGCACTTCTGAAGGCCATGATAACCTGTCTATCTCCTGTGAGCAAGGCAGCATGAAGGCATTTTCTGGGTAATACAAGCTGTTCTGCACCAAGCAATAACCGTCACTTAGGTGGCTCTGCAGAGCCAGAGTCACAGACTGGTGAGGACTGGAAGGGACCTCCGGAGACCCCCCAGTCCAACCCCCTGCCAGAGCAGGGTCACCCGGAGCAGGTTGGACAGGACCTATATCCAGGCGGTTTGAATCTCTCCAGAGAAGAAGACTCCAAACCCCCCCAGGCAGCCTGTTCCAGGGCTCTGCCACCCTCACAGGAAAGAAGTTTTTCCTCATGTTGAGACTGAATTTCCCGTGGAGCAGAAGTCAGTCCTGGGGCACTAAAATCAGGAGGGGGGCAACTGAGTCCCGGAGGCTCAGCAGAGAGGGACTCTGCCCACGCTGGGTGAGGGTCTGGACATACCCTGGCACACACACGTGGCAGCTCTGGTGGCATCGCCTGTCCCCAAGGAGAACTGGCAGGGGCATCATCCAATGCTGAGGAGTTCACTTGCTGGTGAGGAGGGCACGGGTGGTGGTGCTGGTCAGACGGGGGCTGCACTTCAGTCCTCAGCCACTTCTGTGAGCTCCCAGCAAACCCCCAGTCCTGACCGCAGCCGCCTCGAACCTCTTTAGTGAGAAAGGAGTAGGACACAGAGACAGCATCAGCTTTCACACGCACTCACATGTCAGAACTGAACTGATCAGGGATAAAATACTCTGATGTAACTTAGACAAATATTCAGAACTGCTTATGATACACAGGGAAATGACAGACCCAGGGAAAAACCATACCACGTTTGAACATCAAAGCCTTTTCTCTCCCTTAGTTCCCAGCTGCTTCCCAAGACCTGGTGAAGCCGTAGATCTGGGTTTTCTCTGCAAGAGCTGGTGATAGTTACTAGTGCTTAAAACTATTCAGGGAGACACCTCTGCAGTCATTAGGCTCATTAGGCTGCTTTTCAGGCGGAGAAGCAGCTCTCCAGAGCAAAACCATTTGAACACAAAACTTAGACCAGAAATTCTGTAATACTTGGCTTAAAAATATTAATTTGGGGAGAGGGGAGGGGAGTTAATGAATTTCACACTCATGAAGTGCTATCAGATTTTGGTGCCATCTGCTTATGCTTAAGACAGCTTCCAAGGCAGCTCTCCTGCTCTGATTCAAGCCTCCTCTGGTGAGAGACCATGTTCGAGGGAGAGGGGTAACCTCCCCGCTCTGCCTCCCAGGGGAGCCTGGATCAAGCATTACAGTCTGACGCTGAATATATGTGCAGTCAATTTATAAATAGCAGCAGCTTTTAACTACTTTGTTGAAGGAAAGGGTGAAATGAAACAGAATCAGAAAAAAATGGTACATCATGTGGCGGAACAGATTCACACTCCACTAAGACAATTTTGCATTTGTTCTGCACTGTGTTCATTTACTCTCTATTAATCCTAAAGCAGAACAAATTCATAGAGGAATTACTTCGCTCACCAGAGAGAAAGCAACAGAACAAGCAAAATCCTAGTACCAACATAAGGCGGAAAGAAGCAAGCACATAAGGCAAGATACTGCACATTTTGAAGGGAATAGAATAGAATTGCTCTTATTAGAGACTACTCGGAACAACAGAACCAGCTTCCAAAACGGCCGCTGCTTGTGTAAAGTCGTGGGACACACGTTCTAGCTATTTGTCTGCATCAAAAGGCAGAGGATCTCTTTGAAGAGAGTAAAGCACCAGCTCAGAGGGGAGTCATTTCCTGACTGGTAGGAATTACGGCAGCGTACCTCGGAGATCTCCCATGTCCCCTCCCCTGACCCCACTGAGCCTGTGAGACCTGAGGGGATCACACACCACAACATGGGCTGAGCAGGGGTTACAGTCCTTTGAAGAGACGCAGCTGAAAACACCCCTGGGATGTCAACAGAAAACCCAGTAATGGCATTTGTAAACTCGCATTTACTGTGATGACGCTGGAATGCAGAAGCCTTCTGTTATGGGAGATTTTTTGCATATTTTCCTACATTTCCAACTGACAGCCAGATGACATTACACTGCAGAGTTTATCTGTCTCTGCTTTCACTTGGGCGCGTTTCTTTTGCTCTGGTCACTTCACATACACACGTTTTGGCGCTCTGCAAGAGTCTGTCTCAGCACTGTATTCCGGGTGTTGCACATGTGCTACTACAGTTACGTATATTCACAGAACTAACGGCAACAAAAGCCATAAACATATCCCACTCCACTATTTATTACACCAAATATTCCCTCAAATGTCAAAGGATCCTGTCTGATCATTAAATCTTACTAAAGTCCCAAGAAATCTGACCCTTGAGATCACCGAGGCCGTGCAGCCGTTCCAAGTTTAACACACAAGCGGCAACGGGGTCCAGCACTGCCCAGTTCAAGACGTAAACCAGCAGTCCTGGCTCCAGACAGCTCAGAGCACAAGGGATTTTAATAAAAACACAGCCTCGGCTCATGCAAAAAGGACAACACAAAGAACCTGTCGTGCCCTGCGCCGGTGGGACGCGGGCGTTACATGTTATGTCGTGTCCTTCCTGTATTTTTGAAAGGTGGGAGCGAGAATGTCCTTTTCTGGAAGAGACGGAAAAGCAGCGACCGCTCTGCAGAGATTTGCTGGGAATTTTGTGCATGATGATTTCACAGAGAGCTTTCTGCTGTTGACCCCAGGTGGTACATACATAACTCCTCCAGCGCAGAATACACACAAACCTTATCTAGAGACATTAAAGAAAGCTGCTTGACATTGAAAATCAAATTGATTTCTTGCCAAGATTTCACAAGGGCATGTGTGACAGCAAATGACATGCTTAAGCCTTGCAAGAAGAAAATAAACATGTCCAATGCAAAACCCATCAGTTTCTGTGCCAGCTTGAATTATGCACATCTGTACTGATTTGACACCCAGCTTGCTTGGCAGCAGAGGCAAAGTGTGTGTTGCCACAAGCTGAAATAGATAAATAGGGTAGAACAGTCCTCGCTGCCTTATGTAAGGCTGCAGAGAAAGCAGCTCCGTTATAAGGAAATAGTGTCCAGTCTCTTTGTTTCTCATTCTCCTATTTGATAACCGTTGCTTGGAAAGGCACCGCTGGTGCCCTCCGACTTTCCTTTTGACTTCCTTTCCCTTCTGTGCTGTGTACTGAACAATTAGCCATCAGAAAACTGCTGGCCACCTTCTTTCTTATAACTAGAATAGAATTTCAAGTCAGGCAGAAACAGCCTTTTCCCCAAAAGCCAGCAGTTCAGCGTCTAAAGCGATGTCATGGCTAAGAGTACCTGGAGCTCACACCCGTGCTCCACATCTGGCTGCGCAGGCACTTCAACATCCGGCGGCCGCATCCAGAGGGATTTCCTGCCATTAAACTCTGGGCCCTTTGGGGGTCCCTCTCACCGAGTGCCTTCTCCTTTCCTGGAAATTTGTGTTCCTGTGTGAAATGAGGTCAGCCGCCTCAACTCCTATTTTTAAACAAAAGCCACGGAAACAGAATTGCTGGCTACGTGTGCTCTGCCCTGCTGTGTGACACGGGGTCCCTGATCCCTCTGATGCCATTTCTCTCGAATTATTTGTCAAATCAGAGTATAGACTCTTCAGGCCAAGCACCATCCTTTAACAGGAGAGCATCTCACGCCCAGCACACAGGGACCACTGGCTGCTGGGATGCTATAAATAACGCTGCCTATTTCGCTACCTGGTGAACAGAAATGAATGTTTCTTTAAGTCCCCGCGTACCTCCATCCACCAGAGATTGATGTCACTGCCACCTCCTGCCATGCATTTTGCCATATTAACATAAAGTTTCTATTGCACAGCAGTTTGATCCATTTGTGTTTATTTAACTCCTGTGTTCTGACAGAAGAAGATGGAGAATCTGCATAATTAATAATGACCCAAGCAATCTCACTTAATGCCTGTTCTGAAACCCCTGACTATCCTTGTTAACTAACGACATCTATAATAGTGTCAGACAGGTAAAAGACTCCTTTAGTCTGCTGAGATATTATTCACCTGGGATTATCAATGGGTGTTTTTCAGCTCTAGCCATTAGCTGGGAATGCTCAGGTCATTCATAAAACTTCTTTTACTTTTCACGAAGGGAGCACAAAAGCAGGGCTGGAGCAAAAAGCCGTGTGTCGGGATGAATCTCCTGTTTATACGACACTGCCATAGTCCTCCTTTGCCATCACCAAGGCAGAAATAGGGATAAGAAGAGTTCTCCCCATAATAAGCCATTCTCCCGACAGCTTTGGAAACACCAATGACTCGTTAAGTGATTCCAACAAGGGCTGCCTTCATCCCCAGGACCTCCCTCTGCCCCTTGGAAAGACGACGAACCCTCTGGTCCCTGCACGGCACTGGAGGAGCATCCACGGCATCTCCAGACTCCCGGGTCCGCTGAGACAAGCCCCGAGTGCAAAGCCCAGTCCTCAGATCTCAGCCCAGGCTGCCCATCAAACTGCCTGGTTTGGCTCAGATTCCCTTTGAATTAAAAATACTCGGCTGCACAGCAAACTAACGCCACTGCCAGCGAGTCTCCGAGCATCACGAGCAACGATGCTGTAACTCTTGTCCCAACTTACCATGCAGTGAGCCTCAGCTGCCCTTAAGCATCTAGTCTGTACCAACACCGTTTTTATTTTCATTTACTAGCAGTTTTGAAGGGATTTAAAGACCATACTCCTTGTGTGTCTCTATCACAGAGCATCAAGAAACAGGGAAACTGTGAATTTTAAGGTCAGAAAGCTGAAGGAGACCAGGTTTAGCTCTCCGTTTGCTCAAAGAACGGATTCAGCCCAGTCTTCAGGAGCAAAAGCTTCACAGGTTTTTCCCCACCGAGACGCTCCCAACCCGAGCAGACCTTCGGGCACACGGATGGTGGGTTTGGGCTTCTGGCCCCTGAGGCAGCTCAGGCCACTAGCCCACAACTATCCCAGGTAGGAGCACAGACAGGGTTGCCATCCCTGATTTTTAACAAGCAACATCCCCCTGGCCACAAGGTGCTCTTTAAAGAGGCCATGGGAGATGTGGGGCTCTGAATGGGCAAAGGCTTGATTTCCTCTGACGAAGTAAACTTGTAATTCCTAATATCAGAACAATCCCGTTTGCTAAATCAGATGAAATGCTTGTAACAGGGGCTAATCAGATTCTACATTAATGAGAGAAAATATGAAGCTAATCAACACCCAGGCAGGTCTCTAGGCTGCAGGCCTATTAAACTTCATAAAAAATTAATGACTGAAAGAGTAAAATCGTTTGTAAGGGGTCTCCAGTGGCAGTGGAAGCGTCTTGAGTACCGTTCACCTCTCATTACACTGAATTAGCCTCACTTCCCAGCCCCAAACACCATCCACTGAGCAGCGGTTTCTGCTCAGCCCTGGCTAGCCCTGATTCAAGAGAGTCCTGACATATTTATCCGTCCTCTCTCCTTCCCTCACACCTTCTGCTCCACTTTCCATGATGGCTTTTTCCATTTTAATTAAGGAAATTTGTACTGTGGCAGCTCCTGGGAAATACCTTTGCTCCTGGAGGGCTGCGGGTTCCCACGGATTGCAGGGCACGGGGCGGCTCCCACGGCAGCTCCCAGGGCGGCACCTGGAAAAGAGGGATAGGATGGGATAAGGACAGGCAGAGCAAGAAAACCTGCTGCTGCCCCACCAGAATTTTTGGCTTGGAGATATTTTTCTGTTTGGAAATGGATTTTCATTTGGAAACGTGAATAAGGGGAAGCTTCGTATGTCTGCAAGACGGCTTTGCAGGCGCTGGGCTCCCACCGGAGCTACTGGAATTTAGTCTCAGTGCTGGCGGTTTCCCTGTGCCACCTCCAGCAGGTTATGAATTACTAATAAGATGCAAAAATGTAGATCATAATACAACGAACTGTACAAAACTGGAAACAAGGCAGCTTCTTCTGGCTTACAGCTGTTGGAGAAAATGGATACTCCACTGATTTCAGCTGTTCGAGGCAAGTACAAACACGACAAACCAAACCTGCCCGGTCCGGTCCTTTTTCTCACATGCATTGTTTGAGTTCTCACGTAATTGCAAGGTTGTGCACAACAGATCACTTAAAGTGATCTTCTGTATTCAGTGTTGTGGAGGTAAAACAATCATTTCTTAGATATTTTTTGGCTGGGAAAACAAAAGACCATTAGAGCAAATCTTAAATATTTAATGCACTATGTAAATTGGACGTTTAAGTACATATCTAGTTCAGTGGAAGGAGAGTAGAGGAGGTACGTTACAAAGTATGAGAAAGACATCTGGAGGATTCAATAATCATTGTTTCAGTACATGTGTCTCAGAAGACCCAGAGGTTTTGATGTGAAATATCTTCATGCCTGAATGGTTGTCAGGGGCGTAGTCCCGGTCCTATTTATAACCCGGTGCAGCTGAATTAAGCACCTCTTGTTTCTTAATCAGGTTACAGGAGACTGTCAGTTATGTCTTCAGTATTGAGACGTTTCATTTTCTCTCCTTATGTGGTGTTGCAGTACATCAGTGGGAACTCATTGCCGGTAATGAACCTGCTTTGAGAACACCAGTCCCACAGCTTATCAAGGCTTAATCTTTGCACGTTGCACCAGAGACGAGGGCACATTCTCTGCTGCCTTGGACTTCGCAAAATCATTTACCTCTGAGCAAACAAGTGTATGTTTCTGCCATTTTGGTGTAGCAGGAGCTGAGATCTGCTTTGTCCTCAGCTCACAACGATGCACGAAGCTGCATGGGACGCAGAGCAATGCAAAGAGTGTTTTCTCCAACCTGGTCGGACTGAAATCCCATGAATTTGCCTCAGGATGAGCACTGCAGAGCAGGGAGTAATGACAGAGTACTACGGCGGTTTGAGCTGTAGGATCCGTATTGTGTTCCTATACATTTATACAGGCAAATAAGCTGTGGTTGCAGTTTGACCAATGTCTGGGTGCGACATGAACCAAACTGGAATCGTGGATACACCTTTCCTCGTCCTCCCCCCTGAAAGGTTTGGGGCAGACTCTTGCCTGGCAGAGGAGAGCTCTCAACTCCATAGTTCAGACTCGGGGAGCCCAAGGAGCTGAATTCCTCAGCTCAGCACACACACGGAAGGGAAGCAACTCATCCGTCAATGGCAAAGACAGATCCAAATTTCATCTTTCCTGACACCAGCTTAAAGTTTCTCCTTTAAAAAAACCTGCAACCCCCCATCACCAGAATTTCCCTGGCTTCTGCACCTCCTTTCACTACACGCTATATAATGTTATTATATATCTGTGCCATTGATGTGTTCCTCCAGCACCCATTTACTTTAAAATATTTTGGACATTATTGAGTAACAGAGGCGGGATCCACCTGTTCACTGAAACACTAACAAACCTCTCCTTATATATAAAAAAAAAAAATATAACTGTGATTTATCATCCATTGTATCTGAACTGACTCTGAGGGTGGGAAGGTGGATGAGCCGGGTACAAAAAGGACAGAACAAAGCAGGAGGGAACAGGTGGAGGGAGCTGTTGATGACCACACAGAGAATACGACATCATTAAGAAGATAGATGCAGCTCTTCCTCTAATTTATTATCTACATTGTCTCTTCCAGGATCGCATTGTCTGCAGGGCAGAGGAAGGGGCTGTGTGATCACGCAGGAAGTAAGAACTGATGCAAAGAGCTCTGAAAAAAGGAAATAAATCAACTGCTTTGGTACCTTGGATCCTTAACTTTTTCAGGCAGAGTGTATTTATTGCCAAATCTCATCTTGTTACTAATATTCAGTTAGAATGCAATAAGTGAAATCAGCTTATTAGAAATCCAGGCAATGTATTCATGTGTTTTTTCTTTCTCTTTTGGGAATCCTCTCCTGTGTAAATAAGACACATAATAACCCTTCTCTGCATTTTACACATGTGCGCTGCTTTTCAGCCATGAATGTCACAGTGCTAGCATAATTATTCCCATTTTCCAGAAGCAAAAAAAGAAGCACAGAAGGGTCTGATCCACAAATATTAGATGTGACAGCTAAATTTCGATGCCCATGTAGAGCGCAATTTTCAGTTCTCCCACCATCTCCCCTGAAACAAGGGGGAACTGCTCAGGCAACGGCATGAAAACACCCAAAGCCTATAGTTAACCTCACATTCCCAAACTCACTCCGAAGATTGTTTACAACTGGATGTTCCTGCATTTGAAAAAACTAAAACTTGGTTTTTAATCTGAAGGGGGATCTGGGTTCTTCAGAAGATCTGATCTTCATCGCGGGGAAACCCTGGCACATGCACTCTCAGAAATGAAGCACTGAAAGGAGACCCAGTTCTTGGAAAACGGGATTACAGGGTATTTTCTATGGTCTGACGACAGCAGGTTTGGGACAAGGGCTCTCAACTTGCAGAAGCCGTAGAAGGATCCTCTAAGCCGTCACTGCTTCAGGGAGCATATGAAAGGGACTTTTTATCTGTATTTAGGCACCGACTCGTTCAGTCCATCAGCTCCAACTTGGCACATACAAGCGCTCACACTGCACGAACAGACACTTTAAATGCAAAGTGTATTCTCAGGACACACCAGCAAATTAAAGCCAGTTAAACGCTGCTCTAACCTGAGCGAGTCCCTTGGGTGCTGCCGAACGCCACGACCAACGCTGGGCTGAGCTGCCATCTCCCCTTTGCAACCGGGAGGGACTGAGCCAGGGCTGCGCAGAAAGGCCCAAGCACGGGTGAAAATCAGACTTTGGAGAAGACAGAGTGACCAAAACACTAAACCTGCTCAGGGAAATCTGACACAGTTTTTTTTAAAAATCCACCCAGAGCAGAGATGACAGGAAACATGAAGACAGTAAGACACAACAGAGCACGGAAACTACTCAGCGAGATACAATCCCTCCATGCTCCATCTCTCCCTCAAGGACCTACCCATTTTCAGCTGACAGTGCCATAGATTTAGCTCCATTTAATTTCTGAATTTACACAAAGACACTGTAAGTGATTGTGATTTTCCAGTGGAAAAATAGGGTCTCACTGCGTCTAACCCTCTGAGTATTTTAATCTTTAAATCAATAAAATCCATTAAACAAATTGCTCTCCCCCCTTCTCCATGCATCCTATCCAAACGGAGCGGGTTTGCCATTATTTATTTATTTCGAAGCATGTTTCAGGGCTCCGATGATGGATTGAGCACTTCTGCTGGTGCGGTTCAGCTGCCGAAGGGTTGCAGCAAAATCACAGTTTCAAACTTTGAATGGAAACAAATGGCCTGTAAATGCAGTGCTCGAGAGGAAAAGACACTCCACAAAAAGCCTGAAATGTTTATAGATTTTAGGCTTCATGCTCTGTATGTGCAAATCAGAAGTAATGATTAAAAACAGCTCTTCTCTTTGGAAAGGTTAAGTGTCTCATCTCATACAAAGGAACTCTGTGTACCAGCACTCTTAAATCCTGGAGTGAGATCAAGTGCGTGTAGTCTTGATAGCAGAATATTTAGTGATAAAGAATGAATATCAGGGAGGATTGAAAACATGGAGAGCAGGCAGATGTGCTGCAGCACTTGGAACTGTATTGAGAAGAGTGAGTCGGAAATTCACCCAACAGAGAACACAAAAAAAGAAGAAAAATAGTTGGAGATTGATGTGTTGAGGTGAGGGTGTATCTTTACCATTCTGAGGAGATAAAGGGATGAAAAGATCTCCCACCCCTTTCTGTTAGGAATTCCTGCTCAGTCTGGGTACAGATTAAGAAACAGGCAAAATCTCTTGGGAACCCACATGTTAATGTAACAGTGGTTGGAGACTTCATTTTTCTCAGGTTTTGGGAAGCAGCACGAGCCCCCTCATTTGTCAAGGCCAGGGGAAGATCAGGGACAGATCAGATACAGCCTTCGGAGCCAGGCTTAGTGATGAACTTTGCCCGATCGTAAGAGGTTAGCAAATTATGAACTGAATATTTCATAATATACTCTAAAAGGACTGTGGGTCTAGGACATACAGCCTGATCTCACTGAAACCGCAGAAAGATGCTATGCACAAGTTTCGGTCTGGAAGCAAGAAGAGATTTTTCTCTGTGTATCAGCCCCTTTCACACTCAGCAAGGAATGAACTGGGTAGAGCCCTGTGTGTCTAGTGAGAAATATTTTTCTTACTGGTCTGTTGGAGCTAATGAGATAGTTTTCTAAATTAAGTCTCTAAACATGACATTAAGCAGAATGGGGAGGAGAGTAAAGGGGCTGGCAAGACTCCATAATTAATTTTCTGACATTTGGGGAACTGTGACATTGGGTCTTATCTGTCTGTGATGAAATACTCCACAGCCCTAAGGCAACTGATAGTATTTAACTAGTCTTCTGATATCCAGACACATAACAACTTATTATGTCTCAGACTCAACAGAAGGACAAAAAAAAAAAAAAAAGTCAAGGGCTTAAAATTAAAGTATTGAAGTATTGTTATGGCTGAGCTTCTCAAGCAATGAAAATCCATTTTTGGTGTATTGGCATTATAAAAGGCAGGGTTAAAACATTAAGTTCTGGCTCATTTACAGGCCAGCACTCTGTGTCTCCTGCTTCGGGTGGTCTGGATAAGTCAGAAGAGATGCTCTGTTGGCACGAGAAGGGGGGAGAGATGGGAAGGCAGAGGAGCTGCTGCAGAATATGGAGAATCAGCAAGGGAATGGAGAGCCTGGGCTGCGGGTCACTGGTGTTTGCTGCTGGGAGAGGAACCTGCCTCTCCGGGCTGCATTCAGGGTCCTCTGAAAACGAACCCACAGAAGGGCATGGGCCAAGCAGGTCTCTCCAGAGTTGCTGGTCCAGCGTTCACTGCACAGACTTCACACACAGGGTACAACTTGCCCCTGGAACTGGCCAAGCCACTTGGTTTTTCTGTGTCCTGGTAAGAAGAGAGGAGCGGGAGGACAAGGCTTTCTTTGTCAGTCTTGTCTACACAGATTAAGATCTCTTTGAGAGCAGATCTTCTCTTAATGAGTTTAACACAAAGGCATCTTGCACCGACAGTAATGCTAAACCACAGAGGAACTGTTTGGGTTCCTATTTAATAGGGAAAAAAATAAAGAAAACAGCAAGTGCCAAATGTTTGTAGTTGGTGGGGACTTGCACTCAGAACCCAATGATGAGAACCAGCCACCGAAGCCACCTGCGGGAAATGTCCCTCCTCTGCCCACAGGAGCTGCCAGCACACGGGAAACACGAGGAGGTTTTGTGAAGAATCCTTCATTTTGACATCCTGAACGTGCAAAAAGCAGAAAATCGAGGAGTACAGTGAGCCCATTTAAACAGTGTTTAGCAAGATAATTGCAGCAGCTAATTACCAAATAATAATAATAATAAAAAAACATCTTGAAGTTTGCTAATGGATGGGTTGAAATACTGTAATTCTTAACAGATAGCAATTAATACAGCTTGAGTACCCAATAAATTAAGAGACCTCATCTATTCTGTACTGGAAGCACATGATGACACATTATGTGATGACTGACTGCTCTGGCTTAGAAATCAGATATGTCTGGAATTCTTTTATTTTTATGAGGACAGACAGACATTCTCTGTTGGAAGCTAAATGAAGTTAAAGCCCTTTTGTAAACAGTTTGCAATCCCTGTATTCATTAAAGTCAAAAGAAATTGTGCTGTTAATCAAGTCTTCATTTTAAAAGGATCAGAACTGGACCTGTCCTATAGCCCTCTCTCGCCCCCCACTTTTCCAATAATCACAGATCAAGCTTGTGTAAATTAAAGCCTAAATTTGGTTTTCTGTTTAATTTAGTTCTGTTCAGCTCTGGCCTCTTGGCCACAGTATCATGTGCAAAGTGTGACCAGGAGATCCGAGAGTAAGTTTTTGGCTGGTTTTCCTTTGGTCCATGATCAGGGTATAAAGCTTTTCTTCTCACAAAGTTCTATTTGCATAAAATACATATATCTGCTTGTACCGTCTGAAGCTGCAGCACACGAGCACACTCCACACTGAAATAATTTTACTCCAAGCTGAAAATCATTAATTTCTCAGGGGGTGGAGGGCACTTGGTTTTCAAGGCCATTGTTTCAAGCAGTGTCACGTGGCTTCTTCCCTGGGAAGCAATATCAAAACCAGGCTATTTTAAGTTACGTATTTCTGAGAATTCTCAGTCTCAGGGTCCTCAACATCACGGTGTGATGTGTTACAGCTGACGTGCTCTCACACGGCACACCACTTAAAAACATTTGAACAAGGTTCTTTTTTCATTCTAAAGATAAGAGCATAAAATTTTCTTCCTTCAAAGAAAAGAATGCAGCTACAGAAATCGTGCCCGGACAAAGCACCGAGGGCAAACATGGGTCCTTGAGTGCCATCGGGACCGGGTTCCCTTTCAGTCCGCAGCACACACACCTACACCTGCCCCCAAAATGCAGAATGAACCGTCAAAACCATCTGAAACCAAGGAGAGTCCATGAATGAGTTTGGAACTGTCACTACTATAATTTCTCTATTGTCACTGCTCTCAAAAGGAGTATTTCCATAACGAAGCCAAAGTGTATTTTGTTAATCGCTGAGAGCGGCAGCTCGGCCCTTGCTCCGTGTGGTGCTAAGGGGGGTGTCTGTAACCCCAGCCCCACGGTGCCGCCCGCGGGGCCCAGAAATGGCCCACTGCGGTTCTGGAAGGCGGGATCCCTCTCTGCTCCTGCTTGGGCCCTCTTGGCTCAGACAGTCCATTTATTTTTTGAAAATCTTTCCATTTCAATACAAGGGCACCAATGGAGAGATGCGGCTGGTCCTCAGGCTGCAGCGACAGCCAGACCTTCGCTCTTGAAATGCCTTCTGCATATTTTCATCTTCTTCATCGTCCACATTTTAAATGTCTCATTGGAGTTGCTCCAAGTTATAACCTCAAAACATGCCAGCATTTGACAAGAATCTAGATCTAAACTCCAAAACACCTGAAATACTAGGCGGTATTAAGTTGCTGTTTCGTTTTTTTTTAATTAAAAAAAAAAAAGCAGCATGGGAAGAGGTTTTCAAAGAGATAGTCTTTCTCTGAAAGGCTAGAGCAAGCTCAGTTAGGCTCAGTTGCTGCCACTCTCCAAAATTAAAGGTTAAATTTAGCCAAAAAAGGGAAGCGGTGTCTTCCATCAGTGAGCATTCGATTGCAGTGACATAACAATGCCACAAGAGCAATTTAATTCTTGGCATATTTAGAGGTGGCATTAGGGAGTCTACCAAGGTAGCAATTTTCTAGATAATCAACCTAATGTCTTCATTCTAAGTGCATTTATATGTGTAAGTTAATTAGGGGAGTTAATTTTCACAAATGGCAGAAAATCTGCATTTTCCAGTAAGCTTTATTTCACGCCAGTTCATGATTCAAGGAAGCCGGGGAAGAGAAGCCGATGTTCCTGCCTGTCCCACCGACCAGCCTGGCCCTGAGCAGACCCCGTCCCTCGGGCTGACAGATGCACGGGCAGGTTCTGGGGCTCACGATGCCGAGTCCCAGCACTCACCAGGCGGCAAAAGGACAACTTTCCCTGCACCAGATTGTGTCATTGCAGAGAGCACTTGTCACTGCCCCTAAAACTGCAGCATCTGTCCCCGGCATGGTCAAAGGGTGGAGGGAAACTTTTGCCAGTGAAAATAAGAAAAAGGGAAGAGAAGCGAATTGACCTTCTATCTTTTCATGTCATTTCAGAACAGTGAAGCGTGCCACATTTCTGCAGGACCAGCGCGAATCGCTAGGGAACCGGGATGAATATGGATCAAAATTACTGGCAGTAAATACGGAATTGCAAAAATGCATCTCAAGGGGTGGCAAAATGTCTCCATTGTTTAAACCTAAGTTCCCCACTGCAGCCCCATTATGGGGAAAAGTGCTAGAAAGTAGCTCTGCGGATGGCTTCACAATTGTCTCAAACCTTTATGCTAAAATTCTGTAAAAAGGATAAAAGCAGACAGTGATATCTGGCCTCAGTGAAGCAAAAGGGAATTTTACCACACGCTTTAAAAAGCCTAGAATTTCAAACAGAGTCTGTAAAAGTTAAATTGCTCTGAATAGCCATGCCGTATCTCCAAATTTAGCAGGGCTATCTGAGTCCACAGCAAGTGCACATGTATTAAAATAATGACTACTTTCCATTTTTTAAAAGCGTTAATGCCTTCAGTTAAAAAAAGAAAGCATTTTTGTTGATTGCTTTTACACATGTCCCTCTGAGGAGCTCTCAGCACCGCTCTCTCCTGTCCTCATTTCTGCTCAGTTTCCGCACATTTTCCTCCACGTTCCCCCATTCAACCCCTCTGTATTCATATTCATTTTTATCTTACTAAGTAAAAGCCAAGTCAGAGCAAAGACAGAGGGGACATGACAATCGGCAGGTGAGGCAACCCTATGAGGGCAAACGTGGCTTTTAAAGCACATCTCAAAGATCAGCCATTTCCTACCACTGCTCTGGGGCCAAAAATCCATTTCCCTGCACCCCAAATCCACTTCCCTCCACCCCAACAGGCTGAGCCCCGGCACGGGGAGGCAGAAGTTTGCTCTTCATGCACCAGATGACAGACACAAACGTGCAAACTCACACGGAGGCAGGAGGGAGCAGCGAGAAAAACCTGTATTTCTCACTGGTTTGTGTGAACGGAAACTGCTGGTCCCTACACGGAGCACAGACACCCCGGATTTTGTGTTGTGACACGCTGCTCTGCCATTATGTTTTGTGGAGGCAATAGTGGAAGAAAGGAACATATGGAAACTTTGGTTTCCGCATTTACACTACTCTTTCTATCACGGTTTTACATCCAACTCTTCTTTTCAACACGAAATTTAATTATCTTCTCAGCATTTATAAACCACCCATCACTGCAGCACCCAGGTGCCAAACACAACAATTAAAAAGAACGATTGCTTCCCATGAAAGGGCCAATTTCCTGGTCCTTCTCGGGAGGAACGGCTCTTGTCGTGCCTGCGGCAGGGGAAGGGTTTCCAGGAAGGGAGCTCTGCTGGCGCGGGGACGGCACCAGCTCCCAGCAAGGCATTTATCGTAGAGAGATGGTGGAAAAGGGTCTGCACCCGGGAAGCAAACATTGCACTGGGAAAAGAATGTGGCTGGAATGGGCCTATTGCAAACGGCTAGAAAAATGTTTTTAACTTACATGCCCACCCGCGCTGAGCTGCCCTGGGACCGGCGAGTGACGGAAGCCACCACCACCTGTAACAGAAGGAAAGACAAGAACTTTAGATTGTGCTGAATCTTACAGGGGACAAGTTCACGTGCTTTGGCAACTTTAAGAAACCACACATATTTACTTTGTAATGCGTCAGCTTCTGCCTGCGCACAGTATGGGTTTGGGGAGGAATAGTCTGGGCAGAAAGCAAGCGGCAGAGCAGCCAGCACCTGATTTTAAAGAAGTTATTGCATCTTAAGGTGATGGATTGGCAGGTGCCTTGGCCCCGCCGGAGGAGAGGGACGGGAGCTGGCAGAGCCGCCAGCCGCCAGCTGCACTGCAGCGAGAACAGCTTTCCAAAGCCGCCTTCTCTAACATCGCTCCCTACCAAGCAAAATGGAAACCATGACAAGAGGGGAAATAAAAGCAAGAGCCCGAGACATTCAGCGAGAGCCCGAGAGCTGCTGCTTTCTTACAGTGTTGTAAAACGGGAGGGACTGAAGTACAGTTCTAGGCTATTTTATATATGAAACATGCATTTTTAAGCTATCTATTAACCTATGTTAGCCTTCAATTAGATCAGTAATGCTTTGAGGGAAGAACTGTTTCTGATGTATGCTTATACTGAATAATGAAAGATTGGCCTCCAGGTACTACAGCCCTATCAATAATAAACATTATTACTAAATAATAGCAATGAAGACTTGGATTTAATATTTAAAATGGGCATGAGACCAAGAGCATGCCCAAGCACATTTCACGCTTATTTTAATTGCCACAAGACAAATAGAATGAGGATGGATGTTTCACTCAAAAGGGTGTGATTCTGTTTTGCTGAAGCACTCAGATTTTAGTGCGCTATTGTCAAGCCTATTTGGAGTAAACTGTGGGTAGAATCGCAATGAGAGATGCAGTTGCCTAGCAAAGGTCTAAGATTTCCATTTAAAATTAATGTGAACTGTTTCTCTCAATCTGACATATGGGCTTTGAGAACCCCTGCCAAGATGTCAAGAGCTAGAATGCTCCCCCTCTAACTCCCAAAAAATGCTGGAGGCAACTTTCTCCTGGTATTTTGGCATTTGGCTCAAATGCAAAACAAAGAGACAGAGAAACCCTCCTGCAGAGGAGCCGCACAATTTGGCCAGTTTGGGGAGTCACAAATGATGCGATGGCTCCAGAGAAACGTCACCTCCGCTCCCCCCGGGACCAGCGGCTGATCCTGCCCTCGGCGTGTCCACCTGGGAGAGGAGGTTTTGGGAGGCTCCCCATCCTCTGCCCTCAGCGACCTCATCCACCGGGGTTACTGGGTGCAGAAACCTCCTGTAAGAGACAGGAGAGGCTGCTCCGAGTCGCTTCCCCTGTCCCGAAACACCATCATTTCCCCTGGAGCTTCTGGACAGACCTAAGGCACGTTCCTGGCTGGAGCGGCACTCGGTGGCCGGCTGTGCCAGGGGACGGGCAGCTTTGTACAACTGCAGCTACAAACAGAATCCCTGGTGGAGATTCTAAACTATTCGGGAGAAAAACTTCATTATATTCTCTACGAACACAGCCTGACGTGGCCCTAATGTTCAGAGGAACCTTCTCAGTACCCGTACGAGAGCAGCACAACACCAGCGTCAATGCGTCTAGTTTCCAGCCGTTCCTTCTTTTGAAATGCAAACATTGCCTTGTGCAGCTGAATCCACTGTAGAAGTGGGAGGAGAGAGAAAATTTAAATAAACAGAAAGATGAATCATGAGAAGAAAAACCCAGTAACGCTTCTGCTGTGTACACCTCCTCTTCCAAACCAACGCCGTCCCTCCCCGGTCCGGGGGGATAAAGAGCACAGCATTTATCAGCAGCGACACAGGGGCACAGGGCCTGGAGGAGGAAACTATGAGGAGCTTCATATCCCCATAAAGACAGGATCGCGTCTGACACGGGGCTTCTTTTGCTCCCATTTGGCTCCTGCAGGAAGCGATGGTGTTGAGCCACCAGCTCTCTGGCCAGTGTCAGCCACGGGCTTCCCAACCCCTCCACGTTCCTCCCCTTCTCCCACGCTCAAAGCCAGCCGTTACGGCAGTAACAGTGCCATCGATAGGTGCAAGATAAATGGGCTTCTACGCGAGGCTTGTTGTCGCTTTAAGTGTATCTTAATTACACCGCGTAGTTCTGGGACCAAATTCCCTGGCTTTCGGATAGATCGGTGCAGCCGAGCGACGCAGACACCGCACCGGAGACAGCGCTCCCTGCAGAGACACAGCCTGTTCTGGCCACACCAGAGAAATATTTTCCGGTAATGGAAATAGTCTGAAAGAAGAAACAAAACACACACACACGCACACACACACAAAGATGTTGGCTTTTTTTGTTTAATCTGACTTGGAATATGTTGAATCGGTTCATTGTTTGCAGAGGAATCTGAGCAGAATTAATGACTGGCGCGGGCAGGAAGAGGCACTGTTTTGCAAATGCAGTGGCCAGACATTCTCCAAGATCTGTAATCTAATTTAGCTCGGAGAGTTAATGATTTTAATGATTTGTTGTGATCTCAAAACAACTGTTAGGAGATAAATCTACATCATTAAACCTATTATGGTGTTTTGCTTCATTTAGCAAATGGTGTTTTTTTGTTCAGAAGACGCCCACATTTTAAACAAGCGGAGAGGTCAGCTGCTGATGGTAAGGAACAATTTATTCCCAGCTCCCTCGGAGACTGAAAGGAAAGGTGTCCTTGGGAAAAAAATAATTCTTCACAAATGTTATTGACTATTTTATAAACAGAAAGCTTTGCTTGCGCTGTGATGTGTGTCGTCGTGTGAGTGTCTGTTACAGACCAGACAAGTTTTCTGAAAACAGCCATCGAGCTGATGGTTCAGGATCACTTGGTTTAAGATCCAGCCACTTCCCAAGGAGCCACGTGGGGCTGCCGCGCTCCGGGAGCAGAGCTCATGTCTAAGGCTGTTGGAGAGCAAGAGAAAGAGCAAGATGTCAGCACTGAGAAGCTTTTTAGCTGCTGTTTAGTGCTGGATGGGTGTTTCACTTCTGATTTTGGAAAGACGGGTCCAAGTCCCAAAGCACGGCGGGCACTGAACCGTCCTCTTGCAGGACATCTCCACAGAGAAAGCAAAGTGCCACTAACGAAGCCCACGTCCCCCAGCCATCCCTCCAGCACCTCCTTCTGCCCTGCACCTCCCCTGCAAACCGAAACCCAGCTCAGGAAGGAGGAGTTTATCTAAGGCTGATGCGAGGTTTAGCCCACAAAACGTGCATTTAATTCTCTTGAGCTGGACTAATTGCGCTGCCAGTCTCTTACAGACACGGTGCATTAACCCTTCTGTGCCCAACCAAACAATAACCAACACCCCGTACCACGGGCATCAATGACTCAACCTGCATCATCTCTTACATTCGTCACATCATCAGGGACAAAGTTTATGATGGAGCAGGGACAAAGGGAAGCAGCTCTGAGAAGCCATTCCAGCCGCAGGAGGAAGACGGAGGGAGCGCGTTGAGGCGGCAGTGGGTGCCCAGCCCCGGCCAGGTCCCAGCGCATTGAGATGCTGATGCAGCTCCACGAAAGGGATGGATCCCCACCACGGTTTCAGTGTGTTCTCCCATCACAAGCTTCCTCCAATCTATTCTATTAAAAAGCCTTTTACGCTGACTGTGAAGAGGATGTAAGGAGGAGCAGAGGAGGACGTATGTTTTCTTACTTATCGTATCAGTTATTGACACAGGAGAAAGCAAACAATCAACCTCTTTTCCCTGCAAGTTTGAGAAGTCCATTATGATTTGACTACATTTGCCTAAGTTAAATATTTTATAAATTTAAAATATGCCACAAAGAAAAAAAAAAACAAAACCAAAACAAAACAATCCTGTAAAGAGCAATGACTATTTTCTTGCCCAGCTCCTTTATAATCCCTGGGCAGGGAGAAATATTTCAGTTCCTCGGATGTCATTGAGAAATCCCTACGGTGACTCCCCGTCCGGCAGGTCCTTCTGCAACAAAGCAAACACCAAGATGCAGAGGGAGAGAGATGCACTTCTTGTGTGGTGGAAGTTGAGAACCCACTGGGGTCTCAGCTCCGTCCTTGGAGCCTTATAATCCCCCGCACCCCATGGACAGCACAGACTTGTCACTTTAATAACCCAAAGTAAATAAAACCCAAGGAAAATTCCTTTCAGTTGTGTTTATTTTGGGGAAGCTTCTTTCTCCAGCTCTGAATACAGGGAATATATTTTATTACCCGCTGTGACATCCCAAAATGCAGCAACTGAACTGAACTGGAAGAGAGAGGTATGTTCTGCCCCTCTGCATCGCTTTCGTTCCCCGAGACTCCTATTTCTTATTGAAGAGAAAGGACAGGAGGGTCCACAGTGGCAGAGGCTGCCCCAAACCCCACGAGCAGCTACACATGGGCTGCACCCTAAGACACGCTGAAAATCCATAGAGAACTGGGGACACCCACCACCTGGACGGCAACCTCCTGTATGACACCATCTCTTATAAGCCCAGCTCTGCCCCCAGTCTAAATGATATCCTAATTGACACTTGTTAGTCAATCACATAAATCAATAAATTCACATTTTTAACTATCGAATCACGGCATAGAATTTTTTTACTAAAATAAGTAGTAGTAAATTTTTTACTTGCAATAGTAGTAGTAATAATAATAATGATCCAACAGAATTACAGCCCTTCCACCCCTACACACACACCCTGCCATTGCAAAATCTGTTAGAGCATCGTGTCTTAGAGGGTCCTGCCCCAGTTCCCACGCTGGCACCAGTGCTGCACCCGGAGCACAAACTGGCCGAACTCAGAACTTGGCATTCAGTGTTTAAGAGGAAAACCTGAAAGTCCATAACAACTAAGGATTTGGGCATTTATGTTCCGCATTGGAGACAGAGAGTAAATAAATAACCCTTACTAAGAAATAGGACTTTTCAAACTTAGGTGGGAAAAATATAGTTATACTCAGTTTTTTTCTAATTTGAAGCTTAGATGAAAGTTCAAGGTCGTTTTGTTGTATTCAAACCTGTTCAGCCTTTACTCAGCATTGAGTCATTAGAGCTCACTCTTTGTGAGCATTTTGGTACAGAAAACATCTGGCATTATACTCTAAGTCAATATATGCAAATGATACAAATACAGTTAAAAATGTGACGGCTTCATGCCTGCCCAGGAGAACCACAGCTGAAGACGCAGCGCTTTATTTTGTGGGGTTATTCCTACGATTTTACTTTTTTCTGTCTGAAGCGAGACACTCCGTTCATCATTTTGACCACTGTTCTCGTGCCAACTGTTGCAGCCGTGCCTGGCTGTGCTGTGATAGTTGGGAACTACCCTCCAGGTAGAACAAATGTTGTTTTATTTGCTGGGTGGAAATTTGTTAAATAAATCATAGATTCATAGCAGCATAGGAAATTAGCAATAAGCTGTGCCTGGAAGGTTGGACATATTGTACTTCAAAATAAGCAGGAGGCCACTTTGCAATTCAAAAGAGAGATACTGGGAAATGGGAAGACACATCTGTTAATCATTTCTCCCAACACCCAAAACGTTGTGAGCTGGAGTCCCAGCAGAGCCCTGGACCGACATCGAGCGCCTCTTTTAAATTAGCTCCAATGACTTCCCTGCCCGGACGTGGCTGCCAGAGGAAAAGCTGGGGAGCCCCTTCTCTGGAAGCTCCGATGTCCTTGGCCGGCGCTGGCGGAGGATGCTCGGCCGCGTCCCAGGAGCGGTGCCGCGGGTTTCCCTCTGCGGGGAGTCCCGTGTTATTATTGCATTACGCTCTCTGTTTTGAAACACCGCAGGGCGTTATTAGTCTGAAGGGCTGACCTTTAGTTGGGGCTACAGCCTGGGGTGCTCTTCATTTGACAATTACTTACGAGTTTCCCTTAGAAAAGAATACATAGAAAGACTGTTTCCAAAAGCTTCCCTCAAAGTGACATCTGATGAATTTAAATGATGGGGTTTTGCACCGCTAACACTTCCAAACATTTTTACATTCATCGTAACCTTTACAAACCCTTTGTTCCTCTTCCCGATCGTTTTATAACCCCTATCTACCTGCAAATAACTTCAAGCAAGCCTTTGGAAAAGATGCTGAAAGTCTATATATCTTTTTACTGTGTCCTGAATTGCTGTTAGTATCAACTGCTTTCTCTCAACAAGAGACACTAGATGTGAACTGTTTCCTGAACAGGTTATGGGTCAGGCAAAGGATTTGCTTTTTCTCACCTACAAGAACCTATGAAATCAGTCTAACTTCAGCTTCTCAGGTTTTAATTTATGGAGGGAAAGAGTTTAACAACTTAAATTGAAAAAAAAAAATATTTTGAACTTTTAAAATTCTGAAATTTTAGTCAGGTATGGCTATTTTCCATGAAATTTCCCATTGTGCTAAAAAAAAACCCCTTTCTTTTTTCCTATATGTCTACATTAAAAAATCTCAACCTAGAGGTCAAAACTGCTGGCAGGGGCTGCGGAGCAAAGGCCTTCCGAGGCAGCTTCACTCACCATGGCCAGAGCTAAGCAACTAGATTTCCTTTAAAAAGAGGCAGAGACTCCCTGCAGCCCAAGCACAACCAAACCCCGAGGCTGATGCCAGCCGAGCCCTTCCTCTTCCTCGCGGCGGGGCCTGGTCCCGGGACCCCGGAGCGAGCCCGGGCAGGATTCCCTCCGCGGGTCCCGCTCCCATCCGTGCCCACCTAGGGGCACTGCTCTGCCCCTGGGATGAAGGAAAGGATGAGTTCATGCAGGCAGACATCTAACAGCTATTTGGATCTCTTTTTTCAAACTCTACCCATTCCCTAAGTCTCTATGGAGCTTCTGAAATGTTTCTTGAGGGGGGTTTCCAGAGTCCACGACAGACCTGGGCATAAAATCCCATCTCCTCAGCCTTCACGCAGCACGTACGCGTGGGTTTCCAGTCAGAGGGCTCCTTCTCCATAACAGCTAGCAGCTATTGTTGTTTTTTTCACCCTTAAACTACACAGAGAAGAAAAAAAAAATAGTGAAAGAAAGGCCAGCAAAAGTTCAGATGCAGCAGAAGTGATGCTCGTTGCTGGAGGGCAGTTAAAACTGAACTACAATGCAGTTTAGATAAACAAGAATTAATTATCTTTCTGTTAGTCTGTGAGGCAACTGGTATCACATATAATTAAATTATTTTGCAATTATTACGGAGTGCTTAACCAAGAAGGAGAATAAAGGTAGGATTTTTTTTTCCTATCTTGCAAAATAGTTTCATGTTCAGAATATTTCGTTTTACTGTGTTAGCTTGTGTAAACTGTGGTAGCACATGTTTCCCTTTTCTTTTATTTGCCCATTGGGTTGTTTACTTATTGGAATTGAAGTCAGAAGTGGTTTGCTCTCACAAGCAGTACTGCATTTCTAATAAATATGTAAATAATATATCTCTGAGCTGTTGCCTTTGGCATTCGTTCCTACATTACCCTCTGCAGCAGTCACTCTGCTGGGAACACACACTTGGTTCAGTTGGAAGAAATATCCACGATGGCACCGCCACTCTTGGGGTCGCGGGTGTTTCTCCTCACTTTGCTGTCAACTGCACACAGAAGGTACCGCTTCCAGTGTATTCAGAGAGAGAAGAGAAGCTGGAGAAGAGCAGAGGTCAGACCTGAGCAGGGGTTGCGCTGGCAGCACCGAGCCCGTCTCCGAGAAACCCCTATCGCTCCCACGAGCGGGGAAACCCGATGATCTTGAAATGAAGTGACGTTGCCAGAGGGTGAAGGGGAATTTAAGCCAGCCCTGTGCTGAATTTTATCTAATGACTGCCTGCAATCCCTTCACCCTCCCAGGTGCAGTCCCTGGCAGGGAGCGGGGATGGGGACAGGCAGTGGGACCCGGCTGAGCTCAGCAGGGAGCTGAGGGAGGGACAGGAGATGTGACAGAGGGGGATCAGGAAAATCATCAGCAGGGTCTTGGGGGAAGAAGCTGACCCTTCAGGGCATGGTGGGACCTGGGGGTAAATGAGATGTTCGGAGATTAAAATCGTGCCAGGCAGAAATTGTACCGGTGGAAAAGGCTGGAGAGCATCACTCGCACCGCAGAAGGGCAAGTGCTCAACCGAACTCAGGGCACCTTCACTGCGGGCGTTCACTTCAGATGCTGATATAAAAGCTAAGTCTCAGCTCAGAGCGTCCTGCCCAGGGGACTCCAGTCAGCTCCTGCCTTGGAGGCCCCTTTCTATTTCCATCCAGCTCCGAGGAGGAGAAAAGTCTCCTCTGGCTCCTGGCACTGGGACAAGACCTCTGCGGGGGGACCGGGGAAGGCTCTGGGGACTGTCACTGCTCTGAACGTCCTGGCGAGAGACAGGACCTCGGGGGAGCCGCTGTGTTTGAGCTCAGCCTCCCTCCCTGGAGCCCGGCAGCGAATGTTTGCCTGTGCTCAACTGCAGCAGTTTTGCCAATTTTTCTCCATTTTCCTGTTGTTTTTTTTTTCCTTTTCTGCTTGCTGCCTCCCTGTCCCACAGTGAGAAGCCAAGAAAGGTGCGCTCTGGCCTTCCCAAGGGTTGGAAATCTCCACGTCCTCAGAAAGCTCCTGCCCTGGCCCTGCCAGCGGCTGGTTTCTATTCACCATCAGTTTGTCCCTTTTACGCCTTCGCTTTCCAGGGGCAGAAATCCCTCCGTGCTAACGGGGGAAGCCAAGCAACGCGCACGGATCTGCAGGCGTAAATAGATCCTTAATTGCTTTCCTGGGCTGAGGCTTAAACAGAAGGGACAAAGAGGATGGAGAAAAGAAAGCGTTATTTATTTTGGGGGGACCAGAAGGTTATGAAATTTTCTTTCATTTAACCAATGAGATAATGAATCTTTTAGCTCACGGAGTGCGGCAGATCCATAGGTACTTAGGACATAATGTAATTCCACCCATATAAGCACTTTCCCATCTAATGGCAGAAGAATGTTTTGTGCCTCTGGTGCTTTATCAACAAAATGCCCTACTGTAGCTGCTTGGCCTTTGGAGATTATTTTCTCAGGGAAGCTGTCATCACACAGCTGATTAATTACTCTAATAATCATAATTTTTTTTCTAATAAAAAACCCTCTTCCCATTCATTAACTACATTGCAGGTAGGTGACAATGGTAATTATTCTCTGGAAGTACTTCTGAATTATCTTTTCTAATCCAGCCTGTGCTGACATTTTTGAGAGAAAAAAACATTTTGTCTTTCTTTCATGAGTGGGGTGACATTTGAATATGCAAACAGTGTCAAAGCGTGCCCTCCGGATGTTTTCCTGAACTATGATTTATGAGGTTTGGCTATTGTATTTGCTATCATAGACCTAGAAAGGTCATTAGACATAGAGGCTTTCCCTGCAGGGGTCCCTTGCCATCTTTATCTTCTGATATTTTAATTTTTTTCTTGAACATCAAGCAGGAGATGTACTGCGAGTTCTCCCATATGCCTCTGCTATTTATTATTTATTTATTCAGGAGTGTAAGAGTCCCGAGCAATGCTCCAGGCACAGAAATCCACACAGACATCCATTCGGAGCCCAGCGGGTCAAACAGCCGCCGTCAGGGCTCCCGGGTTTGAGTCTCCAGGCTCCGCAGCTTTCGCCTTCGAGGATGGGGATTTCCACCCAAGGGCCAGATTTCCAACCCCTCCTCGGACACAGTGGGTGAGGATATAATGGGGGGGAGCAAACCCACCTCTCCCACACCCCCCCAGACTCCCAGCCACGATCAGATCACCGTGTCCAACTGCTCATACTTGATAATTCGGGACAGATTTTCAAAATGACCCAAGAGCAGAAGTTTACAGAATTTTGTATTTTCCCCCCCGAGTCACTGTTTGAGGAAATCATCACAAACACGGAGAGGATGGCATCCTCCAGAGAGGGGAGCAGGAGTGATGGTGTGCAGGTCAGTGACCACAGCTCAGAGAAACATCACTCAGCCCCTGGGCTCCTCCGTGGGGCTGGGGACGCTGTGGGACCCCGCGCTGCATCCCCCCACCACTCTGTCCCACCAGTGCCAGGGCACCGAGCCATTCACTGCCAGGGATGGGGGAACGTTCCGGCCCATAATTAGTAAAGCTGGGTAAATACTGCAACAGCTGCTCTGTAAATATTAGTCTGCATGTTTAAATTAACTTTTCATTGCCCCTGCCCTTTCCCCTTTTGTTCTTCATTCCCTGTAAGTGGTTATTGGGATTGGATTTGCTTGTGCAAACATTTCCAGAAAGCCACTTTAATTCTCAGGTAGAAATATTCAGAAAAAAAGAAATACGTATCCATGAGTGTGCTCACGCACAGTTGAGAAGTCAGTCACAAACAACACCATGTGTTTCACGGAATCTTAAAAAAATTAGATTGGAAGGGCCTGCTGGGGATTATCTAGTCCAAGCACCTGCTGGAAGAGGGGCTGACTTCAAAGTTAAATCAGGTTTGTCCAATTACAATTTATTAAAACTTAGTGAAATAGAAGCAGCCAGCTTCCAGTGAAGAGGAACAGCTGCCACAATGATCAAAATAGAGGACTTTGGCCACTGGAATAACTGTCTCTATTCAGTTCTCATGGCTGGTGTCTGCAGCTGCCTCTCCCGCGCAGGCTCGTCTGCCCATCGTCTGAGCCCGTGCCCAACACCTCTTCCCTCGCTGTAATCTTGTGTTATTATCCAACATACTAGACAAAATATAACAGCACAACATTGTTTTCAGTCTAACCACAGAGCTAACACACTGAAGGACGCGGTGGATACTGGTCACCACGAACAAAACACTGTTTTGCAATTTATGCCTGGGCTGGTACAGCGTTCCGGGCTCTCCCGCTTCCACAGAGCTACCCGAATCTAACGTTCAGTGCCTAAAGACACAACAGCGCTGCTCCAGTGTTTATTAAAGCTACAGGTTTTGAGCTAGCCTAGGGAAAATGGGGATAAATTGATATCTTTTTATGTTAAAGCTGGAAGCCAGCCTGGGATCTCCGAACACAACTCCAAGCCTTCCCAGGGCAGGTTGGCTGTATCGCGCCGGCACAGACTTCGCCCAGGGCGGGATTCCGCAGAGCGCGCCGGAGGAAGAGCGACGGCTCCACCAGGGAGTAAAGGAAAAGGAAGAATCAGAAGGGAAAAAAAATAATAGGTAGCTCTGCCCAAAGAGTGGGAAGCTTTTCTGTAGCTCTACTAATAGGCAACAAATACATCTACATGAATTACTGTTCAAGTGACAAGTAACATGAGATTCGACTGTTAGATAAAGAACAGCCCCAAAATGAAAACAGCAAGGTGTAGAAAGGCAGGCTTCATTTGAATGCACACTGCGAGCTGTTCATCAAAGCCACCGATATCCTCATTCAATACAAATCTATGATTTCTGTGAGGGTAATTAAAACAATTTCCTCGACTTCACTCTGTAACGCAGCTGAACAAGGTGGTGTCTTTCCTCTCTGCTCCTCACCAGCACAGAGTTGTCCCACATCCTTAACAAAAGCCTTCCTAGGACAGGCTGTACTTTGATGAGGGTTGAAATAATGATCCTTATGAACTTCCACCACGGGTACAGCATGGAATTGAGCTACCAAACATTTGTAAAACATTTATGGATTCTCATGTGAAAAGAGTTATTGCATTAAATTAATATTACAGTAAATTCTGACTCTGAGTCTCTCTTTTGCTCATACACCAAGTCCCACCCCAGCGCTGACAACTGCAGGAAGATGCCACCAGCCTCTGCTGAGTTTGGATTAACAAAGGCGGATCTGGAGGGACGGAGGGAAGGAAAAGAGAAAGCTATTTTATAGAAAGAGCTAGAAAAAAGCAGGATCATTTCGGGTTACCCTGGCTTTACTGCTGCCCTTCGAGAGGGACGCTCTCCCCAGCAGGGGAGCATTCCAATTCCCCACACAATTTTCAAACACTTATTAGTTACGTCTGTTGAATCTGAGATTCGGATGCCTAAAATACCTTTTCTGTGTTTGTTTTTGCTCTCCTATATCCCTCAGCCTCCCCGGGCACACGGTGCCTCTGAAGCTCACAGATAATAGATCTGGTTTGAACTGTTTGCACAGCGAAAAGCCCGAGCTCTTCCGGAGACGCTGATGTGTTCAGGGCTGTGTTTCTTAATAGAACAAGAGTATGTCAGGATTGCAAATCCAAGGGATACGCAGCCCTGCCGTGCCATCACCACAATTTCAGCTTTCACTCAGTACAGGCCTGAGGGCAAATTCGAAAGTTGAGAACTCATTTGAACTTGGGAAGTATTTCTGCATCTGGAGAATTGAGCCGAGACACACGATAACAGACAACTGCTAGAGAGCAGTGCGACCTCCTTCCCAGCTCATTTTGCACTCCAGGGGTAACGCGGGATGGCTGGTGTCCTCCTGACAGCTTGAGCATGAATTTTCATTATTAGGTTTGCAATTTGTACATATTTTGTCAGCATTTGACTTCACCACTCTGACTTTCTGCCTGCAATCTCATTTTGCCAGTTCTACCTGGTTCCCCTGCTTAATTGAGCTCATTACTGCCTGCTTTCCTCGTTGGGGCTGGTACGCAGCCCCTGGCTCGGGATTCCGAATATCATCAATTATCAGATTTGTTTCTTTTGCCATCAGTGCCAAATAAGGGCTATTTGGCCACAGTAACTGGGAACGTTGACATGTCTTCAAGCAGACTTTGATTATTCAGAGTATATATACAAGCACAGATTCCTCTGTACTCAAAGACACGCTGAGAAGTGTTTATCAGATTTCAGAATTATTCAGTACAGAGCCATTTTACGTACCAGCTACATGGCTACAGAACAGAGACAGTCTTTCCTCTTAGGGGAAGAATATGGCTTGAATCAATCTTGTCTCACCTTTTCAGAAAAAAGGATTAGCTTTGTCTACATATTAGCATACCTAGAAATGTTTACACACGCGTATGTGCAGGAAATATTATCTATAATGTACACCCTCAGCATCCACGGCTCACAGAGTCAGCACTCACACACGCAAGCTCAGAGAGCGAGCACAGGAAATAACACACAGCAGTTTCCAGGAACAACTGTATGTGGTTATTTACTCAAAAACGCATGCTTTAGTTCCATGAGAGTCAACTGGAAACACCTGAACATTAAATTCAAAAAATTAACCGAAAAGAACAGTGGATGTGAGCGGGGTTGAGGGCACTGCTCTTATACTCAACCCTTCTAGGCACTTTTTTCCCCAACTAATCTTTCTTTTCCAGTGGATCAGTAACCTCTAACAAAAGATCTGTCCTTTTTAATCATGCTCTTCTCTCCTCATTCCATCCTCCCTACACACACAACCACGTTTCATTTGTTGATTCCATCGCAGAAGCCTCAGGGCTTTAGAAAAGTCTTTTTCAGCATGATTATATACATCGCTTCAACCTTTCTTGCCCCTTTCCTCTTTACTGCCATTCACCATTACAGAGCCCCAGTGCACTGCAAATTGAATGTGACAACAATGTTCTAGATGTGTTTATATATATACATAAAAAAAATAAAATCAATAGAATATATGTATGCGTGTGTCTGTATTTTTCAAAATGTTAATGAAGAATTCAATTGTTTGCAGAGTTCTGCCTGTAACTGGTTACTCTGCTTGCTTTGTTGGGGCTGACCAGAAGAGGTGACTGCCGCAGATCACCGACGGCCACAAATATTTGGTGTGGCAGATTGTTTTCTGCAGAAGCCAGGAATCAGCTCACCTGCAGAGTGCTCTGTCTGCGAATTGTCTGATGCTTACCTCTGTTTTGTGATTGTTCAGTCTGAATGTTCGGGCGGGTAAAGCTTCACAAAGCAAAATCTACTGGCTGTAAAAAAGTCTTTTTCTTTCTTCTACCCCTTTTTTATTTATTTTTTATTTTTCTTAAGTTCAAAACACACTTTACTCCCTTTGCTTTCTTTTTTCCTACAAGCTCTGGCTCCGCTAAGGTCAATGAGAACTTTCCCACTGAGGGCAAAGGAACCATTTTTACACTAAATTTAGGCCAAACCCAAGTAAACCCCTTCTGATGGAAACAAAATACGTGTCAGGTACATCACAGGTTTGAATTCCAATTTTGACAGAAAGGTGGTACCCTCTGTCTGATCACATCTATCTAAGTCCCGTAACTGTTGTTTCACAAGTCTTTACATTCTGAAACCACGACTGGGATGTTATTTATGCTCACACCTCTGGAAATGGAGCAGATCAATAACAGCATAATAAAATATAATAGTATATATGAGAGATGATATAATAAGCACATAATAGTTGGTTATATAATAAGTAGCAAAATACTACAAGATATATAAAATATCAGCTGTAAAATGAGAACTGCACATGAAGGCAATAAAAATCCAGACGTTTTCCCGGTTCTGTATCTCTGTCATTTCATCCCAAAGTCCTTTGTAACCTTGAAACAACTCCCTAAGATTTTGTTTGCCCCATTTAGAGAAGAAATTGAAAAAGCCCTGGGAAGCACGCTACCAGAGCGCTGCTCCTTTCCCTGCTAAGCCGTACTGACACGGGAAACGAGGTCTGTAATTAGCAGGATGACCCACTGCACCGAGCCGGAGGATTGCCAGGATGAAGTAACTCAGGGCCACGCTCCTTGGAGATCTGTGCCCTTCGTGGCCTCCTCTTCCTCGGCACACTGCCCGCAGACTGCGCCTCTCACATCAGATAGCACTGAGCACATTTGCTGACGCCCCGAGAGCGTTACACACAGCCATCCCCGTTTGCCTGCGTACACATTTTTGCTCTTTATGTCTTAGTTGCAAAAATATTGGGGATTGAAAGCTTCTTACGGGGCATTTGAACTGGGAAAGAAACAGTCTCCCAAACCCGCACGGACACGTTTATGTTATATCAGTGCTAGGGGTACAACAGAGACTGACGGCACGATTCTGGTCTCCCACCAGTGACCTCCCTGTGAGATGTACCTCAGTTCATATCTCATGTTAGGGATGAGGGAGCTGGTGTTTGCTTCTTGACTTTGCCAAATCCCTGTTCAGGTACCAGTTATCCCTGGGCAGAGGGAAGGCACCCGGGAAACTCCCTATGGTGTGGGGGACACGGGGAGATGTGCCTGAGCTCAGCTGGGTGAGACCTAATCAGAGCTGGTGGATAGAAATTGGTGCACTAATAGCATCTGACATTTTGATCTCCTTGTTTGCAGCACCCAAGGACTCAGAAGACCCAAAGAGACAATTTCTTGAAACCTCCTGGATGCCTTGTACATTGGGAGGAGCATGTCCTGGCCAGGCAGATGGACTCACAGTATCAGGCAACCAAAATTCCCTTCTGGTACAAAAATATGTTGTTCCTGTCCGGTTTACACCAATAACTTGCTCTCTGGTGCCCGGACCTGCCCATCTGCCGTGTTTTACCACCTCTCTGAGGAGGGTTTACATGGTGTAAACTACAGTCTCCAAACACTCACTATATCACCAAACAGCCCCCATTCAGTCAGGGCCTAAAAATACGCAATAAACCACACATTTATTTAGTATTAAATTCTCAGAGAAATGACCAGCGTAGGAGGGGAGAAAGCAAAAATGCAAATTATCTCCTGTCAGGTTTCCCAGTTAGGCTCGGGACTCCAAAATCCCCTCTGCTTCCAAGCGTGGCAAGAACACCTTGTTATCCTCCTGGCCCGCTCCTCCCCGCACCGACAGATGGAGAGCACTGGCACAGGAGACAGCCATGTCTGTGCATTAATTATGTCAAGGGCAGGATTCCCAGACAAGAGCGTTGCAGCATCTATTTAGATGAGGTTTACTAGCCCACGGCTAGAAAGATTTGCCATCAGTAACCCTATTCTGGACCAGTTTAACTCTTCCTCTTCTTCCTTTTCACCATCAGCTCTATAACCACGTCCTATGGAGTTTTTGACACAGTGACAATTAGCACAGCATCTTTGTACTCTCCTCTGGGTCATGATTTCTATATTTCCCACCCTTAAATAATTGATTTCTGCATCTCCATTACATTTTCTAAGCCAGTTGTTAAACTACCCAGGGAAACATCAGCGCAGGGACACACACTCGGCACCGGAGCAGGCACCTTACCCCTGGGGGTGGCGGGAGAGCTCCAAAACACAGGGGGAGTTTGTAACCCTAAAAGCAAGGAGAAAGAGAGAGGCCAGTAGGTGAAGCCCAGCAATGCCGGTACAAGGTCCCAAACCCAAGGTGGAGTCAGCCAAACCCTCCACCAGCCGATGCCCTAATACTTTAATTTTCATCAGAGGAGCAGCTGCCAGAAGGCTGCAATTCCTCATCACTTCGCTGGGTTGCACAGGAGCAGACCGTGCCCGACGCTGGACGTGTTGGGAGGATCCAGTTTAGGGCACTGCTGGGCAGCTGGGCTTGGTCCCCACCTAAAATCACGGTGGTTTTGAATACAACATACATCCCACGTGAAGCCCAAGCAGCGCTTAGATTTTAAGCACTCGCTGGACACCGAATCACTGGTGGAGTCCCAGCGCCAACGTCTGCAGGGACTGAATTAAAACACCCACCGAGGTTTCATTCCCAGTGATTCCCCCAGGAACACACCTACAACGAGAGCCAAGCACCTCGCACGAGCGCTGCCAGTTTTTCCTAACTGCTCTTTAGGCTCATAAAAAACATTACCTCTACCTACAAACCTGCTCTCCTGTATACATCATATCACTCAGGCCATGAGAAGATTTATGTACATGCTTAACTCTAAGCATGTGAATAGTCCCATTAGCATTAATAATTGTGATCACTATATAGTCCTCTCTGAGCCAATGTCAGAGGCAAATCCGAGAGACACTTCCCCCGCAGTTGGAATAAGGTGGTTCATATGTTCCCATCCCTCCACTGCCACTATCTAATGTTATACCCACCTCCCAGCCAGGCAAACAAGAGGACCAGGGTTATAAAAGTGTGCAGTAAGTAGTAGAGAGAGAGCAGTAGGTCTACATGTATTCGGAAGAGCTTCACCTCCTGCTGAGGAGGAGGAGGAGGATGATGATGTGCAGCCCCTAGACTATGAAAAACCCCATTTGGCTCCATGTCACAACCTGGTGGTTACACAGGTCAGGACAGGCCAACTCTGGGCTGCCACCAGTCGCCTGTCTGGGCCGTGTTCCAGCCCACAAAATACTTCTCTCCACCGCAGGCAGGTCTGGCCGCATTTTACTGTCTGCAGATTTACTGTTAAATCTTTATTTTTCGCACCTGCCACAGCAATAACTCCAGTGCTCCTTTCCAACACTTCACCTGCCTGGCTCCGAGCTGGAGCATCCCTGTCCCCGGGAGCCCGGCGGAACGGCAGGGCCGGGGTAAAGCACGACCAGAGCAGCCCCAGAAACCTCCTTCCTCCTGGTTTAATATCAGGAAGATGTAGGTACAGGGATTTCTTGCACGGTTTCCCCATCCTACTCCACTGGGTGATGGGGAGGATAATACCAGGCCATGACCAGCACACAGAGCAGCAAAGAGCAGTAGGTGATGTGCTGAAATTTGGGGTAGGAGAGACTCACAGCATCCCTGATAAATGTGCGTTTCTCTCACTAATAAAAGGTTATTGTAAGAAGTCAAATAAAAATGTATTTGTGTTTAACAATTAAATGTAATTGGCAAGTGCTAATGGCCCTGTGATCGCAAAACTGGGGGAAAAAGCAAAGAGGAAGAAACTAGTTTGAAGGGATTTTATCTAATTTCGTTTTAATTAGATCCTTTTTCTAACTGAGTTTCTAATTTTTCAATTAGCAATTAGCAGCTGCAACTCATTCTGAGCGTCACGAGGTGCCAGAGACACTAATTACACCACAGGAGTAGGAGGCTGAAAATGAGAAATAAAATTATCCATGAATGTTATTAGAAGAAAGGAATGATTACATTCTGTAATAATATACTGATGTGAGCCTAATTAGATTGAAGGATTGGGGGGAAAATAGGAGATTTAAAAATGGATTATATTTGGAAGCCTATAGGTCACCCTTTTGTCATTAATAATGATTAGGTATATTGCTTGGAGAAGAGCCAGTTTGGGAGCAGCATTGTGTCTCCATCAGTCACCCAGCAAAAGGTCCCAGTGACGCAGAGGTGGGCGATGCCAGCAAGAGGGGACAGGACCTGCTGGGATCTCCAGATCTACAGGAACATAACGCTACCTCCTAACAGCCTCCTGCGCCTTTACTCCACCTTCTGTAAACTAGCAAGGAAAGGTTGTACACCTTGTTCTGACAACGTTTTGAGATCCACAAATGAAAGATGAAAATAAGCGAAGCTTTGGATTTAATTTTACAAGCTACAGCAGGTCCCCACGTGCCTGCTCACAAACCTCTGCCCAGGCCCTGAACTTCACCCAGGGAAAGGCAGAAAGCAGAGTCTCGGAGGGTGAGAGCCATTTAATCACACAACGGGCACCACGGGGGACTAAGCACAAACCTATAAAGAGCCACTTGATAGCAAAGAGGGAATGCTGCACCGAGTCCATTTATTTCCACTTTTAAAACACACCAATTTTTCTTTGTGAATCAATAATCTCTTACACTTGATTTAGTAACGGGAGCGACCTTGCTCCTGCTCCAGTGTGCACAACCTGCATTTTGGAATCACTTCAAGGGACCCCCAGTAATAAATGATTACATCAAAATGTGATTCTCAATAAAATTTATGAGCTCCCATTCATCCCACTCCCCTATTTGTCTTTATATATCTCACAGCATTTGCCACTAATTATATTCCTCTTTATAATCTGGGCTCCCCAGTTAAGGGATGTAATTGATAGCTTCTGAAAATCATTAATTCCAAAATGGACCAGAAGTGTTTTCTCACGCTGTTTCACCCCCCCCTATTACTGCTTTTCCTCCCAGCATCCCCAGTCCTGGCACTAAGACTCTTCACAGCTCATAGAAGACCCAATAACGGCGCTATAATAAGAGAGGGAAAAGAACAGTGAATTAAACCCAAATTCTTTCCCATTAGTTGATAGTAAACCATCGCTGAAGGATCCACAGTACAGGGAAGCAGCCCAAGGTGCTGTAACGCAGCCCTCAGCCTTCCCATTCAGCCTCACCACTAACTCCTGGTGATGACTCCCTGCCAGGGTGAAAGATTAGTGCAGAAAGACGGCAGAGGTTGGGGGAAAAAAGGGAAAAAAAAAAATCCCTTCATTTAAAATTCAGCTGTTGTAGCATATGGTCCTCTTGAGCTGGAAATTGTCTTTGCAAGCAGCTCTGCTCCGCTGTTGTGCGACACGAGAGTTTGGTGATTTAGGGGCAGTGGGGTGCAGCCTTGAATAAATAAAACAGACATTTATTGCAGGGGAAAGGAGGGAGAGAGGCAACAAAGGTAAATAAGGAAGTCTGAAATAGTCAGGGTTTTCATTTCTGCTAAACAATCCAGAGCTGCTCTGTCTGGAGAGTGAAAAGGAGGATGAGGAGGGACGCCCGCCCATCCACACGATGCTGCTCCTCGCCCCAAGCCATTCCCCGCACGGGCTCGGGGCTGGACGGTCCTTCCCAAATCCAGAATGCTCAGGTCGTTCTGATACTTCAAACACCAACCTTGCCATTCCCTCTCCCTATCTCCCTCTTGTTGCTACCACCCAGCTTTACCACCAGGCTCTCGAGGGCAGGGACGAGGGAGGACAGTGCTCTGGGCAACGCACGGTGGTGACGAGCAGGTTCTCCTGCTGCTGAGCAGGGGGACCCCACAGTTTTACTCTTTCCATGGTGAAGTTTCCCTGCAAACTGTGATCCTGCTGTCGACAGTGCTGTGGGTTTCACGGTGGTGCTGGTCACAGTGGTTTCCTAACAGTCTGCTTCATAAGAGCCACCAAACCAGCCAACATTGACCATCAGCCATGGGCCAACAGGGACCCTCTCCCCCCGGCAGACGGAGCTGCCTCAGCTCTCCCACACCACGGGTCTCACCAGCTCTGCTCATACCTGGGCAAGGACACAAAATAGAATAGAAGGACTGATAGAATGCTTTGGGTTGGAAGGAACCTTGAAGATCACCCAGTCCAACCCCTCTGCATCAAACCCTGGTGCCCAGCAAGTCTGTTCTGCACTCTCATGAGCGGTGCCGTGTATAAAACCGACCTACAATTAATCTTGCCTTTAGAAGCTGGTTAGCACTTCTGGCCCATCATCTCCTGCCAGAAAACTGCTGCATCTGCAGAGCTTAAGGGAGTAAAAAAGAAATAAAAAGGAGGAATGTAGTGCTCAGAAGCACTCTGCTCCCGTTCATAGCTGCAAACGCAATATTTCTAAGAGCACCACCATCATTTTGAAAGCCTAACTCCTAAAAAAAAGCCCATCAATCACTTTAGGCACTTTTAACATTTTACTTCACAGTCACTTAAGACTTTCTTAAAAAAGGCAAAAATTCCAGACGTTAACTACACAAAGCAAGGCTATTTCTTTCCCTGTTTAGATTTTATTCCTCTACCAGGAGAAGGCTGACCATTCAACAAAGGTCCTTCTTACCTGGGGCCATCATCAGAACCTCTTGCCTAGTCATCTTTCCATTCTACTGGTTGAAAACTTTGTGGGATTTGGCATGTGTGCCAATAAAAGCTTGGGAGTTAATATTTATTCATGGAAGCACCACAAGGCTTAGTGCCTACAGAGTCAGTCCAAAGGAATTTTTTTTCAGAAAAATCATCACTTCAGATACGATTCAAATGGCCTCCAAACCTCCAGGAGGCTGCACTTGTCACACAAATAAAACATGTAAATAAACAGATGCTTGCCTGCTGTGCTGCTTTGCAAAATAAACACACGCTTTTTTAGAAACGCCCTTCGGAAGTCGGCATTGCCGTGAATTCAGATCAGGCCCAGCCGACGGGAATCACCCCCGAGCTCCCACCGAGCAGACTCCCTCGCTCCCTGCTCGCCTCCCAGGACAGCTTCCACCCACCAGCCATAGACCCGGATCTGTTTTCCTTACGGTAAAGATTACAAAGAACCACACGTTTTCGACAAATATTTCTACCATCTCATTTGACACTGAACAAGCAGGAAAAATATGCCCCATCGCAAGAAATATCAGTATAATGGTTCCAATTTTCCACCATTTGACAGCAATCAAGTAGAGACTAATGGCTTTCCTCTGTGACTAAATCATTTAGCGACCAAGGTATTCCGTCTCATTCTCATTAGAAAAAAAAAGAAATCCAATAATCTCATTACCCCAATGTGAATAACAGTAAAAATACACCAAGACTAATGGCTCCTGCAGCACTCGCTGGGCGCGATGGCTCGGGCAGGGGCTGATGGCGTGTGCTGGGGTGGCACGGCCGGCTCTGCCTCCCCCCCCGGGCCCACAGCTTTGTTTCAAGCCAGACTTACACTCTCTCCGCACACTGAGGACTTTTATGTACTATTTTTAACTAACTTCAATAGAAAAAGAATGTGTCATGGAGTGTTAAACTTTATGGAAATTCTCCCGGAGAATAACATAATTTCACGGTGCATTACTCTACAATGACCTGGTACTTGAACAATTAATTTTTAAGGTATAGCCTTTTTCTTCCTGTGCTGTATTTAGCTTTCTCCTAAACCATCAACAATTCCAGGATTCCTTTTCTTTCCCTTTATGATCTGAGGAGACAGTTAAAACCTCACAGCATGTGCTGCACTTTCACAATTCATCATGCAGAATATTCTGTTTGAAAACAGAGTGAAGAAGGGGAACCGAAATGCTCCAGGATTTACCTTAATTATTTCTAGCTCATGAATCTATTGCCATTTCTCAGCCTACCTTATTTTCTGCTGAAAGTCTTCCAGAGTTTCCCAGAATGCACTGAAGCCCATCTTTTTATCCCAGACTGGCAACACGCTGCAGGTCCTCACCTCTATGTCTGGCAAATACCTTCTGAAACCGGGGAGAGCCCCCCTGGGGCTGGCAGACCAGCGAGGTGCAGAGGTGCTGCGTCAGCCCCAAACACAGAACACCTGGCCATCACCAAAGAAACACGAACCAGGGAAATGGACATGTTTTTTGGAGGCATTAATGGTTCATACCTGGCAGACCCAGCACCCGAAGCAGGATTTGCTCCATACTCTGTTGGGAAACACATCCTTCCACAGGCATCTCCTGTGCCGTATCGCCGGGGTTTATATTTGATCTTGCAGTGGTGCCCTCACACAGACTATTAAGTTTTGAAATCTATTCTTTCGTTACCCACCCACTAATTTTACCAGACAACTGCCATCAAAGTCGTCATATTTGCAAGGATGCCAGCCGTAGTGTGACATGCGTAAACCTACCTTCACCTAAGGAAATTGCCATTTCTGACTTTTTTTTGTTACCCAGTAATATGTTGACTCTATAATTTGTGCATGTCTGCAATTCCTATGGATCACTGCAAAACAAGGATCAGCAAGTCATTAGAGCACGTCTCTTCCGACCCATATGCTTTCATGGTAATATTAATCAGGCTAAGAAATAACTCCCTTAATGTTAGACATTATTCTCTTCTGCTACACTAATCTAGTGGATTAACTCTGCCATCTGCATATTAAAGTTAGATATTTGGGTCTTTATTCCCTTCAGGGCCCCACTTGCAACAAATGAGCTCTGGGATGCTTTTCAAACGTTTTGGGAATCACCAAGACGTTCAAAGAGTGGAAGGCAGAGATTCGCAGGGCCAGACCCTGGAAGGTGTAAAACTGCTTTTGCTGGTACTTCCCCTCGAGCCATGGCAAAGAGATGCTCCAGATTTGCCCTGTGCCAGCTAGAGCAGAATCGGGTCTGTGAGGGCTGTGCAGGGCCAGGGATGTCCCCTGTCCCCAAGGGTTCCGCTCCCGTGAGAGATGAGATTTTTCCAGGGCTGGGGCCGAGCTGGGTGGTTTCCAGCCCTGCAGAAGCCACAACGAAAAGTGAGCTGGCAGAGCCTGGGATCACCCAGGAGCATCACTGTCACTCTAAAGGCACCGCTGTGAGCGGCGGTGACAGTCGCACAGAGGAAATGGGAGTATCTGCCACCACCACCGAGCTCCGGAGGGCTGAGACCGGGCAGGTCCCTCCCAGCTGCAAAGCCACGTGGGCTCCGACAGTCCTTCACGGCACATGCTGCGAAATGCAAGGAGATGGAGCGATGCATTAAACGGGGCTCCAAAGTCGTGCCCAGGCATGGCTGGAGGGGACTTGGAGTTCCCCCTTCCTACCACCCCCATGCTGGCCAAGTTTCCGTGTCCAGTCCTAAAGCAAACCCTGAGGAGCAGAGAAAGGAGAGGTGGGAAACGTCTCATTATGGAAAGGAAGAGACGGGAGTCAGGAGAAGAAGTATTCCTGAAGCAACTTCTGTAAAATGAAGATGTTGTCTGTCACCCACCAAACGTGTTAGTCTATGTAATTATTCTCTAGCTCTACCGGCCAAAACGTTCACATCAAGCTGGAGCACATAAAGCCTGTCAGTCACAAGTAATTTTTCAGTCTCAGTGAGTTTTGATGGAAAATGCAATTTACAAAAAGGAATCAACATTTTCCTTGCAAGACATCAATAAATGACATTTTTCTGAGATGCTCCAGTACCTTATAACTGCTGTAGCTTAGATCCCTTAGCCTTAAGCATTTTCCTCATCTACTGGGTTTCTGGCTAGAACACAATTTCCTGATACACACCTCCTCTTCTCCCAGGAGTGGAGTCACAGGACTGAGTTAATGTTCCAGGGAATTGTTCCCACCCAAGAGATGCCCCGATGAGGGGAGTTTTAACTCGAATTAAATTACGGCTCTGTTTCAGTTCTAGAGCTGCTGAACTCCTCTTCCCCTCTCCATTGGTTGCTCCTAAAAGTGGACACTTGTACCTAAAAGCAAAACAAATCCCTGCGGATCAATGCCCTTGGATGGATTGGCGTGATTTGTTTTGTGTAATTGGACAGCTGGTGGGAATCAATACTGTCCTTCCAATGCGATCCCAGCTGTCCCTGAGGAGCCCCTACGATCTCCATGGAAATAAAGGTGACAGAAACAGCATTACTCGGAGATCACGGACACAACAGACCTAACTATGTCCATGTGAGACCTTAGGGTTGACCATGTCAATACACCATCAGGGACCCAGAGCTGCTGACTATTGCCACTTCACTCTTCTCCAAAGCCATTAGGGGCTTCTGTGACAATTAGCACCTGGCTGGGGACAGCTGGGCAGCAGAGCAGCACTCGAGCAGAGCCGGTGCTCAGAGCATCGCTGGGTAAAGCACCGCGGCTGGCTTCCATCACACCGGGGTTCACGTCCCGGTGTCCTGGGGGAACTCTAGCACAGGCAATGACATTGTATCTACCCAGACGTCCTCTGTATTTTCAAATTAATACCCAACTCCACAGCCTTTTCTGGCTCAGAGCTGTTTGATAGTGCCGTGACGTCCTGTGAAACAGATGGTATGTTCTCTTTCAAAGATGGTTCGTTTTGTTTTTCATAGACAGTGATGATGTACAGGCTGCAAAGTGCTGTAGGATCTATTGGGGCAAAAGCGATTATATTTCAATCAATGACTTCAAGGAAGTAACATACTGTGGCATCTTGGGAGCTTAAATTTAGAGTTTTAAAGCTTTTGAAGTCCTATGTGTAAGCAAACTAATATAGGGCACGCAGCTAATGCTGTCCTGAACAGAGTCCTACACAGGCACACAACCAAAACATCTCAACAATCATTCTCCTCTAATAGAGTTATTTTGGAGGATTTGTACCTTGTACCACATACTCCTTTGGCGAAAATTACTCTTGTAACAACAATCACAAAAAACAGTAATAATAATGCTTCCTTCCATGGCCAGTCTGCAGTGTTCCATTAATGACCACAGAGAGAGACTAATTTCTGTCTACTCCAGACTGGGCCAGTGTCCTCACAGAGGGAACACCACCCCGGTATAAAGAAGTGGAGGCACAGGAAGGCGGCCATCAGCGTGAAAAACATAAAGCAAACATTTCAAAGTTTTAAGTAGAAAAAGCAGCTGCTCCAGGAAAGCATAAACCCTATTTGTCCTCTTCAAGTCATTTTATCTATTGAATCCCATTGGCAGTTGTGTCATTTTTCTCTATCTCCTGCCGTATGTTCTTGCTATATATAGAAATCCCATAGTGCTGCATCTTGACTTGGTGCGATGCATAATGATTAGGTGGCAGCCAGGTTTATTTTGAAGTAAGCGTTAGGTCACACTATTACCTTATGTCTGAGAGATGAGTTTGCTTTGCCTTTGAAGGGAGATGAGAATTAAACTGCAGCTTACCATCTCGTAAAGAAATACCGGACAAATTACCCGGCTCTGCTGTACTGGTTGGGACTGTTAGTTAAAAGTGACAACCAGGACTATAATTTACACACAGCCTCTGAATTTAAACAAAGTCCCCAGCACTAAATCTTACATTGTAAGCTTGCTTTTGTATTTCTGACTCATTTTGTGCTGGGAATCGTTTAGCCATAGACTTTAACTGCTAATACAGTTCCATGAAATGCAAAGTATAAATCAAAATTACTGGATCATTCAAACTCTGTCTGAGTAGTTGTTTATATGGCATTTTTCTTCTACTGCTTTTGTATGGCTACAGAGACACCATAAAATTATGATATACTGTACACATCTCACTACCATCTTGGCAAACTCTGTTGCAAATAAAAAAAAAGTATGCTTAATTATTTTCTTAGTTATACAGGGCATAAACACTAATGATAATAAAAGACACTAAGATAGGGCAGGTACAGGTATTCACCAGATCACGTCGAATGATGAATAAATGAAAAATGGTATAATTAAAAGAAGGGGGGAAAAAAATCTCCCAGAAATCCCTTTTTCTCCATCCAAAGTGACCATAGTCTCCCCTCAAACAATGTCAGGGGCCATCACCACAATCTGGGGACACATCCTCCATAATGCCTCTAATAACTAATGCTGAGAACTAACACTACTTGGTCTGAACTGTAACCTGGCTGGAGTTCCGTGGCAAAAGAAATGGAAGGGAAGGTACAATGAAAGCCACAAATCAAAGATCTCTCTCTAAATCAAGCCTTTATGTTCATTAATCCTAAATTAGCGCATTAAAATAAAGCAGCAGTTGATTAATATCCCTAAGTAACACTTACAGTTGAGTGAGAACTTGATGCTAATATACTTGATATTACAGTGCATTAATAAAGAAACAGTCTCCCTTTACCAGAGACGCTCTTGGAATTGAGCTCTCAGAGGAACAACCAACCATGAGCAGAAGCACAGGGCAGAGAAGAATAAAAGCTTTATGTCCCTGTTTGCAGTGACAGCAGCGAGGAAAGCGTGAAGGAGCATGTCTTTGGGAGGAAACCGCAAGCACTGGAAGAAGGGCAGTTGGGAGTTCTTTAGAGAAATGGTTCCCCATTCGAAGAACACCAGTTACTGCAGAAGTTATACTGGGAAAACTTCCGAACGGAAAGCATTGTGTAAGGCGTTCAGATACTCACTTAAAATATTTTAACTAATATTGATATTTTATGTTTTTTTCTTACCAACCACTGGCTTTCACCTTGTCCAAAAACACTGAATGTACCACAAGATCAACTTCTATAAGACACACCATTAAATGATATATAGTTATCCCTCTGCTGAGCTTAATAGAGAATAATTTCTAGACAGCACCTGGCACTGAGTAAACAGAATGTTGTAGCAATGTATATATTGGGAGACAAAGATGTAAAAGTAATTTAGCATAACTGAGCAACACACATGGTTATTAAAGATACTGGGCCTGATTCTTTGGCAGTGTAATTGGACTAACGAGAGTAAATTACCTGAATGGCCACTTTACACTATGCTGGCTGCATGGAGTGACCTGAGCAAAAATGAAAATACACACCAATGTGTCATCGTTAGTTTGGAATTTCTGCCTTTTACTTCTTATATAGATTTCACACTGCCAATATTCTCCCTGCCGGCATGTTAGACAAATTAAAGTGACAAAACACAATATGGAAATTAAGATCATTAACATATTAATCAAACTGTCAATATTATAAAAATTAGCACAAGCCTGCCAAATAATCATCTTACTAATGACTTAAGGCCATGCCTTTTGTCAACGAGCATCGCAGCCGGCCCCGTGCCCGGTGCCCGCTTCCAGACGTCGCGAATGAATAGACCCGCTCACTGGGGCAAAGACCATCTTATTCTCCTTTGTGTGGTGATTACTTTGCTGTTTAATTGCTTTGTTTTCTTATGAAAACTCTGTTCCTTAATTATACTGAGTTGACCATTAGTACGATGGAGAAATCTTACATTCCGGTTTTCCAAGCCCAGTCTCTCAACCCTGCCCAGCGTTACATGCTCCATGTACATACATCACTGCACTCATCACATACATGCAGACTTTGTGAAAAATGCTTTTCCACAAATTTCTGGGTGTCAAAGCTCAATATGATCAGCATATTCAAATTAACTTTTATATTTCTCTGAATGTTATAGTTTTAAAATTTCTGACTGAGCTATAGTTATCAAAACAAAACTCCCAGTAAGGAAACGTGATTGTGTGGAAAGATTTGGCAGTGATGGTAACAGAAGATGATCATTACGCATTTCCAATTGCAATACAGTAAAACATGTTCTTCCAAAATGGGTACTAGCAAATTTGAAGCAACTTTTACTTTACATAAGTAAATTGAAGGATTACCATGTGCTGCTTCCCTATGAATTGATATTTACTTGTTTATTTGGGAGAAGGTTTTACAGGTGGGGCAATAAGTTATTCAATTACAACTGCGAACACACTGATGGGGCACTTGCACGCCCAGCTCCTGACCTAAGGCTGGTGGTCTTCACTTTCATGGCTGAGCTATAAAGCATTGAAAAGGTGGGTTTCGACTGGAGACTGACAACCCAGGGTAAGTGCGGATGGCCCGGGACTAAGTACATATTCTTTATCACTGACATTTCCTCCAGTGACACAAGGTCATGCGACTAATGAATGGCAAAGCAAAGCCATGAAAAATGGATATTAATGAAGTGTAACTCTGAGTAATAATGCCATAAGCAACCTCTGATAACAAACACATTCTCCTAATAACATCCTCAATTATCTTCATTAACGTCTGTCCGTGGCAAGATGTGCAATCTAGCCCTCCAGAACCACAGACCCGGCAGATTTGGAACACACTTTAAGTGCTTCCTCCAGCTTATTCAGGAAAGGGCTCACTGATGGAGAGCTTAAGTGATAATACGCATTTATCATAATTTTTCGATAGCATATGCCTTCTTCATGTCATCAAGAACTTGAAATTTGAATGAGATTGCTTGCATTACTCAGGAGATGTATGGGCTCCAAGGAGACACGGAACACTGCTTGTCAAACACGTGCAGTCCTGCTCCCTTCATGAGCGACGGTGCCAGTTGGGCTAATGGTGGCCTCAAGTGCTCTTCTCCCAGCCACACACTGGGGCTCAGGGCAGCCCCGTGCTTCTGGCAAATACACCCTTCACATTCCTTTTTAGAAGGAATCTCCTTTTTAGAACGAGCTCTGAGCTTCTGAAAAACGCCAGACAGCACTTGTAGGAAATTAGGTCCTTTATTCAGAATTTAGCTCAGCATGGCACTGACATCTTCCTCAAATTGGTTCTCAAGTATTTGAGTCCTATTTTGGAAAGGAACTTTCCAAGGAGAAGAGACGTTATCACTCAGCAAACCCTGGTGAGGCTTGTGACAAAGAAGGAATAATTAGTGCTTTCTGTAAAGGCATGTTTTAGGATATGGCCATTATTTCTAGTCGAAGAACAAAAGTGAGACTAGAATTTCTGATGATACTTTGAGCCATTTACTGTGAGTGAAAGATTCCAAAGTACCAACGACGTACTCTCTTCTCAAGAACAGCTCTAGGCCATTTATGGCTCACTCAGGATGATGTGAATGACAGAACAAAACTAATTATTTTGTGTATTTGCTTACGTTTGTTTTAGTTCTAGATTTTTGTTGTCTTGAATTTATGGGTTAGGACATTTTGAGTGCAGGCAGCTAACATTAGCAAAGCTTCCCAGGAAGTCTTTCACTGTCTGTTTTCAAAGCTATTTTTCTCTTTCATTGCTGCATGTGCAAAAATCCAAAATTTTAATGTTTACAAATTTAGTTAAAACTAGTGTAAAAACCAGTCTAAGTATGAATGGAGTGAAACTATGCAACCACTTCTCACGGATCTCGCTCGAAATCCTGTGTAATGGGAAGGGAAATCTGAAAGAGATTTTGATATCACTAAAGCCTTACCTAGATATTTTTATAGTAATTTAAATTTAATAAAGTCATCATCTGTAAATTTCCTCTCCTCTCCTTTGAATTGGAAAACATTTAGTCTCAACCCCTGCAGCCCTATTGTGATCATACAGAAATGCTAATGAGGTTATGTCTCAATCTCGTCCTCCCTGGTGCAAACAGTCACCGAGTCTTTGCAACTCGGGAACCTCATTTATCTTCCGCAAGTTATTCTGTTGTTATTATTACTACTATTATTTGCCAGAGCAGTGACAGCTGGGAAGGAAGGTGGGGAGGAGAAAGGAATAGTGCTTTCGTGGCAAGGGAGTTAGTGGTGGTTTCATTAAAGTTTACCCACGTATTGAGCCTGTAGAAACAATAATTAAAGACATTGGGTATCATGAAGGTTCAAAATAACAGTCAGGGCACCAAGGAATTAGAAGGCTTTGTCAGTGGAGGAGGCGAACTTTAGGCCAGATCAGAGGAAGATGCAAGGAATTAACACAAATAATCATAGAAAACAAAGCACTTTCTAATAGTAGAATGTAACACAAATGGATAGATGCTCGGTCATTTGTTACAGCTCCTTCCTTTGAGCCATGTTTATGTGTATAATAACAATAATTTACACCTTTCACCTTATAACTCAGAGCATCCCCACTGCACTGCACTAGGAGCAGGGGGGTCAGGGTTAAACAGCCTTGCCCAAAATATTTCTCAGCAGAAGCAGGATTTCGCCCCATGAGCCCCTTCAGCCTCTCACAGCAGCGGGAGGGGGGGCAGCAAGCAGGGACCCAGAGCTCCCGGGAGAGGGTGGAAAATTCCTGGGGGGCAGCTTTGCTTTTTGAGGGTTGAGGAAATCTGCTATGGCCGTGGCAAAGAACGGTTCTGCAGAAGCCGTGGTGATCCCTCCAGCCCGGGCAGCCGTCAGACCCGGGGCGATGCCTCCTCCAGCGCCTGGAAGGGTTATTTACCAGATGCAGTAGAACAGGAGAGCACGAGGTGTGAGGAGCTGGACGTCAGCTCCCCGAGCCAGGCTGCTTTACAGGCTTTGCAACGGCATTTCCACAGAATAAGGAACAAAAGGATTAGGAAAAGGTGTGAATAATGCACTTCTACCCCCATCTATCCCCGCTTGCTGTAACAGATTGGTAAAATAACTTCATCCACCAGTTTATTAACAGCTTGCCCTCTCTTGTATCTCACCTCCATAATGAGATAGAGCAGATATGATGGATTACATTTTGCCTCCTGCTTCCATCCCAAATGAATTATCATTTCGCTCCTCTCGCAGTCTCTGGTTCGGCTGCCTACAGCCCATTAAGTGGTGGGAAGCAGGAGGGGGAGGATGAAGCTATGAGATGTAAAAGGTAAAGGTCCCACTGAGAAAGCAGTTTTAATTCTCAGACTGGAAGAGATGAAATTAAAGGAGAATGAGGAGATTCTCTCTCTCATATTTCATCTGGCAGTACGATGAAAACAGAGAAATCCGATTGCGGGGACTGTCTGAGCGCGCAGCTCCCACCAGCAAAATGCTCTCTCCGCCGTCGAGGGCTCAGAGCCCAGGCGCATTCAATCACAATGAGCCAGGTGAGGTTTTCTCCCCCCCGACCAAAATCCCTTATTCTGCAGCTCTGCCCCAGCAAAAGCCCACCGAGATCCAAGTATTCCCGGAGCCATAACTCCTGCCCTGCCCTGACAAGTTCTTTATACCATCTCTCTTCATAAGAGCGTAGGAGTTTTACTCCCACATCAGAATAGATCATCTCAGATGTAACACACACTTTTGTGCATCTTTCTTAAGCAAACCCCTGAACAACAGAAATCAGGGGTTTTTCAAGCATATTGAAGGCTTCAACTGTTTTAGCTGCATTAGAAAAATCAAGATACTTCACAATTACCGATCTATCACAATGCCACTAAATACCTGGCTTCTTTTCCACAGAAATAAGCTACTGCCTGACTCCAATCATTATCTCATCAGTCCTGATACTTCAAGGAAATAACACTCACAGTTCTTGCCCCAGCCACTGCTTGGGAAAAAATAATTTTAAAAAATTGCTAAGGATGGTAATACGGAGCCAGGCTGGAGCCCAAGTAACTTTATGTCCCGTTTTATAAGGCAAGTGTTGGTCTGGAGCGCAGGAGCGTAACCAAGTCCTCGCCAACACAAGTGAGAGTCGCACAATCCAGCCCCGAGCGTTTAATCTTTGTTGTATCTTTCAGCAGTAAGTTTGCTTAATTATACGTTGGGTAAAGACATGACAATTGCCTCTTCACTTTAAAGACAATTTAGCACTATGAAAATTCATGAAGCACAAATTAATAAGCTTCATGCAGCTTCAGCACTGACCTCTGTTTTGTTCTTTCTCTTTGCCAAGAATTTGTTACAGGTTCTACTACCAAGAGCTGATTCTTCCCCAGAGCCAGGGAAAAGCATCAGAGAACTCATTGCATCTTGTAGCAGCAAAAATAAGCACTGCAGCCTGAACAGCCCACTAATATTTTCTCCTCACACAGTCTTTCCATAGAGGGTTTGTGTTTTAAACCATATTTCAGTCTAATGCCAACGACGGGTCCGGCCGCCATTAGCAAACTACTGTAAGTGAATATCTGAGGGGTAATGGATTCTTGATAGCAACGGTATCTAAATGGGAAAATTAAATCATAAAACAATTTTAGCTTTTGATAAACTTGATGAGCCGCTCACTACAAACTAAGTTAGGAGAGGAGAGGCTGGGCTGACTTAGCAGCTTATCAGACACCTTTAATTTCCATCTTCAGAATTTCATGCTGTGGCGAGAATATGAAAGATATTGATTTTGCTCGTACCTACGATGCAGGACAAGATCTAAATTTGATTTCAGTTCCCCTACGTTCTATGCAGCACGACAAATTAAAAACAACAGAAAAGGCTGCCTCTCTGGACAGTTATCTTTATCACAGAAGTCACAACAACACCTGAAGGCACCAGGTGAGACAGGCTGTGGGGCACAGGATCAGCGGGGCACCCGGGCACACCGAGCCTATAGGAAAGTTCCCACGAGCAAGAAAAACACACGCTGCAGATCAGGTTCACTCCCTTTTTTGGGCTCTTTTTGTTTGTTTGTTGCTTTGTTGGGGTTTTTTTGTTTGGTTGTTTTTTTACACTATAACCTGAGCTCCAGCCCACTGCTGTTCAGGCCAGTTATTGAGGACTCCTCTGTTGGCACAGTGCTGGTGGCTTTCCAGATGTTGTGACCACCTGAAAACACAGCTGTAGTCTGAGCACAAGGTCACACAGGACCATGCTACTCAGGCACGAGTCCTTCAGCTGATCCATTGCCCTTCTCTGAGCCCACCTTCCCCCTCAGCCACCCCTTCCTCTCCCCCAGGGTAAGCAGCCACCCCCCTCACTCGCCCACCGCAGGCGATGCCACCTTCTGCCCACTCGCCACCCCAGGTGCTGCTCCTCACAACACCCTGCTCCCTGCTGCTGGATATCAAATGATTTCTGATGTCATGAACCCAGCTTTGTAGCCGGGGCTTTGGCTTACGAGGATTAAAGCTTGAACGCTCAGATGCTACATTCCTTGTCTAATAATCCTATAATAATGTCTCCCTAAGACTCAGAAGAGGGAAGAAAATAAAGGGGTGAAAACAAAAAAAAGGGAAAAAAAATAGATTTTTCCTGTAAGTTCCTGAAAAACACGGGTGGGCTGGAGAAGTCTCCTCCAAACTCACCCCCGTGAACACAGCATGGGATGAAACAAGAGCAGAGGAACTCTGAAAAGACAAGGAACCGACTTTGACAGATGGATGTAAATGTGCCTTTCAGTGCAGGAGAACAGTTGATTCTAAGGCATGAAATCAAATTAGTGCATCTGCAGCTGCCTATGTGTCATCCAGCTTCATATTTTACACACTAAAGACATTTTTTTAACCTCATGTTAGCTACACTTTTTTTTTAATATTGCACTCCAGGATTTGCAAAATGGCATTGGCAGGTATTAAAATGAAAGCTGAGGCAATGGCGCAATCTGTCTCATTTTCTATTGTAACATGACAGAAATCTTTTTTGGACTCATTTACTATCAGGTAGGAGAAGACTTGGAAAAAGTAAAATCCCAGCCTCAACTTCATCAAGAAATGCAAAACTCTTCAAAAACTGTAAGCAAATAGTAGTGCGTTTCTTGGTGAAGTTGAGGCTGGTTGGTCCTCCAGCCACCTCACCTCCCCCAGCTTCTCATCTCCTGCCGTAGGCACCAAAGAGTCTCCTCCACCAACAACCCTTCCCAAAGCTGCCGCTTGGACACGTTCCCCGAGGAGGGGAGAGAGCTCACGGACAGACCTGGGGGAAAGGAGGGGATTTTAGCAGAGGTGTAGGAAAGGTTCAGGGCACGTTTCACAGGAAAAGGTCTCAGCAGTGCCCCAAGAGCTGCCCATCGCCAGGGAAGCGCAGATAAAGGTGCAGACCCAAATGACCCATCGGGCTTAGTGAAGCAAGGTCCTTTCTTCTCACTCACTCTGTGGATGCTCTTCCTCTCCCATTCCTCTAAGCCCGTCATTAGAAAGGAAGCCCAGGAGCAAAGCAGAGTCACGGCTGGTCCCCACAGCCCAGAGCCCCTCACACCTTGCCCAGTGTCACCCCTCCGGGCAGGTTTTATGACTTTACAATTACAGCATTTTGCAAGACTCGGGGTGAAGGACATTCACACCCTCAGACATGTCCCACCCACACAACACCAAAGGGTCTCCTGTGGAGAATCAAAGCCCACAACCAATTTGGGAAGGTCTCGGGTGCTTTTCTCTAAGCTGGTTGGGTTGATGAACTCCCTTATATTTATTCTAATGCAGCTGGAGGACAAGTGCAGGATCATATGTCTATACACATCACAAAAATGTTTTCCTTGTTAAAGAGCAATTAAAGCTGTTATGAGATGTCCATATATAATGTAGCCACATTGCACTACGGCCATATGGAAGTTAAATGATAAATAATTTTAAAATGAATATTATTTTAAAATAAGAGTCTTACTTGCAGTCTTGAAAACTTTCATACTCCGTGCTTTTCACTTACAAGTTGGTATTTCAAAAATTGGGAACAATGCAGACAGCACGGATGACAAAAAAATTTGTTGTCTGATTTTCAATATAAAAGTTATTGTACTACACTTCAGCTTTCTGTGAGCACTGATTACATTACAGAACACCTGCCTACAGCCCTCAGAATTGATCAAAATAAAAAGCTGAACTTGTATAGTTTTTATAACCAATTCCTGAGGGTTTGGTCAAATTCAGTACAGGGTAAAATTAAAGAGAGATTGATTTATGTAGAAGGAACTGTAGTTGCAAGGTTGGTGAATTGTATCTACTGCAAGGGGGAACGGCTATTGCCCGAACAGAAATCAGATTAATTGGAACAGAAATAGGAAGAGAAAAGGTACAACTTTTTCCCTGTTTTCTTTCCAGGGCAAGTACCAGACTAATCTGGGGGGGGGGGGGGGTGTGCAAATACAGGAAGGGTGATTGTTTTCTTTGTAACATGAGACAGCAAAACAAAATGAGGGTTTCACAACTCCTCATCATTTCATTCTCATGTTCGATCCCTCCTTCGCCATAGCCCGTATAGCAAAAAGCCAAGTGAAGAATTTTATGAAATAAAAGGATCCAAGTGCTGGATCCTGCACTGGAAGGATTTCCTCATGCACCCTTAAAAATGAGAGCTCATCTCTGCCGAGTGACTCAGGAAAAAAAAAAAAAAAAAAGAGAGAAACTTTTGGTCCCTGCCAAGGAGGATGGATCTGGTAGTTGGGCATTTTTCTATTATTTCCTTGGGTAAAGAAGTGGGATAAACATTTCCAACAGGTGCCCCAGAACCCAGGAATGTAAGCATGGGTGAATTAGAAGGTACAAGGGAAAAGCTTGCCATGGGCTGGGAGGGCAGCTCTGCACAGAGCCCTGCTCCAGGACCCCTGCTCCGGGGCACAGATCACACCATGGATAATAATAATACACCTGGATAAGACCTTCCCCATGTGCAGGCTGGGTACCATACCTACGTACAGATTTATCTGTGCTATCTATAAGTGATATTGCCAGGACAGGCGCACCCCATGCGAACAGAAGACACAGCAAAGCTTTCCTGAAGGATGCTCCGAGCTGACACAGCAGGATATGAAGACCACTACTTGGGAGAGAAGGTATTAGCTTTGGGGGGAGACACTATCCACTCTTCATAACTGAAATAGCTTCATCATTACGTTTCCTCTATGAACTGCTGTAGCTTCACTAGTGGTGCTTCTGAGCACCAGTAAAAAAAAAAACCTAGTAGGAAATTTCTGCATTAAAACGTGATCCAAAAGCAGCTCTTTTTATGGAGATCTTTCTTCTCTGACTCAGCAACACCACTGATGAATAATACTGCCTGCAAAGCACCTCTGACTTATCAAGCCTTTAGCCTACTGCAGTACTGGATTATTTTCCCCCCAATCCACTTGCCTTTTCCTTGAGAGCCAAGCGATGTCTCTGTCATGTTACCGCTTAAAATCCCCTGTTCTTACACACATGTTACATCTGTGACGCCTGCTGGGGTTGCACACCGAAAGCAAAGTGCCAAACAATGCAGGGAGAAGGAGGGGGAATCAAAGCATTTTAGAAATCTTAAGCTTGGCAAAAGCTGTGTATAATTTTGCTTAGGCTGCAAGTTGGCTTAAGAAGACAGTATCAAAGCACCATCTTTTCCAATTGCTTGAGCTTTACTTTTAAGTTTATTTTTACTGCTTATTGTAGATCCCAGACTGACAGCTCGGAAAACTGTGCATTTTCCATTTACACAAGAATAAGCAGCAATAACTCAGCAACAGCACAGGCATCTGAGATATCTTTCCCTAATAATGAACCCAAGCTGTTGACCTGGGAACATCACCTAGAGGACTGTGAACCCACAGACCAGTCCTGCCCTTGATTTTCTTGACTGACTACTTGTGGAAGCGTTTGTGAAAGACACAGCCAGGACCATAAATTGACAGTCCAGTAATGAACAACTGATGAAAATTTCACAACCAATCTGCTCAGAGTCTACCAGGCTGCATACAAATGAAAACAGAATATAATAAACACTTGGGTCTCCTGCAAGACCAAGTCCTCCAAAAAGCCACCGCTGTGGTTGTAACAGCTCGTTTAATGTGAACCCACAATGTATGGGTACTTGCTGCATTCCAATGCCGATGTAAAATTCCCATTTGGGTTGATTTTACAGCGCTCTGACCTCATTCACTAGTGGCAAAGAGACCTTTCCTACGTCCCTGGAGATGATGAAGACAAGGCTGAAACACTCATCACCGTGCTGTGATCTTGCATCTGCAGCTGGACCAGCCCCCTGTTTACCAGCAGGCCCAGCAGAAGCGTTTGAAATTCCCAGTGTTCTTAACTCGTAGGCTAAAGAAGAAAATTTCTATTTCTATAGCAATCTTTTAAAATAAAGACACTTTTACCTGTAAATCTGTTGTGATAAGTGATCTCTGTGGCTTCATCCCTGGCAGTAGATGAGATGTTCTCATAACGCATCACTTCCTGATATCTGGATGCAAATGACAGGAGCCGTCCTTCCCGAAATCAGCATAAAGTTGAAAATGCATTAGGTTTGGGAGTAAGCTTGGCTTCCAGCATAATATTTCTATTACAGCAGCTATCCAATTGGAAAAAAACAGCTCAACTTCACAGATAATAAAAATAAGCAGATAAGTTTGCTGCTGTGATTTTGGCAACTTTTGACAGTTGCAATATTTACAGGCCATACACAGTTTATTATAAACTAACAATTAAAACTTTCTTTTCCTACATCAAATAAAGTCAGCTTTGGTACCCAGGACACAGGGCTGTGACCACTGCCCGGCCTCCCCCCTCTGCTCCGATTTCCATTTGGCCCATGGGCTTTGCCAGAATCTTCATTCCCGATTTACCTGCTGTTTTTACATGCCTGGAAAATACCCTTTCTGTGGAGCTGATGGTGCTGGGGGTTTGCATCACTCATGAAACGCAATGTGCAGAGCCACCCCCCCCGGCTCCTTGGGGGCGTTGTGACTCACGCTGCGCAAAGCAGGTTGAAAAACAACCCGAGAAGTAGCTGGACCTTTTTGATCTGGTGCCTTGTGATGTGCTCTCAAAGAGGGGATGCTCCGCGGAACATGGAAACACGTGGCAGCACTGATGCTGGCAGCTTTTGATGCAGCCCTGGCTACACTTAAAGCAAATCCTCCTTTTGAGGATCTCACAGTGGTTTTGGTAAAACGGGGAGAAGTCCAGGGAGGCCACGGGGAGGGCTGCACCCCACTGCCCGAGGAACCGAGTCTCATGGAAGTAGCAAGAACTGATTTTTCTTTTCTATATAGAAGAGTAACTTATTACAAACACCCCCACATTACAGAAAACCTTGTAAACATCTCTCTGGCTCAAACACCAGCCACAAACTGGCTCTACGCCCCGGATGGAAGAGCAGGACTAAGTACAGTAAATTAATTTTCTAAGTCCCACTGGTGCAGGCAGGGGACCTGCCGGGACTGTGGGGCAGAGGGAGATCCGTGGCATGGCGAGAGCGATGCCATGTCCCCAGTCCGCCCACAGCACCTGGAGAAACCCGGCCACAATCCCACCAGGCTCTGTCAGCCACTGTATTTCTGCTCCTGTTTGACTTTGACACAGTTCTGGCCGATGTCACCATTGCAGCAGAACCTGTTTCTGATTTCAAATCCTAGGATGCATCAGATAGTTTGCATTTACTTAAGTTTTCAGATCTGGGAAGTGGTTTAGGACACCATAAGATGAAAGCATCTTCATTAGTTTTAATGATTATTGGAACTAAATTACCGTAGTCACCCACCCCCCCATAGCAAAACTAACTGGTTATGAACCAGGTGAAGGGCTTGGTTCACCCAGGAACGGGCAGACACAGTGTGCCCTGAGCCACAGTCAGTGCAGGGAAAACCCAGCCTAAGAAATGCAGGAAACTGTTTACAGACAGTTTTATCTGCTTTTTTCCATCAGTGGCTATGTAAAGACAAGAAGAAACAGATTTTTAACCAAAGTGCTCGATGGCAGCGTTAAAACACGCTCACGCCAGCGTTGCCAGAGCCTGCAGGATGCGGCGACGGGCTGAGAGCCCCCTCTAGCGCGGTGCTCCCGGATGGACGGTCCTGCAGCCACCTCCAGTCCTCCCTCAGAATGATTCCTGTGCAACCCTGTTATTTATGGCTATTGTCAGGAATGAGGAAAAAATTTAAGGGGAGCTCAGCATCAGCTTTTGCACAGTGTGTAGGGGTGGGTATGGCTGAGCCCTGTGTCGAGACCTCTCGCTATCAACACACCGGGAAATTGGATAAAGATCTTTACCATCGCTGCATAGGCAAAGTCTCATCTGGAAAGACTGCAGAGAGAACTGTAAAGATTCCACCCAATCTTGGTAAACAAGTTTATATCCTTAATTTTCCAATGCAGTTCATCTGTCAGACTAGACATTGAGCGCTGCAGTCCAAAGGCAGGTTAATCAAACATGTTTAAAAATGGAAATAAAATGCTGCAATGAACAATATTTGTAGATAGACTGATCTGAATGCTATCAAATGAAAGAAATGAATTTAGGACTTGGAAGTATTTCTGTTATCAGATCTCACTTTCACATTTATAAAAATGTGAGGGTGTTTTTTGAGCCTCAGTAAATTATATTCAGCTCTTAAAAATCTCCTTGAGCCACAGCATCTGCAGCAGCACACAGCCCAGGTTTAAGGGCTTACTGTGGAAACAATTGGGTGTGATTCAAACCTACCATGTATCTATCAATTCTACCAACAAAGAATGAAACGCAAAAATAAAATAATTATGATAAAAATCTAGGGAAGTTGTGTCTTCCAGGAGAAGAGCACTGATCTTCTCAAGAGGTCTCTCCAAAAGACCTCTTCCCCGAGATCCTTCCCATACCCACCCAGTTGAGTGGAACAAGCACCCCCTTGCTGCACCCCCGAGTGACTCAGACCTCCCCCTCCCTAATTCCTCCGACAAGACGCTCAGCAGCAGAGACCTCTGATCCTCCTCAAAGGATCAGAGCTGCAGCCCTCATGCTCTCCACATCCTTCACATCAGCTGCTGAACCCCCCATCATGATGTCAATGAAGACCTTCCCAAGAGAAGGCAGATGACAGCAGGGCAATGGCTCAGCACCATCAGCTCTTGAACTGGTAGAGCAGCAACAAGAAGGCACCCAAGACTTTGGCTCTTCACATCTAGGACCCTTTCTTTGTGGCCACAGTAGCAAAGGAGGTAACCGCTGGCACTCCTGCAACTAGTGAAAGATGCCTTAAGAGGGCTGTCTAACCAAAAAACTCATCTGTGCATTTCCAGTAGAGCTTATAAAAAGCTGTTCTCTCTCTCCCTGAAAACCCTTCCTTCCTCAGGACTTCCTCAGAGACTCTTCAGCTGAGAAGAGCTGGTCCCAAGAGTGTTCTCCATCACTGTCCTCATCCCAGCGCACGCAAAAACCTCACCATGAACTCAGACAAACTGTGCAATTGATTTGTGAGGCTCACAAAAGCATCACGGCTTCAAGCTGCTGAGAAGAGGAGGATCAGGTTATGATTTCTCCTCTTACTCTGCTGCTGGAAAAAAAAAAAAAGCATTTTGTGGCCCTCCGAGTCTCCCATCCAATCTTTTTTCTTTTTTACCATTATGCCAATGAATAACTATTAATTTCTTACAGACACCTGAGACTCCAAGAGGTCATTGGGACAAATGACTTGTGAAACCACAGCACTTTACTTTTCTCCTTATCTTTATAGCACTTTATTTACTTGTTACCCATTGTCTACATACTAAAAGGTAACCTCTCAGCAGCAGCAGCTCAGTGCTTTGCTTTAACAGCCTACAAGGAGGCCTTGACCTGAGCCCTGAGACATGACTACACTAAACTCACACCATTACCAGGAATGAAGCAGATATTTCTGCGTCTGAAATGGTGTCTGAGCACTGTGCCTCCCACCACATCCACACCCCATCACAGCGACCTGGCAGGGAACGAAACAGCTTCGGAGCAAGGACACAGACAGAGCACGTCCTTGGTCACTGACCTCCCAAAGTCCCAACGGGGCTGGTCATCTCTTCTGATGGCCCACACAACTGCGCAAGTAGCCACCGTTCAGCAGCCTCAGCTCTAACCTGTGGGGCACCTCCATGGCACTAAACAATATTAACCTTGGTACCTTCATGGTACAGCATATCATGAGGTCTAAAGACAACCTGCACTGGAACCAGTCATGCGTTGGCTTATCATCAAAGGAGGTCCTGAATATCATGGTGCCAGAGATCCCCTCCCAGGGCTTGGGGAAGCATGAGCAGTTGTCAGAGGTTAAACCATAAGGACATGGATGCCACATCTGTCATTTAAAGTTGTCCCTCAGCCAAATTCTCAGGTTCCTGGTGTGGGCTTTTTTCCAGTGGGCCTTTATGTAATAATAAAGCCCCAGATCTGCTTTCTGAAGTGGGAAGCATTCATCTTCTAGAAGATCCATTAGTTTTAGCTGTTACACAGGTTGCATCAGTCATTTGTACAACTGGCACCAGCTACACAAGCCTGCAAGGCAGATGGTTACGTACCTCCTTGGAGGCAGTTTGCAATGCTGGGATTTGTTTGACACTTCACCAAGGGGGACTGGAGAGGACTTCTCCCCTCTGCTCCCATTCCTTCCAGACACTTCCCATTCACATCTCACATGGGAAGTTACAAACTTCAGAGTCTATGTCCATAGCTCAGAAGCCCAAAAAGGAGACAGCTAAGGGTGATGGAGTACGAAGTCGAAGACATTGTAAAGATGGTTAAATAAAAAGCCTTTTTTTTCCTTTTTAACAGTTCTGTATAGTGCAAATGTGAAAAAAACACCCACAGCAATATGGGTTAAGGAACATTTGTCAATAAGGAAGAGAATAAAAACAGGCACTAAAACAACAGAAATAATGACTCTGCTTTCCAGATTTTGATTCTAAAATGTCTGGTGCCTCAGGCAGTTATCTGAGAAACTCTTCTTCAGCACAGAACCTCACTGTTTCGCCTCAAATAGTTGTAGTTAACAAATATTCTGTATGTGTGTGTGCATGAGAGCCGCTGACAGACAGCCCATAGCTATATGGAGAGATGGAACTGCCAAGAGGGAATAGAAGCAAAAGGAAAAAGAAATATTAGAGCAATATATCTTAGGCTTGGAAAAAAAGTATTTCCTCTTTCTTTGTCCTTCCTCCCATGTCTAGGGGAGCCGCAACCTTGAACTGTACCTAAACCACTGCCACGTGCAGGAAACAGCGTGGAAATCACCTCCTCCACAAGAACGGTCTCATCGCCCTCAGAAGCCACCATCCAACCTGCCCACCTTCATCTTCTGGAGCACGCAACACAGTGAGATTTTTCCTCAGTGGTCTTCATTAAACCCCTGTGCCAGTCACTACGTATCTTCCCAGAGAGAACATTCCCAAGAGAAATGGGAAGATGTTCCCACACTTCTGAGAAAAGGCACATCCGACTGGGATCGCTGCAGTCCTTCCCGCTCCTCGTGTTGCTCAGGATTCGGCCGCGCTGCCTGAGCCAAGGCGCCCAGCTAAAGCTCCCAACTCCATCTGTGTGTTTTCACTGTGATGGTTACAAAACCAGATCATCAATATTTAAAGAATAACTGTTTGACAGCGTGCTTCCAGATGTTCTTGCTTTCATTATTGCCTTATTACTTAAAAAGTCAACAGTATGTGATATATTAAATATACAATCTACCCTGACACTCCTCTACATGCTGCTGTCTGGTGGGAGCAACCTATGAGACAAGTACGTTATTTTTTGCACAATTACTGAAATGAAATTTGGGTTTAAGGATGCAGGATCACCAGGATGCAACAAGTGAACATCCTCGGGCTGAACTGAATCCCTCTGCCCACATGGGAGGGACACGGGCGGCAGCGGCAGGGCCAGCCCCTCGCTCCGAGCGACACATCTCCTTGTAACAGTCCATCCATGGGGACTACGAACCAGCCACCACCACCTGGAGGAATCACTGCTGATGCTTACACCTTTTATTTATTGCTACAAATATTGCTCTTCTGTCCAGTTTCAAGTGACAGAGAAAGCTACTATCAACAGAAAAGATACCCTAAAGCAGAACCCAACTCCTTCAGCACTCAGAGATGCTCCCACACCCTTGTCCAGGGGGATCTCTGCTGCTGGTGAACACCAGAGGCCTCTAGAGGACATCAGTCATGCTTCATTAGCAGCTAATTATATTCTAGAACCCAAGAACTCCTGTGCCCCTCAAGTACTTCCTGAGCAAGAATGCACCCTGCAGTTCAGCCACTGAATAACGGCTCCTGTTCGCCTTGTACCTCTGGGGGGAGAACCACCTCGCGTTTTTCCCCAGGGATATGTGACTCCCGAGAGCAGAATTCCCTGCCCTGGTGGAAACATTCCGCAATTCCCAGTTTTATCTCTCCCACCCAACTACAGCACTTCCCGCAGAAGCCTTTAGCCAACAGGGCCATGAGGAAAAGCCAAGGGGAGTGGAGTGCTCGGCTATAGCCCCTACGTTATCTGGGTACATAGTTTTCTATCCCTGTATCCTCAGTCCGGCAATTCATCCCAGCTTAAAAAAGTATATTAAAAGCCCACCCATCTCCCTCCATTTGGATTTCCCTTGTCTGAACCACCCGAATGCCCGTATAAGCCTGCATTTGATTACAAAATTGCTTTGTATTCCACTTAAGACCGTTTCATCTGTTATCCAGGGATGTAGGAGGACTCTGAGTTGTGTCACCTTCTAGTCTCTGCCAATAATGTCATAATTTGATATGGAAACTATGCATACTATTATATTCTAATTTGATATTTTAAACATTCTTTGGCAGACAGCTGAATCCTATTGATGCATTTATCTGATTTCTCTCTGCCTTTTTATTCTGAAAATACTCAGAGGGAATATGCCGTATCACATTTCCGTTACGCACACTGAATCTATATAACTTCCACTGCCTTTTTTTCTAGCGCTTGGTAAATATATGAGCATATTAAAATAAAAAAGAAAGGAAAATGCCAAGACTACAAATTGGATAAAATTCAAGCACATGCTACAGAGAGAGAACTCCCAGAGCTCTAATCTTAGATATTTGGTCTTTGTCATCTCCAGTCCTGTCCCTTCTTCCTGCTTTTCCTTTCCAATGCCTTGTCTCCAGATTCCCCATCATTTCATCTCAATCTACACAGGTATCCCCAAACATCCTTGTCTCTCCTTCCACCCATCCATCCTGCCCACTTCTGCTGTATCTAAGGAGCTAACAGGGACACATCACCCTGGTGAAAAGCCTTTTGCAGGAATATTGGAGTATTTTGAAAGGAGATGAGAAGAGTCTTCTACAGAATCCTGAAGGTGAGGACTCATCGTGACTCGGGATGTTCCTGCTTCACACAAACTGCACATAAATTGGAATTAATGTCACAGAAAACACTGCAAATACTTAATATTAAGGATTAAGCTATGGAATAGTTGGACAGAAAATTGGGGGACTGCTGCTCAGGGTGGATCAATATCTCCGAGGAAGTGATGCAGAGTGATGAGGAGAGCGAGCGCGGCGGCTGCAGCGAGCCCATCCACCCAGAAGACGTGACACAAACCGACAGGGAGGTGAAGGCAGGCACTGACAGAATGAAAATCACAGCATAAAAGCAATACCAATTCACTTGATGAAGCAGTTTGCCAGAGGAAAAAAGAAAAACAACCATCAAGTGCAAAAATAAGAGGCCGAGGGAACGCAAAGGGAGAAGGGAACAGAGGAGGATCAACAGAAAAATCGGCGCAAGGAACCGGCAGGGCAGCAGGAGCGCCCGCGGTGAGCAGCCGGGCAGGGAGCGCCCCCTCCTTCCCCGAGAATAAGCAAAACTGTCTTCTCAGAAAGAATATTTCTGCCACTTCTAATTGCTCCTGCATGGGTAACTGCCCTAATTCAATTAAGTTTTATTCTAATGAACTCTGCTGAAGAGAGCTCAGTTAGGAAACCAACAGTATCGCGGAATAATTATGAGCCCGTCTGAAGCAAACACATTCCCCCGACAGGGAAGGCTGGGAGCAAGACAGAAACATTTGTCTTCAGTGTATCAATAAAGAAGTAGTTACTCAGAATTAAGAAAGTCTTGCATCTACTTTTGAAATATCTTCCTACAAAACATAAATGACCTGGTAGCAGCCACAGAGCTTTTCAGACAGCGTCAGCATTCTGAGTAATAGGTTCACTTTTATATCACCTGGTGTTATTATTTGTTTTGCCACCTCTCCCCCAACAGTGAATATGAATTTTCTTCTAAGAACACTGAATTTTTGTATATTTTATGAATTCAATGTGCAGTAGAACCCAGGGAAGATAAAAAGAGTCATTTAAGATCGGAGAGAATGAAGGTTACAAACGGTTTCAATTAAAGCTACACAAACCCCTGGATTCCCTGGATTATGTTTTCCACAATTCAATATTTGTCCGTGATGTGCACACAAACAGCCCTCCCAAGAATGCAGCCCTCAGTAATTTTCCCTTTTCTTAATCCTGCTGTACAGAGCCCAGCCTCCTGGGATATTAGAGGATCTCATAAGGACAATCCAACTTCATATTGATTCTATTTCCCAGATCCATAAACTTTGCTGCCTTAGGAAATACGAGTGAAGAAAAAAAAACAAGGCATGGTTTAATTTAAATACCACTTCTAGCAAAAGGAAAAAACCACAAATGGGAAAAAAAGCAGAGGATGATGCTTGTTTGCTAAGATTGTGCTTCGTGAAAGATGCAATATAAACTGACACGGGAAGGAGATGATCATCGTTTGAATAACATCAATATCAACAGCGACACATATGAATCTGGCAAGGGACATGGAAGATCCAAACTCTGAAAAACATTGATGTACCAGTAAATATTATTCAGACAGCGAGGAGGGGGGTGGGGGAGAGCAGAGGTTAGCAGAGACCAGAAATAATATTTGCTCCAAGTTACTGCTGGGCAGTAAGTGTGCCAATCTAATTAAGGCCTTCCCACCTTCTGTCTTTTTTTTTTTTTTTCCTCTTTTTTTTTTTTTTGCTCCCTTTTGCCATCTGGACCATCACAGTTATAGAACACAGTTAACTGGCATTTCAGGTATTCTCTGCTAATTGTTTGGGTGTAATTAATTCTGCCTTGGAAGAGGGAGGTCAATGCTGCTCAGCCTCGGAGCTGAGCTGGTGCTTGGGAAGACGCAACGAGGCGACCCACCGTGTCCTACAGTCACAGCGTAACCCTGACCACACCGTCCCACGGACACATGCTGGTGTGGAACCAGAACCAGGGAGAAGGAGAAACCGTGTGCAGCAACAAGCACTCCAACCTCTGCCTTCTATTCCGGTACCAGTGCAAAGAAAGGATGGAAATCCTTCACTAGGTTATCTGGGAGGTTTTACTTTCAGAAGTTTGACTGTCTTCCCCTTTAGGAAGTTTGGGGATAAACTTTTAAAGTCTTCTCCTCCCACTTTCCTATTTTTTTTTTGGTGACACATGACTTGTCAGCCCATTGTCGTGGTTTGGGCCAGATTGGACAATGACAAGAGAGAAGATGCTCTCCCTCATCTCTCGCTCCAAGGAAGAAGAGATAAAGAGATTTATGAATTTGGAAAAAACTAAACTACTTTAATGAAATATTAATAATAAAACATGAATAAAATAATGAAATAGGTAGAGTATATATAAATACATACAAAACCCTATCAAGTTCCCAGGAAGATGTCACAGGCAGGCACCAGGAAAAGTTCCAGACTGGACTCAGTGACAAATGGGAACTGGATTCCAGAACTCACTGATGGAGACCAGGGCAGATGGACTGACAGGGTCTTCCTCAGGCACCAGCATCAAAGAAAGAGCCATTGAAGAGGAGCCAAAGAAGAGGGGCCAACCTGACCCCTTTGGTCCCTCAGCTTTTATACTCATTTCCCAGCTTTTCCGGGACACCCGGCGCTTTGCTGGATGCAGCGTTTTCCCAACACCCCCATGTCCCACCCTGCCCCATCCCAGCCAGCACTACAACCATCCCAGAGACCTCAGCCGAGAGGACCCCGACGGCGGCCCTCCCGTCCATGGCTCCAGCCCCTCCACCCACCGACAAGCGGCACAAACCCTCAGACCTCAACCACAGCCAAAAGTTGTGGCCAGAACTTTGAATTCAAAAATAATTTAGAGTTGACATTTGAAGAAGTAACATGACAATTCACTGGGCTAAATCAATTACTGATTATCAATATAGCACTTAGTGATGTATAATTAGTATGTAAAAGATATATTTAGCTGTAGATTATACTAGTAATAAGGGCTACACGAGCAATAGCTGTATAATTACATTTTATGAATACAGGAAACCTTTGAGAAATGCTCCGAGATTTAATTGACATTTAACAAGATAACTACAGCAAGTTAATTAGAAATTATGTGCTAAAAATATGAATTAACTTTTAAATAATATTTTAGCTTGCCACAATATAACTATAGCAGCTCGTTATATGCCAGTGAAACACCTAAATGAAATAGTTCTTTCAAATACCATCCTTCTAATTCATTTCCCACAAACTAAAGCCTGTATTATCGGCTTCTCATTCTGAATCCTTTTTGGTACAAAGAGCCCGAGTTGATCAGCTTAGTGAAAGACTTATTTTTATGGTCCTTTCATACTTTTTAAAAATGAGATTTCTCTTACATTTCTATCAGCATCCAGAGAAAAGATTTCAGTTCAGCTGCGCTTTCAGCTTTGAACCCAGAACAAAAATGCAAAGTAAGGCACTGACGAGCATTTAGGCTCCCTGCAAGGTGATACATCAGGGATTCCGACCGCGCTGATACAGCCAGAAATTTGGAGAATAAAACAACCCTGAACTGGTTCTGATGTGGATGGGTGTAATCACAAAGAAAATATAATAGCAGGCCTTCACACAGCTATGTTATTTTTAGATCTAGGTAGGGTAGTGCAGAGATGATGGAAATCTGGCTCAAAATTAAGTTTTCTGCAGATTCTCGGGGGAGCCATAGTGCCAATGCACAGACACAGCCTTTGCCCGCCTCCAGCCATGGATGGACCCTGTTTCCAGGGCCGAAGCACCCGGGAGCCCCAAGGGAGCAGAGACTCATGAAAGGCAGCAAGGGCTTGCAAGCTGGGCTCTGAGATGAGGGTCTCGAGATCCAAAGTCTTTACAGTTCAGCCGCTGGCATTTTTGATTATTTTGCATAAGGTTCTTCACATCTCTACACCCTGTTGGATTGGGGTTTTTTTTTCATTACTCCCTGCCCTACCACGCTTTGCCCATAAGTCATAAGAGTTTAACTCATCTCCACTAAGATTTTTGCAGCCCGTCAACTATGCGAGACCCTGATCTCTGGCTGCATGGAGAGGGAATTACGTTATTTGGAGGAGCAAAGGGACTACCCTTACTAAGAGAAAATGGTGCAATTTCTCCTGCTCAGCGTGTCCCAGCAGACTCCAAGGTCTCTCTCGCAATTTCCTGTCGCCAGCATGCCCTCGTTAGCATTCTGGACCAGATCCTCCAGATTATGCATACACAGAGCATACATGATTTAGTGTCCCTGCTCTTGAAAATGTCGCTTACTTCAATATATCACAGGAGGAAATGGAGAAAACAAGATGATAAAGCAGTGAGGGATGGGCAAGATGACCTGATCTGCACCTGAGATTGCAGCACCGCGCGGTTAATGTAAATCGAGGGGTTGTTTTTGAACTATGACAAGCCAGGCACAAGCGGAACACTTTGGACAAGAGATACACCAACCCCAGGCTTGGCCCAGGGCCTGACTCCACATCTGATTAGAAGTTAAAAAAAGCTTTAAAAATAAAAAGCAAGGCCAAAAGGTCAAATCGTCCCTGACCTCCCCTCTTAATCCAGAAAGGGCAGGAGAGCAGAGTGCCAAGGAGTCATGTATTTTCCTGGTTATAAACCCTGCTTAATGCTCACAAAACCAGAGGAAAAGAGACAGAAGAAATAAAAACAAAAAATGCATCAGGAAAACAGGGGATTTCTGGAAGACAGGACTCTGAGCAAAGCTCACCTTTGCACTGCTGTTGCAGAGACTGTGTCTTCTTTTCTGATGCTGCCACATCCCCGATGGCTTCCAATGAAGCCCAGGTTGCTGGTTTCAAGAGTTTCTGCTGAAAGACCTTTCCCTACCATGAGTGCTAGCCACTACACTTAAAATAGACAAACAAAGAAAAAAAAAAAAGTCACAAAAACAGCCTTTCCTGCAGCTAACCCCAAAGGCTCCAGCAAGCAGAGGGGTGGCCCAGGCTGCTGGGTTTATCTCCTCCCTGCACCCAGGTGATGCCCACTCACTAATTCACTGCAGCTGTGTCTTCAGCTGGAGGTCAGGAATCCAGCCCTCATGGAGAGCAGATCAGGTACAGCTGGTGGGTCAGGCTATGCACAGAGTTTTCTTAATCACCTGGACAGCTGGGAGGATCTATCATCTACCATTTCTTCCCCAAATTCTCCCTTAAGAGGAATGATGGATCCTTTAAGGACAATGGGGTTTTCTCCTAAGACCTATGAAGAAGCGTCTGATGTTTCCCTAAGCTTCTCTATAAAAAATATTTTAAAGAAGATAAAGTACATATTTATATGGGCTCCTCTTTTTACTTGGCCAGTAGATTAGTCAAGATTGATTTTTCTGCATGAGAGGGAGAGGCCTAAGGTTAAAAGATAAAAGGATAGAGTCCTTTTTAAATGTAATTTAGATTTTTCTGGTATTAGCTTCAGTATCAGCACAAAATCACTTCAATTTTCCAGGAGCACCTGAGACCCACTGTACAGCTGCCCGCGAGCAGGAACCATCTCCTCTGGCAAATGGAACAGCTGAGGACCACGGTGCCCACAGTACCTGCCCCACGCAGGGTCCTCTGCCCGGGGACCCCCAGCCCGCACGCTCTGAACATCTGCCAAACGAGAGAGATTAGTGACAAAAGTTCTGCTGGGGAGTTTGGCTTCCATTAATTTATTTATTTTTGCTGTACTCAGTGCAGATTTAGAATTGAAGTCTTCAGAGCACATCTTTAAACATCTCCCCAGTGAAGTCTGTGCTACGTGACCAGTTCATCACTGGTAGGTCTCAAAGAGCTCGGTGACCCAGGCCACCATCACCATCAGAGTTAGGGCTTGACATTCCATCTGAGCTGAAGTGTGAGGACTCTCTTATCCAAACTTCTTCTCGTGTCCTCTTGCCGGTGAGCAGAGCATCAGCGTTCCTCACTTGGGGCAAACACGGGTGAGCTACCTGGAGTTGTCATTTTGTTTGAAAAAAGCCTCTTTGTACGACATGTCGCAGTGGGCTGGTAGGAAGGGCTGGATTATTCACCAAGAATAATTGAGCTGATACATTTCAGCATTTTTCTTTGAATAAATTATTTGCAAATAAACATTTTCATTATTCGACCATCTCTGATGTTCCATTAGCATTCAGTGAATTATTTATTCAGCAGCTTTTCCCATCAATCACTGAATAAATTATTCGCAAATAAATTATTCTACCAGCTTTTGCTTTAAGGATGTCCCTTTGAGAACAATAGCTTCCCAGAATAGCAAACAGGCAAAGGGAGCAATTTAAAAGGCCTGATTCTCATCTCAGTTGTCCTGGTGGAAATCTGGAGGATTATCATGGAAATTCCTGGCCTTTTTCTGCATTTGCACGTCTGTAAGTCAGCTCGGATCACGGTACAAGAGAGCTCCACTTTGCAAAAACCTTCGGTGGCCTCAGAACCAGGTCTTTGCCTGTATCCCAACAGACAGGTTCATTTCCAGCTGAGGAAATAGAGCTGGATTCAGGTGCCCTCTAATCAAACCGCATCTCAGCCCCGCGCGTGTCCGGGGAGGGGCGGGCATCACGGCACCAGCCCAGACGGTCCTTCTCCCTCCCAGACAGCCCTGGCACCCCACCTTCTCATGCATAATGCATTCAAATCTCCTCGGTACACCAAGCCCCAGCGTCAGTCTTGTTTGTGTCTGGGCCAAGGAGGATGAAAGCCTGTTAGAAGTAAATGAAGGCTACGCTTATGCCAATTTTAAGGAATAATTGAGGTGCAGCGCAGGGGAATTTGCTGAACTCCTCTGTCCTTCTAACAAGAAAGAGCCTCTTTTGTTAGGCAGCACAAAAAGTCACCCTCATTAAAACAAGCCATCTCTATCAAAACCACATGGAGGATTTATCGTCTCACCCATATGTTGGTGCCTTTCAGACAGATGCAGGAAAAAGGTGGGGGGGAGACCCAGTATAGAGCCCTCATTTCAAGAGGGCTAATTATCAAAGCACCATGATCCTCGCGTTGATATCAATCATGGCAACACGCGTGAGGTTGTGCCAGAGTTTAATACCCCCAGCCCTACCTGGGCTGCCTGGTAGTATCAGTGCAATAAATAATTGCTAATTTGCACAAAATGAACAAATGAGACACAATGTAATTGTATGAGGGGGGACAACCGAACAATAACATTAAGATATATAATTGACTTAATATCAGACGCTCTTCCCCCAGTGAACCTTTCCTCATCCTCAGAGTAATTGTGTAATGACATTTATGTGTAATAGACTTGTGACATTATAAATGACACTTATGTCAGGATTGTCAGGCTGTGACAGCCTCGGAGACAGCTCCAGTGAGAAATTAATCACTTCTGAGGCTTGAAAGTTGCTCATTTATTGCTGCCAAATAAGATCTTGCAAAAACAAGATCTTGCAGTGAAATGTAAGCTCCCATCCACCTCACCCTCTCAGATGTATTTTCTCCCCACGGAAAATCTTCCTGGAGACCCTGCAGTAACGACCCCCTCATTAACAGCCACGTTCAGCATGGTCACCCTGCTTGAAGAACACAACCAAACATGTCATGATCTTCTCCATTTCTTCCCCTCTCAACATCACAGCACCTTTTACCAGCTCTTTGTAGTGTACGTACCTCTTTAAATATACGTATATGTCACATATGCACATATTAGCATCTACCTGTTTCCCATTTCCAGGGCTGCAGGTCATGAAAGGGTTAAATTATTTGTTGTGGAGAAGAGGACATTTTGAAATGTACTGTACATAATGAATACAAAAAAGAAAAGAAAACCTCTCCAGATCAGTGTAGGGGCTATTATTAGACTATCAAACTGTCATTTTTCAAAGCATTTCAATTGTCACGATTTTTTCTAATGGCTTCTAAAGCATTATCTAATGCCTGGGCCAAAAAAAAGAAGAGGATCAAAGCAGGTTGAAAAGCACTAGTCAGACTTCATGACAAATAAGTGTTTGCAGCCTAAACTCTTCCTATCCCGTTTGCCTTCAAAAATATTTGTGAACTTCAAACCAAGATGGCTTTATTTGTATATTGTTTTTTAAAGAGACAAGTGTCCTTAGGATTTTTCTTTTTCTTTTTTTCTTTACTAATATGGACACATGTTAAGGGAAAGGATGACCCGGTTGTAGTCCTTTAGCATCGCTGCTCTTGCTGCCGTAACACCACAGATGAGGTCCTAGGGCCAGGCAGGGAGAAGTGGAAAGCTCCAAAAGAAAACCCAAAAGGTTGTGGTGGATGAGGACGGAAGCGACTGGAAGGCAGAGGAGCAAATAAAGTGGAAGATACGGTGGATGATGCAGAGAGTGTCCTGCTAAACTCTACAAACTAAGAACATTTGTGATCAGCATTTGGTGTAACACGCGGCCTGGGTGGGTCTGAAAATGCGCTACAATTCTCCTTTTCCTGAACTTCTATGTGTGCGCACACGTGTAATTACAGTCATGAAAGTATGCATAATCACACCTGGGATTAGTACATCTCCCCGCAAGACTAGAAAACGAAAGCATTTCAGTTTTTCCTTAAAGTTATTGCCTGGTTTGTAACTACCAGCATCACTTTTTGGAGAGAGGCAGGCGATGCTCCCACCCCTGGGGCAGAACCTCGTGGCTGGAGCTCACCACTGGCCACACATTTCTGATGTGGAAACCACACGGGTCAGAGCAGGATCCTCTGCCGCACCTCCACACAGACCAAAGGAGCCCGCAGAAGGTGTGAAAATGTCCTGCAATGTCCCTCTGGTGCAAAATCCTGCCCAACCCTGGGTACGTGGTGCTCCTCTCTCCACCCTCCATCACAGCCCACTCCTGGGACATGGGGTCACCAGTGCAGAGACTCCTTGTCTTTCTCTCTGTTGCCTTCCTGCCTCCCGAGACAGACCTGAGGCATCAGGGGCTGTGTCCTCCTCCCTGGACCTCGCGTTCCCCCCACTGCCCAGCACGCTGCCCAGCGGCAGGAGGAGAGGACATCTCCTCTCCTCCACCGGGCACCAGGTGCCACACCGGGGGCCACAACGCCTTCACCTGCGATCCCTCTCCTCGTCTGCACGTAAGGTTAGGCTGCTAATGTAACATCTATTTTTTTCAGCCCCAATGACAATGGAATTTACAAACTGATTCAGTTTAACGGAGTGTGACTGCAATAGGCTAATTTCACATTCCAAATTAAATTACATTATTTTCTAGGTGGAGGTTTATGAGCAGAGGTGAAGAGTAATGATACGAGCAAGCACCAGAATCACGTGTACATGTTAGACCCGAGACTCTTGTCTGGATGCAAAATGAGTTATTCTATTTACATCTTTTTCAAATGTCACAGTATTTTCCTGTGTTTAATCTAGGGCTCTTTTATGCATAGAGTCACTCTCAGAAGAGGAACTGGGAGCTATTCAAAGGGAAAACTACAGACCTGACTGCAGAAAGGAAGTAATAAGCATCTGGATTTTCTCAAAACCACCACTCCCTATGTACAAAAATAGTGCTTTAAAACCAGCAACGTTATTGCTGCTTGATGAGTTCGTAGTTATTGAACAGTGGTACGGAGCCCACGGCAGGGATCGGAAGGGGGTCCCGAGCTGGTCTCTGCCTGTATCCACAAACTGCCGCTGCTGGGAAGAGACCCCCAATTCCCCATCTGCCACCCACCCCCAGGGAGCCACACCGCAAGCCCAGCCGGCTGCTCTCCTGATGCCTTCCTCGGTGAACAAGTGGAGAAAATCCAGCTTTGCATTATGGATGTTCACAGGCAAATTATAGATTGCAGGCTTAGAGGTTCTTCTGAAATCGTAAACAAAAGGGGAAGAAATGCAAGAAGTGGACGTATAACTTAATGGCCTGTGAAACTGAATTGCCTTTTACAGGTCCTTACCTTTGGATGGACAGTGAGAGGGTTTGTCAGCTTATGGGAGACCAGAATTAAAACCTACCAGCAAAGGAGAAGATATTGTGCTGTCTGATTAAAGGTGTGTATTCCCCAGGAGCTCAGGAAGCCTGGATTTCAGCACTAGCTCTTACTTATTTGGTCTCCAAATAAGACTGAAGATGCCCAAGAAGTTTCAGACACGCTGTAATTTCAGCAGGAATGTGCCTCGCTTTGTAGATCACCAGCATTACAGGGTCATAAATACATAACGGCAAGGAGCAAAAATCTGCATCCTAAATCACTGGAGAGAGCGAGAAAACAGGCCAGTGGAAGGAACATTCCAGACCTGGAAGTGGTGTGTGACCCTCCCGCGCTGTTCAAACCCGAGCTCTAGATTCTTAATGCAAATTGTTCTCCGCATTGGCCTCTCAGACACTGACAGTGAACCCCTCTCGGTGGAAGTATCTGTGTCCTGCAGGAGAAAACAAACGCCGTCCGATGGACCTGCTACCACGGATAAAGTAAGAAAGACAGGAACCAAACTTTATCACCTAATGGGTTTTTCGAAACCTGTAATCTCCAATAGGTTGCAAGGCAGTTACATACCCAAATCCTGTCTTACTTCAGTAAGGAGCTGAGGTCCTAATTTGATCACATGAATAACAGACCAACACATCCCATGTCATGCCCCCTCCCAAACTGTGGCTAAATTACCTAGAAAGATGAATGATGTGGATATAAAGGTTGCAAGTGATGGTGAATCTGCTCTGTTCCTTTACGGGTTTACTCCAGAGGTATCTTCTCCTCATCTGAAGAGTGTCTTATTTCCAAGTTAATTTTTGCTGACTTTACTATTCAGACATTAGGCCTCACAGCATCTACCTTCGTTGCATTAACAGAGCTTTAAAACCCGCCTGTCTCACTCCTGCTTTACCCTTCGGACACGACAGAGGAGCGAAGGGCTATTCAACATCAGAGATTTCCACATCGACACTCAAGAGAAAGCAGAGTCAAACTGAGCCAGAAATGATGGCTCTGTTGAAGCCCCCCTTGTTTCCCAGCTCCTCCGTGAGAGTAAGGAAGTCAGAGCCAAGCTTCTGAAAGCCCTAGGAATAAAACATATAGCCCTCAAGTTACGTGTGTAATCGTCCGAGAAATAAGTCAGAAAAGGAGGTTGTCCCCACATTTCAGCTCTAGTCTCTCTTGTAGCTGCTCTCTCGTACCTCAGATCATTCTGGCCACCTTCTTTGTAGCATTTGATTCCAATAAATTGATTTTGATGATGTACTGAGAATTAGGCAGATACTTCATTACATTGACTTGAGATCAAACTTAGGAAGACATAATCGAACCTTTATGAATCCTGCAATCTCATTTAGATGATCAATTATTTTGTTTATCTACTTCAGCATGCTAATGGGAGCCAAGTAGGGTAGCAGGAAAAACCACGGCACTTAAGCCAGTGTGAAGTTTGTAGGTGCAGCTGAAAGGGAATTTTTAAGCTGGGGCAGGTGGGGAAGAGTATATATTTAAAATGGTATCTAAACCAGGACACAAGAATAGTCACAGCAAGCTTCTGTGGATGCCACGAGCATCACATAAATGCAGCATCACAGTAGAATAATAAGCATCTTTTCATGTAAAAAAGCACACACCTTAACTTTAGCCGCAAAGGGCCATATCACAAAGAGACAAATCTAAAGATGCAGAGAGGTTCTTAGGGAAAGTACAAAAGCATCTGAGCAGAGCAGGTACCCAATTCTCATGCAAAGCCCCTGCACTTTCCAGAGCTTCAAGATTCAATACTTTTAAGATTCTGGCTGTAGTTCTTAAGTGCTGAGAAAGGAAAAGCAGTAATCAGCATAAATGAGACCGGCTCTCAGAAGCCCAGAGCACAGGGTGAAGAGAGGAGGGGGCTGCAGGTTTGATGCAGGTGTGAGGGGCTGATCCTGTGACGCTGTGACCAGTGGGGACACCCCAGCGGCTCCGTGTCACCTGCAGAGAGCTCCCTTTGAGCCAGGCCAGTGGGAGGAGAAGGAAAAGTGCCTCTTCCCAAACCCAGCAGCTGTTAAAAATGGGTGGGAAAAGCGTAGTGGGGAATCCTGAGCGCAGGGAGCCCACAGGAGGGTGCTCATCACTCGCCCTGCGGTGAGCTGCGAGGAGGAGTCCCCACCGACGGCCCCTTCCCTGTCCCGAGAAATCCTGCCCTGGCACCCGCTCCGCTCCGGTTCCGCTAATTCTGCTCCCTCTTCCCAACAGCTTCGACCAGACAGAGCCAGGAAAGGAGACCCTGAACGGCAAATGCCCTCCTTTACCCCAAAGCTGCCCCATCCCACTGTGTACATACAAAACACGTCAAAACAACATGGATTTTACCAAAATGGTAACCGGGGACAAGACGCGAAATGAAATGAGTTTGGTGCCTCGGTGTCTGCTCCTGAGTGAAGGTGTTTGTTCCTGGTACCATTTGTAGCTGGAATTTTCAGCGATGTCCAAAAGACACAGGCACCAGAGTGCACCAGAAATTGAGTTAACTCATTTACACGTTCTAAAACTCTTAGCCACAATAATCATTATCATTATATAGTGCTGTTATTACTAAAAATAACAAGAATAATAATTATTACTGCTATTAGTTACCATTATTATTACTATTATTACTTCCTATAGTATTCGGGATCAGTTCAGCTGGGAGACAAACGAGCATCAGGCCGGGGAGGTAAACGGGGAGGCTAAAGACACAAAGTGAACGCTAGAATAAACAATCCTGTTCCTTTTTGTTGGCAGCAAATGATAAAAGATATCCAGCTGTCCTGGCTCCAAGGAGGGGCATTAATATATCACCTGATGCAGTTGAAAAGCTTACAAAAATCTGGTTATATTTTTTAATCATCTTGCATTTTAGACCTTTAAAGTACAAATATGGATTTCAAACATATCAGGGGAACAAATTAACTTAGAAAAATGGCCGTACTTTCCAAGGTTGCACCTGCCATGAAATTGCTCCAAGTTTGCATTTTCCCTTAGTCTCTAGTGTGTCATTACAGCAGATTGATCGCCCTCCTCTCCCCGGCAACTCCCCCATTAGAGGGTTATTGTATGGAAATTAATGGGAGGCTAGAAACATTTCTTTTGCAGCTGCAGTAGTAGAAGTCAGTTTTGATTAAGCACTCGAAACCCAGCAGACTGGGGTGATCTCTTCGCTTTAGTTCCCTCTTTTATTATCACTGGTGTCAAGTTTTGTTACTTTAGCCATTCCCCTGGTACTCCCACTGCATCCTTGTGCAATAATAGGGGTTATTTTTTTTATGTGCACGTCTATTTATTTTAAATATGTACAGACTGATTCTCGCTGGTGCGAGATCCCTTTACACCACCCTCAACACAGCGGCAGGAATCGGGGATGCTCATTTCCAAGCCCCGTTTACGCCGGATGAGTGGAGTAAGGAAGCACCAACGTAAATGACTCTCAGGAGCGTGGCTCCATCTCCCTGCAATTACCCTCCCAGTAGCTCTATCTGGGGTCACATTTAATGTCTACCTGCTCTGTCTCTTATTCATCTTGCTGTTTCCTACCTGCCCAGTTTGATCCAGTTCCCATTGTCAGCTGGCAAATAACAGACATACAAAGTGGCTCTTATGAAAAGAGCCCATATTTTCTTAAAAGCCAGATATTAATCAAAGCCATGATGGAAGAGAGGTTGTAAGATACTTGCAAAATGCATGACCAGATACAACGCTCAGAGGACAGCGTTCCGCTTCTTCTATTGTCCCGACAGTTTTTCTTGCAAACAATGAACTCGGTGGGTATAAAAACATAGGGAGGGATGTGCCTTTTAAACTGATCCCACCGCAAATCATGCAATAATTGGAAAAAATGAAGCTTCACGCTGTGTCAGCCAGAATGACAGTCTTGGAGTTTGAAAAGGAAACTGGAGTCATTTCGAGTGTCAGCGGCACAGGGAGGAGTGGGGAGAGCCCCAGTGCTCGCACGTCCCCAGTCCCTTCCTTCCAGCTCCCTGCACGTGGCCTTGGCAGAGCAGTGACATCTGCCCCTGGATGTAGCACCACCCGTAAAAGGTGGGTTTGCACCCTGCCTGCGAGGGGGCACAAAAGCTATTGCAGGTTTCTCTTGACTTTGCTGCTGTTTCAAATCCAGAGATACCTCGGGTTTGGGGAGGATTCTTGTGATGCATCACTTACTGCAACACAAGAGCATTTTTGGTTTAGGAAAATGTGGTGCTTTCCTGACGAAGAGGCATGGACGGCTTCGGATGTTGGAAATGGCTCTGTGTGTTTTTAGACACATACAGAAAGCCTATTGACCAGACCGCCCATCTGCTGGTCACCATCCAGTTCTCACTTCAATTATAATTTATAACAAGTTTCAGAGCAGGAAATTTGTCTTCATTCCCCTTCCCCAACACAGAGTACCTTAATTATGTGCCAATAGGCACTGATGAAAAAAAAAGCCCAGTTTGGCTTTTGGGAACAAAACAGCAATCGATGCCCAGCAAGGCCGGTCCCACCAAACGCCGGAGGGTGCACGGACACGCCAGGGCCACGGCCGAGCACCGCGGATGCTCAGAGCATGGCAGACACCACTCAGCCACCAGGCGAAAGGTGTGACAAGCACCATCGCTTGGAGAACTGATTAAGTGGCACCTTTGGGGGGAAGAAGAAAAGAAAAACCTTTAAGGGATTATTTACAGGGCTCACAAAGGTGCCTTTTGAATATCCATCAATCAAACAGTCAGTGAAAAAGTCTGCTCAGCACACAAGAGAGTAGAAGGAGTAAAGAAAATTGGGTATGGCGTACATCTGAGATGTACAAGCCATCATCCATAATCTTCAGCTCTCTGCTCCGTACGGAAAGCAGCTGGCTGAGCGGGATGGGAGCGGGGTGGGAGCAGGATGGGAGCAGGACGAGAGAAGGACGGGAGCGGGACGGTGAAGCACTGAACAAACGGGTGCTTGGTTCAAAACTGCTGTGGCGGTTTCTGCCCCTGCCAAAGCCAGGGAATGTCAGCAGTAAGTTTTAACAACTTTGGTAGGAATAATGGAAGACAGGAAATAATCTACACAATAAAAGAATTGAAGACATCTGGGTGCCAGCCAAAGGGCTGTAACCTGCCTTTAAGGAGCAAATAAAACCAGGAAGACAATAATAACAAAGGAGTGGCTGCGGCTGGAATAAAGGGTAATTGTGGGCTGAGCACATGGGCTGCCCGGGGAACAGCAGCGAGGGCAGCAGGGACTCACGGGCTGGTCCAGAGCTTACAGAAGCTGTAGGTCAAGAGCAATGGGCTTGTGATGATCACTGATTTTATGGCTGGTTCCTTTGCACCCTCGTTACTGCAGGAATAAACTACTGATCCGTGGCAAATGTTTTTTCTAGGACTTACTATCTCTTTCTTTGCGCTGGTTTTGTAGTGGCATTTTTAAGTGCAGTATTTCAATAAATTGCAGGAGCACAGCAAGGCCCTTCCCGGCTTCCCTTGTTGGCAGGAGGCTTGCTTAGAAAATAGAGGGGGATTTTCTTTTTGATAAGCAGCACCGAGAGGCAGGAGCTGGTGTCTGGAATAGGGGTTCCACCCCTGCAGCTCCCCCTGCTCCGCCAGCGGTTGGGTGGCTCATTCCAGGGTGGCTTTACAGTTCTTTCTGATGTGACTTATACATTTAATGACAAAGTGCTGTACTGCAACTCCCCATTTATCTTATTAAATGGTCCCAGAACAGCTCTGAGAAATGTATTTAACATGAAGACATCTATTAATTAATAAGCACATTAGTCAGCAATCAATACTTAGTTGATGATATTGTTTAAATTATACATGTATAATAGGATATGTTTCTGCCTTCCTCATCTGTTTTAAGGCATACATTGAAAATGAGTAGTGCAGAATGGCTCTGCATTTAAAAAAGTTTGATTAAAATTATTTTTAAATAGACTAATCCTATGAACATATTATATTGCATAAAATTAGCCCTGAGCATAGTCAGTTTATCACCTCAGTCTCTTCACAGTCCATTGATTAACCAGACACCGGGAGCAGTCTGTTCTCTTTACTGCGTTTGTATTTTATTGTAGTGATATCGTTATCTGTTTCAAAATCCTGAGCGAGGCATTCCTAGCAATTACTTCCTCTTGGTCTGCATAAAACGTGCAGATAATTCTCAGGCTGATCCCTTGTTGCCACTTGCATTACGTGAAGATAATGGCAGCAACCTCAGACTGCGGACCCCTGTCCCGAGAAATGCTCCTGGAGAACACGAACACACTCGCACTAGAGTCTACACGACAGCCTCCGCCGCGCATCATATAGGGACCGGATCTATAGGGGACACCAGATGATTTCCCTGGCACGAGGGGCTGGACTGACACGCACCCAGACACCGAGTCATTCTGCACCACGAGACCCCGCAGCTCTTCGGGCTGCTCTTGCTCACGCAGGTCTGTCCTAGGAGCAGCAGGATCTGCTCTTCCTCCTGTCCCCAAGGAATGTCCCTCCCATCCCCAAGGAATGTCCCTCCTGTCCCCAAGGTCTGTCCCTCCTGCTCACATTCCTCCGACAGCAGTAGCCAGAGAGCAGCTTTGCCCTGGGACTGAACCCAGATTTCCTTGTGACACACACACACACACACTCAGGTGTGTTCTCCTTCAGAAAATCCAATTAAAAGATACATTCTGTTCTTGCATTTACCTTGAAATCTGACTTTTCTCTTTTGCACAGGTTGCTCAGAAAACCTCCTCCCTACCCACAGGTTTCACAAGCCACCACCACTACCACCGGTTTTGCATGGCCCGGTGACACCAGCCTAAATTTTCTCCGAAGCGGGGTTGCCGTAAATGGGAATAACTTAATCGAAGTGAAGAAAGGCAGTGGAATTATTCTGGGGTTTTGTCAATATGGGGATTTGCTTTGGTCCCTCTACTGTGGTTTAATAGAGCTTAAGTTCTCCGCCTGAACATTTTCAAAATGAATTAAAATTATTTATTTTACATTAAGAAGCAGTCTGCTTAGGTGTAAAGTTAATATATTATAATATTTAATGTATTAATATTTACATTAATTTGTTTAAGCTATTTTAAACTAATATAAGCTATTTACACAAGTAGTTTTACCTGGAAAGTTTTAACTCAATTGGCTGAAGCTCATTCACATGAGTGTACACAAGCCCTAGAGCCAATGGGTTTACTTTCAGATTTTCCCTCTGTGTAAGAACAGCGTGTCCTCTCCTCCTACATGTGCACCTTTAAGTTACTATTTTTATTTGTGTATCCATCAAAGAAAACTTTTGCCCACTTTGCTTTCAGATGCTGAGGATTGATAGGCGGCCATTTTCCTCTCAATTTTGGAACACTATTGCTACATGACCTGCTGAATTATAGTGCTATATTTTTGTTTTCTCACAAAGACGGTGCCATTTGTTCATTGGCATCCCAGCAGCCCCCCTCTAGAGCTGAAAACTATCTGAACCCAGAGATCTTTACCCGCTGCTGGAATTACAAATTCCATGAACGCTCAGAACTTACTGCACATTAATAAAAGTCATAGCAGGGGCATGGGCTGATTTGACGGAGCAAATGAAAGGTGTTTCCTCGATGCACGTGGGCGGAGGCGGTGGGGAGAAGTTCTGGTGGAGACGGGGCCGTCTCTCGGTGCTCTCCTACCAGCGCCGTGCGTGAGAGGGTGCTCTGCTCCCACCGAACTCCTGTGCTTCCCGGGGCCCTGCGGTTCCACTGCTCCCAGCTCTCAGGGGGGGAAACTCCGAGCAAAGCGGAGGGAGCCCGGAGCCCGACGCGGGGCCCAGAGCACAAAACAGGCTTCTCACCTGGACCGAGGACTGAGCCGAACCCGGAGCCCAAGTGCTGGCCGTGCCGAGGATGAGCTCAGGCTGGTGGTACCTCATGGATCAAACGTTTCTGGAGGTCAGCACGTGCAGCTGCAGAGGATGTTGCAATACCTGTGATAAAAATAAAAACATAATGTGTTCTGATACTTGGACTGAAAATTAGCTTTAGGGTCTCCATGCATTGCCTTCTTAATGATGTGAAACATAATAGCCTCAACTGTAATAAAGATGAATTACTTTTTAATAAAATAATGAAACTCCGGTAAACACTCAAGGTTTATCACTTAATTTATCCCCAGTGCTCACACAGAAAAAAAAAAAATTTTGCTACCCCATTTTTAATATTCTCAGTGATTAGATTTCAATAACCCGCTCCATAGTAATGTGTGTCTCATTTCCCTGGACAGACAAAATAGGCCATAACTTCCTCTCCGTTACAGCACTAATGCTGTAATTTAGAACTTCTGTCAAGATGAAAGATCTTTCCAGGGAGTTGCAGCAGGCCCATGGCAACACTTCGGCACAGGGCTGGATAATGAAGTTTTCATTATTAAATAAAGATATTTTCGGAATGTCATAACCCATAAATCCATTCTTCTACAACGCATCAGCACATTATTTTGTTTATTTCTCAGCCGCTGATTCCATCCCGCCCCTCCCCACTCCCCTGTTTTTTGGCTACCCTTGGGGATCTCTTAAGTTGCCATAGAGATAAATTCAAGGATCTCTCCCGGGTCCCGGGGCGGGAGGGATGGGATGGAGAGGCCGGAGTGCAATGGGAGGCAGCGGCTCCCACCCCTTTGCAGCAGCCTGAGCCCCACGATTTGATGTTCCCTGAAGGAAATGCTAATGTGCATCATCAAGCTCAGAAGCTTCGAGAATTATGGAAAGCAGGTGTTTTTCAGGAGGAAATTTAGTTCTGCTGAATGGTGCCACATCGGCCTTCAGGTAAAGGCAGCCAGAGAAAGCAAAGGCGGATTTGCAATAAAAAAAGTTTCCCAGCACTTAAAGGCTCATTGGGATGAATCGATAGAAAACAGGAGGGGAACTTGTTGCTTTCTGAAGATGCAAGAAAGAAAATTACGAATGGCACAAAGACAGGCCCGCTCACCTATCAGAAAATTATATTTATTTTTGGAATTTGAAAACCAACTGTAAACCCTATCAGCACTTGAATTAATTTAAAATAATTTTCCCCTCCCAGTGCTAGGCAAACAGGAAAGTTCTGTGCGAGAGCACGAACGCCGTCTGTAATGGTTTGCTAAGATCCTACTAATTAAAACGAAAAATCTCATTTGAAGATAGTTAATGGATTCTGCATTTCTACAAAGCATTAGGAAGGCAACATTTATCTGAACTTGGGGCCCGTGCTGATTACTTCTCAATTAGTTGTTATTCAATTCACTGAAGAAAGATGCCCATTTCATTAGCACAAAGAAACAACCACTGGCCACAAAATAAATTTTCCGGAATTGCTCTACCAACTGGTTTGATACTGTGTTAAATTTAGCATTTTCGTGCTGCCACAAGGTTTTAATTGTAGCCCTGATTTCACCTCACTGGGCTCAATTCATCCTATTAACGCTTTTCTCCCTTTCCTTGAGACAACCCCAGTGAACACGGCCAAACCCAGGAGTTCTTACTGTTCAAATCGGATGCCAGCTTAGGAGAACATTCCACAGCACGGGGGGAAAAAGTCATTTGGGATTTTGACCTGCTGCATTTTGATGATGGAGCACCCTTCGCCAAATGCAGTTGTTGCCTTCAGCCCCGTGAACTAAGGACTCTGGACTCTGCAGGATTCCCCCGCTGCTGCCCACGACGGCCCCTGTGGCTGCGCAGGTAGCAGAGAGGGCACAACTTAATTTCCCAACTTGAAAGTAGCCAAGGGTGCTATGCCGGCTGCCAGAATACAATCCCATCACCACATGAGGACTTACAGCAATCGATGTGAAAGTCATATTTTTCCACTTGAGAGAACACATAAGTCATGGTGTCCGTTCTCGGGGGGTCTGATAGGACAAAACTAGATGAGACCAAACTGAGCAAGAAGCTCCCCACCTTGCTTTTTGCTGGTGCGATTGGGACAATTCTTGGTGAGGACTCTCTCTAGGATTGTCTCATCGCTTGTGCTGTCTCACCGCATATCCCGATCTTCTTTGGGGGTGCCCCTCTTTTAGCAGTTTTGTTTTAGGCAGTTTTTAACCTCACTTCCTCAGCACAGATAAAGTTGTTGGTTTGCACAAATTGATTTCAGTGGCAATGGTGAGATATGTTGACCTTCCAGAGGAGAATCTATATCCCTATGAAAATAGCCTTGAATTTTCAGCGTAGCGTTCCCACGATAAAGCTCAAGAACAGCTTGAGGCAAATCAGGACCAAAGGAAATGCAGCACGTAGATAAGTATCAGCATTAAGATCTTGCTTTCGTCTTCCTTAAAATAAACAAATAAATAAATAGAGGAAAGGAAGAAAGTGCAAGGAGAGAATCTCACAAGGAACAAAGCTTGGGGAAATTCCAGCTCCCTGGCCACTAGGTGTCTGTCGTGACTCAAAATCACGACCTGGCCAACGGGAGCCACCAAAGCTGGGCCGGGGAAGGTCGCCCACCCCTGGCGGACGGGTAGATGAAAGAGTGATTTCCATCTTCCCTGGTCTTTATCATATTGACAGGGCGCTCAGGTCCTGGACTTCCTTGTCTCTCATTACCGTATCAGCAGCATCTCTGGGGAGAAGGCCCGAGTCCCCCCGGTCCCCACCACCGGCAGTGCTGACCCGGCCCAGGTGGTTCTCACCAGCACCTCGGGTGGTGGCTGGGCTGGAGTCCTGCACTGCTCTTGGAAGCTCTTCTATTTATGGAAATTAACGTCTTTCATTTCTCCTAATTAAAGCACCCAGGAGCTATCGGGCTCATGTTTTTCAGGAGATTAAAGTGTGTTTTTAGAAGGCAGTGAATGGCCAAAGCCTGAAGCTTAAAACTGAACCAACCATTTAGTGGGAAGAGAAGATGTGAGATTCAAATCCATGCCTCTGGGATTCAGCAGTATCCCAGCTAAATTCTGAACTCTGATTCCTACCGAGAAGTTTAAACTGGACAAAACAACACAGGAAACCCACTCTGGGATACGTTTCTGTTTCCGCTACTGGCCAAAACTATAAGTATTCAGGAAAAAGACAAACACAAATGATAATACAAATGACTTTCCACTTTTCTGATTTATCTAGTTCTAGACCAATTCAGATATTCACCTGAAATACACGTTTTTCATTTCATAGAAAAATTGTGTGATAGAATTCTGACATCACAGAAGTTCTACTCATAGCAGTAAAACATCTAGAGACTGAAGAGAGCAACCCCACCACTCTCCTCCTGGAGGGACTTAAGAAGATCCCTTGTGTAGAGGAATTTAGCTTGGAATTCAGCAGAGGTGTGTGCGGGGAGTTCCGCAGGTGAGCCCTGCATCAGGACCTCGGTACAATTCAGTTTCCATTTCATATCTAGTCTAGCATCAGGCATGTATTCCGATCTCACTCACAGCGTGGTAAAACCAAACCCAATATTAACACTGCAGGAGACAATGGACTTTTGCCAGTGCAACTGTGGTGAGCTCAGCTTCAAGCCCTGGGCCATTCCACGTTACAAGTGGCTACCTCAGGCAAGCACCCAGAGCCATTTTAAAATAGCAAAAAGCAGCTACATGGATGATTACCTATTTGTGTTTTCCAGCTAGCATCGGAAATATCTACATCCCATACATCCACAATGTGGGGTGAAGAACTCATCGCTATTTAATTTACCCAAAGGTTATGGGTCTGGAGGGCGCACACTAACGACCCGCTGAGGTGCAGTAGCTGCCTTCTGTCCTTCCAAGCTGTGCAGAAAAACACATTTGTCATTTTGACATTTTCAAGGTCTATCTGATCATGCTGCTGTCACTCTGAGACTGTTGCACGACCGGTAATAGACTGCATGTGCAATAAAATCTATATATACCTACAAAAGCTGACTTAGTTTTGTAACTTCAAACTGCATTTTAAAAGGGAGCAAAACTGCTCTTGGCAGAAGGACCACAAGAAGTCATCCTTTCAGATGTGGCTCATCAGCAGAGCCACCACCACAAGACACACACTTTATCCCTCTCTATTTCTTATCAGCGACTTTCCCCAGGGTTCCCCTTGAAAATGCCACATGAAAATACGGGGTGGTTCCAGCTGGCCAGCAAGGTACTGGAGCAGAGAAATGAATCTGCTGAGCTAATGAAGCTTAGGACAGAACTGTGTACATACTCTAGAGAAGAATTTTCAAACATTTGTTCAAATGAAGGCTTGGAATTAGTTTCAATAGCACCCACGAGTCATAACGTCTCTTGCACGCTCTCCTGGAGCACTTGCACAAATGAACTGTTGTTTAAAAGAATATTCAGACAAAGCGTCATAAAAGATACAGGCAAATACATGCTCAAATCTGAGCAGTTACGCAAATATTTCCTCCGATGACTAACGACACCAGTGACTTTTCACGCTATTTGTGAACTCGGGAGTCATCTGCCCAGGAGTCTAGAATGTACCATGTGGAAAATAACACAGATTAGTAAAAAGCACTGTAGTTTGAGAGAGCTGTTCTCGCAGGCTTTATTAGTATTTCTACTAAGATTCAATCCAAGATCTTTCACCTGATTAGAAAGTCACTTTAATATATTTGGAAACTACTGCTCATATCGCCCAATTTATCTAAAAGCCTCTGAATTCTTCTCGGCAGGAACCTATATATCCCAAGGCTGTTGCAAACATCTGTCTTCTTAGCACCTGTCAGTAATTTCCTAATATCACAGCTTTAACAACGCCAATATTCCTCTAACAAGTAAAGTACCTACTTGAGCCCTGGATGGACCAAACTGTTGTAAAATCAAGGCAGGGTGGCAGTTACCATTTAATAGACACCGTGTCTGAACAACATGGGACTTTTAAGGAACGAGAGGAGGTGAAAAGTGGAAGCCTGGGGTGTCAGCAGAGCACTAATGAGAACTCAGCAGCGAGATAATGGGTGGAGAGTCTGGAGGCCCCATGGATCGCTGAGGTCGGAGACGGGAAGAAGATGCGCCGGAGCAGAGTTTCTGCGGGGTTCTGGCAATTGCCCACCCTAAATCAAGCTCCTACTAGCTCAGTTGAGCTCAATAAACCTGACACTGAGCCAGGAGCCTTTGACAAGCTGGATCTTGAAGAATAAGAAAACAACGCCCTGACAACATTTGTATTTGCATAAACATTATTTAATCAGTTCTGTGCCATCTCATTTCTACAGTAGGCTGTGCCCAGACAGTTTCCAAAAATGAGTTTAAATGCATTTAATTCTGGTGGGAATAGTTTTCATTGTGACAGCTCCTGAAGGCAAAGTGCGTTAGAGGAGAGGCTGAGCAGGGACAAGGAGCACAAACACCTCCTGCTCTGCCAGCTCAGACGTGGCTCGGAGAGACGGTTGCTTTAGCTGCAAGCTCAGCCCACTCGGTCCAATGACTTTAGCAAAGCGGATACCTGGTGGATGCTTTCATGGCACCTTCTTTTCCAGGATTTTGAGACTAATAACTCATTTCTAAGGAGCTATTCAACGGAAATTAAAATTACGTGTTGCGATTAGCACTGATCATAGTTTCTGACCTACCAAATAACCCCTGTGCTTTCTCGGGTGCTTCTGCTGATCGTGTTTCCAGAACATTCACGCATATCCCACCTAGGACATTTCCCTTCTTTCCTTGAAAGAACAGACCTTCCTGGCTTCCTTCGACTCGGTAGTTGGAGTGGGAAAACTTGCTAAGAGGAACTCAGAGCCTTTGAAGATAATTCACACATTGGTCAACAACTGTAATAATGCAGCTAAAATTACAAAGTGCTCCAAGCACTAAACATTAAAGACCTTGCATTTTATAAAACTAATAAATCAAAGATGGTAAGCGCTCAACTTCTGGCTAAATCTAGATAATGGGTGCAGCTTCCCTTCCCCGAATCGCAGAGAGGTTATGCACTTGAAGTAACTCTGCCTCCAGAAATCATGGAATCAGCAGATTTTGCAATGTCTGGTCAGACTCTTTGACGTTCAAAGAGTGACAGAAAACAGTTTATCACAAGAAGCTGATCGAGAGCGGCCTCTTTTCCTTTCTCGCTCTCTCTCGCTCCGAGTGCCTTATGCTGATACAGACAGGCGCAACTTCTGACACCATGCATTGGTGTTTTGAGAAACAAACCATGTAAATGTTCTCATATGTGAAATAAGAGGGTTTTGCTGACTTTAGCAAATGTGTCTGCAAAGACTCTAATCAACTTTCAGGTAAAAAGTAAGCCTTTTAAGGACAGGAAGTTGATGCTTACATTTTCATGGTGTTATCTAGTCTGTTCTCATGAGAATGAGTGAGCAGGCTCTCCCACCACCCTGGAGAAGCCCTGGAAGAGCAACACAAGCTGGGGCTAGTTTCTAGCCTTTTCCCTTTTCATAGTAATAACATTATACAGATGAAACCAAGGAAGACCTAGTCTTTTTCCTCGAACAAAGGCTGAGCCCTTTGCCTAAGGTCAGCACAGCTGCTGATTTCAGTTCAACGGCAACCAGAGGGTTTGGCTGGTTTGCTCCTGACAGGGCTCAGTGGAACACCTGGGACTTCTCAGTCTCATCTTCAACATATTTTTCACTTTCTTTCACCCTCAGCTTCCATATCAGCACAAGAGCTGCTCTAGTAATGGACAGTTTGTGCAGTTAAGTTCGACTTTTTGAAGTGGCCCGAGATCCTCAACTCAAGGGCACCAGGGAGGGCAGTGACAAAGGCATAAGCAGATGTCAAACGTAGTCAACGGGCACAAGGGTTCTCCCAGCCCGGCTGCGCTTATGGACTGTCCTGTGCATCCTCCGGAGGTTGTGGATCCGCTTTGTTGAAAGCAGAGGTTGGAAACAAAGGGAATGGGGAATGGAAATTTACTTCCATTTAGCCGCGACTGGGTTTTATGTGGAAAACGCACCCCACCCTCTCTATCTGAGAATCAGCGGGAGCGTAACTCCCAGCGCTGTTGCCCAAGGGGAGATCTCCACTGTCAAGTTGATTTGTGATGCTTTGGAGTTGACAGATCGCCTCGGGCGAGGGAGGAGGCGGGTTTGCAAAGGAAGGAAGAAAGGAGATTAAACCTCCATCAAAATGTGCGGTTACCTGTGCTAGGGAAGGGGAGAGGCAGGGGGGGAGGGCGCAAAGTCAAAAAGCATATGAGAAAATGCATTACCAAATAGGGAAAAGGTGAAAAGACTTTATGGTTTTACACAAGATCTCTGGCTTTTCCACACTTACAGCACAAATCTGCGCTAGGGCTCCATAAGGTGTCAAAGACTTTCCTCCAAATCAGAGTCAAGCACTTATGAAAAGTTTTAGCGAGAGCAGAGTCAGGAAGCACCAAACATCTCTATTTTAAACAGTCGTGTGCAGACCGGGCGGGAAAGCAAGTACATCCTAATTTCAAATATGCTGAGAATGTGCAGCTCCATTAGAAGCTGTCAGAAGCCTGGACTGTTCCATACCCCTGAAAATAAGATTCCGAGTGATTCTAATGCTGCCCTCACACTCAGAGAAGGGTAACGCGCTGTAGGTGTTGGAAGCACACGGATATTCCCTGTTCTGGAAAAAATACGTAGTTATCATTGAGGTAACTCCCTATGAATCTTTCTGGTTGAAGGGGCATCTAAAAATAATACCTTGAATGACACTGAAATTGCAAGAAAAAAAAAAATCAGTATTTTTTTCCTGTTGTGCCTGCAGAGAAGTGCATGGGCATGATCTCAGAGGAGAAAAATTATAGCTCCTCCTCCGTGGCCACACACTCGCGTATCCCTAAATTTGGCTTATCAGACTTGATCTGTGATTGAACCAAGCAAAAAGTCAGTTAGGTGTTTCCATCAGGTGGTTAAAACGCAAACACCACACAGCTCTGTTCTCCCTCTCTTCATTCATGCATTTTTTCAGACACGGCATCTGTCACCATCTTTGAAGATGGCACAGAGGGACAAGGTCCCTGAAAAGGACTGTGAAGCCACTGGGTTCCTTCTCCTACTGGCGCAGTGTCCTGCCTCTCGAAGGAAGCAGGTTGTTACCAATAGATGTTAAAAGGGGGTTGATTTTTGACATTTCTGTGGGAAAATTCTTTCACATTTCTTCACCTCTCTGGGTACATTTCTACACCCACAACGCAGAAAGGCAGCTGAGCCTCCCCTGGTTCGTTCTGTTGGGCGACACCTCCACTCACCACACCACCAGGAACACACGAGGCTGCAGCCCAGCCAGGGCAGCAGACTGGCAGGAACACATGGTGTGGCATCACCAACCATGAAGCCAAACAAAAAATACCTATAACATAGACAGGAAAAATCCGTGAACCTTATGGATCCACCTCTTAATGCAGCTGCCACACATAAGATTTCCCATAATCAGATTTCACATATAATGCAGATTTCACACATAAGGTATTACCAAAGACCAATAGATATCTAGAAAGAAATAGGCCTCCCTTCTGCAATGAAGCCAATAAATTTAAGTCCTGATTTCAAAATATATACGTTTCAATAACTCTGTTCCTCCTCCTACCTTCACAGGCTGGGAGAGAGGATTAAGACCTACGGTTTCCATTCCGACTCCATCCTAACGATGTGTCCAAACGTGAATATAACACCTCGTGGGAGCCTGGATTACAGGTACCTCTTGGGCTTTGTTATGTGCTTACTGGAAAGAGGGCAAGAAGAGGGACCGAAACTGTCTAATGGAAATACAGCATATATTGAGCTTAGAACGTCCTACTTCAGTAACTGGGCTTAGTACACAGCCCCAGCTAAAGCATAATCATCCTGAAGGGAAAACGTAAATCATGGCATTAAATAACAACAGAGAAAGGTCATTTACACACTCAATTTACCTATTTTGTTTTTATTTCCATTATATTTCTAGGTAATAATTTAATATTGGAAAGCATGAGAATGTGTTACCCAACCACTATTTTTTCCATAATAAGTAATTACTTCCAATTCTTATTCTATTGCACATGCACTAATTCTGTCATATTCTAGCTCAGTTCTTGTTGAAAATATAAATTCTGTGCTGGTCTGAGGTTTTAGTGCTTCAACGTATTTATTTTATGTGGCTGTCCACTGATGTCCCTCAATTCCCCCTTAGATCATCCCCACAAATCACTTCTTTATTACTCATCCTAGAATGCATCCAGTAATCTGCTTTTAAGGTAACTATTTGTATTTTTGTTTTCATATGAAACGCTAGCCTTTTTAACAGCCCTGTAGAGCAATCATCTTTTCAGTAGCTTAAACAATCTCAGCCGGAGACATAACAGACATTCCTACGCTCTGGCCAGGCCTTAGCTTCTTTCCTCGGCAAGTTATTATTAGTAATTAACGTTTTACGTACTTAAACAGACAAATACATTGACATCTATTGCTATCAACAGCTAGATAAACTTGTCCAAAATCTTACTGATGTTTTACAGCTGTGTATATGGTATTATCTTTACTGATCTTAAATGCATTTTCTCTGTTACCTCCTCCAACGTTTCAAACACCTTGGTGCTCTCTGACAGTAACGGCACAACCAAAAAGTTGCTATAGACTATTTAAACTTACTTCATCCTGATGCTTTCACAATCTCTGATCATATTTTTTGCCAGTGAGATGTAAAGAAAAGCACAGATGGGGTGTATAAATCCTATTACAAGCTCTGCCTTTTCAGCATTTAACAATGAGCTAATAATTTTACTGGAATTCTAAATTGTTGCACGGGCAAGAGATATCTTGAGGACCAGATATCTATTTTCTTTAACAGTCTATAAAATAATATATATTTTTCTGACCATATTTGCAAATTCCATTAAGCAGTTGAGAAACGGAAAATTCTCTGAAAAAAAATTAAAAAGTATTTATTTTTCTGGAACTCATACCAATACTTCCTTCCCATACCCTTTGTGCAAAGGATCAACATATCGAAGACAAGACTAAATGAACCAAAAATGGGATTCTATAGATCAACATAAGAAGGAAGCATCAATATGCCCAACATGACTACAAGGAACCATCCCAATCTCTATTTTAAACACATACTATTTAAATGTCATGAAGATGAGAACAAGGGTACGGTTTTAGAAAGCTCTTGACCACTCAACAAGCTGCACTGAAACATCACTGTTGGTTACCATGACTAAATCTAGTTAAGAGAAGGCCTCATTAGTTAACCTTCCCACCAGTGAGAGCTTTGACGCCCTTCCCTTAGAGTTGACCCTCTGATGAGGACCAGGATTTCACTCCTCCACACACTGTTGAAGAGACACCCAGGGTCTGGTCCAGGTGCTGGGTGGTCCAAGGCTGTTTGGGGAAGGAGAAATCCAGGGGCTGGTCCCCAGCGAGTGCCAGGACAACTCCGACCATCAGTTCCTTTCTATTGATCGCCGTTTCAGTGGTGGCTTATGAGAGAAGTCGTTAAGAACTGGTAATGATTGTCCACTGAAGGATTACCTCTGAAAACTGTGAGGATCAATAGAAAAATCTTTCTGCTAAAAGTTCCATTGATAAGTTAAGACCCCAGACACACAGCCCCATTGTTCTCTGTCTCAACACCCAACATTTTTCTTTTTAATTGCCCGGTGAATTAAAACTTTTGAAACTACTTAATTACTGGTTTTATACTTCATGAAAAGATCAGCTGTAATTATAGGTTGTTTGGGGAAGGGGGTTTCTCTTTTAATTCTAATTACAAATAATTGACTGTAAAACATTTCTGAGCATTACATTTAGAACAAAGATGTATCCTTTGAAGTCAATATTTGGTTTATACCTTTCTGCAAAGGGGATGCACAAGAAAATATGTCTTGCTTCTAGTAATATGATGTTATTATGATGGCAGCCATTGCAGCACTCAGTCAGAGAGCTAGACCTTCTGTGCAAAACGCTCCACTAAAAGAAAATGGATAGTCCCTCTCGGAGAGATCACCGGGCGCTTGCGGGGTGATTCAGTAATAGGCATCAAGCAAAGAAATAAACAAAGAGGAAATGATCAGCACTGAATCAATCCTGACCATTTCACAAAGTATCATTTTCCATACCCTCATTTTCTACTCTCCTTACCCTGTTTTTAAATGACCTGTCACCACCACGAATTACTTTTAAGACGGGCTGTGGAAGGAGGCAGTCTATCACTCTGGATTTTAGTTCCCATGGGACAACACACTTAAGCTGGTCTCCTGAAGAGTGAAGCTTTCTACCATCATTATATTACCTACTTAAACAGGGAGAAGAGTTTTCTGGGTAAGAACTTCCCCCTTGAACACGTGCATTTCAAAGGACAGAAGAACTTGAAACAAGGCATTGAAGGTTTGGGAAACATCACCGCGGTTTGGAAACCTTGACATGAGGTACAGAAACCAGATGGTTTGAAAGTGAGTCTGATCTGGTAATCTCTTTGAAATTTCCACTCAGAGGAAGGTATGAGGAGCTCTGGAGGCTGCACACAGAGGTAAATTATGTGTTTATTTGGAAAAGAAAGAGGCCAACTAAAGAAAGTACATACTGAAAGGAACACCATTGCCTATGCTGGTTTGGGGCGGGGGGGGGAAGGTGGGTTTTTTTCTGGAAGGTACTTTATTCCTCTTCATTTTCTACCAGTAAAGTATGAAGCTATTTAAAGACATTTGATCATTCTATTCAGTAAACTAGTAAAATTATTCAAGATGATTAGAAAGACTTGGGCCTAGGCTTGCAAATTTTCATTATTTTCTCCATGGCCTTGAGGATGTGATTCGCCTCTCTAAACCTCTGCATCTAAACTAGTCACCTTGGGCTCCCTTGAGAGATACGAGAGAAATCAGCACTTGCAAGGTGTGATTCATCTCATCCCAAGGTAGAGATCTGAAATGGTCCCACCGAGGCCCCGTGGAAGTGGCTCTGTCCCGGCTGAGCAGAAGCAGCGCTTGGGCCACCCAGTCCTGCCTGGGCTCTTGGACACCTCGGGAAGGGTTGGACTCCGGACCTTCCGAGGGGTCAGACCTCTCCTGACTTAATGTCACTTTTCAGAAGAGGAAATAGAGATGTGCCTGTGGTAAGTACGGAGACAGCTAAAAAAAAAAATAATCCCTAGACCTGATAATTTACTTCTGAAAAATAAAAAGCAAATCAGTTAGTCTTCTCTGCTCTGCCCTGTTTGATTGCACTCCTTGGAATCTCAGGAAAATTAAGTTTTATCCCAACTACTGAATAAAATATCTTTCCCGTTCTTGGTTGCTTAAATTTCAGTAGCCAGTCACCATCCGTCTACTTTATTAGCTCTCCGATAAAAAAAAAGGAAGTCAAGGTTTTCTGGATTTGATTCCCTCCTATATCCTAGATTAATGTATCCTAGATTAAGTTTGACAGAACTAATATTAGTTCGATTGTTCCTGGAATATCTCATCTGTAAAATGAGAGGAGAAATCAATTCAACAGAATACCTAGGGGAACAGAACAGGAGAAAAGGACTCCTTTGTAAAAAAAGGTTTTGCCACAACGAGGAAACAAGAAAAAATACAAATACAGGGTTGTTTTGACAAAATGCTTTTGCCTGTAGGAATGCCCGTTTCAGGAAGCCTGAGAGTTATGATATAGGCAAGTGGCTGTAGGAAAGTAGCAGGAAAAAAAGACACAAAAAAAAAAATACAGCAGAGAGAAAAGAAGGCCAGCGAGAAATAATAATAATGAGAAAAATGTCACATTAAACTCTGAGAGCGGCATCAGCAGCTGCCTGCACCTGGAGGGCAATGACTGCAGACGGCGGCCAGGGCGACGTGCCGCGTCTTGCGAGCATTCCTGCGGCGAAGGCAAGTCCCTGCAGCCCCGGAACATTCCAGCGCCTGCCCCGCGCTGCTGCCTCTCACAAAGACATCAAATAGACACAACGCTGCTAACGCGGCCCCGACCCCGCGCTTTCTGGTGAGCTCAGAAATCCTGGAGCAGCAGCGCAGCATCTTCCGAGTTTCAGGAAAGGCGGGAGCTGCAGAGCCGGAGCCCCTGTGGGACAGCAGGGTGGGACGGTGTCCTGCCCCCCCGTAACCTCCCCTCCCGTCAGTGTCACGCTGGCTTTGGATATTCGTCTGTAGGAGAAAAAACAATGTGTGCATGCAATGGTTTGCTCAGTTTACATTTCACCTCTGCACACGGGTGAGGAAGGAGACAACGCAGCAGTTGTGAACAGTCATGGGACGCAATCATTAAAAGAGAAAACGAGCCGTTGTTTCCTACCCCATGGCTTTACAGCCCCCTCTGTGAGAAACTCCGCTCCATTTTTCATCAGCTGCTGACCCAGATGTGGGTTACACCTCAACAAAAATGTTAATTAGCACCTCATTATTCTGATGCTTACTGTTCCGAGTCTGTTCCTGGGAATACAGCACGTTCACTCTCCTGTACATTATCTATACCATAAGGGCTCTAAGCACACACATAAGCAAATCTAATTAATCTCGGGACCCCACCAGCTCCAGCTCAATGGCTCAATGGGGCCAGAGCATCAACTGGTGTCTCCTTCAACTCCTGCAGCCTGTGAATTTCTGGAACGCAACTTCCAGGACCGACCCGGTGCAGCATTAACCGGGTGAATTTATCTTCACGCATTCTGTCAGGATCCCCAGCTTGTACTGAAAAAAAAAAAAGCTGGAAAGAGTAGATGGATGGAAGGAAAAAGCAAGCGCATAAAGGCTCAGTTCAGCAGATCTGTCTTTGTGCTACCTCCTTCCAATTCTCATATGCTGCCTGCTGAGCTGACAAGAGGTGTACTGGAGCTCGGGGTTTTTTTTTTCCCTTTGCCTCCTGTTGTCTTCACAGAATTTTAGAATATGCTGCCAGATGCTCATTCATGCCAGAGCAGGATGAGTAATAGTTTCTTCATTCCTAAATGAGCCCCTCTGATTCATGGTATGCGCTAGTCATTTTCTCCGAACGCCGAGGGAATCAAAGTTTCTCATGGGCCCCCTGTAGAAAGATTAACACGCTCGCCAGAGCCTGATTGGGAATGTGGGTAAATAATGCTGGTTTGTATATTTGTTCTTTGCCTGCAGTTCTTCCTCTCTAAGCAAAGCCCATCAGCATTTCCATGGATATTACATCCATTACCATAATGAGCATGAGGTAAATCTTTGCTCACCATCTTCTGGCTAATTCTGCCCTGACTGTGCTTCTGTAATCTTCATCAGATTGCACCTTCTGTAGCGCTGCAATAGCTGTCGTTATGAGAACATGTCCAAAGAAGCCTCAGGTTCGTATGCATTGCTTTATACATTTTTCCAAAGAAAACATGCACAGAGGAAACTCATAAAATGTCTGCTCTTTCTTATGTTGCTTCAGAACTAAGAGACTTGTAAATCATCGCTGAATGGGATGCTATATGCTTTTCTGCCTCTATTATGTATTATGGGGAAATTAATAAGTAATGGGATTTGCAAGATGAAAAGCAAGGGAACCCATAGGGTAGGTGATGGAGAGGCATAATTTAAAAAGTCAATGAAAGGTTCTGTTAAATCACAGTTAAATTATGCTGATATTCACCAAAGTCCTGTGGTAAAATTCTTTTTTCATAAAATATTGAGACTCCTTTCTGCAGTGACAAATGAAGGTTCCCACAATCCTGGAGGGCTGAAGGAGCTGGAGACGAGCCCTTTGGATATCACCTGAGCGAGACAGCACGGTGTGCCTGCAGAGCACCCTCCCACCCTGCCCCACAGCCCCTTTGGGGTCCTCAGGACAGGTTCTGGGAATGCGCACCGTGGGTCCAGACCTCCCAGGTTGTGTCTTCTCCCTTCTCACCTCTTGCTCCTGACAAATGTGGTCACAACACTAATTCAAATACCCACACAACTTGCCTTCAGGCTCTCCTAAACCCAGGCCTGTTCCGCTCCCTCGGGTCCTGCCCTTGCTCTGCATTTTGGAGGGGAAGGGAAGCTCCCGGGGCCACCTTCCCCATACCCTGGGGTCCGCAGGGCTCGGGGGTGACCCAGCCTTCCCCATACCCTGGGGTCCGCAGGGCTCGGGGGTGGTCCAGCCTTCCCCATACCCTGGGGTCTGCAGGGCTCGGGGGTGACCCAGCCTTCCCCATACCCTGGGGTCCGCAGGGCTCGGGGGTGACCCAACCTTCCCCATACCCTGGGGTCCGCAGGGCTCGGGGGTGACCCAACCTTCCCCATACCCTGGGGTCCGCAGGGCTCGGGGGTGGTCCAGCTGTCCCACTGGGCTCACTCTGCACATCACTGACGGTAGGGAGTGATCTCCTGTTTCAGCATGTGCCCCATAGCACAGCCCTGGTCTGGCACGGGGCTTGTCAGCACAAGTAAAGTATAAATAACCCTCCAGGCAAATCCCCCGTGGTCCTTCCAGCTCCTGCAGACACCGGCCTCGCACAACAGCTCTCCATCGGAACGCAGCGCTAGCTCCGAAATCAGCCTTCCCATAATTTTACCTTTAACCATATAGCTGTTCTATGCAGCACGAGATAAATCCACCGATTCTTACAAGTCGTGCCCTGCCATCGGTACAGATCGGTACATCAGCTTTCTCTTTCTTTTCTCGTGGAAAAGGAATTCCTTTCACTGAAACTCGAGAAGTTTTGCACTTGGAAAACCATTCTATCAATGTGGTAGGTAAGGCAACCGAAACGAAGGGAGTTGGAGAGTGTCAGTACAACAGTATGGAACACTAGACTTTTAATGGGTGAAAATGGGTGCGATTCCTAGCCCCAATGTCAAACCCATGAGGGGAAGAGTACGCCAGGAGAGCAAGCGTTTCTGCAGATAAAAGACAAATGCCTCTTCCTCACGCCTACGGATTCAGAACCCAGTTGGGCTTGATTTTCTTCTCATTTACATCGGGATACAGCTCTTACAGGCCCTGAGATCGCATGGGTTATGCCAAATTCAGTGACATAATGTCAGTTTGCACCCTCCATGACTTTGCCCCATCGATGTCAAAGGTAGCTCAGCTTCGGGACGAGCAAGGACAGACTCAAACCCTCCCTTACGTGCAGTCACGTAGTATCTGCTATCTGCTAAATGAGGTCTCGCGGAAAATGGTTCCACAGTGAAACTCTCCCTTAGATCACATCATTTTAATGCCCTTTTTTTTCTTTTCTCCTGTTAAAGCTTGTTACTTTTTAGTAATCTCTGTCTTGCAAAGAATTGTTTTGCATTTTGGGACCTCGGGGAATTAGATGGGGCTAAGTAATTATCAGGAAACTTCCATGAGTTGAATAGAAATGGACTAAATGGGCAGAAAGCTATACAATGCATTAAGATAAGGAAACTAAAATTCGGGAAACGACTAAAAAAGATAGTCTAACCTTTCTGTGGGCTTTCGTCCATTTTGAATTGATTTGAATTTATATTTTAAAGGCTGCTTAAAACTACTCAGAAGTGCCAAAATACCTTTGCACATCAACACTGCCTTTGACCCAAAGGGGAAGAAACCTGCCTCAGCTTAGGACTTTTCAAATATTTATGGACATATTTTCCATTCTGACCTTAATTTGAATTTCACATTTATTTCTAATAAAATTCCAACATCTCCATTGTTGGCCAAATCTACCGAAACACTCACTGGAATGGGAGGGAGAGAATGAATATTGAGACAAGAATCAAAATTTGGAAGGCAATTCTGGCTGCATGTGAAGGGATGAGCAGAGGCAAAGCACTTCTGGAATAAGGGGAAATGGCACAGTTAAGCACATGGATCCTCCACAAGTCAAAGCTGGCAGGGCGAGAGCTCACAGGATGGAACTCGTCCAGAGGAAACTCGGGGACAGCATCAGAGCTGCCCCACAGGAGCGGGCACGTGCTGCCAGAGCAAACGAGAGACTGCAGAGCAAGTGAAGAAAAACCCCATCCAGAAGAACAAGGATTCGGGGGACAGAGGCACACAGTCTTTGAGCAGTCGTATCCCCTGCCCCCAGCTTCATATTTAAAACAAAAAAACAGGATTCCTTTCTCTTCCAATTCAACCATTCATCATTCACATTCAGCCCGTGACTCCTGTACCAACAACCCCCCAACCCCGCCGGCTCCGACCCCTGCCCGGGTGACGGCACCGAGAAGGGAACCACCTCCAAGGTCCTCCAGTGGAAGCAATAAATAACGATATGCCATCCAAGTCCTGCACACGGGGCACCTGCAGCAATTTAGTGGGGGTTAACAATTACACGGGTACAGACTCACGGCCCCACCAGTGACACTGGTCGCTCTCCCCACAGCAAGCAGCGCAGCCGGTGCCAGACGGAGCAGGGCTCTGGAGACGGGAGGAATCAAGCTAAAATTTTATGAATATAACTACTTGAAAAGTCATCACCTACAGATATTAAGAGTTGCCTTCAGCAGTTCATGCAAGCATTTATTACAACTTGTCACATCTTCTTTAATAAAAAAAAAAAAAAAAACGGAAAGATTTTTTTTTTTCTTCCTTATTTGAAGTGAGACAGAAGCCGTGCCCTTCAGGCAGACTGCGTGGAGGAGCATGTCCATCTCCACATCCAAACGCTGCAGTGACTCCTCTCAAACTGCTCCGAGAGGCCCAGGTCCCAAACAACCTCCTCCGTCCTCTTCCCACCCCTGCCCAGCTGAGCCCCCAGCATCCTTCACCGCCGGGCCCTGCAGACACAGCTCAAATAAAGCCCTTTGACTCAAGGGCACAAGAAAGCTCACAGGGATTTCATTTTAAAGCAAGTTATTTGTGACGAGAGATCTTCTGTTACTAAGGGTGAAATGCCAGGAGCGGAGCATAAAATGGCAACAGGGATTTTAATTCTTATTAAGTTCTGTAGTTTCATTACTTTTTGCATTGAATATTTATGCAGTGATATGGCATTAGTGGCTGCATCTGTCTGCAGTTTCTTCTCAACGCTGCTAGACTCTTCCCAAATAATTCCCCCCCATGTTAAAGGTGAAACCTGAAAAAAATGACCCTAATTTCCTACAAAAGAGCTCAGCGTATCTACTTGGGTCAACAGGTATCACATGAAGTAACTACACAAAACTTAAGCAAACAAACTCTGATGCAGATTTAAAAATAAACAGGGATTTCTGTGCTACCGGAGCAGCAGGTCTGATACACTGGAGCCCAGGGAGGAGGTGCCGGGGGGGGTCCCGCTGCATCCCTTGGGAGCTGCAGGGATGCTCAGCCCCTGCCCGTGGGACAACCGGGCCCCCCTGGCCCTCTGCTCCTCACCCTCATATACATATAAACACAGTCAAGCTTTAATAGGGTCCTTAAGAGAAAAATCATTCTTTGATTAAACATAAATATTTCTTCATGTCATTAACCAGAGCACATTTACTGTAACTACAGTAAAAAACAGAAATGAGATTATGACACTGTTTAAATACTTTCCTCTAGTTTGTTTTATCACTTACACAAGTGCAGTGCGTGATCTTACAAGTTGTTATTATTGTACTTACTAAAAATCACACCAATATTAATTTTAGAGAAGATTGAAAGGGATTAAAGTAGTAATTCTCTTGCTTTCTAAAAATAACTGCCTTTCAAAAAGAAACCACCTCCCCTAAAAAATCTCTAAGATTCAAGATAAAATTTCAGTCCCGCAGAGTTATGTTCCTATTTTTGCATCAAAAGCCAGTGTCTACCACTTGATTTTTACAGTCCAACAGAGAGCAAATTTGCTTAGAGACAGCATGACAAGTGAGGCTGAAATTTAGGAGCTTTACGACACATTTTTACTGGGTGATTCCACTTTTATCACCCTGGCATTTTCCTAAGATGCTGTTACAATTACCCATTGTTCTTGCTTCAGTTTTCACTGGGGCAAATCCCAGTGAATTAGCAACTTTATATTACCCTTGTCACCAGGCGAGACGTGCCGCGTACCCCCGAGATGTAAATTTATAGCACCACCGGCAGCATCTCCAAAAAATATAAAGGCCTTATTCTTGTCTCCATCTCAAAGGGCTCACGATGGCGGGAGCATAAAGATAACAGGGGGGAGGAGGAATTGCACAGGGGTGAGCACGGAAGCCTCGAGAAGACGTATCCGGCTGTTCTGACCGTTCTCCCTCTGTCCCCCCCAGGTACAAACCGCCACCTCCCAAACCCCCCCGGAGCCGCAGCAGCAGAAGAGGGTCCAGCCTCCTGTTCCCAGAATTGCTGCATGAGGTGGAACATTAAAGTCAAACCCTGCTGGAATTTTGAGACACGAACAGGCATCCAGGATAGCTGTCGGGAATCTCTCCATTTCGAGGGAGAAATGTGCAATTGTTTTTAATTTTGTTTTTTTTTTTTCATTTTTTACAAAGACAAGTCTCCCTGCAAGGATCACGGAAGGGGCTGGGGCATGTCCCAGTCCCCACGCAGCACTCGCCAGCAGCTTCTCAGGGTGATGTTCTGTTTGGATTGGCCTCGGATCCCCTGAGTTTAACACACACACCCCCCAGTGACAGGCGTCAACTTGATGAGAGGGGCTGTGTGTGCATGTGTGCTTAAAGGGGGCTTTGAATTAAAACTGTAAGAAAACACGGGCCAGGAGAGAGGTTTTTATGAGAGTTAGCTATTCTCTTATGTGTGTGCGCACCTGATCCGGGGGGAGGAGGAGCTGGCTGTTGTTTTAAGTCTCCCTTTTCTTTTGTGCTGTGTCTGGGCAGGACCCACATGTCTGGAATGCACCTTAAAACAGCCTTATCTCCAGAACCGATCATTACATGGCAGGTGGTGGAGCCTACTTTATTTTCTCATTTCTCTTCTTTTTCTTCTCTTCCCTCTAACTTCCCCCTCCACCCCAGGGTAGGAATTTCTGAACCTCAACCAGTAAACGTCGCATGGCTCGCACACCTGGAATCCACTCCTCTCCATCACTGCTCCCACATGGAAAAAGAAAAATAGCAGGAGGAAGAACATGAAAAGCCACGACAGAAAGACCATAGGCTACTCCGGAAGATGAACGCCCGTAATATTTTAAACTCGCACAGAAATTTAAAAATTAATGTTAACGTATCTTCCTATTTAGTTGCCCTAGTCCACAATAAAGACAAATTGTTTCTCCCTTCTAAAGATCAGCAGAGGCTTCAGTGATGCTCCGGAAATGGTGGCACTCGGCTGGAGAGATGATCTGGCGACGCTCCCTGTACCCAGTGCTAAAATGAGCGTTTGCCCCCCCGCTCTCCCCGCAGGTGCTGTGCACGGAGAGCTGCCGAGCACCCCGGGGGTAGAGCAAGTTCTCTCTACACCCTCAGCCCACCAAGTCCGTGAGGCTTAAAGCAGGACAACATCATTTTTACCTGGACAAGAGAAACCGTAAAATGACCTTCTCCCTGCTCACAAAGCCCTGGAAAGCCTGACACGATAATCCTTTTAAAACACGAACACGTTTTGGTTCAGAGCTTTGTAATTGCAAGGGCTGGTTTAGGATCATTTACCCTTTCAGTGTGAACGGTGCGTTTCTGCTGCGTAGGCAGCCTTTCCCCCGTCCCTGTGCTCCCCCAGAGCCATCCTCAGCCTTGGTTTTCCCATTTGTGTTCCAGCAGAGCCCGGTGCTCAGGTGCTTCATCCACTGATGCACAAATTCGTGTGCCTGGAATGGAGGAGGAGTGAGCACTGCAAAGCCTGGACCAGGCTGATTATTGAGAACTTTTCAGATCTAAGATTTAGGGGCAGGACGGGCATTTGAATGTGAGATCCTCCAATGTGCGACAGGTCAACGCTAACTGTACCGTATCCTGCGCGAATTAACGGGGAAAGCGATGCCGTGATTTGCTTCACCTCCCTGCCAAATTCGCCACAGGGAGCTGATCGGCAAAAGAAAATCTGTTGAAAGACACTGATTTCTATTTTCAGTTATTTTCTGTTTCGAACTTTGCTCATTGCAGGTCACCTGGATTTTGAGAGAGCTGAGGATTCTGCAGAGACAGCCCCTGGCACCGGGCGGGCAGGAGCCGGCCGGAGCCCCAGCGCCGCAGCACCTTCCCTCCACCCCGGCGGCTGCTGGGGAGGGCTCGGCAGAGCCCGGCCAGGCATTGCCCTAACTTGTGCAGCCACCAACCCGCGTAGGGAAGCCTGAGGATCAGAACTATGCAAAAAAGACTGCAACCGTATCGCCTCTGCTCTGCCATCCCTGAAAACATAGCCCACAGTTATACTTTCTGCACTGGAAAACCCCAGAAACCACAGCACACGAGCAACAGCGGAGCTGGAGGTTCTGGTTTAATTAAAGGGAGGTTTTATCACACACAGACTCCTCTGGGCTGGAGGAGCCGGGGCGGCACAGGGCTCGCTTTTGGAAGGGTTCAACATCTCTGTTCCTGGCTCCCCACCCACCCTGACATCGGGATGCCACTGCCTGGGGGGAGAAGGGAAATGATGCTCTCAGCCTTTGCCCCATCTACTTTTTTTAGCAGAAGGGCATCAGACCGAGTTTTCTCAATACAGCTTAAAGATAATCATGTCTAATTTACAGGATTAAGAAATTAAAAGTCTGCACAAATCCTTCCACCCTGTCCCATTTGTCTCATTTCCCCTGAAGAGCTGGAAGAAGAGACCAGGGCAATGGGAACATACACCCAAACACGGGAGAAACTCAACAGTGTTATGGCCTAGCACTGTGTTATCTTAATTATCTCAATTTACGCCCGTGTAAGAGGAAAAGGAACCAGGCTCTGGAGTGACCTGCACCCAGAGTGACAGCACTGAGAGCGCTGGCGTTTGTCCCTGTTTGCCTCCAGGGATGAATAAATCCATCCCCCATGCAGAACCGGCTGTGGGAGACGGAGCATCCCTGCCCCGAGGATGCGCATCGGCGGGTCCACTGCTCTGAAACCCCTGGAAGGGGTTTTATATTTTATATTTTTTTTTATATTTTATTTTGTAATCTGCTAAGGCTAAAGTCCCCTTTGGCCCTATTTCCTACTGTTAACGGGATGATCCCTTTGATGTATTTCCTATCGATTCAGCTTTGCCCGACACAGACCCCAGGTCTCTCCGAGAACCCACCCCCAGGAGGCGGCTGCGACCACCTGGAAGTGGCATTTGCCAGAAATCCTTATGGGATGGGACACAAACATGCTGTTTCCAAAGCCTCCTGAACAGACTGGGTTTAATTGTCTTCCTTGTTCACTTTTGAAAAAAATCTGGCTCATAAAGTTACTTCAGGTCCGTGTTTGAAACGAACCCAGGAATAAATGAATCAATACAAGAAGCTAAACATAGAGAGGCATTGGGTTTTGTTTGATTCTTCAAACTTGGAACAATTCAGAGGCAGGAAATCTGCATACATTATTAGAATAAAATTAATACTCAGCAAATCCCTGGAATTTAACCTTTGTCTTTATTTCTGGGGCTAGCGATACAGTCTATTTACCTTTGTGCTAAGGAACAGATTGTGTAACTTTAACCAAAGCTGTTCCCGGTATAACTGAACAGCATCAAAAGGTTTGCAAATTAATTTCAACGTCACTGAACTGATTTTGTAATAAAATCCAACAGAATCTTGCAAAAATTTCTGGACAAGATTTTAGAAATCTTTTTAATGATCTTTTTAAAAAAATAATTTGAAAACAACTTTTTTATTAAATGTTCCTTGTTCTCATTTTTTTAAAAGGAAAACGTATGAAATCCAATGTTATGCAAAGAGATAAAGAAACTGTTGGATTCCAGCCCAACTTTGTCACTTTGCATGTCAGCGGATGTGTTTCTGTGCACACAGCCAGTGGCCACAGAAATGTTTCCTTCTCTCCCACTCGTCACTGCCTCGGCCTTATTTCCTTAACGAGCACTTAGGCTAAAGGCATTAATTGTTTGTGACGGGGAGACCCTCAGCGCTCAGCATGCCGTTAACTTCGGTGGAAGTTGTGGACCCGAACCGTGTGTTCCTGATCCTCTGCCTCTCTCCTTTCCTATACTGAACGTTCAAGAATAAAACCTGTTCCTTACCCCCAGCGGCACAACCGCCACGCACCACCCCCCCCAGCACCCATTCCAACCCGGCAGCAAAACCCTGTTTGTGCTGCGTGTGCCGGGGCTTTGGGGATTTCTACTTCGCTTTATTGTTACATCTGAAATGCAGAAAGAGAAATTCAAATCAGGGAAATGCAATAAACTCTGAGCCTGCTGTTCATCAGCTCGTCACCCATTAAAAAGCAGAGTCCTTTATTAAAAAGGACATGTCTTATTAAAAAGATATGAAACAAAAGTGATTTTTAATTTTATTGGGGAGTCGGAGTCATTGCCAAAGACAGCCCGTGGCTACGTGCGATGATCAAGTCAAGAGGGAGGGCAGTGAAGCACTAACACAAATATGAAGCTAATAACTTTTTTACTCTTAGGGAAAGTGCCGTTCAATTTCTGGTGCTCCAGGCGTGTGCAGCTTGAGTGGAAATTTAGAGAAATTGCATCCACCTGCTTCCATTTCTTCCATCCAGGGCCAGATCTTCAGCCAGCGTAAATCAGTTTACCTCCATGCAGCCAGGCAGATTTATGCCAGCTGAAGATGTAGCCCCTGGTCTTGCACTTCAGAACAAGAAGCTTTAAAATACAAATGAGCCTGAACCCCTTAAAACATTCCCCACTCACAGAACTCGGAAGGCAAACCAGACCCCCCGGACCCCTCCCTGTCATCCCACTGGCTGCACTGCCTTTGGGCCATGGATGATACTATCCATCAGGGGGAATTTTAAAGTATATATCTAAACCTGAAAATACTGGTTGGTTTTTTTGTTTTGTGGGGTTTTAAGTATTGATTTTTGTTCCTTCACTAACACCTATTGAACCAATGTTTTATTTATGTACTTGGATATGAACAAAACTAAGCGGGATTGCTTCCCTCAGGTCTGGGTGCCTGCCCTTCACCGTAGGAGCCTTCCTGGCTGCCCAGCGCCTCCCAAGGGGCTGCACACACTGGATGGTTCTGTACCCTGCATTCCAGCCCTCTGCACGCCGGCAACAGGAGCAAACGAACAGCAGAGACACAAACAGCCGTATCTCTTATTCCCTTCCCTGACTTTTCTCAGGACAGACCCGGAGCAAAGGTGAGGCCGTACCGTGACACGCCTGAGAGAGTCACGCGATGGCAAACAGGGCCAGCCACGGGCAAAGACCATCCCCTGAGGAAGAGCTGTTGTTTATCCATAACTTGTCACCTACACACCACGCACACCCCTTCCCGCGATGGCAGCGGGATCCAGGGGTGGGCACTGAGCTCCGTCCTTCAGACGAGCCCCCCAAGCCCCGGCAGCAGCCGCCCCCCGCACAGCTCCACCATCCCAGGGATGCTCCACATCCCGGCATCCTCGCGAAAGCAGAGCAGCCCACGGCAGACACAGCACTACACAGAGGATGAAAATACTGTAAATAACGCAAATGTGGGATCCGGTGGGTCTAGTTTATTTTAGCTCTGCAGCAGGAGGGAACAGCAGCTTCTCAAAGGCAGTGGCTTGGGGAGGCTCTGCAAGTACAGACAAAGCCCAGTTTGCATGGGATTGAGAAACTGAATATACCTGTAAGGCAGTGACTGATGTCAGACTCCCCCGGCTGCTGGATGCCTCTGCTACAGTAATTCCAGAGCAATACACTGATGAAGCAAGTTGCTTCACGTTTGCTGCCTAGAAAAAAAAGACATTAATTCAAAGCGGATGAGAGTTTAGCTGCGGTGTTGGGTGTTGCTGGATGCCCAGTGAAGGGCAGCTGCCACAAATGCGAGCTGTGGACCTGCAGCACTTGTATTCAGGTTTGTTTGAAAAAGGGAAGCCTTATGAAATCCATGGCAGATGCTCTAAAACTGCAGCAAAGCCAAGGACCAGCCAAGGACCACAAATATGTCACCTTCAAATGCAGGCGTGCAGCAGGTCCGACCTGGCCCGGGGGGGTGACAGACTGCCTGATGCCAGGGCAGGAGGCACTGACATGGCACGGAGGAGGTGTTTTATCTGACCCAGGGCAGACAGACACCTCCTGACGCAAGAACATCTCTTGCTCAAGTCGGGTGAGATGAGCAGTGATGGAGCCACTGCGTCCCCCCAAGAGCTGGTGGGCGACAGGCACGGTCCGGGGAGGGCCCACAGCCAGGTCCCACTGCATCACCCCCTTGGGCAGGTCTAAGCCCTTGGCGAGAGCCTGGCAGCCCCGAGAAGGGATCACGTCCCATCCTGATCCTGCCTCCACTCTCTCCAGTTTCAGCCAAAGATGCTGCTTGACGTACTCCCAGCAGACGCCGGGCTCAGCCATGGACAGCCTCGGGCAGAGGCAGGGCATGGAAATACTTGCAGAGTTTCAGCTTGACTTTCTACTTCCTTGTTCTGGCCGGGATCTGGAGTAACTCCCTCAAAACGCATTCAGAGAGAGGAGCTCTAATGGGGCAGAGCGGTGGGAGATAAACCTGCAGCGGCACCGGCCCTGGCACACACAGACACGGAGAGAACTTGTGCTCCTCCTGCCACAGCCCCCTCTGACACCCACATCCCAGGGATTGTCCCCAAACTCTATTTGCCAAGAGGTGCCTTGAGAACACCCTCGGAAGCAGGTTATCCCCCAGTGCAGGAGGTTCCCAGGGCACGGTCCCTCGCACAGCGGGATGGGGCACACGCAAGACAGGCTGCCAGGAGCACAGCCGGGATGGAGCTGGCTCCTGGGTCCCAGACTGTTCTTTAACAGCCATGTGGGCAACGTTATGCAGGAAAAGGAGCAGGGGCAAAGGAAGAATTCTGCTTTTTTTCTCAGTGGGATGAAGGGGAATGAGTCTTGTGTTTTTTTCTGGGAACACCTACAATGTCTGCAAAATTACCCTGTGTCCATCCCAAGTCAAGATAAATCACTTGTATCTTTATCGCAGTTAATGCAGACTTTTCCACTGTTCATAAAATGAAGTCAACAAAAAAACCACCATAACTTTCTAACTGTGAAACGACTTTCATTCTTGGCTGAGTAAGACAGATTCCCTAAAGTACCATCTATGTTTATAGTTAACATTGGTTTATTACACATCCAAAAATGCCCTCTCAGAACATGAAAATACAAGACGGCATCGGGAAAGGCAGCTAACGCCTCGCTCGGTCATTAATAGAACAATGACATACTGGGATTCTGCATAAAGCCCTGATACATCAGGTCTGCAAAGAGGGAGAAAGTAAAACATGGTCTCACGTGGAAGGGATTTTGCTGAGTTAGAAATCTTCAATTTTTAAACAGGCAGAGGGATCCAAATCAAACCTGAGCTGCCTCCCATCCTTTGTCTCATTATAATCATCGTCATCAAAAACCCTGAGCCGAGATGTCACCTTAGACAGGAGAGCATGGGAATACACATTGCAACAGTAAATAATGCAAGAGAATATTAGTGCCGAGCATCCGGTTCACGTCTTTCTCTTGCGTGCTGCTGGAAGGCAGTAGCAGCCCAGCATTTGCAAGCACAGTACCTTGCAGTCCTTAATTTTTTTTTTTTCCCAAGGTGTGGTCAAAGTTACTGAGGTAGACGTTGTTCATCGAGTGAATGTGCCCTGAAGCTACGCATCCCACACGGGGAGAGGCAGAAGAGGGAGGGAAAAGCCAAAATGGGAGCCAGGAGCCCCCAGAGGTGGGAGCCAGCACATGGGCTGTCACTAACACACACGGTCCCGAGTCAGCAAAGCACACCAAGACATACCCAACCTAAACCACGTGCTTCAGACCTTGCCAACAGCGTTTCTTTATTGCCCCGGCCACCCCAGTCCGAGACCAGGGAAGCCCGTGCAGGGGTTCGGTGTTAAAATGATGCTATTTCCAACACAACCCCGGAGCCCCACTGGGGTGATGAGACGGGCTTGCAACTCGCCACCCGTGGGGATGCGTCTAAATAACTGCCCTTGTGAAAACATCACGCTTCTAACCAAAATAATTAAATTAGCGCTGTTAGTGTTGGCTGGGCCTCAGTCCCTGTGACTTCCAGCAAAGCGGAGGCACGTACTTTAAATACTCCTCTGAACCCTTTCATCTCCTGCTCAACTAAAGCCACACATACACCAACGCTCCTCTGCTCCCCCCAATCTGCAGAAAGATCAGAACATCAGCTATTATGCAGAATTATTAAAATTATCCACCTCTTATTTTAATATACGGCTCTGAACAGAAAGGTGAAGCCGTTCCCACAGGCAGGAGGTCAGGAGGGGGCTGCAGGGTCCATCCCCGAACCCCCAGCTCTGCGGCCCCTCTGCCCGGCATCCTCAGGAGGGACAGGGACAGGGTTTGTACGGGGCCTCCCTTTGACTGGAGTTTCAAAGACCCCCCCCAGAGAAGGTGATTTTGCCTTTGCAGATGTCGCTTACAGAAGCAGAAATGGAAAAGGTTGTTTTTTCCCTTCAACGCAGCAAGTTTCACATTTCAGACTGAGTTAAACAGCCGCCAATCTCCACCTGCACGTTCCTAAACGCCACCAGTACTCGACTTGGTCAGAAGAATGAAGCCTCAAATTAAAAATTATTTATTTAACCACCATATAAAAGAATCTGGGTGTTACTTCAACACACCCAACTGAAGCCGGGGTCTGTGCCCACCAGCACACGTTACCCACGGCAGTGTCTGGATTGCCCCGGCTTTTCAGAAGCCACAGCATGCGGCACCAGGCCACCAAAGGGCCACTGCGCTCAGGTGCCACATAGTTCCCTTGGGATTTGAAGGGGCATCACTGGCACGGAAAGCTCCCGCGGAGGGTTCACAGATGTGCTCTCAGCCTAGAGAGCATCGCAGAACGTGCCCAGACAGCACAGAGCTGAATAAGGCTAAAGAAAGAAGCGTTCCCAAAGGCGTGCCCTTGGCCCGGGCTGGAATTGCCGCTCCGATAAGCAGCGTGTCCCGTCACGTCCGGGGAAGGGAAGGGCTGGGGTTGCTCACAGACCATGTGGAGCTGCAGACAAAAGGCCGGGGATGAGCTGACAAAGCCCCACAGCTCGGCGTGCTGGGACAACCCAGCGGGGACAGCCTGACGGACGGTCCAGGGACCATGGGGGACCATGGGGACCGCAGAGCCAGCTGGGCAGGGAGCGGGTGATGGGGACAGGCACCAAGGCCACGGCGAAGGGGTTGAAGGGGGAGTGGGTCGAACCATGACCTGTGCTGCTAAGTCTGTCCTCAACACGGTCACTTCTCCCAGGACCTCTCTTACTTGCTCATGTCAAACACCAGGAGAGACTCTTGCCCCAGCACACAGTCACATGCAGATGCACAGTCAACTTTTAAAAGGTTGTTTCCTACTTCTAGTCAGTAAAAATGCAGAAAGAATCCAGAACAGAAAACACTCTTCTCGGTATTTTCACCTTCACTCAAGTCGTGAGGAATCACTTTGCCACATCCCAACTTCTTAATGTTACCAGTAAATGGATTCAGAAAAAAATATCAGCAAAGTCTAGAATGTTACAAAAAAGCCTCAAGAAGCCAAGGATACTCATGCAAAATATGTTTCTCTGCACATTTTTATAGTATAAATAACACCGATCTCTACAGATACGTATCTGTATCTGATATTCAGTTATATCAGCTTCCCGATACCTTCCCGATACCTTCCCTCCTTAGCCCTGATCCTCAGCTGACAGGGATTTCACTGGGTGGGCGCAGGCAGCCGGGGAGGCTCCAGCCTGGGGACGGCAAACAGGGCTCTGGGATGAGCTGAGCACGGGGAGGCAGAGACCGCCCCAGACCCACAGCTCTTACAGACACAGAAAATGCAAGTAACCTTCCAATAATTAAAACACGGCCATTCTGTCTTATCTTCAAAGGCAGAGGAGACAAGGCCTGCTACCCTTAGAGCAGCCCTGGGATGCTGTTTTACAATTAAGGTATAATCAATCTTTAATTATTTCGTTTGAAGGTTCCTTAAGCCCTTCCCTTACGACAGCCCCGTGGGGAAGCCTTAGGGGAGATGGGGGGAGCCGACCCGGCCACGCTGCAGCCCCGGCCCCTGCGCAGATCTCGCCTCGGAGCAGCTCTGTCGGCAGAGTGCAGTTTGTATCCAGAAACTAATATACACCAGCACATCATCCAGAGAGAGAAGGTATGTTGGCACGGAGACACCTCATTGTCTTCTCGAGCAGCTTCGTGTCCACACGAGCTCACTCCAGCCGCACGACCGCATCCCGACACCCGCAGCGACTGCAGACTCACCCTTTCGTTAATGCTCAAATTTATGGACTTTAAAGTTGCTCCTGTCAACAGACACTTTTTTCCCCCTGACACAAACCTGCTTTGCACGAACACTGTTTGGGGGCTGTTATTTTTCTAGTTACTGAAACAGCAGCAAAGACCATCTTATCTACAGTTGAAGGTTGTGCTCCCTCCTTTCCCTGGTTTCACACACCAGGATTTAGCTGGTTAATGCTTCACAGCACTGAGAACGTGTGAGTTGGAAACAGTAAAATGAAAAACGCTATGGAAGAAACAGCGAGGTTTCCAATTTTCTACTTTACTGGAAAGGCAGAAAGATCCTTTCCAGTGCCCCAGCGCCCGCAGGCACGATCCTAAACTCAGCCTTACTTTGCCATCCCGTAAACACTTGGTGGGAAACACAGAGCTAAGGTGATGTGTCACCAGCGTCCTCTCATGAGCCCCGAGCGCTGTGTTGAGACATGGACGTGGCACCCAGAAGTAACCGTGCGGGAGAGCAGGTCACGGCTTGTTTGCTCTTCTCGGTGGCAGCTTAAGTGACTGGTACTTTCTGAAGCAATCAAGTGAAGCCAAGCAAAAAAATATGCACAAATCATTTTTCCTCAAAAACTTCCTTCTTTTAAAGCAGCAAATATGTTCACAGAAATGGCCCCCGCTGCAAAGGCAGCACTAATTCTCCTAGAAAATGGTTTTCTTCCTCTGCTTCTCTATTTTCCATCCTTTCCTTTTTCAGCTTATTTTTTTCTTTTACCTCTTTAGTGACGAAAAAGAACAAGGGCAAAGTGGCAAAACCAAAGTTTGACCAAAAAGAATAAAACTGAGACTTTAGAATCTTTTTTCCCCATAAGTCACAACAGACTGAAAAGTCCGATGCTCCGTGATGCTGCCACGTATTTATTTTCACCCTGGATGTCCCTCAGCAGCCGTGGCCCCTGCCTGCTCTGGTGTGTGCTGCCGTGTGCTCCCCACGGCCAGAGCCCAAAGAGCTGGGCACGGAAGAACCCCTGTTCCCTGGATAAGGAATATGAGCCACGGGTTCATTAACTGAGCTCGCAGGAAAGATGCCCAGGACTGCCTCGAATACACACTGCAGCCGAATCGGAGGCCTCTAAAGGAAGAAAAGAGCCAAAGGTATTAATGTGGAAGAGCCAGATAGTTAACTACGCTGCAGAACCAGGTGTGCCAGCTCATGCCAACTCCCACTGCCAAAGGGGGAATGGGAACAGAACAGAGGCTGTGTTTTCTTTTGAATTTGGAAGTGAGAGGGAGAAAGTAACCTTGCATGGAGCCTGGGGATGGGGTGAGGATGACAAGAGAAGTTGGGGTAATCAGTTTTCTTTCCTCTGCAAGTTGCAAATGAGCAATTACGGCTGAGCATATTTGTAATAAAATTACCAGAACCTGTCATCAGTTGATTGACCTCTGCACAGGTCTCTTGCTGAATGGGGAGTATGATTAGAGCCTCGGCTATATCGAGCCATTCAGGATCTAATGCCATTTAGCGTAGATGTGAATCCATCGGGACAAGCACCCCAGAAACATTTGGGCATATCCTGCCTTTTTCCTTGCAAGCTCCAGTAGATGTGGACCTACAGTTGCTATAGGTGCTCTATGGCATCTCAAAGACATCTGCTTGTCAGGGATGAGAGCGCTCACCCGAACAGTGAAACACTACACGGTTCCTGTATCGCTGATGTAAATGAGAACACACATTTCCAAGCAGCTTCCATCAGAAAGCAAGAACACCCGTGAAGCAGGCTTTAAAAAGAAGTAACAGTGATCGATAATTCAAATGATGGATCTGTAGTCTCAAACAAGTGGTTAGGTATGGTGGTACAGGGATAAATCTCAAAGAAACCTGAGCAAGTCTCAATCTTTCTCCTTTTCTCCATTGTTCTGGAATACAAAGACCTCCTTACAAGCTTTAAGCCTTAATTTTGCAACAAGCATTTCTCGCTATTCACAGCAATAAGCTTCAGCACATGCCCATCTCCGCAGAGACAGGAGCAGCTGAAGAAACGTCCTGACTGATGCTCGTGTCAGCATCGAGCAGAGGGAACCGGGCTCCCGCAGACAAGGTGCAAACACCCCAGGTCTCACCACAGCCACGCTCCCAGGAGACTGCAGGGGAACAGGGCGAGGAGGATGACTCCCTATCGTCAAACAAGGCTTTTTGGCTTCACTTCACAAAGGTTACAAGAGCGTTTTCCTTTTATGCATGTGGGAGAGCAAGTGCTGCAGAGGGAGAGGGCGCGAGAAGGCTGATCACGCTGCAGCACAGCCCAGGCAGAGAAACCATGCGGAATAAAAGCAAAACGCAGTGTTACGCTGTGGTTCATTCTCTGTGATGGAGAGTATTAAGAATCCATAGTCTGAGGGCTCCATTTAATCCTTATTCCTATGTAGGCAGCTTCTTTATAAAGATGTTTTTCACAATCATAAATAAACTTTGGAGGCGAAGGGGGGAAAACCCTCAAGTAATTATTCTCCACCTGCTTGTGGACTGAATTTACAGTGGGCAATTTCAGGAGACGTGGCCCTGAGCTTTCCTCTGCTGTGTTTGATGTCTCCAACCTGCAGACCAAGTAAATAATTTGATTCCATTTATTGGACAAATTTAGAGGTCAAAGCTGACAAGCCTTCAAGACCACACAGGTTTCCTCCTTGGAAGCCAAACGGTGGAATGTGCCTTTCAGATCCTGCAGGGAAGAGCCTTCATCCCCAGACATATTTCCATCAGCAGGGCTGGAGAGCTCGCAGCAGCAGTTTTATGAGGTGTTGGCAGCTTTTTCCACCTAACGGGTACGTGATGAAAGTTTAAGGGAACTGATAGTTGAAAAGATTGGGTCTGATGGAACAACATTACGTTCCTACCCAGCTATCCACGCCCCGGCCAGTCCCACCGTGCCTGTCCTTGACAGCAGTCATCGTAAACTTTAAAGGTATTTGTTATTTTGCAGTAGCAAAGAAAACAAATAAAGAACTGATTTGTATCTAAAAGAAGTAGTGCCCTGGCTTCAAACTGTGCAGCAGCACAAAACTGGGGAGAGTTTGGCTTATTGTTTCACACAGGCCTAAGGAAATAAAAGCACGCAATGAATAGTGATAACCTTCAGCACCCATTTCTCACATGAAAAACACTGACTGCCTTTTCTCTAAAGCATTCCAGCAGACACATTTACAGGCTGGTACGTTCATCTCCACGTTTAAAGCGTGTGGCAAAAAAAACCAAAACTTTTTATTCATAATTGTGGGTAGTCACGATGGATGCTGCTGCTCAGTGCAATTCAGCACAACCAAAACTAAAGCAGCAAGTCCTGTGACCTGTGTCACAACCAAAGCAGCCTGTGGTTAGCATTGCTGGTTTACCCAACGAACAAACGGAAAAGCAGGATTCATGCACAGTCCTTACATGGAAAACAGTAGGGAAGAACGGTAGTAAGTTGTTAGAAAGAAAGAAGTGAAATTTAATATTTTGTTTTGTTTAGTTAGGTATCTACACCCTGCTGCGCTGGGAAGGCAGACCAGTTGAAATAGTGACTCATGCAGATGAGCAGATTTAAAGATCCAGCAGTAATCTGCCTTCCAGGTACTCGTGCTAAATGCAGGGTACGGGCAGGGCCAGCCTGGCCCCCCGAGCCCTCCCGCCCGTGCTGGGGGAGGCTGAAGGGCAGCCCCCACTCCTGGAACGCCGTGCCCACTCCTGCGTGGCGTCACCGGTGCCAGACACGGGGTGGGCACCTTCCACCCCCACACCCTGTGGAAAATGAGAGCAAAGACAAAGGCTTAAAAAAAATAAAATAATTAAAAAAAAAAAAAAGACTTGAGAGTCACATAAGACTCAGGGCAACTCTCGGGGCCTCACCATGAACAGATTTCCTTCAGAGCTGGAATTGAAACCACTGCACTGAAGCCCTCTGACAGAGCATCCCCACGCTCCACCAAGTTCTAGCCCAATTCTTTGCAAGGAGACACCCCGATGGCAGGTTTTTGCTGCTTCAATTACTCTTTAGAGGGATTACGTTAGGGCCCCAATCTCACAACACACCACATGCCCCAGAGCTGGCTCTGGAGTAGATCTCCCAGTTCTTCAGCAGCTCTGGAAAAGCAAAAAGAAGCTTTTCTTACATGGAGAAGCAAATACAAAAGTTCGGCGGTTTGATCTGATGAAAAATTAAGATGTTCTCTTTTGATTTGGTCACTCAGTGTTAATGTTTTTAAAAGCGAGTCGTTCGAGAGCAAAAGCGCCCCTGGAAGCGCTCCCTTTGGAGATGCGCTGGCACAGCAGCCCGCCCGCCTTAGAAGACGCTCTAACTTTGTTCAGATGGTCTTTGCTAAACTTTTCGCTCAGCTCCCGGCTGTGGGGGAAGGCAGGGGGGCCGAGCCGCAGCCTCCCCAGCGGGGGGCTGGCCGGGAGCCCCCCGGGAGCGGGCCCGGTCCCGCCTGGCCCCGCCGGGCCGCGGGGAGGAGCCGCCGCCGCCGCCGCCTCCATGGGCTGCGCCCGCGGGAGCGCGGCCATAAAGCGCCCACCTGCGGCTCACCTGGACGGGCCGCGCTCCCCCCGCCTCCCCCCCGCCTCTTTTGAGTGTAAAAAGTGCCCTTTCTGCTCCGCTCCCCGCCTCGCCTCTCCTCTCCCCGCCGCATCCTCGCCGGGACACCCCAGCGCTGACTGCACCCCAGTAAAGGACCACTCGCCTCCTGCTCCACCTCCTCTGGGATTCTGTGCACAAGAAGGATGGAAAAGAAGATGAGAAATAGGCCCCGAATTTATTAATTTACCTGCTGTTTTATTTTAGTTTCCCGCCTCCTTAGTCTTTTTTTTTTTTTTTTTTTTTTTTTTTTTTTTTTTTAATTTTGGTTTAAAGTTAAGCAAAGCAGTGGCAGGACAGGACTGGTACCAGTTAGCCGTGACAGGTGAGTGAGTGGTACCACCACGTGTTCTTATGTGTTGTATAAAACTGCTGGGAACTGGGGGAGCGTCGCGGCCGGGACTGGCTCTGTCTAGAGGTGGTTTCTTTGGAAGGCGGCTGCGTTGGAGAGAAGAAGGTGCGTTGATACTGTTGGTGCAGCAGAAGCGATGCTCCTTCCAGACGGCCATCAACGCAGCTGCCCCTTCCTGTTTGGGAACTGAGGCCGGGAAACAGCTTTTAAAAGGAAAAAATGCGAACTTCTTAAACTTTTCCTATACGTATTTTGAGTCCTAAATAATAGCGAAGTTATTCAAAGCAGTAATTGATGACAGATAGAGAGATTCCCTAAAAAACCCCACCTATTTCCTAAACTGGCAAGAACTATGTGGTTATCAATGGCCTTTAAGAACAATTCCACTAGAACTCACAGAGCTCTGGCTTTACACTAGTGCAATGAATACCATACGCAAGCAGCCTCTAAACTACCATTTGAGAATTGGTCTAAGAATTTAGCTTAGTATCAATTAGTTGACTCTTCTCCATTTTCTGTGCACATCCCTTGAAAAACATTTTTGGACCTTTATCCAGAGATACCATGAAAGAGTTTATGAAAACAGACATGTTTGTTATTTTTCTTTATAGAGAAAGTTTTAACTTGCATTAGTCTGGCAAGTACTTTGAAGTCCAGAAGCCCCGTATCGCTCCGCGGATGCTGAAGCTTTAGGCCAGGAGAGCTCTCTCCTGAAGAGGCAGAGCTTGTCTCTGGGATCAGAGGAGCCAGGGGGCTCCAGCTGCTTTTCCCCTCCTGTGGATGCCCCGTTCACACACAGCCCTTGTGCACCAGCAAGAGAGAAGGGTCCCCATGCTGCTCGCTCACTCCTGAAACGGGGAATCATGAGCTTTGTAATGACTTCAGCTACTGCTGTACAATCAGGTTCCTTCTCCAAGAGCAATGTGTGGTGGTAAAGCCAACCTCAAATTTAACTCATCACTGTGTTGTGAAACTTGCTGAAAATCAAGATAAATGCAGAGCTATTTTCCCTTTAAAAGCCAATAGCAGCCAATTTCAAGCAAAGACTTTGGAAAAGCGGGAGGGTAACACCAGAGTAAGGCAGAAAAATGGAACCCCTGAAGGAGCAGCAGAAGATGCTTCGAGCAGCAACATTTGCTAGAAAAGGCCCCAGCAAAGGTCATTTTCAGGCATAGCACCTGGATCAGGCAGGGGCTGCAGAAGAGCGCTGCTGGAAGTCCCACTTCATGTCAGATCTGAGCTTCAGAAAGCAGATCTTACTTATGCTTAATTTTAAATACAAGCTTATGTTACAGTGAACCGCATTTTTATATACTTTTCTAGCCAGGATTATGAGCTACCGGCACTTTCAGGAGCACGCAGAGCATCACGCTGAAAACTGCAAGGGCTTGCAATCACTGGCCTAATGCAAAGTCCAGCTAATGCAACAAACACAACGAGTTTTGGCTCAGAGCATCTGTCTTTATCCCTTAGTCGCCCTATAGACAAAGAAATATAGAAAAGGTGTGCTCACTTTAAAGTTCAGAGAAGTCCAGTACAATTTTATCTGACCTTTAGTTAAAGGCTTGCTGCTTTTGAGGATGCAGCACATCTTTGCTACTGCTCAGGTAGATGCAAAAGTCTGCAGCCTGACTCCCAAGGCTTCTCCCCGGGGAGAAGCAAAAACCAAGTGGTATCTCATTAAAAGGTTGGGGGCGGGGGGGGGGGGGGGAGAGAAGGCAACCAAACCACCCATACTGGTAACATTTAATTTACTTTAAATTTGTTGTTCAAGATCGGGGGGTAGTTAGCTGTTGGAGGTGGGTCCCTGGAGCTTGTATTTCAAGTTTTTATTACCATTTTTTAATGTAAGATTTGGTTGATAAGCACCTTTACTTAATGATCTGAGCTGTTCCTGACGGAAGCCGAAGCCACCCTTGCAGCTGGTTATTCTCTCTCCCAGGCACACTGGCTCTGTGCCTTCCAGGCAGGAAGGGGTTAATAGCTGGAAGCTGTGCATTAGGCATTTGGTTCTAAAGCCCGTTGTAACTTGCCTGATAAAAGGCATTTCAAATAAGCCAGGATTGCACAGAGGAATTTCAGTTGATGGGTTCCTGCCTGGGCCACCCTTTCTCAGGACTTACCCAAATGCTTTCAACATGTCCTGACAAAGTGAAGGGAGAGGCCTGGATGCAGCAACAGGCAGCAAGTTTATGTTTAAAAGCAAAAGCCAGAGAGAAACACCCTAAGCTATTTGTTCTGTTAAATCCTTTATCAGCACCTCCATAGAGGGGGATTTTGTGGGTTGACTTTTTTTTTTTTTTTTTAAAGTACAGGCATGCATTTCAGTTCATCTTCAAGTTTTTGCATCCCAACCTATCTTTTAGATTCTTTGTACTTTGCAGCTTGGGAAAAGTTGAAATCTTAATTTATGCAAGTGCACAGAGAGTTGCCAAAACACGTTGCTGCTCAGAACTGAACCCTTCATTTCACCAGGCACTTTGAAAGGCCCAGTTTTCCCCAGTATCAAGGAGGCAGGAACCGTGGCCTGGCTCCCTTCACTTGGCTTCATGTTCCTCTGAAACAAAGCCAACCCAATTGGAAAAAAAATATTTGCCATTCCTTGCTGGACTATGGTGAACTCTCATTTCACTCATGGGATTTATGTATTTCAGGGTAGATTTTTTTTTTTATGTTTTCAATTCTTTAGATGAGAAACAACATGCAATGTTAAGTATATGCATTATATTCAGACCTCAGTATTCATTTTACAGGCAAAACCAGGACGTATCTAAGAAGAGTAAAACAGATTCCTTTGCAAGAATTTCAAAAACATCTTCACTGCATAGATGCAGGATTGGGTTGGGTTTTGGGAGGGGGGAATATTTCCAACAGTCTTAACTTTCTTTTATTTTTTGTCTCTTTCACAGATTGGAAGTTCTTCGGAAGAGGCTGCGCACCTGTGAGAGGGCTTGGACAGCACTCAGCTTAACTATTTGCATCTTCATAGCACCTTAGGGCAATCCCATAATACACATAATCCGTTTCACAGATGCAGTACGGTGTGTGGACGAGCAGTGCCAGCCTGGCAGTGCCACACAGGGACGACCCCTGTGGTCCTTGCTCCGGGATCCGCCTGAGCGGACTCCAATGACCTCATCATGTGGAGCCGGGACTAAGTAAGGTTATTTCTCCCCTATCGAGGCTAAAGGAAAGTAGTAGCTTAACACATTCTCCTTATTGCCAAAGGTCTTAAAAAAGAACCAGCAGTAGGAGGAAATTGCCCACTGGCATTCTTTGGATTTTGCAAATTCAGGGGTTTAAGGCCAGGAGGGACTATAGTGATTATCTTCTTGGACCTCCCTTGTAAAAGCCATAGAAGCTTAAACCCTTAAGTCTTTAATTTGGAGAAGCTCCTCGTAGATCAAGACCTTCAAAAGATGGAGAATTACCCCATCCTTCGGTAAATTGTTCCCACAGTTAATGCTACAAAGTGTACCTGGCTGCTTTGTTACAGACTAAAATTAAAGTGAATAAAAAACAGGGATATGGGGGGGAAAAAAAGAGTAAAAGGAGGCGTCAGCCCATAGTGTCCCCACAGCACTGAAGAGTTCCGTGCTCCTCAGGGTTCAAACATCACAGGTGAACCAGCCGTGCTTCCCCCAAAGGTATGTTAATACGAGATAAAATCGCCTGCGCGTTCCGAGTGAAATAAGGACGATCCATGGGTTCTGTTGTCCTTCATTCCACCGGAGTCTGTCTCGTACCAAACCAGATTTCAGTGGAGTGAAGCACAAGAGACATGGAGATGAATCAGCAACAAGAGGAGCTGCTTCCCCCTGCCAGAGAGGGGAAACCGCGTGGAGATGGGGATACACCAGGCGTCCAGAGCTCGAGTGCGCTGGGACACGGAGAGGAGCAGTATTGGAGCGCTTTAATAACCTGAATATTTCTTGAAAGTCTCCAGTAAGAACCCCTTTTGAGAATGTACTTACTTTCTGCATAATATGTAAAGATTAAAAGTCTACAAAGACCACAAGCTGCTTCCTGGGAGGATGAAATACCTTATTAGCAGGAAATTAAACCCTAATGTGGATAAATTAGTTGTGTAACCTCATCGCTTTCAGTCATCTTCCCTCTAGGACGGTACATCCAGTAAAGACACCAGGATGTAGCCTTGGTTTGGTGTACATGCACCACTCCGCGTTCCCTGGAGGATCTTTCCCTTAAGGATCACAACAGCGATGCCCGTTTCCTTCCAAATCTCCTGAATGATGCCTTCAGAATCTGGCAAAACTCCATTAAAATTTTAGACCCTTTTATTTTGTAATAAAATGAATGTAAATAAGATTTAAGTTGAGGGAGAATTTAGATTTTTCAGGCTGAGGACGAGATAGATCTTTGAAGGTGTCAGTGTAAATTCCTCGAAGGTTAATGCAGTTAAACGTATTTGATGCATAAAAACGTCACATCTAACACTAATCATTCACCAGTTGTAATTGCCTTTTCAAAGTCCTCACCTCCCTGAGACAAATGCCCCAAAAAATGAGGTCTGGCAAATTTAAAACAAAAAACAAATGTCCTCCCACCATCAGGACATATTATTTGCTTTGATAGATTTAGTACCAGATTTGGAGAATTTATTGCCCTGTGTTATTTCTCACCTGCCTGCCTAATCCTTCTTTCCCCCTCCCCCTTCGATTTGACTGATTTTAAAAGCAGTCAGAAACTCCTTGCTGACGGCTTTCCTCACAAACACAGCCGCTGACGGGGCTGTCCCTGGAAAGCCACCAGCCAGGTTCCCTGCTCCGCGGCACTGAGCTCTTCCAGCAGAGCCCTTTCTCAGACCTTCTCACACTTATTTCCAGGCTCGTTCTCAAGCATAACACACCCCCTATGTTAGGTATCTTACAAAAACTGATTTCCCTGTGAAGTGTTAATTAAAGTTACACTCTATCTCAAATCAAATCATTACAGTAACAGGACCACAACATACTTTCAAGCCGGAATCCAGCCAACCCTGTACTGTTTCAGTTTTCTATACTTTGTTGTCCATCCAATACTCCATCTCTGTAGGCATCTTGAAATACATAACAACTGAAAAGCGCTTCTGATATCTTTTCCTGAAGTATTTTTCTTCAGGGCATCCCAGAACAACCGAGACCTTCACAAGCCATTCCTCAGAGTTCTGGTAGCGATTAATGGTGGAGGGTAACAAGAACTGACAACGAGTTGAGTTGGTTTTTCCTGCTGTTATCTTTTTAGTGAGACAGAGTGAAAGTGCAAGAGGGTAAGTATCACACGTCAAGCGTAAGCAGGTGAAAAATGCACAAGTTTGCTTATTTACCAAGTGAGGGTAATAAAATAAGGGTACCTGCCTTCCCACTGCCCGGGCAGCAACAGGTCCCACGGACAGGACGCTCTGCTGGGAAACTGCTCGGTTCTGCTGAAGATCCATCAAAGCAGGATGCAGTGCCCTTCCTCCCCAGCATCGAAGGCCCTCCTTTGCAGGGCACCATGAGCCCTGTGGATGGAGACAGAAATGTAACTGGGTATTAATGACATGCTAAGGAATATTTACAGCACTGCCGTTAATACAGTACTTAGCCATTTGTTCTTCCCCCCCCCCCCCCCCATGAAGGACATTTAGGCTAACAGCTTTCCATACATTAAAGTAATGAATATAACGAAACAGCAAACCTCCAGAGACCCACATTGCTGTGGCCAGGTCTCTGTGGGTCCCCTCTGGGGTGAGCAGAGCTCCCGCAGGAGGTGACGGTGCCACCGAAACGCACGCTCGTTATCAACGAAACCGGGACTCGGAGCTCATGTTGATGGAGCATCAGAGACAAGAAAAATCCTCAAGGTACTCCTTGGAGTAATATGTGCAGTCTAAAGACTGAATATTTCCAGACCTTAGAAAGCAACTGATGATATAGATCTGGCAATTCAGACATGAAAAACTCACTTTCAGGCAAGAGAAATGAGATCAAAGCAAAACAGTCAAGAAAGCACCAGCCGCTCGCCTTGGCTCCTCCATGTGGGAGCTGCTCCTCAGTGATGCTGGTCCTTGGGGCATGATGTTAAATCTTTACTTGGCCAAGGGGCCTCACAAACACCAGGCACATCCATAGAGACACACGGCCCTTTTCTGGGTGCAACCCCCCCCGCCTTTCCAATTTGGGGGGTCACTGAGTGACACCAGATTTAACTCCCTGCATAGAGGAACTGAAAACCTGGTGTCCTTTCCTGCTGCTGTTTGTGAACACTGAGTCCTGGATAGCATCCATCAATTTGGTGAGGGGCAACTGGAGCAACCAGTTGAAATGGGTTGATTTGGGGCATATTTATTTGCGGTGTTGGTTACCAACAGCCTCAGTGTCACAGAGCACGAGAGAGACAAAGGCAGGAGCTGGGCCTGCCGGGCCCACGGAGACAGACAGCCAAAAAAGCCAGAAGTTTTCAACCTATTTAAGAGTTACATTTCAGTGTTTTGCCCAAATTCCTTACCTAAAGTCAGTTTTTATTCAGCAGGCAGCCAGGCCTCAAATACCCCCTCAATACAAACCTTCCAGCCCTGTCTATTATAGGCTGCCCAGAGAGGTGGTGGAGTCTCCGTCTCTGGAGACATTCAAACCCGCCTGGACACGTTCCTGTGGGACCTGCTCTGGGTGGACCTGCTCTGGCAGGGGCTTGGAGGAGATGATCTCCAGAGGTCCCTTCCAACCCCATATCATTCTGTGATTCTGCAATTCTTTGAGTTGCTTCAAACGAACGTTGCCTTGTGTCTGGTGTTAACTCCGCAGAGCTCCGAAGCAGAGGGGAGGCTGGGTAAGAGGCCCTTTAGAAACCCTTTACAAATGTAGATTTGATTGACTGACTGATTGAACTTAATTGCAGACATTCTCTTAATTGTACACTTAATTACTGACACTGTGTCAAAAGATTTCTGATGCAGCACCTGGAGGACAACCTTGCGAGTGCCAGTCAGAGCCAGCTGCACGAGACATCGGGGAGGTGCTGCGTATTGCCACAGCTTGGAAGGGGGAGAAAAAAAAAAATCATAATATTTTAATAATATACAATTAGGGTTTCACCCAGCCTCAAACACGCGTGTGCACATACACACAATCACAAATCTCTTCGCAGGGAGGGCATCTAATCCAGCGGGAACAGAAGAGAAACAAAGAGTGATAATTATGGGCCCATGTGATGGTTCCACCCCTTTGTGGTCGCTCCGAGCGTCGCCGGCATCGTGTGCCGCGGGGAGGGCAGCACGCCATCCGCTCTGGCAGGGGCCCGACAGCTGCTGCCCACTCTCCATTTAGTAACTCCAGATTTCCTATGTTAAAATTGTATAACCAGAAATAAAACCCCCATGATATTTGTTCAAAAGGGTAAAGCTCTGAATATTCTCAGCAGTGATTTTTTTGGGTCCCCGCAGGTCGTCCTGAGAATAGCTACAGGTGGAGCACAGATAGCAGCGCTCTTACTGCTTGTAATGAGAAGCATCGGCAGGAACTTTGCGATTACGGCTCCTGTAACTCTCAATAGACAAATTAGTATTTTAGTGAACGCAAAACTTAAGCCCATGCTACAACAGCTTGTATCTATAGCGTGTGTGAGGCACAAATAAGCAGAAACTAATCTGGATGTGTGCATTTTTTCCCCCCTCACAATATTTTTTACCAATAAAGTCACATTTACAAAATCTTGTTATTAACTAAACATGCCAGTCAATAAAAAAATGAGTGGCTGCAGGGTACTGAAGACACTTCCACTACTGTTGCTCCTGAATCCTTGTGGGAATCGCAATACCATCGGTGCACTTATCCTCACCGCGTTCCCAGGCAGTAGCTCTGTTATTCCTACTGAGGATCCACACGTGGAGTGACCGACCCATAACTCTTATCTGGGTCTCTGAACGACATCCTGGCCCCTGGTCAGCTCAGGTCACCTATGAGGTCCGTGGCAGAACCGGAGCTAAGTCCTGGGCTAGTGACGGAGGGAGGGATCATTGGAGATAACGTTATCCTTACAGGGGTGCTCCCCACCAGTGTTTCAGGGTGACCCCCCAGCCCCAGGCTGCAGCTCCCACGCTCAGGCCAGTCGTACAAGACGTGGCATCTCTCAGACACCCTACAAACACCAGCCAGCTCGGGTGCTGATGCACAGCTACAGTCCTCAAAACACCCCCAAAAAGAGCACATCAGAAGTGTGCAGACAAACAGCAGAGACGATTGGAATTGTTTTACACCCACATAAATGCAATTTGCTCCAAACACCTGGAATCTCGTTAATTTACCTGTGACACGTTGCTACACTTAATTGCCTTTGACAATTAGTAACATTTCAACACCTCCTTTAATGACCCAATTATGAGAACACTTGTCTTCCCCACAGCAGATAGAAGAAAATAGATGGGTGAACTTCCAATGCAGAACTCCCATGCAGGGATCTCCGGGTGCTCGCTCCCACCGGAGTTGGGTGAAATCGGAACAAGCCAGAAGAAAGCTCACCAGCCACAAACTAGCCCAAACTGGCTTCTCCAAAAGAGCCCGTGTAGTCTTAATGCTTTGGTAGAGTTTATGAATAAAACAATGCTTTATTAAACCACTATTACATTTTGATTGAATAGCATTTGGACTACATAGGAGCAGACATATTCCTGAAAGTAATTGGTTTTCCACATCTGCTTTCCTTTCTAATTGGACTAATTACTTCAGTGTAGGATCATGTTCACTACTCTCCAGAAAGCAAGAAACCTTGATTTACAGTGAGAAGAGCAGCAATTAGAGAGAATTAATTCATATGGCAACATCTAAATAAATCATATTATAAGAAGACAGCAATGTAATTATTGTGACTGGTGACTCCCTTGTGGAGAAACATCATCCTTAAGCCTAAATCAAGCAGCTCAGTTCTCTGAGGAATCCACCACAGCTCCTCCAATTTCACAGAGCATGTACTACCAATTTTATTTTTAAGACCTAATTGAGGTGCATTGTCAAAAACATTCAGGTCTAACACTTCTCAAGCAGCTGAGAACAACAATCAAATCCTTGACAACCCCGTGTTTGTCCTCTGAATCAAACGGTTGTTCAGCAGCCACGGATAACATACACCAGCAGCAGCTTCCAGTCAAAGGGGCATGAATTTTTCTGGGTGTAAAACCCTCCAGGATGAGCCAGGCCTTCCTCACTCTCCAAAGCCAGGCCCCCCATCCAGGTGGCCGATTAAAAGGCTTAGAGAGGAGAACACGCTGAACTACAGGGTTTCAGAAGACGATCCTGCCCCTTACATTGATAATTTATCTTCCTACTTATACATTAGCAGCCTGGTCCTACCTTCCTGATGGAGACCAGGCATCTCCTCCTCCCTTGGCGATGGGGGAAAGCCATTTCACCAGGGCAGAGCTCCCTTCATCTGCTCGTTATTGGTTCTGTCCTTAATATAATTCTCCCCAAGTCACCGGGAGCTTCGCTGTTCCTCTCACAAATGCCTCCTGCTAAGGAAAACACTGCTGCCTTCTCACATTGTTCGTGTACTTCCAGAAAAAAATCCAGAATGATTTCTTGGGGGGAAGAGGAGATCATTTCCACGCATAAACCAGAGAGCACTGAATTTTCTGTGCACGAGCTCCATGATTAGAATCTGCCATACTCATACTCTGAGTTACGGAGGGTCACTGCAGGGTAACCCCCACCTCCACCGCAGCAAATTCATTCTCTTAACGTGGTTGTTCCACCTCCAGAACGATTCCCCGTACAACTCTCACCCCCTGAGTTACCAGTGGCCGTTCCCCATTTCTTGGCACTTGCTGCTTTCACACATTAGACAGCCACCGTCATACGACGTGCATAAGCATGACGAGAATTAGCATAATATGATGTTGTACTTTATGTCCACAACTTGACACATCATAAATCCTTTGCATCAGAAAGCCAAGTTCCACATCCAAACAATTACCCTCTTTTACCAAACGCTTGATCCATTAGGAATTAGGGTGATAAATTGTCAGTTCAGACAGGTGGAAACGTATCCATCTTCATTTGCCCTTCTTTTGCCACGGCAGATAAATACAATCACCAGCTACGGCGCCTGCTCGCTGCGAGCAGGGCCCCATGGTTTGGAGGGAAAGGTGTTGAACACTAAGCCTGGAAGAAGCAAAGCTTGGAGCTTTGTGGTTTTAGGCATACACATTTAAGACCCTTAGCTCTTTATTATTATTATTATTATTTACTGCTATTCAAATCTTCTCTCCCTTCCCTTCCGAGAAATATTTGTGGCTGCCATTAGATTTCTAAACATTTTTCAAAAAAAAAAAAATAGATGAAGAAATAAAAGTCAAATAAAAACGAAGAACCACCCTCTGCTCTGAGTTGACCCAGACTGCCAGACGTTTGCACACACAAGGAAAGAATCCCTTGGGCTGGATTCCCTCCACCCCCCAACTTGGAGGCCATTTCCACGCAGAATAAATACACGATGCGTGTAAGATGCTGTACCCACTGCAGTTCCCTCCCTGTGGGTGCCACAGCTGGCACAAATCTGGACTTCCATCACAACAAGCAGCTCAACAGCTCAGATCTGAGCCATCTCTGCAAATTCCTTCAAAAAAGGTTCAAAGCAGCACAAACCCAGCCCGTTCAGCTTCCCCAGGTTGCCTCATTTTTACACTAATATTTGTTGCATTATCCTGGCCTAAAAACAGCATAATGGAGAAATGGATCTGGTTACTCTGGAAGCATGGAAAAAAGTAGGTATTTTAAAATTCATTTTAGCCCTATATAGCCATAACAAAACCACGGACGCAGAATTATCAGAGGTCCTACAGAAAGCGAAGACCACAGGAACCACATGCACATTAAAGAAACAAAAAGATGTACAAAAATAAATACATTCAAGTATCACAACAATGTAAGAACTATTTTGAAGGTAAGTGGAACAGCTAATAATTCACAGCCATTATTCTTTTATCATTGTTCCGCTGGAGGTTGAGAAGATTTTAAAACTGCAATTATCAACAATAGATTTGCATTGAAATAAGCTTCTCTGCTGCATTTCTCACCCCTCTCCCCTCCTCCTCCTCAAGAAAGAGGTGGAAGCAACAAAGGAACCAACATCTTTAATACAACAGAGAGAGAGTTTTTCCAAGAAACATCCATGCAATCAGATATACCAAAAAAAAAAAAAAGGAAGAAAAGTAGAGCCTGTTTGGACATTTTTTTAAAAAATCAAACCAATTAAGACATTTTCTTGTGTCATGTTGGTCAAGTAAGAAAATAAAAGGGTTTTTTCCCCACTGTTTAGCCACAGTGACAAATCTTTATATCTTTTTGCTCCTTTTGGCCAAGTTTCAGCTATTACTCCTTGTGGGCCACTCTCACCAGCTCATCAGTAAGAGGAAGCCTTGAACAACTGGGAGTAGTGGAGAGGGCAAAAACCAGACACGAGCACCACAGCTGAGCAGCAGGAGCTGAGCTGGGGGGCGGACAGGGATGGGTCTCGCTGCGCTTCCAAAGGGGCAGCTCTTCCACCTCCCCAGCATCCACCACACAGACCAGTGACTGCGTGTCTAATGATAACCTACCCCCCCCCCTTAAATAACTTCAGAAATTTAAAATCAATTTTCCAGTAAAGGTATCACAGGCGTGACACTACCCGCTTCGGATTTGTTTTTCTTTTCTGGTGCTTTCTTCCCCCAGTCTCCTGATAACCATGGATTAATGAACAATTACAAGGCTTCATTCTTACCGCCATGTAATTCCAAGAAAGGAAGAGCATCTTTCTGGAACATTATGCTTGAAAAACAAAGGAGAGCTTTGACTGTCAAGTCACTGATGTTCCCTCTTCACTTAAAAGCTTTCCAATTTACTTACAAATTATAGTGTTTTTAATGCAAATTAAGCACTAGAGAACATTCTTTCCTTCCCCCAGATTAGCAAGAACCAAATTGACCAAGAAAGCCAAACATGGAATCTGGACGCAATGAATATTTAAAATAATGAGCCTGTTTAATTATTCTGATTGGTGAAGTATGAGGTTATTAAACGCCTCTGAACTGATGACAGGGTTTGAGCATATGGTTTTGCTTTCTGAACACAGAGAAAATGTTTTCTGATACTCTGTGTTCCAGTATTCTTTGTTGAATTAACTATGGGGATGAAATACAGCTACACATGCTCAGAGGCCGTTGGGAAATATCTCTTGCTTCAGAAGCAAATCCCACGCTGGGGAAGGCAGAGGCACTCCAGGAAACGGCGAGTGAGAACACACCATCAACCCATTTCTGCACAAGTCACCTGGCTCCTTCTAGCTACTTAGGGAAAAAAAAAGAAACCCACAAAAAAACAAAGTTCATTCAGTTCTGCCTTTGCTCCACCACGGCACCAAATTCACATCTGCCTGAGGAGTTTACACTTACACGTGCAGGAAAACCCTAAACCAGAGCGACTTGGTTACAAAGATAAACTGTACTGAATCCAACAAGAAAATACACCAAATTCTCTGTATTTCCTATTAGTATTGTGGTAAATATTGTCCAGCTTTTTCACTTTGAACCCTGCAAACCCTTTTTAGCCATCAAGTCCCTAAATGCCCATGGGTTCAACCAGCCAATTGTGCCTCCTGCGCCCAAAAGCTGTTACGTGGCACTTCCCCCCCCAAGATCCTGCATCGTATCACTGAGGCAAGCACCCTCTGTGAGAGGAGACAAACAGGGAAAAGATGACAAGCCCAGAGTCCCCAGACAAGCAGACAGTAGTTATTTCCTTGCTTTTACATCAGGGCAAAATTGTCCCTGCTCTGCTTTTATACTCTCCATCCGTACAGCCCATCTGAGCTAAGACATTACCAGGTTGTCTTTGGTCCTTCCCCACTGCACACAACAGTTTGGACCCTCCCCCTTTGTTCTGGGATTTAAATTCCAGAGAATTTGTGTCTGTTTACAAACACTCTCAAGTCCAGGGGTGCTTATCTTGAGACACAGGGAAAAAAGGTGAAAAAGCTTCTAGTGGAAGTCCTGATTTTTCAAGGTACTGAGCACCTGCAGCTTCTCTCAATTTCATGGACCTTTGGGTCAGTGCTCTCTGCTTCCCGACAGTCATCCATACAGGAAACCTAATCATTCTGAAATAACGACGATGCTCTGCACAGAACTGAGTGGAAGCCTGTGACCCACCCACTCTCCCCACGACAATCTCTCCATCACCTCCTCATCCAGCCCCGGCAGAGACCTTCTGGAAAGCCAGCGATTTCGGGACATGACGGTGCCCTCCCAGGGCCCATCCTAAGGTTTCGTGGGTGAAAAGTTCGTATCCCCGTGGCAGCTCATTCACACCTCCTGATTCCTAATGCCATCTGCTCCTCCCCGAACCTATTTTTGGCTTTAATTAGAGATTCTGGAACTTCTGGAAACTGAAGGGCAAAGAGGTGAACGAGCACATCTGGTCTGTGCCTCCCAGCTTGATATCTTGTACTTTAAACATCCCTAATATCTAATGACTCTGAGCACAGGGTGACTGCCTCTGCCCTTTGATGTGCACTGAAAAAAGGTCAGAACCCAATGGAGAAATTCACTGTTCTTGGGCTTTTTAGTATGGATTCCCATTCTCCTGGTTTCCTACGCTTTGGCTCAGTCCGTACGCACCTGACTCCCATCTGCCACCCCAGCTCCTGCACCGCACCAACTGCTGCTGCTCCCTCAAGGAGAAAGCTGGAAGCAACAAAACACAAAATGCTGTGATAATTACCTTGTCGACATCTTCCCTTGAGCTAGCACGAAGGAGCAGTTGGGGATTCATCTGAATTACACTTCCTCTTCCATTTCCTCTTGGCTTCCTGCACTCTCACAAAATCAGGTCCCACATGAAGAACAGGGGCTCTGAAGCGGTGCAGGGAACACGAGGGGATGGAGATCAGAAGGACCAAGACTGGAAACAGCTTCAGTTGCTGAGCAGATTTCTCCATTTTGCCAAGGGGGTTTGTTGTTGTTTTTTCCAAATATTTACAATTAATGCCTAATTCAGAACGCTTTGAGAACACCTGGTGCCCAAGAATAGCCCTTTCCAGGAACGAGGGGACGCGGCTGCTGCGCTGGTAACACCCCGATGCTGCCCAGCACGGCCAGGGCCAGCTGCCTTCAGTGGCCACGGGCACCCAAGGCCAGCTCTGATGAAGTCCAAGCACCCCTCTATGGGCAAAACATCCTCATGCAGTTCCCACTGAGCTTTCCCACTGCCGGCAGGGGCTGGCAACCTTCCCCTCAGGAAAAAAAAAAAAGAAGTAAAAAAATATTCAAGCTTTTACCTACATGAGCTACTGAACGAAAAAACACAAAACCCACAAAAGCCAACTAAGCAAACAAAAAGGAGATAAAAGCAGTTTGCTTTAAGGCAGCAGCTTTTCTGAAAGCCCCCAGTAAATCTTTAAGATTATCAATAATGAACACATTCAGTGTCTTTTTTTTGTCTTCTTTTAAATCACTTCTTCCACTGGAAAGAAATCAGTCCGGGGGGTTGTTCATATGCGAGCTGCATTTATTATCAAGGGATTGAGACTGCTCGAGATGGAGAGAAGTAAAATGAGCCTCGACAAGGCTTGGGAAAAAAGCATACCGCCACTTTCTAGTCCTTCCTCCACCTATTTGTCACAGCACCCCAGTAATGAGCACTGGAATTCATCTCTCTCTAATGACACTCACAGTGGTAGATGTTTTCCCAAATTTAGTCAAGTGACAATACAAAGTCTTTAATATGCAAAGGAGTCCTTTGTGTAACTCACCATAACTTTGGTGCCTTGTCATGCCTTACAGAAATTCCAGGAGAAACAAATTGCAATAATCATAGGAGTGAACAAGTTGGAAGGAACGTGTCATGGCAATAACGAAATCTTCTGTTGATTTCCGTGTAAGAGTAGACATACATTACATAAAACTAAATGACGTTCCATGAATTTCTTATAAATCACAATAAATCAGCCGTATGGAGACCCCATACGAATCACACACCCAAGCAGCAGTAAACACAGTTGTCACTTAGTCCCTCCCCGATGCTCACCTGCCTCAAATACAAGTATTGTGCCTTAAGCTCCATCTTCTATTCCTGTCACATTAATATTTTCCTCAGCTCCCACAGCAGTACCAAAGCCTCCGCTCGTGCTCTCTGCATATGTCAAATATTAGCACGTTTGGAAAGCAAGAGAACTTCTTTGCAGGACCGTTTCCAAGCCACAGCAGCGGCAGCGCTGACAACCCTCACGCTACATAAAGCACAAGCTGGGCCTCAAATAATGAAATGGGCTTTGCAATCATGGAATTGAGAGAAAAAAAAAAAAAAACCACCTCATTTTAATGGGCTTTGTTGTGGTTTGTTTTTTTTTTTTTTTTTCTTTTAAACTGCTACCTGTACTCACATTTCCTGGAGAAGAAAAGGCTCCGGGGAGACCTTAGAGCCCCTTCCAGTCCCTAAAGGGGCTCCAGGAAAGCTGGGGAGGGACTCTGGATCAGGGAGGGGAGCCATAGGAGGAGGGGAAATGGTTTTAAACTGAAAGAGGGGAGATTGAGATGAGCTGTGGGGCAGAAATCCTTTGCTGTGAGGGTGGTGAGAGCCTGGCCCAGGTTGCCCAGAGAAGCTGTGGCTGCCCCATCCCTGGAGGGGTTCAAAGGCAGGTTGGAGGGGGCTTGGAGCAACCTGCTCTGGTGGGAGGTGTCCCTGCCCAGGGCAGGGGGTGGCACTGGGGGGGCTTTAAGGTCCCTTCCAACCCAAAGCATTCCACAGAGGATCCCCCAAATCCGCCTGTCCCCACAGCACTGGGTGACACCAGCAAACGTCGAACTCGCACCAGAGACAGGTCCCACTACTCAAATAAACTCAGTTTATGCCATTTGCCGACCAGGACACTGTTAAATCCATTTTTCATCATTGCCTGCAACATTAACACAACTTCCTGCTGATTTTTGCTCCCAGCATCACCAGCCAGCCTACAGCAAATGCAGTATGGTTTCCCTTTTTCCTTAAGTGGGGAGGAAATAAAACAAAATGACACTCTCCTTCCAGCCTCTAACCATTATGCTAGAAAATCCTTCTGGGTAAGCGCGTTAAATTAAAAGAACGCATCATTTTCTCCTGATAATTTTTAGTTGATCACATCTACAACATAGGTGGAGCTGCTCGGCTAGCAAGGGTCTGCATCAAACAAAGTGTCCTATTTGTTTGTGATTTCCCTAAGGCATCTTTTAAACCATTAAAATTTACAAACAACTTGATTTCTTATTAACACAGTTTCTTAATTGCTTCCATGGGAAAAGAGTCAAGTTATTTGCATCTTCTTTCTCAGGGCTCCAGGGCTTTCGTGCAAACATTTAAGGATAAGCTTTTAAATGAAGCTGAAGCAGCAGCACTGCTCCCGACCCAGCCCAGGCTGGGATTCGGTGCCGTGGTGCAAACGGAGCCGTCTCTCCTCCCGGCTTCCCTGGATGCCTACACAGGGATGTTCTGAACCTCTCCGAGGCCGACAAATTTGACAAGTAAAGGGATGGATTTTGGACAACACGTTATTGGCAGCTTACATGAGGCCAGCTGTCCTGTCCCCCACGTTCACCAAAAGCTTTAAGTTAGGAGCAGAGACCTCCATCTCTAGAAGTCAATGCCCAGCAGTGACATCTCAGGAGCTGGCCTGCCCCATCTGAATCTACAAAGAGCACCGTGTTCACAAAACTCCAGCGCGGATCTCAAACACAGTATATTACAGAGAGCTGACAGGCAAGTACATTCTTATTCCAACCGAGTACCTCATCATTTTAATGCGTTAATCAAATCTCCGTGGTTCAGGACTGAAGTCCCTGCATTCATCATCAATTCAAGATGAACCTATTATTTAGGTTCAGAAAATTACTCGCTAAACACAATCAAGCGTTACTTTTCTGAAGTCTTTATAACACCAGTGTTCCCCTTGTGAAGAGCCTGGCAGCGGGCCCCCCTCGGCTCCCGGCCACGGGGACAGCAGCCCAGGGCCACCAGAGAAAGGGCCAGCATCTTAAGAGCCACTTTATCTCACTTCAGTTTGACTCTTCCCCTGGAATGCATGTCTCAAGGAGACACTCCAGCCAGGCCATTAGACCAAATTCAGCATTTTCTGTCTGCCAGAGGCCCCTCAAAGCCTCTGTGATGCACAGCCCCGGCTCCGGCACTCGGCAGCGCTGGAACTGGGGCTTCCCTCACCCACCTCCTTCCTAATGGGGTAATGGGGAGCTCGGACGGGGCGATCCGAGAGAACAGAAAAACAAGTTGTCAGCTGTTAAAAATACTTTCCCATGAGGCTTCCGATGACTGTCAGAGGCCAAGAGATTTATTACCTTAATGCACCGGACAGACTCCACCTGATGTGTTTGGTAACGGCATCAGGAGAGGCAGCAGCAACGACACACGCAGCGCACGCCTGCCCGACCAACCCTGCTCCCTCCCTCCTGCCCCAAATCCAAGCTCCCCATGGGCTTGCAAGCACTTTAAACTTCTGCTCAAAGTTTTTCAGCAGCAAATTGTGTTTCTCTAACAGAAATGCCTGCAGAGCACGTTACATTCTGAGATTTCTCGTGTTTGCATTCCTGTTTATTTGAGAAATACTCCAGCAGAGCTTTTGGATCCAGCTGTCTATGGGAACAGATTTAAAGGCAGTACCTACATCTGAAATGGAAATCCCCAGCTCCTCCCACACATTTTCCAAGGAGCCCAAGCTCTGCTCTAGTCAGTCGACTGCCTGCACTCTCTCAGCCAAAAACTTCCAGCAAATGGCACATGATTTGCCATAAGCTGATACATTTCACAAATGCACTTTACATACAAAGATGAAAATATAAATCCCAGTGCTATATTGAAACTGGATATCACCCAAGAGTCAGGAGTCTATTTCTTGGCTTTAAATATCACTGGGAAATATAAAGAGATCCTTTTAGTTAATACTAATTATTATTCAGTCTATCATTAACAGCAACTGCACACACTTTGATAGATGGGTTGAGAAGCTTTGTTTCACTTTATTGCTGATTCCATGACTAGTTGCCAAACTTTTCTTATTACTGATAATTAGATCCTGTTAGTCTGGCATCTGCTTCTGCTCCAGCACCCAGTGCAGAGGACTCCTCCCGCATGGGGGGGCTGTGTCTAGGACAGGAGGGGTATCTGAGAGGCTCCCCAAAATTCCACATGGGCAGGAACTGCTCCTGCACAAGGGCAGGGAGGACGTTCTTTGCCTCCCTGGTGTGAGCCAAATTTAATAAGATGACCTTTGCAGAACACGAAACTGCTCGTGGTCTTTCCAGCAGGTATAACAACATCCATGCAATGAAACGACTGGAAATGACAACGTTTAGGTTTCCCGCTGATGAACACAGAATGGCTTAAGGTATGTTTTTGCACTTAGGGCACGTCCTTGAGGGTGTGACAGAGAAAGCCAGGGCACAGAGAACCCGTCACAGGAGCCTTCTCGAAATTCCTGTCAGTTGATTCATGTTTTTGTAAAATAACGACTCTGCTCATATCTCCGTAAGAAATGTTTATAAAATACGTGTTACACATAGGGATTATGAGCAATTTGGAGATTTATTTTCATACGTAAAATTGATAACATCTCTGAAAATTTAAACCATTAATTTTATAAACTGTCAGTTTTGCAATTCCTTTGTTCTAACAGACAATGGTAAACAATGTTCCAGTGACCTCCAGTGGGGACTACGGAAAAATACACCCATCCTCTGCCTGGTCTAACAAAGTCTTTTTGTTTGCAAAATCTGGAGTGAGGACATCTGCTGAGATACCCCTGCAGAAGCCGCCCTACTTTACTGCCTGATGAACAAGTGGTCCCAGATACCCTCCTCAGCATTTTTTACCCAAATAAATCCAAACTGACCTTCATATCCCTCTAACACTCAGACAACTCTCCTGTGTTCCGACAAGGGGATAAGAGGGGGGAAAAAAACCCCAGTCACCTGGAGACCTTGTGCTCTCTAAAGCTGGGTTCATGTCTTCATGGGACACAGAGAACACAAGAAATCAACGTCAGCCAACACGCACAGAAAGTGCAAACGGCAACGGGATGCTTGATGCCAGGAGCAAAGCAGCATTAACTCCTTTCAACTCAAAAGCATTGATCTACTGGAAATAGGAACACTTTATTTATAAATAAGTTCATCATTATGGTCTAAGTTCAGAATTCTTCAACTCGTGCATGCAAATACAGCATCTTCAATTGTTTTACTGTAAATTTTTAGTGTCTCAAGAAATACTGGCCATGAGAGGGCTACAAAAACACACTAACCCCTTCAATCTCCCCAGCGGGGACGGGTTCTCCGTGCCGAGGTTACGGAACGTGTGTGGTCTGCAGAGATCAGCCCCATCAGCAGCCACCACCGTAAGGTGTGCCGGACCCTCTACGGAGCAGCCTCATCCCAATGGGAACAAAAATGCTGCAGTGGTTCACCCTCTCTTCTGTCAACACAAGGCAAGGTCTCTCGCATCAGTCTGATCACCTGGTTATCTTACTCAATGACTTCTGGAGCCAGGCACCAACTGAAACACTGCTGGTCTGAGATTAATCCCCTCCCTTTCTTTTGTTGGTGGGAACCAGGGAAGAAAAGGAGGAAGGTAATTTTTAAAGCAAAAGTCCTTCTTATCACCATCTGGCCCTGATGAATATGGGAAGAACTCAGTTGATACATTAATAAATCCAGTATTACAAGGTAGAATGGAGAGCAGGAGGAACGCATCAGTCATCAACAGAAAATCCTCTGCTGAACTCAGGAGTGACCTTCAAATTAAAAGGAAACAATACTAGAAGGGGAGAACCTGTGTCACATAATGCACATTCCGGCCCTGATTCAGGAGCCATTTGCTATTTAGAAAGTCAACAGGACTAAACATATTAAAAATCTTCTCCTGCTCTCACCTTTCCATAGCCACCACCAAAGTTTATCTGCAAGAGGATGGCCTGGGACACCGTTCTTCTTAACACACCTCCAGAAACACACTGCAGGACCCGCAGTGGGGCATTTCCCAAGTCGTGTCCCAAAACACAGACCAGCACATACAGAAAACTCCTCGCCCATACCATATTCCCAAGAGGATTCACCTCACATTGTTTCCTCCTCAGAATGCAAGAAAAATAATTGTGCATTTTGCCTGTTTCTTTGTATAATGAAACATTTCCATAAGAGAACATTTAATGTCCCAAAACATCATTCCTCATTGAAATGAAACTTCAGGGAAGGGCAATTTTTCATCATGGAAAAAACACTAACACCAGTGCAGGGTCTCTATTTGCTACTGTCTGCACAGTATTAATGTAGAAGATAATATATTGGCTGGAATCAATACTTCCCCGACTTCTCCATCCATCAGCCCCCCCTTCATTTGATAAAAGTCCTTCCATGTCACGTTCTCCCAGACTGATGAGATCACAGCGCCTCTTTCCAGCATGAGTGATGGTGCGTAGATGTGTAATTGCCCAATAAATCACACCCTCTGGATCAAAGGCCTGAGATCCTCTGGGTGCCAAGGAGGCACACCAAGCATCATAAAATACAATAAGTTAATTAATTACAGCAAGATTTTTACCACTTTTAGACAGGTTGAGTATTACTTGTCACATACAGATATCCTGAAAGATGCAGCCAAAACCACCTCACTGCGGAACTGGGGCCCGAAACTGCAAAGATTTCAGGGTAAGGACTGTGGAATCAGCGTGGGCAAAGGGTCCAACACCCGACTGCAACATGGGACCCTGAGAGCTACACGTAAGACCAAAGCATCACTGTTTTCTGTGCCCACACAGCGACAGCTTCAAGCAGAGCTCCTGGCTGTCAGAGAGGACCGTCTGCACCTTGGGAATTGCATCACATGAACCGTAAGAACAGACTGGGCAAGGCCAGGGAGAACAGGTCTGCAAAGGGTACATCTTGTCCAGGATCCGATTTCCACTAATTGGAACACAAATCCATTCTGGAGTGACCCCTTCCCTGGTGTAACCTCCCTGGAGCCAGCAGGATTCCCAGCCAGTCTCTTCCCTTCTGCTGACCCTCACACCTGAGCGTCTCAGCATCCCAACACGATGGAAACAAGTGTCCCAGTTGGTCACACTAGTGGAAAAAAAAAAGGTGTTTCTGGTCACTGTCCAGTGGACCTTATGCAAGTGCTGTGGCCAGCACCCACATCACCAGGGCCCTGCTGGTCTCAGGTTGCTGGATTTTGCAGGAGTAGGTGCTGGCAAGATGCACGTTGTGTTCCTGCACCCAACAAAGCTTCCTACCCACAGCAGCAAAGCTGTTTAGAAAACACACGGATTGAAAGATCGTATTTCTTAGCCACAAGGTATAGGCATTATTTCAAGTATTTCTGATAGCATTTGATACCATCAAAGCTTGAAAGGAATTAAGACCTTCCTGGCAGCTCCCACCCTTGGCCCAGCACAACCCACACGTCTCCGTACGCTCCAGCCCCGACTCGCACCAACAGGCGCCTTCACCGAGCAAGAGCAGCCACAATCTGCTAACTCCAGCTCAGCACACGCAGCAGCACCCAGAACCCTCTCTTTTACAGGCACCCGATTCCACGACCTTTAATGCTTTCTGTCAGCCCTGCAAGATCAGGTATTAACACCTCCGTAACCCCTTGTACTAATTAAGATCGCAGATCTTGGGGATTCGTCTCTACTCCGGCTTCAAAGCCGAGCACAGACAGGTTGCTGAAGTGTTTGTGCTTTTCAGTGAGTGGCCCTTGTAAAACAGAAGTTATAATGAACACACCGCAGGAAGCTTTAACAGAAGTATGGAGTTATTATAGAACGACTGGAACTAGAAAAAACGAGCAAAGCTTTGGAGTTCACAGGTGGGAAACTCACCCCTGCGGAAGCACAAGGTGTTCCCAGACCCTTTGCAGAGAGGCCGGATACTCTGTCCAGGATCTGTCCTTTCCACAAAGCCACGCTTAAACAGCCCCAGACCTTTTGCTTCCCTAAAGCATGCATCATATTACAAACGCCCTTAACAGCAGCAAGAGCTTCCAGGGGACTTTGACAGAGAAGCCAAAGCAGTTTAAGTTAAGCACAGGAGCAGCCAGTCTGTCCTCTCTGAGCAAGAGCAACTTTTAGACACTCAGACACATCCCCAGTGGTTCCGTATCCAGCCCAGTTCTCCACAAGCCCAGCCCAGACTGTCACAGCAGCGAGAGGTTCCTCCACCCCAGTGAGAATCACAGCTCCTCTCCACTGGCAGCGATCCCCTGCCCTGGGCTACTGGATTCGGGCAGCACTAGCCAGGCCAGGAAGGTGCGACCCAGCTGTAGATGAGGTTTGAGCTTAAGGCAGGGCCCAGGATACCAGATTGAATAAAGTTTAAACCCCCAAAGCTGCTTAAGTCTTAGTATTGCTATTTTCTGCTTGTCCGTACCCAGCCACACTGCGCTGATGAGACCACACACTTTCTGAACTTGCAGTTTGAGATTCCACAGTTACAGGGAAAGGGAACCATAAGAGATGTTTTCTGTATAAATATCACAGATTGGATATTAGGAAAATTTTTTACACTGAAAGGGTTATTAAGCCTTGGGATGTGCTGCCCAGGGAAGTGGGTGAGGCACCATCCCGTGAGGTTTTCAAAAGATGGGCTGGCATAGTGCTTAGAGAGATGGGTTAGTGGTGTGGGGGGTTCTTTTGTATGGTTTTCTTTTGGTTTTTTATCAGAGTTAGGTTGATGGTTGGACTGGATGATCTTAAAGGTCCCTTCCAACCCAGACGACTCTATGATTCTATGATCACCAACTCCCCGCACAAGCAGCCTGGGACACAGAGAGGATACAGGTAAGGCAACAAAAAACATTTGCCAAGAGAGAGGGGAAACAAAACCAGCGGGTTAAACTGGCAGGAGCTGGAATGACTCAGGATCTCCCTGAACAAAGAGAAGCCTCGTTCTTCAGTCTCTTTGGTTACACAAAGCCAGTTCAGTAAACAGGTTCCTGCCTCGCAGCCCCAGAGCAGGCACAAAAGAGCTCAAACTCCAGCCCTCCTCCAGCTTTAAACAGAAAAGTTAGTAAACATGAAAAATGTTGTGACTTAGAGAAAAACAATCTTCTCTCCCTCCGGTTACTCACCCCAACAAGAAGGTTAGAGCAAATTTCTTCCAGACTTCCCCAACCACACGTTATACCGAAGTTGTGAGGCAACCAGATACTCAGAGACAATGAAAAATTAAGGAGGAAAAAGAAAGTAAAAACCCCAAATACCTTTTCTTTCCCAGCTTTTTCAGACTTCCAAGGCCCTGAACTTCCACTTCTCTTTTGTTACCCCACCAGGGTCCTTGCTAAATGGGGTTTGCTGCACGTCTCACTGGTGGGGCCTCCTCATCTCAACGCAATTCACCTCTCCCCCGATTCAGCATCTCCTCCACCTGCCGGGTCCCAGCCCGGCCCCACCACACCTGATCTCAATCAACTCATTTGGCCACAGAGGGTCACACCTCTGTGCCTGCTGTCCCTGCCCCACCCTTGGCAATTTAATAAAAAACAAACAGAAAAACATCAACAAACCCTAACCCAAAACACAAAAAAAAATTGGGGAAAAACCATCATTCAATTGGAAATTTAATTACTTTTCTAAACATCTCTTACTGGATTTCCCTTCGTGCTGGTCCCTTCTAACTTACCAGCATCCTCGGCCAACTTAACCTTTCAAAAGGTTTTTTTATTGATCGAGTGGTTACACAGACATTTACATTTCTTGGGGGGAGGAAGAGGCAGGGAAGAAAATTAAATTACTTTGCTTAGGGATCTTAATTATCTGAAATAATTACCTTCAGTCAATTCTCAAACAAGAACCCTCTGGAGAACAGTGTATTTCAGTTTGGATAAAGGGAAAGGAATTGAGTCTAAAGGAGTACATTTTGTAACTTATTTAGATATACCTAATTAACCATCTGAGTGAGGAATCCAATCAAAGCTCCTCCATTACATTTAATAATTAAAAGCAATTTAGAGGGGAAAAAACCAAAAGGAGGGGTTTAAAAGAGCTCTCTATGACTCAAAGGATAATTTTAGCGAAGGACTGAACAAATGGGTAAAAGGAGACCAGAAGTAAAATATCTCTAATAAAAGCCATTCATTTTCTAGCCAGGCCTCAATAAGAGACGTGGTAACTCTCGTATTTTGGATACAGCTCGACGCTGGAACGAGCACAAAGACTTTCAGGCTTCCCAGAAATGGGCAGAGCTCCATTAAGACCTTTTCAGTGGAAGGCGAGGGAAAGGCTTGGTTCCCCGTGCAGCGGGGGCTGAGGGCCTGCAGAGACACCGGCCCATTGAAAGAAATGATCCCTGTTATATTCATTACAGAAAGCATTAAAAAGTCATCCGAAGAGTTTTCGCGTGGATTTGTGCATCCACGTGTGTTCCTCCAGCCCGGAGAGCGAGGAAGCCAGTCTGGCTGCGGTAATGAGTGAGGATGGGATGGACTGGCAGGGGGGCTCCAGCCGGCCACCAGCCACAGGAACGTGTTTAATCCAGGGGGTTTATTAGATCAGCAAGGCCAAGAGGCCAGTCCACTGCCAGCACACCCCATGTCTCCTCCAAATAATGGCAGTGGAAGGTTCCAAAATCTGAAAAAGGAAGGATAAATTTATCTTCTTTATCTTCCTCCTAAATTGCAAGGAAGTTCTTGGTGTCTAAAGCTCTCCTGGTTCAGACACAAGAAATGAGAAGGTTTGTATATAACTGTTGCTTTCCCAGAAAAAATGGTGTGCATGGGATCGTGCAAATGGGGCTGATGTGCCTGTTTTAAGGCCATTTGACCCATTTGTACGTCTTCTGTCAGATTCACGGAGCACTAAGGCTGAAGACGACCCTACACCCTCACCCAGCCCTTTCTGAGGTGGCATTAATCGCTGCTGTTTCCCTTCTGTGAAATAAAATGAATGACTCGCTGCTCAGCATGTCAGTTAATAGTTATAACGCACTCCAGGTCCCCTGGATGAAGAGTAAAACGTTGTTTTTACGCAGCCAGGCTAGTTCCTTGTCACAGGTAGTTTCTCTCCCATGTTTCCTTGAGCAGAGAAATTCAGCCCAGCTCGTTAGCCCCCAAGGTAATTCAAGGACTTAAAAGCAGGATAGTGTTTAAGAGTTCAATCAAAGCAAACAAACTGCTAAAAATAAATTGGCATCCCATCTGTTGCCAGGCAGGGAATTTAGTCTCAACAGTCAGGGGATGGGATGAAAGGCTGTAATAAACACCTTGAAATGGATATCTGAGAAATTCTGTGGCCTCAGGAAAATGGTCTGATTTTCTCTTCCTTCTCTTGCACTAAAAGTTTTTAAAATTTATTTTCCCTAAGGGAGAGAAGCGAGCGTAGGCTTCTGCGGTCTGGGGAGGGAAGCAAACAAATAGCGAGTCTCAAAGATTAATAATGTTCAAATGAACTATTGCTGATAAACATGATCTCATTGGCAGGACGTGAAGCGCGGAGGGATGTGTGTGACCCAAGCGGTGCCAGCCGAGCCCGCTGGGCTCTTACCCCTGAGCATCCCGGGAAACCAGCCCACATTCTGCTCTTCCCGACAGCAAAAGCCATTCTGTGGCAAAACCTTTGCTCAAGGAATAAACAAAATTAATATTTTGCCAATCAAGAGCCTGCTGATGGACTATCGTGTTGCTGCAGCAAAACACCTGGTCCCTGCAAAATCCCGTTTCCCGGGAAGAGTGGGAGAGCATCACCCCACACGGTGCTGCGGATAAACGGGGCCCGCAGAGCGGTTTGCAGAGAATCCTCACTGCTAAAGGGGCGTCCAAAATACGCAGGACCGAAACGCGGGTACAATCCGCACCCGCCGTGTCCCGCCTGTGAGCGACACACCCCGGGGCTGGGAAATTGTTCATATGGGTTCAATCAAACAAATATGAAGTGGTTTGTGCTGAGGAAGAGCACAAAGTGAAAACACGATGAGTAAATAGTTTTCACCCTAGTGAGATGCCTGGACATACCGTTTGGGGTATCTCTGCAGGTTCATTAGTATGTTCTGGAAAGTTCCTTTTGGCGAGTGTCCCTCCTGTCCCCCAAGGAGCTGGCATCCGCATCCTCCAGGACACTCCCTGTTTGGCTCCTTACCCTGGCAGGGATCTGCACTAATAGATCATGTGTGATTGGATATAATTTTTTAAGCGGAGTAGAAGGGCAATAGAAAATAAGGAGAAAATGCTTTGCTAGGAAGTATCTGGTAGAGTGCTCTTTGCTGTTCATCTGCTTCTCTACTAATTATCTGCAGAAAATATTAACTTTTTAATTCAGTGAAACAGCACATGAGAATGATTTCAAGTCTGCATTTGCATCTACAGAGGCCCTTCTCCTCCAGAAGATTCACCTTTTCCTAAGAAGCCCAGTTTTCCTGGCTCTGAATCCCGTGCCTCCCTCCAGCTCCCGTCCTGCCTGGCCTTTCGCCTCTCTTTTTTTCCAAATCTGGTTTTACACGGTATCTCAAGAGAAGGCAGCACTGATCAAACACCCACGTGCACACAGGAAATACAGAATTTGTCACTGTAACCATGACGCTTTCCTATTAAACCCACCCTCCCCTCGTGGCAGCTCTGTTGTGCTACCACCATCACACAAACTCTTTTTGTGATTTCCCCCCATGTCCGTGTACGAGACACTTGGAGCTTTTGTTGCGATTCCAACTGTGAGATAATTATGAACCAGAAGCTTGAAATGAAACGTTAAGATGTAAAACAATATGGATCACACCCAAGAAACCTATTTACCAAGCAAAAACCAAACCAGCTGTCTAGAGTCAGGAGAACCTGACAGACCGAGCTCAGTGGAGCTCCAAACATATAGACTGGTTTAAGCAGATTTTAAAAAAAGTCCTAAATCCTCTCTGTGCCATCAGAGCTGTCTGTGAGGGCGCGGGTGATGGTGAGGAGGACGTGCCTCTCCCCACAGCTCGTTGGGTCTCTCTGTGCCAGCACGGGAGTCCCGAGCAGCATCTCACAAATATAACACTTTCATTCTTCATTTTGCTCCTTCCATGGCGGCCTCAGGCAGTTTCTCTTTTACATCTTGGACGCTGGTAGGGATGCTCAGAACACTCCGCGCTCCCCTCTGCCAATGCCAGCCTGAAAACAGACACCTGACAGCTATTTCTGGTTCTTCGCAATATAAATAATGAATGGTTTCATACTGGGAGGAATCAAATGGCACCAGATGACTCCGGTAATAAATCAGGAGAAAGGCAGGTGGTCTCTTGTCTGGCATCTCAAAGCTGATGTGCAGCTTTATGAGGAGGGAGGTGGCTCTGGTACAAAAGCCATCAATATAAATCTCAGATCTTAGAAGCTATAGCATTTTTTATACCAGTTTTAAGTGTTGTCGTAATTCTGGTCTTATATGAAAAATCCTTGTCAAAGGGCTGGACCAAGGAACACACCACTCCAACTTTGGGGTCTATGTTCAACACTGTACCCTAACTCAAACTTTATGTCATTCATTGCAGGACAACTCACCCTCTGCCAGTCTGGCTAAAGAAAATTCTACTAAATACCTGGATATTTGGAATTGGGAAAAATTGATCTAAAAGTCACCTGTCACCTCCTTCCACTCGGCTGCTATGTGGCTTGACATGCCTTTAGGCCTTAATAATAAACAATCACTTTCACTGCATTAACAGCTAAGCAGCCCTTCCATCACTGCCACGCAGTCCCCGGTGTCTGTGTGCCCGTGCGGGGCGAGGGGACCAGTGGGTGCCGCAGAGGGGACGGTAGGGACCACAGGGCTGGGCTTTGGAGGCTTTGGGGTGAGCTCTGTGCTCCTCTGGCTGCCAACTGCTCCCTGGGCACATCAGCTCCGTTCCCTCACCACCCTCTGCCGATTTCCTTCCCACCATGCAAAATCCCAGGGACATTCAGCACATATTTGAGTAATTTCTCCCTTTCTTTACTCAGCTATTCTGGTCTTATTCTCTAATGCGCTTAGAAAACTTCTACTTCTGGGGAAGACAAAACGAATACACTATGTCACCATCTCAATTACCCACTTGGACGGTGGGGCTGAGAGGGACCGACGGGTCACCTGAGCGGGAAAACCATTATCTGCCGCGTGCACTGTCAGGCTTCAGGGGAAGGAGGCGGAAAGGTTCCTTCTGACAAGAAGTGGTTTTGATTTAGTGCTGCTATAACGAACTGCATGGTGTGTCTAAAGATGACAGAGTACCTGGAAGGTAGTCTATTTACCCCTAAGGATAACTGCCATCTATTTAAACAGAACAGAGAAAAGATTATTTAAATAGGTTTGGATATATTCCCCGTGTCATAACAGACGTGTTAGCTGCCAGCAGCCATCCCACAGCTATTTCCAAATGGTCAGAAAACAGATATTCTGAATAATTACATCTAGCAGGATCCAGGCAGTAAAAATTTCTCCGAACATCACCAGGAGGGGGTAATGGCCCATTATGAGGAACAGCACCTCGGGAAACCACACAAAACCCTGTCCCTGGTCACCTTATACCTAAGTGAGTCAAGCAAACACTTCCAAGGGGTGATGGTCAGCCAGGTCTCGAGGGAAACAGGACCATGATACAGAGCTCCAATAAAGGGAACTAAAGTGCAGTTTACAATTTCAGGCAAAGCTGGCTTTTATCAGTACTCCCACATGCCGAGAGATGGACTCTGTGACTGCTTATGAAATGTTTTGTCATCTAACTTCCACTTTTCAGCAAGCTGATGAAAAAAAAGCATAAATCCATCAGACATGTTGTCTTACCAACTCCTGATATGTTTTGGCTACTTACAGAGAGTAAGAGAAGTCTTCGGAGCAGATGTGAAATTCAGATCTTGTTTGCTCACTTGTCATCACTCAAAAAGCAAAACAAACACTCCTGCTCCTGGAAAAATTCGCCCTCGTGTCCTGCCGCTCTGCCTCGCCGAGCTGCGTGTCAGCTCCATCTCCCCCGTGGGTAACGGTGCCTTTCGGTCCATAGCCTGGTCCCATGTTCTTTGAAACCTGCCGTGAAGCACCAGAGAAGCAGCGATAGTGAGCCCAGGAAATGGTGTAAATCAGTCTATGTGGCAATTGTGCTGAAGACATCACTCAAAAACTACCTACGAAGCCATCCTACTGCAGCAGAGCGCGAGAGGTGATCCAGAGAGAGCCACCAAAAATGATTCCACGAACAACTTCCTAAACACCGATCTCTAGTCACTGCCTTTGTCAGTACTTTCATGTGAGTTCCTCCACCTCAAAAGGGACATTTTGTGAGTACATGGAGCTCCCTACAAACTCGGGATAACACAAAAGCAGCCAGGACATCAGTTTATTACATCTTCTCTGATATGTCAGCGTGGTCTCCAAACTTCAGGATGTTTCTCACCTGATACTCCAAAATGTGGAGCTGGTTGGGTAGGACTTCTATGTATTGCTCCAGAATGACTTAGGCAGCTTTTCAGCATCTTCTCCTCGTACCTTCGCTGCCCTTCCCGTTTTTTTCCCGTGTTCCCCAGGCACACATGGAGCTGGGGTGCAAGCGGGAGCAGCGAGGGAGGGACTGGAAACCCAGGTCAGGGCTGTCTCCATCCTCCTCCCGGGAGGATGCTGCACAGAGCCGGGGCTGGGGTTGGTGTATCCCTTACAGGAGGGTTTTTTCTGCCTGTTCTTGAGCCTGTAATCACAGATAAAACAGAAAAAGTGATTTGAAGCTGCTATCTGGCCCAAGAGGAAAAAAATCTTAAGAGAAACACATATAATCCCGTATGAGACAAGCCCAGAATAATCTAATTGGATTCTTTCTTAAGCTAAATTCTACAGCACTGCTATCTCCTTGATAATTTACTGCACACAGTAATATACAAACAAAGAGAAACTGCTCTTGGTAAAATCTTTCAGCCAAATTGCAGCACCCTGAAAGACTTGTTTTCTCACTGAAAAAAGCAAGCTGTATTTTTACTGGGAATGCCTTCATACCTCTGGTTTTTAACAGCTACCACACGGTGTAAAAATCATTGTTCTGGAAATTCTGAATTTCGTTGCTCCTGTTATCTGTTTTTTGGCCAGTTTCCCGTTTAGAGCAGGGATGTCACTGATGATGATCAGAGGATGCTGCCAGGCGCAGTGCCGAGGCCGAAGCCCACTCCACACCGTGGTCCCCCTCCCCGGAGCTGCGTGGGCCCAAGTCCCTGGGGCGATGGCCAGCGGGAGCCCGGGGCTGGGGAACGGTGACAGTGGGGAGCGGAGCCCAAGAGCTCGGGACCAGGCTCTTCCCAACAGACACAGCACAGATTCAAAGCAGCAGCATCTAATTCCACATCAACTCATTCCCAGTCGCCCCGTACATGAAGGGACCTCCTTGCTTTACAGTCAGTGTCTGTGTTTTAAGGCGACAAAGGAAAGCAAATAATGCTGAGAGATTCCACGTGAGAGGAATACCTTATTGAATTGCACGTTACTTCGAGGAGCTCATCTAGAATTACACCTTACCCCGACCAACCGCTCAGAATCCCAGCGGTATCACTTGTAAAAGTCCTTATTTATTTATTTTTTCTCCAAAGGCCACATTGTTGTTATCGGCTGTGCTGCAGTGCTCTCTGCTGGCACCAGCCTGGGAGTTCCTGGGATGCTACAGCTGAGCCAAGGCAGGGACGAGGCTGTCACCGCCCTGAGTCTGTCCCCCCTGGGGACTGCCCTGCTGGGACCACCAGCCCCTGAGCCACCCCCCCCCGGGAACCCCGAGATACCAACTCCGCTTGTGCGTATTTGCTTTCTGAGTCTGTATTTACATTCAGGGTGTCATGTCTCAAAACATCTCTGCTCGAAAAACCCTTGCACAGGCACCCCCCGAGCAATGGCCCTGCCGCCCCCTTTGCCCTCTCGCTGGTAATATTCAGGAGGTGTTTTTTCTGCTCACTTTTTGGCAAACACACCCAGAAGCGTTCCAGGTCCCTTCCCACCAGAGGAGACTTGAGCTAAGTCCCACCATTTTATCCATTCCCAAGGCAAAGGTCTCTGGCACTGTCTGATGAAAAGCACGCAGGACCAGGACCAAAGATCAGATGTGATTTTCTTGAAAATCTCCTTTTTTGTGTTGTTGCGGGCGCCCCGTGGCAGGGCCCGCAGGGACGGGGCTGACGGCACCTTTCAAACACCTCCGCGAAGGGGCTGCTGTAATTCCCACACTGCGCTGCTGGTTTCCATCACACCTCCTCACTTCTGACTCACGCCGTGAAAAACTAGATTGTTGCTCGCTCGGAGTGGCTTTGGTTAATAACTGCTATTTTAACTCCAGCCCGGGGAGAGCTCAGCGAAAGTCCCTGCACCGAATTGCCTGCCGTCCTAGATTTCCATCAGCAAGGTCGAGAGCCACCATCTCGGTTGGTTCTTTCCCCAGCAAACAAACACACAAGGGACTTCTTCCCTCCCGCTCCCACGGGGTCGGTGGTGGTTTTCTCAGGGTGTTTCTGAAGGCCAGAGTCTGAACGCTTGGTGTGGGGAATGGTGCAGCTCTCGCACGCTGGAGAGCCCCGCTCCGCTTCCCTTTTTTTTTCAGGCCGGTTTCTGCCTATTCCCACGGCCGGCCCCAGCGTCGCCCTGCTGCAGCCCTGCTCCTTCTGCAGCATTTAGAACCCGTTTACAGCAAGTGCTACAAGAGTGAGACAAGGCGTGTGTCCCCGCTCCCCTTTGTCACAGCCAGCTCCCTTCCAACACCAGGAATAACACAACCAATAGCACAACCCGGACTGCAGCGCCGTAAACGCTCCCCTTTTGTTCTCAATTATCTTTGCCTTAAAATCTCCCAAAGCCACCACATTATCGCAAGTTGTGTCCCTTTTAATTTCATTTCCCCTTCATCACCCCCCAACTAACGCAGCCTGGCCTGGCAAGTTTTAACTGCGGCTATTAAATTTCTAGTTAGAATACGATTGCTGATAGCTTTTGAGAATGTAAAAGAACTCTAGAGGAAGTTAAGAAGAAAACCCAAAATCTTATAAAATAAGAAAAAATGAGCTGAGAACTGACTATGGCCAAGACAGTAATACTCACAGCATTATATTGGTTTTACGTTTTAAAAATGAAATTAATTAGATGGGAATGAAAGAGCAAGAGCCAGCAGTGCCCAGCACCTTCCTCGCCCCAGGTCCATCCTGAGGCTCAGCAGGCAGAGCAGAGCAATGTCCTGCACGGCCACGCTGATACCCACACGCGTGTAGGGCGTGTATCTGTACGTATGGTGCACACACCATAATAAAGGAGCTCGTGTCACTCTCATTCTGGCGTCTCACCCGGATGCCTCGCTCCGGAGGCCACACAGGGGCTCGTGGTGCTGCCACAGGAGAGACATGAAAGGGAGGAACAGGTGAAGCTTTTCAAGGGTTTCAAGATCAGATCGATGCAAATTCCACCAAAACCTAGTGCCAAAGAAAACCTTAACATTGAAAATCCACATCCAGAATCTTGAGCAAAATCCCCAACACTATGGAGTTCACAGTGATGGAGTCCGGCCAACAAAGAACTGAAGGAAAACAAACAGCCTCCGCCTTGGAACTAAGCTGCTGAAAAAAAATATAAATTAAGAGAAATAATATGATTTTCTAGTATTGCCTCAGAGTTGATTTATTCCTGATATAAAGCTAAACTTCGCAATGATATGTACTTTTTTCATGCATTATTCTAGATGGCAGTCTAAATCAACTGAGAGTGCAGTCAGTAAAGTTGTTATTGCCACCTCTAAAAATCCTACACTATAGAAATGATTCAAAGAATTATTAATATTTCCTATATTCATATGAGCTGTGCTTCCTGGGAAGGCGCACACACAGAGGTTTTGAAAGTCAAAACAGAGCCACTGTATGGCTTAAAATAGTCCAAATCTCTGGTGATGGAGATTAATCTCTGCTGCAATGATTTTTCCCCATAGTTTTGTGGCATCTAGAAAAATGGTGGAGAGCGTCACCTTCCCAGCGCTGGGGACGACAGGGCTGGGGTGTCAGAGCATCCCCGGGGGGAACCCCATCCCGGTGCTGTCCCACTCCACACCGTACAGCCCCACAGACCTCCCGGCATCACGCAGGAGAAAGCGGAGCAGTTCTCAATACCTTGTTTGATTAAGGCCAATTATATTCGCATCCCACCCAGGAATGTCTCAACAGGGAGCCGGGTACCGGCGGGGAGCGGAGCTGCTGTGGCCGCGCACCGTTCCCCCCGGCAGCCCCATCCATCCGTCCCTGCCGGCGACGCACCGGGTCCCCGCGTCGGCGCTGCCAGGTGCGGTGCCGGCGTTGCCAGCGCCACGACACGCACACGGACACCCACGTCCCGCTCCTGGCGGTGCCTGGTTACCGTCACGGCGCAGCCATCGCCCCCCGCCACCGAGCGGGCTCTAATCCCCGCAGACGGCGGGAGCTGAGCCGGAGCGGCAGCAGGAGTTGCTTTGTTTGTGCTGACTTGGGTAAGCAAAATATGATTTCCTCAATAGCCATTTGCTTTTCCTGTCTCTTCTGTGCAGCGAAGCAGGTGGGATTCTGGCTAACCTGTTTTTTTATTTTTAAATGAATTTTATCTAGTAAGAGGAAAATAGGGGAGGACCTCTCTGCGCAGACGGTCAGTCTTGTATCCTACAGCACTCGTGGTATATTTAGTGATTTCATAGAAAGCTGCCTTCTGACATTTTTACTAGAAAAGTATTTTAAGGAATCAAATATTTATAATGAAAATTGTGATTTTACAAGTGTTCATCAAGGACTCCCAAGTTAACACACTGCTTCTGAATCGATGGAGCAGTGGGGTGGATAGAAGACGTTTAATGTGGATTTGTTTTTAATGGCGAGCTCATGTTTTCAATTTCTTGTTCTTTTGTCCCTGAACAGAGAGAGAGGCTGGCCGGGCAGTTAATTCATTCACATGCAGATTGCTTGTTTTGGTGTATTTTTTAAAGCAAAAGCCTTCAACTTTGTGTTCTTGTATTCTTTTTTCTGTAAACTTCTTTCTAATTCTAAAGACAAAATCCCGAAAGCAGCACGTATCTTCCCCCTCCACATGTAACTTTGTCACAAGACTATTAATCATGTCTTACAATAATTCTGCTAATGCAGTACATCCATTCAGAAGCAGAGTGTCTGCAGATGGATTTGTTACTGGGAGATACGAAAGCGGAACAAATTTCTTCAGGAAATATTTAAGCAAGGTCATAATAACACTCGTTACATTCTAAGCAACGATGTGCCATTTGCTGGATGAGACCGGGGATCGCAGCAGTCACCTTTATTGACTTAGTCTGTAGAAGAGCCCAAAGGTTAGACATTAATATTGAAACTACTTACTACTTTCAGCATATACTCATCAGGCTGAAGTCCTGCACTTTGCTTAATTTGTTATGGCGGGGGAGAGGGGGGCTCAGCAAATTAAAGCAGCGTTATGTACTTCACTTTCACCTCCGAAGGTCTGTACCTGCCTCAGTCAGTGAGCACTGCCAGGCCAGTAGGAAAGCTTAACGCACGAGTGTTCTTGCAATGTCAAAAGGTGGATGGACAGGGGGTGAGCACGGACCCTGCCCGAGATCAGGTGTTTAAAATAATGCATTTTTGAAGTGCGTGTTGGGTGTGTTCTGTCCGTGCATCCCACTGCTGCGGCTGGAAGACGTGTCACCGAGGCAGGGGGTGATGCTCATGTGAGCGGGGTGTCAGGAGGGGTCTGACGAACGAAGCGTGTCAGGAATGTGACGGGAGCACGCGGACGGACACATCCTATGGCAGGAAAACCTGCCGGTCCGAGCACAGACCCATTTGCCCAACTTCTGTTACGATGCTTTCTATTGCTGTGGAAAGCAGAGCTTCTTCAGCGAAGGGAGCAGCTCCATTAAACCCTGTCACCCCCGCGCTGTGTGCCAGCACCGAGAAAGGTCAGGACGCTGCTGGACCAGAGCCTGAATAAACAGCAAAACCCAGACAACAAATAGATCAAACACCGCATCCTCCCAAACTGCTGCGAAGCGCAACAAGTGCCTTAACCAGATCGAGAGACAAAGTGAAGACAATTCCCAGAGCCTGCCCCAGGAGAGTCACCCATCCCGTAATCCCGTCCTGCACCAAGCCCCTTCGGAAATACCTCCCCGTGTATCAAAAGAGAAAAAAGTAGTGAGAATAATGTGATCCAACGTGAGGAAGGAGGAAGGTGGGCAGGTATTCATCACCCGAGCACATATGCAGCTTTACATTTCAGGCAATTCAAACATTTCGTTATTTTGCTCTCAAAATAGCAGCACTTATCCCCTTCCTCGCAGAAAGGCGAGGGGAGGCAGGAAATGACTTGCTCGTGATGGCACAGAAAAACTGAGAAAGCAGGAAATCAAATACACGTGTAGGGAGTCAGAGCGATTCATCCAGCCTTTCCCCCAGACATCAGCAACACCAAATGCCGTACAGAGAGTGACAGAAGGAGGAACTATAAGATGAGCAGATGATTCACAGGAGAATAAAGAAAACACGGTACTACCTTCCTTCAGAAGCAAAACCCATTTTAAAAAGAGACTTGCTGAGTTTGTAAGGAACGAAACGTGAGAATACTGAGGGAGTCGAGCTTAAATGAGCAAACGTTGGGCAAATTTGACACTTGTGCTCGAATGGGCCCGGTTTGACAGAAGGGAGCGTACGTGGCTCCGCTGCCGCCTCCCGCCGGGGGGGACGGTCACCTCTGCCCCAGTGCCGCAGCCTGGCCCGGCCTCCCCAGGAGGGATTCCTGGGCGCCCCCAAAGAGCTCGTGCCAACTGGGCCGTGCTTCAGCGCAGGGACGGGGACTAAAATACCGTCTGTCCCTGGGGCCAGGCTGACCTACTTTTTTTTCTTTTTTATATTTCTTTCACATCCTTTGTTTGACAGGAGGCTGGGAAAGAAACGGAGGGCATCTGCCTTTTACCCGTCATTCCCCACCCCACCAGCATTGTCACTCGGTATCGGGTTAAAGTGGATAAAACTCACCTTCCCCCGGCAGCTGGACGTCTCTGCTGAGAATTCCCTTTTTGTGACGCTCCAGTTCTGCAGAGATTTGGGTGGGATGGGCAGGTTACTGCGAAAGCAAACTTCATTTGGGGCTCAAAGTACTGGCAGGAAGGTTTCTACTAATTGATCAGCATTTTTGTGAAGAACTTTTGATCTTCACTGATTCCAAACAGCAGGATACGGCTGGCTTTTACAAGGAGTTGTATTTCTAGGAGTCACACACATCAGAATCCAGAAGGTAAACAAAGGTCGGGTGCACGCTGGCCTTTGGTGGTTTTATAGACTGAAGCCTTCAATTGTTTACAATTGAGTCAATTTTGTTTTCAATAATGTTAAATTAACCTTTAAAAAATTGTGTCAAGGAGCTCAAAAACCCTGAAACCGTGCTAATTAAGGAGATAAATGAGGTTTGGGAGGAATTCAATACCTGAGCTGTCTGTCATGAAACAACATCTTCCAGCTTTTTCTCTGCTTTAATACTTCTGCCTTTTCCAAACGCTTATTTCTACGCAAAAGCCTGTGCTTTGTCCTTCAAAGGCACAGTTGTGTCTCTCAGGCCGTGGGGCGGCTGTTCCTGCTCTCGGGAAGCACGATGCTCCCTGTGCCAAGGGGATGCTCCCTGTGCCGAGGGGATGCTCCCCGTGCCGAGGGGATGCTCCCCGTGCCGAGGGCGCTGCTGGCAGCACCCAAACCCCTGCTGCCCAGGGATATTTTCAGTGCATTTCTTTTGTGTCCTGATGGTGTGGACAAGCCACATTTTTTTTTTTTTTTTTCTAGTCTCAGGGCTTCTTTTTCACCTTCCAGCGTTCTTCCAGTTCTGTTATGTTAGATCTGATCTTATTAAGAGCGCTTAGATGTTTGTATAACACTTCACACCTTGTGCAAGCTCCAATTCCCCACCTCTCAGGTGAGCTCCCCCAGGAGCGTTACTGTCGGCGGGAGCGCGGAGCTGCGCAGCCGGCGCTCTAAAGAGCTTAGTGCTGGGGGGAGGTCAGGGACTGGGACCTGGCCAAGGTCAGGCCGCCCATGAGCGACTGCGCGTGTTTCAGACACACGGATCAGCCAGGAGTCCTGGCAGAGCAGATCTCCTGCAGCTCCATCCTCCAGCGCCGATAACCCGTGCTCAGCCATCGCCCCGCAGAGCAGGGGCGACTCCACCACCCGGCGTTTTCTGGGGGCTGCTCTCGCCCCCACATACCGTGTGGGGGCCGCAGGGGGGACCGGTTGCTCCACGGCTGCGGCACCGACACCCCATCAGGGCAGGGCACCCCCTCGCCATCCCACCAGCCAGCGCCACGGCGTCGCAGCCCTGCAAGAAAAAGGCAATGGGAAGGTTATGACTCAGAGCAAAAGCAATCTGTCAGTTAACAGAAATTAAAGTCGACAGCAGCGCAAACTGTACAAGACAGATCAACAAAATGTTTTATATCGATTCCCCTCCCTGCAGTCACGAGCTCTTTAAACTGTTTGTTATTTGAGCGATAAAGCAGCTCAACTATAATCCATCTCCATCACTGGTTGTACCTAACTTCTAATCCATTAACTCACGGATGCCTTAGTTAAAATTAGCAACCATTCAGCATATAAATATGAAGCACAATATAAACATTTGTAATTGCCAGCACGCGCTAGATGAGTATACTGACAAGCGAGCATTACCATATGGTCACCAGCTCCTCCCCAGCTGATCCGGTATTTCGCCGCTCTGACGGCTGGAGCGGGACGGAGCGGCAGGGACGTGGTCAGCGCTAACGACTGTGAGTAGCAAATGCAGCAGAGAATTTCACACACTTGAAAAGTCTGACTCCTCTGACCAAGCAAACACCATTCACGGCACCCTGAGCCCAGCTAGCTGGGAGTAGTCCTGTTCTTCACATGAGCATGTGCCCCATCAGTAACCTCTCTCCTCCTCCTCTTCCTCGCAGCGTTCCCTGCTTCCACTCTGGAGGAGATGGGTCGCAAGGAAGAGGATGACAGCAGCTCCTGGAAGAAACAGACGAGCAACATCCGAAAAACGTTCATTTTCATGGAGGCCCTGGGATCGTAAGTACCAGAGCAGCTCCCCAGCCAGAGCCACCTCTAGGTACCCGCTCCCCAGCCCAGGGCCACGACTCCCTGGTACTGGCCAATGTCACAAGAAAACATCTCCTCCCGAGTCAGGCACCGATCCTGAGGGGAGGGGTGGGCGCTGGAGCTGTGATTCATGGCTCGCACTTGCCAAGTGGCACCAAAGAAGCTCCTTCCCACCAGCTCCGGGGCAACTCTGCCCCTTCCTCCTTCCCCTTGAAGCCTGCGCGGCCACCCAGTTCAGTTTTTGCCCGTTTCCTGCTGAGCACACTGGCCTGCTGCTGCTGCAAGGTCAAGCAAGGTCAAGGGATGGCTCTGGGAGAGGTATTATAAAAATAATGTGTATATTTAGCTCATAAACCCTGACTCAGTTGAGAGATGAAACAAGAACAAGGATGTTGAAGCTGTACACTACTTCTCTGGGAGTTAACAGCTTAATTTGCCAATTCATGTGAATGAGACAAGAAAACATTTCCAAGGTGGTGGAGGAGGAATTGAATTACCTCCACCACCGAGTTCCGTCACAGGCAAATTTTCTGCGACTTTAGAACCCACAGCAGAGCTCCCAAAAAACAGCTACTCCAGAGCTGGGCAACATTTTAAATTATCCTGTTCCTGGTCAGCCTCAGAAATTAAATTATCCAGCAGCTTTCTCTAAAGGAATGAGGTTAGAAAAAGCTTTGTTCTCTCCTAGCCAACTTGTTGATTCATAATTTTTTAATAAGGGAAATAATTATTATAAACTGTTGGGGACAGATATACAGAACAGATGCCCCAGCATCTGATTTGTAGGTTGTTCATTTCCTACTATTACATTAATAGGAAAATTTAGCATTAGAAATTGGGATTTTTTCCACATGCGCCACTTCAGCTACCCAAAGAACAGAAACGAAGATCTGGGACCCAAAACTACCTGGAAACTGACTGTCGCCTTCCCCAGCTGTTGGATCAGGGACCTTAGTGAGGACATCCCTTCCCATTCGCTGAGAGCTCTCAGGAGCTGAAAGGCATCTCCACAAAACAGCCTTTGGAGCTCAAACGGATGAAAGGAGAAAAAGGTGTGAAACAAGGAGAAGGTCCCACCACCAACTGCTTTTTGGGCCAGAAGAGAGAAGGCACACAATTTACTGAGTGAAACAAAGATTCATCTGTTGGGACGCCTTCCCAAAAATCTGTGGGGTTTTTTGTTTGGGTGTTTTTTGTTGTTTTTTTTAAAAGGAATCCCTCATCCTTGCTAGGAACCAGTGCTGGGAGAGCCCAATCCCTCACAGCTCCAGTGGTCTTGCACATTGTTTCAGCAGCACCCATGGAGGAGAAGGAGGAGGAGGAGGAGGAAGGCTGAAATGAGCAGAGCAAGGAGCTGCTTTCAGCTCCCGCGGCCCCTGCGTCATTGCCGGCTGCCACTCGCTAACGAAGACACACAAGCGAAGCACCGCACACCAGATGGGTACAGCTCCGTGCTCAGCCAATCTATCTACACAGTGCACTGGATTCTTTGTTTAATGGATGATAGGAGGTTTTCTGCCCTTGTTTACTGGGTTTGCTGCAATAGCATCCCAACCAGGAAGGTGCTTCCACGGCGCTCACCTCCTCCCTCCGCCCTCCAGCTCCCTCAGGGCTTTGCAGACTCAGTGGCAAGTTCCATCTAACTGCCATCAATTAATCTGCTGCTCATTTGATGAGGATTATTGAGGACTGGCCTGGCAAAGTATGCACTGTCACTACCCCGAGACATGTGTTCGGCTGCCTAAGACAAACCTTTAACAGGATTGTGAGCTTTAGGCATGTTATAAATACCTGCTCATGGCTGCTCCGGGGTTCACCTTATCAGGGCTGTACCAGAGACTCGTTGTCCCAGGGTCCGCAGGTATTAGCAGTCTCTGCAGAAAGGAAAACACATGAGATGCTGAACTAAAATATTAACTGAGGTTACCCAGTTATTTTGCACTTTAGATGTACAGCACGTTGGCTGATACACCCAAACTGCAGCATAATCGGGCTCTCCTCACCGCAGTTGGGCTGTCTCAGCCCTCAGGGCGATGCTGACAGGGAAAGTGAAGGACTGCTCTAAGGCGATGGGGTCTCCCAGGACACACGATTTGTACTAAGCAGGAATTTGGCCCAGTTAGAGCGGAGGCTGCTGATCTTTCCCCGGGGACTGTTGGCCCCAGCGAGCCCCTGAGCTGCAGCCTACCCCGCTCACAAGGCGGTTATCCATCCATACGTCCCCTCGGCATGGCTGGCGTTAGCCCGGGGAAATCCCCCCATTCCCAGTGGATTCAAGGGCAAAGGTTCCTTGAAAGAGAGCAAGCTGTGAGACCACGGATGGTGCCTCCTCCTGCACCCACAGAATCACCAGCCCGAGGCACGTCCTGAAAACCGGGAGCTCTGAGCCAGGCACGGCTGAAGCTCACCCCTCGCCTGGACCACTGGACCGGTAAAACCCTTCACTGTCTTTACAGACAGTCCTGAAGAATGTGATTTAATTTCATTGCTGGGATCTTTTTTGTCCACTCCCTCAACACAGCTTTGTGATGAGCTATGCAAAAGTATCCTTTTCTCTACAAACAGAGAAAATTATGGAGGTTTTTCTACATATTGCATTGAATATCCTAAGTTTGGGGCTGCTGGAGATGTAGTTTTAGCTTTACAATCAGCATCATATAGAGTTAAACTAGTACCATCTTGCTTTTTCTTGGTTTCTTCTTTCTCCCTGTAACTATCCTTCCAGTTCCCAGCAGCAGCACCTGCTGAAACACAACTTCTTCTCCTCTCCGCAGAGGTGCCTTTTCAGAAGTTTTCCTGGTGAAGCAAAGAAGCACTGGGAAGCTCTTTGCTCTCAAGTGCATCAAGAAGTCTCCTCTCACAAGGGAGAGCAGCTTGGAGAATGAAATAGCCGTGCTGAAAAAGTGAGTATACGTCCATTGTAACATCAAGTAGAACAAATGTCCTTTCCCAAGACGTGGCTGTACAGTAAGAAGCATATAAAGAAATAGGTGGGTTTTTTTAAAGAATACGTAAGTATTACTGTGAATTAGTAGATTAGTAAAGTTTCCTCTGGTCTGGTCCTCCGCGGCTGATGCCATGGTGCTGTGAAGGGAGTTTGCCGAGGCATCAACGACCCCCTGCCACGCAGGGCGAGGGAGACCGGCCGGGACCAGCCCAGTGAACATTCACTGGGGATGAAGCAAAGCGACTGGTGGGTTTTCCACTTGAAAAACCACTTTGTCCTTGACAGGTTTGTTTCTCACCTGTGTTTATCTTTGCAGAATAAAGCATGAAAACATCGTGACTTTAGAAGATATTTACGAGAGCACAACCCACTTCTACCTGGTGATGCAGCTGTAAGTGTCTGCAGAGCCATTTCTTTGTGGGGCGCAGAGGAAGAGGAGGCAGGACCGGGGCCGTGAACCCTGTTTCACACCCGCGCTGCCGAGTCCCACATATTAACTGCCCACACAGGAGCCCAGCAAACTCCCCTCGCTATCGGGGCAAGAGCCACAGGGTTTGACATGTTTGACATGTGGGACACTTCTCACGCTGTCTTGGACCACGCTCCTTTTAGCAGCAAGTTTTTAAACCAAGATTAGGATCTATTTATGCAAATTAATTCATCACAGTTTAGCAGGGCAGAGACAGAAGTATTTCTAATTAAAGCTGTGCCACGCAGGGTTTCTAGAAATGAAAATGGGCAACGTGTCAGCTGCAGAGAAAGCAGCTCCGAGCACCCGGCTGCTACTGCTAACTTGCAGATTTAGCTACAGGAAGCAATCGCAGAAAAGCACAGATCCGCTGGTGTAGCAGAGCCTGGAGCCAGTCCTGCCCGCGGCACTGGACGCCTGCGGGAGCTGCCTCCTAACCTTGCCCACATTCCCCAGGTTTACCAGTAACACTTACTGGTACCCTGAAATTGCACCCAAGGGTGTCCATCAGCCTCTCAAAAACCGCTGCCCCAGGAAGGGCTCTGCTGTACGTGGAGATGTAAAAGGATCAGCAAGTTACCTTGCCTTGCACAGGAAAGCATGAGTAGCTTTCTTTAATTTTCTTTTCAGCCTTTTTCTTTCTGAACTACCTTTCCCACAGGGTATCTGGGGGAGAGCTGTTTGACCGAATTTTGGAACGAGGAGTTTACACGGAGAAAGACGCGAGTGTGGTGATCCACCAGGTCCTGACAGCAGTGAAGTACCTCCACGAAAATGGGATCGTTCACCGCGACCTGAAGGTGAGCCCTGACCCTCGGCTCCAGCCGTGCCGCGGGGAGCTGGCACGACCACAGGCTCTGCCCTGGCACTTTCTGTTCCTCCCGTCCATTTTTCTACCACAAATTTCAACCTCCGACCACTCTGTGTTCACAGCCTGAAAACCTTCTTTACCTTACTCCCGAAGAGAATTCCAAAATCATGATCACGGACTTTGGCTTGTCTAAAATGGAGCAGAACGGCATCATGTCCACGGCCTGCGGGACGCCGGGATACGTCGGTGAGTGGAGGATCAGGAATGGGCTTGTGCGGGTGGAGGTTGTGCACGTACGGTACCTTGCCTAGCAGAAAGGAAAATAAATACATAATTACGTATTAACAACCTGCTACTCACTGATGCGCTGCGTGGACCGCATAAAGACTGGATTACAAATGAGTGTAGAGGCTACAAAATCCCAGAATGTTTAAAAGTGCAAAGAAAAGGATGATTTTAAGAGCAACGTAATTCAGCGTTAGTCATGTATTTGTCGAAAAATTACAAAAATCATTTTAACACAATGGGATTTTGTTCAATGCCCACTAGACTGCATTAGCTTGATCCAGAGTTACTGGTTAAAACCTCAGGACACCTCAGGCAGAAATTGTCAGTGGTTCTTTCTATTCAATGGCATAAAACAGTTACAAAAAGCACAGCCCAATCCCACCGGTAAATGGGGCAGTTACGGGCTGATTCTCTGCACTGGCACCTCAGAGGCCAAATGTACCAGAAACTACTGCTTTTCCCAGTATTGGGTAATTTGTTATTGCTTAGAGTTTTCATTTGGTTTTGCCGTTGTGCAGCCCCTGAGGTCCTGGCCCAGAAGCCGTACAGCAAAGCCGTAGACTGTTGGTCCATCGGAGTCATCACCTACATCCTGTGAGTACAAGCAAACCGCATCCCACTTATTTTGCCACGAGTTTCCCAACTCCTCCGTCGCCGCACACACCTCTGCAGGGCGGCAGCGCCAGCGGGGGCGATACCAGAGCTCCCATCTCGCTGCGGGAACACAGCAGCCGTGAGTTCTTCCTCTGCACGGATTCACTAGACCGTAGCAATGAGCGGAGATGAAAGGAATCACATTTCCTCTATTATGTGCCTCATCCTATGCTTTGGTTGTTGTTTTTTTTGGTTGCCTACAAATACCATTCAATCTTCCTCGGTACTTTTTGTTTCATTTCCTCCCACACCATGCAGCTATGTACCAGCTGTGACTTTGTCCTTTCGCTGCTGCAGTTAAGTTTTTAACTCTTTTCTGCAGCTTTATTGATACACTTTGATGTGAGGGACAGATGGGTGGGCAGAGCAGCCCGTTACTCACTCTCACTCGCGTGTGCCCACGTGTGCCCAGCCTGGCCGGGCTGCAGAGGCTGCTGTGCTGAGGTGGACGGCTGCTTTCTGCTCTGTTCCAGGCTCTGCGGGTACCCCCCTTTCTACGAAGAGACCGAATCCAAACTGTTTGAAAAGATTAAGGAAGGCTACTATGAGTTTGAGTCTCCATTTTGGGACGATATCTCCGAGTCAGGTAAATCCCTGGCGCTGGGAACCACTGCGCTCCCTCCCACCAGCTGCAATCCTGATCCCGCAGGCACGATCCTGCGCCTGCCGAGCCCCCGGGCGCCGCCGGCACCCCCACCCTGACGCCTCCCATCCTGCCTGGAACACGGCATCGCAGCTGAAGCCTCTGTTAACCCAGCTCTGATCTCCACAAACAATTAATGAGCTCGGAGTGGGCTTTGGTTTCCCTTAGAATCAGGGGAACTTTGGGGTTTTTCATCCTGTTTTTGCTTTTCTTGGGGGGTTGGGTTTTGAGTTTTTTTCCTTTTTTCTTTTCCCTTTGCTTTTCTCCCCATCAGGTCACATTTCCTTACAGCCACCACCGCACCCTTCCTCCACGCTCACCTGCCGGGGAGCTCACGGGCACCGAGTTCACTGAAGCAGCATCTGGGCAGCGTGTTTTGAACATCAGTCTTTTACACACACAAACAGCACTAGCAGGAGGTTTGTCAGGGCGTAACTACACACGCCACAATCAGCCCTGCAAAAAACAAAGAATAAATAAATAAATTAACACACAGGAATGTAAATACTCTTTAGGGCAACTTCTAAATCTGCTCAGTTTGCACTTTCTGATGTTTTTTAGAATTATTTTTTAGCTGAAATAGTTCAACTCGAATTCACATAATCTAAGCGTGGAGGTTGGTACATCCCCAGTTAACGGCTTTTCATCTGGAGCCCTTCACTCCAAACACCTCCCTTTATCGGGGAGACGAAGCGGGATGAACACCCCCCTCGGGGCTGACCTCTGCCACGTTTATCCACCAGCGTTTGCCACGTCCCATTGGGATCATATCTTGGAACAAGGAGAAAATAACCTTTTCTCTCTCTCCTTCTCCTCCCCTCCCAAACAGCCAAGGATTTCATCAGACACTTACTGGAGAAAAACCCGAGCACGAGGTTCACCTGTGAAGAAGCCCTGCGGCACCCGTGGTGAGTAGCCGGTGGCCACGGGGCTTTGCCAGCCCCCGCGGCAGAGCAGGGGTGTCTCCCCGGCCCCCGTTACTAACGTCACCCTCTGCCTCCACAGGGCCCTGCTGTTTCTTTTTTTATGCGCGAAGGAAGAAAATGATGAATAATTAAAGATGCAATTTGTGCATATTTGCCTCCATAAACAGAGGCAACGACGAAATCCCACCCTGAGCTTTCCCAAGCTTTGAAGTGTGTGTTTGCGTTACATTTTGTTGCTGTTTTTCCTTTGGGTTTAATTATTGCTGATTGAACGTACAAAGCAGTCCGTCGCCTGCAGAATGTGGAATGCCTTACAAATGCCATCTGCCCACGAGCCCATTTTCTCCTCTCCCCATCTGCAGGATTAATGGAAATACAGCCCTCCACCGTGACATATACCCATCTGTCAGCGCCCAGATTCAGAAGAACTTTGCAAAGAGCAAATGGAGGGTAAGTCCTTGCTGGTGGGAGCCTCGAGCCATCTCACCGACAAAAGCCCGTTGCCGCCATGGAACGAGGCGCGGGGTTTCGGCTTTGTGGGGAAGCGCCCAGCGCCGAGACCCTCCGACGGCCACCCGAAAACTGGATGCAGTTACTGTTTATAGCGTTTGGACCGATATTCCCCGCTGCAATGCAGACTGGTGGATTTACCACAAACAGAGCACTAGAGCGGCCTCGCCAAGAAAGTAAAGGGGAGGGAGAAATGATTATCGCCTTTATATTGAGGGAGTAAATTGGTGCTCCATCAGCAGATCTTTTTGCAAGCTTAATCCAGCTTTTCCTCCTTTCAGTCTTGAGATAATTTGGTACTTCATTTACATCAAGTGTTTTAGTAAGAATTTGGGCGGAGAGGGGAATGCCATAGGAACCACGTGTACGGCAGCATTTTAAATACATTCAGAATTCAGCTCTAGTCTCCGTTTCACGCTGTGGGGTAATTTACAGCTGTTCCCTCATTTCCTCCTGTAGAAGCGGTTTTAATCTTCCAAAGCATCCGCAGTTTGTACTCGCTGGAAACCGCGGTGTTTATGCCAGGAACGAGCAGGTCCCACTTCCCACACCCTGTGCCAACAGTGGGTGCTGCCCAGCACAGCGCTGCCCACCCTGGCGGGGGGACAGTCCCCTCGCCCCCCAGCTCCCGCCCAGCCCGGCACCGCTCCGTGCTCACCCCGGGGTTTTTCTCCTCTTCCCCAGCAAGCCTTCAACGCCGCAGTCGTCGTGCATCACATGAAGAAGCTCCACATGAACGGTCACGCCGCGGCCGACAGCACCCTCCCCGTTATCCAAGTCTCGGAGGCGTCCAGACCCAACACGCCCGTGGTGGCCAGCCGGCCAGCAACCCCAAACGCAGACAAGGAGACCCCCCAACCCCTGGTCCCCACGCGGGGCTGCCCAAACCCTCCCTCTCAGCTGGAGCAAGACACGGGAATGAGAGAGGGAAAGCTCCAAAGCCACCCGGAGAAGGCGGCGCTGCCCGCGGGAAGCAGCCTGGTCCTGCCGGAGAACCACAGCCCCCCCGGCAGAACCTCCTGCGGCTGCAGTCCCACCTGCGTGGGGCACGACAAAACAAAGACGTCCTTCTGCTCCGAGACGGTGCTGCTTAAAAAATCTGCAAAATCCCAGTAAGTATCCAAGTCATTAGCCATAATTTCCAACAAAGTATATGGGAATAACCACCCCTGGAAGGAGTGACTTGGCACATAAGTTGCCAGCCCCAGGTGGAGGTAGAAAGGAGGGAGGACTAAGGACAGACGGGCTGGACGGCTGCGCCCAGCCAAGCGTCCCCCGTGGTTGTAGGAGCACCGGGTGAGGCAGGTTGCCCAGGCTGCGGGGCAGAGCCTGCAGCGAGCCCAGGCAGCAGCGCTCGGTGCCACGCTCGCGGACTCCAGCACATTTCTCTCCAAAAGCCAAAATCACCGGTGTTTAAAGCTTCTGACGCCAATTACTCAGTTGGGGCCGAGTGACCGGACCCTGCCTTTGCTGCAGCGCTGACTCGCACCCAGCTCTGCTTTGCTTCCAGCAGCTGATGTTCTTTATGTTAAAAACACATTTTGAATTCACCTGCAGAATGATCATAAATATTACTAATTCTCTTTTTTTCTTCTTTCTCTTCCGATTCTTCTATTTCCAACCAGTCATTTCAAATCAGAAGTTCTTGTTCCAATGAAAACCAGTAAACACTCTTCTCACTGTGGCACTGGGCAAACTGGAGTTTGTTTGATCATGTGAGGAGGAGGCAGCCACCGGGCTCCCCACATTGCCAGCGGTAGGTGCTCTGCAATCCCATCACTAGCGGCTTTTAATTAATCCCATTACGGCATGAAAAAGGGAAAGGCACAAATAGCAAAGTGACTGTACAGGAAATAAATTGACTCGCAGGTTTTATGCAACACAAAAAGCCTGAACTAAACCATCTTTGAAGAAAGAAATCACCTTTCGGCTTCCATTAAGGCCAGTCCTGTGACTCTGAATCCAACTCTTAGAATTACACCAGGGTTGCTCGAGGAGCGTGTGAAGGGAAGCCAAGCATGGACCTGTCGCATCAAACTCTACAGTTATTCAGAGCTGCTCACTGGGAATCAGACTGGGACCAAACAGCTCCATCAGCTGGGATGAGGGCTTTTCAGCTGGGTCTCAGCTGTGACCATGAGCAAAGGGCTGACAAGAGGCTGCTGGTCCACGACCAAGCGTAGACAGGGCATAGACATCTCTGCAGCCCAAAGGGCCATTTCCCTCCCTAGACTCAGTCCAGCAGGTCAGGTTAAGTGGCTTTGTCACCAGAGAGCAGAGCACGGAGATGTTCGTTTTGTAGGGGAGCAGAGTACAATCGTGAAAGCGTCATCCTGCTTGACCGTAGCTGGGATTAATTCAGGACTCACTAAATTGTAATCGTTTGCACCGCATTATCTATGAGCAGTAAGAAGTATCGCTATGAGACCCTGCAATAAAGAACGCCCCTCAAAGGTGAGCATGTGCTAGCAGAGTTCTCCACAAAAGCTACAAAAAGTGAGCTACGTCCTATCATCTTTTATGACACTCTCTTCTGATGAGATTATATGAAGAGAACTGTAATATACAAAGGATTAATAGAAGAGACAAACGCAAGTAAGATCTCCTATGGGCTCCAAAAAGGCCCGTTCCAATAGCCCTTTATAAACAAGGCACAGAAAGGGATCTAAGCTGTTCCTGACCCCCATGTTCCTGCTCATTAACAGAGCACATTTTGAAGGTGGCAGTCTAGGGAAACAAAGTTCAATCCCCAATTGAAATTCTCTCTCTTGCAGAAACAGAAGGGCTGTTTTACTCTTCTCTGCACTTCAAAGCCAGACATCGACAGCGCAAGGGAGAAAGGAGGCTGTGTCCCGCCAGGAGCAGGCGGGCAGCAGCGACCGGCCGGTGACAGCGGCACGTTAGTCCCAGGCATCCATCAATGCAGTGACCTCGGGGTGTCTCTGGATCGTTAAAGCTGGGAGAAGGCACTTTAGCAAGGGAAAGTCTGAGGCTACTGCTCGCATATTCAGTGTATATTATCCATACGACATCGCTCAGTGCTATCTGCTTTTCTTTTCTCTATACTCTTTAGTTGTCCAATGCGTAACGAGTGCACTGCACAAGGTAAACCCTATAAACCAAAGCCATGTGGAGTTTTACTCAGCGGCAGCTCGGTTATTTTTACAATCTGCATCCCATCCATTCCTTGGATTTTGGTTAGTCCCAGGCTTCGGCACTCTAAAGTTCAGCATCAAGCAGCTGCCCAGTTCTCACTTCAGCTATGGAAGGAGAGACAACCTGCTAGCACCCTCCGTATGTCTGATAATAACCACAGAAAGATCTAAATCCCCTGCTTTCAAGTCTGTAATTGCACAATAAATACTTGCTTAATAAAGCTGAGTTTTGTTTTGTAAAGCGCCTCTTGGTTATTCACAGAAATTTGATGTGGAAACGGTCTATTAAGTCCCTTCTAAAGCATTCCCCGCGCATCTGCAGACCTGCTCCCTCTGGTATTTTTCTGGCAAAGCGTGACACGGTAAATAAGCAGATTGTGGCAGAAAGTCAAACAAGACATTTGACTTCACCTTTGAGCATGAGATCGCTTTCCTATTATTTGTATAAATACAGGTATGTTGTATAGATAAGATGGAGATAAAATTCTCCATTTCTGTGATCCGGTTCTCGAAGAAAGATCTAGGAGGGAAGCACTGAAGCCACGGCAAGTTTTAAGGATTAACTGCAGCGTAGATAAAAAGTTTTAAAAAGCCCCACATGAGGGTTTTAATTTGAACAATGAAATTCAGCTAAAAGAGCTAAAACAAGAAAAAGAAATAATGTCTTGGTTTATAAACCCCTCTGGAAACAGCAGCTTCGGGGATGCTTTCATTTGCAATGGAAGATTGATGTCTCTCCCCCTTTTTCCTCCAACACTGGGCAGCTCCAGCCAGTCCAAGCAAGGTTCGCCCTCTCCAGGGGGCTGCTCCTTTGGCTCGGTGCAGCTATTTTCCAGAGGTTCAGAAACTCAATTTACTAAAAATAGAGACGTTAGGCACATGAGAACTCCAGCCGGAAAATGGGAATAAATACAGAAGTCAGTGCCTGCAGAGAAGGAAGGCAACGTCGCGGGCGCTCGCTCAGGAGCAGCTCTCATAGTAGGCGACTCGCTTGTTGATGGTGTCCCGGATCCTTCCCACCCGCTCCTCCAGGCCCGACAGCCGGGCAGACTTGGACATCAAAGCCTTGTTGCTTTCCTGAATTTCCGTCTCTAAAGCTGAGGAGAGAGGGCAGGAAAGGGTGACGCGATGATGGGACAGGAGGAAGGCACGGTGGCCTTTGCGCTCCCCAGCAGGCTGGGCTGAGCCTCCACCTCCCTCCTGCCAGCTCTGCTGGGGCGAGGAAAACAAATATCTCATCTTCCTCCCGCATTCTCCCTTCTCCCCCTCAAAACACCCCAACACAACTGCTCCAAACAAAGTCATTACTTTTGAACGCTTAAAAATGGAAGTAAGCTTGTGGAAGAAAGTGGGGGCACATCGACATCGCGGGCAGAGCGTCCCTTCCATGACCACCCACACAAAATCTGAATTTACTGGTACAGCCCCAGCGGATGCAGCCCAACTCTGCACCATCTCACTGCCCAAAGTATGCTGTCTTCCTCCTAATTTATTTCCCTCACCCCACTGGGAGTCAAAAGCCCTTCCCCAGGGTGTGAGATTATTATATTGAGTTCACAAAGAGTCTTACTTTCCATCCTGAGCATCGTGGCCAGAGTTTCCTCAAACAGAGCCTGTGCCTCCAGGTCTATGCTTTGCGCCCTGCGGCCCTGCTCTCCCAGAGCTGGGCTCTGCTCCATCCTCCCCTTCAGCTCAGCGTACATCTGTTTCACTCGTTCGAAAGCCTGCGGAAAAGCAAATAAGCCACGCAGGTAGGATCAAGCAAAAAGACTTGGGGGAAGGGGATTTCCCAATACCGAATCTGTTTTAAATATGAAATGGATGCTGCACTAGAGCTTTGCCACGATGTTATCACGCAAATGAGTAGCAGTTTGTGAGCACCCTGAAAGATGCTGACTGACAGCTGTATGGGCTACTCTGCCTCAGGCAGGAGATACAACAGAGAGAAGTTTCCAGCAAAAAGCATTAGAATTGGGAAAGATCCTGGAAAAATTCACCAGGGGGATAATGCATCAGATTAATACAAAGTGACGTGGCAACACACAAGCCGTGGCCTGAACAGGAAAGCCTCCTCGCCTCATCCACAAACATGTCAGGACACAGCTGGCTTTGCTGTCTAACGACAGCGGGGGAGCGGAGCGCGGCTGCGACCGCCCTGGCCGGTACCTGCTGGGCGCTCCTGGCCTGCTCGCCCGCCTGCCCGGCCGTCTCCCGCGCGTCGGTGGCCCGCAGGCGGTTCTGGTCCGCGCCACCCTGCAGCCGCGCCAGCCCCTCCATCAGCCCCTCCAGCTGCTCTGCCACGGACTTCACGTTCTTCTCCGCCGGACCAAGAACAGCCTCGATCTAAAAGCAGAGTGATCCACATTGAGAAGGAAATCACACCCAAACCCCGCTCCTGATGGTTTTTTCCATTTTCTGCTTGACAGCCACATCGCAGATGCAGGGTTTCAGCAGGGAGTGAGGACTGCTCCCTGCGCATCCGAGCACGGCAGCCCCAGGGCTTGTCCCAGGGGGTTCCTCAGGGACTGGGACTAGAGTTTGGAGAAGTACACAACAAGGAACAGCAGAAGGAAGAGATTTTTACAGCAAAAGCTTCACCAGATCCCATTTCCCAGCTGTGCTGGTGCAGGACTCTACCAAGTGGGGAAGTTTCAAAGGCACGGTGGCCAGGGCACAGTGTCGCTATTTGGGAAATCACCGCACATCACTCACTTCTTCAACGCGCTCCTGGATGAACCGGAGGGAAGAGCCAGAGCCCCTGATAGCACCCCGTGCCTCCAGGAGCACCGTGTTGGCTCGTTGCAGATTCCTGACCACCTCTTCCACGTTGCCCTCCACGGCATTCGCCCGGTTCCTGGGGAAATGTGGGAAACAGCCAGGAATGAGTGTAAATAATTACATGAGCTGGAAGTCACGGTTGCAGAGGCCAAATAAGGAAGCTTGAGAAGCAAGACTTGTTACTGAGAAGGCTGCAATCTCCCTCCCCAAAAGCCACAAGCCCACACATCTGCACACACTGCACTCCCGGCAGGTTTCCTTTCGAGGGAAGTGTTACTGCCATTTCATTCCCCCAAGCAGAGGAGACAAACTGAGAAGGGGAGAGAAAAGCCTTCCTTTAAACTAGATAGAAACATTTATTTTTTAAGTAGTGCAAGAAAAAGTATTGAAGGGAAAGCAATAACCACTGAACCGGTTTCAATGAACACTTCTCTGCTTGCAGTGGGACTATTCAGGTCGGGCAACAGAGCTCCCCACAGAAAGCCAGACTCCCTTGGCTCATCACTTCCAGCAGGTTAAGCAGGTGTCAGACACTATCAAGGAGTTTACACACTTATCCCACTAACCTCGCTGGGATATTGCTGCAAGTCAACATGTGACAAAGTAGATGCTCCAAATTTCCAAGGACACTCTGTAATTACTTTTTAAGGGACCATGGGATAATCCTCCCAACTTTCACCCAGAAAACAAATAGCCCATTTAATCTCCTCATGCTCTCTTGTGCAATTAGGATGTAGGTCACCAATATCAAGTAATACCAGGGCAACCCTGTCATCTCCCATCACAGGGACTCAAGAGATAGAGAAAAGCCTCTACCACTTTTGGTAAAGACCTTCTTGTTCTAGCAGCTATAACAAGATCTATTCTTGGCAGCCAGATTTTGTATTTGCATTGGGGCACCAGGGAGGTGCCTGCAGAGATTGCAGACTCATTCTTTTAGGCACTGTGCGGACATCGAGGATCCGGGGCTAAAACTTCACATTGTGCAAGTCGGTGCAGCTCCAGCAGGGTGAGATTTCAACCCAGCTGAGACCCACCCCACACTCTGGCTGAGGGACCCTCAGCTGCAGAAAGCCCTTGAACCCCAACCGACCTGGCTTGTTCCGCCTCCTGCTGAAGCTGCTTGGCCTTAGCAATGTCCTCGGCCGTCTGGGCAAGTATGCTCTCCGGGCACTGCAGCTTCGTCGCCAGATTTTGGATCTCAGTCATCTTTCTCAGGACTGCGGCAGCATCCGTGGGGAGACGCAGAGAGAGGACAGACTCGCTGATTTCCTGGATAGTGGCAGGGTCCACGTCCTTGTCTACGGAGCAGACAGACGGCGTCAGAAACGGGAGGTGGAAGACAGAAGATGCAAGGGAGGATGAAGGCGGGCACCCAGCCACGCGAGCTCTCACACACAGTCTCTTCACTTCAGACACCTGCCAGGATCCACCCTGAATTTCATCCCCTTGAGTTCAATGTACCCCTCATTCGCATCAGCAAAACTTTCAGGAAAGTACTGAAATGATGCCTTTAATTTGGTGACAAGAACAACACGGCCAAGCCCAGAGCAGAGTCGGATGGACCTCACTGAGCAGATGAGGTTGTGTTTCAAAGACAAGCCTTCTTTTATTTCACAAATAAAAGTTAATAAAACTGAGGAATAAGAGGCAGCCAAAGCCCAAGGGACATTAGCCCAGTGATTAGCTCAGAAATATCTTCACTTCACATATCATTAACACCAGGCAGCACCAAATGACCTGATTTTCTTATTCAGCTAATGCTCATGAGGCTCATTAAGTTATTACAATCTGTCTGCAAATAATAAGTCATCCCATTGGTTTATAGGACAACGAGCAATTCTCATCTGATTAATAGTCTGCTCCAGAGAAGGTCTGTCTGTTTATCCCCAGTCAGTGAGTGCTACCAGTAAACTTCCCTGCATCGGGGCAATGCCGACTGCAAATCCTCGGGGACAGGTCTGTCCTCAGACCCCAGCGACGGCACAGGGCTCTGCAGCAGAGCGGGACCCAGAGCAAGCTGCTGTCCATGCCACGGACAACGAGCCTGCCTCCTCCACAGCTTTTCATTTCTGCTAATTCAGTTAATTGTTTTAGAAGTAATGCTTGAGAGCAGTTCATGGGGGGGATGCTGGGAGACTCCTCCTCTCCATGAAGCCCTGCGCACTGAAGGTCAAGGCCATGTGGCACCTCCTGCCCCACGGACCTCACAGATGGCCCCAAATGTCCCCGGAAGGAAGCAGGCAGGGTCTGCTCCAGTGACGTCCCGGGGAAGCCAACACAGAGAAAACAGCCAGGAATATTTTGGGTCGATCTGAACAGTGGGGTCATGCCCGAGCAAGGCAGGTGGCCAAACTGCAGCTGCTGCTGAAGTCACGGACTTTTGTATTGCTGAAACATCTTCTCCGTTTCCAGAAAGCAGTGCCCAACTCTGCCTTGTGGTCTCAGAGGACGTGCATCACCTTTGCTATGTAAATACTCATGTGCAGATAAACTGGATATCCGAGAGCTTAACGGCTGAGCTGCTTGGCTGACTCCCTTGTACTGTACTCTCATACATAATATCACCATAAAAATTTGTTTTTTCCACGCACAACCCAAGCTGCGCAGACAGACACACTTCACAGCTCGCAGAGCGCTACCTGACAAGAAGTTTCGGACTTGCTGGATGAACTGCTGGATGCGCCGGACGTCCCCTTCTATCTGAGTCCGTGTTATGCTCATCTGCTCCACGAGGCGCCGAGTATTGCTTTGAATCTGATTTGCAGACATCTGTGTTGTTTTGATCTGCAAACAACAATATCCTGATGGAGCCATTTCTTCTGGAATCCCAGCAGCCCTACCTCAACTCCGAGTGAACTGGGCAAAGCACTCTGAAATTACGCTATTCCCCATTCTTAAGATGCCACTGGCTTTAAAGGATTGTAAATGTTGAAGACTGAGGCTGGATTTGCAAAGGAAGCTCTCAAACAGGGGCGGTACCATTTGGCTTTTTAGAGCACCTTTGAAATGGATTTTGAATGAGTTTATCTTTGCAAGCACCCGAGAGGCCACAGAAAGAAGCTGCAACAGCACTAACACACACACTCCGGATCACATCAAATGTTAAAGCCGATACACCAGTGGATTCAGGGAGGTTTCCACATCCCCATCCCTCCCGCCACACTAATCCCAAACCAGGAGGACAGGCTGCCTTGGGACCGCTCCAGAACCACTTGGGTGCCTTCAGCTCCGGGGCTCCTGTGCTGGGGGAGGCAGGACCCACAGACACAGCAGGGAGTCTCCCACTCACAAATTCCTGAATTTCTGCAGCTGTCCAAAAGATGAAGTCTCAAACAGAGTTGGAGATGGGGTATTTTATCACAGCTCACTCTTCCCACAGCTGTTCCCCCCCAGGCTCTGGATGGAGAACAGGGTTCAGCCGTAGGACGGGCATCGCTGCCGCACTCACCAGCTCTGCTGTCTCCTGGAGCCGGGCACTCAGGCTGCCGAACTCCCTGGCGGCTTCCCCAGCCGTGGCCAGGGCCCCGCTGGCCATGGGGAAGATGCCATAGCAGGGGCGGCCGGCCCCACAGGCAGTGCTGTTGTCCCGAGGGCAGGGCAGCCCCTCGCAGCGGGCCGGCGTGCACGTCTCCACTCGGAACCCACCGCAGACCTGGGGAGGGAGAGAGCGGTGGGGCAGCAAGGGCACTCGTCTGGCTGGAGAGACCTCAGTGCCCTCGGGGAGGCAAAGCAGCACAAAACAGGGGCCAAAGTTTCGACAGACCCTCACCCAGGGAGCTGGGGGATGTGCTGCAGGGCTCCGCGTGGGAACGGGGACGGAGCCAGCCCTCCCCACAGGGCTGATAGCGATGGATGTGGCACAGCCCGAATGACCAGAGACCTTGACTGTGTCAGAAAAGGGCAGCCAGAGCCACCCATGTGAGCGGCAGCACTGAATGCCCACACCTGAGAAGGCAAGGCAAGGTCTGCATCTCCTCACCACCCCAAGCTGAGCATAAACGAGAGCAAACAAGAGCTAAACCCCAGCAGCTCACGAAGACTAACAGAGCGTGTCTGCATGGAGCAAACCTCTCATTTCCTCCCAGGACAGCAACTCTGCCCCTCCTGGCAGGGGAACCCTGTCCAACCTGGGCCATTTGCTTTGGGAGAGTCAATGGGACGAGCAGACCCTGCCCTCCTGCCTGGACATCAGTGGTTTTAATTACATGGCACCTTCTAGAGTAACCACCCGCCAAAGAGCACACTGCAGCAGGGGCACACGCAAACCCAGAGCCAGTGCAAGCACCGGCACAGGCTGCTCGCTTGGGAATATGTTGCTGCCCTGAAAAGCAGAGAGGGGAGGGTGGTGGTCTCCACAGCAACCGTGCATTAGGAGACACCAAAATGGATCTCCATGGCAATAACAAAGCAGCGAAGGAGAAATAAAAGAAACCTCATCCAGAAATTAAGTGGGTCTTTGAGATACAAGAAGTGACACATGAGAGAGTCCTTGGAGGAAAAAGCGTGTGCTTGGGAGGGGGCGGTGGGCAACGCTTCGGTATCTGCAATCCCCAGCAAGGGATGCTCTGACAATTCTCCACCGATGCCCCAAAGCAGCAAGTTCCTTGGATGCCATTTATGAGTCTCTCTGGACAGAGAGTTTGTCTTGGCCATGCTGAACTCTCTGAGGAAAGATGCATGACCGCAGGATGTGAATCCTGCCTCCTGAGCACTACAGGGCCCTCCTGAAAAGTAGATGTGCCCAGTGGGGAAGCCAGAAAACCACTTTGTATCTTCACCTTATTTATGACCGGGGTCAGGTTGGGAGACGAGGCTATCTGGCCCTTCAGGGTCAGCAGCTTGGAGGTGGACTCCGCAAGCCCCCCCTCCAGCCCCGCGGCGCTCCCGCGGCTCTCCCGGGACTCAGCCAGCAGCCTTGAGGCGCCGGCGAGGAGGCTGCTGGCATTGGTGGAGGTCTGGTACGCAGATCTGATAGTCTTGAAGGCTCCTGCAGGAATAAAACCCATAAATGACACAAATGCCTCCGTGACTCATAAATGCAGCAGAGCCACCTAAACGAAGGCACTGACTACACCCTGGGATGTGCACAGAGAGGAGGGGGGCACAGCCGGGGAGATTAGTCACTACAGCACAATGGAAAAGCTCCTTTTATTTCCAGATGCCTTTCAGCCATTCCATCAGTGAGCTACAGAGCTTTGCTGAAGGACAGGACTCTGGGTTGGGGCTAAAAGACAGAAACAAAACTAAAGAAGACGACATGCACGTGCTGATCCTGGGCTTTGCTCACAGGGATGAGGACAAGGTTCGTTCAGAGCCCTTTCCCTGGCTCCCAAGCAGGTCCCACCGTTCCCCTCCAGCACGGCCTGGAAGGAGGGTGGTCGGGACATGGACCTGCCAGCCCGGCTCGGACGCCGAGGTGCAGAGCAAACCTGCCCGGCAGCAGCTGCTCAGGCATCTTCAGCCAAGCCACAGTGCAGCAGCGAGGGGGAGGCAGCAGAGAGACGCTTGGAGAGAATTAGCTGTACCAGGGATATAATGGCAGCCTACCACCAGCATCATCACAGCCCTTAATTAGCTCTTCTCCTAAGCGCCTGACAGCCACCTGGCTCCCTTCCCCACCCCTCCATCCCTTCCATCTGTGCACAACCTTCATTAGCTCAGCTTCCTCCCGGGTTCAGTGACACGCTCCCAGTGGGGCTCCCCCCTTCCCACCGCTCCCACAGAGTTCGTGCTGGCCGGGGGACGGGAACGCGGTGCCATGGAGCGAGCCACCCAGCCCCAAAACGCCAGAGCAAGTAACCCGACAGGGTGAAATCCTGGGTCACGGACCACAGGCCGGGTAGAAAGCATCCCTCTTGCTGGGGAGGGAAGACGCATTTGCTGTTCCTGAGCTAACAACAGGTTAAAAACTCCATCTCACCCACCCGGCCGGTGGGAAACCACCAGGCACAGTCACGCGTATGTAAATTAACGACTGCAAATTAAGAGATATTACAGCCGCAGCGCTGTACCTGACAGATCCGTGCTGCGGCTGGTTTCAAACTGGGTCTTCTTGTTCTGATACTGGGTGTTAGTGATCAGCAAGCTGCTGTTGAGGGCTTCGAGCTCCCTCGATAGAGAGGCAGTCTCATCCAGAAAACGAAGGTCAGGATTTATACCTCGGACCTGCTCCCTGGAAAAGGAAAAGCAGAAAATGTGAATTTAAGTAGAGCGCAAAGCACCTGCAGACAGAGAGCAGGGCTCTCCCGCGCTGGGATGCTGCCAACACTCAGTGAAGAGGCACTTCTGAGCCAACAGAGCTGACAGCCAAGGACACGCGACGGCCTCGCAGGTTTGCAGAGGCAGCAGAGCGCGGGGCTGGGCACAGCTCTACCCCAGTTCTCAGGGACCAGGCACGCTGAACATGCCCTGAGGATGCCAACGGTGCTGAGCCCCTCCTCCGGCCTCCTGCCTTTCCGGCATCTTGCACAGAACAGGCACACATGGAAGCTCTCTTCTCTTGCATCCCTGGTCACCACGTGAACAGAGTAAGATTTTCAGGTACAGAAACAAAGCAGAACGTGTGCAAGCGGCTCAGTGTGACAAGTGGAGTGAGCACACAGAAAAGAGCCAGCATCCCCTCCCAGCTAAGGGATGCACCCATCAGCAACATCCAGCCCTCACCTGATTGCAGTGAGCGCGCTGCCCACCCGGGCCAGGCTCTGCTCTGTCGCGGGAGAGCGCCCGAGGATGCCCTGCGCCTGCTGCATGTTGCCCTCAGCTTGTGCGAGGCGGGGGCCGAAGCGGGACCCCCCACTCCCCAGGGGCAGGCGGGAGGTGGAGTTGCTGAGGCTGGCCTGGCGCAGGCGCAGGCGCTGGATGTCCCCATCGTAGGCACGGAAGCAGGGGTGGCACAGCTCGCAGCCGGGGTAGATGCTGCAGTGGCCCCGCTGGCACTGGTCACAGCGGGGGCCCGTGACACCCAGGCGGCAGAGGCACTGGCCCGTGGTCTTGTCGCACCCCATGTCCTCTGTGCCCTGGAAGTCACAGTCACACTCTGGAGAACGTAAAAGTGGAGAGGTATAGAGGTGAAGGCCACTGGAAGGGGGAGGAATAAATTTATATACATATAGGCATATAAAATCAGGCCCTGTTAATGGGATGCCAACACAATATGAAGCCCAACCCCACCCATCAGCCCTGCAGCACCTGGGAAGGAGGTGGCACAGGCAGAGGAACAGGAAGAGCACCCAAGCCCAGTTGCCCACCCAGCCCCCGACCCTGCAGGGCCAGACCAGCATGGCCAAGGGTCTCACCCAAGGCTGCTGGGAGAGACTGGTGCATATCTGGAGAGCAACAGGGATTAATTAGGAAGCTGTTGCAGAGAGGTAAATTTCTCTTGCAAAATAGCATGGGAAGCGCTGATGTCAGGACATGGTTCAGGAGCTCTTTCCCAGATAACCTGGGATTTCCAGGGCTAAGCAACACCAAGCCAAAATGACAAGGATGCTCCCTACCTGTGCACCCTGCCCGGACGTCTCCGTAGTGCCTGTCTGGGCAAACCTGCTCCTGCGCAGCAGAGCACGTCCGTCCCGTGAAGCCTTCCCGGCACGGACACTGTCCTGTGAACTGAGGAAAGAGAAACCCATCAGGGAGACCCGGCTCTAGATGCTTTCCTGGGGACCCTCCCTCGACTGCTCTTGAGCACTAAAGCCAGGACACGGACAATCTTCTCCACTCAGGCTGAGTCCCGGGACGTGCCCGCGCTGCTCCTGGCGGGCTGCAGGCTCAGGCACGGCGATGCAAAGAGTCTCCAAACAGCCCAAGCGTTGCAAAGCGGAGGTTTAAGCTTTGTTTCAAAGACAAAGGAATCGCCCACAAGCAACCACTTTGTCATCTCGGGTCTCCTCCCTGCACTGAGCTCACTTGGGATCTACCTTTGGCTCTTCGAATTTGTCATGGGGTTTTTTTTCACATTTAACTTTAATTTTCCCTGTTGTCTCTTAAGCCTGAAGTGACACACGTGTTTTTCATTGACAACTGAGGATAATTAACTTGCCTTGCCTGCTTGAAGATGTCTTATTAGGACTTCTTTACTAAATACCAGGCCTTTTACAATGGCTTAATCTTGCCTTGATAATTACCACCTTCTTTCATTTTTCATGAATAGCCTGTCATAGTATTTTCTAGGAAATAGGAAAAGGAAAATAAAAGCAGGATGTGTTAGGGAATGCCCTGGCCTTTTGTGGAGGCTCCCGCAGACGGGACAGGACAATGGAGCCACCCAACGGGCGATTTGGATGCTCTGAGCCATCCCCGGTGCGGTGCTGCCCAGTGGGGACATGGCTCTGTTGGCAGTGGCATTGTGGGCTGCACAGCTCGACCCCTCTACTCCCCCTGGGCAGCTCCTCACAGCAGCATTTGCAGAGTTGGGAAAGGAAAAAGAGAGAGGAGGCTCACAGGTGTATGCATGAAAGAAGGCAGGGAAACTAAAAAGAAACATTGCTGAAAAATGCTGAATCTGCCCTGAGGATGCCCGGGGATCTGGGCGGTACCTGGTTGCAGTGGGGGCTGCGGGAGCCCTGGGGGTGGCAGCCGCAGGGCCGACAGCCCCGGCCGCTCCCCATGTCCCAGTGCTCGGCCGTGCACTGGTGGCAGTCGTGTCCCACCACGTTGGGCAGGCAGAAGCACCTCCCCGTCTCGTCGTCGCAGGGCATGTCCTGCCGCGTTCCCAGTACGTTGCAGGTGCATCCTGAAATAGAGAGGGGTTTGTCATACTAGAAATGGGTGCAGAGCCCCAGCCTCGCGTCCCACAAAGCCAGGTCCACAGAAACACCTTGCAGCCACCCAAAGGCAAGCTCTCCTGTCTCTCCCTTCGTACCCAAGCTCGGCACAAAGGACCCACACACACCAGAGGAGGCACTCGGGAAGGGGATACAGCCCTACACACGCCCTAGACTCCACTTTCCTGTGCTTTTTGCCAAACTTAAACCCGAGACAGGCCAGAGACTGAGCACGGAGGTTTATAAACTTGGAAAACCCAAATCAAAGCTGGCGGGGAACTGCATCCCTTTCAGAGCCACCGAGGATGCCGAGTGCAGAGGTGGGATAGGAGCACCCTGGGAAGCAGGGGCTGCTTTGGGGTGTACTCACTGCGGCAGCCCATGGGGTTGGCGTTGGCCAGCTGGGTGAAGCCCGGCTTGCAGAGGTGGCAGCGGTCGCCCTGCACGTTCTCCTTGCAGATGCAGCGCCCTGTCAGCGGGTCGCAGATGGAGCCCGGCACGGTGCCGTCTGGGTCGCACTCGCAGGCTGGAAACGTGCAAGACACAGCATTGCTGAGGGGTGCGTGGGGCAGGGGGGGGACCAGTGAAGGGACTAGAGGGGAGTAACCGTGCACTCACGCAGACAGGCTTCAGGATGGGCGAGATCATGCCGCTGGTTGCGAAAATAGTTAGTTTTGCAGCGCTCACAGTGGTTGCCTTCGGTGTTGTGCTGGCAGTTGTCACAGACGCCCCCGCTCGCCCCCCCGCTGGCACGGTACACGTCCGGGTCGAAGTGGCACGAGGACGAGTGACCGTTGCAGTTGCACCCTAGAAAACCCCAACAAAACGGCCCAGGTAGTGCTGGAACCGTGCAAACCCCTCCGGCAGCGGCGGCTGCGGCACTAGAGGGTGCCCGAGTCCCCTGTGTGACACAGTGACACCCGCTGACCGCCCCAGGACCCAGCTGCCACCCCATGGACAGCGTGGCCGAGTGCTGGGGCATCGCCCAGCCACAGCCCTGCGGAGCAAAGCCCAGCCTGAAAACGTGTTGGGGTGTCTTTTACATCCGTGTTAGCATCCAGCCCCACAAAGCGCCCCGGGAAAAGGTCTCTGAGCTCTCTCCCGGTACCATCACTCATGGCTGGGGAGGATTTAGGAAAGGCCTCAGGAAAAGGAAAGGGGAAAGGCACTCGCCATACTCTGGCACTCGTGGGGATTGTTGTCCTCCGCGGGCGCCCACGGCCGGTCGTTGAAGAGGGCGGCGCAGCGGTCGCAGTTGGGACCGGCGGTGTTGTGCTGACACACGCAGTGCCCGTGGACCTGCTGCAGAGACAAGGCTTTACCCCTCCGGGACGGCAGCTGCTCAGTTCAGAGCTTCATCCTCCTGATGCCCTTCCAGCACAGCCCCAGCCTGCTCCTGCCCCACACAGCCCCCATTCCCCACGCAGAGACAAAGCTCCAGCACCCAAGAGCACTCCCCTGGGCCAGGGACAGGCTGCTCCTCACCCACGGCAATTCCCACCACCTCTTCCACCCACCCGGGGACAACCACGCTCAAGGCAAAGCAGACAACCATAAACTGGGGACAAGAGAATCCACGACAGCAAACAACCTGTGCTGGCAAATCCTTCTGGGCATGAAGGAGCCTGCAGAAACCTTCTGTGTGTTCCCCACCCAGCCGAGAGCCCCAGTACTGGTGGAAGCAGTTCCCCCAGAGCCTCCCACAGCTGCTGAGCTTTGCAACTCCTTATAAGCCACTCCACCTTCTTCCCGACACAAAAAGGGGATTTACGCAGGGGTACCACAGGCTGCTGTCTCACAGCCACCACCCCACTGCTGCAGGCAAATCAGGGCATCGTTTCCCCCGATTACAAGCGGCCTCTGGCCAGGGGAAGGACTCCCACACCCCATCGCTGCTCATCCCGGCCAAGCTCTCCCGAGGAGCCCCCCTGGGTTTGTAACAGAGCCTGATACCACAGAGCTCATCTTTAAGCTTTTGGCTTCACCCCAGTGCTCACTGTGGCCTGCGGCTCTCCCGAAGGGACACAACGGTCCGCATGTCCGTGGCAGAAGCAGCTCCCCAGCACCCGCATCTCGGTCACGGCGTAGAAGGTGCTGGGCGAGTGGTAGCCCTGGCGCGCAATGTGGGGGAGCCCGGTGAAGTTGATCCGCAGGTTGGTGAACTGCCCCAGCTCTGTTGGGGAGCGAGGAGAGGGAGTGAGGGGGCAGCAGGCACCCCGGCACCGGACGCAGAGGTGCAACGCGATTCACGTGGAGGGCTCGGAGCAAGAGATGGAGGCACTGGCACGAAGAGCAGCAGCCGAGTCATCAGCAAACGCTGCCCCTTGACACATCAGAGGTGCCAGGGCAGCAGCCAAACACGCAGCTCGAGGCCTTATTTGCCAAAGAGCTGCTCCCCTGGGGTTACCCAGGCTCAGAGCTCTCCATCACATGCAGGAAGAACCACGAGGTGCATCATGCCCCTCTCCCTTTCTCAGATATAAGAGGCCGTTCACTTACTGTCGATGGCCTGGCTGTAAGAGGTGGTGATGGTAGACGCCAGGTCTTGGACACTGAATTTCACCTGAGAAGGAAAAAAGAAAAGTTAAAAAGCAGGGAACACAAGGTGCTTCCTTCTCACGCTCTGGGCAGTGTGTGCTCTGGACCTGCCTCTGCAGAACATCCCTTAACACAGGGAAAAGGCTTCAGAGTTGCAGAGGATTTTGCAGAAAGACCAACATAACACTTCCCCTGTCACGAAGCAGCGAGGGCTTTCCTCCCAGAGGAGCAAGAATCCTCCTGAGGACTCCCCTCAGCGATGCTGGATCCCGGGCTCCATCCCTCACCAGGTGTAATATGTGTAAAAGATTTCCAGGCCACCGCCTGTTTCAGCAGCGTTGCACAGGCCACCTGCCCTGAACCCAGGGTGACAGAGGGGATAACGGGCATGTGGGGGGGTCCCTGCCACAAAACCCCACAAATCCTACCTTGCCCCCGTGCAGAGGGTAGCCCTGTAGCGCCTGGCAGCGAGTGTCCTGCCAGCTCTCGGGGGAGCCCCGGGGGACGTGGGGGAAGGTGGTGGCACAGTCAGAGGCAAGGTACTGGTACACCTCCCAGGTCTTGCCGAAGTCGGTGGAGCGCTCGATCAGCATTGCAGCAGGCAGCGGCGACTGCAGAGCAGGGAAAGAGGCACATCTGTAACGCGGCACACACCCCAGCCGTGGGGATGTCTCTCCTCCTCCTCCTCCCACCAGGCTCAGGTCTCCGCAGGCTGCTGGAGCAACTCTCTACCCTGCAGGTCACCAACAACTTCTGGGTCCCCCCCCATTCCCTCGGGCAGCCCCGCTGCAGCCCCGCACTCGCAGCCACAAAGTGTGCGTCTGCACCAAGGAGATTTCTGGGCAGATAGACATGGGATGGGAACCCACCACCCTGCTCTGCTCCTCCCAAACACCCAGGGGAATGGCCATGCAAATGGGGAAAATGGAGAGATGGAGGCACGATCCCTGGCGTCCTTCCGAACGGGAAGGGAGGGAACTGTGTGCCTACATCCCCACATCAGTGGGGCCCATCCACCACCATGTGTGACCTCCTCGCGAGCAGGGATGATGCATACAAACCCTGAAGTGAAGCAGGATGCTGCTGAGCTGGAATGTCTGGTCCAGGTCCAGCTGCAGAGAGACACGCTCGACGCCTGTGGGCACAGAGAGGCAGCTTCAGAGGTGCAGAGGGCAGACTTCAGGAAAATAACCTGCTCAGCTGGCTGAGCCAGGGTCCCGGGGGACCCCAATGTGCCCAGTAGTACTCACCGTTCTGGGACTGCCACCAGCGTGAGTGCCCGGCAGAGGAGAGGACGTTCTCCACGCGGTGGCCGTTGTAAGCGTGTGGCAGCCGCGAGTCGCACCTGCAGCATTTCACGCTCCACTGGAAGAGAAAGGGCGGGTGGAAGAGACCGTCCCGGCTGGGCCGGAGGGAAGGACCCTGCTGGAGACGGGGCCCAGTAACATGGGCTCACCAGGAACAAATGGCATCAGTGAAGCTGGTTTATTAGAAATCTGAAGAACCGCGATCAATAAGACTAATGACACACAGGACTCGAGCGGTCGCCTTCACACCCCATTAAAAAGCGCAATTCATGGTTTTATGGACTAAAAACTAAAACCCAAATGCTTTTGACTAAAACACATTTTTGGCAAACCACCAAAAATGCCTTTTTTTCTAAGCAAACCTCCAGTTTTCCACAATGACAACACTTGATAGAAAGCTCTTTGCAGCTTTTCAGGACCAGTTTTGCCTTTTCCACACAGCCGAGGGGCTGTTTGTTTGGGTGAACAGAAAGGCCTTTCTCTCGCATCCCGGGCCCCGGGCGATGCTCGGCGCCCCGCGCTCTCCCTGGGGAGCGGAGCGGGAGCAAACAGCGCAGCGGGTGAGAAGTCAGCGGGTGGGAAGTCGAGCGGCTCAAAGTTCAGCCCTTCACTTGAGCAAGTAATTCAAGGAGCAAACAGAGCTGTGGCAGGGGGAACGCAGGGACGGGAGAAAACAGGGTCCCCGAGGAGCAAACAAATACCCAAATTTTGACTAACCAAGCAACGCACCGGGCAACCACCAACACGGGGCTGCTGGGTGTGGGCGGCAGATGAGGAGGCTCAGAAACGTGTAGAAAGTGGCAGGAAGGAGATTGAGCAAGAGATGGGGAGCGGGGAAGGTCCAGACGTGGGCCAAGAGGAGAGGCGGGCAGGGGGTGGGCAAGCAGGCTGGGGCCAGGGCCACCACAAATGGGGGGAGGCACCCAGGTGGGGCCAAGGTGGGGAGGGCAGGTCGCAGAGGGACATTCAAATAGCAGGGGGTGACAGAGCCCGCAGCAGCGTCCCACGGGGGACACGGGGAGGGCCCATCCAAAGCACCCGTTACTGGCCACACAGAGCGGGGCAAACACGAGGGGCTGCAGAGACCACTGTCCCAAAAGTAGAAGCGACATGAAACATTTCAACTAGAAATTGAAGTTGTTGGTGGCCCAGGCAGTAAAGTAGGCTCCGAAACGGAGCAGTGGGACACTAGCTTCACACCAACACATCCCAAAGCCCAAGGAATTGGGGAAGACCAAGAACAGTATTTGCCAGCAATGGCCGCGGCGGCGTGGGGCAGGATGTCTCCAAAAGGTCATCTCCTGGGAGGAAGGAGGGTTTCGGGGAGAGGAAGGGAATGCGTCTGGCACAAGGTCTAACAGCTGACCCCAGGAAGGCAACGAGATACCCTGTGTGAGGGCTGGCAGCCCCTGGGGTGGCATCAAGTGACCGCAGAGGCATGGGCATGTTTGGGACCCCAGTGATGGAATCAGCTTTCAGCGGCGGAGCAGAGACATCGGGTGACAAGTGACAAGAAGCACTTTATATCCACCTCTGTGCTACAATCTCCCCATCTGATACTTCAACAAATGAGCCAATTCCAACCCAAACACAACCCTGCGCAGGAGCTGGGATGGGGAGAGATCTGTGCCTCGGGAAGGCAGCAGGAGGTGGTGGCCAGGAGGGCACGGTGGCACCACGACTTCTGGTTTCCCCTTTAAAAGATTAATTCACCATTTACACCTATTTCCTTACACCTGAAACAGGCTCATCTAAGTCAGCCAAGTCTCTGATTTCTACAGAAAAGGACTCAGCTTCATAAGAAATACCTTTTTTATTTTTTCATTTAAAGAAAAATTCACGGAAAACTTTTTCCAGAGGTACCTCTTTGCTTGTTCTCACCCAAAACCACACAAAGCCTGGGCTGGCTTCAACCAGAAAGCTCTAACTGGTCCCACACCACTGTCGTCCCAGCCCCGGGAGCAGACAGAACACAGCGAGGGGCTGGGATGGGAGCTCAGATCCCGGGATGGTGTTTGCTCCTAACGAAGCCCAGACCCGACCCCACTCTGTCCCGGGACCTGGGAAGCTTTCAGCAGTTGGGTGGCTTTTGAGGAGAGATCCTCACTTAAACCGATCTGTTTCCATAACACTTTCCATAGTCTTTATGTTCTCTGTCTATAAATATCCCAGAACAGGAGTTGGCTAACTACAATATTTACAGCAATATTGCAGAGTAAGCAAACAGAGAATTCAAAATATATAATCATGCAATTTCCCCTGGCTCTACCAACTCCTCCTGGCTCTGCCAGGAAGAATCAGAAATCATGTAATCGGGTCCGGGCAGAAGAACTCATTTCAGATAATGACTATTAGCAGCAAATTGTCAGGAAGCTACAGAAATTATCCACAGAAATAATCTAGTCAACAATTCCCAATAATGATTAAACTTCACAACAGTTCTGACTGTGATTAGCAAAGGGAGAAGGAAGGCTTTCTGCAAGGGGAAAGGTTAATCTCAGCTAAATTATTCATTAGGAGTGATTCATGCATACTTATTAGACCATTCACACAGCCAGAGACACGAGTGCCTTCTAGGAGCTCCAAAGCGATGGTGGCAATGAAGCTGCCACACACTTAAAATGCAGTGTAAAGAAAAATGAGGCTTAAAAACTGTCTGTGTGAGACAGACCCTCCCGGTGCAGCCCCGGGGGCTGTGCTCGGTGCAAACATTTTTGCCTATTTTTTTTTTCTTAATTTTTTTTCCCTCCTCAGCTTTTTAATTAAGGCTAAAATTAACACTGGAAGCAAAATTCATTTCACGTCCTTGGCTCCAATTGTGAAACCCCTCTATTGCACAACCGGAGGATCTGCTATTACTGACTGTGACTATGTGTCTCAAAGTTCCTTGGGACAGAGGGAATTACCAAAAATGACAGTCCAGCGCTGGGCCGAGGGGAGATGCACCAAGCGCACACCTTTCCCCGGCTCTCCCTCTCTTTTACTGCCGGCAGAGCAGCAGACCCGGGGGATCCCTGGGAGCTGGGCTTGCCAGGAACAGCCCAGGGCTGTGGGAGTACGTGAGACTGGAAATGAAGAGGTCACGCTCTGAGCTGGGTCACCAGCCCCGGGGCAGCCCCAGCCCTGGCTCTCCCGCACGTCGTCCCCTCCAAAGCCCCAGCCCGTGTGCTGCTGCGGCACAAGAGCATCGGGACGTGTTTGAGGTGTGGGACGTGGGGCTGAGAAGGCCCCCCCTGCAGCAAGGCAAAAGAAGCTGTAGGTCTGCACAAAAACCACTAACCACCCCTCTGTGCCTCCAAGCTACTCTTAAGAGTCACCCAAAACACAGATTATAGAGGTTTGGAGATTAAAGGAAATTCCTTCCGGCCTTCAGAAAGGCAGTCATTTCAGGGGGAAAGCCAGCGTGTTGAGAACGGACGGATCCATGTCTTAGAAATACAGGGGTTTGCTGCTCTCCTCCTGCTCTGACCTTGTGAACCGCTTGCTGACCGGCCTCTCATGCCTCCCCGCTCACGCAGGGGCAGAAAACCACAAATAATTTTAAGCCGATGGACTCAGACCAAAGTATTTTAAGTAGCTCTCGCTGCCATTTTCATACGAGTAGAGAGCCCTTGAAATAAAACCTCCTGGCATAGGTGCACAACCCAAAATAAACTGAAGTTATTCATCAGCAAAAATGGGAAGCTGCTTCTCTGCAGTCATGGAACGAAGCCCTCTCTGCGCCGCAGGGGCCGTGGTGGTCCTGCCTTGAGCCCAGCCCCGTGCCAGCGCGGGGCACTGTGTCAGTCGGGCTCCTGGCACGCAGCCTCCCATACGGGAGCCTTGTGTGCTCTTGCACAATTAATATTGTATAGGGACAGTAATTACTGTTCCAAGTTTATTTGGGGATAATCTAGAAAGCAGTGGGAAGTTATATATATACAGAGAGATTGAGGGTTATTAAGAAATAGGGTGGGCAGCAAGAATAAATTACTTTAGGAAGAAGGGCACCTGTTAAAGCAGAGTTATGCAATTCCCTGTTCCAGCCCATTTTCATTCCCTGTTAACACCAGCTGTAGGACGTGGCTACACAGCAGGCTCACAGAGCGGGGCTGCTCTGGCCTGGGAAGCACTCTGTACATTTTCCATGGGAAAAGAGGGTAGACGTTACCCCGGGGTATGTCGGCGCCGTTAAACTTCTCAGCGAGCCATCGCCCTTTGCTAAACGGGACGGTGCTTCAGCTTTGAGGCACAGATCTGTCTCAGCCCTAACACCCAACGGCACAGCTGTGCTCGAGCGGCCAGAAGCGACACTGGAAAGCGAGCTCTGAGGTTCTGCTCAAAACACAAATCGAGGGCTCTGACCTTGGTTTTACCAGTGACCCCCAAATTCAGAGGGGACAGCAGGGAGGCGGGCGCAGGCACAAGTCGGACAAACATCCTGGGTGTGGGGTTTTAAGGAAACGCAGCTCATTTCTCCTCCTTAAAAGCAAACACGTGGGTGCCTGTTTTCCTCACCCCGTCTGTTCTCACATCATCCCCCCTCAGCGAAACTTCATTTAAAATCTGCCAGGATGCCAGTCTGCAGACCCATCGCCGGGGTCCTCCTGCCTCTGCAACTTGTCTGCGAGGGAATGACGTGATGTCTCCCAGCATATGTGTCGGTTTGCAGTCGTGCGGCAAAAAAAAAGATACAGAGAATGGAGGAGGAGGAGAAAAAAAAAATAATAATGGGAAACAGGCTTTTTCTGCTGCACATTCACTGCAGGTAGGGACGTATCCCTGCAGGACAGAGCAGGGTGTGTCTGAATGCCAGAATAAGATGAGATAAGCACAGAGCAGCAACCCCTGGTTGCCGTACTACCTTCAACGGGTCGGGAATACAAATTATTCGATGCAAACCCCCGGCACGATGAAGCAATACCCAGAACTAGAAGCCCTGCTTTGAGCAGGGGGCTGCATCTCCTGCGGTCCCATCCAACCACAATTATTCCACGATTTTGTGGATGCATTTTTCTGTGTAAAAAAAACCTTGAGTTTGACAGATGACGTGGGTCTGAACAGCAAACGAGCTGGGCGGCTCAGTGGCTGTTCAGCGCGCTCTCCCCTGTCCCAACAGGTCTAGGGCTGCCGAAGCAGCCGGCAGGCAGCACGGTTTGGATCAGTACCGAGCTCCCTGACCGACTCAGGCAGGTGGGCAAGCAGATGTAACCATCAGACGGTGGCAACGAGGCAGACAGAAGCATTAGTCTTGCACATACTGCTTTTCGCAGACATTGGCCTGTATTTTTGGAAGCAGCCGAAGACGACTCAGTGCTGAGACACGGCGGGGAGAGATGTACGGAGCAACCCCTGCCAGGCAGCTGCGACCATCCGTCAGCGGGAGCAGGAATCCCCTGCCAGGCCAGCAGCTCTGCTGCCCCACCGCTCACACTCCCCTCCCAATAACTTATTTAGAGATCAGGCTTCTCTGGCACCCCTCGTCTCGATTCCTACCTGGTTAACCCCATGTCACCACGACACAGGGGGTGACACAGGTGACTTCCCACCCTTCATTCCTCATATCCACCAAGTGCCCATGAAAGGCAGGTGAGAGGAGGCAGAAAATCTTGGACCTCGACAACATTCGAATGGGAGTTCGACTTTGGATATTCAACTTTGGATAAAGTCTCCCAGTGTCAGGACCTGAGGACCCACGTAGTCACCCCCCACACAAACTGCTCCGCTGTAGGATGCAGGACACGGCAGCAAGAGCAGCTACACGAGCACAGGGACACCCGGCTTTGCTCCTCTCTCGCCTGTTCTTTGGCAAAAGCTTTCACGGCGATGTGCAGGCTGCTTTGGGCACTCTTCAAAATTAATAACACATCCAGAAAAGTCTGCAGCTATTTTCTAGTTCTGAACATGTCTAAGCTGAAAGCATTGCACGAGCCCACAGGAAAGAAACGCTCTCCCTCCAGAGAAGTGTTAATCTGGCCGGGTGTGAACACCCCGGGGCTCGGGTACCGCAGACAGCTGAAGGCGAGCACAGCCCTCGTGCTGTCACTCGGGCGGCCAGGCCAGGCCAGGGGACCAGGGACCTGCTAATCTGCGTGAAAGCCACACCGAGCCTTCCCCTGGCTAGAGCTCGGCAGCGTGAGCTGCTCCGTGTTCCTATCCCAGCGCTGCACGCAGCAGTTAGATAGAGAGATGAGTTAACTGCGCCTTGAATCGCACCTCGGTCAACGAGAGTCTTTCCACACACATCCGCGCCGTTACGACTCCAAATCCAGGCTCGCTTATTTTTCTATTTTATTTTCAGTTTTCCTCCTGCTTTTTCCCTTTCCCTGCTGACTCCAACAGCCATTTCCCAAGCGCTAAGTGGTTTCCAAGCCAGACCATTGGTCTGCCTGGTTTCCACCCCCCATCACTTTTCTAATCGCCGCTGCCACCCCCTGCACTATAAATGGCAATGCTGTGTCCCTCTTGGATTTCACTAGACTGAGCCTACGGCCAAGGAATGGAGCAATCAGTAGTGCAAAGTATAAAGGTTAGAGGGATCTGGAGCCGGAGCAGACAATGGAGCAGAGGCTGAAATCCATGTCCACAGCGAGTCACCCACCAGAATTGCAAAAGAGGGCCCTGAGGCCAGCGTGGGCTGGTGGCCCGGCCAGACAGCCCGTGCCCGCCAGCTGGCTCCGGCGGCCAGCGAGAGCAACCCCTCATCCCATGCCCTCTGCTGAGATTGCAAAACCCACTCCAAATTTGTACCTATTTGGCAGCAAAACAAGAGCAAGACTTGTAACAAAAAAAAAAAAAACAACAACCTCCTAGGAGTCCATAAATTATACATGCTTACTTTTTATGGGATGGGAATAGGAAAATTGAGTTCAAGGGATTAATTTTTGCCTAAATTAGGGAATTAGAGAAAGGGAGGAATAAATTAGGAAATGCTCAACGCATAGGGATTTCTCCTGCAGAGACAGGAGCTGGTGGACTCAACACTCCCATTACAGCAGCACAACAGAAATAAGGGTCCTTGAGGAATTTGCTAGCAGGAACGACGCATCTCTCCTTTCAGTAAAGGAAAGGATCACATATACGGCCCGAAGCTAGAACTGGAGAATCCAGCTTAGCACATCAGTGTTAATTGTTCCATACCCGTTTTAACCCTGGTACTTGTAAGACAAGGTATAAGGAATATGAAAACGGAATAGTTCAAGGACTTGAAGACTGCAAGAGACCGCTGCAGCCTTGCCCCCGCCTTCCTCCGCAGCACCGCCACCGGACCTCGCAAGCGGATCGTTTCTGCTCGAGGTACATTGCAGCCACCGGAGAGACGCCCAGTCCCCGTTTCAAAGATTACAAGTGATGCAGATGATCACAACGGCAGACCCTTCAGAGTGATCTCTCAAGGGCAGGCAAAGGGAATAACTCGCCCACTCCAGCTGGTGTTAGCACGACCAGCTCAATCAGGGTTCTGCAGACACTCACTTCCCATGGTACAAGGCCCCTCTTCAAGTAAAAGTCACTGTCAAAAGTCAAATGTTAAGCGAGGATTCCAGAGGTACATTTATGTACAGTTTTCCTCAAGTATAAACAGAAGTTGAGAAAAATAAAAAATTAAGTGAGAGCAAAAATAACTGCTTGCTTTTTTGCAGTCCATGGGCCACAGCACCCGCGGGACGCAGCGGGGGTTTGCTGGGAGATGAGCGAATGGCCCCACCACTGAGAGCAGCAAAACGGCTCCGAGACAGCGAGCGGGAGCCTGGAGGGAGGAAATGCCTGACCACAACTGTCAGCCTGGCAAACGCCCTGGCACAGGCCAGAGGCTGCAGCCAGCCCACATCCAGGAGGACGCGATGCTCGTGCCCGCCCGGGCCAGGGAGCTGCCCCAGTTCCACACCAACCAGCAGCTCCCAGTCACCCCCCAGCACACAGAGGGGCGAAAATCTCTCCAGCCCATTGAGAGCACCGGCCCTGTAACACACACACACACTCACTGCCACATCTTGGCCTTCAACTCAAAGGGAATTAAAAGCAGAAGAACGCTGACTCACTGGAGCTGGATTTCAGTGCAGAAAACACCGCCTCACTGGAGGGCTGCCATTTCCTCTCCAGCATCTCTTCCAAGACCCTTTTTGCCTGTCCTGCATTAAACCCACTCCCTTTCGGGCTCCTCCCGCGGCAGTTACGGGGTTAACACTGCCAGAGGGACAGAGAAAGGCTTTAGGAAGCCCTCACATCAGGGACATCACCCCTGTAGTTTTCAGCTCTGAGCTCAGGCAGATTTATCCTTAAACTCTTCCTCTGATTTGGTGGCAGCTTTGGAGCCTGGGAACCTGCAGCTGGCTGAAACGTTATCCTCCCGAGCACCATCTCCTGCCTCCGCACAACCAGCCTAATTGAAAACAGTTGTTCGGTTCAGAAGCTTTTCCAAGTCTTTGTGAAAGACCTGAAATGTTCCCGTTTTTGACAAGTGAAATATGAGCTTAGTTTATAACTAAGAAGTCCAGGGACAGGAAGGCTTAGGATATTTTGGATGCAAAAGCTTCCGTTTTGCCTCTGGTGCTCCACACCAGAGCTTTGCTGCCTTTTCCTTGCCACTGCCTTCGTGCTCAGCTCCTCTTCTTGACCACAGGGCTTGAGAGGACACCACAGATGGTGCGATGGCCCAGCATGGTTGGAAGGGGGATAAATACCTGGAATAGGTTAAACACGTCCCTGCACAAGGGCAGGAAGGATAGGATGGGCAAAGGCGTTAGCATCCCTACGTGAGGTTTAGGAGGTGCACGTACCTCTCCGTGGGGTGTGCAGTACGTCTCGGGCTTGGAGAGGCCACAGGTGGAGGATGCTCTCAGGTGGTGGGCTCGTCCCAGCAGGAGGTCTCCAGCGGGGGGGTAACAGGCTCCCTGGGAGCAGGCTCGCTCTGCGCCCACCCGCCACGGGGCAGCTGGAACAGCAGGAAAACAGGACTTGGGGCTGTGTCAGGGTGGCACGCAGACATCAGCCAGCACGATGCTGTTTCTACAACACACCAACTACAACCCTACACAAAAAAGGACAAAGGTATTCTGCCCCTGAATTACCTTTATTTCTATTAAGAAAAAGGCACTTTTAAAGTGCTTTGTACTAATAGATATTTCTGAAAATCTCTTTTGCCACAACCCCAGTGTCAGGGCTGCAGGGATGCTCAGTTCCCTGCCCATCACACTGAACAGCCCTGTTTGCTGTCCCCTGTTCACCTATACATCTAGCCCTATAGCCGAGAGAACAGAGAGCAGTCTTTTGCCACACACCAGCGCTGTTACCAAATACCATTCTCCCAGCTGCTGCCATAATACTGGTACTAATACAAAGCTTACATTAGCAGCGTTTCTATTTAGTCAGCTTCCCCTGTATCCCTTTAGACACACTGTATGGTGAGCCTTACCCAGGAGGACAAATAATGCCCATGGCCAAAGCTGGCAGCAAGACTCCATCCTGCCAGGGACACACCTAGGGAAGAATTTGCAGCATAAGCTAAAATGAGCAGAAAATGCCAGTCTAAAGCTCAGTCCAGGTCCTTTCCATTCCTTCTCAGTTCACAAGGAGATAATTTTAATTGATCTACAACAGAATAACATGGGTGACAAATCAAGAATAACAAAGAGCAAAACCAGATGCTCAGACTGTGTATGTTTTTAATGTACAAACAATCCCAGATTTTCATCTAACTCAGGAAGCACGCACAAGTTTCTCCTAAAGTGCGTAAGTGATTGCCCCCTTCCCCGGCTGCTCTCTCTGGATCGTTGTGTTATTGCTGGGGTGAACCTCGGGTACCGGTGCGGCACCTCGCCCTCCGCAGAGCTGTGATTCCTGACTGCTCGGCTCCCTGGGGACATCGAGAAGCTGCAGCCCCAGCACCACGATCCGCGGCGGGCAGGGAGCCGGTGCTGATGCCAGGTCGCAATGTGCGGCTAGAAGCGATGCCCTGACGAGTGTGCACACACATACCCCCCCACATGCCCCTCCCCAGCCACCTCTTCCCCGCACGCTGCACTTTCTGCTCTCCAGCCCCACCCTTTGCCCTGAGTTTCCAGAATCGATTCCAAATCAAAAATCGCCAGCGCACGCGACGGCCCCGAGTCTTGTTCTACAAAAAGAAGAAACCTGTAAAAATCGCTGCAGAACACGTGTCTCCGGCAGGGTCCCTGCGGGGAAGCCTTGCAGGAGAGCCCCGGGGGAGGCAGAACTGCCAGAGACCTCACCTGACCTCTTCCCTGCGTGGGTGGGAGCACCGTCCCCGGTCCCTGTGGCGTCCCTGGTCCCTGCGGTGTCCCTGGCTCGCAGCGAGGGCTTTCTCCCCGTGCTTCAGTTGCCGATCTGCGACCGCAGGAGCCCTCTGAGCGCCGGCTCTCTCCTCTCCTGGCTTTTAACAGGCAGTGCCTCACCTGGGAGAGAAGGTGCCTGTGGGTGCAGTAATGATAAAGAGAGTGATTCAGGGATCTTCAGACATACACACCCAGTTACCGTATAACTCACGGTTATTGTCAGCTCCTAGACAGGGCACACGGCTGCAAACAGAAATCACTTCGGAGGAGGATGACAGCAGCGTGAACCAGCTGCTCCGCAGGTAACCGGCAAGTGAAAGCCCATCTGTAGGTAGCCCCACCTGCGGCTCACGTGGCCGCTGCCAGGATGTCACCGAGCCAGACTGAAGCCAGCTCCCTCCAGAGCTGCACGGCTGGGGGTCAGGGCCACGTCCCCAGCATTTGCCCACCCTCTCCGACAGGTTTTGCATGTCATGCTTGGCATCGCGATGACAAGACAGTGCCACTATCAGCGCCATTTAAAGCCTAATTCAGGACATCCACGTGAGTTATAATCACACTGGGTATTCACATCTCAGACCAGCCCGAAGGCGACCTCGAGCGCAGCGACGGGGATTGACAGGTCACGCAGCCCCGCTCCTGGCTGCAGCTCTGGAATTCCTCAAGACACAAAATTACCTAAAATGAGCGTGGGGATTATCAACAAAATGCAATCTTGTGAACTCACCAGCTGTGAAAAAAAGTCAAAGAGTCAAATTTTTTAAGAAATATAACTCTTGCTTGGATACCTAGCTGCATACCCAGCTGACAAGGAGCCCTTTTCTCCCACTTTGGACCCAATTCAGAGCTCTCTTGCACTTGACTCGTTTCAGTGATCACCGTTGCTTTACATGAGCATTGATGGAAACAGTAGCATAAGTTTTTTTTTTTTGCTGTGGCAGCAAAGTAACCAATTTTTAAGAAATCTGTTTAATCTGCGGACTGTTGGGACCACAGCTCAGCAGGGCGCAGACACAGCCACACACACACACAGGGTTCCTGGGCACCGCTCACGGGCTGCGTTTCAGCTAAAACACAGGTTTTTACCCTCAGAAAAACCTGCACCGAGCCTTTTCCATCTACTTTACTGAAACGACCCCAGAATCACGTCCTCTCCCGTACTGGCCAGGGGCTCAGCAGACCACGTCAGAAGACTGCGGATCTTGGCACCCGTGGCTTTGGCTGTGTGTGGTACCTACCTCCCGTCCCCACTGAGCGACACGGGGCCGTGCAGGCTGAGGATGAGGAGCCCAGGGAAAGGGTATACACAGAGCTGGAGCGGGGTGGGAAATATTGTCCCTAAGGCTATGGTATGTGAAAGATTGTCTGGGCTTCTGCCCGCGCCGAGGCGTGCCCGCTGCCGGGGAGCGCCTGCCCTTACCCCGCTACTGCTCAGCAATGCGGTAACACCACATTCCTCCTCCTGCAGCCGAGGAGCCTCCCCCCGTCTCACCTGGCAGCAGAAAGGAAGCGGGAAGAAACACTGGAATGTTTCACAGAGAAAGAGAGAGCCCAGACGTGCCAGGAGCTGCCGACACCGTTCCTGGCTGTGAGCACAGCTCAAACCACCTACTGTCCCGCCTTCAGCTGGGATGGAGTTAACTCCAGTAGCCGCCGTGTGTTGCATTCAGTACCAGACCGATGCTGATAACACGTATTGTTTTAGTTGTTGCCGGGTGATGTTTACATTAGTCAAGGACTTTCTCAGCTTCCCACAGGAGCTGAGCAGTGGCACAGACAGGCCAAAGGAATATTCCCTACCATACACGTCATGCTCAGAATATAAATGGGGGCTGCCCGGGGGGGCAGGAATCTGCGATCACTGCTTGGAAGGGATGGGCAACCCACCATTGGGTAGCGAGAGTAACTTACGTTGTATCACTTTATTTTGAATATTCTTTTACCATTATTATTTTCCTCTTCCGTTCCTGTTCTATTAAACTGTCCTTATCTCAACCCATAAGGTTTGGGCTTTTTCCCCTGCTTTTCTTCTCCCTCTTCTCCCTCCCCTACTGGGGATGGGGTGGGGGGTGAGCGTGGTCCTAGTTGCTGACTGGGGTTAAACCCCGACACTACCCCAGACTCTGCGAGAAACCGCATCAAACTCCCTAACTTCCTCCTCTGGTGGAGTGTCCATGCTGGAGAAGGCAAAGGAGAGGAAGGTCTGACCGATTTGGGTTTCTGCAAGGCTGCTGGTGATGCTGGACGTGGCACTCCTGCAAGCCGTGGCTAAACGGCCGCTTGCTGGGTGCCTGTTCTGCCTGGTTTAAAGCCATCCCCCACAGCACTGGTAGTCAAACTGGGAGGCTGAAGCTGCTCTTGGGAAGACTGTAAATGCCACCTATGGATCCTGCCAGAGCCAGCCGTGCTGAGCATTAATACACTCTGAAATGGTGATGCTTCCCCCCAAATTACTGTGATGCACAGGACACTGCAATTCTGTCACACAAACAAGGGTAGGACCGGAAAATGTCACCTCAACCGCAAGCTGGTCAAAAGAATTGTCCAAAATACCCCGATCCATCCTTTCCTCCTCCAGCCTCTCCCAGTGACTTGCCAAAGCAAGGTAAACCAGCACCTGGAATTTCAGGTGTTGCAAACAACAGAAGTGAGGAATAGTCTCATTTACAACATAGCTGCTGCAAATCAATAAAAGCACAAAAGAAAAGAAGCGGCTGTGATCAGCTGGGTGCTCAGGGACAGCGTGGCTGGGTGCAGGGGACCCCAGACACAGCCCTGTGACCCTGACGGGACTCAGGAGGCTCAAACGCTGCTCCGGGCTGTTGTTGATGAGACACATCGAGACAGCAGGGCCGGCTACATCCAGAGGAGACATAATGACAAAAATGCACTACAAAAATTAAAATATAAATGTTGGAGCAATCCTCTGTGATCAGCAAGAGGGAAGAGAAAGATGCTCTCAGGACTTCCATCCCCTTTTCAGTTTAGCCCACAGCTGCGCCAGTCTGTGCCGAGCTGTGTCAGAGCCTCGGAGGGCTGGGTAAGACCATTCCCTGGAAAACAAACAAAAGTAGCTCCTACAGGAAATTGTGCTCTGAGTCATGGGACATGCCCTGCCCTAAACACAGCGTTAGGGGACACTGCTTTGCTGGAAGCATCTGCTCCAGGATGAGATGTGCAACCATCTCCCAAGGAGCTCCCGCTCCCCACCGCTCCGTCAGGGAGCTGTTGCCTCCTCACACCCGGTGACGTTCATGTGGGCAGGATAATCTGAGTTCCTGCTCCACAGTGAGTGTGTGTGATTCATTAAGCAGCTTCTCTATCCTGTCCCCGAGGTGCTCGTCAGGCAGAAAAGCTCCATATCTTGCGATGGGCTGGCAATGGGCTGGCACCAGAAGATCTTAGTGCCAGCGGTGGGCTGACGTCCCTTCCGCACTGGCAGCAACCAAGAAAGATGCTGCTGGGCTGGTTTTAGGTTTCAGGTGGAAAGAGGTGACAGCACTGAGAACAGAAATGCATCGCAGCCAGCTGTGTAAAAGCTAATCTCCCCCTAAAAACGAGGGAGCACAGCCCTGCCAGCTGGGGACACACGTGTCACTCAGTGTCACAAGCTCACATTCTGCAATGGCTAATACCTGCCAAGCCTCCGCTTTTATAGTTGGGGTCCTCAGCCAGCCGGGCAGCCCGAGCCCCGCTGCCCCCGTGCTCAGATTCCTCGCACTCTTTCGAGGCTGCGGCATCGCTGTGGGAGCGGGACGAGCTGTGGCGGAGGGAGGGATGGAGGGAGGGATGGAGGGAGGGATGGAGGGAGGGATGGAGGGAGGGATGGAGGGAGGGAGGCCCCCCAGCTCCCAAGCGCTGCACCAGAGTGAACTCAGGAACGAAGGGGCGCAGGTGGTGGCAGCCGAAGTGAAAAGGATGTGACTCCTGCATGAGTAGCTTTGTTTTACTTCCTCCGATGTGACAATTGTTTCTGCTGGGATTAAAGGCACACGAGGACTTTACTCCTTTGGGAGCTTTTCCAGGGACACCATCCCAGCTCAGTAGCTTTCAATTGGGTTGTTGAGGTGTGATCCCAGTCAGCCAGCACTGACCAGTCTGGAATGATCGTGTTCCATTAGTTTTTGACGTCTCTCTCTGGAGTTCAGAGGAACAGGAAGGTAACTGGAAGTCAGGGGCAGAGCACTACACGCGAGAACACTTAATCTCTTGAAACACAAAACCTCCATTAAGGAAAAAGGATGCTAATTGAGTATAATTTTATAGCTTGTGCATATCAACATTAAGCAATACTTAATGCTGCTGTTGCATTTTTCATGGAAGGATTAATAAATGCCTGAAACACAATTCCTGAAAGTACATTTGCGATATGGGCTGCCGCAGAGGGAGGATTTGCTTAGTGATGCGGAGCAGGATCTTCGCACAGGGGAGGGCAGACTCCAGAGTCCCAGTCCCCTCCAGTCTCTGCCTTCCCAGAGTTGGGATGGAACCAAACACTCTCCATCTCCAGACGCCAGCAGATTACAGCTAAAGCAAAGGACGTAGTATTTGCCCTTAAGTTGGACTTTTCCTTTCCATGCCCAGTGGAGTTTCGCATGCCCAGCACACACTGGGTGGGCACAGGAGCCCAGAGGGTCCGTGGCCACCCACCTCCCATGCCCAGCCCTCCCAGGCACATACCGATACGGGCAACAGAGCTGGCAGGGGCAGCGGGCTGGGAAGCCTGCCTGCTTTCCTCCGGGGGGGGTTGATAAAATTATCCTTGCAGAGGAACATCTTTATTTTTGTCACGTCCCCATTTTCTAAAGGAGAAAATATTCCATTCGGAAAGCATCCAGCTGCTGGCTGGAGGATTTCAGCTTTTCCAGGCTACAATGATGGAGCAGTGAGGGGGAATCTGTGCTCCCCAGCGAGCCCCTCGGCACAGCAACCCTGCCTCCCTCTGCACCCATCAACGGCAGAAAATTTAAACTACTGGGGTATTTAGGAGCCCCTTTAAGCCATGTATCCTCCTTGACACCACAAGTGGTGACTGAAATGAAGGTCACACTATTCTCTGCTCCTGGTTGCCAGCTTGTTCCTCCTGGAACCTGATGGAATTGAAACAAGGGACTCGCTGTGCATGGGGTTTGATCCTGCTGGGGTAAAACGCAAGTGTTTTGCCCCATCTTTGCTCCCCTTCCCAGGCAGGACAGCGGGCTGGAGGGGACGAGCACAGCCCTGTGTCCCAGACCATGCTGCGGAGCTCACGCTTGTCACGGGCAAAGTCCAGCAGCGCCTGACCCTTGTCCGCGCACGGACGTGTGGAAGGTGAGGCAACCCATCTCTCCACCTCAGCACGCTCCAGCCGAAGCGATGCTACGGCACATTTTGGGAAACGTCACCAACAGGCAGAGCTCACCTCAGCATTTTGCCTCAAGTTCCACCCCATAACTCTGCAAAACCCAGAGCCACAGCCCGGGCTGGTGGGTAGGGACCTCTGGTAGCCCTCAAGGCCAAGGCATCGCTCGGCGTGGGGCTGGGCCCCAGACTCAACTCTTGCACAAAAGCACTGTGTTAGTTATGTGTGAATGTCTTCCTCCAAGTGGAATGATATTAAACGAAAATAAAATATTTGGATTCAGGATTTGGGTTCAGAGAAGAGAACTTGGCCAGGCCTATGACAGGTTGGCTGGAAGAGCACCCGGCACAAAGCCGCGTGAAATGGGGGCAATATTAGGTGCGGCTGTTCCTCTCCAGGAGGCAGATATGGCTCCTCGAGATGCCACGGCAGAGCCCAGCACAGATCGGCAGGGTCACCATGACTGAGCCACGTGGCCATCACACGCTCTGCCCTTACCTGTTCTTGTTCTGTGCCCATCACAGCCCACGGGGAGGCTCTTCTGCACCCGCACCCAGCAGGCACACGGTGTTCAGCACAGTGGAAACCACCGGTGTAATGAAACCAAGAGTTTTATCATTTTATTAATTTTTAATAGCGACAGACCCTTAATATGGCTTGCTGGCCTTTGGGGTTTCCTTTTCTTTTTACATCCCTATTTCACCAAGTGTTTTGGGGAGATACCGCCTACAGCACACTCATGCCTGAGCAGACCAACTGTCCCCAAGATTTTGTGGAGTTTCCTACGGGGATGCTCTGGCAGCAGGGGCTGGTCCTTACGCCAGTCGTTTCCCTTCCAGCACCTCCTGGCCCCTCTGGCAGAAGCTTTCCCCCCCGGGCCACCAGCACGCACCCACAGCGTGCCCAGCGCCTGCCCTGCCCCGCTGCCAGCAAGGAGCTGTGCGCCAGCCAAGGGACACAGCTGACACCGGAGCCGAGCCACCTGCGAGCCCCCCCGGGGGCCAACCCCTCTCCAGCCCTTCTGCAGAGCTGGAATGGCTCACCGCTCCTCTCCTCCAGCACGTCCACCTGCAGCAAGGGCAGAACCCTGGCTCCCGGTGCCCCCGTTCCCAGGAGCATCACCAAGGTTATCCCCACGCAAAACCAGCCGTGCCAGCGGGAGAGTTAAATTTGGGATCCTGCAGAGCCCCAGAGCAGCAGTGGCTGCGGCTTCACCTCCAGCCTCCACAGCGATTTCAAAGAAGCTTTACCCCAGCTGGTGGCTCCGCACCGGGCACCGGCCGAGCTCGGCACGTGCAAACCGGGGAGCGGAGCTGGGCTGCGGAGCATCATCTCCCTGAGCCCTCACACGCCTCGGCCGTCCCCGGCCGGCAATATTCAGGTTAAGCCTCCGGTGCTTATGCTGCTTTGCAAATTCAGGCAGAGCTCTTCTTCCAGATGACGTTAAACTCATGCAGTTTTCCCAGCTATAAAGCCTGGTTTAATCAAAGTTGCAGTTAAACCTGACAACCTCCTTGTGCAGACTCCTAAATAAGATTAGGAACAGCTAAAATTAGTCTAATTTAGTGTTAATCATTAATCCTTTTATCCACTCTTAATCCAATTTAAATGTCCACACAACGAGCTTGCACAGACTTTGTAACTCAAATGTAAAACAAAATTGAATTAAATATTATTTAATTAAATCAACACAATCTGAGTGCTGCTATAAGAGGCGTTCACCACAGATGATTATCAGCTTCTTGGTTAACCCTCAAAGTCATCCTGGGCTCCGTGCTCTCCCTACTGCTCCTCCAGCTCTTAGCACTTTGGGGTTGTATAGACATCTCCACCTGTGTTTACTGAGTCAGAAGCAGCTGCCCAGCCCTCAGCTTGGAAAAGAGACGAAAAAGGAGGGGAAAAAAAAAAAAAAAATTCTGCCTCAAAAAAACCCCCTTTTTTTAGGCAAAATGTCATGATTCCAATGCTTCCCACTGACCTTTGTTTCTGGGATTGCGTACTGCACTGAGTCGCTGGGCTCCAGGGTTTGTGCGGGGCCCGAGCAGCTCCGGGCGCTGGCGGGGCGCAGGAGGGAGCACAGAGCACATCTCACACCCACAGCCAGCCCGGCTGCACGTACGGTGACCTTGAACTTTCCCTGTCTAATTGCCGTCTCCTCCAGCTATCTTTTCTGCAATGGTCATTTTTCGAAGCATTGCAGAAGAGAAAAACATAGCTCGAAAGCAGGAATCAGCTGCAACCTTTGCTGCCAAGTTGGCAGAGAAGATAAGGACCTTTTTAAAGAAAAAACCCCCAGACACCGAGGAGGGATAGACAAGTCTTGAGCAACTTTTATAGCCAGTCTTGCAATGCAATTTCCTAAGCACATTCAAAACTTGCTTAAAAAAAAAAAAACACCAAGTTTTCACCGGCAGAGTTTCCTCGGAGCGCTCTGATCCCTGTGAATGCCCTCCCACCCGGCGATGGGGAAAAACCTCCAGCCTCCCTCGGACGTGCGGGATGTGAGCAGCAAGAGGTGACTCACTGCTCCTCCATCCCACGACAGAGCTCAGCAAGGAAAACCACCCTAACAAATTCAAGCACCACGTCCCTCTGAGGCAGACTGGCCACTGCCCAGGCTCCCGTGGCCAGTGAGCCCAGCGGCACGTGGAGCATTAACACCTGCAGCAGCCCAGGGAGGGCAGGCACAGAGGGGAAGAGGAGAGGGGAGGAAGACAGCATCATCCTTGCACAGAGGATTGACAATGAGAGTCTGGAATTGCAACCCCAACACAAAACCAGCCTAAAGTCTGGATTAATTATAGAATCAGAGAATGCTTTGGGTTGGAAGGGACCTTAAAGATCATCCGGTCCAACCCTTATGAGCCAGTTCAGTGCTTTTAGGGCAGAATTGGGCAGTGTCACCTCATAGGGCAGTGTTTCGGAAAGGAAGGTGATCAAAACCTCCAACAAAAGAAAAAAGGGGCCCGGGTAACTAACACACACTCCGGCAGTTCCCACATTTCTCAGAGCTCTCTTCTGCCCTTTCCCACCTCCAGAGACAAAGCCGGTGCTCGGCCCCGGCTGTGCCACGCACAGTGATGTGCCAGCTGCGGCACCAGTGACGCTGTGGGGGCAAGAAGGGGAAACACGGCACCAGTCACTCACATCACAAGTCATTCACGTCACGGAGAGGTTTCTCCCAGCCAGGGCCGAGATAAAACCCAGCTCAGGGGCATCAAACGCCCACTCCCTGTGCTACCATCCCTCCTTTCCATGCGCTGGAGAAGCCCCCTTTTCCTCTCCATTTGAGGACAAGACCCCTCGGGCTCCAGCTTGCTCTGGGGGCTGCCTGCCCACCCTTCGGGCTGCACCTCGTGGGGGTTCCCCAACACCCCTGGGTGCCGCTCCAGGAGATTCAGCCTGGGGAGCCACCAGGCAGCAGCATCCCTTACAGCATCTTTGGCGAAGGCTCCCTCTGAGCTTTACCTCCTTCCACAAACACCATCTCCTTAGAAGCGCTGCTATCTCACGACCTCGCACTGTGCTATAATTTCCATATACCGCCCCGGCAGAGCAACTCCCACCATCTCAGCCATAAGGTTCAGGTGAGAAATCTGCCCAGACACCACCATCCCCTCTGCAAAATCAGAAGCTGTAAACCCCAACAACTTCTTGTGGCTTTAGCAACTTCTCTAAGGTCAGCAGCCGCTAAAATGTGTATGGTTCCTCCAGCCAGAGCTGTATACGTGCACGGATGGAGGTGCCGGCGGAAGCGGATGATGTAATGTGCTGTATGATATTGATGCAATGCTCGTCGGCAGCAAGCCAGGCAAGAAGGGTGAGAGTGCTGCCTTCTGGTTTTCCCCAAAAAGGAAATACGCCGTCCTTGAGGTGAATCACAAGGAGTTACACTTACAATGGGGTGTTACAGAGTTTCAGCATCAAGTGTAGGAAAGTGAAAAGTAAGGTCTTAATGGGTTGCCTGTGACTTTCACTAATTTAGGAGTTTCCAGTTATTCTCTTATTTCCAAGAAATCCAGGTGCTGCCACAGGCTGCATCTATCCGCTTTCTAGTGGTTCCCCTTGCCATGAACCACCTATGGGAACCTTTAGCACACCTTGTCTTCACGCCTTGTCCTGGGCAACCCCTTTCTTATGCTCCACTGAGGCATTTCTTTCCCCGCTTCACTACCAGAGGGGGCAGCAAGGCCGAAACGTCTGCTTTGCTGGACTGGACTTCGCACAAATCCGAGCCCTAAATCCAAACCCTGGAATATTTTACCAGCTACGGACACAGACCCTCTCCCTCGTGCCCAAGGAGAGCTCAGTGAAGCTCCTACTGATATATTAAATATTTCTTACAGACGCACGGAGCCTGTATTTACAGGCGTGGAGCTGCATCGCAAGCGGTGCCAAAGATCCCTGCCTGTGGAATCGCACTGGAGGATATTTTTTTTTTGGAGGGGGGGGAGGGGGAGAACACTTAAGTTTTGTGGGGGAAAAAAAAAAAAAAAAAAAAAAAAAGTAGTTTTTTTTTAGCCTGGCCGGATTAAGGGCAGGAGCTGCCAAGGCGGGGGGGGTAGGGGGGGTGGACGGCCCGTGCTGGCGGCGTGCTCGGGGCACCCTGCCCGCCCCGGCCCGGCCTCCCCCGCCGGCCCCGCCCGCCCCGGCGGCGATATAAGGCGGCAGCGGCGGGCGGCGGGGCAGCAGCTGCCGAGCGGAGCCGAGCCGAGCTGAGCCCACCCCACCGCAGCGCTCACCGCCCCCCGCCCCGCAGCCGCCGCTGGGTAAGGGGGTGCGCTGCGGGGACGCGGGGGGATGCGCTGGGACGCGGGGGGATGCGCTGGGAGGGATGCGCTGGGAGGGATGCAGGGGGATGCTGTGCGCAATACGGGGGCGTGCCGGGGGGGGTCCCGGCTGGATCCCACAGCCCGGCTCCGGCTGCTCAGCCGGGCAGCTCTCTCCTACAGCCCCCGCATCACCCCGCTGTCCGGGCAGATGTGTTTTTCTGAACCGAGCCTGTAGCAAAAAAATCAGAAATCCCCACTTAACGCAGGTCTGGGGGTGTGCGGAGAGCTTGGACTGCCTGGGGGCTCTGACCACTACCGGGAAAAGCGGCTGGATTTAACTAACGTCCCTCTCCCTCTCTCTTTTCTTGCAGAACCGACATCTTCCAGATCTGCAAAAAAAATGGAAACCATGCATGAGCTGATCCCCTTTGCCAAAGAAATGCTCAGCCAGAAGCCCAACAGGAAAATGGTGAAGCTGTACATGCTGGGCAGCGTGCTGGCTTTCTTTGGGGTGGTTATTGGTCTGGTGGAGACAGTGTGCAGCCCCTTCACCTCTGAAGGGAGGCTAGAGGAGGAGGAGGAGAAGAAACCTGCCCCGACGCGAGAGCAAATGCTTCCTCAGAAGCAGGAGGATTTGATCTTGGACAAGAGCAAGAAGGCGGTGGGGACGCAGAGGGCCCTGGTGACCAGACCACACGCCTCCTAAGAGCCCCGTGGCTGGAGAGGTGCCTGCTGAGCAACCAAGCACAAGAGACTCTGCTGTCCTGTCGTACCTGGTGGTGGTTCCAGCAAGAAGAGGGAAGAGTTGGCTGAAGGAGACCGCAAGCGCGAGACTTGAAAGAAGTGAACGGTTATATTTGCTGCTGTGCAGCAGTGGGGAAAAAATACCTTTTGTTGGTATAAAAATGTGCAAGATGCACAGCATGGTTTCTTATTTTTATTACAGATGCATTTTACACCATTTTGCAAAAGCAATAAATATTTTATATGGTACCACTGCTCTCTAGCTGCGTTTATTTTCAAAGCCGTCTCTTACTGATTTGCACAAAGGTTCCACTCGTGTCTCTGGCTTCTCTTGGGGGACCCAGGGAACAGTTAAGGGTGGTGGCTGCACCCTCCAATGAAGCCCCCCTTGGTGGCTGCTCTGGGACCGAGGGGGTGGCCCTTCCGTATTTCCAGCAGCTTCTCCCTTCCAAAATGGGCCAAGTGGGGTGGGGAGAGGAGGTGACATTTGTGTCACACGGGTGACAGACACATGCCCCGAGCCGGAGGTGGGGCTGTACCTTTCGGGGTTATCTGGGTTTAATGGCACAGATTCGTGTCTGCCACGGCCGCGTGTGCCCAGAACTGTTCGGAAAAAAACCAAACAACCCTGTCCATCCCCCAGCAATCCTCTAACAGGCTGTGGCTGCTGCACGGCTAAAAAATCCTCTAGCTTTAGCGGGATCCTTCACAAACCCAGCAGAGACACCTCACTGTGCAGAATGATGTTGGCTTCCAGTATTATGGGGTGTCTCAGATGGAAAGACAGAGACAGACACGATGGCACGGTCAGCCCGGAGGGTGTGGAAACAGGGATCCAAGCTTCAGGGCTGTACCCAGGGCACTGCCAGACTCGTTAGAGGACTTTCACCTATTTAAAAGTCTTTCCTGGGGTTAGTAAAAACCTCCTGCATTCAGGACTATACCATGTTAGTCAAATAAACCCTCCAGACGGCCGCAGCTGAAAGATCATGACCATGCTACAGCAGGGAGGGAAGGGAAACAGTCCCTGCAGCCACGACTGGCTCTTTATCTGCTCAGTGGCAAAGAGATGGGCAGAGGCAGGAGCAGGCCACACACCTTGCACAGAAACCAGGAGATGTACCAGCGATATGCCACTATCTTGCTAAAAGCAAAATAATTGATACAAACAGCAGGAGATGATGGAAAATGAAAAAGCGCTGCCTGACACCAAGTGCCGAATGCATCGCTCCTCCCGGAGCTGCACAAGTTAACATCAGAATCCGAAAATACAAGAACACAGCTGAAGTTCACCCTTACATTTTCATAATACATAACCACGCAATCCATTTTGTTGACAATTATTTCTGCCAAAAAACACAGCAGCACATTGTGGAGGAGGAATCCTACCGAGCCTGCACAAAAGCTCTGTTCAAGCATAAAGTACCTTTTCCTCATGGGGAAAGGAGCAGAGTCCAATTAAATTAAAAACAGCCTTTGAGAAACACTCCATTTAGTCCATAACCAAGCCTTTTGCTCTCTGGCACGGTGGAACAATCGAACGCCTCATTGATACCAATGGAAATTTCATGGGCAAATGTGAAAGGAGAACTCAGGCCTGACGAAAGCCATGAGCTGACCAGAGCCCCCAGTTCCTTCTCTAAGGAGGTTCTAGGTTTGCAGCATGGCCCCGGGGACAGGGAGGGCTGGCCTGGAATTCGCTGTGGCACACTTTGGTGCATGGATAAACCAGGGACCTGAATGTCCATGGTTGTGTCAGGCACGAAAGTATTGCCAGGTCTGAGCTCTCGCACCAGTATAATTCAGAAGCGTCGCTGCTGCCACAGGGCTCATCAGCTGGTAAATGGGTTAAACACAAATGAGAATCATGTCTCTGTCCAAGGCAGCCGCAAACTCTGTCCATCACACATTGGTTCCCAAGATTCGCCCTTCTCCACGAGTTGTAGGTGTCTCACCCAGCCCGATGAGAAAGAGAAAATGTTAAAAATGAGGCGACAGAGCTGGTCTCGGGCAGCCCAGCTCACGAGTCCAGGGGCAACTGGGGAGCTCCCCACCCAGGGCTCACCTCCACCACTTCTGGGTTTGGACCTCAGGTTGTCTCCACACCACGTAGGTGGCCCCCCCGCCCCATGCTGGCACCCCACTGCCCACTCCTCCTCTCCACAGTCAGCCAGTCACGGGGTTTAGGAGCTTAAAGCAAAGAGGTTTGTGGAACAATCAAAATAGTTCCTCCTAAGACAGCTAACGGGATTAGACAGCTAAACCACGCGCTGCGCCGGCGGTTCTGCAGCCAAGTCGGTAAAATCGTGTCCCGCAGAAGACAATCTCCTGCCTCCTGACGCACTGCAAGCTCAGAGGTCGTTACCTCCCGCATGTTACCCCGAAAGGGCGCCCGAGAGGTCAAGCCTACGCGTTACCGTTTCCGCAGGAGATTGCACGGATCGTAGAGAGGACCAGCTCTCTGCAGGGTGGGGAATCAGACACGTATCAATGGCTGATTTTACCACAAGACCATATAAAGTTTTATTTAAACCGCGCAACGATGAATTCAGCGTGCGTGGAGGCCTAGCAATCCTTTTAACATCACTTTAACTATGACGGATGACACACTTGCCAGATGCAGTAGATTAAAAGGCTTCAGCAAACTTCCCTGTCTTTAAGCCACAGCACGACTCCCCACACCGGCCCGTTTCCCAGCCCTGTCCCCTCAGCCCCCCCATGTCTGTGTGTCCACACCGGGCACGGCAGAAATACAACTGCCACAAACACAACCCCACGCGACCAGCACCCACACACACCAGCGAGGGAGCACGGCAGAGTCATTCCAAAAGCCCGTGTGTGAATTGCAAAGAGAAATTGTAATTGTAAGTACTGGGATGTAGCAGAGGGCAACCAGATGGAACAAGCCGTAGAGTCGGTACCAGTAAGGACACCCCAGGCAAGCCCCAGTGCAGAAGCATATGGAGCACTTAAGACTGAGTTAAACCAAAGTCCCGAGGGATAAGCTCTTGAGGAGAGCCACACGTTGCCCAAGGTGTGAGGTAGATCGCCCAGCGTCACATGAGGTTGATTGATGTTACCCTCTTTCTTTTAAGACTTGCCTGAAACCAGTTTACTTTGACCAAGAAATGTGACATTTTCCTGGTGCATTAAATCCTCAGGAAAACCGCAGCTGGCGTGAGATCTGGTATTCGTCTGTACCCATCCTGCAACACCTCTTCAAAGATCTCATTTCAGCTCAGAGCTCGCGTCCAGGCTTTCATCATCGGGAGCTGAAGGCCAGCAAAAGCCCAGCAGCCCTCCCTGAGAGGCCAATCCCCTCAAGGGCACGAGCCCAGCGTCTTCAGAGAGTCCCCGCTCCCTATTTGCAGTTTGGACTCTGGGTGTTTCAAGAGCTGCCAGGCTAAAATTAGGGGCCCAGATAAGCGTATCAGCCTCTGCCACCCAACACCAAGGGCATCGGGAGCACGGATAGCGGCCAAGACTTAAAGCAGCCGCAGCACCAGCAACCAAATATCACAGCAGCAATTCCTGATTTGGTCACGCAGGAATTTAGTGCTTAGACATGGCTTATCATCGCAGCATTTTCTCTAAACCAGCAGTGAGAAGAAATATCATGTAAACCAAATACAGCCCTACGATCATCTCGCATTTCCCTTGGACTTGAGAGTGGATTTTTCGGAAGCGGCGCAGCCGTGACAGCGATGGCACTGGCAGGACATGGGCACTGCCCCCCAGCCGTGCAGCCGTGCTGAGAAACACGGCTCTGTCACGGCCCAATAGCACCACATCAGCCTAACGCAAATATAACCCAGGGCAGTCCTTTATAACAGCGATATCCATAAAGAAAGGAATTCAATCTGTGCTCACAGTGAAGTATGCTGGGAGGCTGGGTATGAGAAATAACGTCTTCATGTCTACGTGACAAAGGGAAGGGGGGGAAGGAAAATCCTCTGCATTTAACGAAGATTTGATAATGGGTTGAAAAAAGCCAGATATTGCTCAAAACAAAAAAAGAAGCGGTATCCCAACTGCTGCCAAGTGCTTCGAGTCCCTGAGCCTCATGCAGGGACCTGCCTGAGCCCTGGCTCTGCCCCTGGAACGTGTTCCCTGCTGGCAGTGCCGGGCTGGGGGCACGGCAGCGGCTCCCCAGCAGCTCCATCGGCTGCTCGGCCAGTTTGCCGTCAGAACAAGCCCCCTTCACATCTTCATTTCCTTCCAGCGAGCTCCAGGCAGCACTGAATGAAGAACCCCCCTTGTGCAGAGGGGCCAGCACAACGCCGAGCATCACCCCTTGAAAAGCACAGCCTCAAACAGACGAGCGATACAGAAGTGATGTGCACCAGGGGATACACCCAAGAAAAATCATGTGAAGCCCTTTCAGAAGCAAGAGGCTGCTCCCCCGTGCTCCTGGGCTCCATCTCACTGGGCCTGGACCGGGCACACCACCGGGCTCCCCTCTGCCAAGGCAGGAAGGTTTGGCAGCAGCGGGGCCAGGACCAGCTGAGATCAGAAGATGCTTCTGTGCAGTCACCTCTTCCTGCCCTCCTCCCCCTTCCCTCGCTCCTCACCCCCAGAAAAAGGTTAAAAAACCAAGTTCTTAAGTTGCAAACAGCAAAACAAACCCAGAAAAAGCTGTGAGTGGGAGTGAGGAGCCACAGCGCCCGGGCAGGGTGACAGCTGGCCGGGAGCAAACCCTGGTGGGCAGCAAAGTGTGGCCAGATCCGGCGGCTCCCGCTGTCACCACAGCCCCCAGCCCTCCCGGGGACAAGGCCAGCACCCCCTGCTCCTCACCTCCACACAGGACACCCGAAATGGTGCATGTACAAGTTTCCTTTTAAAAAAACTTCACATCCAAAATACTCAGTATTTCAGTCCTTTATTATCGGCTCATCTGTTTCACACAAAACCCCCAAACCGAGCCACAATTCCCACTGAACACCACACCAGCAATGCCAGCGCGGGGTTTGGCTCCGGAGCCACCGAGCTGCCCCACATCTCCCCACGCAGAGCAAAGACCACAATCCCTTCCTGACACACTCAGACGTGCACAAAGGTTGACAGTTATTGCTTTACTGCGGGATCCTAACACAGTAATAAACAACAATAACTGAAAAGAGCCTCTCGCCCTGCCGGCGACACAGACGAGATCCCAGCCGAGGCGAGGCTAATTAGTTCGGTTATTTCAGGCCAAGGAATGAAATGATTGCCCCGTGATCATGACCTCCTTGCTCAAAGCAAAGGGAGGCAGGAAAAGGCAGTGACTGTACCGGTGTTATCTGACCAAGTGTGGGCTGAGTGCTCCTTATCAGAGGGAAAGTTGAGACTGAAGCAGAAAGGCAGAAAATAAAAAAAAAATTTCTATAAAGCAGAAGCGACGCCAGAGAGCTCCATGGCCCAACCAGGTGTGTCACTAAATTTAATAATCTTTATTTTAAAGCTGCAATAGGAGGAAAAAAAAGTTTCCTTTATAAAATAGTTCTTTCTGGCTGGTGATGGTGGAGGGGTCAGAGGGACAACCACAGCACTGGCCCATGTAAACCAGACCACGGTGCAGCCCCCGCACCGCGGCCGAGGCTCCTGTCCCAGCCACCAGGGCTCTGCCCAGGCAGCAGGCACAGGCTGGAGCAAAGCAGCTCCAGGAGCACACAAAGCTCCCGCAGCGTGTCCCCATCCCACTCTGGGATCCCAGTGCCAGACCAAAGCTGGACACAGTTTACACCTATTGCATAAAATTGACGGCACTGAATTTGCTGCTGCCGAGACTCGGGGAGCGAGCGGACGGTACATGGTTTTTCCTCAGACTATACTCACTAAAGAGTAAGAGCAAAGCTCTTGCAGGACTCAAAGCAGGACCCACGGCAGAAAGGGCCCTTATTTCTCTGTAGAAAACAACATCTGGTATTTCACTGCAAACCTCCCTGTGCCTGAGCGACCCCACGGAGCTGGGGCGGTGGCACCCCCGGTGCTGGGTTCAGCTCAGCCCCTGCTCCCCCCGCTGCCCACAGGGGTAGGTAGAGATGAAAAAAATAAACCCTGCCCCAGCAAAGCCATTATGAAGCTGTTTGGGGGTGGTACCCACTGCTGGGCTCCCACTGCCCGGCATCCCAGGGACAGGCAGATGCTTCAGGGCTCAGAGCAGCGATGCCCTGAGGAGCACAGGACCTTTGTGTGTCCCCCCACAGCAGGGAGGCAGCCCCCATCACTCCCCGGAGCCTGACCCCCATGAGCGATCAGACCCCCGCTGCATCTCTGCACGCCCCCACGCCGGGTGCCGGCAGGAACGAAAGCCCATGTTTAACCACCTGCACTAGGCTCCCTCTGATGTTCTCCAAGTGAAACTTGACGCTGCTCGGCAAAGACACACCTCTTCCAGGGTGTTGTGCAAAATTCTGCATTTTAACGTAGGACAGGAAATATGAAAAGAGCCGGGCAGAACCCAAACAGCACCCTCGGTTAGGCTGAGGTTCACCAGCTCCAGCGGCAAATCAAAGGGTTTGCTTCACTTATCCATCCTCCCAAGATTTTTCCAGTGCTTTGGAAGTTGCAGTTCCTTCGCTCCCAGGTTTTAAAGGATTGGCATTGCCGCTTCCCTCTGGAGCGGCTCTGCAGAGGGCTTTTTTCCCTCCCTTCTCTTACATGCTTTATTTCCTGACTCCACAGTGGGATGGGTCGGTTGCAAAAGATTCTCATTCCCTTTTCGGGATTGGTTTTGGCCTTCTGGTTTTATTCTGCGAGGGATAATTTCAAACCGGGTAAGTATTAAAAGTGGATCTGTCTTTAAGAAAAAAATATGAGAAGCCACATTTGAGTGTTTTGCATAGAAACTGTACAGAGCTTGGACCAAACCACGCCTGAGCCTTTGTGTGGTGGGCGATGCTGGAAAGTTGTTTTAACAAAGATTTTAAATCAAACTGAGCAAGTAATACGCAGAAATACTTCCCGAGGGAGCAGGTGAGGCAGGGGGGTCTGAGACAGAGGGGGCTCTCAACACTCCCTTTTCCAGCGCGCAGCAAAAGAATTTATAAACATGACTTTTAAATGTTGGATTTTAAGTTTTGAAGCATGCACTTAGTGGATGATTTTTATTACAAAGTTGTTGGGGTATTTCTAAGTTGTTGTCCTGATTTGTGGAAAAAAACTGCTGGACGAGGCGCGCGCTGCCCCCGAGTTGCTGCGTTCCATGAGGAGCCACAGCTGCTCCTCGGTGCAGCTTTCTCCAGCAGATGGAAGTGACATCCTGGTGCCGGATGCTTTGCACTTGTGGGCTCATTTAGCTTCCAGTTAACTACTTACTCGGAAGGGCACTGGGGGATTTTTTTTTTTTTTAAATAGCATTTGGATAAATTAAATCCCCATGCCTTGGTCCCCAGAGATGCTGAAAGGGAAGCGGGTGATTGTCACCGGGGCGAGCACCGGCATTGGAGAGCAGATGGCATATCACCTGGCGCGGATGGGATCCCACATCTTGATCACAGCACGGACAGAGGCCAAGCTACAGAAAGTAAATGGCAAGCTGGGCACTCACACGCGCACATTCCCGGCGGTGCACACACAAACACAGAAGGCCAGTCTCACATCACAGGTACACACATGAGGACGTGCACGTGCGATCGCCACGGCACAGGTACCAGCGAGGCACAGTCACACTCACAGTCACACACACTTGTGCTGTCCGGGGCTCCTGCACACACAGAAACCCCTCTCCTGCAGATACACACACCCTGCATAGCACGTATTACAGTATTTGAACTCGCTTAGTTAGGTACACATATCCTTATCCACAGAGGCTGCCCCAGCACACACACACCCTCATTCCACTGCAGTGATACACACACTCCTGCTCACCCTACACGCATGCACTGCTGACACACACCGCCTAGGGTAACGCATTCACCAAAGGAATAATTTCTCAGGCTCCCTTTGAAGCTTAAAAGGCTCCAAACACAGTCCTGAAACTCCAAACCACTGCTTTAAGGTGGGGACACATAACAGGGAACACAGACACACACACACCCCCTTTTGCTCGCACAGAGGCGTCGCAGGGAGGGAGCGGGGTGTCTGACGCGTGGTGTTGGTGCAGGTGGTGGAGCGGTGCCTGGAGCTGGGGGCAGCCTCGGCGCGGTACGTCAGCGGCACCATGGAGGACATGGCCTTCGCCGAGCACGTGGTGAAGGAGGCAGAGACCTCGCTGGGTATGTTTACCACTCTCCACAAACAACAGCAGAACGTTGCATCTCGCCTTGGCCGTGCTGCTCTTTGCCACATGCCCAGCAAAACAAGCAGGAGAGATGGAGATGGGGCAAGACGGGAGAGATTTTTCCCTAAATTCTGCCCTTTGTAGTCTCGCTTCTCTGCCCGGCTTCATCGCTCCAGCTCAAACTGAACTGCGCTCTCGATTTCAGCTCTGTGCCCTCGTGACATCCTGTTCCAGTATCATAATCCCGGATTTCATCACCCCCAGCTACTGCGGTCTGAAACCCTCCATCGGGCCCGTAGCAGCCTTGCCATTGCGGTCATGGGTCACGGCTGCGGTAACGCAATCCTTCGGCTCGGTGCACAGCACTCTCCTGCCCCGGGCCCACAGACAGCTCGAGGGTGATCTCCCTCGTGCCATGGCATTTGTGTTTTGAACCAGAAAAAAAAAAAAAAAAAAAAAACACGGACCAAATTTTTACTGGCAGCCACCATCCTGACTCTATCCCCCCTCCAGAGAGGACAGGCCACAGCTCTGACCCAAAAACCTGATTTCTTTTAATGACATTTATCCTGCTCCCAGGAAAGGCTCTGCTGGTTGAAGCCCTCTCCCACCCAGCGCTAATCTTTAAGGTCCCCTCCGACTCTAACCATTCTATGATAACGCCAGCTCCTCTGCTTGCAGGAGGCCTAGACATGCTGATTCTTAATCACGTCGGCACGTCGTACTTCGGTTATTTCAATGGGGATGTTGGGCACGTGCGGAAGCTCCTAGAGATCAACTTCCTCAGCTACGTGGCAATGACCGTGTCTGCCCTGCCCATGCTAAAGCAGAGCGAGGGCAGCATCGTCGTGGTTTCATCCATGGCAGGTGAGTGGGAGCGAGGTAGGTGACATGGGATTCAGTCCAAAGACACCATGGGCTGATTTTCAGAAGTAAGCAGCACGCAGAGACACCGGAGCCATAACTGCCTAACACACTCAAAACAACCCCCACAAACCAACCAAGAAAGCCCAATGAAAAAACCCCAACCAAATCCAGGTCTTTTTTGTATTTTCTCGATGGAATTTGTTCTCTGATGCAATCCACTCACCCCAGGTTGCTTTTTGACCAGCCCTGCAATTAAACCAAACACCCTGGTGTCAGGCTCATTAGAGCAGCAGAGCTCATACACCTCCAGTTTTACAGGGAAAAGCAGAAATGCTGTAATTTCTCACTGCATTGGGTCTCTGACCATTCATCCCGGTTTGGCAGGTCAAGTTCCTGCTAATATTTGTAAAGCGAGTTATTAACTGACTCTATTCACAAAAACATGACTCTGTTCTAATAAATTTCTGTTAAGTCAGGAAACTAAATTACTAACAGATGTCCCACTCACAGCCAGCAGGCCGGTTACAATTGTGGTGATCAGCTTAGCTCAGGAGCCAGAGACAAGAGCTTAAACTTTGCTCCATCTCCCCCCTCGAGGGTTTCCTGGCTACTGCGGGTTGCTCATGCCCTGAGCAGAGACATGAGACATGGTCTTGGCCTTAAGACCTTAAAAGAGCTGGAAGCTGACGGGAATATTTGTAACGCTGCTGTTCAGGTGCCAGGATGACATTTCACTAACAGTAAACTCCCTTTGGGTAAAATACTGCCCCAACCTCTGTTTTGCCCTTCATCACATAAAGAACAGCTTTCCGTGCTATAACAGACCTTCACTCTGTGTCCAGGTAAAGTCGGGTTTCCCTTTACGGTCCCCTACTCTGCAACTAAGTTTGCCTTGGATGGATTTTTCAGCTCCCTGAGGCAGGAATTCACCATTCAGAACGTTAATGTTTCCATCACACTCTGCATCCTTGGCTTCATCGATACCGGTAAGATCAGCGCTGTCTGATCCAGCGGATCAGGAGCTGAGCATCAGCTTCTCACCCTCTCATCCTGCCCTTCAACTCCCTCTGCCACCGACTCTCCCCTTTCACCTCTGCCGCTGCTTCTCCTCCAGCCCTGCTGTAGCACGAGCGCATGCAAAATGCCCTGGTCTCTGGGGCATCCTACCATAGACTGGTTTGGGTTGGAAGGGACCAGTTGTGACCGGTTATAGAATCGTAGAATTGTTGAGGTTGGAAAGGCCCTTTCAGATCATCTAGTCCAACCATCAACCTAACTCCAACAAAAACCATCACTAAACCATGTCTCTAAGCCTCTCCAAATAGGAGGGGCAATGAAGCTGGTGAGGGATCTGGAGAACAAGTCTTCTGAGGAGCGGCTGAGGGAGCTGGGGTTGTTCAGCCTGGAGATAAGGTCCCTGAGGGGGGACCTTATCGCTCTCTCCAACTCCCTGAAAGGAGGGTGTAGAGATGCAGGGGTCGGTCTCTTCTCCCAAGTCACAGGCCATGGGACAAGAGGAAACGGCCTCAAGTTGTGCCAGGGCAGGTTCAGATTGGATATTAGGAAAAACTTTTACACGGAAAGGGTTGTTAAGCCTTGGAATGGGCTGCGCAGGGAAGTGGTTGAGGCCCCATCCCTGGAGGGATTTAAAAGACGGGTTGACGTAGCGCTTAGAGACACGGGTTAGTGATGGGTTCTATCAGTCAGGCTGAGGGTTGGACTAGATCATCTTAAAGGTCCCTTCCAACCCAGACAGTTCTATGATTCTATGTAGCATGGGGAAAGAAATTAGTTTTAAGACTTTTTTGGTGGAAGAGAGGTAGGATCCAACAGAGGCCAGGCTGGAGGGGGCTTTGAGCGACCCGCTGTGGCGGGAGGTGTCCCTGCCCAGGGCAGGGGGTGGCACCGGGTGGGCTTTAAGGTCCCTTCCGCCCCGAACCATTCCGTGATTCTACGCCCAATTTTGATAACCGTTTCCGCGCCGGATAACTCAACGGGACGCCCTTCCCCGGTCTTCCCCCCCCACCCCCCCCGTCTCCCCGCGCAGAGAACGCGCTCCGCGCCACCGCCGACCTGCTGCTGGTTGCGCCGGCGCCGCGCGCCGAGTGCGCGCTGGAGATCCTGCGCGGGGCGGCGCTGCGCCGGCGCGAGCTCTACTACCGCTACGGCGCCACGCGCCTGCCGCTGCTGCTGCGCGACTGGGCCGCCGAGCTGCTGGACTACCTGGTGCGGAGCCGGTACCGGCTGGACGGGCTGAAGAGGAGGAGCCCCCCCGACCCACCCCACCGCCCCCCCGCCGCCGCCGCCGCCCGCCCCGGGAACTGAGCCGGCGTTACCGGCGGCCGCCGGCTCGGGAGGGGTCGGCCGGCGCAACACCCTCCTCTGCCGGCGGAGAGGGGCCGCGCAGCCGCTCCGCGCGGGGCCCCAGCCTCCGCTTGCGCTTCCAAAAGTCACTTATTTCGACGTTTAAGCAGATGGCATCGCCTCCGGGCGCGGAAGAGGGGAGGGGAACTCCCCGGAGCCGCCGTGTCCTGCCCGGACGGGCCCGTCCCCTGCCCCGGACTTGGGAAAAGCAGTGACAAACTAGTTAGTAAAGAAAGTTTACTAACCCGACGGTTGCGCGTGTTCTGTGGGTTCTTTATCCCCGGTCTCCGTTACGAAATGCTGCTGTGAACGGACACAGCTCCACTGACTCGCCTTTCACAGGAAAGTCGAACCCTTGCAGTAATCGTTATTTGAGGAGTAACTGCCTTTTTAGCCTATTTTTTGTTCATTTAATGGCCAAATGCAAGTTTTTACCCCGAGCAAAACGTTCCAAACCTGGTGGTCAGTGTCTTACACAGTTATAATGGGGGGACGCCCCGCAGACGCCGGGCGCTGCAGCACCAGTAGCCGAAGGTGGGGCGATGCCCACTGGGTGCCCGAGCAAAGCACAAGCCCACAGGGAGCTCTGTGCCGCTCCCCTCAGCCTGGCACCACTGCCCGAGCTGCTGCACTTGCATCTAACGTGGTTCTGGCCATTGGGGCACCGACCGTGCTGTTCCGAGACAAAACAGCGCGAAACCTCCCCAAACCCTTCCCACCGAAGCACTCCCCAGGATGGGTTTGCTCCTCACTTTCTAAAAGAAATCAGGAACTGGCATTTCTCTTCTCCTTACCCAGGGATCGCCTACACAAACCAGTGCGCGTGGAGTGGGTTTTGCCCTTTAAACTTTCAGAAAGTGATTTGCAAACCCATTTGCCATAAGCCCAGGCAGACACTGAGCGGTGTGACACGCAACACTCGGGAGAGCTGGAGATCATCATCGTTCACCCACTTGGCTCTTTTGCTGCCTTAGGCAACCCGTGGGTTCCTCAAGACAAAAGTGCCATTTTTTTAGGTGTAAGAGCCACCCAGCAAACACCAACGGTGGTATCACGTAGAGTAAGCCAGAATCATAGAATCATTCAGGTTGGAAAAGACCCTTGGGATCATCGAGTCCGATCATCAACCCTACTCTACAAAGTTGTCCCCTACAGCATATCCCCCAACACCACATCTAAACTGAAGCACTGATAAAGATCTGAAAAACACAAACTTTGCCAGCCCTGCTCTCTCTAGGTATTCCTATGAGTCTGTCCCACCGTGATCACCAATTAATAAATCCTTGTGGCAGCCAGCAAGGAACGGAAGCGTTGCCGTGGTTTTAGACATGGAGTGGAGAGAGAGGAGGAGAGAAGGATGCCCAGACAGAGGTGTCCCAGCCCCAAAGGCAGCCATAAAACAACACTCCCGCTGCTCTGTGGGGCAAAAAGCTTTTCAGTGCCTTGCCTTCAACACTCTCAGACACACCTTAAACTCCTGGCAGGACAAGGGTGCAAAGGGACAGCCCAAAGTCCAAAGTGACACACTCCGTTGGGTTAACGTTTTGCTAAATTACAGGAAGCACAAAGAAATGGTCCAACAGATACCAGCAAACTTGCACAAGACAAGAGTCAGTTCAAACCTGCCAGCACTCCCACCCGCAACCGACCGAGGTGTCCCCTTCCCGCGCTCAGAGCCACGGAGCCTGGCTTGCTCCTGGCCGCACTTCTGCAGCAGGATGGGTCTGCTCCTGAAGATTTTCATCCCCTTGCTGGGAGCGGCACTGGCCTTTTATTTTTATTCAGCACCTGAGAATTTCAGTGAAGGTAAGTCATTGGAAAACCAGGCTTTAAAACCGCAATCGGGGAGGCTGCTGCCAGAGTGGCAGCGTGTGCCCACGCACAAGAGCTCGGGCCATTAAGGGCCTTCCACAGCCCGGCTGGAAGAGCCAAGGTGCGGGAGGGCTGAGCGCTCGGAGGAGAGCGAGAGCACCCCATGCCATGCAGGAAAGCTCAGGGGATTACGCTGGGGTCTGCTGGGACGCACAGGAAGTGTCTGATCTCAGCAAATGATTTATTCAGGAAACATGCAGCTATCCACTTAAAGCGTTTAATCGTTTTATTAGCCAACTCTCGCCATTTCCAAAAGCCGCTCCCAAGCCAGGCTGGATTCTGAGCTCAAGCCTCCCACGTGCTCCCTGCCAAGCTGGGATTAACGACCGGACCCCAGTAGGGGTCTGCACGAGCGGTGCATGCTGCCGCTGCCTGCGGCTCCCCGTGCCCGGTGTTGGGGGCGGCGGGGGCAGAGAGGAGCCACGGTGCCCGCCTGCAGGGAGACGGTGCGTGCTGCACCGGCTCTGAGCCCCGCGCCATCCTCCCCAGAGATGCTCCGGGGGAAACGGGTGATCGTGACAGGAGCCAGCAGCGGCATCGGGGAGCAGATGGCATATCACCTGGCACGCATGGAGGCCCACCTACTGCTCACCGCGCGGACGGAGGCCAAGCTGCAGAAAGTAAATGGCAAGCAGAGCGTGCTGGGTGGGCAAAACACATCCACAACCCAGAACCCCATAGGCAGGCAGAATGCAGATATTCACCCCAGTCCGGGCACGCAAGGATGCCAGATACCCTACGGATCCACCCCAGCGCGAGCCTTTTCCAACATACACACCCCCCACCACAAGAAATTGCATTTTCAATGCTGACAGCACAGCATTTCTTTCTGCACAGTCTTCAGCTGTGAATTCTGATCTCCACCACCAAGGGCAACACCAGCGTGTCCGAGGCCTGGTCTGATCAACCCTCACCCCCTTCTCAAAGCCTGAACTGTTTTTCCATCCCGTATACAACTGAATCATACCCCTAAGTAGTCATGTCCCTATTTATAAACACTATATATTTGGCTCAGATGTGCCATTGTTTAACTCTGCAGCCAGAAACGTTTCTCCGAGCAACATGTCTCCTCCCATGAAGGGAGAAGGGCTTCCAGCGGGACAGGGAGATGCGCTGCCCATTCACCCAGAGGCAGCAACAGCCTTCATGGGGTGGGATGGGGGGGTGTCTGTGGAGGGGGGTCCATCGCCAGCACCGCTCTCGCTGTCACTGCAGGTTGTGAAGCGGTGCCTCGAGCTGGGTGCCGCATCCGCCCGCTACGTGAGCGGCTCTATGGAGGACACCAAGTTCCCTGAGGTGGTGGTGAAGGAGGCTGAGAACACCTGGGGTAGGTGATTGCCCCTCTTCACTCCCCAGCACCCCCTGCCCCACTTTTTGGGCCATCCCAGCCACCAAGAAGCTGCTTTGGTTTGAGGTGCCGGTTGCTAATAGCAAACACTCTCTGCTTCCAGGAGGCCTCGATATGCTCATCCTAAATCACATCGGTTACTCCTCCTTCAGCTACTTCAATGGGGACGTTGGGCATGTACGAAAGCTCCTGGAGACCAACTTCCTCAGCTACGTGGCAATGACCGTGTCCGCCCTGCCCATGCTGAAGGAGAGCGAGGGCAGTGTCGTTGTGGTTTCATCCATGGCAGGTGAGCACTCCCTGCCCACGTCCCCTCCTCTTCCTGCAAGGGATCCCTGCTCCGGCTCTTCTTCAAAAGACAGAGTAAGGACCATCAGGCAGAGCCACCCCGCTGGGAGTCAGGATCAGCCCACGATTTATATCCTGGATGCACAATTCAAGTCCTTTGGGGGATTTATATTCCATGCCCTGTTCTGCCAGTCTCTGCACCCCCTCATCGCCTTCATGGTACACCACTGCAGGTTGTTTTGCGTGCACGGCCACAAACTGCGCATGCCTTTGCTATTGATGGGTATATATGCAGGAATACAAGAACAGTATCACCCACAACTGAAGCTACCTCATGCCATTGTATGCCATATGTTACATTTTAAACATTCCTGAGCTTGTTTATTTCTCTCAAGCATTCACGACAGCACTCTCCAACACCCTAAATCACAGCATTATAGATACCTGAAGGGCAGGAGCAAGGGAGCGCCGTGCAGGCTGGTGTCTGCCCAGTACACGAACCCTGACATTGTGTCCCTCTGCTTCAGGTAAAACTGGCTCCCCATTTGTTGCTCCCTATTCTGCAACTAAGTTCGCCTTAGATGGATTTTTCAGCTCCTTGCGACATGAATTCATCATAGACAAGGTCAACGTCTCCATCACACTCTGCATCCTGGGCTACATCAACACAGGTAAGCTCAGCATCGCTGGGGCTCTGCCTTTCCAGACAGAGCCGAGCTGAGCCCACCACCCACCCAGCAAGCTTCCTTGCCATCACCAGCAGTGCAATGGTGGAAACGGGACCCCAATGCTTTAAAAAGTGTGGCCCGAGACCTTTGACTCTGCTGTCCTTGCAGGGAATCCCCAGGGGAGGTGGGGATTCCGTCCCTTATAGTCAATCAAGAGGTGGAAAGGAATGGGAAGGACATTGCCATAATTGTTTTTTATTTTAATTATTCTAAGCTTTGTTAAGTAGGTCTGATCCCCAGGGTTCGTCGGTTTGTTAAAGGAAGCTACAGACATCCCGACTGAGCTGGTGGTGCCTGTGGCAGCCCCTCCATCTGACACTGGTCCTTCCCTCCCTGTCCTGCAGAGAATGCCATGCAAGCGGTCTCGCACGCCATCCGGATGGCACCGGCACCGAAGGAGGAGTGCGCGCTGGAGATCATCAAGAGCGGGGCACTACGCCAGCGGGAGCTGCACTACCCCTCCAGCACCGTGAGCACCGTGATCCTTCTCCAGGCCATCGCCCCCAACTTCCTCGACTCCCTCACCAGGAGCGGCTATAAGATAGAAAACATCAGAAGAACATAGTCCCCAGGACGGCAAGCACGCGGGGACACCTTGGACCAGGCACGAGGGATTTGGGAGTTAATCTGGCTACTCGGGTGCCCTTTCCATGCCACCAGGGCAGCCCCATGCTGATGCACCCTGGCAACCTGAAATGGGATGCACCAGAAGCCTGTAACACACAGCATGAAATTGCCTTTTTTAGTCACGAACTCTTGCAACTTGCTTTTTCTGACCAAGAGACACTTCAGAGAAGCCCCGGGCAGCAGGATCTGCTGCCAGTGTCCTGCTCAGCCCCCAGACACTGTCCCCCCCCACCAGCCCCAGGGGCAGCGGTGCCAGCACTGCAGGAAGGGAGCCCAGCCCCAGCCCAGAATGAGGATTTGGGCCAAGCGGCACAAACCACCCAAACCCACCACAGCGTCTTTGAACCAGGAATTTTTTTGTCATATATCCCTTCTAGGCTGGTCTTTGTAGAAATAAATCCTACGTTACCTTACCAGATCTCTGCCTTTCCTTGTGTTCCTTTTCCACGTGCATAGGCACAGCGCCCTTATCAGCGCCCAGCTGGTTAAACCAACCTCCCTGCATGATTTGCATTAACGCAGCTTTCACTTCTCTAAAGACCTTAATGAATTTCTGCCATTCCTGACCTCTCCTCAGCTGCCGATACACACTTTTTTTCCTTTGTGATCTGCAAGAAGCCTTAAAATAATAGCATTACTGTACTTCCCTAAGTCTGGATTTCTCTACCCCAAAGCACCTCAGGGAGACTCAGTCACCGAGTGCCACGAGCAGCTCCGTGAACCAGCGCTCAACCTTCGCGTGGCAGAGACCGATAAAGGGAGATGGCCCAAAAGATAATTGCTGGCTCTGCTTAGAGAGAAGCTGGAGACTTTGGGGTCCCAAGATAACCCGAATCCCCTGGCGGGCCGGGCCCCTGCGCCCCGCAGCCGGGCTGCGAGCAGAGACAGGAACCGGGGCTCGGCTGCAACGTTTCCTGTTTTACAGAGTGAGAAAAGGAGCGAGAGCAGCAAAATGAGGTGGTTGGCACGAAGATGGCAGTTGGAGCGTGTTCGTGCCCGATAACGGCCCGCTCACCCCGCTCCTCCGCGGCGGTCGAGGGGTAGGACGGGACCCCTCGGGCCAGGTAAGTGCCCGCAGCACCAGGGCCGGCGAGGGATGGAGGGGAGCAGAGGCTGCCGCGCTAAAGGCAGCAGCGTGCACCTTCTTTCCTCTTTTTTCACCCCACTTTCAGCCTACACCACTGATACTGGGAGGCTGTAACATGAACCAGCAAGAAGCACTTTTTTTTTTTTTAGTTTCCCTTGAAGCAAGAAGTGTAACAGCTTGGAAAGCAAAGATAAAGGACATGTTTGTTAGAGAGGGTAATTTGGGGTAACAGAAGGAGGAAATAAGAGTATGAGCTTGTCAAGAAGGCCTCAACAGTTTGCTCAGCTTAGGGTGAGTAATGGACTGTGTATTATTTTAAGCTTTACCTTGCCTTAAAGTGCATTTTTGGTTAACGGAGGCTAATCACAAGGGCTGCTCTTGGGATGCAGAGTGACAGGCTGGGCCGCCCAGAGGCAGCGCAGGTGGGAGAGGGGCTGAGCAATTCCTGACGGGAAGAGCTGGATGAGCGGGCACCGAGCACGACATCCGAGGTCCGGACTGAACGTGCAATTGGGCCATTTCTAAAATTAAGAAGAATTAGCTGAAAAACACTTTTAAGGTGTCCTGAAGAGTTCGGAGCAAGCTGTAGACACACGCTTTGTCCCAAGCTCTGGGATTCGTACCCAGCTTCAAGGGAGACACTGCAGGGTGCTGGCGTACACCCAGCTCGCATTTCTCTGCGTGAAGCTGTTGGCCAGACCTTGTCTTACTGCTGGGCCAAGGAAAGCACCAAGGGATTGCTATCCTAGGGACAGGAAAGCTGCATGGAATACCCTGCTCAGCCTTTTATACCCCCAGGCTCCTCCAGCTGTAAGTGTATCACAGTAAGAAACACCTGAACAGTGAAATACTGTTGCGACCCTTCAGTAAATTTAAGCTAAAATTAGAGATGCTTTAGAAGCTATTCAAAGAAGAGAATATTCAAATAAAAATCAATAGAAGGACATAAGCAATTGCCACACTTCAGGGGTCTGGAAGCCCACATCGCATGTGGGCTCAGGGTTGGGAGCAGAGTCTGGGCTGGGGGTTTGCAGCACCTTCCCTGCCCAGAGCAAGAGCTGACTGCCCCCCAAAGCGACGTAGAGTCCGATACCTCACATTTATTTAATCTTGGAAACAATCTGTTTTCACTCAAATCATGTCTTTTCCCTTGGTTTCATCAGGACACAGGATCTCAGAGTGGCCGGGGCAATCACAAGCCAGCAGAGCTGTGCCCAACATGATCAGCCAGCCCGAGAGGGCACGGCTGCGGTGCCGGCGCGAGAGCTACGAGGAGAAGTGCGAGCGGCGGCACGAGACGCGGGAGAACCTGCGGCAGCGACACAACGTGACGACCTGCCGCCGCCTCGGGAGGGGAGCAGAGGAGCCACCGCAGAGCCCCCGGCAAAGGGAGTTCCTGAGGAGGAGAAACCTGGCGAGCGATGCTGGGAGGACACCGCCGGGACAGAAGGCCGAAGCACGTGTCCCCCCGGTCCCTTCCTTGCGGGTGGATCCAGGACCGTCCATCCTGCTCCAGGTAACGCCTGCCCCCGGAGCGCAGCTCAGTGCTCTGCCTGGCACCCCTAAAGCATCCACAGCCTGTCCACCGATTGCAACAGCATCGGGATCCAAATCGAAGTACAGACAAAAAGTGAGAAAGCACCAACAAAAAAGTGCATTTCCTTATCAGCTGCAGAGTCAGGCACAGATAAATGCTGTCACCTCCCTCCCAGCGTGCTCCTCTCCCATTTTCCAAACCCTGAACCAGATGGAGATTTTTCATCATTTCTCCAGGTACAACCCCACATCCTACCTGCCAGGTTGCAGTTTTGCACTTGCAGAAATTATTTTTACCCTTGAAAACTGAGGTCTAAACACCGGGCTTCCCTCCATCACCTTCACTGTGAGCAGGAGGGTGCAGGAATTAGGAGACTCCCTGGTACTCCTTCCCACCCGGCGCGGCACAGCTCACAGCAGCCCAGGGGGCCCACTGCCTTGAATAACACCTATACAAAGATGCAATGCAAAACACCTCAATCTGACAACCAAACAGACTTCCCTTTAAACTTATATCCTGTGCAAAATGAATAATTCCCCTGGTATGTTGTAAATTCACAAAACTCTGTGGGCAGAGACAGCTGAAGGCGAGATGACTTTGGCAGGCACACCCTCAAGCTCCCTTTGCTCTCCTCTCCCGTGCAGAGCAATTACCTGCCTCCTGCTGCCATTCAGTTCACTGGGTTTAATCCCCCACTAGACAGCAGGAATCTGGAACAAGCATTTACACGGCACAGCCCATGCACGGTGCCTTCCCCTCTTTGCTGTTGCAGAGGTATCGAGGGCGGGAGGCTGCGGGGACAGGGGGGCGATGGGGTGAGCACCCCGCTCCCCCAGCCCCGCAGGGAAGCCAGCACAGAACAGGTACCTCTGCTCCAAGACACCCAAACGGTAGCAGAGACCCAAGCCAGGACCCAGCTCCCTGTCATCAAAAGCCCTCATCTTTTCCAAAGATATCTCAGGACACTTTGGGAGGGTTCCTTGTCTTGTTCTGGTGTCGTGTGCCCCCCCCACCCCGAGAAGGCAGCAGGGATTCCCCCACTTCCCCCCAGAGCTCTGGAGCTGCTGCAGCCACATCAGTGGGTCCTTGTGCATTTGCTGTGGTTTCTTGGCATCTCCTTGATGCTCTTCACCCAGTCACTGCAGGGACAAAGCCTGATCCAGCCACGGCCCATTCTGGAGAGATGCTGACTCAAGCTGCCCTCTCGTTCCAGCACCCGCAGAGATGCCCCACATTGCCCCCTGCGCTCTCCCCGCTCAGCCTCGGCATCCCCCTCAGCATTTCGGCAGAAGCCATCCCCAGGCGAGGTGCCTCCGTGAACACCCAAGGTAGGTGAGGGATGCTTGGGTTCCCCAGCAGCTGCAGCATTTCCCTCCCATGTCTAGTCTACATCAAGAGGTCTGGGATGGGAGTGGGAGCTCCCCTCGAAGCCGAACTCCCTTCAGCAGCCCCACACCTCCAGTAAGTTCCACCATCCCAGTCTGAGGTTCTCCTGCAACTGCAGGTGTTAAGAACATCTTTCCTGTGGAGTGATAACCCAGCCCGTGGTTAACAACCCACGCTGCTGCTCTGCCCTGCAGCTTCCCTCTAAGGACCCCAGCCGTGGGACTATTTTACTTCTATTTCTCTGTCCATCTGAGCAGGACTCTCCTCTGCCTTTTGTCCCCATTGAGCTGTGTTACTGGATGCTGTTTAAACAGCTGCTCTCCAGCCTAGAGGCGACGCAGAGACAGCAGAGACGGGCGCTCAAACAAAACAACTTCACAGCCCCTGGGACAGGGGATCCGTCACATCCCTTTGCTTTGCTTTCACAGGAACCCAGACCCTCACAAATCCAAGCGCAGGAGTGAAGGACTCGAGCCAGCAGACAGAGTAAGATGGTGCTCCCCTCCCTCCCCGGGCTGTGAATTTGGGTACCCGCCAGGCAGCAGCCTCCGATGCCCAAACGCGTTTCACCTCGGCACAAGCCTTCGCTGCACAAATACCCCCACGGACTGCTCCAGGCCTCCACACTCGCCTCAGTAACACACTTTCTTTTTTATTTTAGTTGTGGAATAGCAGTTCTAAATAAGGTAAGCAAAACACAGATAATAAAGAGCCTTGAACTCCTGCAAATGAAATCAGTTTCTAAACTTTTTGACCAGGACATTGACTGATGCTAAATTTCTGTTATTTCAAAATCGATGACTCTGGTCCTATAAGCGAGAAAGGCCCTTCTGTCCCACGGGTGTCTGCTGTGCTCACTCAGGAACTGCCCCGATCTGACACCCTACGTGGCACAGATGCAGTAAGGTCAATGCTGGAAGTTGCTGCAGAAAATATTCACACTTCACTGGGAAAACCAAACAAACGAAGCCCAGCAGGGTCTCCTCCTCTGCCCAGAATCAGACTGTGAACTTCAGTTTTAACTCAAAATGTTTGGATCTTGTAGCCAGTTCATAAAGTGTTTATAAACAGAAACAATCCTATTGTTTTTAAACATTTACCCTTTCCCTTTCAGGAAATGGTGCAGCTGTCCAACTACCTGAAGGTAGGTACCAAGTACCACATACCCATCGGGAACGCAGGTCTTCAGCCAGTGCAACACTGCTTTTAAAATTATAATTATTCTTAAATAAAGAGGTATCACATACCCAATCTTAACACAGCCAAGAAAGCCTACAGACAAGCCACTGAGCCCAGAGACCTGTCCAAAATTCCGCAAGTGGAGGCAGCCCTGACCCCGAGCTGGAGGGATCTGGGGGTTCCCCGCCAGCTCTGGGGGTCCCCACTGACCGGCTCTCCCCTTCCCACAGGAGGCCCTGCACCGCGAGCTGCTGCTCAAGCAGAAGATGGTGATTTTGCAGGAGCTTTTCTCCACGCTGCTGCAAGCGTCAGAAAAATCCTGGCAGGTACCGAGAGGCGCAGGAGGTGATTCCTGCTGGGGCTGGGGGAGGTTTTGCCCTGGTGGGACCTGGCTTGTGGGCAGAAACCAGAACTCTCCACGTGTCTCACCCTCTTTCCAGGAGCTCAGCGCTCGCTCTGTCTGGCTTTGGGGCTTCATAGGCTTGGAGATGTCACAGCACTGTCACCTAGACAGGACATGGAGCAGAACCCTCCACCTGCAAGTAGCTGCTTGCCAGCCTCTCTCCTTGCTGTCACCTTTCTTTTCAGGGAGGGTTGAACTCAAACTCAGAAGTTAAGGGGTCACTTTGCTTGAAGTTTTTCCCTTTTGTGCCCCGAAAGAGCGTTACAAAATGTACTTTGCTTTCAGATCAACAGGAAGCGTAAAACCCTTTTCTTCTGTAAGGTTTTGGGCTTTTTTTTTTTTTTTTTTTTTTTTTTAATATACTTGCTTTTCCCACCTTTTCTTAAATAAAAAGCAAACAGAGCCTGTTGGGGAAGTGTTCTGGGCCCCAAACACAGGTCAGGGCCCCAGCACCACAATGCTCTGACACATCTGCTCATCCTCAGAGCCTGAATCAAGCTATTTCCCCACAGCTCAAACAAAATCCTCCAGCCAGCACCGAAAACCAGGGCCCATTTTTTTTTGCTTTCAGGAGGTAAAATTAAGGTGATACATTTTACGCAACATACACAGTGTTTTATATAGGACTTTTAAATCAAATATTAATTTACAGTTCATTGTGCCATTAAAAAAAGTGGTTTGAAACTTCTGCTGGGGCAGAAAAGCGAGTGATTGGGTGAGATGGTGCAAAAAACTTGTGTTAGATGTACTGCGGTTAGAAATTTCCGCCTTCGCTTGCTTCTTCAAATATAATTTGAGCAGGAAAAAACACCCTGACACACTCTGCAGGAAGTAGCCATGAAACCTCAGATTAGAAACAGGTGGGTGCACTTTGCTTCTCTCTATCTCTGCTACAGAGGAGAGACTTTGCTGCTGCTTCTTGCACTCAGCCTTTCATCGGACTAAAAATTAACTCGCCGCTGGCACTGGAGCCAACAGGGCAAAGGAGGGAGATGCTATGGGGGTCCCCGGGAGCTGCCCTGAGGGAGGGAGGCTGGGGCAAGGGGCTTCTCCGGGAGGTGCAGCCAGGTCCTATACAATAATGCTGTGCCGTGGAAATTGATGGTTTGTTGTCCATTTCCAGGCCCAGGTGAGATGCCAAACGCTTGTTGCGGAGGCTTTTTAATCCTTTCCAATAGTTTAGGTTTAGAAGAAATGTGATTGCATACACTGGAAGGATCTGGCAGTAACTCTTGAAATGGCCAGAATCATTCTTGAGATGCTGCTCGCGCTCGTGGATGCTCCTGGTTTGATGGAGCAAGCAAATACTGCGCAGGAGGATGGGGTGTAGTTAAACTGAAGGGATAAAGCATTTGGTTCCTTCCCCCTCCCACGATTTTACTTCTAGGTTAGAGACACCTTCCTACCACAGGTCCGTACCTTAAGTCCTCCATCTGTTGTAGAACTTGCTTAGTTAATTCAAAAATGCTGCCAGATGAAGGAAGCTAAGTCAGTCTCGGTTATTAAGAGTAATTAGTTTTAAGCAGTTCTATTCTTAAAGAAAAAAATTGCTGCTTTAATATATTTTCTTCCCTTCCTGACCTCTGAAGTGGAGCCTGGCTTTTGGAAGTACCTTGCAGCTCTGCAGAGTTTAAGCTCTTTGTTATTTCCAGTGCATTACTACTATGACATGGACTTACTTTTCTAGCACAAGCATCATGTTTGCGCAAACTGGACGCCTTCCAGAAATGGCATTTATTATTACTGCTTTAAATCAGCTATTTAAAATTACTAAGGGAAGGAATATCAGAGAATTCACTGATCACAGGACAACCAAAAGACTACAGCTGCCAGCGAAAACCAGTTTAAAATACTTATATGGCACTTAAATGACAGCAGAGAGAGGTTTTGGAGCTGCCCATTCAGGTAACCTCCGATCGCTGCAGAAGAGGGCTACAGAGGATTCAAATCCAGTATTTGCCAAAGTGGGTGTATTTTGAGGGTGTTAGCCCCAATCCTGTCCTCCACGTGGCTGCCAGCTGGTGTCCCCAGGCTCTCTAGCAAGACACAGCACAGGGAACCCCAGGTGGGGTTCAAACAGTGTCACCAGGGACACGACGGAGGAGAGGAGAAACCACCACCCCAGTGATGATGGCTACAGGGCTCTGATATTGTTTTGTTTATTTGTGGGTAGGGGGTTGTTTTGGGTTTGTTTTAGTGTTTTTTGTGGCTTTTCTTTTTTTTTTAAAAAAAAAAAAAAAACCACACAAAACAAAACCAAACAAAACAATAGCCCCTTTCCTGTAGACAATCTTCAACACAAGGGTTTGACCAAGATTTGCTCACATAACTTTTCTGGTCAGAAGCAGAATTTCTTCTGCCCTCCCACGTATGCGCTCATACTCACTCACCCCTCACTGCCACACTGTTCTGGTAACAGACAGCATATTCCATTTAGGGAATTTTTTGTGTTCTTTTGCCAATTTATAAGCCGCATCTCCATGAAAGGAGTTTGCCAGCACATTTCTGCTCTCACACGTAGGAAGGGCCCCGTGCTCTGTTGCCTTGTACTTTGCACAGTCATTTACACCTGTGCACAACGGCCGTAACACCACCCTCCAACGCGAGCCTTTGCAGACAGCACCATAAAATAAACTGCAGAGGAAAACCAGGCATGATACTTCACATCCAAAAATGCTTTTCAAAATTCCACCTACTTTCTAAGAGGACAGAGCCTTTAGTATTTTGTACCAACAACTGAATTGGGAAGATTTGTTCTATAGGGCTGTAAACTTACTCCTGTGCAGATTCAAACAGTGCTAAGATACCAGAGAATCAGGTTTTACTTGGGTCTAACAGCTATTCCTGTAACATCAAGGAGTTGCTTTTTCAGAGGCTTGACTTCAAACAGCAGTAAGCAGAGAGGACACAGGCGTTCTCAGTATCGGTGGTGGAAAAACAGCCTACGTGAACTCTTTGCTAGAAATTTTGTCTGAATTTGCATGCAGTCTGGTTTCAGAAAGCCCAAGAAGCCTGACTAACACCCAGAGGAGATTATGATAAGGAAAATGAATCATCACTGTTGCCCTCTATCCCCCTGCCCAACCGCTAGATGTTGCAACACAGACCCAACCTATCTCCTAAGGGAACCAGCAAGACAAGACCTTAGCACCAGCCGGAGCTTTTCGCGTTGTAGGGAGGGACCGTCGGGCAGGGAACGGGGCCGTACGCTCTACCAGCCCCAGCCAGACCAACCTGGAACCCCCTTGCCCTTAACATCTCATCTCACTGCAAAAACCTGCACTCAGTAACCAGGGAGACTGCCTCAGGAGAGTTTTTCAATGTGTAAAAGTCTTACTTCCCCATATCCCATTATTCTGAGATCATGAAGGGCTTATTTGGACTCTTGAGCGCTGAAAAGACTTTGACCAAACTTAGCCACAATAGTATAGATAAAAAGGGAGAAAGTGAATCAAAACACAAGCTAACAAAACATTGGGGGTATAGTTCATGATTCCACACATTGGTTCCGTTGTTTTTTCCCCAGGGTCAGCTGAATGAAGATAAACTGAAGTGTAAACTAAGGGCACTTGAAAATCAGCTGCAGGCCTGCACCCAGGTAATGTCTGATCACTGAGAAACTAACTTGGCTGAAGAAAGGCATGAAAAGAAAAGACCAAACCATGTAATTAGGACGGGTCTCAGTTTCTAGAGCAATCTGATTAGATATGGATCTGAAAACGATTTTTCCTCTTTGCTGAAGCAATACTTCACAGCAAATTAGCAGTAGCATTTACACACTCCAGATTTGCTAATATTCAGGCTCAGCAAAATTAGGAATATGTCAGATAAAACCCTTCAAGCACTTTTATTCTTCCTTTAAAGAGTTACTCAAAGGAGTGTGTGAAGAAGATCCTGGTAGAGATGGAGGACCAGAAGCAGACCTACGAGCAGAAGGCAAAAGAGGCTCTTCAGAAGATGCTGGAAGATAAGCTCCAAACAGAGCAGCAGCTGCAAAACTCTCAGGTAAACAACATGTTTTACTCCTGGCTTTGCTTTTATCTACTCTGACTGTGACAGAGCCCCCACATTTCAGGGAAAGGTGATGACCAGCTTACCATTAGTAACAAAGATGCAAAAATACCATTTTTTAGCTACTGAGCAAAGTCTGAAGCAGCTTAGTGGCAACCTGTGCTCATTCTGTGAGCCATGCATCAAGTTATTAAAAACAGCACACAGCTGGGGAAATATACTGCTGTTTGGCAGTATAATCCCTTCTCCTCCACCATCCTTTTGCCCCTTCCCCTGCTCTGCACACTCGCAGGGAATGACAAGCCACACACACAGAGCCATCCAGGGCACGAGGTCTCCAGAGACGCTTTCTCTGGAGTTGCTCTTTTATATGAGAATGGATTTTCCCCAAGAGGTAGCAATTTGCTTTGACCCACAGGATAATTGGGATTTTCAGAAAAACAAGTACATCTTATCCCAAATACTACCAGGCTTCTAAATCCTCCCATCAGCATGGGAACTTGGGTTCCATGCCCATGTTTGCTCTGTCCATCAGGTGGCATCAGCCCCACGCAGGTTATTACAGTCCCGGTGCAGGAGGCGGCAGCTGCCCCAGGCACAGGCCAGATGGTGTGACTGCCCATGGGTGTCATTCAGGGCATGGCCCCATCGGGCTGTGGGTCGCAGCCCACCCGTGTGTCCTCTCTCTCACCCCCAGAGAAGTCTGGCAGCAACGAGAGAGGACCTTGCCTTCTGGAAAGAGCACTACACCACGCTCAAAGCCGAATTGACCAAGATGACCACGACGCACACCGAGCTCGAGAACAGCTTCCACGATTTGCAAAGCGAACTGCAGGTACGTTAGTTCCCCACGGGAAGAGCATCCACCGGAGTTTGCGTTTTCCCATTTGCAAGCAGGGAAACCCCCAAGTTGAGATCACTGTATCCAAAAAGCCCCTTTGATTTTGGCACAGTGGCCACACGTGCAACCTGGTCCTCAGCCCGGGGCTGCCTTTCGCTGCTGGAAAGCCGGTGATGCCACAGGCTCACCGTCTGTCCGTGGCACGGCGCTGGGCTGATGCCGGGGTTCTTGTCACCCCCAGCGAGCAGCCGGGCAGAACGAGCAGCTCCAGCAGGCCCTGTGCAGCCTGCAGAGTGAGCACGCCGCGCTCCACCGGCGAGCCAGCGCCCTGCGCCAGGACAACAACCTGAAGGCAGAGCACATCAGCGCCATGGAAGGTATCGTGTGCAGGGGAACGGTGGGGGGTGGTCTGTCCTCCAAACGAACAGAGGATATACAGAAAATACTCTTAAAATCCTAGTCCTTAAAGCCAAGCACGCGCGCACACACACAAAAGGCTCGCTCTCTCCCAATGTGTTGCACATCTCAGCTTGCCAAGAAATCCTCTGGTTACCAAAGGGCTCCTAAAGTAGTTTCCAACTAGATTAAAGGACCTCAGAGAAGTCAAGTGACTTTGCTAGAAGAAAGGATGGAACGAGAGACCTGGGTGGGGGGGGGAAGCATCCTCAGCTTTGATGAGGGCTTTAGCATCCTTTGTCAGATCCATCAAATGCAGCAATACAAGCCTGGGCAGCTGGTGGGGCAGCGCCTGCTATGGTCTGAGGTGACTGCGTGGTGGGGGATATCACGGGCACATAAACACGTGCTAATAGTGCCTTAAGAGACCGGTTCAGACAGAGACAAGGAAACAGGTAAAAAGCACATCCCTTCAGAGAAGAAAGTGCAGTAGCCAACAACATCCAGCCCACTTTACACATCTGGAGAAAGGGAAAGTTGCCATCTTTGCAGAAAGATACACAGAAATTTACATCAACCTTGGTTTCCTTGTTATTATTTCAGATAAATTGCAAAAAGAACAAAATCAGAAGTTAACACTGGAGGCAACAATCAGCCACTTGCACGGTAAGTGACACAAAAATGTGCAAAGTAAGAGACCTGTGTTAGCGCTGCGGACGGTAACGGCGGCTTTTTTTGTTCACAGACTTGATAAAGAACCAGACCAACGAACAGAAGATGCGGGAGATGATGGTGCAAAGGAAAGGTCAGCAAACTTTGTAACTCCCACCTAGCAATCCTCTCACTGGACACAGGAGCATTAGACCTGACTAGCAGAAGTCTCCATTGGTTTAGAATAAAGGATTGTTTTAAAGCTGCACAAAGCCAGTTATTATATTTTCGTAGTTAACATTAAACTGTAAGTGTATTTATGATAGCAAAGGCTGTAAAAAAATAAATGGATTTCATTGCAAAGTCTACTTCAGTGACTATGCCATTTTTTTCCCCCCAAGCAAAGTACATTGCAGTTTATAATTGCAACTACAGATGCATTTGAAAAAAGTAATAAAAGGCATTTTAACTCTCCCTCTCTTCCATTTCTGGCAAGTACTTAGGAATATTCCTCTAAAGATGATTAACTTGCAGCTACAGCAGAGGCAGGCCTGTGATAACTCACTCAGCTCCTGTGCTCTCTGCTGTTCGTAGCATGTAAATATTATCTTTAAACTGTGCTGAGTAAACAAGATCTAAAGCAAACTGAAAGCCTGGACCTGTTTCTCATCAGAAGCCTGACTGTTTTCTAGACCAGGTTTCCACCACGCAGACCCCACCTCTCACTCCTACCAAGGAAAAACAAAACGCTCTGTTAGAGCGCCCCGAGGAGGAGGAGGGAGAAGAAAGTCTGAAGGATGAGATGCAGAAAAGGACATCCCAGCTTACAGCAAAGGAGAACGAGGTGAGAAAGTCACTGAATCCCAGCTGAGGAGAAAGCTGCCGGTGTAAGCGCTCCAGCAGCACAACACAAAGCTCCTGGAAGCAACCTGAGCTTAGTATCTCCTGTAACGATTCTCCCTGCCAAGTTTTTATCCTGATACCAGCCTCACCTAAACCCCTGATGCAGCGTGTGCATAAGGGCAGGGCACCAGCAGAGCTCTCCATACAAACCCATTTCTGCTCCCACAGATGGGAGTCTTACCAGTCTCACAGGGAAAAGCCAAAGCCAGCTTTAAGAGCTGAAGCCCTGAGCACAAAGGAAGGAGAGGAAGAAAAGAAAAGGCTTGCAAATAACAGGGAAGACCTGCTAACAGAAGCAATGTCCTTACAACTGGGCTGCAAAAAAATACAAAGCTTTCCAACCTCTTACACACTCTTTCCCGCTGTTTCAAGGCACAAGACTGCTAGCACAAAGTGTGCCCTCTGCCAAGCAACAGCCCCACAGTTCTTACAGCAGTACTTAGATAGAAAGGATTTATAGAAAAGGATTTACGACTTACTGTAGCAGAGCTTCGAGCCACGCAGGAGAAGAGCTTGTCCTACTGCCCCACGCTGGTGCGTGCACCACCACCATCAGGCATCGCCCAGCATCACCTGGGCTTTGTAAAGCACAATCACAGCAAAGGGAACAGCTGGGGGGGCAGCTGCCCCCACGGCAGATCTGGAAGCCTCCAGGCTCAGGGAGACTCCTTCCACTGCCACCACCGCCACACCGCTCACTGGGAAGGCAGCAGGGTCTCAGACCATGCGGCTGTTCAGGAAAAAAGGCACTCCCCGGTCTTTGGGGTTGCGCAGCGCAACCAAGTCTGTCCCGTGTGTCCCAAGTTCAGGGGGTTTAAGGGACTCTGCAACTGCTCCCGCAGTCAGTGAAATGCAGACGGAGTTTCAGAAGGAGAGGAAAAGCCTGCCGTGAGTTTGTATTCCACATCTTCTTCCTGACCTGCACACATCTGTGGTCATAAAAAATAACTATTGCTCTTTTCTTCCATGTGGTGTGAAAGATGGCAGCAAAGTCATGGGGCGGTAACTGACAGGGCACTGCCTCTGTCACCACGTTCCCAGTAACACTGGCGTCTGCTCTGTCCCCCATAGGTACATATGGACATACAGGTAGCAGAAGTGAAAATCCCCCGTCGCTGCAGCGCCGATGCCTGGGTGAAGCGCTGCCGCCGCTGCGGGAGCCCCGCCAGTCTGGGTGCATACGAGAGCGAGGGGATCCTTCCTGCTAACGGCCCCTCGCTCTGCTTGCAGTGCACGGAGCTACGCTCGGAGCTGGAGGCCCTGAGCGAGGAGTACCGCTCCTGCCTGACCAGGCTGCGCCAGTGCCGGGACGAGCTCAACCACTTCCAGAGCGAGCAGGCAAAGGTGGGATGTGTTCCTCGCTCCGACTCCCGGTGCTTCCGGACCCAGGCTGCAAATCGGTCCGGGAAAAGTCCCCCCGTTTATTTGTGCAGTGCAAAAAGATGAATGACATGTATGCTAGGGATGAGACAAGAATTTTCTTCTCCCCACCAATTTCCTAGTAACACTTGCTCCTCCTTGCAGAGACGGCGCCACCACTGGATCCCTCTCCTGGTGGCAGTGATAGCAATGGCCATAGCCACCTTCCTGGCAAGTTACAGACCATGAAGGACCTTCTGAATGACTGACCTCACTGCAGGAACTGACTTCTGCTTCACCAGCAGCAACACGCTGTGGCCGCAGCGCACCTTCTGCTGTTTCCTACTTGCCTGTTTGGTTCATATCCTGAGCTGGTCTCACTCCAAACTCCCACAGCTCCAATAAAGCTGGGAGATCTCCCCTTCCCTTGGCTGCTTTGGTTATTCTGCGTCAGTTGAAGTTTGTGCTGCCCAGTCCCCATGGCACTGAGGGACAAAGCCACTCCAGCCACCGCTGCCAGGACTCCTGGGGGGCAGGAGGGACGGGGCATCCCATGCCCTTGGCATCTGGCCTCCCTGGTTTTCATGCCCGGCAACTGAGAGGACTACACAGTTGTCTTCCTTTCTTTATTACCTCCCTAAATGCAAGGTGTTCAACCCTGGACCATCTCTACTGGTTCCTGACAGAGAAACCCAGCTCAGGGAGGCTTTTTAGTCCAGTCCTCCTGGGCCCAATTCAGGCCACCACTCCATGAGCCTGTCTCATGGCCAAGCATCCTCACAGCTACCTCCGCTTGCCCTCCACTGCCAGCACCAGACGAATTCCAGAGAGACAGGGGCTTTAGGCCCCTTTTGGAGCTGCACCGTCCAGGTGTTACGGTAGCGATTGCCCCTCCTTGAAGCTATGAGGCAGCGAGTGACACCACGTTGCGCAAGTAGCAAATGCGATATGGAACCTACTTCACAAATGCAAAAGACTGTGGTGTCCAAATGTTTTATTAATCCTCAGCTGTTTGCAGTAAATAAATATACCCTGACTTTATAGAGCACACTCTGCAGTGAGGACAGAGGCTGCAGAGCAGCTGTGAGGGTGCACATCCACACACTGGTTTTCTGGACAGTTCACGTTTAATTTGCAACTGGCCTATGTCTGGGGCCCGAGACCGTCACTGTTCAGCCTGTGGTGCTCAGGGGCCTCCTGAGACCCCCAGTGGGCCACACACACGGGAACTGGATCTCTCACTTTGGTCCCTGATGCAAGTCAAAAATAGGCCAAAAACTCTGAGTTTGTGTTTTACAAGGCAACTGCTGGAAGAGACACCACCTCACTCGAAATGCAGAGATCTACAAAGTCTCTCTGCGCACTGAAGGCCTCCTTCAGCTCATCGCACCAGGCGTCCAGCACCTCCTTCAGCTCCGCACAGAGGCTCTCCGGGATGCTGAAGGAGTAGATCTGGACCCCGAGACCATCCTTTATCCTGGGGCAGGAGGCCTGGACCGTGAACACCCTCAGCGGCGTCAGCCCCAGGCAGTTCTCAGAACCTTCCTCCATGGCAAAGGTGTACACCGCTGGGTAGCCCAGCAGCACCCCGACGATGGTGCAGAGGTTCCAGCCCGTGGGGACAAACTCACTGGAGGACACAGAGCCGGTGGCAGTGGCCTCGGCGGCCCCTATGTGAGCAAGAAGTGTGGTGAGGTGGCTCCTGATAGCCTCAGCCTCTGCCGGCCCACAGAGTGCCGGACACTGCCGCCTCGCTGATACATCCATGAAGGGTGCGGGGTGGGTGCGCAGCACGGCCGCCAGCCTCTGCCGGGCCAGCCCCGGGTGCAGCAGCAGCAGGGCCGAGCCCTCCATGTCCAGCAAGTGCAGGCGCCGCGGGCCCAGCCCGGCCTCCATTAAGCGGGCCAGGTACCGCCGCAGCTCGGCGGGCCCCGCCGCGCCACAGTCGTACAGCAGGGCCGGCTTCAGCCCCGCCGCCACCGCCAGCACCTCCCCGGCTAACTGCAGGGCCCGAGCCGCCGGCAACCTCCACCGCCGCCCGGCCCCCAGCTCCTCCCGAGCCGCCGCCACCAGCCGCGGCGCCGACAGGACGCTGCCCGCCGGGGCCTCCGCCTCCTCCCCGGCCGCCGGGCCCATGGCCACCGCGCGTTGTAGAGAAGCCACCGCCTGGCCTAAAGCTTCCGGGGCGGCCTCGGTGCTAACGTGGGCGGTGATCCGGGGGCGGAGCAGTTTGGTCCCGCCTGGAAAGGCCGCTCCGCCCCAGTCTAGGCCTGGGGCCGGGCCTCAGGGGCGAACAGGCCGCAGCCGCTGCCCTCAGCTTTCAAAGTGTGTTTTCCGCTTGAGGTGTTTTATTTTACACATATATGTGTGTACGTTTTGCGTGTGAATACAATATATTGAAAAAAAAAACAAAAAAACCAAAAACCCACGCTGGAAGAAGTGCCAGGCTCCCAGCTTGCAACTACAGAGCCCGTAAAAGAGAGAGAAATAAAAGCTAGACACAGTGATATTCTCCAGGCGGTTTTAATAGAGCACAGATTAATTCCCCCCCCCCCCCCATTTAATGATCAAGTATTTATATACAATGTATCAATAGTGGATTAAAAACAAAAATTACAGAATTGAGGATCTAATTCACACAGCTAATGGCTGAAAACAGGAGCTAGAGGTGTTCCTGCCATCCCGTTTTAAACAGTACCAAAACAAAAGTACCATACGCTGTTGAAACAGAATCCGATGACCAGATTTACAGGTTTTATTCAGATTTAGGCAAGGCACTCGTTAAGAAATACTCTATGTACAACATGAGAAGCCGTGGGGCCGAGCAAAGGGCCTGTCACTGTGCAGGGAGCGGCTGGGCCATGTGCATGGCGGGGGCCTGCATCGGCCACCCCTCCTGGTGGTTCTGCAGCAGGCGGTACAGCTGCTTCAGGTGGGCCACGATGTTGTCCTTGATGTCGGGCGTAGAGATCTGGAGCCGCACGCTGCCGCTGTCAAAGGAGCGGGTGAAGTCACCAGAAAACATTTCGTAGATCATCCGGGCCACAACTGGAATGACCTTTTAAGAAGAAGTTAGTTGTTTTAGCCTAACAATTGCTCAATATATTCCTGTTATTTTGCAGGAATTCCCTGCCCTGGATGCAGGGGATGGTTTCCACAATAACCTGAAGTGCACTCGCAGACCAAAGCTATTTGGCACACACAGCATTTGTATTTGCCATGACAAAACCCACCAGCCCTGTTGGGGTTTCCCAGTGTCAGTAACCGCAACAGAGAAGAACAGGTCTCTGGTATCCATGGGCATGGATCCAGAGCCAACGCACCAGCCCCAGCACAGCCGGCACGTGTCACTTCAGGTCCTACCTGAACCACAATCAGCTTCCTCTCCCTGGGTTTTCCATCAGGCCATTCTTCTCCAAAACAGAAGTAGATCTCATATGGTGGCTGTTTCTCTATTTGTCCTTTCTGATGGGCAATCAGCTCTAGGAAAAAAAGCAGAATACTGCAGGGTTGTCCTCTTTCAGTCAGAAACATTCACCACATCCCACCTCATTATATCATCCCACATCTTACCTACACACTGTCCTTCGCCAGAGCCACCTCTTACACATACACAATTACAGCTTATTTCTTGAACCCAGAAGTGCCTTCTTTAACAGCGTTTTTCGGAGCATTAAATGAGTGCACATTCACTTTATTCTGATGCGCACCTGCTCCATGGCCACTGAAGTCAGGGAAGCAGTGGCCCCTACCCCGGCTCCACGCAAGAGCAAACTAATTGGTGCATCCACACCAAGCCCCAGTGCAGACGACCCTTTCCAATAGTGCCACCAAGTGCCCAGACCACTGTCCAAAGCTATTTTTCAGAAGCAGAAGCTACTTACCACTTAGGAACGTTTCCAGACAGAAGAGTTTAACTTTCTTTTGCCTCTCGATCAAATTTGGTGTGGTGGAGGAAGGCGCACAGGGACCAGACCAGTACACCTTGCACTGACAGAGCCGGACAGCGTAGATGGCATGGCCGCTGACCTCCAGGATCAGTCCCCTGTCCATAACATCCAGCAGCCGGCTTGTGAAGACCTTCTGCCTTTCATTGGTGATTTGCTCTGTTCCTGGGAACTTTACTTGCTCCAAACTAATAGGCCCAAAGAGCTCTTCCTGGTCGGGCATAGGACCCAGCTCTCCGTAGAAGAGTCTGCATCCCTGCGGGTTGCTTACCGTCGTCGTCGGTCCAGTCTCCTTTCCTCGATATTCAAACTTGATTTCTAGGTCTGTCACTGAGAGAGAAACTGTCAGTATGGCTTCTCCTGGACCTTTGCGTGTACTGTGTCAGCAGAAGAGACACACCGTGCAATCCATGCTACAGTAAGGGAGATGTGTAAACTATACACAGCTCTCCATGCTAACAAGCAAACAGCCAGAGGAAAAGAGTCAAAACACTTTTTTCTTTTTTTTTTAAAGTGCAATGACAGAAGCACAACAAATCCATATACGTACTTGGCAGAGAGCTGATCCAGAGCTCAGGGCTGCTGAAGAAGTCATGCTGCAGCGCAGTTGGGGGCATTTCCATATCTAGAGGTTCATTCTTTGGCCACACAGCTTCAGGGCTGCAGTTTTCTGCACTGGCTGGAGCCATTGGAGAATCTACAAAAAAGAAACAATTCTTCAATAAACCAAGATTTTATTTTAAGCACACACCAATTTACAAGCAAATACCTTCACTAATACATTAGTCTGCGCCACCAACCATTGATATTAAGAAATGGAAATGTCTCTTGAATAGGGACATGCTGAGATTGATTCAGTTCTTCCTCTTCTTCCTCGTCAAGATCATTATCCTTTTCATCCCACGGAGCTGAGCCAGTGGAACCTGCAAACAAGCACATCCTTGTGGGTAGTCGACCTGGGTGAAACACTGCAGTGCATTTCTTGAAAAAACAATGTAAACTTCTTATTGGCTTTGCACAATATTGGTATTTGCGTATTTGTGTACACAATATTTGTGTATTTTGTGAATATAATCTTTAAAAGGAAAAAAATCCAATCTGTACAACATACTATTTTCAGTTTATAATATATAATTCTATATGTATAATTCTAGAAATCTAAGGAAACGGATAAACTATCGCCAACATTGGCCTGTTTAGCAAAAAACATGCAACTGTGTGCAGCTTTATTCTTTTTAGTGCAGGTACACTGTGGTTCAAAGTCCTCCCGGTTGAAGCGCAGCTGGGCTCACAGCCGGGAGCTGCCTCCTGCCGCACACGGAGGCAGCGCAAGAGTTAATGCCATGGAGAGAAAGGAACTCGCATTGGACAAATGCCTGCTCAGTAACCAGCCCCGTGTCAGCAAGGCCCTCACCTGGATTAATGATTGATCCCTGGGACTGCGGGATATCACACACTTCATAAATTTTAATCGGGTTCATGGGCACCTCCTTGGTGCCATCATATATCAAATTAAATTCCCGGCTTTTGTTAAGAGCACATCGTAGCTGGGCTTTCCACTTTGCAGGGTCTGGCTCATCGACTCCTTCCTGGTACTTTCCCGTTTCCACTGCCCAAGCCTGGGGACAAAGTACACTCTGCTCAGTCCAGCCCTCCCAACAGAGCAGCTTTTATCAGAAATCAAGCTTCCAAACAAATTCAGTATAAAAATCCTTCTCTTGCAGAAGTCTTAACTACAGCTCTTCTGATAATAACAACAGAAAATCTGCTTTAATGCTTTTTCCATTGAAAGAAAGGGGAGAAAAAAAGATGTAAAACCAAATTTCCAAAAGCCATTAGCAATTCTGAGCATGCATCTTCATACAAGTTAAGAAACGATAAATGGTACAGGACTGTGCAGTGAGTTTCTCTAGGTGTCTCGGGTTCAATACCAAAAGCCAGTTTTGACAGCGAGCCATACCCTGCTCGTAGGAGGAACGGACTTGGTTAAAACAGAGCGGAAGAGCAGCCGCAGACACCCAGCTGGCCCTCGCCCTCTCACCCCAACACCAGACTATCGGTCCACCATCCCTCCAAGGCAAAGGTCAGAGATTCCTCAAAGGAGCATAGGAGTTATAATGAATCCCTTGGGATAACAACATTAAGGGCAGCAGTGGTGAGTACTGGAAGTTTGTGGTGGACCTCTTAAGATCTGCGTAACAGTATGTAATGGTTTGCTGCTAAGAAGTAGTCAGCCACCACATCCTAAACCAAGCAAATAGAAGCAAATAGCAGCAATGTTCCAGAATCCATGCAAATAGACATCGCATGGCCTTTGGTGGTTGGAAAGGGTTAAAGAACTCAACACTGTTTCAGGCAGTGCCAAGCTTGGCATCCAGGTGCACAAAGTGGCTTTTCTGAGGTCAAAGAAATAGGACAAAATGTGCCTGGAAACAACTCCCGAGATGCCTATCCAGCTCCTGGGCCAACAATTCAACCCTTTGTCTCTGTTTAAGAGCTGTGATATATACGAGCTCTCCTCTCCCTCACCTTGAAGATGGTGTTCTCCTCCTCGTGCTGCGGGCTGTGCCGAGTTGCGTGTTTCCAGGGGATCTGAAACCGCTTGGCTTCTCGGTTCAGCCAGATAAGGCCGGGATACATACCGCTATCTACCTGGGCTACCAGCCACGGCTTCAAGCGAACTCTGCGCGGGTGTAACGCCATTGTCTACAAAAGAGAGGGACAATAGTAGACCAGCTGCTAAAGGTTAGTTGAGACTCATACGCTTTACATAAAAAAAGTTAATTTGATGAGAAAGGACCCTATGCAGCGTTAGTGCTATTGTTTGTTACGTTACTGCACACTGAAATCACTGATTTGGATTCAGCTGGATGACTCTTCTGCCAGGAGGAGTGACAAACGCATCACGAAGCGGGGACCGTAAGTGTTACAAGAACAACAACTTGCTATTAAATATTCCAGTAAGCAGAGACAGCGTGTTGTGTTTGCTGAGCGCAGGGAGGGCCAGCCCCAATCAAACCGCGCTGTAAACGCTGCGCAGGAGATAAAGCCACAAACAAGCCACAGCAAGAAGAGGCAGCTGAATTTCAAAAGCCTCCACATTCGCCACAGCGAAGGGGCCTGTCTGACCCAGCGCTTCTTCAGGCGTGTGGGACGTGCATCCCGGAGGAGAAAAACTAACATGAGCTGAATCAGAGGCTTCTGCCCCAGCAGAGGTAAAGGTGGAAGGCTGAGGCTGAAGCGGAAGGGACTGTTTTATCAGACGGACGTCCCTCTGAAAGCCATTTCATGACTTTTTCATGCATGCTCTGAATGCAGTATAATCATTCGCAAACATCACTGACCTGCAATAACCAGGATGTTTATCCAGAAGGACATGAACTGTGAGTCTGCCTGCACTCCTGCTAAAAAGCAAGTGATATTGACTTAATGTTTAGGTTTTTTTAAAAAAAAACAACAATGCTGCAGTTAACTGATCAAATCTGTTTCTGTTTAAGTAGCTCCATGTTGCTACTACATTTGCAACCAACCAACAATATTTTTCTTGTGCAGAACAGATACCAAGCCAAACAGAACTAATGACTGTCCCTCTGCAGGAAAAGACAGCATTTGGTATCTTTAGATTTTGGGAGGGGACTTTTATGCTACACATGTGCTTAGAAGGTCCATCTCCCATATTCATTTGTAAATCTTGAAACAGAGGTGAGAAATGACAAATATTCCCTTTAATAAAGCAGCTACAGGATAAGTAGAACCATTGCCACAAGCTGCAAACACCGCTGCAGGAGCTGCAAAATGTGTCTGGTAGCAGAGACAGAGGAGATTCAAAAATCCTATCCAAGAACTAGTCTAGGAACAGGTTTTATTTGTTCAAATACCTGCAGGTCCCACTTAGATGCAAGCGTTCACACAAAATTAATCTGAACACAACTTATTTTATCTGTTAAGCAAAGAAAATGTTCACATTCAGTTCCAAATCTAAATGATAGCTTGTAAGTGTGCTTCGTCAAGGAGCTGGGGACATGAGCAGACTGCTTCCCAGGAGCTGCAAAGAATCAGAAAGCAATCACCAAACTCATTTTTGTGCTTCTGAAACCGCTGTATTGGTTATCCATGTCGAAAATCCCCCCAGAATTAAAGTTTCAGTAGTGTGTTTGCAAAGACACAAAGTCCAGGTTAATCCTGGACTTAGAATTGAGACCAAAACCAGGTATCGATTTCCCTTGCAAAGGGCAAAACCAGAGACTTCTCCCTGGAACAAAGAAATCCTAAACCAAAGCTTGTTTCCACAACCTTTTTTACACTTCACTTCGCTACAAGCAGCCCCCTCTGCTTCTAATACCATACGCTCTGCTCACACACATTGGCAAGACCAAGAGCAAATTCAAACCCACACCCCAGGGAGAAAAATTCGTGCCCCTCTCAAACAGAATGAATTTGGTCACGCGGAGGGTGCGCTGGCGTGGCCGTATGAGGTTTGAATTGTCCCTCGGATCCTAGACAGCGTCTGTCAATACGTGACATTACAATGCTTTATGACCTTTTATCACCAATGACTTGTTGACACAATAACTGAGAGCAAATCAACTTGAATCCCATTGCTGGGCTCAGACGGTGAGTCAGCCTTTTCCAGCCTTCAACTTCGATCCAGTGGGGTCCGCTAATGCCAGAGGCTGCTCCCGCCCCGGGAGCTGCAAGGGTGAGCTCGGGGAACGTCCTCGCACTGCTAATTGGATTTGCCAAGGGAGGCTTGGCCCTTGCTCAAGACTCCTTGGTGCACATACCCAGGAATCAGAGAATGGTTTGGGTGGGAAGGGACCTTTAAAGACCATCGAGTCCAACCCCCTGCCATGAGCAGGGACATCTTCAACTGTACCAGGTTGCTCAGTGCCCCGTCCAGCCTCACCTGGAATGTTCCCAGGGATGGGGCATCTCCCACCTCTCTGGGCAACCCGGGCCAGCGTCTCACCACCCTCATTGGAAAAAATTTCTTCCTTGTATCTAGTCTAAATCTCCCCTCTTTTAGTTTAAAGCCATTACCCCTTGTCCTATCGCAACAGGCCCTGCTAAAATGTTTGTCCCCATCTTTCTTGTAGCCCCTTTAGGGACTGGAAGGGGCTCCAAGATCTCCCCGGAGCCTTCTCTTCTCCAGGCTGAACCCCCCCAACTCTCTCAGCCTGTCCTCACAGCAGAGGGGCTCCAACCCCTCTGAATGGAGGAATGCTGGAAACAGGAATCCTCCAGTTTGCTTTATTACCACTCAAACTGGCTGATGGGGGGGGGTAATTAGCACATCCCTGTGCTGCTAATGCATCTCTGGTCAGCGATGTAATTATTCCCTCTACCCCAATTATTAGGTCATATGTTTTTCCTTGGAGAGGAGACATTCACCCCAACAGGAACAACTCAAGCAGACTCAGGAACGAGCAGACATCCTGCAGCCACCTGTCCGATGGCCGCAGAGAAGTGACCAAGGTGGGGGACAGCCCCAGTTAACTGTGGTGGCTCTCGGGGCCGCAGCACGGTGCCAGCCAGCATCACGACAGACGGCGCACCAGGAAAAGGCGACCTGCAGCCTGTCCCGGCCTCCCCGCATGGATGCTTTTCCCCTCCGCCTGCGCACCCAAGCAAATTCCATGCTCCTGCTCCACCCCATCACGAAGCCTCTGAAGAAGGAAGGGTCTTCTCCAGCATCAACACTGCGATACCACAGACCTCACCCCTCGCTCGTTACCTTTGATTACATTATCCTGTATTTAGTGGGTTCATACTAAATTTTTTTCAAAGGCAAGCAGCTCACCCCTTAACATTAGCGTTCCCCCCGAGACACAGGATGAGTTTCCACCTGAGTGTCCCACGCTCCATCACCTCCCTGCAGCGGGAACCTACAGCTCCCACCTTTCAGAGATCCCTGCATCACTTCTCGCAGGGCGAGGGGACACACCTGGAGCACAATTAACTCTTACAACCCCGGGATCCCGCGCCCCAACGGGGTACCCCCAGCCCTCTGCCATGCCCGGGGAGCCCCTCAAGATGGAAGAGGCATGAGTTCTTACACAGAATTTGGGTTCTCGAGGCTGTAACAGCTTTAGTTCAAAAACAGCTGTCGGCAAATGGGGCGGGGGGGCAAATATCACCCTTGCCCTGACTCTAGGCCCCGGTTTACGCCAACTTGAAAGACGTAGCCCAGGGCTAGTACAGCCCCGGCCGGGAGCAGATGGGGAAGGAGCAATAAAGAGACATTTTCGGCGCGTTTTACCCTCCCCGCTGCCTTCGGACCGCGCCGCCCCCCCCACCCCCCGCACGGCCCCGTCCCAGCCCGCAGCGGGACGCCGGCCCCCCGCCGCCAACCTTCCCACGGACACCCGCCTCCCCCGCGCCTTTTCCAATTCGAACCGAACCCCCCCCACCCCCGCCGCGGCCCCCGCTCCGCCCGCCGCGGCCCCGGCCAACAGCCCCCCCCCGCGGAACGCGCTTCGCCGAGGGCCCGCCGCGGTCCCCCGAGGCGGATCCGCGGATCGGGTCGGGCATCGCGACCACCCGCCACCTCCCCCCCCCCCACCTCCGGCCCCGCGCAACTTACCCGGGCGGGGGGCGGCGGGGCGGCTCCGCGCCCGCGGGGGCTCTCGGCCGCCCCGCGGGGCCCACGCGTGGGCGCAGCGAGGGGAGCGCGGCCCGGCGGACACGCACCGCCCGCCCCGCCCTCACCTGCCCAGGTGCGCCGGGCGCAGCCGCGCCGCGCCCGCCCCGCCCACGGACGGACGGGGGGGGAGAGGTGGGGGGGGGGGGCCGCGCCGTGTCCCCCCGCCCACGGACGCGGAGTGGGGGGGAAGAGGTGAGGGGGGGGGGGGCCGCGCCGTGTCCCCCCGCCCACGGACGGACGGGGGGGGGGGGGGAAAGAGGTGAGGGGGGGGGGCCGTGCCGTGTCCCCCCGCCCACGGACGCGGGGGGGGGGAAGAGGTGGGGGGGGGGGGGCCGCGCCGTGTCCCCCCGCCCACGGCCAGGGGTGCGCTCCCTGTGTCCCCACGGCCGCGGGTGGGGGTCCTCTCCGTGTCCCCACGGCGAGGGGCTCCGCTCTGAGCCCGCCCCCCCGCAGGGCAAGCGCCCCCATCGTCTAACCGCGTCTCTTTTTTTTTTTTTTTTTTAATGGGATATTTAGGAAAGAAAATAACAAGTTCCTGGTTTTTTTCGCGGCTCAGAGCATGCCTGGCCCGGCCGATCCGCAGCGGCAACACTTAAAGCGGGCTGGGATTAACGCAGAGCCACGGGCACGCAGGTTTTTGCTGAAAAGCATAAAAATGTCCCTTTTCTCTGTCCCCCCCCCTCACACCTACCTGGGGCTGCGAGGGGGCTCCGCGGCATCTCCCCCCGGCCCGGCCGCAGCCTTCCTCTGCGATCTCCACCAGCCTCGCGGCTCATTTCTTTTCCTCGTAGGTGGAGAGCCGTGACTCAGTGGTGAATCTTGGTTTCAGGAGATCATACAATACTTCGCTATTCAGTTTCAACGAAGCAGAAAAAAACATTGGGAATTTCCCTTCTCTTTCCCATCATGAACACTATGGATAGTGCTGGATCCCAAGTTTGGAAAGGCTGACTTGCATCCAAAGGTCAATGTTCTACCAAGACTTTGGAACTATGCAGATTTTTTTAAATCTTCACACACAGAGAAAATGTAATTCTGCATTTTTCTTGGAAAGTTTGCCTTGCAAGATGAATGTTTCAGGCTTCATTAATCACTGGAGCGTGGCCGCTCCGAGGTAACGTTTAGCAGGGGTTCGTCAGCACATAATAAAATCTTCCTGGTAATAAGCAAAAGACAATAGGTGACCCTGGAAGGTTCGTGGGGTTGCTTTGTGGGATGGCACTGCAGTGGTGGATCTTAGATGGGTTTGGTTTCTTGTACCTGACCGTTTTTGATAGGCAAAGCAGGGAGAGCTGCTCCTGTAGCACTACCCTCTACCGTGTTGTTATTCCTGCTGTATAAACACGGGCGACAGCCCGGGCAGCGTGCTGAGCGACTGGGAAGAGATGCAGAGAGACGCCGGGCTGAACGCCCGGCCGGAGTATGAGGGATCTTTGATCTCTCCTCAGATGGGTCAGCACAAAAGCTGCCGTTCATCCTCCCTGCATTCCTCCAGTCCACGTGTCCGCCCTGCCTGGCGACGACGGGTAAATTTAAGGATGCTTCAGGTTTGCTTTCCTTTGTGGCCTGATGCTCGGGCAGCTGTGGAAGCAGACACGGCTGGTGATGCTGAGCGCTCGCCCTGGCTGTCTGCGGCACAGCTTTGCCCTTCCTTGGTCCCCTGCGGGGACGCTCTGGGGTGCCCAACCCACCAGAGGGGTGTTAGGGCAGGTCAGGACTGAGTTATTTAAAATAATGGAGCAATGCGGCAAAAGGACGAGGCGAGGGCCGCTCCGGCGTGGGAGAAGGATCTGGTCCTGCCTTTGGTTTCACTGAGGCTGGTCCTCTCGCAGCGGGCAGCGGTGCCTGCCTGCGCCCTGCCGCCCTCGGTGCGGCCTCCGCGCCTTCACCCAGCAGTAACGCAGATGCCAAACAAATGAGTCTTCCCAGGCCTCTGCAGGGTTTGTTGGGTTCTTGAGTTTCTACCAGCCTCTGCTGAGGCGTGCGGCAGCACGTTGTGTTGTGAACTGACGGGAAATAAGCTGTCTTTTTCCATGCTCTTGGCTGGGAAACTCTGCAGCTTTTGAGCTGTATAGGTGATAATCTAGGGATAGCTCATTAGGCAGGACATGTGATCAGATGTTACCTGTTTGCAATTAATCATCCAAAGTGTTCACTCTGACATAATACATAAAGCACCAATCCTAACCCTTCAGGCAGCCAAATAGCACCAACATCTTCAGTGTTTTCTAGAAATCACTCTTTTAATTTTTAGTTCTCTCTGCTTATATTTACCTCTACCTGCATCTTTTTCCAAACCAAACGAAGAAATCCTTTGGCTGATGAACTGTACTTCCTAAGGTGACATTCTGCCGGCTGAGAGGCAGAAGCTCTGTCAGTACAGTCTGCAGAGCACAGGCTTTGGACAGAGAGTATATGCAGAGGAATTTTCATACCAGGAGCTATGGGATTTAATTTATTTCAGTGCCAAATTAACATCAGTACTTTTATCAACATGATTGTACCTCCTGATGCCTGCAGTAGCACCAGCAAGGCTTCCTAACCCCGGTCCCCTACAGTCCTTTGTTCCAGCTAGAAAAGATTGTAGTCATCAAAACAAAGGGGAACCATTTTCTCTCCTGGGAACAGATCACTAAGTTCCCATAAGGCAAAACAAAATTATGCAACAAGGCAAGACAACGTCCTGGGCATGTGGAGTCTTGCTGGCTGCTCTCGGCGCTCACATTCCACAGCGGCACGAAATGGAGAAAGGCTTCGCACCCGTGTGTGCGAAACCCCCAGCTCTGTGGCAGGAAAAAGTGCACTGAGTACCCCCCACCCCGTCCCAAAACCACCTCTGCTTCTTGAAAACCGCTTGTGACCCAGAGAACCCTCACCAGATACTAGCCAGGACGATTAAGAAATACCATTGAGGGGAACAAGCTATTTCTTTTCATGGTATGCATAGCAGAGCACGGGGAAATGGAGAATGCAACAGAACTGTTTTATAAACGCCACAGCGACTGTGGCTGCCAAAGTCTTCCTTCAAGTAGGACTAATGAAAGGTAAATGCTGGGGATAGACCCAGTACAACTTTTTTCAATGACCAGACCTCCAACTACTCCACTGAAGACAAGTGACCTTACAGTCAGGGGCTGAATTTCATCCGAAGCATTTATAAAAGGAAGGACTGAGATTTTTAATCCTGTTGCATTCTTCTAGGCACAGAGATAGACAAGCAGGATTCCTCTACATTATTAAAAAATTACCTTTTCATTGAAATAGAGCAGTCTTAGCCTTTCTGGCAATGCCTCCGGTCCTTCCCATCCATCTCCAGACTGCTGCTGCACTGCCCAGCTCCTCTCTTGCTTAAGACTCCCAAATGAAACCATGCATTGTCTAGGCACCCTCCTATACAGAAGCATAAAATTATGCTATACTTCTACAATTTTATTTAGATACACTTATATAAACACACACATGCAATCCCCCTGGTGGATCACCTACAGGTGTGAGTAAATTCAGAACAAGCCCTGTTCTAATAGTGGAATATGAATTTCTTTGCTGTTCTACAACATAAAACTTCAGACTGAATCTTAAGAGGTTTTTTTGGTTTTTTGTTTTTTTTTAATGTGAGAAGCTGTTCTTTCCAAACTAAATAAAAAAAGTTCCAAAACAGTGAACAGTTTAAATCCTTCTGGGCCTTAACACTACTATAATGAGGACTCCCTTGTTCCCTATCAACACCGCTCAAATCCTCTTAAAAGAAGAATCCTAACTGGATATTGGGCTGGCTCAGACACTTTTATAGCTACAGGTCATTTCTTTGCAGCTGACACAGCTCATGGTTGGATTCAGAACACCTGGTACGATATGGATAAAAGCTGGTGGCTGCAGTGAGCAGAGGAAAGAGGAGCAGGGTGGCTGTGGGCAGGAGAACTTGGTCCCTGGCAGGAGGATGGTGACCTCTCTGTTGTGCTGAGTGGCTGCAGAACAGAGACCAGAGGCAGAGCTGTGTGTTATATCTGTAATAAAAGTGGTGAGCAATGCTCAGGGGTAAGGGTAAACAGGAGTGTTTCAATGGATAAAGGCACAAAAGGGGGAAGGGAAATAAGGAGAACTCAATGCTTTAAAAAATAGGGAAATAAAATGTTCCTGTTATTTTTAACTGAGGGTTTTATGAATGAATTGTGAGAATAAGAGCAATGTGTACGCTTGTATCTATGTGCATTTATTAGCTTTCTCAATCATTTTGTATAGATTGGAGCCTCTAGTAGGCGTTCAATTAACATTATGCATTAGTATGTTTTTTCACGTGAGTAGTGTTAGTTATATGTCCTTATTTTTTCAGGGTTTACTCTCTGTAATTCTTGCCTTATTTCACTGAAAGATTGAGTATCCCCCACAGGCAGGTAGTGTAGGTCAGTACTGAAGAACTAACATTAGGGAAGTTCACTTACAATCCTTTTTATTTGCTAGAAAAACTACAGCAAAGTGAGTGGGGTTGTACATTGTGTGCAAAGGGAACCTCAACTCCTAAATTCTTTGATGTGAAGGTATTAATGTGCAGAAGGACCTTAAGCCTCTGGTGTCTGCTCCTAAATAGGGCACAGCTCAGAACATCTGAAGGTCTTTGTGACTCAGAGGTGGGAATCTCCTAATGATCTTAGTTATTTTTATATATGCCTGATGCCACACGTTATGCTGCCCTAATGCAGAGAAGCAACTCTACCATCACCAGGCAAGCACGCAAAGCTGTGGTGGTCAAACCTGTAGGAAAGAAAGAGGAAGAAGAAAGTAAAACTCAAAAAAAGAAGGTGAAATAGCAAGACACAACATTAACATCAAATAAAGGTACAAGACAGAGAGAGGAAAAAGAGCAAAGGAAAAACAACTAAAGGTGATAAAAAGATAATACAAGCAACGAACTTTGGCAGGGTTTTCTTTTTCTTCCTTCTCCTTTTTGGAATCTTGCTTTGCGGAGGGAAATGGGACAGCAATTCACCAACACCGAAGGGGAGCAAGGGGAGATTGATGTTGCCGAATTGCAGGAATGGTATAAGAAGTTTGTGGTGGAATGTCCCAGTGGGACTCTCTTCATGCACGAATTCAAGCGGTTCTTTGGGGTCCAGGATAACCGTGAAGCAGCAGAGTACATTGAAAACATGTTCAGAGCTTTTGATAAGAATGGGGTAAGTGGTGAGGAGTCTTTACAGGGATTTGTCTAATAATCCACACCTCTTCTTTCTGTAATTTTGGGGTGTTTTGGTGCAGTTCCCACCCTTGTTGCTGAGTTTTGTGAGACTAAGGCAAGGGCGATGGACCTGGAGAAGGGGCACGTGCTGCACCGCTCTGTATGGGCTGCAATGGATTCTTCTTCTCATAAATCTGTACGCAAACTAAGGACAGAATGTCCCCTTAAGGGACTAAATGTCGATCAACAGGTTGAAATTCAGGCAGTCGCGTTTTGAGACAGTATTGTTGAAAGATCCTGGAATAACCAAGGTTGCTACATGGAAAAAAAATATTTATCTGTTATGATAGAGGGGGAATTATAGTGTGGGAAGTCCTCCTCGGTTTGCTATACATTGGAGGAGTGTATATATACAGTACGAACAGGTGGTGTGTAACAAAATATTGATTTTTAGCTGCTTGAAAGTGAAGGAATGCTGAACCATTCAGACATTCTGGTTTTGATTCCCTTTGCTGTATTTGTCATCAGACACCCAGGAAAAGTGAGCTTTCTGGTTCAGTAGCAGTTCATGCATACCCGTGTATTGGTGCAGAAGACAGTATCATACCAGCCTGTGATATTTTAGATACTCAAGAGAAACGCAGTATGGTTACCGTCCTCATCTTGAGAGGGGTAGCAATGCTTTCCAAACTAGTTAATTGTTTTTTTCCTGAAGGTATCGAACATATTCAGAGTGTGGGGTTGTTTGTTGCTCTACATCGACAGAAGAAAAGAGGAGACAAGTCTGTCACCTCTCAGATATACAAATGTCCCTTAAGCTTCCTTTGAAACCAGTGGTGTTTGAGGCGGTAACAAAAGTCAGTTTGTGAGAGAGGATAAAAAAGCTACGGAAGGTGTAGGCAGATTGATTTGTGTAATTTGAAGTTGGCAAAATCCAGGTTCCTGCAAAAAACCGAAGGTCCAGGTCCAAAATCTGTTATGAAAGATGTGCAGAAAGGGTTGTGGAGCAAAGACCTACATTAAAAGGCGATGTCCCGTACTTACATGTATTAAGAACACTAAATTAGGCCTGGGGTCATGTGTTTGCTTAAATATGCCCATGGTATATGATCAATTGAGCAGGACCTGACAATATTATTAGTAATAAGGAAATAAACCCAAATCCTAACCTGTCTTTTTATGCTTACTGGCCTTCAAGGTCCAGCAGCAGCAGCTTTTGCTCACAGCTGCTGCAAAGCCTCTCGGTGCAGAACACGCCGGGGGGCAGAAGCACAGCCTGGATCTGCTGGGGGGGTTTGCTACCCGGGTCGGGGGGCTGTAAGGGGACAAGGGGCCGCGGCTGAGCCCTGGGGATGGGGTTGCTCTATATGAGGGCATCTGTGGAGGCTGCCCAGGGAGCCCTGCGTCCCCTCACTGCCTCTGAAGTTTTTTGGAGGACAAACACCTGATATAAACCCTTTATTGTGGGTGTTCTTGCTGCTGCCTTCTGAAATGTGATGTTTTCATTGTCTTTCTTTCTCAGATGAATTAATATCAAACAAGGGGGGAGGGTGGAAGAAAGGGGTCATGGTTGGGTGTTGGTCTCATTGGTGAAGCAGCCGAGGCTGTTGAGAACAGCAATCCCTTCCCCAAAGTCAATGCCTCCTGCGCTGATCCCCATCTGCCCCCCCATCCTCCATGTAATCTGTCTTGCCTTGGGGTTTTTAAATTGCTCATTTCTGGGGTCCTGGCAGGTGTCCCCTCTTATTGCACTGTAGGAAAACTGCTTTGCTCTCCGCTGTCACTCCTTGGGAACTCATCCCTGGTGCAGAGGGGTATGGCTGTGCTCACTGATGGTCTCGGGCTGGCGTGAGTCTTCTATAAAGATGAAAACAAATAGCTGTCCCATGGAGTATCTTCTTGGCGGTTTTTTATCTAGGTTTTGTAGGCGGGTTTCTGTCAACTGCACCCAGTTACGTGCCATTCAGCTGCTTTTTTTGTTTCTACAGGATAATACCATTGATTTTCTGGAATATGTAGCTGCCTTGAATCTTGTTTTACGAGGAAAACTGGAACACAAGCTGAGGTGGACATTCAAAGTATATGACAAGGATGGGAATGGCTGCATAGATAAACCTGAGCTGCTGGAAATTGTTGAGGTAAGTGGGCATTGCCTAATCACTTCTTTAAGCAATCACAGTTCTTTGGCAATGTAATGATGTATATGGTTTTTGTGATAATGAGGTTTCAAGGCAGCTGTGGGCAGTGATGAAGGGAAAATGCCTGCCCTTGGTGGAAAGGTCGTGTGCTCCGTGGTCTGATGAAGCCCGATGGGGTGGCTGAGGGATGGGTCAAACCCACTGCGGGTGGCCTGGCCCCTGCTGAAGCTGTGCAGAGATGCAGCATCTGGGTGCCATTGTGGAGTTCCTGTGTCTCTGCTCTGCCTTTTCTTTCCACCTTTTTACACCAAAATTCATTGCAGTGGCCAGAGCAAGAAGGTTTCACCCCATGCTCCTTACAGGAGCTGAATTTCCTGCCCGAGTAGCTGGTGAGAATACACCGAGAGGCACAAATTAGTATAGAAATCCCTTTTGTAATTATTCTCTCTGGGTTTCTGTTATGTTCTGCACTTTAATTAGTGACTGTGTGAGGGTGTGAGAGGAGGCATGGGGCATAGCAGGCAGTCAGGCACAGGGTGCCTGGGTTCTTTGGGTAAATGTTGTGGTGACTGTGCTGGAGTCACCCCTGTACCACAGGTGCTGTAACTCACCCTTGCACACCAGTACTTGTGAGGCTTAATCAATGGTTATCAAATGCTTCAGGATCTTAGGTGAAATACAATATCAAGAAAACATCAGAAGTTGAATCTGTGGAAAGCAGGTCCTTTTGGCTGGAAAGCGTGGCCAGGCGTTACCTGCAGCACCAGGTGTGGGAGCATCTCGGGAGCTTGTCTGGGTCAATTATAGTTTTGAGGTCAGGCAGGAATTGGCCAGAGCTGTGTTAGGCCCTGGCTAATCCCCTCTCTGGGAAGACTTCAGACAAAACCCTTCAGCCGAAGGAGTAAAGTTAATAATGAATGTGTGGTTGTCATGGGAGGAATAGATAAAATCTGCCTCTTTCCAGTGACAAAGTGGAACAGAAACTATGGGTCAAAATATGTGCTAGTACAGGTTTGCTCTCGCAGCTTGGGCACAAGCTCCCTGGGAGAGAGGGTTGGGTAAATCCAGATGTGCCCGGCCTCAGATGTTAGAAAAAAATCATCCTGAAAAGTCAGATTTTTCCTGTCTGTGAAACTCTTGTTCTTTGCAAAGGAACCCTGAGGTCTGACCAGTGTGTGTAAGGAAAATAAGAGGGCAGCAGCTTCAAAGGGCAAATGAAGTGAACCACAGTGTGTGTTAGTGTGAGGTCGGAGGTTTCGTTACAGGTCTGGGGCTGTCGAGTGGCAGATCTTTCTAGAAAGGTTAAAACCGCAGCCTTTGTAAAAGACCTTTACGCTGTTGGGAAGATAATGGAGTTCACTGCTTTTCATTTTCCAGTCCTTCTCCTAATCTGCGAACTTCTTTTCAGTCTATCTACAAGCTGAAGAAAGTGTGTCGGTCGGAGGTGGAGGAGAGGACCCCATTGCTCACGCCGGAGGAGGTTGTGGACAGGATATTTCAGTTGGTGGATGAGAACGGGGATGGTAAGAGATCGATGGCTCAGATTGCATTCATGCGTAATGAGAAGTTATCTGTGCTGGACAGGCGAGCTTTAATTACATCTATCAATAAATCACTTAGGACTATTACGTTACTCAGACACATTGGGCTTGGTTCTGGTCTGTTTATTAGAATTGAGAATAACTTGGTGCAGTAGGAGGAAATAATCTTCGTTGTTATTTTAATGTAAAACACACAGGGGTCACTATTCTGTCTGGATTTTGAGGCCACACAGATCTCATCCTCAGAGAGCCCCCCCATAGCCAGAGTGCAGGTCCCAGTCCCAGCACAAATAGCCCTGGTAAAGACAGTGGCTCCAGTCACACTGGAGTTTGCAGGATCAGACTTGCATCCTCGCAGAGGAGCGTGTGTCACTAATGCAGGGCTGGTGTGAATGCGCTGGGTTACAGCGTGGGAGTTTCTCTTGGCTGACTGGCCCAAACTGTACGGGGAAATGACATAGAGCTTTTGTTTTACTGCCATATTTTTCTGAAATTTAGATGGCTTTTACTCCTGCTTTCCTCTTCTTATGTCTTATCTGTCATGTCATGTCTCCCCATCTTGTGTCCCCCTCATCTCGCACACAGGGCAGTTGTCTCTTGACGAGTTCATTGATGGGGCCAGGAAAGACAAGTGGGTGATGAAGATGTTGCAAATGGATGTAAACCCTGGGGGATGGATCTCTGAGCAGAGGAGAAAGAGTGCTTTGTTCTGAGAGAATTCGGTTCTTATACAGCTGAAAATGTGACTGACTACAACTGTGGCTCTTGCACTCCAGGGTGGTAGTGGCTTTCCTTTCTAATACAATCTCAGCATCCAGAAGAAAACATCAGCGGTTTAAGAAGCCATATCTCAATCTAAACCCCATGTGCTGTGTACTGCTGGTACCCAGAGACTATTTTTGGCCCATGAATAAGTCTTTCTGTGTACACAATGCCATGTTTACCAGCTCTGGTCTTTGGTTACACCTCAAGGAACAAACTTTTCGTGGCTTCCTGCAGCGGATCCTGGGCAGGGTTTCATTCTGATGACAGACAGGGTTGGGAATTGAGAAGTCCTGACGCGGTGGTACTGTCTCCAGCACAGACCAGCGTTTGCATCATTCATACCTGCAGAGACACAAACACATCGAACCAGAACTGCCAACCAGCCAGGTGCTCTGGCAGCTTTATGCATTCAGAGTGTCTGTTATGCACAGTAATATCGATGCATATTTAGATTATACTACTAATGTAGAATTATTGAACACCAACATATCACTATCAAATATGAGAATTGGATTGAAAGGGTAGCCAAGAGAGTACAGAGAGTTGAGGAAGATATGAGGTGTGTGCTGAGCAGGTGGAGTGGTCCTTGCACCTCCCTCCTATGGACCAGACGCTGCTCCTTGTACCTCCTGAGAGACCTGGGCTGCTGCGGGGCTGGAAAAACGTTATTTCCCCACCCTGAGCAGTAGAAATGGTGCCTCTTTACATTTAGAGGGCAGATTTGCACAAGTGTGATGCTGCTCCTTTTGAGCCCCTGTTTCTCACCGAGTCATCGCTCTGCAACAGCTTTTCCTGCCTTGTGAAGACTGAACGAGCTCCAGGACTTTCTCTGCATGGGGAGAAGTTTTGTGTGGAAGGAGAGAGGGGGGAAGAGCAGGGTTTTGCTGGGCAGGGTCTCTGCAATGAGAGGATCAGCACCACTTTACTGGCAGGACCACAGAATGGAACAAGTGACAGAAAAATCCAAGTGAGTTACTGGATTAGTACAGTGGTTTTACACTGGACTTACTTAGCCGCAGACCAGAGATAAAATTTGCACAGGTTGTAGGCTGAGCTCTGCTATTCTTATGGCCAGCCCACACACCCGTATATGTACGTGTATGTGGGAAGAGAATTTGAGTTGAACCAAAATTTTCATTCACCTTTATTGGATTTATTGGATTCTTTTCAAGAAAAATTTCCCCAGGAAAATAACATGAGGTTTGGTCTGTTTTATTTTAATTTTCCCGTGAAATCAGCGGGCCAAGTCACATCCATGATTTGCAGTCCCTTTTTTGTGGCCTTTAATTATGACTGAAGTATCTTTCATTAGCTGATTAGTTTACTGGTTTGCAGTCTTGTCAATTTAACCGATGTTTAAATTCAGGACTATGAGAAAGTAGTCAGGATATGACACAATCAGTGCTAGAGTTCAAATCCATATATATTTCCACTTCTAAATAGCCTTTGTAAGAGTTCTCTGTAAATACACAGTAGCTTGTGGTGCGCTTGCTTATCAGAGCAGATTAGACTCCTAGTTTATGCTGCTGCAAGGCAGCTGTTTAAAGCTCATTCAAGCCAATAGTTTATCAGCTCAAGATCTGAAAGAAAAATCTCACTTCTGACTTGAGGGCCTGGAAGAGAAGATCCACTTCACTGATTTTCCAACTTGTGGACAAATGTTTTCACGATAGGATACAAGTCTCTAATTCCTTACATTTCAGCAACTCGACCAACAAAACACACTTTACTTCTGCTTCTGGCACAAATGAAGTGCACGTTTACTTACTCTAGTTGCATACTGTGGGTTTACTTAAATGCTTTACATTTTCTTGCTCTGTTCAGCTGGTCAGATCAGGCAGGGAAGGTGTTTGGTGTCCCCCACACCAGCAGTCCTCTGCTGCGGTGGTAGAGGGCATCCTAACACTGAGCACTGGTGCGGTCGTTCATAGAAATTTTGTAACACATGGATTTAATAAAGAATCATTTATTAAAATTCTGTCTGTTTTGTAGCATTTATTTTTCAGTTAGAATGAAGGTGAAGGCCTGTGTAAGCGCCTGAGTATCTGAGCCAAATTGTAGTCTTTAAGACAGGCATAATGAATTTAAGGGAGGCACTAAGTGTAACAGCTGATGTGGGCAAGAGGATGGATAAGGCGGAGATGGTGATTGCAGGTGCAGAGGAGGAAAGGGGTATCTTCTGGTTAACTTCTGTATAGTGATGGTGGAAATCACGTGTATGACAAAAAAATAATTTCTGAATGGAATTTGAAATAGTTGCTTTCAGGAAAGTGAGCCGAGAGTGCTGCAATGAGATGGACTCTGTTTTGACCATGCCAGGACTGAAACAGGAGCCTTGAAGAATTTAGGCCTCAGAGTGAAGCGTTGGACTCGGCAGTGGATGCAGGATGCCTCCCCGTCCCCTGGCCCGGGGAAGAGCTGTGGTGGTAGCACATGGCAGTTAAAGCTCGTGTTAGCGCTGGCGTAACCCAGTGGAAAATTATTCCTCTTATCAATGGTGTAATCTTTTGTCAAGAAATCGCAAGGTGCTTTAGTCTTAGTCCTATTTTTAAATCCATAGGTATAAACACTTTGGTCTCCTCCCAAACTCAATTCAACATTCACATCAGGCTGTTGATGTCAGACATTTTGCATAATCCATTTTTCCAGACTTACAGCCCAGCTAGAATTGGATTTGACTGATCGGATTTCTCTTGAGTCTAAATTGGGAAACAGGATGGCTTGGAAAAGGCAAATGCCATGTGATTTTTCTGAGCTTCAACCATCTGCTCTGATGTTTGGTGCTTCTGAAGTTGGGTAGGATGGAAGGTGAAATAGTCAGGTTAGAAAGCTGAAGGTGAGGATGTTGCTGAAAGCGGCTGGTGGGGAGAGGCACCAGGGAGCAGGAGCCGAGGAGGCGTCGCATCCTAAAATACTCTGGAAGGTGCATTCCCAGGATAAGCACTGAGAAGGAAAGAGGATAATTACATCTTTCTCTCTGCTTAGTTGTGCTCTTTATTTGTCCGTACACCTGATGTTCTGAGAGGGGAGGTTCACCCGTGGGTAGCCGGGGTTTGGTCATTCCCAAAGCACCCATTTGCAGCTTCCCCTTGAAAATGTCATGTTGAAATACAGAGTGGCCGTGCCAGGACTTCCACAGCCCCGTGCTGATCGCTGTAGGGACTTTTTGTGGTCTCAGTTGTTTTCTCACAGCAGCCGTGCTTAGCTCTGGCAGTATGGGAAAACACCAATTTATTTCTTTCTTCCTTCTTTAAAGGAAAGTGCAGCTCAGAAGTTTAGAAAGTATCTCAAGCATATTATCCTTAAAGACCTTGTATTTAAGGTAACTAATAGTGTGTGTTGTGGGATCTGATGCGTGACACGGCACAACGGAGCAGCCACATTCCCGGGGGAGACGGGACCTTTAGAAGCAGCTGCCCGAGAACCTGTTTGGTTTCATTTCTTTAACTTTTGCTCCTCACACCCCAACGCACGGGGACGCGAAAGGAGATATTTTTTGCAATTTGCCCTGGTCGGTTCCCGAGCTCGTCATTTCCCTCCCGTTGGACGTCGCTGTCTCGGAGCCCTCCGGCTCCCGGGATTCCCGGGACTCCCGGCCGCTGCCCGCCCGGCGCTGGCAGGCAGAGGGCACTGCGGGGACGGGGACCGGGACGGGACGGGACGGGACGGGGTAGCCCCGACTCCCCGGGGCGAGCGGGGGGCGGTGGGGGCGGTACCCGGGGAGCGGCCAGAGCACCGGGCTGGGCTCCCCCTCCCCGGGGGGATGCGAAAGGATGAAGCGCTGCTCGGCATCCTCCAGAGAGGATTTCCTCATCCTCCTATCCAGCTGGGAAAGGCCCTGAGCTTCCAGGCATGGCGGCAGGACGCGGGTGCAGAGCCCACCTGGGACCCTCCCAACCTCAAACGCTCCTTGGATCTCCCATTTCTGCATCTCTCAAAGGGCAGCTCTGCGTCCCACTGCAGCTTTTATGGCGGCATCTAAACCCCACTGAGATAAGCGGCGTGGTGCTGCCCAAAGTCGCTTGCTGGGTGGTTTTAGTGTAGCTCCAACTCCTCTTAACAAACCTCGTCTCCAGGGATTTGTCCCAGGTCACTTGCGGGGAGCCGGGACCCGACCCCAGACCTGCCACGGGGCCGTGCAGCCTCGTGGGCCCGTGGCCCCTCTCGCTTCGGGACAACACGGTGGCAGCTCCTGAAAAAAAGCCTCTCCCACTCACCCTGGAGAGGCTGCGCTGCCTCTCCTTCACCAGTGGTATCGTCACAAGAGTGAGCAATGAGTCGGTGGCTGGCACCCGAACAGCCTCCACTATTTTGAAATAAATTAATTGTGCATGAGTTAAGGCAAAGAGAGTCACAATATTAGTTTTTAATTATTTTTAATTTGCTTTCTTAGAGGCTGAAAAAACATCCTTTGGAGAGAGACGCTGAGGTTTGGAAGGTGCCTTTGGCCAGCCGGCAATTCTGAGGCAGCCCTTTTAGCATAACTTTTATAAATAGAAATCGGGCTTGTCAGGGCTGCTGCTTGTGGCTTCTTGGGCCGGCAGAGGAGAGATGCTGAGGGAAGCACAGGCGGGACTGGCTGTGTCTGTGGAGGGAGGGTGCACAGAAAGCCCACGCTGGACTCGCTCCCTCCTCCCTGCTGCTGTTGTAGAGATGAGGGAGCAGAGCTGGAGGTGCCTAGAAATGTGGGTGGGTAAAGCAGAGCTCTGGGAGACAGAGCTGTAGGACTACCTGGGGGGTGAGGGTTTAATGAAGCAAGCTATGCTTGTTAATGCAGCCGAGGTTCAGAAGAGCAGGCAGTGCTCAGGGGGTGCTAGAACCCAGGAGCAGCCCCTTTTTTACACTGATTCTGAAGAAAACAGAAGTCTCTCCACGCTCATGCTGTTCTTGCAAAAGAACTATTTTAATGAAGCCCAAGAAAAAGGTTTCTGCACTTACACGAGACAGTGAATCTGTCCTGCTGGAAATAGGATGAATGATTGAAAGAAGAAAAGGCACAACCTGAAATAATCTTGTAAAATATGTTTATTAGTTCACTATAAGATTGGAAGTACAAAAGCTTTCAGGTAAAACACTGTCAAATGAAAAAGATGCACAGGGAAAACAGTCGGAAAGTTGTTTATGAACTGCAAGCACCCAGTGCTAAATAACAAGTCTTTCAGCTAGGCAAGAAATCCCTCCTGGTGTCCTGTGTTGCCTCACCACACCTGAAACTTGCTCCCATCAGATGAGGAAACCTCTCGACAGAAGCAGTGGAGGCGCGGGGACGTCGGGCAGTGCCGGGGGCAAGGCCCTTGTGCGTGTGCTGGGTCCTGGGCACAGCCCCTGCTCGTGGCACTGGTAATTAGGACTGGCAGACGAGGTTGCTGTGCCCGGCATTCTATAATAAGGGGTGACTGGAGTTTATTCCATGAGGGACGGTGCCTGAGCCCACTGTTCCGTGAAGCTGATGGTACCCATTCCCTGCTCAGGAATACCCAGGTGCTCACGGATGCTCGCGGTGCAGACGCTGTGTCTCCGGCAGCACACCCCTCCAAACTGCATGCGGACCTTTCGCTGCCATTAGAGTTAAAACCACCTGATATTGGAGGGTGCCACGGAGTGTGACTTGCAGGAGAGTTTGAGTTTGTTGTACAGGTGATAAGACGTGCAGGAATATTCCTACAAACATTCATAAACTTTCCAATTTTCCCTCTCAGGTTACTGCCACTGCAGCCCTTTCAGATATTGCAAAGACAAACATGCCCTTAAAGCTCAGACAGTTGTTAAAAAAAAGGCACCGTTCTATGTTTTAGTGCTTTTAAACAAAGAAAAGCCACTGCATTCGCCACTCCACCGCTCTCCTTTTTCTAGGTCATAGGTGTTTTTATCTTACATTATCACTAATGGTTGCTAACATAATAATAACAAATCAAAGAGCAAGTAACCAAAACTGCTGATCTCATGCTCTGGAAATATATGTGGAAAAAGAAGGTTCTGGTCTAATTTCTAGGTTTTCTATGTGTGTCCTTGGGGGACCTCTCTCACCGGGGCCAAGTGTCCCGCAGCCCTGGAGTTGGTCCCCTGCGGTGGCTGCAGACGTTGGTGTCAGCCACGTCCTCAGGGTGAATTTTGAGGCTCTTTTGGTGCATTCTCAAGCCACATCACGGGGTGCTGCTCCCCTTCACAGGGGGGCGACTCTTTCCCCCCTCTCCGCTCAGCAGCAATGTCCAGAGGCCCCCGCACAGCGGTGGCCCCGCTGGCCCCGGTGGCAGTCCCGGGGGTGGCTCTGTGCTTCCAGGTGAGGAGCAGCCCTTGCAGAACCCCCTCTTTGCAGCAGTTTTCCCCTCGCCGGTGGGGGCAGCTGTGGCTGGGGCAGTGCCCGGGGAGCTCTGGGCACCCCAAATCCCCTCCCAGGGGGGCATTGCCTTTGGAGCAGATCCTGGTCCCTGCGCTAGCAGGATAGTCTATCGCTTGTCACACTGGCACTGGGACGGCTCACCAGGTCCCACCACCACAGCCCCATTTGTTTTAATAAAGCAGGGGGGGGAAAGTGGAGGCGAAGGGAGGGCGTCCTGGGAGCCTAAGGGGCAGCCTCCGCCGCCTGCTCCTGCTCGTGTGGGTTCTTCCCGTCGTTCTGGATCAACCGGACGATGTGCGTCAGGTCCAGGCTGCGGGTGAGGATCTCGAGCAGCACCTCATCCTTTTGCACGCCCTCCATGAACTCCTCCAGCGAGAGCTCGCCTGTGAGAGCACATTCAGAAAAGGTCTGTTAAATCCTGCAGCCTTTCTCCTCCCTCCACCGGCAGCCTCGGAGCAGCCCCCCAGGAGCTCATGGACCATAAAACCAGGCCCTTCCTGGGGTCCTGGGTCTGTGTATTGAACACCCCAGACCCCATCACAGCTAATCCCCGCGCAGACCCTCTCTCATCCAGTATGACGAGGGACAGTTTGCAGTGTCCCCTTGGGCCAGCTGCAGCCTGTGGAGGGGACAGGGAGCTAAACCTTCCTGGAGAGCGGCTTTCTGCCAGCTCTCCCCATGTCCTGGGGTTTTGGGACATCCAGCACCTGGAATTGCTCTGGCAGAGTGAGCCGGGGGCCAGGGGGAGCGGGAGCAACGTTTGGCACTGCATAAGAAAGTTCCTCACCATCTCCGTTTATATCGATTTTGTCAAACACCATGTTTGTGAATTCCTCGGCCGTCATCGTTTCGTTGCACCGGTTGATAGCTCGGATAGCCTGGAGGGAAAGAAGGACACAGGGGACAGAGTTACGTATCCATCGGTACAAGTGGCCAAGTGACTGGACATGAGAGGCCAAACTTTTTTTGCAGGCAGTTAGGTTCTAAAAAGAGTAAGCCCTTTCTAAAAAACTGGGGATTAAAATCACTTAAAAAGGCAATTGATGCATTAAGAGATTAAGCGGGCATACTGGGATAAGCCAGGAGCCGTTCACCTCTGAAAATCCTTAGATTAAATTCAAGTGCTTATCTCAGCCCGGGTTTCAGTGGCCGTGGCTAAAGAGCCTGCGAAGAGGAGCAGGGGCTGCTGCGTGTCGGAGCCCGCAGGAGGCGCGGGGTGTTGGGGACGGGTCCGGCCGGAGAGGCAGCCCGGTGGGAGGACTGGCAGAGGACAGGCTGCAGGTTTGGCCGCTGCCTATTAATTTATCAGGGAGTTGTCTTTTGGGTTGGAATATTCCTGTTACAGCCTTTCTGTCTACCCGCGTTTAATAACCGTCGGCTGCGAAGGAAAGGGAAAGAGCTGCTGAGCCCACTCACTTTGATGATGTTTAGCAATTCCCCCCGGTCAATGCAGCCGTTCCCATCCACATCGTAGAGCTTGAAGTACCATCGCAGCTTCTGATCCACCTTCCCTTTCAGGACCAGACTCAGAGCTGCCACGTACTCCATAAAGTCTATGTAGCCGTCCTGAAAGCAGAAGGTTAGAAGCTAAATGAGGTTCAGAGCAAAGAGTCAGGCAGTGAGTGGTTTTCCTGGTCGCTTTTGGAAGCCCCCACAGGAAGGCTTCAGCGTGTGGCCACCACCCTGAGAGCAGGGGCTTGGGGAGCGCAGGGGGGGTGCGTGTCCCCTGCACGCCCACCGTTAAAGGTGATGCACGGGACGGGGAGGGCTCCGCGCCGATCCCTGCAGAGCCGTTACGTGTCGATAACGAACAAACTCGGTGCGTGCAGCCGGCTCGGGGACTAACGAAGCCTCGAAAGCTTGCGTGCGCTGAAGGAACCTCTTTATGCAAAGCAGCGGTAATTCGGAGGTCAAAGAGGAGCAGGCTTGTGGAGATGAGCCCTGGTGGATTCCCTAACCTTATCCTGCCCGCACACACCCTCAGCTCTTCGCTGCTGCGAGGGGCAAAGCTCCGGAGAGGAACAAACCCAGAAACTCCCCCAGCAGGTCGCTGACAGCTCGGGAGGGGAAGGGACTGCCCTGTCCCTGCGCCATTTCTGTATCTGCTCCGCATTTGGTCACGTCAAAAGCACAAACGGCTTTATCTTTGACTTTCCTCCTCGGTGTTTTCCCGTCTCCAGCTCACGCCATGGCATTACAGACGTTCGGCTGGGCCCGCAGACGGCTTCCAGCCGGGGTTATGGTACCAGAGCAAAGCTGTGCTGGGCTGAGCTCCATCCCACCAGCCCCCAGACACTGCCCGTGACATTCCCCGCTCCCAGGAAATTCGCTAAAACACGTAGTGGCTGCCTCAGGGCATTCCGACGGCACATACCCCCGAGACACAAAGCGCTTTGAAGGAAAATGGTACATGCTCTAAACCACGGAAAGTCTTTGGGAGGGAAAAAGCCAGAGTTTGGTCAATGAACAAAGCCCCTGCAGCACGGGCAGGTTCAAGAAGAGATCATCTGCTTTATCCCACTGCTGCCAGAGCCAGATTAGCTATAAATAGCTACTGAGCCCCATTCCCAGCAGGATTTCCTGTGCATCAATTCCCTTCCCAGGCATGCATTCAAACACAGGCAGCCAGCAAGGTAAAGGCCAAGGCACAAACAAAATACCTAAAGGATTTAGGGACTGAACTGTATTATTTTCAATAGGATTAAGCCCACTAAGCCCTTTGGGTTGCCATAAAAATATATTCCTCATCTCCCACGAGGTGCAATTTCACATCATTTGCAAGTAAAAGCGGGTGGTGTTTCCCCTTGGAGACACAGCATCCATCTGCTGCCCCTGCTCCCGTGCCGGGGAGACGGCGCTGCCAAAGGCCTGCCGGAGCTCCGGGACGGCTCCGGGATGGCTCCAGGACTGTCCCGGCAGCAAAGCCTCTCCGCAGTGAACAGAAGGACTGAGCTCCTTGTCATTCGTATGGGACTGGGCATATGCAATAAAACCAATGAAACTGTAATCCATTTATAATTTAAAACAAAAGAATAGCAAAGCCGAGCTGTTCCATAAGCCCTGGCTCGTGGAACACTGCACGGCTCGGGAACTCGCTGTTTCTGCCTGAATGCAGCGCTTGTTCCCACGCTGCTCGCTTGTTCCTCACTGTCACAATATTTGATATTTAAGAATTAAAGGGCACTTCATTTCAAAGGGATCACAGACTAGCAGATAAACCTCCACTATTTTAATAACTTAAAAGGGAAATATAAATTCTGGGAGAACCCTATTTCCTCCCAGAACAGCCAGCAAGTGAGGAGGTTTTGTGGACATTTTTCACCTTAAATAACATTTTACAATTTATGAGGCCATGGAGAATAAACCCATACGTTCTTAGATACACATCTCCATTGCATACACCCAAACACACCACAGGCGATCGCACCCAGGGAGCAGAGCCCAGCTGATCCGGCACAGGCTGAGCGGGAAGGACAATATTTACCTTATTAAAGTCAAACGTCTCAAACATTTGCTCAACGTATTTGTTCGCTGCCGGACTCAGGTTTTTCAAGCCAAAAAACTGTTTGAACTCATAGAGGGTGAGCTGGCCAGAAGGACACTCCGTCATGAACTTCTTATACCACTGGTGGCACTCGGTGGTGCTCAGCTCCTCCACGGCTTTCCCATCCATGTTCCCCATCTCCGCACCAAGTGCTGGTCACTTCGCAGCCAAAAACTGATGTTTTCTGAAATCTGAGGGCTCTCCTTCAAATTCTGCTTCTTGCCTTTAAAGTCCAAGTGTCCCCAGCACTGCAGGGATCACAGTATCGGGAAAAAACAAACCACCTTGTGCTGTGCCGGTTCAGTGTCGGCGGTGATGGATGCAAAAGGCACCTCTCCAGGAAAAATCAAAAGCACAAAACCCTCTTTGGACAAAAGGGTGACATTTAAGTACCCAGCAAATCCCTCCCCGGCCAATGAGGCTCAGGGGGGTGATGAGCTCCTGCCAGGCATTAAGAGTTCAGGGTTAAAATAGAAAGGAGGTAAAATGGGAAAGTCTTGCAGATTACAGGCCCAGCAGGAGATTATGAGGGTGGAATGTTCTCCATAACGGTGTAATCTCCTAATCCACTTCATTTATGATTTTATGTGGGGTGACATAAGCAATAACTTTTGCACCAAAATGAGGGTAAGAACAAAGAGAGAAAACCTCTCGGGAGTCTCCGCGCTCTTACTGTCTTTTCGGTCTCCCTTAGACTAACTCTGGCTGGAGGATTTCCCAACGGGGCTGCCCGGCTGAGCCTGAAATTCAGGGAGAAGGAAGAACCATTTCAGCTCCTGTAAGGGATGCTCTATGAGGGTAAATTTGGCGTGCTGAGACCTATATAGAATCATAATTGCTTTGAGTGGTAAAGCCTTAAGTGCTTTAATGCAGACACCGGATGCTATGATGGTCTTCTCCTGGGGAGCTCCCTCTCCACCAGCTGCTGGGTCCCCTCTGCAGTCTCTGCTCCTGCCAGTTGAGTGTTTCTCCCACAGAATCGCCCCGCACGCCCCGGAGCGTGTCCTGGCCACTGGGCTACCAAACTCAGCCAATGCCAGTGGAGCTGAATGTGGCTTTGATTTTCATTTATGATGAATTACCATGAAAAATGGTAAAAAGCAGCACGGGCCAGATCCTCCACTAATAATGAAATTGGTGACCACCGGATCTCTACCAGCAGAGTCTGTCCTGTAACACTTATGTTTTTATATATGATGGCTTTAAGACAAAGAGCCCAACTTTTATGTGTTGCAGAGCTTCGTATTGTGTTCACCCTGAAGTAAATTAGGAATAACTCTGCTAAAGCAGGTGGTGTTACACAAGCATGAAACAGTTAGGGAACAGGAATTAGATTGAGGAACGCTAATTGGATGTGCTAATCCTGCCCTCGCCAGCAGCAGGCACAGGTCCCCACTGCGCCCAGCACCCGCGAGCAAGGGAAGCTTCAGTGGGGACCCCGGGCTCTGAGCCCCCCCACCAAGGGGGACAGGGCTGAGACAGCCCTCCCTGGGGCAGAGAGAGGGGCTGCAATACCGAGGCATTCATTAGAAGCAGAAAAGTTGTGTATTAAATGTGGATGTGTAGTACTTGCTAACGGGGCACCCAGTTCCCCAGAAGAGGCAATGCAAACCCTGAACCGCTTGATGGAGGGGAGCTGTGGGGACGCGCCGGCTGAGCGTCACCTCCAGTGACTATCTCATTTCTGAGCAGCACAAAGGAAACTGCTTTTCCATTCGCTAAGAACAACACTTTGCCTGTGTCTGGGAAAGCCTAGTGAAAGAAGGTGTCCTTTCAAAGAAGGAGCAGGGTTTAGGATCAGCAGAGGAAGCCGGTGAAACCTTCCCGGATTCTGCAGCTTGTGCCAAGGCCAGGCTGGTGCGGAGGAGCCGGGCTGGTGGCCGTCCCTGCCCTGCCGTGCTGCTGACACCCAGTGCCTTTGTGCAAGCAGGTGGCAATAAATGACAGGACGAGTCGGACCGGGTTTTTAGAGCAAAATCCTCACCGCATGTTTTTCTGGGGAGCAGCAGCAGGGCCTCACCACCCATTCCTCAGCTCACGTGTTCACTGCTGGCCATAACTCACACACTCGATGGGAAGCTGAAGTCACACCAGACGCTGGTTTCATTGCTTGGGCTTTATTGCTCTCCACTATGGCCTTCTGCCCATGGTGGGGCTCCATTTCACAATGTTCACACTCGATACGTCCATCACCTTCCTGGTGTGATCGGTGTCACGGTGGTAGCGGTACCCGCAGGTTGGCTTCTGCGCGGTGTAGAAGGGGCTGTACGAGTTGGAGCAAGTTGGTTGGTAGAAGAGAAACTTGAAGGAGTCGGGCTGACGGCCCCCAAAGTGGGCCACAAAAGGAACAAAGCGAGTGGCCAGTGGCTGGTGACAGGCTGGAGACTCCTGGCTCGTTGGGACGGGTGGCTTGTGAGAGACCTCCTGCTTCTCCTTGGTCTCCTCCATTCCCTCTGGTGTCTTCTGGTCTTTGCCAGGGGCTTCTGGTGTTTTAGTCACCTGGGGAGAAAAAAAGCCAGACAAATGCATTGCAATTTCCCCCACACTTTGCCATCCTCATCCGTGTTTAACGTCCTGATGCAGGAGCTGCGCACTGGCAACCGAAAAGCATCAAGTTAATCACACCAGGAGAGCTTGGGGAGTGCCAACCCGCTGACACTCGCTGTGAGGGCAGTCAATATGCAGCATAAATGCTGAGAACTCAGGTATTTACATTCCTTTAGCTAAAAATCTAAGCTGGTGTTACTTAAGGAGAAAGTGAGTCGAAAATCAAATGCTGTACTGGAAATATGGAAGCGACTTAGTGGAAATAAACCGAAGTATACTGAGGGAATGCACAGGATGAGACTCGAAGGACTTGATTCTCTCTTGATTTGCATTTCAGCTGGTTATTTGTAGCAGCCCAGAGTGAATATAAGGTGCTTCCCAGTTTCTAATGTTCCCACTGTCAGTCTGACCTGGCTCAACCTTCCATCACTTTTGGGGGATACTACGTTTTCCTTCTGTTTGGCACAGGGGAGCCCCGGTCCCAGATCAGGATCTCGTTGTAACGGCTGTAAGTGACAGCAACACACGCTCCTTGTAAAGTCTTCACCAAACCACAGCCATGGCAAACCAGCCATGAAAATGGTTCAACCCAGCCTGAGCCACGAGAGGCAACGGGGCATCGTCAGCGATGGCGGAAACACAGCAGCATCCTTTGCAAACACGGCCTGGGGCACCGGCTCGGCCGGCTCCGGGTCCCTCCGCAGGAACCCTGCTAGGGCCGCGCTGGTTGCTCTCCCCACAGCTCTCCGTGGGTTTTCCCCCCAGACACGCGAAGGGAAAAACAGGGTTGTTGACTCTCGTGAGTCAAGCTCTTCCTTGTCATCGGTTGGGTCACTTTTCCGAAGCCTCGGAGCAGAGGCAGAGCCACCACCCGCACGCACGGCGTGGGGCACCAAGGGCTGCAGGAACAGCCCGTGCATTTTCAGGGACCCTTTGCCAAGGAGGCAGTGGGGACGTGTGCCCCAGGACACAGTGGGGCTCACTTGTCACCCACGGCTGCTCCAAGGCTGTCCTTGACTGGAAAAGTGTTTTTGCTGCTGTTATTTAACCGTGACTCAGTTATCTTGTTTTCATTGATGATACTTCTATGCTAATGGAAACTGGCTCTTCCCCCGGCAATTATCCGCTTTACTACTGGGCGTCCTAAATAAACGCTTTGCTGTCTGGCTTTATTTTTAACCTTGTAAAGAGGTTTCCTAGTTTCCGTGACGCCCTGGCTTACTTGGTGCTCTATTTCTGTTCACTGAACACCGGCTCTGAACTCTGGCTCCTAAACCTATTAGGAGGGGGACACCCACAAATTGTTCAGAAATCTCCTTAAAGCCTTTGAGGGAAATTACCAGGTCCTCAAGCGTTTACCACCTCTTTTTGTCACGGGTTTCCCCAGTACAGCCACCTGCCAGATGCCTGACAGGCTCCGCTGCTGGAGCTCAGGACGAGTCCTATTTCAGCAGCCGCTGCCGCAAGGGATAAAACAATATCCCCTCTTCGCAGGGGATAAAACAATGGGATTTTGACTCCTGAAGAGCAGATTTTGCACCATGACCGTCACTTCAGCGTGGTTTATGTATCCCTGCTCCGAGCACGCTTGGTCAGAAATGATTCTGTTCACACGGATGCAGGATTATAAAGCTCATCCCTTTCTCGCTGTGGAAGATAAGAGACAAGTACGTACACGACTGCGCTGCTGCAGCTGCCCCCGGCCCACAGGGAGGCATTAATGCCGTCAGAGCAGCGCAGCTGGGCTCTGGAGCTGAGGCCGTAGTCACTTTGAAAACCCAGCTGCTTTGGAGACGTGCAAGCCTTGCGTGCGCTCGGCCATACAGGGCTGCCGGTCACCTCCAGTGGCGGGGAGGACACCCTCTCCCTCCCAGGGAGTGCTGAGCTCTGGGGCTTTGCTCCTGCGATGGGGTTCGTCTGCCCTGGGGGTTCCTGCTCATCCTCTGGGGCATCTAAAGCCTGGCAGAAGCGTCCCCCGTGCCCGGGTGAGGGCACCTGCTTACGTGATCGCTGTCTTCGAGGGGAAGCACCAGGTCAACGTCCCCGGTGCTATTTACGGCGCTGCCAGAGCTCTGTGCCCGAATTCAGAGTCCCACGTGATGCTGTGGGACGTTCACGTTCAGAGATCCCTAATCCCTCCCAAATTGTCTCTTGTCTCTCGAAGAGGATCCCCACGGGTGGGGTCACAGGGGGATGACGGATGGCACTAATGGGGAAAGCAGGAGGGGTTCAGCCGCCCACCCCAGGAGAAGGGATCCCCCGGGCTGCGGTGCTCCCCCCACCCCCCTCGCTCTGCACCGGAGTGTCCCCACACCAGCAGCTCCTCGCTTGTCCCCACGGAGCCATCCCAGGGCTATCATGTGCTGTGCGCTCTGAGCCCTTGGCAACCACCAGGGCGAAGCCGGCTGATGGCAGCCCAGCTGGGATTTGCGTGGCAGGAGAGGGACAATGGATGCATCATACGGACACCATGGGGACCCTTTTGTCATGGCCACCCTTGGGGCAAGGGTCTTCCAGCCCCCTGCCCGCAGGAAGGGGACAGGGCGAGCCAGAGTCCCTCCTGCCAAACCATGAGTTCCCACCTGCAATGTCATCTTCCCGGCGGGGACCCCGGCGCACGGGGCCGTCTGGGGCAGAGGCTGGAGGCAGCGCCGCCGGGGTGGGCAGTGCTGGTTGTCAGGGCCATCAGGGCCACTAGTGGCCATTATGACCACTGGGGTGTCACCGGGTGGTGGCTGTCACAGGGGTGGCCCTCGGGGCAGAGGGTGCGGAGGAACGCAGGGGCTCAGCCATGGCGATTAGGAGGGTGCTGTTTCTCTTGGGCCGATGGGACTGGGGAAGGGCAGCACCCCGATGGGAACCATCGCTGCTGCCCATCCAGCCGGGACACTCTGGGCTGCTCTGCTGGCCCTGCCACCCCCACTGAAGCGTGGCTGTGGCAGCTCGGACCCGCTCCCCTCTATAGACATGAGCTGTTTCTCCTTCCACAGGTGTAGTTTGCTGTTCTGCAGCCATACACTGTGTCCCTTCTCCCGCTCCCCCTCCCGGTTCGGGTCCTTCGCCCCCCTGCGAGCGCAGCATCCGCAGGGTGCAGCTCCTCACGCTGCTGCAGAGGCAGATTGTTTGGGGGTGCTTACTCGTGTGGGGATCAAAGGCAGCCTCACACTGCGGTGTGTTACATCAGAGCAGGGCTCACGTGGCTATTTCTATGCCATAAAATCCGCTGGAGATCTTCCAAGTGCTTTCCCGTGCTCCGTGCCCAGCCCGGCCCACCTTGTCCCTTCAGCTGGGTGGCCTCTATCACTCAGATGATCACGGTGAGCAGCGAGCGGCAGTTGTCCTCCCTTAAAAATACAGCCCTGCCACCAAACCGAGCACCTTTCTGCATCTTTGGGGTTCACACTTCGCAGAAGCCAGCCTGCCGAGCGGCACACCTCACACCCTCTTCTTGCTGGTCCGGAGCTTTTTCCGCTCTTCTGGGGGGAGGTTCATGCTTTACTGGGAGGTGCAAATGTTTTTTTCAGCTGGAACAAATACAAGGAGTGTGCATATGAGCTCTCGCAGACTTGTTTAGCAGCTTCTGTTTACTGGGATAATAAATTCACCTGAAAACACGCACCCCTTCATGTTGTGAGGAGTGTGTTGTCCTATGCTCACCACCCAGGGTGAGGCAAACCCACCGCTGGTGGGGTGGCTCCGGGTACAGCTCACCGCCCCCGGAGCTGCTCCGCATCCCCCTGCCCCTGCCCCGGGGCAGAGGAACACCGCCGAGCTGAGTCACGCTCTCCCCTTCCCGCAGAGCATCGACCCTTTGAAGTCTCTTTGTTTTAATGACATTTTGTGGGACGCCTTCGTGCACCAGCCCAGGCTTTCTCATTCCACGGGATTTTATTGGCTTCTCTTCTTAAAATAGTTCCTCTTCTCCTTCCCCTTTTCCTTGACTCTGTCTCTCTGTATACCCTGTTCAGTGTGTTCAGGCAAGAACTGTCAGTAGCAGCGAGCGCGTAATGCCTTGCCTGTCTTGCAAAGATATTGTGTCCTTTGTCTTTCCAGTAGCGGGCAGGTCCTTCGCGTCATCTGATTCCTGCTTTCGAGAGGTACCAGGGAATTTTCTTTAAACCACTGGGGCTCGGGTAGGTGGGTCCCCGCAAAGAGCTGGCTCCAGCACCGCTCTCAGGAGGGATGTTGTCTCACAGTTTCCATCCTATAACGCTCTTATCTGCAGGCAGGACTGCCCTTCACTGCCATCCCCTGTCCCCTGTGCCGCGAGCTCCGGGCGTGCAGGTGTCACCCTCCTGCAGACCTCCGCAGGGCTGTGTCCTTTCCCCGTCTGGCTCTAACAGCAGTTAAGATAACTGTCGGAAAGGGCGCGAGTCCCACTAATTGTAGGCCTTGTGCACGGAGCCGTCCCTTCGGCATCACCTGCTGCTCCTCCAGCGGATCTCGGGAGCGGCTCCGGGACGGAGCTGCCCGTCTGCAGAGCGGGCTAAAGGCTCTGGAAACTGTCGTAAATAACTGTAACCCCCATATTACAACCACAGCCTTGAATCTACACGGTACCACATTTTAACTCTGCTTTTCTTTCCCCCTGTTTGCCCTTCATGTTAATTCTCTGCTGCCTGACAACTTATTTTGTGATTAGATTTTCCTTTTGAAATACCAGAACGTGCTCTTTTTTCATTGTTGACGGGTGATTGAATGTGTTGCCCTAATTTGTACTTTGTGGCAAGAAGAGGTTGTGAAAAGCATAACTTCAAAGTGATTAAATAAGTGATATTTATCACTGAAAAATGCAGACTATATGATTTTGACTCTCAAAATGTGGTGGAAATAGAAACAGATGTAAGACAGGATGACCTTACCCTGAAGCTGTGTTTCAGTTAATGTTTCCACAGCTATTGTGGGTTTAAAGTTCTCCAGAAATCCCAGCATTTATTAATAACCGATGTTACCCATTAACTCCCAATTTTTACTCGTATGACACAGGAGATTGTAGGCAATGCTAGAGACTTGCTTTTGTACCTCAAACAAGAAATGATTTGGGGTCAAGTCCCACTGTCTTTAAGGTTTTGCATCAAAAAAACCCCAAACCCTAGTACCAGGCAGGTCGCATTGGACAGGGAGATGTTTCTGGTGGTGCACAGTCCTAGCGAAGCCCGTAGGGATCTGCAGAGGGGCTCATACACGTGGAGGATGGGGGGGGGGGTTAATGCTTAGTAAGAGGCTTCCTAAAACCTCAGTGCTAATTTGCTTCCTGGCATACGCACGGCAGAGGGAAAGGATCGCACTTCGGCTTCCCCTGGCTCCGGCTGACATTTCCTTGTATTGCAAGGACACCAGCAGATCTCACACAGCGACTTCAGGCACCGCACAAGCAGAAAGCCGTGGGGCCGGGGAGCCCAGCCCTCGGGTCAGGGTGACAGCAGCAGGAGAAAAAGCAGATAAACACGGGAGAGAAAGAGACCAAAACTCTCACACCTAAATGCTCAGCATACGGCCAGCTTGAAAAGATCGATAGTTTGTGTTGTGTCGGGGCTTTTTAAGAGGAGTCAGGTGTTCAGCTATTTATTGAGCACATATACCAGATATACGCTCCTTTTCCGGGTTAGTTAAGGTGGCCCGTCCACCTAGTCACAGCCCCTGGCTTGTATCGCCCGCTGAGCATCACGATATTCGTAATCATCCACCAGTTTTTCGTGGACCCTGACGATACTGGTGACCGCCTTGTCTCGCCACTCTGTAAGTTTGCGTGGCAACTCCAAAGCGGCCCGTGTCAGCCCGACCCCTTTTGCCAACCCAAAGGCTGTACGGGGGTCTACGGGCTCATCCGCCCTGCGGACCCCGCTGACCCTCCAGGTTTATCTTGTCCCGCCCGGTCTCACCCGCGCTCCCCACCAGCGGGAAGGGGCTGGCAGCCGGCGGCCCGGGGACACCCCCCCGCGGCTGCAGAAGCCCCTCGGGCCGAGCCCTCCGGGGACCCCCCCCGGGCCGTCCCTGCCGATAAAGCCCCGCGGGGGTTCCCTCCGCCGGGCAGGGCGGGAGCGGCTGCGCGGCCCCGGGAGGCACCTGGGAGGAAGGAGGGGCGGAAGGTGGGACCGGCCCGGCCCGCCCCCGCCCCGCAGCCGCCCCGGCAGCGGCCCCGGCCCGCCGCGGCGGGGCTGCCCGGCTGGGAGCGCGGGGCAGCGGCAGCTCCGGCAGGATGAAGAAGCACCAGCACTCGGTGCAGGGCACCTTCAGCCGCCTCTTCGGCAAGCGGCACGCCAGCCCCGCCGCCGCTTCCCTCTTCGCCACCAACCCGCCCTGGATCTTCACGCAGGAGGTGACCTCGGACAGCGCGGGTGGCACCGGTCAGTGTCCCCTCTCTCCCGCCCCGGGGCTGCCGCTGGGAACCCGGGGTGACGGGGCTCCGGCCGGGGGACGGGGCCGGCGGGCCGAGGGGTCGGACGGGGCCGGGGAGCGGCGGTGGCTCGTTCGCCGCCCGGTTGGGCAACTCCGGGAGGCGTTTGGCAGGGCTGGGCCACCGAAGGGCGAGTTCCAGCCTGCGCTCCGCGGGCTGGCGAGCGCTCCGGGCGCCGGGGAGGGCGCGGAGGCTCCGCACCCGCGGGCTGGGGCCGGCTCGGTGCCCTCACGGGGCCGTGATCCGCTCCGGGAAGTCAAACTTGACCGAAGCCGGCTGATAAATAGTTGGGAATCTGTTTTATTGCTTCCACCTCGTTCCCACGCCATGTCTGATCTGCGCCTTCCCAGGTTCTAGCTATTTACCTGTAAACCTGTTTCTTGACTTTGTGCGAGGGGGGAGTCGAGGGTTGCGTATTCCTGCAGGATTTATTTGTATTTCTTTGTGGGTTTAATTGCAATACTGTGCCCCGGAGGCTCATGTAGGAGGGAGCCAAGTTAATAGTAATGGAGCCAGGTAGATAAAAGATAGCAGTTTGTGGATGGAGTTTGGTGGCTGTAAGATTCCAACGAACGCTTCCGAGCTTAGAAATGGAAGCGCCGCTTGCTGAGCTGTGCCATGTGGGAGCAGTGTCCATTAAAGCTATTGCAAGGTGGTTACACCCTGCAGGCCACGCTGGTGAAACTAAGATAAAATGAAAATGTGACGGAGAGTTTCATGCAACTCTTAAACACAAAAGGAAAATTGCTGATTTCTAACTGTTGTAAATCTGAGGAGGATTCAAGCTTCCCTCTGATGTGGTTTGGATTTAAAAAAAAAAAAAAAAAAAGTCCCTGTGTCTGCTCATTACAAGCCTGATTTCCGTGGCTGCAATTGCAGTACAAAGGCATTCCTTTCAGGTGTGGGGAACTGCCGTGCGGATCAGCTTGCTAAGTAAAAGCCAGGAGTCCTTGAAATCTGAGCGCAAATAAAAGCTGCTGAATCACTCCTTAGCATCCTCTTGGCATTTATATATATTTATGTGTAATTTGTGTAGGGTAGTGTGACATACAGAAGCTGGGTGACCATGGTTGGAGTAGCGTGTGTGAGGTGTGGGCTCGTCGTGAGGAATGGCGTGGTCACAGCTACACAGTCCAGGGGCAGGTCCTATCGTATCCTGACTTCCCTGGTGCCACCGTCTTACCCAGGGAAGCCCCATCCCTGGCTCTGTCTCTTGAATATTTGCTGCATAGCTTCATGCCATCGCTGCTGCCAAAAGGAGTCCACTGCTTCTGCTAATCCCCACCTTAGTTTTTCATACAAAGTAAACACCAGTGAAGCAATGTGGAATGGGTGTAGGTTTGCATGTCACTGACTCAGAGATTCCTGAATATAGTGACTGATGCCGCCTCCTCGCTGTGAGCTGTGGATACCCCAGCGTCAAACCTGCTACGCCTACTCCAGGTGATGCAACCCTCAAGTAGGAAGAAGTTCCATTGCATGTGTTGTAGGTTGTTTATTTTATTTCCCATGGCTGAGAGGACGCAAACATCTCCAGAACAGGTTGTATGTCAAAAAGTGGCCAAAGCATAGTTGGGGCCAGCTGCGTCCAACAGCCTCCGAAGGTGTGTTTTCCCCATCCCTCCTTCCAGGAAACCAAGCTGGCAGAGCACAGGTCTTACTGGTGACAGGCTCTTAGCAGGCAAGTCCTGTTTATCTAGCAAAGAAAACACAACTACAAGCACTTCATTTTACTTTAATTAAATGCATTCGGGTTAGTGATGCTTAGTAATCTAGGATCAAAGACCTTGTGATCTTTAATACAGTTTCTCACTGAGTTTACCTGGTGTCTAGTTTAATATAAAACTCTCATCATTTCAGGGCTCTGAACTGCTCTATCGCAGCTCCACAAAGCTGTCTGAATCCAGACTCTGATGTTGTATTAATTCTTGCTGCTCGCTCGCCGAATGTGGGGTCACCCAAGGGGTTATGCAAAAATAATAACAATTTGCTGCCGTCTCAGCTGTCCTCGGGACTCCAGCAGCTCCTGCTCCAGCTTGGGTCTCTCTCAGGCAGGGAGGTGCTCACCTGTTGGTAGGACCACACTAACTGAAGTACAGGCTGATTAGTATTTTGAAAGCTGAAGAAAATGTCCTTTTTTGTAAAGAATCCCTTGTAGTGGGAGAAGCTTGGGATAAGGGAGGGAAAGTTGTGACTGTAAGCACAGTGGTAGGATGATGGATACTCCTGGGTGTATCCCAGGGCAACTTGTGGTGTAGATGGTGGGAGAAAGGAAGAGCTGACGTGCTTGCTGGACTCGGTGGCGCGTTTCAAGGCTGTGTGGAATTCATCTGCCTCCAAACCCATAACTTCAGCAGAGGCTGAGGTAGCTCATGCCCAGCCCCTGGCGTGGTCAGGTTCTTCATTCCAGGTGTTCATGCAAGTGGTTTTCTTCTGTGGGAACACACATACACAAACATTTGCTCGCTTTTCTTTTTTTTCTTTTACTAAACTCTGTTTTGAAGGGAGCTTCTTGCTTCATCTCTGCCCGTCCAAGGAGGGCAGAGACCAACCACCGCTATGTGCCATGGCAGCCCATGGTGGGTTGGGGACCCCAGCGTTTGGAGGGCACAGGCTGTCCCTTGGGGCAGCGAGGGATGTGCAGGAGGGAGAGGGGACGCTGTGGCAGTGACTGGTTGTTTGCAGAGTCTCGGGGACTCCTCTGGCACGCGCTGCCTGTGGGTTTCGGAGGTTTGGAAAGGCAGCCCAGCCCCTCCGCCTGTGTGCGGAGCTTACACAACCCTCACCTTCTGCTCCGCGCCTGTTAATGCTGTACGGCACCTGACAGAAACCGTGTCTGTGCTTCACACTGTAGCATGGGCTCGGGTTCAAGGACTGCTCCCAAACTTTTTAAAGCGGGGAAAAAAAAAAAAAAAAAGCTGTTTACTTCTCGGTGTTTGTGTTTTGGGGCGGAGGGAGAGGTTGTTTGCTTCTTCTTTCGCACTGAAACCACTCTGGAATTCTGTTAGGTGGGAACACTCCTGCAGAGTTTTCTCTCTGATCAGAGCCATTTTGCAACAATTCCCCCCCCCTTCCTCAAACCCTCACTTTTCCTTTAATGTTGGTCTCCTTGGCTACGAATTATTTGTGTATCTCCTTCCAGCCAAGGTGGGGTTTACATGCTTCAGTGCTTCTGCTTGTTAATTCATGCTGTTAATCAGACACAAAGAACGTAATTAAACTAATTTTATGAGCTTTATTCACTGTCAGAAATAAACCGGCCCAAAAGGTGTGGTTGAAGGTGGAAGCACAGGGCTGGGAACTGGGAGTACCTGGTGGCTCCTCCTGCGCGTAATGCTGGGGCTCGGTGGCCGCTTTCTGCCGTGGCGTCTCCATTCAGAGTAGTATTTTGTGGGAAGAAATGACTACTTCAGAGCCTTTTTCCGTAAGGCAGGCTGAAGCGTGACAGTGCAGTGGCCAGCGTGACTTGTCCTGCAGTGCCAATCGCAGCAGGGTCGGGGACAAATTGCCCCTGCAGCGTGCAGAAGGATGCTGTGGGTGCTGGGGGGGTCCATCCACAGCTGTGGCACCTCCTTTGGCTGCTGGCAGCAGAACGTGGAGGGAAAACACTTCCTCGGGGAGCCTCTGCATGTCCCAGTTCCATCGCGGTGTCCGGGCAGAGCAGTGAGCCGTTCCCCTCTGCTTGCCCTGGTCCTGCTCGGCACAAGCCGGGGGTCAGGGATGCCCCCGCTGTCCCTCTCCGCTGCATAAGTGACAGGGACCTGTTGTTGTGATAGGGCTGAGTGAAGAACCTGTAATTAGCTCTGGGTTTTGATGGCAACCTTTGATGGTCAGCAGGGGAGGAAGGGCAGGAGCTCTGCCTCTGGTTGCTGTGGTTGGTGGTCAGACTCCGCTGCTGCCTCCCCCTCGACTCCAGCCGCTGAGGGATCGGCCGAGGCCAGATCCTGCTCACGCGTACGATCTGGTTTGTGTCACCTCTGCGGGCACCGGCCCTGGACCCACCTCCTGCTCTCCTGCGGGTCGGAGCCTCCTGGCGCTGTGAAGAGCTGATCCTGGTGCATATTCCTTCCCTGAACTTAAGAGTGGGGAGTGAATTAAGTGCTCGTGCTAAATTTTGACCCTCCTGAGGTAAATTTAAGTTAGCTACAATTAGAAATAAGCCTTTCGGAATAGACTTGACATCTGTGCTCTCTGAACTCCAGTGTCCGGAGCTCCGGGAAGGGTCTCTGTACCTTGTGGGCATGTGTCAGGGCTGGAGCGCCTGCCCGGGTGTCCCACTCACCTGGGACCTTTCTCCTCCCATCTTCAACTCTGCTCCAAAACACCCCGATACTCCTCAGAATCTGATGGGTTTTGCCCATCCCTGGGAGATGATACAGCAGATATTTCACAGAGCTTTTTAAAATGAGGTGGCATCCAGTGGTTTTTTTTTCCTGTTGCCTCGAATGCAGTGCTGCTGCTAACAGTCTTCTCTTCCCCACAGGTGATGTGATTGAAGTGTACTATGGTGACAATCGCTTTGGGACAATGACTGACTCTGGCACAGCAACGCTTAAACCTCGTCCGAGAGTCCGGCCGCTGCTGACTTTTTTACCCCTTGTGAGTATCCGTCTCGCCGCTGGGATTCGTTACGGCGGCGCATGTAACTGGTGCCCAGAACCAGCTGGGCTGGCTGCTCCCCTCCTCTACCTCGGGGGAGAAATTAAATGAAAAGTAAAACCACTCTGTAATGATGCTGGATACGAGGGATTAGGAGGTGATCTGAGTTCAAGGCTTGTGTTGGACATAGGCAAGATGCTCGGGCGAGAGACGTCAGCATCATCAGTCTTGTATTTTCAATTAAAAAAAATTTGCTGAGCGTGTAGATGATAGATCGGGCTTGCACTGCATTTTATCTAACCGCTACTGGCGGTATCTCTCCCTGGATCAGGCGAGTTGCTGGAGAGAGCAGTAGCAAAGCTGTGCCCTGTCTACAGCAGGGGAGGAGGAGGCGATGCAGCAGGTGCCTGTGCAGAGCTTGGGTTTTTTTCCAATCTCAATATGAGGGACGCCGTTCCCGGCAGAGCTGCCGGTGCTCCAGCAGCAGCCGGATGCAGGGACTGAAGCGGCAAGTGCCAGCTCAGCTGGACCCAGAGATGGCTTTAACGCAGCTGGGACTCCAGAAGTTACACGTGCTCGTTGCTGGCTTGGAGGCTCTGCTGCCGCATGTGCTGAGCAAGCTTTCCTCCTCCACCTAGCACACCTTTGCAAAGGTCTTATCCCCTGAAGAGTACAGCAGAGCGCATGATTGCTCAGGGATGCTTTGGAGATGGCAATAGCTAAAGCTGCAGTGATGCACTCGGGTCACTGAAGGTCAGCGGAGACAGTAAAACACTTAAAAGCCCTTGGTCTTGACAAGAAAATCCTCTCTGAGAGCAGGGGATGTTTTTCCTCATACATCCTTGTCCTTTAGAGCGGCCATCACCTACAGCAGAAAATGGGCTGGTCTGGTGTCACCCAGGTGCAATTAGGAGTCAATGGGGTTGTGCAGGTGTCATTTGGAGGACAACTGGGCGGGAGAGGGAGTTTATTTATCTATCAGAGAGCATCATTAGGAAGGTATGGGGTTACCCAGGTTCTACAAAGGAGTTGTGCCCTCCGTGATGCCATCCAAAAGATCACAGTGGGTGAAAAATCTCACCTGGGCTCCCAGTCCAGTAACTGTAGGGCTGGTGCCTGAGAAACTCCTCTCTGGTAGCACAGGCTTGGGTGTGCAACCAGAGTTGGCACCCCGTATTACCAGGTTTTTTGAGTCTAACTAGCCTTTTGCGTATGTTTTTGAGCTTTCGAATGTTTTACTAGTGGAAGTGTATGTGGTAGAGGAATACACATCGCAGATGTCCCTGGGATAAATACGAAGGGCTGTCACCCAGCCACGGTGCTATTCTGCTGCCCACAGAAGCACAGCCAGCCCTGGGGCTTTATTCCCCTCAGTTGCCCTTGTGAGGGTCCCTCTCGTTGTGCTTCTCTTCCAAGAGTAGCAGGTTTAGCTGGAGAAATTAGTAGGAACGAGCAACGCTTTTTTAAGGACCAGTCTGTGTTGTATATTTGCATTATTTTGATGAGGTTTGGTTATGATGTGATTTGGCACAGACACTTCTGCTGCCACATGCATATTTGCACTGGGCTGTTCTGCAGCTCCCGCCTTAACCCTTTCTTTCCACCCACCCGCTCTCGGGCGCTGGGGGGGGAGGCTGAGGAGCAGTGAGTCAGGAGGATGCACACACCCTGCCCGGCAGCTCTCCCCGTATGGATCAGTGCCTGCCCCCCGGATCGGTGTCCTGCCCCCCAAACCGCCTGGCCCTCGGCCGCCCCGAGGCATTGCAGGAGAGGGGGCTTCGCTGCTTGCCTCTCGGGTACCACCACCTCCCCCTGCCCGCCCCACTTCCCGGGTTCAGGCAGAGCTTTGGCATCCTAGGGGAATAAATTCCTGGAGTTAACCGCCAAACTTCCCTAGCTCTGCTTCAAAACAAGGAGTTTTGGGGTAGCGCTTCAAATTTGGAGAAATCCTTGGCCTCCCTGAGATCCCAGCGTGCAAAGCAGATACATTTTGACACCTTTTTTTTAAGGGGCAGCCTCAAACCTGGCTCATTTTCCCTCATATGAGGAACGGCTGAGAGAATTGGGTTGGTTCTTTTCTGAAGGCTTAGGGGAGACCTTATCACCGTGTTCCAGTATTTAAAGGGTGGCTACAGAGAAGATGGACACTCCCTTTTTACAAGGAGCCACATGGAAAAGACCAGGGGTAATGGGTACAAATTACTCCAGAGGAGATCCCAATTGGACACGAGGAAGATTTTTCACAATGAGAACTATCAGCCACTGGAATAATCTCCCCAGGGAAGCGGCAGATTCCCCAGCATTGGACACTGTTAGGATTCAACTGGACAGAGTGCTGGGCCGTCTTGTCTAGACCATGCTTTTGCCAAGAAAGGTTGAAACAGGTGATCCTTGAGGTCCCTTCCAAGCTGGGATTCAATGATTTAACGGGTGGGAAGCATGGGCTCCTGAGAGACCAGGATGGGCAGGCTCCCCTTCATTGGGAACAGGGGACACCTAACTCTGTTCCAGCACTGAAAAGCGATTCCTGGTGGTTGCAGTGAAAGCTCCCCTCAAAGGGATCCTCCGCACAAATAAATCTGATGCAGGTACCACAAACTGGAAATGCCGGTTCCTGGTGCACCACCCCAGCCCAGCAGCCTGCTCTGAATCAGCTGGAGCTTTGCTGGGCTGGTCGCACCCCGGCAAACACAGCAGAGGGGAACAATCTTTCCCGTCATCTCTGGAGGCTGGCAGCGTACTGGAGATGCTTTCCATAGTAGAGGCCAGCCCGTGACGTGAGGATGGGTGGGTTTTGAGAGAGATGCTGAGCATTAGCAACTGCAACAGAAATTTTTGGGGTGAAACAGGCTTGCCCAGTTTTTAGGACCTGTTGGAATGACATGTCCAAAATTACTGCTCGTTTATGAAATGTGGACTCGTTTCCTCCAGCTTTGCATAGATCTCTTCCGACTGCCATTCCCTTGCTACTCCTATCCAGACATGTGATGCATATACTGCTTTTAACTCAGTGCCCAGACATCTTTGTTTCCCTGTAAATGAGCAGGTATCCTCAGTGTGCTCTGGAGACTGGCAGCAATGAATTTCCATAGCAAATGAGAATTGCTGGGTTTTCTTCTTTGTGGTTTTTTGGTATCTCATTGCTCTGGACAATTTCATTAGCGGGTCTGGAAGTGCCTGTGTTAGCCTTTGTCTTCCCTCTGGCTTTCAGCTGAAGTTAAGGATCTTTCCTTTGTGTTGCACGGTATCTTTGGGACCAGTAAGGAGGCCTTACATGAGGCTATAAGGCTCACCTTGTCTGATACTAACAGATCTGTTAGATCTTGGCTTCTCCACCAGCACCAAGTTCTCTCATCAGTTGTATGATTCCAGGAGTGTGAATTCTCACTCTCTCTCTCCTGGGCCACCAGTAACCGGCTCATTCCCTTGTGGCTATCAAGGATCTCTGGTCATCTGCAGGGTGATGGACCTTGCAAGCAAAGCATGTGCGTTTTCTTAGTTTGTCGAAAGCTGGGGGATTCCAGGGCTCTCCTGAAGGAGCCCAGGCTGCTGTTCAGCTCTGCCCCAGCAGCTCCTGCATTCCCTGCGCCCAGGACGGTGTGTGATGTTAATGGGAGCCCCGGATGGGGCTGGCCGCATAAACCCAGCTTGACCTTTGATCGAGGAGACTTTGGAATCCTACAGGACTCTCTTGTAAAAATTGTGATAATGCCAGTGAAAGGCAAAGGGCAGGGGCTCAATCATTATCTAGGCTTTTGTGTGCAGAGAACCCGCACTGAGCGGTGGGGCTGATGGCAGGATAACGTTTCCTTCGCACAAGGGCTGTTAACAGCTAGTGCAAACAGCTGCTGGGGTGAGCAGGAGTGCAAGAGGGTGGGCCCCGGAGCCTGGGAACGGGGCAGTGTGTCCCTGACACTGCCCGTGGGGTCTGCGAGCTCGTGGGGCGTTATTCCCTTGCTATGGGTCTCTCCCAGCGCTGGTATGCGAAAGCCCAGGCCACTGCCTGGGTCGCTGACGTCCGTGCTGCCAGCCTGATTCAGCATCGGTTTGCGTTTGGGACGTGGGCGCGTTAGTGTACGTTGTGTGAGCAATTCCAGTCCCTCTGCAGAGCAGTCAAAGCGGTGAGTCACGGGAGGAAAGGAGAGGCTTTCTGCTTCTGGCAGGGGGACCAGGCAGCCCTGGTGAGCGCTGCGGGCGAGTCAGCGTGCCATGAATATCTCACCATGGGTGGCTGCAATTAGCCACAGCGCCCTGGCTGTAAGCGTCCTCGCAAATGTGTAGGCTGCTAAATTGCACGGTCCTGCACCACCTAAATGCACTGCTGAGTTTTCAGCATGAATGCAAAGGGAGTAATTGAGAGTGAAACACAAACCACACAAGCAGCAGTTCTCCCCAGAGCGTTCAGATCTGCTGGTGCCGGTTTCCCAAAAAGCTGGAAGACTGTCTGGGACTTCGGTGCGGCGTGTACGTGGCTGCAGCGTGGGCTGGAGAGCAGAACCCACAAAACCCATGGGAGCTATTAAATTTGCTTGGTAGGTGAATGGTGAGAAACTCACGCTGGGGAGCCCTGAGGCTGGGGGTGACGAAGCTGCGCTCCTCGCCAGCCCCTCTGCCCCTCACTAGCACATGGGAGCTGTGTCCGTAGCTTGAGCAGCCTTGATCACAAGTGGAGACTCGTCCCCTTCAGCCCTGTCAACGGCAGCTACCGCAGGGACCTGAGTGTCTCGGAAACAGCCCCGGACCCTGTCAGGCTCCTGTTTGTGTAAACAAATTACCAGCTATACAGGCTAGGGCCTGCTTGTCAGCACTCTGCTCTGATACCCTGGGCATAAAACTAACAGCTCCGATCTCTCAACTATTGCAGAATGCCCAAGAATCCCACGGGGTGGCTGTGCCAACGCCGTCGGTGCCAGAAGACTTTGAGGAAAAAGCAGCACTTGGTAAGGAATCTCCTCTGCTGAGTCCGGGACGGTGCTGAGTGCTCAGCAGTACCGTGCCCTTGGGGGACATGCGTGTTCCGAGCTCTGGAGCAGACAGTCTGATCATGAGATTTTCATGCTAAAATAGACCCTACTATTAATTATTTTTTGAAGTCATTGAAAATGAATTCATTTCTACGGGGTGAGGCATAGTGGCTGTTACGGTTCAGCAAGCTTTAGACAGCTGCTGAGCAAAATAAACTGGCTTCTGGAGGCTAGCTGGCCAGGCGTGGTGCTGGCTGTCGCAGTGCTGATGGAGAAGGTGCTCACACCATGGTGCTCTCGCTCTTCCTTGCAGGCTCTGGCTCCCAGATCAATGGGAACTACCGAATGTACAGCTCGGTGGGGGACCTGCGCCCACAGGCTCTCGAGGGGGATGACCTGGATGAAGACATCCCTCCACCACCATCAGTACCCCCACCACCCCCTCCAACGGCACCAGCACCCGCACCACCACCTGCAGCCTCGCCAGTCCCTCCACCACCCAATATGCTGCCTCCACCACCACCGCCACCACCTGAGATGGTGCCGCCACCTCCTGCCATGGCACCTCCGCCACCTCCAGCCTCTGCCCTGTCCTCCCCCGGCACACCGGCTCCTCCAGACTTCATCCCACCAGCCCCACCGGGTGCCTCTCAGCTCGGCCAGGCCCCAGCACCCTTCACCACCAGCATCTCCAAGTGGAAGTCCGAGACTGTGCTGAACACCAGGCAGGCAGATGCCGAGGGGCCGCTCTGCCCGGCTGAGGCTGGGGTGCCAGCTGCCCCCAGCCCAAAGGAGAGTCTGCAGCCCAAGCACTGTCCCGAGCCCCACCTCACCTTCCCCAGGTCCTTCAAGGTGCCCCCCCCGGCCCCAGCCCGGTCCTCCTCCATCCCCGTGCAGGACAGCCAGCCCGCCCGGCGGGAGCCCTTCCCCAAGCAACCTCATGCCCGGCCTCCCCTCCCGCCATGCTTCACCATAAGACCCGCGGCCAAGGCTCACGCCGGAGGAGAAGCTGAGCAGAGAAATTCCCCGCTCAGACAGGCCCTCGCGAAGCCGGCTGTGCTGACACCCCCACCGCTGAGCCCCAAGCCAGGTCCAGGGCTCAGCCAAGGCACAAATCCTGCTGGTCGCCGGTCCCCGCTGCCAGGCTCCGAAATGGAGAAGGTTCCCCAGCCAAAAACAGCTGAGAGAGACCCCCCTCCAAAATCTGAATCTCTCTCTGCGAACGACCTGGAGCTCCCCCCTCCAGATTACCCCACCAGTGAGGACGACTGGAAGGACGCCAGCAACCTGAGCAGGCTGCGGCACGAGCTCTCGGCCCTCCTGCGCTCCCCACGCAGGGAGGAGAGGCCGGCGGAGAAGCCGGCTGCTCCCCAGCCCACGGACGGCGGCACTGACCGCCCCGGCAGCCGTGAGCCCAGTCTCAACGGGCCCCAACCGGCTGGACCTGCTGGGAAGGACACGCGGGTACCCGCGGGAGGGGAGAGCAAGAAAAAAGAGGTGCCTAGCAGCACCCCCAGTGCCAAGGGGGGCTCTCCCAGCGCAGCATTACCCGCTCCAGAGAGCAGCCCTGCGCCGCAGACCCGCAGCGTGATGGAGATCAGGAACGAGCTGGAGGCTGTGCTGAACATGAAGAAAGAAGGGAAACCTGCTGTGGGGCTCGGCAGCCAGAAGCAGGGCACCGAGGATGGCAGCAGCACCCCTCATATGAGGAAGAGCCCCCCTGACCCGAGGAAGAGCTCCCCTGACCCGGGTGACTTGGTGCTGCCAAAACCGGCCCCAAGCCCCCTCCCAGCACCAGGGGCTGCAGTGGAGAAGGATGAGACGGGGCACGAGGACCATCCCGCTCCTGCCGCTAGCAAGGCCATGGAGAACTTGACCCCTGCTCCCGGGTCCCTCAACAGCCGCGTGAGCCCCCCAGATCCACCTCAGGGACCGGCGGAGGAGCCCCCTGCTCCCACATCCCCCTCGCCCCCCACTTCTCCCGCAGAGAGCCCAGCACCGCAGCCCAGCGCGGCCATCTTCCAGTACAAAGTGCACCAGGCTGGGGCCAGCTCAGCCGAAACGCCGTGTGCCTCGGGCTCGGCCGAACCGCCCTGCCCCACCAGCACGGCCAGGAGCCCACCGGCCACCTCGGGAGCCGGGCAGGAGGAGGTGCTGATCCACCCGGTGACGGGCGAGCGGGTGGAGCGGGGCTCCCCCATGGCGCTGCTCCTGGCCGCCCGGCAGCGTGCCCAGCGGGGCCGGCAGGGTGGTGAGGTGGGAGCCGCGCTGCGGGCCAAGCCACCCCTGAAACTCAACAGCGCCTCGTCGGACACCACCTCCACCAGCTTCTACCGCCACGAGTCCAAGCCCTACTCCTTCACCGTGGTGCCTCGGCCGCCCGTGGTGGGTATAGCAGGGTCAGGATGGAGCAAACCTCCATCCTTCTCCAGCTCCTCGGAGCAGGGCCGGGACGTGCGGGTGGTGGCCGAGGCGCAGCCTCCGAGTCTCCCTGGCCACCGACGGGCCACTGCCTCCAGCCTGCTGCGGGGCCTCCTCGAGTCTGGGCAACCCAACCAGCCCGGCCCAGCCCGCCATGGTGTGCCCAGGGAGGAGGAGGAGAACGGGGAGACGGCGCTGGACTATGGGATTATCCCCCCGCCCCCCGAATTCAGCAACGAGACGGACGAGGCCAAGGGGCCCCTCGCGAGTCAGGAGGAGAACCGCAAGTGCCCCAGCTTCCCCGACTGCAGCCAGGGCTCGGAGGCGCCGCGGTACTTCAGGTGGCCCGGCTACGGCCGTGGCTACGGGGGCAACCGTGAGCCCCCGGCCCCGCTGCCCTCAGAGAAGAGCAGGAGGAATGGCGACTTCACGCCCCAGTACCCAGACTACAGCAGCTCTGCCGGTTACTCTGGCCGCTGCCCGAACCCCCGGCCGCTGATCAAGAAGCGCCTGTACGTCTCGGAGCCCGACAGCTCCTACACCCGGGCAGCGGCGGCCCCCCGGGCCACGGGTACCCTCTCCTACAGCCCCGGGGGATACAGCTCCGCGGCCGGGGAGGGGGTGCGCCGCCTGGGCCCTGCCCAGAGGAACGGCCCCACAAGCACGCAGGGCAGGCGCACGTCCATGGACGCCGCTGGGAAAGCCACGCCGTACGGCAGCGCCGGGGCTGACGCCAAGTACAAGGGGCAGAACGGGGATTTCTTGCCTGCCAGCGCGGTGGCAGCCAGCAGGTATGTGTCCCCCTGAGCTGAGCCCTTCCCTGTCCTCTCTGTGGCCCCAGAGCGGTGCAGAGCCCCAGAGAAGTCCCACTGCCTGGGTCCAGGGCTGTCACTGTCCTGTGGTGCCTCCCCGCTCCCAGCCATAACCCTGGCTCCTTGCCGTGTTCCTGAACGGAGGCACGAGGCAATGTGAAAGTCGCCCTGCTCCAACAGAAGACAAAAAAAAATTGCAATTTGGAATAAAACCAGAGTTTCCTGAGCTTTCAGTGACTTTCTCTCTGTTTTCCCTCCAGACCTGCCCATGGCAGCCCGCAGTACGGTGGACCCACCAACACCTTCACGGTCAGACCCGGAGCACGACAGCCCATCTCCTACGCCTACCAGAGCGGCCACCGATAGGCTTCTCCGCAGGGCTGCTCCACTGCCTTCGGCTGGGAGAGGGAGAGAAGGTGCCTGGGTGGGTTGTCATCTCCTCTGTGGGCACCAGGGATGGTCCCAGCCCATCCAGCAAACACACTGCTTGAAACTGCTGATGGAGAAGGTGGGGAGTGAATCTGGGACTTGGACTCCTTGCAAAAGACTGTCATGGAGAGTAGTTACCACAGAGGACCGGCTGCTGTCTTGTTACGTGAGCAAACATGGTTTTCCTTCTCCTATTTCCCCCCTGTGTTATTTTCAAAATTGCAGCCTGATAGTTCTTCTAAGAAAGTCAAAAAGCATCCTTAGTTCTCTTTAGAGAGCATCACCACTGGAGAGATTGTTTTCAGTTTGTTTTGGGTTTTGTTTTGTTTTGTTTTGTTTTTTTAATTGGTTTAAATCCAACATGCTTGGGAGTGGGGAGAAACCAGCTGGGAGATGTGCATAAGGGAAGCAAGCCAGTGTATAGCTAAATGTAGGGGATTTAAAATAAGAATGTGAGGCCAATGGGATAGAAATAGAGTTCAGGATGTCCAGATCCTTTCCTCTTCTGTCCCCACCTCCTTCAACAGCCTTGAGCAAATCAATTATGCCAATGCCTTAAAAACAGCTCCTGGCTCTCAGTGCTGGCCCTGCCGAGCTGGGGGCGGCTCCGCCACCGAGGTCTGAGCCCCTTTCTCCAGGGATCAACCATGGGGGGCTCCGGGAGCACAGGTCTTTGCTTTCCTGCCCCTTTTGGCCACTGGAAATGTTTCTGTTGGTAACTCTTCCTCATGGAAGAAGGCTGCGAGACCTGGATGGGTGGCTGTAAAGCACTTTGGAGCCTTAAGACATTGAACAATCCTTCTTTTCCTGTGTCAGCTGGTAGGTGTCGGGGACCCACCACAACATGGTGCTTTCCTCCAGGGGTCTCTTGCCACTTCATGCCCACATAAACCCCACCTCCAAAAGCTAAGCCACGTAGTCCTTATGCACTGTTGCACTGAGACTTGGCTTTAGTTTGTCTGATTCAGGGCACTGGGAGGTTAATTTTGTTGTGATTGTAGAGTATTTGACGCTCCTGGTGTGTGGAATGTTTGTGGTGACACACCAAAGCAAGCCTGTCCCTGCCTCCTGCCAGCGTCCCCGGGGAGCGAGTGACGGGGTGTGCTGGGGTGGGAGATACCAGGGTGTTCTGTCCCACAGGGCGAGCAGTGCAGTCTCACGATAGCCGACCAAAGGTTTGAACGAAAATTAGGAATATGTAATCTTCCTCAGAGGTAAACTTGCTGAAAATCACTGTAAAATAAGTGTAAAAACTTGTAGAGAATGTTTTCTAATCACTGACAAACTGAAAGCACTTTGAGACATTAGTCTACTTTTTATGGAAAGCACTTTCTCTTTTCAATCCTATACAATATCGTTAGTTCCACTCCAGCTGATCCCGCGCTGCATGTGTCTGTGGGGGCGTGTAACCACATTTTGCTCTACAGTTCAACTCAAAATTCAGTGACAAATTTTCCTTCACAGTGGAATTTTCAAAAAGGTTATCTTGATGTTAATGTCATGTCTTTGGCATTCTACATTTTATGTTATTTCCTACTTTACCTAATAATTTAACAGCTGTTTCAAACATTGCAGCAGCTTCAAAGTGCTCTGAACTTTACTCTGCTGTGAATAAAAGGAAAATGCAAATACTATAATCGGTCTAATAGCTAATTCAAAGGACATTTTTATGCCAGCAAGTCACAGTGACTTGGAAGATTTCCATTCGTGCTCACCCCAGCCAGTATTGAAATAACAGGTTCTAAATACCTGGCTGTTGATTTAAAAACGAAAGATGTTTATGGAGAAAAGTGACTATGGAGTAACTCTCTGGGTATTGTGCTGGTGTCATGTAGAATACCCCCCCTGCCCCTTAAAACATGGAAGTTCCTCCAGGTGAGGAGCATCTGGAGGATTCTTATTTAGCTGTAGAAGTAAAGCCGTGATGCTGTTTGAGTGGCTGCAGGGTCCTGTTTCAGTATTGGATGAAGTTTCACCAGTTTAACTTGAAACAAAACAAGGAAGCCTCTCTGATAATGTTGCAACCTAATTGATTTTTTCTTTTTTTTTTTTTTCCCCAAATATTAAGTTATAATTGCAAATGAATTCTCAAAAGCAGCTTTAAATTTAAAGGCTTGTTGTGAGACTTCAATTGAAGATTGACTTTGCCTAGAAAGAGGGGGGGTGCCCTCAAGAATTCTCCCAAATTTGAGCATATCCCCGACACAAGTTTGTGTGGTGGTTTTTTTGAGAGCAAAATGTGAAACTCCAATGGTGGCACTTGCTTTGAATTTCACAGTTACTATTTCACCCAGACACACAATTCATATATAGTTGTAATACGGTGTTTATATAGTGTGGAGCAGACGGGTATTTGTTTGTATTAAATGTTAGAAGCACGATAACATAAGTCAGTTTTATGAAATAGAGCCGTTATTCATTCAAAGAACACCCATTCTGGGAATGCATAGTGGGCCAAGCTGTAACTAAATCAGGGAGGACTCTGCTCACAGCCATGAAACTGGTTGGTGTGAATGTTCTCAGCAGTGGAACCATTCTATTCTTTAAACGCATTGGGCTCTCCCTGCTTCGTTTGAATGCATTTAAGCAACATTCTAGTATTTCGGTAACAGCTAGCCATTTATGCCGGGGCCACTGGGAACTGCTGGTGTTACAAAGAACCCACTGTCAGAGCTGTTGGCGGCCAGAGCTCCTGGGGAGAGTTAAATCCTGATGAAGAGGGAGGATGGCTGGGCTGCTCGGGGCCGGGGAATTGCTCCCTCTTCCCGGCTCAGGTCGCTCTGTCAGGACAGCACAGATAAACGGGGTCCGATTCCTCTGCCTGCGCCTCTTCCCAGCTCGCTTTCACTGAATGAATTTAGCAATAGAGGAAACTGAGGGGTAGTAACAGGACAAAGCCCAGTCTCAGGGCTGAAAGCAATCCTGGAGCCCCATGATGGAATCGCTCTCACTCCAACCTGCTCTTTGGTCATTCCAGTCTCCGGACAACTGAAGCTATTCCCTGCAGCCGCACAAGTACTGCTAACGTAGTGTAACCGATAGCTTTACAGTGAAGCGTTGAACAGAGTCTCTTATTTATGACTGCCATTGAACACCAACCTTCTTGCATTAAATGTGTCTGGACGTATTGTTTTGCTACATGTGTGGTCTGACTTTATTTAGTATTAAGTGGTCCCTCTACTGTAAGATGAAGATCTTTGCATGTAAGATGAAAAGGACAGGAAAACAGCTCAAACTGGCCAGAATTTCAGCTCAGTCCCAATTCCTACTTACCAGTCATTGATGTAAACCCTGTGGCAATTTAAGTGGTTTTTAGGGGGCTGATCCAGGAGCGAAGGGGCAGCTGCCCCCCTGGAAACAGCCCTGGGTTCCGGCTGGAGAGGAGCCTGTGCAGCTCAGCCTGTGCCACTTCTATAAATAGCGCTCGGTTTTCAGCTTTTCATGAGTAATGAAACCGGCATAGTTATTTGCAAGTCCTAACTAGAATGTTGTACTTAAAATTAAAAATGCAGCATGAGCAATGCAAGCGGCAACATAAAAGGCAGGCTCATCTTCAGTGGCTTATTCTCTCTGCTCCTCAAAATTGTATTTATTTCCATTTTCCTCTCTTTAATCCAGCCCTGGTTACAGAGCCTGGCTCTCCAGGAGGGAGGTGTGTAGTGGGCATCTTGAGGCTTTTGCTGTAGCCACAGTGTACTGATAGCAGTGTCCCCAAACCTGAACAGCGTGTGAAGTAATCCAGGCAGCGTAAGCGTGCCACAAAACCCAGAGAAGTCTCCCGTTCCCTCGCAGATAGCTGTGAAGGCAACAAGCATTGATGTGGTATTGCCAGTTTCTGCATGTTGGCGCGACTATTTAATGTATGTCTCTCCCTAGCCTTGCTAGCAAGGGCACAGCCAGCGAGGAGCCAAGCTAACACAGCAGCAGTGACTCCTAGATAAACTGCCACTCTTCTGTGCTTCTCTTCTGATGGTGAAAAGCCCCAGGTGTAAGTGGTAAAATCTGACCAGATGCTCTTAAAAGCAGAGTGCAAACTTTTTTTGGTGAGGGGGAAGCGGCTTTGCGGCTTGTCAGGTGGCAGCTGCTGCCCTCCTGTGGCACGGCATAAACCATCACCCAAAGATTTCACGCTGCCACACCAAAAGTCTTTAAGCAATTGTAAAAAGAGGTTTAATCTCTCAGTAGTGACCTGTTGTCCATACACGCTTCACCTTCCACCATTATGCTTTTTGCCACAGACTGCTGTGTTTTGCTCACAGGGTGGCAACGTGAGGAGCTTAACGTGGTTTAATACCTGACATTCAAAGTTTTTATTTTTAGCTTTGCACGATGGAAACCCCATTTTGAAAGAAAAAAGTTTTGGAAAGAAAAACTGCCTGAAAACAAGCAGGACTTGCTGCCTGCCCTGCACTGGTGCTGAAGAACAGGAGCACTCTGGGGTTAAACAGTTGTACGGTACACCTTTATTTAAGAACAGCTTTAATTTCAGGGACCAAAATCCCCACTTCGTGCGAATGATCTCAGCTGGCTCCTCAATACTACAGAAGCGGCCCGATGAAACTTATACCCAGGTAGAAATGAAAACTATGATTTATTTAAAAACTGTCTTCCACTTTTTCCAAGACAACTTTTTCACAAGCAGCACAAGACCTGTTTCAGTTTCAGGACACCACCAGAGGCCCACAGCAGGTAACTCTTTTGGTGGTTCAAGGGGTACTTTTGAGGAAACTTGTCAGTTTTTATAATCATTTACCTTTTCCTTGTCATACGCTGCTCTAGATCAGGTTTGCTCTGGAAACACTTGTATGACATAGGAATTAAAAAAAACAGCAAATGAGATTTAAAATGAGCACGAGAAAAGCACAGAGCCTGGGAAAGCTTGCTCTGCCTAAAAATTAATGGTGGGCTCTGCATAGTTTGGATCAAGTCAACCCTACGTTTATGCAGGGATAAGCCCACGGGAAGTGGTGCACGCTTTAGTGTTGCTATCATGCTAAAGAAACAGGAGTAGAATTCATTTCAATAGTATTTTTTGTTTTGTTAGTCAGTACCTGCTTTATTCTCTCCAGGAAATATTCGGCCAGACCAGGCCACATCTAGAGCAGTGGCAATGCATGCACAGCAATGATTTTTTTTCAGTTAAATATGTCCCAGGGAAACAGTTTAGTTTGAAACGTGTGTGGTATGTTACAAAAAACTGCCTCTAAGGTGATGTGTTACAAAAAAACCGCCTCTAAGAGTCTGTTTTGGGGATTATGGGACTGCTTGGTCCCCTCGGTCTCTGGCACAAAAAGTCACTCATCACAAGCGCATACGTGTCTCACCTATCACTAAGCAGAGTCTGGTTAGAGGAGCAAGCGAATGAAACCTCAAGTCTTTAGTCCAGTTTTTCCCTTTCATTAACTTTTGTTCACAGGTTTTATCTTTGAGTAAGTTGTCTTCAGCACAGAGGAGATGAAACACGGTGTCAACCAGCACAGCAGTGGCTGCCTTCCCTGGGCTTTCCGCATGTGACAGTAATCGCCCCTTTGAGCCGGCCTCAGCCACGAGGCAGTGCTGAGCATCACCAGTCCCAGTGCTTCAGCACGTCGTGCGCTGTCACGACGGTGTTTAACTACAGGGCTACGGCTGGGATCCTTATCATACAGCACACAGGACTCCTCACACCGAGCACTGGTGTTCTGGTACCCACCAAGGGAGCAGAAGCGCACAGACAGCGCTCAGTGCCACCCCTCTAGCCTGTACATGGAACACGCCTTCCCATCCAGCTGGAAGAATTGCTTTACAAAACAAGGAACTTTGCTCAAGGGGGAGGCTCTTGCATCCAACTAAAGAGAGATATTGTTTTTAATCTCCCCCCCCCAAATGTTTCTATTAATTCCATGGATGGTTTGAAGAACTGAGGGAGGAACTGAGTGATTTGATTATTATTTTTTTAATTATACCTAATTCTCTGTTTCTCCAAGTCTCCTCTGTGCCTGAAGTCAATTTTTTTCTGAGTAAAATACTGAAGTCTTATCACAGGTGAAGCCAGCTCCTGAGGAGAGGGTAAAGCTTGGTTTGTAACTAACTTATGCCTAACTTAAAATTACTACAGGAACCTTCTTAGTCACAAGGTTGAAGGCAGCCGCAGACCATCCCCGCTCCGGTTCACACACACCTTTGACTTCAGCAGAGTCAAAGTAATGCCAGGAAGGAATTTGGACAGTGAGTTTAAAAAAAAACACAACAAACTATTCTTTTACAGAGTTGACTCCAGAAGCTTCACCAGTTGGTACGGGGACAGTGTGATGTAAAACCTGATGATCCCATCCCACTGTAGTGAGCAAGGCATTGTCCGAAGGAGACCACGATAACCCTTTTACAAAGTCCCGGTGAGAACGGTTTCTGAACCTGGAAAACACAAACCCTCCATCAGCCATAAAGCAAGGGCCCTAGGAATTTAGGGGCTCGGGCAATTCCTAACTGCCATTTTAAGAGTATTTTCATCTTCCATTCAACATATGGATAAATAATTAACTTAATGAGAAGTCAACAAGACAAACAGCTACAGTAGTGAATACGTTCTGTCTGGTACTTACACCTCTGAGAGGTCTGAGTCAAGAACAGCTACTGAACAGTCTTCGCTGATTGAAGCCAGTAAGGGTGAACTGGAGGAGAGAGACGAGACCGGGGTTAGACCAACCAAATACAGGAAAGCTTCTTAGGGATAAACATGTGAAAAGCACGCTTCTTGGTGAGCCCGACCCAGGTACAGTGAATTAAGTTACTGAATTACAGTTAATGGGGGGGTTGGACTAGATGATCTCCAGAGGTCCCTTCCAAACCCATATCATTCTGTGATTCTGTAACAGACACCAAATCTTACAAAAACATCTTCATCATCAATTGGCAGGTTGCCAGCACACTAAGCTGGAATATTCTATGAGCATTGGAAAGCAAGTAATCCATCCTCAAGCAGAGGTGACTGTAACTAGAAAAATCCCCACAATAATTCTGAATGCTGCAGAAGGGTTCTCATGTATATTCACACACTTGTCAAAAGTGAGATGTTCTTTGGTTTAATCTATTCTTCACTATCAATCTTCCTGGCAGAGACCAAAACTAATACTCGTAAGTTTTACTCTAGAAACAAATAAGGCTTTCGGGTGTATGTAGTCACACATTCTATGCCAGCATACGAGACTGTACCTATGTGTAGAAAACGCAAACCCCGTGATACTTCGGGCATGCACAGTGGAGCTGAGGGCAGAATCAGGATTCTTTGTGTCTACTAGTGCAACTGTTCCATTTTCATCACCTTTAAGAGAGGAAGGGAGAATGAGGTTATTAGCAAAATTGTCACATGAGAACACAGACCTTAATTTATCTGGTGAAAGTCAAATAATAAGCTCACTTCTTACCCAAAGCAAAGATGTCACTTTTCTGTGGATGCCACATGACTGAGGTAGGGAGGTGATTACAGGCACTGCAAACTGCGAGTACAGAAGTTGGGGTGAGCGTGAAAAGAGTCAGTACAAAGATACTGCCACACTATCTCAGTTAGCACTGCTACTGCACCAAGACAAGTATTTAAAAGCTTATGGTACTTCTGCAATAGTATTAGACTCCCTTAGGCTGCAACAGGCTTTTCTGCCCAAATGGTCAGATTTGAAATCAGACATAGTGAAGTCAGGCATAAAAAATATTCTATGACTTCCAACAAAAACTCGTACACAAGCAGTGACTGCACACAGAAACATACCAATTCGAGTAGCTGGTTTGGGGCATCTGGTGTCCCAGAGTAAAGTTCTGTTGTCCTACAAATCAAAGTGAATGAGAAGGTTTTTATAATTTCTTTGTGGCAAGGGGGAGGCATAAACTCAGATTTGCTGCAGAACTGCTACTGACCCACATTCAAACCCACACCACCTCCTCCTCTGTGGGAAAATGATGCTGCCATTAATTGTGTTAGCTCCTCCAGTCATGCCCAGGACAGAGCTGGGAACTCGCGTATCTTAATACAAACCCGTAGAAATCACCTTGGTAAGCTGACTGGCAACTTATCAGAGTGTAACATTTAAATAACACAGGTATGCAGCTTGTAACACAGTAAGTAGTTTCTCAGTAAGTGCATTTAACTGTAAATGACTACAATTAAATCTCATTTGTAGATTTAGACGGAAAGCAAGCTTTACCTCACCACAGGACAGGAACACAGTGTCCTTACCAGGACAGGAAGCCACACATGTCACTGAACCGGAGTGAGCTACCAAAAGCACAAAAGGATAAAGAGCCTCAAAGATTGTATCCAACTTTCCCACCTATTCCCAAGCACCTCTGACAGCACAGCAGTACAATAAAGAACAGTTTAAGCCCAGATACAGGGTTAACTTCTACTCAGCAATAGCCAACTGCTTCCTACCAAGCTGATGAGCTGCCAAATCCAACCAGAGCCACTGCAGTCAGGTCCCTGCGACGCGCATAAGCTCGAGGAAGCCTCTCCAGCCAAGAGTCCATTACAAAGGGGCCAGGAGGGGCAAGATCAAACAAAATATGTCCTTTGTCATGGCTAGAGATCACAACACCAGATCTCCAGAGACGGGCACTTCCAATGAGAGAACACAGTTAGGAGATCACGCACTCGTGTGCAGGTGGGAGACAGATTTCAGTGCAGAAGAAATACTCTAAAATATGCTTAGAGATACGAGACAAACTAAGCCTTATACCATTCGTTTTGTGGGGAGAAATGAACAACGGACAAAGAAATAAGGCTGTGCTGGAAACTTCACAGACTAGCAAACACTAGATCATGGCCCTAAGCGTGGTTTGGCAGCTGGGAGATAACCAGGGATGCTGCAGGACCGAGCGGGGCTTGCAGCAACCGGCAAGGGGCCAGGAGGAGCGGGGCGATGGGGTGGCACTCACCTCTGTAGGAGTGCAGCACCGTTTGCTCCGGGAGGTCCCAGACCTTCACGCTGTGGAGCAGAGCGAGCAGTCAGCGCCCGGCACCGGCCCTGCCGCAGGGCAGCCGGGCGGGGGACACTCACCAGAAGTCCCTGCCGCCGCTGACGGCCTGGGTGCTGCTGGCCAGGACGGCCACCGTCGTCACGATGTCATCGTGCTCGTATTTACAGAACTTGTTGACGATGAGGGTTTCGTTCTCGTCCAGCTCCCACAGCTCCACGGCGCCTGGGGGGGGGCGGCACCCACCTCAGCGCGGGGGGCCCCGGACCCACCTCAGCGATGGATTAGGGGGGTGGCACCCACCTCAGGGGCGGTCCCAGGATGGGGATCCCCGTTCCTTACCGGAGTCGGAGGCCACCAGGATGCCCCTGTCCGCCACCCAGCGCAGGTCGGCGACGCCCGCCTCCGTCTGGACGCCGGCGGTGCAGAAGCCCTCGCTGGGGGCGCGGCGGGGGTCGGCGAAGACCCAGAGGGAGCCGGTCCAGCAGCGGCCGCTCAGCCCCGAGGCGCCCAGCAGCAGGACCCCGTCTGCGGGAGAGGCGAGGGGAGAGGCCCGGTGAGCGGAGGGACCGGGCGGCCCGGCGCGGCCCCCTCACCCCGCTCCCCCGGGCCGGCGGCCCGCCCGCGGCCCCGCTACCTGCGCGGTAGTGCGCGCCCTCCAGGTGCCGCTCCATGCAGGCGGGAGCGTTGGGCGGGATGTTCCACTCGGGGCCGGATGCGTCCGCGGCCTCATCGCCCGCGGGGGGCGGCGGGGGCTGCTCGGGCGGCGGCTCCTCCATGGCGGCGGCGGCGGCGGCGGGGCCGGCGGCGCCCCCACGTGCTCCCGCGCCGCGCGCGCCGCCGCCTCTCGCGAGAGCGCTCGCCCCGCCCCCCCTCGGGTCTCGCGAGAACTTGCCCGCCGCCATCTTGGTGCGGAGGCGGCCGGCGGTCACCGGGACGAAGGGGGTCGTGTCGCTGTTTGCCCGGTCCCGCCCGCCATGCTGTCCCGTCTTCTCCTCCGCGCCGGTGAGACCAGGGGGGAGAGCCGTCTCCCAGGGGTAGGGGGGATGTCGGGGCGCGCTGGGGGGCTGTCCTGGCTGAGCTCTGTCTTGACGCGCTCTCTGCTCCTCTTCTTCCCTCAGCCCCGGCCGCGCTGAGGAGCCTGCCGCCTCCCGGAGCCGTAGGGTGAGTACCGGGGGCCTGGGTGGGCAGCGCTGGGGGCTCGGACCTCCGGCTGAGGCCTAGCGGCGCCTCGGGAGTGCCGGGCGGCCCGGCCGGCTGCTGCCCCCGCCCAGCGAGGGGCTGCCTGAGGAGGCCTGGCAGCGCCTCAGAAACCCACCAGTCGTTGTTTGTAAATAACGTTATTCCGGGGGTTTGTCTTTAGTTTTCTAATTGATATTGCGGGCTTACAGCATAGTTACGGTGGGAAGGAGGCTCTGGAGGTTATCTAGTCCCGCCCATTTCCCCAAAGGAGGCGTGTCTAATGAATGCCTACTTATTTAATTGGAAATATGTTTGAGTTTCATCTCAGGGTAGATTTATTTAATTTTGTTTGTTTGTTGTTTTTTTTTTAATAAGCTTAATGGAAAGTTTCTCGTTATTTGTAGTGTATTGCACACTGCAAGATCACTGCATACGACTCAGCAGTCTTTGGCTCCGTTGCCACCTCTGCCTGAGAAAGGAGGAGAAGTCCGTCATGGTTTGATCCCTGAGGAGTTTTTCCAGTTTCTCTATCCTAAAACAGGAGTAACAGGTTAATATATACTTTTTATGGTTTTTTAAATATGTGTTTAGTTATGCTTATTTAGTTCTGTCCACTACTTCTGGTAGCTGAAAAGGTAAAATATTCGAGAAAATTATTTTTGTATATGCAGAAGGAGGTTGTGAAAAATGAGCCAGTGCAGCAATTACTACCTCTAAAGCTCAGTACCTGTGCTTTAAATAAAGGCTCAAAGAATGTCACGAGCGCTATCTTGCAGGAAGGTTTATTTGCCTGCTGACCTTCAAAACCTTTAAACAGAGTTTTTTGCCTGTTTCTGAATAAGCAGAAGCAGCAGGTCCTGTGCAAGTTGCTTCCAGTGAGCCTCCTTGTGGCTCTCTTCCCCTTGGCGGTATTGGGTTTTTTTCATTGTCATGGTAGAAGAGAACCATGGAATGGTTCTGATGTGGTTAAAATGCTGACCTGCTTTAGATTCATTGATATGATTCTAGTACTTTTTTACATTCGTATTTAAAAGCATTTTCACTGATTTTGTTAATTTGTTTTTACTCTGTCATCATGAAGAGTCAAAACTCATCAATAGTGAAGACTTAATGTTTCTTCTCAATTCTGGGACATCAGGAGTTGATACTTCCAATTCCCGATCCTATTGTATGCCTTAAAGTAGCTCCCTCTTAGGCGTTTAACTTTAGTGAGCCTCTTCATGCTTTGTACAAATAATGCTGCTTTATTGTTCCTTTAGGGCCTTATATGTTGGGAACTGGACTCCTGCTCTACTTTCTTTCCAAGGAAATCTATGTAATTAACCACGAGACGGTTGCAGCTGCCTGCATATTATCAGTCATCATTTATGGCGTTAAAAGATTTGGGCCTGATGTAGCAGCTTTTGCTGACAAACTTAATGAGGTAACAAAAGAATCCATAATCTAACTTTGTATTGGTTAATAACTATTCTAAATTATCTGCTTAAATATTTAAAATAATACTGTGTCCAGGCTGTCATAAAAATCTGACTAATATCATCAGAATTTTACTTAAATAAGGTATGGTTTAGATCTTACGTTGGTATCATTACATAAATCTTCAAAAAGAAAACAGTTCATGATTTTTTTAAAGTACGATTGATTGTGACCCCTGATTTTTCTGTCTTGTCATCCTTTAACCTCGACTCTGTCACAAGCCAGTTTATGCAGACATTTCTCAAATCTTCATGCAGAATTCCAGAAGTTAATTACAGATCACTTGTTCTCCTCACATCTTACTTACATTCTGAAGCATATTTTCTGTTTCTTCTTTCAGGAGAAAGTTGCTAAAGCTTCAGCTGTGAAAAATGAGGCTATTAAAGATCTTGAGACGGCCATTGAACTGGAGAAGAAGGAGCAATGGCGGGTTGAAGGTCGCAGTTACCTCTTTGACGCTAAGCGGGTATGCGGTCCAGCTCCACTGTCCATTCCACTACGTAATCTGGGTGCCTCTTAGACTGCTAATGATAATGAGCCCTTCGCCCCCTGGATGTTGCAGACAGGGCCAGTTCCATGGCCTCATCCAGTGACTTTTGCTATAGAACGTGTTCTGCTCCTTTGGGTTCTTGCCAAATGTTAACCCTTTGATTTCATCTTCTGTGTCTAGAATAATATTGCGATGCTGCTGGAAACTAATTATCGAGAAAGGTTACTGATGGTGTACAATGAAGTAAAGAAAAGGCTGGACTATCAAGTGGCAATGCAGAATTTAAAGCGTCAGAAAGAGCAAGATCACATGATTCAGTGGGTGGAGAAGAATGTCATTCAGAGCATCACGCCTCAACAGGTACTTGCTTTTACCTGCTTTGCATTTTAGTCTGTACAAATCTTTGCTGTCCGGTGATTCTGCCTTAAGCCAGAAGATGTTAGGGCATCTTTGGGTGGCTTCCACACGTGGCTGCAATGCATTCCTACTGTAAGAGCTGACCAGCCCGGGTACTAGGGACCACAAGCTGGTGTTGGTGGTGATTTTAGCTAGAATCGGGTGTGGTGTCTGTTGTTGCAGCGTAGGGCTAAGCTCGTCATGAGGTGTGCAGCTACCAGGTCAGGGAACTCACTTGTAAAATTCTCCTTGTAAGACCATGGCAGCTTCAGATCTGCAGATGGGCTCCAGATGTCATTTCTAAGGAATGAGGCTGAGAACAAAAAAAGGAAAAAAATTTTCCTAGTACTGCACAGAGGTGCTTTAATGCAGGTCATTGTTTGGGTTTGAGTCTCTGACTTCACGAGTTATAATGATACCCCATTTTATGCGTCCAAGAAGGGGTCTCTAAAATGCATTAGAGATGGCATCTTTCGCATGTCTAAATGTCTTTCATAAAGTCTGAAAGCTGTTTTTCTTTCTCTTGCAGCAGAAGGAGAGTATTGCAAAGTGCATTTTGGACCTGAAGGCACTATCGAAGAGTGCGCAGGCAACGGTGTAACCACCTCCAATTCCACTGACCAGTCTCATTGCTTCCTGTTGGAAACTGTATGATTCTAAAGTGTAATTAAACAAAGAAACCAACCAACCACTCTGCTGTCTGTCACTAGCAGTAGCAACAATAATTTGTTTTTTGTGTTTGAAGTAGCTGGGTCAGACACACAAACCACTGCGGTTACTTTATAGTGGGGGTTCTGTTTGGTTCCCTGTTTGATCATGACCAATTCCAGAGATAAGACAGAGCACTTCACAGTGAAACATTCCGGTGCTAACACAACGATCAGCTTTTGGTTTAGAATTCTGTTTAATAATGACCTGTAGATCCCTACTGTAATTGTAAACGTGTTCTAAAATCAAGATGAGTGCCAGTGCTCCCACTCACCTCGTCTGGTCCTTGGAGGTACTCAGAATGAATGTCGTCATTTAAAAATTAAGAATAACATTTTCATAACAAAGCTTCAGATAGCGATGAAAGTGCCTTCCTGTTGTGTGGAAAAGAGGATGTAGGTGGCAGGAAACTTCACAAAAGCTACCGGAAAACTTGGCCGCAACTGAACTCACCAGTATTGAGTTTAAGTCAGTGAAATGGATGAGTTTCTTCAAGAGGGTGGGCTTTTACTGGATTTTCATAGGAACAAAAAAAAAAGGTTGCTCTTTATTTTCTTTTTTTGTGTAACAAGGAAAATAGTTCTATATGTATTACAATAATACACAGTATAAGCCTTTTAATTTTCTTTTTATGGGAAACATTTTTTTCCCCTGAAAGTGGTTGTTCCATCTCCAATGTCCCTGCTGAGCAAAGCCCTAACTGATGTGTAGCCTCACCCTTTCTCTCTTGTGATTTATTTAGTAAATAAACTTCACTAAGCAGGCTAGGCTGTGCTTACAAGCCTTTTATATGGATTGGTACTGGAGTTGGGAAATGCTTGTTTTAAGTGGAGTTAGTAAAATAGTTTTCTACAGTTTTCAATATGACAAAAAAGCAGGAAAAAAGGTGTTCTTCAGGGGTGAGAAGTAAAGTAAGCCGACTTGGGCTGAAACTGCCTTACTTTTTTTTTAGATCAGCGGTTCTTGAGAACGCAGGTGTCTTTCATAGTTTCCTGTTTTTTTTAATCAAAAAAAGTGAAGTTGCCCAACTTCCACATGTGCGTAACCCCACGTCTGAATGACTTGAGCTGGAACAGATTCTTCTCACAAAGCAGGCAGTTGAGCTGCTGCGCCGGCACCTCCGGAGCTCTCAGGCGGCAGCCCCATGGTGCCAGGTAAGATGCTGGAGCTGAACGGCTTTGGTGCCGCTTTTATTACTGCGGATAAGGTGCTGGTGGCACAGGGAAGCGGGAGGTCTCGGTGTCTGACCCTGGAACGTGGCAGCCGTGCAGTGAGAAATACCAGAAACTTTGTAGTAGACTGGTATTTCCCTGTCAAAGATTCCACCCCCAAATTTGAGAAGTTACCCTTCCTGCTTTAGTGGGAGTAACTCTAGTGGGAGTACCTTTTTAGTAACTTGAGAAAGATAAGCTTAAAGGAGCATTTTGTCAAAGCTGCTTCTGTTTGTGAAAATGTTCATAAATCTAGCTGCTGCAAAAGTAATTCTGGGGGTGCTTTTTGTTGGTTATTAAATATGCTCCCCCCTCGTTAGAGAAGGCAAGCGGGTTCATCGAAGCGCAGTGAGCGCACACGTGTGTGCACAGGAGCAGGGGTTTGTGCTCAGTAACCCCCGGGTTTGTGCTGGGGCTTTGTGCTGGGTGGTATCAGGCACCTGAAACGCTGATAAAAACTAAATAAAGTCTATGGATTAGAAGAGGTTTGTTTTTCTCTAATGTATATACATGTATAAATACAGTTGTTTTTTTCCCTCCCTCCTTTTAGCTTCTGTTACTGTTCATTAGTGTTTAGAGAGAATGGGAGGCGGTTCCTCAAAAAAAAATGCAGGTATTTCCTACTTTAAGGACTTTTCCTAGACGGGGTGTCCTTGACTGGGTTGGTGATGGCCTGGCTCACAAGGGGCTGTTGCCGGGGGGGGGGGTGCAGCCGGGGGCGTGTGTGTGTTTGGGGAAGAACTGTGTGGCTGCCAAAGGCTGCTGTGGGACAGAAATAATAGCAATATTTTTTTTACTGTCTGATGTTTCCACTTTCAGCCCTCTGACAGAGAAATGTACAGCAATCCTTACTTGACCAGGCGCGTGTCCCTGTATAGTTCGTGTTGCTTGTAATGTTAGTGAAGAAAGTAACAAGTTTGAAATCCAGTTTTTGATACTTTTTTTCCTATTCACTTCTAGTTACACCTGAACCCATTTCCACTACCACCACTGTACACACCACCACTGTACACACCACCACTCTACACACCACCACTGTGGCCGACATAAAAGCTTCAGAAGTCACATGCTGGATCGACAAGTAAATGCTCCACCTTTGTTTCCTAACCTTACGCACCGAGTTCGGTGGGACTGCAGACTGCTCCCTCTGCTAAGGGGGGAGTTATATCTTGGGGTTTAAAAGGTTGCTTAGAATTTCCTCGTCTGTGCACTATTTAATTCATAGTGATGCTTAATGCAGATATGCATCTCTTAATCTTGTGGGCTTGGGATAAATGATGTATTACATTTCATAAAGTTTGGTGAATTTGGGCACTACTGATTCTTCAACACCTCTGTTAAAGCTGGGGATTCTGACAGTGTGTTCTGTGTATCAACAGCCATGAGATACTCTACATATCGCTAGCCTTTCTCTCCGGCATCCTGTCAACTGTTGTGGTTTTTGCAATCATCTACCTCATCAGAAAAAGTAAGTGGCTCGGTGGAGGGAGTAACGGCAGCAGGATGGTCCGGACCTGGCGGCAGAGAAGTGCTTAACTTAGGGCGCTGCACGTCTTGCCGTGGATGGTGCCGAGTTTCCATGCTCTTGGGGCCGCATCTTACAGCACTAGGGTCTCAAAGGAACCTCTGCATGAGATATTTCAAAAGAGGCTCAAATTATGTCTCCCTTGAATGATTAATGTATTGATAAACAGGTCATTCTGGCAGTAACTCCTCATGAATCATCCCAGAGGCTGTTTTCACAGAGGAATTGACTTTAGCACTGATGAGTTTTTGCAGTTTGGGGTGCATTTTTTTCATTCTAACACTGGCCACATGGAATTCTCACCAAATGCATCAGTTGCTTTCATCCCAGGCACTTCCAGTGGGCAGGGGCAGGGGCTGGGGCTGCCGGACTGGGACGGATTTTACAAGCCATGTCTGAGCCCTGTGCTCTCTGGTGCTGCTCGGTCGCCCCACTCTTGCCCTGCTGTCTCCAGACACGGGGCAGACAGGTCTCCCTCTCCTTCCCAGGGTGCCAGAAATCCCACCAGAACACACAAGAGCAAGCTCCCTCCCAGACAGTGACTGAGGAACCTGCTAAGAATGTCCAGGTAAAAGTCACAACTCTTATTTGTAATACTTTATGCAGAGACTTCGGATTCTTCATAGAATGGTACATTTTTATTTTTATTTTATTTTTGGTGGGGGAAAGAGGTTAGCTCTTCCAAGACTCAATTGTTAATTTGACAGTTCTTTTGACTAAGGAAAAATGCTTTTGTTTGTGCATCCAAGGCTTCAGCCTTTGTTTATACTTACCTGAGGAGGTACCTGGACAGTAGAAGGAAAGATATTCCTTCTCCGTTATCACAGGGCTCGAAAGCCAGACTCCCCACATGTTTCAAGGGTTCTGGGGCTAAATTAAACCACTTATCAGGCAGGTTAGGGGAAAATCTTTTTAAATGGCAAGCATTTCTGCAGTTTGCGTTCACGATACTGATTCTTTGGAATAATCGGGATCCTGAGCCAGGCCAACAGCTGGTCTGATCCAGCGTAGCCTTTACTAGATTTCTCATGTGCAGGGACAGACTGTGACCGTGTATGGCGTGTAGCGCTGAGGGGATTCATGCTGAGGTGTGATGCTTGCACTCTCTCTAATGTCTGCGGCTGCTTTCACATCCCCAGAATGAGGTTGCCTACACCACTCTGGTCTTCCACCGGGCACCGATGGCTGTGTGATGGTGAAGTTTCTGGTGAAACGAAGACGCTTGCGCTTCCTGCCCATCACATGCTGCCAGAACATTATGCTGATGCCTACAGTGCTCTGAGAAATGTGTGTAACATTAGCTCGTTTTATAGTTATAAGGGGAAACTAACGTCTCCTGTTCCAAACCGCTTACCAACAGTTGTGGACAAACTCCTTTTTATACCGTAGTTGCTCATCTGTAGAAATCTTAGTGAGTCCTTACAATGCCCTTGTAAAGTTTCCGCTTGTGTGTTTGCTATTGCTTTGAACTACCAAAGAGAACTGAAAAATGGAAATTTTTCTGTGTCTAGTCATGTCTGTGCCCTTCTGTTTCCCTTTTCTGTCACTGAGGGTGGTACTTTTCTTGGGTTTTATGATTACCAAGTGCTCTGCTTAGTTATTTTCTGCCTATTGAAATTATGGTAATGAAATATTTGTATGGAAATGTCTGCTTCCTGATTGGGTCCCATAAAAGAAATGCACAATCACAGTGTGACCCTCAAAATTTGTGGAAATGTTCATTCATGTGTTATTACCCATAGTGTTCTAGATACGCTCTAAAAAGTTAAAAATCACTCTCTTTTCATAAACTGGGGAAATGTTACCAGTAATGACTCAGTCTTAACAGCCACAGAGAAGCTTCTTTGCATGTTCCTGTGCTCTCGGATGGGAGGTTTGTCATCCAAGGAAGTGCCGTGATCTCCAGCAGAGTGAGGTTTTCTGCCGCCTTGGCCCTGGGGTCTTCAGAAGCCACCTTGTTTCTGGTCACCAGGGAGAGTCAGATTCCAGCAGGTATTTCCCATTTCTGAAAACACAGATGATTGCATGTGTGCCGCTGTAAACGCCTCTCTGGAAGAATGTCTTGGGCAGGACAAATGCCTCGGGTCCTACAGCCTCCCATGAGCTGCAGCTGAAGACACAAGTCTGACATCTGGGAGGCTTCAGAGGAGCGGGGTGGGATGTGCCACCTGATGGCAGCACCAGGCCATGGATGGGCAGCTGGACCCAGCTCAGCTCAACCCTGGTGCCTTTGGTGTCTTTCCAACAAGCAGTTAAAGGAGCAGTGGCTCCACCTCTGCCATCTCCTTGGGTTGTCCTGCTTCCCTGCCCGAAGAAGCTGGTGGGATCCGGGGGGACCACTGAAAAGCAGTTGCACAGACACCGTTATGTTCTGAAATCTGGCGTGGGGGGTGTTGTGGGTAAGGCTGCTGGGCGTTCCACGGGGCCAGGAATAGAACTTGTCGTCTGTTTTGCTGTATCTGCTCTCATCTCAGCCATGGCAGTTTCTTCAAGCGCTATTTAATAGAGAAAATACGCTATTACTCCTCAAAAGGTTCATGAGGGATGATTGTAGTTGGTTCGCAATTCTTTTTTGGCTTAAAATTAATAACAATGTTAGTCTGCTGCCTGGCAGCAGCTGAGAAATAAGAACGTCTGAAAATTTACCTGTTTTGCACAAATGTTAGTTCACCATGCCAACAAGAATGCTGCCTTCCTCTGGTAGATCCAGTGTTAAAATGTGAGAAGAGGTGACTCGCCACAGGCTGCCCCTACCCCCGAGACCAGTTAGGGTGTTGGGTTTTTACTGTAGGTGTGAATTGTACTGAGACTTAGCACAACCATTTCGTTTCTTTTCATTTAGTTTCCTGCTTTAGCAGGGGAGTTGGACTAGATGATCTCTAGAGGTCCCTTCCAACTCTGAGAATTCCGTCATTCCATGATTCTTTGTGAAACGTTGCCAACCAGAGCGCAGTGATTTTGTGTCCCTGCCTACAGAGCTGAGCGCGGTACAGCCCTCGGGGACGAGGGTGACAGAGACCCTCGGGGTGTTGCATGGCTGCTAATGAGTCCCAGGCTCATCCCAGAGCATCCGCCTGTCCCTCCCTTTTCCACCCCAAGAGCTCTCTGTAGTCACACACAGCTTTTCATGGCAGCCACCAGCCAGCTCTCTGTTTATAGACAACTAAAGGAATCTGGGACAACAGAGTCTGCTAATCCCAACAGAGGAGGTGGTGTGTCGGCTGTTTTGCTATTCTGGCTCTCCCTTTTCCCCTATTTCAGTAGGATTCTGCAAGAGGTGTTTGTACTTGTGCTCTCCCTAAAGACAGCCTTTCACAGCAGGAATTTGCAAGGCAAAATGCACGGGTATGGGGAAATCCAGTACGGATTGTCCAGCCCTGGGAGGGTGACTGGGAACGGCTCACGGGTTACGTGGTGCTTTGAAGGATGCACGGACAGTAGTGGCCTATGATATTCCCCGAGGTTTTGGGAGTGACGTCTGGTTGCACTGTTAAAAGGTGGATTATTAGAGCTACGGCAGCTGTTGGGCTGCATCTCCCTCAGCCAGCCCTGAGTCGGCTCTCCCGGGAGAGCCGAGTCCTTCGCTCCCCCCGAGTGGTATTTGTACGCCCATGGGCTGCTGGTACGTGCCTTCACTCACCTCCACATCTAGCTTCGGCGTTATCCGGCCTGTTGGATCTCTGTCTGGGGCTGAACGCCACAGCTGCTTCCAGGGTAAGCGCTGAAGTGGGAACCAGGGACCGAGACCCACACTAGCGTTTTCCAGCCAGCGCCGCCGCGGGCAGAACCCACCTACTGTTTCTCAAAAATCTATAGGCAAAGTTTGCAGTGCGTCATTCTGGGGAATAATTTCCTGCTCTTTAGGTGGGGCTTGTTTTTCTGCTGAAAGCAATCAGTTCTATCAACTTCTATCTCTATAGTGAGAGATCATGTAGCAAAATTCTGATAAACTTACGCAGCGACTTCCTTTGCTGGCCTGTTCATTAATAGAGTTGAATTGTGTAACCGGGCAGAGCTTTGGCCTGTGACGAGGGTTACATCAGATAATAAACTGAGATGTCTGATCTCAGCTAAAGGAGCAGATGCCAACGCTTTCTGAGAGAAGCAGCAGAATGATGCCTTCCCTTTTCTGCTTTTTCTAGATCACTCATTATTTAAAAATGGGGCAAAAAGAGCCTGGCCTTTAATGACCTATTTTTAGCTTGACCCACGTTCTCTTAAACCCAGGCTGTGTGAACTGGGCTGTAATATTCACTATTTCTGTGCTGTCCCGGTCAGGACACCCACTAAAACTGTACAGATTTCACACAGGCTGCTTTTTTGATTGTCATGGGAGAAGAGCATGCTGAACTAATGTAAAATCTATCTAATATTTATTATTATTCATGAAAATGTGACACCACTGAGTGCAGCACAAGCTGACCAGACTCAAATTTATAGTTTAAATTGACAGTGAAGGCAAAGGGTGTAAGAATAGTTGGTGAGGACATGCCTGGATTGCAAACTGTTGTATTATCAACACAAAGGAGACATTTACCCTATTTTTCAGTAGACTCGACTAATCCGTATGGAAAAAAAAATACTGGACGAAATTTGTCTTAAGTATCTCTTCTGTATTTTGAAATGATTTAATACAGACACGTATTTACATCCACCTTTAGCGTAGTCCTCAGATCTGTAACAGGTTGCTACAGTTCTACAGGTTTACAGAGAAGACTTGCAGCAAATTACATTTAAATCGGGTGTTAGGAGAAGAGCCTGTGATTGCAGGGAGAATTACGTGTGGGAACTTGCTGTGCAGAAAGAATCTCCAAAATGTATGATTTCTAGTAAAAAATGAGGAAAATGCATCCTTAATGGTTTAGAGACAGTTGATTCCGTCCTTGGTTAAGGAGCTGGGGAAGGAGGAAAGAACTTCAATATATCATTAGTTTATTTTCTGATGGTCTCTATTTTTTGGCTGGCGTGCTCGCCCGGCCCCAGCGTGTCTCCTTGGTTAATAGTCTGTGTGTTCGGCGGTTGGGCTCTCGCCTGCTGCTCTACATCTGAGGTCAATTTTGCAGCCTTCTGGGGTGAGCATTGTCTTGGTTTAAAAGCAAGGGAAGTCTCCCACTGGCAGGGTCTCTCCCAAAGAAGAGGAGGGTCCCCAAAGTCAGTGCAGGTTCTGGCCTTTCAGCTGAGGTGGTCAGCAGCGGGTGAGGGCCCTTTCCCAGCGCAGCTCAGCCGCAGGAGGAGGTGTCACAGGAGATGCTATATTTTTATTGGATAAGTGCTAGCGGACACAAAAAAGTAAATCAGGGCAAGTCTGGCTGTGTGTAAGCAAAGGGCCCATAACCGGGCAAAAAGAGAAATCCAAATTAGAACAAAAAGAGTTATCAGCCTTGAGTTAGAACTAGAAATGAACAAGCAGTAGCTTTCACAGCCGTCCATGGATTGAGCTGGGGAACTAGGAGCAAAAAGTCCACCTTGTTAACAGTGCTTTGGGTCGCTGGTCTGCCAAATAACGCTCAAACCAGGAAACAGCAACTGTTAAATGAAGATGTTTACCTGGAAGGTCTGGGCTTGGTACAGCAACCCCCCAGCAGTTCTGGGGTACTGCTCTGGGGTACAATAATGCAGAAGATCATAAATGATCCTTTTGAGCTTAATGTCAAATGTGCATCAGATTAAGAGGAGCTTGCCCTTATCATAAAACAGTTTGTACAAGAGTGGGAGTAGATAAAACAGAAGACACATTTTCCCATGAGTTTCTTACCAAAGCAAAGTGGTTTATCAATAGTCTGGTGTGTACGGGCAGGTCAACATTCATGCTTCATTTATGACTGTTGGTCTGTTGTTTGCTCTGTAAGAACTGGGTCTGGTTTTTTGCACAGGATATAGGTCCTTATAATTAAAAGGTAGGTGGTTTTGAACTTCTTTATCTTGCAAGCATAGACAATGGGGTTCATGGCAGAATTGGCATGGGATAACAGGATTCCCAAGTACATCAAAGACTTTGGGATCTGCCACTTAGGGTAAAAGTAGGAAATTAAGTTTATAATGCACAGAGGCAACCAGGATATTGCAAACAGGAAGAGAACAAGTGCTAGAGATTTGGCTGTCCTGAACTCCTGTCCATAAAAAGCTCCTGCCCCTCTCACGTTGGTCGTACCTTGACTTAGCTTTGTCCGGATGATGTAAAAGATTTCCGTGTACAGAGCACACATGATGAGCAGAGGAATGAGGGTCCATATGAAGAAGCCAAAATAAACCATGTAATCCATCCTCATCACAGAGGTAAATCGACAGCTGAGGAAGTCAGAGTTTCTTGTTTTTGTCTTGTTCCATCCAAACATGGGGACTAATCCTACCAGCAGGGACAGAGACCAGCACAAACCCAGCGCCCACCAAACTCTTCTCTCTCTAGTGATTATTTTGTATCTGTTGGGGAAGAAAACCCAGGTTGTGTCAAACAGTTTTTTTGAATAGTTAAGGATGGTTTCAGGAACTCGCACATTCAAATACTACAGGTTCATCGTCACAAAACAGAGCATTAGCTTTTTTTTGGGGGGGGGAGAAGAGATGACAAAATCTTATTTTGAGACATGCCCTAACTCTTCATTTGTAACAGTTACTTTGCAACACCCATCTAAAGCAATATGCTTAAGTTCCTCTCTTTATAATTGGATGTTTTCAGCTACTTCATTTCTTGTTTCATTATGATCTCGGTGCTCCTCTTGCCTAGATACTGCTCCTCTACTATTAGCAGTCCTGTCTTATTTCTCAGCTTCCCTGGGTGTACTTTAATTTTATATTTGGTTTATGCCGTTTGTAGGACCAAACTGTTCTTTCATTCTTCAATTTTATAAGTCCTTTTCCCATAAAAAAATATGACGACCTTCATGCCTGAGGTTATGCTCTGGATTTCTGGCTTATGTACTTTTCCATTCAAATATAAAAAGGGAACAACTTCTTAAGTTTGCCCTTAATAAGCCTGTTACTTCTTTTGTGTTTTCGGCAAAGACTAAAAGGAATTCTATATAAAAGACTAGCCTCGGAAACCCAAAGAGATCTATAGTACTGTCTGCGTCCTGCGCAGTTAACAAACATCTGAAGAATTCAACTGTGTGACCACAGGCTCATCCTGTGGCCAGCTCCTGATCAGCGATGACACTGAGCTCCAGGCCCCACATGAATACCCTCGGGGTCCCTCCGTGCTGCATTAGGAACTGCAGGGAGTGGGTCCTGCTCTAGAAAACTCGTCTCGGGTGGGCTTTTAGGCACAGGTATCTTTTCCATGCACAAACATGCATTTAGAGCAAAGATTTGTTAGAAAAGGGCCAAGTTAAGGAGGAGAGAGGAGGTGGCACCCATGGGGTGGAGGCTGGGCAAGCGGAGGGGCCCGTGGTGGCCCAGCACTCACCTGGTTGGCACCTTCACTCGTAGGTACCGGTCGATCGCGATGGCCAGGAGGGAGAGGATGGAGGCGTTGGTGAAAACCACCATCAGGCAGCACATAAACAGGCAGGTGTAGAAGTGGAGGCTGATGCCCAGGCTCACCACGATGGCCAGGGGCATGACGAGGACCCCCACCGCAATATCAGCCAGCGCCAGGGAAACGATGAAGTACAGAGTCGTGTTCTGAAACGTCAAGTTCAGCTTCACCACCCAGATGACCAGGATGTTACCCAAAGTGGCGAACAAAGCTACCAAGCACTCGGTACCGATGTAAATCCCGTCCAGGCTGCTCAGCGCCAGGCTCTCGTTGGCCATGGCCAGTTGCTGGAGACGCCCCCAGCTCGGCTTGAGCTCCAGATGGGAGCATAGGCACCGATGATGACCCCGCGTGGGATTCGTCCTCGGTGTCTGGTGCTCAGTGGTTCCAGTGACTCTGGGGCGTGAAACCTCTTTCAATGTCTCACGTCCTCGATGCTCGGGCAGCAAATCAGCGGTTGCCTTTCCACAGAGCTGCAAATGCCTCAGCATCCAGGAAACCTTCCCTGCTCCGACACATCTCCTGAAGCTCACAGCATTCCTTCAGCAGCCTGGTATCAGGAAAGTACTAGGGAAAGCTATTTTGAAGGAAAAGAACGGAAAAACTTCCACCAGCCTGCTTACCAGAAACCTATAAACAAATAATTTAACTACTTCCTCTTCCAGACCACAGTGTTAGAAGTGGGAGAACTGTAACCAGGACTGACTGTGCAAAGCTGCCACTTATCATGTAGATAATCACTTTGCAGTCACTGTAGGAAATGAGACAGTTCAGGGGATGTCAGAAGAGTTTTTCATTAAATTGCAGTACTTGATTTAATTCTATTTCAGTTAAGGCTCTGAGGTGGCTGAAAAGTGCTCTTTACTTGTAACGCAGTTGACGTTTTCAGTGAGAGCCCTCATTTCTGCTGGAAATCAGCAGGACGACACGTTCAGGGAGTGGCGTACTGTCCTGTGCTTGCTTTAGGAAACCGAGGAAAGGTGTGAAGTAGCGGGGAGAGGGTGTGAAATCTGTGACCCCTTTGCTGTGGGTGAGCCCGGCAGCGTGTCGTGCCTCCTCCTTGATGTGTCTGCAGTGAAAGAGCTGCTCCTGTTTCAGTTGAAACTGGGGAGAAATGCAAACCTGTGAGCTCATGTCAGCCCGTGGCTCGCAGGGTGACCTGGCCCTTGGGCAAATAGAAATGCACGTGCTCCAGGAACGAGCAAATAGCGATTAAGCAATTGGGTGGATGGTGCCGTGTCAGTGTAACGAAGCCTTGAGCAAACACGGGTACTATTCTGTGTCCCAGACACTGAGTCCTCCAGCTCTTCCACCCAACCTTCTGGCAAAACTGAGGAAGTGAAATCAGCCCTGAGAGGAGACAGAGCCAGAAATAGATGGGACTTCTATATTCTCTGCTTTTGAGAGAGTTGGACAAATTCCGCTTCCTTGAAATCAACGGTTTAAAGAAGCTCTGAGATGGAGCAACCTCCCTGCTGTAGAGCTGTGCATCGGGTAATTCACCCCGCTGGGCAGCACAGAGCACCCGGGGGGAGATGGTGCATTTGTGGCTAAAACAGACCAGCAAAATTACCACATGCAACAGGTTGCGCCGGTGGTTTGTTCACAGTGAGATGCTGCCACTATATAACATTGACTCTTGTACAAAAGGGTATAAAAATGTGCTGAAACCTCAAGGAGGTAGAAAGGGAGATGTCAGAGGGTTTGTTATAGAAGATCTGATAACTGGATCTTCATGACCAATTTGCTCTGCTCACCTCTAAAGAGGGAGATGTGTGTGCAGATCGGAAGGGGTGCAGAATTCTGAACGAGGGGCTAAATTTAAAGCAGATCGGGGAGGAGCTGGCTTCTGACCCGGCTGGTGGAGTTAAAAAAAGAATTCAGCACAGCATTTCATAATTTTGGATGTAAAGAGCCTCAGATGTCCAAAATGTCAGCAGGCAGCATGGATGTGACCTGTACTGTGATGGAGCCTGTTACTGGGATACTTGCAGTGGTGGGCAATGCCTTGGTGATGTGGGCAGTGAAGCTGAACCCAGCTCTTCAGAAGACCACCTTCTTGTACGTCGTTTCCCTGGCACTCACTGACATTGCCATGGGGATCCTTGTCACGCCACTGGCTGTCATGGTGAGCCTGGGAGTCCTCATCCTTTCTACCCCTACCTCTTCATGTGCTGCCCGATGGTGACCTTTTCCCATGCCTCCATCCTGTCTCTCCTGGCCATCGCAGTCAACAGGTACCTGCGAGTGAAGCTGCCGACCCGGTGAGTCTGGACAAAGGTCCCATTTTATCATCTTTTCACCATTTCTCTCCTCCCTTATATTTTCCTTCTGCCTTATTTGCAGCATCACAGGGCTCCCTGGGCATCACTGGGTCTCTGAGAGAAACTCATACAAAGGAGAGGTTCCTAAACTGTAGGCAACGGAGCACCGGGAGCCTGGGAACTCCTGGAAATTCAGCAATGCCTGAAAATCATAGAGTCAGGGAAGAGTCGCTCATAAGTGTGTGCTTGAAGTCTGGATAAGGTGGTGGTTTTTAGGTTTTCCCCCGAGGGAACACCATACGAGTCGCAATGAAACAGTATTTCTGAGGAAAGGGTTTGACTCTGTGTCCGTGGGCTCTCATTGAAAAGGGATCGGTGACTGTTTGGAGGTTTCCCTGTAGTTTGAAAATACATTTTAAATATCAGAAGCTGCTAAGGCCCAAGTGCAGAGAACTGTGCTTAACTTGAATTAGAGAGATCAGAAATGAGTGCTTAAAAGCACAAATTCCTGAATATTGTAGTTCTTTTTTCTGAAGAATCACATCTAATGTGGCTAGTGCTCCCTGCCCACCCAGGTACAGGGCAGCCCCCACCAAGAAAAGGATTTGTGTGGTCCCGGGCCTCTGCTGGCGCGTGTCGGTGCTGGCGGGGCTGGTCCAGCACATGGAGCATGAAGGTCACATTCAATAGAAATTAGAAAGTTTGCTGAGGAGTTCTCTGTCTCTCTCTTGACGGCGATGGTCCTGAGAACTCCTTGCCCCGGTGCGGGAGCCCTGAGCCCTTCCCGTCCTCCCGAAGCCCCAGCGCTCGCAGGGTCCCACATGGGCTGTCCCTGCGGGGAGGGACCAGCTTCCTGGGATGGAATGGGCTGGGGATAATTCTTGTGTGTTTTATATAGGTATTGGGATCAATATTGGTTCTTTAGAATTATTAATGTTAATCATTTAGTCTTATTCTATTAAATCTGTTTATATTTCAACCCGTGAGTTTACTTGTTTTTTCCCGATTCCCCATCCCGGGTGGGGAGGGCTCATCGGGTGAGAGAATAATTGTCTAAAAGACAGTAAATTGTGGGTTCCCCACACCGTACCGAGGGCATCGCTGCGCCATGGGGGGGTTTCGGGGGGGTGGCTGCGGCCGCCGGGAGGTGGCAGCGCTTCCCCGCGGCTCCGGCTCCTCGCAAGAAGCGATTCTGTGAAACGCTCTGACAAGTCGCCCCGGCACAAATGTCTCTGTAAACGCTGAGGTACCGCGGGAGGTAACCAGAAGCTGCCACGTTTCTGGTTGCACAAAGGGCAGCACGGCAAAATGCAGCCAAGGGGACCCCGGTCTGGTGGGGGGGGGATGCCCGGAGACCCAGGAGGGTGCTTCACGGCCCAAAAATGCTCTGACCTGGCTCAACGGGGCAGCAGCACCCGCTTGTGGAAAAGTGCTTTGGAACAGAAGGAAACCGAGCAGCCTCTGTGTGAGGTTTTGTTTGCACCAGCCCATAAAATTTAATAGTGTTTTATCACCCCGTAGCTTTTTCTTAGAAGGCAGGTGCTTTCCCACGGGGACACTGCCCCCGACTAAAAGCTGCCCATGGCACTGCTGGTCCCGCCAGGGCACAGGCTGGTGGGTTTCTTTTGGTCTGTCCATTTTAGCAGCTGTGGATGGGAGATGGGGTCAGAAAAGCGCCTGTGCTTCAGCAAACCTGTGTCCCTGTGCCTGCGTCGGTGTGTGACCCGGGACTGGAAACCTGCCGCCGAGCAGAGGGAAGCCCAGGTTTCCTGGCTGCAGTTGAAGTGAGAAGTGCTTCATCCGCTCGTTCCATGACCCTCAGGCCACAAGAGGCTGCTGCAGCCGTTGCTGCGAGAGGAGGAGACCACTGCCTTGTCCACAGGTACGTAACCAACCCCTGCTTCTGCTGCCCCAGCTCCCCGTGCTTCTAAGGAGAAATAAAAGACCCGAAGGAAAAAGGCCCTTTGGGCCCCTGTCCCTGCTGGTGCAGCCCAGGATGGTGCCATCGCACCCAGCTGAGCTGCACCTGCCCTGGCTGGGGCCAAATCGGGGCGTTTCCAACCTGTACCCCCTGTTCCCACCGGGTTCCTGCCGGGGGAGGCACAAGGTGCACTTATTTTCTTCAGATGTTTCCTCCGCCAGGCAGCATCTGTTTCCTGCCCTACATATGAGAGAACTGGGTTGCTGGGCTGCTGCTCCTCTGTCACCAGCGGAGGACGAGCCTGTGCCCTTCTGCTGTCTCTGCCCCACACGAGCGTGGCTTCACCCCCAGCCTGGGATGCCCTGGGGACCTGTAGGTGCTGCATCCTCCTCACACCCCCACATCCTCCTTCCGTGGGCACTCGGCTCCTCTCCCACTGCCCTCCTTCAGCCCCAGCATCAGGAAACACTGGGCTGGAGGTTTTTATGGCTTGCAAAGTGATTAAACACTCCTTGCACGGAGGAGCCAAATGGGGCCGGAGCGTGAGATCGGGGAGGGTCTTGGTGTGGAAACCAGCTCTGCCTTCCCCTTCTCGCTCTTTGCTTACAGCATCCAGCCCCCGGCCCAAGGGCTCCCTCCGCTACTTCTCCCTCCGCTCACAGTTCTCCTGTGAGCATGCGCTGTGCCCCCACCGAGAGGCTTAGGGAAACATATGGCTGAGCTCAGGGAGCAGAGCTCGACATCGGTGCTAACGATCCTCCGCTCGCCGCTGCTGGTGGCTGTGCTCTCTGTGTGTGCATGTGTGTACGTACAAATATGTGCTGCCGTAACAGATCATCCTTCTGCGAGTTGCGCTGGTGTGGTTGGAGTATTTGGAGGCCTTTCTTGCCACATACAGTAATATTTCTTTCATAAAAACGGCCGTGATGTGAAGCAGGGTACCTTGTGCAAGCCGATCAATCTGGCAGCAGGAGGGACGGTGAGTAAGAAGGATCAAGCTCGGCTTCCTGGGGATCCAGGATTCATTTTTCCATTCCTCCATGGCATCAGGTGGGCATCAACCATCGAGAAAAAGCAGAGACTCTGTTGGACGTCTCAGCAGTCTGCTCTGGACAAGTGGGAGGATGATGCTGAGGTAGATGATATGGTCTTCGTCAGCCCCTGGGCTCATGGCTGTCACTGGGAGCTTCAGCATCCGCCGACCCCCAGCCCTCTCCAGTCTCCCAGGGTGGCTCTGTCCTTCCCCGTGGCCACTGTGCCATCGAGAGCTCCCAGCTGTAGCCCAGAGCTGCGTCCAGAAGAGCTGGTGTGACCCAGGAAAGGTGGAGGAAAGGACCAGAGCCCTCTTTGCTCCCCACCAGCTTTGGGGCACCCAGCTCCCCTGTCCCCAGCTCCTGCCAGTCTGCAGTCTGGGCTCTTGGAGCTGGGGCCACCTCCGGAGCGCCCGCAGCCCAAGGGAAACCCAGCCGTGCATCTGCTGGCACACAAAACTCCCCACCCATGAGCAGGCTGCAGCTGGAATAAGTTTGTGAGCCAGTAATTTAAGGCTTTGGTTTAGATTAGGATTGGGAGGTGTATTTTTAGAGGGTGTTATTTAGCTGACACGGCGGTGCCCGCAGAGCTCTGCGCAGAAGGTGGCTCAAGGAGGAGCCCGGGGCAGGTCGGGCTCAGCGCGGGGCGGCTCCCGCCAGGCAGAGCCCGGGAATGATGCAGTTCCATGGGGTTAAACAGCGTTTCGGATCCCGCTCCCCAAGCACTTGATGGATTTGCCATTTAAAGGCTGTAGTCAGCTTGCTCACTTCTTGGATGGCTCCAGCGAAAGGCTTCCAGCTATTCCCCAAGGATCCTCCTACATCCTGGTGAGATAAGGATCAGGAAGGGAAGGTCTATCTGCAGCCTCAGCTGCAGCTTTGAGCACAGATTCCCTTTTCACATTGGGGGTGGAAGGGAGGACAACAGATTTTCTAGAAAAAATGATATTTCTTAGTGACACATAGATGCAGGAAAAAAAAAAAAAATTCCCACAACAGTGATCTTACGGTGTGAGTCAAGAGCAGCGACAGCCGCCTCTGTCCTGCTGGGGCTGTAAAACACTTGCAGGCAGCGAGAGGCAGCCCTGCCTGCGCTCCCCGCTCGGGTCGGGGCTCCCGGCTCCCCCCCGGAGCCTGCGCTCCCGCAGCCGAGCCTCGTCGCTTTGAGGCATCGACGTGCCGCGCTCTCGGGCCTCTTCCCTTACCTTCTGGCAGCTGCTGCTCTCGTGCCAGGAGGCGTGGAGGAGCGCTTTATTCTGAGACTTTAACATTTAATGTTTACCTTAAAGGAAAAAAAAAAGAAAAAAGCTGGAGCTCATAAACCAAGAGGCGGCGAGTGGCGGGTGCTGTCCTGGCTCTTCCCTGCCTTGAAAGGAAGCGAAAGCAAAGAGAGAAGGGATGTGAATGTGAAGCAGGGTCACATCTGGTTTAACAGAGAGTGATTGTGGTCTGGTGAAGAACGAGCCAGAATGAGAGTCTGGAGCCTGGCTAAGGGGACCGAGCAGCACACTGCTCTGTGCCTCAGTTTCCCCATCCGGGGAAAGAGGAAGGTCAATCCGGTCTTGACAGAGTGCTCTGTGAGCTGGGGAGGGCTGGACAGGAGCAGGGTCCTTTGGGTTTCCTTCTGAAGCTTCCAATTTGGGCATCGTTTCACCGGCCTCCGTGGATATGGGGGGCACAGCGGTATCAAAAAACCACTGTCAGTATTTCTCACAGATGGGAAAACCTGAAGAAAACTCTCCCCCCACTACGCATCCAGCTTTACTGGAAGGCAAAGTTCACTGTCCTTAGAATCCAGATTTTGTTCCAAAGATGATTTCAACCACTGTCAAAAGCAAATTGTCAGTGGAGATCTGGAAAGCTCTTCTTCCTCTCTGCATCCCGTTCCCCGAGCTTGAACTGTGCTGGAAATGGGGGGGAATTCTCCTGGTGACTCACCCGCGGTGTTTGGAAGGGCCAGAAAAGGCAGCGAATGTGTGTCCTCTGCCGAGGGCTCTCCGGTGCGACAGCGGCGCAGTGACTCGGTCCTGCCTGGTCCCGGGTGTTATTTCAAGCAGAGCAGTAGGGCTGGGGGGTGTGAAACGCGGGACTCGGTGAGCGCAGAGGTGGCAGAGGATGCAGCGGGATGCGCCGGCGCCAGAGTCCGGCAGCGTGGGACCCCTCCGGCCTCTGCCCCCCTGCTCTGCCCAGGCACAGCCGCCTCCTCGGGGGGGTCCCACTGCAGGGCGACTGGGGACTCCCTGACCTGCGCCGGGGCTGGAGGAGGTGCTGCTGCAGAAGTTAAACCTGTCCTTCGGGAAAAAAAACCCAAGAACTAGGGTGATACTTACGCTCCCGGTGTGGTTTTGCTCAGGTGGATTATGTGGCTTTGGATTTTTAAAGCTCCCGAAACCTGGGAGTGAGTGTCTGTGTCTGCTCGGCTGGCTCGGCTCCTTGGGGAGCGCAGCGCCTGCGTGGGAGGGAGCCCGGGCTGTCAAACCAGTGTCAAACCCTTCGGGGGGGTTTGCCCAAGGACGGGGCTGCTGCGGCTTTGGAACGGCTCCCGGGTGTCAGCCCCTGGGACTCCCAGTACAAACAGGGCAGGAACGTGGGGACGGGGGCTTGGGCACATGATATTTTTGTGTGTTTCACAATTAATTGCATTATAATTGGAGTTTTTTATGGTTTTCTTCGGGTGTGGCTACGGAGTGGGGGAAGCTGCAGCCAGGGCAGAGCAAGCAGCGCAGTTCCCCGTGTGATGCCAAATCCTCTCACCCACACGGCAAGGATCATCCCCAGCCCGTGGGAGCGGTGATTCCCCCCGTTATCCCCCTCTCCCTGCCCACGGCTGCTCCTTTCTCCCAAGGTACCCAGGAGTGAGTGAGCCGTATCGCACTGTGTGTTTCCTCCTGACCCGTTCCTTACAGGCCAAAAGGGTTTGGGGGCTGCTGAGAACGGCTGACCCCCGTTTGTGCAGTAGCCAGAACCAGAACCTTTCCACGGTTCTGCCTGGCACGGTGCTTCCCTGTTCACTTTGCAGAGCAAACAGGACTGAGCTGGTTTCCTCTGCTCTTCCAAGTGGCTTTGCAATACTTGGGAAATGCAGCTTTTTGGACTATTCTGCCCCCAGAGGTGCTTCTCCGACTTGTTGCACAGCGATACAGAGACATCGCCCCTCGAGCCACAGCAGTTTTGAGCGTTTGCCTCCCGTGTAACGGGAGGAAATTACCTCTCCATTTCTCTCTGAAGGTGGTTCTGTGTGGTTGTTACCAGGCACCAGATGGGTGGCATCAAACAGGGGACCCTGCTGGGGCTCGGTCCCTGCCATCACCCACCGCCCAGGGCTCCTCTGCACAGCACAGAGCTTTCCATCCTCGCTCTTCATTAGGGACTGTTCTAAAATCCCATAAAAATAGCATGGAATAAATCCCGGGGAGATGAAAGGGAGGTTTGAGCTGGCAGGAGGCTCTTTAAAGAGGCACTGTTTATACAAATTGTCTAGCTGATGTGAAAGAAACTGTTTTGACGTTTTATAAACTCTTCTGCTGATAATTTCGCATCTAAGTATGGCAAGGCTGGGGGAGGCGGAGAGGGGTGAAACGGCAGAGCCAAGGGCCTGAGCTCTCTTCCCAGCTCTTATTTTTGACCACCATTAAATTATTTAGCTGCAGTGGACTGCAATTTACAGTAGCCACTTTTTCTTAAGAGGGAGAGGGAAGGAAGTGCCGTTGCTCTGCTGGTGAGTGGCCGCTGGAGGATTCGTGCCACTGGCCACAGGCAACTCCTCTGTCCTGGCTCCGGGGCAGGGGCTGGAGGACACGGTGGGGGAAAACCCCATTTAGCAGCGTTTCCGAATGGGTTTGTCTCCAAGAAGGGCTGCACTGACCCTGCACGAAATGTGTGGCTCTAACGTCAATCCCAGCAAATATACGTGCTTAATACGGGGTCACGGAATTATTCCTTGTTTTGAATGTTTAGCTGTGTCTCAGCCCACGCGTGTCCCGGGTCAGACCCAGGTGTGCACGGAGACTGCAGCTGGGCGCTGAAAAGCCCTCCAGGAACAAGCTGTGTTCATGGTGCTCGAACAGAGGCCTGCAAAGTATTTGCTCACTTTTGAACAATACACGCCTGCCTTCCTTTTTCCTGAGCGAAAATCCAACATTTAGACAAATGATTGAAGATGCAGCCTCTTCCATCCAGCCTCAAGCTGAAGGCATGGCCATTTGTTGTCATTTAAAAGCCCATTAACACGTCCCGAATAGCGCTGCTGGTTCCTTTGCCCTGGCTGCCTTTCAAGTTAGACAATTATTTTCAGCCTCTCCAAACTCTCTGGGCTCTTGACGGGAGCTCACCCTCCCTTCTGCCCTCACCCGTGCCCGGCGCTGCCCTGGGCTGGACGGGAACGGTCACCTTCATCCCAGGCAGCTTCCGAGAGAAACGATGGCGCTGCAGCTTGTGAAGCACCGTCGTGTCTCAGGGTGAAAGGTGCTGACCAGATGCAGAATGTTATTTTTATTACTGCTAGTAGTAAAGGTGGCAACGCCTGGTTTCTGTCCGGGGAAAGACCTCTGTGAGGCAGCGGGGCCTCGTGGCTACGAGAGCAGGGGTGCAGGAGCAACAGCCTGGGAAGCGTGCGGCGCTCAGGCTCTCTCTGGGCAGGGACACCAGCTCCCGGGGGGCTGGTGCCACACTGTGCCACCTCTGCCTCCTCCGAGCCACGTGGCAGGCAGGGCTGGCTGCTGCTGGAGTCCCCAAGGGCCGCTGATGAGCGGTTGGGGTTGAACCGAGTTGCCCCTTTCCCATCTCTCTCCATCCCCTCCATCGCCCCGGCTGCTCCCCGAGCCCACTCCTGCCGGGCAGCTGCAGGGAGCCCGGCGGGACGTCGCCCACCTCCGGAACTGGGGATTCCTGGGTCAGGGCCAGCTGGAATTTGCTTGCCACAAGGAGGAAGACTGTGGCCTCCGGGCGTGCCTTGCTCCATCCTTCACCTTCCCCCAGGTCTGGCTTCTCACCTGCTGTGTTTTGTGGAAATCCTGCCGTGGGTGAGTACTCCAGGACAGGGAACATCTTTGTGTAATTGATTTATGAAACATGACTCACTCCCTGACTGCCATTCATGGACTAATTCATCTTCGTCAGCATAACTACCTGGGGGAGGAGCTTGTATTTCCCCTGGATATCTTTTAAGTGCTTTTTTCCTGCCTCTAGTTCTCTAATCAAACCAAGGTTTTATTTATAGTACGGCCATTTATGTCTGGGTAAGCCCGGAGTGGCCCCAACGGCTTAAAAGGATTTACTCTAGATTTACACGGGTGTAATGAACAGAGGGATTTGGTCCTGTGGCTGCAGTAATCCTCTCCGAGGTGGAAGCAGAGGCTTTCCCCCGAGGAACAGCAATTTGTATGAAAATGAACAAATGAAGCCCCAAAGGCCCTTTCTGAAGGCGTAAGGAGCCGATGGCTCCAAAGCAAGAGAGGCGCAGCCATCCTGCTGCCCCCGTGTCCCCGAGCCCCCGCAGTGTCCCCACACTGGCTCCCGCAGCAGCAGCCCCCGCTCACTGGTGCCTCAGCTTGGGCTCTGTGGGGAATCCCATCCTGTTTTGCCATAAATCCTGCCAAATCAGAGCAGAGACGGCACGAGGCTGCTGTGCCCATCTCGTGCAGCAACAGGTTCCCAGGACAGAATCCAAAGGAAAGTCATAAATGAAGGTGCTGGGGAAGAAGGAAAAGCTTTTGGTCTTTATTCGATCAGAGATGCTACCGAAAACACTGCCCATTTCCCGGGGCTGTGGTCCTCAGAGGGTCCCAAGTAGCTGGAGCCTCCCCCAGAGCTCGGCTCCGCGCCGGAGCAGCCTCTGCAAACAGGAAGATGTGCCGGAGGCAGCCGGGCTCGGGAGGCTCTCAGAGCCCAGGCTGACCAGGGAGGCTCTTTAGGAAGGAAGCATTGTTTATACCTTTTTATTTTTAATTTATCTATATATTTGGATCCAGCCCTTTCCATGATGTACGGCAGAAATTGAGGCCTCTTTTATTCTACAGTTAACTCAGAGGTGCTATTTGGTTCCTTAGGGAAAAAAAAAGGAATTTATTTTTCCTTACTGCCTGCTTGCAGCAAAAACAACAAACCAGCTTTTCTAATGACACCCATCGCCGAGATCATTGCCCGGACTTTTAGGGAAATAGATTGTTCTTAAGCATCTGCTTCAAGACACAGTTTCGGAGTCTCATAACGATGTATTTGGATTCTGCCCCTAGGACAGGTTAGCGGTGGAGGAATCGCAACACCCTGACTCTACAGTGGAAGGGAATTTAAACTGAGCATTTTTCTGGCTAAATAGTGATGCAACATTTGTTATTGGCCTGAGAATAAGATTTAGTGCCTATTTTGTGCAGTTTTGTGCAGCTCAGAGCCACCAAAGGAGCTGTGTGGGGATGGGACGGGATGGGATGGGATGGGATGGGATGGGATGGCTGCCTCTATAGGAGATTGGATGCCACAACCAGTACATTTTTTTGCTGAAGAAGAAATATGGGAGATGCCTGTCTGGAAGCATGGTGAGATGAAGCATTAGTGGTTCCACCTCCTCAGTTCCTCGCTGTTTCCTCTTCTCCGCTTCAAACGTGTGGGGCCGGGGGTGACACTGCTGAGCTGGGCTTTGCTCATTTGAAAAATGCAAATTGAGTTCGTTTGAGGTTTCGGTGAGAGGATGGAGCTGGAGGAGCCTGTGTGAGCAGGAGCAGGACCTGTGCGGGGAGGGCACCTGAGTGAAGAGATGGGCTAGACACACAGATATGGATGGATGGATGGATGGATGGATGGACGGACGGACAGATAGATATAGATATATACAAACCCACTGTTATTATGTGGCAGGATGGAGTCCAGGCAGTGTGGGGTTTGCATTGCTCCAGCCCCAGCTGCGGACAAGTGTCACCTCCAGGAGGGATGGCTGCTGTGTCTCTCAAGCTGGTCCTTGTCCCCAAAACTCAGCACTGGGCTGAGCAGGGAGAAGAGCTGTGTCTGGAGCAGACAGACCCATCGCCAGGCGCTGCCCCTTTAGGAAGCTGTTTGCTGCACACCAGCGAGTGTTTGATTTCCTTATCTCGTGGAAGTTTAATCTGGGGAGGAAATCCTGTCCCCCCCTTACCTGCCTGGCATTGCCGTGGCCTCATGCCGTGCTCCACAGTCATTAAGGCAGGAAGGATCTTCAGGGCAGCCCCGTTACTGCCGGCCTGATGAGCACGGCCAAGGGTCCACAGCAGATAACGTCACACGAGGATAAATGGCAGCATTTCAGGTTCCTTGGATACCCAAGGCAAATATCGTAATCGCCTCTCAAAATAGCAAGGCCACTGACAAATGGGCGATTTATGGCCACCTTGAGCTGCAGCCTGACAGGCTCTGCCGTCCCGGGGAGCAGGGGCTCAGAGATGTCATTCGGGGGCCTTTGCTGGAAACATACCCACTCCAAACCCAGCTTTGTACGGGGGGGAGCTCGCTGCCCTGCCCGGGATGGGGGGCTGGAGGGTGCCCGCTGCCGGGATGGCACCGGAGCTCAGCTGGGAGCCGGTGGGGATGGTGACTGAGCAGCCACCGCTCCGCGAGACGTGGGAGAGATGAGTCTGAGGGAGCGGCACTCGCTTTGCTTCGGGGTGATGAAGTTTGCTGCTGGCACCGCTCGCTCGCACGTGGCCCAAGAAAAACACCCCTCCCAGCCGGCTGGCAGAGCGCGGGGCCACCAGCGAACAGGCAGCTGTGGCCACAGCCCTGCATCGCCATCCCGCCACGCTGCCTTCGGGAAGCAGCGCTGGACCCACTCCATCCCCATGTGCCAGCTCTCCAAGGCGGCTCCACCTGCCCTGAGGTCATCCATGGCTGGGCGAGCGGGAAGCTACTCTCCTCCTCTTCCTCTTCCTCACTGGTACAGTGGGGCCGGGGCCACAGACTGTGTCGCCAGCGCTGGGGCAGTATTGGCTGGGCTTGGAGGAGAAACAGCTCCGAATCGGAGACTCCAGGCCCCAACCTGCCTGTTGTCCTCCCTACCCAATGTCCTTGTCACCAGCGGTGCTCAGCTGAAAGCCTCACAGATTGGACAGGGTGACAGCAGGCAGCACAGAGGCTGGCTCCGTAGGGATGTGCAGGTCACAGCACAAGTCACCGTGCACAGAGGAGACGTGGTGACACTGGAAGAACCACACCGAGGACATTTCTTAGCAATTGCAAGATATTAGTCACTCTCATTCTGCATCAAACCTCAACGGAAAACCCCGTGTGCGGGCTGCTGGGACACCTGCCAGTGGAAGGGCTACTGGTGAAGCAGCAGAAGCCACCAAGCCCCAGCAGATCCAGCGCTGAAGTCCTGCTGACGTCGAAACAATTGCAGCATCGTGCCTAGAAGATCCCAGTTGGAGACACAAGGAGGTCACAGAGGTCACCTCCCCGGTTCCCGGCCAGCCCAGCAGGCTCCAGGGGCAGCGTGGAGGGGCTGGAGCCCACACTGAGCCACCCCCCGGAGGGCTGGGGGGGACACAGAGCTGAGTGGAGGAGCATCGGAGCTGCTGGGGGGGACGGGGAGCCCCGGCTCCCTCCCGGGACGTGCCCCGGCAGCAGCACAGGGTGGTGACAGGAGCCATCAGTGAGAACCCGTCAGGCTGGTATGCGGCACCTCGCCACAACACACGGCACAGGCAGTAAAACAAGTGATTAAACGGGCTGATACCTTTGTGGTTTCTGTAACTCTGGAAATACGAGTGGAGTTTTCTGTTATTAAGGTAACTCCAAGAACTGGCCCCGGTCACCCCGCGAGCTGGGTACACATTCTGGTATATCGGATGGGACGGCAGTTCTGGGGAGACTTTCTGCCTGTTTTGAGTAAATGTGAGATCTCCTGGCACATAAATACCCCCGGCAGATAAATACCCCCGTCCCCGGCACGCTGCTTCCTGCAGAAAACAGCCCTGGGAGCGCAGCTTCATTCCAGCCCTCCCCACCGCGCAGGGACAACGCCGGGGACTTGCCCCTCCTGGCCCTGCTCAGTCTGACACCCACCCGTCTGTTTTAGGGGGAAGCAAAGAAACCAGGTGCCCCAAAACCCGGCTGCTTGTCCCCACACCGCTCGGGTCACTGCTGGGCTGTGTACCGGGAGGGCAGGGGGTTCAGCTTTTTTTTCCAGTACTTGACATTACCTGGCATAAATACGGATACAGCCTGAGCCCATCAGACCTTAATCTTCCCCGCTGTCAGTCCTACACCCATACCATCACCATGTCATGTACAAGAGTTGGTTAATCCCAGTGGACACGCCTTGGGAAAGCAAGAGGTTTTGGTGGCATATGGAGAAGGAAACTAAAGCACTGTGTAAGCGAACAAATGGCTGCATTTGTCTTGAAGGCTTGTGAGCTGAAGGAAAAGATCTCGGAGGTTTTGCACGTTCACGCGGGGAGAGCAGCCGCCGTTCTGTGCAGTTGGTGACGAAGCCGTGCCACCCATAAGCCTGTCCCAAGGTAAAGCTTCTCTTCTCGGTGACAATGATTAAACCAGCCCTGCCGCAGTGGGAGTTCAGAGTCATTGCGTGTTTCCTTGTAATATGGAAATGACTGCCAAACCGTGCTTTTAGGAAATGCTCCGTTTCCCACCTTCTGGGCTCAGTTATTAGTTTTGCAAACCCAAGTCCGGGTGACCAGGGAAGGCTGCAGCCGTGCCACTGGGCTGGCCGTGCTTTGCAAGGAGCACTCGGGATGGGGGGGCCAGAACTTGCCACACGTTGGGATGAAGTGGCCCCCGCAGCCCCTGTCCCCAGGCAGAGCCACCGCAAAGGGGACCGAGATGCTCTTGCTGGGCTCTCGTCATATAGAGCCAGCACCTCATGCAGACACCATCACCAGCGGGGAAAATATCTGCAGCTCGAAGGGCAGGTTTCTGGGGGTGCTGAGCCCCGGGGGGGGGGGGGATGCTCAGCCCCCCCATGCCGCAGTCTGTGTGGGCAGAGAGCGGCAGAGGCCATGCGCGCTGGCACGGCGCAGGCTGGCCCCGTCTCCCGGCAAACCCATCTGCTGAGTTTCTCACATCATATGCAACTGTTTTGTCTTTGCTCATTTCTATTGCTAAACACTGGCTGGGAGATGAGCTATTTTAAAATGCATCTGCTGTTATTTATACAAACACTTTCTTTTCAAAGGGCAACAGAGGAAAGTGTTGAAAACCAAAGCACCCCCAAACGTTTCTAGGATGTAATGGGGCTGCGTTTCTGCTGGCGATGCAGACACGCCAGCTGCTCGCTAGCGACAGGCACGATGGCTCATCTTTTGAAGAGTTTACCATTTTCTGTGATGTTTAGCTGGGGAAAGGCCGATCGGCGTGTGCCCCAGGGTGACCCTGCCAGCCCCCCAGCACCGTCCTGCCTGCCCACGGGCACCACGGGGAGAAACTCCACGGGGCTGGAGAACAACGAGCGAGACACCCAGTTCTTACCCAGGCAAAGTTTCCAGTCAACTGAGTCATAACTGGAGTGGAAATTACTCATGACCTGGTGAGGAGGCAACAGCTGATTTCAGAGAGGAATTCATGGTTGCGTTGCCAGTTGGACGGTGACCAGGAGACGCTGCTTCTGCCCAAAAGGGCAAAGGGCTACTGTACTTGGGAATAGAACATTTTCTTTTCAGTACAGGCTGTGAGGAGACACAGGTGCCTCATGCTCCCTCTTGTTCAGTGTTTGCTTTGCTGTTAACATAAAGCAACAGCCTTTCTGTAGGAAAATACCTACTCTTTGCCGAGCAAGAAGCATAAAGCCAGTATTATTAGCTTGTGTTCAGGAAGCAATCAGAAAATGAAGAGTGCTATCATGAGGCTAAGTGTTATTGTAATGGTAATTATAGTGGAGCAACAAATAAAAAGAGCTGAGAAAGAGCCTTTCCTGAAACAGCTGTTTTAAGACAAGCTCCCGCTAACAGCTGAGAGCTGGAGGAGTGAGAGACTGGAGCCTGCCAGAGGATCTCCAAGGCTATGGGATGATTAAGTCCACTTAGGAGAGCAGAGCAGCACTAATTGGAAACACACACCTCTTATCCAGCTACAGGTGAGTTCATTATTAACTCACTGATGTCTTTATAAATCCTGTTCTGCAGCCCTAGACCTGCCCCAACTGGCTCCTGGTGGCCTGGGGTAACTGGTGACCTGGGGTAACTGGTAGGGGTGCGAGTGGAAGGAGGGCTGTCTGAGGACTCATGGTTCTTGCCGTGTGCCATCCCTGGATGGTGGCAATCAGCAGGACTGACCCTGGAAGGGACCAGCTGTCAACTAAGAGACATCAGGAACAGGTAATGAGGAAATCTCATGGATCTCAAGGGGTTTCCAGCTGCTTATAGACAAGTAGCTAAATTGCTGCTTTTACCTACTAATCAAAAATTACCCCCTGGCTGTGCTACAGTCAGTGTGTGACCGTGCTTAAACAAAGTATGTGTTTAAAACCCATGAAAGGAAACATGGGAGCAAGCACTTGTTGAGTTAGACTTTCTCCTATTTCAATGTATATGACATTTAATCTCAAGGCAATGGTTGCCTCGCTGTGTGTGGTTACCACCATACCTATGAAGTCAAAGGAATGTCTCTGACTTCTTCTAGTACTTAAAACCTTAAATTCAATTTTTATTTTGATGTCTTTCTTTTTTGTTTTTCTCTATGCTTCCTGCCCCTTCCCTGTACTGCCTGATTTTACAGAATGGAAGTAGAAAAATGGGAGCTGCCTCCGTTCTAGAAACAGGCGAGACCAGCTGGGAGCTGTTGGGGAGGCTGAGGTTTGGTACCCGGGTGACACACCGAGGCACCACCTACTCGTGTGGGGTGAGCGAGTGCTTGGCTCTGAAGAGTTCTACAGGAAGAAGTTGGGTAATAGCAGAAAACATGTGGTTGACGTTGCCTTTGAGGAGTGAGCACAGTTTGTCAGCTGAAAGAATAACACTCATTATTGCTCATTTTGAACTCTGCTGTCCCAGCCTTTTGTGCTTGAGACGGAGCCTCTCCTGGCCATTGCCGTGCGGGGCTCTGGGAGATTCAACCTCCTCAGTTGGGCTTCGTCTCAAGTGAATCCAGCAGCTTTGGTCGAGTCACTGCCCAATTTGTACATGGGATAAGTGAGGGCAGAATCAGGCCCTGGGCTGTGCTGCGTTATGGGGGTCTCTGCACGGAGCCACCCGCCGGGGACACTTGTCGGGGTGTCCTACAAACGTGTCACTGCTCGGTTCTCATCAGCTGCTGTTGTGTGAGTGAATCCTGCACGGCCTCGTGCAGCCCTCGCCTGGGACAAGTAACTTTCCTCTTCACGGATGAGTAAAATATTGTTTTCACTTTCGCTGGCCAGCACACGCAGGAGGCAGCGGCTCTCTGTGTCGCGGTGGGGTGGGACTGCTCCGGTGTTTCCCCTTTGCAGACACCCATGTTTACCAGTGGGGCTGGGAGGAAGGATGAAGCAGCAGCAACTGGAGAAAGTCCAGGGGTAAAGGAACTGCAGGCAATGCATCCTCCAGCTTCCTTATCAGAGAAGAGCTGAGCTTCCAACTGGAGGCAATTTCCTCCTGGCCTCCAGGCTGCTGCCATAAAGATTATACAGACCCCCCATCACGTTTCACACCCGTGTTTCTGCTTGGCCGGGTGATTTGCAGTATGAGCTACTGCTGGGTTAGATCCCAGCCCAAGCTGGGACCACCTCCCGTTCTGTCTCCCAGCATCTGAAACGCAAAATCACCTCTCCCATCTGAAACCAGACACAGCAAACCGCTCGGTATCAGCTCTCTGCCACGACTAGACCAGCTACGGAGTGGGGAGATGCACAGATAACAGATTGCTTGGAAGACTAATTCAAATATAGCTCCACAACCAACCCCCGTGATTAAAGATGAGAGAGGTGCATGGGCTGATGGCTCTTCTTTTAGTGCTCTCAGGGTCATTTCCTTGCCAACTGTCTCCCCTGGCAGTAAATGCTGGGCTGATACAGTTTTGAACAAGTAAATTCTTGCTCTCAGAAAGCAAAGAGTGAAAGCAGCCCATTGCGTTGCCATTAGACTAAAAAATGGGAAGCCCCGTGTGCGATAACACGGAGTTCCCTGCCATACCTGAGCAGCGGGGAGCGCGATTTCTGCTTCCTTCCCCAGCGAGTTTCACAGCCCCCTATGATGTTTATTTATAAACCCCTTGAACCAGAACCTTGTATCAGTCTCTGCCTTTCTCCCTACTCTGCAGAATCGCTAAGAGCGGACATCAGACCGACACTGGGCTTTCCTGGCACATTTGCAAGGTAGGATAATGTTTGGGAAGCTGCATAAGAAGCCTCCATCCTACGTCCCTTTCAGAGAGACCAGTGGGAGTCACAAAGGAGGAAAGCCCAGGCTGCTGGTACTCATGATAAAGGGAGCCCTGTTCCTGCTGCCTCATCCTCTCTGCAGTCCCTGTGCTCACTGGTGGAGACATATTTAGGGCTGAAACCCAGAAAGTATGCTAGTGTTCGCAGGTACCAGCTGGGGTTCAGCCTCTCCTGTGTGTTCAGGCAGCTTTCACGGTACTGGCTGACTCCGGAGAGAAGGGCAGCAGCACTCCTGCCCCAGGGCTGTAGCTCATGGAAAAGCCAGCCCAGGCCTTCCCTCTGGAAACCTGCTAGACTTTTTGTGGAGCCCTGCCTTGGGACCGTCCCTCCCTCCCCAGTTCCACACCTCCCAGCTTATCTGCCTAATTATCCCGTAGCTTCACCCAGTCAGACAGTGGGCACGGAAAAAATAGGTCTGCCGTGGCCTGAGAAGGGACGGTGGTTCCAGCAGAGGAGTCTCTTTGGTCCCTTCTATCTGCTCTGCCTTTGGAGCTCACGTCCCTCCACAGACCTTGTCAGATGCTGGTGTGTGCTAAACAATCCTTTACGCTCTGATCCCTGCCAAGGACACTGCACCGCTGAGCTCTGCGGCTGCGGGGTGGTGAGGGGAGACGAGGAGCCTGCTCAGTGACCACCGTGCAGCCAAAGGAGCCGCTGTCAGTGCCAGTGATGTGCGTGTGCACCCATAACAACATAATTAAGTCATTATTCCTAATGATACACTGCAATCTCATCTGTAAAGAAAATATTATGCTTGCACGTCAAAAGCTCATGTTGAGGTCTTTGTAATGAGCATTCCCCCTTCCCCCCCCCCCCCCGATTCTTCCATGACTATAGTTTAAAAAAAACCTATTATTGTAAATTTAGAGAGGATCAATTCCTTTTTTTGTGCAATTTAAGTTCATCTAATCAGGATATGCTCATCATGCAGTCAGCACCTTTGCTTTTAACAACTAGAGCAATACTAATGTGTTATTAGCCTGTACGGTGTCAAATACGCTTTCATTTAGATGTGCTGCTGCTGTGTGTTACTGAGCTGACTTCTCTCCCTACTCCTGTGATTCCATCAGCCAGGAATCCATGCTCATTATGTGATTGCAATTTGTTTCTGGATTTCATTAAATCAGCAAATGGGCATTAGCTAGATATTTACATCAGCTGGACTTGTGATAATTTATCCAATTGGGCAATTGTTATTTTGGAATAAAAAAAAAAGTCCTGAGGGATTATGATTCATTTCCATTTCTCTGTATAAAGTCTCAGTGCAGCCCCTGCAACTCGGCTGGAAAGCCGGGGAGGAATGGCAATCCTGCTGCAGGTGCCAGGGATAACGGTGGTTTCCCTTCAGTCTTTCACTGCTGCCGCACAGTCGGAAAAGGGGCGTGAGATGCTCAATATCAATGGATTTACATCACAGAGTCCAGAAAAGACATTCTTGTGGCGGCTCGTGTTTGATATAAATAGAAAGGTTATGATAAATTATAATATTTTTTTATAAAACTGCAATGTTAAGGGCCACTGGGTCTCTTGGGCCGTCTCCAGGACGTACCAGGTTGTATCCTGTATGTGACAGGACGCAGAGACTCGATTCTCTTTGCCTTCTAACCTTGTGCTGTTGCAGAGGTCGCGTGGAGCAGCGATCCCCTGCTGGGGGATGTCAGCAGGTTTTACCCACTTCAAGCAGGTGTAAGTGATGACGTCGGTAATACTGTAGATGTCCCTGAACTAATAGGATTTGTTATAAATTGGAAAAGGCATGGAGGGAGAGACAAGGTGTGGACACAGGGTTTAACACCCTGTTGACAGACTGAATTTGCTGCCGAGCAAGCGCCCGTTGCACAAGAGATAAGGTGCAGCCGTGAAAGGGGCTCCAGCCCGGTCTGTGCGTGGGGCCGCGTCCCTCCTGCTAAAGCCTGTGGGGCTGAGAAAAACGAAAATCCAGACTTATTCCCTGTTGAGCTCAGTAGCAAAATTCCCTCTGATTGCAGCTGAACTTAGACCCCTTTGTCCTCTTCTAATCGTTTCATAACCAGGTTCACATTCATCTAACTTCATGTACTTGTACTTGCAAAGTCTGACTCAGCAGTAAATGTTATCAGCTTCCATTCAGACCTGCAGAAAGCTGAAAAAAGTCAACCTTCCCAGAACAGACATCAAATAGCAGCTTTGTCCTGCTGAGTCAGGCCCTGAGTGTGCCTGGACCCTTATTGTTTTGAAATTTAGAAGATGGTCCACAACCCATGGAATAGATAAGTGTGCGATTCATTGGATACGGTGAAATTCTTCAGTCGGTTGTGCTGAGTGGGAAAAGCTGCAGATGCATTGATAACCGGGCCAGAGTTTATTAAACCTTTAATTTTAAAGGAAACCTTGGGTAAAGCCTTGCAAAGTGTTCATATACCTCCATGTATATTGAGCCTCTTAAAGGACATAAGAGTCGTCTCCTTGTGCAGCTTCTATCTGCAGGAAGGAATTGTTTTTACTGATTTAACTGCTGTTTTAAAAGCTGTAGTTATTGGTATTTTGTCTCTGCATGTTTTCCAGACACAGCCTCATGTTTTTAACGGAGAGCTGGTAACTCCCTACGTTCACAGATTTCATGATAATCTCTGTGTTCAGAGGAAACAAGTCACTCGACTACCAGCGTTAGGCATCCCTGATGGCAGATGATGCTGCGGGAGCGGTGACTGAGGCTGGAGGGGCCGAGTCCTGTGGAGACAGAAAATGTGGAAATCCCTCTGCAGAGATCAGCTGCCTCCAGCTACACAAATTAGGAAACAGTGATTCACCTGCTCGCTCCCAGCACGGTGGTCCCTGGGGAAGGAGATGCCTCGCTAGGACCTGAGCCGTACAGAACAGGGATGTATAGATCAGTATCAGCAGCCGAGAGCTGGACCTGGAAGCAAAATTCTCTGCGCTGCGTGTTTCTAATGCAGGCACAGGGAGCGGGAGAACTAGAGCACGGTTTTCTCTCAATTAGTTGAGGGATGAGAGTGGGGACTCTGAGCTGTATTCCTCTCCTGGCCACTGACTTGCTGGGGATTTTGGATAAGTCATTTAATCTCTTTGTCTTAGTTTCCTCATCTGTAAAGCCAGATGAGTAATATTTAGCGTTTTTATTGGAGTTCCGGATGAAAGGCAGCGTGAATGCAGAAAATATTATAGCTCTCCTCTTATACGTGGGCAAACCTCCCGCTGGTGTCCCTGGATTTTGCAGGTGGAGCGAGTGGCGAGCCGGGGAGGGCAGTGGGCGCGCTGCCTGCTGCGCAGCGCTGCCGGGGAGCTCTGCCGCCGCCGCCGTCCGCAGCGTCACCTTCAGCGTCCTCCCTGTCCCCGCCGGGGATCGAGGTGACGTGCTGCTGGCGAAGGCGAGAGATCCCTCTGCATTTTAAGCAACCCTGGTGGAGAGCCGGGCGGTCAGACCATGGAAGCAATTACAGCTCTTCACGGGGCACATAGACATTTACTTTTTTTTTAAACTGGAAAAAAAAAAAAATTAGAAAATTTTACTGAAATTTATTAACTGTTGACGTTAGCTTTTCTCGAGTATGTATTTTTTATAGCTGAATTACAGTTTGTGTTAGGAGCAAGGAAGCAATGTAGCAGATCACGAGACTGTGCAGTGACTATCAACTTCTGACCCGAGCCGTTACACACGGCTGCTGTCACTCGCGAGGGACACAGAAGCAGCATCAGGATATAGGTGTGTTCTTCCCTCTTTCTGCGTTTCTCCTTGATTACAGATATCTTGTACTCCCATGTTACATTTCTTTATGCCATTTTTTTTTTTCAGATAATAAAAAATAAATAACACTGCTATTAAGTAGCCGTGTTTCAGGGAGCACGTTTTAAGCTGCGGGGGTGACAAGGGGAGGGCAGCCCGGTGGCGGGGAGGCCCGTGTGCCCGGTGGCCCTGTGTGCTGGTCCCTGTGGCCCTGAAGCTGCCACCCGTGCCCTGTCCCCGCTGCGGACATGGCCCTGCCCTCCGTAAGGCACCGCTCGGGGCCTCTCTATCCGCCGGGTCCCTGCTCTGTTCGCTGCCACCCGCTGCCATCGCTTGGCCCGCTCCCCCCCGTGGCTGTCACCGGTGAGCGGGGCGGGCGAGGACCCGGTGCCCGGGCAGGCGGGAGGGGGGTTCCCGCGGGCCCTGGGGCCGCCCGGGTGGCGAATGCCCGAGGGGAGGCCCAGGCCCAGCGGCCGCCATGGCCCCTGCGGCGGAGCCGGGACTCCCCTCGCCGGTGCCCTCCGCCCGGGGCGGGCAGGGCGGCGGGCGGCCGGGGGGGGTGGAGGTCCCCGGGGCGGGCGACGGCACCTGCCCGGGCCCCCGGGCGCTGCCGCCGGAACTTTTCGTGGGCCTCTGCGGTCACGTCCCCTCCCGCCACTCCGGCTGGGCGCCCCGGCCCGCCCCGCTGGCTCCTCCCCAGGCCGCGGCCGGTGAGGGCGGAGCGGACGCGGCGCCGCCGCCGCGCACAGCAGCCGAGCCCCGAGCCGAGCGGCGGCGGGAGGCGGCGGCGGGCGGCCCGGACGGCGGCGGGTGAGCGGGGCCGCGGGGGAAGGCAGTGGGAGCGGAGCGGTGGGGCCGGGCCCCGCGGGCGGCGGCGGCGGCGGCGACGGGCCGGTCTCCGGGCGCCCCCGCTGGGGCCTGGCCGTGGCGAGGCCGCGGGGCCGCGTCCCGGTGCCGGGGCGGGGGGGGGTCCGGGCGCGGCAGCGGGGGTCCGGGCGGCGAGGCGGTGTCAGCGGGGCCGGGCTGAGCGCTCCCTCCCCGGGGGCGCGGCGAAGCCCAGCCGGCCGCGAGGGGGGAGGCGGCTTCACCCCGGCCGCGGCGGGGCGGGCGGAGGGCAGCCCGCGGGAGGCGGCCGCCCGCGCTGGGCCCCGGCCGGGGCGGTGCGGGGCTCCCCGCCGCCCGTCCCGCCGCGGTGCCGGGGCTGCCCCGTCCCCCGGCGCGGGCTGGACACCGTCCATCTTGTGCGGCTCCGCCGGAGAGGGCGGCCGGGCGCCGGGCGGCCGGCGGGGCCGAGGCGGGGGCGGTCGGCCCTGGGCACTGCGCAGGGTCTCGCCGGGCCGCTGGAAATCACCAAAATTCCTCTGGTGTTTGGGGTGGTCGGGTGTGCGCCGCCCCGCCGCTCCCCGGGATGTAACGGGGCACGAAGGCTCGGGCGCCGGCGGCCTGGGGACCGTGGAGGTACCGGGAGAGCGGGGCGTGAGGGCGGGGTGGGCCGGGTGAGGGCCAGCCTTCCCCGTGCGCCCCCTCCTCCGCCCCGGGCGGAGGGCAGGGGTTTGGGCAGGGGGTGGTTTGGGCAGGAGGGGGTTCGGGCAGGTGGGACGAGCCGGGCCAAGGGGACAGCCCGGTGTTCTCAGCACAAGCCACGGCGGGGCAACGCGCTGGTCCATCCTCATCCTCCAGGCCCGGGGACCGGCTGTTTCCGACCACTTCAGCTCTGAGATGGTTTCTTGCACTTCCATCAGTCGCTTCAAAGAGGCAACGTAAAGAGAAACTGTTCTCTGTGCAGGGAAACTTTTGCGTTTAGGTACTTCTCGTTAATTGGCATCTTTGCCTGCGATATTCGAGCTACAGTGCGGGTGGTTTTCGTGCAAGGGTTTCTGCCAGGCTTCCGCAGCGGGAGGGCTGGGGTTTGGGCGATACCGACCAGCACAGAACTGGAATTGGCGCTTGGGTTTTGCTTTGCACACAACTTGGAAAGAGCTGCAAACAGGAAGGGCAAACTATGAAAACTCCGTATTTTTTTCCTTTTCAGTAGCTTAACAGGGAGATAATATTTCTTAAGATAGTCATTTGACTTGAAAACGCCTGTCTGCCTTCGGAGTATCGTATCAACACTCTGTAATTTCTGTTGCTTTTGTGTTTCTGTCTGAGTGGTAGTATTGCTCCGAAGTAAAAAGAGACACCATGCTATTTGAAGAGTTGAGGAAAGCGGCTGTGGAGTGGAGCGTGGCTGCCTGCCGTCAAATGTTTTGCTGTTGGGAGTTTTGTCATTGCTTTTTCTGGCTGAAACGGTCTGTCATTAACTCTCTCTGGTGCTAGTGGAGCCCTTGGATTCTGCAAGAGCTTTAACGTGGGAATTTGTGAGACTTTTAGGCAGTAACGGATGAAGCTGTGGAGAAACAGAAAGTAGTGCATTAGCAGTCAAAGGCTGTGCCGTTAGTGAGAAGTTATCTGAAATGAGGCAACTTACGGGGAGGTTTTAGATGGAGCTCCCTTGCCTTTGTGATATCTGCACCTCTTAATTTATGAAAGCGGTGGAGTTCACCGTGTCCCAAGTATGAAACGCTGTCGGATTATTCTGACATCATTATCACGTTGCTATAGTCACTTCGTTATGCTGGGAATGCCATGCTCACATCCTGTTACTATGGAAAAGATCAGAGTAATAAATAAAAACATTTAATGTTCTGTTCATCATTGTGGCAGAAAAAACGCCATTGATTTTTTGGTGTGATTGCCTGAAGACTGACAACATACTCCAGCACAAGTTTTTGATGCCGAGTTAGAAACCGGGCAGTTGTCACTGGCAGCTCTCAGCAGGTCGTCCCTTCCTCCTCCCTGTTGTCCCGGGCAGCAGAAGTTGTGAAATCCTAGTTTTGGACACGAGAACGCCTATGTCGTTCTTCAAGGTGGAGTCGACAGGAAGCGCTGCGCTCACATACGCTGCTGCTAAAAATAAGCTGTTTTCATGCGCAGTGTTTTCTACGCCCCAGGAGGAGAGGAGCGTGTGTGCTCTGTCGGGCTAAGATCAGCCACGGAAAAGTGAGTTGCGCTTCTTAAAAGTCGATACTTCTTATGGCCTTTTTAAACACAGGAGAGTGTGTGTCTGGAGGGTGTAGCTGGTCTGGTCGAGGGGCCGTGTACGGTGCGAAGGAACCTTGGTGGCACCGAGCGGGACCAACTGGTGGTGGCAGAGCCGAGAGCCACCGCTCTGGGGACGGGCAGGAAGCGGAGCTGGTGTCTCTCATCACGTGTCCGGGCTCTGGTGTGGCCCTTTTCAGGGTAAGTAGCTTTGCTGAAGATTTTAAGAGGACTCTGTGCCAAACGGACTGAATTACTAGCACAGTGTAATTCCAGTGACACGTTAATGCTTTTATTTGGAGACTCATGTTTACGCAGTTTATCAAAATGGTTTACGTTTGAAACCATAAGCTGCAAATATACAGTCCTGCCCTGTTTGTGATACATTTTGTGGCTGTTCATCCAGTCCCAGGACTGGTCTTAAAAAAATCGAGACGTAATTAGATAGCAGTAGTGTAACATGTGGACATACTCTAACATAAAAGTTTTAATTGTATATTGAATCATACTCTTAGGCATAAAAAACTCTAAATGTTTGTTTGTTCTATACGTTGCAGTGGTTTTGTACCGTGCGCGTGCACAGTGTGCTCGGTGGCACTTTGAACTTGTACTCAGTGTTTAGAGATTAGATTGCTTCTGTGCAACTTCACAGACACTTCAAAAATCATCTTAGAGAGGAATCCTAATATTCTGAGAACGGGGACGTGTCATCTGTTTATACGAGAGAAAAGGAAGTGAATCTTTTGAACGGACATAAAATTCAAACCTTTACTCTTTGGATTTGAAATATTTTTCACTTGTAGCTGAAGTTCAGAGCTGCCCTTGCTCTGGTGTTACTTGCGACCTCTCTGGAAGCAGCTGAGGAGAGCCTGGCTGGGCTCGGGCTGCCGGGGATCCGGATCAAAATTTCTTTGAGGATAATATGGGAGACTTCCTATTTTACTGCATTCTGTTCGCTTCTGATGAGCCAGATCAATGTTAAACGTCAAGCACTTCTGGTAGCTTTGTGTGTTCAATTCTGCAGAAGCAGATTCAAGAGACACCTTTTTAAAACTTGACCAAGTCCTGAGGTTGTGTTTGATTTTTATTTTTTTTTTGGCCTTGATTTCAGGTGGGTTTTGTTTGGTTTGTTTTTTAAAGAGGAGATAGTGGGGATGGTGGATAGAGTACAGCCTGAATTCATTTTACGCTGAACTCTGAAGTAGTTACTGATTTGCTTTTACTCTTTTATTTAAAAGGTAATTGGAAGTTAAACAGAATTTTAATGAAAGCATGTTTTTAAAGGGTTGCTCATAAATTGCAGTGTCAATTTTTACTTGGGCATTTGTGTTTGCACTTTGCAAAAGCTTCTGATCCTGGAAACATGACACCTAATGGCCGGGATAAGTAAGGATGTTAGAAAGTTGGGAAGAAAAGTTAATCTTGCAGAGCTATCTTGTTTGGTCCAGTCTGTCTTGTTCAGATGCTAAAACTTGTGTGAGGTGTTTTGTGTTATTTGCTCTGGTTCTGAAGCCTGGTGGCAGCCAGGATTTGAGATTATTCAGGTTCCTAGACTGCTCTCTGTGTATAAATTAACGCCCTAAAAAGTGCACATCTCAAACAGGTTTCTCCTTGGATTTTATCCTAGGATCCAGAATGCAGAGAGGATAAAGGAGGCCGTAGCTGCAGGTTGGAAGGAGACTGCAGCTGTATTAACCCATGGCCTGGTGTTCCCCCTGACTGGTTCTCTGCAAAACAAGCCTGTATCATAAGAAGTAATGTAGACTCCTTAGGTGCATCTAGTTTTTCCCTTTCTCCTTTAGATTTCTTGAGTTATACTTAAACAAGCTCTGCAGAATGTATGGTTGCTTCTGATTCATAAAATAGACAAGATCTTAGCGTAAGTGCTGGTTTCCCTTGCCATACCCTTGCTTTTTTAGAAAATGCAAATAATATGCTTTTTAGGGTTTAGTTAGTAAACCTGGCATTCAACACAGCATTTGATCCAGTAATGTGAAATTTTTAGGAGGAATCTGGTTATAGTATATAAAAAATGGTGGTTTATTTGTATTTCATAGATTATCACCAGGACTGAAAGCATCTACAAGAGTAAATGGCTTTAATGTGAGCTCTGAGGCTGCAGCCGAGTGTGCTTTGAGTTGATTTGCTTTTGCTCAGGTGTCAGAGCAGGCCATGAAGAAGCATCCTCCAAGGTCAGCGTGGATTTGCTGTGGGTGACGGTCCCGAGGGGGCAGAGCAGGTAGTAGATAGTGTCTTCCATGTGCAAAAAAAAGGTGATTTTTCAAGTTACGTGTGGTGTGATGTGTAAAGTAGTTGTTTCGTGCCTGTTAAGACCAGTTTACCCAGTGTTGTTAGAAGCAGAGGAAATTGAGAATGCTTGATGAAAGCTGCTCGTGGATGAAGAGAAGAGATGGATGGTCCACATAGATGGATGGATCCACGAAAGCTGCTCGTGGATGAGAAGAGAAGGCTCCGGGGAGACCTCATAGCAGCCTTCCAATATCTGAAGGGAGCCTACAGGAGAGCCGGAGAGGGACTCTTTGTCAGGAGATGTAGTGACAGGAAAAGGGGTAATGGTTTTAAATTGGAAGAGGGGAGATTTACATTAGATATTAGGAGGAAATTCTTTACTGTAAGGGTAGTGAAGCATTGGAACAGGTTGCCCAGGGAAGTTGTGGATGCCCCATCCCTGGAAGTGTTCAGGGCCAGGCTGGATGGGGCTTTGAGCAACCTGCTCTAGTGGAGGTGTCCCTGCCCAGGGCAGGGGGGTTGGAACTCGATGATCTTTAAGGTCCCTTCCAACTCCAACCATTCTATGATTCTATGAGGCAGGTATGATCTGGAACCTCGTGGTGGGAGTTTGGTTTTACCCCAACACCCTCAGACATCTCTGTGAGTGTGTGGCCCTGCCTGTCGCTCGGAGCCTGTCGTGTTGTATCGCTTGGTAGGGTGAGATAAATGCAGTTTCGTTGTCCCCCTTGCTCTGATATTTGCGCTCTTAGATGTTGAGGTCAGTCGGGGAGCTTTGTTAGCTGGAAACTGAGCTAGTCCCAAAAAATATATATGTAGTTTTGAGCCAGATCACTTCTTGCTGTGGCTCACGGTGTGGTTGTGCAAGCACCAGTGCTGGTCGAGGGAAGGAGTTGCAAAGAGAACAAGAAACTGTGATTCCTGCCCGTGTCTGACTTAGGGCAGTGTCTCTCTGTCACTCTTGTGCCGGGACTGCAGTGGAGGTGACGCGGTGGCTTCTGCTTTCCCTGCTGCATCTGGAGAGAGCGTGACCTGCCGCTTCTCTGGACGGTGGGTAAGTAGGGGAATATTTGCTCTCTGTCCTCAGTGGTAACGGAGTGTTGTTTGCAAGGAACAGCCTGCATTTGTGGGAGTTTATATCAAGCTGCATTTCTATTGCAACAAATTTAAGGCCTCCACTGCTTGTTTTTCAGTTGGAGCTGCTTGTTGTGTTGGTGACTTGAAAGACATCACCTGTGAGTTGGGTTTATGTGTCTGCTGGCTGGCTGGCACCATCCGCAGAGAAATGGCTCGTTATCAGAAGATATCCATGCTTTCCTGTGATAATGATAATTTTGTTAATTATTGCATATTTTCTGAGCTCCTTTCTGAGGAAAGGGGAGAGCAGGGAGAAGCTGAGCAGACCGTGGTGACAGTGGAGCATCAGTCAGGAGAGCACGTCCCTGCTTAGCTGCTGGTACCCAGTATTGACGCTGGAGCACCTTGTTCTGGTGCTGGAGCTACGGATGCCATTTCACTTCCAGGTTTGATATGAAATGCGTTTTGATCTCCAGAGCTCTGAACAGGACAGAAGGCGGTTACTGAGAGATCGCTTCTCCCCTTGCAAATATTGCAATAATTAAGGTTGTCTAAAGTAGTCCATTTAATGATATTAAGATGAAGAGGCTGTGGGAAGATGGGTGGTGTTCAAGGAGGAGGCAGAGTGTTACATTCCTAATCAGAAATGGTGTGTTTAAACTTAAATTGCATTCATCTGCTGTGGGAAGATCCTCTGAGGCGTGTGTGGGAAGAAATGGGACACCAGAAGCCTTCCCTAATTTTGATCACTTACCATTTTGGGGTTTCTAACCTCTATATTTCCAGTTTGCACTCCCAGCACTGTAGCAGCAAGCGCCTCTAGTTAAAGGTGAGCTTTAAAACTCTGTTGTTTGCCCGTGACCGTAGTGCCCAGGGCATGGCAGAGGGCTCTCTTCTCCCCGCCTCGGCTGCTGGAGCAGGCAGGGGAGCTCCGCGCCAATCTGAACGTGGCCACATGAAGCTGGTGTTTTGATGTGTGTTCCTGCTGCGCTGCGAGTGCTCCGGCAGGTACTGGGTGGTGTGTTGGGAAATACCGGCTCTACCTGCACAGGCACTTCCTCGGCACAGCTGGAGTGGCTTGACGTGAACCCGGGGAAAGCGCATATTTAATTTTTCTGATTGAGAAATCCCGGTGCTGACAAAAGCAGACCTTAGTATGTTTTCAAAACTGCTGTTTGTTTCCTTTTGATGAACAAAGCCCTTTGTCTGGGGGGAAAGTCTGACCCTCCACGGTGCTTTTGTAATGGAGAAGCAGCAGGTAACACACAGCAAAAAAGGAAGCCTCGGGGCTGCTCACAGCCCCCGGCTGCAGGTGGTGGACGTGGCTTTCTCTCCTGTTTTGCTTTGTTTGACTGAAAATACGAGGAGCCAGGCAGTAGCAGTCCTGTCGAGCAGGTGGCCTGAGTCATTACGGTTTGTTATTTATTTTGAATATTGATAAGAAGGAAAATATTTAAATCCACCTGGGGCCCTGAAACAAGAGCACTGGGTATGTCCACAGCAGTGGTTGGGTTATGGCTGAAACTTATCTTTATTAATCGCTTAAATGAGGCAGTCAAATGTGTATGCTGGCCTGGTGCTTCATACGCTCATGTAAGGAGCAGGATGAGCATTTCTATAATAGGTAATTGTCGCCCTGTCAAAAGTTACTGGGGAAAAACCTGCTTTTTGGAAATGCCACGCATCTGGTAGCACACCTCATGTTTGTCAGTCGGTTCCGTTGCTTCACTGCTGCTGCCGGAGCGCTGCAGGAAAACAGGCAGTGGCGTTTCACTGGAGAGTGGCTGGAACTGCAAACTCCAGGCTGGCTGGAATGTTTGGTTTTTTGGGTTTTTTTTGCTGAAATATTTGTTGGATCCAGCGATGTTGTGTTCTGGAGTGTTCTAATACTGAAAAAATTTGAATTTGTCATATTTAAATCAGGGTAGTGTGTGTGAACTCATAGCTATGAAATCTGCTCTTTAAAAAGATCTGAGCATCTGTGGCTGGAGCTGGCTGTGGCTGGAGCTGCGAGCGCTCCCCGCGTCTACAAGTAAGACCTCTACTAGTTTTTGTCCCAGTGAATGATCTCTATGGAATCAGGCATCTCTCACACTTTTAACACGTCAGCTGGAAACAGACCCTTACTCTGGAAAGCACCGAGTATGTGGGAGGAGCAGTTTGGCTGGATGTATTGGTTGCAGTCCCTTTTATGTTGCTTTTTATGTAATATTCTTTTCTCTAATGCAAATAAACTTGAAGTTGTAGGGAGGGGCTGCTGAGAAGAGGAAGACTTTCATTACAGACAGCTGACATGCAGAATGATATCTTTTTATATGCCACCTACCACGTGATAGTTTAAAGTAACTCATAGTTCACTGGGTAAGGTTATTGCTGGCGCAATTCTCCTTTTTGCATAAGTAGTGCCATTCCAGCACATCTTGCTTTGCCCTGAGAACTGCTGTGTTGGTATGTGCTGGGTAACCGTTACCGGGCCCGAACAACAGAAATCTGCATGGGTTTATGAAGTAAATACAGGGGAAGATAAAATAAATTTAGCCAATTGTTGCTTTCTGCTTTGGATTATAACACTAATTGTAGTTGAAAATAACATTAAGATTAAAGATACAGACTGCAACAGTTCAGACAGCATTTCTCATGAAATATTCGTGCATTTAGGGCTTTAAGCTCACCAGATCACTTACAAAGTCACAGGCATTACAGTGTTTCTACGCCTTTGTCTTGTTTCACGAATACACTGCATTGGCATATTGATCTCTAGAATGCACTCAAATTCAGAATAAAGCTTTTGCAGGAACCTCGTTTAAAATGATCAAACAGATGTTTTAATGCTCCAGGGGACTTTCCTCAATGGTGTGATTCCGAGAAAGTGGCTCTTTTCCTTTATTCTGTAATTTCAGTACTTTGTAGCCTCTATCTGTTGAATGAACTGTTTGCTCTGAACCCTCCTCATGAACACAATGCCGAGTACAACTGAATTTAGCTGGAGTGGGCGGGCGGTAGCTGAGGGTGCCATTAGCAGGTGTCAGAAAAACTAAGTCATGTCTAGAGAGCTGAGAAGCTGGCACTTTTGTTCTCCTTTTCCTCCCAAGTTCATGTTAACTGCATCTGTATGGGCAGAAGTTTTACAAAGTTCCTAAATATATTTTAAAACCGGTGGGGATATTGCCCGTGCATTTGTACGGCTGATGTATTTGTAGATTTACTTAGAAAAAACAGTTGAATGGGAGTTTTAACGTGGATGGGAGGATGTGCTAACCGAAATGGAAAGCACAGAAATTGCGAGTAACGGCAATTAACATTCAAATTAAGTGTGGTATGTTCTCAGGTCTTGCTCAGAGTCAGAACTGACTGTCTCCAGGCCATATGCTGAACAATTTTGCATACTAATAAGGGAGAGATTTTTTTCCTATTGCCTTATGTCTTATCATTTCAAAGACACATAAAAAAAAAAAGACGACTCTTTTTGTTCCTGTTTGAATACCATTGGTGAGGTGGAGGGGAAGAGCTGACCGATGCCAGTGGTACTCATCGTTAGCTGCTGGAGGATGTGTCCTCCCTTCCTTGTGAGTTAAACATAGCGTCTCTTCTGGGAGCAGGACTCCCAACTGTCCGTGGTTTTTTCTGTTGTTGTTGTTGTTTAAAGACAGCTGTATAATAATCTATTTTGGTTGTAATCAAGCTTGACCTATAAATACTGAAATGGCTCATATAAAACTGATTTAAACTATCAGAGCTATTTCCTTTAGGGGTTAGTGTCACCTTTTATTTTCCATAAAGGAAATTCCAGGATGAATTGTCAAAGTAGTTTTGTCCTTTTAAGCCCAGCAGATTCAGGAGGATTTAAAAACTTGAGGGAAGACCCGACGCAGAGGCCAGATCTGCCAGCGGTTCGGTTCTCCACCCTCCTGGCCTGAAAGCTCTCGCTGTGATGCCCTTCAGGCTCCAGCACTGAAGTGTTAATAACGTTTTTGAATATTTCTTCAGTTAAAATCTTCACATACAACGAAAACGAAATTTTCTTCTAAAAGAAAATTCAGTTCCCCTCTGCCCCCAGATTCCAGGAAGCAGCACTAGGGGACTGAGCTAACTACTGAAGGATTAAGTACCATATTAAATAACTCCATTTCTTTATAAGAAGTAGTGAAACTATTACTTTTTCCTCTATTTTATGTTAATTCTGTACATTAACTTACTGCTATTCAGGCTCCTATCAAGCCTTAAAATTTGCCATGAAAACATTTCAAGATGTGCAGTTCTGCTCTACAGTGCTAAGGTACATCCATCAGTGACTGTATTTAGGTACTCATTACATGGATACCCATTGCTGTAGGGGTTTTATTTAAACTGATAAACAATGTAGTATTAATAAGTGGCCATATGGTAAGTGGGGCTTTTCATTCAAAAAATCATTGTTAAAAGAGGCGTTTAATTAGCTGCAGTTGCGTGGGAACTGGGGGTGCTTTGGTTGCTCGTGGCTGACGCATTAAAGAGTAAAGTATTCCTAAGGCAGTGAAAATCTCTAGGCTGCATATGCAAACCTGACCTTTAGATAGGTCTGCATGGTCAAATCCAGCGTATACACACAAACTGGTTATTTCAGCTTTGCCAGTAAGATTTAAAGAATCTTAATATTTTCTGGAATTTGTAAGTTAGCCCAGTCTCCTGGAAAGCCGGGCACTGTCCACGCTCACAGATGACGCATTTTTAGAGGCTTAATATTAGCCTTAGAATTGATCACTGAGGGGTAGAAATACATCTGAAAAGTACTTCAAACCTCTACAGTTTTTTCAAGGAGTTTCAAAGAAACCTGAATTGGGAGGAAGCTATATTGGTTTCTCCATCAAAGGCGTGATGCTGGAGACCCAATAAGGACCAGCTGGATGCCAGCCCCCAGCAGTGACCAGTGTCTGGGCTTCGTGACCAGTGCCTGGGCCCTGTTACTGCAGAAATAAAATAATTAAAGTGCAAGCTGAAATTGCAGCGACAATCTACCTACCTCATGTCACTTATTTACTCTAATTATATAAACCAGGAAGAACATAGTTAAGAACGTTGCCAAGCTACTATCAGCACAACAAATTATTCTTACCAAGTATAATGTAGTTGGTGTTTTGCTACGACTGAGCCTCCTAGAGTCTGTCTGGAATTTGATCTGTATTAAAAAAGGTCAGAACATTTTTTTTCCAAGTAAGTAAGTGAAAAAAAAAAAAAACTTTATAGGGCTTAAAACTCAGTGGCAAGTTGTGGATGTGGTAGACGACAGATGGAGGAAGTCCCATAAATGGCTCCTGTGTCTAATGTTTATGCCCTTTAACATTTACATGTTTTGCTGGCAAGGAAGGGGGAAAGGAAATGTTTTTCTTTTCTTCTTCTGAAAAAGCTGCTGAGAACTCCTCTGGTTTGTGTAAAGCCCTCTGCCGAAAGTACTCGAGTAGCTGTAGATGAGGAGAAGTGGCTGAGTGGGGCCGTGGCACGGCTCGGGAGGACCTGGGCTTTGCCACCCTGCCACCAGCTGGGCCCGTCACCGGCAGTCGGTTGCCATAATGTGGCTACTCAATGCTTCCTATGAAGCCGATTTATACCCGTAATTGAGAAAAGCCTGTTTTCTCCTCAGTCTGCAGCGTTTAGGTGGATGTCTTCCCTGCTGTTTGCCGATCAGTGCTCATTAGTATTGAGTTCGCAGCGGTGCTGCAGCCCGTCCCGCGGGGACGCTGCCAACTGCAGCCGGTGACGTCGCGCTTGGGCTAATTTGGGGATGCAGAGTGTGCTGGGCTTTGAGCTTTGCTTCTGGCTTCCTTTCCCCGTCTTTGTCGGGCTGGCACACGTCCCTAGCAACTTTCTGCAAATGCAGACCAATAGGACAAAACATAAATTAGCTGTTTCAGGATGGCAGGCTTCAGCTGCCCAAAGCACTTGTTCCGTGCCCGCGGTGCCTCTGTCGCACGGCAATTTGAGCCGAGGACGTGGGCACTCGCTTCCATGGAAGTTACCGTTAGGATATTGAAAATGGCAAGTTCAGCGTGAAGCTGGCTGCAGGGAAGATTACAGACCGAGGAGAGGATCAATCTCAATGTGTTTTGCTTCACATCACTTTTTTCAAGTTGCAGAATTACTGCTGCTTTCAAAGGAGATCGTTTCCCTGGGCTGCTGGCGTGGGTGTAGTTAATTTGCTGGGAGCTCCCGTTGGGCACAACGCCGGAGCCAGGAGGGACGACTCTGCTGCCGGAGGACTTTACTCTCAGCCCAGGCGTTTATGACCTCGGCCCTGCAGCCGGAACCATCCCGGTGCGGCACAGGAGATGGGAAATGAAGCGGAAAGCGGGGATTTGGGGGTGGTTCGGAGGAGCACACGGTCGGGACTTGAGCTTTTGAGGACGGAGGTGTGCAAGCTTTGAAGGCAAGGCCTCTTGCTTTTTCCAGTTGAACACCTCGGGTAACAGCTCGGGACAATGTCATTTCTCTCCTGTGTTCCCAAATACCCGTTTGCTTATTTGGCTCGTCACGAGCTCCATTTTTCGTGTGTGCTTCGCGCTGCGGTGGTTTTGTTTTTATCTAGTACTTCAAAAACAAACAAAAAAAAGAGTGTATTTAGGTTTAAATTAGTGAATCGTGATCGCCTCTCACTTGGACAAGGAATGTTATTAAAACATTGCTGCCTTCTTGTTTGTAAATTTATGACTTATTGGTGAAAGTTCTCTTCTATAAATACTGGACTGTTACAATATTGGAACATTGTTACACTTTTCACTAATCGCAGTGAGTTCAGTTCCTAATTACTTGCGCTTTAGCCCAGTAGTGGTTCAGGATCAGATTCAATTCCTGAGCCTTGTTGTAGGGAACTGGAGCTCGCTCAGGAGTTGCTCCGGCTCTTCACGTAGCGAGGCTTCCCCCGGGAGTGCCTGCGGTTCCGAGTGTCCAAAATAACCTGTTTGCTAATCCTGAAGTAACCGAAGGAGAAAATAAGTTGATTAGGCAATGTAAATTCCTGCTTGGAACCAAAATGTTTTCCTTGTTTTTACAAGAAATAACTCAGGTTTTGGCCTGCGTTAAATTTGGAACAAAAGCGTATAAATCTGGAGGGGCAGAAGCAGAGTCGCCCTGCAGTTGGGTCGTGACTCAGTGGCGGTGTGGTTATCCAGAGTTAGTTATACACTTGTTGCCTTGAGCTGTCTTTGATTTGATGCTGAAAGCAGTCAGTGGAAACGGTGATGTTTTTACTGTTATAACTGCAAAATTGAGGGTGAGATTTCTGCCATAGTGTATAAAATGTGTGCTATGATATAAAGTTAATACAGAAAACACGTTTACTTGGGTCTCTCATATCAGAGTGATAATGAGCAACATAATAGAGGCAGACTCTGAAGCTTGTGTGAATGGAAGTTTGTGAAATTGTACTTTAAAGTCCGGCTGAAGTCCTGCTTTCTGCTTAGTCTTGTCTTCCCCCCTCCTGCTCTCGTCTCTCTGCTGTTGGTGGCCTCGGGCACCCTGCGGGAGGTTTCGCTGTGCCCTGCAGAGAGGGAGATGGACTGCCTTGGGCAAGGGATTTGGCAAGTGAGTCCATGGCAGTGATGCTTATTATTTAAGTAAATTACATGCTAACTAACGGGGTAAGTCTATGGTGGTGTTTGTCTCGTTGCTTTTTAGGGGAGCTCTCTGTTAATTAATTGCGCAATTTGCAGACAAACACCCTTTCATTTGTGATCCACCGTCCCTCTTCCAGACACGTTTCCGTAGCTCGCGTGTAACAATTGTGTAATTGTTGACAGCTTTGATTAATATTAGGGAAGCATTTAATGTGATTTCAACTTCATTGGGTAATTTAATATCTAAGATGTGGTGGTATACATGGTGTATAACAAATAACTAATTAGGGAGCAGCCGGTGAGCGGGGCTGTCGCTCGGCAGTGCCGGAGCTGGGCGGCTGGAGCAGCGCGGTGCCGCTGGCAATTTGCAGCCCACGTTTGGCAAGCGCTGGCCCTTGGTGGAGCCAAGGGGAGAGCCTGGGTCCTGCGTTTCCGGCCTTTCCTGCGGTAGCTTTCTTTCTGTATGTTTTTTATTGTGGAGGGGCTCTGCCAGTTTTAGTGTGATTTTCTTCATTGTAAATCTTTGCAGAAGTGCTGGATTTGCAAACACGGCTCTGAGTAATGAAGGGATTTTGGTGGAGCACTGAGCAATGTTGGTTTGTTTTTTTTTTTTTAAAAAAAAAAATAAATCCACCCCTTTTCATGGCCTAGTTTATAGTAACTTAAAAAACTGGCATGAAGAACATTTACAAGTTCAAAATTAAACAGGTTTGTTTATAGTAGCCATGATTCAGTATTTAACCGCCAGGGTAAAAATAACCAAGACGCGTGGCTGTAACGTCCCGAGGCTCTGCCCCTCTCCCGGGGAAGGCGATGCCCCTGGGGGTGGCAGGGCCAGCCCGGGACAGAGGTGCTGGAGCTCACACACACATCTGCGTGTTTCTCTCCCCGGTCTGTAAAATGCTGACGGCACGTTTCCCCTCAAAAATGTGAAATGTTTTGGTTTCCGCATGTGCAGAGCAGACTGCTAGAAAAAGGGAGGTGTGGGTGATGAGCAAGCCAGCGCTCAGGAGGAGGTCAGTCTCGTTTTTCTTCCCTAAAGCCGGGTGAGTGGTGTTGCTCCCTGCCCCTCTCTCCTCTTCCCCTGGGACACCGCGGTGCATCTTCTCAGGGAATGGCAAGAGAGGAAGACTCGTGTCGGGCCGGGAGCGCAGGTGGCTGCGGCGGCTGCACCTCACGAGGCCGTTCCACGCTGGCTCTAGAAGCTGGTGCTTGTGGTTTGGGGTGTGCTCCTTCAGGGCCTCGCTTTTCTCTGTTCCTTTTCTCTCACCCTTTTTCAAACTAGGGCTGTGCCTTGTGCTTCTTGAGTCAAAATGCAGCCTGCGTTGCTGAGTTGTCATCTGTCTTCAGTCCTGTCCCTGAGACGCTGTCAGCGCTTTCGCTAAAAATCCCTGTTTCTGTACAAATTGGATCCAAGCGAATGCTTGGAGCAGGAGCTGCCGGAATGAGCTCTGCTTTGCTCTAGACCAACTTCCTATTATATTTGGGAAAATATTCGATAAGGATTATGACAACTTCATTGTCTATTTCTAAAACACTTTGATTTCTGTGGCTCCAGGGTGGCACATGCCCATGGCTCTGGGGTGTTGGGTGCAGAGCTGCTAAAAAAAAAAATATTTTCAAAAAACCAAATTGCTCTGTTTTCATTTCAACTTCCTATGATTCTAGCATTAAAAGGGGAACAATTGCTTCCCACTCTTGAGGACCGGTGAGATGCTGTGTCTCCTGTCTGGGTGCACCTCCACGCTCTCCCTCTGCCCCTCCTTTTCTCACGCCTTCTAGGTGCTCTTCAGGCAATGTCACACACGTGGTGTCTGTGCTGCCCAGGCAGGGCTGGGACAGCCTGTCCCCCTCCGTCCCGCTGTGACGTGGGGCTGCCCAGATGGCTGGGGAAGGAGTTTGGACCGGGGCACGGCAGGGCTCCTGCATGGGGAGGTACGGGACAGGATGCCCGCGTTGGTTCAGAGAGACCCTGATAGCATCAGTGCCTGATGCTTCTGCTTCCTCAGCCTCCCGTGGGGCCGTGCTGCTGAGATCCTGCCGCTCAGCCGCAAAGGCACAGCGTGGGCCCACAGGCACTGTGTGTTTCTTACAAGAAAGAAACATGATGGGTTCTGTAAAATAATTTTACTTTGTAGGTGTTGCAGCAGTCCCTGGATTGCGAGCGGTTGAGTGATGGTTTCTCCCATTGGTGACCACTCGTGGTCGCTGGGCTGCTCTAAATGCAGCTGGCTTTCTCCTGTGTGCTCGATAGGAGAAAGTACTATGTTTTAATCTCTTAAAATGCATTGCAAACTTGATACAACCTCAAGCAGGGTTAGGCTGATCTCAGTTCGTCTTTTGTAAGTGCAGCTTCATGTAGAGTGTATTAGGGAGAAGATGTCCAATGGGAACATGGTGATTTGACTTAAGCAGCGCCCATCTGCAGAAGAAAGTTGTCTTTTTTCTTGTGGGAAAAGCAAACTGGGGGAGAGGAGGAAAGGGCCTGGAGAGCGCAGGAGGCTCCCGAGTGCTTGGAGATCCGTAGCAGCCGGCTTTCGGGTGAGGGTTTGATTAATCCAGTTTGTCAGAATGGATGGAGTCTGTTAATCTGTTAAAAAGCGGCCATGCCTGTTTAAACCTACCTGTTGGATGCGTGCTCAGTGTGTGGTGGAAGGCCAGCTGGTGCCCACGGTGGCATACCCAGCCCCACTTTGGCCACCCCGAAATGCTCCGAGTGGGAGCTGTGGAGGAGCAGATGCTCCCGCTCTGCCCGGCTTCCCCCTCGCCTCTCGTCCAGCCGTGGCCTTCTGACTCATTTAGTACTGACTCAGTTCTTAAATATCTTTGCTGATCTGTTATCTGTCACTTGCTCTTCAGAAACACGTTTCCCCAGGTTTCTGGGGTAATGCTTTCCCACGCCGGTGCGGTCTCAGCGTGCTGCGGGGGTGAGGGCGGTGGGCAGAGAGGTTCAAGGGAGCTGAAAAAAGGGATGTGGGAGCCTGGATCCTGTTGGCTTTCGACAGGAGTTGGTCATTGAATGGTTCTTAAAAATTCCCACCCCTGGGTTAGCTGACGGGTGAACGGTCAGAAATTGGGAGAAGACAGCCATCAGTATGTAGCAGGATGAACTCCATCGTGTCGAGGTAGAAGGCATTGCTGGAGGAAAGGGAAAAAGCGAGACTTTGGAAGCGTATGTGACCTTTTTGCAAATGCAATCATCAAATAACAGCTACAGGGGATTGTGGACGGAAGTGGCAACTTTGCATAAATCCTGTAAAAATTGATGTAAAGAAAGCCATAGACAAGCGGTTTGGCTTGGCAGCTCGGCTGGGTCCAGCCCCGCTGCCGCAGAGCAGTGGATGTGCCGTGGCTCAGGGAACCGAGAGTCGGTGGCCGTGGGTGCTCTGTGTTCAGGCCGATGCTTCGTCACTCGGTGTGACACATTGGGTGGCTGAGCCGACACGGCTCCGGGAGCTGCACAGCACAGGGACGAGTTTTACTTCTTGCTTCTAAAAGCCATTGGGGTCCTGTATTAAGCAGAAATGTAAACTTTATGGTTGTGAGATTGATTTTTACTTTTTAACTTGAGAAAGTTCAATTTTGTATCTTCTTCCTATGGTTTACCTTAACTGCAAGTCCAGTTTGTAAAGAGTTTTTTAATGACACGCTCAAGTAGAAATTGTGTTTTGCCACTGCCTTCCACCCGGCCCGCTGCAATCTTTCACTGTCACACACACAGCGTTAAATTGTGCCAGAGTTCTTGTTTATAAGGTAATTTGGTTCCAGTATTCAGAAATTGTGTAGAGCTCCATTGATAAAGCAAAGGGCAAGTTTTGTGACAGGCGTGTTTTGGTTTAAAACCACAAAGAGAAGATTTGGCGCTTGCATACACTGTCACTTGAAAAATGATTTAAATGATTAATTCTTTTTTTTTTTTTTTCTCAGTCCCTTACAGGGAGCCTGGAAAAACCTTCCGTAGGGCTGCTAACACTGATGAGAGATCTTTTATGCCAAGGTATGATTTTTTTAATGTTCTCAGTGTATTTGAAATGAAATTGCTAACTGAAAACATTGGCAGTTGGGGAAGTTTGAGAACTGATAAGTGTATAATGCATTGTTTAAAATGAAAAGTTGCCTGAATCTTGTTTCCTGTGGTGGGGAAGAGAAACCCTGAAGTTTTGTGTTCTGTCTTTCCTGATGTCCTCTGCTGTTGTACAAAATACAAACCTATGAGTACAGTCAACAGTTTTTAAGGCTGAGTCAAGAATGTGTCTGCTTTGATTGTTATTTTGTTAAGTCTTCGTTATTGTCTTACTGAACGGAGATTGTGTCATCAGACACAGCCAACGTTTCACCAAGTTATGCAAAGCCATCGGGTCATGTGCTCGTACCCGTCCTCCTCACCCTGCGCCGTGGATCTGCTCCTCCTGCTCCAGCGGTGTTTGGAGAAAGAAGGAGAAACTGATAAATACAAACTGCCTTCTTCAGATGTACAGAGCTGTACTCGGGCGTTTGCATTCCACAGGGTGCACCTCACATCTCGCTGTGAAGTTCTTGCACCCACTCTCTTTCACTGCTGTCTTCACTTATCGTCTTTGTTTATGCTTCTCTCTCCCCATCATCCAAATTATAAACTTCTTGATGAGCTGGTGAAACTTCTCTAAGAGGAGCAGCTAATTTTTGCGGCAGGGTTATCTCCTGAAGGGCTTGGTCATTCTCCCCCCGCTGTGTCTGCCCAGCTCCTTCCGCTGCTTGGGAAATACCCTGAAAGTTTTGCTGCTCTGAGCCCTCATTCAGCCACGTGGTTGCAACGGGGCGGGAGGTGGTTGGTGCAGTTAAAGATGCGGGTGAGCTGGGGAAAGCTGGGCTCTCCAGAGATGCGGGTGAGCTGGGGAAAGCTGGGCTCTCCAGAGATGCGGGTGAGCTGGGGAAAGCTGGGCTCTCCAGAGATGCGGGTGCTCAGAGCCATGTTTCAGGTTACAGCTTCATCTGCCTTTGCATCCACCTGCCCGTCCCTCAGAGATCCTTCTGCCGTCCTGCCTTTCTTTGTTGCGTATTTAAACAGATATCCTGCATCTTTTCTTCACATCTCCATCAGTTCACAGGGGAGGGCTCTTCACGCTTCCTTCAGGAAGGAGCTGAGCAGTTTGGGGCTGATGCTGAGTATGCGTTTCTGTCATTTCCCAGGCAGTGTTGTGACAGCAGCAGCAGGAAAGAGATGCTGCTGTTAAAGAATAAAGAAAAGAAGAGATTAATCTGGAGGTGTCGGGTGTTTTGCAGTGTAGAAGCAAAGTTTGTTCACTCTTATAGCTGAAACTGAACCCTACTGATTTATCACTGTATTGAAGTGGCTGTGCAGGTGCTGGGCAGGTTGGGGGGGCCCTGCTGCCTGGGGCAGTGATGGGTCAGGGAGATGAGGTGTGATCTCTGCCCCATGGTTGTCCTGCCCCAGAGAAGTGGCTTTGTGTGAATGGGGAAAGGGAGCACGAGCGAGGAGACACGCTTACCTTTTGCTTTATTTTTGCACCACAGTGTTCAAAACTAATGAGATAATTTCACAGCATTTATGACAACAGTAAGACCTATTTTTTTTATGCTGCTTCATGATCATATGCTTTTCTTGCCTCGAAAGAAACACTTAACACCCATAACTTCATTCCATTTTGAACCATAGCCATTGCTTCCCAGCACGTGACTCCACTACCCAGAGCTCTGGGTGGAAATGAATGCGACAGTGTCTGACTCTATTTAGGTGGGCACAAGCAGTTGCCAAATGAAAAGTTGGCTGGGATGCAGCATAGTAATTTCTTGAGCACTCTATTCATGTTGTATAAACAGATAACATTAACATACTTGTGAAAGAGCTACAAGATAATTAAGGCATGTGGGGTTTACAGTAATGAGGCTCATGCGTTTCAGGATCTTGGTTTCCTGTTGCACCTGAAAAGAAAAATAATCAGCAAATACTGTAGAGAAGAAATGAGAAGTTAGTCTTGTACTGCTCCCAGCTGAAACTTTCCCACAAGTATTTTTACTATAAATAAGAAGTGGAAGAGTTCACAGCTAAATTTAACCCTTCATTTGATTGCTTTCTGGGGTTTCTTGGGTGGAACAGAGTGTGGAACTGTAGGAAGATGAAGATAAACCAAATCAGTAAGTTGCATTTATGGTCTATAAAAAATGTATGGCCTTTTAATTTCTCAGGATTATCAAGGGGAAAATCATTGCTAGTTGGAATTCCCCTCTCCTTTCCATCCAAAATCATGATTTTTGAAAAAAAAAGGAAGTGGATGTTACTTCTCGGGGAAACTTTCACGCAGAAGAGCTTACAGCTGCCAGAATAACCAAAAATGTTGGTGTACTAGAGTGCAGAGACATTGCTTGCTCTGCTTTTAGCTATTCAAAGTTACCATTCTGGAAAATCCCTTTCAGTTTGACTTAGTTTCACAATTTCTATGAAGTTAAGAAACTGCAGCTCATGTAGGTTTCAAGAGTTGAAGAATGAAGAAGAAACCGCCCCAAGGTGCTGAAAACCGGGGGCTGCTGGTGGTGTCACCCTTATCCCCCCGCTGAGGTTCGGGAGAGGGAAGGGCAACTCGGCTGCGTGGCTCTGAGCCCCAGCGTGGGCTGGCCAGCCCTCTGGTTCTGTTCTTTGGACTTAAAATGAGCCTAAACTTGTGTTAAACCAGCCACAGAATTTGTGTGTCTCTCTCCAGCTGCACGCAGGGTTTTTTTTAATTTTTGTTTTAACCTGCGCTTGTGTCACATTTAGGCCATAAAACATGCTGTGGTTGAGGGCTGAGGGTTAAATGCAGGATGTTTGGGCAAGTCTGCAGCGAGGCGTTTGCTGCCAGTCCCGGTGGCTCTGGCGGGGACTGGCTGTGGCTGCGCGGCAGCACGTGGGGCTCCTCTGCTCTCTCTGTGCTACAGCTTTCCCTTGGGAATTTAAATGATAGAAAAAAACCTGTCCCGATTTGGTGATTATATAAACTTGAGACACAGATTGTCGGGGAGTTGTCCACAGTTGCAAAGCTAAAAATACGATCCCTGTTCTTCGCAGACTGTTGTTAGCGGTAGTCGACAAGGTGATACATTTCTCTATCAAACTACTTGGAATACATTTTTATTTTTAAAGCAATCCTCGAACTGCCGGCAGTGAGCCCATAAATCCTGTGCTAACGTTAGTTTGAAATGCCTTTGAGAGATGCAGCTTGCCCAGGCTCATAGCACTCGTGTTTCCGAAGCCTTACTTGGGAAGAAAGCGCTATCTTGCTGGGGGAAGAGGGGGAGATAATTAGCTGCTGAGGTCATTGTTTGCTTGAGCTCGTTGATAGGGACAGCCCGGCCTGGCGTATAATGTAAACATAGTGTAAAATGTTTATCACCAGCGTTGTCATTTGCCTTATTTGTCAGGGAATCTCGGTGAGAATGAGGAGTTTTCTGGTGCTGCGCAGCAAGTGGAGGGAGTTGCAAGATTTCCATAAAAAGGCAGAGCCCTGGCTGGGGCACAGGGAGGCTCTGCCTTGGCAGCCACCATGGGCTGGCCTTTTCCAGAGGGAAAATACTGACCCGGAGCCTTCCCTGCTGGGGGCGGGTAGGAGACGTCAACCTCTCTCCTTGCGTCTTTCTGAGCTAGTTGTCTTGTCCAATACTTGTTATTTTATGCTGTAAATGCTGAGAACGCGGAGGACAGGCAGCGAGAGCGTGTGCTCCCCCTGCACTGGTGGCTGCACTGTCTTTGTACCGTGGTGGATTCACCCTCCTCCTCTCCCAGCACCCGCAGGCTCACGGGTCCTGGGCATCTCAGACAAAGTGGAGCTGTCGGAGTGGCCTTCTGAACCCCAAGTGCCCAGGTGGAAAAATAAACCCCATGGCTGTTACTAAAGAGATTTCTGTTCTCAGGAGTGTTTGGAGAAGGGGAGCGTGCTGCTACTTTCAAAAGACATAAATGCGTATGTGCGGGCACGCTTTTAACTGTTGGCTTTTTTCCTGCTTTCTAGATCGTTGCTGTTTGAACAGACCACACCATGCGTGAGTACAAGCTAGTGGTCCTTGGCTCAGGAGGTGTGGGGAAGTCCGCTTTGGTGAGTTTTGGGAAGCAGTTTTGAAACCAATACACAAACTTCAAAATTTGGCCTATCTTATTGGAGGCAGCGCTCGTTAAATGCATCGGGATATTTGTACGACGTTTAACACGCAGAGTGACTTCCACGGGGCCACTGTTACACTGCTGAAGTGTCCGTGAATTTGTGTCACCTTTTTGGAGAAGCAGCAGGCGATTAGTCCCGGTTAGAGTAGTTAGCATTTCATTTCTGCTGCCCACATGGGTATAACGCTGTAAATGACTGAATGTCTGTATCTAAGTAATAAAAGCCTGGCCTGCACTGGAACAGCGGGTGAAGGCTTGCCGTGCCTGGCAGGGGATTCGCGGAGGTTGCAGCCGTGTGTACCTTGAAGGCTGCGTGTTTTCCATCCTGGATGGGACCCGAATGAGCCGCCTGGACTGAAAACGCAGGGCAGAATGAGAAGTCGCCTCCAGCGTGTGCAGCACGAGGGATAAGCAGACTGATGACACTTTGCACTCCTTAAGTACTTGTGTTGTTTCTAGTAAGAGGTTTATGTAGCGGAGTTGATAGCAAAGCATTGTAAGAGGGATTTCTGTCACCTATTTATCACGAACCAGTCAAGCAGCTCACTCCAACAAGGAAGGCGAAGAACTGGTCAAGTGTAAAGTTATCTAAAACAAGGAACTACACCGTGTTCCTTTTCACAGAAGATGATAATACCTGACCAGCCGTTCGTGTCATAGACACTGCTTCTTCCACCATTGTTGATTCTGCTGAAATAGGTGATTCTAATCTTGGTAAATCACCTGCACAATCCAGATGAATAGGAGGAAAGATTATTCAATTATGTATAAAATTTGATGTACTCTCTCAGAGATCCCATCCTAATCCTTACAAGATGTAGGTGTACAATTTTTTTTATGCACTGTAGTTTTCCACAGCAACTGGAGCAATCTGTATTACGTTTTCCACCAGCACCCTCTCGATTGAGTGTCTTGCTGTTCTTACATAATGGTGAAAGACTCTCGAGGTAAAATACGGCACTTATTAAATCTGACATACTTGAATTTTCATATTTGTGATGTAAAGTCTGAGTCGGCATCCATCCCTGGCCTTATTAAAGGCTGAAATGTGAATACTTAGTCTTGTAAACAAAAGTTACATTCTTTTTGACAGTCTAGGTGCTAAGTAAGCCTGTCTTGTAATTCATATGTTACATTGATCCCTTATATTTATAACAGGACACAGTAAGTGCCAATTAGCAGCTAAGAGTGAGTAATATTTAGCTTTCACAATGACGATTTACAAGCAAGGAGAGGGATTTAAAATAATATGGAGGTCACTTTAAATTTTCTTTCTTTGAGCTGTATAAACTAAAACGTCTAACAAAGAGGCTGGTGTTCCTTTTCAGTCCTGTGCTTTCATTACAATATGGTGTTGTTTCACTGCAAATCCATCTTATTGTTTTAACTCTTCTGTGCCAATGCGGTGCTGGTTGTGCGTTTGGTAGTGAAGTCAGGACAGCAGAAAACCCTTCAGAGTTATTAAGGCACAGCTATTTTGCAACTTCTTTATAAGTGTTTGCTGTGCAGTAGTTTTGTCCCCACTTCTAACGAGAGTAGACTCGTGACTTCTGGAGTGTCAGTGGGCGGACAGCGTTACCAAGAGCATCCAGTTGTGCACAGTCCTATGGAAAACTGGGAACCAAAGTTGGGGGACACAGCCCCCGGACTGATAGAAAGTTATAGAAGTCTTGGATCCACACATAGCCTGGAACCAACTCCAGGTTTCTGTCTTATCCTTTGGCCTTTCTTTCCTCCTATAATCAATAAAAGTAAAGTACATCAGAGGTTAAGAATATTCCATAGTAAGACAGGTTATGAATGAAGTTGAATATAGTTGTAATTATGATTCTACGTAATTGGTGTCTCTTTGAACACACAAGCACCAGTAGAGATAACAAAAGTTAGAACAGTGATTTATTAGAAATAAATCAATTTGAGAAGAGAATACATGGGTTCAGTTAATTTCCTTTCAGAGCAGTGCTGTATTTGCAGACATAAAATAAGACTGTGAGTGTTGCAGTAGAAGGATGAAATGTCATGAGTGGTTTGTCGCTCTGAAGGCTGGTTCACAAGCACCGTTCCCAGAACAGAGGGGACAGCCTGGTGGGGAATGTTTAGAGTAGATTCGCTTTGAATGGGGGAAATAGATTCGCTTATATATGGGAAGAAAGACTTCCTCTTTGAAATGAATGATGTCTCCTTCTTTAATGGCTTAATACAAATTGAGCATCTGGAGATGCTCCAGATTTAACGTGTTGCTCTGAATATGTCTGTGCTCTGGGCACGTCACCCGGAGCAGCTCTGCTCTAACCCGACTGTGATTTGAACCGAAATGTGGATTTTCCACGACGTACTTTTCCACAGTGTACAGATTGCCAGTTCTTCTGATTAAACTTCAAGTCTTCCATATTTGGTGATTTTTATTCTTCTAAAGTTGCAGGCACTGAAGTGAAGGCATTTCTGAGAGCACCATCTTTTATGAAAAAGCAACAAGAAAACAGTTTACGTTTCAAAAAAGTTTTGAAAACCTCCTTGAGTAAAGTGATTCTTAATACAACAGTTAAAAAACTGAAAATGCGTATGTCTCTCTCTGCTCCCCACTGTTGAATTTTAACAGCAGTGTTGAGCAGTTTATGCAGTGTTACTTTTTCATAAAATGCTTCCTGGTGAATGTTACTGGTTGTGTTCAGTTCACTTACTTCTTTTCTCTCTCCACAGACTGTACAGTTCGTTCAGGGAATTTTTGTTGAAAAATATGACCCAACAATAGAAGATTCGTACAGAAAGGTAAAATAATGAGGGTCAGGCTGTTACTCAGGCCTTTTTGCTGTCACTTGACACACAATTATTACTTCAAAACATGAAGATATCAATATTTGCTGTGCGTATGTTCGCTGTGAAAGCTCTTACAGAGGATACATGTGCCATTCATCACAGCAGGCTGGAGCACTGGAGCATAGCCATTGCCTTGTGTTGTTTTCTTTTAAGGATGGCTGTTTTGCCATTTAGTTCAAATGCGTTGGTTTGAAGGCATATAAAATTCCTTATGGCCGTTCTGGATGCAGGCTTGTGATTGCTGAGCAAAAGTCCTTGTCAGGATCCCTGACGCTGCCGTAATACGTAACGCTACCAACAGAGCCGCTTTCTTCACTGGGTTGATGTCAAGTAACCCATTGTTTCACAGATTAGCATAAATGTTACCATAATTAAAGGTACCAAAGCATAAAATAAAAATTTGTAGCATTTGTGCCTGTGATAATTTAATGTAAATTGTCCTGTGAGTTCTGCTGTTAAGTTTATTTGACTTCCCTGGAATTGCCCTCATTGAATCTGAGATGGTTCTCAGGGAGTGGAAGACTTGCTAAGCCGAACTGTGAGCATCACTAAATACCGTGCTTTTTCTTTTCTTCCTTCCTCCCTTCTCTCCCAGCACCAAAGAAAAACTAAGTTAAAGGTTCTTTGATTTGTACGAGTGGATTTTATCTCACTTAAGTTGAGATGTTTACAATGAGCTGCTCTATTAGGCCTTTAACAGAGTCCTGCAGCACAAGCGTGCTGACCCAGACGCCTGGCTGGGGGTGTAATTAACCCTCTCTCAGCGCTGGGGGGGTGCAGGTGGCCGGCTCACTTACAGAGGTCTTTGTAGCAGAAGTGGAAATTAAGCTGATATTCCTCTTGCCTGTCCCATCTCAGACTTTAGTGTTAACTGCATTTCTCTCTTCCCTTTTCTCCCCAGCAAGTGGAAGTAGACTGTCAACAGTGTATGCTTGAAATCCTCGATACAGCAGGGACAGTGAGTATCATTTCTTTTTCAACTCTCGCTGGAGTTTCTTTGTTGAGAGAGGTCAGGTGTAAAGAGTTGCCGTCCCACTGTCACTTGCCGTCCTGCAAAATCCTGCCACTGAGTAAACAGACCTTGTAATGGCTGAGTGCACATCACAGGGGGAGGACACGCTTCCTAAAAGTTAGCTTTATTTAGAAAGCTTTGAAAATTATTAACAGCAATGCAAAGGCGTGGAAGCAGAAGTGGTTCTGGTGAAGCTGCTTTCACAGGCGTGGACAAAGGCGGCTCTGATTGGGTACAGACTGTCCAGCACTTCATTGCGTTGAACCTTTAAGCCCTGTTCATGCTAGAGATGACCACTGTATAATTGTGCATGTTCAGAGTGATCAGGCAGTGCCTTCCCACGCAATCGTGCTCACAGTAAATCGTGAGTGTGTGACACCCGGGCCTGTTCCAATAGCGTGTTAGAGGAGAAATTGAATTTCCAGTCCGTATCTGTTGCCTGGGGAATCCTGGTGGCAGACTGGTGCTTAACACCGAACCAGAAAATAAATGAAAGATCACTACAAAACATGTCGGCCAAACCTTGACACCTTGTGTTGTGGTTTGGGGCATACAACAGTCCATCTGCAGATAGACTTTTATTGCTGCTCTTCATTTGTTCCCCATTTTTTCAAGAAGCCTTTTTCTCTATTAGGGGAAAAAAAAAAGACAAAGGGAAAGAGATGTGTTAATGCTTTTATTAAATGTGCATGCTTCGGTGGATTTCTGTAAGAAGGGGTAAAAATGCAAATGCATGCTGTACGGTACTATGTTCTTGTCTCCATTGTAATAAAAGTATTCCTTTGTAAATGTTCATTAGCCGCATTCGCTAGCTAATCACTTTTTAAAACATCTAATTACAGGAGCAATTTACAGCAATGAGGGATCTCTATATGAAGAACGGTCAAGGGTTTGCACTAGTATATTCTATAACAGCACAGTCCACGTTTAACGACTTACAGGACCTGCGGGAACAGATTTTACGGGTTAAGGACACTGAAGATGTAAGTAGGATATTTTTTGCTTTGCAAATGTTTAAAATGCTTTGGTAATGGAGCACACGGGAAGTAAGTGTATGACGTAGGTGAGGTTGCCGGTGGCTTCTGCCATGGTTGCCCTGTGGCTGATGGAGACGTGCGGGAACTCCCTCTCTGTGGAGGCTTCCTCCAGAAGGAGCCGAAATGAATATTTTTTTGCCTCACAGTTGGTAATGTATTCAAGGCTTTGCCCTGAGGAGTGTGAAAAAGATTGCTGATTTTTTTCCACCGATGGCTTAAAAGTTGCCACCGCCTTTGATGTCGGTGGCTCTGGGGTGGTGTCAGTCCCCGAGGAGCAGCCGCCTCTTGCTCCCGGCCCCACTCTCCGTACGGCGGGGCCCCGTGAACAGGGCTGGGACACGTATTTAGGCCAGACCCTGGTAAGCCGTGTGCATTGTATTTAAATAGCTGCTCAGGAAAATGCAGTTTGCGCAGTGACTGGGATGAGCCGAGGGCACCTCGGCGGCTGCTTTCTCTTGGATCTTCGGTGTTCCGTGTCCCTATTACCTGGTTTTGAACAGCTTTGGTTCCTCCTTGGTCTAACAAGCTGAACTTCTATTTATGCAAAAACTGATTTTCATTTAGGTAGGGATTACACTTGCATAAATCCCTGGTAACAGAGTCCCTCGTTGGCCGGGTTGGGAGCCCGACGCTCCGCTCAGCTGCACTCGCGGGAGGGGAATTTGCACTGTAAGCTGCTTGAGTTCGTGGGACAATAGAGACTGTTGCTTTCGTTTTACTTCAGTGATTTGATTTAATTATTAAAATACATTTATTTATGTTGTTTTAGGGGGCTGTTACTTGTTGAATCCAAGCCTGAGAGCCTTTTGAACATTTAAGCCATGTTCTGCTGAGTTAGGGAAATGCGCTCCTTCCTGTATTTGGTTTCAGAACGTGTCTTTTAAAATCGCAATACTTAAACCATTAAATCATGTATGTCTCCCAAAGTTTAAATTCCAGTCTTCTACTTGAAATAGAAAATGAACAAAAGCTAGTTGTTACTAGCATTGCTACTCCAGGTTTCTGATGTAAAAAGTAAAATTTATTTCTCAAAAATAAAACCGGGATCATTTTCTAATCAGTATGGCTGGGAGTTTTAAATACAGAAATTAATCTTGAGTGTAGTTGAAGAGAAGTTGAAGAGAGTACAAATACTAACATAGAAGTAGATTAGAAACATACAGTGTGTTGTAAATTACAAAAGGAAGTGGATGATGATTTATTTTCCAGCTGGAAAGTACTCGTTTTCTGTTCAAAGACTGAAATGCTTCAGGAAATGGAGCGGGTGCACACCCATTATCAGCCGTTCTTTAGATTTTTCTGCTCTCACACAGCGCAGGGCAAACAGGATGCTGGCGCTGCCGGGTGCCTGCCGAGCCCCACCGCTGGCTCGCCTTGCGAAATCCCCCCTACCTCTGCTGTATCGTCCCCTCAGATCTCTATGAGCTGCAGGTTGTAAAAGCAAACTTCAAAATGATCCGTCACCCGCGATTCTGCGGCGCAGCAAGCCCTGAGGTGTGTGTCTGTCTCCAGGGGGCTGTGACAGTGTCCTGTCAGTGCCCCGGGGATGGGTCCTGCGGGGGGCACAGCAGCTGGGATGGCGCTGCGATCTCGTTGTCTTGTAGATGAGGGAATATCCTTGTAGAAAGGATAGGTTGGGTTGGTTATTAGGGAGGATTTTGGGGAGCTTTGGGTGTTTTTTGTTTACTTGCTTAAGGTCTTTTCAGCCCATTTGTGACATCTTGGTGTGCTGCAGCCGTAGCAGAGACGGCCTGAGGAGCAGAGAAAGCCTTCTGAAATCATAGATCAGGACGTTATCTCTGACATAGATTAAAAAGAGTACTAAGACATCTTTTTGCCCAGTTTCTTTCTCCTGAGAGAGTTTTAACTCACTATCTAAACGTAACTGATGAGAACAAGTCTCCTGCTGCTTACGCTCCCCAGCGCTTACTCTGATACTTTCCGAGACAAATGGATTTATCACTTAACGAGCACAAACTGCTCTTGTCTCTGCACTCCCCAAGCAGATACAGTCACAGCCCTGGGGAGGACCTGGTGATGTTCGGTGGGGCAGGAGACCCATCCTTTCTGCTGGCCCTTGTGCCGTTGGCGGGAGGGCCGGGCAAGCCGAGGGACCCTCCTTCCCTGCAGCCTCGTGAAACACATGGGTAACGAGCATTTACTGCAGCCAAGGTCCTTTTCCTACAGTATTAGATTTCTCTCTTTTTCTGTAGGAAATGTCACAAGAATAGGGTTTCCCTGAGGCACTTTCTTCCTCATGAAGGGGCGAGAAGGTGACTCACCCCAACACTTTAGAAAGCCGGGGGCTCACGGAGCGGGGCAGATGGCCTTTCATCATTGCCTTGAACAACTGATTTGCCTGTATTTGCGTCATGGCTCTGGGGTGAATCTTTTGAACACGTATCAAATGTTTATTCTAATATTGCATGAGATTATTTATCGGAAGTGATGTCCTTTCAGGAGCTGAGCTGCTAGATGGTCACTAGTTGGAAATCTAATTATTCTAATCTAAATATCAAGCACAGTATTTGTGCCTTTTGTAGTTAACATCCTGGTTTCTGTGTGTGTGCGAAACCTGTCGGTCGTAGGATGCTGCATCGAGATGAGAAAGGCAGCTGGTTTTGTGCACGGGGCTGGGGGAATACTGGGCTGCACAGGACTAGTCCTTTTCATTCCGTGGCCAGGGCAGTGCTTTTCAAAGGTGCTTCCATTTATTGTTGTGTGGCTCAACAACAGGTTGACAAGATAGGTCACAGGGGCTGAAACACATAATGTATGTCTTAAAACACGTGCTGTACGTTCTGTTGTCTAAAGTCAGCTGCTCGCCTGCTGTCACATGCAAGTCCTGAAATGCTTTTCAGTAGTAAATTAAGTTTTTGACTAGAACAGTGTTGAACGTAGAGACCAGGAAATAAATCTTTACTAACTTAAGGTTGTGCTGAAATATTGCCAGTCGGTTTTACGGTGTCCTCCATGTGTTTCGTTTTAGCGAACCGGGGTGCTATAGTACGGACTCTGTTCAGCCCTTTCCCAGCAGGCATCTAAACTCCAGTCTGGTCTGTGGGCTCTGCTGAACTTCGGATTGTTATTGTTATTCATACTGTCTATGTTGTCTTCTCCCCCCGGACCCGTGCCTTTGTAAGCCATACCGTTACAGTCCATGCTGTATGCTAATTTGCTGACGCATCTCTTGCTCTTGCTTCTCTCCAGGTTCCAATGATTCTGGTTGGCAATAAATGTGACCTGGAGGAAGAGCGTGTAGTCGGCAAAGAACAGGGTCAAAACTTAGCAAGACAGTGGTGTAACTGTGCCTTTCTAGAATCGTCTGCAAAGTCTAAAATCAACGTTAATGAGGTAACTATCAGCTGTTCCCTTGTCTTTCCTGCTTCAGCCATGTTAAACCAGCACACGGTCCTTCATATAGTTCTTAATTGAGAAGATTCAGGATGATTCTGAACTACCAGCTTAAGAAAGGCTTGCGACGACGTGTATTTGGCTGCTCTTTCTGTTCATTTTGAGGAGACCTGCTCCTTTTTCTCTGTAAAGGGCGGGTGACTTCTCCAGGTAGGTGCTTTCTGTGGCAGCGGACGTGAACAGCAGAGGGTTCTGAGTGAGCCCTGGAGGCTCTCAGCTTAGATAATCTTTGGTTGGAAAGTGTACTCTTTCAAGGTAGCTGCTGTTGCTATTCAGAACGTGGATTATGCCCCTTTTGTATTACACGTTGTGTTCGGTGGCGTGGGCTGGTTTTGAAAGTACTTGCTTTTCACATTCCTGCTATGTCTGGCTGCTCAGGCCGACATCCCATCACAGTCCTCCTCTGGTAAACTGCTAATTCACTGAGACCGTGTCCCAGCATATCTCTGTCTAAGCAGTTCTCTGTGTCTGAACGAGAAACTCCTCTGCAGTAGGTGTGCCTTTTGCTGCTGCCCGAGGTCGTGCAGCGCTGCTGAGGGAGCTCTGCTTGACATCAGCCACCAAGTTTTTATTTTCTGCCGTGAATGATCTGACTGTTACAGGGGCCAGGTTTCCGCCACAAAAGCTAAGGTGACCCCGTTGGGCGTAGCTGGTGTGGTGCCAGGAGATAACTGGGACCGTGGAGGAGGCTGTGTGATAAGCAGAAGCAGTAGGATCTTGGACCGGCCCCAGCGTTAATTTGGCCGCTCATGGGACATGCTCAGCACAGCATTTACTCGGGTGGAAGGGAAGGGAGCTCTGGGCTGCAGGAATTGCAGCTCCTGTGGCTGGGATTAGCCTGGCTGCAGTGCACACTAATCTAACCCGGTAAATATAGCTTGCTGAGCCAGCCTCCTGCCAGGAGGGATCTTTTGTGTGTTTGTGTCTGAGCTGTAGTAAAACTATGAATGTTAAGCAAGAATCTCGTGGCTCAGTCATCGAACAGAATCACTGCGGAGTGTAACGAATTCCAGTTTATCTGTATTTCCCCAGTTTGTGGCAGAGACTGACCCCTCGTTAGCCAAAGGTGCCTTAAAGCTCTCCCGAGAGCGGTGCAGGGACGGCAGAGCACCGGGCTGTCCTGGGGCGAACGTGCACCCGTGGTAACAGACCATCATCCTTAGCCTGTGCATCCCCTGGCTCCATATTTCCCTCCTGTCTCCTGCCTCCGGCGAGACACATCATAGAAAAGAAAGTTACTACCTGCAAGATTAGTTTCTGGTTTTATTGTGATCTTAATTTTCTGGTTTTCTGCCAGTTTATATTGTCTGGTTATGAAAAGCATAAAAGCTGAGGAAATCAAAGAGAAGTAACATAAGCAACTTACTGTACTGGTTATTTGTTTCATTTGAAACTGTTTAACTGTGCACTGGTGCTTTTTCATGTAGGTAATAGCCAGAAAATCTTAAATTTCCAGTTGCTGCAATTTTTTATAAACTGTTCTTTGTTTTCTGAATTTCCTTGGAATCAACAAGAATTTGTGAGCTGTCAGCCACTCCAGGAAGGAAAAAAAGTAAACAAGGACAAGGGTGGAGCCTTCTGAAGGTTTAAATATTTCGCCTCAATACTGTGACCGGCTCCAAGCATTTTTGCAAAGCTCATTTTGCTATAAATGGGTTGAGCATTGCTGGGAAAACAACTCACAGCAACAGCGTTCACAAGAAACTCTTCTCTGGAGCTGAAAGAGGCCCCTGTAATCGTCTCCTTCTGGAAATGTCCGAGTTCAGGGCAGATGTTTTGCTTCTCCTTGTGAATTTTATTAATAAAACTTGAAATATTAGACCAGGCAAAAAGGTGAAGTAATTAAGAGCTTGACTTCTTTTTGCAAAGAGGAACATTAACAGAGCATCCTCTGGAGCAGGTGAATGCAGACCCCTTTTGGAGGCAAAAGCCAAGGAAAAGAGATGCCTTTCCCTGTGCTGAGACTACACTACTGCGTCTCTCTCTGCAGAGACACTCAGCAGCCCAGGGGCCGCCAGTGGGAAGATCATCCTGAAGGATATTATGCCTGTCTTTTAAAACACCTTTTGTCATTTCCCAGTTTTCTCCCACTTTTCCAAAGCAAGGGCTGTGTTGCCATTTAATTCCCGTCCTCTCCTGAAGCCTTTGGTCACACACCCTGCAGGAGAAAGCTGGGCTGCAGGATGGGAGCTCGCAGCTCCCTTACGTTCCGCACACGGATGGGAGCCCTGTGCTCTCTTGTGCCGTAAGCAGCTGCTTGAGAAACACCTTTAAGTAAATGCAAGCAGTTTAACTGAGTTTCTGAGACTGCAGCCCCCAGGAAAGAGTATCAGCTTTGCCAACCTGCCTGATTTTTGACACTTGTGTAGTGTTTTATCACTTTGATTTTTTCAGTTTGTGTTTGTCATTTTCAGATCTTTTATGACCTGGTCAGACAGATAAATAGAAAAACACCAGTGGAAAAGAAGAAGCCTAAAAAGAAATCATGTCTGCTGCTTTAGACGCCCATCGTGCAGCAGCTCTGAGCCAGGTAAGAGGTTTCAATCCCACCCACAGCTCAGGACCGTGAGCTGCTCCCAGCAGAGGGGGGACTCGCTCCCCTTCCCTCCGCTCCTCGTCCTTCCCTCTGCTCCCAAATACAAAATTCTGCATTTGTTGGACTTTTTAAGAAAAGGCATTTCTACTGACTGACCTGGCAGAGGAGTCTCTGCTTCTCTCCCTTTCCCCTTTTGCTTGGGGTGATGAGTGCGACAGGGCAGGAACTTCCCTTTTACTCTTGCAGGTTCTCTCTGTCTTGTGACCCCGCGCTCGGGGCCACCATGGCTCAGTTCTGCTTCCTTTTTATCCTCTGCTGAAATTTGGCAGCATCTTTGTGACTTGTGTTATTGTTGCAGCTGCTGTCTCAGTCCTCGGTGCTCTGGGGACAACGGCAAATCGGTTTGGGTGGGACATGGATTTCAATGGCACAAAAATAAAAAGCTGCCCACCAAAAAAACCCCCCAAAGCAAAAATGAAAACAAAAAACCACTCCAAGGTTAGAGATGGCTATAAATAATCTTCCTGTGTATCTTGGCAGGGGACTCCGTGTGCTCACATCTGTTCTCGCGCACTCCTGAAAGAAAACAGCATTTCTGTAGCTTCAGGTTCTGGTAGGGTGTTGGCACACGCGTGTGTTGCATGGCCAGGGGCATGTGGGGCAAACAGCCCCTCTGGGCGCTGGGACGTGAGAAACATCTCCTGGCCATAGAAGGATTTCAGGGATGAATTCTGAGAACAAATGGCTCTGCTTCTGCCACGAACAGCTCTGAAGTTCGTGCTGTTCATGTAGCGTTCGTGGGTGTTCACGTAGCCCAGGTGTCACTGAGCAGAAGTGGAGCTCTGCACTAAACCCGGCTTCTAAGGACTCCTCACTGATTGATGAGTCTCTTACTCTCAGCTTTGAACGCCAGAAAAGAATAGCTTAGGGTTGTGGGGAAACAATGGCCTTAGGAAAAGCAATTGAGGAGCGCGTCTCAAGTGGCTTTTCCTGTTCCTCAGGTGCTGTAGCTGGATTTGGGTAGTGTGGTGTCCCAGTGGGCTGATAGAACAAGAGCTTGTTTCTCAGAGTTACAGCTCCCAGAGTCTCTTTTCTTTCAGTACCTCTGAATTCGGAGGGCGGTAGGAGCCAACCCCAGTGCTGGGGGAGATGAGCTCTGCCTGCTGAAACGCAGCGTGTTTTCCCCCTGGGCCAGGGAGGCTTCCAGGAGACCGTTGGTCTCGGGGGCAGGATGAGCAGGTCCCTCCATCACCTTTTCCTTTTTTTTTTTTTTTTTTTTTTAACTTTTTCTAGATTGCAGGAATGAAGAACTGTTGCCTAAATGGAAAGTGCCAGCATTCCCGACTTCAAAACCTTATGGAAATTAATAACCTATCCGAAGAAGCTTCTCCTGTTTTTATATACTATGAGAAGAATTTAGATCTTAAAATGGTTTGCACACAGTCCCTGGAAAAAGAAATTACTCTGTGTATATCTCTTGGAAATCTAAGACAATAATACTCCTCCTTTGCAATAGCAGTTAAAAGATGTGAAAATAAATATAATTGACTCTAGTGTATGATTATACAAAGGAGCATGGATGCATTTCAAATGTTAGATATTGCTACTATAATTAAAATTTCATATTGACCCTTTTATCATAATTTCTCCCCATCAAGCACTAAAAATGTTCCACCGTTATATTTTATATCTATAAATATAGATATATATTATCTGAAATTTCCCTTTGAACTCACTGCAACAAATAACTTTTTTGAGTCATTGACTTCATTTTATATTTAAAAGTTATGGAATATCATTATTTTCATTCTGCCATTATATTCTAATTAAAAAAGTTTGTGCATAATGCTTTGGAAAAATGGGTCTTTTATAGGAAAAAACTGGGATAACTGATTTCTATGGCTTTAAAAGCAAAAATATATAATATACTAAACCAACTCTAATATTGCTTCTTGTGTTTTACTGTCACAGATTAAATTACAGCTTTTATGAATGATTAAATTTTAGTACATTTTCATTTTGTTTCTGTGTTTTTGTTACGGTTTCCAGGCTTTGGTTTTTATCCATTTTTTTGTGAATTCCTCTTCCATTCTGGTAGGTGAAGTATTTTGTTGTAGCAAACCCCACCGGTGTGTGGTTGGGCTGATGCCATGTCCTCACGCCCCCCCCCCCCCCCGTTGCTGGGTGTATTTAATCCTACCGCGCTCTCGAGTACAGAAAAGCTACTTTCAATTAGTTCTCTATATTCTTTTGAATGTTTAACGATTGTATTCTGCTGAAAATACTTCCTCTGTACAATTATTTTTATATGTACAAATTTGGTTTCATGTTGTACGAAGGTCTGACTCTTACTGTGCTCCTGGGTGCCCCCCGTTGGCGGTGCCCCCCGTTGGGGGTGCCCGTGGTGCTCCCCCCAGCTCAGCATCTCCCCAGGGAGCTGCGGAGGGGAACGCTGGTCCCATCTGAGTACAATTTCCACAAAGCAAATGGCTGCTGTACGTTTTTTGACAAAACCTGGCCAACCTTCCCTGGGCTGCACAGTCAGCTGAAGGGCTTTCTGCTGCTTTTGGGTTGGTTTCTTTTTTCTTTTTTTTTCTTTTTTTTTTTTTTTTCCCCAATACCTGTTGGTTCCATAGAGTTTAAAAGAGCAGATATGAAGAGACGCGCGGGTGCTCCGCCTCCGTCCTCCTGGCTACCTGCAAGTGAAAGAGCCGCCCCGGGAGCTGTGGGGCCCGGTCCCATCCCGGTGAGATGCTGCTGGGATTCCCCCAGGGTTGGAGGACTCGCTCCCGCTCCGCTTCTGTGTAAGTGAGAGGAGAAATGTATCTTCACAGTAGAGAAAACCTCAGGACCGACTTCGTCCTGGTTGTTTAAATGGGAAATCTAAATGTAATGACTAGCTGGTGACCAGTGGTTCCTGGGCCCGGTGTATTGGAAACCAGGGGGGAGAAATTTCTATAAATAGGGTTTTCTAAAACTGTGTTCCTGATGCAGCTGTTGAATTATACAGAGATCCCAGGTTCTAAATGCAGCCCAAACAAGACTGGATGAAGATATTTGGTTGACAATAATGTGAACGCATCTGCCTACTTACGAGCTCTTAGGACAAACGTAGTTCCTTAGCTGGTCGGCCTCTACCTACCTACGCGCCTCCTTTTTCAGGAGGAGCAGAAGCATGGTCTTTGCAGGTTGGTTATCTTTACTAAATGTAAAAATATTTTAGTAATAAAGTAATTTTAATGTACCTGCTGATTGCTAGATGTCTCTTCTCTAAAAACAGAAACCTAACCTGGATTTTCTCGCTACGCCGCGGTGTGTAAGTTCGTCCAACCTCATTTCATAAACACCAACTGTGTTTTATCCGGAAGAGCCGGCGACGTTACCTGCTGCCGGCAAAGCTGGGGGTACTTGGGGATGGGGGTGCTTTTCCACAGCCCTCCGGAACTTTGCGTCTCTGCAGCGTCTCCCAGTTCTCCTGTTCCCAACGCGGAACTGGTTGTTCTGGGGAAGGCAAGTCCAGCCTCTTCAGTGGCTTTTTTTGTCCAAGCGGGATCTGCCCGGAGCACCCCAGGGGTGGGGGGTCCGGGGGCTCCCCAGGGAGATGCTGCTGCTCCCTTCACCCCGTTTGCCGGAGGAGCTGGAGCGGGAGAGGTTGGTAGGCGCTGGTGGGTGCCCAGGAGGGGCTGGGGGGGGGGGGGGGTCTGCGGCGCAAAATGAGCAGTAAATTCGGGGTAAGAGCTGGAGGAAGAGGCGAAAGCGCTTCCCAGGCCTTTGCCACTAGATGGTGGTGTCGGAGAATCGGAGGGGCCGGGGCGGTGTCGGCGCGGGGGGGTTCGCAGCGGGGTGTAAAGGGGTTTGCGGGACCCCCCCCGGCTGTTCCCCGCACGGCGCCCGCCCGTGCTCTCGGGGGCCGGGGGGGGCTTTTTCCTCCCCTGGGTTTGAGCGGAGCGGCCCCGGTCCTGCCGCCGCGACGGGGGTTTGTGCCCGAGCAGAGCCTGTCCTCGCGCACCCGCTGCTTGAGGTTAAAACTGAGTTTACCGAAGAGCGTCCTAAAGAAAGGGTGACACAAAACCCGCCCAGAAGTGGTCGCGTGGTTCTGCTGCCGAGCAGCATCCAGCCGAGCAAAGCAACGTGTTGCTGGGAGGAAAGGAGCACATTTAAAATGTCAGCGAAGCCCCGCGGTCCCGGAGTCATCCGGAGTCATCCCGCTCCTGCTGGCGTTGGTTTGAGCTGTGCAGGGAGTGGTTCGCGGGGGGCTGTACTGTTACGCTGTTCTTGAACTTCTCAGTCTGTATCCATCTATTTTCTGTGCTACCTTAAGGATATATTAAATCACGTTTTCCCGTCTGATGTGGGTCGGATCAGCTGGTAACGGAGCCGGGGACGGGCAGGTTTGGCCAACGTGTGCCCGTGATGCCGAGGGCTCTGAGCTCCCAGCCTGGGGCAGCTCAGTGCAGAGCCCCAAGCCAGCTCTAGAAACAGCCTAATTAGGGGCTATGCCAGGGCTAATTAGCCATGCTGCAAGCTCGCAGTAGCCCTGGCACAGTGCTGTGCTAACGTGGCTGCTCCTGGCCGAGGCCGGGCTCTGGGCTTTAGCTCAGTTACTTGCTAATCCCAGTGTTGGGAAACAGCTTTTGTATTATCTGGGACTGAAACAAGCCTTTTCTCCCTCGCTTTGCAGAGAACTTGCACACAAGTAAACTCAGCTCGTTCCTCCTGCCTGTCAGCAGAAGCAGAGGCCAGAGCAGCGAGTGACACCCCTCGTCTACAGTGTCCTGGATCCTCTGTCCCTCATCTCCAACGGGATGCGCTTCAGCGGGAGCAGCAACGGGAGATTAAACCATTTCTCAGAGATTTCGGACAAGTCAGTGACAGAGCTGGAGTTGAGGTGCCCGTCCTGCTGACCTGGCCGTGCCAGCTCTTGGCCAAATCCCGATCGCACCAGCCCTTTTGGGACTGAGGAATCTCTCAGACGATCCCGTCTCCTCCGTAGCGCTGGCCCCAGTGCGGCCGCTCTCCCAGCCGCCGGCAGAAGCCCGAGTTCAAGCATCCGTGGCATTTTCTTCGGGTGGTACCAGTGTTTAAGGTCAAAAGCCACCCCCCTTGCTGGCAGGTCACGGTGGCCCCAGGGGCGAATAAGGAGCCCGTTGTGTGGCGGCAGGAGGATGCTCCGGGTGCTGGCAGCGCTCCCGTGCCTGCGGGCTGGGCGGCAGCGGCACCGGCATCTGCTCTGCGCCACCACGGCCCCCGATCCAGCAACAAAGGACAAATTGATGGGGCCGAGCGCGGCTCCGCGGGCTGAGACACTGGGGCATTATGGAGCCGGCTGAGGCGGCCCGTGGGTGACGACCACCTTGTGCTGTGCCGAGGGACCACCTTCGCTCGCAGGACGCTGCCGGGGGCTCCTGGGACTCATTTCCATGGAGCGCTGTTTTGCAGCCAAGGAACCAGAGAAACCTCTGGATGTCCTTCAGAGCGACCCCACGGAGAGCAACAGCTTCCTCCAGCCCAGCTCCTCCGCAACGTGGGAGTTAACAAGGACTTTTGCCTTTTTTTTTCCCCGCAAGCGTTTTAAATCTAAAGTTTCTTTCCATTTTGAGTGGATTATGGTGGAGCTGAGCGGAGGCAAGCGGCGTTGCAGCTCTGCTGCCCCTTTCCTCTCCACGTTTGTGCAAATCACCAGACAAACTGACTTCAGCTGCGTTGGACCTTCCCCGTGGCCGGTGTGTGGATATAACATTTTGAGGGCTGCAGACATCCAGCCTCCTACGCCCGTTTTTCATTTAGCTGGGGAAATAAGCGGTGTCAAGCTGCTGCGTCAGTGTGGCTTCAATTCACAGGAGAACTCATTTGATTTGAAGCAGTTTATGTTATTAAATATGACTGCAGAGGCGCCCCCGCGGGATAATCCTGTGTGATAAATGATGTTGGAAATGAGGGAGCCCCGGCTCTGGCTGCCTCACACACCGGTCACAGTCAGTCTGCGGGAAGAGGGAAAGGCACAGCGTGATCACGGAGCAAAGGGCAGAGCCTGGGCTTTGACGAAGCGGCAGCAGAACCCGCGCCGGGACCGGCCCCGGGTGTTACAGCAAAGACACTGAGCTGGAGCATCTCCCCGTAACGCGGCGAAGCCAGCGCTTACGTACCCTCCCGTTTCTCTCTGCAACGTGCACCTTGGGCAACCGACTCGATACTGTCTAGTGCAGAAGCACCAGAATTCTGGCAAGAAACCCAGACGGCAAACAGAAGCCTCTTGTTTTCTGAAATCCCACTGGAAACAAACACGAGTTTCAATGGAGACACGAGAAGGCATCCATTTTCCGCAGGACCGTGGCACCGGGAGATACTCATTTGTCCTGTCAGTCTGTCACAGGCTGTCACTGAGCAAACGATAACACGTGTTTTCCTGGCCTTGGAGTGAAGTTTTTTCTGATCTAATTCTATCGATTTAGTTCTGACATGGAAATCCGTTCAGGGCCCCGATGCACGGGGAGGACAGAGGTGCCCGTCGGCCGCAGCCGCTGGCCCACAGGTGACTCTGGGGCTGCTCGGGCTCCTTGCGCCTGAGCCGGGCTGCAGCGTCGGTGTGTTAAAAATCACTACGTGGCTGTGTCACCGCAGGGTTGTCCCGCGACAGATTTCACACCAGTTTTTGCCGGACCAGGAGCTGGGTTTGCTGCACTCCTGAGCTCAGGGTGTTCCCCTTTATTCAACACATGATGCAGAGTCTGATTAGCAGCCGATAGGCAGCTTTTGGCCCTCTCCTCCTGAAACAATCGGTGTTTAGGGCTTGACCAAGAAGGATTCGGTGTGAGATAAGCTTCCCAGAGCGGGGCCAGGACTGAAGTAATAATTGAATAAGTGTGAGGTGGTGAATAAGGCACGTAAGGATGAGTCAGAGCAGCTGGAGGCAAAGCCACTGCCCTTGGGAAGGAGGGAAAAGGCTCCTCCATGTCTCCTCCGCTGCCTGCCAGCGCTGGGACCCAGCTCTTGGAGCTGCCGGGAGCAGATTTTCCAGGGGAGAATGCTGAGGATGGATTTCCCCGGGAGCTGTGCTGGGGTGCCCGGCCCCCAAGCCCCGCTGCAGCCCGCGCTGGGTGCAGGGCTGGTCCCCACCGCGCTCCTGGGGCTCCCGGGACAGAGCAGCCTGGGCTCGGCGTCAGCGAGGGAGGCGCAGCGTGCCCAAACATCCCCCTGGAGCTGGGGCCCGGGACCAGCTGCGTTCCCTGCCTCTGGAAGTCAGGTGTCTGCCCCTGGAAAATGTGACTTATGGGAGCTGTGCATTCCGAACAGGATTGGGGCTGTGCTGGAGCCATCTCACATTGCTTCTGTTGGATTTCCCACTTCCTTTAATATTTTATCAATGTGTTTAGTGGCTGCTCTCAGTAGAGATGGCTCTATGGGAAGTGGAAGAAATCAAGTGTTTATTTTTAGAAGCTGCAAAAAGAGTTCAACCCGAGGCAAATACAATTACTTCAGGTTGCACGCAGGCTTCTGAGAAGCAAGGAAGAAATATTTTCTAAATAGCAAATGCCCTAAAAACCAATGCCATGAAGCCACCGTGCAATGAGAGCATCCCTTAACCCTTTGAGGAGTAGCTTTAATTCCAGGGGGGTGGGAGGCGGTGCTGGTGCCTGCCCCAGACACCCCGACGCTGCAGCCTGGGATGTGCCCCATCCCACCCCGTCCCCTGCCCCGGGGGGAGCCGAGCGGCCGCCGCCGCTCCTGGCAAAGCCCCTCCGCCTCTCTCAGCCTGGAAACTTCCCTCTGTCCTCTGGGGTATTTTTCTGCTTGAAGGGGCCTCCCCGATGCTATTCCTGGACCAGTTTTAGGGCGTCTGTTGCCCGAAGATTCTGGTGGGTTGTTTCTGGAGAGCTCGTGGCTGGGGAAGGGGAGCAGGGGTGGGCGAGAGCCTCCTCGGCTGAAAGCTTCCACTCTGTAATTATCCTGAACAAGAGACTCTGAGCTAAATCTCCGTTTCTCTCGCTCTGCCTGAGCGAACACAAAGAGGAGAAAAGGACTGAACCAGACAATTAAAACAAGCAATAAAATTGCAGAGAGAGGGCCGTGGAATGATTTTTCCTTGACACGCTCACCCCCAACAAGTGCCACATGCCCTGTGTATAAATAGCAGCTGCCCAGACTTGCTTAATCATCCCATTGTTGCTTTATAATATTAATTAAACATTCCTCTGGGATTGTTCGCATCCTAATTAAGTCGGGAACTTACAAAAGACGGTGAAGAAACCAAACAAGTGTGTGCTGGGGGATGCGCAACCCAATTCCGCTAAACTGTGTGCAACCGTGTTTAAAAAAAAAATATTAAAATTGCAGGGGGGCTGTGGCTAAAAGCATTTTTAATGGTCAAAAGCGACGGGGACTGTTTGATTAACTGCCCCGGGGGACGGAGAGCGGCTCTTTGCTCCGGGGGCGTTTGGAGGGAGAGCTGTCTGGGTGTGCTGGAAGGGACCAGTGTCTCCCCCCGCCAGCGAGACAGGAGCGACCGTCCCTGGCAGAAACCCACCGATATCAAAGGGCCAATTAATCCGCAGCTGCTCCGCGAGGGGGGACGGGGACGGCGGGGGACCGGGAGCTTCTTGAATGGCCTTCGGGCGGCAGCTGGGGGCTGGGGCTGCGGCGTCACCCCCTCCCGCGGGACGGGGAGTCCTGCAAACCCCAGTGGGGCCGGGGGCTGCGCAGGTGGGGGTCCAGAAACGGACCTGCCTCGATCCCCGTGTGATAACGCTGTGTTGCAGGGTGACCCCGGCCCCGCTGACCTCTCCGGTGCTGGTGGAGAAACCGGCCCATCCCCTGCCAAAAATGTCCCCAAGGGAAGGAGCCGCCGCGGGCACGTCCCCTCCCCGCTGGCTGGGCTGGGGCTCATCCTCCCCATCTTCTCCTTTCATGTCGCGAGGAAGACTCCAGCACATTGTTCCAACTCAGACTCATGCACCCTGCAGGGATGTACTGTGAATTACTTCCCAAATTATGTGAGTAATTAAAATCAATGAGAGGGTATCCTGTTAAATAACGTAATTAGATGAGCGTAGCAAGCGCGATGAGAGCAATAGCGTTTTTGTTCTCCTGCCTGGAGACAGCTTTTAACTCTTTCCCCCTTGTCTCTTCCCCGGGGGAGGAGGGGGGGCTCCTCGGAGTGTCCCCTGCCGTGCTGCTCCGCACGCTCCAAGCTCGCCAACGCCGGGGTTATTCCAGGATCTCCAAAGCCTCTGCTGGCTCCCTGCAGGGCTTCTCCCAGACACAGGATTTTCTTTCCCCTCTGCCTCCATCTCTGTTCCGTGGAGGACACGGGCAATGCTGCAACTTGAAGCCCGTGAACTGAGAAATCAGCGCCAATCGCGCCGACCGTCCACTTTAATTTAAGACCAAGGCAAATGACAACGTGTCCCGCGCGGTGCCGCGCTCCGGCGCCTGGATTGTAAACGGAGGGCCCCACGGGGGGGAAATGAGAATTAATCTTGATGTGCATAAGGAATTGTCTGAGCTCTGTGGACGAGGCGCAGCCGCAGGTACACAGCGAGAAGGAAATCTCCCAGTCTGGGCGTTTTCCCACTGCACAAACCGGGATGTGGGGCTGGGAAGGGGCAGTGTGAGCTCGGGCCAGGTCAGCAGCGGGGACCGAGGGCTCGGTCTATAAACCTCTACAGTTACAAAGCACTGTGAGTTTAATGCGTTGTCTTCATTCCAGAGGAAACTAAATGGCTCAGGAACCCAAGTGCTAGGAGTCATCTCTGTTCTATTTCTGCCTGTTTCGGGGCAGGGGCCGAAGCCTCAGTCCATTAAGAGCTACACGTGGATGGCTCTTTCCGCATGGAGTGCGATTAACTCCAAGGGGGCTCTGGGAAGGGTAAAGGCATCTGGCCAGATAACTCCCATTGCAGGGCTGGGATCTAAATAATTAATTCATAGTATCGTGTTCATGACTTTGCTGTTTCCCAAAGGAAGCGCCGAAAAGTCCTTAACTTGGTGCTTCTTTTTTCCAGCTGCAATGTAGGGATTGCTGGGAGTCTGTGCTTTCTGTTTTATTTTAAGCTTGTTTGTGATTTTCCAAGGTAGTGAATTGTTGCAAAGATGTGTCTCATCTAATTACACTTGTCACATTAAATCATATTATGGCAAAAAAACCTGAACCCCTGTTGGGAACATAATCCCCTCCGGTGGGGACAGGAGGAAACGTACCTTTGACGTGCTGCAGGAGTGACGGCTTGTTCCAGAAGAGATTTAAATGTGCCCACAAAGGGCACGAGCCTCAGCGAGCCCTCGACACGTGGCGTGAGGTGTCTCCTGCCGGGTGGGATGCTGGTGCCATCCCCGTCGCCCACCGTGCAGCCGGTGGCCCGGGGCCACTCCTGCGCCGGGGCTGGGCACAGGGAGGCCAGAGCGAAGGGAAGGGAGGGAGGAGGAATCGCCCCCAGGTGTTTTGCAAAAAAACCCCAGGTTTTGCTGCTTTACAGACAGGGCAGGAGCATCTCATCCTGTCCATCCTAGAGTGATTTAGAGGTGCCATAAAACCTCTGCAGAAGGAGGACTTTTGCTCCACTCCTCCTGACAATGCATCTTACCTCCGGCCAATTTCCCAGGACTCTGTAGCTGCAAGAAAAGTGTTTGTTCCCGTTCCTGGTGGGAGACACCTTAAAGAGGCAAATCCCAGAGACATTCTGTGAAAAGCTCGGCTGCTCTCGCCAACGGCACTGCTAACCTCAGGGGTGGTTTGCAACCCAGCTGAGCAGTAACTAGAAAGATCCCCTCTCGAATTCTTTGAAATCCAGAGGACCTGATCTCTCCTTTTGAGAAGCAGAGCTCAGTTCAGGGCGCAGGAAACGGAACAAAACCCACCACAGCTCCTTTCCCCACAATTAGCACGAGTGCACGCAGATCAGGCAGCTGCCTGCATAAAGGCCTGGCTGGCGGCCTTTGGGTGCAAACTCCCAGTAATTGGTCTGGAACGGCACGAACAGACGAGGGAGGGGGAAAGTCTGAGCCGGTCGCCCGGGAGAGCTGCAGCCGAGTGACCCCCAGAACGGGACCCGGCGCCCGCAGCATCCTCGGGGCCGTGCGGGGTTGTGTGATCCCTGGGGAAGGGAACACGCTGGGCACTGCAAGGACATGGGCAGCGGTGGCTCCGGGACCCCAGCTTCTCCTTTTGCCCTCGCAGGGGTGAGGGAGAGACCGGGTCCCCCGGGGCCCCAGGAGACTTTTCCCGGCTGCCTCGGCCGTCCGCGCTGGCTGACAGGAGAGCTCTTGGGCTGGGGGCGGTTGGCAGAGTCTCCGGGCTCACGGACGCGCTCGGGGAGCTTGTTCCTTGCCGTGTTACAGGGCTGCCCACCCCAGCCGCTGCCTGCGCTGCCGCCAACGCGGCGACCGGGGCGCCGAGTGAACGGGGCCCTCATTTCAGGCTGCCCGTCAGGAGGGACGTGGTGCTGCGACGCCTCCAGCCTGGAGCAGGGGTGAAAGAGGTTCCGCAATGTTCCTGCTCCCTGGAGACACCCCGTCCCTCCTCTGCGGGGCTTGTCCAGCCCCAGAAGATTGTAACAGGCCACAGAGGACCGAAAATACAACGTGGGGGTCTGGAGTGACCCTTCAGTTATCCCAGTGAGGCAAAGGCAGGTTGCTGTCAGCAAAAGCATTCAAGAATAAAGCAACCACCTCCTTGGGCAACTGCTTCTCCCAGTCCCAGCGTCTCCTCCCGGAGCTGCCCTCGGCTTGCGGAGCCCCGGGAGGTGACAGCCCTCTCTTCTGCCGCCTTCAGCCCGGCTCTGCCTCCGCGGCGGCTGTCACCGCACAGCAAAGGGACTAATTAAACCTGACAGAATGTCACGTTCGTTATCTCTAGGTTCGAAATGTCACATTGCTAACTCCAGCCCGATGTCGCGAATGCGGCGAAGCCCTCTGGGAAGGTCCAGCCTGAATCGCCAGCTTGGTCTGTTAATGAGGGAGCAGATCTCCCCCCCGGTTGCCTGAGCAGTGGGACCCCCCCCTCCCCGAGTCCCCCGGGGCCAGCACCAGAGCCGGGTGGTGAAGCCGACGTGAACCCCCTCCGTGCCACGAGCGCCGGCTCTGCCCTGGCCAGGGTGGCTCCTCTGCCCCGGGGACCCTACGCCAGCCACAGGAGGAGGTGACAGTGGTGACCAGAGTCGGCCCAAAGCTGCTCTCCCTCCGCTCCCACACCACATTGGGGGGTGGGCTTTGGTGCAAAGGACGGGGTGAGGGCGGGCAGGGACCCCTCTGCCTCCCCTCCACATCCTGGAGCCTGTGTCCAGCCGGCTGAGGGGGAGTTAATGGTGCATTTATAGCGTGTCGGGAAGTGCCTCCCGAATTCACCTCCAGCCAGCCCAAGGTGAAGCCCGACACAGGATCAGGTGTTTCTTCTTCCTGGGATATTGATTCTCCCCCTTTCGCTTTCCCGTTCAGCGAAAGCCAAGAAATCGGAGCCAGCCCAAGGCTTTGCTCAATGCTGATATCGCAGGAAACGCTCCTGAAACGGGTGCAGAGGAGAAGCTGCTGGAGTGGCCAGGACTGACCCCCGGGGGCAGGAAGGCGAGCGAGGGGCCGAGGGGATCGTCCCCGACGGGGCCGGGGCTGAGCCGAGGGGCTGTGGGGGCTCCCCCAGCGCGGCCACAGCCCGGCCTCGGCACAGACAAAGCGCTGCAGAAAACTGGGGCTTATTTATGCTTTAAAACCAAGGTATGGGACTGCCTGCCAGCTGGAAGGGGGTACGACCGCTTGATGAGAAATGCCACGTGGGTACAAACGAACTTGATCAAAAGGAAAGAAAAAGAAAATGCAGCCTCTTTCTGCAGAGACAGGGATGCTGCGGTTTGGTTTTAGGTGGTCCTGCGAGGAGCAGGGAGTTGGACTCGATGATCCTTATGGGAACCTTCCGACTCGAGATATTCTATAACTTCTCTGGCTATGACTAAAGGAGTGTGGCTCGGTTTTTAGAAACGCTGCTTAAAGAAGCAGAAGCGATTCTGCTGCTGATTAATAATAGGATGAAGGTGATTGGGAATGTGCCGGGGTGAATAAAACACTGCTGGGCTCTGAATGAAATGGGTCGTAGTTCAGAAAGGATGTGGCAATTGGTTTCTTTCCTGCCGGACTCAGCATGTGGGGAATTGGGGGGGAAATTGTTAAATTTGTTCAGTCTGCAGTCAGAAAGGCTTTCAGGTTCGTTAGGCACATCAGCACGGATGGCTAACGGGGACAGAGCCGAGTATCGTTAGGGAAGACGAGCGCTGGCCCCGGGGAGGCTTCGGGGGCGCAGATTTGCAGGGGACATGGGTTCCCCGGCTGCGGTGGGTAAATGGTAAATACAACCTGTGTCAGTGGGAAAGGAAAACACGACAGGCAGCAGCCAGCCTGTATTTCCCTTTCCTCTTGCCCAGCATTAGCTTAAGAAGCCCCATCCCATTGTCAGAAAAATAAGCTGTGAAATAGTTTTGAAAATAAAGGCTTTTTTAATTAGAGGCCCGTTGGAGAGCCTTCTGGAGGCCATCTGGCTGGTGGAGCGGGACGTCAGCGCTGGCGGGAAGGGGAAGGGAAGGGAAGGGAAGGGAAGGGAAGGGAAGGGAAGGGAAGGGAAGGGAAGGGAAGGGAAGGGAAGGGAAGGGAAGGGAAGGGAAGGGAAGGGAAGGGAAGGGAAAAGGAAAGGGGAAAGGAAGGGGAAGGCGTGAGGAGCAGCTCCTGCTAGAGCACTCTGGTAATGTTAAGAGCCAAATCCCCTCTATACATTAAGCCGAGTGGGCCAGATCCAGCGCCCACCCCTTCCAGCGGCGCCGGATCCCCCGGGGGTGGCCGACGCGGCGCTGCAGGGCTGAGCAGGAGAACGGGAAAGCTGCAAACCCCAGCGGCAAATAACACCTCCCCGGGCCGAGCCACCCCTGCCTCCGGGCCAGCCCCGGGCTCTGGCAGGGGACGCTCCACACAGACAGAGCCACCTCCTCCCCTCGGCCGCGAATTCCAGGTGCTCGGGGAAGAGCCGCTCCCCTCGTGCCGGGTTATTAATCCCCGGTGTTTGCATGTGATTGGCGTCAAATTAACTCCACCGTGTTTGATCCCAGCCAGGATTAACATACCCCAGGAAGAGAGATTTCTAATAAATCTGGATGCCCCGGCTTCGTCTGCCTTTGCTCCTTCCACGGAGCAAGTTCATGGGGGAGCGTGTTTCCGTAATGACTGTCCTGTGTTTGGCATTAGCCATTCCCATCAACGATGCAGAACACAGCCAGGGCCTCATTAAAGACTGTCATTGTGCTAATTAGGTAGGTTTCATACTTAATAACGGGGAACTATTTCATGGCAGTTTCATGAAATAAAGAGGAGAAAAAGCCATTATAATTTCAGGAAAAGTCCCTGGAGAAGCGAAATGGTAATTCACAAATCCTACCCTGATCTATTAGCAGATCCTGCTCTGGAGACTAAATTAGGTAGGCTGTCTGGCTTGGCTGATATTCTTTATTATTTGAATGCCTCTTAAAGGATATTTATTAATTATTTTTTTTCTCTTAAGAACTTTGAGATCCGGCTACATTTACTTGCAATTTTCTAGTGGCTGTTTGAAGCCTAGATCACACGGAATTTCTCAATGCAAACACCCTGGAAAATCCTATTTTGATGCAAACCATTCTTTGAGGATACCCGTAAGAGGCAGAGAGAACACACACGCATTTGACGCCGTGCTGGGCACTTGCTCGGGTGTCTGTGCAAAGTGCCCCAGAAGGAACCTCTTCCTTTGGAAAAAGAAGAAATTAAGCAAACGCCACCACCTCTGTCCTCGGGGCAGCGCCCGTCCTTCGTGGTCCCCAAAGCCCAACGCTGGCCTCGCTGGCACTTGCCGGCAGAAGCGTTGGGAGCAGTGGGGGGTGCCGGGGGGTGCCAGGACCCCGTTGGGGCACGTGTGGGAGCGGGGAAGGGCTCTGCGGTGCTGTGGCTGCAGCAGGAGAGGTTATTTTGGGTGGGAAAGGAACACGTGGGCGGCAGCTGGGACCAAGAACTGCCCTTTCCACGTGAAACCAGAAACAATAGTGCTTCCTCCCAGCAGGCACAGAAAGGGCCGGGTTCGGCAGCTGATCTCTGAGCAGCTCCCAGCGTGGGCAGGGTGACGTGTGGGGCCAGAACGGCTTTTTCTCAAGAGAAACTTCCCGTCAGCTCCTCACGAGACCCCGTCCATGGGGAAGCGGCACCGCGACGGCCGCTGGGGTGGGGGATCCGCGCTGGCAGGGGACCACGGGTGCTGGCAAAGTGGGTTTGGGTTATACGGCCCTGGGTTGTGCAGCCTCTGCAGGGGCTGGAGGAGGGGGCTGGCAGGGGGTGTCAGGTCCCCGAGAACCACTTTCCCACGGACTCGCTTCCCAATATGCATTTTAGGCTCCAGATCTCCCCATGTCCTGCATAAACACATCCTGTTTCCTGGATAATTCATGGCCTTGGCGAGGTAACCACCTGCAGAAACGTCCCCTTCATCTCTCAGGTGCAGTGTTGCCCTGGCCCTGGCCCTGTCCCGCTGTGCTCAGCCTGGCCCCTTGCCTGCTGACCATCACACTCATCACAGCTGAGGGCAATCCTCAGTGACAAGATTAAAAAGCCCCTGGTGTGAGAGCTTGGCTCCCTGGAACCTCTCTTCATCCAGCGTGGTGCTCCTCTCTCTGCGGGACTCAGCCTTCGGTGCCAGGCAGGTATGGCTGGGACACGCTCCTGGGGACGGGGTAGGGGTGTCACAGGGCAGTGCCACCGCCCTCGGAGCTGTTGCTCTCTTACAGAAAGTGCTACTGCACAGAGAAAGCTCCTTCTCCCCTTTGCTGACCCTGTGGAAAGGTAGGAGGGAGCTGGCAGGGCATATCTGTAACAAACAGGATGAACTGCTGATAAAAGAGGAGGAAAACAAAATGCTTCAGAAGCAGCCTTTCAGCATTCAGAGAAATGAAGAAGGGGGGGAAACAATAGGACCTAAAGCCTGGGAGGAGGAAAAACAAAAGCCTGCTTGCAACTCAGGTTCCTGAAAAAGTGCTGAGCGTGGCTGTCAGATGCTGACCCGCTCCTCTCCTTGTATGGGCAGAAACGGGGCTTGTCTTGTGCCTATATTTAATTTGCAAGGGGAAAAAAAAATCTCCCTCTGTGCTTCTGCTGCACTGGCCTCTCTGCCTTGGGACGTTACAACAGGAATAGAATTGCATGTTTAAAAAAAATAATACTAGTGCTGGCACACGAGCCCTTCCTAAACTGGGATTGAGAGGAACAGGTTTTTGCAACACAACCCTGCTGAGCGCTCGGAGCGTCTGCGGAGACTCCCGGCCGATGGGAACGGGGGCTGCAGTGCCATCCACAGCTCTGCACGGCCTTCACACCGGGGCTCAGAGCCGCTGGGGACTCACCTCGGTCACGGTTACTCCTGGGGACAGTGAGCAGAGGGCCCACGGGGGGCAGGAGGCCACGGCAGGACCCGCGTGGCCCCATCCCCCTCCACGAGCCGGGGACTTCAAGGCTCACTCTCAGCGGCAGTTTCCCCCCCAAACGGTTCTCCCTCTGCCTTTCCCTGTGCTGGGGGAGGAGGAAGATGGATGTTGAAGCCAAGGCTCTCGGGGATGTGCATGGGCTGCAGCGGGACGTGCCTCCAGAGCAGCGCTGGGTCCCTGGCAGGGAGCTCTGGCTGCAGCTCGTCTCCCTGCTGTGATTTATGACCTCTCCTTGGATGGAAACTCTCCTGGCTGCTCCCCAACCTCCCCGGTCCCAGCTGGGAACAGGCTGACACAACCCACGTCTGCTCCCGGCTCCCACCCCACCAGCAGAGCCTTCGTGCTGGCTCGGCCAGGGTTTCCTGATAGTGAAACCCCAGAAGGTTCTGCGTGGGAGACAAGTGGGACCGAGGGTGGCCCCAGGACGGAGACGGCCCCACAGGACACTGAAGACTGACACCACTTTATTGGTAACTCTTGGAGAGCCGGACACTGAAGAACTTGGTTCTGTCCAGAGAAGTTTGTACACAAAGAGCAATAGGAAACAACAACAATAAATGTCTGTTGCAACTTTGTATCTTGGTGCAACCTCAACAATAAACTCTTGCGACACGGTATCTGGAGCGGCCGGTGGGGAGAAGGGCACCGGGAGAGGAGCAAAACCCGCCGAGGGCTCCGGGGTCACAAACTTCCACAAAAGGAGCCTTGTGTCCCACTGGTTTAACTGGCAGGGGAAGGAGATGCTGGGAGAGCAATGGAGACGCAGTTTAAGGTGGAAGCCCCACTGCTGAAACGCAACAAAGCTGGGGTTCGACACCCCCCCCTTAGCAACTGCTCAAGTCTTACAAATTCAAACTTACTTCTTTCAACTTAAATAACAAGTGCTTCGGGTACAACGCTTGAATTGCCTGGTCTATAACCCAGTTTTAAGCGCACACAAGCAGGAATAGATTTTTTTTTTTTTTTAAAAAACTATATATATTTGCACACTCACACACACAAGCACACAGTGAATTTTGTGCTGCAGCTGTTTTAACTGGAGATAATGGAATGGGCCTGAAGTGGCCATCCGAAGCCAGGCTCCAGGAGCTGGTCATCCATGGCACCACTCACCCTAAAGCTGCTGAAGATTACGATTATTTTTGCAAATATTGGTCCCCCAAAGTCTCCCCACATGGGGCTGCATCAGCTGCTGCTCCGACTGCCCCGAAGCCGTAGTTCTCTGGAAAATGCTGCTTGCAGGAGACAGCACGCTTTGCAGAGGACTTCTCTCTCATTTCAGTCCGTGTCGAGAGCTCAGGGGTGTCCTGAAAAGATGTGTACGGCCTCCAGCTCCTCCCCAGAGTGAAACAAGTGACACAGCAGGGAACACCGACAAGCTCAGACCCAAACAGCTGTATTGATGTCAAACCCAGACTGGGTGTAGTCTATGGTATCATGGACTTTCTTGATGCCCATTTTGGGCTTTTCACTATTGCTCTCTGCCTTTGGGCACCTCTCCGCTTTGCTGTGATGGTTTTGGATGTTCCCATGAAGTGGGAAGTAAAATGTCCCCTTGAGTTTGTTCATTTTTTTGGGTCTCTTAGAAATTTCGGGCTGTTTGTCTTCAGGAGGAAGCCAGCAAGGTTTCTCCTTGAGAAGCCTGTCTCGGTCTGGCCGAACGCTCCTCAGGAACTTCTTGAAGATGTTGGCTGTGAGGGAGAACTTCCTGCAGAGCTCCTGGGACCTGCTCATGGACAGAGACTCCTCGCTCTTCTCCCCCTTCTTATCCAGCTCTGGCAGATCCAACCAGTTCCCAACCAAGTCTGCGAAGATGTTATCCCCCAAGACCAGGGGCTGCCGATTCCTGCTCTGGGACATCAGGGAGGATGTCCAGTCATGGCCATCGTCACATCCTGGACACTCCCGGCATGCCAGCCACCCCCCTGCTGTGCCCTGGCTACTGGGCTCGAATGTCCGTGGGCGGACGTGCTCTGCTCTGCTCGATACGGAGGAATGTCCTTTTGGGTGACAAACATCCTCACCGCAGAGGCTCCTGAAGGAGGAGGGGGCGTCTCTAAGGTGGCTGCCCTCTGGGAGCCCAGCGGGATGGGACAAACCCACCGGCCGTGGCACGGCACACACAAGGGACGTGGGGCTGTGCTCCTCCACCGCTGCCTCCCGCCGGGCCTGGGGCACATCCCGGCTGCTTCGGCAGCACTGGTGCTGCTCGGCTCCAGCCACGGTGCCTCGGCTCCCCGAGATGTCCAACTGCTCCAAAGCCGTCTGGACCTGGAGCAGTTTCAGCTCCTGCAGGGCCCCCATCATGCAGTTCATCTGCTCGTGCAGCCCGTCGCCCACCTCCTTCATGGAGAGCTGCCGAGGGAAGGAAGCAGACATGGAGTCAGTGAGTCCCCCCAGGAGAGAGCAGGAAAATCGTGACCCAAGGGCAGGAGCGCTGGGCCGAGCAGCTCCCTCAAACATCGCCTCTTCCTACCGACTGCATCTTAGATGCACCCGACCTGCAATACAGCCATTTCATGGAACAGCAATTAGGTATTCCCTCGATTTTTCCTAGGAGTTTCCCTCTAGGAATAAAAGAAGCTGACAAGGAGTGGATTTTTTCACCTGACAACAAAAATAAATAGTTTGAGTTTCCATTAATTGCTTGGCAGAAGCCCAAGGCGTAGAACTATGAATGGCTTTGGCTGCTGCCAGTTTCAGCATATTCTTCTGCTTTTGTGTCTTTTGTGCCCTGGAACTCACTGAAATCAGGAGTCAGAATAATGAACAGAAGGGTCTTTCATGGAAATCCTTGCTTCTTTAGGTAAAGTGCTAAGGTAAATTAGAAATAAACCCCAGTAAGAATCACATCGTTACTATATAACATGGCTTCAGATCTTAATACCCTCATTACAGGCGCCTCTCACTAGAGGACAATCAAAGACATTTCAGTGCACTTCAAATTTTGGATAAAACAGCCAACAAACTCTAAAATTACTTACATTAAACTAGCAATCCAAGCCAGGACCGTTAGTAGCCGTTCTGCTTTATCCCTGAACCTTGCTATAAAGATTTAACTTCCTATACTAGGCTTAAAATAAGCAAGTTATTTTCCAGAGCTTCTAAACTCCCCCTCTTCTCTTTCACTCTGTTGCTTTCTCTCTCCTGTGTAGGCTCTGGCTCATATTCCCAAAGCGGCACCATAAAACAAATGGGTGATACTTTCCAACAGCTGCCACTTTTTTTTTTTTTTTTGAGCAGGGAGGGGGAGCGGGGCTTGGGAAGGAGAAGGGGACGAGCAGCAGGGGATGGCAGGGCTGGAGGTGAAGACATGTCACATCGATGCAAGGTGGTTTGCAGAAGAGATTACCCCTGTCTAGGAAAAGCTTCAGCCTACGCTGTCATAAACAGTTTAAAAGGCTCATCATAATTTTTGTCCAGCAGCAGATCTCGAGCTTAGGGTGAAAAAGGACAGAGGCATCTGATGTTCAGCTTTACATCACCAGCCTTTACTCTTTTACCTCTCCGTTTTAACTAAGCCAGTTCAATCACTTGCTCCATTTCCATTTCTGTACATGGATCTGAGCAGTGAGAAAGAGCCGTCATCAAAAAATTGGATCCTTTGTAACAATCCAGCTCTAATGGAAAGCTCCTCAACAGTTCCTGACCACGGATCTCCATTTCAAAAACCCAGAACCCAAAACCAGCCGCCAGGTCACCATGATTTTTTCAGAGCTTCACTCCCAAGAAACTTATTTATCACCCGGAATCAGCACACAAGCCACGAAGACACAGAAAATCTGTTTAGCTTCCTGATCACACTATCAAGTGCCTCCAGCTATCTAATTTTTTAACATCAGCAAACAAACCTCTCCTCCTGCAGACATGCAAATAACGCCCCACTTACAGACGAGTCCAGCTCTTGGGTTTCCCGTGCAAAAGCTGGGGCCATATGCTCTACCAGCCTCAGACGAAACTATCACCTTACCTCTCCAGATTTGCTGTAATGCTTCTCGTCCTAACCTTTCTTGCCTTATTAATGGAAGTCTGTTTTATCTGGGGCTTTGAAAAAGCTGGATTTGGAGCCAGCCTGGCCCCTCATTGGCCACTTCCCACCAAATCCCCTGGCCGGCGCAGCGTGTAATCACGGCACAGCGAGTGACGAGGGTCCTGCGGTAACCACCGGGCTGATCGAGCCCTGGGCATATGCTGGGCGGCTCCGTTCTTCACCTCATTGATTCAATTAACTCCCCCATGATGGGGGGTATCGTTACAAGGCGTGCCTCCGCCAGCCGGGCTCTATTAAGCATTAAAATTTCATGGGCAGCGTTTATTGTCAGTGTGGTCGTTTCCCACAGGCAGATCCCGTCTCCCCCCGACAAGACCCGAGCCTCGAAAGCTCAGGCTCCAGCACTTCTCCTTCTCAACAAACGAGCTCGTTCTTTCAAATTTGGGGCCAGCACCAGCCTGGGGAGCCTGAGCCACTGGAGAAGCAGTGGAGATGTTATCCTCTGGAGACGCTTTCCCATCAATGACTCCGAGGTTTGGATGCTTCTCCCGATGCCCAACGCTGCCGGCGCCGAGGGCTGGGCTGAGACGGGCACTTTGGGGACGTGACTCCTCTGCCTGGTTTCACCAACCTGCCTTGGGGTGGGATGAATCCTGCCCTCTGTGCTCAGCCTCGGTGTCCCTCTGGATAAGCAAATCCCACCATCAACAAGAGTTTTAAAGATCCTGAGGCTTTTAACTCCGCTTAAAACAGCGCTAAAACCTTGGGTCGTGCAACTTAAGACCCAAAGCAACCAACCCCCTCTGCTTTATCTTCTGCTCCTCACGGTATCTGTTCAGTCTTCTACAGAACTGAAGGAGGAGCGAAACCCAGCCCAAAGTGAAGTCACTGCTTGGTGACCAAACAGCCCGCAGGGGCTTGGATTTCATCCACTAGTAATTACCCTGTGGTAATTAAGAGTACTCACCCTCGAGAGAAAAAAAAAAAAAGTTTCTTCCCCAGTGTGTAACCCTGCTCTTTGCCAAGAAGATCTCAGTTCTCCCAAGCTCACACTGGCTTCTCCGAGACTCTCCAGAAAAGGAACAATTTCCCCCAGAAGAGAGACCACCACCCTGGCAAGGGTTCAAGATTGAACTATCTGGGCTGCTGGAGGGAAAAAAGGCTCTGGGAATAATCCACAGATTGGGCTGGAGTCAAAGAGATGCTCTGACTGCGAGGTGACGGGAACTCCAGGCTGAAGGGATGCCCCTCGTAGCCTCGCTGCCTCTGTGGTCACACACTTCACCTAGAAGGAACTGGAATTTGTGACGAACTAAAGTGCAATTCCAAACAGAGCGTGAATGTGACACAAAACCCCAGAGAGCCTGAATCTGGCACGGAGAGATCCTGACTGTGTCGCTGGGGTTGCACAAGTGACATTATGTAAGCTGGGCACCACGGGCCATCGGATGCTCTGAAACGTGTGTGTTTGAGCGCTGTAAATCCCAAACCTGACGTTGAATCGGCCCCGCGCTCGGCCGTGCTGCAGAGCAGAGCACAGGGGAAACAGCACTCGCTGCAGAACTTCGCGTTGAGCACAGAGCTCGCTCGTCAGCATCCTCCCTTCCCGTACCTGCTGGTCTCTGCCCAAGGTGCACTTCAAGGGGCTCCGGGTGTCTGATTTGGGACACTCTGTGCTTCAATACAAGCGGGTGTTTGGCACTTCTGCTTCCCAGAAAAGCCAAATTAGAACTATGACAACTTGCAGATGTTCAAATTTACAAAAGAGCTAAAAATCAGATGCCTCAAACTGCATCTCGTTATTATTCCTGAAACTTTTGCAGTCCCTAAAAACTGGCATGAGAAAGTTTTAGTCTAATTCTGAACAAGCCAACACAGATGCCTTTTATAGCCAGACAAGTACGTGCAGGGCCAGGCAGAGTCGAGATGCGCGTGTTCGACTTCGGCGGCTGGGACTCGGGGTGCGACGTCGGATGCCTGTCCCCCAGCAGTGAAGTGTTACCTCCCGATCACTCCTCCTGCGACGGCACCAGCAGGGCAGCTCCGGCTAAATCCTTCTCGGAAGCAAAGCTTGCTTCGACTACAGCCACCCCAAAACCAAACACTGAAAACCGAGGTCAAAACCGAACAAAATTCAAAAGCTTTCCAAGCCCTGATGATCATCAAGGAATATTCAGTGTCAGGGGAAAAAAAAAACAACCAAACAAACAGCGAGCACCTTGCAAAACCGCAGAGTTCAAATATAGGGGTTTTTTACACTGGAAATCTACCATTCTGAGAAGCAAAGGTATCAGTCGCTTTGTAAGCCATGCCTGTTTAATGACTTCCTCAAAATACTTATTCCCAGAACTACAACCACAATTGGTTTACACAGTTTATAGATCAATGATCTCCCACCGCTGATTAACGCAGCAGGAGCACAACTCGCCCCAAGGAACATCCTCCAGCAGTTACTGGCATTTTACCAAATTCAAACCCAAATTCCTCAGACTACAAATAAGGGAGATCTCACTTCTCGCTTCCCACTTCACAGGTAAATAAGTAACTTTTTTAACCTGCTTCGAGAACTGATGTTTTCCTATTAGCATCTACACGTGCTGAGTCCTCAGAAGCCAGTTCCCATGGATGCCCTGGAGCCCCGGCTGTGGGCATTCCCAGCCCATCCGTGCATCTGGCCTGCCTGGGACAGCAGCAGCTTTGGGAAAACCCATCCAACGCACCCCAGCTTTCAGCCCAGCAGAGGGAATTAGAGAGAAGAGCTCTGAGCGTGTTTGTGGCGCTGAGGAGGAAGACAGATGTCCAGCTCTGAGGCAGAAGAAACGCAAAGAGAGGAAGTTATTGCTGGGAGGACAGGAAAGAGCAAACGGCAAATAGCAGTTCTTAATAATAGTGCTGATAGGCAACAGAACCGGCAACAAACAATCGGTATTTAAAGGGGATGACATAATAGAGACCGAAATTATTTTAGAACTGCTGAGCTGATCATATTGTGTCTGTGTTTTCCTTTGGGTCACTAACTAGATTAATCTGCAGCAAGGCTGCGACTGTGGCTGGGCATAACTCTGGGGAGCACACTGCAGGGCTCGGAGCTGCTTCCCAGCCTCACGTTGCACCTTTCTTCCCCTTCCCTTGATGGACGCCACGGGCCTGCAATCTTCTTCTTGTCTTTGCATTTCATCCCAGGAATTTCAAGTCTCTCTGTTACCTCCTGTCTTTCCAGAGTATTTTAGGCGTAAATGAGGATGTTAATGGTGAGCTCACAATTTATTCAAGAGAGGAAGGATGCTGAGACTTTACCAAAGATTTTTTTTCCCCAATAGTTTAAATAGATCCTAAACAGCTGTTAACCACAAAAGACATGGTTCACATCACTCAATTAACTCTCTTCCTCACTCAATTGCCTTCCTGTCCATTGCAGTGATATTGTTCTGTGCTTCCCAACCACAGTTGCTACGTTTAAAGGCAAATTAGAAAATCCATTCTCTGCAACCAGGAAATAAATGGACCCAAAAGAACTTCAACTTTCAGACTTTTACTCACAACCCAGGGATAAGAGAGAGCACAAGACTCAATGTACAGAGTGACCATTGAAGGTGATGGTTGAAAGTGTCGGCTTATAGCCCAGGGGTCTGCCCCACTTGGCGGTCTGGTTTTCAATGCTCCTGAATACATGCAGCTGGGAGCCTTAAAAAAATCACTATCACCTTTAGGAGTCTTCTCTGGGAATAAACAAGCGAACAAAGCCCGTGACTGCTTTTTCTCTCCCCAGGTTACATGTGACAGGACGTCCACTGTCAAGTTACTTCTTTGCACCTTCCCTTAAGGCACCACCAAGGAATGAGATTCTGTGATAACCACCCAAGTTTCTAACGCCACCTCCAGCTGCGAAGGGTAAAGCCACCCTTAAAGGGACCATTTTATGGCCAGAGACACGAATGGAGCTACGTTTCCACATGGTGGAGTGAGCAGTGATGTTGGCCCCTGAGGTCTGTCACTCGTGCCTTACTCTGCTGCAAACCACAAGAGCTGCCCCTCCAGACACAGCAGTGGTGCAAACACAGCAGCCTCCTCCTGGAGCACGACACGGGCACCAGAATAGCACCCAGTGTGAGATAAAGAGTAAAAATAATTGGCTGTATTTTTCACTCAGACCAAATGTTCTATTCCTGAAAGATATTCATAGCAAGAAACATTGTCTACCAGGACATGAATTAATGTAAGAAGGAAGACTCTATCAGACTCAATAATGTGATGCATTTATGATGAATGTGCAGGGAGAACATTCGAAAGTTCCCGTCGGAGCGGTGGAGTTTGTTTTAAATACCTACTTTAATACTTTTCCTCCTAGAAAAAAGGCAACAAAAACCCAGAAATATCCTGGATTCCTCAAGAAAGACCAAAACATGCAAAGTGAAGTTACAACTACAGCTAACTCGCGTGTGACCCCTCGCCTGTTACAGCCATACAAACCCCAAGCGCAAGATAAATCTGCCCCATGAACTCACCAGTCCCTGGCGAGATAGTGAGTGATTTATTCTTACTGTAGAAGAAACCCCAGCCCCATGGCATGTGTGCTGATGTTGCTATGTATAAATGCAAACAATCCCCGTGTCAGAAAGTTTGCGGAGGTAATGCCATCTGCGGCATGGGACACGGAAATGAAATTCCTCTCTGCTAATCCCCGAGCAAGACAATTCTTGTTAAATCTGATCTTTCAGCTGCGATAACATTCTGTAACTCGGAAAGCAGACATCATATTTCTGTGCCTTGGAATGATGTTTGCAGACTCTGAATCCAGGTGATAAAGCCAAGAGGACTTTTAGTATCAGGATTAATTGCATTAGTGGAAGATTCGCAAGCTCTGTGGCACATTTCACGGCTGCCGTACAAGGGACAGATGACAGAAGGGGTGGAAAAGCACAACTTACTCCAACACCAGACCTACAACCCAGCACTGCACGTTCTCGCAAACCACACCGTGCCCATAAACCTCCAGGGGCTTTCCGGAGGAGGTGAACAAGGTCTTCTGTATCTTCTACATACAGAGACTGAGGTGCAGAGAGCTGGCACGGCTTGTCCAGAGTGGCTCCAGGGGCTGGTGCCAGCACCGGGACGGGGACCCCGGCCTCGGCAATCGATCGGACCGAGAGCTGCCCCGATCCCGCAGCCAGCGGGGAGGAACGGCTGCGTCAGCTGAGGCTCTCCCGGCTGCGAAGCACTCGCTCGTGGAAGCTTCTGAATGAATTCCAATCAAAGGGACACCACACATGCCAGAAACTATCAGCTTACAATGGAAAACATGCGATGGGAATAGGAGAGCTCTCATTGACTGAAACGGGTCAGGTTCATTCTTGGGAGCCCTGGCAGAGCTTTCCCAGCGGGAAGGAGAGCGGTGTAAGCACGCCTGGACCCCGCTCATCTGTGCCCGCTCTGGCAGAGCACGGTGTGATCCCAGAGCCCGGGCTGGATGCTGAAACGCCTGGGAACAGCCCAAACCAAACACATGGGTATTTAAACATGTATTTAGTACATAAAGCAGGAGAAAGAAAAATCAGAGCTGGAATCCTCGAATCCCACACTGGCTGGGGATAGAGTTGCACTTGAAGATAACCTTTCCTTGGGAACCGGGAGCTGTGCCAACATCCGCTCTTCTTTGAGCAAACCCCCTCCTCAGAACCAGCCAAAGGCTGTAGTAGGTTACGCGGAGACAAACTAAACCTCTGCTAATTGAACAGCCTCTTTCACGTGTCACAGGGACCAGCCTCAGCAAACCTGGCTCCTCAAATAGGGTGTTTTTGTACAACTTCCCTGCCGCTCAGCAGTGCCCCCCACCCGATAGAGCTGCTGCTCCCACATCAGGGAATCCGCTGTGTTTCTGAATTCCCAACGATGCCCTGGAACCGGGCTCCCGTTTAGCCGCACACAGGGTGGCTCATTGTCTCCATCTGGCCAAGTCCTTCCCACCATTCCTCCCGCATGAGTCTCGGTTCTGGTGCATTTAGAGTCTGGAGGCAGGACCTGCCTGGCAGTGAGGAAAGTGGGGAAGCAGCAGGGTCAAGAGGTTCAGTTCCCACTCCCCATTCAGCGCAGATGGTCCCAGCTGTCTAACGCGCCGCTTGCTGTCTTTAAAGAAACATTAATCTATTTTAATTCCAGGCTATCTTGACAGTATTAATTTTTTAAAGCTGTTACTGCTCAGGATATCATTTATGGTTGTTTTAATTAATACAGTCCTCCTACCTCCACTAAGTGTGATCTGCAGCTCACTGAAGTTGCTGATGGAAGGGATTGTTTCCCACGGCGCTGTAGGGCAGGGGGTCTCTCCCGCTGTCCCACCCCACAGGCTGTCCTGGCACGGCAGCCCCGGGGCTGCACTCTGATACCCAGAGAATTTGGTGTTAAAGGAAATTTTCAAGTCTGAGTAACAAAAATTGGGGGGTGGGAGGAGGAAAGAATGTGACTAGTGAAACCCAAATGTATGAAGAGCTCAGGCTACTCTCGTTAAGTCAGGAGTAGTCCCGCTGAAGGGGACAACTGCCCCTTCCCAATTCTTTAAGCCAAGCATATACATAAAGCTTTGGCAGGCTAAGGTCTTTATTAATGTAATAAAAATTGTCACATTTCTGCAATTCAAAGAAATCTATTACTGCATTATAGCAAGGGTATGAACAAAACCAGAATTTTCTCATTTTAAGTATTTTTTGGTTTTCACATGAAGTGTGAGGGACCTGCTTTTCTTTCGAATATATTCTAATTCTTCAGGAGTTACGTTGTGCACCGCAGTACGGGCATGTTTTAGACTCACAAGTAAAGGCACAGTGTTTAGGCTTCTATGAAAAAATACCGCTCAGATAATGAAACTCATTTGTTTAGAAGACAAAATACAGATTTAGGAACCTTACTCTAAGCATGCTTTTGACAGTTACTCTTTTTACCCATCTCACCTTCCGACATATTCAGATGTTAAAGATCTTCCAGATGATAGTGTACGTGCCCTGGTTTACGGTTTGATTTCATCCATCGCACCCAGCGCAGAGAGCACCAGCGACTCTCGTTTTCCTTTGTTTTAGTTTGTCTTCCAGCTCCGCTGTTTGCTCGGGAAGCACTGGTAACGCTGGCAGGTTAAATGTCACTGTTTGCTGCCACATTTATGCCGAGCAAAGCGCTGCTGCCCGAGCCCGGGTGTCACCAGCCACGTCCCATCTGCGGGACCCCGGCGCAACGGTGAGTCCCTGATCTGCCCTGGGCTCAGCTGGGACTTGGCGTGTCTCTACCGACTCAAACGGTGTTGCTCACACTCCAAACGCTCCCCGTAACACCGCCAGGATGGCAGTGCTGTGTACAAGCCCATTTTGTACAACTCCGGTTAGCACAAACACCAGCTGCAATCAGCATCCCATTGAGTCCGAAACCGGGAAGCTTTTGTGCGCTCAGAAACTTCACCCACCCACACCCCCCCCCGATTTTGCTCTGCCTCCTCTTCCCCTTTTGTTCTCATCATCTATTTTTCTCCACGACTGCTGCTCCCGGCCAGACCCACCGAGCACCGGGACCCGCTTTTGGGAAGAGTCGGTTCTTCCGACCAACCCAACCCGGGCCAGCCCCAGTCGCACCAGCAACACCTCCCGGCTGGTGGACAAGCCCCAGCAAGTTCAGCGAGAGAGGTTACCGCCTGAGCCGGGGCGGGAGGAGGGAGAAAGCAGTGTTGATTTATGACAAAGGGGTTCCTATTGAAGAAGTATTCGCGGGGGGGGGGCGGTTGGCGGGGGCAAGCGCCCGCTCCCTTTACATCATTTCGATTCCCCTAAACTTATCCGTATCAGAGATTTGTCAACGCTGCTTTGATTTCCGATCTATGCCGGCATCTTTTCTCCAGAGCCCCCGCACCCCCCGGGACACCCCCCGCGGTGTTATTTCTCTCCCGCAGCCCAAGGGACCAGGCGGGAGGCTCAGACCCACCGCCCAACCCGCGACCGTGCGGGGGGGAGCAGCGGCGGGGGGGACCCCGCACTTGCCCGGCGGGGCGAGGGCTGGATGCGGCCGGGACCTGCCGTCCCGCGGCGGAGCCCCCCCCCATCCCCGGGGCTGTTTCCCCCCCCCCCCGCGCAGCCACCGCCACCGCGGCACCGGCCCCGGGTGGGGGCTCGGGGACACCCCCCCCCGCCCACCGCCCCCTTACCAGCTCCTGCTTCAGCCGCCGCAGGTGGTGGTCCATGGCCCGGCGCGGCGCGGCCCCGGCAGCCCGGCGCGGCGCGGGGAGCGCGGCGGGGCGGGGGGGCCGGGGGGCGGCACCGGGGGCGGCGGCTGCCGGCGGGGCAGAGGCCGGCCCGTCCGCGGCTGGGAGCGGGCGAGCGGGGGGAGGCTCATGCCCCCGCTGGCCCCCGGAGCCCCGGTAAAGGCGACCGACGGGCAGAGGCTCCTCGCCCGGGAGCCGAAGCGAGCCCGGCGGTCGATGCCGGCGGGGGGCCTGAGGGGGTGCAGGGAACCATCCCTCCGCCCCGCGGAGAGGGAAGTTTGGGGGCTCGGTCTGTTGTGGTCTAGATCCCGGGAAGCGCTCTGCAGGGACGGACCACCCCAGCAAAAGCGTGGATTAACCTACATGGCCTTAATCGCGACAATTTGCGATCGGGGATTTGTCCCGTTTTGTGCTGCCCGGGGGGCGGGTTCCGTGAAGGCACATCCCGCCCGGGGGGATGCCGCGGGTCCCCGGCAGAGCCACGGGCACCGGCCTTCGCACATGACGGTGCCGTGGTCAAAACGTCCTTTGTGAGGGGGAGCAGACGCTCGGGGCTGCGAGAGACAGGTGCTGGGAATTCTTAGCGCGGATTTATTTCCAGAACAGCAGTTTTCTCCTGGCTGCGCTTTACCGGCAGCGTTTCGGCCGCGGGGAGTCTGCAAAACCAGCAGGAACCGGGAACTTCCCGGCTGGGAGGGATCTGGTCGCTGCTACGGACGCTCCCAGCTCTTAAGGGCTGGATATTTTAGCCTCAGATCAACAACCTCTGCTCTTGCTTGCCACCGCAGGCCGTCACCAGATGGGCATGTGAGCTAGGACAAAACACAGGCGCGTTGGTATCATCAGACTTTAAAACTGCATTGAATTTGAAAGGCTTTTGAGTTTTTCAGCATTTCTCTCCTATATGTATATGCGTTATTCTCAGCTTATGTGCAAAATGTGTTGTTCAGATGGTAAACGCTGAGTCCCCTGTAATGGCTTAGCGAGGCCTGTCTGAATCACTCTGCAATGGTAAGGAACTCGATAGGATGAGATATACTGCTCTGTGTTTTCAAATTTGGGATGAAAAATGTAATTACCAGCTTTTTCCCGTAAACTTGAGTCTTGACAAAGACTGGCTAAAATCTTTGCCTTCCCAGGTCTTTATTTTTTGAAGGAAAACACTTTTTATAGTTGGTAATAGGATCTTGTTTGTTTGTTTGTAGGAATTGGCCTTGATTTTTTTGAAAGCTGACCTTTGTGTCAAAATCCAATTTAAATAAGAAATTTGCGATCTGCCCTTTCACATGTCTTTGAGAAACACTCTAGAGTTAACCTTTATTGATCCTTCCAGCATCTCTTTTGTTATTGGTTAAAATTCCCTGCCTCTCTACTCATTTCAGGGTTTCCATTCCCTACCTATTAAGGAAGCACAAAAATTGCATCTTTCTTCAAGGATCTGTAGAACGAGGGAGAGTAAACATATTAATGTATTAAAGAAATGACCTTAGTAAAAAGTTACTCACTTCCAGTGGGGAATGCTGTGCCGTGAGTGGGATACCTGCCAGTCTCCAGTCTTTCTTAAAGTCCAAGCCAACTGGCCCAGCTATAATTTTTTTCTCGTGAAGCCTGGCCGGGTTTGTTGGCCAGCTGGTTGCCCCCCGTGGCCCGGGGTCGGGGTATGTCTGTCCCCAGCCTACCCAAGCATATCAAGTGTCATATGGCAGGTTTGAGCAGCCAGTCAGTGGTAAGAAATCAAATAGATGGCACCATGTGGAGACTACAAGCTGAACCGCCTGCCTCCGCCAGCCCTTAATGGTGCAGGGAACGGCCCAGCTTCCCTTTCCTCTTTCTGTGCCCCAAACAAGGGTCGTGTTCAAGAGCCCCAGTCTCCGAGTCCAGGTTTCTGTGTTGCTTGGGTGGCTCAAGGCCTTTATTTCTTTTCTGCAACAATTTTATAATTTATTGAATTACCTCAGTTCTGTAAAGTAGTAATATGTGGGCACTAATTCTTCCTTGTGGCGTGGCACCAAAGCTAAAACATGATGGCATCTTCTCTTTGCGTTTGTAATACGTGGACCTAGGTTCAGCTGGTTTGAGCTGAAAACTGACCGTGAGCTTAATTTACCCGAGCCAGCTTTGAACAACAGTATTTTTAGGTATTCTTTTACATTTGGTAGGGAATAGACTGAGAGCAGGCACGAAGAGGGAATGACTTCTGTTCTCCCGGGGTTACTGTGTCTAGACAAGGAGGCTGCTGGTGAGCACCGTGGCTTTGGCATCTTGGAAGACTGTGTCAAATCAGACCAGGGATTATCCCGGGCACAGGATGCTCTCCCCAATGTCTTCTTTAAAATAGCATATTTTTTTTTAAATCATCATATAATCATGTAATTCCTGAATTTGTTTTAACTGATGCTTTTCACAGCGCTTTTATTTTTCCAGTACAAAAGAGACACAAAAGATGCACATGGTTGGTTGAGGCATCACATGTAAGTTAAGCGATATTGTATTTTCCAGCATGTCTAGCGTTCAGGAGGCCAACTGCCCGTGTCCGTGGCCATTGGCAGAGGCTTGTTCCAGAAAGCTCCTGGAGCACTTGCAAGACACTGAACTGTGTGCTCTGCTGGCAGATGAACAGGGAAGAGCTTTTATCCTCTGTTTGGCTTCTCTTTAAGGTCATCTTTTTGATCCATTTTTCAGCCTCTGAGGCTGCTCATGTCCCGTGAGGCTGATAAAGGAGTTCATGAGCACAGAATAAAAAAAAAAGACCGGAATATTCATGTGCTCCAAACTCCTGGGAACTTGCAGAAGAAGAGAAAAATCTGAAATATGTTCTCAGTAGGATTTTCCTACTCAGCAACAATTTTCTCTTCCGTGTAGACAACTGGTTCAGAGCAGCATCGACACTTCATGCCAGGCCCTGCTCTCCTTCCACTCCGCCGTGGTGTAAAGCATGAGCAGATGGTGCAGTGCAGTGGAAAATCAGGTCTCCAAGAAAATACAGAGCTGAGAATAAAACACCCTCAAGCGGAAAACTACATGGCTTATTTCTGGATAAAATGAAAAACCGAGATCCTTGGGCGAAAAATAGACTACGCCTTCAGAGTGGTGTATTCCACTTACATGAAGTGCCTCGTTCCTTCCCATTTGAGAAAACATCCATCCCTTCACAGCTGAAGGCTTATCTCATTTGTTGTCTTTCAGTTCATTGATCTGGTTTCTCAGGGCTTTCACGTGACTGTCCTTTGCTGAACTAACAAGCGTGGTTATCGCTGAATTTTCTTTCATTTTTACTTTCTTGCATACCGAAGGCAAACCTTTCAGAATTTCTTCCCACTTGAGCTGCAGCGTGACCTGAATTGCATCCATCTTTGTTTAAACCCACTGGGGCATAAACATCCAGCCAAAATAGGTAAGAATATAATGTCAAAACTTTAATTCTGGTTTTATATTTGTGCATAAAGAGATACCTTACCCTTGAAAATTGACCATTTCTTCCATTAAGCCTGATTTATTGTATGCAGTCTCTGCACTCGTGGCCTTTAAAGTTCCTGAGGTGCTCCTACCTCAGTATGCCCCCACCTCACTATGCCCCCATCCCAAAAGTAAAACTTTTAACCCTGCTCCAGCCAAATTCCAGCTCCTGACATTGCTCTGCTTGCACAGGAGTGCCAGGAAAAAGTACCAGGGTAGGGAAATCCTTGTGCATTCACTGTGCTGCCTTGTGTTAAAGAACTATTGGATTACATCTCAGCTGGCTGCATTTTGGTGACCTAGATCCTGCTCATGCGAGCTGAAAAATAATTCAGCAAACCTTGGTATAAAATCGTATCTAAGATTAAAATGGGCTGATATTTATTTACCTGGAGGAAAAAGACAGAAGCGAACTACTGGCACTTCTCACTGGGGTACTTGAAACAGCTTCTCTGAACCGAGAGCCTGATGTCTGCTTGCTTTTATCTGTAGCTGCCTCTGTGTGTGCATCGGCAGTGACCCCCTGTAGTCTTTAGATTTCATCTGAAATCTGTGGAGTTCCTCTGGATCCTTCTGAAGGACATGCCTGACAAGGAACCAAATCCATTCAGCAGAAGGGCATTGACATGAGGGTACTGTGAGACCCCATCATCATCATCATTATTTATAACAAGTCCATGCACCAGGCTTGCTGGAAAAAATCCAAGACTTTGCCAATTACTAAAGCAACAAAGAAGATTCCGCTGCCCCAAAGACTTGCTACTCATTGGTAACTTGCCATCTAGCTTTGTGGGTTTTTTTTTTTTTTTTCCAAAGGGAAAATGAACGCGCAGGGTGTTTGGAGTCAGTTTTTGGTGGTGAATATGAAGTCTCTGTCTGTGCTAATCTCAATGGCCCTTTCACTGCGATGTGCTTCACTGTACCGAGAACAAACACAGTTTCCATGGGAGTGTAAACACAAATACATACCACACTCCGGAGGGTGAGTCACACGTGCTGCAGAGAACGGAGAAAGTTCACTGTCTTGATCTGAACACATGTGGGAGAGGAGGATGAGGTTATCTCACTTTAAAAATATTTTATAAATATGATATAAACCAAGATTTGTTCTGAATAATTCCATGTCTTGGCAGATATGAAAGACAAATCCTTTGAAGCTAAAGGCATAAGACAAGGCAGGTGCTTGTTTATAGTAGCAGTGTTCAAATCTATAATGAATGTATTCTTAAAAGATATCCCAACCCGACAGTTCTGGAAGCTGATGCAAATTCTCTATGAGTGGTTTATCCTAGTCTTTCAAGGAGTTAAAATCCACTATGTAACATGCACTTTGTAACAGGGACAAAAACATGGCGAGCCCTGTCTTGGGGGAATAAAATGTGCACTCAGTAAATATGAGAGCAAGAGTTTTCCCTAGAAAGTGTTTTCTTCTAAGTCCCAAAACCTAAAGGTTTGTTTATGACCCCAAACTAGGGAGCTTCTATCCCTTCATGAGAACCAGTTATTTTTTTTAATATTACAACTGAGAAGGAGGTCTTTTCCACTTGTTTTACTAACCCAAATCCTTTCCCAGGACCTGTTCTGCCTGCAGAGTGTTCAGATTAACCGTTCGGATTTCCAAAGGCTGTTTCGAGCAGGAATACTTCCTTTGGATCTTACTGCAAGCGAAAGAAAAGCAATGTCAGGGCAGAACTGCAGATTCCTCTTGGCTGCGCTGACATGAGCATTGAGGAGGTGAATTCAGTACTTGAGAGTCACTGAGGTAAAACGAGGCCCGAAGGAGGAGGATTGCTATTTATACACTGACTCATAGCGGAGTACACAACACACAGAGAGCTCAGACCAAAGTTAGTAGCAGTTAAGATCTTCTATGGCAATAAGTGTTGAGGGAGAAACAAAACCTTTCATTAGATCAACTGATTCAGCTGCAGGAGCTTGACCTAAATGTGACACAGCCCCATCAGAACCGGCCAAAACCAAAGGGAGAGGGACAGTAAATCTGCCAGTCGTGGTGTCGGAGGGATTCTCATCATACAGACACGGAGATTTGGGATCCATCTCTCCAGCATCCAGCGGAAAAATTAAATAAATACCTACAAACAGGAGCATCTTTCTGAATGAAGGTCATGTGTGTGAATGTCTCGTTAACAACGCATGACAGAGAACAATGTTTGTCTCCAAATCACCCTGGTTGTATTGAAACCTGCACAGAGCCTTTGGGGAGAGAAGGAATAGGTGAGGAAATAGAGCGGGGAGCAGTTCATTGCCTTGGCTGTTTGGGGCTGTTTTGTCACCTCTTCTCTGCCCTTCCCCCATGGGAACAGTCACTTCTGACTGCTCTTCCTTGTCAGTTTAAATCACATCAATTTAAAAGGGTTATGAGAGGCTGCATTTAATCAAACGTTTGTTGTGTCCAGGTGTCTTTGTCTGTCTCCGTTCCCAGCTTTATCCAGATAATTATCTCATGTTGGAGACTCATTTCCCCTCAAGGACCAAGGGGAACATCCACTTAAAAATTAAAAAATAATTGGAAGTAGCAGAATGCCTGTAGTTAGCTATCCTGTTACCGCTGCTGCAGGGCCCTGGTCTCACCCCACCATCTGCTCTGTCCCGGCCGGGCAGAGACAGGCTCTCCCAGCCGAAGCTGTTCTCTTTTGTCCTGCGAAGCCCTGCTCTCGCTCAGTACTCAGATATTCACATGAAAATGTCATCATGCTAAAAAATGACAACTGAATAGTTTGCCAGGCTTTTTCTCCCCCATCAGGAATATAAACACGAGGAATTTCAAAAGCGTGACAAAGGCTGTGGTACACCAAAGCCATTAAAATTCATGCAGGCTGCCTGGCCATGTAAGAATAATGAGGCAGTGTGTGCTCCTACAGGAGAAGCCACTGCTGAGATCCTTCAAATCCCACTGCAATGCATGGGTGTCCAGAGCTGCTACGACAATAAAAGCTGATATGCATAAAACCACCCACGATTTAAAATAAATGATCTACAGGGAGTAGTAAGTAATGCACATGCAACAGATGAACACATTGGGCCTTTGCTGAAGTGAGTGCTATACTATTAATGTTCTGTAGTACCCTGGCTTTTAAGTCTTGTACCTGTGTGCTTGCGGCAAGGCCTCCAGCTCTCACCGTTTTACTTCCACTCACATAAGGTTTTGTCCTCTGTGACGCTGCTAAGTTTAAGCTTTAGTGCTCTTCATAAAACAAATGACCCGGGGTAGAAAAACATAGGAAGCCGCGGAGCCGGGCCCGGCCCCTGACGGACCGCACTGACAGACGGCTCCGCGCGCCCCCGCCAGCCAATCGGCGGCTCCGCGCGCCTCCGCCAGCCAATCGGCGACTCCGCGCGCCCCCGCCAGCCAATCGGCGGCCGCGGCGCCCCCTGGCGGCACGGCGCGCTGAGGCGGGATTCGCCCACTGCGCGTGCGCGGCGCGCGATAAAGCCGCGTCTCGCGAGACGCCGCCCGCTGCCACTTCCGGACCCCAAGATGGCGGCCCCCACGGCTGAGGGACGGTTCCGCACGCGCGACGTGCTGGTGCCCGGCGGCCCCTCCGACTTCGGGTCGCTGCTGCTGTCGGCGCCGGTGCTGGCAGGGCTGGAGGCGGCTGGGTTCCACAGGCCGTCGCCGGTCCAGCTGAAGGCCATCCCGCTGGGGCGCTGCGGCTTGGGTGAGCCGGCGGGCCGGGCGAGGGGGTCGGGCGCGGGGCTGGGGGGAGCCTGGGGCCTCCGGTGACCGCTGTGGCGGCTCTTTCCAGATCTCATCGTGCAGGCCAAGTCTGGCACTGGAAAAACCTGCGTGTTCTCCACCATCGCCCTGGACGCGGTGCTGCTGGAGAGCTCTGCCACCCAGGTGAGCCCGGGCGGCGGCTGCTGCGGGCCCGGCCCGCCGTTACCGGTATGGGGGAAGCGGGGGGAGCTTTGCTTTGTGAGAGGGAGTCCCTCTTTTTGTAGGGAAAACGGCATTGTCGCTAGTGAGACGTAGTATTGGAAGTCATCGCAACTCGATGCTGGGCTTTAATTTTCAGAACCATTCTGCTGCGTTCACATTTAATCCTTGGCCCTTGCAGATTCTGATCCTGGCCCCTACGCGGGAGATTGCTGTGCAGATTCATGCTGTCATCACAACTATTGGAATAAAAATGGAAGGCTTGGAATGCCACGTCTTCATTGGTGGGACTCCTTTGAACCAGGACAAAATCAGACTAAAGAAGTGCCATATCGCAGTTGGCTCCCCAGGTATGGATGAACATCATTGTGCTTCAGATACTGGGTGATACTTCACAGTACAATAATTGGTGCCTTTGAAATCTGGGTTGACTTGATTGTTTTTTTTCAGTAATAGGGGATAGCCTCTAAGGCCAGTGCCAGAGACATTTAGCCCAGGTATTTTTTGTGAGGCATTATTCCAAATACGCCTTTTTTTAAGGTTTGTTAAAATTATTTTTATAAAAAGTTAGGAAATTTATCATTAGAACCTTTCAATTAATATTTCTGAAGTTCTTTTTACTTTTTTCTTCGTATGTAGGTCGGATAAAACAGCTCATAGAGTTGGACTACTTGAATACTGCCAGTATCCGGCTTTTCATTCTTGATGAAGCAGACAAGCTGCTAGAAGAAGGCAGCTTTCAGGAACAAATCAAGTAAGATCAGCATTTATCTTATGCATTTATCAATAGATTAGATACATGTTTTTCAGTCATTCCCATTTCTTTGTCTTGCAGTTGGATTTACTCTTCACTACCAGCCAATAAACAGATGCTTGCTGTTTCAGCTACTTACCCTGAATCATTAGCTAATGCCCTGACCAGGTACATGAGGGAGCCGACATTTGTGAGGTTGAACCCTACTGACCCAAGTCTCATTGGTAAGCGGAAGTTCATGTACGGTGATATTGTTATCAATGGGTTACGAAGAGTATACTGAAACCAAAACATGTATCTTTAAAATTTGTGATTCTTCATCGTTTTCCTCCATAGATGAGTTGATTAGTTTATGAAGTATTTATTACAAGGCTTGATGTATTAAAATCATCAGTGATGAATGTAACTTTCTATTTTTTCTATCTGTTCAAAAAATATTTCAGCCTTTTTAAGAAAAACCTATCCTGTATGTTCTTATTTGGCACATGTGTCTGCTTGTTTAAATTTGAAGTCTTTGAGCTGCAGTGACACATGTTGACGGCAGCACAGCACTGTGCATGTTCTTATGGAAATCCTTAATCTGAAAGTATTTTGGTTTCACGCTCAGGGCTGAAGCAGTATTACAAGATTGTGAATTCCCATCCGCTTCCACATAAAACATTTGAGGAAAAAACCCAGCACCTACAGGAGTTGTTCAGCAAGATTCCATTTAATCAAGCCTTAGTCTTCTCAAATTTGCATAGCAGGTAATAAATTTGAAATCAAATCTGTAAAAAGCATGTTTGAAAGCAGTGATTGTAATGTCCAGTTATGGATAAACTTCTGTAGCCCTTCAGTAGGGTCTCAAAGCAATATAAAAATTTCATTTCAGATCAGAAATACAGCCAATACCTTTTCCATCTGTGCTGTGACTCTCCTAGACATAAAGATGAAAGTGACAATTTTGAATGTAATCCTGGGCTGTAAAGAGTAACTTCTTGATAAGAAATGCGTAGGGGTTGTTAGGTCTCTGGTTTTATTTACAGTTTTTGTTGCGTATGTTCTGTCAGGGCTCAACATCTGGCTGAAATACTGACCAGCAGAGGCTTTCCCGCGGAGTGCATTTCGGGTAAGTCCATTCAAAACTTTCTGATTTTGTTGAAATTATGCATAAATGTGACCTAAAGTAGGAAAATTAATCTGAAGTCTTGGCTTGCATGGGCTCTGGTTAAATAACCAAGAATAGCATTTGAAGCTTCATAGCTCTTTAGGACTTAAATATTAATTAATCTTTTTACCAATTAACTTTCCTGTTATTTTGTGAGTTGTTTTTATGAATATCCGGCTGAGTGCATTGGCTTACCTGTAAAGAGAAAGCTGACTAACGTTTGCAGTTTGAATCAGTGTGTGTTTGCAATACAGATGTTGAATTTAAATCTTTTTATTTCTAGCTTCTCTATAAAAAGCTGATAGCTGGCACCTAGGATTTATTAGAAACCTTCCTCTTCAGTGGTGTTTTCCACAGTTCCTGCGTTTACATAAAATCTGTAAAGTCAGTGTTGTTCCCAAGGGTTAAGCATGTACATAATTGGTAAACAAGCAAATGAATTATCGTTGTAATGAATTTAGTTATTTTCAGGTTTGTCTTGTTTGTTCCTTGTTTACTTATTTGGAACTGAAGAATGTAATCTGTTTCTAACTTTTGTCTTTTTAGGCAGCATGAATCAAAATCAACGACTCGATGCTATGGCTAAATTAAAGCAATTCCACTGTAGAGTTCTCATTTCCACAGACTTGGTGAGTTCGTGTTCTTTAGCTTCCATGAGTATTGGACAAGTTACTGCAGAGCATTAGGTTTGCCTTGGAATTGAATAGAACAGAAATGCACTGATAAAGCACGGGACTTGAGCGCTGTGTGCGATTTACTGTCACTGTGAAACTTAAATGAGGAATAGGGGACAATTTCTGGTTCAAAAATAGTTTTTAATTCTTCTGCTGCTCTGCTGAAGCTTACAGATATTTCAGAGCAGTAGGATTGTGTCCTTTGGGTAGGGGCTATGGGAAGGAATAGTTTGTTTCTCTGGTACAATATGCTGACAACAGTAAGATCCCAAGCAACTTTAAGTAGAGCAGTGGTTGTGTTTGAGGCGCTCAGCTCTTTCATGGCTGCTGCATTTTTCTCTTTCATTGATGGTTTGATGTCCTGTCATGAGAAGATTTCTGCATGCTGTGGAGTTGAATTTTTTGATGCTGGGGAAAAAAATCATGCTTATTTATATGCGCTACACAGAAGATATAAGCAAAATGATCCCTAGTTTTCTTGGTCCCAGTGCAATATGTCTATTTTGCATGTAATACTGTAAACTGACTGGAAAATTGTAGGTGCTTTATGGTGTATTGTAACAACTAAAAGTTATTATTTGAGCAGTTATTCTCAAATGTATTGTATTTATTTAAAGATCCGTTTGGCATATTCAATTATCTGTTCCCTTCTCTCCTCATTTTCTTAAGACGTCTCGTGGAATTGATGCTGAAAAAGTGAATCTGGTTGTCAACCTGGATGTACCCGTGGACTGGGAAACGTACATGCATCGTATCGGCAGAGCTGGGCGCTTTGGTAAGAACAGTTAGGTGGATTTCCTGAGCTCGCACAGGCTTTGCTGGCTCTGCTGGGGTAATGACACCTTGCTGTGTATCGCAGGAACTTTGGGCTTGTCTGTGACATACTGCTGCCGTGGAGAGGAAGAAAACACAATGATGAAAATTGCTCAGAAATGTAATCTTCAGCTTCTTCCGCTACCAGGTATGCTCTGTCCTGTGAATGCAACTGGGTTCTTGTGGGTTGTTTTCTGTTTATTCAAAGCTTCAGGCAAGTGGACAGGGAACTGACATGTACCTTCTCCACTGAAATCGTGTTAATTTTCGTACAGGTTTTTCATACTCTGTGCTAATGACTTTGTGTACCTGGTGCAGTTGTGCGAAGCAATAGAAGATGAACTTAGTGCATGTGTATGGATAGGGAGAGGAACTCTGCATCCAGCTGTTGCTTAAGCATCTACGTAACCCCTTGGATTTCCAGAAATCTGTTATTAAGCCTTTCTCAGGCTGTAAGTTCCAGTAGGAGAAGGAAGGAGTAATTGAAACAACAGAAGACTTGCTACCCTTGCTTTGCCAGAAGCTGTTCTGCTAGAAATCTAGCATTTGCCCTCTTGCATAAGTTATAATTTTTTATCTGGTTAAGTAGGATATGAAAAATAGGGGATGGGTAGAGCAGTGCTGTTTGTCTTGACGAACTTTTCAATGCCTTCCACGAAGAAAATGCTCTGGCTGTTTGAGCTCTCTCAAGAATTGAAGGGGTCAGTTTGCAGCCCTAGCTTAATGTGTCTTAACATCTTTTCTGCGATTTTGCAAAGCTTTACTTCGGTACTCATTTGAGTTCTAGAGAGAGGGATGCACTTAATTGAGTGCCTGCTTGTTTCCCTTCTGTGCAGAGCCCATACCCCCTGGAATGATGGATCAGTTTGAAGATGGGGAGGTAGAAGTCAAACCTGTTGTACATACAGGTGCTTCTGTGAATTCTGACACTGTGTGTCTTAGACCAGAGGAACCAGTACTGCAGCCTGTCCAAAATACTTTTTCAGAGGTACCTCGGCCTCATTCTAATCTCCCAGATGAGAATTCTTCTGTAGAAAGGCCAAAAAAGGCTCTGAAGCAAAAGCAGATAAAGTGCCCAAAGTCTGCAAATACAGAAAAAAGCAGCAGAACCCCCCAAACTTCCGGTTGCCACATAGAACGGAGGAATCAAGTCAAAACTGTCTCCAGAACGGACGGACAACATAACACTCAGGCTCCAGATGAGGAGGCCTTAAAAAAAAATCTTCCCAGAATTCCATGTTTGTCTTCTTTCAAAAACCAACGGAACAATCCCTGGAACTTCTCTGAGTTTGTTGAGGACTATGAGTATTTCATCAAAGAAGGGTTGGAGCGAGAGGTTGAAATTTTAAGAAGCTATTCCGGCCCAGGAGAACAGTGTGAGCTCACCAGAAACGGTGGTGTAGAGTGGAAAGAGGTGGGACATGATAGAGAGCCGGTAGCAAACGGTGTTGTGTCTGGTGACAGCGATGGTTCATACAGTTCCACGGCTTCCTCCAATAGTAGGGAAAACAACTCGTGCTTTGAAGTACTTTCAGATACACCAGAGAAGAGTGCTGTTCCCACAACCCGTCAGGGTCATGCCAGCTTCTGTTCTACACCAGAGAAGCCTCAGGAGCTATCACAAGTCCCAAAGCAAAATCAAGTGAAAAAAAAAGTTCCAAAACAAAATGCTAAACAAAAGCAAAGTCATAGCCATCGATTGCCTAGTCCTTCCACCAGAAAAACTGAAGACGACTGCTCCTACAGCTCTTGGGATGATGGTGTTCCATATGAGGCTTGGAGTTATGAAAACTACTGGAAATCTTATTACCAAGCGTGGCAAAGGTACTATGCGGCTGTGGCTCACTACAGGAAGAGCTACAGACACTTCCACTGGCTGAACGCCTATCGTGTCAACTCGGTCTATCTTCAGGAGCTGCTAAAAAGTGGTGACTGATGCAGTGATGCTGCTGTTGGGACAGGCTGGCTGGTACAACGAATGGACATTATCTGTGAAAAAACCTGCGAGTTACAAGTACATGGACAGACATAAACAGACGTTGTTTAAGACTGGAGGAAAATGTTGTCTTTTTCATAAGTGAGCTGTGTCTGGGGAAATGTTTTTTCCATGCATTCCAGTGATGGTGTTACAACAAGTTGTTAATAAAAGGAAATGAAAGACAGCTGGATGATGGTTGCAGTCTTTACAATGCAAAGTAAACAAAGGAAGATAAAAGGCAGCCACTTACCTGTAAGAGATCTCAGTAAAGAGAAAGTACAACCCAACCCCAGTTTTACTTCCTTGGCTTATGCCTTCATGTGACTTCTGGCTGAAGGTGAAGTCACCGTAAGACTACAGTCTTTGTAGTTGGGGATCATTCCATTTTCTGTAATTCTCCTAAACACCAGGCACTGATTATATACCAGTGGCAGAGTGAAACCTGCATCTCTATGCCTGTATTGCTAATTTAAATCCTGTTAATTAACATTGTGTAAATAACACTTCTATAGCTAGGTGTATGGCAAGCTGTGCAGAGAGGAGGGTTTAATTATGTCGAAAGTGTGCAGCAGTCATAATTGGTCTGTCCCTCTGGGTGCAGCAATATCAGACTTGCCACACTTACAGGAAAGCTTTAATTAGAAATGAAATTACCTATTAGTACTAAAACTAATTGGTGTTTCCTGTTTGGGTGGCACTGCTTTGTGTGTAGCTGTCCTGAGGCAGGAGAAGAGAGGGTTGGCTGGCTTAGGGTGTCGACCCTGGGCTGACTCTGCACTGATTTTGAAACTTCATCCTCTAGCTTTAATATGGCTGGGATCATAGAGGCAGATTTCTTCAGCCAGTTTCTTTGATACCTTAAAAGTTCACCAGAGCAGATACAGTCCTGCTTTCTTTTTGGTTTGGTTTTTTTTTTTGTTTCTTCCCTTGAGCAGAGTAAGGCTGGAATTCCCTTAGTAAAAGCACTGCTTTCTAGCTACTATGAACTGCACTTCCCTGGAGAGCTGCTGCTTTAATTTGGGGAAACGGATGTCTTCAGGGATGCTTGATTGCTCACCTTCAGCAACTTCCAAATTAATTTTGAGAAATAGTGTGTTTTCTCTCTGCTTATGTAAATCACTTGCTGCCTGGGCATTCCTGATATTCCTGCGGAATTCCCTGTGCTAACCCTGCGCTGTCCCTGGCAGCACTTCCGACCTTGTTGTGGAGTGGTGGGTTTTAACTCTCCACGGTGCGGTTCAGACCCTTCACTGGGCCGGGGAACCGAGGGGCTGATTCCGCTCCTGAGGGCAGAGGTTGAGGAAGCCGGGTCTGTGTTTCCCTGCGGCTGGGACAATGGGGGCCTCTAGTGGGTGTCAGCCCTTACTGCGAGAGAGATGAGTGTCCTGTGAGTGCTTCTCTTCAGCAGTTACTTGGTGGTGTCAGAGGTCACCTCATAAGTAATTTTAATTTCTGCTTAAAGAATTTTGAGGATTTTAAATACTGCTGCTAAGTGGCACTTTGGGATATGGTTAAAAAGCGATCAGCTCTACTTGTTTGGTGGCTGAAACAAGCTGACCCTGTCTGCAATACAGAACACAAGACTTCAGCCTAAATGGAATTGCTAAGATGAGATTGCCTTTTAAAAGAAAGGCATAAGATGTGCTCTTCAATATAATAAATACCTCTTAGAAGTGTTTTTCTTCCTGTACTTTTTTTTTCCCTGCCTTGTTCCCTTTGTGTCACAACAAGTCGCCCCAGGGAGGGGCCTCTCCTAGATTTTCTCTGCATGGTTTGAAAAGGCCAAGATGATATGATTTTGTTTCCAAGATGAATTTTATTGCAACTCGTAATGTTCACAAGGAGAGTACCCCAAGAGATATGCTTGGGTATCTGCGCTATTGCTCTCCTGTAACACCTCAGTCATCTTGCTGCTCTCGTTAATGGTTGCTTAAGTAAGAGTTACTAGTATTTAAATGCAACTCGAGTGGCTTAAGCAAACACCCAAAGTTCTCCAAAAGAACCTCCCAGAATTTTTTTAGAAGAAATCTACAGCATCATCTTGGTATTTGTGGCACATACTCTGTTTAATCCAGATTGGATACATCAGGTACAGCAGTGGCACAAGACTCAATACTGTAAATGATATACAAGTTTCAACATATGCACTACAATTCCAAAAGAAGACAACAGGAAACTTGGTTCTTCTAGAAAGTTCTCAAATGAAGCTACCTGCAGTTGTATACAGTACAGTTTGTATCTGTCCTCTGATGTTCATAAGCAAAGCCCATTTATAGTACGAAAATAGAAAATAATAAGGTTGAGAGCTTCTTATAACATAAAACTTCTAAAGAAAACACCATTGCATCGGAATGCCTTACTGATTTATCAAAAATATACCATCACACGCGTTTCCTAAGATGCTTCATTGGTCCGAGGAGCCCGCGGGAGCTCCCAGTCGTGGTTGCAACAGAACGGAGAAGAGCATTCCACGGGGTTGGTAACGTCTCGCCCAGCCAGCTGTGGGACTGCTGGGACTAGCGCTACTGAAATCAAAGTGAAAAGGAACACGTGCACACGAATACACACAAACTAACAGATCATCAACTGAGAACAAAACTCAGGAAGGAGTTTTCACAAGCTCTTTGTCACCTGGTCTATTTGACTGTTCCACCTGAATTTTTTGCGTTCGGAGCATAAGTAGCAGTTCTCCCATACGCTTTTCTCAAGAGTTCTCTGGGGTGTTTTGTAGGTGTTCACGAATTGAGCTTCACTGATTGAAAGAGGAGGTATTAAACCCTACACAGCTCGTCTAATTGGCAAAGAGAGGTGAAATGACTTCTTCGAGGTCACTTAGTGATTCATCAAGACAATCAGGAGTAGAACACAGGTTCCTGACGCTAAGCCTCCCGGCTCTAACGGTGTGCGCCCTGCCCTGCCTTCTCTCTGCTCTTCGAGTTTTAGAGAGATAAAACCGTTATGAAGAGTGTTTGTGGCGTTGTTAGATGTGAAGCCTAAAAACTTGAGCTCTGAAATCACGTATCTAGTGCAGTGGCTTAAAGTGTTGGAGAAAAATAAGTGATATTTTAAAAAGAAAATATCCAGATATATTTGATTGGTAAATTATGTGGAAAAGGTATGTTATTCACCTAATTTAAAAAGCAGAATAAAGTTTTCAGTCAAAAGCTGCTGATGTTCACAAGCCGTCCGTGAATGCTGACTTTGTAACTGCCACAGTCCGACATAGGGAAACTATTACAGGATCCAAGGGACCCGTAAATTAAATGTGGTTTTTAGTTTACTGAATTTGCTTTATAATACATGTAAGATACAACATGTTTGCAACCTCTTTACTTAAAAAAGCAAAATGTTTGAAGAAAGATTGCTTTCTTTAGCTGCTACTAATCTGATTTTCACGTGCACGCCTTACACTGTCTAACTTGGAATGATAATGCTCATTTGCAGTAGAAGTATATTATTAACGTTCAGTTAAACAAGTAGCATTGACTCAAATTTAGTATTTCTGGCCCACTGTGGAGAAGGATGTATTTTGAATTACCTATTAACTTTATTCAACACTAAAGCCGTGTATGCTACTTAGTTTACTTTTTCCTCAGTTCGCCTTTAACAATGATAATTATTTGACAGACAAAAGTAGTCACTGGGGTAAGAATTTGCTGTAGAAAGTTTTATATTCCTCTGATGCTGGAAGGCAGCGAACTTACTACGTGGAAAGGAGAATAATTTAACATGGTGCGAAGGAGAATAATGGCAGCAAGAGAGGAAAAAAATAAGGAAAGAATTATGGCTGAACAGCAGGGGAAAAATCCCTGATGTTGAGATCTGTTAGTCTGGAAGGAGCTCTCCAGGGAAGCGGTGGGAGCCCTTCCCTTGGAGAATTCTAATTCTAATCCAGAGAAAGCAACGCAGTGAAGGAACTTGTGCTAGCCAAGGATGGATTACATTTTTTAATTCTTTAATTTTTATGTGCCAAGATGTGTTATCTGTGGCCTCTTTATGGGTGCCCTTAAGATTTTTAAGGAAAAGGAAAGGAAAAGGTGGATTTTAGGAAGAGTAGATAGAAGTCAAAGCCTAGATGTGAAAGGTATTTCTCATCAGTCTTTGCCAATTAGGGGTGATTCCTTCTATTAGCAGCCCAATGCCAGGTGAGAAGAGAGCAAATCTATTAATAGAATATGCTGAAAATCTGTGAAAATATTTTTCCCTCAGAAAAGGCTTTGGAAAGGAAACAAAAAGCTCAGAAAAAAGCGTTGCTCCTTTGATATTTTTAATATTGCTTTATGAAAGGCTGAAAAAATAATCCCCTTCCACTTGCTTTTTGTGCAAACAATCTGTTTTCATCTCTTTTTAGTGAACTTATCTAAAACTATAAAAAGTCGCAAGGAATTAGGGGGAAGGGGAAGGCTTTTGAGATGAACTGCCCACATGCTGCTGACCTTTTGCTGAGCAGTTTTGCTAATCAGGCTGTTTTGTCCCACCTGCCTTTCAGAGAGGTGTCAGGACTAGAACCTGCCTATGGTTCTGGATGCTTCTCCTCCCAGAGGGACCCCCCACCCAAGGAAGCCCCTTCCACGTGCACCAGGAATGACCAGGATTGCAGGGGTATGTGCTGGTTTCTGTGTCCGTGTTGATGGATGCGTGTGGCCCTGGGGAGAGGGATGCTGGTAAGACAGGGCGGTACTGGGGACCGCTGGGGAGAATAGTCCGAATCCTTCAGTTAAAGCCCAGGAATTTTCAGGAGTGACTTGGCCTTATCTCAGCAATGGTTTAGAAGTTGCTATTTAAAGATTAGAAAGAGCCTTGCAGTTTAGTGAAGCTAATTGCCTCCCTTTATTGTAGGAAGAAGTGGCTGTAGTGCAGTTCCCGTGCTTTTCTGTGCAAATGCTTTCCCTTCTCCCCCGTGTTTTGTTTGAAGGATTACGTTGTGCCCCACCAGCCACCGATAGGATGGCGATAGATTCTGTTTCGGGGACTGCGCAGTGCACTCATGAGGAGGATGTAGCTGTGTTGGGCAATCCAGGGAGGTTTTGTACAAGCGTATTTTCAAGTGCTTTAGGAAGCATTACTCGGTCTGCTTCAAATCGGTGTATAAAGGGAGCTAATGCCTCCATTAAAAATATTTTTAGCCCTGTTCCTCTAGGCTCAGACTTCCTCAGTTTTGTCTGTCTTTATCCTCTGGAAGCCTGAGCTGATGTACTGACTGCATGGGGCAGCACCTGCTACGTTAATGGTAGCAGAGACAAGCCTCCTGTTTGTGAGCAGGGATAACAATGATTATTCCTCATGCGTGGAAGAGAACAAAGGCCGTGGCTGTCTTGAGGATCTGAGCCCGAGCAGCCAGCCAGAAACCCCAGGGACTGGCTTTCCTCCTTACTTTTTTTTTCTCTTAAAAATATTAATTTTTTTTTTTCCAAAAAGCATTTTGATTGATAGCAATTAAATGCCCCAATAGTGCTTCAGAAAAGGGGTGCCATGATTGCTATTTACAGATAAAGAAATGGGCGCAGAGAGATGAAGTGGCTTGTTTACCACTCCACGGTAAATCAGGAATAAGAAAGGCAGCACCGAGAATCCGTGCAGAGTCCCTGACTCTAATCGTTTCCTCCTGCGCGTGGGAAGGAACACTGTACCCTGTCAGCATTTAACCCTCGTTCTGTGCCGGGGTAAATGAGGGTGCAGGGTGGTAAGTGGTGGAGAACAAGGCCTCTGATCTACAAGGGTGATGGGGAGCAGATGATGACAAATAATGAAATTAAAGTGAAGGAAAGATTAAATTAAAACATCAAGAAAAACTCAATAATGGTAAGATTAACTGCAGTATAACCTCCTACCGGAAGCAGCAAAGGCAGAGCGTTTTAATCATTTAAAACAGGACTAAACATAGTTCTGAGTAACGTATCATAGCGCTGGAATAAATGACTAGAAGCTGGTGCAGCTACTGAAGGCTTAGCCATAGCCCTAATTTTCCTAGAATGTTGTAGGTTCCTAAGGAGTTATATGCATCAGCCTCTGAGTCCACTTACAGACTAACAGGAGCGCTAACACAGCGGGTTGCTAGCTCGTATGTTTAAGTCAGCATGTAGGTCTATTTCTCTATCTATACATGTATATGTCTGTATTTATTTATATGTGTATGTGTATATGTGTATATAAATATTACATCAGGAAAGATTATGACAGATGTAAAAAAAAAGTCATCCCTTTGTGGAATCAGCCTCAAACATGCTCTTGTAACTCTAATGTTGGTAAAATCACTGTTCAGAAACAGGATGTTGAAATGTTTCCTTATTTTCTACAAGCCGTTGGGAGCTGGGCGCATCGCCACCCCTGGGTGTCTACAGGGCCTTGGAGGGGCGTTTCTGCATGACCACAATAATTAGCCAAACGGTGTATGAAAGTGAAAAGGTGGGTGATGTTCCTCACTCTGCCCTTCATGGATCACGCCTATTATGAAAAGGGGACTTGAGAAAGGCAGAACAGAAGAAAAAAGTTATTCTGCTTAGGGGGGGAAATGGGTTATGTTTCGGGACCGTGTATTTCCTTAGAATAAATCATTCCTAGAAAGATCTCAGGAAGAGGTGCTAGGACTGACCACAGCTTAGTTAGAAGTCTGAGCTTCCTGGCAGTACCACACAGTGTTATTTCAGTTTTTGGTTGACTAGAATTGTGTGACTTTTCCCAAATTAAGTGTAGAACTGCAAAAAGAAAATGCTATCCGTACCACACTTTATCTAATGTTTTCCACGCTCCAGTACTGCTCCCCCTTCTCAACTGGATTCCTGCTGTAGATCCTGTGCTGGGGCTGGAGAACTAAAATTGCTAACCCAGTCTACCCCCAAAATCAGCACGCCCCAGCAGCAGTTGGTGAGACAACTGGAGCCCTAAGACTGTGAAAAAGCCAAATACCTCTCTGTCCATGCAAGGTATTTGGCTCTGGGGTTAGTTATTGTCAAGTATAGATCCAGACGTTATTTGGCTACTATTTACAATGGGTTGTACGTCCAGTGCTAGCAAAGAAATTTATATAGAAAACAAAAATAAAAAAGCATGGGCATACATTACAAGAAACCTCTGTTAGACTTATGAATGCTTGATGCAGTTGAGTTCAGTGCTTTCTCATTCTTTGCCATTTGTGTGTACAGTATTAAAAAAAGAATCCTATCTTTTTTTTTTTTCTTTTTAAAAATACAGAACTGGTAGTCTAGTCACACTCTTACAAGTAAGTGATAACAAAAATAGAAAGCAGATACCCATGTGGGACTAAAACTCTACTAAAGCCTGTCTTTTTTTTTTTTGTTTTTGTCCACAAATATGTTTTCACAGACAATAATTAGCAGACAAACACACCGTTTGCAATTGCACTGTATTGACTTAAAAGGCGGATACAAAATTGTCTAAATCAAGAATGCCATCCAGGGTGAAACAGCTGTGTGTGTGTGCGCACGTGTGCACATGTGTGTGCTGCCACATGCTTGGGTTTCCCTAGTGTGCACCCAATCACGGACACGTGCTCTGCTCTTTGCAATTCAGTGTTGCTCGGATGGGGTTCTGCCGCACACTCGCACGCACACACACAGGGGAATGGAAAGAGATTTCTGTGACAGGTGGCTTCTTTGTCTAAATCTTTTCCTATAAAAGAAAAAAAAATGTGAAATTTTGGTTGGTTTAAAGGTTCTACTCCATGAAGAAAAAAAATTCACAAAATCCATTGTTTTTCACCTTTTCAGTCATTTCCTCATGAATAAATATTATCCATTAAAAACCTTTAAAAAGGTGCTGCGATACACAGTGTTATATTTCCATTTTCTGTATTGACTCTCCTGTTGCCATGATGATTCTTTCCCTCCAGCCTCCGCGGGTGATTTTTGCCCTGTACCATGGCACAACGCGCTCTCCAAGCAGGTTTTCCCTTCAACCAGCCTCTTCCTCCATCTCCTAATCCTTCCTCAGGCCACAGCACGAACGCCAGTCTGAAGAAAGCTGCCTCGTTAGGTCTCCATTGCTAATTCGGTGACAAAATGTCAGGTTGGTCCATCCAGGCACAATTTGCAGCAAGAAAGGAAGATGGAGGTGTGGAGGGAGAGGGGCACTGGTCTTCCAGCCTCCTTCTGTGCATGAGACGTCTTACAAGGCAGAGACCTTGACGATGTTGGTGGTGGCGGTGGTGGGAATGTTCGTGGAGTGGCTGGGGCTGCTGGGTGGAGGCCGACTCTCGCCCTCGGGTGTGAGCGCGGGCGGCGTGGGGATGCTGATGATGGCTGTCGTGATCTGGGCAGTTTTGCAGTTCGGTCTCAGCCCATCATCTGATTTCATGTTGAGACTGGAACGACTAGAAAACAAATTTAGTGTTTGGCTTTTTGGCTTTTTTTTATTTTTTATTTTTAAAAATCAGACAGCAGGACTGGGGATGGTAGTTGTTCTTAATCACTATCTTACTCCTCTGAACTAAGGGCATCGAAATATTCAGAAGACTCCTTTATATGTTCCCCCCAGTTCCTGCAAGGCATCATTAATTTCTACCCAGGTTACACTAAGCTTTTTTATTATCCCCCCTGGTTTAGGATACAGCTTTTCACAGGGCAAATCATTCTATGTTTCCCTATGTTTCCATTTCATTCTTGCATAATTCTAGTTTAATTAAGAGGACATCTAAATACACTGTCCTGTGTGCTGTATCTTTTCAGAGCACAGGTAGTTCTTTCTAAGAAAGAGACATTGTCTTCCTTGCATTTCAAAATGCCTCTTCAAATCCACTGTCCCTCGATCTTTTCTGTTTTTTCATCTCTCTGCAGCAGTTTCAAGGATCTGGCAGCTGGGAGCATTCTTATTAGATCTGCATCAATTGCATCCTATAATTAATTACAGAGGGAAAATGATAGGTTGATCTCTGTGCATCTGCACAGCTGCCGGAGTCTGCTATTACCAGCCCAACACCGTCATTTCAAACACAAGGCCTGTCCTCCTCAAACGTACGGCTCCCCGTGGGAAAGCTGTCGCTGCTGTTATCTCGGGGTGACTCACCAGGAGGATGGTTCCCGATCGCTCGAGCATCCCGAGAACACGCCAGAGCCCTTTCTGCTCCCCGGCTGCCTCAGTCACAAGCTGAGAGTGGGGCAGTCATAGGGACTGCGTGGTTCTGCCAGTGGTAACCAGTACGCCCAGTTAGTTGCATTCCACATGAAAAACAACTTAAAGGCTTTTTTTCTCTCTCCGTTCTTACAAAGTTTGGTAAGCAAGTGAAACAACAGACAGTGTTGACATTTAAAATATCACTGGCACCTGATTCAGCACCCACTGAAATAGGCAGAGGAGTTGACGTTCCCCTGACTTACTGGTTTAGGTGCTGGTTTAAGCTGTTGTCATCTTGAAACTGCAGGAGCCAGAGACTTGTTTTGTGCTTATTCATTCATAATTCGCTCTCTGAAATGCCCTCTGACTTCACCCTGGCACAGAGCAATCGCTGGCTGCCCCAGAGGCAGCTTTGTTTCAGTTTCTCTGTCCCTTTGATAGGAGTGGGGAGGAGGAGGATGGTAAGTTCACAAACAGCCTGGTGCACAAGCAGCTTAACGGGCTGAGGGAGATTTCAAGAGTAATTTAATATTTGCAAGAAAGATAAGGTGAAGAAATTATATTTTCAGCGAGTTATGTATAAAATGACAGTTTCTGTCGAAGCATTTCTTCACCTGTGTCACTAATGGCTTTTTAGGTGAGAGCTACTGAGACACCGTCGGGTGTCTGTTTCCCAGAGATGCTTACGGCTGTGGTTTAGACTTTTGGACAATGGAAATCAGCAAAGCGGGTGTCCCTGGTGGACCATGTCGGTGTGTACAGCTCTCTAACAGCTCCTGCTGACAGACACCGGTTTGCTGTGGTCTTTGCCTGCTCCCAGTAAAGGCTTGGAAGTACTGGGCTGTCTGGGAGGTGGGCTGTGAAGTGGTCCCGGGCCAGCTTTGGTGAGTGGCTCACAGCTGGGAACTGCTGGCTCCTGCCCGTGTGATTAGCACTCCATTGGCAGGTTCCAGCTGGAATTCATTCTCCTGTGTCCCGTCTGGCCAGAGAAGAGCTGCACTAGAGTCCAGCTTTGACCCGGTTCTTCCTGGCACAGCCAGGAGCTGCTGCCCTTGGGCTGTGACTAGAAGGAGGGAAACACAGATGCTCCCAGCACTGGTCCCCTCTCCCTGGCCGGAGAAGAGCCCTGCGAGAACGTTCCATTGGATAACGCACTTCAGAGACTTGCATGCAGGATTTAGCGGCAGGAGCCTACTTACTGTACCTTGTAGTGAGCGAGGGCTGCTCGCTGCACTGGATGTGGATGGTGCTGAGCTCCTGCATGCTCCGGAGGCGAGTGGCCGGCACGCTGGAGTTGGGAAGGTGAGTGGTCTTCTTGTTACGGCGAGAACAGCAGGAGGTGGTCAGTCCATGGTGGCTTGACAAGGAGGGGCTCCGAGAAGAAGGATAGTTTTGCATCGAGCTCTCCATGCAGTTCTGCTCGAACAGCTGCTCGTCTATGAACTCGTGGTTCTGGCGGGGAGAAGAATAGTGTCGTTACTCTCTGGTGACACCACCAGCTTTGGCCCAACAGCGGTTTGTTTTCAAGGGCACCTCTGGCTATGCTGGTGGGACGGGTCAGCCCTGTCTGTGTAGGATGCTCTCTGCCTCTGTGCCTGAAAATACTTGCACTGGGCAGATCTTTAAAAGAGATGACTCTGCCCTTCCACTCACTGCAGCCAAGAGAAGGTTTTGCTCCGCTGCAGCAGTAGGGGAATAAGGGAAGCTGCTGCAGTGACCAAAGCGTGATAGTCCCTCCCGCTGTCTTGCTTAGGTGGCCTGAGATGGTTCATATGTTTTGAATTTCCTTTTGGTTTTGTATCTGTTTTCCAGAAGTGGCTTCATAAAGTCTGCAATGCCACATGGTTATGAAACCCAAGAGGAGATATAGGCTCCTTTTTCTTTGTCCCTGGGGACAGGATTGTATTGTATTTGGGTGACCATCTTGACATACAGCTTAATTGCAGGATGTTGCTTGTTTTGGCTGTTGGGCGCAAAGCAGACCTGCAGCTCACTGGGCGCTATTAGCTGCAGGGAAATGAATGTGGCAGGTGAGTGGGAAGTGTATAGGGGAAGGAAATTCAGAAAACTGAATCTGTAAAGAGTTTTTGTGCTAAGGAACAAGAAATCCTGAAAGAAAGAATTCTAATGTGCGCATATCAACAGCCAAGTGGTTCTAGTAAACATACTTTATCCAGTCCCTGTCAGCACCAGAAAGGATGGGAAACAAAAACAACCATGGAGAAGGCAGCCATCGGTTTTCATCAGAACAATTAACAACTCTGACAGGAGACAAGAGCACTGATTGCCAAAAGGAGCCACGTGCACAAACTCCCAAAGACAAGACCGGGAACAAGAAAGGAACCAAACACTCTCCAGACACATCACAGAGACCATAGAGAAAACAGATTGAATTTAAAAGGAAATACCTTGATGGTGGAAGTTCGTACAGATAACAGGGGATCATCCACAAGATAGGACAATCCCTATGGGACAACATGCCAACAAAAGATAAAAACACAATTGATTGTCCATTCTGGCACTCAGCAGTTTAGTCCCAGCATTGCGTCTATCGCTTCAGCATTCCAGGCGGCTTGCTCAAGTTTGAATGGGCAACCAGACCTTCTCTGCACCAAACCTTGCCTGAATCAGACCCCTTTGTTCCTTCCTTCTCACGCTTGAGCTTTTCAATGTGACATTCTTGGAAACAGAACAAAACTGGTAACAACTTTGTTAGTTTGAACTTTTGAGAGCCAAAGGCAAAGGAAAGCAAAATTCCAGCTGCTGATTCACGAGGAAGGGATTGGAATTGCATTGCCATTGGGCCACCAATGGATGTGGGGTTTGATCATGGTCTGGAAACACACGGAAAGGTTTGGGTTGAAGGATCGGATTCGATACACTCAGCATTTGGAGAAAACATTGCATGTGAATGTCCATCCTCAATCTGGGAGTTGGGAAGGAGTCGAAAACCACTCCTTTTGTTTGAACAAACTCCATTTGTCGTGTTAATATGACAAAGTAACCTGTGTTATGGCAGCCAGAAGTACTTTATGGTCACTTTGTCATCTGACATGCCACATTTGTGAGCCATTCGCAGCCAGTGGGTTGTAAGGCTCTGTGCTAGCGACACCACAGATAGCAGGACAATAAATAATGTACTTATAGAATCCTTCTGCCTAGTTTAAGGAAAGGTGAGTTGCCCATTGAAACAAGTTTGCAACCATGGTACATTCCTCATTCCATTCCTGCAACTTGGTCGCAAAATGACTCTTCAGTGTTTAAAAATTATTTTACTACAATTTAAATTTCTGCGAGGAGAACTGTTGCATAGTATTCCAATGGATTATGTGAACTAAAGAATTTCCACACAAGGTGATTGGACTATTTTGATTGATAATTCCAGACCAGAATCCAAACTTGCTACATGATTTGCTGCAACATCATGGTAATAACTGCCTGAAAAACATGGGGGGGGAAACACATTAAATATTGTGCAGATTCTCCCTCTCGGTTTTAATAAAAGTTCAAAGTATCACTGTTATTGCCATTTTTTGCTAAGCAACATTTGGAACGTTTTCAGCCCCTGAGACTCACTGTGTGGTAGGGTTGTGTGCTGGAGCAGTCGTCCTGCTTTGCCCGGGGACTGATATCCCCAATGCGCTTTGGCTGGTCACTGGACCCGCTCGTTAGTCGGGGGGGGGCAACTCAGGCAGCCCCTGGGATGTCCCCCCGCCCTCCACAGGGGTGAGAATCTCCAGAAGCCTTTACAAAGTCAGGGCCTTACGAGGGCAGACCCTGGAGGGAGGGCTGTTGGCTTTTGTTTGCTTCAGCCAATTTGTTAAATGTTTCCAAATGAAAGTTTTTTTGAGAAATATGGGTCATAGCAGTGAAGCTTTTAAGCATAAAGTAATAAACTGAAGAGTCAGATTGTGAAATACCTGCTTGTTATGTAACATCTAAAATTGCTAAAAGTAAAGGCCAGATGAGTCTGATAAAATGAACTCCATAGTCATTGATACAGGAAGAATGGGTTCACTGTCCCTGGAGCGGTGACCTTTGGAGCTCATTGGGAGGAACCGGCCGTACTCAGCAGGTCCCTGTAATTCCCAGTCATCTTCTTCCAGTGTATCGCTGAAGCCTAAATGATGTTATTCCAGCATAAGCCAAACTATGGAAGTGAAGGTGATTTATCTAAAAGAAAGCTCTTGCAAGTCAGAAATCAAAAGTATATTTGATGATGGATGCGGATAGAGAAAGGCATGAATATTTCAAGTGTTAACCTCTCTTCATTCTTTCTAGAATGAATCATGGTATAGATAATGTGTTCCTTTACTGCAGAACCTTTTATATATACCTGGAAGTAAAACATATGTATCAAATAAATATCTGAAATGTTCCAAGAGCCTTCTGCATACGGAATCACTTCATAATGAAAACTAAAATTCTCACCCCAACACCTTGCATGAGGCGAACAGAAAAGTCATTGTTACAGAATCTGCCTGAGTGGCTCTGAGATAAATTACTGCTCTTGTAACCAGAACTGAAGTGAGAAAAATACGTGCAGCCTTTAAACCCATTAAGAGAGTTCATCTGCTCTCTGCCATATAAAGGGCTAAAAATTCTGTTTTTCCAGCCTGTTGGCACTGGAGACCAGGCTATGGTTAGCAGAACTGTCCTTTCTTAATAATTAGCACAAGTGACAAGTATATATGATGTGTGACTGACAGCGTAAGACGAATGCCGTTCAGGTCTCTTTCAGAAGCACTGAAGAAATTAAACTTAATGTACATCTAACCCCACGCTGAAAAGTTCTCTGGGTTCAGGTAAACTTCACCTGAGCAACCTGCTCCTGACTTTGTGCTGGTGTAGATGACTCTGGAGTAGCAGACAATCACATCTTTATCCCTTTGCACAGCAATTACTTTCATGTAATGAAGACCATGAAATAAAGTGCATTTATCCCATTGCAGACTATTCTTGGGAGCTCGAGTGCCAGCCCCCTCTGGCAGAGTTTCCAGGTCTAACTGAGACCCAGTTCAGAGCACACTTTCCATGGGCAGCCTGGGCCAGGCAAAGCCCTGGGAGGGTGGAGAAGGGTGGAAGAGGATTGTGTTGCTACTTACGGTTGTTTTTTCCAGGCAGTGCAGCAGGTGGTGATGTTGGCTTTCAATTAAAGAGGTGCCTTTAGTCATATGCTGTTCATCCTCAGTGGATCCCTGAATAACCAGAAAAAGGGGAGGGGAAAGAACCAAAACCCAAACCAGCTGTAAAACCATGAAAACAAACAGACCTACCAGCATTAGCTTTCACAGGGATAAAGATAACAATGTCACTGTGGCAGCAGTTCCCTAGGAGAAGGAAGGTCCCATCTTCGTTAGTTCCTTACGGATTGTGGCTTTCACTCAACAGGATGGCTTACTGGGATTTATGTTCTAGTAACCCAGTGGCCAGGAACCCCCTGTGCATCACTTAGCACAAAACCAGAACAAACCAAGCCTGTTCCAAAGACCTCAGAATCCAGATACTTGACTACAGCAACATCTGTACAATTAGGGACCAGCTTTCCCCTATTTCCCCTGTGTACCCAAACTGCTGAGATGTGGCTAACAAATTTGTAAGCTAATTCAGAGAGGAGGGTGTGCTTAGAGTCAGGCAGGCAGCCTGTGCTGTCTGGGAAGGGATTGGGTACAGCTGAGAGTATTTAGGGCAAAAAAACTATTAAAGGGAGTGGTCCCTCCTTGGAGGACAAAGGAAGGGGTGAGGTGTTTGTGGTGTGGCTGCTCAAGGAGTCTGCCTTGGAAAAACATTGGGGTACTTCCGCTGGTCTCTTCTTGGCTTCTCCAGCAGGTACGTGTGCGTGTCGTGATTTGGGGAAGAGACTGCTCGGACTGCAGTGTTATTAGTGGTTGGGATGAGCTACAGATCTCAGACCAATCCCTGTGCTTTTTGTTAAGCTGAGGGGCTTGATCTGCTTGAAGGAGAAATAGATAAGAGGTTTGGAGCTGGAGTTCAGCATGTTTGTATTGTTTAGCTCCTGCAGAAATCTTGGCATGAAGCATTCATCAATGCAGTAGGCCAATTTAGTCAACTTTGTGGGGGGAGAAATCCAGGACTCTGGTTTTTTTTGTTTCTCTGCTGTATCAGTGAATTGGTGTGTCGCTTATCCTGTGATCTGATGATCAGATACGCCTCAGAAATGGGAGGAAAAGAAGCAATTGTTGTTGCTTAGAGTTTCTGTGCTATTTGAGACCCAGGATTATTTTTCTCATTTTCTCTGTTCTGTGGTGGCAGATTTAAGATCTGCGTTGTTAAGGATGCTCTCTTACTCCTACTACTACAGCTCCTGATGTTGGAATTCGCTGTGATTTCATGACACGTTAATCTGTGTGTGTTTTTGATGAGTAGTATCTTCAAAGACAGTCACATGTAAAATAGCAATTAGGTGTTGTAAAAGGTTTCCCTGTGCTCCATGAGCAAGGGGTGCCTGGTGTCTGCTGTAAGGCCCAAATCTCAAAGTTAAGAATCGATGTGCATGGCTTGAATCTCCACTTAGATACTGCCATTTCGTGTCTAACTGTTCGGGAGAGGAAATGGGTGGGATGGGAGACACGGCAGAACATCTTGGCAGAAGTGCCAAGACATTGTCTGTTGCTCTCAAGGGGGTGAAATTCTGCTGTGCTTAAAGGATGGCTCATAAATACAGCCCTGTGTCCCAGTGACTCACGGCAAACGCGTGTTCTGGATGCCTTTTCCAGGATGGTTCTATGATCCTTAAGTGAAGGAATAGCTCTGTCTCTGAGAACTGTTCAGCTGAGTAGCTGAACGGGTACATTAAGGGAGCTGACTTACTGTACACGGAATTAATAGATTCCAATGGGAATGTGTCTTAGGCAGGTTATGGATGTTTTTGTTGCTGTTGTTTTGGAAGATGGAGCATTCCCAGAAGTATTTTTAGAAGTGGCCTAAAAAAAAACCAGTTCCATTTTTCTTATTATCCATCCTCCTGGTGAGCGAGCACATCGAGCAGGTCCTGTTTGTACCCTGCTGAGATGACTGATCTGCTGAAGTCTGTGTGGGAATATTTCCCATGGAGGTCCTTGTGAGCCCTAAGGCACATATGATACTGCACTAGAACACTGGAAAAGGAGAGAGAAAGAGCACGTATTGCAAACAGTATCTTTTTACGAGGGTTTGCTTGAGAGGAGATCTAAATGGAATCTGAAAGCAAAGACAGAGCTTCTATTGCTCTGGGAATTGTTAAATTTTGGCATCACAACTTTCTCTCTCCCTCTGCCTTCCATCCCGAGGCCGGGCTTGCTGCTGATGGAAACGCATTCAGGGATGGCAGTGACCAGGAACAGAGCATAGCATCAGTGACTATGGCTCACACCTTATCTTCCTTTTGCTTTTTTGTCAGTCAGCTCAGTGTTCTTGGAAACAAAGCGTATGCAACCACCGAGAACATCCTCGCATGCAAATTAAGAATGGGAACTGCAGAAACTGCTGCCCGAGGAGGGTGGGAGTGCCAACATCACACAAACACTTGGTATTTTGATAGTACTGTTGAGGAATATATACCTATAGAGATTGCATCAGCGTGCCTGCAGTAACGTAGGTACAACAAAGGCTGTGTCTTCATTAGAAGAGTCTGGCTGTAATGAAAAAGCAGGCGGGGAGGAGAGGGGATGGTTTGCTTTTGGAGCTGGGATGCCAGTTTTGCAAGGATCTGATGCCAGCCACCATTCAGTTTGTTCTTGGAAGACATTCACTGAGCTGCTGATTGCTTGGAGGGAGGCTGAAACACACTGTAGTGTCAGTTTTGAAATCCAAAATACTTCCACTTTTACCTTTTCTACTTAGTGGTTCAGCAGGTAAAATTGGACCCTGGTGAACTGAGATGAACTGATTTGTGGATAGACCGCCCCTTCCCACGAGAATGGCTGTAATGCTTATCTATGGCTAAGCAGATTCTGCTCGTGAAAAGGCACAAGACCCCACAACTTACTGTTCCTGGGATCTACACCTCCGAGCATTTTAGCTAAAAGGGAGTTTCAGCTGGCTGTACAAGGAGATTAACACTAAGAGGATATGTAGGCTGCTGCCATGGGAAGAAGCTCACCATCCCTTGAGCACTTCTGACATAAAGCCCACTAAAAATCTCTCTAAATGAGAAGAAAACGGTCTGAGTACTTTGTGTCTAGATGGCAAATGCAAAATGCCACAAATCCACATGTTTCTGAAGGCAGTCTGTATTCCTGCGAGGAGCAGAACTCCGTCCTGCTGCTGCCTTGGATAAATCCTTGTCTTCGCTTTTTCTTTGCTTTGATAGAAGGCTACAGGCTGAAGACATGCTGTTCCCTTGAAAGATGGTGTCAGTATATTCATTCTGGTGCTAATGAAAGGACATTCTGGCACATGTTCCGGAATCTTGAACAGTCCTTATTTCCCAGTTTATTAATTTGACTGCAGAGCCACAGCCGGGGTGCCTTTGGGGCAGTTGTTTTCCTTGGGTAAACCCTGGAGGTGTCAGAGCGCAGGGCAATCTGCTGGGCACTTGTAAAACAATTATACATTGATCACGGTGCCGCGTGATTGCTAATGATGAAAGTGATAACATCTAGTGATGGCCGTGGAGTAATTGTGGTTGGAATTACTGCTGGGTAACAAACCAGCCCTGTGGCAATCTGGCCGTGTGAAGTCCATTAAAGTTAGCGTGAGTCCCGGGCAAGGTATCAAACCGGGATGTGTACCTGAGCGGGGAAGCAGTTTGATGTTAATTTGACCGACAGATATGCACAGTATGGAGGTAATATTTTGGCCCCTAATATAGCAGCTACAGAAGTCGTATTCCTTCCTATTTATACAGCTTAAAAAATCTGGCTGGTGAGACTATGCTGTCATTCACATTTTGTACTCTCAAGAATAGTTCGTTCTCCTGCCATAAAACGAAGGGACATAAAATCTTGCCTTGTGGAGTTAGAAGGGTCATGTATACCTTTACAGCAAAGGATGCTCTGTGGTTCTGTAATTAATTAATGCCACTGTGGGTGATGAGACATGTCTTGGCTCCTGATCCAGGTATGAGGCGAGTTCCCGGGTGGGCAAAGATCATTTCCTGGTGGGCGTGCGGATGCCGGGCAAGGCTTTGGCAAGTTCCTTGGTTTAGTAAATTACGCTCCCGTATGTCACAGGCGGGTGGTAATTCTTACTGCCCTGTGCCTTGGCCTCTGGTTATTTCGACAGGACGTTCCTTAGGGTGGGGTTATTTTCTTGCAAAGTATTAATACAAATGTATACAGCGTTCAGAGCTTTTCAAAGCTGGATTTGTGAATCTTGTGGGGTGGGGGGAAGAGGAGGGTCATGTTAGCATTTAGAGCTATAAAGCCCAGCAGAATGCAAGTTGTACCCAGAAAAGTTTGGGAATACCTGCTCTAGGTGCTACTATATATCTAATTATTAATGGGTAAAAAAATCCTCTAGAACCTCTTTAGAAATGTTTTTGTTTTCCTTCCTGTGACTACAGTAGTTTTGTAGCCAACAAAATGACCCTTCTTCCACTCATTTTTGGGCAAATGCCATGAAATAAACCCATTCAGCCAAATATTTCCCTCAACCTCTTGCATTTTGGACTTAAGCACTGGTGCGTCAGCTGCTCTTCCCTAAGTGGTCTTGGCAGGGAGTTTGGGTTGACAAGAGAAGTGAGGAGATTCTTGTTGAGATGACAGGCTGGAAGATCAAGTGCAAACTGAGTGTCCCTGCTAAGCTCTTCTGGCATTTTTAAGGACTAGAAATCTAAAGCTCAGAAGGAAGTTTTAAATTTGTATTCAGATTTTTGCTTGTTCCTGGGTAATGAAATATTGGAATCTCAGCTGAGCTGCCATCCCAGTCCCGAGCCCTTCTTTTGTGGGGAGAAGGCTCAGGACCAGGTGTGACCAGTCTCCCCGGTCTCATATTCTCGATAAAGAAACTTTTCTTGAACTGCTCAACAGCAACATATGGTTCAAGAAACAGATTTTTTGAGTGTCGCTGGCACTGGCAGAGCAGGAGACAACATTAGCTGTGTAGTCAGACGGATCAAACTTGTTTTGGAGGGGAGAACAGAAACTGATCTGGGCATCCCACCTCCCAAATCTGTGCTTCGTGTGAAGTGCTTTTTTAGAGTCAGTTTAAAAACTACTGCAGTTGTAGAGGGGCATGTTCCTCTGTCTCGGTCTGCGCTGAGCAGCCTCCCGTGTGCGAAATCAGGTGCTGCACAATCCCCTCTGCTGTGCCCGCTGACCCGGGGCAGGAGTGGGCTCGGGTCCCGGTGAGCAGCTTTCACCGTGAGCTGAAAAGGTTTTTCAGCTTTGATTTTACAAATACAAGGATGTGTGGCAGGGAAAATAGCAGTCGTTTGAGGGATTATGCCCCAAGTAAGGATGCACGAACAAGCACTTGGCGGCTCGGGTGGCGCAATTAAGCGTTCTTCATCTCGCTCTTTGCTCCCCACACACGAAAGGCTGATTTATTTGAAATGAAATCCATGAAATGTGCTAATACCTGCTCTGGTGTTGATCAGGCTTAATGTAATAACCTCCTCTCGTTTTAGCTGATTCTGCTGAGCGACCTGACGCACTTCAAACTTTTCTTCTCGTGAATAGCTAGTGTTAGCCTCCAGAGGCCTTTCTGTTAAAAATAAACCCACCACCAAACTGTCTGAAACGGGAGCTGGGGAATATTCCCCTGTCCTGCTGGGCATGATTAGATAGAATCATAGGATCGTTTTGGTTGGAAAAGACCTTTAAGATCATCAAGTCCAACCATTAAGCCGGCACTGCCAAGTCCTCCACTAACCCATGTCCCTCAGCACCGCGTCTGCCCGGCTTTTAAATACCTCCAGGTCTCCCCTGTTAGTGGGAGACTCTTGAAAATAAGTAACTGCGTGTTGAAAGAGTGGATGCTCATAGTACAGGCAGACCCTGTGGTGTAAATCAGTGCAGCTGATCAACATTAAGGGAATGTTGAACCCGGTCATTGCCGGAAGGCCAGATCCTTTCCTAGCTCGAGGAGGAGCCCAAGGAAGCTTTTTCCTCTCATCCCATCTTGCGGCTGGATTCCCGCTGTCCTTCCCCACGGCACATCCAGTACACGAGAGCGTAATTATAACGTTGCCGGTGCGAGGCTGCCACGCTGGATAATGAGCAGTTAGGTGGCAATGGGGAGAGGAGGAGTGGGGCCAGGGAGCTGCTCAGGCTCCGTGGGAGGAGAGGCTGTCTCTGCACTCACCGTCAGCTCCAGGGCTTCGTTCAGGAGGCCGTTGCGCTTGCTGTGAAGGTAAGCGTTGGAGCTGCCTGTTTTGGCCACTCGGATCCTCGCGAGCCGGGCTTTCTGTGAAGGCAAACAAGCTGAAGTTAGAGCTCAGCATGCTGAGGGACCGGTCCTGTGCTGGCAATGCCAGGAAGGTTCTTGCTCTGCCTGAGAGAGCCTGGGGTGACACAAAGGGGTGTGCAGGGGAGAAGGTGCCGGTGAGAACAGCCGGCACAGGTCTGGCCCCTGGAGATGTCTGTGTGTCTGAAGCACATAATCTGCCACCGAGTGTTAATGGCCTTTCCAGAGATCAGAAGTGGGGTACTGCAGATTTGCTTATCCTTTCAAAAGTTAATAGTGATATTTTTGGGGTGAGATGCATAACAAGTAGAGAGACTTGTCTTGGACGTGCTCCTGCATGGAATGGCTGTGTGCGATCCAGCTGTGCAGGATCCAGCTGTGCACATGCTCTGCACACACCTTGCTTCCATGGCTCACCTTCTCTCTGACGTGCCTGGTTGTTTAATCCTCTCTCTTTCAGCTCTGACATCTGTGTTGTCACTTGCTCTGCTTGTACCGCAGCTCACGCGGTGACAGCAGACTGTCCTCTGCAGTGGCAGTTTATTAACTTTGGTATCTGATAATACAAGACTCTGTCTAAAATACGCATCTCTTGACAAACTGACAGAAGTCTCTACAACAACACAGACGTTCAACTCTTCTCACTTCTATTTATCCCTGACCTTCTTGACCTCCAGAGGGACAAGCTGGATGATAAAAAAGCAGTCCAGAATAAAGGAAACAAGAGAAACTAATCGGGCTCCCTTCCTTTTTGATCACACAGTTTGTAGCTTTGCAGTTTTTTGTTTCAGTTGTTGCCTACTTCTCTGTCAAGTGCTGATTTGCCTTTTTCTTTTCTACTGTTAATTTATGACTCAAACACCATTAAAAGTAAATACATGAAATAGCGGTGGCTATTAAAAAATAATTACATTGTGCTGTAGTTTAAAATGCTGCATAATCTTTTAAATAACATGGAACTCGTGATTTTCCTTTCTAATTAGAGGTGCTAATGGGGATACACTGTAGGAAGAGTAAAGCCAAGAGGCAAATATCTGCAGTGGGTCCAGGGAGTATAATAATTCCAGGAGCTCTATTACTGTACATGCGTGAGTGGCTCTGGCCCTCAATATTTGAAAGATTTGTTTAACCTTAAGAGCTTCTGCTAAAGCAGACGATTTCTCCAGCAAAGACACATACAGGATACCAGTCTGCTGCTTTAATTGGGTGACACAGACTACGACCAGTCTGAAAAATAGGTCTTCTTTTGAGACCCCAAAATGAGGACATCCAAAATTGACTTTCTTTTCTATACTTCACCTAGATTTCATTGTCCCATTTTAGCGTTAAGGCTCCAGGTCGGTATATGAGAGAGAAATCACTGATGGAACTTACTGTGTTCTGGGGTCGAGGGGTCTCACAGGACCCTCTGGGCACCCTGTGGAGGGGCATGAGTTGTATTTGCAGGGTGTAGACTGGGGGTACAACAGGAAAATGAAACTGGATCTTCAGTTTTTCTGAAGACTTTCCTAAACTGCTGTGTTGCTCCAGGCCCTGAATAGGATTGGCCCGAGGCTGTAATCCGGAACAAACCCCGCAGAGACTTCTACTATTGAATATGAGTTTGGGGGAGAGAGCAGGGGGTGAGGGATTGAAGGATATTCCGTCTCCCAGTTACGTGGCATTGGCTTTCTGTTCCTGTTAATTACATTCTCATTAAATTATTTCTTCTATTGGCAAGTATATGCCCTTGTGTCTCTGTTCTTTACTTTTTGCAACCATCTTATCTCTTCCGTAATCAGGGCTGGATATTGGATCCAGGGATGGTTTTTACAGTGAGGCTCTGACGGCAGCCATGGAAAACTTCCACTTCTTTCTGTGCCTGGCAAAACACCAGCTCCTTTGCTGAAGGAATTGCCAGAATCCCCCAACTCACTCGCCTCACCTGCAGCAGGAGAGGTTTCATCCTCAACTTCGGTTCAGTCAATCGCTAAAGTGGATTCAGTCTTAGGCTCTTGTAATGAACATTATTCCCTTTGCCTCCAGGCTAGCAGGGGATCAAATATTAATAGCTGTACTCCACGTGGACTGGAGATGGCTCATTTCTGAGGTCTGTTCTCTTTTTTCTTTGAAACAGGGCCACTAGCTAGCTAAATAATTAAGCCCCATAGCTTTTGTAGTTTAGAACAAGACATTGTTATTTTAAAAAATGTCAGTGGGGCAGGACAGAAGTTAATCCTATTCTCCTTACACAAAAGATTGTCTAGGATAGTCACATCGCCTAACTTTGTGCCCCCATCGTGATTAAATTTGGGAGATATCTTGATTAACTCAGCTAGAGAAGTTAATTAAAATTGGTGGCTAAAATTGGTTTGGCCCTCCAGACAGTTTCCCGGATTGAACTAGAAACAACTCTAAAACCATAGCTTGTGATATTTTTTTTTATGTGAAAGTCTCTGTGTAAATGTGCATTATCTGGAAAGCTTATCTGTCTGCTTATCCTGCAGAGCCCAGGGCTTCTGGTCCGTGGGACAGGAGACAGGCAAGTGGAGGACCATGTTTTTCTGGCCCTCTGCTGCAAATGTCTTCTGAGGGGCGGGGGGATGGCTGTCTTCTGCATCTTGCCCCACAAACGTGGCAGACTAAAGGTCATTAGGGCCAGGCCTGAGATCACTGTTACTGAATATAACCCCTGTGCAGGGAGTCTAAAAAAGGAAAAGCAAACGGCACACTGTGTCTGCGTGTGGAGCGGTAAGAGGAGTTGCTAGGAAACCACAGGATCTCAAAATGCATATGACCTAATCTGGAAGATAATTTATATGATGAAAATAATAATACTAATGACAGCCACTTACAGGTTAGAATGATTAATTTGGTTATCTTGGAGCCCACGTGTTCCTGAGAGTAGGATGGAAGGCAGGGATCAATAACTTCTGCCTCCTTACTGCTTTTTAAGAAACTGGAGACTCGGAATCAGCAGGGGCCAGTGAAGCCCTGTACACGTGGGGTGCTGAGGTGTGATGATGAGGATTGCCATCATCCTGGGTACCTACATTTCCCAAAGGGACTGACAAAGAAGAAGGAATAGCCTGTCTTCGTCTTCTAGATCCTTTGGAGAAGTGCAAGGAGCAGGAGTTGCTGGCTGGGAAAAAAGCTTACCAGATGGCAGGCCCAGGAAACAGCTAATTATTACTTATTGATGATTTTCATCTAGTTCTTATGGAGATAATGTTCACTCTTGATTTATGTGGTATAATAAACTATTAAGTTACAACCTATGATGTAATTTCATGTTTGCCAGACATCTCCAGCTTTGCAGATCTTCTGCTCTTGAGCAAGGAGGTGACTGGAGCACACGTATCTCAGGTACTACGTGTTCAGGTCCTGTGTCCGCCCTGGCTCCCTCTTTGGACTGGAGCTGTTACTAGTATTATCCTTCACAGAATGGTTGAGGCTGGAAGGGGCTCCAGAGCTCTTTTGGTCCAAACCGTGGCTCAACCAGGGCAGCCTGGCCCAGGACTGTGTCTGGGTGGCTTTTGAATAGCTCCAAGGATGGAAACTTCACAACCTCCCTGGGCAACCTCTGCCAGTGCTCGGTCACCCTCACACTGAAAGTGTTTCCTGATGTTCAGATGAAGCCTCCTGTGTTTCAGTCTGTGCCCATCACCTCTGGTCCTGTCACTGGGCACCACTGAGGACAGCCCAGCTCCATCCCCTTTGCACCATGTCTCCAGGTATTTTTAAATATATATATAGATCCCTCCGAGCCTTCTCTTCCTTAGGCTAAAGAGTCCCAGCTCTCTCAGCCTTCCCTCGTACACGAGATGCTCTGGTCCACATCCTTTCTAACTTTATCTGCTAAAACCACACTAAGAGCACTCCTGGCAGCAAATGCAGCTACAGGAGATAATTAACAGTGCTTCCCATTTTTTCCCTAAACAATTAGTAGTTTGAGTATGAGTAGAGCTGTTGCCGACTGCTGCAGTGAGTCCAGTGGTGCAGTAGGTGCACACCACTTGTCTTTTGAGGCTGAAATGAAGCTGTTCTCAAAAGTAATCAACAGAATATTTTGATCTGATCTTTACTTCCAAGGTTCAGTATCACAGCCATTCAGTAAGTGCTTGATTTTTCTTGTGTTTTTCTGTATCTGGTGCTGGTTTGTATTGGGACTTTAATTCTAGATGGAAAGAATGTGGTTGACGTTAGGCTGTGGAAAAGATAACAGGCAGGTTGTACGTTTAAACAGGAGCTTCTGTGGACTTAACAACAGGGCTTGGAGTATGGAATGACAAAAAAGTATTTTTTTAGTTATGTTCTCACCTTCCTAACATCATCTCGCTTGTGGTACCTTTCACTAATTTTAGCATAAAATTCCAAAAGGAATTCAGCTTCAGCAAGACTTCAATTTGTCCTTCTGAGTGGGAACTGGGTGCATGTATGTAACTTGGAAAGGGAATAGATGTAACCTTCATCTGGCGGAGAATAGCTTGGCTCCCCAGCCTGTTGTGGTGGTTTTTCCTTGTCAAGCAGAAAATAGAAAATTCTTCGTTTTTAAAAAGCATTCAAAAATGATAGTGGGCAAAAAATTCAATGAATCTACTGTCTGTGGAGTGCTTTCCTCAATATAATCAGGCAACACCGATCATCCATCCTACTTACGGCTGTGGGAAGCTGATGGGCCACCTTTAACAAAGCCTGGAAACAGGCTGGGCTGCCAAACTAGGGCTCGGGGTTATTCCACGTGTTTGAACGCCGAGTGAAATCATGGCTGTTTAAAGAGCGAATGGCCCATGTACGAACTACTGGTTGTTACTCTGCTGGCCATGGGTCCGTCTGGCTACCGCAATAGGCAGCGGTGGAGTTACAGCACTATTAGAAAAGTTAGTTTCTGCAGATCATCTTCCTGTCACTTTTAACCTTTTTTTCCTTAAGAATCAAAGTATGCACATTTGGACTTTCCTTCGTCTCAAATCTTTATGTTAAACAGCTTTTGAGCCAAGTTTAAGTATTCTGTCATCTTTGCTTTGGGGAGATGTTGTAGAGCCGCGTATGGAAATTAGATGGTGTAGAACTCATTATTTTCCTATATAATTTGATAGAACCACTTACAGTCAGACCTTGATCTTATTTTGGGCCTCTTCATTACTTTCCAGAGATGAAAGATTCCCCTCCCCTCCTCTGTGCCTCTCCTTTTAATCCTACCTTACCCTTGGCACCATTAAAGCAACAGAACATCATTTCAAATGCACTCTATCGTTTAATCTTTTCCAACACTGAAGAACATGATGTTCGATCTATTTATAGAACAATGTACAGAATATGGAGTTTAATGGATCTCGGCTTCTCTACCAGTCACAGATCTCCTGCCTGATTAAACACACAACTTTGAAAAAGGTGTTGTAATATGCAAAATTTGTGGAGAGAAATGCAGGGGGGTCAGGAAGCCCCGGGGGCACCGAGACTGGTCCCCTCCTATTGCAAACTGCCCTTTGTACCTTTTCATCTTGAACTTAACAAGCTCTGGCTTAAACTCAGTGAAGCTCTTGCTCCTACTGGGTATTTATTTGAGAACTTCATTCTTCTATTTAGAAGATTTCTCCTGATTTCCAGCCTGCATGTATTTGTTGCCAGTTTTACTCAGTTGCCATTGTATTGATGTCGTCTTTTCACATAGACCATTCCCTTTCTGGTGTTTGCTGCATTCTTCAGGAAACAATAGAATAAACTTCACTTCCTGTACAGTCTGACAATTCTCACTGTAGTCCTTTGCTTGACATTTAAGTATAAGCTTTTTTGGAGGCTATTTTGTATTTTTATCCTCCGTAGATGCCCTACTTGTTTCTAGTGCCTTTCTTTTAGTTATCCGTCTACCCATCCACCCAGTAAAGGTTACAGCCAGACTTTGATCTCTATAAGAACTGACCTTACGGACAGTTTTCCCTTGATTGGAGTATGTTATACACCGTTACTACCTCTTGCTGAAATTCAAAGCTTCCTCTATGCTGAGGTTCCCACACTACGGGTCCAGCTGCCTGACAGCGCTCGCTCTCGGCACTTCTTCGCTTTGTCTCTTGAAATAATAAAAGAAATCCCTACATACGCGCGCTTTTTTTTGTATTCTTAGTGCTAGAACAGATTTTTTAGAGCTTGGGACAAAACCACTCCAGGAACATGTGGTCAAAGAGGTGCCACACCAATTGTAGTGGGAATCTGGTATAGTTTGTTAGAGTTAGAAGTGAAGTATTATGAGGTGTAAATTAGGGTGTCAGAATTTGTCTATAAATGTATTACTTATTAAGCATCTTCTGAAGACAAGAGCCTCATGTTTTACTGCATTATTAATAGAGAAGTTGCTGTTCTCCGTTATTATAAAATACAGTTCTGTGTTTCACTGGAAGGGAAGTGTGATGAGCATCTGTCTGCCTGTGATTTATCTGTCTGTCTGTGCTTCCAGATCTCACTTTTATAACATCTTTCACACAGCTCACACCCCTAATTAATAGCTATAAAGTATTCAGGGGATGGAGAAATTAACAGAATTTGATCTAGTGTCACATGCCAACTTACCAGACCTGATATATGAACACTAATTAATGGTGCGGAGGCCTGTGGCTAGTACAGAAAAGGAAGGTAATTGCTTCACATCGTGCTGCTCGCACCTTCCCCAGGAAGATGGTGAAAACATGGGGGGCACAGGAATGGGGATGATGACCACAAAACTTCTGAATGAAACTCAAGGAAAAAAATAAGCAAATTCGTAAAACTCTTGCCATTAATTCTTCCCTGTGGAATGAAGCCCAAGGGGAAGAGATGACGGTGGGGCTGTTTCCCAGCTCCCTGGCAGTTGGAGCAGGTTGCCTCAGAGGGGCAGGGACCCAGAAGGAATGGGGTTAAGCGCGAGTGTGGGGGCTGTGCTCCATCCCACCTCTCTGTGCTAAGAGCTTTCAGCAGTAACTGAGAGAGGTGTTGCTGGCAAACAAAAATTGCTCAGAAGTCATTGGATGCCAATAGAGTTGCTGTGCAGTGCAATTAGCTTTCTTACTGAACCTTCTCCTAGTTGTTCCTCTTCCTCCTGGGATCTCTGTGGATGAATCTCATGCATTAGGCTTCTGGGGAAAAAATCCACCCCGAGCCCATCCCCTGGTCCTATTTGATAAGCAAAGACTCTTAGCAGAGTGTGTGTTGTGGCTCACGTCCTCGGGCTGGCATCCTCACCGGGCTGGCTGCCCCTGGCAGATATGGAGGAGCAGCCTGTGTGTGCCCTCCTGGGGCTGGAGCATCCCTCTCCATCCCCAGAACCCTGCCCAGTCGCCATGGCTACGCGCTGCTCCGGCCCTGCTTCGGCATCCCAGCATCGCTGCATGTCCTGCTAGAATGGCTCCTAATTGTCCTGACTCAGTTGCTAATGAAGCTGGTGCTTTGTGTGTGCACAGAAATGCACTGGTGCCCGGGGACTGAGCTCAGGGACAATGTGTGGAATTGTTCTCCGTTATTCTGTTTGTGTGGAGCTGATGCTGAGTTGGGTCTCACTGCCCGCTCTGCCACCGGGAGCTGGTGGCTGGAATTACCCTCTGTGTGGCAAACAGGAGAGGCACAAAGGGGAGGAATGAGCAACCATTTCCTTTGGAGCAATTTCTCTGGTGGATTGAACTGCTTTTTCTTCCTGCACAGCACTCCCAGGCAGACTGCGATTTGCCCATACAGATATTTTGTTAGAAAATTATCTGTATGTTTTATGCACGCTCTTGATTCCCTTGCCTGCTCGTGACCCGTTCTCTGCCAGCGTTTCCCGTTCTCCACTGGTCGGGGAGGAAACGCTGTCGTTTCTGCTGCCTCGGCTGGTGAGTCAGCAGGAACTGCTCCTGCAAAGCTCAGACAGGTGCGTTTAAAATTCTGGGTTTGAATGCTGTTAACATAACATGGTTTCACTTTATAACCTCGTATATGTACACGAACTAACTCCACAAGAATCCACCGAACCAGAAAAGGAAGTGGATTTATCCCAGTTTTATGCATGAAAAACCCACAGAGAGGGAAGTATGGAAGGGTGGTGATGCTGCAGCCTGGGAGTTTGTCAAAACAGTGAGACTGGCTGCAGTGGGGAGGCAAAAAGGACAGCAGGCTCCTGCTCGTGTGCGGAGAGGGCCTGCCTCGTGCTGGTTTAGCACCTGATGCGATGCTGAAGTTATCAGCAGTTACTGTTTGATGGGATTTTCATGACCTTCAAACAACAAAGGCTTGTTCTGAGTCAGACTTTGCAGACCAGTGCTGCTGGGTGGAGTGGGAGGAGTGGAGTAATGAGATTCTAGGGCTCCTCGAGCTGGGCTGTGAGACATCTGGCAGTGTGTAAGCAGGGGATTCTGCAGTGGCCCCCAGAGATGTGCCACTGGACTGCAGAGCGCTCCCATCCCTCTGACAAGGGGTCGGAGGGCTCGGGGACCTCTATTGCCATCCTGCCATGTCTGTCAGCAACAGATGATGTTGTTTGTCTGCTTGTCACTGTCAGGGTACAAATTAGTAGCTGCAATAAGCTTTACTACCATTTACACCCACTTCTAGTTATCTTTTTCCTGGCCCAGTGGATATATCCATTTCCGCTAATCTAGACATTGCCGTTTATTGCAGCTGGCGCAGGGCTCTTGGAGCTGTATTTGGTACGTGGGCTGGGAGCTGAACTGCACCCGGTCCGCTTGATCCTGCAGTAATGGTAAAATAACTACTCAATAAAGGCTGCAGCAAAGAATCTGATCCCTAGGACCCAGTTCTGAAGTAGGACAGGACTTCCCGATGGTTTTTGGCTGAACGTTTTGCTTGCAGGTCTCCTTGACCAGGCGATTGCAGCTTGCATTTATTTAGACATCTGGGATGAAGCGGGCAACATCAGCCATTGCAAACCCTCCCAACCACGCTACATCATGGAACCATCCGGCCAGAGGCGGCCACACGCAGCCCGGGCTCCCAGGGGTGGGGAAGGGGGACTGGCTCTCACGGCGATGGCCAAGGAGAGACCCCAAGGATGGATCAGTCAGGTTCTTACGCGCTGCAGGCTGGTCTCTGGTTACGACTGAGACATGACGTGACAGGGCCTCAAGGCATGAAACAAACATAGAGTGGCTTCTGGATACGTGTGGAAATTCTTGCATCTGGGCATTGGGCCACTATTGACAACGGGCTTGGTATCCAGATGTAAGGGCTTGCTTTGGAGGCTGGACCTGTAAGCTCTCACTCACTGATTCTGATCCTTCCTTCCTGGGGAGACATCTAGTTGTCTTAGGAGATTTGGGAACCAGGGAGCTGGAACTAGCTGAACTGATGGGAAATGCCATTTTGCTTTCCTGGACAATAGGAAAGAAAAGAGGAAGGATTCCTGGTTGGTTTATTTGTTTGGGTCCCCCTCCCCCCCCCGCCCCGAGCTCTATAAGGGAAAGTGAGAAACGCCAAACAGGAGACAGAGAAAGAAGTTACCTACCCTAGCAAAAATGAAATCTTTTGAAAAAAACCCTAAAAACCCCTGTCAAAAACTGTTAAATATCAACAACAACAAAAACATATTCCACACAGATTCAGTGTGTTTGAAAAAAACATGTTTTCTAAATGTCAGCCAGCTCCAGTTTTAACCTTATTGTTTCTCTCTCTCCTTAAGTTCCCAACCCCATCCCCTGCTGGGAACTGAGTCATGTTCTGTCGCTGAGCGCTCCTCAGACAGCTCACAGCTTTGCTCCGCTCGCTTTTTCTGGCCGTTCTGTTCCACGCGCTGAAGTTCACTAACCCACCTCCAAAATTTAGGGTGTCAGCTGAAAAACAGAACATTTCAAAGCTGACTCCCCTGCTCTGTAGCAAATCAATTATTATAATGGCCTCGTTATTGACAGGTGTGTGGGCAGTCTTTCTCATGGGTGCGATGATGATGTAAATCTAGTATTAAGCATTCTTTTCATCACCATCTCCCCTCTCCATCCGCCCTGCTGACTGCAGCCCTGTTTTCCCTGCCTCTGGGAGTGACGGCTGGGTCTGGAACAGGCTGTTTCTAACATGCCTCTTACGGAACAATCAGGAAGACGTTTGTGTCCTTACTCTTCCTTCCTTTTGGCTTAAGCCCCCTCTAAGCATCTCCATAGTTACCTCTCCCTCAGCCTGCGGAGTCATCGCTGCCTGTGTGCAGCCATCTCTCGAGCAGCTCTCGCTCTCTGCAATAACCTTCCTCCATCCACTTCCTCTCATCCACTTCCATCTGAAAAGACACAACGTCTCCCGTGTCCCTTCTTTCCTTTCTTCTGCCGATGCTGGCTCGGTGCTTTAATTCATCCACCAGGCAATGTGTCAGCTCCTCTGCTTCACCTTATTTATACCATCGAAGCTTTGGAAGCCTGCGTTAGTTTTCAGCTCAATATTATAGTTTTACCTGAGAGTGGTTCTGCAAAATGACTTTTTTATTTATTTATTTTGTCCTGGATAGTCCTTTCCCTGCCTAAATCTGGTTGTTTGTCTCTTTCCTGGAAGCTTATGGCCTAGAGGATGAAATGAGAAGTGCATTTCAAGGCTTTTGCAGGACATTGCTTGTTCTCAGAGTGTCAGGGGCTACCAGATCATAAATGAAATTAATTGCATGGCCTAAGAAGCTGTAGTCCTCAAAAGCATATTTACTGCAGCCCTGAAACCAGGCACTGTGATTACTGAAGTTTTGTGTTTGTGGGTGACAGCTTCAGTTTAGCCCCTGTGAAATGCACCACTAAAACCATCCTAATCCCTCTGGGATTATCAGCCACTTCAGTATCCTGGCTCATTTAGCAAATCTAACCATTAAATGAGAAATGCACTTTAAACAGGGTTTTTTCACAACATCTGAGCATTTACAGTTCTTCCTCTATTGTGCGAACGTGAGGAGACACCTCATTGTGGGAGAGGCCCCTTTCTGAACAGTTGTTTTCTCCCAAACTGAGCAGATCTACAACAACTCAATTGGTGAAACTATAGCCCAGAGGGGGCTGGTCTAGAGACCAGTTTGCTTTAGGCTGGTCTTGCTATTTCCAAACTTTTCAGCTGCCGCTCTACTTCCATGCGCCTTCTGAGGCTGGCCAAAACTGCTTTAAATGTGCCTTTGAGGACTTTAGCATGTTCATCTGCACGTGTGTTGGGGTGTGCAGGGAGCTGGGGTAACAACCACATAGGCTTACTCTGTGATGCTGCATTACCCTTGTTCCAGTATATTTTTCTGTTTTAATCATTTTTTCTTACTGAAAAGCTGTTAGTGCACGTCGCTATTCGTCAGTCACTGGCCCACCTAAGCAAACTCCCATTTCTGAGAGCTCCTGTGCAGTTTATTGCCAGCTCCCATTTCCCAAGGGAACGGGACACTGGAGACAATGGGGTCGTGCTGCTGTAATTAGCTGGACTGTATTGGAGCAGTTTGGGGAGATATCAAAGGCATCTCTAGCTGTCCTTTCTGAAGCATCGTTCCAGGAACAAAAATAACAACAGATTAAGGTAACTTTGCTGCACAATCTTTCCAGCTGAGGGGCCCGAGTTGGTTATTTTGAAGCTGGACAAAACCAAGTGTCATTGGTGGGAGACTGGGAGACTAAGGACCAGCAAAGGCTCCCCTAATCTTTGAAAAACACCTTTCTAGAAGTATCTTTACAAAGAGATGTAGTGTTTTTGTCTCCTCCTTCCTTCCATTTTTTGTTCCTGCTTGTGCAAAGAGAGGGCCTGTGATTTAGTGTTGGTTCTCTGCTGAAAGGCGTGGGGATTAGCTGCTGGCAGACGAGGTTGAGTTGACACATGAAGGCTCATTCTTGCAGGACTTCTGACTAGTCTGAGTCCAGAGGGGGCTGCAGCGTGCCTGTGAGCCCTGGAGAGCAATCGGCACATCTGGGATCTCTGAAAGGCCACAGCTCTTCTCTTCACCACCGTGTTCTCTGGCAGCCTTTCAGCCGAGTGTTTCTCTCCTGCCCTGTGGCTGGGGCTGGACTCGCACAGTCTCTAACTTCTAAACACTGAATTGTTCTACTTTTTCTACTGCTGCTAAGGGAGCAGCACTTCAGTAGCTGCCTCTGCTTTCTCTTTCCAGGGTTGGGAAGTGGGAGGTGTGGTCCTCAAACCAGCACCAGATCCCTTCACTCCGCATCTCCGCTGCCAACCGAACACAGCGAGAGGGAGGCCCCAGCGTTACCTGAATTACAAAGTCATTCTATTGTCAAGCTTTTTAATTGTCAAATTCTCTTTTAAAACCAAAGGCTGTGACATTCACTAAAGAACAGCATCATTTCAAAGTCAGGAAGGTCTATTCTTAGCACATCAGTCAAAAAAGAGGGGAAAAAAAAGTCTTTGGAAAAAAACCCAACAATTTTACCAAAATGAACCTTGTCAGAAATGATCAATTCATCTTCCATTCGGATTGACCTGGTCCTTGCTGCATGCCAGAGGACAAAATCTGGTGACACAGCACAATAAATTAAGATTGCCAGATCTCTGTGTAATTAATTCTCTTGCAGTGCAGGTTTGGCAAAGAATAATTTGTCTTCAAGGTGATTAAATCACTGGTGGTTTGGGTTTGGCGTTTATTCTTTCCTTTTTAAGGAACATTTCTCTTCAGTTAGTTGAAGAATAGATGCTGATGAGTAACAGCCACCTCCCAGTATTTTATTCTTGCTATTTAAATACCTCTTCCCGCTAGACCAGTGCTGCCTCAGCAGCCAAGAGACAAAGATGGAGCGCATCGTGGCCCAGAGGGACATCGGGGCTGTGCTGTTTTCCTGTTTTCTGGAATGCAGCCCCTCGGAAACCCCCACTGCACCAGAGAGCCCAGATCTGCTCACACCCCGACCTTCAAATCTGTGAATGTCACGTGCAGCCAATTTGACTTTTGCCTTTGTTATTTCTCATTGGAGAACTTCACTCTGAGTTCAGAAAGAAACGAATATGGTCTATAATCTAATCTTGAAACCTATTTGTACATTTTAAAAGTTATGCTTCTTGAACTAAAGAGAACTTCTAAAGCATTTCTACTAATACATACCCTACAAATTATTTACTTTTCAATTAAAAGAGAAAAAGAATTAATTTAGCACATTAGAACTTCAGGAAAGACGTCTGTGTTAGTTCTTCAAAGCTGTGTCTTCTAAACTCTGCTTCTAAGGACCTTCTCCTGGTGGGCTCTTCATGTTCAAGGGCTGAGAGAATGCAAAGAGCTTTTTCCAACCATCTTGCAAAAGCCATGGGAATGTGTTTGTATCTTTAGCTGGGGACAGTTTTAGCTGTTACTAAAACTCTCCTGTTTCAGAAGCAGGAATTCAGTTCGCTGGGGGATGATGCTGGAACAAGTGTGATACCAAAGCAGGTTCCCAACGTCCCTGTGTTCGTCCTGACCATCTCCGGAGAGACTGTCATTAACGTGCTTCTCTCTCTTTCGCTCTCGTTAGTATTCATGCGGTGATGATCATGTGAGAATTACTCACACTTCTGACTTGAGAAAACTTTCTTAGCCCAGAAATTCATCCAATATCAAGGGAATTAGAAATTCAAATGGGGGGGAATTATACACCCTGTGTGTCAATACAGCAAACCTTATAAAAGCTGCAATCAATCACCTCGGCATCGAAGGTGGTGGTACGTTTCCTTGTCACCAAGTGGATCCTGGTCCACCAAATAAAGGAAAAGGTGAATCGGGATGAACCTTCAGCGTGTGCTGCTGGAGAGGACAGTCTCCTCCGACAGCACAGACCCGCCGTCGGTTCTGGAGCTCCTTTATGTTGTGATCCTTGTGTTGTGATGGTTGTGCACAAATCCTGTTTGTTTGTCTTGCCGTTTGTTTGCTGCCCGGGCCCTGCCATGAAGCAGGATCTGTCTCTCACCGTGTTTATGTGCCCTTTCAGTAGAACAAGTGCTTTCTCTCAAACTCTGCCATTATTTAAATGGGCTGTTGCTCACTGTCCCCTTAAACCTCTCCGTGGGTCTCCAGCCCTTCCCTGCGCTGACACCCGGCATGTTCCTGCTCCCGGGTGAAGCTGGATTCCTCATCCCTGGGTGCAGCCTCGTGTTAGGCAACTCGCTTTACAAATCATTTACATTGATTAAATGAATGTAATGGTCCGTACTGGTTTCCCAGTGTCGGGTTGCTGACTGACCAGTGTGTGGTACTGAGTGGACTTCTGTTATGGTATCTCTAGATTATTTTTTTTAATCTATATTATGTTGTATGACTAATCCGATAACTCCCCTAAAAACACCTCCCAAAATTACTGCAGTTTGTTTCACACGTACAATGCCAGAGCTAATGCAGGTGTGTGTAAAACCCGGCAGTCGCTTACGGAGGCTGCAGCTCATCCCCGCGCGACTCTCTCTGCTACTCGCCTCATGTGTTTTGGCTGCCAAATTTTGTGGTTTTGTAGGTCTTGTATCTCAGCGCTCTGCTGTCAGCTCCCTGAGATGCAAGAAGGAGGCACGGCCCAGATGCTCGCCTGAAGCAGAAATAGCACATCTTGCTACTACTGTTTCCCATCAGGTCCCCCGAGTCTTGAATTTCTGGCAGACAGCGTTCCGTAGGGAGAAAAAAACCTCAGACCTTTAGTTTGCCGTTGTCGTAAAAACCTGATTCTGATTTTAGTGTAATTTAGCAGACTGAAATGGAGATAGAAATGTGTTGTACTTTCCCCATGAATCAGTAAGTTATGCTGGCAAAAACCGTTCAGATTTTGGAATATTCAGTAGTCCCCTGACATTTCCAGGGGTTTTTGCGTATTCCCAGAGTTTTGTCTGTGTTACAGTCTGCAATTTGAGGGGGTATGTGTTCTGATGAGTACAGGTTTCTGGATGGGTGTTTTCAAAACTCTAGAGAGACAACAGGAACCAGGCAGCCAGGGAGATAAACGGCTCCTGTTAACGATTTAAGGGTTTCCGAGTCTATGTGTGTATTTATTTCAGACTGGTCTGTAGCAAAGGCGAGCAATAAGAGCCCTGTTGCTTCTGGTCTTTAGGATACCTCGTACCATGGTGTGTGCGGTGAAGGAGCCGTGTCCCTGCGGGGGTGGGTGGTTCTGGCTGTGTGTGATGGGGAGCCCCCGTGTGTGTGCAGGGAGATGGGGGGGTGCATGGCAGAGGGCAATGCTCAGAATTGTCACCGGTGTCTCTCGAGCCCCGTGGTGACAAAAGGGCTACGGTTTTGGTGGCGGTGCGGGGCGGCTTACCTTCTGTGCTCTCCGCTTGTCGGCTCGCTGGTTCTGGTGGTAAATCCGGCTGAAGTTGGAAACAATGACTGGAACCGGCAGAGCAATGACCAGCACCCCGCTCAGGGAGCAGATGGAGCCAAATATCTTCCCAGCAATTGTCTTGGGCACCATGTCACCATAACTGGAGGGAGAAAGGGGGGAAAAAAAAAAAGGGAAGCCCTTGTTTCAGACAAGTGCAACGGCACCAAAAGCCTTTCCAGGCTCCTGCAGCAGCATGAGTGTCCAGGTCAGACACTGCAGCTTGGAAACCCACCCCGAGAGCAACGATTCACGTGGTGCTGACACCCTGGAGATGAGCATTCACACTATGCTTTGGTAATGAATTAAGCTAAACCAAAGAGAAGTGCTTTTGTTGCAGAATAGATGTGCCGGTTCAGGCAGCTGCTGAGTAGGTTAAACTCGGACCCTGGCTGGGTCGGTACCCACCTCTCCTCTCCGTGTAGCTGAGCTCTAACAATCCCAAAACTCTCCATCTGCTTGTGAGCAGGTTCATGGATGTTCATTCCCTTGTATCAGATGCAAATGAGCACGGATTTACACTTCCGTTTCAAAACCCACAGCAGTTTCCTTCCCATTTCTATACCCCAGAAATTTGGTGTTTGTTCAAAGCCTGGATTCAGTAAATTCTCAGGAATATGGGGACCAGCTGAAACATATTCAGACAAACCTCTGTGCTGGGTGTATTTCTTTGGTATTTTCAGGTTTTTGGGTTGATTTTCTTTTTTTGGTATAAATGCTTCAAGCTTCACTAACTAAGGCTTCATTATCCCAAGCAGAGTCCTTCTCCTGCCTTCACCTGCATTAAAGCCCCTCAGAATACCTCAAATCAATAAAATGCTATTTATGTCTATTAACTTCTTAGCTGCTGCTTTATGCAAAGATAGTTTAAAAGCTCTTGCTAAGTGACAAGGTCTTCTGCTTCATTTAACAATGTTCTGAAAAAAAAAAAATAAATCTTTCTTACTTTTCTCCTGCCGCCCCTTAACACAATAAGGCTGGAAATTAATCTTATGCCTCAAACATGATCTCGGTGACCCAGCGCACTGAGAGAAAGCCCCTCTCTGCATTTGTAGAAGGTGTAATAATAAGTGTCTGGTGCTCAGTCTGTCTTGTAGAGTTTTGTTCTTACACGCAGACTGAGAGTTACCTCATTACTTGGGACTTCAGAGAAGGTGCTTTAAAATGCCATCAGGACAGCTCGGAGTGTCCTGGAGCCCGGAGGGTTCTGCTGGGGAGATGGAGAGCTTCATTTGCAAAGCTACGATAAGAGATACTGCCACGAGAGAGATTTTGCACTGGCTGGAGCAGGCTGCAGGAAGACAACCTAAAACTTGTACTTAACGCTGACTCCTGGATCTACCACAGTTAATCCAGGTGGAGAGATTAACTCTGTGGAGTTAATCCCACAGAGATTGGGAGAGAACGCAGTGGATTCGTCCCTCTGGGTTCGCAGGGCATGTTGTGTGCCTGTGGCCGTGTTCTCTGTGTTCAGTGATACTCATGGTCAGAAATGTCTTAGCTCTTTGATCGGTGTGTAAAACCCAGCTGTGCTTCAGCAGAGCTTGAGCTAGATCCCCTTGCCCTTAATGAGAAGCCTCCCTTTGGTTTTGACTGTGATGGGGTTTGGAATGAACCTATAAAGTTGCAATTCTTCAACTCCTCTATTGACATCTGCAGCTAATGCAATATTAATTGCTGGAGTGAGTATTTTTTTTGTCCTGATGGTACCACAAGATACTAATGGCCACATGGCATATTTATAACAGATACAGTGCCAAAAAATCTCCAATATTGGATTTCAGTTAGTACTAATTGGGCATTTTAAACCCAAATCTTCTTTTCCCCAGACTGGAATGAGAGAACTCAACTTTCCCATTAATTTGTTTAGTAAAAAGCAACTTGTCCCCTAAAAATTTCTTCTACAGAAAGTGCGTTTTAAGTAATTCATCAATAATCTCATTAGAGCAGCAAGAAGATAGAAGAGGTAGGTAATGATTAACATTCAGAGGGTCTAGTGGGATGTTTGAGCCTGTAATAAAACAACGGGAGGCTGAAAATTCGGTAGACTTTAAATGTGACCTCTAGTAAATAATTTCAGCTTTCTGTACCTCAGTTCCCCGGGTATGAAATGGCATTTGGTTAATGACTCTCTGCCTCCTGGGTTAAGCAGGTGCCGGGCTCTTCAGAGGAGGAGCTGCCCCATGTTCTGACTGTACCCAACACCCAGCAGTGACCCCAAGAGCTACCACATTACAAACATTAATAATGCTGGTGGTTGTACAGAAATCCGGAGTAAACGCAGCCCGTGCGGGGCTCCCGGCTTGTTTGGGGGGAAGTGTTTTGCGTTGGGTAGGTTAGGTGTGGAACATGCCCAGGGAGAAACAGATTTTCTGTTTATTTTGCCAGGAATCCAGTTAAATGGCAGCAGATTCAGCCAGTTTTTGGCTGCTGAATTCCTTGCTCTGCTTCCCGGCCGTGCCGGTGGGACACGCTGCTGCCGAGCACTGGGGCAGGGGAAGGTGTGCGAGCTCTGGAGGAGCTGCCCCAGTCCCTCCCGTGCTCTGGGCACCCATAGCCCTGCTGGAGCCTCTGCACCTCTGTCCCATGGGTCAAATGATGTAGCTTCGGTTTGTCCCCTTTTCTTCTCCCGGTGTCCCCCCAAAGGCCCATTTCCTGCCAACACTGACCAGAGACTCCTGCTCGCTCTACACATAATGTCACCTTCGAGTAAAGCCTTAAACAGACAAACCAGGAAAAAAACAAAATAGGAAATTACTTTTAAGTGGTCACCCTCCAGACTGGAAAAGACTCTGAATGCACAATTTCAACACTTTTTTTTTTTTTTTTTTGTCCTCTGTGTTCTTTGGCTATAAAAGGGGGGGTCATATGTCACTCACCCTAATTAGCAGCTATTAGCCCTGACAGCATAATGCGCTGTTGTTTTTCTCTCTGTCAGTACAGAAAATGTTATCAACTAGAGGTCAGTGCTTCTGAGTTCTGGTTTTAGCGGCAGAGGTGTCTGGACGCTGCTTTGCTCCCCAGCTGGAGACAGCAATAAATAAGGTGCTGAACAGCTCATCAAGTGACTCGCTCTAAAAATAGACTCTCAGCAGCATCTCTGATGATCCCGTCTCTCCGTGCAACACTCACAGCCCTACAAAAGGGGAATTGTACTCAAAAAGCTGGAAGGCCCTATGGTGTAGGGACATCAGAAGGTGCCACAGCAATAACACCTCTGTGGGGACGGTGGAACAGCTTTCCGGAGGATGCTCTTTTCCAGCAGCCTCTTTATGTGCCAACCTTCCAGCCGCTGTAAGGGATGCCCCTGGGGAGGGGTTTATGGTTCATGAATTATTGTTTTTGTGTAGCCGTTGCCTCTCTAGACGCGGAGGAGATGAGTGCAGCTGAAAACTGATAAACCTGTATCCTGACGCCTTCCTGCTTACCAGTAAAAGACCTGTCTTTGGGCAGAGCGTGAGGTCCATCACTGCTCCTCTGGGCTGGCAGAGGGAGGGCAGGGAGCCGAGCGGCGCGTCCCGGGGCGCGCTCCTGTGCCCCCGGGTGACACAGTTCAGGTGGCAGAGCCAAGGCGAGACCGCGGGGAGAGCTGACCCCGGGATCGAGCGGTCGGAGAAGCACTGTCACCACCTTTAAGTGGTGAAGGGACATTTCCTGCCTGGTGGTACAAAACCGTGTGGTTTTCACACACAGCCCGTGAGAGCTGAAATATCTTACAGGATGGAGAGAGAAACAGTGCTGCTTCCAGTGATTTAGTATTTCTGCCTCGCTGGCATTAACAGCTCTGAGAGCTGCTTTATCTCTCTAACCTTTTGCCCAGCACAGTAGAGTCAAAAGAAGATTTCACTCCAGCCTGTAAGCTTCTGCTCTTAGGACAATAAGGACAGAATAATAACATTATGTACTGTACAATAGAATATGATTTTGAAAGCCTTTTGCATGAAAGAGACAGAATAAAGTATGGAATTAGCATGTAGCTTTCCAGGTGCAAGAGATCCTTCTCTATAGAGTGAGTAAATCACTGTGCAATGTTCTGATTTGCATAAAGGAGAAAAAAAACTGTCTAAAATCCAGCTAGAATGTTTCAGCTGCATTGCGAGGCTGAGTATGTTGCATTTGACAGCTCAGAGGAGCTCATGTCCCCCCGTTTAATAGGTACAAGTCCAATGTAATCATGCTAATGCTGCTCTGAACCCCCAGTGAAATAATGATTGTGTCACTTCCAATGATACAAGGAAAACAAAAGCAAATATTACTCATTCCTTTCTTGGTTTTGCACATGACAAATGAAGAGAGAATTAACAGCTCTGGTACGGGGGCTGGGGGTAGTTAGATCTTTTGTTTAGGGTTTAATTCCCGGTTCCTCTGGCACGTCAGCTGTTCCACCCCCGCCTTGCTGGAATTACCCACCAACACCCGCAGCTCTGGGAGCCCGGGCTTCGTCCTGTCACAAATTCATACCCCCGGGTCGGCAAAGGTGCTGCTGCCCTGTTCAGCAGAGGCACACGGACCGTCACACATGATGTATTAAATCCCTGTGTGCAGGGGTGGCGGGAGGGGGCTCTGGGGGCAGAAGTACCCTCTGATGGACTGAGATGTGACACAGAACCTGTGATGGAGCGAGCGCTCCTCGGGTCTGAAAGCTCCTCGGGTCTGAAAGCTGCCTTGGGCTTGTTTTATGTTTCAGAAAACTTCTCTCATATTTTCAAAAGTGTTTTGCAGACACAGACTCAGTAATCCGTGTCCCCAAGGACAGCCTGCTAGGTTATGTCAGCTTCCTGAATCCTAGCAGGAATGGGGCGCACTGATGAGCGCCTGAGGAACCTGGCACGTGAGGGGGCTCGTGGTGCCTCCGGAAAGAGTGCGCCGCCAACAGAGCCATAGTGGCTTTGAAGCAAGAAGCTCTATAAACAGGCTGTCAAATGAGAGACTTGAACAGCAAATCAGCTGTGTCCGGGGAAGAACAGAGCCTATTTCATGCTAGGGTTCTTTTACATTAAATATACTTATTTTCTGCCTTGTTTTGAGCTGGGCAGCTCCCCAGCTGGGTATTCAACTTCTGCAGTACCTGGCTTGGTTTTACACTACTGTTTTGTCTTTCCCTGGCATATTTTATTTGTTAATGTTTTTGTGGATGCTTTCGTCCTCACTAGATGTTCTGCTGAAATTACATCCTCAGCCGAGCTGCGAGGGCTGATGCTGTAGATGCACATCAGTGTGAGCAGCAGCACCTGATCCTCAGCGCTCAGATTCGGTTTGAGTTCTGGTAAAGCTGTGGTCAGCAGTTACTTAGTAGGGATTTTCCAGGTAATGTTGCCTTTTGATTTTGTTCTGGTTTATAAATTCCTATTTGTTACTGAGTTTTGTGTAATGAAAAGACCAAGAGGTGTGTCTGCAATCCTGAGGAAAGCTCTGATGCTGTTGGGTCCTTCCTCCTACTGACAAGCGAATGTGCGATGAAATGGGAAGGTGGGACGCTTAAAACTGAGGGGGATTTGTGTGCAGTGCAAGAAGCTACCTCGATGGAACTCACTGTTTTCAGATACTGTGGGGAAGTTGCTAGAGGTTCATGAGAGGACTGGTCAGCTGTCGTCTTATCTCCTGGGATGAAAAAGGATCCCTGAGGAGATACAAGTTCTGTGGCTTCTCTAACAGTGAGAATTAGAGAGAGGCGGGTTATTCCCTAAGGACTTGCTCGAGGGATGCTTCTGGGTACCCCGTACTCACCCTCACCAAAGCCAAATTAAGGGATTAGATGGACTTGGGGTCAGTTGTAGCTCGCTCCTGTACTTGGACAAGAAAGGTGACCTAGCAGAAGGTCTCAGAGCAACTGGCAGCATAAATGTTCTTTACAACAACAGCAGGCACTGCCCAAAGGAACGGGAATGTTTGTGTAGACTCGGGAATAAACTGAGCAGGTTATTTAATACACCGAGGGTTGAGAATACTTAATATATGCACACACTGGTTCCATTTATTCTTCCTGGCTTGGATCAACTTCTCAGCCCGTAGGCAGTTAAAACAGATGGTCTGAATTTGGGTAACATTCAGACCTTGAGTTGAAGCTAAAAATGGAATTTCGTTGGCAAAGAAAGTAGGTCAGAAAGCTAAAGCCCCTAGTCCTAAAATGATGAAAGGCTTCTAATCAAGTGTTCTCTATTACCATTCATTAAAAGGAGCAGGGGAAGAAATATTATTAGAGACCTTTGAGAAAGGGATTACAAAGGGAGTGCGAACACCTTCCTTCCCGCGAGGAGCCTTGCGCGTTCGCAGACCTGTCTTGGTGTGAGAGATGGGGCGAGCAGGAGCATCGCTTCCCGGTCCCGGGGGCTGGACGGAGCCACCGCAGGATGGGAACGGTTTTCTTCAGGGGAACATGAGCAACTTTATCTCCTGCTTCAGTCAGAGGAGTGAGAGAGAGCGCGAGCCTCTCTGCACATCCTCTATTAATACCTTTCACACTAATCATCCTTTCCCCACTGACGCTCTCACCCACCTGCCTCAGCTTCTGTCACTTCATCGCCTCTGCTAATTGTGACTCGCGCCATCGCTGAGACCTCCAGTCACTCATTTCTCTGCTCTTCATCGTTTCTAGGTGTGTGTCACCTGCTAGAAACCTTTCTTCCTTGTAGCCGACAGGGATTATTCAAAGCAAATGGGGAACCTGTACCAGTTAACCCAGTGGTCCCAGTTCAGCATGCTGTTTCAGCCCTTGTTAATATTAAGCATATACTTAATTGCTGTTCACTGAAAAGGTGATAACATGCTTGTTCAAATGTTGTTTTTTTTTTTGAACTGGTGCTAAGATGAATGTTTGTTCTCTGCTTTTGACCAGCCCAAGCTGATTCACTGTCGTTGCTCCTCTCCTTGTCCCCTCAAACTACTGCTAGAAATTACATTTCTCTGGATGGAGAATTGCATCTCGGCTCTGCCAGCAAATGCGTTTTTAGAGATAGCACTGGAGACCTGTTTGCTCTCCCTCACTGGGGGATGGGGACAGTCTGCCCTGGTCCTCGGCGGTCACTGTCGCAGCAGCAGGAGACAGAAGTAGGGATGGGAATTCAGAACATCCCGTTGGTCTGTACAACTCGGAAATGACGTGTGGGGTAATTATCCACTGCTTAACAGAAATAGCAGTTTACTATGTCATACGCATCTCACTAAAGAAAAATAGCTGCTTTCTTTTCTTTATGATATCTCAGGTTTCTCCATGACCACGTTATAAAGCATTAAGTAGTTTTTCACAAAAAAGGAAAACTTAAACTGTTGATTTAAGAGTTATTCGGAGAAAAAGAAGAATTGACTTCAGTGTAGAATCAATCTAAGAAAAGCTGAATTTCACTTTGCAGAAAATACCTCTAGTCTTAACCTCCACACCTTACTGTGTTTCATTCCTAATGTTTATTCATTCAGCTTTTCAGAGGAATCTCTATTCATTTTAGTTCTTGCAAAGCTGATATATCCAGCAAAAAGCGATCTCGGTTTTCTCCTGCTTCATGCCTCACCAGGCAGCTCTGCTGTCAGCTGAGTTTTTCATCCTCAAATCTCAGTTTCGGTAGTGATAGATGTAGCAGAAAAAGCTTTCTTAGATTTTTTTTTTTTTTTCTTTTTTCAGTTAGCCTGCTGAACTTCACAGCATTTCTGGTTAGATCTTTCTCCAATTGACAGAGTTGCTTTTGATTTGAAATTTATTGAGAAGACTTGGCAGGAAACAACAAAAATGATATCTGGGCTATTTTTCTGAGCAGAAGATGACTGGGAAGAGGAAACCTTTCAAGGGACTCCAGGAGCAGCGGGGGGATGGTGGTAACTTCATGCCACGCTGAAGTTCTCTGCACTGGGGAAACTCAAGTGAAGAGCAGCGGCTCCGTGGCCGTGCCCCTCCAGCGATGGCACGTGGGGTCTGGGCCGGGCAAGCTGCAGGATAATGGAGAGTCCAACGAGAAAAGAGTCAGAATCCGTTTCCTACACTCATGTTTGGAAAATTGTAAAGGTCCTTCGTTCCCTGAACCAGGAAAGTTCTTTTTTCTTATTTTCTATTCAAAGCTGCAGATTCATAGGCTCCTGGTAACAGCAGCCTCAGCAACCCTGTGCAGGTCTTGAAGCGGGTCTGTTGTCAATAGGATTGAAAAATGCGTGTATGCTCACAAGTTACTGTTTGGCCCTCCAGTGTTACTGGTTGAGGAAAAGCTCACTGGTTTGCCACAGCAGTGGGGATTTATTGTTGTGGATGAACAGAAAAAAATCCATTTGATTCTTTCTCTTCTGACAGCAAGCCCACCCCTTGCTGTGTATCTCCATATCGTGGGGTTTTTCCCCATGAAGGTGAAAGTATGATGTTATTTTTAAGAACTCCTGCTTCCTTGGTAATTGAAGCTTTTCACCCTGAACCTGACAGCAAGTTCTTCCTCGGTCAATATTGAATTTAATTTAAATTCTAATGTGGACACTAAGACTCAAATCCATTTATAAGAATTAGCCCTTGCGTTGGTGCGGGGCAGTCGCCACCTGTGGGTTCTCTTTGGCCCCGAAGCCAGAGCTGTGGCACGTGTCCCAGCGGTAACGAGGCACCTTGCTTGGCTCTTCTTACTTATTTATTTATTTTATTTCAATTAACCACAGCTGCACGGCTGCTCCCTGCATGTGCTGTGTCGGTGCTGATGCTCAGAGGTGTCTCCTCTCACAGCTTGTCACAGCTTAAAGAAGTTACTGTACACACTTACTAATTAGTTTATGATTTAGTATTGTTATCATTTCACTAGTGATGTCAGTCATTACAATTTACAGAATGACCAGAGGTGTGTTTTATCCAATAAAGGGCACATCCAACTGAAATAAGGCCAATTAAAGTGGAACTGCAGTTCTGCAGCAACGCTGCCGAGCGAGGACTGCGTCTGGGGGTTTCTCATTGTCACCCAAAGCAAGATTTCTAACCTTCATGTTTTCTAGCATCAGTAACACTCAGGAAATACTAGGAAAATGTCCTGAGTATTATTGTCCATCTGACCATCATCTGATACAGGCATCTGGCGTGTTAGCAACCGAGTGTTCCTCTCAATAACGCACACTTTTTAAAAGTGTTTGTTTTAATGGAAAAGAAAATGTCCCAGATTAAGGCATTATTTATTTCTGGCTGCATACACTAAAGGCCTTTTAAATTACTTCATTCATTATTAATTCAAGAAGAATCCTCATGTTACTTCGAGTGAAAACCTTATACAATTGTCTGATAGTAGAATCTTTTTTTTTTTTTTAAGTACCTTAAAGCTCTCTGTAAAAGAAATCTTTCTGGAAAATGTACAGGCTGGAGAGGGCAGTCAGTGCACTGAGCAATTAGACTTTTCACCTAATAGCAGGGTTGAAGGCTCCCTGCCCTGTCTCAAATTCTTAACTGTGGTGTCAGCTTAAAGGAAATGCTGGGGTTTTGCTTTCATTTTATTCTCATCTTTTTCTTTTCTGTCTTTTTAAGCAGCTTGAGCGTCCATGCTGAGCCATGTCACATTCAAAATGCTACACATACTGTGCATTTTAATGAGCTGCTAACACTGATTATACAAAAAGCAATCTCAGAAATATTTACCAAGTCAAAAAAAAAAAAAGCCTATGGGGAAATAATTAGTTTTTTAAGAATTGGCTTTTTGAAAGCCTCAGATTCTGGAAAAGTTGAACTTGGAATTGGAAGCGGTTTCAAAGGAGTTGAAGTGAGCGGAAGGAAAAAGGAGTAGGTTGTAATGGAGCGTTACACATCCCAGGCTTCTCTGTCCCGGGCAGAAGATGCACTGGAAGCTCTGTGTGTGGAACGGGTCCATTTCAACAGTTCTGTTTCCACAGTCCAACAATTATGATCAAACAGTGAAGTGCGTAAAGTGTGTCAGGTTTATTGGCATGAGAGACGTGGCACAAGTGAAAGGTTTCTCTCATGTCTAAAAAACGCTGGGAGCTGTACACTTCTCTCTACATCCCATTGTCTCTATCCAGAAAATACAAACCCCGGTAAACACAATTGCACAAATACATATTTTTTTTAAATAGCGATGTCAGAAACTCAGGAGGCTGAGGGGAGACCTTCTCGCTCTCTCCAACTCCCTGAAAGGAGGGTGTAGCCAGGGGGGGTCGGTCTCTTTTCCAAGTCACAGGCGATGGGACAAGAGGAAACGGCCTCAAGTTGCGCCAGGGGAGGTTCAGATTGGATATTAGGAACAATTTTTACACGGAAAGGGTTATTGAGCCTTGGAATGGGCTGCGCAGGGAAGTGGTTGAGGCCCCATCCCTGGAGGGATTCAAGAGACGGGTTGACATAGCGCTTAGAGACATGGGTTAGTGATGGTTTTCATCAGAGTTGGGTTGATGGTTGGAGTAGATCATCTTAAAGGTCCCTTCCAACCTAGACAATACTATGATTCAAGGCAATGGAAAGGTGCATACAAATTCCAGTTAGTTTTAGACCTATCTGACTAATGCTTCCTTTTCCTGCAAATGCAAAATGCTGCCCAAGGCCTGGGGTGTTTCCTAACTCTGTTCCTTCTGAGGAAAAGTGATCTGATAACGTGGCGTTTGTCACCAAATAGTGACATATGAAAGGAATTAAGAATTTACTTGGCTCGGGCATACATTGTAAATGAAAGCTGTCTTTCGGCGATAGGAAGAATTACACGAGCACCGAAGTGATCGCGTTGCAGCGATGGGTTCTGCAGAAGCTGTTTCCTGACGGCGGAAGGGACAAATCCTGTAATAAGGGGCTGGGAGCCGATCTGGAAATTCAGGCGTGGAGCCGGACCGTGAAGGATGACTCGGTGTGTACAGGATATTACTGAGATCAGAAAGATTTGAAAGGAGTTTTCTATATTGCTCCTCAGTAAAATCACAAATAATATTGCAAGTGCCGCAGGAGGGTGTCGGGGGGTGGGAAGGCAGCAGGGGTTTCTGCTCTCGCTCCCAGAGCCTGTGAGCTCCGATGCTGCGGACGCGGGAGGAGGGTATTTGCAGCACAGACGGTCTCAGCCGAGCAGAGCTGGGGGGAATCGGAGACCTGCAGGTAGATATTCCGATGCCCTCATGCGCAGGAAGCGTGTGGTGACGAGTGTGTCCCCTCAGCCTGGCATCGCTGGCTGGTGGTGGCTCTGTTCTCACCCACAGCCTCACCTGACTGTGCTCACAATCAGAACTGGCATAGGGTGAGATTTCCAGAGTTAATTGGGCTCATCAGAGGGATGACTGAAGCACTGGTGCGGGCCTAATGCTATTTGCATCTTTACACACCTAAATAACTTTGCAAATCTGGCCATACAACGCTGAAATCTGCTCTGATTTTAGATCCCATCAGGCAGCCCGGCCACAGGAGCCGTTCCCGCTCCAGCAGAGGCTTGGTCTGGAGGTTCTCCACCACGGCAAACTGGGGGAACTGGGACTGGGCTGTCTCCTCCGCAGTGCAGGAGGCTCTGGTTTGGTGTGGGCGTGCTTTGTTCTACCTTTAGTTAGATACTTAATGATTTCTTCTCCACCCCTCCTGCTTTTTAATGGTCTTGTTTAAATAAATATTAATGCCTCGTCTTTGAGCAGGTGCAAACCTGTGCTCCAGAAAGACTGTATTCTGGTTGCAGAACCATTACCGTGTCCCTATCAATCATACTCTCATTTGCTCCCGGGATGTGAGGAGCACCTGTGGCTACTTAGCTAGAGACTTTACTACAAGCTCCATGACTTCAGCATTCCTTGCTCATAACTATGTTCCTTCCTTCTGCTTTCTTTTCTATGAATAAATTTTGATTTTTTTGGAGCCTTGAAATAACTTCCCCCCCCCCCCATAATTTCTTGACTCTATATGGCAGAAAATAAAAATAATAATAATCTTCATTTGGGCTACCAGGAGCTCAGGCTCTAGGATCCATCTTTATCTGTATTTTAGAATATCTTATCCATTTGTTCCTCTAAGCATGTGTTAATATTAATAACACATAGATAATTTTTCTGAGTAAGAAATCAAATTCACCTACATGCTGCCAGATCTACGCCTCCAGGGAAGTGTTCTGAGTCTAGAGCTGGTTGAATAATTCTATTCTATTTCAGACTCCTCTTTCTTCAAAGACAGACTAAAGGAGCCTGCTCACCAATAATCAGTTTCTCTTGAAATGTTTTGGACTTTTGTTAGGAAAAAAAAATAATCCAAATGGTAAACTTTTAAGTGAAAGCAACAAAAGCCAACTGAAAACAGGTTGGTTTGTGCGTAGTTCAATTTCCCTTGTCTGTATTTGGTTAAAAATGCTGAAGATTTAACATGATTTTTTTTCTAAATAGAAAGAAAAACAAAAAGAGAAATAGCCCTGCATGAAACTCCCTTTATTTTCTTCACCAGTGGAGTATTTTATCATTCTGAGCAAAAATTAACTGGAGTTGTCGAAGTTTGCCAGTGATTGATAGTGTCACCTTAAATGTTACTAGTCAAAACTTGTTTTCTCCTTTCTCACTCCCCCAGCCCTCAGGTAGACAGTTTGCCAACATGTAAAATTCCCTTTTTGTGCAACTTGAAGAGTCAGCAGCGCCAGCCCCGCTGTCGCTCCGAGCATCACCTCGGATTAGGAAAGAGGGACGAGTGTCCCAGCCCGGGAAGGGCTGTGTCTGAAGGCGACCTACAAGAAAGCTGGAAAGAGACTTTTTACAAGGGCGTGTAGTGACAGGATGAGGGGGAAGGGTTTGACACTGAAAGAGGGGAGATTGAGAGGAGATGTGGGGCAGAAATCCTTTGCTGTGAGGGTGGTGAGAGCCTGGCCCAGGTTGCCCAGAGAAGCTGTGGCTGCCCCATCCCTGGAGGGGTTCAAGGCCAGGCTGGATGGGGCTTGGAGCAACCTGGTCTGGTGGGAGGTGTCCCTGCCCAGGGCAGGGGGTGGCACTGGAGGGGCTTTAAGGCCCTTTAGAACCTAAACTGTTCTGTAATTCTATGATTCTACATAGCGAGGTTTGGGATGGGTGTCTGTGTGCGTGTGTTTTATGTACGGCCCGAATTGTCTCAGCTGGTTTAGCTTTGATCTTCAGCATTGTGCTCTAAGGTATTTGTTTCATAGTTTTAGTTTTATATGATATGCTTCTTCTCTAGTAATGCTTGGAAAGTTGATTTTGAACTTTTGGCCTTATAAATATGTTACTCCCGGATGAGAAAGCAGACAGCTTGTGATGAAAATTAATTTGCTAATAAAAATAATTAGTACACAAAGGCACAATCACCAAAATCAAACCCTGCTTTGTTTCCCTAAGTGTGTTGGAGTATTGCGTGAATAGAAACAGATTATAAGAATAAATCATTTGTGGTCGTCACCTTGGGATGATGCTGAATGATGATTCTTGTCTCTGTAGATACCTCGGGTCCTTTTCCTTAAATTTTATGCATCTGAGCAGCCAGATCTTTATCCACATTCATAAGTATTTCAGGAAAAACAAAAGACTGAGTTTTCTGGCATCACTATTACACAGTGAAATTACCATTTTGCGGTTTCCACCAGCAAATCTTTTGTCTAGTCCTAAATCCTCTATCTAGTCCTTCCCGTCACTGCTCGCAGAGTTGGTAAATTCACAGCTGCCCTCTCAGCAGATTTTATTTTCTAATTTCCTTTCTGTCTTAGAAGATTTTTCTCCATTATTTGCACAATCTGAGATTCAACCCATCATCTGTTACTTTATTCCCACGTCTGCTGTGAAGAAGCCTCTTTCCTTTCCAGATTAGTACAGGTAGTTTGGGCACACTGTGTTTTCCCCTCAGCCTTTATTTTCTCTGAGGTATTACAGGGAGATGTCTGGAGAATAGTAAGATTTTTCAGAATTTGCTACTAGTGACATCTTTTTTCTTCCTGTTCCTACATACACACCTTGAAAAGCTGAGCTTTTCCCTGTAGCTATGACGCTTCGAATGCTGAGTCTGAGTTGATGCCTTCATAAAAACACTTGACTATGAATCCATTCTCTTGCAATTACTGGTTTGCCCTCCTTTCTCCAGGTACAAACCACCACAGATAACGTTATTTGAATTTATCTCTGGGAGAGATATGCAGCAGGCTTGTTTCCCAAGGTGATTTTTTTTGAATAAACAAGCAAACAGAACCAAGTCAAAACAAAACACACAAACCCTAAAACAAACACCTGGGAGCCCAGATCTGCCGCATGCGTTTTCATTCCTGCCTTTCCCCTAGAAAAAGGAGAGATGTCGGAATCCAAACGTCTGGCAGTATGTTCTGCAGCAGCCGTTTGTGTCTGTCAACACCCTCTGTTGTGCCTGGGGAGGAAGATGCTGTCCCTGTTCCCCCAGATCAGTCCCACCACGGTAAGAGCCACCCAAAGTGACACAACCTACACATGGTTCTTATCAGCTTGGCCAGGGAATGGGCAGAGGGGAACTGCGGGCCGCGGGCTCGTTTCTTTGGTAGAAACTGCATAAACGGGAAACAAACCAGTTTGAGTTTAAAAAAAACTCATCCTGATTTAGGAAAATCTGTGGCTGACCTTTAATCCGGGACCTGGATTTCATTTGGCTTCTGCACAGTTTAAGCTGTGTTCTGCTCCTTTTGTGTTCACGGGGCAGTTAAGCCCCTGCAAATCTAAACAAGCCGGAGCGAGATTTCAGCCCTCTTCTATCCAGTGTGGGATCAAAGCTGTCTTCTAAAAATATCTCACATTTGAACACTTCTTAGGGGGTACAAGCCTTTGCTTTCTGCTGAGGGAGGCAGGCGGGAGGGCTGGGACCCTTCCCCAGGCTGCTGGGCGGCTGCGGGTCGGAACAGCAGGAAATGGGGGATTTAGCATTAGTTTGACACCAGTGCCGCGAAGTGAAAAGCAACACGGTTAAAGTCGGGCTGTACGAGCGTGGCTGAGTGGAGATGTGGGTATGATAAGCCTAATAAGTAGTAAATCTGGGTATAAATCTGAACGAAACAGTGTTTTAAGTTTTGTGTTCGTTCGCTGTGCGCAGCTGCAGACCCTTTCACCGCAGTGCAAACACACTCTAATTCCTTCAATCTGCAGCCCTTCTCTTGGCATCCGAAAGGGACTTCAGCTGCGGAGCTCCCCTTGGAGAGAGCTTCCCCGGATCAGCTGCTGGTGGGTTTGGTTGCCGGCCACGGTGGCCACCTCTGTCCCTGGCTCTGGCTGCTGCGGGTCCCCAGCCGGGACACCCCCTGACCGCCACGGCTTGCCGTCCTCTTGGGAGGGAGCTTTTCTCGCTGCTTTTGTTTTTAAAATGAAATCGTTTCACTGTTGAAACGAACAAGCGGTTTCAGATTTTGGTGGAGCGAGGATTTTCCCAGTAAAATGAGCCTGATTGCCATCATTGCACTTCATAATTGTACCTCGCAGAGTAAGGTTGGCCCCTGAAAACAGCGGTGAAACTGCCCTGCCCCTCAACACCGGTGTGAGAGGTTTCATCTTAGCTCAGGAAGATGATGTTAAAGCTCTAAATGACCTCACAGACGTCCTTACAGGGACGAGGCTGCTCAGTTCAGAACCTCCAGCCTGTTTGGAGCTGTGGGTATGAGCTGCTAAGGTTTTGTGGTACTAATTTTATTTATCGGGTATAATTGTTGTGCTTTGAACAGGAAAACATCCTGGTCCTTGTGTCTTCTCTGTCCTGTCTCAGTCACATCTGTAATGTCAGAACAGCCAAAGTTCCTTGCCTTCCTAATGAAACAGGCTGCTTAAGCACTAAGCCCCCGTAATCCAGTTTATGTTTTCATAACAGTAAATATAATATGAAGATACGCACAGCTTGTGCTTGATGTAAGCAGTGAGATCATTACAGTGTACCAAAATCCTTTTATTTTAAGATTTATTTAGTTGATAAACTTGACGTGTTTGCCCTTCATTTGTCATTTCCAGCAGGGGCTGTGCCCAGAGCCAGCTCCCACACCTTCTCCTGCTCCGGTTCCAGCTTCCTTGTGCCTGGAGATCGTTGCTCCAGGAGACACAGAGATCCCATCTAGAGGGTGGTAAAGCTATGGCCTCTAAGGGATGTGGCTTTTGGCTCTTTCTGTGACCTTGGACAGCCCAAGCCAGCTCTTTTCTCCTCAGTTACCCTTGCCTAAAAGTGAGGAGCTATTATTTCCTTCCCTCTCGTCCCTAGTGTTTCTCTTGCTCTTTATATAAGGGACTTTGCTCTTTGCACTGACGCGGTGTCCAGTATGTATTTTCGTCACCATTATTTACACTTTGATTAAGCACTCATATTATTCTGTAGATGACATTAATAATATCAAAATGCCATTTTATGCAATATTTAAGATCAGAATTTCCTACTGGAAATCAATGCGAGCATCTTCCTAAAAATCGATGACCTGAATGTCCCCTCTTATATAAGAGGTATCTATATTTATCAATGCTGATAGAAGGTGCTGCAGTTATCTGCCTGTCCATGGCCTACACAGAATTCTGTGATGCTTTTCTCAGAGGTGACCAGTTACCCACCAGGAGTGGGTGACTTTTAGTCTGCACCAGCAGGGCTTAGATTTAAAGCAGGAGCCTGGAGACGAGAGGCTCCATCTGCCCTGAGCAGAGCTCTCCTGTGGATCCCTTTGTCACCAGACGCCAGCCCTTGGGCACGACGCTCCGTTAACCAGAGAGGGTTGTTCCTTCTCAAGTCCTACATGGCTCAAGGTGACTGAGCAATTCCCTGCTGGAATAGAGCTCTGTCTGTCAGCGCTGGGGCAGGGACAGAGCCTGGTTCTGCTCCTTGTCCTGCCGTGACTGACCCCCCTGGAATCTGCACCCCCCTCCATCCCAGGAGGATTCAGAGACAGAGCTGTCGGGGGACCAGCGCCAGGGAACACAAAGGGCTGCTGCATCTCTTTGTTCTGTAATAAAACTGTATACGTTGCATATGATACATAACATTTGCACTTTCAAATTGCAGAGGGATTAGGGCTCTGTTTGATGAGTTGAAAATTTTGTGTTTATCTTGAAGTTTTTATACATACATGCATATATATATATATATATATATCCTGTATCTAATTTAGCCTGGGCTGTAATCAGTAAAAAATTGCAGGGTAACCTCATCACCTGTAAGCATTCTAGTGGGAGAATATGCAGCACCAGCAGGAATTCAGATTAAAGATGTTAAAAAAATATATCCTTTCATCAGTGCTTTCTTCCTCATTAAATGCGGAGTTTGCTCATAAGTATTCACCAAATAAAAAGGGAGAAATTGGTAAAAGTTAATATTATACAATTAAGTTCCCTTGAATTTTCCCCGAAGGTTCACCTTAGCTTAATTTAATATCCCCTCAGTTCTCCCAGGCCATCTGTTTGGCTGAGATGCAAAACAAATGTGTACAGTTAGATGTATTTATCATGCAAGCCTTGGAGGTGACAAGAGCTCATAGGAGACAGGTTTGCTCGCTGACCCCGCAGGGCAGGTGTTTCTTCACAAAGTCCTTCAGCACACAACGAAAGGCTGCGATTACTGCTCCTGGAGGGTGCTCTGAATAATCCAGCAAGGCAGGTAAAGCCCGTGTTAAATGATGAGCGTGTTGAGAGTCTCACTGGGCTGGGAGGCTGTGGAAGCCAGAGGAGAGACTGACCTCAACACCCACCTGGATGGGACTTGGGGTCTAGGGAATCATGGAATGGTTTGGGTTGGAAGGGACCTTAAAGCCACCTAGTGCCACCCCCTGACCTGGGCAGGGACACCTCCCACCACACCAGGTTGCTCAAAGACCCGTCCAGCCTGGTCTGAGCCACATCTCAAGCACAAAGTGTTTCCTCTGGAGTTAAAGGCAGCGGATGTGAGCAGGAGAGCCAGGTGGAGTAGGAGCACGGTGATGAAGGAGGAAAGCTTCCCAAGCCCTGTGGTGATAACCTTCTCAATAACCTTATTAGCAGAGCTCTGCCTCCCGGGGAGCGGACACCAGCCGTCGGAGCTGCTGCTGCCTGGTGTGTGCCTGCGAGCAGCAGGACAGGGATTCTGGGGATGGGCCAAAGTTAAACTTTATCGCTCTCTACAACTCCCCGAAAGGAGGGTGTACCCGGGGAGGGGGGGTCGGTCTCTTCTCCCAAGTCACAGGTGATGGGACAAGAGGAAACGGCCTCAAGTTGCGCCAGGGGAGGTTCAGATTGGATATTAGGAAGAATGTTTACACTGGAAGGGTTATTAAGCCTTGGAATGGGCTGCGCAGGGAAGTGGTTGAGGCCCCATCCCTGGAGGGATTCAAGAGACGGGTTGACATAGCGCTTAGAGACATGAGTTAGTGATGGGTTTTATCAGAGTTGGGTTGATGGTTGGAGTAGCTGGTCTTGAAGGTCCCTTCCAACCCAGACAATTCTATGATTCTATGATATTGGTTATAAAAATGCTGGTCTCTGTCCCAAGTCTGATGCAGGGTTTAATGTTTGCGAAGGTGTGGGAGCTTTGGCGTGACACGTGCAGTGACAACAGCACTGTGGAAATGGGATGGTGTCGGACCAGGCAGGGGCAAGGACACAACATTGCTCTTGTGCTCGCTCCTCTCCCGCACTCGGGGGGGGTGGGATTCCTGCAGTGCCCCCACCTCACAGCAGTTGTGTTTGTGCAGCTTGAGTTTCAGATGGAGCGCGGGCTGGGAGGAGCGTGATGTTCCTGCTGTGGGCTCCACTGAAGAGCGGGTGCAGTGGGATCTTAAATGAAGCTCAAATCTCCATGACATTTCTGTAGGAACCCAGATGTCTGGGTTCTTGCACACAGTGTGGTGTTCTCTGCCTTTGGACTCGCTGGTGTTGCAACATCAGGTGCGGCTTAACAAAGATCAGGCTTTTGTCTAAGCAAAATATGAAAAAAAATTCATTCTTTGGAGACTGATGTTTCACTTCTCCAATTTACACCAGGGACAGAGTATGTTGTTTGGGGAGTTCATCACTATCCAGAAGGTGTTAGTTCTCAGCTGTCTCAGATCAGGGTTCCCATAAGGTCCTCTGAGTAAGTGAATGGGCTACTTTGACTGTCAGTGATTTTTCATACACAACAGCCCCCCATAGATAAGTAAAGGTTGGCCTTAGCTGGGTAATTTTAAAAAGTGCATTTTTATTCATGCATTATCTGACAGTGACTATTTCAAAACCTTAGGACAGTGTTTATATTTAAAAAAAAGAGAGCACAGACCTGGAGCTCTGCTCAGATTCTTGGCCTCAGTGTTCTTATAAGTCATATTTCTATGATTTTAAGATGTTTTGTACCGAGATGCTATTTGTCAGATTGTTTGGCCTGGCTGGGAACACACCGGACCCCCCCTCAGCTGCTTTCTCTTGGCACTGGCCACGGTCTGGGTACCTGGGCGTTATCTGGGCATCGAAGTGGGAGCTAAACCCTTCCGGAACTCTCATTATGTGACAGCAAAGAACAAAGATTTTTTAAATAAAGGAGCTGTAAAATCTGTTCTTTCAGCTGCTGTGCTGCAGATTTGTTATATCTAAGGGAATCTTTGAATTCTGGAGTTGTGAAAAAAGTTATACCCAAGTCCTAGTTTTTTAGCTGATTACGCTCGAGTTCTTGTTTTAAAGAACTTGATTGTTCTTTAAAGCCGTCTGCGAAGAGTTCCGTGCTCACTGTGGACCAACAAGTACTTTTTGAAATGCAAAAGTAGAAAGAATCATAATCCATCGCCAGAGATTTTGCAACTGTAATACACGCACATCTTGAGGCTGAAAGCGTTTTACATTGCTATTTTTGAATCTTTGACTTACTTGAAAAGAACTTGATGCTTGTGTCATTTTATGTAAATTGGGCTCCGTCTGTCACAGCCTATTGTATCTAAAGGGTTTTAGGCTTTTTTTTTTTTTTTTTTTTTTTTAGAAATGCACAAAACTATTTCTACTGAAATAATCAGTGTACACACAGCCATGACATAATATTTTTCCATAATCATGGAAAAAGGCATAGACCAGGCTGGATGGGGCTTGGAGCAACCTGGTCTGGTGGGAGGTGTCCCTGCCCATGGCAGTGGGGTTGGAACTCGATGATCTTTAAGGTCCCTTCCAACTCTAACCATTCTATGGCACAATTAACCAGGGGTAGATACTGGAGGAAGATTCTTACAGCTGTCCCAAAGATACCATGGAATAGTTTATATTTTAAAGGCAGAACCCTTTTTCAGTTTTGAAGTATTTAACTGGGTGTAGAATATTGACTTGGGAAGAGGCACGCCTGGGCAGCCAGTGACCTGGCTGTGGTGGCAAATGCCCAGCAGAACTCGGTGGCCCTTGGCTTGGCTGCAGCGCTGCTTTCCCGGTCAGGCTTACACCATCCTCTGAGGGACAGGACCCTGAGAACGGGGTTTCAAGGCATAAAGACACGCAGAGGTCAGGCAGAGAACAAACAGAAGGACTATGCAAAGGGACAGAGCTAGACATGGAGAAGCTTTTTATAAAAAGTATTTTTTCCTTTTCCTGTTTTTAAGGGGTTAGTAAACTATAATAGTGTATCATACAAAATGTTTTTCTTGTCTAGAAAAGGCACGTCATCGGAAGGTGCTGTAGGTGATTACAAATAGCGATTACACGTAACCTATTGCTCTGCTACACCCGGCAACATCGGATTCACCATCAGTCCGCGGCCCGTTAATCAATATACACGTGGAACGAGAAAGAATGCACTACCAGATATAATTGCACCTCTCCAATCTATATGTACAAGTCTAAAGGTTCTGGTAAAGTCAGTCTGATAAAGTTAGAACTGTTACCCGCTGGACTGGGCTTGGTTGTGAACTAAGGATTTAAAATCCTGGCAGAGGAGCCATTTTCCTACTTCATTGTGGTTTTCAAATTGTTATTAATAAAACATAACGCTGTCTAAGTCTTGATGCAGAGAGACCTTAGTCTTAGTACATGCCCTTCCCATTTATTATTTATACAGGCATTTAACAGCTCTGACATATTTTAACTGAAACGCCAGGCAGTTGTTTGCAAACCAGAATTAGCAACAAATAATATTTGATACTTCAAGAGATTTCCAAAGGGTTTTTTTTACGGATGTATAATCTAATGTGAATAATACCTGGGCCCTGTGGGTCGTGGAGAAACGATGGTGCATGTGTTGTCCTTTGCTTAACTTCAACAATTTCACCTCTTGCCTTTTATTTCCAAGTTAGAAGTGCCATTTAAATCAGAGGGTATTTTATATATGTCTGTGTATATATACGGCTGCTAATTTAATTTATATATGCGGCAGGGGTTGAGTAAGAGGTGAAGAGATTAATTGCGCCTTCTTATTAGCATCTTGGCAAAGCTGATTGCCTTTCCCTGCCTGTTCTCGTTTCCTGATGGATGAACGCTCCCGTGAATGTTGAGGATTCTGCTCTTTCCGGGGAGGATTACCCAGGCTGCTCCGGCAAGTCCCGGGGCCAGTTCAGGCAGGTTTAAGAGCAGATCTCCAAAGCCAGGAGAAAACCAACAGCGAGGGGCACAGGCCCTCCTGAGAAATGTCCGAGCAAAGATGTGAGCAAGCCAGGAAGGCTGACTGGAGAAGGTCACGCCTCCCGGGAACACGATTTAACACCAAGGAGAAAGGCTCACAGCTTCAGGAAGTCAGAGACATGGAGATTTTGACTTAAATCTCTGGTACCCTTGAAATCAATGACAAATCTCATGTTTTGTCTCTGTAATGAGTAAAAATAAACAGTGAGACCCCAAGTTCCAAGAATAAAGAGAGGAAGCTCTATCAAGCATTTAAAGAAAGAAGCAGTGATCCTGCACTGTTAAGTGAAGGGAATTTTACGGTTGACTTTGAGGGAAGCAAAAACAAGTCTTTGAACTAGATTACTTCTAATTTTCATAGCACTGTGAAAAATGTCTCCTGCTCATATGAAAATAAGTCAGTATTATCTCCACGCGCAGGGAGCTGAAGTTTGGAGAGTGTGCGCCTTTCTGAAAGTCTAACAGGAAATTGGTGATGGAGTTGGGGACCAGACCTAAACTTCCCAGACTTCGGACCAGTGAGAGGACCCACACGTTGTAGAGGCAAAGTGACTTTTTGTTGCCTTTTTCAGAGATAAGAATTCATATGATGAGTCTGAACCTCCTTTTCCAACTTCTTTCTGGTGGTGTAGGTTAAAAACTTGGAAGTAGGTTACAGAGGACTCGAGTGCTGAAGAACAAATATTCCTCTGGTGACTTGCTTGGTGGCCTAGTTCTTGGGCAGCAAAGTCATAGGAGACAGAACATTTCAAATCACACTAAACAAATGCTGGAGGCACTTTTAGGAGAGGTCCAGGGAGATATGCAAAGAAAAGTGAAAAGCTACTCTTAGTTCTTTAGGAACTGCTGGTTCTGAACTGCTTATCGGGTCCCCTGGAGGAGCAGAGCTGGGGGCGGTGGGGTCAGGACTCACCGGGCAGGTTCAGTTGGGCTGGAGGTGGCAGCGAGAGCTCGCTCCAGGTCCTGCACAAGCCGGTGCTTTCCTGAGACCAGCCCGTTGCACTTGAAACAGCCTCAAGTGCCTTTTCTCTCCATCACCTTCTACTCTGAAACATGGTGTTGCGCGTGGCCCTGGGTTAGTCCAGTTCCTTGAGTTCGTTATGTAGTTTGATGAATACTTGATTAGAAAGTGCATTTAATTCTCAATGGAATGAAAAGGAAGAAAACAACCCTCAGCTGTTAAATGCTGTCTCTGGTCACTAGAAAGAGATTTCAAGTGTTTTTTAAGGTGCAAAGCCTGACTGCCCTTGAAAAGCCCTTTCTTGGGTTGCTCGGCTCTATTAGGTTACAGCCACGGAAGCCTACTTCGTATAGGGAGAGAGAATGCATGATCTTGTATTTAAAGGTTTTATGGGACATGAAATAATTTTGCTGGTTAAAAGCTAAACTTTATAGTGTTTCTATTTTTAATTAAATATTAATTGCAGAAGATGGCTCTGGAAATGACTGCTCAGATCATTTAATCCATATAGATGACCTTTACGTTGAATTTATTCTCTCGTGCTTACACTGCCCTTCAACCCCATCTGGGGACTGACCTCATCTGGCAGGCTGTTCCACTCTTAATTAGAAAGATGCCTAGCTTACGCTCCTCTTTAATGTTTATTAATGTTCCTTTGCTGAGGATACTGTAGGCTGGAGAGCTGGTGATTACTGTGCTATAAAGTTTCCCTGTCAGTTCTTTATGTACAAACAGCCCGGTTATCCTCACGCGGCTTTTGGGAGTTGGATGTACTTCAAAGGGATGAGAAAAGGGGGAACAGTTTCTCCCGAAGTTGAAAAGCAAACCCACCTTACACGCTTTCGGTGGAACATATGCATTACTTGAAAAATCTTTACTTTTTTCTCTCCCAACCATCTTAATTCATTTCTTTTGATGCTGATAAGCAGCTTTGTGCAGCATGAAATTTTCTACCATGATTCTGAGTTGCCTGAGAATTCAGGTATAAAAATGAACCATCAGCCAGCGAGAAAATGTGTTCATGTGCTGAAAGTCTTAAAAGGATTTTCATTGGCAGAATACTGTTTTCTACTAAAAGATGTGATTTTGCTTCTCCTGTTAACGCACAATGTCACAAGCACTGCTTTTGTTGAAGATTATAATGTTAATTAAATGGAAAGTTAAGTGGGGGAAAGGCAAGAGTAACTCGGTCTGTTCTAGCTGCTTGTCCGCAGGACACTCGAGAGCAGCGGCTGTACCAAAGGGGAGGCTCTAGCTTTGCACTTGAAATTCCTTGAGTTGCTTTGGCACACAGTGCTCCGGGTCTGCTGCTGATCTGTCACCGACACGTGCTGAAGGATGTGGCCTTTGGTGAAAACAAAAAAAAAAAAGCCCCCAAAACTGCCCAGGAGCAGGATGCTGAGTGGGAGGGAGCTGCTTAGGCCCGGGGGGGATGCTCTCCTGGGGGCAGAGGGGGGAGGCTCTCATTGGCAGTGCCGAGTTTGGATTTTTGTGCCTCTGCCCGTGGCCGAGGAAGGTGCTGGTCCCGTGGTCCCAGCAGGTCCTTTGTGGTGCCACCGCTCGCCTTGTCAGCAGAGCAGCGGTGGCTCCGGTGCTGCGGCTGGTGGCGTTACGGGGAGCAGAGGGGGCACGAGGGACATTGAAAGTTATTCTTAGAAAGTCTGGTTTTTTTCCCCGCTGGGGTGAGAGTAACCACCTTCCGTGCTGTTTGGGATGACTTCGCTGCAGCTGGGGCCTGTCAGTCTGTTGCTTCAGTTTGGGGATTTGACACGTGGATCAAGTCCCTAAGCCTGCTCCGCAGGATTTGGAGATTTTTGTAAAGCTCAAATGCACGAAGCAGCCTCTGAGCTGTGGCTGCTGGATGGATCAATGAAACTGCATTTAACTTCTCAGCCAAATCTGCCATGTTCCTTCTCTTGCACCCTCTCCTGGAATTTCTATTTAATATTTGATATTACTGTTGTTGCTCTTGCTGTTGTTTTCAAACAACAGTCTCCCTAAAGTGGGCAAAAATCCCTAAGGAAAAAAAAAAAGCAACGAGCTGTTTAAACATATTTCCTAGGCCTCTCCCTATCTCTGCCCTCCAGTTATAGCAAGTCTATTGTAATTCAAATCTAAACATAAAACAGCCAAAATTCTTCAGCTGGAAAGTTAGACATTTCTATGCTAATCAGCCACAGAAGGGCTGTGGAAGCGGCCGACTCAAAGTGACCCACTAATTCCCCCCAGCTCCTAGATTTACAGCTCTGATAACTTTTGTGCCAAAGTATCATCGTGCCCTCAAGTGGTATCTGAGTTTGCTCCCCCCAGATGACTGTTCTTGCTTTAAACAACCCCCAAAGGAATGTCACGGTGCCCGTGCTGTAGCTGCCCCCCCCCCCCCCCCCCCCCCACTGGACCCTGGGGTGTCCCCATGTCCCCCCCAGCAGGCACAGGCTGGGCAAGAAGCGTCGGGCCAGGGTCTGTCCTCTCTGAGCAGAGAAATATGCTGCATGTTACTGGTCTGGTTTGGGTACTGTCTAGACACTTAACACCTCCCCTTTGGGGACCTGCTGTAACATTTGGAGACTCAACATCTTGTCCTTTTTTGATCAGTGCAGTGGCATCCAGCTCGGTGCATGAGAAAGCTGGAAACAGTCATTTTCTGCTGCCTCTTCTTTGTTGGGGAAACAATGCACTGGCAAATAGCAGAAAAGCTGCATTTTAGAGCAGACACCACAAATCATGCCATTAAAATGCCTGGTACCTTACCGCCTGGGCCCCAGCTCCTTTATTCTACTCCTGCCGGGGCAGGCTGGGTGGGCAGTACCGCTCGCCTTCCCCCAGGACCCAGCCGAGGGCGTGGGAAACGGCTCCTGTTCTGTGCATACACAGCTCCTCACACATGGAATGGTTTATGAGTTACCTTTTCTGTGTGCAAAAACTGTATCGACCAGGTCCAGAGTACTCTTGGACTCCAAAAGTAAGAGACCTAAAAATCCAGTTTGCTTGAAAGAGTAACTCCAGGCTGGTGGACTTCATTGGGAAACTTCTCTTGCAAGGTCTTTCACATCAGTGCCTTTTGCCAAAACATTAGTCACCCTGGGGAGGCCCCATCTGGAGCACGGTGTCCAGTTCTGGGCTCCCCAGTTCCAGAAGGACAGGGAACTGCTGGAGAGGGGACAGCAGAGGGCTACAAAGATGATGAGGGGCCTGGACATGTCTCTTACAAGGAAAGGCTGAGGGACTTGGGTCTTTTTAGTCTGGAGAAGAGAAGACTGAGGGGGGATCTGATCAACGCCTATAAATACTTAAAGGGTGGGTGTCAGGAGGATGGGGCCAGTCTTTTTTCAGTGGTGCCCAGTGACAGGACAAGAGGAAATGGGCCCAAACTTGAACGTGAGAAGTTCCACCTAAACATGAGGAAGAACTTCTTCACTTTGAGGGTGGCAGAGCCCTGGAAGAGGCTGCCCAGAGAGGTGGTGGAGTCTCCGTCTCTGGAGACATTCAAACCCCACCTGGACACGTTCCTGTGCAACCTGCTCTGGGTGGACCTGCTCTGGCAGGGGGTTGGACTAGATGATCTCCAGAGGTCCCTTCCAACCCCATATCATTCTATGATTCTGTGCCAGTTTCCAGCTGATACCTGGTCACCAGCCTGTCCGAAGTGACTGTCAGTCTCCGCTCTGCTCCCAGCAGGCAGCAGCCACCGCCTGGCGCGGGGTGAGGGACACCCTCTGGAGACGTACAGTGGGTCAGGGGGTGTAGCATGAGAGCAGCCCCAGTGGCCGGGCTCTGCCCTTTGTGCTCCCCGGGTCATTGGAGTCTTCACTTTACTACGTGCAGCTCTTAACCGGCTTATAAAATTATATCGATGACTTTTAAGAATGGATAAGAAAAGCAACTCGATTATTTCTCAGCCGTGCCTTGCTGTCTGTAATGGCTTAGATTTGGTCTTTAATTAGTCAGATTACTTCCTCGGCTCAGAGCTGGACAAGACAGTTCACATAAAATGCTAAACGTCCCCTTCTTATCGACCCCAAACCACAGCCCTGGGAACTCGTATTCCAGACTCATGAAAGGTATTTGAGGTTGGAATTAGAGCCTGGATCTAAAGGTTGCCATTAGGTCACATTTAATTCCTGTGTTTGCGTTCTGGATTTGTTCTGTTCCTGCGGGCTCGGTGTGTTTCTGTGTGAGCCGGGTTTGTGCAGCAGGAAAAAAGTTCCTGGACGAGCGGTTGAGTGAAATGCGTATGAGAAATTTGCACCCTTACTCAGGCTTCTACACCCGTAACGATTTGCACAGGCACATGAATTTTTGAACCACATAAGCTTCATAAACTGATACTAACGACCAATGAGCGTGTCGTACAAATCGAATTTTAAAATTAAATTTCCAGCGCCTAGAGAAAAAGATTGCAGGAAGCTAAAAAAAGATTTGAATCTGATGCTGAATGTGAATATACCAGCAAGTCACACTTCAATAATCTTCATATCTTAAGAACCAGTGCCTGGAAAAAGTGCTCAGCAGGCTCTGTTTTAACCTCTGTCTGCACGGCTGATGCTCTGACTGCAGGAATGTCAGCCGCTGACGTACTCACACTATTCAGTTTGTAGCTGAATAATATTCCTTGTGCACGGTAATGCTGGGCTGCTTGACTGAGTGCTCCCAACCATCTAAATCTTGGGGTAATTATTTTAATAAATATGAATTGTGGGACTCCTGCCTCGATGTGTAATAGAAATCTAATCTATAATACAGATGGAAAGCAGTGCAGCTGCACTGTGTTAATTAAGTATACACCAAACATATGGCAATACACCTCCAGACCAACAGGCACAGAACTCTCTTGGATGCAATTAGCTTTTGTGCATGCATAAAGAATCAGCCCTGAACTCAAAAAATGCATAAGTCATAACCTCTGACTGATGAAATTACTAGTGCTAAACTACTTCACTCACGCTGCAGCAATGTTTATCTGGTCATTGGAATGCTGGGGAGGTTTGCTTGCTAACAAGAAAAAAAAATGTCTTATTTTCTCCTGTTTCTGGTCGTCTTTGCTATGCAATTCCCACATTAGGGCTTTGCCTCTGAGGAACCAGAGGAGTGACTCGGGGAAATACAGCCCCAGAGGGAGCGATATTCCAGTGCCCTGCAACTTGTGCAGTTATTTATACAGCTCTAAAATAGATGAAAAATTGATGTAAAATATTACTTTCTGATACAGTCTCACTCACATTCTTGATGTGAATTTGCATCAAAATGCATAATGTTCACAACAGCAAAGTTTTGACCCAATCAGTAAACAATACAGCCAAATAATAACTGCGACTGGGACACATAATAGGACGTGATTTGCTGCTGTTTGTGCGAGAGTCGTCTCGGGTGCCTGGTGCTGGTGTGATGGACACTCTCCAAAATCACACGTGATGAGGAGCTGCCCCTGTTGATGTAAGTGACAAATCACCCCTGACTTTGATGGCACCTGGATTTCACTCATAACAAAGCTATAAAAGCTGCCACAAAGACTTTACAAGTACAAGGCAAGAGGCAACAGGTGAGTATGAAGGAAGAAGCAAGGACCAAAACTACGAGGTTGTGATTAAAGGATGGCTTAAGAGCAGCCTGAGCCAGTTTCCCACAAATGGCTCGTCACAATTGCCAATAAAATCCCTCTGGCCCTTTCCTGAGCATGGAGCAGCAACGGGCACTGCTCTCCCCCCTTGCTGATAACTATTCTAAAGTTAAATTCTAAAATCTCAAAGCTTTGCATTAATATCCTCTTTGCTTCGTGTTGCTTAGAGAGCGGGGGAACTTCACCACTTCTTGCATTGTAAATGGGAGAGGTTTGGTTATTTTTCAGGTCAGACACATCAGACTGGCTGACTTTCACTTGCACGGATTTGGGAGAATATCGGTCCTTTCCAAAGCCACCACGTGTGGTCCTCACTGATTTGAAAAAAACAGACATCCCCCCTGTGTTTTCTCAATGAAAGTCATTGCCCTTGAAGTCATTCTTGGTTTTTCTACTGGTTTCCCAGAGGTGCAGGGCAGCCCCGGTTCCCAGCAGCGCCTCTGGCCGGAGCCAGCTGCAGAACCTCACTCCCCGGAAAGGGAGGCTTTGGGAAGAGTGAGGCTTCTCTGAGTGCGGTCACTCTGAGCAGTGGTCACCGGGAGATGCACAGTGAGATTCAGGTCAACTGCTTAAGATACAAACGGGTTCAGCGATGCCTTGTTCTTCTCCCAGTAAAGATAGATATCACCTCTTGGAGCAGACACTTAACACTGGCTTTTCTTATTCCCAGCCTGATGCAGAGCCTATAATTACTTTTCACACCTTGGCTATGTTTAACTCCCCTCTGTCTCATCTGTTAATCTGCTAACAAGCAGCAAATGCATTTTAGAGTCAGATCCAAATGGGAGGCCAAGACCTAACGGTTCACCTTCTGAGGGAGCTGTTCAGAGGTCACAAGTCTTAAATAACTTTCAAATATCTTTAATTCATGTGTTTTTTACAGTCTGGACAAAAGTGAGAGCGTATATCTTAATATTAATGCAGAAAGTTGTAAATGGACTAAGAGCTGATTGCATAAAATAACCTTTAATCTCCTTTTGGTGCTCGTGAAAGGATTTAGTGTCAGTGAAAGGTGTGAGTTTTACAGCTTGAAAGCATCTTCCATGTGGCTGCCCCAAACAAGACCCCCCCAGCTCTGGCTTGGATGTAGCTGTTGTTGTAGAAGGCATTTTCTGTTCTACCAATTTTGTGGCACTTTAGGGTGTGTGTTTGTATGTTCCAAAAGAGACCAGGTAGTGGGTATGTTGGGATTGGGGGAGAACAGTGAAAATGGATCTTCTTCCAACGGAATTTGGATTGATATATCCAGTGGATATACCACACACAGAGAAGCCCTGCTGGTGGTTGGGGGTAGGGGGGGATCTTTTTCTAAGCTTCCTGTGCTGTATTGAACCAGTGACGTTTTGATGAAAACATGGGTTTGATTCTGACTCATTATATTCAAATGATGAATATCCTGGGACAGCCAAGCTGACTGAAACACAGATTGTTCATTTTTGACTTTCATGTGTCTTTTCTTCTGAATCAACGTTTGAAAACAATAAAATGCATGAGCTTGGAAAAGCGTTAGCTAGCTTCTCCAGCGCTTCCCGTTCTTGGCCGTTTCTCGTGGTGGCTCTGAGGGGGTGAAGGTGCGGGGCTCTTGCAAAATGAAAAGTCTTGTGTGTTTTCAGGAGCCCGAGGGCAGAATGTTTTTGACTCAGGAACTGGGTTGAGTTGAATACAAAGTGCAGCAGTGGATGGAGGACGACAGGACACTCTCATTCTCCTTTGGAAAAGGAAAAACATGATGTTTTGGTGAAAATGGAATTGTGCCAATTACGTTGTTTTTTTTTCTGGTGAAAATTCATAAGTGGGGAAGAAGTGGGCAGCCAGGTGTGTAAAACACAAGTTTAGGAGATGGGAGACTGAATATGGACATTGGATTTCAGTCCCCCTCTCGGTGACTCTGGAGTGGAGGTGGACTTCTGCCTCCAGCTCCTTCTCAGCCACTGCCTCCAGAGCAGGAGGTGTGGTGGGAATCTCCTCCCACTCTCAAAATCTTCCCAAACAAAAAGCATAGGGACCACTGCAAATCCAAACTGCTTTTGCTTCACTGAAGGCAATACCCAAATTAAAGAAATATAAAGTATATTGTTTAATGTAGTGCATAAAACCACTATGGACCCTTTTGCTGCAGGAGTTGAGGATCCACAAACTTGTAAATGTGTATTTAAAGAAAAAACAAACCTGTAAACATCTGTTGTAGGTCAGTGCTGGAGCCCAGACAGATGTTTAGGTGGACTCCTGTGCAGCAAGTGTGGGTTTAGATGACGTTGCCCGGGTCTAGCAGAATCAGCCACCGCCTGCTTATTCATCTCACTCATAGATTTTGACTTCATAGGTCAGATTTCTTTGTCTGGACATAAATGAAGAGCAGTGCTCTCTTTTTGCATTTGTGCTCACTGTTACAGCAGTCACTGCTTCCTTGTTGCTATGCCTGGAATATGAAATCGGGAGTTGATCCCGAGCCAGCAGAAGCAGGAGGATAACCTCCGCCTGGCGCGTTCCTCTTCATACCCACTGTCATTCACAAACTCACACCCTGTGATGCTCATCTCAATGAGAAATAGTTCCTTTGCGTCAGTGGGTGAGCCTGATTTTTATTCATTTGTTCGTTTATTTATCTATCCATCATTCCCTCAAATTGTTTGCATAAGAATGGAGATTAAAACTTCTGCAATAATAGCTGGAGCCGAAATTGGATTCTAAGCTTCCCGGGCCATGGGATGATTAGAGTTGTCAGAGCATGTTCCCGGAGACTCTCTCCTCGTTAGCGGCTCTCATGTCCTGTGCCCAGCCCTGCTTCCCCTGCAGATTAAAGGAAGATTGTTCTTTCATTTTCATATTCTGCGTCTCTCATTTGCTGAAGTAAATAAATTGAAGCCGCTTGTGCCATTTGTCCTAAGTCTCTTTTCCAAAGAGCTGCCACTGATTATCGACCTTTTTTATTTTCCATTGTTAATCCTCCCTCCTTCCTTCAGTGGTCTGTTCATTTACTAATCCCATCTGTCGTGTACGTAGATGTTAAGAGATGGAAATCTAATCTCAATGCGGTTTTCATTCTCTGTCTAATGTATTTATATAGATTCACAGGATATAAGCTTTTTTGTATGGGGTTCTTAGTGAAGCGGGATGCCTAAATGACCATCGCTACCTGCCCTCACAAAGTGAATCCAGACATACATGGATTTGGCATGGCTTTATTCAAATGCAGGCCGGGGTTTTTTTATAGTTATAAATTGCACTCTTATCCTTCCTGATAATTTCACTGAGGCAGAAGTGGTCTGTTAAGAGGTTTGGAACCTTTCCCAACCAACAAACTTCTTTAAATAGGATACAGGCGGAACTGGAGCCAGAGCTCCTCTACGAAGATGGAGGCAGAGCAGGGCCTGGTGCTGTCACGTACCCATCACCCGGTGGGATGGCTGGTGCTGAGACATACGGGATTCAGGGTTCTAATTCCCAGGGAGGAATCCATAGGCTTGTGGCTCTCAAATTCCTTAGAGAAGGAAGGCCAGGTTGCCACCCCCAGCTCTGCTGTCTCTCTTGGATGCTCCCACCAGCTTCTGTGACACCAGGAGAGTCATTCACAATCCCAGATCCAGATCAGGAGGGAGAAGGGTCTAATGGCAACTTGTTCAGGGCAGAAGGTTTTTTGAGATCATTGGAACTTCCCCCCAAAAGGAGCTTAATTTAACTTGGGTGTCTTCCATTGCCCTGGCCAAGCTATGTCCTGCCCCCCAATGTTCAATATCCAGAGGAAGACGCAGAATTTCCTAAAGGCTTAACCAAATGTGCAATTAGTGAGGGCAGTTTATGCCTGTGCTGAAGTTGTTCAGCTCCTTGTATAGCTTTTTCTTTTTTTAGCTTGCTTGTCTCATTCTTTAAGAGCTGCAAATGGACTACTCACACGCTGGTATCTCTGCTTTTGCGTTGCAGCTTTAGCCTGTCCCTCTGTGAATAATCTGCCGTCTCCCTTAGATTGTTCCTCCCCTTCCTGCTGCCGTGTGCTCCTGTGGTCTGGGGTTATTCCCCTCAGTGCCACAGCTGTGTGTGTCATCCCAGTGCCCCACCAGTTCAGGCCAGTTTCAGATGGTTTCTTCTCTAGCTTTGGCCACGTTGGAGGCATTTGCACGTGTTTGTTCCTACCTGGGTGACCGATAAATGCTGGGGTGCTGCTGGACATCCACCCAGTGCTTCCTGCAGCACCAGTCCCCTCCCCGCAACCCCAGTGGGACACTTGATGTCACACAGATGGAGAGGTGGGGTGAAATCCAGTTGACGGCTGGTCACCAGTGGTGTCCCTCAGGGCTCAGTTTTGGGGCCAGTCTTGTTTAATATCTTTATTAGTGATCTGGATAAGGGGTTTGAGTGCACCCTCAGTAAGTTTGCAGATGACACCAAACTAGGTGGGACTGTTGATCTGCTTGAGGGTTGGAAGGCTCTACAGAGGGACCTGGACAGGTTGGATCAATGGGCAAAGGCCAATGGGATGAGGTTTAATAAGGCCAAGTGCCGGGTCCTGTATTTCGGTCGCAACAACCCCAGGCAACGCTACAGGCTTGGGGAAGAGTGGCTGGAAAGCTGCCCAGCAGAAAAGGACCTGGGGGTGTTGGTGGACAGCCGGCTTAACATGAGCCAGCAGTGTGCCCAGGTGGCCAAGAAGGCCAACAGTATCCTGGCCTGTATCAGGAACAGCGTGGCCAGCAGGAGTAGGGCAGTGATGGTGCCCCTGTACTGGGCACTGGTGAGGCCTCACCTCGAGGGCTGTGTTCAGTTCTGGGCCCCTCACTACAGGAAGGACATTGAGCTGCTGGAGCGTGTCCAGAGGAGAGCCACCAAGCTGGTGAGGGGTCTGGAGAACAAGTCATATGAGGAGAGGCTGAGGGAACTGGGCATGTTTAGTTTGGAGAAGAGGAGGCTGAGGGGGGACCTCATTGCCCTCTACAACTCCCTGAAAGGAGGGTGTAGAGAGGTGGGGGTTGGCCTCTTCTCCCAAGGGAATAATGGCAGGACCAGAGGAAACGGTCTGAAGTTGGGGCAGGGGAGGTTTAGATTAGATATTAGGAAGAATGACTTTACTGAGAGGGTGGTCAGGCACTGGAACAGCCTGCCCAGGGAGGAGGTGGAGTCGCCATCCCTGGAGGTATTTAAGAAACGTGTAGACGTGGCACTTCAGGGCATGCTCTAGTGCCCGAGACTGTTGGGTTGTGTCTGTTTGTGGGTGGGGTGGGGTGTGGTTGTGGGCGTTTAGTTTGGTTTGGTTTTGGTGTTTGGTGTTCTGGGATTTTGGGGGTTTTTTTGTTGTTGTTGTTTTGGTGGTGTTGGTTTTTTTGTTTGGTTGATTTGGTTTTTTTTGTTGGTTGGACTTGATGATCTTAAAGGTCCCATCCAACCAAAAATATTCTGTGAACCACCAAAATGACCCATCCCCAGCCCGGCCAACTGCCCGCCTGGTTAACTTGGGATGGCTGGATGGAGCTTTGCAGATGAGGGATGCCTCGTGCGTATTTATAAACCCTCAACGGCTTGGATTTTTGTTTCTGAGGATGCCGTCAGCTTGTAACCCTGAGAACTTTGGTCCCTGGCTGCTGGTGTCGCTTCTCAAGCGTTGACTCCCAGCAGCAGGACCCGAAGCTGGGGAGATGCGGCATTTCCCAAGGGACTGCGGTGCGGGCCTTGAGAAGCTGGCACCGGCGTGTCACAGAGCAGAGGCTCTGCGAGGTGGGGAGGGTTGACAAGTTTAACGTCACAAGCGTGTTTCCAAATGAATCTGTTTTGATAGGTATTAGTCATAAGTACAAACTGCAGGGAGATTTGCTTTTTATTCTCTTTATCCTACTTCAATCCTGAACAGCCCCTTCTGCCCACCCCATTTTGGCATATTTAAGGGGATTTGCTGCATTTTTAGTAATTAAAGGTCCTGGAGAACAGTGAGCTCATTTGGATGGAGCGATACTTGTGGAGTTGAATGCTCACACACGCCAATGGGGATGTACCCCACACGGGATGTGCTCGTAGGGGTGGCACTGGTGCGGTGCTGGGTGAATCACAGGGAGCCAGTCTGGTCACCAGGGGGTTTGCACCCACGCCTCTTGTGACACCACATTTCTGCCTTTCTGGGTTTTCTTGTCTCCCCTCTAGATTTCCTGGGGGTTCTCAGCTCCTGGCTGAGCCCCAGCCGAGGGCGAGGGGGGCACGTTTGGGAGCTGCTTGTGCGCCTCAAACACAGCCTGACTCACATACTAATAGTCTGGATTTATCTGGTATCTGTCATAGGCAGGTCTCGTCGCGTTTTATGACCTTTAATTAATTAAGCTTCATAAAATCCTAATCATGCAGGAATTATTAATCCTGTTTTAAATTAACTGGCCAAAGAGAGGTGAAACTTCTTACCAGCCTGCGGATACCTGATTTGAACCCTGACGTCCTGCCAGCTCCAGCCTTGCTGGAACCCAGCAGGAAGATGTGCTTCCTGCAGGACTTCAGGTGAAGCCTCCAGATACAGAGCACCTGTGCTGAACTCCCCCCGGTTGCAAATGGATGCAGCTCCTTTGACCCTAATCAAATCTTGCTTATCTTATACTAGGACCAAACCACAGCTCATTCTTTTGAAACCAAGATTCTCAGTAAAAGCAGGAGTGAGAATTCCCTCTCCTCCTGGTTGCTGTGCCAAAAACTTTCACAGGAGTCCTTCATTCCTCTCGTGCAAATGCAGAAGGCAGTCCTATTTTATCAATCTTAGCCTGGGATTTCTTGGCATTAACTGTCTTGTGATTTTCTTTGGAAGGAAAGTTTGTAAGTGGATATTTAAAGCTCCGTTGCACCTCCCTTGCGAGGTGTACCATATCTCTGTCCTTCCCAGGAAGGAAGTAATTCTGATGAGAGTGTGTGTTGTGGCTACGTTTCACTGAGTCCGTAGCCATGCAGGAGTGTGGGAGAACTGCCGGATGTTGTAAACACTGTATTTTGTGTGTGTTCATAGTCTTCTAATCTTTATGATCTTTGCAATTTGATTTTTGCCTTGAAGGGCACAGAGGGGCAGCAGTACCTGTGACCACAGGGGTGGTTGTAGACAAACTGTTTCTCAGCCAGAGCTGATCTGCAGATTATATATAAAAATAATCTCACATAATATTCATCGTTTAATTAAAAAACCCTTGAACTTCTAAGTGAAAGTCTGCGCTTATTGCATCCTTCCGTGAAGAGTGCTAGATGTGAAGAAATGAAATGTATTTTGCTCAGTGAGGAAGGAGAGCTGACAGCTTAGTGTGACATTATTTTTAAGGAGCAGTTTCACAGGGACTGGAGATCCCTCTCGCTCTGGAACAGCCCATTCTAATACCATTTTTGCCAAAGACTGCAGTAACCGAGACACGGTGTGTGTTGTGATGCTGCTTCGATGGGTCACGATGCCATCAAGTGCTTCTTGCAAGAGGGGGCCCTGACGGTGACTGGGAAGTGAGATTGGTTCCTGCGTTTCTTGCATTTTATTTGAAGCTCTAATTACTTGTTGCCTGACCTTGGGCAAGTCCGTATCTTCCCTCTCCCACAGAGGAGACTTTCCTGTGTTCACTGGCTGCCTTCATATTGACCGGGTGGAGCTGGTCACCCCTCCAGCCTGTGTGACACCCTGTGTTCTGGCTGTAGCTGGGGGAAGGAGAGGTCTTCACTGAATTTCACTGAATTTTTTTAGACTTGGAAGGGACCGTATAGATCATCTAGTCCAACTCCCCTGCTGAAGCAGGATTGCTTAGAGAATGCTACTCAGGACTGCATCCAGGCGGGTCTTGAAAATCTCCAAAGAAGGGGACTCCACAACCTCCCTGGGCAGCCTGTTCCAGGGCTCTGGCACCCTCACCGTGAAGAAATTCTTTCTCATATTCGAGTGGAACCTCTTATGTTCCAACTTGTGCCCGTTAACTTGTGCCTCCGTTTCCAAGCAGGAGGGTTGGCTCAGGGAGGAAAGAGCCTCCGGAGCCCAGCAGAGTGCAGCCAAGACAGTATATGTGTGTGGGGGGTGCCTTCTCGCTTGTGGCAACTTCTCATCCCAGCCAGAGGAGTTATTTCCCTGTGTCACGTCCCAGTGCCGACCCTGATGGGTGCCATCCTGGTTTCATCACTGTCTTTGAACTCTTAATGTGGTTCAGGCTCTTGCCTTGGTCGGGCTCTGTAGAGACTTGTTCCATTGGCTTCTCTAGTGTTTGCTGTGAGCTCTCGTGTACCCTTCCCTAGGAAGACATGAAGAGCTGTCGAGTGTCCTAGACAAGCGATATGTAGCCCTCTCCTGCTGGTTATGAGCTGATGCTGAAAGGCTAAACCCCCCCAAAGACAAGAGCAGTATAATATCTTATGTTCTCTGTGCGGTGGTTCGGTTTCATGCTTATTATAATCCACATGAGTCTATGGAATTAATCATAGTGCCAGCGCTCCCATCCAGCTGCCTCAAAGCTCTTTTCAGACATTAGTCACATTAGTCTCCCAGCCGCTGTCTGAGGTGAGAAAATGCTGGCTGTTACCGGCATCACGTGGCTGAGAAAGCTGCTGGTCGGAGGGGAATACATAAAATCACCCCGGTGCCCTGTGCAAGGGCTGGGAGTCGAGTCTCCGCTTCCCACTCCTTGCCTGGGGCTGGGGCTGGGGCCAGCAAAGGGCAGTGGCCGAATCCCACCCGCTCCAGGAGAGGTTCCGATTTGCCTCTGGAGGCGGGGGTCAGAGATGGGAAATCTTCTCTTGGGTTTTCTTCAATCCCCTCCTTCCTAAATTTGTTGTCTGTGCTCTGTCACACCAGAACAGAACACGTGGCACAAATCTTGGTTGGGTTCTGGACCATTGTCCTCCTGTCGTGGTTCAACCCAGGCTGAAACCAGGCCACCTCCTCAGCCCTGCCACGTGCCACCATCACCAGTGTCACACAGCCACCAGTTCAGAGAAAACCATCTCCACGGTTCTGCCATAAGTACAGTTTTCCTTGCCTTTTCTGCACTGAGCAGTATTTATGTGCTCAGGGTGAGTCTCCGGCTCTCAGTATGTGCTGACAAATATTTCTGTGGGGTCGTGTCACCTTGAGAAATATGCTTTGCTGCACGGAGCCGCTCGCCCAGCATCGCTCTCCCGGGGAGCTGGGCCCCAGACATTAATCTTAGGGCTCTGCCGAGATCTGTATCTGCTGAACACTGTTTATAAGATTAAAGGGATATTATGAGTAACAAGTTCTGTTTAGCTCTTTGATGCTATTTCTGTGCCAAAACATAAGAAGTGGAGCGAAACGGGTCGTAAACGGCTCCAGAAGCCAAATATGTAGCCAGGGTTTTGTATCTGTTGAAGTGAGTTGATGGAGCCGGCGCAGGCTGTTCTGGGGGGGGCTCACCCGGCAGAGACGGGAGATGCTGATGGTGCCGCGTGGGAACGGGGGACGTGTGGGGCAGGGGCTGGGGACGGTGCCGGTATTTTCTGTCTCGTGCCCTCAGCGTAGGATGGGAAAATGTCTGCAGTTTGGAAAACCAGCGTGTTTCCCGTTTCTCTCTATCCCACCTTGTGCCATGGCAGAGATGATCTCCTCTCCATCCCACCCCGTCCTACCCCATTCGGCAGAGCTGGCACTGGGGAGCTCAGGGAAGATGAAACATTTTGGTGTTTATTTCCCCGTGGTGATCCCTGTACACTCCAGTCATGAGATTTGATTACTTTTACATTAGCATGTTAATAACTCATCAAATTATCAGACTCTTAAATCCAGATATACAGGACATTGTCAGTAAAAATATTCATCTGTACTGGTTTCTGGCCATTGGTCTGTTTTAAACATTTTCACTTTTCTTACTGCTTTGGGCAAACTCAGGAGAACTTTTCGTTCTCTCTCCTGTATCTACAGTGTCAGGAACTAGAGCTGGGAATGTTTTCCATTGCATTTTTCTTTAGCTTCCATACAAGTAACCATGAGTATATTCATATACACACAACTCTATATATCTGTATGTTACCTAGGCTATTTTTAACCACCCACAAATTTAGTTTTTTATTAAGTCAAAAAGCTGCACAGAGTGGAAATGGGTGGCTCCGAGTTAAATTATGCCAATAATTTTTGATCACAGTGAACCCAGGGACTCACAAAATGGGAATTTTATAATTAGAAATCCTGTTTTGAATTTTTTTTTGAGAAGCTGCTAGATCATACTGATAACCTTGGATTTTATTTGAAAAAGGAAGATTAACATCCTGATCAGGAGGAGTAATTGTTACAATATTTCACATTGCACTGAAGCTTATTGCTAAAACCCTCTGTTTGACACTGGTGAATATTCTGCTATTTCATCATGCGCTGACTTGCACGGGAAATGTAGAATTCTGTCAGGAGTGAAAAGTAACGGGGGTTTTCGTTTGAAATAAATAAATAAATACAGCGGCCATTACTCAAGCCACCTTGAGGCTCCGCTGTGACGAGGTTTTCATTGTGCCTTTGAGTGCGGCGGAAAGGACCCGTCAGCGGGTCAGTCACCAGCGCGTCAGAAAAACCTCCTTACTTTCCCTATAAACTCTATAACCTTCATCAAGATTAAGACTTATCTAGTACTTGATAAAAAATGTCCCAAATTCTACGGTAAAAAGAAAAAATAACTGTGTTAAAGTTAAGGAAGTTGCTGACAAAGTGGGTCATTAATAAAATTCTGAGGCCTTTGTAGGGAAGTGGTTGGGGATAAATTGTCAGGCAGAAGTTTGCAATTTCCTGGGTTTTGTCATATTAATGCAGATTCTTAACCTCAAGGATTTTGTTTGTGAAACATTCGGTTGGGTTTAATTGCCTGCTTTTCTTTTATCAATCTTGATCTGATAATGGAAGTTTTAGAGGCAAATTCATTTTGTTGAAATAGATTTTTTTTTTTCTCTATCTTTCCATTGTATTATGAATCCAAAAGGAAGGTGATGCAGCTGAAGTCACACTGAAATATTCTGTTCCTCTCTGATGTTGGGCACAGGGCAAGTTCCTGAACAGGAAAACCTTGGCAGCTTCCCCCATGCGCTCTTCAAGTCCTTCTCTAATTGCTGCAATGAGCACAGCTAATTAAGAACCGCCCCCCCCCCCCCCCCCAGGCAGTGCACCCAGCCATCTCCCCAAACTCTATGCGGTGCATTTACATGTGCATCGGCTTCCAATAAAAGGAAAAACCGGAGCAATATTCTCATATTAAGCCACTGAGCATCACCGCTCCCCAAAGGGACGGCGCTGGAGCAGAGGAACCGAGGGAGTGCTCCGAGGGAGCCTGGGACACGCGGTTTGGATGCAATCACCCTCCATGGATGCACGCAGCCCGGATCTGGGGTTTGACAATGCAGGCAAAAAATGGATCTAAGTTTGTCTCCTTGACAGAATTGGTTAAAAATAGCTTTTCTTTCTCAGCCATGATAATGCTTTTTTTTCCCTTTATTTATCATGTTGCCTTGATAAGGACCCAGTGAGTTTGTAAGGAAAAAGTTATACAGGAAAATAAATGAGGTTTCTCTTCTTCCCCTCCCCTCAGTATCCATGCTGCCACATCAATGCATAAGTATCCATTAATTTAACACCTGTTTTCTTTGAACCATTATTTTACTCTTCTCCTAACGTTTTCCTGTCCCCCCCGGGGCAATGATTCTCATTCCTGGAGAGCTGAGAGGTCACAGAGAGCTCCCGAGTGTGCCTGGGATGCCCGAGCCTCTGGTTACTCCCCTTCCCAGCCTCGTCTCTCCCTCTCTGCTTGGACTGTTTCTGCATAAGCTTTAGCAGCATCTAAACATTTTGAATAGTGTATCCGTGCTATTTGCATGGTTGTAATTCTAATTATCTCCAGAGTGTTTTCTGCCAGGTGGATATGTTAACGAGTTGCCCCATCCTCCAGCAGTTACTACTGCAGGACACGGCTCTCCTAATACCTGGAGTGAGGCTCAAAATTGGTCTAACGTAAGATGTCTTTCAATTATGACTTTCAGTCTTTATTATAACACTCCAATTTCTTAATTACCAAACAATAACCACAGTGTTACCAATGAGAATGGTGGTCAGTCCCCACATGTCAGCGTTTCAGAGCTATGAAGAAGGGCAAAGAGGCGTCACCCGTCGGCACCCTGTCCTGACGGCGGTGACACCCAGGGCTTCATCTCCCATTTGCTCTTCCACGTGGCACGTGGTTAAACAGAAGGTGTTTACAAAGTGGAGCGAGTCTGTATGGAAGCCTGGAAGCTGTTAACGTCCTCAGTGCTCGGTGCGTGGAAGGCAGCCTGGCAGAGGAGCGCTGGGTTCAGCCCTGAGCTCTCACCCTGGTTCTCGGGCTGAAGCTGAAGGTTTTCCTGTCCCTGTGTCCCCAGCCCCTGCCAGACGCACCCTGGGAAGCAGGGAATCAGCTCGTGGAGGGGTTTGGTGCTTCCCCGGCCAAGTGAAACCCCCCGGAGCCAGTGCAGGTGGTTTTACTTCGCTGTCGGTAGATGTGCCCCATGGGGTGGTGGGACCTGCGAGAACGTTGTGGGTTTGTGTAAAGGAAGGGGATGAGACGTGCCCTGAGTCTGTGTATGTGGAAGCCCTAAACAGACTTTCAGTAAACACCCCTCGCCTTCTCTCCTGAGAAGAAAAGGAACAGCAAACTCCCTGCTTCTTCCATTCTGACAACTGGTGATTTTCTGTTCAGCTCTTTCCCAAGATGTTGTAAATCCCACCTCCTGCTTTTTCAAATAAAATCCCATTTTTACCTCCAAGGAAAGCCATTTGAAACGTACTTAGCAACCGTCAGAGTCTATTTTTAGCTTCTATCAGGGTGTAATGTACAAAATGTAATAATCTCATGCTTGAAGCTTTTTCCCCTTCTTCCCAGAGATGTGAAATTGCTGCAGTTGAACAGGAGTGAGAGAAACTGTGTGTCTCAGCTTCTCCCAGAACTCATTCTCTCTGGCTGTGTCTCAATATCTCAAGTTGTTCATGTTCACCTTTAGCAGAATGGTTATTTATGGGCAAACCCAGGCACTGTGAATGTGCTGAACAAGGTAAACTGAGTGTACGTTTTCAGATTCCTCTCTGACCATGGAGCTTGTTGTCAAGGATATTTGTAGGACAGTAGGGCAGGGAACAAAGGGAGTCTGGAAAGAGGATGAATAAACACCTCCATGACTTCAAGAAAGGTGGGGGAATAAAGGGGCTGTTGGGCAAACGAAGGGTGACCTCAGCCTCTCCTCAGCTCCTGGACCTGCAAAACCAGACTGTGATATGAACCTTGGTCTTAAGCCATGATGTCAATTTTCTATGAACGCACGGTGCTCCCCCAGACCCTGGGAACAGGGCACTTGCTGGAGGTGCCAGCTCTGCAGAAGCTCTCGGGGGGTGTGGGGAAGATGTGGCTTCCATTAATCTGTCCGTGTTCTCTGGAGCAAAGTAGGAAGGATGATCGTACGATGGCAGAACTGGGTTGGGACGTGAGCGCTCCCAAATTGCTGCTGCGGTCTGTGTGAGACCTTGGCGAAGTCACTAAAGTCATTAACCTTCATGTGATTTAGTTCATCACTTTCAGCTCATATTTCTATCCTTTTTTCCAACTCTTAGACAAGGCTGTAATAAAGACAAAGTTGGTCTGTCACGATGTTCGTGCGCTTCAGGGCAGCAGTCTGGCGGGGAGGTTCCTGAGGCTGCTTGGTTGGATGGAATCCAGCCTTCCTCCTCCTACCGGTGTTGTCTTACTGACATGAGCCAAGTCAGGTTGTTATGGTTTAATGCTGTCATTTGCTAAGTCTGAAAGGCCTCATCCAGTTTGATGCTATTTCTTTGTGAAGTCGTAACTAAGCCACCACCACAGCCTTGGTCCTCACGTATGGACGCATATGGAAGTGTCAGTGTTTGCCACGGTTCAGAGTGTGAACTCCCAGGGTTACAGATGAGGCAGAAATATTAGAAAGCGGGGAAGGCTGCTCCGGTCAGAGAGTCCTTTCCCCGCAGCCTTGGGATGGTGGTTCTGTGCCGTGTATTTCCTATCGCTTTGTTCATTTGAGTTTTGAATGGCAGAAGTGATGGGGCTCCCATTGCTCCCTTCTGGAGATCAAGTGACCTCCTGTGCCAGATCAGAAATAGACTTTAAATAATTCATTGAATAAAGTCTAGGATTTTTGTAAATGTCTGTCTGATTCTCCTTGTGCTCTCTTATTCCTGGCTTTCCTACCAACCCATAGTGCGGCTCTCCTGTCGTCACATCTACATTGCCTCCTTTCACTCACAGATCATCACGTTTCTTTGAGCATTAGTTGAATTTTTCCTTTTTCTCTTGAATCAGGGAATTATTTTGCCTAATAATAAGGTTTTGATTTCCCCATTCGAGCGTGCTTTGCTCTGATCTGAAAGAGGACATAGACGTTAACTTCCTCCGCGTGGAACTCGCCTTACATCAGAAGGCAGCGTGCTAAAGCAAATTGCACGGTCCTGTAAACAGCCAGAATCAAGCTCTGTTCTCATTTGTATCCGTGCAATCACGCTGAGTAGAACTCAGCCTGTAGAGCTTAAAGACGTGCGCTTTTAATCCTATGCATTTTGTAAGACTAATAACCCGCTCGGAGGCTTGAGGGCACACAGCCTGATTGGGCAGGGTACGCCAGGCAGAGTTCTGAAACATAATTCTGGATGGGAGAGGAATATGGGGAATTTGTTAATATTCCTTAATTCCAAGCACTCTTGCAATCGTGTCCGCATTACCCAAAGGGATGAATTTGTTTATGCTGTTTAGCTTCAGGCTGGAAGGGAACATAATATACGTTTCCTTGCAAAGATACATTCCTATTTTATTTGATGGTCTGAAATCAAATCAGAAGGGAGGTTATTTAATCAGTGAGAAAAGAAAGAAAGAAGGAATAAACAGACATCCAATAAATTCGTGGCTGTCACTATGTGACATCTGAGGTCCCCTGGGAGGTTGGGAACCATGTGGGGAGCATTGGGCTCCTGTTCTCCTCCCGCGTGGTGCAGGTTTCAACACCTGAGACAGGATTCCTGAATGGCCTCGCACGTACGCTCCCCGCCGCAGGGAGAGGATAAATTGGAACGCTTTCTTCTTTTTTTTTTAAATTGATACAAACTTGAAATTATTTATTTCTATCACAGTTCTATTGTCTCAGAGAGTTCTACTGTCTCACTTGTGGTGAAGTCAGGCCAGAGATTTCTACCAGGCTAAGCAGGAATAAAATGGACCTTCCCTTAAGCATCCACAAACCCTTGTGTGAGCTGTAGTTTTCTCCGCTGGATGAAGCAGTTACTTGAGGATGCTGTGGGGAATTTGCCAGCCATTAGTTAACTTGCAAGCTATTTTACCTTTTCTCTTTATTGTAGAGATTAAAACCAAAGAGGTACACGCACTGAGAACCAGTGGAGCCCTGCTGGTGGTACCTGCCAGAATGTTTCTTGTTCTGTGGCTCCAACAGACTTGTGTTTCCTTTTGACAATGACTTTTTTTTTTGGTAATATAACCTTCCTGGTTTGTGTGGATTCTAGTGTTCCTGGTGCGTGTGTGTATACAGGAGAAAAAGAAGCTGGAGTCAAACCCAGAGCCCTTTAAGTAACAAAACAAAAATACAGAAGTAGAATTGCATTGTAGCTCATTTAAGCCTCTCTGCAATTTCCATTGCGCAGGCATTGAAATGTTGTAGTTACTGTGGCACATCTCATTTTACTTTATTCCCTGGTGGATGTTTCCCTGAGAATTTGGTACAGATGCTGAACAATAAAGCCTATTGCAAATTGCTTTCCAACTGCTAGGTAATTACAGCAGATTTTATGCTAAATGTAAAGAATGTACTGCTATTTTTTAATAAAGGGAACATCTTTTCTTATCTGATGCTTTAATACTGTCTCATTTGTCTTACTTTCCAGCTGAAGGATAACTTGCAGTTGTTCCCGCCCAGGCGGAGCTGCCGGCATCCCTGCCTTCCCGTGTTCCCCGGAATCTGCATGTTCCCATCATCAGCTGGAAGCTCAGACCCTGTGTGTGCTCAGTGAGTAACTTTAAATATTTAATATGACTGTACTGAGGCCACGGAGCATGTTTCTCTCTGTACTTGTTACCAAATCAGACAGAATATTTGGTTTCAGCAGGCTTCGAGGATTAACTCCCCCTTTTGTCACATTTGCCAGTGTTTACAAACGTGACCAGTGACATTATAATCCCTCACACACCGGGCAGAGTAAACACGAAGCTCCTCATCCCTCCTGAGAGGGAGGTTTCTCTCCTCGCCTCTGTACACAAAGGAGCATCCTGTGCTGCAGGAGGAGCATCGGGGGCTCCTCTGCGCCACAAAGCGGGTGGGATTTGTTCCGTGGGGAGACACCACCAGCAGAGCGGGGTACAGGGGACCCCGCTTCTCGGGGTGGGGAGAAATTCGGTATCAAGCCTTCACCGTGCTGTATAGTGTGGGACAGGCACTGCGGGCACCCGGAGCCGGTGTTAAACGTCCTCCCACCCTGTCCCAGCAGAGCTCACTGACCCTGGTGTCACACTCGAGGTCCGTGAGCTGGGTCAGAGCAACAGGGGGACGCGGGGGCTGGGGAGGGGGCAGGATGCGGACCTGAGCCCGGCCCTCGCGTGGCAAATGGCGAGGGTTTGGGGCTGGGAGCATCAGCACTTGCAGGTTTGCACCTGGGATCTATTGTAAGCTGCAGCTGAAATGTATTTTAAAAATGTGTCAGTCATTAGAATCTAAAAATTGATCTGAGCCCACACAGGGAGCGAGTGCATAAGAGTGAATCAGAGTAACGTGTTGATTAAAGGTAGTATCTGAGAGAGAGAATTACTGCATTTTAGACCATTATAACCCCTGAACTGATGGAAAAAAGTAGGATACGAAATCAATCCTAACATCTAGGAATCTGCACTTGTGAACTGCATGGGAATCAAGAAAACCTGATTTAAAGATGTCTTCCAAGAGAAGGTGCAAGTGTGGAAAAAAATATTTAACATTTCTGTGAAGGAGGGAAATAGTCATGGAGAGGCCATCGAGACTGTTGTATAAAATGATGTTTACTGTTCTCTTGGGGGAAAAAAAAGAAAGCAAATTTAAGCAAATTAGCCTAGCTAGTAAACCAGAATTTGGTGTTTAATTCTGTGCAATTACTTTGACATCTAGTGTGATAATGGAGAAAGATTATAAGAATATGAAAAAGTAAAGGTAGTCAAGGGGAAAATTAGTAGCGCGTTCATGCATTTCTGTGTGCAGAAGTGGTGAAACCTGAGGCTGTAGCTCTGGAAAATGGAACCTTGATAAAAGTCTGTAAGTGCCCTCAACACTGGTCACTGGGAGGGCTCGGAGGAGCTGGAAAAGCCCTGGGAAACTGCCCTGTTTTTAACTGAGTCTACTCTGTTGCTGTTTATGACCTTCTTTATCTATTTCCCATTAACTTTTATACGACTGATTGATGGGAATGTGGAAACACAGAGGTGCAAACACCACAGTGTGGTTAGTGCCGAGGTTTCCAGCTCCTGTTTAACTTTCTGCCCAGAGAGAGGAGCCACCACCGGATGACTCCTCTGGGCGGCTCTCCCTGGAGGTCCCTGGGTGTCCTCGGACCTTCCAGAGCCCAGGAATGCCAAGGCCCATCGGCAGCCACCGATGTGACAAGCAGCTCTGGTCGGCAGCCAGAGCTCCGACCCGCTCCCCTGCCCGCTGCTGGCAGAGGCGGCAGATAAGATTCAATAAGACAAGAAGAGATGAGATAAGATGAGGTGAGACGGGATGAGACCAGGGAGAGCTCTCCTGCGCTCCCACCAGGTGACATTGTGTTCAAAGCAAATACCCACGCGGCTCGGGAGGCAGCAGAAACCCTGTCCAGATACTTTCTGACTTCCAGTAACGCTGCCGAGTAGTTGAAATGTGCAATTTAACATATGGCTAATAAACTGCTAATTAAAACAAATAGGAAACAGTCAACTAATCAAATCTCCTTGTTGCCATATGGCAAAAATCCCTGGCAGCCTCCGAGAGAGGAGTCACCCAGCCCGGGGTACGAAGAGGGACCCAGTGACTCAGCGAGGGATTAGGGTGAAGCAGGGAACTCATCTGGTTGTCAAACACAAAAATCTCCTTTTCTCTATTCCTTTGGTTGCCGCGAAGCTTTATCACCTCCCGTCACTTCCCTGGATGGGTCTGGCTCGTGCCCAGCCTCGTGGCATCCCTAGCCCCTGCTCCCAGTGCCCGGGCAGCGGGAGGAGTGGGAGCACTGGGTGGGCTGCAGGGGCTGCTGAGATGTTCTCCTCCACCGCAGCATCTTTCGAGGTGCTTTCACTTGTGTCCGGGCTACTGAGGGGAGTCTCTGAGAAAAGGCTTGTAAATGCTCGTGGGGGCAGTCAGTTGGGGAGCAAGTGGATGGTCGGGGTCCCGGCAAGCGGAGCCGTTCCCCTGTGGCTGGGGGTGTCTCACCGGAGTCCCGGGCTTACAGACGAGAGGGATGTTACTGGGGAAGAGCTTCACAGCGACCCACAGGCAGGGATTTGCCCGCTTCGTGGGTTGGTTGAAAGCGCTGTGTGCTAACGCGTGTGGCAGGAGAACAGCCGGGCTGGGGGTGATTTACAGGCAGGAAAACGGGCTCTGAATGATTCAGCGAGAATTAGCTCTGCTCCACGCACCGTCTCGACACCGTGTATGAGCGAGAAAGACATCAGCTCCGCAGCCGGGAGGGTATTTAAGTCTCTCTGGCCCATTACATCTTTGGCATTTCTATCTGGAAGGCTGGCAGTGGGTTCGGTTGTTGTGGTGACATTGCGATGGGCTTTTTAGTATAAAGAAGGGTATGTAATGACACTGTGCAGTGTTTTACATATGGTAAGTGATTATAGGCAGACTGTCCTATAGGGAGAGAAGGCTGGTTAATTAAGCTACATCTAAGTCCATGATACGAATTAAGAACAAAACAGGATGTTTGCCCTGTCTCTCTTATTAACTTACTTGGTCTGTGGAACGGCAGCAGCTGGATGACTCACAGCCTTCACCGAGGCACAGACATTCTGTGGTCACGTAGGCTCCAGAGCAGAAGAGCACCTGGAACCCCCACAGCCAAACCCCCACTTCAGCCCAGTGGATCATTTTCTGCATGTTTGTACCCCAGAAATTTGATTTGAAACCATTGGCAACAGATGAGCTTTAAAGTGGCGTGATAAGAGACAATATAGATAGTAAATCCTCCCATGACTCATGAAAGCTGTGTGTCCCTTTCTAAATTTATGCGTTCCTATAGAAGGTATCTTTTATCCTCCCTTGAATAGTGCTTTCTAGTTCTTAAATGGAATCATCATTTATAAAGAAGCTATAACTGGATTTTTTAACACCTTTTACCCTTGTCTTGGTTCAGATGTAAGTCATGTCACCGGGGGATATGAATGCGATGGAAACTCGGTGTTAACAGACCCCAGCCCTGAGATGTAGGAAAGGTCATTTTCTATGGGGATGGAAGGTCAGAGGTGACTAAAACGTGGATGGTGAGAAAGGTTTCTGCAGTGAGAACTCATTATGGAGTTTTATTTGACTTCCTTTCGCAGATGGCTAGTAGGAGACCAAGCTTGATAATTCTTCATTAAGTGACAGAATTATAGCAAAACATAACAGAAGTGACTTAACTGCCACAGGGAAATGCTGGGCCGAATCCATCAAGACCCTCAGTGTGTCCCAGTCATCATCCAGCAAAGCACTTAAGCACCTGCTTTACTGTAAGCACCGTTTAAATCAATGCTGATTTGCTTTGCTGAATCAGGAACAGCTTTGGGTTTAGTTCAGGAGTCAGTCTGTGTGCCTCTATTTTTCATCTGCACAGTGGGTGCCCTTCACTTTCAAATCCTTTTCTCTTGAGCTGTGAGACCTCTGGAGCAGAGAATCTCTCTTGGCAGCTATTGGAAACATCCTCAGCAGCCTGGTACTGGAGAAAAAGAGTAAACCAAGTCACCTAATAAGTAATGTCAGTAAAAATGGTGGCTGAACTTGATAGAAAACACTACTGTTTTCAAAACTAAGCAGATTAGTCGTGAGCCCTTTCCAGTTATGGTGGATCTACACAGAGACGGGAGGTTTGCCTTTTGCTGCTCAACAGCCAGCACCGAGGTTATCCCAATGTTCCCTTTTTCCCTTAACAGTTGTTAATGAATCCCTGATCTGCTGTGGTCCAGCTTGGTATCAATTTACTAGTGCATTCTGCCTTGCTTCTCCCACTGGGTATTTAGGTGCCCCGAGTCTGGCAAGACTTCTGAAATTAATAACTCTTATATACAGCTGTAAATAACACTGCTGGTCTGTGAGTGATGGGGTATATGGGAAAGGGATACCCCCCCACTGATCGGTTGCATAGGCTTGATGAAAACGCTGTGCAATCATATATATATATATACAGAGAGAGATCTGTAGATAAGTGACACACACAATATTCTTCAATGCATGTGAAACTGGAAGGATAATTTAGTCACATTAAATAAGTCTTATCACCCAGGAACGGACTTCCCATGGCTGGAACTTGAGCTTCCCCTGGCATCCAAAACTTAGCTGCTGTCTCTTCTTCCCAAGCTAGAGCCGAAGCCAAATGCTTAAACCCAGGCCATATGCTCTCTTTTAGATGTTGCTTTTGGACAGAAGTCAGGTCCCTAGCGATTGCCTTCTGAGTGGGCCAGACGAGAGTGGAGACGAGAGGATGCCCTCGTAGGCAGGGCTGCCCCCCCGAAGGAGCCGCAGGAGATTGAATTTTCCTCCCAAGGGTGCTCCTCAGCCCTGGGAGGGACGAGACAGGCTCGTTTGTCACCGGGAGCAGGGCTAGCACCAGGCACGCTACCTGGGGCCAGCACTGGCTTCGGAGGAGTCACCCAGCAGGAGATGCATCTATTTGACAGCAGCTCCCGGCTCTGCTCCCCAGCCGTAGGAGCCTTGGGAATCCTCGGCAACCACCTCGCTCCCTGCTCCCCGTGGTCTGAACCCCAAGCAGGGCTGAGCCATGAGCTCCTGAGCTCTCGGAGCTGCCTCTCCTGCCCGACTCTGGGGGGCAGAGCGGACCCTGCGCCGCTGCCACCCCCCCGGCCCGGAGGCAATCGCTGTGTTGGCCTCGAATGAGCCCAGCTTCTCTGCTCGTACTCCCCAGGGAGTGTCTGCAAGGAAAATAGCACGACACAGAATCACAGAATCTTCATGGTTGGAAAGGACCTCTGAGATCACAGAGTCCAACCATACACACACGCAAAAGACCCCCACAATCTCGGGCGCTAGAGCATGCCCCGAAGTGCCACGTCTACACATTTCTTAAATACCTCCAGGGATGGCGACTCCACCACCTCCCTGGGCAGGCTGTGCCAGTGCCTGACCACCCTCTCAGTAAAGTCATTCTTCCTAATATCTAATCTAAACCTCCCCTGCCCCAACTTCAGACCGTTTCCTCTGGTCCTGCCATTATTCCCTTGGGAGAAGAGGCCAACACCCACCTCTCTACACCCTCCTTTCAGGGAGTTGTAGAGGACAATGAGGTCCCCCCTCAGCCTCCTCTTCTCCAAACTAAATATGCCCAGTTCCCTCAGCCTCTCCTCATATGACTTGTTCTCCAGACCCCTCACCAGCTTGGTGGCTCTCCTCTGGACACGCTCCAGCAGCTCAATGTCCTTCCTGCAGTGAGGGGACTCAGGCTGATCGGAAGCTGAAAATGTGCACAGGTATTCGGTTTGTGACAGATCTGTGCTGGAAACAGCACAATCCCTCGCGAGTTGCCCTGGGAGACCCTGCCTGAGCTGTGTATAACCACAATTTTGTGTCTCTGCCCCTCCCCAGTGCTCCGTGCCCAGCTTCAGGCCATACCTTCTGTTTTACGGTTTTGTTTTCTCCTACCCTACTTTTTAAGGGACCCTGCACACATTAGTTTCTCATCCGGGTTCAGGGTGCTTGTGATCAGCCCTCTCAGACCAACTAGTGACCAGTGAAGATTCAGTCATTTTATTTCCATCATTTCCAAGGCATTGCTGAGGGTCCTTGGCTGGGGTCTAAACGCTTCTCACTCGGTCCTGCCCTGAAGGACTGGTCTGATGGGGAATGTCCATGGCATGTCCATGGTGCTTGACGTGGCTTAGCTCCCAGGGTTTGTAGGAAAGGCTCTGGAATTATCACAACTGGTCCTAAAACCATTTGGCTTGTTGTTCTCTGTGCAAGTCACTTCAGAAAGAGCCTGGGTGAGTGTTCAGGGCTCTGCCAACACATTCGTTATGCATTTCAACCATAAAAAAAAAAAGATAGTTGGGAGTGAAAAAATGCTGGTGAATGTGAAAACATGTGGCCACAGGACTCCAGGCTCATCTAGTTCTTTTGCAAGCATCACTGCGCTCTGAGGCTTGAAGGGAAGATTTGAAGAATGACAATGAGGTCATTTTTTCAGATATTCACAGACTGCTCTTCAATGTTTGATGAGCAGCATGGGGCTCTTGATGAAAATGACTATGGAGTTTTACAGGGTTTTTTTTAGTTTTCTGTAATTTTTATTTATTTGAGACTCATAAGGTGTTTGGAAAGCTGATTTTGGCTTTCTGAATGCCTGTCTCTACACAACCAAGACTCTATGATACAAGTCTGTCCTTGCCTTCCTCTTCCTGGCGGTATCTGAAGGGATGTGCCATGAGCGAGAGCACCCAGTGCTCCCAGTACAGCTGCAAACCTTCAGCAACAGCGATGGGATGCCTTTAGCATCTCCAGTGGGGAGTTTGCCTCCCGCCTTGTCCGTGATTCAGTAAAAACACCCTCGCATAAAATATTTATGAAATACAAATGGTGATTTAGGCCATCGAATATCGGGCTGCCTAACGATGCATTTATGGGCACTGTGGAGCTGTGCTGGGAATGGGTTTGTAAGAGGCACAGGAGGCTGCTGGAGGCCGAGCAGCTCTGGCAAAGGGCCCTGGGCAGCCACGAGCCCAGCTCTCGCCTTCCCGTCACTGCTCCCCCGTGGCAAACTGGCCCATTTGACATCTCCAGACACTTCCTTCTTGGTTCCTGCCATCAGGAGAGTGGCTGTGACCAGAGCAGGGCTCGGTCCCTGCGGTGACACCAGCTGGGGGGCAATGGGTGAGATGCTACCTTCTTGTAACCCAAGTGAGCGTGGGTTTGTGACCCCCCCACCCCCCGTCTCTTCCAGCCCACCCTCTTTTCCCACAGACCTAGCTGGGGGTTTCTGCTACCTTTATCCTCCTCCATCTTGGGCTCTTTCCCCCTCCCAGTGCTGGGGCACCAGTAGCGGTGTTCCTGGGTGCCGTGAACATCCCACGGACCCCCTGCCCTGGGTGGGAGGTTCCAGCCCGCTGAGCCCGGGCTGTGAACGTGCAGGAAACTCTGGTGCTGTACAGCGGGGGCAAACTCCGCTGCCTGTTGTTTGAAGTTCTCCAGGTTTCTTTCATTATACCTGTGTTTTATTCCGGTTGGCAAACACTGGTTTTGCACAAAGTGGCATTCATTCCAGAGTCTTAACCTGCTCCCTGCTGGGCTCAAAATTGACAAAACTCTACCTGACTATTAGCAAGGTACATAATACAGCAGCTAAATATAGAACTGGCAAAGCTCTCCCTGAAATAGCACCAGCATGGGGATAAAATCAATGTCATTTCTTACACGGTTCCTTGACAGGCATTTGCTAGAAGAACCTTATCTGCACCTGTCAGTGACTCTCAGATACTTCTCGACTCCTGTTAGAAAGCGCGGAGCCATCGGTGCCCGATGCAGAGAACAGCCCAGTCCCAGGCCTGACCCCTCCGTGGGAAAAAGCCTTCTCCCTCCCATCAGGGTCTGAGCGTGTTCTCCCACGGGAGGTCGCGGTATTGAGATTTGCAGTGGTGCAGCTCCAGGTCGTATTTTTTCTTAAATTATATTGTTTCCTTGTGTACTTTTCAGTAAAGGTATTTGCTTCTCTCTGGTAAGGCGCTCTATCCTTTTGGCATTTCAGAAGAGGTGGGCAGGATGAATTATTCATTTTAAAAGTGTGTGACATTATGATGGAGCTTCAGCAAAGTACATTTAAACATTACAAAATAGGATGAATCAGTTTAAACTCATCTGAGCTTATCATATATCAGATAAAATGACTGATATAAAGGCTAAAAAGGAAGAAAAAAGCTCTTCTCAAGCCATTTCTAAATCAGACTCCAAAACCACACCAAATATGAAAGAGGGTTTATTTTCAGATCTTTTAATGCCAAGAGGTTTAGGGGAAAATGATGCAAATACAGGGTTAAACCCCTCTTTGCTAGAAAGCGATATGACTGTCGGAACTGGGCTGATGTACATCCCTGAAAGTAGCGGAGGGGATGGTGGGGACGGAGCTCTGGGACTGATGGGTCACTGAGGAGCTGGGTTCCTCAGGAGAACTCAGGTACAGAAGAAAAGAAAAGGCTCTGGTCAAAGCCTGGAGAACAGGGTGGTAAAAGAGAGAGTGGGATTCTCACCACTCAGGAGGTGCTTCAGGAGTCTCCTCAGACTTGCGTCTGCTCAGTCTCCCTTGTTCTAAAGTGGTGGCTTTTTCCTGAAAACACAAATATTAGTGTTTTTCTAAATCCTTCTCCAAAGTCTTTCTCTACGTGTGTCAAATAAGATGGATCCCTTCCTCTGTAAAATGGATGTCTCAAAGTATAAAGCATTGGGAATAGGATGTTTAGACTCAGAATTTATTACAGCTCTTGTTATTTTGATGAAAATCCTGTGTCTTAAAGTCAAATTGGTGAGGGGAAGTTCCCTCTAAGTAGTCCTTTATTTCCACTTATTATTCCAGAATTTCCATTTTTCCTGATGCTTTAAATATTGCTGTTTTTCTAGTCATTGTTGTGCTTCCCTCCTGGGCATCGAGGTGCCCCAAGGCTGCTCCTGGGCCCATTCCCAGCTGGAGCGAGCGCAGCAGGAGTTCCATTGCCCAGGCTCCTGCTTGGACCTGGCTGCTCCGTATCGCAGTTCCTCCCTGGTCATGATGCACTGGACCCTTCCTGCACAAGTTTTCATCTTCATTTCCCGTAACTAGAACAGCAGGGCTCTCGGCTCCATCCCCCGGCTGCACTCTCAGCTGGTTCACACTCTATCCAGGTAGCTATGCCGTGCCCACTTTCTCACTATCCAAACAACTAAGGTCTTTCTAGCCCCAAACTGAACTTAAAATCCCCTTCCCAGCAGTAGCTTTGCTGCAGGAATAACACAGATGCAGTAGCAAGCGCTGGAACGTGTGCTTTCTCTTCCCTACACAATTAACGGAGCAGTTCTGCGTCACCAGAATCCCCTGAACGACTCTCCTCAAGCTCCATGACGGTATGATGTGAACCCAAGGTCGCGAGGAGGAGGGAACCCTGCTGTGAGCGGCGGCTCCAGCATCTGTGCGGCTCAGCATCCTCTCATTCCCAGTGACAAACACAAACTGCTCCTAAACAGAGACCCTGAGCGGGCAGCGAGGGGAAAACCAACCACCGAGGGCGTTTCCCTGGGCCTTCAGAAGAATTATAACCTTTTCTAAATTCACACTGTATATTTTTGACATCAGTTCCTGTTTGTGATAGAGATGTTCGTTCTTGCTGAACTCTTGCTCCCGGTGATGTGTTGCGGCATTGAATCTCCCAGGTTAATTATGTGAAGAAGTACCCATTGATCTGTTTGTTGAATTTGTCTCTTTAGTTCGAAACCTTTCAGCCCCCACCCCTCTTGTGTCTTTAAGACCAATGGGAGTGACGTGTTCCTCATCTATTGCTCTTTACCACTTATTACAGATGCACTTTTTAAGAATACAGAAATATTGCAATCCAATCAGATTTAAACTTCGGTAATTGCATTCTGCCAAGCTAAATTTCCTTGCAATTTCAATTGGACGCAGTGTTATTCATTAGGTGAGGTCCTCATCTGCTGTACCCTGTTGCTGTGCAACAACTGCTCCAATTAATCCCCTGGGTCAGGAAACTGATACAGTCTCCTGTATATTTGTAATTTGTAAAGTGGTAATGGTTCTTTTTCAAGGAATATTACTTAATATTTAATAACAGCAGTGCTAATGGACTCTGCATTTTCTGCAATTAAATACTTGGAAGAGTGGATTGTAAACTCTGCATTCAGCTATTGAAGTACGGCAATTTTTGAGAGACTTTGTACTTCAGGACATGAATAGAAAAGTAGGGTAATACGATTCCTGTGCAATTATGCATTGCGTCCACATACTGCAGCTGCTAAAAACATTTATCATAATTAACGTAACCACACTGATTATCAAAGGATGTTTGTATAATGATTGATTTGTCACTTGTTGTAAAGCCGTGCAGGACATCAGAGCACATATTACCCCCATTTACTGTAACAGTATATGGCTTTAAGTGAAGCCATTCCTTAGAGGGGAATATGGGGCTCTGCTGCTCATTCCTTCCTCTCTGGGTCCCTCAGAATCATTTCTATGTGATAAAATAGATTTAGAAGAATTACCGTTAATAGTAGGCTTGAATGAAGGGACAGCACTCCCAGAGATGCTTCACATCTTACAAGAAAACAAAAACCTTTCTTTCCCCTCATCGGAGTGAAAGAGAAACAGCAAATTGTGTTCTGGCTGTAACGAGACCTCCAGAAGGGTGTGACGCCCCCCGGCAGCTTTCCACCATCACCTCCCGTTATTGCCTTTCCTATTTTTAGTTGAATTTCCAGGTTTTCCCAAGCCAGTTCTTTTCAGCCATTCAACATTTCTCCCATGTCAGAGGGAAGGATGGCTTTACACGGCGTTGCCATGGAAACACCTGCGGGATGCAGGATGGAGATGGGCGAAAGAAGGAACCAGCGAGAGACTGAAAGGCGAAGGCGCAGGAGCCCCACCAGGTTTCCTTCCTTTGCAGGGCAGCTTGCGGCACTGAACATGGTTTTTCCTGGATTTATTTGCACAGTTCAGAACTTTGTGTCAGAACGAGGGAATTCGGCATGGCGCCGCGCAGGCAGTAAGGGAGAAAAGACAAATGTTATCCCTGGTAGTTCCCTACACCCCCTCCAAAGCCAGCGTCTGATTTTTCCGTGGAAATCTGCTCCCGACCTGCTCGACCCCTTGCCCCTTTTTCGGGGCTACCTATACCCTCCCCGGCCCCACGGCTCCTTCCTCCCAGGTTGTCTTGGCAACACCCGAGGCGCAGATTGCATCGGGAGGCAGCAGCAGCGATGAGCAGAGATGGCCTGGAGGGGCACTTTGTTCCTAGACCATTGCTAAAAGGTGTTTTTTTGTAGGGGGGGGAGTAAATGGGGGGAGCATTAACATAAGTTATCGCGGTGAGTGCACAGGAGGCATATTTTTAATTTTGAGTGTGCAGATTTTACGTTTCTGACCGTAGAACTGATGCTCAGCCCCTCCATCTGACAGCCTGATCCAGGGCTTACTTGAGTCAACAGGAGCCTTTCTGTTTTCCTCAGCGATCTTTGGCTCAAGCGTTACCATAAAAGCTTTTGGATCAAAGCACACGTCGTGCAGAAAGTCAGACAGGTATAAAGAGCATCTGTTGTGTTGAGTCATTTGAGTTTGTGCCATGCTTTAGACCACTTGTGGATAAGCTCTCCGCTTTCTGCTGGGTACATACCAGTTTAAACCAAGCTTCATGTCTGCCCCTCTAATTTTAAGCAGAGGGAAAAATATTACCCGCATTTATGCCAGCACCGTGGGCTTCACAGAGGCTGTGGGAGTGTAAGTGCTGAGCGCAGGGCGGGGAGTTTGAGGAGAGCTCTGAGATGACAAACTCCCCATTCAGTGCTTCGAGAGCCCTGGCAGGACACCCTGAGGGTCAGTAAAGAGACCCAGAGCCACTGGCTGGTTGTGAGGGGCATGTCCATGGATGGGGAGATGGCTGGTTCCATGGATGACTTCAAACAATGACAAGTCTCAGATGTCTTGAGACCTGGTACCCTCTTAAAAATATCTAAGATCATGTCTGTGTGTTTTCAGAGTTTTCTCTCTTTTCTTGTCATATTCAGACATTTAAAGTCGCACTTCTCGGGGAGAAGAACTGACCTGCCATTAGGGAACGGCCAGAGTAGGATGAAGACCTGTAAAGTCTCCCTGGGGATGCCCCAGGTTCTTTGCTGACCGCCTCTGGAGCCAAAGCAGCCCTTTCCTCCAGAGCTTGGCCCAGTTGTGTCACCCAAACTAACGAGACCTGGGTAGCTCTGGAATGCAGTTATCCACTAGAAGTAAAATTCTCTGGGGCCTGGCTTTAAAAACTGCCTCCCTGTCACCGCTACAAACCAGCTGGGAGGTGTTCAGAGAAGAACTGCGGGAAGTTGAGCAGTGAGTCTACGTTTCATGACTTTTCCCTGCATTTTCTGGTCATGCGTTATCCTGCTTTGATCCCTTCTGGTGTTACATTTTCCCCATCACTAGGTTTGCCTCTCTGCTGGGAACCTGAAATTGTGTGCTCAGCTATAGGGTTCAATTTGCCTTTTATGCCTCCTGCAAATCTTATTAAGTCCTGTTGTATTAAATGGGAGAAGCATGCAGTTAAGTCTGTGGTTTTCAAAATGCATTAGACTTCTTTTCAAGTATGCAAAGTGTAAATGGATTTTGTGCTTTGGGAATGTAGCAGTGTGTTTACAATTTTGGTTAGATAAAAGGATGCTGAGATGGCCTTTAACATTGATTTGGTGTTACATTTTTCTCGGCTTTAATATAGCCTTAGAGATTCTTTTAGCATTTTGATTTACAGAATAAATCAGAAAATGAGTTTTATTTTATTTATCAGTCGGTAATGTGCTTTTCTCTCTGTTCTTCCTCAGTGCAGTTAGCCCTGAAAATAGTAGCCTGGGTAATCTCATTAGGTCAGGCTTTCTTCTTGCAAGATTCCCAACGTAGGATGGTTTCAAACACTGAGAAACCCACTTCCTGCAATGTTTTGGTATTTTTCTTGTGAATCCGACTCAAACCAAGCAGTTTAGTGAGCCATGACAAGTATACATTAAACCTAAGCCTTTTCGAACCTGGAAAGGCTTTCTGAGTAGTGTAGGTTAAGTACCAGGAGAACCTGAGCTCCCTCTGGGTTGGTCATGTCATCCTGGTCCACACCTGGGCAGCAAACTTCGTCGTCCCCTGCTGCAGCATCCTCAGCTGTAAAAGCAGAGCCTGATGGTACTTATTCATCTTGCAGGGGCAGTTATAAGGTTATGTTTGTTACAAGAGCTCATAAATAAACCCAAATTTTACAGTGAAAGTTGCCATGAAAGTGCTGTGTTTAACCATATGGTGGTTTGTCCAGGGAGGTGGCCAAAAAAATGATGGCAAAAATTAAGAAACTCTCTTGGGTGAATGGGCAATATCTGTATATTATGGATCCTTTGAGGTGACTATAGAGTGATGAGGTTGCTCTTGCAGGAAAGAGGGGCCACGGAAACAGGCCTGGAGTTTTGACTTTTTCAAGCGCCTTCATTATTGAAATCTAAATTTAATTCCAGTTATGATTACTTTGAGAGTGATGCCAAGTCTTACATTACTTGACCTACTTCAAAACTGTATGGAGAAATGTATCCACCACATTGACCTTCCTTTTGTCATTTCACATCTCAGACGCCACTGTAGGAAACTCGGCATTAATTTTTCAAGAGGGAGAGAGAAATTGGGGTAGACACGGAAACTTGCAGGTAACGGGATGCGGATTGTCACCGATGAACAAAAGGATGTGTTGTGCCTGAGAGATGGGGAATCTCGTTTGTTCTCTCAACCTATTTGTCCACTGATCTGGTGTAGAAAGTCCTTGACAAGCTGCTGTTTTTAGGCTGGTGTAACTCTATAGCATGAGGATGGCACAAAACTGGAATAATGCAGTATGTGTCAGATCTGCTGCTTCCTAACAAATGTGTGACTCTGAGAAGGAGGGGCAAGAAATGGGGATTTCAACAGGAAACAAATGAAAACTCTCCTTGTCTGAACCTGGAGAGGGTGAAATACCTGGGCCATTCCCGTGTGGTTGGGCACAGCCCAGAGCTCTGGTGCAATTAGTATTTGGAAAAGATGTGGACATGCCTTCTGTTTTAAATTCCATTTACAGTTACAGATAAGAAAAAATTCCCAAGGAATGTGTTGTGCTCAGTTGACAAGGAAGGGTATCCTTTGACTTCAGGGGGAAGAAAAACTGGAGAAAAGGATCCTATCTGCAGAAGAAGAAAATTTCCTCAAGTTTTACCATTTTTTCCATAATATTGATAGACTAGTGCCATTATGTCACAGCAAATGACATATTGACCTACTGTTTGTAATGTATTCTCTTAGGTCAAGTCTCAAATCCTTTTTTTCTGTGTCTGAAGTAACAGGCTCGGCTGCCGAGTCCAATCAGAGAGAAAAACGTTAAATCTAAAGCAGCTCTTAGCTTCTCAAGCCAGGAAAATATCCATGTTTTATTCATAGAAGGATCCTAGTCAACATCCTCCGGTTCCCTGGATACAACCGTGAGTCTATAAATAGCTGCGCAGTGACACAGCAGCCTGGTGTGGGGACAGCAGGCGGTGGCACAGGGGCAGGCAGGACCTGGGGGTCTGCTCCCCCCCGGATCCTCGCTGGAAGACGAGCACGGAGCCGGCTCCGGCACCCAGGGAGGGCTGCAGTGCCGGCTCTGCAGGACCCCCACCCCTGGGGTGGCTGTTTTCCCCCTCCCCGGAGCATGGCGAGGTGCTGAGCCCCTGCCACGTCCTGCTCCCCGGCTGCTGCCCCCGGCGTCGGTTCAGGGCCACCCTGTGAGATGGAGAAGTTCATCTGGAGGGTTTTTCTTGCACACCCAAAGCGTGTGTGTGTGTGTGTTTAGGAGAAGAGAGCTTGCAGGGGTGGATAGACTTGGGCCAATATAGAGCTGGGAAATAGAAAATAAGCCTGTGCCTGATACCTAATGAAGTTCTGCCTGATGCATGCTCAGTAATAATTCTCTCTGTAGCTAAAACTGGCTAGATCCTAATTTAATGTAAACTTAGGTGAGTACAGCTATAATAATTTACTCCAGACAGGGACGAAGGCCTGGGAGACCAGCCTGGAGTTTCCCACATGTGCCTCAATCATATTTGAGCATTGCTTTAACAGTTCAACTGGCGTAGCTGGCATAACAAATTCATCATGCACCTACATGATTTATACTACGGTGTTGATGTATGTCCTCGCTCTCCTTATTTTCCAATGCATTTATCATTCTCACATGGTCATTTCTTTCCACTCTGCAATTCTTACTGGCTTTCCGTTTTTTGGCTGCTTCTGAGAATTCCTCGGGAGCGTTATGTGGAACAGAAGAGCATTGATGCTCGGTCCTGCCATCGTGCACAGCAGAGGGTCCAGCTGCGGAGTTCTACAGACCCATACACGGAAGGTTTCATGAAGCACTATTAATGCATTGTTTGATTTCGGCACAAACACAAAGATAGCTCTGTTTTGTATTTACACTCTTGGGACTTTTAATAAGCTTTTCCCCTGACTTTAATATTTATTGGACCAGAATAACATAAGATTTAGGATTCTCTGGTAATTCAGTTAGGCGGGAGCTGAGCTCCAATGCACAGCTAGGCTGCTTTTAGCTCCAGACATGAACAGCTCTTTCAAATCTTACCCGTGCTGGCAGTGAGCGAACGCCACGGGCAGGAGGACCACCAGGTCCCCCCAGTAGAGCTGGACACGTGCAGCAGCCCCCTCGCTGCCCCAGGGCTCATCGGACCTGGGTGATGGTGGGATTTGGGGGGATGCCCGCTCTGGGGACCCAGCTGGGGCAAGGGGGGATCTGGGCTGCGGCTCCCCCAGCACCCCCGGGTTTGGGGTGCAGCGAGGGTCGGGGCTGTCGTGGGAGGCTCTTACCCCCCTCACTGCGGGGTTCTGTGCCCAAAGGCTAAATAAAGCTCCTGTGGAGGAAGGGGGTGAGGTGCGAGCTCTCTGGTGCCGCAGCGGGGTACCTGCCTCTCCTGTAATTGCTGTGATGCACACCGAGTACTAGAAAGTTGTACAGGTTATTTTTAAATTGTGGAGGAAGTTATGTAAGGTGGATCATGCTAAGGGTTTATTTTATTTTTAATGACTATATTTAAAAATCCATGCAGAAACATAGAGGGACTTTTAATTACTAAATTTAAACCTTCAGGTGACACTTAAGTAAAGAAAAAAAGTATTTTTCATTAATTTTCTTTTATGTCCTCCTTTTCTTTGCAAAGCAAACGTAGGAGCAGGCTGGGAAGTTGTCCTGACATAAGACAGAGCTTCGGCTTGGGCATGAACTGCAAAAGCACAGCCCTTTTACACAATATCTTATACTTCACTGGTAATGCAAGCATCTTTCATTCTCCATTGCAGAAACGAGCTCCAACATGACCACTTTCATTTCCTCGGGGAGTGCCCCATATTGCTTTCTGCAGCTTTCCCTGTCTGGCTCCCACAAGAGGCGGTGGTGCTGGCCCGGGCAGGAGCCAGGGTACGGCAGAGCTGGTGCTAAAACCAGTTGGGAACTGGTTCAGGAACTGGGCAGGATTGTGCTTTGCTTCAGGTGGAGGGTTTGAACACCAACACCTGCCTAAATGACATAAATCTGTGCTGATGTGCTTTGTTGATCCACATGGAGTGTGGGACCGGGGCGGGGGGTGTTCTCATGAGGGGAGCAATTGGAGCCTTCGCAAATACGTGTCTCACTCGAAAAGAACAATTCTCCCACCTCCCCAAAGAGAGATTTTAGGGCTAATGAAGAAACACACCTGAAAGTGTCACCTGGCTTTAGTTTAACAGGATGATCTGACGTAGGTGTTAGGCTTTTTGATCAGAGGTGGAAATGAAGAGAAAAATAATCTTTTCTTAGGGGAAACTTTTAGGCAATGGAATAAGCTCGGAGCCGGTAAGATGTTCAGAGGTTTGGTGGAGTTCTTAGCGTCAGCCACAGCTCAGAGACGAGAGGAAGTTCATAGCTATGGCCTTAAATCAGCAGAGACTTTCTGTTCAATGTAGAATTTCAAACCAGTCTGAACTCATATCTGTGCTTCAAATGAAATGTACGTTGGAGGTCTGGCTAAATAGGAGTGGATTATGTAAAAAACCATTAATGTATTGTAGGTTTTTGAGGCATACCCATTTTTCTGCACTCCTTCCAGAGACAGGATTACAAATCTTTTAATGAGGATCCGCTTTAAATCCTCTGGCCATTTTGAAATGTTTAGGAAGAAACATGTTTCTCTTCTTCCATGCCAAAAGCGACACCAGAGGAACACGTATTTATACAGAAATAAACACACCAGCAGCTCAGTCTTTGTGTTTGCCATCTAGTGCTGTAAAGCATCCTTGAGGATCCACAACGCTCAAAGCAGGTTCTTTGTATTCCAGAGGCCTATTGTTTATCTTATTGACTAGCAGAGAGAAGGGAAAGAAAAAGTGCGTTTTAATTAGTCGGGAGAACTTAATTCGTACTGGAGGTCAGACTTCAGCGTGGCTGGATTTTGCTTGTGGAGCGAATCCACCCTGCAAATGGCTCTGGGCTTTGGTCGGGGATGGGTTCAGGATATCATCCTGCTCTCCAGGGCTCCACGGGAAGCAGGACCAGCCTGGCCCGTAACACACGGGATCTCCTTCCTTCTGCCCATCTGACACGAGCAGAAGTGATGCCTTTTCCCAGCCCTTTCCCATCGTCTGCCTCAGTTTCTGTCCCAGCCCGGGGAGGGTGATGGCACCGACCTCCCCAGCACAGCCCTGAATGCAGGGATGACGTGTGGGGATAAAGTGTTCCTTCAGGGAGAAGCAGCCTAAATACACCCAGAATATTAGTTTCTCCTTTCTCCAGCTTGTGCCTTTGTTTTGTTCAAGTGACAGCCCTGAAGGGGGCACAGAGATTTTACAAGTCTTTGAGCTTGTATCGCCTAAAGGGAACAAAAAAAGATTCTCCCATCTAGTTTTATTGAATATAACCAATCAGGCACAATTGATTGCTCTGAAGTATTCCCAAACCTCACGCTGCCCTGAATGGGAGGCTTCAGACACGATAATTGAAGTAATTCAAATCCTCCGTAAGAAACAACCTTATTGTCTCCTGCTGTGGATGTCTTTGTAATTATGGAGATGGAGTTGGTTATCTTTCTGCCAGTGGACTCTAATGAAAGAGGTGGCTGTGTAGCTAAATGGGCCAAGAACCGACTTTCAACCCTCACAACATGATTCAGATAAATTCCTGCACTGGCAACAGAACGAATTCCAATTAGAGGCACGTGAAGATTTTTGTGGGGTTTTCTGAAGGCGGTGGAGACAACGGCATGGTTTCCCATCTACCGGCCTAATGAATGACAGTGAAAGCATTTGGAAGAGATCCCATCACAGATTTTCACCCCTTTCTTCTTGGATCTGGTATTGTCAGGTCTCCCATCCTTCCCGCTTTGCCTCTTTAGGTGCCAGTTGCACCGAGCAATTTAAGTTCTCTCCTAAGCTCAGGAGCCAGCCCGGAGCCGCTCCTGTTCCCAGGGGCTGAGACAGCCCCGTGGGTGCTGTAGCAGGAGGTCTCCTTGGTGGGGAGCATCTCCCGCTTCTGCACGGCTCGGATAACCCCCAAGGTTCAGCTTCTGAGCCTGAGACTTTAGGGGAAAATTCAGCATCTCCTGGGCTCTGGGGCAGAGGACGGAGCCGGGGTTCCCAGCCGGGCGACGGAGCCGGCAGAGCGCAGGGCAGGTTTGGGGAGAGGTGCAGAGGGTGCATTTCCCAGTGCCGTGCCCAGCGTCCCCCATCTCCTCTGGGTCCCCACAGTTTGGGTGGAGGAAGAAGAAAATCAGGTTCCCTGGAGCACAGGCGTTCGCCTGCGGTGGCCGAGCGGGGCAGAGGCTGCAGAAGTGGCTTTTCCTTCACACTTGCGGAGCATCAGTGCGGGGCAAAGCTGTTAATGGTTTGTGATTCATATCACTAGGAGCTTTGATGTGGTCTGTGAGAAAGGGAGCAGGTCATTGCTCCGCAAATGCACAAACAGGCCTTTTAACTACCCCAAATACATGCAAATCTTCTTAAAATATGGATTAGATGCAAGTTATGAAAATCCTCAGGAATTGTTTCCAGCCCTTATGTTTGCCCTGTTTAAACCGCACGAAAACTGCGAGATGAGTCCAAATGTGTCTTGTCTGACACATCTTACAAAATGATGAAGCTGAAGTATAAAGAAACCCAGTTTCTTCCACCTCTTTTTGCATAAAGTGCTCATTGTTAATTTAGTTCTGAACGATACTTGATGGATGGTACCAGGTAGGTTTCTCCATTATTCTTTCTAATCTGCTTGATATACAATTTAAGGGAGCTGAGGAAAAAATAAGGAGGCTGACGAAATTCAAATCACAATTCATTTATGCAGCAATTCCAGCATCCATTAAAAATAACCCATTAAATATTGTCCTCTGCTAAATTTAGAAGATGCTCAGGTGTGTCTGCTCTTGTGCTGCACAGAAAGTTTTAATACAGATTTAATCATACTGAGTGTTAGGGGAAAGAGCTAATTAGATCGACAAATTTAGAAGGCGGTAGTATATTATATGGGAAGAAATGGGTGATTAGATATTATTCACTGTGAAAGTGACTGGCCCTGGGGAATATCTTTAAGGATATTATATGACATAATACTAGTTTAAAAATTGAGAAAGTAGAAGTTCACATCATCCTCAAAATTCTTCCTTGTTTCAAAAGAAATTTTCCCTGTGGTAGTTTTGAGCACTTTTTTGGCAGCAGGAGCGTGGCACCGGGCTGGCAGAGGGATGGTCCCGCCGGCCAGTCCCTCTGCAAGTTGCTGTGATGCATTGCCATCCGGAACTCGGGTGATTTCTGCAAATAATGGCCTTCATATATTCCCATAAATTGTATTTTTACAGTATTCATAAAATTGTCGATCAGCCATACACAGCTGCACCCCTTCTCAGCATTTTTCAGTATTACGCTTCCCCTGGGAAAGCAGATTTAGAAGGGAAAAAGGGGGTTATTGCCTTTAAATAAGTAAAAAAGTCTATTTCTTAACGTGATACTGTGAGGAAGGTCTCTGTTAATGACTTTGCTGAGCTTTAATCACCACAGAAGATAAATGTAGCACATTGGGAGTTAAGGCCCATGGAAAGCAGGAGGAAGCTGTGTTTTTGGAGTAGCCATCCTCACTGCTGTATTTTCCAGCTCTGCTCACATCAGTTTGTGTTTTTCTCTCTAACGTGACCCCCCAAAGCTGGGGGCTGTGGTCCCCAGGCAGTGGCCCGTCCCTGCGTGCTCTTGGAGCCACCGTCCCCACGATTCCTCTGCCCCAGAGCGCCCGGGCTGGGATGTCCCTCTCCTTCCTTGTCCCATCGCGCCACTAAAAGAGATTCACGGCCGCCTTCAGCAACTTGTTCCATCTCCTAAGGTCATTTTATATTGTTCAAAGAAAGGTATAAAATATGTCAGGATATCTGCTTACTCCACAGACCCAGTACAGACGTGATTGATATAATATGTCACTGCTAAATTGGTCAAATAAAAAATGACTCATTTAAGTTCCCTTACACTTGTCCTTCCACTATCCAGTGTCGTGTTCCTGCAGACAGAAAACTGGGTGTTTACAGGAAGCATTTCAACTCTAGTTACAAACCGGGGGAAAGATTAGTTTAAATAGAAATACTACGACTGATTTAAAAAAGGTAATAATAATAGAGGCATGTGGTGTCCCGTTAGCGACTCTGCAGCCGTAGTGCAGGCACAGCGTTACGGCTGTTCCAGGCTGGCTGGATGCTTTGCACCAGGGACGTTACCTACGTCAGAAAAATTAATCGTGAGCTTGTTTTGTCCTAAAGCACACGTTATTTTTCTCTCTTCTAAAGCAAATTTCTGTTTCATCCTTCCGAAGGGGTTCATTTAATAGTGTGTGAAATGAAATGTCAACAAGAATTAGAACAAATGGCATGGTGATTCCCAAGAGACAACAAGTTTCTGCTGGGAAATGTTTCCAGGCAGCCCATTGCGGGGAGAGGGCTCAGGTGGTGCCGGCTCCTCCGGTGCAGCCGCTGCCAGAGCCCTTGGCCCCTGGAGCTGTGGTTCGGGGAGGATCCAGGGATGAGATCTTGGGAGAACCCTGGAGAGCCCTCGCCTTAAAATCACAGAATCAGAATGGCTGGAAGGGACCGGTGCCATCCCAGTGCTTTTGTGGGGACATCCCATCCCATCCTTTCCAGCTTCTGCCCTCCCTTCTCCCACCAAAGATGGGGTCTGTGTCTTTCAAGCCCCCAGTTCACACTCTGTGGCCTCGTCCCGCGGGTCCTGCACGTTGCAGGAGCTCTGGTGAGCTCCAGGCGTGGCTGGGGCCGTGCTGAGCATCCCTCGGGCAGGGTGGCACGGAGGGATGCAGGCAGACAGACTGCCTTCCTGCCACCCGAGCCACGAACCCTTTGGGATTATTACTTTTACAAGCCCTAAAATTCGTTGTTTATGGGAAGTTCAGAAATGACATGAAAACATAAATGTGGGGTATGCAAATAAATCTTCCTGACAATCTTGTTCACTAGACTCATTATTATGGAAATAAATTTAAAATGTGACTTTTCAGAGCTGCTGAAAGCCGTGGCTTCCTAGAGCTGTGTCTGCCTCTCGGGTGAGTGAATGCCAGCACTTGTGGTGTGTGGGGAATGCTTTTCAGATTGTTGTTGCTTGTTTTGAAAGTAATTCCAGTGAAACAAAGGCCACCGGATAATTAGGAAGTCTCTGTTTGCGGGATGAGTCCCTCAGCCCCCGGTGCCGCGCTCAGGTCTCTGCCCTCATTGTGGCCCATTTGCATTCTGCAGGGGCTGCAGAGCTGTTCCGGTGATGTTGCTCACTGCATAGAGCCCAATTAATGAAAGGTTAGGGTGCAATTAAAAATCGGAAAGTGTCCTTTATTTCAAAGTGAAGTTTATGCTGCAGTACGAGTTCCTGGAACACGCTACAAGATTGTTTCCGAAGACTAAGGCAGCTCCTGTCTCTTTGTGTATTTGTGTGGTTTTGACCCCTGTAGAATGTTGTGGGTTTCTCTAAAGGGACAGAAAAGAGGCGCCAGTCTCTGGACCATTTACAGCCCCTTAATGGATTTGTGCCGCTGCTTTTCCAAGGGCCGTGAATATGGGAGAACCAAACCGAGCTGGGATGCGGGGAGGATGGATAGGTATCGGAACTACCCGCCTTGTCAGCACAATTCCCTTCTGGGGTGACGTTACAGTGATCAGCAAGAGAACCACAGGTGGAAAAGTGCCGGGTTGACTCTGAACAAACGTCAGAAAATCTCAGTGCCACCCACTGTCTGTCTGCAGGAGGTGACCTGCTCTGGTCACCTTCTGTGGAAGTCAAGGTCTTTAAAGAAATGGAGTAATTTGCTCAAGGCTGCCCTGAGATCGCCGTGCTGTCCCCGTTCCGGTGCCGGGCTGAGGGACCGCACGGGTTCCACGGAGGAAGATGCGCTGCCGCCTCAGAAGGGGAGTGGGGAGTTCCTCATTGTGTGGTTTGTGTAGGAGAAGCTCAGTCTTTTGCTGACTTGGATGTTACATCTGTAAATTGGAGGTGTCAATGTGTGTTTAGAAAGGTGGTGAACTTTAATAAATATTTGTAGCTTATTCTAGCACTTATGGTGAAGCTGCAGAAATGTCACAAAAACTCACTGCTCTTCAGTTATTTATTTCTTTTGTTCCAGTGACCACCTGGGGAGGTTCCTTTGCTGCAAAAAGAAACCTGTTGCTATTATATTTGGGGCAAAAGGCAGTAGGAGCGTGCTGCAAGGCTCCAGTTGTCTGAGCAGGCTTAGATCTGCAAATGGCACGTATGTGTCTAACATCTGTAATTAAACTGATTGACCTTTCCATGTGCAGGCTGGAGGGGAGAAAAGAAAAGTACTAGAGAAGATGGATTGAGAAGTGAATGAGATGCCAAAGTAAATCTCATTTACCCGTCCCATGTGTCAATAGTGAGCTGGGAGAACATTAGTCTCTGAAATCATCTCCCGTCACCAAAATCATCTCAGGCACCGGCTGTTTGGAGCTCGGGGCCCTCGGGGGGCATGGGCTCGGCCGCATTTCGGCTGCCCCGAGGTGTGAGACAGCTTCACTTGGGGGGCACTGCCACGGCCAAGGCACAGACACTTCCCCTCTTTCTAAAACAGGGTGTTCAGGAAAACACTTTGGAAACGATGGGCTGGGCAGAGAGAGACCCGGGTTCTGCCACCTCTGTCCTCAGGGCTGCCTTTTCTGGAGCGGGTTTTGGTTTCTACCGCTCGGTACCGATGGGGTTTTTTGTGATAGAGAGATTATTTTCTACCATATCTGAATGGTAACACTTTAAAATCACTTTACATCAATGCCCAGTCATTCAGGCCTTCAGTCTTTTATTTTATGGTCATGTTTTATCATATATAGCGGCGTGATTGCTTTTCACATCTCACACATAATCCTCAAGAACCTTTTTCGTGCCCACTCCATCTGATTTACTCCCAGCTGGATGCGCGTAGGGCTGTGTCTAAGGATACATTCAGGGAACGGCAGAATGGCACGTGGCAGGTTTTGCCATGTCTCTTGAGGCCACTGCGTGCGCTGGGCTGTGGCCTCTGACTTCTGCTCTCTTGATTTCTTTTATTCCCCGTGCCCCCATAGAAAGGTCACGAACTGTACCCGTGTTGTGGCGGTGTCCCCAGCACAGGCCGGTGGGTTGTGTGTCCTGCACCTCGTGGCTGCGAGCGGACAGTCGCCTGCGGTGTTTTATCAGCCGGTGACAGAGTGGCACAAGGGAAGAATACGCAGTGACTAACGATTAGGCTGGGTGATTGTTTTTAAACTCGGAGGCTGGACTCTGCCCTCCGACCGAGGAGGTGATCTGTTGGACGCGTTGCTGCTGGCTCTGAGGAGCGCGGGCATCTGGCAGGGAAAGGCTTTGCCATCAGTTAGAGATTTGGGGCGTTTTTCCCCTTCTATTTACAGGTGGTTTCCCCTTCTATTGAGCAGAGCTGCACAGAGGTTCTTCAGAGGCCCTATTAATCCATATTTTTCACGTCTGTTCCCTGTTCTGCGGTTGGAAACATCACGCTGTGTGTGTGAGAACTGTCTGTTTTACAGCTGAGGGGGAGAAGGATGCTCTGTTTTATGAAAGATCACATTATTTAGGAAAACCAAGAAATGCTTCTGAAACGGATGAAAATGCAATTAAAAATGCTTAAAATGCCTATTCTGTGTTTGGAGATGTGGTTGCTCTTGGTGAAGGGACCTTTCTCTGTGAACAAGACGAATCTGGAACTGCAGCGTGTCGGGGTCTGGAGTCAGTGGGGCTCTGCCTCATTCCTTATCCCTTATCCCTTATCCCGCAGCCATGTAGATGAAGACAGCCAAAGACCTGCCTGTTTACGTGAAATCTGGAGTGGGTTTATCGCTTTTACAGCTGCTGACTAGGAGCGACCTTAGTCTTTTGCTACAAGATACAATATTACAATGCTATTTTTATTTTATTGATTTAACCTGGTCTTCAACAGAGAGGGGCAGAAAATTGCATTTGAAAGATAAGTGGAAAAAAAGATCTACAGGATGGATTGCATCTTAGACAGCAAACTGACTGCTGTGATTACATTTTGTTATGCTAAATATTTGGGCTATATGTTGTAGGCCAGGTTTTGCTTAAAATCTAATTTTACCATAGAACAGCGTATCCAAGAGTACTTTAAAATGATTATATAGTAAAAGCTCCAAAGCTTACATTATATCGTAACCGAAACGGACTGATTTTGTTCCTATTTAACATTTTACATAGAGTGTGGTGGTACTTGCCACAACGTACATATATTCCACTTTAGGAATAGATAGTACTATATTCCACTTTGATAGGCTGCTGGCTAAAGTTTTGCAGGATGCCCGGGTGCCTGGGACACGGACGTCCCGCTTTCAGTGTGGTGCACCGATGAGCTGGTTTTAGTTCTGGCACAATGCATAGCTATAATCTGCTAAAACTGATAAAACGAGGCAAATTTTAAGACGAGGCCGGGCCGGTGGCAGTGATACTTGCAGCGGAGGAGGGCGAGGGGGGTGCGGAACAGTCTCCGCCGGTTCCTGCGTCACCAGCACCAGGGGAAGAGCCTGTCGCGGCTGAGCTGAATGACACCCTCTTGGCATAGCCCGGCGAGATGTGTGTGTGTTTCTTTACATGCCTGCCTTCGTTTCTTGGCTACATGATTCTGCAGATTTGTTATTTATAGTATTTTAGTATTAAATAATAAATCAGCGTCTAGGAAAGAAGCAACTTCTGTTTGCATTTTGCTAAATCATTTTCGGTCTTTCCCTATAAGGCAGGAAAATATAGACCCGTAGCACATCTTTTATTCTATCATCTAAAATTCTGTGTGATTTTTTTTCACCATTCTCTCCTTTTATCTGTGAGAGGAGATAGAGTTCTTTGATATTTTATTTAGACAGCATTGCACATTTGGGAGTAAGCCGTTTGAGCTGATTACGGATGCCCCCATGGTGTGACCAGCGTTGGGTCACCTCCTCTCTCTGGCCCTCGTGGTGGGGACGGTGCCTGTCTTGCAGCAGAACTGATCTGGGGTGATCCAAGTGCGGGATGAGGGGTATCTGACTGTGCGCGTTCACCTGATTAAGTTGCAGATAGCTGGGGATTCAGTGTATCACAGCTTTTTCCATCTATAAAGTCCGTTGCCCCGTGGTTAGTGCACAGTGAAGTTTGGATCTCTGCCATTTCACAGCCAGAGGAGGAATCTAAGTCTCGCTTGAGTTTGAGAATCCCGGCACAGAGAGTCACACCGCTAACTGACAAATGGTCCTCCCCAAACGCCTGCCGGAGGTTGCTGTGGGAAGTGCAAAGTTACCATAATTTTGCCTTGCTCATGGGAAGCTTTTTGTCCCAGTGGGAGCTTGCACAGAAGAGAAGATGCTGTTGTGCTTCCATTTATATCTGACCCTGGTGATGGGACTGGAGGAGGGAAATGGTCGCGGCTGTCTAAAAACCCCTTCTCCTTGTCCTTGGCACTCAGAGCTGGCCTTCAGGAGCCCATTACATTAAGCCACTGTGACAGCTCGTGAGGGAGAAGCATTGTCCAGACGCACAGGACACAAGACATCCTACTTCTGCGACATGTTTTATGGTACCCTGTGTCAGACATGATGCTGGCCTTCTCAGCAACGAGGCTGAGAACGAGCTAAGAGTAATTAATTACACGGGACACGTCAAGGCAAAGGGGAGCTGCTTCTGCTCTTCTGCCTCTGCCCATTTCTGCTGGAGATTCTCAACCAGCGCTGCCAGAAAGCTCCTGCTCCTTTACTGGGGTGCACAGATACTGTCAGAATCCGTTGCGTTAAGCTGTCTGATACCGTAAAGCCCGTTCAGCAGAGGTGCTGTTGCTGCCTCGTGTCTGTGTGGTTGTGTGTCTGTCCCTGTGCTGCCGTGGCTGAGGGTTCATCTGTCTGTTTGCCAGCGCGTCCCCTGAAACCCCTGCTCCGAGCGCGGGGTGCATCAGCTGTGCTTATTTCCTACAAAATTCCGCATATCCTTGTCTGACTTGCTTTTAGCCACCAATCGCTTTCATCCTAAGTATTTCACGTTGCCGATAAAGCGTTCAATATGCACAGCCGTTCAGATAAATGTCCTTTCTCTCAGTTTGTGATGATTTAATGGGTGGATTTAATTTATTGTATAGTCAAGTGCTATAGGTAGTAGATGCGCTGTCTGCCCACTCTGTTTTGATATTGCCAGGGAAGCAGTTATTAATGGCACATAAATTCTATCCAACAGTTTTCTTAAGTGCCTTAACTATAGCGCATCTAATACTGCGGGCTGGGAGTCGCTGCTCTCCATGGGGTGTCCAAGGAAAGCCCTGGTAAAGATGAAAGATGAGCTGGGGCTCGGTGCAGGACCTGGCACCAGAAGGAATCTCCTGCCATAAGGACTTTCCCATAAAAGCCGTGCAAAACACCCCTCCCAAATTACACCCCGACCTATTCAAAGCCGCAGAGCCCGGTTTCGCTGTCAGTGACACGCGTTCCTCGCTGGTGTGAGTGACTCACTGGCCGGGATGAAGTTACTCCCGACACACTCTGTCACGGGAGTGGGCAGAACCATCAAAAATTACCGACACAGATGCCATGGGGCTGCCCGTGAGGCAGCGCTGGAAGGACGCCTGTCGCCCCAGCCTCGCCCCGGCGGGGGGGGGTTCTGTGCTGCAGCAGCAAACGAGCCCCCCCCGGCCACGGCTAACGAGGCAGCTACAGACGCCTCCTTGGTTTCTGACAAAAAATGAATCATAAGAGCTGCTGAAATTCATTTTCAGTTCACAGTCCATTTGGTGCCAGACTTTCGTGCTGCAGTCCTGTGAGTGTGCCCTGACGTGTACACGCGAGCTGGGTGCCTGTTTATTTGCCCTGTGATGTGCACGTGGGGGCATGCATGCATAGCTTTAAATATATATATTTTTAAAGACTGAGCACCTGCTTTCTCCTAAAAGTTTTTAGCTCCCCCCAAATTAGCACTTATTTTTTTTACTGCAAAGTTCAGACATTTTCCTTCCCTTTCCCTCTTCAAACGCATTTTTTAGCTCTGCTCAGACCGTAATGAAGGATGGACAGTGGCAGTGTCCGAGAGTGGCACAACTACAGGAGCTGAATAGTTTAAACAATACTTCAGCATCTGCTGAAAATCTAAGAAAAAAAATGGCAAAAATAAGTGCAAGTGTTACTATGCAGAAGACAAAATCAAGATTTAAAGACTTTTTCTTTCAACATGTGTAGATCTGTTCTCCTCTGTTGAAATCTCATTTTTTCCTTTCACTACCAAGCCAACAGAAATGAAAACTGTGCTAAACAGCACGTGGGGGTGTGATTCCTTACAGACCAGCTACTTCAAGACTCCCACCTTTCTGGGTAATAAATTGCCCGCAGGACAATGAGATGTGAGATTTCTTTTGGGCCGCTTGGCAAGACCTCTGAATTGGCATCTGATCTGACAGATCTTCCTGGGCCACAAAAGCAAGGTTGGGGTTTCGGATGGAGATCCACAGAGATGTGGCATTTCAGGAGCGTTTGCCCATTTAATCGTAGAATAATTTTGGTGGAAGGGACCTCTGGAGGTACCTAGTGCTGTTCTGGGGTGTCTTATGTGGGGGGTAGGACAGTTAACGCCGAAGTAAAGTTATTAGGACGTGTGTGTGTTAATGAGTCATTTGGTGTGCATCCTTTTTTGTATCAGAATTTGTAAAGAAATGTCAAAACTGGAAAAGAACAGCTACTGTCTATTGCTTTTCTGATCCCTCCTGACACCTGCACCTCCAGGGAAGAATCTGACAATGGCCGTGACTTTGCTCTTGAGCTACAGACACTTCTTCTGTGTGTGAACTGATGGAACTGTTTACCTATGCTTTATTCAGAAGGCTTTCCCTAGGCTGGAAATCAGGCTTGTTCAATAGAGCTCGTTAGGTAATGAGCTTATTCACTAAGCTCATTAGTGGTGGAATTCATCCTGCTCAGCCCTCTGCAGCCCAAAATCTTGTGTCCCTTCAGCCCAGCTTACTACTTGTGGTGACCCTTAGCAAGAGAGATGACTTTTACCTAATTTCAGCTGGTTTGCGTATTTTCATTCAGCAGCTGTCTTGCTGAATGAATGTTTCTATTATTTAACCTGGCCTGCTATTCCTCTGTAGCAGAAAAATATCTAAAAGGGCTGAAGTCTTTGCATCCAGCGTGCCAAGGCTGGGATCTCATGCCAGCTCATTTCATGAACCAAAGCGGTGTCTGACTCAGTAGGACTCATCCCGTACGTGATGGATGCTCCCTGGATTGAGAAGCAGACGGTTGGGCAGATGTAAGTAGGCAGGAAAACGAAAAGAGGCACCAAGTAAAAGTTGTGATTGCCTCCCGCGAGCTGACCGTGATTGCCCATCTGTACACGAGCTCGTGGTCCTGCAGGAAGGTTTAAAGACACACATGCACGGCAGAAGCTGGGGATTTCATATTTTGGCTGATTATGCAGAGATCGGAGAGTGGGCTTGATAAAAAGGATCTCTCGCAGGTGCAAGGCTGGGTGGGAGACGGCGTTTTAAATCTTCCTGAACCAACAGCACAACTGAAATGTGTGACAGTGAAGGATGTGTGTTGGCAATAATGCTTCATTGATTCATGTTCAAAGTGGTAAATTTAAGTCCTGTTTCTACTCATTTCAGACACTGATTACTAGAAAAAGGCTCTCATGCAGTGGAGTAACGGAGGAGTCTGTTAAATCGAAACAGCCTACTCCTGTCTTCCCTCTGGAGGGGCAGAAAGAAGCAACTGGAGCTTTTCTCAGTTTAATATTGATGACAGAAGGCCAAGATACTATGTGAACCTCAAAAGACACTAAAACAGGATTATAATTGAGAATGAGTTCTGAAATCAATAGCAGGGAAGGAATAAGATTATATCTGCATTAGCCGGCAGCACGGCTCAACTGAGCTGGGCAGGGGATGGAGCATCCCTCCTGCGCGCATCTCGGGGGGGATTCACTGTAGACTAGTTCTGCTCTGGTCCATGGGCCAAACGCCCGTGCTAAGAGCTCTTTAGCTGCATTCCTGGAGTGCACCTTCCAGCCGTGTTTCTCCCAGAAGGAACGCAGTTTGCACGCTGGGAAACCTCTCTGCACCGAGCCAAGCTGCAGCAGGGACGGGGTGATGGAGTTTGCTTTCAGAGAGCGCTCCTGAGCCAAAGGGAGACACTGATGGAGATGGGCTCTGGGAGAAAGCAGCTCAGAGCACCTTCCTCTCCCTTTAGCTCTCCTTTCAGACAGCTCCCTTCTGCCAAGCCTTAGGTTGCAAGAATAGCTGGCTTGCATTATCCTTCTCAATTGAAAAATAAAGTGCTATTTTTGGTTTTGCCATAGTGACTGTAATTAATATTTCAGGAGGATGGCTCCCTTGTGCTCCAGGTCATAGAAATACAGAGAAAGGTGCGTACTGTTGATGGTGTGTTGTCTCCAAATTACAGCCCAAAAGGGCACATAGAGCATACCGACATGGAAGTGAGGATTGTGGCAACCGGGTGAGAAAATAAGTAGAATTAAATAATAGTAAGAGGTGTTTTCCTTACGGCAGAGAAGAAATAAGGGCCTTTCTGGTTGTGGGGTGAGATCTGGTTGTCTCAAGGCTGTGCATTTAAATATTAAAGGCTGAAAGTGACTCAAGATTTTATCATCTGCTGTTTTCACATCTGATGTGAAACCCTGTGTCGACAGGCGAGATGAGAAAAACAGCAGCACTTCTTGTCTTTCAGATGGCAAAGGGGAGTCACGTGTGCAGAAAGAATAAAGCAATAAGTACATGAAAAATAATTACCCGTAATAAAAAGCGAAGGGTGCTTCACAGCGTTGAGGAGGTGGCGTTTGATTAACGGGAGCTCTTGACAGTGAACCCGATGGCTTTGGCTCCCGGGGGCAGTGAGGGCTGGGGGTGCCGGGCATCGGCCAAACCCCTCCCAGCTGCACCTTCAGCAGCAGCGGCTGCTCCCCCCCGTACGTGTAAGACTCGTTACTGGAATTATTTGCCCTTGTTATTAGGAGACTCCCCAGCACCGAGCCCTCTCCATCTCTCTGTTCAGGCTCAGGCTTCAGGGGCCCGCAGCCTGGTTCTGCAGGACCACGCTCTTCAGAAGCAAACAGCCCTTCTCAAGGGCTTTCTGGGGCTGTGCGGCAGCCAAATTTCACAAAGTCCTGAAGGCAAAAAGCTAGAGCTGATCTGTGTTTTAATTCTGCCGCAGATGGCAGGCCAAGATGAAAGCAGCAGGCTTCCCCGGGCGATCTGCGCGATGGCTCTCCCCAGCCCGCACAGCCAAGGGCTGCTCGGAAAATGGCTTTGAGTGGCTGCCCAGCCCGGGTGGCTGCTGTCGCAGATGCTTTTATAGGTGAGAGAGAATTGACACGCGGAGCGCCACGCTCCAGCGGCGGCGGTGACGATGCCATCGCGGCGCTCGTCCCCAGACCCAAAACCCCTCACGGCGCCGCGCGGAAAGTGAGGACAAGTCCTCAGTGTAGAGCCAGAACAAAAGAGTGAAATCGGGAAAGAATGAGGGAAAGAGCGAGCCAGATGCTCCAGCGTCATTTCTGAGGCTGCAAACCAGAACAAAAAGCCCGTAGACTTGCACCTTTTAAGGGAGTAATGAATTCTTTCCTCCTCTGACAGGCAGTGATTTGACTTGCCACATGCCTCCTAGTAATTTCCCAGCAGGTTTTAATGTTGGAACAATGGCATTCTGTTAGATATTGATTTTAAAATAACTCTTCCACACTTACTTGTAACTTTAAGAGGTGAGTTACAGCCCTTGAACGGGCTCCAATGTAGCAGCGGTAAATAGTTAAATAGGCACCAGCCGTATCTGCAGGCATCGCCCGGCCAGCGCTCGGCTGAACCCTGCCCGTCCTCCCGCTCCACGGGAGAAACACCCAGCGCTCTGCCTGCGCCGAAGGAAAATAGCCATAAATTCGGGGTGGATGTGCTGGAACTTGACAGAAAAATCTTTCTGTGCTGGATGTTGAAGCATCGAGAGAGGGAGGGCAGTGCCCCGTGCTAGATCCCTGCCAGGGGAGAGAGGAGAGGAGGATGCCATCCATGTGGAGACCTCGTCTCCAAGGGATGAGGACAAACCTCGGGGCAGGGGGGCCGCAGGGACACGGGGCGCTCAGGGGCTCCCTCTGGTCTCGTCCCCACTCCCCAAGTCACACCAAAAACTGGTTCGGACTGTGGGGCTGTAATCAGCTAAGGTTTGTAATTAGTTTGGGCTAACTTGTTGCAGGGCCTTTAACTTCACTTCCCCTTCCCCTTTCTCTGACTGACAGTGGCTACTCTGTCCCGTATTTTCAGCTGATCTCTGTAAACTAATTACTTTTACTGGGTCAGTGCTGTTATGAAATTATCATTTTATGAGACTAAAAATAGCTCGGATCCAGTCAGCAAAGCCAATCACTTCCCTTCATCTCCAATGAAAATACAACGTTATCTTTAATCTGTATTTCTCAGGCACTCACTGTGATGCAGGCTGGAGAGAAGGGGGGGAAAGAAAGAGGAGCTTAGAAAAAAATTGATAAATCAGTTGCTATAGATGCATCTCTGCCAAGGTTTCCATTGGTAAATTTAGCAGTCATGTTATAATTTTAGCCAGTACCATTACTTGGCTTTATTCAAAATAATCCACTTCTCGCACAATGAGTTTACCTTAAAGGAAAGTGATTTTGTCTTGCACATTGAAGACGGTTTTACGTGCAGTCATTACAAATATCCAGAGCCAGAAAAAGCCTAAAGACAGACAAATTTATATTTTTTAAGAGAGAGAAAAATCCGGTGAGTTCCACTTGCTCTGAGAATGAATGAAGGTATTTTAATACTTCTGGGGTTCTGGGGAATACAAACAGCTCAAAAATGAGATGCTTGCCTGAGATTTACATCAAGACAGTGAAAGGACAAGGATCCAGCTGTAGTTTCTGATACAAAGGCATTTTGCACATAATATCTGTGAGCCCATTAGGGTAAGAAAATTGATACACATTTGGTATAAGATGAAGCTGGAGTCAAGAGAACGAAAGCTCAAGAAAATGGCCTCTTTGTGGAGCTCCATCAATTCGCTGTTTGATTGGACTCTCTGCGTGTGAAATTCAAGCAGCTCTTTGGCCGGTGGATGGAGGAATTGTTGACTGTGTGGGAAATGGTGAGAGTGATGAAATTGTAGTGCCTTGCTTTACAAAGGAAATATCCCACATCTCATCCATCTTTCCCGTGCCGATGTTAAATATGCAAAGTAGTGTTTCTATTAAAGCAATTTTTCTGATTCAGTTTAATGGCAGTTACTGAAGTACTGACACGCACAATATGATTACTGGGCCAAACAGCAATCTTTCGGAGAGCCCGGGAATGGCAGCGCTCCAGAGACGATTTATTATTTTCCTTACTTTGCAAACTCCTCTTGGTTTGCATGAGGGAGGGAGGATGAAGGTTACTATCAGCTTGAGTGGTTTCAGCGCTTTGCGTTGGAGAAATAAGGGCGGAGAGGTCTCCTTTCCCACAGGAGCTGGCAGCAGTTGCAAGAAACGTGGTCAGTGCTCACTGAGCTCCTGCTAGTCCAGCTGTCACCAAGGCAGCAAGGATTTCACATCCTATTTCACTGCTTAAATTTCAGCCCCTTCCTTGCCCGTGACTGAACACCAATAAAAAAGAAAGCCCAAGAAATGAGCAAAACCCGGAATGATGTTTCTTTCAGGGGGGTTGACCAGGTGTCTGTTCTCTCCGTTCTCCCTGACCCACGTTTTGCACAACCACAGGGTACCAGCTTGGACCAAGACAGACCCCGACAGACCCCTGTGCCCACATCCCTGCTCTCTAAGCACTCCCCAAGAACAACTGTAAGACATTTTGGGTCTCGCTCCAGACCAGGCTGCTGACATAACCAGTGCGTCTGTTTTATTGACTTCCCAGCGTTAACCCGGCTCCTTCAATGAACGACACTGGTGGGACTGTGAGGGTGGTGAGGCACTGGAACAGGTTGCCCAGGGAAGTTGTGGATGCCCCATCCCTGGAAGCGTTTAAGGCCAGGCTGGATGAGCAACCTGCTCTAGTGGAGGTGTCCCTGCCCAGGGCAGGGGGGTTGGAACTCCATGATCTTTAAGGTCCCTTCCAACTCCAACCATTCTATGACTCTATGACTCTATGATTCTATGACTCTGCTGTCCAAGGGCACTGACGGGTATCGTTCCAACTCATTGACCACGGCAGCCGAATCTGAAAGAGGGGTTCTCGAAACCATTATGTTCTTGCAAATTGTAAGGGAGATGGTCAGAGAGAAGACAGATTCTCCCGGGACCACCCTGAGGGCGCTGAGCTGGGGGGCTCAGCCTTCGTCAGGCAACAGGAAACCCCACAGCGTATCCCGGAGCTCAAACCAGAACAAACCCCATCAGCAACCTCCGCTCCTTGGTCTGTGCTGCTGGGTTATTGACCCAAAGATCGCGGTGCTGATTCCCTCCAGGATACACTGCGGGTTTTCCCCCTCTTCTCTTCTCCAGTCTGTGGTGGGATGGGGGTGCTGCCCCCCCCGCTCGGCTCTGGCATCCCCCAGATGCTCTGCAGAGCCCTGGCGAACCCCCCAGCCCTGCGCCCCGGATGGCACAGGGAGACATGGCACTTAGGTTTTCTCAACTCCAGTTTGCTGCCAATGCTGCAGGTCGAGACAGAGAGTCGGAACGTTCTGCTGTTGTCAGGTGAAATGAAAACAGCTTTAAAAAGCTTAGAAAAATGCGTGCTCTGGGCAAACCCGATGTGGGGTTTAGTGGCGTGAGGGAGGCCTCGTCCCGCAGCCGTGGCTGGGATGATACTCATGGGCGGCGAAACGTGAGGCTGCCCTGACCGCAACCAGAGGCTATTTAAAAGTGAATATAAACCAATACTCCATTAACAAGGTGACAAAATTTATGATAATTAAACTGTCTCTATGTAGCTGTAAAACTGGTGGCTGTTGCATATCAAGTTAGCTACGATCCAAGCCAGGGACGTGAATTCTAATGAAGGGAAGCGCTCGGCAGCGCTTGCCTTGCTGAGGTGGGGTGAAAACCTCCCGCAGAGCAAAGAAAAGGTGCTGGCAAAGCTGATATTTATTGTATCGGTGTTTCAGACAAGGCCAAGAGAGAAGATGGGTGGTTGTTGGCCGCTTGAGAAAAATGTTTCTGCATGGATTGGATAGCTGATTCTGAATTAATTTTGAATAGTTGTTTCAGTAATTCAGATTGATTTAAGATGCACCCAAGAATAATGCTTTCATTATAAAACCTCCTGAGCAAAATTTACATCATGCTAAATTAAAAACAGCCTCTGTTAAAGCAGGGCTGATGAGCACAGCAGAGGGATCAGAGATGCAGGGTCAGTATAATTGAATTCCTTTGCTTTGTTTCCCATTCCAGAAGAACTGTGGTACCTGTCTCCTCGGGTTGTAACTACCTACAGAGCTTGCAAGTTGTCTTGGATTTCTCTAAACTGATTTGCACAGTAACCCCAGCAAAAGCAGCACTTACTCTATTCTGTGCAGTATTTCACCCTCAAGAAGAAATGCATTTTTATTGCTTCTCATTTATGGGTCAATTTGGAAATTCAGTTGTGTCCTAAAGGTACTGGGGGATTTGGAATAAGAGCAGCGGATGCACAGAGCAGCAGGAGAGTTACTGGTTTCCTAATGCTAGTCTTGTTTGTGTGTTGTAGCTAAACTTTCCCTTTTATATAAATGGAGCTAATCTTTTAATGTCTTAATAAGATGGGAAAAATTATCCTGCATGTTCCAAATCCCTTTTATAAAGCACCGTGTCACAAGCAATGGTGGAATTCCAGTGTCCGGGAAACATTCACTTATCTGGATTTATAGGTTTCAGTTACATGTTTATATCTTTCAAAACAAAAAATACACACGTATGCCTAGAGACTTAAGTTAAAAACCATTGTGCTTTACAATTTCTTGTTTTAAATGCTGGGTGAATTTCTAAAGTCAAATGGCAGAAAATGATTAAGATACTCCTGAAAGCTCTGAGCATTGCTGACACGCAAAGAGGGAACTGGCAAGGAGGGAGGAGGCAAAGCCCGAGGTATTAAGGAGCACGTGTTAGAGACTTGGGCTGCGTTTTTGGCAACGTCGGTGGGATAGGGATTGCCAGGACTGTCATTAGTAACAAGATCCTTCCAAACCTACTGAAATGATTTCTGAAGAGAGCTCTATGGGAAATACTGTATGGAAATGCCAGTTTGTCAAAACTGAGTGGATTTATGGGGAAATGAAGGGGCTCCAGGGACGTTAACCACCCACACACGTGGTGGGAGTCAGGAAGGTGGAAATGACCTGAGGCCCATAGTTTTGTTTCTGGAGGTGATGGGTTTGTGTTGCCACGATGCCGGCGGTGGTGAGAGCTGTCGCAGGAGCCACCGGCACCTTCCTCCCCCAGAGCTGGGACCCCCACCTCCTGACCAGCCCCCAGTGCCTCCCCGAGGGCTCTGGCCGGGCCCCGAGGAGCTGCCCTGGCAGGGATTAGGTTTCTATGGCTCACAGTAACAGCTTCTCTTCCTAGAACTGGTTTTGGGAAGCCCGTGGAGAGCGTTTGGATGGTGCTCGGAGAAGGGAGCGCTGGGTACCGGGGGGCTGTCAGAGCACAGGGGCTTTTGGGGTCTGCTCTTACCGAGGTTTCCAAGTTTCTCGTAAGTCTGTGTTATGACACCAAACCTAGCTGATAGACTATTTGCTAGAGACACCTATTTTAATTAAAATCCTGCAACAAAAATCCCAAATCAGTATTACTAGAAGTTTAAGCTTTAAGGCTTTGGCAGCATTTTATAGGTCTCTTTCCAATGAACTCTTACAAAGCCGTGTTTAACTGTATAATTTTTAAAATTCTTGTCAACTCATTAAAGGCACTCATTCGTCCATAATTTCTGTGATTACAACAGATTGAGAACACTTTAAAGTCCTCAGGAGCACTCTGGTCTGTCTATCCACGCGTTCAGAAGGAGAACAGGACTGAGCCGGGGAGGGGAACAGGGACGCGTCGCACGACGGCACGTCCTGCCTGGGTTCACAGGAAGGGTTTGTTCCCAAGCCACACTGAACATTCCCTTGACCCCAACTTCCCTGTCACAAAGGTACAACAATGTACTTGTGAAGGTGCATGAGCGTGTGTAGGTAGAAAGAGAGGTGTGATCATTGTCAAACAGAAACCAGAGCTGCATTTTCATGCATTTCCCCCTCGTGGAGGGGCCACGTGAACCACCCGGGACAGGTCTCCCTTGTCCTCTGGAGCTGCTCAGATGCAATGGTGGAGACAGGAGGGTGGGAACCGACCAGTATGGACCAGTCAGAGTATGGAAAGCTGAACCACAGGTCGGGAAAGTGCTGGGATCTAAAGCCCACCTTCGATTTCTAAGCCAGCCCTGACTTCTTTTCCAGGGTAAGGACCTTAGTTTCTGCCATACGAACCTGCAGACTGTGCTTAGATGTTAAAAAGGAGGAAAAAGAGATCTCTTGGTGACTATGACAAACATGTTCTACATTCTCACTTAATGAAGAAATTCAGACTTGCAGTTGTCATATGCTCAGATTCTGCGCCTTTCTGACAGCTGAATTATGATTTTAATAATTTAAATGTGCTACTGTGAGCCTGTTCGTGTATAATAGGCACAGAGAAGTGTTTAAAATCAAAAGCAGTTTAGAGAAAAAGTGGTCACCATATTACAAGAATGAGAATTGTCTACATCTGAATATTAAACTGTACGAACTCTCTGGTGGGAAAACTCTTTGCAAAGTAACTATAAACTTGGTATATTCTATAACTATATAACTATAAACTTGGTTCTGATATGTGGAAGTCAGAGACTTGTTCCATCATAACTTTGGGACTGCCTGAAGAAGCAGCCCGTGATTCCCACTTTCTTTTACATAACCCCGTCAGGGTGAGGGTTTGGTCAGTCTGCTTACAAAGGTTTTAGTTCAGAGCAACAGAAGCTCAAATCTATAATCTCAGTAGAAACATCTGTAAGACAGAAATGAAATATAAGGGAAAAAAGTGCCCTCCAGGCTACATTCCCCTTGCTTTGATATCATTATCTTTGTACCTGTCCATGGGACCATTTGAAATTCTGTTGCAAGTGCTACAGCATACTCATGTTATTTTTTAAGTTCACAACTAAACACAGACAAGAAGACCACATCCTGCTCAACTAAGTGAAAAACAGATCACGCCCTGGAGATCACTGAGCATTTTCCATATAGTGGCCCACAATACCATTTGAATTCAGCAAATCCACAGCTCCTGGCACATCAAGTGAAGAAACAATGACCGACATCACGAAAAGAGACATCATATACATCATATACATCAGCAACTTTGTGTAGAATCTGTGGCTTGAATGAATGTCTGAAAAAAACCGTAAGCTCTGCTTGCCAGCTCCCTTGCCCCCGTGTTAACTTTCCCCTCCTGCAGAAGGAGCGCGGAACAGGCCCCGCTACTCCCCAGCCTTGCTCCTCCTGCACTCATTTACCATTGTGCCAAGCATTTGTCAAGTGGGTGTAAGTGCTTTTTCTGTTTCATACAACTTCACATGAGCAGAAGTTGTACGGCAAAGAACAATCAAGCCCTGAACAGTTCCAGCCCCTTCTCGAACATGCACCCAGGAAAACGCTTAGGAGTAACTGAAGTCAAGCTCCCAGCACACGCTCGCCTGCTGCTCAGTAAAAGAAAAAGTAATACTCACCCCAGTGTTGTCATGGTTACAATAGTGTACCAAAAGGAAGCAGGAATACTGGTGAATTTGCTTGCCGAGGACCCTTTCTCTGCATAAAACATCACAGTTGCAAAGATGATGATTGCCATAGTGAGGGAAAAGAGGAGAAAGCCAAGCTCGGAGGCACAGCTCTTCAAAGTGTAGCCCAAGATTCTTAAGCCTTGGGAATGGCGAGAGAACTTGAAAATCCTGAAAACCCGAAAAACCCTTAGTGTCACAAAGGCTCCGCTCACATCCTCGTTGTTGGTCATCACCAAGCCAATGTAGTACGGCATGATGGCCACCACGTCAATGATGCTCATCACACTTCTAATGAATCGGTAGCGACTTGGGGCTGCAAAGAGTCTCAACAGATACTCAACCGTGAAAATCATCACACAAGCCGTGTCCAAGCAAAAGAAAGCCACAGCGTATCTTTCCCCACATGGAAGCTCCTTGTTCCCAGGCACCGTGCCACAAGGGACAGTTTCCACCACGTTAGTGATCACAGAGACAGCAATAAAGAAACCGGTGACATAGTAAAAGACTAAGGCTAAGGTGCTGGTGTGGGGGTTCTCGAAGGCTCGCCACATGGTCTGCCGGAAGCTCAGGGATGGCATGGACCCTTCTTGGTTGTTTTCTGAGTCATTGTCATCCATCAGCCGCTCCGCGTTTTCCCGCTTTCTGTCTTTGTACTCTTCGTAGCAGCAGTCCCCGATGATTTCAGGGAGGATCCCATAGAAGGCAAGCTCTTCGTCATAGGCAGAGATGCACTCATACCTGGGGTAGTGCAACTTGCCAGTTCTATAAAAATTTAAGATGCATCTAAAGACCTCAGGGTCCCGGTCAAAGAAGTACTCCTTAGTGTCTTCGTTGAAGAAGAACTCCTTCTCGGTGCTGCCCAGCAGAGTGTCCGGGTATCTCTCCAGTGTAGTCCTCCAGGTCTGGAAACGCCTGCCACTCACGTTGAGAATGATCAGCTCATCCTGCCTCTTGTTTTTCTCCGTTGGAGCCAGTGGCATGGGACAGTTGGCCACTGGCATCCATCCTATGGCAGCTGCCCTGGCAAAGGGCAACCACGCCGCTACTCCTGCTGCCATGATGACCCCAGGCCTTGTTACTGGAGAAGATGGTTGGACTGCTCCTGGGACCTGCTGGAAGTCAGATCAGTTCCATCTAAAACACAGAACAAAATGAAAACACAACACACAGTCAAGAGGGGTGTTTTGCCCCGTTGTGTTAAAGACTCGGGTGTCAGTTCGTACACAAGGATTTCAAACAACTGCCTTGTCCTCCTCTCCCATTTGACGAATGATGTTAAACAAGGCACGTGATAATCAGCTCAGCAGGGTTATGGCATTATTATAGATTGAAATTTTGAATAGCAAATGATTCCTCATTAAAAGCATTTTAAAAGTAGCATAAACACACTAATTTATATTTGCTTCCTTACAAACAAGACTAATCCATAATTCCCCAGGTGGAAGCCTCATGCTCATCAGTTTAACTACAGCTGTCAAGAAAGAGCTGGGAACTCCAGTACATCAGCTCGCAGTTCACCCAGTGAAACACCATGAAAAGCCACTCAGACTGGACTGAGCTGGGTTTCCAGTCTTTAAAAAGTTCCATATGTAGTGAATCTTGCACTAACATTTTCAGTTGAAAGAAACAGTAAATCTCAGGGTTTCATTAGTTTTCTTCCACCTTCAGTTAAAGACCTAGCCTCAGCAGCAGTTTTTTGCTGGTCTCTTTCATTTAGAGATGGGTTTTATTCCTGTGGAATATCGCATCTTCCACCAGAGCAGAGGAAAATTCTGACTTTCGGGGAAACATTGCTCAGAAAACCTGAGCAACAGTAAGCTTGGTCCCAGCTGTGAAAGCTGATGGATAAAGCTACTGATGGAGCACCAAGAACATCAGAATGAGGGAAGCCTCCAAAGCTGGACAACCTTCTTCCAGCAGGAAGATACCTTGATTATTTCCGAGCTAACTGAGGCAGAAGTCCTTCAGCCGAAGAACTGAGGGACTAATAGGTTGAAAGGAAATATGTTCACTGCACTCTTTATTTTTAGATGAAAAATACCCCAAGTTGTCCAGATCCTCAGCCAACATTCTCTTGGAGTTACAGTCATTATTGTGGTTCTGATCTAGACAAGAATTTTCTCTTTCTTTTTGGTCTTTGGTCAGAGTTCTTACAATATTTAACTTTTGTTTTAACTTGTATTTACTTTCACTTCCCTAATGTTTTTCTAATTCTACCATAAAATTATCTGGAGAAAGGTGCCATTATCACATAAGATGCATTAGGGGCCCTATCAAAAGTCAATTTATCAATGGAAATTCCATTGATTCTACTGACTCAGGCCCTCAAAGCTTAATTATATCCTCTATATGGCATCCTTCTAGGCAGTTTTACTCTGAATTTTTTTAATTATATGAAAGCTGCCATTCCCACCAGTAAGGCTGCAGCATTATTGATTTCAACAGGCCATCAAAATACTGAATAAAAAATGATGGAATCAATCTCTGGTGAAAATGACTGAACTGCTCACAGAAATGCTCTTCCTTTTCAGGCCACATTAACATTCATCACCTTAATGTGGAGAATCTTTCTGTGCAATTTTACTATCTTAAAGGACAATTGGAATCCCTTGTGCAGGCATCTCACTGCTGCTGGAAGAGGGTTTGTAATTAGGAGACATACAATAATCCATAGCAATGCTTATCCCAAGGGGACGCTTTGCTTATACGCATGGCACCGGAGCAAACATCCCACAACATTTTCCTATGAAGAATTGTTCAATATTACTATGTGCTGTTTTTTTCTCTCCCCCCGAAGAGGGACTTTATTTCGCTAATAGTGGCAGGCTGAGAGCCCCGGAGAGGGGGCTCCGAGGGCTGTGCGGGCAGCGGCAGAGCCCAGCACCCAAACCTTCTCTGCAGGACTTTGGCAGCAACCCCAGTCTGTAGCTGCGCAGCGATCCCCGGGGCTCGGGGGCTCCCGCAGCCCAGCTCCCCGTTTCTTACACCAGCAGTGGGGGATCTTTTAACTTCTATGAAACGCTGCGTTAGGAACAGGGCTGCAAAACAGGAGGCAGCCAAATAACAACCATTCCACTCCTTAATCACCAAATATATACAGGCAAATAACCAAGAGACCAAGATAATGCATCCTGTTCCTGCTTTCCCTGCTGGTACGGTCCTCTCTGCTTTTTAATTTCAATTAGCAACACCACCCCAGTCATTCTACCAGGACTGATTGGCGATGTACGGTGACCTGACCAGCTGCAGTACACTGCATCCTCATCTCCCCTGATTTCTCAGGGGAACCTCGTTAGAAATCTCTCCTGTACTTTTATAACTTTGGTTGTAAATTCCAGGTTACCTACATTAGCTGCTGAGGCACTATAAATACTTGACATATAATTGTTCTAATAAAACACCGGTAACTCATAAGTGACTTACACATTTTAAAATCAATTTTTAAAGATAAAATGGGTCCTTCCGTGCTGGCAGTAGATGTGGGGAAGCTATAAATATCTCGGCTATGGAATGGACAGGAGAGGGTTATTCTTCTGTGGAAGTTTAGTTCCCATTTCTCTGTGACCAAGAGATGCTGCTGGTTAAGAAACTTAGTGCACACAGCTTAATTTTCAAAGTTGTCCCATTTGATCCTCAGAATACACAAAAAGATAGACTTTTTCAGCTATAAATTGAAGGACTGAGAGGGAGAAAAGAAGTCCCCTATGTCAGAGGTTTTGCTTTTTCTTCTCCGTGAGCCCTTGGAACTCCACCCTCCCCAAAGGAAGGGACAGAAAATTGGGGAGAGCTAGGGCTGGATTTGTATCTCAGAGCTGCACAAACTGGGCTGAGTGAAAAAATGTGAAGTAACTAGTTCATCTACAGCATGTGGAAAGAATCTTCCTTTCCTGCATGCCTGGGTGCTGGTAACTGCTAACCCGTCTGTTTAGGCTGGAAAGCGACCGGCCGGGCTCAAAATATGCTGTGCAGTGGAGAGAGTCTCTTCAGCTCGCATCGCGAACAGACAACTTCAATTCTAACAAGGATATATTTAGCTATACTCGTATTTCTAAGTTTAATTACTGTAATTCCTGCATGTAATTTGAAAGGAACTAGTTAACAAAAGATCGGTACCCTGCTGATGACATTTAGAACCTGGTACACAAAATTAATTTGCCTCCTGATTTAAAAAAGTCAGCATCTATAGAGAAAAGGGTCTGTTTTCTTCGGCTAATTACGAGGACAATGAAATAGTGCAAGGAAATTTGATAGAAAAGCCCATGGGCTGAGCCCTTGTCCCCCTCCCGCGACTCCTGAGCCCATCTGGGTCCCTCCCTGGCCACCGCTGGCTCCCGCAGGTCGCCTGCGCTGCAGCCGCTTCCTGGCACCGGGATTTCATCCCCAGCTCAAACAGAAACCCGAGGGGCGCAGCCGGGTCAGTGAAGCTCTGGAGGAAAACTTTAGAGAACGCAGTTATTTCTATTTGCCAAAGGGTCAAGAAATAAAGGATGTGTTCTTACCAGAGCAGCTCCCACCAGCAGTGCCACACTTAATAAATGTCTCTTCGTAGCCTCATGAAAGCAGAAACAAACCAGAAATCTCCTAGTGTTTCCCTTTCTAGAAGCAGACAGGGACGATTTAAAATACGACTGATAAACATACTGCGAGTTCCTCGGTGAGACGCTGCTGATGGGAGTGAAGAGCCTTGAGATCATTCGTTCTCTCCTTTCCTGTCCTTGTTGGGTCAGGCTCAGGCAGCAGAGATACATTTGCTTTCAAGTAGAATATGTCAGCCAACGCTCCCATAGCCTCTCCCACTCACATATTCCTTTCCCTTCGCAACCACATTGGATAATAAAACTTTCTGCAAAACATTCCCTCCCTCACTCCATTGGAGAGATTTAGGAGCAAAAGCAACAGGCTCAGGATAAATGCATGCAAACTTCTCCCCTCCCTCCCAGTCAGCCCAGAGAGCCCCATCTTGCCCGCTCACGGCGATGCCTTACCTGGCAAGGGAAGCCACTCACGGCGCCCAAAAGTAGGGCTAAATGTGGGGAACTGGAAGGAAGAGGGAGCAGTAACTCCTCAGGATAAAAGGTGAGCTGTGCTGCCTGCCTCTTGACTCCCTCGCTAAATGCAGTCAGGAGCAATCAGTAAATGTGATCATCATTGTGAAAGTATATATAGAGAGATGACTAAACAGCTTCTCCCTCAGTACTGCCGAGACGGAGTCTCTCTCGCCTGAGCTCGCTTCATTCTGCCCCCTCCCCTTCCAGGACCTCTCGGAGCTTCGCTCTGGCTGCCCAGCCCAGCTGGACACGGCCCCTGGGTCCTGAGGAGCCCGCTGGCCTGGGGGCAGGGGGAGCTGACCCCACTGGCCCCAGGGAGGCAGACTGGGCGGCGAGGCTGGAGACTGGCGGTGTGAGCTAACAAAGACTCCGGCAAATGGAATCATTAAATACATAGCAGAGCTGACCCCGCATGCTAACGTGCCAGCCGTGGCAAAGGGGGGGATGAAGGGGGGAAAAGTATGGGATGAACTTCACTGGTCCCTCCCGGAGCTCCCCCTGTGTCCCTGACTCTCAGGCAGGCAGGGACCATGCAGGAGAGGTCCCTTCTGGGTGAGAAAATGAGCGCTTCCTCTAGCATCACAAACCTACAACCAACACCTCACCCAGGGCAGGAGGCTACATTCAGGAATAAAAATAATTCATTCAGAGTTAAACCGATCCGTCCCTCTCTCCTTCTCCCCAGTCCCCCTCATCCTGCTGTTCTCGCTCGCCCTGCTCCTTGGCAGCTCTCACCAGTCCTGTCTCCACCTCAGCATCCCTCTTTCATCCACCGTCAGAAGTTGGACTCCACACGCTCAGAGACCTGGCATCCTCGCTCGTTTACCTGTTTGCCGGCGAATCTCCATTAAATAAATAACTCTAAGCCCAAATCAGAGCGGACCGGCGTCGCCCTGCTCTGCCGGGCAGCTCCCGGCAGGGACTGATGCGCCGCAGCGATAGTTGGGGACTTCCATAAAGTAAGAGGAATACGTACAGGGAGGAGAGGAGCTCGGCTGCCTCGCCATGGCCTCGCGTCCCCGCACGGCTCGGGATCGCACTTCAGCGCCGGGAGTCCGGGGGCTGGAAGGGGCCGCGCGGCCGCCGGGCGGGGAGGAGCGGGGGGAGGCGCGGAGCAGGGGCGAGGATGAGGAGGGCGCGGGGGTGGGAGCCAACCGCGGGCACCGCTCCTGCCCCTCGCCTCCCCCGGGGCCGCCGGCCGCCCCCTCCCCGCCCGCAGGTGAGACCCCTCCCCGGTGCCGGCGTGTCCCCCCCCCCCCCCGCCCCGGTGCCGGCGTCCCCCCGCCCTCCCGGCAGCCCCCCCTCACCTCCGCAGGGCGCGCCGGTCCGCCGCCTCGCCCTGCCCGCCCGGCGCTCCCGGCCGCGGCCGCCCGCCCAGCGCCTCCGCTGCCATGCGGCTGCCGGGAGCGCGGAGCGGCGCGGGGGCGGGCGCGGGGCGGCGCGGAGCGCGCGGGGCGGTGGCGGCGGAGAGCGGCGATCAGCACCGCGGCGGCGGACAGCTCCGCGGCGGGGGGGGGAGGCGCGGGGGAGGGGGGGGGGGGCCTTGTTGGGGGGGCAGCAGCGGGGGCTCCGGTGCGGGGGTGGAGGGGACGCGGGGTGGCCGCGGATCCTCCGCACCGGCCCCCGCCCGCCGCTGGCCACCGGCAGGGGTCACCCGGAGCGAGCGCCGCCGGGGGGCGGCCGTGGGGGGCTTTGTACGGGCGAAGGCAGGAGGGACCCTCCAGTGTGTATGTGCGGGGGGGGGGGGCTGGTGTTTCTCTGCTGTTTTAAAACAGGGGAAATCGGGACCTGGCAAAGCCACCACTAGCCAGGGCCCGTTTTCCAGGTGGTTTCATGTGCCTATAACGTGCCTTTCTTTCCAGAGCTCTTACACCAAGGCCTTGTTAAAAAAATAAAATAAAAATTAGGAAAACCCTCACAAATCCTCAAATATTTCAACACTCAGAATTCAGGCACTGGAATGATCTCCCCAGGGAAGCGGTGGATTCCCCATCATTGGACACTGTTGAGATTCAGCTGAACAGGGTGCTGGGCAGTCTTGAGTTTTGCCAAGAAAGGTTGGACCAGGGGACAAGGATCATCCTTGAGACCCATTCCAACCTGGGATTCTATGGTTCTATGATTCTGTGACTGTTGATGAGGGAGGGGAGCCACAGGACAAGGGGGAAGGGTTTGGCACTGACAGAGGGGAGATTGAGAGGAGATGTGGGGCAGAAATCCTTTGCTGTGAGGGTGGTGAGAGCCTGGCCCAGGTTGCCCAGAGAAGCTGTGGCTGCCCCATCCCTGGAGGGGTTCAAGGCCAGGTTGGAGGGGGCTTGGAGCAACCTGGTCTGGTGGGAGGTGTCCCTGCCCAGGGCAGGGGGTGGCACTGGGGGGGCTTTAAGGTCCCTTCTAACCCAAACCATTCTATGATTGTCTGGTTTGGAAAATCTGAGCTGGAAACTCAGATACCAGAACCTTGATCAGTCTGGTTCAGTGTCTTGACATTGTCTAATCACTGATAATTCAAGGCAATTATTAAAAAATAGCACTAGTTTCTGAATGTCAGGTCCTGGGTAATCCTCCCCCAGAACAATTTCCCCCAATAATATTTGTAAGCTGCATTACAGTGACTGCAGACTGGTTAATGAGGTTATGCAAATGCAATGCATTACAATCTTTAGGAGAGGGATACAGTAGTTGTTCGCTGGACACTGCCTGCAAAGTGAATCCTGAAACTTCTATGAGAAACTTTCAGGGGCTGGAGGGATTTAAGCAAATCAAAGCATCCAGAACCCATCTTTATTAGAGGTCTTCAGAACTGCTTTACTCTTTAAAATACTCCCTATATCTCTACTTGCTCTTTTCCTCTTGCAGATGCTCAGAAGAAAGCAAAACCAGAGATGTCATTTGGCTTTTACTGGTATACGAGATTTTTTCTGTGATTTCCAGTGTCATCACTTCATAAAACTTCCTGACTCCTCTCATCAGGCGTGCTCTGGCCTCACTCTCTGCGGGCTCTGGCCTGGCTGTGATTCTGAATAGCTGTTCCCCCATGACTCGGCCCCCTTTTAACTTCCGATCTCTATTAAAAAGCTAATTTGGGAACTCTTTTTCAATGCTCCCAATTTTGTATTTTTAAATAGAGTATGAAAGTCAAAAGCAAGCTGGCTGCAGATAGTCTGATGGGAAAATATTCCTTCTTCTCTTTCATTCTTTTTCTTTTTATCTTTTCCTTTATTTATTTCTTCGTTTCTTTCTCTCTTTTTCTCTCTAACTCTCTCTGTCTTTCCTTCTTTCTCTTTTGCTCTTTCCTTCTGCCTTTCCCTTTCTCTCTCTTTCTAGGAATATCTCCTTAGGTTCTGCTGCACCAATTATGGGTTTTATTAAAACTTTCTGAACAACTTTTTCTTATTCTATGACTGAAAAGTAAAACCTGCCAGTGTTAGAACAAGCCTCATATGCAGAGAAACAGTTGGAATAAACTATTCAAGGTTAAATATCAATATCAAATATAGTTCACTTGATTCTTTTGCTCTGCCATTTTCTTCTGGATTTATATCCTGTGCCTCTATGGTGTGCTTTATTTATTGTGGTTGTTCTTTACACCGGGCACTGTCCTGCATTAATTCTGCATCTAAATGTCCCATTGAGTTGGTGGCCGTGCTGGGTAAGCGTTCCGTAATGACAGTTGCAGTAATAAAGCTCGCTTCCTTGCTTGAAATTACAGCTTGCCATGACATTGTAGCTTTGTAGCCTGATTATGTCCTACAGATTGTGCCAACAGTTTCCTTGCTTTGGACCCAGGCTTGTGAAAATGCTTGCACAGATTAAAGACAGATCATTAATGTGATTATGCGAAAGAGTCAGTCTTTGTAACCTTAAAATTATATATGTGGTCTAGGGAGTGAAACCGCCTGGAAAACACAGCTGCTTGGGCATGTCTGCTTCTTTCCAAAGCTCCCCCAGACCTTGGCCAAGTCTCTTGAGCTCTGTGTTCCTAGTTGCCATCTAAAGAAATATAATAACGTTTACTGACAAAAAGTAATTTATCAGAATGTATACATATTTACAAATGGCTATATGATTCCTGAAGGACGTAAGTTGTTCCGAAGTACAGAGGGTGACCTGGTTACCCCTTTGTGGCTCTGTCTCGGACGGGGCATTTCTCCAAACCTCATCCATCCATCTCTTGGGCTTCTTCTTCTGGCACACAAATGCACAGAACAGGTTGTCCAAAAATGAACACATGAAGGAAGGCACGAGGCACTTTCTATCTTGTCCTATAAATCCAATAAAAATTACCTACCACTTCCCTGCAGTGAGGTGCCTTCGTGGCATGGGCACAGCAAAGCGGGGGGGTCAGGTACCTCACTCCTATGCCTCAGGTATGTATTTTATCACTGGAAACTGCAGTGTCTACTTCAGGGGCAGAAATGATCTTCACTAGGACTAATCTAAATTTTCTTTTGTCAGCACACTGCTGGTGAAAAATTTATTTTGACACAGAAAAAAAACTGCCAAAAATTGGATTTGGATCAAAATTTTGCTGGCTTTCTTATAAGGAACACTAGACTATTAAATCAGGGAAGTGTCCACAATAAATGGTCTTTCATAACACAGTTCTGCTTTAGTTTTTTTTTTTTTTTTTTGAAAACCAGTGTCTGAAACATTTTATAGGGATTTGTAAAAAATGAAATACCAAATTCTCTCAGCACCCCTCGGGAGGTGTTACGGGGATCTTGTTATTGGCTTTAAAAAATCTTGAAGCAAAAAGTGACTCATTTTCAAGCACCTTCTGAAGAAGGTTCCGTACAGGGAGATGTTAAGGGTTGGGGGATTTATTTAGGGTGACTGTATTAGCTCCACTCTGGGGACCACTGCAGCATCCCCAGGGTGCTGTTTGCACCCGTGTGCGGTTCTCATACCCATCCGTCTGTCCTCAGACCCGTCCGTCCATCTGAGCCCTCGGTGTGCGGTGGATGGTCCGTGTCCCTGTCTCCGTCTGCAGCCTTTGCCTGCTCTTGGCACTTGGGAACCAGGGGGCTGCTTCGAGGCTACCTCTGATTTACAGCCTGTTCAGGTTTTCCCGCCTCTGTGTTTGGAGATTTTCCAACCCAAAATAAAGCCTCACAGGCAGCTGCATTCTGCTGCTTCTGTCCAAAAGGGAAGAGGAAGGAGCCATGGACGGGGTCCAGCAGCTCCCTTAGCTCACCAGCAGCTGCAAAATTTTCTGCTCAGCTGACCTTAATGAATCAAGAAAAGATCACACATGAGAGTAGAGGGAAAAGACCCTTGAAGGAGAGCAGTGAGACTGAATGAGGGCTTTGATTTATTGTTCACTGTCCCCCGTCTCTCCCCGATGCAGCCCATGGCTCGCTCTTCCAGTCTCATTTCACACGGGGAGTGAAATAACAACGCTAGTTTGCAATGCTACTCGCTGCAACAGCTCATCAGGGATTGGGCTTAATCGGCCATATTCCACGTTATCAACATCCAAACATTGAAGTAATGAGAGTCTTGTGTTATCATTCCTGGTTAGGGATGAGGCCGGGCGTGTGGCAGGAGGCAGGTAGGGAAGGGAGGACACGGGGCTGTTCAGGAGCAGGTAGAGCTCCATGAGCTGCTAAATCAATTGGCAGGGAAGGGAATTAGTGTGGCAGGGTATTCCGTGCCTGCTTGTGAGACAACACTGCCTGGCACTTGCCTTTATTCATGCCTTGAAGAGGACAATGCCAGGGAAGTCCAGTCTCACCACCCTGAATTGGGAGCATTTTTCACTGGTACGTGCTGCCGTCGGCGCCAGGGCCCTGATGTGCTCTGGCTGGTGCTGCCTGAAGGATGCTCCAAAAGAGGAGAGCTGGAGCAGAGCGATGCCAACGAGGGGGAAATTGGGACAATGGGCTCAAAGCTAGAAGCTCTGTAAAAACATATTAATTCTTTGCTGCTTTGTCGTACCCTTTACTGCTAATGCTTCAGTGCCCCACAGCCCAGGCAGGACTTCACACACCGCTCTTTATCCAACTGCTCTGCAGCAAGTTTCTTTGCAATGATCTGTCTCCCACCAGTTGGGAATTCTCACAATGATGAGTCAACCAAGGCTAAAAAGCTCCGAACTGAGCAAAGCACAAGTCAGCTCACTCCTTTGATCTCACACACCTTGGGTTAACCAGTCACCATCAAAGCAATCATCAGTATCTCCTGGAAATTGAGGGACCAATTAAAAAAAAGCAAAAAAGAAAACCCAACCAACCTGAAACCAATGATTAATGTTAAATTATCACGTTTGGAATGGTTACCAGAGCTGAAGTGATGCTGGAAGTTTCACTGCTAGAGTCAACAATACAATAAACTGCAATTGCAGTTTTTCGGTGGCTCATAACCAGTAAATCAGATCTGTGGAACTATACAGTTACTGTGAATTTAAGGAGTTGTTCTTTCATTTTTAAGAGTGCATTTTAAATCAAGTCAACAGCCATAAAGCAATATACAGCCTGCCTGGCTATTGTCTGGGGAATGGACCCTGGGCTATCATGATTCCTTTTTATTATTATTAGATATGGGGGCGGGAGATTTGTTCAGCTGACTGGAATATGGGGTGTGTAGTGTCATCAAAAGCAACGGGGTCTTCTCCACCCAATGCCTGCACTTTGGTTACTTGGTTTGGGGCAAACTGGGGTAGAAACCAGCTGCTCCCAGGTTAGTGCCTCCTGCAGGTGAGCACTGAACCTGGCAGGGGTGGCCAGAGAGAGCCAGGAGCCTCCCTTTTCTCTTTTTCTTTCTTTTTTTTTTTTTTTTTTTTTTCAGCTCACCTGCCTGCTATAAACTCTTCACCATGTGAAATCGTTATGTTAATGCATCAATGAGTGTGGCCTGGGCTGGGCGGGGAGATGATAAAAGGCCGAGGCTGCTAGTTTCTCCTTGTAAGCTCTCCAGGAATCCTCGTGTTGAGGGAGAGAGCTTCCCACCCTGGTGGCAGAGCCCCCAGCTGGATGCTGGTGCCTGTATGGTGTGTTAGACGGAGCAGACCCAAGGTTGGCTCCCTTGTGCTGTAAGGACGCGCTGTCTGTCACTGCCCCGTGCACAGCATCGCGCTCGCCCATCACACCGGTGGCCACGGACCTGTGTCTGCGAGGTTAGTCCTGAATTTTGAATCTATACAAAAATGTGTCTACTTCTGCTGCACTGCTTGGAGACCTTTGGACGTCTTTTGAACTACAGGCAGTAAATGTTAAAATATTTGTGGCTGGAAGGAAGTGTAGAAGCTGTCAGGTGGAAGGGACCCTGGGCACCCCGTGGCTCCTGAGTGATGGACCCACAGGAGTTTTGTCTCCCGAACCAGTGGGAACAGCCCAGGCTGTGGTGGGACCCTCATCGGTGATGGGGTGGCTGTGCAGGGACACAGGAGAGAGGGAAGAACCAGGAGCCACTGGGCAGAGTCTGTAGTAAGGGCTCTGCTGTCCAAGCATGGACCGTTTTCTCACACTGATTCCTAATGGTCAGGAAGGGATGGTGCCCAGCTCTTCGCTGAGCGGAAAAAAAGCAGAGATGGATTCTAGCCCCAAACCAATTTATTATCCCAATCCCTTCTACAAAGATGGGAATGCTAATAGGCAGAAATAGATTTACTTTTTTATCTTGGAACAGATTAAAAATAATTTTACCTGCAGAGAAATTCTATAACTAGAATTCAAATTTAATCTGATTTTTTTTTTTAATTACTGAATCCAGTAAGACTACTATTTCTGCCGTGCTCTAGCAGGATGTAGTCTGGTAGCTACAGGGAGGGTTTTCTGTGTGCATGTGTGTGTCATTAAGGGCTAACTTGGAATTGAGATCTTAATCCTCAGCACAGACCTTTGATATAGAGAGGGGGCTTTTGTTAATGCATTAACTTAAACTGGCTCACAGCTGCAGAGTAGCTGAGAGACTGAAAGTAAATTCAGTTAGTATTTTTGGATAGTCCAGTGTTAAATGAAGTTCACAAATGGAAAGTCTCTCATCTAAGCTTCTCAAGAAGCTCAAAAGGGACATTTATGCCAACATCTCTCTGAGCAGGAGGTTCTCTTGCTCTTAGATCCCGGGCACATGAGGGAGGTCTTGTTTCTTAACAGCCTGGAAGATCAGCTCATTAAAGGGGATTTTGGAATATTCAGGCAGTTTGCCAGGACACCACTAGTGTTTGCTGGTTCGTGAGACCCTTGGTTTCTGAAAGAAAGCAAAACTTGATTTTGGTTTTCTGGTTTGTTACCGATGTACCATCTGGCAATAGACTCCGTAGCCCCAGAACAGCCCCGAGTCGGGGGTTATGGTTGTCTCGGCTGGAAACCAGCCCCCGGGACGTGCTTCCCAGCTCTGACCACGGAGCCCGAATCGCTCCCTTCATGTGGCCAAGGCATGAGCCGACTGAAGGCTGTGCAGATGTTGGAGACACGATCCCACTTGCTTTGCAGTGAAAAAAGAGAACAACTGTTGGGCTACTTAGGAAAATGTGTAGTTTCACCAAATATGCAAATTTATTGGTGCTGAACACAATTTTACTTCTATTATGGGCAGGAGTGGGGTTAATCAAGACACATTGACACATGTTCTTAAATAAGACTGATTTTTCTCATAGCAAAATTCAGGGTCAAACTGATTAGTAATTCTGATTTTGTATCAGGTGACAAGCTGGCAAATAAAAGAATTTGATTTTTCACAATCACTGTGCACATGTTTCTGACCAGGAAGCCTTCTAGAATGAAAATTCATATTGTTCACCCAGGAGTGAGTTACACTAACTCCTTTTTTAAATTAGATAAGATAACATTATTGCTGAAGCTGAGTGCTTAGATAATGCATTTCCGAACACTATGTGTACTATTTCTCTGGGCAAGGAGTAATGAGCAAAAAGTAGCACAATCTGGAATGATGTAGCAGAGCATAATACAAGCCAGCTTAAATAGGAACATAGGAAATGTTTAAATGGCAAGCAATAAATCTATGTAATAGCATTCAAATAGAGTTCAATCCAAATGATGGCTTTGGTATTGATGAAACCTCACACTTTGATGCCACTTCTTATTTGGATAACTCTGAGTTTGCAGACACTGCCCAGTTTCCCAGAGCAGCCAGTTGAGAGAGAAGCAGCTCTTTTTCTGCTGGTGGTAGAAATGGAGGCACATAAAATTCCTCTTTTTCTTAGTACTCAAAATGTGGAAGAACCTTTTCCACATTTTATTTATTTGTTGAAAAAGATTCACCACCTGAGATGCTACCTTAACCTGCATGAAGAAGTTAGCTTAGGAACAGGGGTAAACTACTCAGGGTTAGAAGTGACACAGATAACTAGGAATTTGGATGCCTTTACTGGTATTAAAACACCAGCAGAAAGAAATAAAACAGAACTCTTCAGTGTTTTGCAATCTAATATATTGTAGAAGCCAAAACCCCCTGTACCTTGTTCCCCAGCCGTGTTACTGACTGCTGGAGCTGGGAGCACACGGCCCTGTGTGCAGGCACTCGGCGTGTTCAAGATCAGACCTTCAGATGTAAAGCTTAAGGAAAAGCAAGGCAAATATTCATGAAAGTGTCTGCGTTTTCTGTGACCTCCTTTCCACCTCGGCTTTGATCCGGGCTGCTGATCCGAAGAATAGATTCTGATTTCCATTTGATAAGGCTTACAATTTTTTGGCAAAGGAAGGCTCAAAAATAATCCTTTTCTGAGCAGATAAATCATCTAAAGCGCTCAGACATGCGGGCAAAGGAACTGGTAAATCTGCTCGCTGAACTCCCTGATTGCTTATTTTCAGGAGTCTGTCCTGGGAAACTGGGCTGGGGGGACTGGGGCCATGGCCATGGGTTGATCCCGGCTCTGCGGACACCATGTGCTGCCCCGGGACTGGGCAGGGCTGGGGGGTAAATCCACAGCCCCCCCCGAGCGCTCGGCCCCGCCAGGGGCTGCTCTTCGCAGCGTCCCGGCGCCTGCTCAGAAATACTCGGGCACATCTTTAACATGAAGGTCCTAAAGGCCCAGCGAGTTCAGGGTCTGCGAAGGTGCACTGAGTGCACTGTGGCCAGGGGCTGCCTGGGGGGGATCCCAGCCCAGCCTAAAACAGGGATTTTTGGCCCCAGCCGATGACAGAAGCTGTCTGTCAGGTGGCGTTGGGAGCTGCTGCTGGAGGAAGGGCTCCTGTGCTGCAGGGCTCTCCAGGCAACCGCTTGGAGACAGCTACAGCCCTTCCCTCGCACACGGACAGAAGAGAGGAGAATGGTTATGATTATTTCCTAATTAATCCAGTACAAATAGACCTATGAATAAATGTTCATTTAAAATTCCTGCTGGTTCACAGGGTGAATGAGTCCGGTGCCTCGCACGCCATCGAGGTGCTTTTCTTGGCTCCAGCCCGAGGGACCCGGCGGGAGAACCAGCTCCGGCAGAACAGGCTCTGCTGCTAGGGAGAACAAACATTTACAATTCTAAACAACAAAATGAAATAATGAAAGAAACAGTAGCTCAGGTTTTAATTAGCGCTGGGAAAATATCAAAACAACGAAAACCAATTTATATATCACTTATCTGAGCCCCAATAAAGACTGCTCAAGGGAGTGGGCCAGGTCTGGGGTCATACTCTTATAAGGTATCTCTTTGCAAATATACACACGTATAATGTCACCACAAATCTGGGAAAACGCTTGTGTGCAACTTGGAGAGTGGATGGATGATAGAAACCAAGAAAGGACATCGCTGCTGATAATCGCTTGTGTTATTGTTAACCAAAGCCATAGCAATAACAGAAACATGGTGCTTTTCACCCACCGGCAGCTCAGCACGGCGCGAGGGGGATTGGTGCCCACAGCAGAGACGTGTGGAGGCACCAAGCACCATGTTCCCCCAAGATTTTGAAAAATCAGAACTGTGTGGCTGAGAGCACAGAGGGAGGTTAGGTTCCCAGCTTTCATGTAAATCTTGTTTCTTGCCCTCATAAATATAAGAAGCAGCTTGAAAATGTGAACTGAAGTATGTTTTCTCTGCACTGAATTAAATTCCAGGAGTTTTCAACAGTGCTATAATAACAAGTATTATTAATAATAAATAATTATAGTTAGCACTTCCTGACTTTTAATCATAGCTTCTATTCATGAACATAAGTAAGGATGGATAATTCTCCTTCAGACAAAGTTGACCTTCAGACAAAGATAAGATGCACAGCTAAAAAAACACTGCAAACAGGGCTCAGGATAATTTCACATAATCCTGACAATGCAGTGCCTCCCTTCCCAGGCAGATGATGACATTCAGTGCGTGAGCTGTTGCTAAGCTTTCAAAAAACATTTATTCTTTGGCCACAAGCTACTTCTGGTCTCTGTCGTTAGCAGAGACATTTATGTCAGAAAATGTTGTTCCTTTTAGAATTTTCTGTGATAAAAGGCACTTGTTAGGTGTCCAGCGTGAGCTTTAAATTAACAGGAAACTGGGTCTGTGCTGGAGGAGCTCTGACTTCTCCGTGTTCCCCGTTGCAGTTTCAGTGGTGCCATCCTCCTGTGCTGGATCATTGGTGCTATTTGGGGCACAAAGTCCAGAGGCAAATTAATTTCCCAACAAGACACTAATGGCTCAAACTATTTCCCTCCCACTTCCTTGGCATCGATGTCTGGTCTGCTCAAATGGCAGGAAACAAGGGTAAACTCAAACAAGGCACAAATCAGCTGTTGGGGTCTCTGCTGGCGACAGCTTCTAGAGATGTTCCTTGTTGAAGGTGTTGGTGGAACTCTGGGCTCTGCAACACACCTGGGTCCACAGTCATTTCTCACAGACCTGATTCTTTACCCGTTCCTTCCCTGTCAGAAAAGCTGTTCTTTAACAGCGCCCTGGACAGATGCACCCTCATGTTTAATTTAATAGTGCTGAGTGCCATTTAGAAAAAGGAGCTTTAACTCCCTAGATTTTGCAGAATTAAAGCACGCTTGTGTTATTGTACTCTACCTTGTAATTATTTTTCTCAGTTTCTTTGGAGGACAGGCTGACACCAGTCACTCTGCTGAGTTACAAAGATTACACAACTTCTTCCTAAACCTGAAATGCAAGCGGCTGGCTGCATGCCGTTTGCGCTGGAGGATTAAGCCTTAGGCTGAAAAAATAAATAAATATGGGAGTAGTTCAGAAAAGCACCGAGAGATCGGATTAACCCAGGCTGTGACACTGATATGGTCACGTGAGAGCAGGATATCTCGGCGGAAGCTCAGCTCTTCCCTTCCCCATCGGGGCTGGAATTACTTGGGAACAATTTTTTGCTTTTCATCTCCCAGCTCTTCCCTTTTTCTCCCCCCTCGCCGGTGGGAACCGAGGCGTCCGAGATCCCAACTTACCACAGGGCTTGCGTGATGGTTCAAGGTCTGGATGTTGAAAGAGGTTGAGGATGTGCTCACGCTGCAGATATTGGCTCAGATTTATCCTGCCAGCTTTAGCATCCAGCTCGGGATATCCATCGGATCCCATTTGCTCTTGGCGCCCAGTCGCACCGGTGCCGAGAGGCTCTTTGTGATGGTGACTCACTGCAGGAGCCCAAGTCTTTGGGTTTATTCTTTGAGTTATACCCTGGAGGTGCCTGTCTGTCCCCATGGACTGCAGAGGAGGCTCACAGAAATTGTGGCTGTTATAAAGATGAATTTTTGGAAACTTAGGGGTGGCCACTGTGAAGTCCACACACTTTAGTGTCTCTAAAGGAGCCATCTCCCCCCTCAGCTGGGTGCGAGGGTCGGTGTGGGGAGAGGATGGAGAGAGAGCTGTTCTCGCTTCTCAGTCCTGTGTTGTCTCTTAGTAGAGGGCAAAGCTTCTTCTTCATGCAGCTAAAATTTTAAAGACACTTAAGTGCTCAAAATTTTAAGATGATGCCCAATAAGTTTCTGTTACTTCTTCCTCCTCTTCTCTTCTTTGTGTATATCAATAATAAATATCTTCATGGGAAGGGTTTTTTAGGAGGTGACTTATGCCTATGTGAGGACATTATTATAAGTATAAAAGGGTGTTCAGCAGCGGAGGGTGTCATGGTGCGAGTGGTTTGGTGGGTGGCTCTTGGGGCAGCATCACCTTAGGGAAAGAAATGTGTGCAATCGGGACCTTGTAATGCTTTCGGATTATCTGGGGAAGAAAAGCCAGTGCAGGGACACACCAAAGCTTCATGGTTTGTCTGTCTCCATAGGCTTTGCTCCAGCTCTATCTAGTGTGAGCCGGGGGGGGAACACAGCTCCCGGTGTCAGACCTGGCCCCCGCAGGGACCCAGCCTGCCTTCACGCGGCCTCTTCCCTCTCCAATCATTCCCCGAGCTCACCATCAAATCTGGGGTATAACCAGGATTTAAAAGGCAATTTGCTCCTCATTCCCGTGGAATTAAAGACCCGTGGTGAGCGTTGAGCGGCGATGCCCCAGCTCTGCACCAGGGTCGCTGGGAACACAGCAGTGAATAACATGAAATATGAGTTTTATTGATCTTGTCTGCACTGCATTGTTATTCACACAGAGTGAAATTCACCCTTAGGCACAGGACAAACATTAGAGTTGGGCAAAACATTTCAGCTGAATGTTTCATTCGTTGGAAAAAAATGCAGGTTTGAATCAGCTGAAAGTACTTGTGAATTCATGGTGCGTTTGTCAAAGCGTTACAGCAAGTAAAAAACCCAGAACCATTTTTCAGAAAGCAAAAAAAATTTACTACTGATGTGTATTAAATGCAACATCTATATTTTTAAGGCCTGAAATAACATTTTAAAAATATATTAGTATGATTTACTTTAAAAATAATACTAACCCCTGAAAAATGAACTTATATTTTGCTTAAATTGAAGAATCAGCAAAATACAAAACTAAGAAACAAATTTTGGGGTACGATTGGTTTGGAAAGAAAATATAGTATTTCTCAGGTTGATTCAGAATATTTTCCCTGCTCTCTTGGTTTAGCCCTTGACAATACCGACCACCCCGGGTCTGCTGGGTGGGAAGGAGGTGTTTGGCCCCTCGAGCTCGGGGACGAGCCCAGCTGATGCTCCAGCCCCAGCCCGGTAAGCGCTGACCTCGCTGTAACCCCCAGCCCTGGGCTCGGCTTTCGCTTGGTTTTCTGAGCTTTTCCGAAGTGTTATGAAACACGAAGTGAATCTCCGGGCACTGGGGGGCTGTTGCACAAACTGGTACTTTGCCGAGTACATTGAGACTACGCAGATATACGTGAACAGAATAAAAGAACCAGGGTTTGGAGGATTATCGTGAGTCGGCAGTGGCCTCGCAGTGCTGTCTGTGAGAGCAGAGTCAGCTTAAAAAAAAAAAATCTGTAATAATTTATTGTACATTATTAAATAATATATATCTCAATGCAGCTGGTGGTACTCCTGCCTGCAATGGTATCCTCTTGTACCTTTTATTTTTAATAGCTGACAATGTTCCCCTCTGTTCATTAATCTTGCATTGAGGCGTCGTTTGGCAGTGGGTGGCTGATGATGCCAACACCGCCGTGCCCCCAGGTCATTGGGAAGAGCCCAGGGGAAGGAAAAACTCTTTGGGCAGGGTCCCAGGTACCGTCTGGGTGACCCCCAGACTTCATCCCTTCATCTGCCGGCTTTGGCGTGCCACGGAGTGAGGTGTTTGCGCTGGTGGGATGCGATGGGAACACAGCCCTCTAAAAGGGGGGAGAAAAAAAAAAAGAGATTATGTGATCCTAAAGGAAAGAAAGCAGCAAAGTGTGGAGATAAACTCAGCCAGCTAGGGATTTATTCTGTGAAATCTATCACATTTGTCTGGGATCTGCTGAATAGGAGTCTAATCAGCTGTTAGAGACTATTTTTCAGCACCTCCTCGATCATCGACTTCGTTCATTTTTTCCCATCAACCATACATGGCCCCCATGTCAAAACATCGTTTTACCATTATTGTCTATTTCCAGGATGTCTTTTATTATCCTGATCTCATTTTGCAGCCCAGAAAGTGGCACGGAGCTGGCTGTATTCCCTCAGATTTATGAAAGACTGCAGCAAGAGGGAACAGCCTTTCTCCTCCTGTGCAGCCGGTCCCGCTCCTGAAACCAAGGCACCGAATGGACTGGGGAAATCCATGTCAGCTTGGTCCCCGTGAGCACCCAACCCTGGGAGATGCTTTAAAAAATAATAAACCTCTCCGAATCACACACAAAGAGGATACGATGAGGTTAAATTTACCTGCGGAAGTAATTACAGCAAAAGAAGGTATAGTTTTGGGATGGAGTGCACTGCACAACTTCAGGACACGTCTCCCCCCACCCCAAACCCCCCATTTCTCGTTCCCCCCAGTGAGATCCCCCAGCCGTTACTGAGGTGATGGAACGCGGGGGCTCTGCCCGCCCGGACGCCTGCCTCTGCAGAGCCTGCAGATGTGCTAACCCAGCCTTCCGCAGATTTAATAAATCTTCTGTAGTTTAGGCCATTAAAATTTTAATAACAGCCAGAGCTAAACAGAAAAGGAGGGAAATGTTTGAAGGGTATCCTGACTTAGAAATCTTTCCAAAATATTAGCGAAAAGCCTGGTTAATGTGCCTCTGCTTTGCTATACATATCATTATTTAAGTTTTAATCTATCAAAGAGATGCAATTCTTAGGTTCTGGCCAGCTAATTCTCTGCCCTGGAATTTACACATCATAATAAAAAACATTTAAGCCTTTGGGGAAATGAGTTTAGCTCCTTCAATTGCTGAATAATTAAGGGTGACCCTTGTCAAAGACATGGTGTGTGCTATATATCATTGGATTACCTGTCTGGTTGGCAGCATTCTGCAGGCATTTTAGAGCTCTTATTATATGTTGTTTTTCATTTAGATGCAATTTCTTTTGTAATGAGGCAGAACTTATTTTCCAGCCCCTACAGGTGGCTTTGTCAGCTCTCCAAACTGCACGTGAAGAGGCGGGTTCCCAATTGATCTCTCAATTAGGGCTTTGTTGATATTGGATAAATGAGGGTTCACCTGGTTTGGACACAGCCGTGTCTGGTCGTGGGCCAAGGCTTTCATGTGAAAGACCACACATTTAAAAACAGAGTCCATTTCTTTGGTGCTTCTTTTTCCCTTTGATTGCCCAGGCCAAGCACATGGACCGATTTGTGGCTGAAGCTGTGGATGCATGAACAGAAGAGATTCAGGTGTAGATCTAGGGCCAGTTACACCATGAGGTTTGCACGGCAGAGATCAGATCTTCTTATGCAGCTTCTCAGAGAGCTGAGATTTCGGGATGCGCTCGGCTCCTCTCTGAGACCCGGTGGCTGAGGGCTCCGGTCCCCAGCTCTGCACTGGGAAAAGGAAGGGCAAATTGTGGGTAGAGCTCCCACAAGGACTGTCCCGGGGGGCTCGCTTCACCCCCAAATAGAAGGGGAGAGAACCAGTATATGCAGTACAGATAGATGAGCCACCCGTTCACACAGAAGCCTGATCTGTTTTAAGCAGGTAATTAACTCAGGCTTATTGACCATGGCCCAAATGCCTAATGGAAGAAGTCTGGAAACTGCTCAAAAAATTATTTCCTGCTAAATCAAAAGCCAGCTCTTGCCGAGATGAAAGAGAGGTTCATTTACAAAGATGGTCAGAAAGTTTAATAGCAATTTAATTTTTTTGAAATATGTGTGTGATACTACAGCCTGACGTTACGGAGGAAATTGCGACAGTCCTGGAATAGACCTGCTGCCGAATTGTACTCCTGTCATGGAGCTTGGGTTCCATGTGCAACAATTCATTTGATGGCAGGCTCCAAGGATTAGATTTACAGTAAAAATCGGTGTGGGGTTATAGGCGCGCTCTGGGTTTATGTCCCTTTGACACCGCACAGGTGAGGCTGAATCCCTGCTCCCCCAACCTGCCCTCACCCCTGCGGGGACCCAGCTGCGGGGGGCACGGGGGTGTCCTTGGCCGTGCCAAGATGGAGCTGCCCCAATTCTTGACCCTCCTCACCCTAAACAGTTTTCCCTTGTATGGGGATTTCCCTGGCTGCTGCCAGCAGCTCTGCCTTCCTCCCCCCAGCCCTCTGGTGCGAAGATGACCTTTCCTGCCATCTGTAGCCACTCTCCAGATCTTTAAGCGGCGACACCAGCTGCTCTGTAGATGGGTCACCTCCTCTAATCTGATGGAAAAGTTTGTCTGCCATTGCGAACACATGCCCACAGACATTAATCTCTGCAATTAATCACGTGGGAAGTATGGGAATGGGCTGAGTGAGGTCCTTACTGTCTCTTAAAGACAAAAAAATCTTCCTTTCCATCGGTTCTCCACAGCTGGCAATAGTTCCTTAATTCCTCACACTATTCCTCTGTATTAAAAATGTTTAGTTTTCATTTCACCGCTTTAAATAAAGGCGGCTCTTCCTACTGTTCTTGGGTTGTGCTACCGGTGCTTTGTAAGGCAGCAGTTTGAGAGGACGGTTACAGCTGTGCCAGATGTGTGTGACCACCGCTGCTCCCAGCGGCCACACACGCATCCATGAGTTCTGGAGGTGTGCTGTTTAATATCAAAACGTTTGAATTGGCTTGTTACATGATAACGCCAACAGAATGGCATACCCATTAATAATATTTTGAGCTTTCCTAGGGAGCTATAACCTCTCTGGTATACATGAATTCAGTAATAACTGTAATTATTATGAACTTAATATAAAACATGATGTCTCACTCTGCCAATTCAAGGGCAATAAGTGTGAAAAACAGCTTTTCTCCTGATTGCACATTACTCGCTCTCCCCTCGGTTCCGAGGCAGCTCTAGGTGTCGAGGGACGGTGCTGCAGGAGGAGCAGCCCAGGTAGTGCCGGTTGCCTCCCCCGGCACTGGGCAGGACGAGGGACCCGCTCCCTGTCCTGCTGTACCCCAACATCCACACAACCCCCAAGAGATGCTCTCCTGGCCACGGTTGCCATCGGGGCGCAGTGTGGGCCCCCCGGCACAGCTCCCCGCACAGAGCAGCATCTCCCCGGCTCGGGAGGCTGGGGGGGTAAAAGCAATGTCCCATCGCTTGAGCGAGTGCCTTTGCGCTGGGGGTTTATGGCTCCTTGGCAGCCACCAGAACTCTGTCCATCTCCCTTTTATGTCTCCAGCTTTGTTCTTTAAATACTTCCCTTCCCGGAGGGGGCTCCAGCCCGGCCCTGGCACCGCAGCCTGGATGTTGGTCGTGCCCGCCCGCTCGCGCTCGCTGCAGATTCCGTCCCCCCTCTCTTTATTGCCCCCATAAAAGATCTCCATGGAGTCATTTACTTTTTAATGCAGCAGATGAAAAACAAGTCTGTCAAGATTTTCCTGTGATTCTCTGCCAGTGGCACCACTGTGGTGATGGGGGATCAGAGCCCAGGGATCCGTCTGCGGGATCCGTCTGCCTCGCGGAGGATGCTCGCGGCCCCTTTCATGCTCCTCTTCAGATGTGTCACCGCGACACGCTGCTTGGATCTTTCCCAGCAGAATGAGCTGAAGTAAACTAGATAATGAAAAGAGCCTTGATGTTCACCTGCTCCCGCTCGTGCTGGAGGAAAAAATAGAGACTTTCTTATTCAAATGAGTTGCTGGTTCCATTCAATCTGCCCAAACGCCAAGAGAGGCACCTCTGGGCTCCACGCTCCATCTCCGCAGGTCGGGCACTCAGCGCTCTGCTCCTCTTCCAGCTCAGAATGCTGAGCACAAACATTTGATTCATCACATCTTTTTAATGCAAAGCTAAAAATAGCAGTTTAAAATCCTCAATCATATATAATTAGTCCTGCATTTATTTTTCAACAGATGTTCTGTCCCTGTTGCTGTTGAATAGGAGGGTGTTGAATGGTGTCTCTGCAGGAGCAGTCGGGGGGGGGGGGGGGCGGATCCTGCAGGATTTCAGCTTTCCCACGGGAATGCTCGCTGGAGGCACTGCAGTGATTTCCCACAGAAACTTTGCTCCAGCCTCCATAGACACATTTTCTTACCTGTGGACATGGGCTGAATTCCCCAGAGACTTTTCACTTGGAAGTTTTGGAGGCATAAGAGGTTAATATGAGGAAATCCATTTCTCCTGCCTGGAGGCACTAAGGGAATTAAGATTGCCATGAGATGATGGATCAGCAAAATTTTCCCTAGGAGATCAGATTAACAGGGATTATAGAAGACTTGCAGTCTATTTTTCAAAAGAAAAAAAAATTAAATTCCTCCTCCCACCATCAGAACTGATTGTAAGTTTGGTAAATCTATTTTCCTTTAAAAGAATAATAACCATACATCAGACTTCCATAATCTTTATCCCCGAGGGCTCTGAAAATGTATGGTATTAATCTCGGCTACAGGAACAGCCCAGATCTTCTATGTTAATTAGCGTGCATCTTATTTGCCCCTTGTGTCTGGCCTGATCAGGCACAGAAGTCCGTTAGATAAGACAAAAGGCTGAGGTGAACCAGGGAGTTTGGGGTGTTTTGGGTTTGGGTCACCTGGAGGAACCAGCTGGGGGGATGGAGAGGAGCTGAAGAGGTCCAAGACCCCTTCACACTGGAGGTTGGTGTTTGCTGCTGCCTGGCAGGGAGGAGAGAGGAGCTGCACAAAACTGTTGGCTTTTTCTCTCCTTCACTTCTATTGTGGATTTTCCTGAATGAATTAGAGGCTGCCAGCACACACTGTCACAGCAGAGTGGCAGAACAAAAACACTTCTGAGCCTGGACTTGTAATTTGCCTGCAAAAATAAAGATGCAGTTAAAGAGAGTTGTGACATTTCCTTTGCTTTCAAAGAGACTGCCAAGGTTCCCAGGCTTTTGTTTCATCTTTTCCTTTCCTAGGTGTTAAATTATTCCTAGTTTTCATATTGTAAATTTACATTAAGGTGGCATCTGCAATCAATTAAAGTAGGTGTTTAGAAAGTCTTCTCAGCAGCTGTGGCCCCCCCTAAGGGCTGCTGCTGTGGGGGAGGCACCGAAACCCGGCATTCCCTCTCCTGCCCCTGGGGCTCCCGGCACCTTCCAGCACTTCTGCTCCTCGGGATCATCCCTGTCTCTGTCACCTCTCGCTCCCCGTGGATGCTGGGTTTGGAGATGCGCTGGCTCAAGCCAGGGACGCCGGGAGGTTTGTGGTTCTGTGCGTGTCTGTTTGTCCAGAGCTCTGAGAAAATAAGTCTCTTTCCAAAAACCCCGCGGTTTGTTCCTAATTCCAGTGCACTTATGCTACAGTGAGGTGTTTATTACGTTTTATCTTTTCTGCGCAGCTCCTTTTTAATGAAGAGCTGGATTTCAGTAAAAGCAGACAGACGTTTTATGCAGAAGCCCTGCCACTGAGGTCTGAAATGTTTCAAGCCGATTGCTTAGGAATGGTTCTGGCAGAAGTGATAGAGGGCTGAATGCTCGAAACATCAGCATGAGCCTGACTTGATTCCACTGCCCATGAATGTTTTAACCTCATTTATCCTCTAGGTACTTACAGAACCATTTTACATTTGTGCACTTAAAGGATTAAATAAAATAAATGGAGATGATGATTACTGCTCAGCAAAGCTAATGTTCAAAGGCACAGTGTTTCATTGCAACTGGAATCGTGTTTGTGCCACTTCCATACTCTGCAAGCTTTCCAAAAAGGGGATGATGAATCATACAATCTCCGGCTCTCTACCACTAATGAGAAACCTCTTAGTGATGTGCTCGTTATGGTCCCCTCTCAAGCGATAACTAGTAGCTGATGCTCCTCCTCGACATCCAAAGGCCATGTGAAGCGCGTGGTACGCACAGACCCCCCTGCACGCACAGACCCCCCTGCACGCTCCGCACGTGGCTCCGGCGTCCCTCGGGTGCTTGGGGTGTGCAGCACACAGGGAATCTGTTGTACACATTGCCCATGCAAATTGTGCAGCTTTTCGCACAAATCTTTCCAAAGCAATGATTTCCAACCATGACACAATCCTCTTTAGAGGCTGAGTCTCTAAAGTTTAAACTTGCCTCAATTCTGCAGGTTTGGAGTCTGGAAGATGATGGTTCGCTCTGTGTTTCCCTGGTTCCTCCATCCATGTCACTCACCTTTTTGCTCAGTAAGGGAAGGGTTAATTCATTTTGAGCTTTGAGCCCAGCGGGTAAAACCCTGGGGTTTTGCAGAGCCCAGCGCTGAAGAGCTGCTCTGGGGGGGGAGCATCGGGTCGGGCTGGGCCATCCCTGTCATTCCCTCTGCAGCAATTAACAATAGCAATTAGTGCTCACCCAACGAGCCCTTCCCTGCCGGCCCCGAGTGCCCGTGGGTGTCTGTACCCGGGCGCAGGGCTCGGCGGGCACGGGCAGAGCCACTGGAAGCAGAAAAGTGGAACCTGCTGGAGGCAGTCCGGGCTCCTATAGTGCTTCCCGGGGCAGGAGCCTCTGCTTTTGTGCCTCTGTGATTCAGAGCCGCCTAAATGGAACGGAGAGATGAGCCACAGGCTTGTCAAACCCCTTCTCCTACTGCCTTTCCATCTGCTGTCTCGGATGCTTAAGATGTGCGGCGCGAGCCCTCTCTTGGGTGTAGCTAATGCATCCGCATCCCTTTGCTGTATTAATGGCATTATTTTCCTCCGGCTGTGAAGTACTGGGGGCTCATATTGTGACAAGACTCAAGCACTCAGTTGTCAGTCTGAGGTGCTGGATGTCTGTTTTCAAAAGGCTGGTTTGCAACCGCATGGGAAGGGAAGAAGAAAGATTAACAGAATAACTTTTTTAAAGGCAAGAAAGCACATGGCCCCCTCCAGCCCCTCTTCCCTGCAAAAAGCCTTTCTTGGGAGCACCAAGGCGCTGGGACTCTCTGGGACTCACTGCGAGCCTCTCGTTTTTCCCTCACAAACAGAAGTTGTGCGTAGATGAGCACCCCGTGAGTCAACCCACGGGTATGTCCAGGAACCCCCAACACCCCGTCCCAAAGGCAGGGACCCCACAGCCTGATCCGTCCCTGGAACTCCCCGAGGAGGGTCCTGTCCCTCCGGGTCGGTGGCAGAGGAAGGGGTCTCAGCTCAGCATCTTGCGCATCCATCCCTTCCTCACCTCTCGCGGCACCTCAGGGCGAAAATTCACGTCTGTCACTGTTCTGGCTTATTAGAAAAAAAAAAATCACGTTAGAATTATGAGGAATTTACAGAACTGCTTTTTGTTTTGTATTTTTTCCTAATATATGTTTTAATACTCATCTGTTTTTCTTAGCTGCCTCTCTGGGCACCGTAGTGTTCCTCTGTGAAATAACATTGTACATTTAGCCAGAGGCGCTATCTCTACGGCAGCAGTAAACATATATGAACGTATATTTTTGTCTATTCTCTGGGGCATCCAAGTATCAGCCGTTGCTGGAGGAAGGATGGTAAACAAGTGGGAGAAAAATGAGTCCTCAGCCCCTTCGCGTTCCAGGCTGTGTGTGTCATCGAAAAGGACAGCAAATGTTGTATTTTCAAACCTAGAAAGTTGTTCTTATTTTGGTCGCGCTTATTAAGTGAATTGTTTGGAGCTGTGCTTTGTAAATAATGCAAAACAGTTCCGGCAAGTGAGAAGCCGTGTGTGCTGGGGAGTGGTGACAGACAGTTGTCACAGTAACTGCTCCCTTTTGCCTGGATTTGGTTATTCCGTGAGAGCTAAAGGCAAGGAAATGGAATTGCAGATTTGTCTGAGACTTGGCAGCAGCGGCTGTTATGAACACGGCGGCGGGGCTCGGCAGCGTGCGGGTGCCAGGGTGTCCCAGCGTGTCCCAGTGTGTGCCACCATGTGCCACCGTGTCCCAGTGTGTGCCACCGTGTCCCAGCATGTCCCAGCGTGTGCCAGGGTGGCAGGAGGCACTGGCACTGCACAGCCCGGGCGGCCAAGGCGTGGGCTAAAGGAAGGTCCACAGAGAAAATGTTTCTTTCCTGCCTACTTTAAATTGCCAATAAAATCCCATAGTCGATAAATTAGTTCTAAATGCAGAAGAGTAATTTCAAGTGAAAATCCCGACCTGCCAATCTTAATTTATGCAAATATCCTGTGGTGCCACTGACATGACTAGAAACCCGTACCTGATGGAGGAATGTTTGGAGAAGCAATCGTGTTTAATATTCAGACTTGTAACAACGAGAAAACAGTTAAAGGTTTGTGTATTTATGACTTTCATGCTCTTCCCATTCCCTAATGATTCTTTGTCTTCTGCAAACAAGATTTCTTTGGTAAGTGGTAGCGAGACGCTGGGCCCCCAAATGCGATTACAAATCTGGAATCTGTGTCTGTTTTGAACTGGGGATTCAAGTAAGAAGAATTTTTCTGCTTGGTCATCTCCAGGACAGCACAGCGGGGCTGGTTTGTCTATTTGCCGGGCTGCTCACAAGAATCCGTAGGGGTTACGCTGCCCCGCGGTCCCTGCGGTGCTGGAAAGGGGGGGGGGGGGACCGCAGGGGCTGCGAGGGGACGGGGTGAGCTCTGTCCTCGCCTCCCGTCTTGATTGACAAGATCCTTGAACATAATTACACATATTAAAATCATTCTGAGTTCTGCCCAGCAGCAGTTTAGGAGAGAAACTTGATTTATTAATTTAACCGCGATTTCTTGTCTGTTATTATAATGAGTTAGACTGAAAACCTGCTAATTAAAACTCGTAACGCTTCCGAGCAATGCAGAGCAGCACCGAACTGCTGTGTTGTAAAGCAAATAGTGATAGAGCCTTCCAAAAAGAAAAATTGGAAGAAAATGCATTACCCCTTGAAAGCAAGAGCCTCCTTGTGCTTTTCCCAGCAGAAATATGTGGGAAAATTATAACATATATATTGTTCTTCCTATATCGAAATCTTGTCCTTGCAGCCAGGGCAAAACCGTAATGATGGGATGTTGGCTGCAATTTGGCTTTGTATTGATTGGCAAAAAAACAAGGCGAGGAGCTTGAGGAGGGTGTAAATGCAAAGACATCGAATGGCAGCATCTGCCTCGGCAGGAGGGAGCGCACCCGTGAGGGAGCCGCAGAGAACTCGGTGTTTTGTGTGTTTCTCCACTGGCTCCCACTCAGCCCCAAAATGTTTTTTTCTGCTCCTGTAGAACCAAGGCAGTAACACGTACCTGTGCTGTGAGTTTACAACGACAAAACGTTTCATTTAATCCCAGCAATTCCTTGAGAACTGGGGAACACAGCAATCTGCGTGTCCCAGCCCTGTACAGGTCACTGTTTGCATTCCTTGTGCTAGGACTGGGGTGACTGACAATGCCAGAAGTTTGGCTGGGGGGAAGCTGTTCCTGAGCAGAACGGCTCAGTTTTAATTAGCCAGAGCCCATGTTCTGTATTGTTAAGCAATATCGTCAGGGGCTAAGTGATTGTTCTGTAATTTGTTAAGGTTCTCCCACAGTTGACATTTCTCTGCTCTTTGTTTTAAGCAAGACTGATTAAAAGTTTATGACGCTGGGAGATGGGGGACGGGCAGGAAAACGTTCCTGGGAGGGAAACTCTTTGCCCGAGCTCTTGGGTACCACCGTCCCCGTGGGGCTGGGATGCTGTCCCGGGGCGGGCAGGGGCTCACCTGCGGGCGGTTTGGTGATCGCCCCCTCCCAGGCACTTAAAAAGCAGCGTGTGTCCCTGCAGCAGCTTTCCCTGTGATCCCGGGAGCGTGGCTGAGCTGGGCTTCTCCTTCAAGGGGTCTTTAAGGTACTTCCAAACTTTTCCATTAGCAAGAAGAGGCTTCTTGTATTTTTGTTTCCATTCCTAAAAGGTGGGCAATGTATCGTTTAAGTCTCTGATAGTAAAAGTTTGTAGGAAGGTATTATTTTCAACTCTAGGCTTAAATACAGCGTGAGCTTGTCTGCTGGGGAGACAGGGCACGGTCTGTGCCGGGGGCTCCATGTCCCCCGTGGGGCTCGGTGCCAGCCCGGAGCCATCCTGGGGAGCCTGCGGAGCATTGACTTCCATGGCTAGAAACAGGCTTCCCTTTCCCTCCCGATGACAGTGTTACGGTAAAGAGCTGCCGTGCCTTTGGGAGACTCTAGAAATAGGAGAAAAATCTCTGGTTTTTTGCTGGGAGCAAAGGAGGTGGTTAAAGAGCGAGAGGAGGTGATGTACGGGTTTAGTTGGATATCGGCCTGCCAAGAGACTATCAAGCTTAATTCATTCAGCTATAGTGTACCTATAAAGCTTAATGTTTCTATCTATAATGTGCTTGTTCGAGCTAAGTGTATTTCTCTCTTATGGAAAGTGAGTAGAAAGTGACTTTCTGCGTGTGATGAGAGGAGGATGGCTGGGTACCAGCAGGCTCCTGCTCAGTGGTGGGAAGGGGCTGCCTCTCAGCCCCCTGCTCCTCAGCAGCGACGGTGTTTTGCCGTGGTGTGGGCTCTGCTGGGGACTGGCCGGGATGCTTATCCCACCAGCGTGTCCCTGGCTGGCTGGGCGTCCCTGGGCAGCTGGAGAGATGCTCCTAAAAGCATTTGCTGATTTTGTGTTTTACATCCCTAATGGCTCACTTTGGGAAGTGCTTCCCTTCCCGTTTGATTGTATCTCCTGGAGTGCAGAAGGCTTAGAAGGTTCACAGCTTTTTGAGTAAACACCCGTTGGACGCGGCAAAAGGATGCTGGAAGTGGCAGCACGGGAGGGTGCCCCGCACCCCGTCTTATGGGGGTTTGTCGTTCCTCACCACATACCCCTTCCTCCAGGCAGCTAACGTCAGATCAAGACCAAGCAATGCTCTGCTCTAAACTTGATGCCTTTCTCTGTAATAATTACTCTTCAGCTCAGTGCATTAGAGAGGCCTTTGACTTGACCTTGGAGCAGGCATTACTGACTGGTGCCAAAGACAGTGACTAGAATGAGAAATCTTTGATCGAACTCAATATCACAACTTCTTTTTTTTTGTATATTAACATAATGTCTGTTCTGAAATTAATCTGTGGTGTGGCTGCAGTGTGTTGAAGATTATATGTATTAGCATTCAAGATGATGACTTTTTTTTTTTTTAAGCAATAGCAATTCTTACTTTTTAAGAAGCTCCTATTTTAGGAGTATATCTATTTTGCCCTACAAAATATCCTCAGGAAAAGTTCGGGAGATAATTTGCAGAGCAACTGTGTTTACTTCTTTGGGTAGAACCAGCTGTAGGTATGACCAGGTCCGAGCGTACCCTGGGCTCTATGTCAGGCTGGTTCCTTGGAGAAGAGAAAGACAAGGACAGGAATTTTGACCATTTTGGCCTTTATTCCAGCCCTGGACACTGTCAGAGATGGCAGAGCTCCCAGCTCGGAGTGAGGTGCAGCAGCTTCTCCGCTCAGAGACGGCATCGGCGAGTTCAGGTAAGGGGGGTCCTGGGGTGGGTGGTGGGAGGATGTGAGCGCTGGGAGCCCAGGGGGGAATTAAGGAAACACAACCCCCCCGATGTAACGCTGTTGTCTGCTGGGCCTGAGGAGCTCGGGGGGCAAACAGGCACAGAAGTGCCCGGGGAGCATTTGCATTAGGAGAAAATTCAATATAACTTCTGAGTAGCTGCAAAGTTTCTTGAAAATGCATTTTTAGTGAGGACAATCAAATAAACTTGTACTGGTTGGATTGGTGGGAGCGTTCTGGGTGGGTTGCGTTGCCAGGATGCGATAAACCTGCCCGAGTGTGTCACTGAACTCACCCGTGGGGCAGCGCTCGATGTCTCTGCTGGTGCTGGAAAAGGTCTTTCTCCTGCCTATGCCTGTCTGGTTTTATCCATGGAGCGGTGTGAGCACCTCGCGTGCTGTAGGGAAGTGACCAAAACTGACCTAAGGAGCATTTGAGGTGTTTTAGTCCCTTGGCCTGGCGCTGGAAGCTGGTTCCCGGCCTCGTTTTTCAGTGGTGCTCATCACAAAGTTGTCTCAGCCGCGGACACTGTGTGTGTCTTCATGGGGTCTGTTGGAGCCCAGGTGATGCTGGTGGCTCCGAGTCGTGTGTGGGCAGGTGGGTGTTGTCACCGTGTGTGTCTCCCTGGAAATGGATTTTGGCTGGAAAAACATCCATGTTATTGATTTCCTTTGTGAAGGAAAAGCCTTTCCTGGGGCACCCATCCTGCCCCGTGTTGCATTTCCTCTCTGATATCGCCGGAGTCGGAAGCGTTCCCCTCGTTGCAGAGGCCTGGAGATCTGGGTGTGCCATGAGAAACTGCATTCGCAGCAGCAAAAGTACCTGCTTTGCAGCAGAATGTTTCATTTTTGTCTTTCTGTTTGCCTCTTCAGCTAACAAAATAAGCAAAATCTTTATTCAAAAGGACAGTATTTTCCAACAGATTCATTAAAAGAGACTGTAACTGACATCTGATGCTATTAGCAAGAATATATATCTCTCATTTAAAGTATTTCCACCCTAAAAGTAAAATGTCCATTCTGTAAGTCTATTAATATACAGTTCATTAAACTAGAAACAACTCTATAATTAGGAAACAACAGCAATTCATTAGTCTTAATGGGATTTAATAAAGTTCCTAAGCAAGGATTCTTCAGAGAATTAATTACAATATACTAATCAGGAAAACAATCCCGTTCCTCACTCAGATACATTTCCTCAGCCCACGGGCCGTGAAGCACCAACAACTTTCAGAGCCCCCCCCCGCCAGCAGCGCAGGATTTTCCCAGTCCAGGGCACTGGGGGCTGTGGGGCTGGGCGGTTCGCAAGGGGACTTCTCTTGGCTTTGTAAACACTGCATTTCCAAGCAAAAGCAACGTTATTAATCATTTCAGAGCCACCAGTGTTGCGTGGGGAGGCGCTGGGTGATGGAGCCCGGCAGCCTGAGCCGACGGCTCTTGCCGATCCGGGGGTATCGGGGACACGAATCCATCACTCCTGTCGGTGCCCCCACGGAGCTGGCGCTTCTTAACCCAGCGAAAGTGTGAATGGGAGAGTCTGAACTTTATGGTCCTTAACAAGATCCATTGCTTCTCATCAGGGGTTTTCATCCATGCCTGGTTTTTTTCACGTAGATGGTTAGCCATTTTCTTATTAATTAAACAGCAGCTTTCTGCAGGCACTGATTGAATTATCGAGTAACACCTGCCACAATGCAGGGAATAACAGAGAAAAGATGTATTATTTTTAATGCAAATGGATTCAATTCAGACATATTTGATCAAATTTAACTGACTTAAATTATAAATGAGTAAAGTGAAAGGGTCAGTAATACAACAAACGACACTGTCAATGTCAGTGTCATATTTAAGTGAACCAGCTTTTTAAAAATGAAACGGGAATGGCAAGTGTTAACTATTGCTAGTTACTGGAAGTCGGGAGCAAGGCTTTTTAGGACATAGCAAAAGATACCTGTGTCATTTCTATACTGCACCTGAAAAATGTGCAAAAAAGAGCATTTGTTCTCGCTGCTGTAGCAGAGTGACTATTGCTGTGTCACAACTAGCGGGAATGATGGTGTAAATGGGGGGACGCGGGGACCCGTCCCGGGAGACACCAGGGGCACGGTGCCTCCAGGTGGGAGCTGTGGGGGAGCATGGGGACCCGTCCCGGGGGACACCAGGGGCACGGTGCCTCCGGCGGGAGCTGCAGCTCGGAGAGGGATGGGCGGCGTGAGCACGGAGCACCGGGAATCCCTCTGTGGTCTTGGGGGGCTCGTTTGTCCTGGGAGCACTCGGTGACTTGCAGACCGCAAATGAATCTGTCAATCCATAAACAGAACGTGCCGAAGCCCCAGCTGTTGGGCTGGCACCACCCAGTTCAAGCCTAGTTTGTGTTCATTATAAACCAATCTCTGAGGTGGTCCCCGGTGGGGTTTCACAGGCGCTGTGATAGGGATCTGTCTTTCCTCTGGTGTCTGATGTGCATCTGGACGGGGGTTTGTAAGAACATGGGGAAATCTGTGTTGACATCCTTGACTAAAAGGACAGCCCACCTTATCAGTCTGACTCCAGCTCCCGGTCTCAGACGCTGTGAGAAATACAGAAAATGTACATTTATCGCAGACTGTTTTTATGCAGCTTGGCCGTTCCCTGCTCAGGGCAGCAGAGCTGCGCCTCGGCCAGGTCTTTGGAGTGGTTGTGTGCTCTGGTTGTGTAATGGCTTCAGCGTCTTCTGTGAAATCCTGGGCTATTTGCTCCCTTGGACAGTGTATCCCTTTATCTCCTGTAGTAGAGCTCTCTCTTTTCCTGCTTGTTTCCTAATGTTTTGCTATTTTTTTTTTTTACCTTTCTGCTGCCACGTCACTGGAAAGATTAATAAAGAATGATTAAGTACTGGAGAGAATATTTTACAGTGGTAGACTTAAGGAGCTCAGTCTGTTTATCTTATCAAGAAGCAGCTTGTAATTTAATTTCAGTGGGTAAGTACCTTCACAGGGAGGAAGCTCCAGGTACTGAAAGGCTCTTTCTTCAGAGAAAGGCACAAAAAGGCCCAAAAGCTTTAAATTGAAGCCAGAAAAAACCAATTATCAGGGTAGAAGTTTTGAACTTTGAGGACCATTAACTGCTGGGAAGATCTGGCTGGCTGCTCCTTCTCTGGGTGTCTTCAGACCCAGGCGTAAGGCTTCCCCGAGTGATCTGGTCTGGTGGCACTCAGCAGTACGGAGGCAAGCACTCGACTGCCTGTGGCCTCCTGGGCATCCCACGAGGCAGCCCAAGAGAACTCTACCCACTGGGGCCACAAATATCCCACGTTCTTCCTTGAGATGCTTTACCTGGGCTGTGGCAGCGGCAGCGCTGGCTGATAGACCACTGGGGCTGTAGGGACCAGCAAGAAGTAGGAGTCGTGCTTCAAGCCAGTGTTACTTTTGGGGGTGATTCTCTGTGTCTGAGAAATTCCCCCAGGTCAGGGTCTGCTTTGTGGGCTGGGGAGGTCTTGGAATACCGATGGCATAGAGAGAATGAGACAGCAACCCGTGCCCATCACCAGGCAGCGGTGTTTGAGGACGCAGTCGCAAGCATCCCACAAGAAGCTTTGCATTTTTGAAGGTTACTGACTCAGCCTTTGCAAGCTGGGAAAGCACCTTAAAAGTCCATCAAGACACTAATTGGTCATTTGAACTTTGCCTGGAGGGCCCTTCCAGCGGGGACAGTGTGCTCCTGCTGACTCAGTGCCGCTGAAGGAAACACAAGAGAGATCCCGCTGGAGAAGGGTCACCAGGGAGGAGGAAGGTGGCAGCTTCGGACAGGGACTTCCAGTGGATTGGTTCTGCTCCTTCCCTTGTACAGGAGAAGACAAATGTGGAAACCTCCCCTTGGTTTCTCTGCTCAGTCCTTCCCAGGTTTCAGCCCCAGGAGGCGAGCAGGGGGGTTTCTCTCCTCTCTGGCTGCAGAGGTTGGCTTATGGAGCAGGGGATGGGGTGGGAGGAGGAGCTGGGGACAGATGTGCAACAGCAGCTTTCTCTAAGGTTATGGGTGGGATCTTGTAGCCTTTCCCTCCTCTGGTCTCGTGTGAAGCCATTTAGTTACTGGGACACCCAACAGAATCCCACAGATGCGCTGCTTGGACACGGAGACGGATCAAACTCTGTCTGCAGTTATCTGCTGCCTGGGAAACCAGGGCTGAAATGGAGGAAGCTCAGGTGTACAAGGGCTAAAATCAGGCCATTGCTCCTCACCCAGAGAACGTTTTAAATATTATGGAGTTATTTGTGAGTGATAGTGTATAGTTTTTGCAACAACTAACCCACAGTAACAGGGTTTTGCAAAGTATTTATCAATTGGAGCCAGAGCAGGATGTTGCCATGGAGATGGGAAGTAGCTGGGTGATATTTTTTTCTCCTGTGAATATATTGTTGTAAAACACAAATGGAGGGGGGAAAAAAAAAAAAGGACCCACGTTATCTTTGAAGGAGCAAAACCTTCAGTTTTAAGTTGTCACACCGAGGCAAAACCAGGTCTCGTGGACCGTGGGGGTTCGGGTGTACCCCGTCAGGCAGGAACCCGGAGCTGGGCTCCAAGGAAACTCGGGATGCTGCTGCCCCCAGGGAGTGGCCACTGTGGAAATAAAAGCAGTAGATTTTCCTGTGACTGAAGGTCTGTATAAATCCAAGGTCAGCAGAACCACTGCTGTGGCTGCTGCTTATCATTTAATGAAGATAAAAAAGAGCAATTAAGTTTAGTCTGGCAATTTGGCACATTAGCATTAATCTTCAATGAAATCAGAAGGTGTTTGTGTTTTGTGTAAGCTCAGCTAATGTATCATTTTATTGCAAACAAGCAGAAGCCATAATTACTCTTCTATCTGACAGAATTTGTGGATGATTTCATTGACAGCTCCCCGTGTTATTTATGCACACAAGTCATTTACTTAAGGGAAACTTTAACATTGAGCATTTATTCAGTTCCTTAATTCACATCCCTTCCTACTCAGCAAACGGCAGGGCTTTGCGTGATCCATTGAAAATTTCAGTTTCAATCCAGAAATCATATAACCTGTTTAAAAAGTCCAGGATCTCGCATGAAGAACATCAAAAATAACTCATTCAGATATTTTCCCCCCAGAACCTCAGCATGTTCACAGGGCTGGGTCCTGCAGCTCTGGGCTCAGTGGCCTCTTGTTCAGCAATGGGTTGGGGGGACATTTATCGACACGGTTAAGGGTTTTTTGGGGTCGGGGTGACTCTGTGCCCAGCACGGCCCCCTCCTGCAGTGCTGCTGGACCACGGGGAGCAGAACGTGCCCTGAATCTTGGGTTTTGTCCCCAAATACCAGCTCTTTGCACTGGAACTTTTGGGGGAGATTTTCAGGACTTAATGTTCTAAGAAAAAAAAACCCAAACATTTCAGTTTGGTCTTTAAATTTGGATGTAGCTATACAATACTGCAATTTCCTAAAGGGAAAATGTTCATTTTTTAATAACTTTATAAAATGTGAGAGGATTCTAAAAGATTTTGGGGAAACAAACCAAGAAACCTTCATTCCTGGAACTGCACTAGAATGGGCTGTGAAGCGTTCTCCCAGCCTGGGGGAGGAGTGCTGCGGTGCCTCCTTACTGCCATCGGTTTATTTTCGGTGTTTGTCTGTAAACTTGTAGGCTTTTGCTGGCAAGCGAGAAGGGAACAGAGGAGCACCAGCAGCCAGGCAATTCTAGAATATCTAATTGGAAAACAGCTACTGTAAAATGTGCAGCAGGTTCCCGGGGTGGAGGAATGGAGCTGGGAGTGCAACGCACTGACGAGCAGGGCTTTGGGTGCCGGGGGGGGTTGTGCCTTCGCTCTGGGAGCCACGTGGCCACCTAAGGCTTGGGCCGGCTTGGCTTGGCTCTTCTAGGAACATATTTAGCCCAGGTGTTTGTGGTTTAAAAAAAAAAAAAAAGGGATTCAGAGAACTTAAACCATGCAGACTGAAGGCCAGAAGGCAAAAGAGAGAGCAGTGGGGTTTGGCTAAGATATGTGGCCAAACATGTTGGTTTTGGTGCTCCTGGAGCAATGACATCCCCCCCAGCATCCGGTTATGCCAAATCCAGGAAAACCACCGTCCCGTCCCCCCCCCCCCCCCCTTCTCCAGTTTTGCTGCAGTGATAACGAGGGCAGTTGCACATCCAGGAATGGGGCTGCCCTTGGTTTGACTCATTCTTTGGTTCGGTTCTTAAGTCCTAGTATCACCCTAGAGTGAACTGCACTTGCTGTGTCTTTAGCAATGCAAAGAACATTTTATGGCTTTGTCACACAGAAAAGAATAAATTTGAAATACATCAGGAAGTGGCCCTGACTTACACCGAGGTTATACTGATGGGCTGCACAGATTTCATTTGGCATTCACGACTCCTTCCAGCGCTTAATGACTTAGCTTTAATGTTTTTTATTTCTTTTTATTAAAAAAAATATCCCACAAGACCATGGGGTTTATTACAGGGCTGGGTTGGGGGTATACAAGGCAACACTGTATGTTAAATATTCATAACTGCAGCTACCCTTTGCTGTTGATAAGGACATTGATTTTCTCTGGAAGCACAAGAATTATTTGTGGCATTTATTGTCTGCCGGGATGCTTTTACATAAAATTTTGGGAAAATATAAAGCATTGTGCATGCTTTTGGGTTTATACCCTTCTACCACAGGGAAGATAAAGCCCGAAATATAATTTAGTTCAATAGTGTTCCTCAGGACTGGACTTTCTCATGCAAAGGAAATCCCAAGTCGGTAGCAAACCACGCAGGCAGGTGCTGGCTGAGGCAGCAGCGCCCGTGGCTCCTCGGTTTCACTGTGGTTCTGCACATCCCTGTTCTGTAGAAAAGGCTGTCACAAGATGAAACGCTCCCCTGGAGACAGTCCCTGTGGGGCTGGGAGCCATCGGAGGAAGGGATTAGTCACGGTGCTAAAGGTATTTTTGGCAAACCATCTCCCGCGGTGGTGGTGAGCGTAACGGGAACCTGTGTGAAACGGGCCGTGGTGGAGACACTGGTCCTTGCGCTGAGCCAGGTCACACGGAGTGACCCGTGTCCATCCGTACCTTGCTCCAGCACCCACCAGCTTGGTGCCATCAGCTGAGATGGACCTTCCCCGAGCAGCGGCTGCAGGTACCGAGCTCCCAGGGACCTGCCGGTGTTCCCGAGGATGCGGTTTGGGTTGGGAGTCCCACGGCACAGCACCTCCCCGTGCTCTCCCCGCCTCCCCAGCCTCCTGCTGGCTCTCTGTTCAAAGATCTGCGCTGGAATTTAAACTGAATTAAATGGAACTTGAAATTTGAGGTGAAATAAGGGTAATTAGCCGGAGCCTGGAACGGATCAGTAGCTTGAAATGGTGCCTGATCCATTGCCTCCGTGACGCCCCTTGCTCCATGCCCTGCAGGGATCCCCAGCCTGAACTCACGTCTTCCCTGTGGCTGCTGGAGCTTTTCTCTTCATCGGAAAAGAACATTTGCCTTTTTTTCAACCCTCCTACGTCGGCTGCGCATGCAGGCGCTGGGCAGGGCTGCGTGGGAGGGGACGTGCAGAGGGTTATTGTTTTAGCATTAATGGTGTGAATTACGGGGCGCTGTATAGTGTTCTCCCTGCTGCGATCTCCTAGCTGATCCGAACCCTTTGCTCGTACGGTGCTGCGAGGCCAGCCCTGCTGGAAATGCTCTCCCCGGGCTGGGGGAGAGCAGCCGCACGGCTCTTTGTGCTCCCTGGTCGGGAAGTTGAGCTGATTTCTGGAAAGGAAAGCTGCTTTTTCTCTCAGTAGCAAAGTGCAACACTTTATTTCTAGAGATTTTGGTGTGTCGACACCAGGATGGACCATTCCATCGCCCCATGAGCCCCAGGCCATGAGTTTTCACCCAGCCTGGTGCTGGACCCTGGTGCCTGGGGATGCTGGGTGCCCGGAGCAGGGACAGGCTGAGTGTGACAGAGCCAGGGACCCATCAAAGACTGTCGCTGCTGGGAAAAGCCCAACTGAGGGTTCCCTTGGCTGTTTCTAACGTGCAGGTAAGGTCAGATGGGAGCGACGGGTGGGCTCTGCCCGGTGATGTGCCTGTTTCTCAGACAGCAGCCCAGCCACGGTGCTGCCCTTGTGAAAAGCGGCAAGGAGTTAGGAAATGTCCAGGGAACACCCACCGAATTATCCACCTCCTTTGGCCCCGATTAGCTCCTGAGGTGTGTTGGTGTTGGCAGCCTGGGGCTGCCGGCGGGTGGCATGGCTCGGGTGTTCCCACAGCTGCGGGGCTTCACCTTAACTCAACCTCTGGAAAGGTTTCAGTGGTTACACTAAAACATCTGCTGGGGCTTTAGCGGCATTATACCAATAAACTCAGTAAGAAGGGTCAACACAAAGACTAAAAATCCCTGTTTGAGCGTGTCCTCCGTGCAGAGGGCCAGTCTGTTCCTGACAGAAGCGCCCGAAGCTCTGTGATGTGGCCCGATATCTTTGAGAAGTACCTACCCTTGCTGTTGTCAGTCCGCTGGAACGAGTCCTGGGAAGGAAATGAGAGCCACGGGGGAATGAAAGCAAACCACGAGCCACCTCGCTGTTCCTCTGCTCCAGCCCGCGAGGGGTTTTGTTTTTCTTAAAGGACCTTGCTCTGCGGACGCCCGGTGGCTGCATCCGCTCCGGGTGGTTTTCACCAGGACGTAATAACAAGTGTTTGCTGAACGTCACGGGGAGCCCCGTAGGAGTTAATCTTTATAAATAATGCAGCCACTGTCAGCTCCGATCGGCTCCTCTCTGCCACGGAGAAGGGTAGGGAGCGACAGGAGGAATGAGCAGCTGGCACGGCTGGTCATGGATCTGCAGGTTAAGAAACAGGAGAAGGCAGAGGGAAAACCTTGGCGTTCATGCACCACCTTAATGCACACACAAAAAGGCATCTCTTCACTGAAAGTACACTTGCTCGATTGTTTTTGTTGGGTTTTTTTTTTTATCGGACCTGAAAAAGCTTCTATGATATTATGAGATCTTTGGCCCTTAGAAATGCAAGCACTGACCATGGAGCCATCTCATACGCAGGAAGCCCCGGCTGGGAGCTCCATTTCCACCGCTGCTGGAGAGAAACTGCCTGGGGCTGCCCATCCCTGGCGGTATTTAAAGGCCAGGCAGACATAGTGCTTAGAGAGATGGTTTAGTGATGGTTTTGTCAGTGGGGGGTTGATGGTTGGAGTAGATGATCTGAAAGGTCCTTTCCAACCTGGGCAATTCTGTGATTCTATGAAACCAGCCTCCTTCCCGGGAGGCGGCGTGTCCCCCCTCGCCCGTAGGCAGCGACGGCAGCTCCGCTCCTGCTGCGGGGGCGGCGCGGACACGGGTGCTGTGAGAAGCTCAAGTTGTGGTGGTGGAAGATGAAAGTACAGTACCCAGAGTCTGAAATCCTTGGCCTATAAAATGACATGTTGTGTCTGGGTGGAGGATGAGTCTGAGGTTGAGAAGTTGTTTATTCGTTATTTCTGTTTAAAGTCTCTTTGGTGACTCTTGCTTTTGAATTTGGGGCTTCACAAGTTTCAAACGCTTATTCTGGGGGAAAAAAAGGACGAAAGGAGACAGGAAAGTTTTCAAAAGAAAATCTTGCCATCTTTGAAATGGAAGTTTTTGCTGTGGCTGGAGTTATCACCAGCTGCTCATACTCACATCTCTGAAAATGGGGTGGAGAGAGAAGCGGGGTCCCCAGAGTGACCACGGTGGCTCTTCCGCAGGGTGCCTCTTGGTACTGGGAGCTTTTTACTTCCTATACATTTACATATTTTTTTTTCCGTCTGGAAGAAGCTTTCCCAATGGGATGAAATAAGCATCCAAATGTATATTTCCCTGTTTCTGGGACCATCTTGGTGATGGTTTTGAGGATGCAGTTTCTCACCTGGTGTTTTAGATGTGCAGCTCTCCAGAAAGAACAAGGCCTTGTGCAGGTTATTCCTCTGCCCTGGAAACACTTTCTTTTCCATTTGTTAGGAACGTTGCCTCTGTCAGAGAAGTTCACAGGCCTATTTCATTGCAAAGTAAATAAATGAAAATGGGGATCTTTCACTACAGCTTGAGTCTATGGCCCAGATCATTTTTACAAAAGTTCTGCGGATCTGTATAAAGATGAGAACAATCTAATCTTGAAAAAAAGGGTACATATTATATAAAATGAACAGATGGGTAGTGCAAAAAACTCCATTTAGATTCTACTTGGAGGGAGATGGGTAATTCTCTGAACTTCTGAGAATCTCTTCTGTTTTTCACATTAGCAATATTATATACAGACACAGAGCACAGGGGACCCTCACTGTAATTGAGACGTTATGACTTGTTTACAGAGGCAATGATTATAAGATTATGTACTTTTCTATGAAATTTCTTGTACGGGAGTCCAGCTGTTGGGTGGCGATTGCGGGGCCTCCAGAAGGCTTTGCTCGGGAAGAGTTGCCTCCTTCCTGGGACATGTTTTCTCAATTAGCGTGATTGTTTCCCCTGCTTCAAATCTGTGCTGAGACAATGTTGGTTTTAATTTGGCATTGAACTTTACCGTCTCAGCGGCTCGGGTGCTTCTCCCCTCTGTCGTGAGCCTGCCAGAGCTCTGCATTCCCGATGCGCTGGGCAGAGGGTGCGGGAAACCCGCAAGGATGCGGTGGCAGGGATTCTCTGTTCAGGTGCATCCCTTCGCACGATGCCCTTGGTTACGCCTCTGCAACTGCGCTGAAGGGTAATGGGCTTGCACAGATGTAAGCGAGGAAATAAATTGGCCTCCACACTCGCTTTGTTACTGCTGGCGATGCATAAAATGCTGAGCCTCGGTCGTCAGCCCTGCAGGGCTCAGCCCTCCCCTCCACGGCTCAGCCCTCCTGGAAACAAAGGGACTCTGAACTCCCAGACCCCACGGGGAAGGCGTCCCTGGGGACAGGCAGCGCCGTCCCTCTTGCCGTGGGGTGAAACCCATGTCCCCGCTGCCAGGAGGGGCTGCCCCAACCACCATCCATCCCTCCGCATGGGAGACTTAGTATTGAAAAAGAATGAAATGTCCCTGATCTAGCCTATCACTGTTTCGGTGGAGGAGAAAACTTCCTGGTTTTCCTGGAACAAAGCTGGTCTCTGGGGGGAAAAATGGAGCAGAGGGAGAAGAAAAGGAAAGTCTTGTGTGTTTTGGGCTTTTTGGGGGTTTTGTGAGATTTTTTTCCTCCCCCTGCTGCAGTGACAAATGACGTAAGTGGTGCGGGCAGATCATTAGATCCTTCATGTGGGTATGTCTCACGTAGGTATTAATGTATGGAAATAGGTGCTTAGCTCTGGGGGTGTGGGCAAAAATACTTCACAGTCCTGGGCAACAATAACACGCATCTCTTGCGCTGCTTTTCCTCCTGATGTTGCAGCTATTCCAGATACACAAGATCTTTTCATGTAAACTCTTTCTTCTTGGTTATTTCCAGTTTCAGCAGAGTAAGACTATTCCGCTGTGAGGAATGTCATCTCTGCTTTTGTGTGGCGCTTTCTACCCTGAGACCTCTCAGCATCCCCCTTCCCTCTTCCTGAGATGCGGGATTTGCCTGATCCCTCCTCTCGGCACCACCGACTGTTCTGTGTCGGGAACTGTTGGGATTACAGCGTTTCATGGGAAAACGCTCTGGGGAAGGCAGCGAAACACCAAGAATAGGGCAGGTGCTTACTTTTGCTGCAGTTAAAGCAGCAAGTGGTTTTTCTTATTCAGGTCTTTCCGTTGCTCACATTTGTTTATCCTCATCCTTAATTTCTTTTTGTCATTTCTTTAAGGCTGGCAGTCTTAGCGCTGCTCGCATTTCAGCCCCCATAGATGTTTGGGGGGTAAGAAGAAGACAAACACAATGAGCCCCATCAGACTGAAAGGACCTGGAGGGGGAGCTGGGGTCTGGGGAGGGGGACGCGCCGTGGGGACGTCAGCCCCGCGCTGCCAGCGGCGTTGGAATTTCTGATATAAGCTATGATGAGCTCAAACAGCGTGGGTCCCTCCGGCACTCTCGGGGCCGTTCGTAGCCTGATGCCGTCTGTACCCTGAGCTCCTGGACTCCCTCCTTTTCTTAGGAAAACTCACCGCGTCCCCCCCTCCCTGTTCCACAAAACTGTGTTTTCTGAAGCAAGTGTTTGAAAGAACGTGGAAGGGAGAGTTTGTGTCTCTTTGCTCAAGGAAGCTGCTTCAAGATTTAGTTTAATTCATTTGTGTTGAAGATATTTTTTTGTTACTTGCGTTTAAGAGTTTGTCACAACTGGGCTAATGGAAAACGTACGCGATTTTAAAGGCAGCTCCAAAAGCAGGGAAGATGCAGAATTAATTGGCCATGTGAAAGCAGAAACATTTGACACGAAATATACCATTGCAAAACTCTAATTTGCTTTGCGCAGAAGATAATAAGGCAGATCTTGGAAAAAAAAATCAAACATCACTTTCCCTTCAAAAGTGGGAGATGAATCTGAGTCTCTAGCAATCGGCAAAACAAGAAGGGGACACATAATAGATAAATTACTAATCTCATTCCTGAAATTAACATTTTGACGCTTCTCTTTGACATATGTTTCTGAGTTATGACAGACTCGAGACAATGTGCAGTATTTTAATGTGATCACAGTCCTTTCCCAAAGAGAGGAACCCGATGTGATTAAAGGTGTCTAAAAATAGAGGTTGAAACATAAAGCAGTAAATGTTCCAAATAGCACCTTGGATGGAAGAGGAGCACCTGAGGCTTTGTCAGCGAGAGGGAGTTCTCTCCTGGCGCACAACTAGTGCAGAAAACCCTCTGGAAATACCCATCTGTGCTTCCAGGTAAGCCGGGATGATGAGAAAGTGTATTAAAAGTAGCAAATAACAAGCAGAACACACGTATTGTGTGACCTACTTGAAATGCATGGTTCTAAGCATTTTTTTTCAGTTCTTGTATAGATCCTTCTGGCATTCTCTATCTGTAGTTCTACGCTCCCTCAAATCTCTCAAGCAAGTAAGTTTGACACTTTAATGGAAAATAACTTTTGGGGTTTTTTTTGTTTTGTTTATTTAAATAAGGATGGTGTTGATAGGACTTATGAGTAATAGATCCCACTCAGACACGTATGAGACTACTATGTGGAATTTACACAAATATTCTCATATCTAAATCTGGAAACGCTGTGGAAATGTGAGCAGCACCAGCGCCATGTCACTGCTGGGGAAGGGTCGGTGGTAGGTGGTAAAGAAGACAGAGCTCTCTTCTGAAAGCTATAAACCTTGAGGATTTAAGTGCACATCTCAGAAATTCCGCTGTGTATGCACATCAAGTATTTATAGGGACTAACACAGTGTGTTCTTACGCTACCGAAGCCAGAAGTTGTTGGGGCTCTCCCCTGGAGCAAGAGCAGCTCCGCTGGAGCTCCATAACGCCACTTCTGGAGATGGAGCTCCAGGTTCCAAAGTCACTTCAGGGTCTCTGGATGCCCACGTTTCTCCCCAGGGTCTGTCAGGACTCCTGCCCCTCGGAGGGTCGGTGGCCGGCGCAGCCCAGGCGGTCTATGGGTCCTGGCCCCAGAGCTGGGACTGCCCCAAACCCAGGGCTTCTCTCTGAGGAAAGCAGATTCCTGTTGTTTTTCTTTTCTCTGGTATTTACTTACTATCTTTTTCCAGAAATAACTCTTGAGGATGCATTAGGAGAATGTGAGGTACCTGATTGCAGCTGTTCTGGCAATAAAAGGAAGGCAGTGTCGGGAAGCAACTTTGAACCATCTCTATATATCATTAAAAAATAATGCCTTTCCATCCTGGCTTTTGCAGAGCAAATTCCCCAAGCCTTCGTTTTTCTGGTGTTACAATAGATTCATAGTGTTTATTTTCAAAAAGGCCAGAATAGCAGCAACAATTCTGGTAATAACTGGAAATTATAGGGAACAAACTTCTAGGGTCACAGGTTTAGAAAGAAAAGGGAAAGCCCAAAATATGGGAATGGCAAAATGCCTGGAGCAGGGAGCAGAGGCAGGGCGGGCGCTGCCTCCCTGCACCGAGCACTGCCTGAAACCCCCTGCTTCTGGGCTGGGGGGTCCGGGGAGTGGTGTGGGTTATTTCTAAGGTTATAATTTGTCAGTTGAGATCTATTTTTTTTTATGCATTTTATTTAAATGCTAACTAATTAATTATTCCAGGTGCGCCATAGAGAAAAACGTAATAACTTATTTTTTCTGACGTTGAACTAGTTTTCTGGAGCCACAATCTCTAACGTATTTTGTAAATCTCTCCTATCAAATCAGCTAGTAGGTAAATTAATACAGAATTACGACTCATTAGCGAATGATGCATTGATGTCTAATAATTCCCTGCTTTCTTATTTGGAAGAAAGTAGGTTATGCTGTTATTGAGTTAGTGCATTAAGTTTCAATGCTTTTTGTCGTAAGCATTAAGCGCTTTTTAAAATATGTGTTAATTAAGAGATTACACCCACATCAACATTAAGGCATTATAGTCAGTGTAATTACAGAGCTAAATTCTAGTTTCTCCAACCATGACGTAGCACGGCAGAGTCCCGTTGGTCTGGTTTTGGTGGGTGACTCACACAATGAAAAGCAACTTTCCAAGACTCAGGGCAACAGAATAATAAAGGAGTGGGATGGGAGAGCTGCTCTGAGGCACCTGGTTCTGGCTGAGGGAGGGTGAGGAGGAGTTTCCCTGTACAGGAGGGATTCGTCGTTTGGAGAAGAGAGGACAGAGGCAGAGGGACAATAAGAGGCTGTAAAGTCACAAACTATTATCAGCTGTTTCTCAGAAATACGACCTAAAGGATCTGGTACAACCATCAAAAGATGGTTTAGAACAGTAAATTAAACTGTGGAGCTTGGTTTGGTTCTTGTGGAAAATAGTAAGTTTTGGAAACGATGCCTTGGCAGCTGCAATGCATCAACATTAAATACAGACATCAAAGAACTAAAAGTCTTTTATTAAGTGTTCTAGTTGAGTTTGGTTTTGTTTAGAAAATACTAGTCAAGGTAAATAATCTCTGGGCAGCCCGATGAACACAGCGTGGGTAGCACAGAGGCACCCATTTTATTTCAAGCCCTATCACTACAAAGATAAAGAGCAGAGCCCCTCCTGCCTGGCGCTGTGGTGTTACACCACTTCTCAACACCAGCTCAGAGCAGACTCCCTTTGTACGGGATCACCTTATCCCATTAAGCAATTCATCTTTGACAGGAACGAGGCTGATTATAAGAGGTAGAAATGCCCGTGAGGCAAGTAAATTTAATGAAGTTTGTAATGGACTGCAGGAATATCAACCAAATGATCAGGAATTTGCCACAAGGAACAGTTAATTAAGCCCGTCCATCCATCCCTCTCCTGCTCGGATGATGTTTGTTGTTTCAGGTTCCCACATGTACGAGCACACTCTCCTTGCAGAGTCTCCAGGTCTCCATGGCTCTGTAGCCGCTGAGCAGGAGCCTTTGGCCTCCCCAAAGCCGTGGCTGATGCCCAGCAGCTGGGGGACATCTCCCGGCACAGGGCCACCACGTCTTCTCCCAGAGCAAGGGGACACCGTGGACCAAGGGACACAAGCACATAAGGCAGAAAAATCTGTTTCTTCCCTTTTGCTCCAGTCTTGAGGGGTATGTCCTGCCCACTGCTTTTAGTGTCTGTTTAGGGACCTGTTGTCCATGAATCCGCCCAATTCCTTTTTCATGCTCTGGCTTCACGGCCTCCCCTGGCAGCAGTTTCCAGTTCACTACTTGCTCTAAAAAACGAACTAAACCCAGACGATTCAAGAACCTTCCTTTTATTGGTTTCAAACACCCCCCTCCAGCTTCAATGGGTTCTATTTTTGAGGGATTTGGTGAATAACGGTTCTACATCAGCCTTCTCTTCTGCCTTTAGGATTTCGCGAATCTCAATCGTGTTCCTCTTGAGCCTCAAGAAGGGGGGTGCCATTCACGTGAATATCGTTAAGAAAAAAGTGCATTATACCTAATTATTGCTCCAGTTTGCGCCAATGGGCGGGGGGCGATGCCTGGGGGGCTGCGCTGGGTGGAGAATGGAGCTGAAAAGGGCAGTTAACGTTGCAGCCCCGAGCATTTTGCTGTAAACACATCAAAACATGTGTTAGTTTTAATTATCCCCACAGCCTCACAGAATCACTTCCCTGGTCAATTAATTTAATTACTTTTTGGGTAATTATTTTTCTCAATGGTGCATTGGCTCCAGACTGTGATAGTTGTTGTTGCTGCAGAACTATGAGATGGGAGAGACTTTGCTTTGAATGACACACAGAACATATCAGCAAAATACACATTTATAACACAGACACCTGAATTAATGACACCCCTTTGGAGTGAAATGGAACAATTCATCCTCTGGATGGGAGAGGGGGGGAAAAAAAACACCTCATGGCAACAGTAAAATTGCTCAAAACATGTCAAAAAGACCTCTTTTCTTTTTTTTTTTTCCCTCCGTAGCCTGCTTTGAATCAGAGCCTGGTCTAAAATTGAGGAAAGCGTTTTAAGTGTCCATCCAGGTGGGCTGCGGGGTTTAACCCTGCCCCGCAGTGTGGGGGGGACAAGGATAAAACCAGCAACTGGGATAAAACCAGCAGCTTCTCTGCAGGGACCTGCGAGGAAACGAGCCGGTGCCAGTGCCGGTCCCAGCTCCTTCGCTGCAGCGGGAGATGCGAAATCTGGAATTTACGGATGTAATCATAAACCCCAGTATTTGCCAGCCTGGAGGGGCTGCCTGGGCTGAGGGTGGCGGAGGGATCATTAACAAACAGCTCAGGCTGAGAGAGAGTCTTTTGAAAGTGATCCGTTAAGGTAATTGTGATCATAAATGAAAGTGGTCATAACTCTGCACCCCCCCGTGCCCCCTGCACGAGTTACCACCTGAAGAGCAGAGCAGGGAGTGATGCTAAAACAGTTCATTTCAAATCTCTCCTGGTGTGACCGTTGTGTCTGATCAGACCACGGTGCCTTAATCAGCTTCTCTGTCTCGATACCGGGAAACCCTGAGAGGTGAAATACCCTGCGCAAAAATGAGGAAAACCCACTTGTGCCCACCCAGCAGAACACTTTGTAGAAATGCAATTACGTGTCAGAAAGTTTGCCAGTTATTTGGAGGAGAAGGTGCCAGTAAACATTGCTGTTTCCTTCCAAATCTGCCTCCCATCTCGCAGAGTGTTAACAGAATAAGGAGGTGATGCCCAGAGAGAGTCTAAATATTGACAAAAAGTAGAAGAGGGCATTGCTGGATGTTTCCTAAGTGACGTGCTCGATGGCCTATGGTCCTCTGCCACCCTCGCTCCTTGAAATCATTCCGCTCGGATTTTCTCAGCGTATCCAGCTCTTCAGGTGGCTCCTTTCTCCAATACCCATTAATAACCGCACCGATTCCCCAGCTTGCCCACTGGTTTGATCTTCTGTTTGCGAGGGCACCTGGCTCTCTATGAATTAATTCTGACGTCTCTTTCATGATCTCGATGAAAATGGATGCTCTCTGGTGTCAGCAATGTCTGGTTCCAGCCAGACCTCATCTCCGCGACAACCCTGGGCCTCCAGCTCTGCCCACGCTGGAGCTGCGGCTCCTGCTCCTGCAGAAAGCCCTCCTGGGGGGTTGAGATGCCAGGAGAGAGAAATTGTTTGTGAGGTATTGCTAATTGGACCAGAAATGGAAATACCGGGGAAAAAAACAGAATAGAGTTAATGATTTTTAGATTTCTGGTTTAATTTTGCAGAACCAAGAGACTCGTAAGGCTTTGGAGAAGTGTAGAAACCAGCAGGGGCTTGTCAGGGTTGCTCATCTTCGCCTCGGTCACTACAGAACCTGGTTTTGGTCATTTTTACCAGCACATCTGTAATAACCTACTTGCCTTATTGTTGTTTATTCTTTGTGTGTCTAAAGTGTGTATGTGTTCTAGTCAGACGTATCTTAACTTGGGGCGCTGGTAGCCACAGGCTGGCTCTCTGGGGTGGCGATGCCCGAGCAGCCGGGCAGGGGCTTTTGGCTCCAGCTTATGGTGACAGCCTCGGACCACTCTGCTCTTCATACGGGGCATCTGTCTGCTTAAAGATCTTCTAAGGGATTGCTAAGATAAAAAAGCACATTATCTCATATAAATCTATTACCTCTCTGGGATGTATTAGGGGATTCAAATTTAAGATATCTTCATGTGGTTGACTACAGAGTTTTAAGTATAACTTTATAGCAGTTTGAAGCCCGTGGTCAAGTAGCCGAGTTTGATAATTGAGGTGATTTACTCGGGTGCACAGCTCTTCAGTTCGCTCTTTGATATAAACAAGGTAATAAATTGAGTGCATGGGGACATGTCTATTAAAAGGCAAAGTAAGAATGAGTGAAACCCCAGGTGCATTGTCAAGATTAATATGTTTGCTGGATAAAGCTGGACGGGCGCCAGCCAACACGGTGACTGAGTGATGAAACAAGATAATACGGTTTGACTGTAAACAACAGAAAAACAAATAGAAAGCGATGCACAAAGGGGGAAAGTACGAAATGTACTAATAAGTTGAATAATCAGATATCACACAGATGTAATTTTTTAGCTATAAAGCATATCTACTTAGCGTTCGACTCCCTTCTTTTTGAACATGAGAGTATTTTTGGTTTTAACCTCTGAAGCATCTGGGTTGCTGGTGCACCCCTGGCACGGCACCGCATCCCCTATCGTTCTCAGTTTTGTTCAGCAGATGTTAGTAACAGACAAGGAAGAAAAATGAGAAGGAATATTGGACGAGAAGAGCTACTTAATGTGAATTCTTTCACTAGCAAAAAGCTTATTATGGAAATATCAATTAGAAGAATTAGAGAACCAGCTCAGGACTCTTCTGCCAGTGCCACAGCAGAAGGTACCCCTGGTTTGGGGGGTGGCAAAGGGGACAGCAGATCCTGTCGAGTAGGTGGAGGATGAAGAACGTTTCCCTGTTTCAGAGGGTTAGCGCTGGGAGCGGGACAGCCCCTGGGACAGAACTCCCTGTGCTGGGGGTGGATGGGCTCCGGGAAGGGCCTGGAAACCCTTGGAACCTTCTGTTTCTGTTGCCTGGTCTTACCATCTCCCGTGTCCCCCGATCCTCGCACAACCAGAGCGCGGTGCTGGGGAGAGGCACCAGGGCTGCAGGAAGATGCTGGCAGCAGCAGCCAGCATCGTTTCTTTAGAAACACACAAGTATAACGTTGTGCACTCCCAAACCCACTAAAAAGGCACCTTCCCATAAGCCATAATTACCATCCTCATAATGTAAAAGTTTTCACATGAAAAAATAATAACTAAAATGTGGTGTAAACCAGCACAAAGAATAAAGAGCACACCAAGCAATTAGGAGCATTTACCAGCCTTTGCCCACTTCAAAACAAGTGGAAAAGGGTGGTTTTTTGTAGTATGAGCCTATCATAAGGTTTGGGCTAATTAGCGTAAGGAGTTTTTGTTGAGTGTTTGAGTTTAGAAAAGCGCTCTGTAAGTTTTTATATCCTGACGTTGAACTCAAAGACCCGTCCTTTAGAGTAAGCAAGAAGAAAGCGTTTCCTGCTGAGGTGAGCCCTTTTCCTGGAGGCGTGGATCCATGGATCCTGCCTTTTCCAGGTTATACCTGTGCGTGACCCAGAGGCTCTGAACCTCAGAAACGGGCCAGAAGAGACCACTGGTTTGAATTATATTAAAACAGATTGTAAAGCTGGACCCTGTCTGTGCACAGTGTTCTTCATGTGCCGCCTCTGGGAGCGCCGGACGCCAGTCGGTACCTGGGCAGGAGCAGAGAGGTCTCCCTTGGCTCCGGGTGGAGATATTTTTAAAAAAACCTCTAGTTATCTGGTTTCTTTCAGGCTCAATCAGTTAGCCAAAGGCAGACAGAATTGACTCTGACAGCAGATATTATTTGTGCTCCAGAAATACTGGGTTTGCTCTGTGAGCTTTGTGTAACACAGCAGTCCCCGCGTACAAACGGTTTGAACAGAGTTAACTTCTCTGATCTGGTTTCCAATATAGAGGTATTTAATGCCCCCCCAGTTCTGCTGGGGATGCCAATGCAGGGACGGTCCCCAAGGAGGTGTGAGTGTCCCCGGAGCCGTGTGGCCATGGCCATGGCCATGTGTGGTGGCTCCTTTTGGGCTGTGCGAGTTCACCGTCCGGCTCACAGCCATCTCCGGGTAAATTCTTAGGCATAAGTAGAAACAAAATAGGGGTGTGAACCAAAGGAAAGCTTTTTTCTATTTGTGGATGATGATTAATGAAGGCTATCAGACATCCCGCTTTAAAATCCTTTCCATCAGATAAAGCCCCTTCTGTCACCTCGTTCCTTATTTTATTTGATTCCATTTTAGCTCATCTTTTTTTTAATTCCAGCTGTCAAAAGCAGGCTTTGCTTTTTTGTATCTGTGCCACGTTTGCTGACAGCCCAAAAGGGAAGATTCTCAGACTGAAACCTCGGGCGATGCTGGGGGGGAGGGGGGGATCTGAGCCCTCTCCTGGGTGACACAAGGGATGGGGCTTCCATCGGCTCAGGTGAGGGACCAGCACGATGCTCTGCCGTCGGTACCCCGGCTGTCCCTTGGTCCCCTCAGCCCTCGCTGTGTGGGGGTGTCCAGGTGATTTTAATTTACAGGGTGTGTGTCCAGAGCAGGAAGGTTTCCTGTCTGAATAGCAAAGGTAACAATGCTCGTCTCCTCCCTCCCACGGGGTTATTTCATCACTTGGCGCTAGGAGAGAAGCAAGCTTGCTCCTTAGCAGTGTTATACAAAATAAAGATTATTTTCAAAATAGGAATATTTTCCAAACCTGAAGGCAGTCGGACCAGCTCAGCCCATTCCTCCGCTCTGCCCATGCACCTCTTCTCACCAGCCCTCGTTTCTCTGTTCCCGGGCTCCTTTTTTCTCCTGTCGGTGCATCTCAGAGATGGCAAACGGACTGTGTTTACCTCCATCTCTCTGGCTGGAGCTCTGATGTGTAGGCACTTTCATGGTGTGTGAATAAATAAATGTATGTATAGCTGAGCACATGTGTGAATATGTTCATAAACGTGTGTGGGATACTCGTCCATTTTTGGTCTGAGTCAGTAATTGTAGAAGAAACCAAATACTGAGAAGATTGAGAAAATGCTTAAGGAATTGCACAAAAAAAATGGAACCTTGTAAAGTATCCAGCCTTGCTGAACTTTGCTTAAACCGGTGGATCTTCTGGAAAATTATGAAAGGATGTAAGCAAACTAGATAAAGTGGCAAATATTGACCGTGTGGATTGTCCAAAGCTCCTGAAGAATTACCTTGTGGTTGCAGTAGTTTATGGTTGACTTTTGCACTGAGACGGGAAAGGTTTGGTCCGTGTGGGAGCAGCGTTATCGGGAGGGCGAGGTGGCTCGTGCTGGGCGAGGGCTGGCACCGTGGCTGGTGGTGGCCTGTGCCACCCCCTGCTCCGAGCCACGGCTGCGAGAATCTCTGGTGTCTTCTTGCGGCCACAAATCCCTGAAGTTTTTGAGTGCTTCCAGGTTTCTGTCAGCAGCGATGAAGGCAGCTGCTAGTTCAGTGTTTCTTCTTCTCTGTAAGTGAATTCAGGAGCTGATAATTAATTACTAAGAGCAAGGAGAGAAAGTTTAACTGCATTTTCCTCAGCTCCTGCGAGTGCACAGCTCCAGACACGGGAGGTTCAGCCCCTCCTCACCAGCACGTCCATCAGCTCGCACTTGGAGGGGCAGAAAGACTATTTTATGTTCTTGGTGCTTAAGTGCTCAGAGATTAGCAGACAGCAAACATGAAGGAGCAATAAGCATGATCTAATTGAAATTTCCTCTTGGATTTGAATGACTATTCAGAGACACTTCTCTCTAAGCCCTAATTGTCCTCTTTTTACTATTCTTTGTTTTGTAGTTTGGAAGCAGTTTAGGTATGGTAGGCAAATACCTGACCTTCAAAACAGCAGAGAATGGAAAAATTAAAGAGATTAATACGCCTGCTGGTTCAGCGTGGGTGGTGGGTGGTAATTCTGGCTGCCAAAGCCCTACTCTGTGAATGTGAGACATCAAGGCCACGGGTATTTCAACACACATTTTATCAGCAGCGCAAACAGACACTTAACACGAGGCGTTTTGCATACAGAACTTAATGTATTCACTTCGGCAGGGTATTTTTAGCTACCAAGTGCAGTCATGGGGACGGCTGATCTGTTTGTGTTGCCCCTGTAGATTGCAGACATATGTTGGAGTAAATGTGGCAGGGAAAGCATGACTGGGACAGGCATAAATCCTTTTAAGATCAATTATTGACATGCTCATTAGAAACCCCCCGCGCTGCGTTCGCTGGGCCGGGGAAGGAGGAACAACGCTGGGGTTTGCTGAGGGAACACGTCTCCTGCAGGCACAGAGAGGGGGCTGCTCGGTTCCACGGGCACTACAGGGTGGGTTTAACATTCACACGTTTAATTACAACAGGAATGATAAAGAAAAGCAACAGAAAGAGAAAAGTCAGTAAAGCCAAAGAGAGGTAGATGCAGCTCAGTAGCATCTTTCAATGTAGTCACTCAAATCCACAGCAACAGACTCGTTAAATGTGCTTGTACTGAATACAAACCAAGAAACAATCTTGAATAGACTGTTATTACAATGATCATGAAATGGGGCGAATAAGCTCAGTTTATATTTTAATGTAAATTGGTTTTAACTCTATAATAAATCTAACCTCAAGAATCAGTCATAAATACATGTTTGCATTTGAAGCAGTATGTTTGGCAGCATAAAACGAATAACTCTCATCTCTGTGTTTGAAAACCCAGCAATTGGGAAAGAAAGACGTTTGCACTGAAGGGAACATTTTGTTCCACCTAAAGTGTTTCTTCCTAACTCTTTGGCTATATAAGAAAAATTACTTTAAAATGCCTTGCATCAGCTCAGACCAATTAAAAAGTAGTTTGGAGCTTCAAGGAAAACAAAAAGCCTTATAAATGGCTTGTCTCTGATGAACAGTTCGGTTTCTTTATCCTTCGTGGAGAAAGAGGGAAGCTGGATGCAGGAAGGCTCTGGCTCGTCCTGTGGATGGAGCAAGGGCAGTTGTTTCACAAGGGCAGGTTCCTTAAGTTTCTAATCATCTGGTTTCTTTTTCATGGTATAATAAACTCTTTGATTAATGAAACTGTGAGCTGGAGTGGAGCTTCCCAGCATGCCCACCTGGTATCTGCCTCTTCAAAGAGGAGCCGGGGTCTGCTCACCAGGTGAGAAGAGCATCCAAACAAGAGCGATATCAAACACTCCGGGTGGTTTTCCCCGGAGCAAAGCCATCCCGAGACAGCTGCCCGGCCAAGTTTTGAATAAGCAGACACTGAAATGAAGAGGCCGGCCTCAAGGGAACACAGAGAAAAGACAAGACAGTTTGATTCAAGGAAAAAGTTCAAATGGAAAAAAAGTTCATCTATAATTCTGTTATAAAGTAGAAAAAATAAGGAGAGGCCTTTTGATTCCTTTCCTATTTCATTTCTTAGACTCCAGCTGTCTCAAAGGAGTTTCTGTGTGCACTAACAAACATGGTATAACTCTTCACAGTCTCTGTTTTCCTTCCTTAAAAACAAACAAACAAACCCCAATTCCAATACCAAGCCCCAGCTTCAGGCCTGAAGGGAGAGGCAGAGGCTCACCGAGCCGAGCAGCGCTATAGATTCACTATTCCTCACTCACCCGGGGGTGCGACTTGGGCACGTTCTACTGCTCTGTTGTGTGCTGCTTCTTGTGGGGCTGGGAACCAAAATTCAGATGACTTGGCATTATTGCTGTTGCTGAGATAAGTACAAAATCTTTTGGAAAGGGTTATAAGCATTGAATTGTCACATCTAACAATGGCTCTAAACTCCTCAACCAGTTGTAGCTTATGAGGTTCTTTGAGGAACCCAATAAAGCAAGTGGGAGGAAGGCGATGAGCAGCACTCAGCCTGCGGCTGTCCAGAAGGGTAAATCCTTCAACAACATAAAGATAACCTAATCTGCTAATGCAGTAGCGGGAGAAATGGCAGTACACCGTCGCTAGCAAATCCTTGTGCGGGGATTTTTGACTGCCGGGCAGTTCTTCCCAGCAAGTTTCAAAGGAAGCCAATTTTATCTCTTCTATCATCTGCTGAACTCAGGGTGGGGAGAGAAGGAGTCACAGCGAAAAGCCTTTCCCCGCTTCCTCCCCCACGAGAAGGAATTAAAATTACACATTTGTGGCACAAGTGTGTTCCCTCTGGCCCTGTGGCCCGTAGCTGGTGGGAGGGAGAACTGGCTTCTGCTGCAGATCCGGAGCTGGAGTCCATTGTCAATAAACGTTGATGGAGAAAATCACTTTTTCTCTATCTAGTTCTTGGTTGTTGATTTAAATTACCGCTGTGCCCTGCAGCTAGGCACAGCACCAGGGTCCAGAATGTGATAAATGCTGTCATCATCTGCCTGGGCTAGCAGAAAACAAGTAACCTCCAGCACAGTAGCCAGGCTGGCATTAGCCATCCTAATGCCCTCGCTGATGACAAAGGCCCTGCTGAAAACACTCTGCACTGCCTTGATAAATGGAGATGCCTTCGTGAACAGGTTATTTGATGATCTATTGTGATGTTTTAATCATTTCCACATGTGCCATGGGCACTGTTAGCAGCCACAGGAGCTGCCGGGGTTGCCCAGGAGCAGCACGGTGGCCGACACTGCTGATGGGTTAGCAGATTCCCTGGGCAACGCACTTCATGTGATGAGCCACGCTCGAGGGTTGTGTTTGCAACTGTTCTTAGTGCAAGCCCTCATCTCTCTTGAGGTTTTACCTTCTCTCCTGAGGTTGTATCTCCTGGACCAGTATGACTTTGTGAGCAGAAACTGGCTCTGAGTAGGACCCAGAGTCTTTGGGAGCTCACCTGGTAATTAGCTTTGCCCGTGTGTTCTTCAGTGGTGCTCCAGGTCAGTGGCCAAGAGGGGGTAAGTGCAGATCAACGCGGGAAATGGGTTATTTTATTACCCAAGCATCCACACTTGACAGTTTTAATACCCTCCCCACAGAGCAATCACTCAGGCACCCGAACTCCAAGCCAGCGTGATTTTACTGCTGAGCAGGAGGAGTATGGATTTTTACTCTGTGTTCTCTAGGAAAGCGTATTGATTTGGCACAGGAGACATCAATAGGTCCGAGTAACTGAATAAAGAGTTTGAAGCCAGTCTTAAAAAATAATAATTAAAAAAAGTGCAGTTGATGAGCGGAATGAGCCATTTATTATTCTGAATGCCACATTGGTCACACCATTTGAATTCTTTGCTGAGTCTTTGTTGACTTCTCCTCTTGCCTTCCATGCCATTTCCTCCCTCCTCTTGGAATAAAACTTACTGGGAGAAGGGAGGGTAAGGGCTGTCAGAGACTGGGGCTCTCTATTACCTGCCTGTGTTTCTGGGGACTTTTCAATGCTTTTCTTTTTATCTGTAGGTATTTAGGCTTACAAATACCAATGATTTACCAATACTACACCTTAACAATCTTTTCTGTTCCCTTAAACTTGCTTACGCCGGCCAGACCAGCTCTTTGCCAATTTGTCTGGCTGAGCTGCGAACCAGATGTGTGAAATCCAGCTCCAAAGAAATAAATCATTATTTAGTATAATCTGCTGTAATCTGTTAAATCTAGGAGGTTTTAGCCAATTCTCCACTGAAGTTACAGTCTAACACGTCCTTTTTCCTGCCCTGTGCTTTAGGCACAGTGCAGCACTCAGCCGATCGGACCATTAAATCCATTTCCCCTCGGATTTGTGCCGCCGCCTTTATTCAGCGCTTTCTGCTTTCCACCTCTACTTTAAGCTCTCTCATTTCCTCCGCTTTTACAAAGTGGCTCCACAAAAAGAGGCAGAATAAAATGGGAGTTGTCTTTGGTAAAATAAACTGAAGACAGTCGGATAATGCTGTTGGGTTTGTCTCTTCAGAGTGCGGAGCTGTGCCATTAGTCCCCTTTGCCATCAGCAGAGACATCTATTGCCAGCCAAGAGCAAACACTAATGGGACTTCGATTTGCTGAACGATTATTTGTAAAATGGCAGTGTTTGTTTTGCTCCTTTTCTCCTCATTTCACACCAGCAGGGCTTGTGAACACTGGTGGAGAGAAAAAGCGTTGCTCTATTTCGAGCAGGGTATAATCGGGGAGGAAGAGTATATAAATATAAAAGGTCCTGCGTTAAATCTGGCAGGCTGAGGCTTTCCATCTGTCTTGCCGAGGACAGGGCGCCTCGTGCAGAGGAACGGTGGTGGCTGCAGGAGGAGGGGACAGAGGTCCCCGCTTGCTCCTGGTGCTGTTTGGGCAGGCGAGGATGCCATGGGCTGGTGCTTCCAAACCTGTGTAACTGGCAGGTGATTCATTTCCCTCCCTTGGTCCTGTGTTATGCCACCAGTTTGTATACCTGAGTTAACAGGAATGAGTTATTTTGCTTGTCTGTAAATTACTCTTTTCACAATTATGTGCATTGCATGTAGCAGTCGCTCCTTTAATCATCTTCTCTTCCTCTATGACTGGTGGCTGCTCGGTGCCTGCTCTCCGGGGAGCCCCGCTATTTTCTCTGCAGCCGGTAAATCCCTTTATTGCTTGTAAATGGCACCCGTGCAGCATTTGGAAGAATTGATTCTCCCTTCCCCTCAGGACGCTCTTTCCTCCCATCTCTTCCTCAGTGCATTCCCCCTCACGAGCACACGGTCTGTCCGGGAGGGATGAGAGTTGTCCCTTTCTGGAGATGTCCCTGCATTGGGCTGGTCGGTGTTTGGCAACAGAAAATGTTATCAGTCCGTACATCTTCGGTGGGAGAAAGCCATTTTCTAGGATGTAATAAAAATATATTTCTGTCCCCAGTTCTCTAGGTTGTGTCTGTAAAAGCCTGGGGGAGAGCTGCTGTTTTCTGCGGAGCTCTGTGGGGGGGTTAAAGCCATTTCCCCAGAGCCCTCCCCGCTCCAGCTCTGCCTCCATGGGCATGATCCCACACTGCCTGGCCCCGGGGCCCTTCCTGGCATCCCTGCCTGGCGCGGGTGACACCCTGGGGGTACCTGTCCCCAAGGTCATGGGGTCCGCATCGTGTCAGCCTCAGCGAGCAGGTCCAGGAGACCCTACCCAGAGGCAGCTTCTGGCATAAAATTAATTTAATGCCATTTCTTCCTTAAGGAAGAATGCTGGTTTTTTCCCTGTTTGGCGATGTCCCCATTCAGCCTGTGCTGGCTCCGGGTCCCACTGGTGCCTGCCTGACGTGGCAGGGGATGGGCCCAGCTTCCAGGCTCTGGTTACTGTATAGGAAGAAGTTTTTCCATTCCTCTCCAGGGCTGCTGCAGATATTTGCAATTAGAACATCTTCATTAATGCCTGCTTTACCCCTTTATAAATGTACCAAATATAAAGGGGAGAAACAAAACACATATTTGCCGAAAAAAAGCTGTAACTAACCCATGTCAGATGCCTGCAATGTAAATGGGAAATGTGAATGAAGACAATGGCGTGTATGAGTTACGGGTGTGAGTCGGCCTGAAGTCAGCATGGATTCTGATAGCTGCCTCTGGATTGTCTCCAAGACCTAATGCTATACAAAAATAGGCTTCTATTTGTGTTACACAGGTGAGGGACATCCTACACGGGCTATTTGGCCTTAGAGAGAGGTATACATTGGCTCTGAGGATGGGAGAAATTTCTCTCTCTCTTTGTGATATACATTTACTCCAAGACCTTGTATTTTGTCTTTGAGTTCAACGCTCAGGCGCACTCAAATCTGAATTTCATGAAGGATATGCTTCTGCACCATAAAAAGTTTCCGCTGCAGCAAAAAGGAACTGGTTTGATTAGAAACTTTGATGTTTTGTTGTTGAGGTTTTTTTTTTTTAATGTTTTTAAGTCCGTGAGAGAGCAGCATTCGGTGCTTGTCCTTGCCGGGGTGTGGGGTATGAAATGAAGTGACCGTGTGTCTTTCCTCGCACCATTTCTACACATCCCTCGTGTGCTCTGCTTTTCTTTATAATGGCAAGATTTTTTTCCTTGACAAAAAAGTATGTATTTCTCAGTGTTGCTGATTTGACCCCCTTGTGACACCTCGTGTTTCCTCTCGAGCAGCTGATCCTTTAGGAGAAGGCAGCAGACCTGCTGTGCCAGCAGACGGGACGTAAGCGGTTTGATTCCCGAGGAGTAGCAGGGTCCGGGGGCACTCGGCGGTGTTCGGAATGAGCAGGTCAAGCCTTGTCCCATGAACGTTAGTCTGGAAAGGTCCCCATCCCTGTCTCAAGCCACATAGGGTTAAATACCCAGTTGCAGCCAGTATGCACAAAGTATCCTGGAGGATTTTCCAGTAATACTGGTTAAATTAGCAGGTGTCTGTGGAGCGCAGTGGTATTCACAGAATCACAGAATCATTCAGGTTGGAAAAGACCCTTAGGATCATTGAGTCCCAACCATCAACCCCACTCTACAAAGTTCTCCCCTACACTATATCCCCCAACACCGCATCTAAACGACTCTTAAACGCATTCAGGGATGGTGCCTCAACCACCTCCCTGGGCAGCCTCTTCCAGTGTCTGACCACTCTTTCTGTGAAGAATTGTTTCCTAAGCTCCAGTCTCAATCTACCGTGTTACAGCTTGAAGCCATTCCCTCTTGTTCTATTGCTAATTACTTGTGAGAAGAGACCAGCACCGACCTCTCTACAGTGTCCTCTCAAGTAGTTGTAGAGAGTGATGAGGTCTCCCCTCAGTCTCCTCTTCCTCAAACTAAACAGTCCCAGCTCCCTCAGTTGCTCTTCATAAGATTTATTCTCTAGGCCCTTCACCAGCCTCCAGCTGCCCTCCTCTGCACCCGCTCCAGCACCTCGACATCTCTCTTGGATTGAGGTGCCCAAAACTGGACACAATACTCCAGGTGTGGCCTCACCAGTGCTGAGTACAGGGGCACAATCGCCTCCCTACTTCTGCTGCTCACGCTATTTCTAATACAAGCCAGGATGCTGTTGGCTTTCGTGGCCACCTGGGCACACTGCTGGCTCATATTCAGCCGCTTGTCAATTAGAACCCCCAGGTCCTTTTACTCTACAGGTGTATGGTGTTAAATAGAGAATGGTAACCATCCTGGAAAATTTAATAGGGAGCTCTGTCCCCATTCGAGAGCTTTGGTGGCTCGCAGACCTGGGGGAGGGGGTTATGGCCCCACAAGAACCCAGCTGGGTCCCCCAGGAACATGTCCCACGGGGAGCACCAGCTCCCAGCCGGGGCCAAGGTTAATTAGAGCTTCCATGGACGGAACCCACACTCAGCCGAGTCCCCGCTCCAGCACCATCAGCCACGGAGCCCCTCACCTCGCGCAGGGAACAGATGGCAGTGATAATCTTTAATGGGCTGTCAGAGAAATCAAAGTAATGAAGCAGCTGCACATTTTCGCGCTGGAGCGGCTGAAAGCAGAATCTTCCATTGGTGCCGATGCGCTGCATGTAGCAGGGAAGAAAATTGGCATTGTTTAGTTTGGGGAACGATTTCTTCTGCTTCCCTTTAAGCCTCCATCTAGCTGATTCCTTGTCTCACAAGCTCAAAAAGGAGTTGACATGTTTCAAAATTTCCGTGACGTCTCACCAGCTGAGAGCATTAAGGCTGCTCGGGCTCGTTCGATGATCGGTGTCTCAGAGGGGCAAAGGAACGAGGAGCAGGGACAACTTTGTCTTCAGATTACAGAAACATTTGCGTGGTGGATGGTCTGGTTGAGAAAAGCCTGTAGGGGAAAGCAAACAAACAAAGCAACCAAGTAATAATTTAATCAGAAAACCCTTAGCAGAGCTGTAAACAAGAGAATACCGGGCTCAAGGGACAGCACGGGGAAATGGCAGTGTGTTGAATTCGGAGGCGGATGCTGACAAAGGACCGAGATCCAGACGGCAAAGTCCTGAGAGACTGGCCAGGAGGGTGGAGACGTCTCCGGGTTACCCAGACAGGCAAATGCCAAAGGGGAAGGCTCTTCACTCAAGAGCAATCTAGACAGGACCCTTATGATGGTGTAAAAAGAGCATTTGTCAGCCCTTGGGACTGATAAACTTACCCTCAGGAATTGCAAGGCACTCGCAGTCGCAGAAGGGAGGAAGTCCCCATGAAGCACAGGCAATTGATGTGCCTCAGGTGCTCTCGGGTAATGGGTGGCTGAACCTTTGCTCTGGTGGCCAAAGCAGGTGATTAAGAAGCCAGCAAGCCCAAATGTTACTGGGGGGAGTCAGTGTCCTCCTCCAGCATTTGCTTCTTCCCAGCATCTGGGTAGAAGGAGTTGAGCCTGCAAACAGCTGCTCTGAGAACGTCAAAATTAACCCCTCTCTCAGCCTCACAGGGACCTTTCTGATCTCAAACTGAATCACAGAACAACAAGATTGTAATTAAAACAGCAGACAAAATAACCATAAATCACAGCCTGTCAGGGCGCGATCTCCAGCAGCTGAAGAGATAACTGGAAATGGAGCCTGAGTGGAGTTCGCAGCGACAGGCGCAGACAATGGGTGAGGATCGTGCAGCAGACAGTGAATTATCTTTGCCATCTGCTTTTTGCTAACACCCATTTATAGAAGAAACTAACATTTGGAAACACTGAGTGCTGATTGTTGTGCCTGTGGAATAATTTTCCACTGGATACCATTAATCATTAAGCCAATAGAAGGCTCGTCCCGGCGATGCTCCAGCTGCAGCCGCAGCACCTGCCCAGATTTCCGAGTTCGGCAGCGGGAAGTGTTTAAAGGCTCCATCCTAAAGTTCTATCAGGAGTTCCAGGGTTCCCCTCCAAAGCGGAGCGGGAGGCTGGGATCGCGATGTAGGCTCTGCCAGGAGGGGGGAGCTGCTGGGAATTTTTAGGAGAAATGCCTTCATTTCTGCTGATGTCTTTGGCTGAGGTAACTCGTCCTGAAATTGGGATTTAGCTGTGTGCTTCCAGGGGAGGAGGCGGGCAGGGGGTGCGGGCATCTCTGCACACACATGGAGCGAGACAACCCCTGCTTTGAGCACGTGGAATAAGCCAGGCAGGCTCAGGAGCAGCTAGTGGTAATCACAATCAATTACAGTTGATTAAAAGCCTCGAGAATCCAATATATTGCAAAGAAAAACAAATGGCAACTCTGCAAAAAAAGGTAATCAATAGCCAGCCAAGCAGCAAACAATTAAAAGGGGGAAAATGTCCCCGTTCTCCCTGACTTGGGTAGTATCCTTATCTCAGCTCCTCCGAAGGAATATCCTTATCTCAGCTCCTCCGAAGGTGCTGTTCCCAGCCTCGAGGCTCCCGTGTGCGGTGGTGGGTACCAGCCCCACGGTCACCATCCTGCCCCCGCCAGCCCTGGGCTGCGGGGGGTGAACCTCCCGGGGTTTTACAGTTGTTTTTCTCTCCCTGAGCCTTTAGTTAAAGGTGCTGGGAACTTGCTCTGTGCCAAACTCGGGGCTTGTGCAAAACAGGGTTCGCGGGATCTGAGCTAGTTCAAAGCTCGCCCGGCGCTGCGGTGACGAGCAGAGGGCCTGGAATCGCTGTCACCGCGCATCCGCCCTCGCAGGGGCTGCAGCAAGAGGGACGGGAGCTCCTGGGTCTTTACAGCATAACTGGGGGGGTGGGGTGTTATTTTATGTATTTTACTGGAAGTCCTTACCTTTCCTCTTTTTCCCAAATGGAAAACAGACAATAAAAGTAGATTTATTTATTTATTAAATTATTATCCATTTTGTCTAGAAGACGTTTTCTGCAGAGGATGGAAAAGCTATCAGGGACAAAGTTTTCAGTCTCCTGCAGCACTGGAAGAGTAATATCCTTAAAAGATAAATTTCTTGTAGGCCCCTGTATTAACAAGTAGCTGTGGGATTTGTTGAAATCCCATTTTCCTCTCCGGGTGCAGCTCTCGGTGCACCCACGAGCCCTTCCCCTCCCTCCCCACGCGTCTTCCGGCTCCTGCTCTGGGATTCCTCCAGCTCCCAGCGCCTCTGTTTCCCGATGCTCTGGCACCCGCTCGGGTTCACTGCCTCGTGGGGTTCCCAGGTGGCTCCTGGTACGGTTTGGATGCCCAGGGCAGGGTCTTTGCTCCTGCGCTGGTTAGCTGTGGTTCCAGAGCAGCTCTTGGATGCTTCAAGTAACATTAAGAAAGCAAAAGGAAATCGATGGCAGTGTGCCGCCCCAAGGGAGGGGAGGAAGGGAAGGTTTGGGGGGTCAGAGTTTGCCGCCTGTTGAAGCACCTTCCAGAAATAGTGTTAGTACCAGAATCTTGACTTAAATTTCTGATTTTGGAGGCCTTTGTAATAAATTGAGTCACTGTGGTTGAAACTGTGGGTCGTTGTTTGAGCCTCTGCTCAGCCCCGAGTCCCGGTGCGGGGGATGCTGCCTTCAGAGGTGGCACAAAGCGCCCGCAGACGGGTTCCTGCCCAAAAGCCTGGGCTGTCGTGCTTCATTAATGTGATAGAAAAGTTTATTCTCTGGCACGAAGTGACAAAGAGAATTTTCTATGAAGAAAACTGAAAGTGAACAAGACATTATACAAACCATTAAAAATTTGCCTTTTTTTGTTAGCAACAGCTTCTGGCAAGATGAATAATTTGGAAGTGAAAATCATATTTTGAGACAGAGCAGGATCCCTTGATCTGAAACTAATTTGTTGTCAAAAAGAGTTAGGGGATTGTACGTTGGGCTTTATCTCGAGCGGTATAACGCAATGTAAATACACACACCCGCTCGGCGTCCCCGCTCTGCCACAACGACTTTATGCTACTCTAAATCCTCTTTAAAACGGTGTGAAACCAGTGAGGCAGGTCCAGCATATTTTCATACCTCTTTAGCTCCGTTTGCTCCGGCAAATAATCACGTAGGCAACTCAAGGCGGTGCTGGAAAAGCAGGAAGGCAGGTCCCAGCAGGGCTGCGGGTCGGCAGTGGAGGGGCTCTGGGTTGTGTGGTGAACGAGGGTGGGAGATGAGGTCCTGCAGGATGGAGCCAGAGGGCAGGAGTGCCACACCCGAGCCTCATTTATGTGACATTTTGCTTATTTTGCCTGTATAACCACCCACGTGCACTACTGGAGCCCTGTTCCCACGGTGCTGTGGTCAGGGGGCGCTGATCCTGGTCTCTTGTGAAGGTGACAAATCCTGGCAGCAGTTCAAAACCTGCCCAGGAAATGAGCAGAGGAATTGATAAGGGTTGGTCAGATTATTTATTGCCAACAATTTACACCAATAATTTTGATATTTTTGTTCAATGCGTTATTTGTGGTTGCTTTTTTTTGTCATTAATTGCCCATCCATATAAATAGCGGTCTAATGCTCAATTAATGATTAATTCAATGATCGCCACCTTTCACCCTCAGCTGTACAGAAGTGAATGCAGCCCTTGTTCCCTTCTGGAATGAATATTGATTGCCCGGCAAATCACCCACATCTTTATTCACGAGCAGCAAAGCTCCCATTTGGCTGCAATTTTTATGAAGAAAAAACTGGTTGTAGAACAAGGGCTGGGGGGGGAAACCTGAAGTGTGTTTTTTCCCAGGGAATGACTATGACCAGCAAAGGCGTGTTTCTGGTCACACCTCCCTCTTCTCTTCACATTCACCCCCTCTCAGGACAGAACAGCAGCACGGTCGCTGGGCAGGGTGTTTAACCGCTGCCTGCCGGGGATGCTGATGGTTGTGGGGCGTCCCCTCGTCCTTGGCCAGGTGGCCATGATGCCATCGGGGCTATAATTCTCCTGCTGGAGCATATGGGGCATCTCCACAGGAGTTAACGCAGAGGTGATGCTCCAGTGAGGAGCTGCTCAGGGCATGGGGATGGGATGGGGATGGGTAGTGCTGCCTCATGTCAGCCACAGTGTCAGGTCTGTGTCAGGGCTACTTTATGTTTCCTGCTGAAATTTCCTCTCCCCTCGCCTGGGGTTGTGATTTCGGGCGCTGTCGGAGGAGCTCAGCCATCGCTGGCCAAGTTGCGCTGCAACAGGAGCCATTTGTGGACGGTGTGAGGGCGCGCGGGACGGCTGTCAGATCCCTGTGTGTGCCGAGTAAACAGGATCACATAATAGAGACTTAATTATAAAACCTAATGGCGTAAGGCTATTATGATTTGTGGAAAATTGGTCATTAACTGCAGGAGTATGAAAACCAAACATTTTTCCTGACACTTCCACTCAGCCACACTGAACAAACACAAACACCGAACAAACGCTGGAAATTGTAGAAATGTAGCACATTATTCAAATGGGCTTAGTTTTACCCGGCTCGTTTCTAGTGGCTGCAGTGAGGTTGGGTGACAGTTACAGCCCAGATCGCACCGCGGTTATCAGCATTTTCCCACAAAACGTGGCTGTGACCCGCTGGAGCTGGTGGGCAGCGATGGGCAGCTGGGAAGTAACTGGAGGAGGCGGCAGGGTCTCACCTTCCCGCTGCCTCGGGAGCAGCTCCCAGCCCTTTTCCCGGTCAGAGATAAAGCAGAAACCCCCCGGCTGGCATCAGCTGGGGTGACACGTGCCAACGCTCCCAATTAGCCTCCCAGATCCAAGTTTGTATCCAACCAAACATAGCCTTAATGAGAATTAGGTCACTTTTAATTAGCTGCAGTTAACATAGTAGGTTCCCCTCTCCCAAATATATCACTGCTGCCGATATTAACCATCAAGTAGTCTTTCTCAGAGCAATTATCCTATCAAAACTGGTTGCTTTCATGGTTAACGATTTTCATACTAATGCATTAATTGCCCCTGGCTTACCCACCTTCTAATCAGCAAGGTGGGTATTAGTTTCTGGAAGTGATTGATTTCAAGGGACTTAGCGCTTAATTACATTTTAGCGGAGTCTGTTTTGAATCCTTAGAGAAGAGAGACATTTTCTGTTTGGCTTTGAACTTATCGTGTTGGAGGGATCCAAGTATCTAAATTATTCCATTCATTCTTAAGCACGCTCGTCACGAGATGGTGGAGTTTTGTCACTTCTGATTCATCTTTGCCCAGAAGAGCTCACCCCAATTGTAGGGTTTGCATTAATAAGTAAGTTTGCTTTAAAAAATAATGATTATATTATATATATCTGCATGTCAGGGATGGATAGAGTGATCTCTCAAAATGTAATTTGTATATCAATCAGTTAACTCAATGGTTTGGGATGAAATGTGCTATATAAATGCAAGACCATAATTTATCTTCCTTCCTCTTGTGTCTCAACATAATTGCACCTTTATTGCCCGCTCTTGCTCACCAGGAACAGGAGCCACGGGGATGGGGCTGGGGCAGGACGAGTGTCCTTGAGCGGTGCCTGTCCCTGACAGCGCTCGTCTCGGTGCCTTCAGAGGACGTTGCAGAAACCTCACGTGGCCGGGTCTGCCATAATCAGCTGCCAGACATTTTCAGTTTGCTTCCTCAGCCTTGATTATCCAGAGATGGGATTAAACCCAGGAGTATGATATTAACCTACCGCAGGATAAAAAAAATAAGGCACCATTCTAACAATGCGGGAGAGTCTGTTTTCCTCCAAATCTTGCGTATCCCGTGTGTGTGTATGACCCCACAGGCTCAGTACACCTTCGGTAGCTGTTTCCTCTGCTCAGCTTGGAATCAGTTCTTTCACTACTTTTTGCCTCTTTCTAATTGTATTGACAATTCTTGCTGTGCTTCTATTGTCAGCGTGGTACAAGAAAGGACAAGTGATATTCCCCTGGTTGGTCATTACTGCAAGTCCAAATGTAAGTTCCTCTTACGAAATCTGGTGTAAAAATAGATAACTTGGTATAAATGAGAATTGATAGAAGCCTTTCAGGACTCTCGGATGAGACATGGCACATGAGGGGATTTCTCCAAAGAAATTCCTTACAGCTACAAGGACGCAGAAGCGTAGCCATGACCTTCCTCTCCCCCGTGTTCCTCTTTCCCCACCTCAGGGATGTGTTGTGCATGTTGGGAAAAGGCTGGCAGAAGGTGGCGTTTGTGGAGCTGACATTGTAGGGCCATATCTGGGCTGTCCCTGGTCACCACTTTCCCACCAGGAGAGGGCTGTGCTCCACGGTGCCCTTCGGGTGTCCCTGCAAAGAGCCGTCTGGGTGGATTTTGCAGGGGCAGCAGCTCCCTCTGATCGGCCGGAGTTGGTCTCTGATTCCCCTTCACTGCGTCTGAAACTCACTTCTGGTACCATTAGAAATACTTTGGTATTATCTGCCTGCAACCCCAAAGCAGGACATCTACTGCTAATACATTGATTTCTAATGATGGGAGTAGCTTGTGGGAGAGGGAAAGGGAAACAGGAGGAAGAAAACCATTATAAGGCTTTTGTTTACAGCCTTTAGGAATTTCTGTACAGTCAGGGCCTTTTATGAGAGAGAAGTACAGACAGATCTCTCTGTTCCTGTCATATTTTTGCCATGGGCTTATTATTTCTTCTTAGAAATGGTCTCATTAATCAAATGTTCTGGGAATGCATGTGATCGGTGGTATCAAAATCACTAATCATCATTAAGAAGCAATGAAAATTAATTTTTGTCTACAGTACGATAGACCTTACTCACAGCAGAAGACATTTTCCCCATCTTCTCCCCAGCTCTAAGCCCTGTGCTGGCAGTAACACGGGCATCTGCAAGTTCCAGGAGAGGGTTGCAATTTCCAAAGGTGAAGACCAAGAAAAGCGTGTCCCGAGGGCTGCACCTCCAGACACGAGCGAAGTCTGAAATAATGTGCAAAACCTAGTGTAGAGAGACAAATGTTTGGGGTTAGCTGCTGTGCCCCCGTTCAGCACGGCTTACAGAGCGCAGGGACAGAACCCACAGCGGTTATCGGGAGGGTTCTGTGCTTGCCTGGGGGGGGGTTACACTTGAATTTTCCCTATGGATGAATTGCTTTGACCAGTTTTAACTTCTCTGGAGCAAGCAACTAACAAACATCCAAGTGGAGGAGGAACACAAGGAGTTAAACAATTCATGGCAAAGAAAGTCACCCCTCTCACCTACTTCCACCAACCTCCCCATCCTCCCACGTCTGCCCCAGACCCTGCTCTCCTGGGGCTGCCAGGCCGACCCGGCCATGGTGAGGGGTGGTTGAAGCTCAGAGCATCGTCCGTGGTGACCATCCCTCGCCCAGATGCCACCAGTGCTGCCTTCATCCACCCTGCCCAAGCCGTGGCACAGTCGAGAGCTGAGACCTGATTAGAGCAGGCAGAGCCCAGGGGGCTGGTCCCGCGGAGACGTGGGGACACCGGGGTGGTGGGAGGGGGTGGCTGGAGGCTGACAACGTTGGCAAGAAACCCGGTGGAAGGGGAAGGGCTGGAGAAAGTGTTTTTATACTTGCAAGATGATAAAACTTTGATAACTTCAGGCCGGCTCAAATGGCAGACAGGCAGCTCAGAGGAATGTATAAAACATCAAAAGGCACAGATCGGGGAGCAGCGCCTGCCAGCTCCAAATATAGCGGCAAATGCAGCCCGCCACGGTGAAACGACCCTCACGCCCCGAGGAGAGACCTCGCCGTACCCTGCGGTGCTCAGCCCCGCTCCCACACGTGCAACCAGCCAAAATGCAACGGGCTGCAGAGACTTCTGCATCACCCAAATTTGACGTGTGCGCGAGAAGTCAACGGAGGATTTGCTGAGAGGGGGATAAAACGTTTTGCAGCTTGCTAAAGGGAGAAAGAAAAAACACCCCACCCCAAACCCCAACACGTGGAGACTTTGAAATTATGACAAAGATAGGTTATATTTGGAATTCAGGTTTTGTAGTTTCATTGTGTAAGGTGTTTGATTGTTTTATTTGCATTTACAATTCAAATATGATGGGTATTATTTATTGTTTGTTGGATGAGGAGGGTACGACCATTCCTACGACAGCAGAGTGCAGCAAGAGAGACCTTTCCAAAAGCATTTGCTTCTGGAAGAGCCAAACTCCTCCCAACAGCCAGGGGAGGTGGAGGCCTGAGCCTTATCTCCACTCCAGCACTCGCTCAGTGGGAGACTCGAGCCCTTTCGACCTCAATTACTTAAAAAAAAAAAAAAAATCAGTGGAAGCTGAGAACGCGCTCGTGGCTCCCGTGCCCTTAAAGGTGCTTGAGGGTTATTCCGAGCTCATCCTCCGGCCCCGGGGAAGGGACGGCAGCGATGCCGAGAGCCCACAGCCCCACCAAGGGCAGGGGTCCCTGGTGCCCCGCTGATGATTGCAGCTCGTTAGCGGCCAGGGCAGAGGCAGCATTAGCACAGAGGAGCTCGAGCGCTGCCCGGCAGCAGCGGGAGCAGCCAGGAGCTTGGTGCAGGACAAGACACCCTCTGGCACCATAATTATACATTTGACTTTTCTGGAATTACCAGCTAATTTATTCCTTCTGACTCGGGCAATTCTTTTCAATCAGCTGTAAATATTACTGATTCATCTGGCTTTCATTTCTGTGTCATTAAACAGGAGAAGGTCTCGGATAAGCAAGTGGGTGTAGTAAGAATCTCATTATTAGTCAATGTTAATTAATGTCCACTTAAACTAATTATTAACTGGGTTTAATAATTTGTAATTCTGATCTCACTAAATAACCAGAAATTATTACAGGGAATGCTCAGCCGAGAACGCTATTAACCATTTGTTGCACAGGTCTTTTTGTGAATTGCGTGGCAGCTGATGGTGCCCTGTCCACCAGCCCTAACGAGCACTTCCTTGCTGATCTATATCTACCTATAGTAATAAATGTTATTAGAGTGTTATTAAATCTAAATTAAAGGTTTAATTAGGCAGTTTAAAACACCGCTGTGTATTTATAGGACAGTTTCTAAGTGCTCTGCCTGGAGCAGCCCCAGCCCCACGGGAGGTGAAAAACTTCGGCGCGAGGTGGTGGCTTTGGGCTGCTCCCAACAGTCGCCCAGCGAGTCCACCAGAGGCAGCCCGAGGTGGAAGGTGTTTCCAGCCAAGCCAGTGTGGGATCTCTGTACACTTTCTAAAGAAGTTAGGACACAATTCTTTTTTTTTCTTTGGAAAAACAAGGGCTGGCCGAGTGCCTGTGAGGTTCTTGCGTCCCGTGGGAATCCTCGGGGCTGGAGGGAGCAGGGTTCTCCTCTGCGTCTCCCCATGGAGACCAGCTTCCCTCAGAGATGCTTTTCAGAAGAGCAAATCTGCCCTGGGAGGATTGAACCTGCGTTTCCAGAGCAGCCAGAGTGTTTCAGACCTGGTGAGCAAAGTGCTGGGGCTCCGTCACAGACCAGGGAGGACATCCCGAACAGCGAGATTATCTGCCCAGAAGCCATTAAGAGCACATAATAGGGAATTAGGAAGCTTTCATCAGTGGTGTGGGGATGAGGAATAAGCGTGCGCCTAATCTCCAAGCAGAAAGATTCTACAGTGAGCATTTCTCTTTCTATTGGTGTGATTGTTGAATATACAAATTATGTGAAGATAAAAAAAATCATTAAAATGCAATTATTTCAGCGATATAAGTTTATGGCTATATAAGTACATTAAAAGGCCAACTTTGTAGGTCTTTATGTGCTTAATAAAACTGAATAATTTGCCAGGAAAAATCTTTGGTGGCAGTAGGAAGTAAATTTTGTATCTCCATTTGACTTCAAGCATACTCCAGGTGTATAAAGAGGAAAGGGTACTGTATTTCAAACCACCTTTCCATAGTGGGCAGTTTGTGGAAGACTGAAGAAGATGGTTGATGCTCTCATTCGTAATTCTTTACTCTGTCTTTAGCTTGATGAGGAAACCTGACAGATGTAGACCTCCCTTGGTCCACCCCATGTTGTGGGGTCCGTTCCGAAGGGTGTTGGGCCATTGAGTGGAGACCTGGAGAACTTTTAACGAACAGAATGGCATTTCTAAGTCAAACCTAACCCAGGAGAAATAAATAGGTTGTGGTGAGGCTACAGCTTTGTGTTCATCCTTGTATGAAAAGGCAATTATAAAGCAGTCACGTTGCCTCAGTCTATAGAACCTCCAATTCTCCATCATTAATAGAGACTACAGCGTGTTGCCTGGTAATATTTTAGAGAGTAACACCTATCCAGGTATTTATTTCTGCATACAAATGTGTGTAAATATAAGGATCTGTTTCTTTGCAGACAACTGGAGGAAAAAGAGACAAAGGAAAAATAGAGGAGCATCGGTACAGTGAGTGCTGCAAGAATCCTGAAAAAAAGCACTTCTCTTTAAATGGAAATGGGATAAAAATCTGCACAATCTAACCTGCACCTCCCTAGCACCAGGCTCGCTTTCCATTTCAATCCTTTTTCATCCTTCTCCTCCCAGGATGAAAGGGAAGAAAAAGTTCTCTAATCGGCTCCATTTGTCACAAGTAGACGGGGCTCATGTGGGGCCCTGTTTCTCTGCCAACGCGTGTCTCCCCATCAGAACAGCCATTAAAAGACCTTGTATCACAATGGAAAACATTCATCGCAAAATCCAAATGCTCCTTAAAATACTGAGAGGCGCTTAAGCATCTGCGAGCGCACATGGAATGGTATTTCTGGCACTGGCTCTTCTAGTGTCGCCACTGAAGACGGTGCTATTGTGGCTCCTCGTTATCCTCTGGTGGCAAGACCTCTCAGGACACGTCACCCCTGAATGCAGTAACTTTCGATGGTGGATGTTGAACGAGGACATTCTGCCAAAAACCCAAATGGGAATTTTGTTGAGTTTAGTCCTTTCATATTTTCCCCAGTCTCTTTATTTCTCCGCGTATCTGCTGATCCCGGTGGGTGGATGGAGCAGGGTCAGACCTGGCCAGGTCTGTCCTGTGTCCCCCCGGGGTCTCCCCGTGCCCCGTCCTGCAGCGGGGCTGCCCCGGCCACCTCGGACTTCATCTCTTCACACAGTACTGAGGCCCGTAAGGCACCGTGCTGCAGGATGATATGTCAGATGTCCCAAGCCTTGGGGATTAGAGGACTTGATGGTAAAACAGATTACTAGTTAAACATCGCTGTGTTTGTGGCTGAATAATTGCTGTACCTGAAATCCTCTTCAATCAGCATCCTCTGCTGGAAACGCCGTGCATCATAAATAAGGGTTTTTAGCCCGGCTCTTTTGCAGCTGCCCCTGGAGACAGTCGAAGGAATCAATAATGAATTTAAGACCTGGCAGGTTTCAGGCTGCTTGAGCTCCTGAAGCCAGAGCCCCCCTCACCCTGACACAGGCCACGAGGACAGGCCAACGCCGGCCAAAATGCTGTTTCCACGTTCATTTAACTTGAGGATAAAAGGTACAAAAGGCCGAGATTAACGTCCCGCTTCTCACATCCACCCTTGCAGGTATATGGGAGGTGCAGACTGAAAATATTCTTTGCAAATTATGATTATTGTGGCGTGTGGAAGAGGAAGGTGCTGTGACGAAGCAGGCACCTGCCGGGCTGCGGGGACACAGCGGGGACCGCGCTTCCCACGTGTCAGTGTCAGACGGGGCTGGGCACAAAACCCACCACGTTTCAAGGGCTCGGGAGCTCGGGCAGGCGTTAGGTGTATATTTAGCTTCATCTCCATAAGCAGACTGACATGTTATTCAGGAAATCTCTTTAGGCTGGAGCGGATGAGACCAAATACACGTATGAGCATGGAAATGCCGAAGCAGTTGTGTGTAAAGGCACAGGAGGGTCCGTGTGTGTGTGTGTGTGTGTGTGCACAGTGTGTCAGGGTGTAAGTGCATGTAGAACAGAGATTTGTCAGGAATGACTCTTTAGCAGAAAGGAGAAGAAAAATGAGAGATACACTTGAGAGTGGATGTGGATCAATAATTTTCTGAACAATAATTCTGTGAGAAAAAGTGCGTGGGTCTGTGACGATAAATGGGAATTTTCAGCTGAGAAGGTATACTCTATTTTTTGTTTCAGCAGGTACCCGTTTCCTGCTCCTTTTTATCGTGCTTTATGCTGTTTGTGATCCCTTTCCCTGGAGACTAAGATTCAGAACTTTTTTTCTTTTTCTAGGGGCAACACTTTAATTCCTAAAATAACCCTTTTAGCTCTTCTGCCGGGGGGTGCTCAGCTGTGTGTCCTCTCGCTCTCCCTGGGCTGCGCGGGGAGGTGGCAGCTCAGAGGGACGAGCGGCCGGACCCAGGCTGTGCCCGGGCGCGTGTCCTTCTCTGTGCTGTGGTGGGGATCATGGCTCTCCCCTCTCCTCGGGAGCTCGAGTGATTCAGTGCATCCCAGAAGCTCACCCAGGGATGTTACAGAAATGTCTTAACCACTTTAAGCTATTTTAAGAATAAGGGGAAAAAATATGAGCTGTGAGATAGCAGTGTAACCTTGCTCAGCAAAGCCAAGGTTGCAGCACGTGAGCACCGAGAGCCCGTTGAGCGCTGCTGGGAGCTGCTTCCTCTTCCTCTTTTCCTCTGGCTGATTTACATTATTGCTGAGGAGCAAAGTGTTAAAAGTAAATCAATAAATTGCAGCCAGGCTCCCTGTGGCCAGCAGTCCCTTTTTGTCACATTGCAGTGTAAGGGCACGCAGCAGCCCCGCATTAAAGGGGGGCTGCCAACCCCCCTGGTGTGGTCCCTGGCGCCGGGTGCCCGCTGCTCTCTGCTTGTCACAGTCCCAGAGCCGGGCTCTCGCTGCTCTCGGTGCCGTTCGGACCCTCCTGGCCGCGCCGGAGACGGCGGGAGGGATCTGAAGGCATCTGGAACTGTGCTTCCAAAAATAGTTTATTGACATTAACAGGCCAGATCAGAGCACAAAGGGTTGGAAAGCAGCCTGGATGGAAGAACGCGGAAAAGGTAGAGTGGAATCATGGCAGGTGGGGATGGAGGAGAGGGGCAGCACGGGGGATCTGTACCAGCGAGGGTGGGATGAGGCAGGGGCCAAGAGAAACACCTTCCCTGGGATCCCAAGGTGCATCTGCTGCTGCCACTTCTCTGGGTTGGGGACAGAGGAACTTGGAAAAAATCAGTCAATAATTTCTTTTCCTCGGAGTCCGTCTATCTGAGGGTTCAGAGGCTGCTTTAGCAGTGCCAGAGCCCAGCGCCAGCACGGAGGGGCTGCCTTTCATCTTTGCCATCGTCCAGGTGTCCTCCAGGGCTCCTTTGCCCACTTGTCTCACCTCGTCACGCTGAGGACATGATCCACAGTGCTCGGCGCCACGTGTTCAGTGAGGGTGTTGGGATCCCGGGGGCTGTGGAATATTGATAGGAAATTACACAGCTGGTCGAAAGTTTGCTGTTGCTTTCGCCCCCGCAAGTAATTCTTGTCCTTTTTAAACCACAAGCAAAACAGTTTAAATAGATCAAGACTTGCTCCCAACGTAGCTCACGGTGTGACTTTCCCCAGAATAGAGGACATTATTTCAAAATACGTTATGCCCTGTCATTTGTGGGGATTCGTTCCCGTTGACAGGCGTCAGCCCAGCCATCCTCCTGCTCCCCCCTTGGCCGGCACCAACCTGTGCCGAACACAGCGGCTCCGACCTTCACAGCTCCCTGGGCTTGAGCCACAGAGCTCGCTGGTGGCCCCTGAGGAGGGCAAATGCCATCTTCACCTCAGAGATACGGGAAGGGAAGCACAAAGGGGTTAACCTGTGGCTGAACACGCTGCTCAGCAGCAGGAATTCCTGCTCAGATGGTTCCCATTTCCCAAACCCATCCTGGTGCCCCTGGCTCTGCCCCGTGGCCAGGGCTGTGGGTGCAGCTCAGGGCGAACGCTGGCACCATGGAAGGGGAGCAGGCATTTGCTCTTCCCCACGTTGGAATTTGAGTATCTCACTCTGGGGAGTTAAATGCGATTCGGGTGCTGCTGACTCCCTCCACCCAGTACGGTTTCCATTTCTCTCCTCCTTGATTACTTGGATTTGACAGCTCTTATTCATCCTCGCTCCATGGCCGGCAACCTTGGCATTCAGCTCGGTCCTGTTCCCCTGGGGATGGTATTAATTAGATGCTAAAGCTGTCGCCGAGCTACCACGGCAGAGAACCTCAGCAGGCGGTGACCGGTGCTCTCCCCCGGTGCGTGGCAGCTCTCGGCAGCTTTCCCGCACCGGGCTGTCGCTGCCGGGCACGGGGCAAACCCCATCGCCAGAGACACGGCCAGGCCATCCCTGGTGATGCTCTGGGTACCACCCCGAGGGTGGCAAAAGGCATCAGGCAGATGAGGGTTTGCAGAGATCTGGGATCCAGAGCAGGTGCCATTCATGGCCAAACCCAGTGCCACTGTCCCCTCTGTGTGCTCGGTCACGGGCGGTAACGCCAGCTCTCGGCTGTTTATTCAGGTTCACCAGTTTGGCTGAATTTAGCCCCTGTTTTGATATATCACATCTTACTTGAGAATTACAAATCTAAATGGAGTTTGAGACTTGGAGGTCTCATTATAATGAATGCTTATATGGGTTTTCAAGTTGGAGCTACTTTTGTATTCCTTCCAATTAATTACAAGCATCCATTTCTTAGCAATACCATGCTCAAATCCCACACTTATTTTCACTTTTTTTAAAAAAGTCAAGGAAGGCTGTGAAAAGATTCTCATTCTTAACAACATGTTTCTGTGACATTTCAGCTCTTCGTATCTGTAAGATGAAAAGAGATGCTGAGCCATATTCACCTCACTCTGCTGCTTGAGAGGGGAGCTTGGTTTTATACAGGAGCATTTTGTTAAATGTACCAAAAAAGGGGCAATCCAAGGCCTTATCTCATTTGAATCATAGTTCAGAGTACTTTCTTACAGGGAGAAAAATCCTAATATGAGTCGGTTGCACATACAATAGCAAGCAAAAGGCGGGGGGGGCTGGTATCAAGGAGGACGCAGAGACCTCCCGGCCGGGCGGTTGGTGCCTCTCCCGCTCCCCACTTTCCCCCTCGTGCAGGAAAGCACTCGCGCCGTCCTGCAGAGCTCAGATAAGATCCTCAGGGATGTCTCAGCAGAAATCAGAGGGAACAAGGGCGAGCTGGGGAACGGGCATCCCCAAATTCTGTAAGAATGAAGGATTTTCATTTCCGATTTCATAATTGTCATAAAAATAGAACAAGTTCAGACATGAGGCACTCATGTAAGCTTTACTGCTTACCATGGGCAAACAAAGAGGTTATTTCATATAACGACGTTCAGCCTGAAGCGTCTGCCTTTCTGTATTTTGGAAATATTCTGACTTTTTACCTAGTGGAGTACTTAAAGCTTTCCTACCTACTGCATTTGGAAAATTAGTCGGCTCCGTTTCACAAGCGAAAGACTGGGGTGGGGTTTTTTTCCAGGTCTTTGCAGGTTTTCCTCAGCTCTTTGCAACCTGTTTGGACGCAAACTCGTCTCTTTGGTTGGTGGATGGGTGCACGTGGACACAGAGCCTGTGCAGAGGCTGGTGGGGGTGTGAAGGGTTTGGGTGCGGGAACAGAACACCGGTAGGGGTAGCGGAGAGTGAGGAGACACGTGGACAAAGCAGTCTCATCTCATCAGACTTCCTGGGTTGCTTCACATCTCGCTGGGAGAGGCACCCACCTCGTAAAGCTCAACAAGTCCTGGAAATATAAAGACAAAGCTCTCCCTTTCCTCCAGCAAGATGTTGCTGCTATTTAAGGTCTATTATCCTCCCTCTGCTCACACATTGCTACCATTAGTGTTATAAATGGGCTGGGTATACTGAGAAGAGAAGAGACCCCCAGGGTAGCAATTACTAGAACTGAATTGTCTGATGCAAAAGGCAGCATTACCCTGGTGTAATTTGATCATAAAATAAATTGCATCGCCCATAAACTTGCTGAACGGTAGAGTTTCCCCCACAGTTGTTTCCATGCGTTTGGAGCCAGAAGTACCGCAGGGAAATAGCCCAGCTCCGGCCTGCTGTGGCCACAGCCTCACCGAGACTCCGAGGAAAACTGTCACAGAACATGAACAAATGAATATTCATAATGAGCTTAAACTCATCTTTGACATGGTGCCAATGCTAATCTTCCCCAAACAGGCCTGCATGAAAACTGTGCGGAAAAGTCTACTTGTGCTCTTGAGCATCAGCTCTTGGGTCTCTTGCAGGAAGGTATTGTCTGGTGGGCTCCTGTCCCCAGCCCGTCCCCAGCCCGTCCCCAGCCCCTCCAGCCTCTGCCCCTGAGCTGGAGAGGAGCAGAGGACCCGGGGGGGGGCAAGTCCAGCTCCATGCTTGGACACCCTGTCACTTCCACACCTCCCTGAGCTCCGCACCCCGGCTGGGTCCCCACCTCCAAACCTGGCATCTCCGGTGCTGAGACTGTAGATGTGATTCCAGGTCTCCATTGCCAGGTAACCCGCAGAGCTGGTGACAGGGGTCCTTTCCCACAGGTAAATAACAGGCAATCGTACCTGCCCGTAATGGGGTTCCGGGGCTGTTAGAACTTCGACAGGTCGGTGTTTGTGTGGGGGACCTGCAGGGAAAAAGCAATAAGGAGTGGTGTTTATACACCAGGACGCTCTGATAGTGAGCCAGCCCATTTGATGCTAGGCGACACTGCTATATTCTAGATTAAACTGAAACTCCAATTATTTGTGGTTGTCAGAAATTCTGGTGTATAAAACAAACCTGCAGTCCGGGCAGAAAGCGGGGTGGGAGCTGTGTCGGACGCTGCCTTCTTCACTTGTTGGCTTTTATTGCTGTGTATTGCTACAGATAGTATCTGTGAGAATGCTAATTGCATCTTTAGCGCGCTGCTACGTGGTGATCAGATACCAGGGTGATAAATAGTAGGGACCAGAACAGAATAGCTGCTGTAAAACAGCAGGCTTTTTACTGCAAGGCTGGGCATGCTGCATCTTGTATCCATAGTATCTCTCTACATGTTTTCTGTGCTTTCCCTAAGAATCCAAAATAGTGACCAGATTCTCCGATAAAAAAGGGGAAACACACCCCAGACCCCTGGGGCTGAGGCAGAGGCTGCTCCCCCTGTGCCCTCCTTCCTGAGCCCGAGGACGAGACTTCTTACAAGGGCATGTAGTGATAGCACAAGGGGAAATGGCTTCAAACTGGAAGAGGGGAGATTTAGATTAGATATTGGGATTTCTTTAGATATTAGGAATTCTCTGCTGTGAGGGTGGTGAGAGCCTGGCCCAGGTTGCCCAGAGAAGCTGTGGTTGCCCCATCCCTGGAGGGGTTCCAGGCCAGGTTGGAGGGGGCTTGGAGCAACCTGGTCTGGTGGGAGGTGTCCCTGCCCAGGGCAGGGGGTGGCACTGGGGGGGCTTTAAGGTCCCTTCCCACCCAAACCATTCTGTGATTCTCTAGTGGCTGCACAGCCCTGCTGGTCCCCTCTTCTCCCGGCTCCCGGCACCTTTGGGGGCTGCAGAACATTCCTGGTGTCCCCCCATCTCCCTGCAGCTGCTTCTCCGACTGCTTTGGTCGTGGTTCCCCCTGCTCCATCATGGCAGGGGTCCCCGGCAGCGCGGCCACTGCTGGGTCTGGCTCTGAAGGTTTCCATTTATGGCCCCTGGATCTATTTTAAACCGGGGGTGTCTGAGCTCTGTTGATTAAAAACCAGAAGCAGCAGCCACAGCAGCAGCAGGGACAAGGAACTGACTCTCAGACACACAGCGGAGCTGGGAGGCTGACCACATAACAGCCCCATTGCTTGGAAGCAATATGAAAAATCACATAATGCAGCAGCGGCGAGAACATCACAGCCCACAGAGAGACGTAGATTCAAGAGCTTGAGCTCGGTACCACTTGATGTTGAGATTTTAACTAAAAGCAGTCATTGTTGATGAAGTTTTGCCGCAAGCCGGGAAACAGGAGGGTCAAGAGCTTGGCAGGAGAAGACATCGTCATGAATAAATAAATAAACCTGAGTGAAGGCGAGAGATCTAAAGCACCTGAAATTGCAGTAGCAGCGATCACAAGGCTTCACTGCCGTGCCTTTGATCTGCCAGTATAATCCTAAAATGGGAACGGCCTACAAATTGAAGAATATGGATTTGCCTAAAAAACTAAGTCATGCATTTGAGAAGATCACACATTTTAATTACAAATGACTGTGGCATCTATGGCTGCCTTTTCCAGAGCAGGCAGAACTATTGTACTGAGATTTTACTGTACAATATCTGAGTTTTATCCCACAAAATGCCCACTCTGCTGGCATGCCAGCTTGACTGTTAGCATTAGAAAAACTCATTTTTAGGAGGCGGTGCTTTCGGTAACTTTTCCATCAATGCTGCTCCCCCCTGGCTTCCCTCTGCCCTCATTTCGGTGCCTTCAGCCACTGCCTGGCAGAAATGAGAGCTTGGGCAGGCGGCAGCTCAGCTCATTGGGGTGAGAACAGCAACAACCTGTGAGGTTTAAGACCTAGTTGTAATGCAGGAAAGAAGGGAATTTAAAAGGGATCTGGGTACCATTGTATAGTTGCTTAAAAGGTCAGGGTTGTTTTTTTCTTTCTAAATATTCCAGGTGGAGATGATAATTCATTGATAATTTGGAGATCCTTTGATGACAGACCGACTCCCTGTGGCTATGGAGAGATATGTGAGAGCTGGAGGGACGATTTTGGGAAAGGTTTCATCATTTCTACACCTGACACTCCTTCCAGAGGGATACTGGTATGTTTGTCTCCGTTCCCTTTCATGTTTATTAGTTGCAAATTTAGTGACTCATTAGGATTAATAATTCATTTGAAGGTTACTTCCAGGTTAGCTTCATGATGAAATAAATGGCATTGGAAATCCAATTAGACCCAATGATACAATAATTATATAAGAACATAATCCCATCTCCGCAAAAGCAGGACAGGTGAGGAATTTCAAACCTTTTTGCCATGGAAAGCCACTGGATTACATGCAGTCAAATGGGATTTGCAACTGTAAATTCATGCATTCGTGCTTATCCTAAGGTGGTGGTGGAATAACGATTGCTCGAGACAAGCTCAAAGATAAACACACGTTCAGGGTCACAGGCAGGAGACCTGAGCTTATTAAAGTATGTTCTAATACTTTTCAAGTTATTTTCCTTCCCGCAGTACGCTGTGTATGGCGTGAATTCAGAGCCTCAGAAATTCTGTGTTATTTTTACAGAGATCCTAGTAAATCTGTTGACCCTGAACAGGTCTTGCAAACAGAGACTTTTTTTTTTTTATAAAATGTAAGTGAAAAAAGAAATGAAAAGGTTTCAGATCTTTGAAAACAGATCATGGAAAATCTTCTAAGAGCCGAGTATCTTACCTGCGTGTAACGAACCCTGGTGCTGGTTAGACGGGCTGCTGCGTTTTAGGGAGCTGGGAGGGAGGTGATGAGCAGGTGCTGTACAAGTTAGTTTACGTGCTCTGAACATAATTAACTAGTTTCCACGAAAAGCAGCCGGTTTCTGTACATCAGGTCCTGTCCTGCCTTCAGGAGATGGGCTGCAGGTACCTGGGCACACCGGGCAGAGCTCGTTAGGGGCTGTGCAATTACCAGCCCAGTCTTCAGGCAGCTTCAAGGTTTGGACATGGCAGTTCATCATGTTGTCCAGTGAGACCCAGAGAGCAGCTGGAAGATGAGAGGCAGTTGGTGCCTGTAGCCTGGATATATAAATATATATATTTATATATAGCCTTAATAACCTGGGGAATAACAGCATCAGGAGAAGCTGCTGTATTTTGCTCCCAGCATTGGCAGGACCCCCCATATTTTTTTAGTGGCTTTTGTACCAAAATATGTATTTCCCCCCCCAACTTTCACATCCTTTCTCCTGGGTTTGAGGAGATGCAATACACTGTTTTGCCGCAGGTTACAGTCACAGTGACAGGGAAATAACCGGGAGCAGCTGGGCTGTGCAGCATGGGCAGGCAGCCCTTCGCCTCGTCTGTAAAGCAGCTGAAAGGCAGGTCCTGAGGAGTAATTAGCACGACCCAGAACCGTGTACAGCCGCTCCACGAGAAAAGAGTGGGCTCGCTGCAGTGTTATTATCTCCTGGTCCTTCATGCCAATTTTCTGATTAATAACATCCCAAGCCACTTGATGCATTATTGATTCTGAATTCAATAAAAAGAACTGGCGGCTGCTGGCAGGACTGCATCATTTTTCCTCTAAAATCGCAAGGCAGCAGCATGTTTCCAGGCAGGGTGAGGTGGTGGGGAACCCCCCAAAAGCTGCTGCCCTCCCTCGGGGCAGAGACCGGGTCTCCTCCGCGGCTGGGGGGTCTCCGGTTCTCCCAGGGCTCAGCCAGTGCCATGTCCCTTGGGATTTGGTGGCAGGTCCTGGTGCTGCAGGAGGGAGGGAGAGCGGTTCTGAGGTCTCCGAACTGTTATCAGTGCATTAAAGGACAAACCTCACTTTTTTTTTAGGTGGTTTCGATAAGTGAGCACAAGGGTTTTGCCTAAGAAAGCGGCTCAGTGCTATGGATTTCTTAATATTAAGCAGAACAGTTGTCTCCTGAAAGTAGAGCAAGAAGAACACGGTACAGGGTTTTTTTTTCCAAAGAACCTGGCTTTTAAAGTGTCAAAATTTTTCACATAAAGATAGTTTGTTGGTGTTTTAAAACACTTCAGTAAATCTAATGCCAAGAAAGAGGAATTGCCTGCTGGTTCCCTTCATCCCAGCTGCGGATGGTCGAGAGGAGAGGGAAAGGTGTGAGAGAGGCCAAAGCACTTGGGTGGGTGCTGGGGAAAGGGAGCTCGACCAATAAACAAAAGCTGTTCGGTCCCATTAACAACCTGGGAGAGAAAGGCAAATACATAACAGTGAGCAGAAGGCAGCTCGGAAAGCATAGAGAAGCCAAGAAATATTGAGCTTTGATCCAGAGAGAATATTTCAACAAACACCGACTGTTTTGTAAATAATTCCGTGCTTGCAATAGCCCAAACACCCGGCCGGGGAGGAGTAATGAGCACGTCCCCCGTCACTCCTGGGTGAGCAGGGGGAAAGGGTTAATGGGTTTGAGAAAAGGAGCGCACATCTGGCTGGTTGACACGGGAAAGGCATCCTTCTCTAATGCAAAGCTTCCCCTAAATACAGTTTTCCACAGGAGCTGCCACCAGCGGCACCTCTGAACCGGGAACAGGGCAGCTCCTTCTCCAGGCTGGGAGGGTACAGCACGCCGCTGAGCCGGGGAGAATATAAATCATTTTGTTTCTTATAATGACGAAGGGAAACAGCAAAGTGAGGTTTTTTCCTGCTTTTTGGCAGGGAGTTGCATTCACTCAGGGCTGGGTTTTCAGGGGTGACAGAGAAGCTGTCAGGAGGGAGAGAGACGAGACTGAGACGTTGCTCTGGGTAAAACCAAAGCTCCGAGCGTTCGGCTCCAGCGGAGCCCTGGGCGGGAGGTGATTTCTAATCCAGATGTTCCCTTTTTCTCCTTCTATTCTTGCTCAAACCACAGACCCACCACTGCTGGGCTGTTCGGCTGGGGCAGAGTCGCCCGGGTCCCCACGGAACCCCCCGGGTTCATGGTGTCCCATCCCCGCAGCGCGGGGGGCTTTTGTCCTGCACCCCCTGCACCCAGTGGCACCCGGAGCCCCAGGACTGAGGTACTGGCATAAGCACATGCAACTGTGATGAGCTGAGAATTAATAAAAGCCCAAAAAACAAAGAAACAAGCAAGGAATGGAGAGCTCGGTCACTGAGGCGGTGTTGGGGAAGCACCGGAATGGTCCTGTCGGAGCCGGCCCGACCTGCCAGCCTCACAAACATCCGCTAATAAAAGGGAATAAAAGAGGTTGTCTATCTGCTCTATTGAGACCTTCAAATTTTCATCTTAATGGGACACGGTGCCTGACAGATCGAGCTCCACTGAGCAGCTCATTGTAAATTCAAACGCAGGCTGCTGGGGCTTATTCCAGCTGCTGAGCCTCTTTCCTCCCCTTGTTTGCTGGCTGAGCCGGCGGCTGCTGGGAGCGATGACGGTGCGGTTTGTCAGCATCGCTTTCCTCAGCATCAGGCTCTAATCTCGCCGCAGCCGCTCGCAGTCTCCTGCCTCCCACCCAAACAGGCGGGAGCTGCGGGGATGGAACGGGGGGATGCAGAGCTGGGGGAGGAAGGAGGGAATGACGGGAGGACAACGTGCCGACTCATATTCATGTATACGCTTAATTTTCATGCAATCACACAGGTGTGAGGGGCAGAAAGGCAGCACGAGGGTCTGCCAGCGCTCAGATGGGTTTGGCAGCGGGGCGCGGGGAGGCAAAGGTGGGGACAGACGTGGGGACAGCCCCCGCCGAGCCACAGCCTGGCAGAGCCGGCAGCTCCGGCTCGGAAGCACCTGGTGATTTGGCCGGGATTTGCTCGGTGGGTCGGTGTGGGGCCGGGGAGCAGCGAGCTCCAGCTTGGCCATCGTGCCAGCAGGTCCAAAGGCTCCTGTGGCTCTGGCTGCAGCCTCACCCGGCGGCAATGGGGCGCCGTGCCCCCTCCAGCTGGAGGGAGTTGTGTCTGATGGAAAAACAGATTTTTTTGTGCTTACCTCCCCGGGCTGGCGTTCAGCCCCAAGCAGAGAAAGCCTGTTACTCTACAGTCTGTTACTGCAACACTGCGGGGTTTGTGCCAGGGCCCCAGAGCAATTTACCTGAATTCTCAGGATTCTTCCAGCTCCTCTCTCCTGCGTTTCCCGGGGCTGTGCGGCAGCAAAGGGCTCCTCCCGCCTGCCGGAGTCACGGCCGGGCTGTCCCAGCAGGGAAATCGCCCTTTCTGTGCCTGCAAAATGCCCCACAGATCCTAGATTCTTGTCTTTCTTTCTCCTCATCTCAGTAAAACTAGTCCCAGGCTTCTGAATACAAAAGACACATCGATTCTTCCAACAATTTAAGAGGAAAACAGCAGTTGCCTCTTACTGGCTGGAAATGCAGTTCAGCCCATGGGTAGGTTTTGGCCAAATTCAGCAAAGAGGGAGACCATGGATTTCTTTTAGCTGTGTTTTGCCGTATGAAAACCAGACCAAAACCACCAATTTTGCTGCCTTATTTATTGTTCCTGATTTTCGGCAGTCTCTGAGGAGGTATGAATTATGTAGAAGATGCTCAGCAAATGGACTGAGGCGCTGGCAGGGTTTAGCACAACCAGAGCCTTCCCCAGCTCCCTCCATCCCTGCAGCTCCTCCAGCAGCTCCTTCTCATCCCGGGGCTGGGAATGGGGTGAAGGGACCTGCTGGGGGTGCCCGTGCTCCCATGGCCAGTGCGGTCACACATCCCTGCCTCGGCTCCAAATAAGCCAAATATCACCCAGCGATATAAATCCAACCACAAAACCAAGGGCGTGAGTTCTCTCCTTGAAAATAAACTCTCAGGTGGGACTTGGAGCCTGGAAGAAGCTGCTCTGATATTCTCGGCTTGCACCGGGTCTCGGAGTGGCTGCCATTTTGTACATGGGCTTGTTTTTTAAACCCAAAATTCTACCATTTTTTTTTGTTTAAATCCACATTTAAGCTTGCATTTGTGTGCACAAGGGGATAAGAGAAAGGTTTTATTGCTTGCATTATTTATGAATGGTATAATTTCAGGGCATCTGTATTAAAATAAGGTTCCAACTGGAAAATTATATTAAACAAGATAAGTGTGTATATTTGTTTCATAAATCCATAAAACCTGATTAACAATGACGCTCCTAATGCTTGTTTCATCATTAGAAGACTTCCTGTGTCTGCACCAGGGCGATGCTCGGGATGTTTGATGCATCGGGGCAGTGACCTGCAAAGCTCTTTGCTTTACACAGAGCTTCGTTGTGCAGCAGGGTAGGCTTTCATCTGGGGTTGCGTTGGGGTTTTAATTATTATTATTATTATTATTATTCTTTGCCTATGAATTTTTGAACTGATTAGCAATAGAAGAAACTTTACTGTATTCTGCCAGGGCAGCTGCTGGCTGCCGAAGCCGTGACTGGTGCTCGCTGTTTGCTCTCAAGGTTTTCTCGCTGCGTTCGTGGCTGCTCCATCGCGCTGCCGGCTGGGATCGCTCTGCCAGACACCACCCTTCCCTCGGTGTGAGCCTGGGACACATTTCTGTCAGTGGAACAGCCAGAAAATAGAGTTTTCTATCAATTTGCCCATTTTATTTGGTAACAAAGCCTGACTTCCAAACTAGAGCCTGAAGAGTAAAGGGCAGGTGAGGACACTTTCTCGGGTACCGTTAATGAACTGTCAGCCCCCTTTGGGTCTCCTTTCTGTGCCGAGGGCTGGTAATTTATTTCCTTGAGAACAGGCTTTGTCAGTCTGGAGGGGATGGAGTCTGTGAGGTCTGAAGGTTCCTCGGAGCCCGAGTGACAGAAAGTGGTGATGTTCTGTGTGTTACAAAACCTCGTCTCCAGGGCCCCCAAATCCAAACTGGAGCTGTCGCTGGCAGCACTTAGTGGAGTCACTAAAATCCTGAGTGATGCTGGGCAAGAGTCAGAGGCGAAAGAAGGCTCCTGGGAGGTTGTAAGTAGTGGCTGGTCAGAGAAAGAAGAAAATATTTTAGATAAGAAAAATAAAAGGATCTCAGGAAATTCATATGCAGCTCTCAGTGAAACAGCAAGTGTGTCTCCCTTGCAGTGAGATTCTCCATATGGCTCCTCCACAAGTGGAGATAGAGAGAATTTTCTGCTGAAAAAATAAGCCTGGAGGTGAAAACTTCAAAGGGGCTGAACTCTGAATCCAGCAAGAGCCTTATGCACATCCAGGAGCTGAGAAGAGCAAGTGTTGATAAAGCACTTCAAAACCTCGCCAAGCCTCTGATCAGGCTCCTCCTGCAGCTCGGCGGCGGTGGGAGACCGGGCTTTGCCCAGCCTCACGAGCACCAGCGCCGGCGGGGCCAAGTGCAAATCTAACCCTTTGAAATTACACATTCTGGGTGAGAGGAGATGGAGACGAGGACAGCAGGGGCGGCTGGAGCAGGACAGCACTGGGCAGGTCAAGGGAGACCCTTGGGGAACAGCCTGAGCTCGCCAGCCCCGAAGCCCCTCTGATATAGACTCTGAGCAGTGTTCAAGGCTCAGAATCGGGTGGGCTATTCATGAGATATCCCCTTTCTTTTGGTGAAGAAAATCTGCCATTCAAGCTCGCAATGGAAGACACTGGGTGCTTTGACCTCTTGATGCTCCTAAATGGCGTGAGGTTTCTCCAGACAAATGGTTCCCGGGGGAGCAGACACGCGTTGCAGGCTTGAAGCACAGCCCGTTGTAGCCAAGGAAAGATCCTCATGGACTTCAGGTCCCTAATTATCTGGTTTTGTATGGAATGCTACCCCTAAACTTCTGTAGGCGTGTGTTCCTCTGCTTTGCTTGAATCATTAGCATGCTCCAAAGGAAACAGAGAAGCCCAGAGAGGTTCTTGGCAAAGAAAGGAGCTGCACAGAAGTCAGAGGAGCAGAAGACACCACTTCTTCTTGCCATGATGTTGCTCAAGAGCCCCATGTGCTTGCTGGTGTGACACCAGCACCGTGCTGCCATCCTGCTGGCCAAGGCACAGCCACAGGGCACGGCATTTTAAGGACAAGCCCTGCTCTGGGTTGTACGGGTATATCTCTGCCCTGTCTCCATAGATCTCAAAGTACCCAGAGCTCGTGGCCGCTGTGGCCAGTGTGTCACCTCTCCTGGAGTGTCACGAAAGGAGAAGCCGCCCTGTTGATCTCCGTAACCGCAGCTGGCAATGCCAAACTGAGCTTCTCTGGAAATTGGGCCACCTCTATTTAGATGATGCAGCCGAGCTTCGGCGGTTTGGAGCCTCTCGTTTGGTGCTGCCCTTCCTTCCCGGCAGAGGACGTGCACGGACCCATCAGGCAGGAGATGCTCGGCCCCAGCCGTGTCTCCGGGATGCCCGGTGCCTTCCTGCCCGCGCCAGCACCGCGGGCTGCCATCGCCTCCATGAGCTGGTGCTTTCCCCCTTGGAAAAGTGGAATTGCTGTGTTGCTGGCACATGAAAGAAATAGGAGTTTTCTTGCTGCAAGCCATGGAAAGCAGGCTTCATTCAGTTCCTGAATAATTTAGAATACAAGCCTTTGATTAATTTCATGAGAAAAAGGAAACAAAGTTAGCTATAACTATAGGCCATTCAAAGTATGGATTGCCAGCAAAAATGTGCAAAGCGCTGTCATGAGAGGATTAATTACATAGATTAAATATTTTATAAGTTAAATAATGTGTATTTTTTGGAGACAAAATGGAATGTCATTTTTTCCCCCAAGACAGGGAAAGTAACTGTATTCACTGCCATTTAGCCCACAGAGCAACACAGACTCCAGTGACAGAGGAGGATGGATCAGGGCTGTAATTCCCATCTGGCACCAAAATCTATATTCTGAGCAGCATTTCATCTTCTCCCCGAGAGCCCGGCTCCCAGCTTTCAAGTCTCTGTCAGTTGTGAGGTTCTTCTGGGGGGAGAAGAAAAGGGTCCCGGCAATTGTTATTCTGTCTATTATAGCCTTCCAAGATCTGGAAGGAGAATGGACTGTGTAGGGTGGTTTTAATTATTGTGTTATTGTCCTGAAGGATAATGGCAGAGTCTTTCAAACTGTCTTCCTTTCTCCTTTGCAGAAAAGAAGAACCTGAAGCCAATTTCTGGCTCTGAACTCTGCAGAAAGCCCAGTCCCTCTCCAGAAGCGTTTGCTCGGTGGCACACGGGGCAGCTCCAGCCTCTCCCAGGGCAGTCACTGCTGGAAGTGTGGGTGCAACTGAGGTTTCCAGGCCATGGGCTGGATTTGGCCACACGTGGCCACCCCACAAGCCCCGTCCCAGGCAGGACCAGTGCCTGAGCCCCAGGTGGCCAAGGGGTGCTGTGACCTCCCCCAGAGCCCAGCCAGGAGGCACTCAACACCATGCTCTGAAATCCCGGGATACCCAGAATTTTGTCAGCTGCTCATTTGATGGAAACATCACACCCTTGACTCTCACTCCTCATTAAAAGCTGCTCACTGGGCTGCAAGTGCCTGGCTGGGAATGGGGCCACGGGTGGTAGGAGCCTGGAGTTGGCTGATCATCCTCCCCTGTGGTCACCCAGGGCTCGTCAGCAGGGACACTGGCAGCCCTGCCCTCCCCAGCACCATCCACCAGCAGCTCAGGGGAATGAAATCAGTCATTGGATCAGAAGAGCACACAAAAAAGTCCTTCTGGGAGACTGTGAGGAGGAGTCAGCAGGAGGTTTTGTCTTAAATCAGCTCTGCAGAACTGCTGAGCTCGTTGCTGCAGAGCTGTGGGTACAGGAAAACTCTGCAGTCTGGGTGCAAGTTTAAATGTCTAATTGCTTTTGAATGTGCTTGGGTAAATATTCCTTCTTTATTCACCCAGTTCTGGAGGCTTGGGCACAGGCCAGTGGCCATGCTGGGAGCCAGGAGCAGGGAGAGCCGGAGCCAGCTCCCGTGGGAGTGCTCCACGGAAAGGCTCCCCAGGCTCTTTAGCTGGGGCACCAGGCATCGTTTCCTGCTAAAAGGGCAAAGTTTTCACAAGGAAGGGTGAAACCTGCAAAACATGTGGCAAGAGCAGGTGAAAAGGATGACCAGCTTCCCCAGTAGGCAGAAGATTCACAGCTACTGGCAGTGACCCTCCAATTAGGCTTTAACGAGGCAGGAGGAGGAGGAGGAGGTCTGGGTGGGGATGAGGAAAAGGCTCATTGGGGGCACCTGCTTCTCCAGAGGAAATAAAAATGGCAGCACAGGCAGCTGTGGGGGAGACTTCGGATGGAGGAATGGAGATGTGCTGCATGCTTAGCCTGTGAGTAGTTGTTTTTCCTTTATTCCTTTCATTTTTTCAGTACAATTTCCTGAGGGTTTCCTCATGTTTTTCTCCATACTCAGCGTGGCAGGGAATGTATTTGGGAGCTGGCGTGCGAGCAATGCTTTGGGTCTGTGGTGCTTCCCTCAGCTTGGGTTGCTTTGTTTGTCCGTCTCGGGGTTTGGTGCCCATCAGTGTGTGAGCTGAACAGGGCTCTTGTGTCAGGGTTCTCTTTGCTGTGTGTGGAGACAGAAGGGGAATCCATTCGTACAGGGGCACCTAAGTGTTCACTAATTAGTTAGCACTGGAATACCTCTGTTGTGAGAAGGAGAGAGGGAAGCTCCTCCTGTGGTCACAGCCCGGGGTGCCTGGTGCCGCACAGATGGGTGTTGAGAAAGGTTGGTTTTGGCTTGTGATGTCTCCGTGGAGGGGAGAGAAGGAGGTGTGTGCTGCCCTGCCTGCTGCTGCCAACCTCAACTACTTCCATCCCAACTTGAGTATCAATCTTTTTGCTGGTATTTACTGCTTGATTCAAGTCCAAAACATCTGATGGCTATTGCATTTTCTTCTTATCGTAAATATTTTATTTCCTAAAAGCTAAAAAAAAATGAACAGACCCCCCCATCCCTGTATAGTCTCTATTTGGAGGTGATGTGCATACTAATAAAGGCGTGAAGGAAATCACCCTTGTGAGGCAAAGAGAGATGGAGCCCAGTAATGAGTCTGAGCCAAAGCTGCGCTCGCTGCCTGACACTCTCTGTGCTAATCTATAGCAATTAAAATATAGTATCTTCTATTTTACACTGAACAATGAGGGCTGCTAAAGAATGGCGATGCAGTCACAGATACTCCTGTGAGCCTTTCATCTTTAAGTGTTTCTTCTGAATTTTGAAAAGTAAATTGTGCTTATGCTCCCTGAGTGTTGAAACAAAAGGCGGGGTTTAGTTTCATACAAGGCAGTTGTATAATGATTAATTAGTTTTCAGCATGAGACACTGAGACTGTGGGTGAGGCAGCTAGGAATTTAATTTGGGCTTTCATGCTACTGGGTAGGTTTGGGAAGCCCAGTTAGTTAGCCTTCTTGGGTGGGAGTAACCCTCTACCTTTATCTGCATTTGGATTACAGAATCACATGGGGTTGGAAGGGACCTCTGGAGATCATCCAGTCCAACCCCCTGCCAGAGCAGGTCCACCCAGAGCAGGTTGCACAGGAACATATCCAGGCGGGTTTTGAATGTCTCCAGAGAAGGAGACTCCACCACCAATGGTTCAATGGTTTTCCTGTCCTGCCACTGCCAGCTCCGTCCCCGTGGGTCCTTGTGCCCCCGACACCAGCTCCACCTCGATGCCTTGTTCCCCCCACACCAGCCTGCTGCATTTCCAGTCATCGCTTTCCCCGTTCCAGCTCCTGCCAAGCCTTTCTCTGACGTAGGAGTCCGTGTGTCTCAGAGCGCTGGGGCTGCTCAGGACCATCCTTTGGCAACCACACAAAATTGGCGTGTGGGAATTTGGAGAGCTGAGATGGAGCAGAAACCCCTCCTCTCTCCGGGGGATGCTCATCCCCTGCGGAGGGGAGCCCTGCTCTGCCCGGTCCTTGTGCTCTGGACCCTGCCCCGGTGGTGGGGAGGGTCTCACACACACGTGCACACACACGGTCACACTTGCTGCCTCAGTAATTTCTCAGTCCTTGTCCCATTTGTGCCACTCTCTCCCTGAGAAAAGGGAGTCGAGAGGCAATTTGCTTTGGAAAATTACAATTATGTTATTGGTTGGGTAAAAAGGAACTGTTTTATTAAAGCTTACAATCCTGCATGTTTCTTTTCCTTACAAATATCCTATTACATGCTCAGAGACCACCCACACGCTTTGCTGCTTTTACATTTGCCCTGCAATCTTTCATGCCAGTTGACTTTTCATTTCCAAATCCCTTTTTACATTAAACACAGACCCACACGCTCTGACCCATTTTTCTTTGAAATAAATCATAAGTCCACGCCAGCGATGACTTGAGGTGTTCTTCAGAATTTGTAAACAGCACTAAAGTCCTGTGGGAAATGTCACAAAGCCTTGGTCTGAATTTATTAAGCAGTTTCTTGGCTTAAGTCTGTATGTTGCTGCACGCAGCCTGATGCTTCTACCTGCAATGGCATTTGATGGGTGGTTGGTCGCTGGGTGAACCTCGAGTCCAGTGCGGGGGCCCCCAAAAGTTCTGGCAGAGCCTGGGTAAACAGGAATGAGCTTTGTGGCTGTGCAGGCTAATTTCATAAAGGGACAAAGAATCCATTTTGCAGCTTACTGTTAACGTTTCACTTGATAAAAGAAAGGGGAAAATGCAGTTTCTTTGGCCTTGGCCAGGGTTTGCCAGGTCTCGCCTGCTCCAGGGACAGCCCTGACCCTGCGAAGCTCCCAGCGGCTCCCAAATAAAGCCCAAAGCCGTGCCCAGCCCTCTCCATAAGGGCACGGGAAAGGGCTGCCGTCCCCTGCGAAAGGGGAGCTGGCGCTGGGTTCTGCAGCTGCTGAACTGCCCCACAGGCTGCTCAGAAGCTCAAGCTGCTGCTTCTCCCTCTTATTCCTCGTTCTCTTTCATTCCCCAGCATTTTCTTTTCTGCCAAACTGTAATGCCCTCCTGAGTGCCGCGGGCAGCCGTTCCCCGTGCAGAGCACAAACCCGGCAACGCAATAAACCATGTTATTTGCAAGTGACAAGACCTTTTTTTTTTTTTTCCTTCCTTGTAATCCAAAAGGAAAAGTTGTGACCCGGAGCGTGCTCATGCGTGTCACTCGTGGGTGGGGGGCAGCCCTGCTCGGCTCGGGGGGGTTTGTATCGGTGCCCAGCCGGCGGGTGTTGGGGCTGGGACAGTTTCTGTAGGGCTCAGGGCAGGGGTCGAGGGGGGTCTAAATTTGGGAGGATGCTTCCTCCTAATCTATGAAATCTCCCCTCTTGGCTCTGCAGAGGAACGGTCCTTTATTTGAGAGATTTTCTGGTGTCAGTAAATGAAATGCTGGGTGCAGAAGACAGCGAGCCACCCGGAGAGATTTTAGCACATTTTTTCCCCCCTAATCTCTAGGACTATGGTCTCATTTTCCCAGGGCATCAGCTGGAATCCAGCCACTGCTATAATTAGTGGCATTAATGGAGATGCTGAGGATTTTGTGGCCACACCATGCGGTTTCCATCCAGCTCCGTATCCGAGTTCGAGTGCTGCCTTGCACCAGCTGCTCAGAGGGTGTGAGAGGAACTAAGTAGGCAATTCCGGCACCAGAAAGATGTGTTGCCCATTGAAGCATGTTGGACATAAAAATAGAACAGCTTTTAATTAAAACTTCCTCCACCAGCCATGTAGGGCCTAAACAAGGAACAGAAACAAAAACTCCCAGCGCTTTACAGTAGCAAGAGAAAAGCATCTTTGAAGCTGGGAGCAGAAGATGCTGATGGAGCGGGGGCAGTGCCCGGGGAGCCATGTGGGGAGCAGAGCGCGGGATGTGGGCTTTTCATCAGGGTTTTGCTGAAACATCACCTGTGGGAAGCTTTCCTTGAGCCTTGTGGCCAGGTCACCAAAGTGCAAGTTTTCTGCAGGCTGTGGCCATGTGGCGCTGCGAAGAGTGTTGTGGAGGGGGGAGAAGAGAGAGCCCACACTCCAGCTGAATTCAGGCTGGTGCCTTTGCTCCGTGCACCAAGGGATGGTGATTAGGGGAAGCAGTTACGCAGCAGGAGGAGGAAAGCTGATGGGGTGGGAGGGATGGGAGCTGTGTGCGACCAGGAAAGCGTGTCGGGGTTAAGGGCTGCTCTCTGTTTTGGATGTATCTGTATTCTTGAAGAGTTTATTGTTAGCAATTGCATTACAGCAGCACCTGAGGCTTTGAAATAAATGGGAGCTCTGCAGTGCTGAGCGTTGTGCAGAGGGAGCCGGCTGGAAGGGCTCTGCAGCGTGAAGGGGAATGGGTTGATCCTTCCTGCCCTTCCCCTGTGCGTGGGGTGGGCGAGGGCTGGGCTCTGCGGCACCGGGGGGGTGATGGAGAGACAGGCTTTGTGCCTTGCCAGGCTCTGACCTGCCTCCCGAGATGTGGCTGCAGGATTCTGGCTTTCATGTGGCACTCGGAGCTTTGGAGGAGTGTGTCAGGGCCGAGGCTGGTCCCTGTGGCTGCCGAAGGTGCCGGCCCTGACAGCAGCTGGGTTCCCTGGGGCAGGGTCCGACCTCAACTGGGCTGGAGCAGAGCAGGGGGTCCTCCAGTGCTGTGCTCAGGGCATCGACCCCTCACAAAACCACAGAAATTCAAAGGGTTTTGGCTGCTGTGCCCTGACTTGCTGGTGGGTACACGGCTACGGCAGGGAGAAGGATGAGTGAGACCCAGCAGGGGAGACCCTGGTTGATGAATAGCCAGGTCACAGCCACATCCACCTTCCCTGCACCTTGTCCCCAGGGATGGTGGGCCAGCACGAGGGATCCTCCCTCTGGCACGACTGAGGCTGTATCTGCCTAACTGCAATACCTGGCAATTGTCAGGAGCACCAAATTCAGTGTACGGGCAGGGAAAAATCCAAGCAGAGGAGCCTCTCTGTTCTCTTGGCTTTAATGGCAATGAGCAAAATGAGCTTTAGCTGGCTTCTGTCACTGCTGATGTATTTTCCAGATGCAAACAGCATTTCTGAAGCTACAGTGGTTCTGCAAAGGCAAGTGGGGAGTACATTAAATGAGTTCATCCTGGATGTGTGTGTGTGATTCCCAGCTGATCCATTACCCGCAGTGCCAGGCAGCGAGACAGGCATTATTTGTGAGCTCCTCCATGGCCCCAGCCCAGGATCCTGCGATACATCAAGCACAAAGTCAAGCCAAGCACTTTCCTCCCAGCACTGCGTGGGGGCTGTCCCCGGCCCCGTCCACCCCCCCTTGCAGCAGTAACAGCAATTACAAGGTTTAGAGGAAGAGGAGGAGGATGGTTTTGCTGGGAGCGGGTCCCTGTGCGCCAGGTGAGCCCATTCACCTCCCAGCACCGGCTCTGTTCATACTGAGTTTTTCTCCTGTGTTCCGAGCGCCAATTATTGCTCTGGGAGACAGCATTTACCCAGCCCGAATTGTTCAACGCTGAACAGAATCCTTAAACAAATAGAAAGGAAAAGGGGCCTCGAGTTCCCAGGTCTGTGCAGAGAAACCCATTTCCTTCTGACGCTGCCACCTGTGCTGCTCTCCTGCCTTCCCCATGCCGGGCAGTTCTTGCACTCAAACTAATTGACATTCAGTCCCTTGTTTTCTGTCTGCTCCCCAGATAAGCTTAATAATGCCAAAGCTGCCTTATACGGAGCTCCTTCTCAAATCTTTTGAGTTTGTATCAATTTATCTGCTCTTGGAAAAGCCCAGCAAGCGGCGCTGAGAGTTGAGGAAAAAAGCCCCGTCCTCCTTTGCATGAAGAGCCTTCCTAAAAGGCTGCTGTGACACCTTGTGAAAGGTCTCGGGTACTGGCACGTGCTGCCCATCGCTATCTGAGGAGCCAACCCCCTGGAGATGACTCTGAAGGCACCAGCCCAGCTCTCCCCAAAGGGCAGTCTGTGCCACTGCCCTCTGTGGGGCTTCTGCTTTGAGATGAAGCGCCGAAGAATAATGTTCTCATGGTGTGCAAGTGTTGACAAACCAAGTGGTTTTAATTACTCTCCCTGGCAGCCAGTGTGCTGTAACCTGTCCTCCTGGCAGCTGCCAGCAGCTCCTGCCTGCGGCGAGGATGCTGGTGGCACATGGGGACATTGCGCTGGGGGCTCCTGGCAGGAGAGGTGGCTCTTGCTCACTCTCACCAGCCGCCTGTGTGATCCCATTTTGACTGGCCCTTGCTCTTCAGCATCGCAGCCGGATGGACCGGAGCAGGCAGGGAGCCACCGGAGCAGATGGATGAGGCTACGGCCAGCCCTGCGCGGGTCCTCGATTGCATCCTTCATCCAGGAGCGCTGGCGGAGCCAACCTCCGGGGAGATGGGAGACTTCTGATTGAAGGAGATGCTTGTGGAGGGGGACACATCACTCAGCAGTGCTTGTCTGGGGGAGGGATTTAAGGCAATGCCTAACACCCTCCGTGTGACATTGAGGATACATGGAGTTCATGGGGGTGGTGCCTCCTTCCCAATAGCCACGTTTGTTATTTGCAAACATAATTATATCTGGCTACAGATACCCACTGCTGCTCTGCTGCTTTCCACTGGCCTTTACTTTGGAAGGCTCAGGGTGTTGGGAAGGCAGTGGAAGCTGCTCTCCTTTCTGAGCTCCCCTCCTTGCTCCCAGAGCTCCCTGGAGGAAGGGCTGAGCTGGGGCTGAGCTGAGAGCCCCCTTCTACTCCCCTCCGTGCTGCCCACCCTGCCCAGGGGCAATACTGACCTGGAGAGGGGCAAGAGCATCTTCCACCAACGTGGGGGTAGCTCCGGTGGTGGGGAGCGGGTTTTGTGCTGCTGTAAGCACGCTGACACATGGAGAAGCCCTTTCCATCTTCACCTCCAATTTCTGACTGTAAGGTCGTTTTCTCTGTCAGGAAATAAAAATTACCATTAAAATTGCTCTTTTGCAAAAGCAGGCATCTTTTTTTTCCCGTGACAGACCGGCTGCTGCCGTGCCAGCGGGAGCTGATCCGCTGCTTGAACGGCTTCTGATCCCGGCTGCTTCCCAGGCGTTTCCATCCCATGTCCCCTCAGCGCGGGTTCCCTTCCACACAAAGATGGGGGAAACGATCTGCTGGTGCTTGTGCTCCCTTTGCACATTATACAGCTACATGGGAATTAATTTTAAAATATGCCTTATCTTATTTGTGAGTTCAGTCTCCCTTGGGGTAAGAGAAATCATGTTCAAAGCAATTACTGTTCACCCAGGAATTGCTCTACCAGTTTCTTCCCACATGAGTATTACTGGTTGAGTAACAGGCAGCCTGGATGCCTGGGATAAGGTGGCAGCCTTCTGACACCAGGTCTGATTCGTACAGAGTGCGTCATTTGCATTGAAATTGTAATTATGTTCATATTCTTGGGCTCAATACTTAATGATAAACTCTTTGCCCTTTCCTCTGTGGTCTCCATCCCTTTTCAGCTCCGTTGAGCAGCGCAGCACCGCCCGGCCCCAGCGTCTCCTGGTGTACAGGGGGTGGCTTTATTCTTTTTAATCAGATGTGCTATTTCAGATCATCTTATTTTCTGAGCCCATATAACTGACAGAGATGTACTGTTTGTCTCCCAAACATCAGGATTCATGATTGTGCTGTGAAATGTTTGCTTTTAGTGTGCTCGTAAAACCACAGGACAAGTCGGAGCGGAGCCATCCTGGGGTTCTGCTGATCGATAAATCACAGCTTACGGGGCCGGCGCGTTCAGTTCTGATCTTCATGCAAGGGGGTTTCTTCTCTGGAAGTATTTTTTTTTCCTTTATTTGCAGCTTAATATAAAGTATTAAAGAAAAGTTTTCATAGATGGAGTGCAGATTTTTATTTTTACTGGATCAGTGAGAAATAAACTTTTCTCCCTACATCATATTACTTCAAGGAATGTTCCGATCTCAGGGGTAACAAGATTCATAACAAAGAGTTTATGCCTGCAGTAGATCTGCAGACACCCTCTACTATTATATTAATGTGATATATGATGATGGGTGATGTAGTATGTACTTATTTTTCTTCATTTGTAGTAAACCAGCTGCAGATAAATAAGGAGAGGATCAGGCGATTAACCCCTCGGGCTCCATGAGCATGTGAGGAGCAGGAACTGCTGACCTGGTGGTGGGGGCTCGGGTGGGGAGTGGATTTTGGGGGGGTTGGGTTTGGTTTTGGCTTTTTGCTGTTCAGATGCAAAAGAGATTTGGGCAACTGAAGATGTTGTAGTAATTTCCTGAAAAGGCAGCGACATTAATCCTGCAGCTCGGCTCTGTCCCGTGGCAGGATCCTTCCCGGGCAGGGACACAACACACCCCGCTGGGGTTTGTGGACTGAAACGTGGCAGAGTTTTTTGCCGTGGTTTTTAAATACGTATTCTATTGCAGTGAAGCAGCAACAGCACCAGGAAATGTGGGAGTGATGAGGGTCATCGCTTTTCCCTCGTACAGGGTACAGCGGTGCCAAATCCAATAATGTCACCCGAGCGAGTCCCAGGCTGAAGGGCTGTAAAAGCAGAGTATGAGGATGAATGAATAAAAAATGGGGGTTTGTGAATGCAAAGTGGAACTGCAGTGAGAGTGAGAGACACATGGGGCTTTTTGAAGTTAAAAAAAAAAAATGTTGTCTTCATCTGAGAGCGCAGCCCAGCTCCTCCTCGGTGGTTCTGGCTGGGGGGGGCTGTTCCCCAGAGCTGTTCACATTTTGATAACTTTTCCCCAAGGAAAAGCAAAGTGAGGAGCTGAAATCTCCAATATTTTTCAAACATCCAGAATTTAAAACAAAAATCCCGTTTATAATTTGATACTTGGGAACATTTCAAACTCTTCATACTAAATAGCTAAAATCCTGCATCTCTGCCTCGGCCCATGCGCCGGGCAAGTCCCACGAGGGCTGAGCTTGCCAGGGCCACTTCAGCGCCTTTTGGGTAGAGAGGGATGAAAATTCCCCTTTGGGCCAGGCCGGCACTGTGTGGCAAACCCATGTCCCGGCAGCGGGGCTGTGCCCTGAAATGGTTTTTTCTAATTGTCATTTCTCTGTACATAGAGAGGATGAGGAAGAGGAAAAGGCAGAAAGCAAAACAGGATAAATTCAGAGCTGCTTCCTGGCAGTTGCTCTAGCGCTACTGGATGCTAATATCAAATTCATATTAAATTCAAACCAGCTCAGCAATGTGCAGGGTGCTTGCTGCAAAGCACCATAACTCCCAGTATTTATGATGCTTCAGTAACGGAGAGGACACAGCCAGGAGCTTCGGTAAGAGCCAGATCCCCAGGGAAAATATCCCTCCTTGTTTTAAGCAGTGGATGCTGAAATCCAAAATGCCATTTCACATAGCCTGCATTGCTGCTAAATAATTTTTATCCTTGCAAAATCAGTTTCTGTCTTCCACGTCACGTTCCCTACCAGTGACATTATGTTAATTACAGGTTACATTTTATGGGACCCATGTTCAGGTAATGACAAGGTTTGGCAAAAGTCCATGTTGGCCATTTTCATTGATGTTGTGGTTTCTGGAAGTTGCAGGTTACTGGTTTAGCACCAGCTGAGACACCCTTTGCACGGGGGTAGATGATGATAAAGAAAAATGCTCGGAAGCAGCCGGGGTCTGAAGCTGGCCCCTGGGTGGAGGGGGGTGGTCTCTGGTCCCAGACACTGCCCACCAGCCCAGGGAGGCTGAAGCTGGTGCTGGTCTGGCTGCAGTCCCACCCCAAGCTCCTGAGAACAAAGTGAGCTTTGCAGGAGAGCCCTATTTACTTAAGTGTCTCGGAGATGCTTGGAGTTATATATTTAAAGAAAATCAATTGCATGGAAAAGAGAGAATTGCTCGTAGCTTCTTCATCCTCCTGCTGGTGCTAATGGCACCTTGGAGGAGCTGCACTTCCAGACTTGATTGAAAGGGAAAATCCTGTGTATCTACAGGAGCTCCATCCCTCTCCGTGAGCAGAAGCTGGGCTCAGAGGCAAGGGATTGCTCATCTCCTAAAGCAAGCCAATTTGTATTTTGAGCGCTGGCAAAGCATTACAGAGAGCGAGGAGGAGAGCGTCGAGGGGCCAGGGCTGCCACGGCAGAGCCTGTTCCAACAGTGTCTTTGTGACAGTTGTGTTTAATTCATATTTTTCACTTCCTAAATTAAGCGTTACCAAAGATTTTTATTATTTTTACAAGTTATTACTACACATGCTTTTTAAAAGGGGAGACTGAGGCATGTGAGCTGGAGGGACCCCAGCAGCTGATGCTTGTTCTGCTGCTGAATCTCCACCAACAACTGGTCCCGCTCCCAGTCCCCCCAGCACATCGGCACGTGGGACCGGAGCTCTCCTGGCTCTGCAGAGTCTCTGGGGAGGCTGGAAATGCAGGAGAATGGAGACGAACTCTCTGCTTCTCATCCAGCTTCTCTTGCTCCTCTCTGGAATAAGGTGAAAATTAAAAGAAAGGAGTTTATCATTAACCCTATATATTTCTGAGCTCAAAAAGGTTTTATGGTTGGGCTTCGATTGGATCTAAATTTTTTAGTCTGATCTCATTTTATCTCATCATTTTTTACCCAAAGCCATGAGTATGTTCTAGCTCACACCACCCTGTCCAGGACGGTGTGGCTGCAGCAGTGAGACACCAGCAGGATAAAAGGGGCTGCTCGCAACAAAATCCAGTATATGGAAAGGGAAGGAAAAATTCAGAGCGCTAAACCTGCTGTACTGCTGAAACTTGTTTTCCTATTTGTTTCTCTTTGTTTTACCAAGGGAAATTTATGAGATGTCAGAGCTTGTTAATGTTGTTGATGTTGGAGGAGCAACAAGCACCCTGGGCTGAAAGGCTCCAAAAAAATAAAAATAACGGAGCGTGGGAGGTGGTTGCCCAAGGCCAAACTCATTAGCTCGGATCGTGCTCCTTGGCTGCACGCGGGGCTGGGGATGCTGGGGCTCCCCGGGGCACGGAGCGGTGCTGCAGGGGACAGGACGGGGGGGGGACAGGGACCGGCCAGCGCTGGGCTCTGGGAAATGATCCGGCAGCACCCGCTCCATGGGGGGAGGATGAGTCTGCTCTGGAAGTGCGAGGCGGGAAGGAGAGCAAAGGGAGAAGCAGCACATGCCAGGCACGCTGCGCATCTCCTTGGGAGCTTGGTAAATAATTAAAGTCCCTCTCGACATGAAAAATAACAATGTCGTTAGCACTCCCTGTATTTCAGTAGGACTGCAGCAGCAGCTGCTCTTTGGGGCTATTTTTTACCGTCTGCATCCAGGCTGGAGGACGCAGCCACCTCCCAGAGACACGGCTCACACGGGCAGTGGGGTGCTGCAGGATCGGGGGGGTCATGGCACCCCCAGCCCGGCCGGTGCTGCCGAAAGCGGGGGGGTCTGCTGAAGGACGGGACGGTGGCTCCCGCCGTGCCCTAAAGTGGGGACGGTGGCTCTTTGGCCACACCAGGAGCGTGTTACCTGCAACTGCAGCTCGCAGCGGGAGGGGAAGGTTATTCTTGGGGCTGATGAGAAGTATTGATCTAAGGATAATTAAAAGCCTTGCATTAAGAAACTCCAGCCCATGGTGATGAGAATCAGCTCGGAGGAAGGCTGTGGCAGTAGCGCCAGTGAGACATGAGATGTCAAATTACTCCTCGCTGTTAAATTACCTGATTAATTTAACCATTGTTTTGCTTGTGGTTGAGCCTGTTTCTGTGGCTGTATCCATTATTCATCAGGACCGTCCTGAATATTTTAAGGACACGGTTTTTGTCCTGCGTGTTCCTCGGTGCTGTCGTGTTCCCCGAGCTGCCGTCTGCGACCCTGGTCCCAGCAGAAACCCACGGCGCAGGAGGAGAAACATCACCTCCAGGCTGGGAATGTCTGCAGAACTTTATCAACTCCCTTCTGCAGGGGTACAAGGATTCTACCTGAATTTGTACATAATTAATCGCAGAGTGGGCTATTAATAGGCAAATGAAGGAACCAAACAAAGAGGGGCATGCAAGGGAATCAATTTTCTTTTTAATGCATTTCAGTTCTTCTGTTTGTGTGTTATGATAGATGTTAGCCAAAAGCAGATTATGTCAGACACAGCAAATAATAGGATGACGTTCTGAAGGAGACAAATATATTCATTATTCCATTACGGCTATAGCACTTGGAAATGCAAAACTATGGTTTTGGGGTATAGGCTTCGTTCCAACGACTTGATTATTTTTAAATGAAACTTGAAATCTTGCAGCCAGCAAATTCTTTTGCATAAAGTATGCAAAGTTTCCATCCTATTTATTTAACCATGGTTACCCAAAACATCATCATTCTTTAAATGCATATATTTATGTCTATGACATGGGGGGGGGGGTGGTGGTAAATGAATATAGCTAATTCTTGCTGTGCTTCGTTAAAGCATATTTCCAGCTCTTGTTATTTGTCAGTAAAGTTTCCCTGTGTATAACCACGCGGCAATTCCTGGTGAAACACGTGAAAGGCAAGAAGCAAGAGCCCCCCCTTCACTTTGTGTAACAGCGGGTTAACGCAGTGATGGTTAAAGGAATCCCATAGAAAAGCTGTTGGGTTTTTTATCCATTCTGGTGGGTTTTCCCCCGGCGGTGCCATATCCCTGCTGCGGGGACGGGCACCTCTTACCAGACGAGAATGAGCCTGAGCGCGGCCGCGCTCGGTCTTTGCCCCCGTGGGGTCCAGAAGTGAGTCAGGTTGGAAATAGCCCCCCAAACCTGTCCTCTCTCTCCGGGGAAAGTGTGGCCATTTAAATTCTTTGCACCTCTGTCTTTGAACAAAAATATTTTATGCAGTTCTCTGGATAAAAGACACTCACAAGGTTATTCTGGGAACGGTTTTGCAAGCTGGTTTCAGATTCAGCAGCGCACTAAAGGGCTGTGAGCCGTGACTTTGCCTTGAGCCTGAATTAAATACTTTTTCAGTTCGTGAGTACAAAACAAGCGTGTGTCCTGGTGTCACTGGGAGGCGACAGCAAACCCTTCCAGGGCCACCAGGAGCCCGAGCCCCGTGCGGGTGCGTTTGTGGTGGGTGAGCAGCACGTCCCCCCCCGTGTCGCTGAGGGGCAGGAGCGGAGCTGTAGCACACCTAGGTGAGATAAATGCACTAGGCATGCAATTAACTCCGAAATACTTCAGCAAATTAAGCACTGTGACATTTTAATGATCCAGGCGCAGGAGTTTGGTTCCAAGCCTGCTCCTGTCCTCAGTTTTCCCTCCAGCAGCCCCGGTGCTGCCGAGCTGGGTCTGTGCTACCCGGGATGGGGCTGTGGGACTTGGTTTGTGTGTGCTGGCGGGGCCGGGATCCCCGTGTCGATTCCACACCTCGGTGGTGATCAGCAGTAACCAAAAATCACTGCCTCTGTGAGCTGCTGGCAGCTCCCACGGGCGGCGGAGGGGTGTTAGGTCCAGGCTGCACACCGGGCTATTTTCCATTCATGTTGTAGGGGGGGGCAGAGGAATTACGGTTTACAAGCCTAATATCCCCACTGTGAAATCTGCCTCAGGGTGGAAAGATTCAGTAACAAGTTCAGATCTTCAGAGGGGAGGAAAAAAAAAAAAAAACACCCAGAAAAAAACCTCCAAAAAACCCCAAATGACTCTTTCCACCGCGCCCATTGAAATGCCTCAATGCCTCTCCTCGCTGTAATCCTGGCGCAGCGTTTCTTTATACCAGTGATAAATCAGACTGTCTCAGCATCAGTTTTTCTGGCCACGGCCAGTGATTCATGTCAGCAAAGCGGTTCTGGTGTCAGCGGTGATGAGCGATGCTGCCGCTCCCAAACACGAGAGTCCTCGGAAGCCACCCCCATGGGACCCCCAAGCCCCTGCTAGCCCCAGCCCCGAGCCGTCCCGCGGCCGGGGGTGGCACCTTGTGTGCCAGTGTCTGGCAGAGCAGGGCGTAGGGACAGTTATGGACCAGAGCTGCCACTGGCACCCGCTCGGTGCAGACTCAGCATTTGCAGACTGGAGTTCACTTGGTCACTGTTTGAAATCTAATTATCACTAATAATATTAATATTGCTCTGATGCAAATAGAGGAGAAATAGAGGAGCCGGTATAGATTGGCCTCTGCTGCTAAAGAAAATATTTTATTTAAAATCACAAAGGCTGAGAAACGAGAAGCCTTAGAGCAGGTTCTTTTAGAACTAGCCCCATCACGGCACGTGCGTGTCCAGCGGTGGCACTGGAGAGGACAGAGCCCAGTGTCAGGGTTCACAGGAGCTTTCCGAGGATCTCCTGAGAGTAGCTGCTGACGAGCATGGGGGCACCTGTGCACGGGAGGCACCCATGTCATTGGAAATGACAATTAAAATCTCTCTCGTGCTGTGTTTAGAGCTATTTTGGGGATCCTGGGCAAGTTCTGCGTCTCAGTGCAAGGTGCCGTTGGCTGGAGGGCAGTGACCCAGCAGCCGTGGCTGCAGCAGCTCCCGACCCGCAGTTCAGAATGTGCGTGGCAGGGACTGCTCTGCAGCCGGGGAAAGACAGCAAAATGAAAAGCGAGTTGGAATTTCATTTCTAGGAATGGTCCTTGGGGAGGTGAAGCCCTGGGGGAGCTGAGCTGTGCCCGGCGGCCGTTCCCCTCCCTGCGCTGCCGTCCACAGCTGGGCCAGATGTTGAGCATGAAGCCGTGCTCTGCTGCCTTCCCCTTCCAGCTGAAGGGTTGGGTGTTTCCACAGCTCGGTGACAGATTTTCTTTCTCCCCGTAACTTCTCCCCAGAGAGCTCTGCACTAAGCCTTCCAGCTCCCCGGAGTCCCGTCGGCACAAGCTGAGCTTTCTCCAGTGGAAGCCGAGCACGGGTAACGGCATGGAGACGGGAAGGGAGATTACACCAGACACACGTCCTCGTCACTCTGGTGTCCTGGCTGAGGGTCTCCCAAAGAATGGAGGATCCTTCTCTTGCTGGGGTTTCTGCAAGAAATGCACAACCATGCCCAGTTCTCCGGGAACACGGCGAGGCGGTTTTAAAGGTGCTTGTGTTTGGGTTTTTAACGGCAGCCGACAGCTCCCTGCCGAGCACAGGACTTTCCTGTGGCCCCCCCCTTGCCCCTTGTCTGTCAGCGAGCATAACAAACCCCAGTTTTTAAATCGGGAGTGATGAGAAGTTGGTGCAGGGGGGAGCAGCCGGAGGGGATGGTGGGGGGATGCTCTCCCGTGGGGAGGACGGGAGGGGAGATGCTGCTCAGTGGGTGCATGGAGGGCTCGCACCGAGCGCCGCGGGACCCGCTGCTGCTGCTCCTCACTCGCCCAGCGAGGCATTTATCATGGTAATTATGGCATGCATTTCTGCACAAGCACTTGTCCTTGAAGGGGACATTCTTGCTGCTGATACCGGGTTTGTTTGTGCGGGCAGAGACATGACGGATGGCTCTGGGAGGGAAGCAACCCTCCTCGAGACGCCTGGGAAGCCGAAGGCATTACCATGATGATGCTCCGCAGTGCCTTCTGTTTTGTGGTTATTTCTGTGTGTCTTCATTTTGCATCTGATTTTTGTCTGCGGGAGTGGTTTGTGCTCCCAGGTCGCTCATGTCAACAGCACAAATCTGATCTTTCAGGCTTTGGACTTTGTTTAGATACCCCTTGAGTCAATGCTTCCCATCAGAGAGGCTCCCTCAAATCCATCAATAGAAGATTTATTATTAACAGTGGATGTCTGGGCTGCAGCAGCCTGGCAGGGCCCCTGGCAGGGACCCATCACACCAGCCACGACCGTCCCACGTACCAAACCCACGGGCTGTGCCCTGGGGAGAGCAGAGCCAGAGCAGCTGGGAGGAGAAACCAGTGGGTACTGGGAAGGCGCTGGGATACAGGTGTGTCAGAGCCGCGATCACGGTTTGCACGTCGCATCCTCCAGGGCTGCGTCCACTGGTTTTTTCGATGAGAAGGGAAAACCTGACAGAAGTCAGTGTGGTCGGTTAAATGCAAAGAAAGGTCTTTGTGTCTATCAGGCATCTGTCTGTCATGGATCTGTCTGTCGTTAGAGCTGTCGGGCATGTCACAGGCAGCGTACGGAAATAACTGTCTTATTTTGAGGATGAAGGTGATTCTCTACTTGGTTATACAAGAGACACTTTGGGATCCTTTGGAAATGAAGGTGAGGGAGCAGTGCAATTCTCGATACTGGTTTGATGCCTCGCCAGAGGTGCGGCATCCCATTTCCACGGTTCTTTTCTTGCCCTTAACCAAGGTTGCTGGGGCTGCAGGAGTGTACTGGTGACAAACTGGGACCTGCGCGACAGGCAGGGAGCAGAGGGGTGATGCTGCTGCGCTGTCGGCTGAGCTCAGACTCCATGAAGGGCATAGGGTGCAATACCTTCCTGGACCACAGCACCTACTCCCTTTTCTCTTACGCTGGTAGAATGGAAAGCAGTCCCCCTGCAGAAAGCGGTGCCAGCAGCGCAGGAAAACAAGCCCTGGCCGCTGTGAGAGGGGCTGCAGAGCTGGGGCTGGGGGCGGTTTTATCAAGGGGTCAACTCACAGCTCAGAAAGGATGAAGTTTCTGAAGAAGCTGCCCATGAAAGAGCAGCTTCATTTGTGTGTGCAGCTGGATGTAGACGGGGGAAGCTGGAGGTGCAGATGTGTAATTGGCTGGAGGAGCGAGTGTTCACAGATGTAAATTTGCTGGCTGAGTAACTTCGTTCTCTAAAACTGGGTCTTCATCGGGGCTTTAGGTCAAGATGTTTTGCAATGAAGCATTGAGAGCTGCTTCCTCTAAACTCTGTTTTAAAGACTAACAATAGAAGTTATTGTGGATGACACAGCAGAGAACTGGTACAGCTTATGCAAATACATTGCAAATGTGGCCCCCGTCACTGAATGCACAAATCAGACCTAAAATTAGCAAATTAGGCACTTAGTTTCTACTTACATACATCCAAGCATACCCTACGGTCATTAATCCGGGAAAATCCTCATTGAAGCTGCATCGCTGGCCGTTCACACTCAGCAACGCTCTGCAAAAGAGCAAAATTAGGAGATTAATGGTCCCCCCCTTCTGTCCCCAAAACTTCTCCCAGCAGAAATGTCAACAGAACAGACACAATTATTCAGCGGACACTTGCTCCTACAGCAGCTGTACGTTCAGTTATTAATGCCGCATCCCAGGTGCACACCTATGTATGGCCAACAGACCAGTGTAGCTTGAAATCAAAATTAATTAAACCTTGTTTACCATTTGGAATTAGTGAACTAATGAATATTATACCTCTGAGGCATCCATCTTGGTCAAATCCATTGTGCCTCACAGCTGTTGTTTTTGTCTAGATTAGGTTGCTCCAGTTTTTATGAAGATGTCTACGAAGTAATAAGTCCTGCACTTATTTGACTCAAAAAAAAATTATAAAATTTTTATTAGCTTCTGAGGAATTGGGTTTTCTACATTTTGCCTGGCAATAAAGGTTGATTTGTTCTGTATCTGCCTGATCAAGTACTTGGGTGCTGGCTATTACTTAAATCTAATGACTCTTCTTAAAAGGCATTAAAGTTGTCTCCTGTGAGCAAACACAGTGTGTTTGTGAAATTGCGTACTGATTACTCTGCTATAAATGTGGTCACACCTCTGCTATTAAATTTTACCTGTATAAACAATTCCGACACACAGACGTACTGCCATACAGTTATTTATACCCACTTTATTAAGGTTATTTTTTCGGCAATCGCACTGCTTTTAAATCTGCCGTGGCTTATTTAGTGCCAAGTGACAGAAAATTCAGTATGTCACGTGGAAGCATCGCTTTTACCCCTTTATCTCTGCCCCCCCCGGCTTTATTTAGTGCCGCGGGTGATGACAGAGCGCCAGACGACAGGAGATAGCAGTCTGTCTTCCCAGAGAGCTTTCAGGCTCTGCTTTTTTCCAGGGCACATTTTCCTGCCCAGCCCATGTCCCTGCGTGGGCAGGGGGGTGCAGAGCCCTCTCCCATGGGAAGGGGCTGCCTGGGGGAGGCAGGGCAGCCCCCCCGCCCACCCCACGGGGAGAAAAACCTCCCCACACCTGAAACCCCCCTTTTCCCAAAGCAGCCTCTTCCCCTGAGGAGCCGTGAGGTGGAAATCACAGACTCTAATCCTGACAAAGCACCCCGGGCAGAGTAATGTGGATTAAAGTGGGCTTCCTTTATTGACATATTGCCTGTCAGAGTGAGGATATATATATATTTTTAAATGAGCATCCACTTCAAGCAAGTTCAGATGAGTAATACCACTGTCAGCCCTGCAGAGGGGCAGCGTCTTGTATAGAGATTAGCTCTTAAATAAGTGGTCCCTCAGCAGATAAAGCCCAGACCGAAGTCCTGGCTGCAAACTCCGTGTTGCTTAGCACTTGTTGCCACGTTACGGGAGAGCCCAGCATCGCGGCCGCCATCCCGCACTGCGCCGGCACCGCATTAGGAAAAACTGCCCGGATTTGGAGCAAATGGCCTGGTTTGAATATTGCAAAGGCAGCCAAAGCGAGACGTGTGGATAGAAATTCCGTTCCCAGCCGCGGCGGGAGCAGGAGGGGAGGAGCCGGGAGGAGGGAGCCGTGTCAGGGATGTGCTTAACCGTGGATGTGACCTTGCTTCTGCTTGTCTTTTCCTTCGAGCTCCCCAATAAATCAGGCCCTTATCTCTGCTTATTGCTTATTTATGACTTCATTTAACCCGCAGTGCCAGCGAGGGGCAGGTAACGGGGGGGCACAGCCGCCCCTGGCAGTGGCGTGTGGCTGGTGCCGTGCACACACGCGTGTGCGTGTCCGTGTGCCGCCGTGACAAATGGCCAGTGCAGTAAATGACAGCAGAAAAGCCCTGCTGGGGACCTGTCGGCTCCGGCGGCAAACGTCGCTCCGCCATCTGCTCAAAGCGGTTGGACTCCTGTCCTTCTGCGCATTTTGAGCAGGTCTCCCACCCTGCCAGACAGCCGGCGCCTGCAGCGTGTGGACACGGGTCTCGCCCCCGGGGTCACCATGTCCCCTCTGCTCCAGGGCCCCGGTTCTGTCCTTGGCGCTGGGTCTGGGTCCCCCAGACCTGCCCCAGACTGCCACCTCCCGCGGGGTCAGTGGGGAGCGATGAGACCCTGAGGATGCTGACGTGGCTGTGGGTGTTTCTGCAGCACAGGGCCCCCCCCCGCATCCCGCAGCGGAGCCACGTGCCACCACCCTGCACAGCCCTGGGCACACGGGGGTTTTAAGCACTGGGTTTAGGACCATCCCAGTTCCTGGGGCCAGGGAGCCTGGTCCCTGGTGAGACTTACCCTTCTGAGGCAGTCACTTAAATCAGAACACTGCATTCCGGGCAGTCCTGTGCCCAGCTCCTGTGGGAGACTCCGGGATGACTGCAGCGGGACTTCTGCCTTTAAAATCTATGACTTTCTGAGTTCGCTTTAGGCTGGATGGAAACCTGATAAAGCCCTGCGGGATGCAAGGGCTTGTGGATAAATGCGGGGTGGAAGCAGATGGAGAGATGTTCTGCCGCTGTCTGCGCCGCTGTAGCTCAGGGTGGGAATACATATGTCCTCCCATTGATTTTTCTGTTCAAAATGTTTCATCTGGAGTTCACAGCACTGGCTAAAATATATAGATATATATCTGGAGGAGTCTCGCGTGCTTGCTAAAGAGGAGGAAATACAAATCGCCCTTACGCAGCACTCTGACTCACAGCCAGGGTAAGAACCGGTCCCCTGTCTCCAAGATGAAAGATTATTTGTAATCATATTAATAAGCAAACTGGAGACGAGCCTCTCCCAGCCTTAATGAAATGTCCATTGACTCCAGATCTGACCCTGAACTCGGTGTCCGTCAGCCTGGCTCATCCCTGCTCCTCCCTGCGCCTGCCCGGGCTCCCCATCCCCGGCTTCCCCAGCTCCAGCGCGAGGATGAGCCCTGCCTGAAGCCTTCTCGTCAGTAAAGCTTAGTAATAAGGCATTTTCTGTCACAAACCCCCTGGAGCTCCCATGTGAGCAGTGGTGCAGAGAAGCTAAAGGTGGATAAGGACCTTTGCATCCTTCGGAGCCGCGGGGGGACGGGGAGGGGGCGGGCGGGCGATGCTCAGCGCAGCAGAGATGCTGGACGGCGGGAACCTGCGGGGGAGAGATTTATCCAAAGGCCTGTGGGAACCCTCAGCAGGAGCACGAGAACCCAAACTTTCATTTAAACCCTAAAGCTTCACTTTTATGATCGTTACTATTTTAAACTCCCGTAGCTTTTCCTGCGTTCATTTCCATGCAGAATAATGAGGGCCGTATTAGCAGAAGGTGATTTAATTGCAGGAACTTTCACAAAGCGAAGAGTCTCGTTTTCTTTAATCCAGAGCGTTAGCAATTCCCCACATGCTTGTGTTCATTTTAAGAATCAATAAAGCACAAACATGTCTAATTACCCTAAAATATTTTGCAAAATCAGAAGTCAGATTAGATTTTGCTTAAGCATCAAATAGAAATTTTAATGTCCGCCAGAATCGATATGTTACCCACGGGTCCTAAGATTTTCACTTACATGCTTGATCATACATTATAATGAAGGTTTGTAATAACATTAAAATCTTCCTGAATGCATTTTCTGTATAATTTATTTTTTTTTCACTCCCCATACCACAGAGATTCAAATATAATTACTCAGAAAAATAATGCACAGCTGCTTTTCTTGTCCTGTATTCTGAATTTACTTGCTGATGAACATCAGCCTGAAATATTTTGACTATTTAATTAAGGTCTTACTAAAAATACTTCAGCTGCATTGTAATTCTTCCCAAAAAAGGGAGAGAGCTGCATGGCTGTCCTTACCGCCCTTGCAGCGAGTGAAGCGGGGCAGGAATTACCTTCCTCCGTCCTTGAAAATAACCTCAGCTGACACCAGCTTCCAGCCGACGCCGTGATTCCCGCAGAGCCCCTTCCTTCGCGGTGCTGCCCCGTTGGCTGGTGTCCCGGGGGGTGACGGGGACAGCCCGTGCCGCGGGAGGAGGAGCGGGGCTGGGTGGGACGATGGGTGCGAGGGCGACTCGTGCCCGGTGCTGGTGATGCCCCAAACGAGCCCAGGACTCTCTTTTCCTGCAGTTTTCCTGCCCTCTCTGCCCTGGGACGCCCCGTGTCATGGGGGGATGGAGGAAGGAGCTGGGGATACGCTCTGGTCAGGGCAAACCTCATCGTCTCAGTGTTCCGCCTTTTCCCCAGGAGGGTCTCCATGGCCCTTCCCCACCCCCTGCCCCGCACAGAAGGACACGGAGACTTTTTGAGCAGAGCTGCGGTACCGGGGGCATTGGCTGCAGCCAGATGAACGGGAGTTTGCCAACACGCTCCACCGGCCGTCGCCTTCCTTGCCCCACGTGCCTTGGCAGCCGTGATGGGGTTTCTTCTGCTCCCTTTGCCTCTGTTTCCCCCACGCAAATGAGGAAAGCAATTAAATCCCCGGGTCGGGCTCCTGAAAGCCAGATGCTCTCTCACCCTCCGGCTCCCGGGAAGCACCAGCATTCTCTGTCTGCCCTCCCGGCTCCAGCTGAAGCAAAGGCCGTGCCCCACAGATGTGCCAAAGGTGGAACGAGGAGGAGAAACCCAGTGAAGGTGTGAACAGAGCGGCTGGAGTACAGAGACCAGGCAGGATTGATGGTCAGAGCCGTCCCTTCCCAGGAGGTTTCCTGGAATGGGACAGCGAGGATGCTGCCAAGTGTCCCAGCCCCACGGCAGGGGGGAGCCCACCCCACAAAGGCAACCAAGGGGTCCCCCAGACTCCGCTCTGGGTGTTCAGGGGGATTCACCTGACTAATTAAGGTGCAAGTTTCAAGCAGTTTGGTTAAATTGTTTGGAGATTCCATTTAGATGGTGTTGTTTGGAATGAAGGTGAAGTAAACTAAATCGGGTTAGTCCACCTTAATTCTAAACAAAAGTGTCTACAAAGGTATTTAATGCAATTTAGCTAATCCATTTAAAAGTTAATTCAGATTGTTTTCCTGATATCCTCGTGCACACAGGCCCTCATTAACTTCAGCAGAACTTGGCGACGGACCAAGCCCTGAAGAGGCCGTGGAGCCCGACCCACAGAGCTGACTCCAGCCATGCAGTGGGAAGGGCTCTGCTGCCATCCGTATCTAGCATTCATATTTATATTTATATTTATATCGGCTCACCTAGTGTCCAAAGTTGTTGCTTCACCCTCTGTGGGGCTGCAGCTGCCCCGGGGCTGCCCCAGCACCTCCATGGGCATCTCTGGGGCTTCACAAGCCCCGTGGTGCAGAAGGGGCAGCTCTGCCTCTGCCGTCCCTGGGATAAGCGGAGGGTGACCATTTGTGTCGGCTGGGCACCACAATTCCTTCAGATAAACCCCAACTGCAATGTAGAATTGCAATTTTTTCCCCTTCTGCCTTAGAAAAGGGGTAGGCTCAAGTAGCTCCATGGAGCGGTCTGCCAAGCGTGCAGCATTCAGCTATTATTTCTGGCAATTAAAAACCATATTAACATTTGTAGAGTGCTGTCGCCGAGTCTGTAACATTCTCTGCTGGATCTGCTTTACGTATGAATGAGAACATAACAGTCCTTTGCAGACAGATGGAAAATCGCTTTTCTTTCTCATCGACCCTGTTCAGAGAAGTGGGGGCATTAAAAGCTCTGAGCCCCTTGGAAACCCCACCTCTGTAAATCCCAGACATGCCACCGGTGGGGACAGTGGGATCCGAGCCTGGCCATCCATGCAGTGTCTGTCCCCCCATGTGGAAGAGGAGGAGGAGGAGGGAGAGGGCTTTCTCCCTAAGCAGAACACCCCTGCCAGGAGTTTTGCAGGCTGTGACCTTATGTCGCACGTGCATCTCTGTCCCTTCACCGGGCAGGGACCTTTGCACTCTCCCACACACACCATTTGCCCCATCATCGTGTCTGAAGGCAAATTGCTGGTGACCTTCCTCAGAAGCAGAGGAGACAATGGCCCTGCCTGTGTGAATCCCCCTCGCACCAGGAGCTTCTAGATCTGAGCTGGCTTCAGCCGAGGGGCAGTTCCTGGCCACGCTGGGGAGTTGGGACCTTTGTCGCTGAAGTGCAGGGACGTGGGTCAGAGGGAGTTCACAGCAGGGTCCTCTTTTCTCAAGGACCGGGGACGTGGTGCCGGGGGGAAGATGCTGCTCCGAGGCAGGCAGTGCCCGAGCCCAGCCCCGAGCGCTGCTGAAGGCACCTCAGAGCTCGTTGCCTCTGTGACCTGCATATTTTTTCCCTTGAACGCTCTGCCTGCTTCTGCTTGACATTATTAATCAGAGGACCATATGGCTCTGCTCAGCGCCTGCAATCCCTTTGGTGTCCCTGTATACAGCATGTGACATAAAAATGCTAATTATTTAAATCCGATACACTTGTTAATAAAGGGGCAGTGAATACAGTTGTGATTGATTTAACCCTTCCTTAGGGATCTTCTTTTCAAGAGGCTGAACATGACCAAGAGGGAGAGGAGCCTCGCTGCTCCGTGGCTGGTTTCAGTGGCTGTAGGAGAAGCTGGGGCTGGAGAAGAGGTAGGATTTTGGAATATTCCTGGGCTTTGGCTGGGTGGGAAGGGCTGTCCCAGGCCTGGCAGGAGTCCCTCTTGGCCAGCTCTACACGAGATGTCTGAAGTAGCACTGGTCTGTCCTCCACTGGAAGGACAACTGTCGCGTTGGCTGTGGAGGAGGGTCCTGGCATCACCCGCTGCCCCCTTCCACCTGCAGGACCCCATGGGGAGGAGATGGATGAGCAGAGCATCCTTACCCACCAGCACCCCCAGCAGGAGGGCTGCTGGTGGCCACCAGCAAAACCAAGGGGCGATGCCACCCCATCTCAGGGCTGTCAACCCAGAGGGTCGCTCCCTGCGTCTTCCCTCGCAGGTCTCCCTTGGGAGCCTGTGTCGCTCCGAGGTAGTGACAGGGCAGTGGGCATCAGCCTGTGAAGCCACTGAACGGTGCCACTGCGAGGGGGATGGGACTGTGGCTACAGAGGCTGCAGTTCACTAAAAACCAATGGGGAATACAAAAAATTGCCAATTGATTTCTTCCATCTCGGCCAGAAGGAGCTGGTGCTGCCTGCTCCGATCCTGCGCACCCGTCCATCACTGCCATCGCTCTGAAGTTCTCTGAGTGTCACCGAGTGGGAACTCACGAGATGTTTTTTTCAAACGGTGCAAATGAGCCTGAAAAAAAGGACTCATCGCAGACCTTTGTTTCCAGGTGCTTAATTAATATTATTGAGTCTACGAGCATGAGTCAAACTTGTCCGGTCACCGCTGCTCTTGGGGAGCGGGGGGGCTGTGACTCACCTCTCCTGAACTTTCGCTCTGTGTAAGGTTAGTGCAGCCCAATTGTCACCAAGTGAGTTGTAACCGGCTCTTCCAGCCTCATGCACAAAACCATGAACTTTCAGGGCTGCAGCTGCAGACACAAGGGTTTTCTGTCATCGCCCTCAATATCCTTCCCAGAGGAAGTGGAAGCAGCCGGGTCAGGAGCGCCGGTGCCTCGCTGTCCGCACCAAGCCCTCCTGGCGTAAGAGATAACTAAAAGTTGTGCTGGTTTTCTGTAAAGTGGAGCGACCCTCATTTCCACGTCCCTCCTTCTCCTTAATTGCTTCCTTCTCTTCCAAACCTCGCAGCTCGTTAAACCCAATGGTTTTGCTCTGCACATCACAAGCCGCTCCTGTTCTTGAGAAGATTCAGTTAAATGCCTTTTGCCACTTTTGTATTGGAAATTTATGCAAGATTTATAAACAAAAAACTCCCAAGCAGAAATCTCACTTTTTTTCTTCTAAAAATATTCAGAGCAGGACTTGTGGAACATCAGGAGTAATGATTCAAGCCAGCCAGATTTCAACAGCAAGGAGAAAAAAAGAACCTCTTGAGAGGCATATTGAGAAATGGCTACATTAAATACAAAAAAGAAAAAGAGTGTGTAAAGCTTCCTAACTTATTACATTTCCTGCCACAGATCTATCGGATGGGATGCAAAGGAGCCACCAAGTCCTTAGCAAACCCCCCCTCTCCAACGAAGCCACTGGGAAGTGGCTCCCCATCCCGCTGTGCCGGCGGAGGGGGTGCACAGTGCCCCCCCAGCACCCCTGCCAGCGCCCGAGTCATTCGGCTCTTCTGCAATTACTATTAATGTGTTAATTAAAATGCATTATTTACCTAAAATATAGCAGTAATGGCTTATTAATTAAATATAAAGTCTCTCAATGGCTAATTATTCTTACCCTGGCCGCAGTGGCAGAAGTGTTTCTCCAACATTAAAAAGTCTGATTCCGGATTTTATCCCAGGGTCCATTTAGGTTTCAAAAGGCAAAAAGCCCAAAGGTGGGAGTGAGGCTGCGGCAAAGCCCGGTCCATCCGCCCCAGCCCAAAGACTCTGCACAGTCAAGCGCCAGTGATGCACTGAGGTCTTGGGGTGACGGAGGGAGGGGAACCCCAGCAGCCCCCGTCTTGCCTTTCCCGTCCCTCACCTCCTGGGAACGCTGACCGAGAGAGTGTGCCGTGGGCCTGATCCTGCCGAGGCTCCGGGCGGGAGATGCCGGGACCCGGCAGAGCCCCGGGGAGCCGAGGGCTGCAGCTGATGCAGAGGGGTGGCCGGGGACACGTGTCCTGCTGGAGGTGCCACCTTCCCTCAGCAGAGACCCCCCGGCCCCAGAGCCCTGGAGCCCGAGCGGTGCTGCGGCCAGACCCACCCCCCCGACCCGGTCAAATACAAGAGGATTTGGGATTGTGGGATTTTGTTTTCCTTTATGGCAAAAAGTATTACTTGGGCCCAGTTTTTAAAATACCAGAAGGTGCAAACAGGCCCCTAATGGAGTTCCCAGAAGGGCACGGGTTCCGTGCCCGTCTGCACCTCCCGGCGCTCACACACGTTGCGGACTCTGGCCCGAGGAGCTCTGCTGCAGCGTGTTTTGGCAGGACTCACGCTCGAGGTGTCGGGCCAAACCCTCAGCTGACATAAATCACTGACACAAGCAGAACTATGCTGATTTGCACCAGTCACAGGCCTTAAATTAAAATTTAATTGAAAACTTAAGCTGCCATTAATTTTCAATGAATGGCTTTTGCAAGAATGCAGCCAGATCTCCCCCGGTTCCGTCTCCTGCGCGGCCGCCTCTAACAAAGGAAGAAAGAAATGCTTATTACGACAGCCATGTCTGATGTATTCTCATCCTCTGTCCTTACCTTTCCCTTCACACTCTCTGCTGGCACGGTCCCTGTGATCCCTTATATCAGCAGATCAGTCATTTCCATGCAAATCTCATTAGTTATCGTCACCCTCTCCTACAGCATAATTGACTTTCTGGGACCTTGGATGTGTCACGGCTTCCCCAGCGGGTGCTTCTCTTACGTTGCGTCTTCTATTAAGTGTTGCCCTAGAAATGAAAGCAAAAAGCAAGGATTTACAAGATAAGGGGTGTGCGTGCATATGCCTGTGTGTAGGGACATACACACAAATGTATGTATATGCCAGTATATTTATTTTAACAGTATAATGAATTGATTATGACATTGGGCAGGGGATTCCCGTGTAAATATTTGACTTGGATTTCTTTTGGAAGTGGCTTTGGAAGTCCAGGAGAATTCCTGCCTACAAGTAACACAACATCCATGCCCGCTTGCCAATGACTCCCTGCACAAATGAGGTTGTGTCTCTGGGACTCGCGGTGTAAGTACAGGAAACTTTACTTCCATAGACACAGGATTTCCTGACTTTTAAACTAAAGAGTAATCACACAATATAAGATACCCCCACACCAAACAGGGGCAGAATGTTGAGCCTCATTATTAATTGGCTTTGATTTAAACCAAGTGCCAAACATGAAGGGGGAGTCAATAAATCTAACGGCAACAGCAGCACCTGGTTGTGTCGGGATGGTGGTGGGAGGCTCTGCTGGGATCTACCCTGCTCTGCACTGCAAAAAAGTAAGTTCTGGAAGCAAAAGCTTTTAAAGAAAGGTTTATGTTGAATCTTTATCTGTACTGAAAGTATGAAAAACTTTTCTGTGATTCTGAAGTCTTACATTTTATGCGTGTCTACACCTCGTTTGCGTTTCTGTGCTAAGAATATACAGAATGTACTAGTGAGCCAGTTTGTGAGCAGGAGCTTCATGGAAACTGGGGTTATTTTTTGGGTGGGGATAACCTGCAAGCAGTTGCACCTGCAGGTATCTCCACCGAGTGTCGAGGAATTACTCTTCTGAGTAAAACTTACTGCTGTTGTTAAGAAAATGCCGTTCTGAGGGATAGGCTCAAACCAAAGAGAAAAAGCACGTGTCACAAAATAGAAGTGGTTCCTGTTTAAAACGTAAAGACCGAGCAGCTGAACAATTCTATACAAATGATAGAAAAGACCGAGACACTAGAAATTAAAAAATAAAGAGAGTGTTAGAGGGAAGCACTGGCTGTTGGCAGGTGGTGTCTGAAGAGAAAACTCCAGTGCTGGGGTGATTTGCTGCCAGCCCCCCCTGCGCCGCATCCCGGCTCCCGGTGCCCGGCTCCTGCCGCCCGCTGCAGCCGCGCTATCTGGAGCATGAAGTAACAGGGGCTGCAGGGTGATTGATGGGACGGGTGATCTAATTTCCCGATCGGTTAATCCCAAATTAAAATCCTTGTGGTAAGATTTCGGTCTCTGCCTAGCGTGAAGCTGCGGTTTAAAGAGGAGCCTTTCTCATAACGAAGTGACTCCCATTAGCAGGGGCCGCAGCGCGCAGTGTCCCTCATTAAGCAGAACCACGGCTCCTGCAAACGAAGAGAAATGCTTTAGCGGGTATGGAAGTGGGCAGGGAGGGGAGGCACACGGCGAAGGCGCCAAAGTTGACTTCAGAGAGATTCAATTCCGTACGGCAGCAGCGCAGAGAAACTATGCTGATGAGGCTCTAAAATAACACAGAGATAAATTTGTGCTGAAATTCTCATAGATGGGAAGTATTTCTCACCCCCAGAGCCGGTGCAGGACTAACTTCATGTTAGTATAAGCTTCAGAGAAAGATAGATGTTGGGAGACAGAGGTCAGGGAGAAGAGCTGGGAGATATGAGCTGTGAGGATAATTGGAGGAGGAGGAGGAGGAAGAAGAGGAGGGGAAGCCGCCAGCCGGCTCCGATGGGATGCTGCGGGCACCGGCGCTGCCAGGGCTGGGTGGGTAGATGGAGGGGAGGAAGTGGCCAAGGGGTCCCCAGCCCACTCACCGGAGGGTCCCTGGGGCTCAGGGGACACGGGGAGATGAGGCTCCCCTCTTCTATCAGTTTTTAGAGTGTGCTGAGTTATTTAATTATTAATAAAGCGTTGGTTTGCCTGGAATGGCTTTCCAACAGCTGCGTTGGCACACAGCAGGCTTGGTCTCTGTCAGGCGGTTCTCTCAGGCTGGTTTTGGCCCAGGGAGGCAGGTTTTAAAGCTGCTCTTGAAATGACGGGGTGGTGGGGAGCCGGGGCGGAGGGGCTGCGCTTAGCAGGCAGCCAGCAGTGCCCTGTGAGAGGGTCAGTGTCTGCTGAGAGCCCAGCCCAAACCCGTACTGTGTGTTGGTCCGGTGGAGTTTTCCCATGCGCGGGGTGTGGAAATGGACCCTCTGTCTGAGCATCTTGGAGTCTGCAGCTTCCCAAGGCATCGCTGTCCTCCATCCCCTCACAGCCTGGAAACCCTCTGTGCCCCAGTGCTCAGGCTTTCTCCTCCTCCCTTAAATTCAGGGAGACGTTTCAGCTGTATTCCCAGTGATTTGACTGTCGGGTTTAATAACAGATTAAACAAAGAGGCACGTGCCAACCAGCCTTAAAGCCTCTCGCTCGCTCAAACACTTGGCAGATTTGAATATTGGGTGATGGATTTAAGTGAAGTGTTCCTGCTGATTTATTAAGCGCGGTGGCTGGTGAGATCCCGGGGCTGGAGCAGCAGAGGGATGCGAGGGCTCCGCAGCCGGGGCTGCTGCTCTCCATGCTTTGCCCTTTGCGGCCAGTGCAGCTCCATCCCCCGCTCTCATCAGCCGCAATTAATAACAGAAATCTGCAGGGACCCCTGTGGTGGATCCCCATCCTCTGCAGCAACCGGGACTGGTTTTACTGGTTCGTGGTGGTCAGTGTGGGAAGCGCTGTGCCCCCTTGCCGTGATCCCGTGAAGGGATTCAGGGTCCCAGTTAAGGCTGTTGGGCAGCCGGTGTGTCAGGATTAGGTATAAATAGCTCAGGACTTTCACCCGGAGGGGGTGAAGCCTGTCTAACTCACTCCGCAGAACCTGGGGTAGTTAAAAGGTGGCAAACGTGAGCCCTGGAGATGGGGAGGGATGGTCGAGTCCGCTGGGAAGGAGGGCTGAAGAGGGAGGTGACAGGGAGAAGCAGGTCGGGATGGGATAAGATCTCACCTACACTAATGCAAAACTTATCCTGCCGCCTCCCCCTGAGGCTTGCAGCTTGTTTACTTTTCAATCAAAACAGGCCTTAAATTTCTTGTTTATCTTTTGCAGTGCATTCATAAATTGTAATCTGAGATTTCTTTTGAATAATTTATAGAAAGCACAAATTGCATTTAGCAGTGATCACCTGTGCGCTGGGAAACGGGGGATCCCAAGTTTAAGCAAGACAAGGGTTACAGAAGCTGTTTCAGAGCCCATGGGAGCCTTCCTGGGGGCTGTAAATGCGGGGTTTTGGCCAAAGGCATGTTATTGTTCCTGATGTGGGAGCAAGAGGTGGCCAAAAAAGCCAGGGTGCGGCTGCAATAACTTTTCCAGCATTTCCTTGGGTGCCACGTTGCTTTAGCAAGCTCAGAAAGTACCCTGTCAGGCTGCGCTGGAAGCACAGCTTTTCCTTCAGACCAGATTTCAGCGGTTCTCAGCAGGAACATGAGGAAACCCAAATCCGTTGGCTTTTCAGGGTGAAGTCTGTGTGTGTTTCTCGGCACAGCCTGGCTGTTCTCTGCCGCTGGTTGGGAGCAGCCCTGGTGTGGATGGATTGTACCCTGAAGTCAAGGGTGCTGATTTCCAGCTTGAAACCAGTGTGAACTTTGAAAAGGTTTTTCTAATTCAGGAAGATCAGGAAGAAATTGATTCAAGAGTCTGGAGAGACAAAGCAAAACAGCAAACAAAATAGGCAGGGATTTGAGTGGACCATTTATCCTGCCCCAGGGGGTGGCTGGCTGTTCTTTGGCCAGTTCTAGAAGCCACGTCTGGCTAATTCCTACCAGCCCCATGGCAGGGACCCCACAGCTCCCCACCTCCGGTGCTGGGGCTGGCACCGGCCGGGAGAGCGGCAGAGTGAGCCCCGGGGCCAAGAGCATCCCTCGCCCGCACACAGGGATGCTGCCATCAATGCTCATTAGCAGGGAGGTTGTTATTGCCCCTCCTTAGATGCCACGTTCTTGCCCAAACAATCCAGTTATAGTTAAATTGCTTTAAAACCATTAGAGGTAATCAATTCGCATTAAAGATCCGCAATTCTCTGCAATCAATTTACTTGTCTGTCTGCAAAGTTTTTCCAGTTTGAAGAAGTTCCCGGAGCCGGCGGGTGGTTTATGGGGTGACATAAATTGGTGGTGTTGGCCCCAGTGCCCCGGTGAGGGGCTCCTTGCCCGCTGGTGAGCCCCAGGGACCTGCCAGGGGATGGGCGAGGGGCGACAGCAATGACCAGCGCTTGGCTGAAAGGGGAGGAGAAAAGGAAAAAAACAGGGGAGGGTGGAAGTCAAAGGAGAAGCTGTTGGCCTCTGTGTTTGCAAGAGGAAAAGAGGAGAGAACCGATTTATCCATCCAGCAGGTAGGGATATGAGGGAAAAAAATTCAAATTGATCAAAAAATTAAATATTCATAGGACATTATTCATTAAGATTCATCTTGCCAAGTGGGTGAAATGAGGCAAGGGAAGAAATTAGCTTGCTTGAGAGTGTCAAAGTGATTATGTGATTAAATTGCAATTTATAATTTCTCCTTCAAAAATGTTACTCCTTGATTTGTGTTTCTGCCCCCTCTCTGTTTTTCCTGAAGTCTCCCATTATGTGGGTATGATCAATAAACGCACAGGGCTTGTCTTACAGAAAAGCCTGCAGACATCTGCCCGTGCTTGCGGGGTGGCAGACCCCTGTCCCCAACGCCCGTCCTGTGCCAGCTTTTCCCATGATTTATTCTTCGAGAGGCTGCCCACACGTCCCGTGACCGACCCCCTCCCCGCAGACCCACAGCTTCGTTGCCCGTCTCACATCTCCCAGGTGTGGGAAGGGAGCGAGCCAGCCCTCGCCTCCTCGGGCAGCGTAACCCATCCTCCCGCTGGCTGCCCCAGGAGATTTGGGGCAGAAAACCAGTGTTTTGGCGCTTGCTTCTCTAACCTCCCCGGTGCCGGGGGGGCTGCAGCTCAGCCCCGTCCCCGCTCACTCCCTCAGCACGACCCAGACGTGCTCAGCGCAGGCAGCCAGAGCGGGGAAAACTTGTTCTGAGATTTCACCCTCACTTAACTCAGCCTCTCGTTGTTGTTGTTGTGCCCAACCTGGCAACGGCAGCTATTTCTTTCTTGCTGCCCAATAAAGATTTAGAGGCGTATGTTGGCTGTTTGAAAAAATGCAATATTAATTCATGGCTTGTTTATGAACAGCACAAGGCTGGCACAGGTTAATTAGTTGAGGCAGGCTTTTCTTCAAGTGAATGAGCAGGCATGGGGTTTATAGCTCTGTCACCCAGTTCATTTGTTCACTTTCTGTTTTATTTGGAAATACACTTATACAACAATAAATAAAATCAACCATGACAAGGCTTATGTCTGCAGCAAACATTTAAGCCCTGCCAAGGCAGTAATCCCCAGAATGCTTGCGGTACAGGCTGGTCTCCCGTACCTGGGGTACACACGAGAGGGGAGCTGGGAGGGGGGGTAACCCCAGCAGGGCCGGGGGGGCCGGTGCCGCGTGTGGAGGGGCATCTTCTTGGCAGCGACAGAGGTGTCAGGGTCTTCTGTCACGTTGTCCTTCTCTCGCCTTTCCCTGTGTGCTTGGGGAAGATGGCTGAGGAGCAGCCTGGGCTGGGGGTATCTGGGGTCAGCGCCCCACGTCATTTTAGGGATCGCGTGTAACTCGTTGACCCCTTGTTTCCCTGCTCTTGCGTCTGCACGAAGGCACAGCAGAAAGGGCAGGTGATGGAGAGAGGGAGAGGAACAGCCCGATGTATCGCTGGATCTGGAAGCAGAACATTCCTCCAGTCCCCAGCACAGAAAACCAACAAGAATATCTAATGAAGCGCAGGTTCGGGCTGATGAAGTTAGAGGTAGAACATTGGAGAGACACTGAACTCAAGGAAAACTCAGCCCGATGAAACTGCTTTAAATCAGTTTACTTGGTTGTTTCTGCTTCACTTGCAAGACATCGTTATAATTACTTGGCATTGGCGAGCCATTACTCAGAGGTTCTGGGCCAGGGTAGCAGAAGACATGATTGTCTCATGAACCTAATGAGCCATATTGATTACCGGAGGATAAGGACTGAGCTATAAACAGCCCATATTCTTTATTTAACCAGTTGTTAGATCTGTATTTGCGGCCTGGACGTGACAGTGAGTTATTTGGGGATGCTCTTGTGTTACTTCTCACACCAGGCACAGTTCAGCATCTGCGTCCCCTCCCCTTGTAGCCAGCATCAGTGATGGATGGGAAGCGAATTTGGGCCCTGCCTTGGACACTGTCTCCACTGAAGATGACGGTGGTGGGAAGCGCAGCCCCGGAGCATTCCCAAGCTAAGGAAAGCGAGTGGCAGGCCGGGGGTTAGGATACTTCTGGAGTCATCTGCGAAGGGCTGGTCCATCACCAGCGGGCACAGCCCAGTTCTGCCGTTAGAGGAGAAAGTGTTTGTGGTGGGAGTGAGCACGTGTCCCTGCGCTGGAATTCCATGTCTGCTTTCAGGATGGAAATAGATCGGTAGAGAATTGGAACTGGTTCAATTATTAAAATCATCTAGCTCAGCCTGGCTGAAGAATACACACCCCCATCGCCAGCAGGGCTTTGGCATTGAACCAGTTAATCCAGGACATCTGCCTGCTCAGGGCCATCCAGCGTGGAGGGTCCCCAGTGCTCCCAGTTAAACCCCCACAGCTCCCACAGCCAGCATCCTGGTGTGAGAGATGTGGCTCCTGGGAAGCTGTATTTCTGTCACCCTCGGGTCCCTCCCTCTGCGGCTGCACAAAACTCCTGGCCCCCCCCTAACGCCCCAGCTCCTCGCAAGTGGGAGGGTTTTTCTGTAGAGCTGTTGCCAACCATCTACCCTAGAGATATTTTTTTTTTTGTTGGGTTTTTTTATTATTATTTCCTGAAATCAAGGAAAAAAAACTTTCTGGAAATCTTCTGTAAGTTCTGTCTGTGCTACACTGGCTGCCCACCTTAAACTCTGAGGGGCCTGTGGGGTGACTCTGTCTTGTGTGGTCCGGGAATGATGCTGGTGACCAGCAAAGGGGGCAGGATCCGGCTCCGCTCCCCCCGGCACCACAGCGTATCCAGCTGGGAAATGGCTCTACCCTTCCTGCTCTTACCGCAGCTCTTTTTTAATTGGGGATGACTCGGAACTGCCTTACTCTGCATTTTGTACCTTCAAATGACTGACCTTTGATGTCGTGCTGATTAATTATTTAGGTAATGGGAGTGCTTTGCTGCCCCAGATGGTAATGGGGGCACTGAGGGGCTGTGGGGGTCCTTGCCCGCGGGACCCTGCAGTCTCCGATGGAGGTGGGAGCCTCAGGGTTATAGCTGGGGCAGCCCCGGTGCCTCATTCTTGACTGAATCCCGGGGTTTGGTGGTGCCGAGGGGAACGGTGTGGGTCGGGATGCTCCAGGGACACAAACCAGCCCAGCTCAGCCTGGCCAGTGGCACAGTCCTCACCCCGTCCCCGGGGACGTGCTCAGAAATGCTAGTTGCACAAAACAGTTGAAATGAGGCAGTAGGAAATTAAATATGCTTATTAGAGCTAAAAATAGCAGCTCTGTTCTTTGGTGATGCATGAAAAAAAAAGCCCCTTGTACCAGAAAAATGCTTTGGGCCTCTGCCAGGCAGCAGACGCAAGAACCCTCCTGCTGCCTGGCTGGGAGCTGGTGGCATCGCCGCTGAACCTCGGGGGGACTATTTTTAGCAGCGGATCAATGTAGGCTTTTGTCCCCGTGAAGGGACCGGCAGGCTGTCCAGCCAGCGTGGCAGGGGTGAAGAAGCCTGCATTAAATATTAATCCGTGTCAGACAGAGCCGTGGGGTCTCCATCACTCGGGGGGGGTGGGAAATGTGCGGGCTCGATGCGGGGGTACGTGTGGCACTGGGCTGGCCTGGCAGCAACGGGGCACCGTGAACTTGAGGAGTTCCCCCTCCTTGTGCGAGCGATGAGCCTTGGGCTGAGCGCTTTGGTGATCGCAGTGACCGAGGGGTCCATGGATTAGGGGACAGACATGGGTGGAGGTGGCATGTTCCTGAGCAGGGCGTCGGGTACCGCTTTGAACCCTCTGTGTGAGGAGTTCAGGCTTCCTGATATTAGTTAACCTTAGCAATGCCCTTTTTCTTCCACTGCCTGTACCGTTGGCAAATGTGACCATCCTCATAGCTGAGGAGGGGAAACTGAGGCAGGCAGGGGGGACATCTCTCTTCTGTGCCCTCCGAGCAGCAGTGGAGCCGGCGTTATCTTCGTTACCGACCCAGCCAGTTAGTGCGTGTTGCTCCTAAAGGCTTGTGTCGTTCAGAGAAGCTGCAAAGCTGCTCTTTCCTGATAGCGGCTTTCCTTCGGATGCGGCTCTGAATCCCATTTCTGTGTCAGAGGGAGCTGAAATGCTGGCAGAGACAAAGCGGCTCCGTCACCCTGGGCAGAAGGTGCAATGCTGCACCCCTGTGGGAACCAGCAGCCTCGGACATCGGACCTGGGGGCTCTGGGCAGCCGTGCAGCAGCTCTCTGGGATCTGCAGCATCCCCATCCATGTCTGTGTGGGGCCCAGGCACCAAACAAGGGCGGGGGGAAAGGGGGTCCTGGGCAGGCGTTGTGTGAGACCTTGTTCTCAAACCCCTGGAAGTGCAATTCCCTGTGACAAGGAATGGGGAGAGCTGAGATTCCTCCTGCTTGCGGGGATCCTGGAGTTGTGCTCTGCAGATAAGGAGCAGTCAGCGTTGTCGCTTCTCACAGGCAGGTTAATCCTCTAAACTTGAAATGCGTTTCATCTGGAAGTAGGTATATTTGATCATACGAGGGGGAAAAAAAATTAAATAGGAGGCCAATGCAAATAGGAAATTATGCAAATCACCTTATATATTAGACTGATAAAGTTTGTGGTTGCTATTTCAACTCGTGTTGCCTGAATGCAAATTCTAAAGTAATCTGCTAAATGTGAGCGAGCCTGACATGCATGATAATATCGGGGCCAGTCCCCCCGGTCCCCTGCGCGGTGGGGCCCGAGCATCGCTCTCCGCAGCCACCTTTGCCTTTCTGCAGCAGCCGCCAAGGTCTGAGTGGCCCCCGCGCCCCCCGACATCCCTTCCTCTTGCTGAGACCATTGTCATTTGGGAGGCCACAAAGCCAAGCCTGGAAAGTCATTTCTTTCACCCAACAGAATAGAAACGGTGAAGCCGTTGACGACAGCAGCTTTCCATTTGGATTTCTTCCTCTTCCCATCCCATCCCTGGGGTGGTGGGGGGCACGGAGCACCCCGAGCTCTGTCCATGGGGTGCTGACTGCGCCTGGGGCAGCCGGGGCGTCGTAGCAGCTCTCGTGCTCCAGGCACCAACTGGTGTCTGAACAATTCAATACGCGACCAGTTCTCTCCAGTGCCTGGTCGGTACCAGCACAGGGCTCTGCATCCTCTCTGAGGGCCCAGGGACTGCCCGGGGGGCAGTGGGGCAGGACGAGCCTCCCCCAGACCCTCCAGGGGACGCAGCACTCGGAGCTCTCTGTCACCTCGGGGCAGCGTGTGGCCTCTCTGCTCCACAGAAGGTACCAAACGAGGAGCAGCACTTCCAGGAATGACGGCCCATTAGCAAGGTGAAGGAGCTCGACCGGAGAGCACCCCGCTTCCCTCTGCTGGGAGGAGCAAAAATCTCCATCAGCCGCTGTTAGTTCAGTTCCCTCCAATATTTTACACATTATAACAATACTATACATCCTTTCGGACATCCTTTGGTCCCCCTGCTCCCTGCCTGGGAGGGGAGAGCTGTTCAGAGCCGGGGGGGATTTTTCACGCTGGTTCTCAGGGACCACCGGCTGCCTCGACAGCCACCCTCAGATTTACTCGCCTTGGCTTTATGGAAATCTGCCCTTTGAGCTCCCTTTTGCACTGGGGGTTTTTCAGGAAGATCTTTCACGTGGCTGCAGTGGAGCTGCCAGAGTCACTCTGCTCGTGCCCTGGCGAGCCTGGGGACTTCAGCCCGGAATTAGCAAAGAGTGGGAGATGCCGGCAGCCTGGCCGGGAATTAATAGGGGTGGCCACACAATTGTCCTCTCCTTATTAAACTGAATGAGGCATTTTTTCACTGAACTATAATATGTGCTAGAGAAAGGGTTTCCTGGGCAATAACAACTCAGCTGTATTTTTGCAGCAGATGTGATAAAACGAGAACTTGACCAAGTTCTGGAGCAATGTCCAAGGCACAATCCGTCACCTGTGAAGAGCTCCAGCTCCTGCTGCCGGGCAGTGTTTGATGCCGTCGGTGCTTCCCGAGCCGCGCAGAGGGCTCTGGCCCAACTCCTTGTGCTGATTTAATGCTATTGTGACTTTGCTGAAGTGCAGGGTAATTTATGCTTTCTGGGAAAAGAATATGCATTTAATGAGAGTTTTAAACCTTACAGCTACCAGATTGAAAGGGTCACCCCGTGTCCCCCCCAGGTGTGTCTCACACGTACCTGTGATGCATTAGCCCGTTCCCTGCCGTGTTCATATTTAAACAAGGACTTGCCCTCGCGTTCCATCTCCTGCACTGACATTCTCGCTGGGGCCATCCTGCTGCACCTCTGCTCCTCCAGCTGTAGAAAGTAATCTTCACCAGTCACCCTATTAATTTTTTAAAAACTATGTCTGAAGAATAAGAAATATTCTTGAATGACTGGCCCTGCTGCTCTCTCCTGTCTTGGTGATATTAAATATGTTAGGGAGGAAAAAATCAGCCTTGGGTTTTACCGCTGCTCAGATCTTGTCTGGGTTGGTCTGTTTTCAGAAATCCATTACTGCCCATCCATCGTGCCGTGGTGGTTTCCTGCGGGCAAAGGTGGGTCCCACCCCTGGCAGAAGGTGGCCGGGGCATCTGGGTGACACAGGCACAAGGACACAGGGACCCTGGCCATCAGCAGAGGGGGCGCAGGGGCTGGGACAGCAGCAGCGTGCGGTTGGGACACCAGCCCTGAACTGGGCTGGGGGCATCGCTCCGAGGTCAGATGAAGAGCGAGGGTTGCAGATTATCTATATTGGCAATTTTAGAATAAATTGCTGCTGGAATCCTTCCCGGCCAAATCCAGAGCCTGTGAATGTCAAAGGTTTCTGAAAGTCAATAACCAGAGATGTGTCTGCTCTGGGCTTTCCCTGGGAACGGGGGGTGGAGGGGGAGAAATGTCAGATGAGCAGCTCGGATCCCGCTTCCCCACGCTCCTGTCACACTGACCTCTAATTGCCTGTCACCCATGGCTCCGGGACGGCGGGGCTGGGACAGCCGGGACTGGCCGAGGGCTCCGTAAAAAAGGGGGGAAAAAAGAAAACTCACCTGTGAAAACTTGCTTTTTGCTTTGTGCTTTGTTGGAATGCTGGGTGTGAGGGGGGAGAGTTGAATCTCTTCTCCCTGAGCAGGACCTTCCAAATGGCCAAAATTGCAGGTGAGACATGGGAGACGTTGCTCTGCCCGCTCCCCCCGTGGCCCTCACTGCAGCGTGTGCGATGCTGGGGACGGTGCACGGCCCCTTCCCGTGCCGGCCGGGATGAGCTGGGGGACAGGGGAGCTGGGGCATCCGGGTGCCCCCCCGCGCTGCCCACCCGTTGCACCGGAGCCTGGTTACGCTGAGAAAGCACTTGAGCAGAGTAAACATATAATTAGTAAATGTTATCAGAGCGTTATGTCTGTGAGCACAGAGCAGAAATCGTGCTTACAAGCAGCCCCCAGGCCTCTGCGCACGAGGGTTTAATCGGGTATGAAATCACATTGATCTCGTAGCCGCCTTCCATAAGTTATTTGTAAGTGAAGTCCTAATACAGACCAGGGCTCTTATTATTCCTCCTGACTTGCCTCGTTGCCTGTGGCCTTTAAAAATGTTCCTTTCACATCTTCTTCCTTCTCTTCTTCCATTCCCCCTCCACCAGCTCAGAAATAATCCCAGCAGGACCAGTGCCCTCGGTGACTTCTGCTCCTCGGTCAGAGCCGCATTAGCGCGGGCTGACGTCTGTCGTGTTCCTCGGGAAAACAGGGGCCTGAGGCTCTTGGGATAAGAGATTTGCCAGAGGCAAAGGAGGGCAGGGAGCCCGGCACGTCAAATGGCTCAGAAATGCCCCGTGTTGGCTTTAACCTCCCCAGCCGGAGCCTTGGGGAAACGTTCCCCCAGCCCCGCAGCTCGTCCCAGCCACCCCTTCCCCGTAAGGCTGCTGCTGCAGAACATCCAGAAAATCCTTCCAGGCACAAGTAAAGTTTCTTTATATTCTGTCATACTCTCTCCGTTCCGGAAGACTTTTGTTGCAGGATATATTTGTTGTGTATATATGTTCATGTTGCCCGTCAGTCAGTACACACATTGGGTCAGCAGCAATCTATCGCTGGCCGGGGTTCCCCATCCCACCCCAGGATTCACACTGCGAGTGTTCTTCGAGCAGCCACGAGGAGTTAGGTTGGAAGGTTGCGCTGAAATTGTCGGGGGTTATTTATTCTCAGCTTTTTTGCAAGTCTTGGCTTTGAGAGGGGGCTGCAAATTTTGAGGTGGTTTGTTGGACCCCCTCTGCCTCTTGCTCCCAGCCCCAGCAGTTCTGCACCTCAGCAGCGCTTCATAGACAAGAGGAAACCACCTTGTGGCACACTCCTCCTTGGTTTAAGTAGCCAGTAGTGAATTAACCCAGAATTTCTGGCCATAGTACTTGGGGAGGGAGGCATCCAGCACAACAGCCGCCGGGCAGGAGGGGCTGCCGGGGGAGGGATGCTGTGAGCGCTGGCTCACTGCTTGCTTTCTGCCCCATTGATCCCCATTAGGAAAGCCCTTGGTGCGGTGTTGCCTGCGGAGAGAAACCCTTCTCAGCACATTAACATAGCGGCAAAGCTGGCACACAAACAACCAGCAAAAGCCAAGAAAGGCAGAGTCAGGGGGAGCTGCCCGAGGATGTTGCTGGCAGACTTAGTGCGGGGAGCTCAGAAACAGCGGCTCGGGACAGGGCAAGGGCCCAGTTCCTGGGGGCAGAGGACACTCTGTGAATGTGCAAGTGGATAATGTGGATAATGTGGCGCTGGGATCCAGGGATCACACATGGGAGCAGCCCTGGAGAGCTGGGCTCCCATCTCTGCCCGGGCTGTGCCAGGAATTCAGTGTGGAGCAGGATGCTCCCCTGCATCTCGCCGTGGGCTGCACCCAGCATCGGTGCAGGAGCGGGAGCAGAGACACCCCGGGCTCTCACAAAGTGGGATCCAGCCTCCCCCCGGCACCATTCCCCCTCCCGGGACAGTGCTTTCCCAAGGGCCCGTGTAGGGGAGGCTCAGGAAAACTGATTTCTGGAAGGGGCTGGGGGAAAGTCTAGATATTGTAGGCTCCAAATACGTACACTCCATCTCTCGTAGCCCCAAATACGATGTTTTCAGAAGAGAGAGAGAGAGAGAGACGCCTCCAAGGACAGGTCCGGGATTACAGTGCCCTTGCTGGAGGAGAGGTCTGAATCCTGAATTTATTTCTTGTGGAGATGCAGTGAGGTGCGTTTTTAAAGGCATATTAAAAGTCAGGCCACATATATCATTAAGGATGTGGGATTTTAAAAGGCTTTATTATTAATTAACATTTATACTACAGTAATGCCTGGGGAGCCCTAAATGAAATCAGGGTCCCATTATGCTGGGGCTGAACAAACAGCCGCGTGGCGCGGTCCCTGCTGCCAGGAGCAAAAGACACTGTGATGGAGCAGGAAAAGGGGGCAAATGGAGACAGAAACAGGCAACGTGGCCGAGTATGGGGCAAGTCCTCAGCACCTGTCCCTGGGAAAAGGTTGCTCTGTGAATTCTTCTGTATTGATCACCCTGGGCATTCGAAAGCCTCAGCCTGTCTGCAGAGCTGTCCTCCTGGTACTGACCTGCCCCAAGGAGGTGCAGGTGGCCACGCGTGGCCCCGGGCTGGTGGCCATGGGCTGGCTCCCCCTTGGCAGGATGTGGGCTTGTGACCTTCTTACCCATCAGTGTGACTGGTGCTGGGCAGGGCAAGACCCTGCTACCCAGGGCAGTGAACACCACTGAAACAAGGTTATCGCTGGAGGCACCAGCTGCTCATCCCGTTTTTGATGGAAAAAACACAGTGAAGCACAGAAACGCCTGGCTGGTGTCCTGCGAATAAAATGCACCTCTGCCTGCATTGCAATGGAGGCTGGAACGTGAGCAGTTCCTATCCCGGGTGTTATTTTATCTAGTTGTGTTTCTGCATAAACCAAGACTTAGCATTAGCATTTTTTTTTTCCTTCAGTGATAGATCCGGCACATCTAGTGAGCTGTCTGCAGGAGTGTTTTCTGTTCCTCAGACGAAGATGGAGAGCAGAGTCCTCCCCGTGTTCCTACAGCGAGCTGGGCACAGGGCAGGGAGCCCAGAGCCGATGCTGCCTGTGCTGCAGGGTTTGCTCCTCCTCTGGAGAGGCTCCCTCTGCTCCGAAGGTGCAGTTCTCCCTAAAGACACGGGTTCCTACTGCAGCACGTCTCTTATTTTCAGATAGTACCCACAGAAAATAAAGCCATTTTCTACTGACTTCTCCATACCCTGTGACGCAGCACAACATCTCATTCCTGCATCCCTGCTGAGTGCCCGCTCTGCCTGCAGTCACCGGCAGACGTTCCGCAGGCGAAGTGCTTCCCCTCTGTTCCCCAGAGTCAGCTCTTTGCGGTGCCGATTCCACCCCCGGCAGCATTTCAGTAGGTGAGCTGGGTGCTCCAGCAGGATGCTTTCCTAGAAACTTTTCTGCTCTGTGATCCCCATCCTCCGTTTCTCTGAATTTTGGTCCTCTGTAGCGAGTTCCAAAGCAGAACAAACCTGCACGTTCAGCCAAAGCTGTTGCTCCCCACGAGCGGGGCTGCCGTGCTCTCGGTGGAGCCGGGTGCCAGCTGGCTCAGGCTTTGAGTTAACTGCTTCCTTTTGAATGTTTGTGTGTGTGTCGGTGCTGTTAGGTGCACTGTGCTGTGGTACGATCAATCAAGTGTCGGGATGCTAACAGCCCTTGTATAGGCAGCTTTTAGTAACTGCTACTTAAATTGAGCTCCCTTTGCTCATCACAATGGGTTTGGCCGGTTCTCCCCGTCCCGAACCTCCGGGCTGTGCGGTGGGGCTGGCTCTGAGCACACCCCGCCTGCCCCTGGCGCAGAGGGAGGCTCTTCTCCTCTTCTAAATGTGGGAAGAGACGCTCCACGGCTTCAGTGACATGAAATAACAAATGAGTTTCCATGAGGGAGAAATAAACCAAAACCAAGCAGCTCTCAGGCACAGCGCGGCTCAGATGGCCCCGGCAGCGGTGCAGGTCCCCCCATCCGGGGCTGGATGTGGGGGTGCGATGTGCTCAGTGGGGCGAGTGCGGGGCCATGCAGTGGGCCAGGGGCTGCCCGACGGCCAGCCAACACAGCCCAAACCAGGAGCGTTCCCAGCTGAGAATCCAGGCTGGGTCCTTACCCGAGGGAGCACCCGTCTGCAGAGGGCGAGTGCTGCAAAGCCCTGAAAGGTTGTCTTGGCTGTTAATTGCTGAAAAACACCTCTGGATAGAATATTTATAAGGAAAAATGTTAATGAGTGCTCATCCCAGCCAGACGGTGCCCCAGCCCGGTGCTGCACTGGTGCCAGGGGGGTTTGCAGGGCCCTTGTGTAAAGACCGCAGGCCCCCAGCACACGCTGCAGGTTGTTTTCTCGTCATAAACCTCTCGATTAAAGAGGAGGAGAAATCACTGTGATTGCAATGTCCAGTCACAAAATATGGTCAGCCTGGAAATCAATCCAATAAAAATGGAAAGCAGGGTGCTGGGGACAGGGAGGCTGGCAGGGGCAGGGAAAAGGTTTTGCCTGGAGACTTTAATTAAAATGCCATAAAAGGTTTTTCAGGACACACAGCAGCTCTTCCTACTTTGGTGACAAGATAAAAGCATCTCAGTAAATGCTGACACACTCTGGAAACATTTCACTGCTCCCAGGGCAGTTGGGAGATGCTGTTTGCAGAGCCCTCTGTGAAGCTGCAGCATCCCTGCGACCCGCAGCATCCCTGTGAGCAGCAGCATCCGCCTGGGAATGCACGGTGGCGGCCGTGGGACACGGAGCCTGACGGGCTGGGGGCAGTTTGGAACTGGAAAAACAGGGGGGAAAAGGCAGACCCCTGGGCAGGGTTTCTGGAGGCCGGAGCCTGTTGGGATGGTGGGCGCTGGAGCGGGCAGCACCTCGCTGGCTGGCGAAACCCAAGCGGTGTCACCTTGCTGGTGACTCGGATACCACAGTGTGCCCAGGAGACGGCATTTACTCAAGGATGCTGAAAGGATTTTCCCTTTTTTGCACACTTACTTCGAAAGACTGAGGCTTTCTTTGCTTATACACAATATATTTTTATGAAATGTTTTGTCCCTATTTCCCTTAGGTATAATTGGATTTTTCTCAATAAGCAACAAAATAAAGAAGGAGTTTATAGCATCTCTTCCGCATTCACTTGTTCAAAAGCAAATAGTGCCCCAGCCCTTAAAATCAAGGATGCATTTTTAAAAGCAAAGCCAGGCAGTAACTTCTACTTTAAAAAGCCCTACAAGTTTTATGAAGCTATTTTACACGGCTCCAGAGTTTTGGGAGAGAAGAAAAAATCACTCAGTCAAAAACAGAATATATTTTTATAGCGGCAAAATTTCTAGAATGAGACTATAGATCTTCTGCTAATATGGGGAGCCTTCAGAAATACACACCCCCGTGGCAGCACAAACAACACCCGGCTAGAGAGATGGATGTCACATAATATTTAAAAAGAAAAAAATGTATAACTCCCAGGGAGCCAGGGCTGGCTCTTTTCCCAGATGGATTCTTGTTCCGACAGCGTCACAAACATGACAGATGTGCTTCTTTCTAATTGTTTGTATTTGTGGTTTATCTTTCTTGCCTGTGATACTTCAGGAGAAATCTCCTCTCTCCTGCCACTGCGTCCCTTCCTCTTTGTGTCTGAAGCTTTTTTGGCTATCGATGTTCCCCAGCATGGCCCGAGCCAGCCCTGTGCTGGCTGAGGGTGCTGTGCCCGGCCCCTGCCCTCCTCAGGGCTCCCCACAGAGCTGAGACCCCTCGGTCCTGCGGGACCCCCACCCAGCTGGCCCACAGCCCCCCCCCCCCCCACTCTTCAGAGCTGCTTGCTCTTATCTTGGGCTGGTGTCCCACACTATAAGCAGCTCCAGGTCAATCAGAACCCCCTGCACAGGCCTGTGCTCCCCCTGAGGTATGGGCAGCACCGTGGGATTTGTATCTGCCCCCACCCTGGCTCTTCTCTGCTGCTTCCTTACCTCAGCAATCCCCACCGCACGCTCTCAGGCAGATTCCTCATTTTCCTGCCCACGTCTGACACACCTGGCTCTCAGCTGCACGCTAAAAATAATAAACAAAAGGAAGGTGGCCAAGCAGCCTGGAGAGAGATGTCTTCCAGACCTCAAAAGCCCCCTTCTCCTCCTTTGCAGCTGATTTATGCCCCCCCAAATGCAGACCAGCAGGCAACTGAATATATTTTTTCTGCAAGGGTGCCTGGGCTCTGCTAAGAAATATTTTTTCTCTCCTCTGTGCTGATTTGCTGGGTTTCAAGGCTGCGGTTGTTCCGTTTGCCCTTCCTGAGACCACCTGGGACCTTCGGGACTCTCCCTTTGCTCCTCAGCTGCGCCGGGCTCATCCAATGTCCTCACCCAGTCCCAGAACAGAGAGGCTTTTGCTGCCAGATGTTCCCTGATGTAACTCCTGCATCTGTGACCGTTCCATGGTCGATTCATCGCCAGTCCGTCAGCGGCCTCACGCAAAGCTCTTGCCACACAAAGTCTCCTTTCTCCGCTGTTTCCAGGAGCGGGATGGGGCAGCGGCAGGAATGTTTGCGGCAGCGGTGAGGGCGCAGACGGGCTGTGCCAGCCGGGAGACACCAACCCTTCCCGGCCATTGTCGGGTGCAAACACAAATAAGGTGTCAGTTACATGCTGTGGTATTTGGGAAAAACGGTTTCAGTTGCGGCAGTTCTGGAAAAATCAGGGCTGCTGGTTGGAGAGGCTGCAGCGAGCGCCGCGGACACGGGGGGGAGCTGCAGCCCCGCCGACGGGGGAGCGCTCCCCAGCCCTCCCGTGAGCCCGATGGGGCTCCGGGGGAGTGCTCCCCAACCCATCCATGTTCCCACTGGGGCTCCCGAGGAGCACTCCCAAATCCCCCTGTGATCTCAGTGCGGGGCCAGTGCTCTCCAGTCCACCCATGTTATTGGTGCGGGGCTCCCAAACCGACCCGTGATCCCGGTGTGGGGCTCCCGGCCAGCCTGCTGCCCCTTGGCCACACTGGGCTGCTCCCGTGGGTGATGTACGTGATGAAAGGGCTCCTGCCTGAACCCCACATTCCAGGGATAAAAGAAGAGATGAGAGGAGAAGAGCAAAGCGCCGGGAGAAGCACAGTGTAAGAGAAAGGTAATCACAATTACAGGTCTGAACGTATCAGCTGCTTGGCGCTGCCACGGGGCACGGCTCGGGAGATGTACCCCACGTGCTTTTTCCCCCAGGGCTCTGAGATTGCTAGACCAGGGGCACTGCAAAAGCTCCAGTATTTAGCAAGGCTGGGAAATAACACCCAGACAACCTTGTCTAGACAAAACCACCTTCTGAACATAGACAGGAGAGCGCAATGGTTAGACAGGAGGTTCATTGCTGGCATTGTCACTGTGTAAAGTCCCGTCGCTACGTGACACTCCTTTCTGCTGTGGATTCAGAAATTTCTAATTCAGAAGCTGCTGGTGTCACAGCACGTGTCACCAGCCAGCAGCGCGTTAACCCAGCGCTCGCCTGCAGACAGACTCCTCGAAGAGGGAAAGGCCATTAGAAAAGTTTCCAGCTCTTCAGAATTGAGCGCATTAGCAATGCCGAGCACATCTCACGGGAAGGTCAGAGACGAACTATTTGCCATGTTCTCCACAGAAAGGGTTAGTTCTCATTTCAGCTGCCGCGCGGGCTGAGCAAACTGCTGGGTAAGCAGCTCCGACAGCGAAAAAACCTGCTGCCCTCAACAGTGTCGGCGGCCCCGCTCTCGCCCGTGGGCCACATTCCCTCCAGCAACAGTCTCCAGCGTATTCAGGCTCTTTCCTCGGCTGACAGCAGGTAAATAAACCTAAACACGCTGAGCTTCCCACAGCACCTCCGTGCAGGGCCTGCTTCTGCCGGCCCAGCGTCGCTCAGCGCCCGCGGAAGTTGTGACAGACAGACAGACAGCGACGTGCCCGCAGGACGGCCTGCCCAGGTGAGTCACGCGGTGATAGCGCTCCTTCGCCAACACAAGGGTTACACAACACCCCTGGGCAAAATATCAGCCTGGAGAGCGACTGGGGCGTCGTGAGGGAACAGGCCCGGGAGGTGCTGCGAGGGGCAAAGGCCTGCCCCGGGCCAGGCCCTGCGAGGGGGAGTCGGGCCCGGCCCTGTGAGGGATGAAGGCCTGACCCGGGCCTAACCCTGCGAGAGGTGAGGGATGAAGGCCTGACCCGGGCCTGGCCCTCTCCAGCTCCGGGCCCCACGGTGCCCCCCGCTCGCTGGCCTGGCCAGAGGTGAGGGCTCCGGCCGAGGCCCGGCTGAGGCGGTAGCACCGGGCCCCGCCCCCGGCCGCGACGCCCCCGCCCCGCCCGCAGCGGAAGTGACGCGCCAATCACGGCCGCCCGCTCGCTCTGCCGCCGCCGCCGCGAACAAAAGGGATTTTCAGTCCCCGCCCCGCCCTCCGCGCCCCGGTTCCGCCGTCTGATTGGCTGTCGCCGCCGCTACCGTCCGGCCCACGCCCTCTCCCCGCCTCCTCCGCGGCGGATTGGTCCGCGGGCGCGCCCGGCGGCGGCTCTGATTGGCGGGCGCGCCGTCCCTCAGCGGGCGGGCGCGAAGGGGCGGGGCGGCTGGATGGGGAGCGGAGCGGCGCGGTAGCGGCGGCGGCGGCGGCGCACGCCAGGTCGGTGTCGAGGGGGCGCGGTCCCCGTCCTCGGTCCGGCGGGGTCTCGTTGCGTGCGGCAGGGCCCGGTCCGGCCTGGCGCTGCCGCCGCGGGTGGGCCGCGGCAGGTGCGGGGCGGCGGGGGCTGAGAGGGGCGGTGGCGGGGCCGGGCAGGGCCGGGCCCGGCCCTGCTGCGGGCGGGGGCGGCCGCGGGCGGAGGCCGGGGGGCGGTGTTACAGAGGGGCGCGGAGGCCCGGGGGACGTTACCGGGAGCTCGGCGTCGCCGCGGCGTTGTGAAGGGTCGTGTGGCGGGAGGGGCCGGGGCTCGGGCGCGGGTCGGTGGGTCGTCACTCACCCCCCGGTCCGGGCCCTGCCCGCCCTCCGCCCTCCCTCCCACCCTGTACGGCGGGTCTGACGGGTCGGGGAACGCGGGGGGTGTTTGAATTTTCCTTCAAGGAGCGGCAGCTCCCGCTCAGTGGTTGCTGAAGGACTTTAGCGATGTTTTGAACGCGAATTCTGTGTATTTGCTTCATCCAGATACTTCAAGAAATAAGGGGGTGGGCAGGGGGTTGGGGGGGTCCTTTCCCCTTGGGGCTCTGAGATACAGAGCTGGGCGTCAGGCACTGCTCGTTTTAACCTAATTCTTTGCAGTTCTGACGCAATGCCAGGCAGCGTTGTGGATGCACAATTATAAAGTGTGTGTTAGCTTTTTATTATATAAACATCTCATGTAATTGTTTTAACAACTCGCACGTCACACACTACACATGCAGCAGCATTTTTAAAGACTTGTCCATCGGGAGTTTTCAAACGATTTGTTTAGGTTCTCGTACACACGCGGTTACGCGACTGCCCGTGCGAGCTCCTGGAAAAGATCAGTTCCTCTTCAGGGACAGGGGAAAAAAAATGAAGCTGATTCAGGATTGTAGACATAGAGTCATTGTTGGGTTGGTGTGGCTGTAACCGGGCCTTATGGAAGGAAAGGAAATACCCTCCTTCAGAGGGAAAAGGAACGACAAGCTGTGTTCTTTGCAATGTTTTTTTTTAAGAAGTGGAAGAGTTTTGAGCCAAGTGCTTGCAGAGGATCTTGACACTTCCCAGTTGACAACCTCCCTGTCTGCGCCTCGGGCTGCGCTTCGGTTCCTGCCCGCTGCCAGTGACTCAAACCTTCGCTGGAGTCGGCGGGTGAAGCCCTCTTGGGCTGACAGCGCTGGTTGACTTGGTTCCTGCTTACATGTACGTGGGCCCAAGCGAAATGTCACCTCTAATCGCTTCATAATCATCGTAGCGTGATTCAGAGTGCGAAGGAGCTGCCACACTCTAGAAGCTTATCTCTTTTGTTCCTGAAATGGCACATGCCAAAGATAACTTGCCCGGGTTTGTTAGCTTGCATGGGTGTACATACGCTTAAACTGGTCTTGATATTTATTTTCAGTTAAATACTGGGAAATAACTTTCAAAAGAAGAGTTTTATCTCTTCCGAGGGTAGGTGTGGGTCTGCTGAGGGGACTCTTTAGCAATCCGTAGCACAGCTAAAAGGAAGTTTACCTTTGGGCAAGCGGCACATAGTTATCTTTGTTTATGCTCTAAACTTTTGCTTATTGTCCAAAAATGGTGGTATATCTTAGGCTCAGGGAAAATATTTATACCATCAGACTAAATAATGAGGTCCTTGCGGTTTGTGATGTGTGTGATTGGGCTGGTCAGTGTATTTCACAGAGTGTGGAGGGGTAAATATGCCCCGGGTATTTCTAGATCTTGTTTCTAGTGCTGTGAAACTCTATCTCTTGGTTAAAGGTTTTGAAATAATGGGTCGGGTTCCCCAGCTGACAAGGGCAAAGCTGTCTGGCAGAACGGGACTGTTCGCAGGGGAGAGGACTGGGTAATTGAATAGGGTTGGCGGGATCTTTTATTGAAAAGTGGGACGAGGGAAGAACAGGGACCTGTAACCAGAAAGCAGCCTTGGAAAGGTCTGTGATGCTGGAGCCTGTGATCCTGGAGGGCCGGGAAGGGATTCGGATTTGGATAGGGCAGGAGGAGCTCAGGTATATGCTTATTAGCTCTTTGATCAGAGATGCTTCTTGTTCTTGTAAAATAATAATGTAAAATGCACAGAGCTTTTTTATTTCCATTTTTCAGCTCCCTCCTATTGAGTGGCCCTAAAAATGGAGCGCTTGGGTTTGTTACAGATTCAGCAGAACGGGGATCTGCCAGGTGTGCTCCGAGAGGCATTAAAACATTCCCTGTAAATCAGTGCAGAATACAAGTGCCATGTAGAGGGGTTTTTAGGGCAGTGACTTTATTTGTAGCATCTGCTCCCGGTCTGTCGCCACAGCAGCGTGGGAAAACCAGTGCAAACAGCAGCTAAAGGTCTTCTCTAGCAGCGGGTTGCACAGGAGGAAGCTGAGGCTGTACCATTTATATATCTTTAATGCTACCTGTTGTTGTTGCATAAATGATTGCTGTGTGAGCTGGCTCCTGCTCTTTATTTCTATAAGTATTTTTACCTGTATATTCTAAGACAGGGCTTGTTTATGTTATTAAGCTGATTAAAGACTATAGCCATAGAGGCATGTTAAGAATAGCATGGCTTATTTCTACAACACTGTGAAGTACAAGTCACAATGGGAGTATTTAGAATATAGAATAGAAACGGTTACTGCCCCGACTAATAGCTTTAAAATACCAAGCTGCAGTTGGTGCTGTCCTCGCTCTCCGAGTGTGATGTTTGGTAGCTGCTGGAGAGATGCAGCTGCACGTTCCTGTGTCATCTCTTTTTCAGAGAAAAGCACAGCCGTGGTCACATTGAAAGTCCATATTTAGAATGTGCTGTCCTGGGCTAGCGGAGTTAGATGATATGTTTTGTTCTGAGATCTCCAAGAAAACTTCTCCTTTTTACTTCTGGCTTAAAATGCCCCAAAACTAAAATAACTTGATGAGTGTCTGGCAAAAGAAGTTGTTCCTATTTCCCGTCAGTACTGGTTCAGTCTCAGCACCCGTGAATTTAGCCTGAGCAAGGACTGAGATGGTTTTGAAATGAAGCCGTGCACCTCCTGAGCTCAGATGTTCCAGATCTAAACCCTGCCCAGGGAAGTGATGCAGCTCGGACTTAGGTCCCACCATAATCACGTAAATGTTAAACGCTAAAACCAGCCCCCTCTTTTCTTGCCATGATGCATGGCTACTTTTTTATGTTTTAGCATTAATTTGCTGCTTCTGTTGCACTCCCTCCCCTTCTGTGTAAGATGAACACGTTGTAAATCACACTCCTTGTGTGCGGTCTCAGCCAGGCTGCCCATGGGACCGTCAGCGCCGTTCCCGAAGCTGCGGGAGATGCTCATTTCACCTCCTGGGCAGCTCTGGGGAGTCCGTCGGCTGATCTGGCAGTGTAGCTCTGCCCGAACAGTGACCAGCCCTGCCCTGGCTGCTGAAATGGGATTTGAGTCAACAGAGCGAGTTTCCTAAATTACACTGTTGTGTCAAGCCTTCAGCAGGCTTTTTTGGAGTTATGACAGGTATGAGCGGGTTTGCCAAACACCCCACTCGTGTATTTTCCTCTTGAAGGTGTGTTAGTGGATTTGCAGTAGGAACACCCCGGCAGCGCTGACAGATCCGTGGTGCCCAGTTAAATGGGTTTCAGAACGGCCACAATGCCCCAGGCAGTCCTGGTGGCTTCCACTGGAGTCTCTCTGAGCAGCCTGTGCCATGGTAGGGCTGGCCAAAAAAGTCTGGGAGGAACGTTGCTGCTTTATGGATTCCACGTAAAACGCTGCATGAAGCAGGAACGTGACTGCCTGATGAGAAACTTTCCTGCTTAGCGGAGGGGCACGAAGCAGAGCTCTGATTTCTCGTGCTGTATGAAGGCTCCTTACTCCTCTCTGTGCAGAAGACTCTGCAGGCTCTCTGTGCAGGCTCCCTACTCCGCTCTGTGAGCAGAACTTTCTGTTCCCAGCAACTGGAAAACTGCTTTGGCATAAACAAGACAGAACTTGCATTTGTGCACAATTCTCCAAGGCACAGTTATGCAAATCAGCTGTAACATAGCAGTGACTTCAGAAAACTTAGAGTTCAGTTGACTGTTTTAGCTGGATGGGCTTCTCTAGTAAAGGTTAAATTAACCCTTTACCACTGCCAGTGCAGCGGGGTTTGGTACCTCCCCGGAGCTCCCGCGGGCTGTAGCGTTTTCTGATTGAGTGGCGAAAGATGGATGTGACTTGGACTCAGAAAACTGTATTTGATTGTTGCACAAAGCACAAGACTATATCATCAGTGGGTATTTAGTTGACAAGGATTTAGTCTGTGAAATTATTCCCATTGTTAACAAAATAATGTAATAAAAAGGCTCATTACTGGGCAAGGTTAAGAGCATCAGCGAAGATACAAGGGGGAAAAAGGCTTTTTGTGTGCGCAGTTCAGCTGATGGGTCTTTGTTCTTATGTGGGCAGAAAAATTATATTTAATAGATGATGGTGATATTGAAACAGTTGGAAAGAATAGTAATTAAGTGTGTGTTTTTCGTGCCATTGATTTTTGTGAAGTGCTTTGGGCCTGTTCCATTAGTGATGCATCACGGCGTCCCGGGGGAACTCTCACAGCACTGCAACGGTAACTGGCCCCTTAACTTTGTGTAGGTGGCCCAGTTTGGGCCACATTCATCACAGCTCATCACTCTCCTTTCAGGGATGTTTGCAGCTGTGTGATCCAGATGTGTCATTTACAGTACTATGGAGCTTAAATAGCCATGGTTTTCCCTCCCCTATTAACTTTGGCTACTTCATGGTGAATATTCCACTGCCATGTTAGCCCCTACGTTCTGCCTCCACCATCTGGGTGTGCATATGTTCATAAACCCTTGGGAAAAGGTGAAAAATGCATTTTCTACAACTGGTCTTGGAAGTTGGAGAGAAAATGTTGCCTTGTGTATTCTCCCCTTTCCCCCCAGGGCAATTTGCAGTCCAAAAAACTGGAAGCTGAAGTGAAATGGAGATTGTATGTCATAACTTAGAATACTGATTTTAATGTACAAAGAAATACCTGGTAAATTATGTTGCATTTTTTCAGGTTTTCAGGATGAATCTGGAAAAACTCAGCAAACCAGAACTACTGACGCTGTTTAGCATTCTCGAGGGAGAATTAGAAGCAAGAGATCTCGTCATAGAAGCCTTAAAGGTATGTTGTAAATACTGTGATAAGAGACAAAGCTGACAGCAGTACTGCTGTAGGGTCTGCAGAGCACCGGCATCCCACGTGAAGTTCAGAGGCAAAGATTTATTACTGGTTCAGAATCCCGTCTTAATTTCAGCAGTTGTATATCGTTCTACGGCTCGGAATTCATTGTTGAAGGCTGGCTGCAAGAGGCATTTCAGTGTTAAGAGTGTTATGAGTGTGCTCCCCCTGCTCAGGAAGGGTGGGCTCTGGCGCTCGTGGCCAGTTTGGTGTGAGAATGTGGAGCTGAGACAGTATGTAATGAGTGAAACTGCTGCTTTTTGAAGGATGCTCAGTTGATACTCGGCCTCCGTAAGGTGGGAAAAAATATAGTGGTAGAAATGATGGAAGGAGTGGATTTTTGAAGAAATGAGTTGTGACAGGGTTGCATATTGAAGGCTTTTTCAAGCTGACCTGTCACTGCTCATAACGTTTAAACTTTGAGCTGTTTCAGAAGAGGAGTGGCAGCTTCTGGGCCTGAGCTGCGGGGACTTGGTTTTCCAGCAACAGCTTCTGGAGCATGATTCCTCTCTTGGAACAGACTTCAAATTTCTCCTCTGTCCTGGGATCAGTCTTCTCATTCGGTGGGGTCAGAATGTATTACCAGAACAAGCATCGCTTCAATATTGCAGTGTGAAATGCATGTCATGGACCCACGGGAAGGAATGCAGCAGCTCCGTTCCAAAGGCTTTTTAACGTGTACCTTCCAATAGCAGAAAGCAATTATCTCTTCTGTTGAAATTTAACCTGCAGTTCCCTCCCGCATGAGGATATTAATATAGTTAGAACACCCTTTGACACACTTTGTCAAGTACTCATGACTGAGAAGAAATTAAATGAAATTGTAACCTATACTTGATAATTGCGTAGTATAAAATACCAAGCTAATCAAAGGTTACAGCTTTTTTTCCCCTCTTCTGTAAGGGATAAACTGTGATGGTTCATCATGAGAACGCGAGGAGAGCTGGAGGGAGCAGGAAAGGGCAGTAAAAGCTCAGGATCAGATCTGGCTGGCAGAGGCTGCCATGCCCCTTCGATACATGAAGGGAAAAAAGTCCAGTAACTGCTTCATCGGGTGGCTGGACAGAGTTTCAGAAGCAGGAAACTCCTGGCCTCGCTTTACCTGTTTATTTGGAATACACAGTCAGAGAAATTCTGGCCTCACTGTGCTTTTCCTTTTGTTTACTGATAGTAACTGTGGTAACAGCTTTACAGGGCTTCGCCGGCTGAAATAGTTTGTGTGTGACTGTAACAAAAGGAAAACTCACCTTCCTAATCTGTTTCCTCATGTTTTGGTACATATGAAAATGCTGCCCTTCTAAGACCAAATGAAGGGTGGAAACTCTGCGAGCGTTTAGTTTGACCCGTGTGCGTTGGGCACCCTGAGTGATTACAAACACTGATATTTAACGCATGATCTTAAACAGTGGCCGTGGTTTTCTCCAGCGGTTACATTAGACACATAGATGTCACGGGTTAAAAATCAGAGGTTTATATGCCTATTTTCTTCCCATTTAGTAAGAAAAATGCGTTTCCCCTCATGGGCTAATTTGACGTCTAATTCAGATTTAAATGCTTCTGAGCTCTGTGGATGTTTGAGGCAGGTCCTTCGGTACGTTATAGGAAAGAACAAGCACTCGCAGAGAAAAAGAGTACCTTAATTTGTAAACTTGTAATTTGATTGTAGTACAGTCTGCAATAATTGATCTTCCTGCATGCTTAGAGAAGGGCATTTAGCATCTGGCATTTAGCATAGAGAATCCATGCGTGCAGATGACAAAGCCTAAAATAGTTTTCTTCTCCCTCATGGTATCAGGCCACTTGTTGGCTGGCGCTGGCTCTCTTTCTCACAGGGTCTAAAATCGAGCCTCTGAGCCTGGCTTTGCAGAGACTGCTTGATTTGCTCCTTCCCTTGGCTTCCCCTTCCCAGATCTTTCCCTTTCCCCTGTGCCAGGGGGTTCTGCCGGGGGTCTCTGCCCTGCCTGGGGGCTCCATCCCTCCTCTGCAGCTGGGAGAGGGGCTGTCTCTCCCCACCTTTATTTCTTGGAGGGCTCAGGTTCTCATTAGAAGGAGCAGTTGTTGGGTCACCTCTAATCGATGCCTCTACCATGTTATGACCTGCCCTTGCCAACTTCTTTCCTTCACGTTTTTTTCCTATGGTTTACTTTTTTGCCGTGTATTGCTCTCAGTTGGGTCGGGGGTGTTTGTGACAGGGACCGTCAGCTCTCCCTGGGCAGTCACAGGGGACCTGGTCATGGCTTTTGAGATCCGTTTCAAATTGCAGCGTTACTTAGATTGAGGTGCAAGATATTAATAAAAGGATTAAGTGAACAAATTCACTGTATTCAAAATATTCTTTTCCAATGCTTCAGTTTGCTTCCTCTACTTTAAAACCTCTTTGGAAAAAAAAAAAAGCTTTTTCTTTTTTCTTTGGCCTGAAAGTAGCTTCCTGTCCACTACATAAATCTCAACGTTCTCCTCCAAACAGACCTTAAGTCTCACTTCTTATTGTGCTCCTTTTCCTGTAGTTATAATGATATTTAAATCATCCAAAAAACCAGATGCTGTCAGAGTTACATAATTCTAAGGGCTGGATTCTCGGTCCTCATTCCTGGGTAGGAAGAGTTGGATGTGTGATCCACAGGTTCAGCTTCTGAAATAGCACACCGTGCCTGGAAACAATTCAATATTTAAATAGGTCTCTATCGCTATGTTAGAACACACCGTTCCCTGCCCCCTGGTCTTTAAATGAGAATTTTCCATACATTAGAAATGAAGGTCTGTTTACTTCTAGAAAACAGGAAACAGCTTCCTGGCTCATTCTTTTATGTTAATAAGGCCTCAGGCAATTTACACTGGAATAGAAACTATCTATTTTGTGTTAATGACTGGGAGCTGGATTCATTGCTTTGCTTCTGAATTTGGTGATTCACTCTATAAAGCACTATTAATGCACTGCAAAATTAAATGTTCATTTGTCAGTGGGTTTAGAAATGAAGTTTAAGAAGGTGCAGTTTCAGAAACTAAATTCTACCCCTTGTTTAAATAAAAATAATAAAAAAAAAAAAGCTTAGTAATATAAAACCTTGCTGCAGATGCTGGTAAATCTCTCACAGATGGGGCAATGGGCTTTTGCATCCCTTGTGAGGCAGCTGGGCCGTGGGGGGCTCCCGTGGGCACTGTGCTGCTGGGACCAGGCGGTTCTTACAGCTTCTCTCTCAAGTTTGGGGATTTTGTGTTGATGTCTGGCCCAAAGCAGCGCTGTTTGCCGGTACCTTTTGAAGGACTGGTTCTCTGCCCCTTCCCCGGACCCGGCTGGCTGCCGGGCCAGGAGCAGAAGGGTGGGCACGGCCCCAGCTCTGAGATCCAGCCGTCCGGGGGGGTCACAGAGTTCTAAGGGTGTTCTAAGGGTGACAGAGTGCAGTCCCCGGCCATCGTCACACGTGGGGCCGTGCTCATCCTGCTCATCCTGGGGTTTGTGCTCTCTCTGCTACGGACCAAACGTTCCCCGGGGAAAAAGGTGCTGCTTGGTGCTGCTTGATGTTTCCTAAGACAATTCCTTGCATTTTCCAGAGCTGATAACAGGTCTTATGTGGGCAAATCTGGGGAGCTCTCGTTCATCTGGTTCGTTCACTTGATATAATGATGGCAATTAAGACAGATACTGTATTTGAGCAATGTAATTTCTGCTGTGTGGATCTCTGCTAGGTGTTGCTTCAGAGCTGGGCTAAACTCAGGCTGGGAATCGCACTCGAGCCTTTGGACATTTATTTTTGTGCAAAGCAAGTGGTCCCACCCCCCGTTTCCCTTCTCTGTCAGCGATTGCTGTGACCTCAGCTTGTCTTTATTCCCAATATCTGTGTCTGGGGAGAGAAGCTAATAAGGAAGGCAGTAAGTAGCTATTTAAAGATTATACCACTCTCTGCAACATAAAGGAGGAACTTCTGTGCAAATGATGGCTGCAGAACGGCATACACAGTAGCTACAGTTAATTAAGAGTGTGTTTGTGTTGTGCCGAGGGTTAAAACCTAAACTCTAAAATTACAGGCAAGAGTAATATTCTGTTTTGTGTCCAAAAAAATGCTTGAAACAAGTCTTGGAAATTCCCTGTTTGATGTTCCAGTAAAACAAGTCGTAAAGATTATTGAAGGCAGAGAGAAAATGCTGTCTCATAAACAAGGTTTCAGTAAAAGGAAATCTTTTATTAAAAAAAAAAAATAATTACACAAATAGATGATGGGAAACATTCGTCCCAAAACAGTGTAGAAATCTCCAGAGGAAACAGTAGCTCTTCCCCAACAAAGTGAAGCTTTGCCTGCCTGCACAGGAGACATCTCTCCAGTTGAGTCAGATACTGCTTCCGCTCCATAAAATCAGAATTCTCTCTTTTCAAAGAGCCTGGCAGGGGGCGATTGCCCTGACGAGCTCCAAGCTGCCCCATGGAAGTGGTACCTTCTGCCTGCCCCAGTTCTCATTTCAGAGCGGTGACCGTGCAAAGCTGCTTCCTTTATTTAAGAACAGCCCAGGCTTAAGTGTTATCTTTTTTCCTGTTGGGGGAGGGCAATTTAATAGTCCTCAAAATCACCAAATAGTCCATTTAGTTGCTTTTGGAGCTTGAGCGTTTTGATAGGGAGTTCCTGAGTCTGCATATTTGAAATGCTACAGGTGGAGGTGCTAAATTAGAGGATCTTCTAATTGCAGAAGATTGCATCTTATTTCAAAGAGCAATTGCTGTTGTTGGAAGTATGTATGTATGTCATCTCTGGTTTTACAGATTAAATTTGCCACTCCTAAGTTAACAATGCTTGTTTGTAACCTTATTTCCTTATTATTGAAACTTGATTTCCTGTGGATTCGCGTGTTTGAATAGGTTGATGCCGGGATCTGAGTCGATTTTTTTAGGCTCATTAATAGAATATTTCTCATCCATCATCAACTGGTTTCTGTTTTGAAAGCTGAACAAAACCCATATTTAAGACTGAATTCCAGTTCAGATGAGACAAAATCTAAACTGTTGGGGATGTTTGTATGTGACCTCCAGCGTTAGTGGCAGTGGTTGAGCTGAGCAGCGCGAGCCACGGGAGAAGCCACTCATGTATGTGACAGTTCCGTACCTGTATAGGCTGACCTGAATGAAATGACCTGTATAGGTTATGGCACAGTGACTTCATTTTAGAAGAGCTGTCCCCATTGTTTTGGTGGCAGTGGGACCCATGGCATAGGGGTGTCACAGGCAGCAGCCCGACAATCCATATTTGCGTTTCCAGGTGGATGGTGGCCCGAATGCCAAAGCGCTGGATTTCTTCTGGTAAATGAGATGTGGTGGGTGTAGGGTGACCTGTTTGAGTCTTTTCTTAGTCTAGACAACCTTAATTAAATGTTTCTGCTCTGCTGGCTATTAAAGAAGAATAGCTGGACTTCAGAAAGCTATTAATGTTATGATAGACTCATCTGTTTGTCATGCTAGCTCAGGAAAATACTTAATTGCTCAAAGTAGCAAGGAAGAACTCCTTGTTCTTTCCCAGGCAGGAAATAAACCACCCCACTGAATTCAGCAGACTTGGGAGCCCAGTGCCACGGGGAGCGGGGAGAGACCGGGCCTTTGGTACACCCTCACTATGGCAAGGAGTCGGAGGGTAGAGGGAGCCATAGTGAGGGTGTCACCTTATTCCCAGAGCTTTGAGCTTTTATTGGAAAGGAGTTGCCCAGAAGTAAACTTCTCAGACGTCCCCCCTGTTTGTTCACGCGGTTAAAGCGCTGCTGAAACCCTTCCGAAGGGCTTCTCCCGTGTCTCTGCCCACCACCGGGGTGGGCTGGGCTCAGGAAGAGCTGTCAGGGCAGCGGGATAAATATCCCCATTTGTATTTACAGACTTTTTAATGCTTGAGTCACTTAGAAATGCCCTACACACTTGTAGTGAGGTTTGGTTGAGTCATTTTTATAAATTCTTTGGGATAACTGAAGAGTCCCTGTCCCTCCAAAAAAAAAAAAAAAAAAGCCTGTAGTTTTTCCTGTGATTCATTAAAGCAGAGGCAGGTCATTATCCAGGGCTGCCCTCCCATTTCCAGGGCTGATCTTTTCCTTCCTCTTCTTTTTTTTTTATGTAAAGTTAGAACAATATCTTAAGCTCTGATCAAAGGCATCCACTGTTCCTGATGGGTGTTACTGATAAAGAGGGAGGGGTATTTGTGAATGTGTTCCTCTGGATTTGTTTACTGCAAGGGTTAAAATGCAACCCCAAACCAGTATCGTGACACCCAACGTGGGTTTGGTCATGGAGGAGACAGGGAGATAAAAGTATTTTGGTTTGGTTTTTTTTACGCCTCTTGTCAAGGTAATTCATAACTTCTCCCTTTGAGAGCAGAGATTGACTTTTGTTAATTTTTTTGTGCTAATCACATGGTTGCATCTTAGAATATAGGCAGGGCTAGCACATCTCATGAGCTATTTGAGTAAAGCAAAGCTTTATTGTCCATCTGTGGGTGCCCTGACCCATAAAGCGCAGTTCCCGCAGTTTGCTGTCCTGTTCCCGGGTCTGTCCCAGCCGTGCCTGGTGGCCGAAGCAGCCCTGGGGCTCTGCTGGGCTCCAGGGGAGCATTTCCAGCTTCCATGCAGGTTACCAGCACATCAGGGCACAACCATCCCAGTACATACTGGCTTCCAAGTTGTCTTTTCATTTTAGTCAGACTCCGTCTTTCCTCTGTAAGAGGTGTCCTGAGGCCATCCCGCCAGGAATGGGGGACAGCCCGGGATCACTGCCCGTGTACGTGTGAGTTTCCTTAATTCTTTCATGTCACCAGAAGAAACCTAATCATTCCTGTCTTGCCTCTTGAGAAACTAAACTTTGTTTAGTCTGGATGAGAACATTAAGAATTTTATTAACAGTTTGTGGATTTATAGGCTATTGCAAGAGTAAAACTCTAATTGCTCAACATGAAATTCTTTGATGGTGACATAGCTGAGAGAACCACACCACTGCTCTTCCACCGATACGACAGTCAATGATTAAATCTTTAGTTAAGCTGGAATTGGTACTCACCTTCTCTCCTCCCGCACAGTTGGGGAGTGTAAGTCACGGATGTCACTGGCAGGTAGCTGTGGTATGAGGATGTCAGCAGACTGGCTGTACTGGGGAGATGCTGGGGTTTAAGTAAGACTTTGCTTTGTTTCTAGTTTGCTTGGGGCCACTTCATTAAAAGATTGTTCAGCTGGGGGGGGGGGGGGGTGAGAAATTAACAGAGCACATGCTTCATATAACCCCCACACACACTTTTCCGGCTCCCTGTGAGCAGATGCTGTTTGTGTTCCAGCCATGGAAATACAAGTGGGGTTTGCAAACCTTTTCAAGACTTGTGTCTTACGTGGGGAGCGGGTGGCTTCGAGGAGGGGGGGACATCCAGCTGCCTCGTACATGAAAAACATGATGTTTGTCCCCTTGTTGGCCTGATCAGAAGTGGCAGGGGCCAGATGGGCTTTGGAGGTCCCAGAGGTGCTGCTGAGCAGGTAGAGCGCTTGGCCCGTTTGTGCTGTGAATTACCGTCTCTTTTCTCTGGTAACTGGGGACCTTTAACATGACACACTTGAGTGTTTTCCTCTCTGAATACTCTTATTCTTATAGCAGATAACAGGATATGAATCAGACTGTGTTAAAATCGCTTTATCTCTAAGTGGAAAACTGGGGAAGAGGAATATTAACTACAAATTGCTTTCTTCTTCAGCTGTTTTTCTATTTTAAGTATATTAAAATGCAGATTTGTTTTCGTATTGCAGGCCCAGCACAGAGACACGTTCATCGAGGAGCGCTATGGGAAGTACAACATCAGCGATCCATTGATGGCTTTGCAGAGAGATTTTGAGACCCTGAAAGAGGGAAATCATGGCGAAAAGCAACCAGTATGCTCCAATCCCTTATCTATTCTGAAAGTGGTGATGAAACATTGCAAGAATATGCAAGAAAGAATGTTATCCCAACTAGCTGCTGCGGAGAGCAGACACAGAAAGGTAGGTTTTGCTTCATGGAAGACGTGCAGAAGTTAACAGCTGCATTTTGATAATACTTCAACTTCAGCAAAAACACTTAAATGCCGTTAGTTTTGGTAACTGAAAGGACTTTGCACCTTTTTCAAACTTCTCACTCAATACGATGCAGCTGGTAAGTTTATTAATTGTCACTCCAAAATTTGAAATATATGCAAGATGATGATGATAGGGCACACAAAAAAAGGAACTGGCTTTTTCAAAGCTGGGAGGCAGAGGGCTTACCAAAATGTCAGAACAGATTTCTGGCAGATTGAATTCTCAGCAGACATGTCACTCTTCTGCTCGTGATTTCTTCTCAGTCAGCATTGAAGAGCTGGTACCAGGGACTTGTGGGAGTGTGTGCTCCTCCATGTGCTTTCCTAAGAAAGTATGGCATGGCCAAAACTTACTTTCATGCTATAGCTTTAACAGATATCAACACTAGTGAGGGGCTCGGTCCTGGTGTCAGACTGCCCTTCCCCAGAGGTTTGCTTCTCTGGCAAAACCCAGGTCACTCGAGGAGCACAAAGCTGCACCAAGTCTGAGAGCAAGAGTCCACTCGACTCTGCTTCTTGGAGTCTTGCTGCAACATATTCTCTTTATGTATCTGGTTAGCTTTTTTAAAAATATGTTTACATGTTTGGTTTGTTCTACAGTAAATTTAAACAAGACAAAATGATTAAATTATTTGTCCCTCGTATGTAGCTGGGGCAGAGAATAATTGCCCAAGAGTAGCTGGCTGGGATCTCCGGCTGGGAGGAGCTCTCTGGAGCATCCCTGCAGTCATGTGCGTTGCAGACTGGGTCTTAACCTCTTCACATACTTCTTTTCCATCTTAAAAACTAGCTGGGATTTTTTGCTTTTGCTTGTGTCATGGCAGGCTGAGAGGTGATGCTGTGACACTGGTGTCTAAGAAGTGTCTTTCACAATGTCAGATGTAGGTGTACTTCTGGCTAGTGCCTGTTGGGCATTGGGCCCAGACCATCCTGTATTTTTTTCAGGTGTGTCACTCTTGCTTTGATTAAAACTCGTTAAATCCTGTACAAAGATCTCAAGTACAAGTAGTTGCGTTCTGTTCCTAATCAGCAGGTTCAAAGTTGAACCCTCTGTCTCATTGCTCATCAGCATGGGGGTTAAAGTTTATTTTCCCGTAATCTGTTCTGGTGGGGATAAGGTAGAGCGAGTTCCTTTCAGTCTGTGGACAATCCTAAGCATTTCCGTTGCAGAAGCCTTCGTATGACACCAGTGAGCCGCTCGCTTGGCTCCTACATCACAGACCCTGGGTTGGGGGGGCAGCTGGGGGGGTCTTCAGCTTTGGGATTGGCCTCGGAGTCACTGGGTAACAGCAAGGCTGTGTTTCACCTTCCAGCCAAGTATCTGGCTAAATCATGCTATTACAATCAGATGTTTTTCCCCCTCCTTCTATCCTTCCTGTCTCCCTCTGTGAAAAGGTTTCGTGTGTGCTTAAAGGTATTTAAACATTGTTTGGAAGCTTGAATTTCAGGAAGACTGAGGAGCTGCTGAATTCATGGTGAGCACGTGTTGGGAGAGTGTAGAGTTTTGGTGGTGAGATACAGCAGAGTCTCTTGGGAAGTTTGTGTTCTGGCTTTTTTGTTGAGTTAATAGAATTTCAATTATTCATGTAATTCAGCGTTAAAGCTGAAGGAGCTCCTTAACTGGGTCCTTATGGCAAGCAGTTTCATTTCAAGAGCTCATCTTGTTCTTAAGTGGAAGAACAAATTCATGTTCTTTAAAATAAACTTTGCACTGCAGTCCACAAACCGCCTGTAAGAAACTGGAGGAGAAGCCTGGGTGAGAATTACTGCTGAACCCGTAACGAGGATCCCCTTGTGACTGTGGGTGCGCCGTGTCCTTGGGCGTGCGGTCACCATCTGACCAGGGACGGAAAACGTGAACATCTCAAGGCTGTTCTGCAGTCTGGAGGAAAAACATGCAATTTAGATATTTAATAATAAAACGAAGATATATCCAGTGTGAGGTTTCCTGACTTTTCACAAACTGGCTCAACGATACCATAAGATAACATAGTATCGTAACTTGTCCAAAAGCTGTTTTTATGTGATTTTTTGAGCTGAATTTGGCTGTCTGAGGCTGCGGTGGCTGCTCTCCTGTGTCATCAGGCTTTGGAGGGTGTGCGAAGGCACCGATCCCTCCCTGGGTGTAGGTGTGCCCGGGTGCTGACGTGAGGGATGTTTGTCCGGCAGGTGATTCTGGACCTGGAGGAGGAGCGGCAGCGGCACGCCCAGGACACGGCGGAGGGGGACGATGTCACCTACATGCTGGAGAAGGAGCGGGAGCGACTCACCCAGCAGGTACCCAGCCGTGGGAGCTGGTAATTACCCAGCCCATGGAACCCCAGGCTCCTGGGTGGTGAACTCGGGAACGACGTCTAATTGCACCTTCGTGTTGAAAGCACAGAAAGGGACCTCCCTCCCTCTGATAAAAGCTCCTGGCTTTTATCATTACAATATGAAAAACAGCCTTAACTTTTCAGGGTGGTTTGGTAGCTGAGCAGTGCTAAAAGCTATTAATAGACAATACAATGCTTTGAAATCTTACTTCAGCCTGAAAGCTGAGAAGTTCTCAAGAACTGGACTGCACTTACAAGTGATAGGGCTCTCTAGTACTCAAAATTCAGAATGAGTCATGAAAGATCTCCTAGGGGGGATATTCAGAGATGATAATAAATATTTATTTATTTTGTTTGCTCCTGTTTTCTGTTACTCAAGCACTGTAGACTTTATTAAGCATACATAACACATCAGCATTTTAAAGTCTAAATGCCATTAAAAGGCAGAGCGACAAAGTAGTAAATGAGGCGGAAGGAAGCTTCGCTCCAGCTCGGCTGTTCAGTCAGCGCAGGGCAGACGGCGTGTGGGTCTCTGTAAAGGTCAATTGAATTTCATACACGGTATAACTACCAGTAAGTAATAATTCCTAATACGCACAGCTCAAGTCATACAGGGCTGTCTTCCAGATACATGGAGCAAGAACCTCTTTCTTAGCCATTGCCATCTTTTACTGGGGAATTTCTCCAAGATACATAGTAACGCCATTCCCTTTTGGGGCATTGTACTTCATTTATTTTGGGGAGGTTTTGTGGTTCCCTTACAGTCTTTTTTTGTTCTTATCTTCCAGCTGGAGTTTGAAAAATCCCAAGTGAAAAAGTTTGAAAAAGAGCAGAAGAAGCTGTCGAGCCAGTTGGAGGAGGAAAGGGCACGGCACAAGCAACTGTCCTCCATGCTTGTGGTGGAGTGCAAGAAAGCCACTGCCAAAGCAGCTGAAGAGGGGCAGAAGACAGCAGAATTGAGCTTGAAATTGGAAAAAGAGAAGAGTAAGGTGAGTAAACTGGAAGAGGAGCTGGCGTCCAAGAGGAAGCGGGGTTTACAGATGGAAGCACAGGTAGAAAAGCAGCTCTCGGAGTTTGACATTGAGAGAGAACAGCTGAAAGCCAAGCTGAACAGAGAAGAAAACCGTACAAAAGCACTCAAAGAAGAGGTGGAATGTCTGAAGAAAGCCCTGAAAGAGCTGGAGGCTTCTCGCCAGGAGCACAGTCCCACCAAGCCCTCGCAGCCGAGCCCCTCGGTGATGTCCAGAGGTGTTACAACCGACAGTCCCCCAGTGAAGTCTGTGTCTTGTCAGACAGAGTGTCTGCAGACAGAGCGAGCAAGCCCCGCTGGCACAGGCAAAGCCCTACATACCGTGTTTCCCAGCCCCACGACACCTCCCCATTCCTACGCAAAATCCAACGGGCACTGTGACACAGATGTGCAGACGGGCAGTGAGCTGCTGCAGACAAATGCAGCAGAGAGCCATGGTAAGAAGGAGAAATCTGCTGGAGCAGCCCCAGAAAATGCAGTTGAGAATGGAAGTTCTCCTGTAAGAACAGAGTCACCGGTGCATCTGATGTCCCAGGTCCCTTCCAGTGGGGTCTCCCTGTCTCCCAGTGGCACAGCCGCCTCCTCTCTGACACCTTCTCCTTGCTCCTCACCAGTCCTGACCAAACGCCTCGTGGGAGCTTCGGCAAGCAGCCCTGGTTACCAGTCGTCCTACCAGGTGGGGATCAATCAGCGTTTCCACGCCGCTCGGCACAAGTTTCAGTCTCAGGCTGAGCAGGACCATCAGTCGAGTGGTCTGCAGAGCCCACCGTCGCGGGATCTCTCTCCTACCCTGGCAGATAACTCTGCCGCCAAGCAGCTGGCCCGCAACACGGTCACTCAGGTCCTCTCCAGATTTACCAGCCAGCAGGGACCTATTAAGCCCGTCTCCCCTAACAGCTCACCCTTTGGCACGGACTATCGAAATCTGGCAAATGCCGTGAGCCCTAAAAACGAATCGGGTCACTCTCCAAGCCCTGGCAAGGTTTCCAGTCCGCTAAGCCCGCTGTCTCCTGGCATTAAGTCACCGACCATTCCCAGAGCAGAAAGAGGGAACCCTCCACCCATTCCTCCAAAGAAGCCCGGCCTCGCTCAGTCACCCGCTGCTCCTGCCCCACTCACCAAAGCTTCCTCCCAAGCCGGGGTCCCCATGGACGTGGCCAGTAGCTGCTCCAGCACCACAGTTGTGTCCAACGGCAAAGACATTGAGATCCTCCTGCCAAGCAGCAGCTAGTCTCCAGGGCACGGGAAGGGGACACTCCAGGGCTTAGCATCCTTGAGCTAAGACACTGTTTTTCCACTCCATGTTATTTATTTCCATAGTAGCAGATTCTGTCTGTATAAAGCATTTAGTATATTTTTTTCTTTTCTAATAGGTAGGAAAATATTTTTGTTTATGAAGAAACCTTAACTACAGCTATACAGTAGCCTCAAAATATGTCATGGCAACAGTCAAATCATTAGAGATAACAAGAACCATAATCACGTGGTGGGACCTGATTATCAGACTCTAATGGGACTGAAATGCTACTTTTAAATTATGCAGAAATAACTTTTGCAGACTTTTTACTCCAGATGAACATTTTATAAAAAGTGCCTGAACTAAGCCTGCAATATGAATGTGATTCTCTGAGAAAGGTGAGGAGCGGACCATCGAGCTGCAGAAACAGATTCTGCTGTGAGTCATGAATGTTGAAACCAACACTGTTTTTCTTTTTAATTCTTTCCATTTGCTAAAGTAAGCTAGCAAATGTGCTACAGATTCTGCAGGGTGACCACCAGAGTGATGCAGCCAGCCACACGCTGTCCCTTCGGACACTGCTCCCAGCTACTTGAGGACACAAACACAGATTCTTGGGGTAAAATGTAGCCATAACACAACCCAGATTACTTTTCTGTGTTCCTTGTCCCCGTAGTTCTTTTTGCTTTCCTGTAGCACCCTCTGCAGAGGTGCCCGTGTGCTTTAAATGGCTGAGCTCTGGTTTCTGGTGTGTCACCTTGAATTTTCAAGCTCTTCAAGCATTCTACTGTTGTGTGTAGAACTTCTGAGACTATTACTTGACAAAGATCTCACTACTACTTGAAAAAAAAATCACTACTCCATATGATACAGGTTTTTTGCAAGGGTAACATGGGATCTTCTACTATAAATAAAAGCAATAATTTTGTTCCTCGCGTATGGGTTGTGTCCAGCTGACCTGGCTCTTACTCCCCAGTTGGCTACGGGATCTTGCTGGCTTTCCTTGGCTGCAGACACGGACCCAAATCAGTGCTGCCACGTGAAATTGAGTATGTGTATATGTGTAAGTAGTTTCACACACATACATATTAAATACACAGTACATTAGGAAAATCTTTACCTATTCTTGATGTTAATATGAAGAAAATGTGGGAAATCATTGAGGTTAAAAAAAAAAAATCACTTAAAGCGAGGAATTGCCTAAGTTGGAGGCAAATTGTGTGTGTGATAAATTATTTGGGCCCAAGAGGGGAGAAGCGACTGGTTCCTGTGAGAAACACTTGCCACGAGCGGCGCGGCCCTGGCTGCCACGTGTGCTGCCCTCGGCCAGTGGCACCGCGGGGCTGGCTCTGAGTCACTGTGGCGAGAAACATGGGACAGACACACCACAGGGCAGAGGCTGAGCGCAGCCCCGAGCTCCTTATCTCGGTGGTTGTAGCTGAGCTGATCCTAAATTTAGAAGCTGGACGTGCTGCCGAGTGTCGGTCCGTGTTCAGTGTCTCCCTTGGCAGCAGCGTCACATTCACACCAAGCGCAGCTTCCCACTGCCAGCGCCTTCTCCGGGGTCATTCTTCAATATTTAATTAGACAAAATACATCCACCTTTACTGTAGGACACGCTGCTGTACACGGCCTGGGGGGTTCCCTCTGGCTTTGGGTCTCCTCCTGCAGGACATGGCAGCCCTGGTGCTGCTCGGGGGGGCTGCTGGCTGCAGTGACCCCGCTCTTCTCCCCCACCCAGCCCCAGCAGGTATTCAGAGTAGAACAAGAGGGTTTTACACACCTTTGAGTAGCCTTTTAGGTTGTGGTTTCACGTGCTACTGTTCCTAATGCAGTGGAAGGGGCTGTGTACCCACAGCAGGGGACAGAGCAGCCTGGAGATAAATGGGCAGTGACTATTTTGGAAGCACATTTATTACTTTTTTTAAGTATCCACAACAGATTTTTCCTCTTGCTGGGAGCAATTGTAAGAACTGATGGGTTTCGGCCCACGTATGGCTTCGGATTCAAAAGTGAGGCTTTTGTATACACTGCTTTAACGTGTTTCTTTGCTTTTACATTAATCTGAATGGTATTATCCCCTTTCTTTATCAGTAGCTCTAGAGAGAGATGTACGATGCTGACGTCTATTAGGAAATGCACTGAGTACTGCTCTTCTCAGATACCCTATGGGAAGGGGTATGCAAAGGAATGTATTTTTGCTAGTAGCCGATCTTCTGAGAGAGACTAAGCACAAGATAATAAAACAGATCCAACTAATCCAGTAAGACACTTAGAGTTAGTATTTAACTGTTGATGTAGATTCTGTGTGGAAGCGACTAAATATTTCTTCTCTAACTCCCACTTGTTAGAAGCAGACGTTGTTGCAGAGTTTGTCACTGGCGGATGGAGTATAATGAAGTGCAAAATGTATACACTAGTATTAATTCATTAACACTTGTAAATTTGTAAAGCCAAATGTACCAAGCTGAAGTCTTTAATCATTTTTATAGCTGATGGCATTAAACATGTTAAACGTTCATATTATCAATAAAGGATTTTATTTTTAAGATGTGCAAATCGCTTAAGACAATGTTTGGAGTCGGGAGGGAGTGTGTGGACTTTTCCACGTCCCCAGACATCCCGGCTGGGGACGGCCAGGCCTCTCTTCCTGTGGGAGCTGAAGCTTTCAGTGTCAGAAAAGCTTCAGAAGGCGGCAGATCTCGGGGCTGAGGGTGTCCCAGCCTGGGCAAGGCGCTGGAACGCAGCGTGTCCACGCAGCGAGCAGTAGGTTTCCTCCCTGGAGAGCTGGGGGCTGCTGCCGGTGCCCCCCAACCCCACCACGGGGAAGAGCCCACAGCTGTTTGTCTCCCTAATGCCTACATCTAGAGTGACCTGATTTTCTTATCTTTACATCGCTTCAGTTGAACAGGTTTTGCAACAACCTGGGAAGGAGCTCTTTGTTCCTCTCTCCAGGCTGGGTGACATTGGGGAGGAGCGCTGCGGGAGCCAGGGACCTGCTTCGGGGCAGCCCAGAGCAGCAGCCACCCAACAGGAGCTGCTTGGAATCAGGGTTTGGGTGGGAAGGGACCTTTAAAGGCCATCGAGTCCAACGCCCTGCCCTGGGCAGGGACATCTTCAACCAGACCAGGTTGCTCAGAGCCCCTGGCCAAAGTCCAACCCGGCCTGGAATGATTCCAGGGATGGGGCAGCCACAACTTCTCTGGGCAACCTGGGCCAGGGTCTCACCACCCTCAGAGTAAAACATTTCTTCCTATATATATAGACTGAATCTTCCCTCTTTTAGTTTAAAGCCATTACTCCTTGTCCTATCACAACAGGCCCTGCTAAAAAGTCCCTCCCCATCTTTCTTATAAACCCCCTTTAGGGACTGGAAGGGGCTCCAAGATCTCCCCGGAGCCTTCTCTTCTCCAGGCTGAACCCCCCCAACTCTCTCAGCCTGTCCTCACAGCAGAGGGGCTCCAGCCCTCCCAGCATCTCCGTGGCCTCCTCCGGCCCCGCTCCAACAGGTCCATGTCCTTATGATGTTGGGGGCTCCAGATCTTCCTCCCTCCAGCCACCGTCCCCGCTGCCACCGAAGCTGCGGAGCCCTGCCCAGGTAGGAACTGGACCTGGAACCGGACCTGGTGTGTGCCTCGGCCACAGCCCTGCCGGCTTTCTGTAGCCGCAGAGGTGGCAGGTCCTTGCCCGCGGCTGGAAAGCCCCCAGACCCTTTGATGAACACCACCACACTTTGTCTCCCTCGCCCTCTGGTAGCCCGAGCCGTGAATCGGGGCGTTAATCCGGGCTCGGGCTCTGGGTTTGGCTGAAGCCCGTTTCCTGCCGGCGAGCCCAGCCCGCGTCCCTGCTCGCCCCCGGCCCCGCGGGCTCGGTCCCCCCGGACACAGGGAGCCCGGTCGCCCCCCGGCGCTGCTCCGGGCCACCTCTGCCCGGGGCTGCTTGTGCCCGGGGCGGGGGGAGCGGGGCCGGACCGGGGCGGGGGGGGGGCGGTTCCGCCGTCTCTCCCTGGGACGGGCAGCGAGCACCGCCCGGTGGATGCTACGACCGGGGCGCGATGCGCAAAGCACCCCCCGCGACCCGGGAGACCCCGGACCCCCCCGGGCCCCCCCCGCCCCGTTCCCCGGTGCGAAGCCGAAGGGAGCCGGGCGCTGGGAACGGCCGAGCGGCTGCTCCTCCTCCGCCTCCGTCCCGGGCAGGAGCGTCCCCGGGGCGGGCGGGGCCGCCAGAGGGAGCCCTGCGCCCGGGAACCGGCCGGGAACGGGCCGGGAGGGACCGGGGAGGCACCGGGAGGGAGCAGGGGGGACCGGGAAGGCACCTGAGGACATCGGAGAGGCACCGGGAGGGACCGGGGAGGCACCGGGGGCCACCAGGAGAGACTGGGGAGGCACTGGGAGGGACCGGGGGGGGCCGAGGCCCACTCCATCCTTCACCCCAAGTCTGCGCTCGGCAGCGCTGAACCCGGGAAAGGGAAACGGGCCGTGCCTGCCCCGCCACAGGGACCCCCCAGTCGCTGGGACCCCCCCATCGCAGGGCGTCCCCCACCTCAGGGCATCCCACGGGGGCAGCCGTGGATTTACCGCGTTCTCACCACGCGGTAGCTATTCCCGCTATTCCCAGCTCTTTTGGCAAGAGCTGGCTCCCAGTGAGGCTCTGTTGGGTGCCGGGGGGTCCTGCGGTGGGGTGTTGGGGGACGCAGGGCGCTGGTGAGGCTCTGTTGGGTGCCGAGGTTAACACATCACGTAACCGCAGCTCCCAGGAGCATCCCCGGGGGAGCGTGACTGTCCCCCAGATGCTGTAACCCCCCAGTTCTGCCGGGAGAAAGAGCTCTCTCTTTGGCGTGCGCTCACCCTGCAGCCTCGGCCCGGGGCTGTGCCGGCCGCGGTGCCTGCGGACGCGGTTTGTTTGCACAAAGCAGCCGCCAGCCATCCCAGGCCCTCGCCCTCCGCCGGGGAGCACGCCGCCAAGGACGGCTTCAAGCGCTGAGTGTTGTTGTGAAAAGTTTTCATGCTACAGGTTTAGCACAAGCAAACATGCCAAGAAGCTGAGGTCTGCTCACCCCACTCTCCTGCCCTGCTATTTCAGCCCGGGCCACCGCTGCTGATAACCCCTGGGCGCCGTCCAGGCGCCGCGGCCACCGCCACGGCCTCATCCCCCGCCGGCTGCCAGCCACGGGCAGAGACCCACCGCGGCAGCCGGAGCAGCGGGTTAAAGGGTCCGGGAAAATCAGTTTGGGGGTCAGCATCTCTTGGGACGGGGACAGAGGAAGTGGCAGACACAGGGCTGGATTCGAGGATCAAAATGCCGCGCTCCTGGGTTTCAGTTCTCCATCCTGCTGGTGTGTGTTTCCCGGTGCTGCCTCCTCTGCCCGGCTCCGTGTGGCTCTACCTGCTCCGTCGTCGCAGGCAGCTCCTGCAGCCGCAGGGTCGCACGCTGCCTTGGTAAAATCAGCGTGCGTGGCTGCAGCGCTGTTTGTGGAGAGGTAGTCGCTACACAAACCAGTTTGGGTTCATCTCACCAGGAACCAGTGGATTTCCAGCTGAAAACACACTCCCCCAGAGCTGCAGGGTTTCAGCTCCACGGGGCCACTGGTCACTTGTACCCTGTGCCTCGAGCTTCTCCTGGCTCTGGCTGAAAGGCTGCAAGGGGGGGGCGAGGGCGCAGCTCTGCTCCGAGCGAGCTGGAGCCGTGGGTCAGCCTGGTGGTGAGCCCCACAGAGAGACCCCACGGAGACCCCCTGGGAGATGCTTTGGCAGCTGAAGCCGGTGCAGGATCCGGGCTGGCTGCGCTGGTCCCAGCCGGCTCCCGGGCCAGGCGGGTCTCGGGCCACGCAGGGCTCACCCTGCCGCAGGCTCCGGTCCCCCACACCGCGCTCCCACGGGGTGAGCGGGTCCCATGTGCCACGGGGAAGAGGGAATCCAGCTGAAGAGCTGCTTCTGATGGTTTTCATCCTGCTCTGAAAGCAAGAGGGGAATTTGTTTCCTGGGAGTTCCAGAGCCGTTTATGTGTTGATGAAGCAGCTCCATGTGCTGCTCATCAGGAGCCTGAGGAGCAGCACGTTCGTGGGTCCTGGGCACGAGCTCGCTTTGCACCCACAGGCCATGGGCAGAGACATCCCCCCGGAGCTCCCCGCGCTGCCCAGTGCTCCCCACCTGCTCCCGCCCCGGGGATGGGGCTGCCACCAGTGTCTGCAGCCAGGAATGGTGAAAGATTCTCCAGAACATGGGAGCCCCAGAGAAATCCCGGTGATGGGGAGGACAGAGCGGGGTCTGCAGGGTGTCCTGGAGTCACAGCTGCCTGCGGCCACGTTTTGGGCCAAGCAGGAGCGTGGGCCTGAGTTTAATGCAAAGCTGCGTGCTGACAAAATGGACCGAGACAGACACACAGTGCCCAGGTGGGTTTCCGGGACCCCCTCGGTGTGCAACCTGCCCAGACCCTGCCGAGCTCCCAGCAGCACATCCTGGGGCAGCCCCGTCCTCTGCCACAGCTGCCTCTCGTCTGCAGGAGCCTCTCGGGCCGCCCAGCCTCGGCTGCGTGATTAATCTTTTGTCACAGAGGAATAGGGAGAACCGGCAATTAATAAACCCCCGGCTTAGGCAGTAACCCAGCTCTGCTGTCCCCCCCTTAAGCATCGCCCTGTTCCTGCCCGTGACACGGGATGTGCCGGGTGCCGGGCACGGGCGCAGCCCCGATGTTATTGTAGGGTCTGTCTGTGGGGAGCGGGGTCAGGGCTGTTTGACGAGGAGGAATCACCATCGGGAGGATGTTTGTTTTTGTAGCAGCTGGATGTGTCTCGGGGAGGGATGGGAACGTCTTCTGTCACTCGTGGGCCGGGAGGAGGCTGGCAGGGCAGGGATAAAGCTCCTGACAAGTTTGGACTAGCAGGCGAGTTGATTAGCTGAGAGATGAAAATTCACAGCTCGGCTCTTGCAGGGGCCGCGAGCTGCTGGAGATGTGTTTATGTGAGGGGAGAGCACCCCCGTGCACGCTGCCTGCAGTCCCGGGGAGCCACAGCAGTGGGGGGGCTGGGCAAAGCGCTTGGGTCAGCACCGGGTCCCCATGGCGAGGACTCCCCAGGGGCCACGGGGACGAGGGGATGCAGGGCGGCATCTCGGGGGGTTGGGCGTCCCGAGTTCTCCATGGCCCCAGTGGGCACAGGGCATTGCTGGCTGCCTTGAGCACCACCGCGGCAGCCTGGACGTGCCTGTGTCCTGCCATGGCCGTGGGTGTTGGGGTCGGGACACCCGGCGCTGCCTCGGGTGTTAATGTGCAGCCGAGGGTGGAAAAGAAACCCAGGGGCCCTCGTCAGCTGAGAGCCCGGGCTGGGCTGGGTCTGATGGTACAGATTACCCGATGATAGACAGAGATAAATGCATACAGCTGGAGGCAGAATAAATCGATGCTATACGTTGTATAATTGTCTTGAAAATAAGGTAATGACTGGCTCTTGGAATGCTTTGATCTTATCAGAAAGACAAGGAATACACTAATGGCTTTAATTAGACTTCGGGGATGAAATGAATTCGGCCTCCTGGGTGAGCTGGTTTCTGGAATTGACCACTGGTGGGGATAGAAAGGCTTTAATCAGATTTAGGCTCTTTAATACCCACAATAGTGTGTGTCTGCATGTGTGATACAGACCCACTGCTATGCCTGGGTGGGGGGGTCTGGGCTGCCGCTGCTTTTAGGAGCCTTTTCTCAATGATGTACTTTCCCATTTGTGTTTGAGCGCTGCAGAGTCTACTATTTTTATTTATTGACTTTTGAAGGAAAGTTGGAAACAACTTGTCAAAAAGCAGTGGAGGGCTGGTAATTGTTTAATTTCCCCACAGCAGGGCCATGGCAGCTCCCCGGCAGCAGGGCAGCGCACTGGCCACGCTTGAGCATCCAGAGCCAGCAATCGGCAATTACCGCAGCTTAATTATTGCATGTAATGGCTACAGTCAAAGCAACGGAAAAGCCTCTGATCTCTCCAGGCACACATCTTGGTGGTGTCCCCCAGAACAAGTAGAATTGTCAGTGCTGAGTGCGCGGAGGACGAGCGGGCTCTGACTCAGCCCGTGACTCACCGGGTGAAGCCGTTGCTCATCAGCCGCCGTCGCGGTCCAGGCTCGGTGCTGGGTGGGGGCGGTTGAACCCCCCCCGGGGGTCCCAGCCTGCGCCATGGGGATGTGACATGGGGCAAGGATGCCACAGCTCTCGGAGGGGTCTGCCTCTCCTCCCCTTGTCCCAGGGGTGTCCCCAGAAGGACCCCATCCCGGCGCCCCTGGCCGCCAGCGGCTTTGGCAGGGGCTGATGGTTTTCACAGGCTGCACCTGACCTTCCCCTGGTTATTTCCCAGCAAAACTGGAGTTTTCTGAGCAGCAGCCGCCCAGATGCTGAAGCTAAACAAGCAGCAGTTACTCTTCCTGGGCCATGTTTATGTCTTCCCTCTTGTAACTACAGATTTGGATTATTTTGGTAGGTTGACATTAGCTATCGTGTTTCCCTTATGTTAATTTGTTGGGCTTAGATGAGCTCCCGAAAAGGATTTAATAACAAGAGCCGTTGCCAATGAAAGCACAACCTTGTTCAGCAGTTACCGTACAGCCAAATATTTTTAACGCCAAGCCCCCAGGCGTGGTGTAAGCTCCTTGTAAGCAGCCGAGGTTCGGTGTCAGCGCGGGTGGGAGCGTGGAGAGGTCAGCGGTGGCTCCCAGCTCTGCCGGGCCACCAGCCCCCCGGGAGCACCACAACAGTGCTGGGGATGGGGAAAGCGACGGAGCCACAGCAGCACAAGGTGGAGAGCACCGATATTTGGTGATTCTGGCTCAAACGGCAGGGACCCCACAGCAGCCACCCCCAAACCAGTGAGCAAGTCTGTGCCTCCTCCTCTCCCGCATCCCCAGTGATGCCCACCCTCTATCCCCCGTCCCAGAGGGGTGACCCCGCACTAGTGCAGTGGTGGGACCCCCCCAGTCCCGCAGGGCCAGACGCGGGGTCATGGGTGCCCTCCTGGATGTCCTGCCACCAGCACCACGCTGGGGACAGGAGGATGGGGGGTGCCAGGGGAACTGTCTCCCCCAACCACCCCACTCGCTCTGTTGCCCCCTGGTTGTGACAAATCACCCGCATGTGTGCGGAAAGCTCCTCGCCGCAGCACAAACACCCACATGCTTAGTAACATAATCTCTTAAAAGCAAAATCCCAGAAATTCCTTTTTCTTCGTGGAAAATGTTGCCTGGGGGCGAAGCTCATAATGAAGGATGAAAGCTTAATCCTTGAGGTAGAGCAGGACTGAGAGGGGAAGGGTATAAACATGACAGTTGTTGCTCAGTGAGTCGGAAAAAGAAGGTGAAGGGATAAAAGTTGTGTCGGGGCAGGAGGGCGCAGTCTGCGGGGAGCCCGGCACCGCGTCCTCCCCAACCACGCCGCATCCGTCATCCCAGCGCTGGCCGTGACAAATGCAGGGGCTTGTCCCAGAACTTCAGACACAGGAAAATACGATTTGGTAGGTGAAGACGTCGGGAGAGTCAATTACGCTTCGTACCTGTGTAATTCACCAGCGGGGACAGCCCTGGGTTACCAGGTATTGGCACCAGCAATGCTTTAATCAAGATCAGGCCTTGACTATTATAAAGCAAAACACCAGTGTGCCTGCAGAGTGATTTTTCCCATTCTCTGGGCCATCAATACAGGAGCTGGCTGGTGATGTGACACAGCACAGTGGTGGGAGCAGTGTGTGCAGGCTCCCCGGGACGGCGCAGACGTCCCTGAAGGCTGGAGGAGCCCATGGGGACGGTGACCCAGGGCGGGTGCTGGCCCTGCGATGGAGGAGCAGGGTGGGGGATGAACATGTTGTCCCCAGGCCTGTCCTCAAAGTGGTTTTTCTCCATGGGGAGACCTGCCAGCCCCTGGGATGCAGAGTGTACTGGGTGGGCTGGGCAGTTCGGGGTGGGGGTCTCCAACTCCTGCCTGTGGATTTGGGCTTCCCAGCTGCCTCTCTGCCACAGAGCACTGTCCCTGTGCCACCCATGGTGGCTTTTAGGAGCCACGGATGTCAGCTCCCTGGCTGTCGGGGAGGCCACAGTGAGTGGTACCCAGAGGTACCGCTGGACTAGTGGCTCCATGGCAGGCCCCAGCCAGGTCATGTCAGTCAGAGCCAGCGTGTGCCCGCGGGGGGAGTCACAAGACAAAAGCTCCCAAGGCTCTGGGAAAGGGGATTTTGCAGCCCAGCGGTTCCCCCCCGGCTTTTTGGGGGTGGTGCTCTCGCTCCCCACATGGCATCCCCAAACCCCCGGCATCCCCAACCCATCGGCATCCAGTCCAAGAGCGACAAACACCCAGGCTCTGCTTCTCACGTGTGTTTTTTAATTGGGGAGAGGGGTGGTGGAGGGGGGGGTTACACTCTCCAGAGCACAACCTGCTCTGCCTTTGCTCCCCGCGCAGCAGCCGCTGTTTACGCACTTGGATTCCATCCCTCTCCTCTCTCACGGCTGTGAAGATGTATTTCCTCTTGTGCCATTTCTCCTTCTGGCAGGCAGGCTCCCAGGTGGGTCTGGAAAATGTCAAAGTGGGAAATAAAGTTGTTCGCTGGAAAAAAAAAAAAAAAAAAAAAAAGAAAAAAGCCCAAGTGAGTGCTAGAGCCTGTGGGAGCCGGTGGCACTCGGGCAGGAGCGGGTGCTTCGGACACGGAGCATCTCCAGAGCCTGGGCTCCTGTGTCACTGCCACATCCCCAGCACCGGGCACAACAGCTCTGCCACCGCCAGCGCCCGCCCTGCGCCGCGGCTGAAGTCTCTGGGGCTTCTTTGTCCCCAGAGCAAGACAAAGGAACAGCGACACAACGTCCCTGTGTCACCCGTGGCTCTTCGATCTCACGGGCAGCCCCAGCTCCTGCAGTTTTCCTGCCAGGAGCGTGTGCTGCCCCCCCCGGCTCATCTCCCTGGGCCTCATCCTGCTCAGACAGATGACTCTATTTAGCTGAAGTGACTAATGGGTGAGCGCATTCCCGGCTCTGCCATCATCTGCTTCTCCCAACGTCAGTCGTGACCAGCGCTCACGCCCCCCCCGCTGCGTTTTCGGGGCGTTGGGAGGCAGCGAGGTGGGGTGGGGGTGGGGGGGTTGTTCTCACTCGCGTGGATGTTTAAAACCTGGCTGTTTTGGGTAACACACAGCGACGGGTACCAGCAGCGGGTGGAGCGGGGCTGGTGCCACAGCGGCATGGGGAGGGTGCAGTGGGGCACCAAGAGCAGCCAGGACAACGCGGTGCAGCCAGCACCAGGGGGATGCAGAGTGACACACACACACACACACACCCCCCAATCCCATGCCACCCCCGTGCCAGGGTGGTGGACCCAGCCACATGCCACGGCCACCGGAGAGGGACCAGGAGCACCAGCCAGACCCGCTTTCCCCCCCTCCCCAGGCTGGGCAAGTGGTCTCCCAGAGAAAATTAGATGTTGACAAAACAATGTTTATTTCACCAAAACAGCTTTGCTCTTGGTGGAAAATGCTTGGCCCCACGGGTGGGCAGCTGCGGGGGGGGGACAGCTGGGTCAGGAGCAGCCCCCCACGGTGGGAGGAACCCCCCCGGCACACAGGGCTTCCCGTGGCAGCACCGCAGTTAGAGGGGAGCCAAGGAACGCACGGTGTCGTCATGTGGTTCATCCCGTCTCTGCATCCAGCACTGCAAAGGAAAAAAAACAACTAAAAAAAAAAATCCCCAAAGTGATGTCTCTGGCAGGAATTCAGGTCTCGTTCAAGGAGCCCGAGCAGGTGGCTGGGTTGTGGTGAGCAGCCCTGGTGACGGGATGCCGGCACCGCTCTCAGCCCCAGCCACCGTCGCCCTGGCTCTGGCCACCTCTGAAGCCCTCGCCCGGCGGGAGCCGCGTGCGCAGAGGTGACGGGCAGGATCACGGCACCACGAGCGCCCACGGCCACAGCGCGGCGAGGCCACCGGTGCCGGTGCCGGTGCCCGGAGAGAGAGAGGCTCGACCCACACGTGCCGGCGTGCGTGAGCTCCCGGGAGAGGATGGGCCACGACAGCCCGCAGGAGCACCGGGGCTGGGCACAGATGCTGCAGATTAGAGAATTAAAAGCTGGGAGGTTTCTGTTGAAGACATTTTTCCGTTCGTGAGGCCATGGGGTGGAGCGGGCCCGGGGGGGGGGAGGCGGCAGCCGCCGGCAGCAGCAACAAAAGGCAGAAGGGGGAGGGGAGCACGAGGGAGAGATTTTTGATTCATACTCAAAAATTACCCAAACTTTATTGCCAAAATGTCTACATTTTTATGTGCTTAAGCACAGTGAGTTATGGAAATCTTAAAACAATGGAATGATCTCCTTCATTGCCCTCGACGTGTTCGAAGTCACCACCCTCTGAACCAAGTGGAATCTCTTTTTCTGTTTTACTGACTTACAAAAATGTCTCTGCTATCAACACCGTGTGCATCTCATAAATACCAGGGTGGGACACGGGGCTTTTGGTGGGTGTTTTTCACAAACCCGTCTCTGCCCCAACCCTTCCTCAAGAAAATTTCTTATGGCGTTCGGTTGATTTGGCAAATTTTCTGCTAGAACCTGCCTGAACAAGAGGGGCTGCAAATTCCTTGACTCGGGTCCAAGCACACAGCTTTCTGGTTCCCCCGCTCTCGTCTTTGCTCTGTGGGAGTCCCTCATCTGTCAGTCACGTACCGAGCCCATAAATCTCCGGCGGCGCGATGGGAGGGTGGTGCAGGGTGTGCCGTCCACGCTCCCGCTGCCAGGTAAGGGACCGTGGGGGCGAAAGCCAGCGCCAGCATCCAGCCACAGCACGGGGTGTGCAGTCCTGGACATGCAGAATAAAGTAGGGATTATTATTAATTTTTTTTTGTTTGTTTGTTTGTTTGCATTGTGTAGCAGACCCGTTTCTGAGCACAACAGGAGCAGAGACAGGCGGACACGCTCACAGGTCCATCCGTCGGGACCCGCACGTCCATCCGTGGCGAGGTTCGGAGCCGGCAGCACCGCAGCAGGGATGCTCTGCTGCAGGGAAACCCCTTCCTGCACGGCTGGTTCCTCTGTAGGAAACGGTAACGGAGCCTGCAGCGAGGGCCAACAACAAGAGGAATACTCACCGGGGTGGTTTCCTTCGCTGCTGAGATAATTTCCCCCCCGCCCCTCCAGAACAACGCCTTCCTCACCCCCCCGGCTGTGCAAAGCCCATCCACATAGGCCTGGGCTCTGATTTACAGCCTGCTTCTGACAGCTACGAGCAGGGAAAGTGCTGATCTGGGAGAAAATGAGGACCAGAGTGGGGAGAGGAGGGGGTTTCGCTGGGGGGGTTTCAGAGCTGCGTGGGGGGAGTTCAGCCCTGGCCAGGAGCTCTCCCACCGGCCGGGGCGAGGGATGCCCCTGGCCGAGGAGGGGAGCAGGGAGCAACAGCGAGGAAGAAAATCAAGAAGAGCTTTGGGAGGAATCAGGGCAGGGATGGGAAGCCCTCATGCCTGCACAAATTCCTCCGCTAATCCCGAATTTCCCAGCCCTGGGGGGGAAGGCTGAGCCTGGCCCTCCTGCCCCGTTCCCAGCCCGCCCCGGGAGAAGCCGGGCGAGCCGCGGGAAAACGTCTGCAGCCCTATAAACTGACACAGTTGTTTATAATATTCCTAAGTGCCATTGCGTGATGATAGCAATTCCCTGACAGGGAAAATTTACTTTTTTCCTTCTTTTTTTAAATAAAATTAGAAAGCTGCAAGTCCCACAAAAGATGTTTTGGCTATCATTCAGGGTTTGTTTGTTTTTCTGCTTCCTATAAGTGACACACTGAGGGCCATTTGCTGCTGATAATGTTACAGCATTATCCCAGCACCGTTAGCCCAGCACCGCGCTCGGGCTGAGCCAGGGCAAGTCCTCTCCCTGCCAGCACCCGGGGCCAAGGCTTTTGCTGATCTCCCTCTGGCCACCCCATCTAACTCATCCCCACTGCCCTGGGCCTGCAGGACCCCAGCAGCACAGGGGACGTTGGCCGAGAAGAAAGCAGGAGCAGCACCAGCACCGGGCTGCAGTGCCCAGGGGATCCCAGCCCCACCGTGGCACCGATCCTGCAGCCAGAACAGGCACTGATGGAGCCGGGAGCAGTGGGGCTGCAGGGCATGGAGCAGGGAGCAAGGAGTGAAAACCATAGAGAATGGAGCTTGGAGCAAGGACCATGGAGAATGGGACACGGAGAATGGCTCATGGAGAATGGAGCGAGGGGCAAGGGGCATAGGGGACATGGAGAATGGAGTGAGGGGCATGGGACATGGAGCATGGAATGCGCAGCAGCCTCTTGCGGCTCCTTGGCCAAAGCTCCTGCAGCCCCTGAGCCGCCGCAGCTGAACTTCCTGGATTTGAAGGGCTGAAAGTTAAAAGTTGTTGACCTTCTGGATAAAACTTATCTGTGCACATTTCACATCCTGGGGAATGAAACCATTACTTTGTCATTACTTTTTGTGTGGAAAAACTCCTCGGTAGGAGTCAGGCGCTTTGCTGAGGACACTGCAATCTCCAGTTTGCTTATATTGTGCTAAAAACAAACAAACAAAGCCTGACCGGCACTGGAGAGCTGCAGCAATACTCTGGGCTAAAAAAGGAACTATCAGGCCCTCAGTACAGGACACGGCATGGATTCAGCGAGGCCGCTGGGCTGACTGACGGGCACCCCTCCAGTGTGGCTGTGCCTTCGGGTGTCAGCAGTCACGGCTGTTTCCTGTGGCCGGGGATGGGGCTGACATGTCACTGACCCGTCCTCTCCATCAGCCAAGGCACAAGGAAGACACAGCCTGGAGCAGAGACCAGGGCTCATGGAAACCACTGGATGGGCTGATGAAGATTAGGGCTCGTGTCCCTGAGGGGTGACAAAGCACCACAGCAGCCTCCAGAGGAGGCAGCCTGGCAGGAGGCAGGACGAGCTCGGCTGAGGCGAGGGGGGATTCCCGAGAGCACTGCTCTTGGAGGACCCCTGTTCTTCCAACTCTCTGTTTGCTGGGTCATCTGTCAGTGTAAGAAATCAGGCTGGAGGTGAAAGTATCCCTACCTACCTCCATGTCCCTGGGGAAAAAGCCCTGGAGGAGGTGACAGGATAAGGTTAGCAAAGCGGATAGATATGACAGTGACTGCCACAGGCTGAGAGAGTCCCTCCTGCCTGGAGGCTGCCCACCCAAGCCCTCCTCGCATGGATGCAGATGGATGCAGGGCACAGCTCTGCACCGTGGTCAGCAGGACGGCTGCATTGCTCCATGGAAAGGTCTGTAAAACCCACAGGACTGAGTCCATGAGCACTAAGGCAGCAATTCCCTGCTCAGAGACATTTTCCACTGTTGATGCTGGGGAAGTGCTCGCCCTGGTCCTGCCGAGCATCCCCTGCAGCCCCCACACCAGCGGGCTCTCGGGGCACTGTGCTGCCCCGCAACCGTCCTCTTGAAACGCTCCCAGGAGCATCATTTGGCAGAAACGATGCTGATGCCTCCGCAGCTGACAGGGGGTATTTCATCTTGGTCTGTAGCTTTGGAAAACAGGAATTTAGACTTAGAGAACCTTGTTACTTTCCCATCCAAGTTCCCAATTCCCCTCCTGCCCCAAGGAAGCCGGGCTCAGCTCCAGGCTCCGCGGAGCAGCCCAGCCCTTCCCAGGGCTGCAGCGGCGGCTGATGCTGCCCCGGGTACCACAGTCCTGGCCCCGCAGCTCCACGGGCGTTTGCCGACAGCCAGGAAACAAGAGATGGGAAGTTTATAAACATGCCGCAGACGGTTTATGGAAAGAGGTTATGAAATGCAATTAAATGTTTTATAAAGTGTCCTGATTGCTCTCCTCGGTCACTGCGTGATTTTGATCATAAATCAGAAAATGAGCTGGAGAACTGAAGGGCAGGGGAGGACCAGGAGGGCAACGGAGTGACAGGGGTACAGGGGGGCTCCCTTCAGCACTTGCTTGTGCCCGGGGTTCTGCAGCCGGGACATTTATGCCCCACAAATCAGTCCCAAGTGGGAGGGAATCGCCCCTGATGTGCCCGTGCCCAGCAGCCCCCTGTCCTCACCAGTGCCAGCCCCCACCTTGCCTGATTCTGCTTGTTTAATATGCAACGTACCTTCTGATGAGAAGCAAATTGTGCAGCCAGGGTGAAGGGGATGATGGTGGAAGGGGATGGTGGCAGATGGACACACAGGTGGGACAAACCCACTGGCCCCTGGCACTGGGGGAGCAACGGGGAATGTTGGCCTGAGATGAGAAGCAAACATCAAGGGATCACAATGAAAGCACATTGAAGTGTGTGATTTATGGATGGATTCAGGGCAGCAGCACACGCTGCCTCGCAGGGGCTCCCTGGAACAAGCAGCCACCAGTCAGTGTTTACTGGGAACCGGCACAATTAGCTGGCCAAGAGCTAATTGCAGGTCTGAACTGTATCTTCCCAGCTGCGGGGGCCACTCTGCATGGCCAGCGCTGGGACACTGCCTGTCACTGTCCCCTGGAAGTACAACTGAACCAGAGAGCCAGAGAGCAGCCTCCATCCCTGGCACCCAGCGCCAGAGCAGGGAGAGTCCATCCTCACCCCTGGGACCGGCTGCAAGAGGGAGCTCATCACAGTGACCCAGCTGCAGCTGATGCACAGTCAAACACCTCAAAACTTGGAAAAACTAATTACCAAAGCCCTAAAGCCTGAAGTGCAGCACAGGCATCATGTGTCTGACATTTGGCTTCTCATCCCTGAGCTGCTGGTCCAACAGCTCGCGAGCCAGAGGTTAAGCTTCCTGGTTCCTCTTTTTAATCTGCATCATTCACATTTTTCCATGTTGTTGGACACAATCAAAAAAAAAGCCTTTGAATTAGCAGGCAGGGCGAGACGCTAATTGCCTTCCCAGCTCCTCCCGTGTCAGGGCCGGATGCTGCCCAGGGCCCTGCACACACCCGCTCAGCCCAGGAGATCCACGGGGGAGACAGAACAAGGGCTGCAGTGTGGGGTGGGCAAAAAAGACTGCGAAACCTAGCTGAAAAGGCCCTAATATGAGCATCTTTGCGTGAGTAGAGGTGCTGCTGAGCACCCGACAGCCCAGGGATGCCGCCTGAGCACCCAGTAACCCCAGGGATGCTGCCTGAGCACCCAACAGCCCAGTGATGCTGCCTGAGCACCCGATAACCCCAGGGATGCTGCCTGAGCACTGTCCCCGATCCCCACGGGCAGAGCAGGGTGGGGATGCTCCCGTCCACGTGTGGCTCTGCGTGCATGGGCCGACTTGGCAGGAGTCTTCCTATCCATTACCAGCTAATGCAATGGAACTGGCTGACAATGGGCTCGGCAGCTGCCAAAATCCAACATGCGGCCTGCAGATGTCCCTGGGACCGGCAAACCCTGCTGGAAGATCCGTGCGGTACGAAAGGTTACCCTCAATTTGCTTCAGATGCTGCTCGCGCCGTTCGACAGCCATCGTTGGAGGAGGGGGCTCCTTCGGAGAGAAAAGCATAAATCCAGCTCCGCATCCAGACTGTTATTATCTTCTCTGGTTCAAATTAAGTGACTGGGGTCATTTTTTTATATGTTGCAGTTTGTCTTTTACCTGAGGGCATTGTGGAAAGGAAAGAAAAAAAGGTGACTCTAGCACGAAAGGAGGGCAGGAAGCGGAGCCTGTAGCAGGCAATTAGCTGAACTAACATCAGGTTCTCCCTAAAACATCAAAATGGAGATTAAATGTCGACAGACACAGCTAATTCCTTGCCAGTGGGTCTGGCGATAAATCAGTGGCCACGGGGCAGGAGAGGGCAGGGTGAACCCCGCGTGGGATTGCAGGACGGGAGCGGGACAGGAGAGACCCCCCAGCTGCCGCCAGCCCCCCCCAGGCTGCTTCCTAAGGCCAAGGAGCGAGGTGGGAGCAAACAGCGGGCACAGAAACCAGACAGGCAGTGGGTGACACCGGTGACACCAGTGCCACCACCAAAAGCCACCGAGCACTGGTTGTTTCAGGCACTGTGCAATTCAAAAACCAACACCGCATTAAAGCATCTGCCCCGTGTTTCCAGAGCCGGTGACAAAGGGCTTTGCGTGGGCTTCAGCTCTGAGTGTGGGCTGACTTGGTTCAACAAGCATTTGAAAAAATCCTGTGTTTTATCAACTACTATATGAAAGGCAAATGAGCTGCTGGAAGCCCCAGGTTAGGGAATGCCAGCACCGTGGGGCATGTGGGGACCCCGCAGGGCTGCCGGCACGGGCAGGTCACACTCCTCCCTCTCTGACACCCCCATCACCCCGGATACCCCGCACTGAGCTCCGCACGGGGCTGTGTCTGCACCAAGGGCCGCTCACCGCAGTGTCAGCGCCCACAACAGATCCCCCCTCAGTCTGTGCCCCTCAGCCCCCCCCGGCAGCGAGGGCACCGCTTCTCTGGAGCCCAGGGAACCTTCCCACTGCTTCACCCCACTTTAAACAAAAAAAAATCTTACTTCTTCCAGCCCTGCGGAGCCAGCAAAGCCGGCGACCCCGCTGGGTGGAGGCACACGAGGAGCGTGCTTGCCTGGAAATGTTTACTGCGCAGACACACAGAGTGCACTGGTCGGGCAAGCCAGGGCGGGTTTGGGTTCCGGCTTTGGAGAAGGGCACGTCCCTTGTGGAGAAACCACTTGGCGGAGGGGAAAAAAAGGGTGTCTGGTGCTTACCACAATCTGAGGTGCCCCAAAACCAGTATTTGCCCTTCCTTTATGAGCCTGTGGAAATAAGCAAACTTGGATTAGTCCCAAGTTCCTCTTCCAGAGGGCAGGGAGAGGCTGGGCAAGAGGTTGGGAGCCCTCCACCCTGCCCTGCCTGCCTGCTCTGTCCTCCCTGCCAACCCTGCCTGCCCTGCCCTCCCTGTCTGCCCTGCCTGCCCTGCCTGCCTGCAGTGGGGGATGAGGATGCTCCCGTGCATCCCTCGCGCTCCCTAGGGCCGCATCCCTCTCACCACCGGTACCCGCCGGGACTGGCAGCAGCCCCCGTGGCATCGGTCGGCATCTCTCAGCGCCCTTCTCCCGCAGCAAAGCCCAGCCCAGGATGTGGTGGAAGAGATTTATCTCTTCTGGCAGGTTCCACACACGCTACTATTTTTCTTCATTGCTCTTGACACATCTCCTGCCACACGGGGCAAACTCTGGGGTAGGTGGAGAGCCAGTGTCAGGGCTGGGGGGGGGTAAGATGTGAGCTGTTTTCAGATGGTTTATAAAATTTACATCCCCAGAGGATCCCACCGTTTGCAGAGGTGACATCGGTGACTGCACCGTGTCTATTCCGGATGATTTCATCCTGGAGTGACTCCTTACGTAGCTTCTCCTTGTCTTTTAAAGCAGGAGTCACCACCGCCGGCCTGGCCGGGCACCGCAGCCGCCCTGCAGCACCGAGCCCCTCGCCAGCAGAGCCGTGGTCCCGATGAGGGCTCTGGGGACTCTACATCTTCAATACACTTAGTGATTTAATGAAGAATATTATTTCCTTTTTGTTGAAAGCAGATGCATTTTGTGTTTCCACTTTAAGCTTTTAGAAAAGAACAATTTGATGAAAACCTGTTAAACCCGCCCTGTTTGTAGCCCCCACAGAGAACTCGATCTCAACACACAGCACTAGACCTGGTAACCACAAGGCACACGCCTGCTTGGGGTCAGTCTCTTTTTTTCCAGCACTCTGATTATTCTTTCTCCTGAGGATGGGGCTGGGAAGGACTCAGCCTCCAGTGCAGTACAAATCCTGCCCTTTCGGTAAAGTGTAATAAACTTCTTCCCCCAATGCATAGGAAAATGTTTTAAGGCAAGACTTTATAGAGAGCATCAATCACTTCAGAGGTGATGGAATTGCTGCAGAATTATAAGCAAGTCTGAAGTGTCTACAGAGGACTCTAAACACTGTCTTCTATTTATTCTCTGTGTCCTTTGTAAATGTAAACTTCGGTGGAGTCCAGAGGCCCTTTCGTCTCCACGGCTTGTCAATCCAGCACCTTTCACCACTGCTAAAATCACAATTAAAAAAAGGGGGGATTACAAAAACAAACACAGAGCTCGCGCCGGCGAGTGATGGCTGTGGACTGTTGTACTGCCGCTGGCCGCCTCCCCCAGGAGGAGCAGTGGGATCCTGCCCCGTGCCTTCCTCTTCCCACCATTGCCGTGCGAGAGCAGGACCCTGGGGGCCACCTCCTCACTGGTGACCTTCTGTCAGAGCGGGCAGGAGGCACGGCACGAGCAGGGCTGGAGGAGAGTGCGTGTCCTGGGCACAGCACCCGGTCTGGGCACCCACCTGTGAACCCATCCCATCCTCCCGGAGGGGCACGAGGGGGAGAGAAAGACCCAAACTGAACCCTGGAGAAGACAGAGACCTGGCTGGAGGTGTGTGCACCCACACGTGCCCTCGCTGTGCACGGGCAGGTTTTTATCTCCTACAGACATTAGACTACCAGTGAGGAACAGCTAATGGTGCACCACTGAATAAACACAGATTATGGCTCTGAAAGGCCCTGAGAAGATCAAGCAGAGGACAGTGCACTGACAGCGGGATGGAGCTGGGTGTGGGAGAGCCGTCCCAGCTGGAACACCGCTCTGAGCACCGAGAACCTGAGCGGGAAGGGACTTTTGCTTCCACAGAAAGAAAGAAAAAGATAAAAGTTCTTTAAAGTCTATACTAAAACTTCTCTTTGCCAAAATAGCCGGAAAAAAATATTTTATGCGCTGAAATGTCACACAGCTGCTCTGGCAAAAAGAAATAAAAAAACAACAAACAAAACAAAAACCCAGTCTGTTTCGAAAAATACCTTCCATGAGAGGCTTGATCTGTCCCTTGAGCATCCTCATCCCAGCTGGGGAGCAAAGCCAGCACACGCAACACAGAGCCTGCAGCGGGAGAAGCTGCAATGTTTTGTCCCTGCCTTTGAAGGGGTCAGGAGGTGTGTGTGGAAATAAGACGCAGGGACCCTTTCGGTTACTGGCATTAGCAGGTATTTTGGTCATTACAGCAGCTCCTTTTTCACACGGAACTGTGTACGCCCATGAGCATCGCTAACTCTGGGCAGACCTTATGTTAAACAGAGGAAAATTCCTGCTGTAGCTGACAACAGGGGTCAAACCATAATCCACTTTACCTCCGGCTGAGGGATAATCCCAGGTCCCGCTCGTTCTGCCACCTTGCTGGGAACTGCCTTTATCAGCCGGGGTGTCACTGGCCGTGTCACCATCTCTGGTCTTCTCAAAGCCAGTTGCCCCAAAAGACAATTCAGAACACAGTAATTTTGTCAGTAAAGCAGCATTTTCGGGGGGTCTCTGCGAGCTCATAATATCCCTCACCAAGTTCCCTGCACCTCCTGTGATCCCGCATCCCACCGCAGTGCTGGGGTCCCCGGTAGCCCCCCGCGGACAGTCCCCCCGCAGCGGCTCCCGGCGGGCCGCGGGCCAGTAGCCAGCAGGTAGCGCTGCGGGTCCGTCCCCGGCCCGGCGGGCTCCGTCCTGTCCCCGCACCGCGTCCCCGGGACCCGCCGGCCGGGAACGCCCCGAGCTCCGGCACCGCCGAGGAGTTCTTCTTTCCATCCTCCCGCCGCCCCTTGCACCCCCAGCCCCCCTGCAGCGACCACCACCACGAGTGACAACGACCTTCGGGACTTTTCCAGCACAACCTCTTGTCACCAGCCGCACACCGGAGTCAGGGCACGACCGAGCATCTCCCGCTTCACGCCTCCGGTACCTGCCATCCCTCGGGATTCCCAGCGGGAGATGGGGGGAAGCCCGCGGGAACGGGTGTGGGGATGCTCCGACAGCCTGGCACAGCCAGGAGCAGGGTTAACATTTTCCTTTTTGCCAGTGCCACCAACTGCCAGGGGTAACCCTAGGCACAAATTCCTCTGTTCCCCCTTCCGCCAAATAGCTCTTGTGACCCCGAGTCCCATCCTCAGCGCTGCCCGCATTTAACTGCAGAACTGCAAGGAAAGGGTCAGTCTCTGCGGGCATTACCCAGCCCTCTCTCTGCAGCAGATCGTCTCGGTGCTATCTCAGGAATTAATTATAGCGCTATCAGGGGCACAAGGCAAACCCTTCCCTTCTGCACTGCTCGGTTCTTCCCGTCCGATAACAGAAGCGACTCCAGGGATGCCAGGAGGTGGCTCCCAGTGAACTGCCACCAGATGCCTGGACCCAAAGCCCCTGAGAAGAGCGCGCTGGGCTGCCAGGTGGGTTGTGAAAACAAAATCTGCCTCTTACGCAACTCTTCAGTGAGCTAAGAATAGCTCCGAAACGGTCTTCCCTCAATTGCAGGATCAGATTCCTCCTCTTAATGAATGGGCTTGATTTGTCCTTAGTTACAGAGGAAGGGAGCAGGGGTGAGGGAACATGAACACTCAGATTCGGCCAGGCTGCGGTGCCAGAGCCGGCACACACAGCTCACGCCTCGCAGGCGATGCCGAGCGACGGAGCAGCTCCAGCTCCTGCCTGTGCATTAGAGAGGCTGGAGCTGGGCAGCACCGACCTCACCGCTGCCTTCCTGCCCCGGCTCAGGAAAGGTTCAAGGCCCAAATGGAGGTGACAAGGAGGACACTTGCCACAGAAGGGCTGCGGGGGAAAGAGAGGGCCTGGGACCTTCCAGCCTCTTGTGTCACCCTGCGAAGGAAAAACTTAAAGGCTAAATTTTCCAGCACTGCCCTGGGAGAACAGGTATCGCTTCCCAGGGCTGAACTGGGAACGGGGTGTTTCAGCCCCGTTTGTGACTCCAGCATAGCCTGGGCTGTCCCGTGGCCATCACAACTGAGATCAACCCAGTGACCTTCAGCCTTAGAAGGATGAGCCCTTGCCCTCGTGCTACCAGGGAGCGTGATTGAATGCAGCTCCTCGCTGGTGAGCGCCTCCTGGACCAGCTGTTAATGGGAATGTGATCGTGGCCCACAGGCAGTTTCAGATCTGCCCCCTGACTTGTGTCGGGACACGCGGCAATCTCCGGCCATGGCCAGGGCCAGCGGGATGCAGTCCTGTGTCCGGGGCAGTGAGATGGGCTGACAGCGCCCATGGGTATGGACTCACCCTCCCGTGGCAGCACGTCCCCTCCGCCAGCTTGTCCCTCCTGCCTGGGACGGTGGCAGTGATCCAGGAGTGCTGCCGGCAGATCTGTGCAGACAGGGATGGGGAACAGGGTCACATTTGCAACAGGTCCTTTTCCTGGCACCCTCCAGAACGCCCAAACATCCCGGTGGCCCCGGCACTCCCCACTGCCTCCGGCTGAGATGCCGACAGCTGATCCCTGTAGGATCACACCCGCTTCCCGGGGGCTGACCCGGAGCCCACCCCCATCCCCAGCACAGTGCTGGGCTTCCAGAACCTTCTGCGGGCGCTTGGTTTGCACTGAAGAGGTGCTGTAGCAGAAGTGCAACACCAGCAAAAGCTGGCAGGGGACCCAGGGGCCAAGTCTGGAGTAAAATTGTGATAATGCTGTGTTTATACCAGGAATTTCTTTGGCAGATTAATCACGTGAGTGAAGTAACAGATGGGAAGTAGCGGGAGACACTGCAATGGGAATTTCAGTGCAGGGCCAGGTTGGCAGCTCACCCCCCCTGCAAACGCCGCTGCCGGGACCACCTCTGCCCACAACCAGCGAGGGGTTTAAACAGGGACCGGTGCTGGATAATGCAGCCCCCAGAGGCCAACTCTCCTCCAAGAGGCACAAGCAAAGAGTCAGGGCAGCAGTTCATGTCCCCTCCTGGCACACACCGGCCCAAGCTTCCAGCCCCACGGCATTCGAGCAATGACAGGCATCGAGGGCATCACCAAAGGATGGGTCTCGCGGTCCTGCTGCTGCTGTGGCCTCGGCAGGGCACAGGCAGAAGCAAGACCATGTGCCCTCCCCGTCACCACCAGCCAGGTTTTTCCAGCTCTGGACTCAGGTTGCAGTTGGAGTTTAAAAACTCACAAGGTCAAAATTCCCCCGGGAGCAGACGACCAGCCCGGGCATGGCCACAAGGCTCTGGCGTGTCAATCAGCGGGGGCCAGATGCCAGCCACCGCCACGGCTGCATTTTATTGCCCAGTGGTTGGGATGCATAAATGTGCTCCTGCTCACCCCCCCGAGGATCAGACCTGAACTCGCCGGCAGCGTGGCTGCATCTCCCACGGCGGCAGGACGCGTGCGTGGGAGTGAGCCCCGGGCAGCCGAGCACCGGGAGCCCTGGGAACGGCAGAGCCGGGCATTGGCACAGTCCGGGCCCTACTGCCCTGCCCAGGCTCTGCCGGCGCCTCCGAGCCAGCCCCGGGGCCAGCCCCGCACAGAACGAGCCTCTCTCTCCTCGGGCTGCAGCGGCGGAACATATGGGACCCGTTAGCTGGAAGCATATAAAATTCAAAGCTGTATTAGTCACTGGCTCCGTCATGTTCATTCCACCGCTGGTAGACACCACTCTTGCAGAAGCAACCGACAACTGCTTGTGTTTCTCCTGTCAGCTCCAATAAACAACTGCGTTTAATGCTGCAGGGGGAGAAGGGGCTCAGAAACTCCATCCAAAAATAACAAGTTTTAAGCACAATATCCTCGCCCGCTTCATGGCTTGGTCTCTCCCCCCGTTTGCCGTGCTGCACCAGAGGAAAGCGGGGTCTAGAAGCCGAGATGACCCATTGTTAATTAATCCCTGGCCCCCCCCCGACGCTGTCCCGGCAGCCCTCCCGTGCCAGCCCACCACATGGCCCCGCGTTGCTCAGCACGCAGGATCCCGGGAATCACCCGCCATTAACATTCTCGGAGTGACGTCTCCCAAATACTTTAGGGATAAATTGGTTGCTGGATGATTTGCAAAGCATTTAGGCAAAACTTATGAGGAGGCGCGTTGGTGGGGAGCCAAGGGCTGGATCCTGACGAGGGGACGCGCTCTCGTGGGTCACTCGAGTGGCACGTGCTCACCCCATGGCCCCGGGGAGCGACGTCCGGGGGCAACCGTCCCCCAGCGGGTGCCAGCCCGGCAGGCGGCATCATGCGCCAGCCAGTAAACAGGGCATAACTCTCGCCCTCATAAAGGGCTTAAGAGCCTGGCGCTGTTGGGTAAACAGGACCGTGCTGAGCACATACAGCAACTTGGCAGAGGCCCTTTGGGCATCTCAGCATCTTCACATCTTCGTAACGAAGAGCAATAGTTTCACAGGAGAAAGGCAGGGCAGGGCCTGGTGCCCACGCTCCTCCCCACACTCCCCCCTGCCACGGGGACACTCACCCCTCGGCACGGACAGGGTCCCTCCTGCCGGAACCCACCATGAGACCTTCAGGAAAGGACAACGGCTCCCGGTGTAGTGGGGCCAATCCAGGCATCACCACCTCAGCAGGAACATCTCCATGTAAGGGATTCCCAGCAGAACTCGGGGAACTTGCTTCAGAAAGCACTTGGGGGGATGCTTTCTGAACTAGTGACAGACCTTGTCCCAGGTTAATAACAGATGAAAGCAAAAATGCTTTGCCCTGCTGTGGGTTCCACCCCAAAATTAGGAAGGGTTTTGTGAGGGTGTCTCAGGATACCACATTCCCACCAGCATCTTCCCAAGGACGTTGGCTCAGGACGGGTAGTGATGTCAGTAACACTACACATAGGCTTTGTCACCTTCTCTCATATGTTGCTCGCTCATTTCTCATTGACTCTTCCAGTTTAGCCGCAGCAGAGCTGTGTGGAGGTGGCAGGTCCCCTCACCTCTTGTGTTTGAGTAAAAGAAAAAAAAATAAATAATAAAATCAGGGAACAGCCCACGACCGGGCACTCGTCGGTCCCTGCTGCAGCAGCGCAGCCACCCCCAGCCCGGCCGGGGAAGCCACTGGAGCCGTTCCCACCATTCCCAGTTCTCCATGCGGAAACCCAACCCGCCCAGGGGATGTGGAGCGAGAGGCTCCCGCAGAGCCAAACTGGAAGAGACAAGAAGAAATAAACAGGCGGCAGGGAGACGACGGGTGGGGGTCCCAGGGGCACCCACCCACCCACGGCCCAGATGCAGGTGGTAACGGGAGCTCCCGGGGAGGGACCCACGGAGCTCAGGGCATCTGTCCCTCGTCAGCGGCACTGCCAGCCCCGACGGGAGACCCCAGGTGAAAAAGGAGCCGACGTTACTCAGGCTCAGGCAATTCAAGGGAAAAAAAAAAAAAAAAAAAAAACCTGTTTCACAAGAGTGTCTCTGCATTACACTTTGGAGGTGATACGGAGTTCTGAGCTGTTTGAGGGCTGGGCAGCTGCTGCTGGAAAACCTGAGTTAGGGAGAGAAATGTCACCCCAAATTTATTGTATTTACTTTCTCCAGTGTTTTCAGAATTTTTTACTCTTCAATAGTTTATATTATACACATTTATCAGCTTTGCTTCAGGCTTTTAACCCCAGATTCACTGTCTCAGGTTAGAGCAGAGAGTGATGAAATGGGTATTCCTGGGTCTGAATACTGGCATCTGCTCAGGGGACGGGTTGTGGCCAAAATTTAAATAATCAAATGGTCAAAATGAACCCAAACCAAGGGCTGCTGCTCACTGAAATCTCCTCTGCCCCCAGCACCGTGGGCTTCCCACAGACCTCCTCACCTCCTCTCCGTGTGGGGCTTCACAACGGCTAGAAGCACCCGCACATTTTATTACTGATTATTATTATTAATCGACAGATTCCTTAGCCATCAGCACTGATTTGTTCGTTTCTTGTCTCAGGGCAGAGATGGGCAAAACCACATTTTGTCCAAAGAGGTTTGCAACTAAACTGGCCTGTTTTGTAGAATTCTTATTTTTAAAGAGCATTTACAATCCTGCAGGAAACCAAGGCAGCCACCAGTGAAAGAAGCCCCCCCAGGCTGTGTCCTGTTGTGAGAAGGCAGCGATGGCAGGAGGGCGAGACTCCCTGAGACAAGGAAACCACAGAAGTGAGCAAAAACAGCGTTTAAAGCCTGGCAAATGTATAGGTAATGAGTAAAATTAACTCCCTGGCTGTGAAACTGCTGAAGGCGGCAGCCCCAAAAGCGGACAATGGGATCAAAGTTGGGATTTCCCTCGGCTCCGGCCAGCAATGGAGTGCCCCCATAACGCCCAGGGGCCATAAGCTGCTCAGGACAGTTCAAAGGAGCCCCCCCAGCCTTGCCCGGCTCCTGGGGAGGAACACAATTCCCAGCCTTTCTGGGGGCCCGCTTCCCAAAGGGAGGGGAGCGGGGCCGGCGGGGGGGGCTCCTGGGCTGCCTGCAGGGAGGGTGAAGGGGCCAGAGACAGCCACGGTGACCCCAGAGGCTGGAGGGGCTGGGGAACCTCCCCCCGCAATGGGATAATGCTCGCTCCCACTGGCAGGATTAGCCGTGCAGCAGGACAGCTGAATCAGACGCTCAGCCCTTAACAGGATTATGCTCCCGGGAACGGCAGTGAAAATACAGACACCCTGCCTGTGGTGCTGCCTCCGCTCCCCCGCAGCCCCCCCGCTCCCACAGCGTCCCCACAGGTCCCCGGGCTGGGAGATACACTCCTGTTTTCTTTGAAATGTCATAATAAAGCACTGGGCCGAGCTCCTGACACATGCACGAGGAATGGGCTTGGCTTTCCCCCAGCCACGGGGGATTCGGGCTCCTCCAGGGTCCAGCCTGACCCTGGCTTTTCCAGCCCGCTGCCCAAAGCATCTCAGCGGGCAGGACCCACAGGCTGCCAGGGGGGTGTCTGACCCATGACACTGTGCCACCCCAGCACCACACGCTGCCATCACCTGAGCCACAGCACCAAGACTCCTGGTGAAACCTCAGTGACCCCCAGCTCACAGGGAGGGACAGCCCTTGGAGCTGGGGTCCCATCCCAGCATCACCAGGAGCGGCTCAGAGCCCACCAGGAGCAGAGGGGCCATTCCTCGGGGCATACACACTGCAGGGCGCTGGGCAGGGACGGGGGGTGTCCTGTCACACCAGAGACCACAACCAGACGTGCAGAGAGGAGCTGGTGGGTCTTCTCCACTTCCAGGTTTGAGCCCCCTGCTATCAAGGGGGGGGGGGGGTGTCTTTCAATATTCTCTAGTAACCCTGGACCAAACCCTCCATTTCCATGGAAACACAAACCTTCAGGTGTCCAACACAAGGGGCTTCTCCATGTTCCCCCCCAGTGCCTGGGTCCTTCCTGAGCCACACTCCTCACCCACCGGGATTAACTGAACAACCAGGTCAAAGCAAACCACGAACGCAGCTCGGTGGGATGCTGCTCTCATCTCATCTCTCTTTCCTCCAACAGCGGGTTTGCACCACACCAGCCATCGTTAAGACATGGGGAGCACCGAGCAAAACCGAGCCATACAATTGCCAGGTTAACAATGATTTTCTGCTGCTCCAGCCTGCGATCTCCACAATAGCCCTGGCTGCCCGACCCCGGCTCCCGGCACAGCAGCAGGCGGGTTATCAGAGCAAACCCTCTGTTCTCGCACACCGGGGCTGAAAGCACAGCTTGCTGCCCCCACTCCTTGTTGGATTTCAGAGAGGCTGGCAACTGAAAAGCGGATCCAATTTAGCCACAGTTCATTATCCGACATAGCGTGACATCGGGACACTTGCAGACATAATCCAGCTTCCTCCTGCCTTGCGAGATGTATTGACCAAAGGCAAGAAAACAGAGCATTAATAGCTCTCTGCTGTGCAGATGAATCCGGGCAGCAGCAATGAGATTCTTTGGGCTATTTCTATCCCATCTCACACAAGAGTAAATCAGAAGCTTCTACAGAATTCCATTAAATTTCTCTCCATTAATACCAATGTAACAGAGATCAGAATTTGTCCTCTTTTTTTACACTTTTCTGATATTTTAAAAAATGCTAAAACTCTTCAGCTTCTAGCTGAGCTTAAGATGAAAGTTAACCTCTGAACCACGCCAGCACCTTTCAAGTAAGGCACAATACAGAGAGGGCCTCTTACTGCGAGTTTAGATCAGTAACGTGTCTTTCCGCCTGTCTCTGTTCCCCCCGACCCTCCCCTGGCTGCGGGAGCCAGGGGACAAGGGAACCCCCCACCCTCACAACCTGAGAACCAGGAATGGCAGCTCTGCCCCTTTGAGCTCCCGGCCAGCCCACGTCACCGGGGCGAGGGCAGCCACCCCGCGCCAAGGAGAGCGGTCCCCAGCAGGACCCAGGGAGCGAGACTGGGTATAAACACAAGGAGAAAGAGGCCCCTGTTCCCCCCGCCCCCAAGAACACCGCACAGCAACAACAAGATAGTCATTAATTAAGTCCCACAACTCTCACGCTGGAGAGGTTTCAGTACATATGCATTTTTAAAGACTCTACACGTGTGTGTGCGCACCCCTGCGCACGTGCACACCAGCACCCCAATGATCGTTAGAGTTCTCCTTACACCCAGCAGCCATCGCCACTGCCCATGGAAAGGAGCTCAACAGCTCAGAGGGGGAATAAGGGCAATGCTGCCTCCCACGGGGATCTCGAGGAGGGGGTGCAGACCCCAGAGCTCCGGTCGCAGGCGCTGCAGGGAGCTGTGGTTTCACAGCTCAGAGCATCCCTGGCACGGGCTGCTCTCCTGCTCACTGCCTGCCTTTGTGGGGCAGGTTGTGTCCACTCCAGAGGGGTCTGGGACAGGAGACAGCCCGGAACAGCCACGTTGGATGCTTGGAAAAGGAGGAGGCTCAAGAAAGCATCTCCTGGCCCAGCAGTGGGGTGTGCCAGACCCCCCAGCGCTGCCCTGCGGAGGGTCGGTGTGCCAAGACTGAAGGGGGACTGGAGCAGGGGACCACTCTGTGCAGGACACCAGCAAGCGGATCCCTCTGGGGAGCAGGGTGCAGGTGCGAGGGGGTCCACCACCCCCTGCCCATCCAAACCACACTGGAGAAACTGCATTTTGTCCCTCCCCTGCCCGCGGGGCCGAGCAGCCCTGGCCACTGCCCTGGCAGATGCTCCGCGCGAGGCTTTGTCACAACCTGTTATCTGATCTGGAGTCCTCTGGCCTTTCCTCGCAGGCGGACAGTCCTTCCAGCCCATTCAGGGACTATGAGTCACTGAAGAAGCACTTAAAATCCATCCTGGATGATAAGGTTAGCGCTGTGTGCAGTGCATTTCCTGCCCTAGTTTGGACTTAGGCTTGGGCTCTCCGTACTTCCACGCTTATCCCACCTTCTCTTTCTCCTTCCAAATTCCCCACCACGTCGAGCTGCAACCCTGCAAGCAGTTCGGCAGAGATTCATCTGGAGTCGGTGGCCTGCAGGGAGCAGACAATCGGGAAAGATGAGGTCTGTGCCACTCACAGCGTGCCTGGGGAGGCTCGGTGTGACCTGCTTCCACGGGCAGAACAAAAAACGTGGGAACTTTGATCACAAAAGCTGCTGCGATGCTGCCACCAGCCCACGAGCAGCTCCTCCACTCGCCCCAGGAGCTGGCAGAAGGCTCCGGGTGGCTCAGTCCTGGAGCTGGCGGCAGAACGGGCTCATAATGTAAAAGAAAGGGCAACTCACATCTGCCAAGGGGGCACTGGCCACGCTGGGGGAACCATCCCGGTCAGGGATGTGGTCCCAGGCTGGATGTGCAGGTGCTGCCCGGCCCCGGGTCCGCACGCCGGCGGGTTCCTCACCTCCGCCCGGCTGAAGGTGACACCCCCACCATCTGACACCCCCGGGAGGGGGCCAGCGCCGAGCGCGGGTTCAGGGCAGCAGCAGTAAATCCTCATCACTGTCGGGCGCTTGTCCGAAAGGCATCCGCCGCTCCACAGCATCCCCCTCGCTATCGGCTGCCTGGGATAAGAAATTTGCCTTACATTAGCGAAATGATTATTCTGAATACTTAGACACCGCTCATATTCCCGAGGAAAAGGAAACATAAATCCTTCCTTGCACTGACAGCGACAGCCCACATCCCTAAATATGAGGGAACTAATTAAGCCTGGTCTTTCCAGCCAAAGCCCAGCCAGCGTGTTTGTACAAGCTTCATGGTCAAATATGTGCAGGATTTGGCCCTATTTCCCCATTTTTATTAATCACAGGAAAAATTCTCCATTTAGAAACAATGCTAGAGATATACCTGATAGGGGGTTTTTTTCCCCTTGGCCACTTAGCACTTGGCAACAAAGGTGAAGTTCTGCCTTTGCAAAACATTTTGAAACCTGTTTCTGTTCCAATTCAGAATCACCCACCCCAAAGCTTTCCAGGTTATCTCTAAAAGAAAACCTAGGGAAATGGATGGCTTGCAATGCTTCAACTGATAAACTCTAAATATATTATTTTAACTGTAATTTTGTTTTGCACTATAAGGTAGAACGAAAATGTTAACAACCACAGAACAAAAAGTCATTGCAAATGGAAAAGGTTATTTTGAAAATGAAGAAACAGAATGTTTTTGTGCCCTGGGGACCCACCTTCCCTTTCCCCCAAAGCCTGACAGAGTTTCACAAAACATTTCAAGTTTGATGTGCTCTGTTTTGGGAGGACCCGAGCTGGGGAGGGCGAGGGAAAACTCCAGGAGGAAAGGAAACCGCTGGAAACCCAGACAGGGGGCACCAGAGCCGCAGCGGTACCAGTCCCTCCAGCCAGGCTCTGGTGCTCCCGGCTGATTCAGGCTTGGCTTTGGTGGTCCCAAGCCCTGTTTTGGCCACTCCAGCGGTGTCTGGAGAAGGCAGAGGTCTCCCTGCCAGCACGGGATGGTGGCTGCTCCAGGGACATGGGACAAGCACCCCGCGCCACTCCGCTCCCACAAAAACCCACCTCAAACCCTTGCCTGGTTATAAATAAAGCAGCCGCTGACCTCGGAGATCAATCAGTGGGCCAGTGTCTCTGCGTGATGTCACCCCGTGTTTTTCCACAGGCCTGTCAAATTTCAGCCCCGTCTGATCCGCCGATGACAGCCGGGGCTCGCGCCTGCCAGACAGCACCGGGCCGGCCGCGGCGCTGGGAGGGAGACGCCGGGAGCGGAGGCCGGCAGGATTTATGGCCGGTTTCTCCCCGGCGTGCTCTGCCGCTCTCCCCGCCGCACACACAATACACAGATGCCTCGGGAGGATGACGGAAAGCGGGGCTGCTTGGCGCGGCACGGGTATTTTTAGGTGTTACTGCGCCATTTCTGGCCTTCGGTGATTTTTATGACTAACACGGCTGGATTCACGGCAATCGATCTGAACCTGGTGGCTCACGCACACCGAGCAGTGTTTTTCCGGCCAAGAGGAGCCCATCGGGCTGGCAAGTGGGAAGGGAGGGATGGAGCCAGGGTCAGGCTGGTGCCAGATGGGTCCACGATGGGAAACAGGCTCTTCCCAGGGCACCGCACCCGGCAAAACCCTCCGGGAAGGCGCAAAACCTCCTGGGTGGAAACCCGGGTGTGACATCAGGCAGGGTTTTAATTTCACTATTCAGACTTTATCCCGCTTGCAGTCGGACCCGCTGCCTCAACCCCTTCCCACACTTACCAGGCAGGAGTTGCCCACCAGCGGGCACGCATGGGAGGGGACACTGTCCCCCACGTTGTGTGTGCCCAGGTACCAGTGGAGGCCAAAGGGTTACCAACACCATGTGGCTGCAAAGCTGGGCACTGCACGTCCACACAGCAATTCATCAATTAATCTGAGAAGGAACAAAGCAATTAACAGGGGAAGCAGGGGATAGACTGACAAAGCACATGCCGTCGCCCCGCTCGGGGGGCTGGCTCCTGCCTGTTTGTTTGGCTCCTGTTTCTATGGTGGTGGAGGCTGTTATGAAGGGTCAATTCATCGTTCTGGTTATTTGCAGCTATCTAAAATATATTCTTAGCCTCTCAGACCTCGGCGAGATAGCCAGGGGCTAACCAGGGACTGCTCGGCCGCTGGGAGTTGCCGTTCTTTTGGTGGACAAAAGACCTTTCTTTCATAACCAAGTACTGATGCCATCAGGGCTCAGCGCACCCAAGGCTCAGCACTGACCACACGGTCCCCTTTACTGCTCGCAGGGAGCACTGGGCTCTCGTGGCTGTTATGTCCCAGTGCTCCTCTCAGCAAGGAACCCCTTACCTGCCTCCAGCCAGCCCAGGACTGGAGCTTCTCCCCGAGCATCCCCCTTGGCACGAGCCAGGGGACAGGGGGGCTCGGGGCCAACTCTGCTGGCGGAGCCCTCAGCATGGAGCAGGACACCCTGTCACGAGCAGGGCTCTCGGATGGGGCTCTGATGATGCCACTGTGTTGTGACAATGTCCAGCACCGTGTCCCTGCTGTGCTGTGCCCGGAGAGGAGACGGGCACGGCAGAGGCTGTGCCCCTCTGTGGTCACTTCTGCACAAGTTCAGGAGCTTGGTTGGGCCTCGCTACCCATCCCAAAGTAAGTTCCAATAAATATGTTTATAACAGGGCTTTGTTACCTCAGAAAATAGGTTTCCCATGAGGTCAGCAGGCCTGGCACTGAGGGTTATCCCGGGACAGTGATTTTTCCCCTTGGGATTCCAGGTGGCTGAGCCTATGCAAAGCTCCGAGTTATTCCTGGGGCTGCCACATGAAAGGTGAGCTTCCTAGCTGTGCCCAGCACGGGCCTTTGGGAGGTGCAGCAATCCCTCTGCACTCTCTGCCTGCTCCTGGCGCTGCCCCAGCACTTGCGCCTGCGTGGTCAAAGCAGGAATCCAACGCTGTGGTGGGGGGGACAGCCGGGGAGGGAGTGACCCCCCTGCTCACAGCACCAGAGCGAGTCCTCACCCACGGGGTGATGGCATGGGCAGGACCACGCTGCCTTTGCCTCCGAGGGGAGATGGGGAGGCTCCTGCAGAGCAGGGGTGGATCTGGTCCACGTCCCTGGCTGGCAAACCCTGCCTGACGGTGCCCCGAGCACGCTGTGGGTTGGATGTCACCTATGGGGCAGTTCTTTGGGGCAGGGAACGCCACAGACCATCCTCGCCTGCGCATTTCCTTACCCTGCTTTCCTCCCCAGGGGTAACACCGTCCGTTAACACTGTCCCTCTGCCCCTCACCGCAGCTCCGTGCCCTGCCAGGCGTGACACCGGGCCCTGCAGCGGCCGCCCCGGCGTGAGCAGCCACCACCTTCAGCTCCCGGAGTGAGTCTCCAGAGTGACCGACCTGCTAAGAAAATAGAGAGCTCATTCCTTTGAAGTTAATGAATCGTGAAAGCCTTTGAAAGCAGAGCCTTGTTTATTTACTGACTGCAGTTCATGTGGACGAAGCACCCAGACACCCCGAGCGCGCTGCTCATTTGAATGAAAGATCAAATGCCAGTCTCTGCCCAGCCCCGCCGCAGTTGGAGGAGCGAGGGCTGCCCTGGCCTCCCGCGCTGCTGAACGCAGGCAGAGACGGGAGAGCCTGTCACAAACCCTGGGAAATCCAGGGACCAGTCCCTTGGCTGCCAGTCAGGTCCTGTGGAGGAGAACATCAAAATAAGCGACCGGGTTGGCAGAGAAATTCAGGGCGCTGGGTGCACAGCTCTGCGAAACCACTTCAGCACCTGAATTCAGCTGCGACTCTCTCTGCAGACACCCATCGCCCTCCCCTCCCAGGGCTGGCACCCCTGCCTGCACCCCTGCCTGCACCCCTGCCTGCACCCCTGCCTCACGCCCTCATCCCAGAGCCAGCTGCAGCCCAACCCAGAGGTCTCCTGCCCAGCACCACATCGCAGCCGAGCCCTGCGCACCCAGATGGACATCGCACTTGTCACCTCCTCCCCTCCCTTTCCCACCAGAGCAGGATATAGAGAACTCCTCTCTAAAAAAATCCCCAGAAACAGAGAAAAGCCCACAAAACGGCAACAGCAGAGACCCCAGCACGCCATCCGCTGTGACGGGTCTTCTAAACAAACACCCAGCCGTCCACACCAGCCTATAAATATCTGCCTTTTCAGTGCGATGGCTTTATGAATAAGCTGTAACGCAATATTCCGTTCGGGCTCTCAGACAAAAGGACTGCACCCCACCAGGACCTTTCTGTCACTGCAGTTTTCCAAAGTATAATTGGATTATAACCAAGTGTGAGTTTCCAGTCCCCGTTTCTCTCAGGCCGGGGCAGTCGCTCTGTGATCTGCAACAAGAGGAATGGGAAGGAAAGAGCAGAATGAGCTGAGCTGGGCGGAGGGAAGGGGGCAGCTGAGGGTGCCGGCCACCATGTGAAAAGCACTTTGGTGGGCAATGAGGTTTACAATCCCAGTAAATAATTAGGCCTATTGGGAAGTGGCAGCAATGAGAGGTTCCCCATTGCAGCCTCATGCCTGCTCACCTCCAGGGTGTGGAAGGACCAGCCAGGGACCACACAGGGAAGAGGGAGCTCCCAGGTAAGGTTGGTCTTCGCCAGCGACCAGCCACCAGTTTCAGGGCACTGAAAGAAGGAGAGCTTAGGGGAAACTCGTCCACCGGCTCTCCCCGTCCCACACCACGGACGGTAGAGGCACAGCAGGGGTGGGAGACCTCTCACCACACCTGCACCAAGGGCTGCGGCTGGTGCTCAGACACCCAGAGGAGCAGGCGGTGGCCCTCGCTGGGGACATCACCGCCCCAGGGAGTGGGTGTCCTAAAGCACCGACCGTGTCCCCCACCCCCGTCCCCGTGCGGCTGCGGGGTCCGCACCGCCCCCGAGGCCCGTCCGGCTCCCCGCAACCCGCCAGCGCTGCCCGCTCCTGCCCGCACCGGGCGCCGCGGGGGGCGGCGGACCCGCGGGAGGCCGGGGGGGCGGGCGGATCCCCGGCGGGGCGCAGAGCCCCGCGCAGCCCCGCACAGCCCCGCCGGCCGTTTCCCACCCTGCAGTGACACCTGGCGGGGGCGAGCGCGGGAGGAGCCGGCGGCGGCCCCGGCCCCGAGCATCCCGCCGCGCCGCTGCGCCCCTTCCCCGGGCGGAGCCCGACGGGGCGGCCGCGGCCGGCGGCTCCGCGCCGCGTCCCCGCGGGTGCGGGCGCGGCGGTGGGAGCGGCGGGGGCAGCCCCGGCGGCGGTGGGCAGGGGCCCGGAGGGGGCTGTCCGACCTGCCCTTGGGGAGGTGGGGGTCGGTCCGGCCGGAGCGGCGGCTCCGCGCCTCTGACTCTGCCCAATGAGAGCCCGCAGCACGGCGGGCGCTGTCAATATTTGGCCACGGCCCCCGCGCTCCCATCCCCAGAGCGTCCTCGCCCTCCGCGCAAGGACCTCCATGGCCCGGCCCGGCCCCGCCGCCCGCCCCGCGCCGCTCGGGGGGCGCCGGCCCCGCTGAGCGCCCCGGCCCGGGACCCCGCGGGGAGCCCCGCCGCCCGGCCCGGCCCTGCCCCGCCGCCCCCCGCGCAGCAGCATGCGCCTGGGAGCGGGGGCCCAGCCGGGGCTCGCTCAGCAGCGCGGAGCCGGCAGCCGCGCCGCGGGGCCGTGACGGGCAGTGCCCCCGAGGGGAGCGCGGGCAGGACCCCCCTTCCCGGTCATTTCTCCGTCTGGATCCCGCCCCGGAGAGATATGCTCAGCCCAAACCGCCTGGAAGCGTCTCCTGGGATTGCCTTGGCCCCCGGGCGTGCGGAGTGCGGAGCCTTCCCTCGGACGGCGGGCGCGGCCCCCCGGCTTTGCCTGCCCCTCGTCCTCCTCCTGCTCGCCCTGACGCCCCGCGCCGACTCCTCGTGGTGGTGAGTCCCCGCGACGGGCCCGACGGGCCCCGGGCCGCCGCCGGCGGGACCTGCCCGCGGGACGGGGACGGAGCGCGGCCGGGGCTGGGGCAGGGGCGGCGGGAGCGCAGCGAGCTCCGCCGAGCCGGAGCCCGGCGCCCGGCCGCGGGAGCCGGCGGGGAGCGGCCGGCGGTCCCCGGCTTTCCCCGGTCCCGGCCGGGAGCCCCGCGGCAGGACGGGCTCGGGGCTCCCCCGGCTCCACCTGCACCGCGGCGGCGCCGGCTCCCGGGGAAGCGCGACCGGAGCGGCGGAGGGGGAACGGCCCGCACCCCCAATCTGCCGCGGGGCCGGAGGTTTCCCCGGGGCGCTGCCGCGCTCCATCCCCTCGGACACCCCGCGCCCCGAAAGCGCCGTCGCCGCTCGGTTCCCCCTGTGCCCGGGACTTGCCGCGGGGACCCCCCCCGGCTCCCGCCGCATCTGCCGGGGCGTCCAGCCCCGCACGCCGCGGCCGCCGCAAAGCCATCCCTCCCCGGGCAGGGAGCAGGATTAGCCCCTCGGTGCGGTTTAGACCTGGGAACGGCGGCAGCGAGCAGCTTCCCCGATCCACCCTCTACAATCCCGAGATCTCCTCGCGCTGGAGCTCCCGGATCCCTACGGGATGTGGCGTGGCCCCACGCACTTGTATTAATTACCGCTTCTAATTAGCAAGCAAGTTGCTGCTCTCCCTCATTTGGATAAGATGAGGCTCTGTAACAGATAGAAATGATGCCATAGAAAATACCAGCCTTCTAGAAATTAATCTCCTCCTGTCCTGATTCCTGTAACAATGAAAATTAATATGTGCAGAGCGAGAGTAATTAGGAAAACTGGGAATGTGAAGTTTCCTAAGCGACCCTGTGCTGCTTCAGTTGTTCAGTAACACTGGAGAAAAAAATAGTTTGCTGCAGAAAAGTTCTCAGTGTCCTCCACCCTATAAAAGTCCTCTCTAATCATGTGGAAAACACTGTTTTCCACGCCAATCTCATCATCGTTAGCACATTGCAGTGGATGAAGCAGAACTTAATCAAATTCAGCCCATCTGCCACCGAAAGAGAGCGGTGGTTTCTGGAATTCCTCAACTACTGTGGAGCACGTTGCAAGGGCCTGGGAGCACTTAATAGTCCTGCCGATAACACGAGTATTCCTAGTGTTTGAGAGCACGTCTGGGCGTGTGGCCGTCATGGCCAGGCTGGCATCCCTGGGAGAGCAATCCCAGGATGAGGAAGGTGAGCAGGAAAGCTGTGGGGTGGCAGGGAGCGGGGAGCCCAGGGGGATGTGCTGCTCAGGCACAAAAGGTGCATCGTGTGAGGAGCAAATTCTTCCAGAGCAGCACAGGCTTCGGGGGGCACACACAATACAATAGCAATAGCAGTGCTGCTCCCGGCCATGCCCGGAGGAGATCTCCTGCAGCCTGATCAGCCCACGGGGAACTGAAATCACTGGGTGAGAAAATGAGTCACCGTCGGCGAGCGTCAGGTCGCTACAGGCGCTGGCCTGGCTGCCAGCCCCCACATCTGCCCCCACCCGCCAGGGCAGGCGAAGACAGGGCAGCGTCTGTGCGGAAGGTGATGCTGCCGATACGCTAAAAGCCAAGGAGGGAAGAAAGAGTCTTAGGGCAGTGGAGAAGTTGGGTTATTTCACTTCATTGTCCAGGAGGCAAGAGAAGGGGAAGCTCGTCAGAGCTGAGGAGTGGGGGTGTGGGTGAATTACCTGGACAAAGACAAGATGCCGAGTAGTCACAGCGTCACCTGGGCAGAGCTGGGCAGTTCTGGTAACACACTTGGACGTTGGCTGAAGGGTGAAAATTCTTTCTTTAGGAAGAGCATGAAAACCACCTATTTTCCTTGCTGCCATACCCATTTCTCTCCATGATGACTCCACTGCGGTGTCTGCCCTAATCCCAAACGCCCGGCTCTTCCCGACAAGCGGGAGGAAAAACCAGCCACATTTTCAGCCTGGGTAGCTGTGGCTTATTTGGAGGAAGCTAGATTTAGCTCCCGCAGCAGTTTGTGTTCTCGGCTTGCAGCCTGACTCCCCGGCCGGCAGCCTCTCATTCGAGGGGAGTGGGGCAGCCCCCGGGGGGCCGGGGCAGGAGCCCAGCCTGGGGGGGCCGGAGAGCTCCCCTGCACAGCCCAACTGCCTCCTCAGCCGAGGTTCAGCCGCGCACGATGCCTTTGAACGTTTTTGGCACACAGAAGTGGTCCCAGGGACCTTAAGTACATGACTTCTAAACCAAAAAAATTAGAAACCAAATACATTAAACTCACATTTTCACGTGTTTTCACATTTTTCGATCGTGCTCTCTCTTCTGTAGACCAGAACATTCCTTAGAGAAGCCTTCATTGAAGCGAGCGCTGTTCTGCTGGACGTGTCAGTTCTGATAAAATAGCATGTTTAGATGAAATTGTGTTTTACTGAAAATGGTCTCAGCCAGCTGTGGTTTGGGAAAAAGTTATTCAGTGATTTACATAGGTTTCCAAGCACATCTTTAGCACTACTGATATTGCAGTAAATACATTTGGTGGTGCATCATCGTTCCTTATTTTTATTATTATTGCCAAATTCTTCTAGGGATTCACACACAATAAACTTGTGGAAATAGAGGAAATGCTTCTCATTTTCAGAGTTGACTTTTAAAGTAGATTAATAGAAAAAACTGGGTCGTTCTGATCACAGTACATGGAAAGGAAATATCAACCAAATGTTTCTTCTAAACAACTGCAAATTATTAATTTTCAGTGACGTCAGGCGCGGCCCGCGCCACCTCCCAAAAACGCCAGGAATTGGTGAACTTTGGCGCCCAAGAAAGTGTCCGTGAGTGCGTGTGCTCGGAGCACGTAGCGGGACGAGCAGGGTTTGGGCGGGCAGCGGGGATGGGCTCGGGCTGGCCCTGGGTGCTGGCGCGGTTGTGGCCAGCGGCACTGGCCGGGCTCGGAGGCCACCGTGGCCAACCACAGGGCAGCCCTGGCTGCGGGGAGCAGCATCCGTGCAGGAACGCTCCCAAACTATAACATGTTACTTAGCAACAAAATACCGGCTGGAACACAGGCGGAAATTAGGAAGGAATGTACCGGGAAAATCCCTAAATCCCGTTTACGCTTGGGCGCAGTGGGGCGGGAGACGGGCATCCTGCGGGGCCGGCGGCTCTCCCGGGCGGGCAGGGCTGTGCCCTGCGCTGCAAGAGCACGGCCAGCCCCAACGGCGGCCTCTGAAATTCCTTCCCAAAGATTTGGAAGATTAGACTAAATGTTGCTTATAAACATAAACTGTGCAATAAACAAACTTGGTGTAAATAACTAAGTAGAGTTTACTCACTATTGAGAGCCCCGCTGGCTGCTCTGGTGTGGAAAGCCATTTCAAATTGAAGGTTTGGTTAAAGAAAAATGTACACAAAGCCGTACGCACACACCCCCCTGCACCCCACCCTCACACATACCCACTTGCCTGAGAGCCCGCATGAACCCCCCCGAGCCCCAGGCGCACCAAATCCTCGTTAGCTAACTTGTTTATTGCTAACCACAGCCCTTGGAAACTACAAATATTTAATTTCATCTGGCATTGGAACAGATGGGAGGCATCAGGCTCCCAAAGAGATAAAACAAATCTGTGGAAGGAAGACCAGCGCGAGCTTGGGCGCGGGTCGGGGAGTGCGCAGGAGCTTGGTGGCCACATGGAGCTCCTCAAGGCCTCGGTGGGTTTTGGGGGCTCCTGGGGATGCTCACAGTGCCCGGCAGGGACTCTTAGGGATGCTCTATCCAGAGTCAGACAGTGCCGTGCTCCAGCTCCATCCTCAGCCTGGGAAGGGGGTTCATGAGCAGGGAAGATGCCCCGAGGGCAGGGCATGAAGGAGGAGACCCCATTGCACCCTCCTGCTCAAGCAACCCTGGGAGTTGGCATCAAGCCCTCCCTGAGGTCTCCCCGAGGACTCCCCCATGGGACGTGAAGAAGGGGCGTCCCCACCACAGTGGGTAGAAGGAGCAGTGTTCCCGCAGCCGAGCCTCCCCGGGGCTGGCCACGCGTCCCCGTGGTGGCACCGGAGCTGGGTCCCAGTGCAGGTGCAGTGGATGGGCACAGAGTGATGGAAAACTCCAGCCACCCGTACGCGAGGATGCAGGAGAGAGCGGCTGGTTTAAACAGGCATCCCACTGAGGTGTGTGGGAGGGGAAATAGCATCAATAGGAATGTTTGAAATTAAGCCAAGGGAAAGACAGCTGCACGGAGGAGCTCCACCGCCCTGTAACCCTTTGGGGCACGCGGGGGTGTCGCTGCCTCCCCTCCGTGCCAGCCCCAGCGGGGCAGACCCCCAGCGCCCCGGGGGGGGGCTTCGCTAGCAGAGGGTCTGGCAGCTTACATGGTGGCTCCGAGGGCTGCGTGTCCGTCGCTCCCGATGCCATCCTGCGCCGTGGATGAGCCATTCCCTCCTCGGCGCCTGTCCCCGCTGCAGAGCAGCCCCCATCCAGCCCGGCCCGGCCCCGGGGCCACCGCAGGCGAGGTACCGGGGGGACTCACCACCTCCAAGGGCAGAAAACGTGCAGCGCTGGGGGCATCTGTGGGGCTGCGCAGCGGCTGGAGGTTTGTTGTTGCAGAGCGCTTTGCATGGCAATAAAAGCAGGAGGTCAGCGACCGGGAAGTCTTTATCCCGAGGCGCTCCACAGCCCCGGCTGTCCAGGCAGCCGCACTTTGAAAAATCAGTTTTAAAGTAACGTCAGAGTGATGGAGAATGAACCCTGTGGCCTCTGCAGCAGCCCTGGTGTTCGTGGCTGGGGTGTATTGAACAGATGGGTTCTCTCAGTCACTCTGTGCCGTTATAATAAGCCTAATTGTGTTTCTTAGTTCATTTTTCATTAGGGTCACTTTCACCTATAGGAAATCTTTCTTACAAAGAAATGCAGAAGGAAAAAAAAAAATCCTTCTGCTCTTCCAAACTCATTAGCTTTTGCTGTTCCTAATACCGATTTCAGCAGTGCCTGCAGCCCACGGTGAGGAGACCGGGGCCAGGTCCTGTAGGAACACGCAGCCTCTGCTGTGCACAGCTCGCACCCAGCACAGGAGATGCCATGGACCAGAGAGGAATCATCCATCCTGCTCTGCCCCAGAGACTGTCTGACCTCCCCCCCGCCCAGCAAAGTGCTCTGAGATTTTGGGAGGAAAAAAAATGATACTTAAGGATAAAGCATGGTTTTGATGAGCAATTTGTACTGTATTCATACATCACCAACACTGCCACCGAGGAATAGCTTTCACTCAGCGCTGAGCGGGATTTTGGCCATTATTGCAGAAGGTACTGGAATCCTTTTCTCCCTGTGCTTCTATAACCTCCCACCCTCGCCCCTCCTCTGGCTCTGAGGCTGCCCGAGCGCTCGGAGGCTCTGCTGCCCCCCTGAGAGATGTTCTGCACACACCATGTCTCGCCTTTACACCACAACAAGCACAACAGACCTCCAAGATGCCAACAGCAAACCCTCCCACGTCAGCTGAGGGGATGGCGGAGCCAGGCGCTCATTTGGGTCCAGCTCCCCAGGACTCCAGCATCTCTCAGACAATTCAATCCTTCCCATGGAATCCACATCCCACTGACCGCAGAGGGGGCAGGAGACCACAGAGAGGGGACCCGACGAGGAACCCGAGGCACAAGCTGGAGCAAGGGTGACACACAAGAAACAGAAGGACCGTGGTGCAGAAAAGGAAAAATATGTCCCTTGGATGGCACTGGCAGTGGCTCAGCATTATGATATTAAAAATTATTCAAGTGAGACTAACACTCTCAACATACAGAGTAGTGGCTCTAAGTGAGGAAATTAGGACTATTAATCATTCCAAGGCGTTAACAATTCCAGCAGGCCAGGATGGCCCCGTTCCTAGTGGGGCTTAATAAAATACTCAGGGTTTATAATAATAAAATAATATCTCAAATGTCTGTAGCACCTTGCAACCCGAAGTGCTTTGCTGTTGGCTATAAATTGTCTGCCCACAGCCAGGGAGAGCGGAGGAAGGAGAGCGCAGCATCCTTGGGAAGTATGCGAGGAACTCAAGGAGGTGAAACGCTGCCAGGCGCGTTGGAATTTGCTCTTTATCAGGCGAAGAGGCAAGGGTGTTGGATCTGATCCTATCTGAACGAGGTGTCTCCAAGAGCTGCCTGGGGCTTTCCACCTCTCACCAAAATACAGATTCCCTGTCGACTCAATGGGAAGGGAAGAGGACAGGAGCCAAGATGGTTTGGCAGCCAGGGTGATGTTCGGGACTACCGAAGTGGTTACAAGAGCAGTGGGGAGGGGAATCTGTTTTCCCAGGGGAAGGACCCCAGCAGCCTCCGATACCCCTGAGAAGCCAGACCATGGTTGCATGGACCAGGGTGCACCAGAGGCTGAGCATCTCCTGCCCGAGGAGATGGGAACCGGGGCTCTGGCAGCTGTGTAACGTGGCCAGGATCAACACCTTGATGCTTTTCTTGCTTGTTTTTTTGATGTTTTAAACATGGTTTGGTCAAGTTCAGCACCCTCGAGCGCTGCACTGCCCATCACCACGCAGCCCGAGGCAGCCGCCTGCGCCCCTTTACTGCCAGGAACAAAAGAGAGACCCCGTTAGCAGCCCCCGGGAGCAGCCGACGTGGCCGGGGGTGCAGGGATTTAAGCTGCCCGAGCTGTCGTAACCACACTGAGAGCCCCCTGCACTCGGTGGGGGGAGGCAGCATCGCAAAAGGCAAGTTCTCAAGCTGAGAACCTGTCAGATGGGATGGCAGAGCCGAGCCTGCTGCCTGTACTGGGACCCGCTTCAGGTCGGAGGAGCATCTCAATGATTCCAAAGCCATCGAGCTGTCAGGGTTCATGGCGCTGTGTGTGGCCAGAGCACCCCCTGCCCCCCCACACCCTCCCATGCTTCTGTTCCCTGCTCTGCTGCCGAACCAGGAGTTACAGAGAGTTTGCAAAATGGTTTTGGGATCCTTGGGAGGAGAGAAGCCCCGGGAAGGAGACCTCTTAACCTGCCCTCGGTTTTCAGCCATGGAAAAGGATAACCAGAGGCAGCGGGGAATCCTTGTGGAATCAGTGCTGGGCACCCAGGGCTTTCTCTCAGCATATAATTAACCTACGATAGTCATCAAAGATAAGCTCAGCTTGCATTAATCCAGTTTAAAATTGTGCCTTTAATGGCACTGGTGCAACCACAATTTCCCCACAGTGGGAACTTCCAGCATTTCAGCAGCTGCTTTAATCCTAAAGCAGAGCCCAAATATTTCAAATTTTGAGATTTGCCTGAGAACGGCAATTCCAAAAATTTCCCTTTTGAAATCAAGTAATGCTCAAATAAGTTTTCCAATGCCATATAAAATGGGGTAAAATGAAATACTGGATACAGCAGTGTGTCTGGTACAAATTTCATTAGAAACTTAATTAGAGCACTAACATATTTCTCAACAACATCTTGGCGTTACAGAAAAGCAACAAACGAGAGCAAGTTGCGATTCCACTTAATTTTACCCATTCCTGTTAAATCTTTTAATCAAAACCTCCTTTTCAAAGAGACATTTTCCACCCGGTATCTTCTCACAAGCCCAGAAAAGTGGCGTGACCACAGCTAAGCCTCCCCAGCTCCGGGATCTCTGGGGGCCACCGCAGCACAGGGGGCAGCCGTGGTGGCCATTCTGCAGAGCCAGAGCATCCCTGCAGCCTGGGGGAGCCGTGGCCAGAGCACCCCGCACCCACACGCTGGGAAAGGCTGGCATCATCCAGCGAGATAAGCCCTGAGCCAGCACCAGGAGGAAACATGGAGCCTTCCCCATCACTGCAGCACCCGCAGCCCTGTGATGGCTGGTATTTCCATACAACGCTCACCCCAGCCCCATGCAAAGCAAGTGGCCACCAGGCTCCACACGGAGACACGAGGAATGGGGCTTTGCCTCCACCGCGCTGACTTACCTGCTCCCACAGAAATCCCATTTCACCGGTGGCTGGTGGCGGCCGGAGCTGGGTACACACAGGGGCTTCGCTGCCGATGCTTCTCTGGGACTGGAGACCCGCACCCACAAACCACTGGGTCATTAGGGTCTGAGCAATTAAGCAAAATTAGTGCCAGTAGCCCTAAGTTACAAAAAAAATATAATTAGTATCTGTAGGTGACCCAGGTGTATATTGCAACGAGCTGGTTATTTATAATGAAAGGGAAACTGAATTCCCCTTCGCAGCATCCTCCTGCCGGGATCTCTAGAGCTGGGGTTCCCTCTGGGCACTGGTTTGGCAGCGCAACCCCCAAGCCCCCATAAAGGCAGCCTGGAGCTCCTGGGGCCTGGAGATCCCTCAGCAGCCGGTCTGCTCGCCTGGCCAGGCTCCCGCTGGCACCTTTGGGACAGGCTGCTGGAGAGGGCTTCATCCCCCAACAGCAGCAGTTCCCGTCTGCCAGTCACTGAGGTGCCCCCGGCTCTGGCCACGCTCCTTATCCCCCCATTTGGGAGGGCAGGGGCTTCGGTCTTTCCTATTAAAGAGCTGAGCAACTGGGAAGCTCCATCCACTGTGTCAGGGCCAAAAGCATGGCTTCCTGATCCGGAAAGGGATTCTGGCACAGTGAAGACTGAGAAGGAACGAGGCGTACTGGGATCTGATCCTTGGGACAAGACACAGCAAATCCCAGGAACTCACTGCCCACACAGGACTATGGGGATCCTCTCCTAAACCACAGCGGGGAGAGCGGCTGTGGACGGGAAAGCCCTGACTTTGACCAGAGCAGAGGGCAGGGACATGGCATGAGCCCACGGTTCTGCAAGAGCACCCCGAGGAGTCTGCGAGTGCTCCGGGACGCCGGGCGGACTCTCGTGGGAAGCGCGGGAGCGGGACACATGCAGCGCGGAGGCAAGTCTTGGAAGGGGGTTAGCACAAAATGCCTGCTGCCAAGTAAATAGATGCGTCTGCCTCCGATTTGCATGTTTATCTTAGAAGCAATTTAGGTTTCTCCTTGTTTACAAGAGTCGAAGTCAGCAGACTCTTAGGACAAGAACAACCACTGGGAGCCAACATGTGACAGTTGTCTCCTGTTCCCCGGCGCGTCGGGGCGGCTGGCGCTGTCGGAAAAGAGCTTCAGCTGCGCCCGTGGATGTGCCCGTGTGAGAGATTTACTGGCAGAGAGGAGGAAGGCGAGCAGGAGTGAGGAGTGTTTCACCTCCTTTACCTCCGAGAGCACTTGCCTTTGTAACACGGTCTCCAGGTGCTGCTGCTGCACCGTTGCTGCTTGGGGGTGGAAGGCAGAGGTCTGGTGGCACGCGTGGTGGCACACGGTGTGGAGGTCTGGTGGCACGCGTGGTGGCACGGCATTTCCCTCACACCCACCTCCTGGCAGCTGAGCTCCAGGAGCGAATGGGAGATGCAGCCCGCTGGTGACGGGACGCTGATGTGCAAGAAGTGAATGATGCAGCGTCAGGGAGCCAAAGACCGTGGGAGGGACCGGCGCCAGCCCCTCTGCCTGAGCTGAGCAAACAGCTCTGCCCCGAGCAGGAGGGCGATGCCAGGGCTCTGCAGACACGACACGAGGACCTCACAGGAGGCAGCATCCTGTGGAACCCCATTTGACAGGGTGGGGGATCGTTATCCCCACATGCACTTAATTATCCCTCCCTCCCAGCTCCTCCTCGCTGCGGGCGGCTCCTGCTCTGCTCCTCCTGACCGTGCAGAAGTCCGGGCCCGAGCAGCCTCCAGCATCACGAGCAGTTCCCTCTCACAGGCTTTTGTGAACTTAGGGCTTAGGGTGTTTTTTTCCTGCTCTAAAAATGCAGATTCCCCAGGAGTACAGCATTTCACAGAAATTTGCCACTTCCAGCACAACTTCATTTTTTAAAAATGAAGTTCTGATAAAGCAGCTGGGGACTTCTCAGAACATCCATTGTCTTTCCTATTTCAGTGTTTTTAAAATGTCATAGATTTTTAGAAATAAAATCGGAAGGGATGCTTTAATCAATCCAAAACAAATGTTTGGGTTTTTTCCCTCCCAAAATTCTGCTTGGCAGAATTTTCTGATGTTCCTTGTCTCGCTCCGTTTCAGAGTAACTGAACCCAACTGGAGCATTTCTCACGAAAGGGAAGGTCTGGGTCCCGCCGAGATAACCCCACCCTTTCCGAGACCCGTGAGGAATTGTCCCCCTTGTGCCATGCCATGTTCTAGTGCCACAGCAATGGTGGGGTGGGTTTCAGTATGTGATCTCGGATGGAGACCTGTAGGTCAAATGCGCTGCTTGTTTGTGGCCACGAGCAGGGGGAGACGCAGCCCCTGACCCCGGCGGGGCTGTGGGACCCTGCCCGGCGAGGTGCTCCCTGCCCTTGGCCCCGCTCTCCTTCCACTTTCCCCTGCTGATAGTGTTTGCTCTGATCTGGGTGTTTGGCAGGAGCATTAACGAGAAGTAATTAGCTCGCGGTGTGAAAAAGGGAGTGCCTGGTGTTTATCTTGTCTGGAGGGTTTCCCTTGATCTCAGTCTCCCGGGGGATGGTGTTAAGTCAGGGCTTTATCTGCCGGTTCTCCATCGTAGGGTCCCTCCGCTGCCAGCCCTGCCCACAGCCCACCACCAGTGCCACAAACCAGTGCCACAAACCAGTGCCACAGCTGGGCAGCGCTGGAGATGGACAGGGGATGGGGTCCCCAGTGAGGTCCCCATCAAAGAATGTTTTTTCCTTTCCCAGCATCTCCTTTCTCCAGAGCAGAGGAGCTTTGGGTGCTGCTGCAGCCCCAACCCTGCGACGCCGCTGCCCCCCCGCAGCCTCCTCCCGGCTCTCGGCCGCGCAGGCAGGGACACGGCAGCCATCCCCGTCCTTGCTGGCACCAGGCAGGCTGGGCAGAGCAAATTCAGGGCCAGGGTACGTGGCCACGCCGCCCCACAGAATCTCTGCATCCCCACTCAATCCCACTGGCCTGTGCCATCCTCCAGCTGGGGGGATGCTCCTCCGCCCCACTCACCGCGGGGAGGAACCGGCTGCCCTCACAGCCCAGCACGAACGAGGCAATTAAACACCTGCAGTCGGCATCACTCAATGAGCTCCTGTTGGCTTTTCTTTCCTAAACGGCTTCTGCCATCGCCCTTCTCCCACTGCTGCAGGATGAAAGGCTGATGAACCAGCCTGTGAAAATAATGCTCGCGGGCCCTTGGTGCCGGGGCTTGAAAAACCATGGGGAGCTGGGTTTATTATCCTCAGCTCCAGCCTGAGATGACCTTGTGCTTCTGCCAGCGTTCAAACAAAATATTTTAAAAGAGGGAATAGATCCCACTGCTTTCTGTGCTCGCAGGGCTTTCCTGAGCCCACGATCTCTCTCTGGGGCTGATAGAAGTGATAGAACACGGCCAGAGAGAGACAATGAAATATTGCCCAAGCTTATTGCTTTTTATTATTATTAAAGGGAGGTTCTTCCTTCCAGTCGGGGGGGGCTGAAAAATTTGAATCCCACCCAAACCTCATCCCTTCCAGCCAGGATCACGGCTCTGTGGCAAACATCATCCTCCGGCACGAGCAGCCGCTGCCTGGCTGGGGCTGACCGGGATGGAAAATTCCACATTGCCGCCATTGCCCGGGCTGGTGCGAGGCTGTGGGGCGCGGGACAGAGCTCGGGGTCCCTCCCCCGTCGCCGTGGAAGGCTGCCCGTGGGGCTCAGCCAGGCTCTACCAGACTGTTGTTTGCGCATTGTCTTTCTGCTCCAAGCTCCCACCCTCCGCTGCAGGGAGGGGACCGGGATGCAGGCAGGACACGGGATGCAGGTGGGATACGGGATGCAGGCGGGGTACAGGCAGGACAGGAGACGCAGCGTAGTCCTCCTGGTTATCCAGCTTCAGGGCACAATCATAAAAGTTCACCAGTGCAAGAGATGCACAGAGAGGACAAGATAGCTGGGGGATGACAGCGTGAAGGAAGACTGCAGCAACCAGAGATGAAGGTTGCTCCTCTTTCTCCCCCACCTGAGCATCGCATGCCTGTGCCATGGACCGTTGTCCCCGCCGTGTGCCCCAGCCAGGGTACGGGCTGGAGGCAGCGCGGAGCCAGCGCTGGCCACGCTGGTCTCAGCCGGGCTCCATCCTGCTGCGCTCAGCAGGGCGGGCTGGGATGTGGGGAAGAGGGTGGGAGGGAGGGCTTGCACATCAGCAGGTTTCTCCGCTGCCTCCCCAGGAGCTCAGAGGGAGCCCAGGCTCTCGGGGGCGCAGGTCCCACAACGTTCAGCCCCCGGAGCTGCCTGTCCCTCGGGGGAGATGGGCTCTGCAGACCGACTGCTCCCCCCCGCAGCGCCGCATGCACAGAGCAGAGCTCCCCCCCGGCCCCCCGCCCCGGCTAGGGGCTATTTTGTTAAACACAAAGAGCAAAGCCCAGCGGCTGTGATGGCTCAGCAGTGCCCTGTCCCCACGTCCTGCCTGTCTGACCCTCAGCAAGCGGCATGTTCCATGGCTCCCCCGTCCTCCGTCCCGGGGATGCTGCAAGGAGGGCACCCGCTGTGGGGGGCACCCTCAGCAGAGCCCAGAGCAGCAGTGACACAGCTAGAGAGAAAAGAGGGAAAAATGGGCTTCAATGTACAGGGTGAGGGCCTGGGGAGGCAGAGCCCCGCACCTTCCCCCTCCGCGGGCAGCAGGTGAGGTCCCCCCGAGGTCCCCAGTAACGCGTCACCATTCTCTCTGGCAGGTACATCGGGGCGCTGGGCGCGAGGGTGATCTGCGATAACATCCCCGGGCTGGTGAACAAGCAGCGGCAGCTCTGCCAGCGGTACCCCGACATCATGCAGTCGGTCGGGGAGGGAGCAAAGGAGTGGATCCGGGAGTGCCAGCACCAGTTCCGGCACCACCGCTGGAACTGCAGCACCCTGGACCGGGACCACACTGTCTTCGGCCGGGTCATGCTGCGAAGTAGGTTCTGCCCCATCCCCTTCCTGCTGCCACGTGCCTTGTCTCCCCAGGAGAGTCTCTCCTCCGTGCCCGGTGGTTCGGATTACTCCCTGAGGAGAGCTTTGCCTTTCCCTGTAAATTAATCAAGCAGTAATGGGAGCAGAGCACCGCGTTTGAAATAGCTGCACCAGCTGAGATGGAGCAGGGGGAGCACTGGGGGAGAAGGGGGAAGGAGGAGACACCTCCGGAGAACAGGCTCGTATGTAAACAGTAATGGGATATATAAATATTTGGAGAGCAGGGTTGGCCAGGACTCAGCAGTTCACGTGGGAACTGGCTGTTCCCTTGCATGGCGAGGGAGGCAAGGCAGCGCCGCGGCTCCAGTCCTCGCTTCGGGCTCCAAGGTGGAGGAGAACCACGGCTGCGGGGCAGCCACCAGCCCCGCACGACCGGGAGGGACCTTCCCGCGCCAGGTGAGGGACGGGCACAGCGAAAGCAGGGACATGCTCGAGGAGCAGAGAGGAAGGGCGCGATGGGGACAGGGACAGGGTCGGTCCCCGAGCAGGAGCAGCATGGTGGGCTCCGGCAGCGAGCGGACCCCGGGAGCACATCCAGCCCCGTGGCCTCCAAATCAAAGGCGGCTGGGAAGAGCCGTTCCACCGGCCAGGAGCAGCTCATATGGAGGACATGTGGGCGCCGCAGGGGCGGCCGGGGGGCTCACTCCCAGCTGGCGGGGGGATGGGGCTGCTGCCCAGCGGGGCGGGCGAGCAGCAGAGCCTGGACGCCAGACCCCCGGCGAGGAGCCTGCTGGAGCGCAGGGGGCTGTGAGTGCCAGGAGGCAGCGCTCACCCCGCCATGCTGCAGCCTGCCCCGTCCCAGTCTCTCCGTCCCCGCCACGGCACCGTTATCCGCCCGCATCCTCGCCTGGCGAAGGACGGGGAATGATGAAAGCTCCTCGCCACAGCCCCATCCTGCGAGGCCCAAAGAGAGCTCTGCTCCCTTTGAAGTTGCTTTCAAAGGCTCTCAGCGATGAAGACGAACATGGTTTTGATTTGCAGCTTCTTTTACAGCATTATAAAAACAGCTGCGAACGCGGAGCAGAGACATAAAATAGCAGGCGGCACGCTGTGCCGTGCGGGGAAAGCCAGGCCCAGCCGGAGCTGTGGCCAGTTCCCACACTCGGCATTGTCCCAGCAGGGAGGTGGCAATGGCTGGTCCATCCACCTCGGCACCGACAGGCACCCAGAGGGTCCCCGAGCCGTGGGTCACCGAGGGGACTGGTTGGGCAGCCCTAGAGCAGCCCGACACCCTGAGCAGCCGAGCCCTGAGGCTCAGCACAAAATTCCCCTTAGTCTGAAAGGTGCCGTGGACATCGAGGACAGACTTGGTGGCCACTAGAGATGACTGGGCTTGACTCACCCATGTGCAGGACAATCTCCCTCCCAGCCATGAAGGTCCCACCATACCGTGCCCCGCGCCTGGGCGGGCTGCGGGCGCCCGGCGCAGCCCGGCACACTGACTCCCCGTTTCTCTCCCCACGGCAGGCAGCAGGGAGGCCGCCTTCGTCTACGCCATCTCCTCGGCCGGCGTGGTGTACGCCATCACGCGGGCCTGCAGCCAGGGCGACCTGAAGGCCTGCAGCTGCGACCCGCTCAAGAGGGGCCGCTCCAAGGACGAGCGCGGGGAGTTCGACTGGGGCGGCTGCAGCGACAACATCAACTATGGGATCCGGTTCGCTAAAGCCTTCGTGGACGCCAAGGAGAAGAAAGTGAAGGACGCCCGGGCGCTGATGAACCTGCACAACAACCGCTGCGGGAGGATGGTGAGTGCAGCCCCCGAGCCCATGCCCGGCCATCCCAGCGGGACCCCCAGCAGGGGACGGGGCAGCGGGAGCAGCTCAGCCCGTGGAGGGGGACCTTGGTGGCCGCGGAGGGCAGGTCCTGCTGCAGACGGGGACAGGACCCTTCCCTGCCTTCCCGGTACCCCCCTGCACCCTCTGCCCAGGGATGGCCCCATGGGGATGGCAGGACCCCGCTTACCTTTGCCTCCAGCACATGTCCTCGCTGGCGCTGGCATCAGTCACGGTGGGGATGTGTCCTCCGTAGGCAGCCCCATCCCTCCCGTCAGCAGCCCAACCGTGCGGGCAAGGGCTAGTAAAGCTGCACCGGGGATGAGCAGAGCCAGGCGTGATGCCCGATGCCCAAGGCGGCCGCTGGTCCTCACGGCGTCCCTCTCCCCACAGGCTGTGAAGCGGTTCCTGAAGCTGGAGTGCAAATGCCACGGGGTGAGCGGCTCCTGCACACTAAGGACTTGTTGGCTGGCAATGTCAGATTTCCGAAAAACGGGGGATTACCTAAGGAAGAAATACAACGGGGCCATCCAGGTGACGATGAACCAGGACGGCACTGGCTTCACGGTGGCCAACAAGAACTTCAGGAAGCCCACGAAGACAGACCTGGTGTATTTTGAGAACTCACCTGATTACTGTGTGATGGACAAGTCAGCAGGTAAAAACCCCAGCTCCAATCACTGCCCAAACGCGGCTCTTCCTCCCCTCCTGACCAGTCCAGCGGCTCCCGGCCAGTCCAGCCTGGCAGCTGGCAGCTCCCACTGGCAGCTCCCACTGAACCCCAGTCCCCAGTGGGGTGGCACACTGGGGAGGGGGGGTTGTCACCCAGACCCTCAGCGGGTGTCGGTGCTCACTGGGTCCCCACAGCCCCTCACGCCTGCGCAGACAGGACTGGGTTTGTCCCCAATCCCCAGGGTTTACACCAAAGATCCAAACCCATCAGGCCTCCCGCAATGACTGTGCTCTGGGCAGCAGCGGGGATGGGGCCACGCAGAGGGTCCCCAGAGCTGTGTCCCCGGCCGGGCTTGCTGCAGCCCATGCCCGTATGAAGCGAGCACAGGCTCCACGACCTCTTCCCGCAGCCTGTGCCCGGCCTTTGGGTGCCACGCTGTGGCACGTGCTGTGACAGAGGAGATTTCCCCACGGAGGCAGTGGTGCCCGAGGTCCCCACAGTAGATCCCCAACCGTAGCGGGGCTGGGGGGGAGGCAGCGTTTGAACGAGATGGAGAAGGAGCCCCCCTGACCCGCTCTCCCTTCCCTCTCCAGGCTCCCTGGGCACGGCCGGCCGCGTCTGCAACAAGATGTCCCGCGGGACGGACGGCTGCGAGGTGATGTGCTGCGGGCGGGGGTACGACACCACCCGCGTCACCCGCGTCACCAAGTGTGAGTGCAAGTTCCACTGGTGCTGCGCTGTGCGCTGCAAGGAGTGCGAGGACACTGTGGACGTGCACACGTGTAAAGCACCCAAACGGGCCGAGTGGCTGGACCAGACCTGAGGAGACGGGAGCGCGGAGCGGGGAATCCACTGCCACCCCCCACTTTGTGCCATTTTTTAAAACCCTGTGCCCTGCGGGCCGTGACATTCTGGGAGCTGTAGTTCAACTGCATGGCTTTTATTTAATTAATTTTGCAAAGCACTAAAGAAAGGACTACATTTCCCAGGAGGTACCGTGGACCCTTCTATTTGCTCAGCAAAACTAATCCCCTCCCCAGGAGGAGTCCTCATCCTCGCTTAAACTGTGAAACTGCCGCTGCCCCTTGTTCTCTTTGCCAAGGGACAGCGCTACCCGTGCGGACCTGGAGTCGGGAGGCGATGGCTGAGGAAACCTGCACCTCCCCAGAGAATTTACATTGCAGTAAAGTTTCACCGGCAAAAAAACCCCACTAGTTGAGAATAATCCACTCTTGCAGAAAGCGTTCTTGCTTTTACTACTTTGCAAGGCCAGAGGAAGGGTGCTGCGAATCCCTGAGACGCTTCCCGAGCCCCGCGTTTCGCTGGAGCAGCCCCGGCCCCGTCGCCGACCCCGCGGAGCGAGAACAGCCTCTGCACGAGGTGTCTCCCCGTCTCCCCGCTGAGGCGACAAACGGAGCTGGGACTGGGACCCGAGCCCCGGGTGACTGCACAGAGAGAGGGGCCAGCCCTCGGTGCTGGCAGACACAGGGGGCGAGAGAAAGCAAACAGAATCTCTGAACTTACTGGTAGGTTCTGAAGTCAACGGATACAGCAGCGTCTCTGTAAAACCCACCTGTATGTTGTGTATACTGCTTACTATTTTAAGTCAAAATTCATTATAAACCTATATTGGAAAATTATGTTCTTTGCTTCTTGAATTCCTACACAATTGCCCCACAGCGGGAACCACCCACAGCATTTCTCTGCCTGCTGGTGGCCCCCCAGTCCCTAACGGGGCTTAGAGAGAGGTGGGAACACACTGTTTAGCAGGGCCTGTAGCGATAGGACAAGGGGTAATGGTTTGACACTGAAAGGGGAGATTTAAACTAGACATAAGGAAGAAATGTTTTACTCTGAGGGTGGTGAGAGCCTGGCCCAGGTTGCCCAGAGAAGCTGTGGCTGCCCCATCCCTGGAGGGGTTCAAGGCCAGGTTGGAGGGGGCTTGGAGCAACCTGGTCTGGTGGGAGGTGTCCCTGCCCAGGGCAGGGGGTGGGACTAGAGGCCTTTGAAGGTCCCCTCCCACCCAAACCATTCCATGATTCCATGCTTGCCTGCAGCTCCTGTCATCCTAAAGCACAGACCTCCCCATCCCGGGAACCGGCCGTTGTTTCCCACAGAGCAGAGCCACGGAACCAGCAAAGCCCCTGGGGAATCCTTCATAATCCTTCATCCAGGCTGATGCCAGAGCACGGGGTGGAGCAGGAGATGCTAGGTTAGGATTCAAATCTTTCCTGTAAAAAAAAACCAACCCAAATCAAGTATCTGAAACTTAAACTATCAACTAAAACGGAAGCGGCTGAGAGGAGGGGCCGGCGGCTGCAGGGCTGCCAGCAGGTACAGGAGATCAGCCCCTCGCAGCTCTAGGGATTTCCTCAATTCTTTTTTCCCCCCATCTCGGGCAAGCAATGATTACAAAGATGCTTTATTTAACGTACAGATATTTTACAGAGTGCGGTCCAAAGGTACCGATCCACACAAACAGACCTAACGCACAAGTCATACAGTTGAACCTGCAAACGAAACTCACCCGGGTGAAACAACCTCCATCCCTGCAACCCCCGAGCACCTGCTGAGGCTGACGGTGCTTCTGCACTTCCCTCCCAGAGCTCGGCTGCCCATCGCCCGGGGCAGGGGCCGCTCTTCTTCCCGCCCAGGACAAACGTTAGTTTTCCTAATGTTGCCCATCATCGTGCCGATGGGGGGGTGAGGGTGGTTCACGCGTTCAAAGCCAGTTTTCATGGAAGTTACAAGTTCACAACAGCACGGGGGAGGGAGAAGTCAACAGCAACGTTCATCTGTGAATACTTTTACCCGGACTCTGATGTTCCGGGGGGCGGTGGGAGTTCGGGGGGGGTCGGGGTTTCCCAGGCAGGGGGAGCTGCGTGGGCAAAGGGGGCTGGGGGGCTGCTGTGCGAGGGCTGAAGGACGGGCAAAGCAGCAGGAGGGGATTAAAGCAAAGCAGATTATTCTGGTCCTAAGCCACCCATCGGCTACTGCACAGAGAGCATCTCTGAACGGGGATTTCACCCAATGGCCCTAGGAAATATTAGCTGAAGTGGTGAGAGAAAACCACTCTGAAAACCACTTTGATGGGAACTGCTCAAAGAATGTAAAGAGCCCACCATGGGCCAGATTAGAGCCCCTCCCTCCCGGCCAGACCACCGAGATCGCTCAGGCAGAAAAAGGATCTTCAGTAGAGCCATGGACAAGCAAAAAGGTGATATTTAACAGAGCTCTTAAAACAGTCACAGGAGTCCCACCTCCCCCCTGCCTCCCCCCCCCTTTCTTACAGAATTAAAGCATCTCCCGTTGGAGCCCGGAGGGACTGAGCAGCACCTCACCCTCTGCTCCCGCAGAACCTGCCTCGAGCCGGCGTTGACCTGGGAGGCTCCGGGTCTCACCCCGGGCCCTCCAAAACCCTCTGAATTTCAAGGGGAAGCGATTTCCCCACAGATTTGCTCTGTCTCAGCTGTGCCGAGGAATGCGGGCAGGTGAGCGGGGTCTGAGCCAGGCCACAGGCATTCCCAGCCTGCCGGAGCGCAGCATCCCTCAGCGCGCCGGCTGATCTGCCGGGAAGAGCTCCCTCATTTATCTTCATTACTGCTCCACCTACCAGCAATTTACCACAGGCTTTAAAAAAATGCCGCCCCCTCGGCAATCAGTCCAAGCCTCCCCCCTCCTGCTCCCAGAGCGGGACACGCTCCGTGCGCTGGGGGGGACCCGGTCCCCGGGGACCCGAGGGCAGCCCTCGGTAAAGGTTTCCTCCCCTCCGCAGCACCCGGGGTGTCCTCCAGCACAAACACCGCTCTGCAGCAGAGCTCCAGGCCCTCCTGGTGAGTGACACCTTCATCAGCGGCTGCTGCCAAAATACCTCTTCCCTTTGAACGCAGATGTTCAACGTTTTAAAACAAAAGAGAAGATTCTCGAGGACGGGTTTGTCCTGGGTTTGCTGCCTTCCCCCCTTCCCGTGTCATCACCGAGATACTAACGCGGGATGCCTTTGGTGGGGTAACCACAGCTGAGAAGGCAACAAACCCCCCGTAGCCCCAGGGTCCACTGGCCCGCTGGGACTCCCTGTCCCCATCAACATCCCACAGCACATCCGAGGGGCAAAAAACCCCCCGACGCAGGGACCAGCGGCACCGAAGCCCCCGGAGGATCCCAAGAATCTTGAGTCCATCCCGCAGGAGAGGTGAGCGATCCTTCTGCAAAGGGCCACACGAAACTACGGTTCCTCCTTGTGTGTTAACAAGCAATTAGCAAAAGCAGAACGGCTGGAAATGAGAAACCCGGAGCTCACCCCCAGGGCTCGTGCCAGGCCACGGCCCGTCGTGGGCTGAGGGAGACTGAGGGCGGTCTGTGTCCCCCCGCAGCCGCCCTCACAGACTCGTCCTCAGCAGATGGTTTCCATCTCCACGCGTTTGTGAAGGCTGCAGCCTCGTCAGGAAACACTCAGCTCCTCTCACAAGCCCCTCTGAAGTAATCCGCCCAAAACGTGCAGGGAACCTTTTCTGCAAGATCATCTTCTAATTACCCTCCAGTCAAAAGCATGTCTGAACTCGAGGACAAGGAGCAGAATTAATTGCTTAATGAGCTTCTGAGTAAGTTACCTTCTCTGAAGCAGCTGGACAGGACACACGGGAGAAGGCAGAAGGCACTGGAAACACGGGATCCACGGAAATTCAGGGTATTTCTCTACTAAACCACGTGTGAGTGAGAGCGGGGCTCGGCGCAGGTGACACCACTGCTTTTTGGGGTGGATGCGGTGATGAGATGGATGAAGGTTTGAGCCCCAGCACCACGGGGGGAGGGGGGGTACACACTGCTCCACCGCAGCCCCCGTGGCTGCACCGGGCCCCTTACTCACCATCATGATCACACACACCAAGGGCTTCACTCCTGCTCGGGGGTTCATCTGCTGTCACGGGTCCAGCTCTTGGGGACAGTTTACTGGGCCATTTTCACTGAATTTGCATAACCTGGCAAGATCCGGGGAGCTTCCCCAGGGCAGGTCGGGGGGGCTGTCACTGTGCTGGAGTCCCAGCTGTGAGTCCCTGCAGGAGGAAGCACCATCCCACAGCGTCCCACCCGGTGACTGGTGACAGCCTATGGCCAAATTAAAGAAGAAATCAAGGGGTTCTTAAGAGAAGGGTCCGGGCTGCTGAGGCCGCGCTGTGATTGCACAATTCCGTGCATCCAGAGTCAAAGGGAAATGTCACTGGCCAGAAATAACCACGGCAAGAAGGTCCCCGGTGGAGACACGCGCTCGTCATGGTGGATGCACCCCAACTGATGCAATAAGGGGGTGCCACCCAGCTCTCCCCAACAGCCAGAATCACCCAAAGGCCTACCGAAAAGCACAATACAACCATCGAAGCTGGAAACGAGGAGAATAATTCCAAGCACACGAGCAGCACATCCCTGCTCACCCCCTTCTCCCTGAGTGCCAAGGGCTGGGGGGCACAGGGACGGGAGGGAGCCAGGAGACCAGAGATGGAGCTGGGGACGGGCGCTGCCATTCTCTCTGTCTGCATTCATCACAAGCCGGGTGAACTCAGACCACAGAAGGCGGTACAGAGAAGCCCACTGTGCTTGCTGCCATCGGTGTAACTGATGTTTGGATTTCAGGCCCACGAGCAGATGGGAAGAGCCCGTATATCACCGCTGCCCCCACACAGGAGACAGAGGGGAGGGGCAAGTCTGTCCTTTATCTCAGCAAAACGGGGCGAGCCGGGTGCTGCCCGGAGCACGACCCCCCCTGCTCTCTCTGCCTGTGCCACCAGCGCTGGCCTCGCTGAGAGCACGGCACTGGGGCTCATCTGGTCCCTGCTCCACAGCCCAGCCCACCCCGCGCCCCAGCGCAACCTCCGGTGGCTCCAGCAGCACACCCCGTCCATCCATCCATCCGTCCATCCATCCATCTGTCCATCCATCCAAGTCCGAGTGGTGTAGCCCCCCCAGCCCATCCCCTGCCCCAGGGGCAGGGCAACCTTAATGTATGTCTGTACGAGCCCCGTATGTCCGTCTCCTCTTCTCTGAGGGAGTTTGCTCTCGTATTTAACCTCTCCATCCCGCTGGCACCGGAGGCGGATGATGCAGCTCGTAGAGGTGCAGGCGCTTCTCTCCCCCTCCCCCTGGAATCTTCCTCTCCTTGTGGTCCTTGGGATTCACCCAACGTTTCTCAGAAAAAAAAAGAGGACCTCAAGACAAGTATGCATTTAATAAGTAGTGAGACAAATAAGCTCCAGTTATCCCAGCAGAATTACAACACCAGAGAACAATTTTCTGCATTCCTCCCAAGGCCTGAAGGAACCCAATTGCCTGCTCTCAGCCTAAATAGGTACCAGACACCAAGTGCTCCATAAGCAAACAGAGCCCCCAAAGTGCAAAAATGAAATAAGTAAAAAGCTTCACATTACATATAAACCAGCCGTTTGCACCTTGTTATTAATGGTCTCGACTATGACCTTTAAACCCTCCTTGCTCGGAGTCATGGATCTACGAGCCTTGGCACCCTCACAACAATTCCAGGACGAGGAGCAGGGAATAAACATCCCCGTCCGCGCTGGGGGAGCTGCCCAGGGAACCGGCCACGACAAACCTGGACCCAGAACCGCTCCCGAGCAGCAGCCAGGGCTGAGGGTGACCGTCCCCAACGTATCCTTGGTGAGCAGGGCTCCTGACAGCATGAGATTCCTGTTGCCGCATATACACACGCATAAAGGCTAGAAACGCACGCAGCTCTGCCCATCGCATGCAGAAAAGCGAGAGGCTGGCAGAAGAAATGCAGCGTTCCTCTGCCTGGACATTCTGACCAAAAGCCAGTCTATCACAGCACGGTGAGACACCACCAGCAACAAAACCCATCAAACAAAACCCACCCCCCAAGCAAATCCTGCCCAAATGAACCGGGGACTATAATTACCCTGTTCTACAAATACACAAATTGGTACCCAGTATATAAATAATTGCTGATTTTCCACATAGATAAATAAATGCTGATTTTCGAGTTCCATGACTTTCAGAGGCTGCTCTGAGTGAAACGAAGACTTGAGAAGTTCCCTAACACCAACACAGTCCCGAGGAGAAGCTTCTGCCCTCCCAGTGGCTGTAGGGTCACCCTTGTGCACGTCTTGGGGAAACAGCAATCAATGCTTATCTGTCCTAAGTCATAATTGTCTTTAAACATATATATACACACATACATACACACACAACTTCACTGCACGTGGGCTGATGGGTACTTCTCTGGTATGGATCGGTGGCAAGTCCCTGCTCCTCAGTGGCCACGGCAAGTTCCCACCAGTCCCGGAGAGCTCTGCTGGGAAACCACCGCGAGCTCCTCCCTTCCCGAGTTCCCGGCACCTCTAGGACCAGGCGGATTTCCATTCCCCAGGCCGTTGCCAGCTCCACTGCCCGCAGGGCCCGTCCCCTCTCCCTTACGGCTGTGTCAGGGAGGACAGTGAGAGAAAGCAGCTCTGGGGATGATCCATGGGCAGCAGCGCTTCATTTATAACCCCACGCAAATGCTGGAAAATGTTCAACTTTAAAAAGCATTAGGTTGGTTACCTTATGGGCCCCTGCGGAGCTCGGAGAGAAATTACATGAACACAACAGATCTATTAATCACCGCAATGATTCCGCAGCGAGAAACAGCCCCGACGGCGAACGCTCAACGGGAAAGAAAGTTGAGAAAATTACCCACAAGTAGTTGGGCAACTCCAAACCTTGGTAGTACCTTTCCGTAGGGCTGCCCTCGACTCCGCAGTGAATTCAAGGATTTAACTTGAATTAAAGCCCAGTCGATAGAAATACACAGCAGAGAGTAACAACGGCACTTCTACCTAAACACGCGTGTTTCCTCTCTACCAGGTGCCAGTAACTACACCGAGGAGATGCACAGCAGGCTGCCCACTTTATAGCGCTTTGTTGATAAGGTAAAGGAGGATTTGGAAAAAAAAAAAAAAAAAAGAAATTCTCAGTCTTCTGCATCAAGACAGATTATAGGTGAATTTAAACGGAGCTGCAATCGATTGACTTAGGTGTTATTTCAGGGACCAGCGTAAGCTGCAGCAAGCTTCTTCCATCCAGGATTCAGTAACTAGAATAATTCCCACCACCTTTGAAAGAAGCCACCAGCATCGCAGCTCACATCAGCCCTTGCCAAAGATCCATGAAGATCAAGCACGTAAAATCTCCCTGGTTATTATGGGTAAGTATGCGTTTTATCTGTAAAAGGGAATATGATGGACAACTTTTCATGTGCTTAGAATTAGCACTTCTCCACAAGCCTGTGCTTTATCATTTCCCCTTGGAAGGAGCCTTGGCCAACATGGCTCTGCTTCCTCAGCACCAAGTAGTGGCCCCGAATGTGAAGAATTAAGACATTTTCTGTAATAGGGAGAGTGGAAATGGAGGTGACACCAATTACCTCCAACCACTTGGCCCCACAGCCATCTTTTCACCTTTGCAGTGAACAAACCCCTGTGGCCGGTCCACGTGTGAAGCAGTTCCTTTGAGGAGGGCTCCACACCTCGCTTCTCCAAAAGCCTCTCAACACCAACAGTGCTTTGGACAAACACATGAGAGTTCCGTCTCCCAACGACCCCCGGGCAGATACCGCAACCACTCGGGGCAGTTTCAGAAACACTCTTGTTCTTCAAGGCAAAGTGGTTTGAAAGACAAAAGATGCAGAGTTAAATCTAAAGAAGTAACAACATAAAATAGAGGAGCTTATTGCTGCAATCTCCTCATGCAATGCAAGCTCATAGGATACAGAAGCAGCAGATCTTTGTTTGCACACTATAATCTATATTAAACAGACGCTTAAGAAGTCAACAAATTCAATGTGTTAGGAAGCAACCTTTTAATAAAGAAAGCAGAACCAAGAACCATACTTTGCTGTTAACAAATATTTTGAAAAAGGTTTATAAAATTAAATCTAAGCCAATTATCTGGTGCATCTGCAGCTGAGAAGGAAGCATCAATATTCCAAACATCTGCTCAGTGTGTGTCCTCTCCTTTCTTCAGAGGAAGTATTTGCTTCCAGTCGTAGAAGTGATTAAGAGAGCAAAAAGGTATTGCTCAACCAAGAACTATTTTCTTAGATGATTACAGACTAAGGCCAAAGAAGAAATTCATATGTTAAGCACCTTTACCAACATGGAAGCCTGCCACAGACCCCTGTTTGACTGGCACAGCTTTTGTCCTTGTCCCCACGTCTAGGGCTGAGCAAAACACCGGGGGTGAGGCTCGTGAGAACAGTGAAATCGAACCAGGGTGGAAATCCCGCGCCAGTCACAGTGGGGTCTGCTGATGCCAGAGATGGGGCAGCAGGAGGACCTCAGTGTTTTCCATAATGAAGCTGAAGGGTGAAAAGAGTCCCAAAGCACTGGAAGAAACAGAACACAACAAGAAGTGAGATCAGTTTCAGAACCAACGTCCTTTTACAGGCTCAGGTTATGAATAAACCCCCACCCTGTGTCCTACCCTCAATGCCGATGCCACTAAATAGGCTTGTAGTAAGCTTTAAACATTAGCCAAGACACACAGAAAAACAGAAAAACTCTCTGGAAGCCACAGCTCCAGCCTTGTCCACTCACCCCCGTGTCCCGCGGCGTGTCCCCTCAGCTGGAGGCCAGAACGCTGGGAGCACTCACCGGCCACAGCACCCGCAGCACCTGGGCAGGGGCAGAAGCGGGGGTAAGGGTGGCATTCCCCTGTGCCACAGCACCCAGGAAGGGGCAAGGATGACACTTCCCTGTGCCACAGCTCCTTCAGCTGCCCTCAGCACCGCTTGAACCGACTGGTGAGGAGGGGAGCACATTTTCCCGTATATTCAGACATGGATTATTTACAGGTCATCAACTCAAACGTGTGAAAAGTGAACAGACCATCCACCGAGACCAGCCCATGCTTCCAGACAGGACCCACGCTCTAGGTGCCATCTGAACAGCTCCAGAAATAAAGATTAGGCTGAAACAAATGGTGCAAACTCCCCTGCACCTCCTCAGCCCATCCCCCAGGTGCTCCGCCGGGACCCGGGTTATCCTCGTGCAAACCCTCTGCTCACCAGGCAGCAATGACAGGACTCATTTACTTTGAGGGTTTTACTTTGGCCCTCCTGGCTTCTATCATAACCTCAAATATTACATTAAAAAGGCTTTTAAAACATAACATTCGCAGCAGCGCAGGAGCTTTTCCTCACAGCCAGCTCCTTCCCCGCCTGTTTGCGTGTGGCACCTTCCCATTAAGTGCATGAGTTAAGATGTAGATTAACAAGGCAAGAAACCTTTGCCCTTGGCATCGACACTCAGCTGTGACAGGAAACTTCAGGCTTTTTTTCTCTGAAGTGTAGAACCACTCATTACACATTGGCAGGGAAGTGCACATCTCCAAACTATACACATTTTCTCTTAGATAAGCAAAAGACTCAAGTGTTTATAAATATGAAAAGTTCAGCAGCTGGCTAAAAAGTTAATTCTCCAGTCTCACTTAATGAGCTTTGGGGAAAGTGGTAGGGGGATTTGCTCAGAAAGCACAGCAGAGTGTCACAGAAAGCAGGACTTGCCAAAGGGGCTCTGCTCAGTCCTATTTTCTGTCTCTCCAGGGCTGCTATCAGCAAAGCGGCAAAGAATCCTCCAGCAGGGAGCTGCAGAACAACCAGAAGGAGGAATGTTTTCTCCCAATCTTGCAATCATAAAAATTAGCCAATTTTTAATTTAAGTCCCATGACTTCTTTCTTTGTTGTGAAAATACCAAGTGATCCATATCAGAATGCTTTGGAACACGGACTGTCTTAGGATTTTGTCCAGTTCCCTGAAGGAGGCAGTTGTTTTCAGTGGGATTCAGCAGGAACGCCGCTGCAGGATTTTCTCAGTACTTTAACCAATACTGGCCTGTTCCAGCAGCACAAGGTTCGGACTTTAAAAAAGGGATTGATTTGTTGGAAGGTAAAAACATTGGTTGTTCTGAGCAGACCATTTATGGTGCGTGCTCTCACTCTGCAGCTCTCGTTTTCTTGAAGGCTGGCTCCTCAAAGCCTTCCCAAGACACTACAGAAGGAATTGTGCAACATCCCTTTTGCAGGGTGACACACGGCTACCCCGTCCTCCCCCTTTGTAACTGTTAAAAAATAAAAATTCATTCTGAATGAAGAAATAATCAGAGTCTTTTGTCTGCAGTGTCAACAGAAGCTGTTTTATTAATAGAGGATTTCTCAGCCTGCTCGGAGAACTGTACAGACGACTGCCATCCCTTTGCGTGCCTCCTCCCTGCTGTCACACCGAGAACATTGGGAACAGCAGCTACTTAAGAAGCAGAGCTCTGTCTGATGATCCAGAGCAGAGTGATCCTCCACGAGACAAGAAATCGAGATGAGACAGACAGCAATGCTGAGTTCTCACCCACTGCAGGGCACAGGGAGCGCTCTGCCATCGCCTGGTCCCTGTCCTCACCCAACACACCTCGTCCCTTGGGCAAGGGACATCCAAAGTCCGAGTTGCAAGAGAAAGAACAAGCCACAGTTGGCTGTAACTGCACCTCTGAGTGTGATGCACATCTGCCAGCACCAGTCCCCGGTGCCTGCAAACCCTCTGCCTGGGCAGGACAAGGAAAATCCCTCTGGCGCCTGGTCCTGGGGCCAGGTAGTGTGGGGCAGGACTGTCACCACCCTAGGACTGCCACCACCCACCACCCCAGTGCAGCCACCGCCAGCGCTCAGCCTCTGTCCGCGGAGTATTATACTGTGTACATTGGAACCAGCAAATGCTTCACTGTGATTTTTGGCCACTTGGAATATTTTTAGCAATTTGCCAAGGTTTACCCTGTGATTTATTATGGAGGAAACAAACTCAAGCACTAACAAATGAAAATATGTAAACTCAGACTTTTCAAGTCAATAGAAAGGTATTCAACTTCTTAAAGCCCTTTGGAGCCATGCAGCTCGCTCCACATCCAACCGCTGGAGACTACAGTTTGATGAAGAAGCAACTGAAATGCAATCTAAGGAGACTAATACTGAAGTCACTTAGAGATTTACAGAGAAACATTCCATAGACATGATACTCTCCTGTTGTCGTTCCTAAAACTGTGTTCTAGATTTGTTGGAAATTCAACAATCTGTTGGAAATATATTTCGTATCGCTTTTTCAGTTAAGACCAAAGCACGCCAGAATTTCATTATCTTAAATTACTACATTTAATAACTTAAAACACAGTATCACGAAAAAGTGCTCAAAATAATTAAAAACATGGGAAAAAAATTCCTTTTAAAAGCTTAGGGCAGTGGAATTACCTGCAGATATAACACTAGATACAGCAGATAATAATTGTTTTATTACAGTATTCTTGGATGCAGAGGCAGGTGTCATTAAATAGAAGGTAAACTTCCATTTTCTGTATGAAAATTCAACTAGTGCTGCCACGTACCTCCAGAACACAGGAGATAATGCTCTATAAATGTTAGCTGCCACCACAGCATTATCTATAGTTAAAATGCTGAAGCAATCTATGAATAAAATCAGAAGTGTTAGTTTTATATTTCATATCATTGTTTCTTACGAGTTTTCTGAATGTGCCTGAAAACATCAGGAATGGGATCAAGAGTACAATAATCTAATCATTAAAACAAGGAAGACTATCAGTCATTAGGGTATGATCGGGAGTTAACACTAATTCTATCTAAGCAGCAGAATACTGGATGATGGTATTTCCTTCTCAGCTCTCAGATTAATACAGAATTCACTTCATCTGTTCATCTCAGCCCCCAGTTTCCACTTTTGCCTGTATTAAACCATGAGAGGGAGAGCCCAGGACCCCTCTGCCTGGGTCTGCCCCACCAGGGCTTGGTTGGTGGGATGACACGGGAATACTCGTGCAGCTCCCTCATCCCTGCAGCTGAACAGCCACTATCCATCCCCCCTACAGAAAACAAACACGCTGCCCAGTGACCAAACCCTGGAAGTTTTTTCCCCACATTTGGACATGTCACTTGACATTCAAAATGCCATTATGCAAAGCCAACTAACTCCTACAAAGTCTTTTTTTGGTTCAAGAAACCCAGCAGAGAGAACTTCACCAAGCAATTCTTTGTTAGCATAACATTTGACCTTGTATCTCTTTGGAAATCATACAACTTTGCTAATGCAATCCTTGCAGAATTAATCAAGCAGATAGTTAGCCCCTAGTTACTGTGAGCCCAGCCAATTATGAGCAGCACTGAAATTTGTCACTGGCGTGTCCAGCTACATTTTCCAACATGAAGATCAACAGAACTGTGTGGAAATGAGGCCCCGCGTTCAGCCCTCACTTGGGCACCACAGACCAGAACCACTGGCAACAAACACTTTCAGGAACAAAGTATTCTTCAGAAAAAAGGCTCAGGTCCTGGGTCTCTGTTACCTGCTGCATTACAACAGCAGGAGAGCAGGACGCCGTCCACCCTGCATCTGAGCAGCAAAGCTGGAACAAATGACTCCCTGAGAGTGCAGAGCTCTTTACTGCAGGAGACCCACAGCTCAGAGCCCAAATATGCTCACAAAGGGAGATAAAATAATTCATGCCCCACAAGCATGAGACCAACTGAAGCCTACTTCACCATGGACCTCACGACTCCCAGAGATCCCCCAGGACACGGACAACACTTACAGCTTTAGCAAAGATGACCATCAGCTCGGGGAACTGGTGCGTGAGGAGGGCGAGCATTGCTGAGAAGGAACACAGTCCCGCTGTGAAGTGGATGAAAAAGGGCAGCTCCTTCTGTGGGTAAACGGAGACTTCGTGAAATGCTGAAAGGGAAAAATAACGAAGAACATCGGCATTGATAACTGAGGACAGTTTTCTGAATGATTTACACAATCTGTAACTCAGTTCTAGCCTTTCAGGAGGAGTAAGCATGGACTCAGATTATTGTGCAGCACCTTAGGTCCCAGTGCTTAAACTTCTCAAAAAATTCTCCCCTACATCAAATGCTCTTCTTCATTATTAATAGTCATTACATCCTTCTCTTCCCGGTCATCTTTTTCACTTGCACAGGCTTTATTTTTGAAGCACTTCATCAGGCTTAGTTTTTGGTACCTACTCTTTTAAGAGCACGTCTCCCCGTCCCAGCAGCAGCTCAGCAGGTACAAAGCCACCACCACCTTCTATCTACGTGCAGGGCAGCTCCTTCACACTCCCCCAAGAGCTCTGGTCACTGGGCTACAGGACATTGTTCCGAGCAGCTGACAGAGCAGACCTCAAAGAAAACAGCACCAGGACTGGGTTATAAATTCTGTCTGTGGCAGCTCCTTGCAATTTCCAATCTCTGGTAACAAAACCCGAAGCGGGGGGGTCGGATGGGCCAAGGGCCGGAGCGGAGCTTTCAGCGCTTGGGACACTACGGCCGGTTACTCACCCAGGGCCCGGCTGGTGAACTCACAATTACTTACTGGTGCCGAGTACCTGCAGCTCTGACTCTTACCCAACTCTGACTTTGTTTTAAACAAAGAAAACAAAATAGTTTCTATAGACGTAAGTCATTATGAGAGGGCTGCACACTTCTCCACGAGCTGCTTTTAAAATCTAACAGAAGCACCAAAAATTGTTTGGAAAACAAGAAATATGATTACATTCATTTTTACTCAATTTTTCACCTTAAACTTGTACTTTTTGGCTTTTGATGAGCAGCGAACTGAAGCCTGAGGAGCAAAGAGACACTTCACCCTCTCAGTTACTGTGTCTGATGTTGGCACAAAGGAAGTTATCGCTGTAACAGCACACCCAGCGAAGGCACCTTGGGCTGTTGTGACTCGTTAACGGCAAAGTGCTTGGGTTTTGTTTGGCTTTTAGGTCTCTGACTTCGGAGCACAAGGAGGCAGACCTTTTGGAGTCCCATGTCTAGCGCCCAGAAGAGATGCTCAATGTTATCCCTTAGATTACCCGCTTTTCTCCCCGTGCCCCCAGCCCTGCCCGTTGCTACACTACCCACTCCCTGCCACGGAACACCCTCAGCCTCTCACGCTGTGCAGAAACTCACCTGATTTTTAAAACATTGAGCAATATAACTTAGGAAAGGTCCCAACCTAAATTATAAAAGTGTTAAAAAAAAAAAAGGGGGGGGGGAAAGATTGTTTTTGCACTAGTTTTTCCTACACTCCAAAGTTAAGATCAAACCTGAAATAGATAAAGACAACTACAGATAATTCTGTATGTTCCGAGCCATTTGGGAACTGTTACTCGTTAGAACATTACAGGATTTTTGAATCATTAATTTGGCCAACATTATTTTAAATAGATAAATTTTAAAAAAATTAAGTGTCCAGATTTCTTGAGGAAGTACTGCAATAAAAGTGTTAAGATGATTTTATTTATGGGTAGTTTTATATTTAAAACATAACAGGAATGCGTGAGTGATCGTGTTGAAATATCTGCATGTGTTGGTGTTTAATTATGCTGGGAAGTCTACAATTTAGGGTTAGCTGCTAACCAAGGAATTCCTTGTGCAATATCCTGCATAAGTGAGAAATGAGTAATTTAAAGCAGTCTAGGGGCAAATTTAAATTACACACTTTAAATATAACTTCAGGTTTTTAAATAGAAACCCGTATGTGTAGTTTTCCTTTCCACAGCTGTGGTCGCAGTGGGTCTGATGGGGTTTTTGCAGTAGCCCTTTCCAGTCCCATGGGACTTGAATTTCTTCATGATGTCAAAGTTCACCCCCAAAGGAATTCTATTCACGTGCACAATTAACAGTCCAATTCTAACCTAAATTAATGTTATTTTCCTAAATATGATGAGCATGGGCCCAAGTGGCTTAGTTTGTTTGCCTTATCTGAAGAAAAAAATACGTAGGCTCATAATTGCACAAAGTAATCTGAGCAGTTGGAGATGATTTACTTTTCAGCATCAAGTGTTAGTATAAATCCATAAAAACACCTACACGGATAAAAAGTTCCAGGAAGCACAGTGTCCAGCAGACAAATGAACGACAGAAAGCAATACACAATTTCTGAAGCTGTAGATTAACCAAGGATTCCCCGTAGGATCACAGGTTCTGCAGGACTGGAACCACACATTTATTCCTCGCCAAAAGGAAACAGCTTCTCTACAACAGCAGTCAAATCCATGGCTGCTTCTAAAAGCAGCAAAGAACTGGTCCATTTTGTTGTTCTCAGAATTGGCCAAACTTAGTCTGCACATACCACACACAGACTTCATCTCTGAAGGACTCCTGCTACCGCAGGATCCAGCTAACGTTTTACCACACACGCCCAGTGCTTCGGGAGCATTTGGGAGGGACATCAATGGCCAGCTGAGCCCCCTCCGCAGGAAGCTCAAACTAAAATATCACAGGAAGGTAAATAGAGAATACCACAAACTGCACATCCTTAGCTTATGTTTGATTACCATCACTGCTTAGAAACCACTTACTTGGCAACAGCTCTCTGTCTGCTGTTTCTGTGCAGCTCGGGTAGGGATAGAAAAGATGACCTTTCTCTAACGGGTACGGGATCATCCTAAATGCTGGAAAAAGAGTGGGCGACATTAGATCTGTATCTAAACCAAGCACCGGCTTCTCACAAAGAGAACCAGTAGTGTTTGGGGTGAATAAAGGCAGAGATTAGGCTACTGTACAGAAAAAAACTAAACCAAGGAGAGATACTCACTGCCTTCCCAGGTACAGTGCAGCAGATTGAGAGCCCCTTCAATCCTCTTCCAGTGCTGGAGGTGGAAAAAGGCGTAGGCTACTGCCTCGCTGTCCCCTCGCTTCAGGATGTGCTCTGGAGGCAGCACTAAGCTTTTCATTTCTAGTAAATACTGAAAGCACAAATGGAAAGCACACGCTTTACATCGACTACTCTAAAATCTGTTAATTGTGAAACACAAATGATCATTTGAGGCATAACTCATCAATCACGCAGGGGCCGATGCTGCTGTTCCACCTGCTGAAGGAACAGCCCAGCCCCAGCCCAGCACACACAGCCCGCACTCCCACGGGAAGTGAAACTCATCTGTGTATAAGACTCTTAAATTGGGATTTTCACACAAAAAGTATCAGGTAAAAAAGCACACCTTCAGTCAGGCAAAACAAAAATACATTCTTGTGGAATATACATAAATATTTCTGCATGCCTCAGCTACAATATCAATGAGCTACAAGTTTAGGCTAATAAAAAAACCACCATGGTATTTTTGCTTATCACTGAAAGTTTCGATGTAGGAGGCTCAGTACTTGTGAGCTCTCAAGTGAGTGGCAAACCAGAAAGTATCAGGATGCTGACCAGAGGAAGAATAATAAACCAAACGCAGGAAAACCTTGCTTTAATGTGGTTTTGCTGGAGTACCACAAATATTCTCTGATTTCAGATTCTTTCAATTTCAGCCTCATCCATACACCAGCAGAATCTCTGATGCACAGAAGGGTCAAAGAACACAAGGATTAATCATTTTCCATTTCCCCTGAAACATAGGACATGCAATTTTGTTTTCTCATGGTACATTAAGAAGAGGCAGGTATTCATTTTAACTCAGCTTTTAAAAACTGATGAGTAATTTTTACAAGAACGAAATGACAGTTTCAGCTCCAGTATTTACCTGGGAGTTGCTCTCTCCTGGCACACAGTGTCTCATTCAATAACAGCCAAAGTTAATCCCCATCTTTGATCAATGTAGCTGGCAATTCCTTTGACTGTCTCTCCAAGTGTAAGAATGCAGCTAACTCACCGATTTATTTCAGCAGATGCCACAAACTATGAGATTATTTACTAATCCAGTTTGAGGACTTAACTTTTCCCATTCAGTTTCTTGAAGGAATGTAGGAGGGGTTATGCCCCGGCCAAATAAAGCACATTTACTGCCTGGCTAGGTTCTTCTCTCACCGCCTTGGGCCTGCACTCCGGAGGGTAATATTCTCGCTAATCCCTTCTAATCCTCTTCAATTTTTTTTTTTAATTTTTTTTTTTTTTTTTTAAACACAGTAAAGGATCACTCACATGGGCTGCTGTGGGAAAATGGTCTCAAATATCTGCCCCCTGACCTCTGGCAGTGCCCGCTCTCCCACCGCACTAACGGCAGAGAGTGGGAATGGCGATGCTGCAGCCGTGAGGATGCTCCACGGGGAGTATTGGCCCAACACACCAGCACCGAACCCGCCGTACCACCAAAACAGAGAACACCACAGTCTGGTAGGTCTTCACGTCCGTGTTTAACCATAAGACAGGATGGTATCGGCACTGACCATATCCTGGGGTTTGCAGATTTAAGAAAGTCTTTCTACACAACACAAACTTGTAAGATGTTTGGAAGATGACTGGGGAAAGATCGTTTCATACATTTCCAAAATGTAGTTACAGATCTCTAATGTGAAATGGCTTAAGAGCACCTGTTTTCCAGCACTGTAAAATGCCTTCCTAACTTTCCAAACAAAACCCATCCTTGTAAAAGCATAACTCAGAATGACGTTATGTGCAAAGACAACCACTGTCATCAGACATGAGAACAACGGTATTTCTACTTTACATACTCATTTATTTTTAGTCCATGGGAAAGAACAGACTGCGATTTCAGAAACCAGATTTTCTTCCCCACGAGTCCATTGTATCCCATCGGGAAGTTCCTTCACTCGTTTGTGCCCTTGTCACTTGTTTGCTCTGATGATGCGTGCTTCAGAGCCCTGGAGAGCCAGCACCACTAAAACCCTGTCCTGCTGTCTAATAAACTGGTGTTTCAAGGCAATATTGTAATAAAAAAAAAAAAAAAATCACAAAGACAACTGGACAGGTATACAATTAGACGAGAAGATCAAATTACTGAAACCTGGAATCAGTTTCCATGATTGTCTCTAGAACTATGGGACACATTTTGCAACTGGCCTGTTTGAAATGATATCTAACTTCTTTAAAAAGGTACACGAGGCTCCTGAAACAACCGAAGGATATACAAAATAAAAGAACTTTTAGATAATGATAACGTGCTATAATCTTCTTCCCCTAAAGGCAGAGGCTAAAGAAAAATCTGTCTGAGACTGTCTGAAATGAACTTGCTGCGCTCTTGATCAGTCATGCAAACAAGCAGCAATTTCTGCCAGCAATTAGCTCTCTGGGTGCACATTCTATCGGACCGGACAGGCAGACAGAGCGCGGCAGCCGCAGAATCCAAGCCCTCCCAGCCACAGTCACCCCGACTCCAGCAGCATTTCCAGGGGATTAGGTCCGGGGCTGAGCCAACCTTCCGCGTTCGAGGTTTCAAACAGAAAGCGGCACAATTCGAGTACAGCAAAATGCAACCCAAGAGTTTATTTTCACCCAATGCCCAGTGGAATCTGTGTCTTGGCCACTTCAAGTGATGCCAGACATGGAACTGCAGCCTGTAGCAGATCAAGACTGACTCTAACTCCTGTTTACACATGGATGAAGAAAATAAGTGACTGTAGATCTTTCAATAGCCCGAATTCTGAAGCCAAGCTTGGAAGCATAGCAGAAAATGTATTTTGAAATGCTATGAGTGGTTATTGTTTGGAGAACTTCATTTGGCTTCAGGAATTTTAAATATCTAAATTTATTTTTATTAACGCTTACCTTTCCCCAACAAAGGGCCTGCATTAATACATTATGGATTTTCTAATGAGTTAGAAAATTTTGAGTTCAGATTTTTTGTAAAAAAACCCAGTTTAAACATCACCTATCGCAAACAACTAACTCTGGCCACCAGACTCTTACCACACAAATACCAGTGTGTTTAACAACTCAACAGCTGGAATTATAACCACCTTCAAGAAAACAGGGGGCAAGAAAGGCTCAAATAACAGATGATAACATAACACAACTTCTTTCAGAAGACAATAAAAAGTGGCCCAATAGGAAATAAAATACTCTCACCTTCGGAACATGAGGGTTGAACTCCACAGCTCTGTGAATTGCTTCCACAGCGTTAATCTCTGCTGTGCTGAGCCCTCGTTTGGAGGCGGTTTCTGGGGAGAACCTGGAAGGAAAACCCACGTGAGCAAAAGGAACTAATAAACGCTAATCAGGTGTTTGTTTGCATTGTAAGCTTGGAGTTCATTAAAAATACACTGATTTATCAAGAAAGATAAACAAACACTTCTAGGAGACAAGTGTTCATGTTAATTTAGGTATCTTGACTGTCATCCACACCCATGTGACAATGTTGTGTTTAACTGTGAGACTTCCCGTCAATCCCGCAGGGTGAGTGCATGCCCCAGCTTTGGCAGGATTGTCACAGCATCACCTGGAGCCAGCGCCGGGGACAGCCCAGAGCCCGAGGGAAACGCCAACACCAACTACCACAAACATCCTGCATCCACCCATGAAAGAAAGAACTGTTGACTGTCCCAAGCACGACACTGAAAACAAATTTTATACAAAAGCGCACATGCAAACATGGCCTCTTGAAAAATGTCTTCACCTGCTACATAGTCGATTTAGACCCTTTTAGTTCATATTTTACAGCATACCCCAAGACAAGCACCAAAGCCCTGGTTTCACCCAAGTCCGTGCCTACCTCTCCGAAACAGCTCTGGCTTTTAAGAGGGCTGCCGTGTAACATATTGCTGCCGATTTTGGAAGACTGATATCTATGATAAAATAAAATAATTAAGGTGTAAGATTCTAAGGCAAGACAAACATGTTAAGCTCACATCCTTTGAGCTTAAAGATTTTCACTGGGGCAGACACTGAATGTAACACCTGGAACATTTCAGTTATGATTAGAAACTGAATTTCTCGGTACAGTCTTCTTTCCCCAGTCAGTCCCAGATTAAAAACGCAGAGTTGTAGTTAGGTGATAAAGAGTAATTTTTTTTTTTCTAAACATACCAAGACATTGAAAGTGAATTCAAAGAGAAATGCATGTATAAATACACACTTAAGAACAACATATTTCTCCTTTATTAACTCACAAAGGTTTAAAATAAGCTTCTGATCTTTACCTAATTTTGCAGCTATACATTAACACAGTTTTACATAATACTGAGAGACTGACAAGAAGTTGACCCAAAAAATTACATTACAGACAGGTAGACAAATTCTAATGAAAACGCAGTTTCCATTCTGTTCCTGTTCCAGTTCCAGGGGGGGAAATTCTATTAGTCGTAGGTTTCGTAGAATATCTGAGGCCAAGTTCGAGCTGACAATTACAGATTAGAAGGTTAGCACTCCACAGTACAAGTTTACTTTAAAAGCAGACAAAGTCTGGGGTCTAATTCCCAAGTACCATGTTGTGTATAGTCAGATGGCTCTTGCTTTTTTTGTAAATCCCCCCCTGGGCTTGTCCATCACTTACCAGAGGCCTGGCTGTCGTGGCAAGCCAAACACAGGGGCGCTACACAGAGTCTGAAGCTTGGACTCATTTTTCCAGATGCTCAGAAAAAAAAAAAATCAGCAACCCTTTCTTAAGAAAGTGTCCCAATTCCTGATGTTAACAGAAAGAAGCACCAGGAAAAGAGCAAATGGGTTTGTTAAATTACTAAGAATCCACACAGAGTGTGAAGTCCCAGCAGCAGGCAGCCAGAGCTGCCAGCAACAGGGGGCAGAGGGTTCGGGTAAGAATATCACACTTTCCATTCCCTGAAGCAACAAAGAAGAGAAACACAGGAGAGAACATCCGAGCTCTCAAGGGCAGGGAAGGATTGCCCCAAAACACTGCTTCTACATCACTCCATTCTGAATATGATTTAAGGGATAGCTTTGGCAGCAGCACTTTGTGCACTAACGCTGTGGGCATTACTCAGGTGGCAAAACTCTGAGGACAATAAGTAAGTACATATTTTATTAACCTTTATCAAGACTTGCACAACACCTGAAATGAATTAGTTGAGATGGAAAGTGAAAGCAAACTACCACGTTTTAACGGCCCAAAGCTTGCCCACCACTGACCTCTGGCCAGCAGCACACTCACCCCTTGCTAAGCTCTGGCCAGCTCAGTCTTACAGAGCCACGAGACCAAGCCTGGAAGACGACAGAAGGGAAAACCGCCTTTTCCAGCTTATTTACATGCATTACTTAGGGGTCTATGTGCTGACTGAAATAGGCTGATGCATTTAGGCATAACCAGGAATGTAGAAGAGATTAAAAAATTAAAATAACCCTTGAATTGAAGCAAAGTGAGCGCCAAGATTTCTTTACAGATTAGAAGTAACTTACAAACAAAAGAAGTAATCTGTATGCAATTTACCTTGCCTAAATTTGACCTCATCATCCAAAATAAAAAATAAAAACCCTTGACTTGCACTCTGGAAGCGCCTATTTGTTGCCAATGAAGGGAATCAGTTTAGTAGCTGAGCCCAGGGGCAGATGCCCGCTTCTGGCCAGGCACACCCTGCCCACCCCGTCTGTACCCCTGCACACAAACACCCGCACCGCCCAACACGCCTCACTCACCATCGTACTTCGCCAACACCGCCTGGACATCCGCGTATGCCTGTAACTCCAGCAGGGCCTCCAGCAGGTTCTCGTGAATATTCAGCATGCTGAGAAGCGGGAACTCTTTCATCAGCTGCAAATCAGTACAGAGAAATACATTGGGCACACAAAGAATTGCACCCGAATCCCTGAAACTCCTAACAGAAATCAGTAAGCTCTTTCAATGTTCCCTTCTTTCACAGTGTCAGAAACTGGCACATGAGCAGCATGTAAAGAATTGCATCATTTCTACCTTTAAGGCACCACTTTTTTCCGTATTCACCCCCTAGAAACTAAGCACTGAGGCTCAGGCAACTCACTCCAGCCCAAATCTGTGCACCTCCCACACTGAGTTCTTTTGGTCAGTAATATTTTCCTACATAAAAATAACTTATGATACACCTTGGGCAAAGGTGAAAGAAAAATTATGAAGAAGTATCAAGTTGGCTATTTTGACAAGTTAGTCGTTGAGTCAAGCCTGAAGCAAACTGGACAACAGAATGGTGAACACCTGCCATTAGAGAATATAAACATTTAAAGCCTCGATGTAGGAACTGAAAAAACCTGTTCTTAGAAAATCATGAAGTGCAAATCTCATTGGAAAAGAATTCAATTAGATTCACCGTGATGCCTAGAAAGGAACTTTAAGCCATCAGTTTGGACAAAGTGACTGCAAACAACAGGAGTCACTCACTTTCTTCTTTTACTTACATCTCTCATCATTTTTACCGCTTCTCGTATTCTTCCAAGTTTTCTTGCACACATAGCTAGTCTCCTTTTCACATATACCAATACATTGGTGTCTCTTCCTGAATAAAAAGACAAAGAAGTTAGTCTATCAGTTTCAATCCTTACCTTGCTCTCCTCCTCTCACCTCCCCTCCCACAAACCCCACCACCTTTTTCCTAACCCTGTGTAAAAGCACAAAACAATTGCTGCTGCTGGCTCAGCCAAGGCCGATTGGCACCAACGCCAGCAATTTCTCATGAGGTTAAATGACAAAAAATTCTGCTTCCTTCCAAAACGTTGGCTGGACTAAAAGAAAGTGCTACTGACACCCACTGATTGCTTCATCAGGCTGCTCTGCCAATCCAGCCTTGCAAGGCAACGTCAGGGAGACAACCCACGATGGACACACAGCGTAGAAAAGATCACGGAGCACACCTCGCGTAAGCAGAGCTAGAACAGCAGGAACCACCTCACTGAACAGGGAATTGAACTACAATTGCTGACTGTAACTTCAGTTTTACTTTTCTGCGCACACAAACCCAGGAGATTCTGCAATCAAAAAGCGCTTACTCAGCTGTGCTTCGTGCTGGGGACTTTGGGAATGGCAGTTCTGAGACTTGCGGTAAATCATTTCTCCTGCTTTCAGTGCCTGCTTGAAATACCTCTCGGCATCCACAATCGTTGTTGCTTCTTCCTCAGCCAGGAGCACATACGCAGTGGCACAACTGCAATAAGGTAAAAAATACTAATTATTCTGAGGGACAAAGTTTAGCATTTTTTATAAGTGTTAAAAGCGTTAGAAACGGGCAGTTTTCACTTATGTTTAATATCTAAGCACTGACAATATTAAAATACCAAAAGACTGACTTGATTTCAAATGGTGAGTGTCAAGAAAACAGAAACCTTTTCCATTTTACAGAAAAAGTGCATATTTGGAGAAAGAATGAAAGAAAAAATTGTAACAGCAAGTCAAATTATTTTCCTTGAAATATTCGAAATGCTCTGGTAATTGTCTGGAGAGGTTTTCTTGTGTTTGGTTTGCTTTGTTTTTTTAAAGCCAGGAGGTAGACATTTTACACAAAAACAATGAGACCACATAACAGAGCGGATCACAGAAGTGCGCAACATTCTTTGATTTGTGTTATAAGAGTATTTTTAAATCCCTTACAGGAGTGGCGGCTGTGAACTCCAAATACAGTTATTACCACAACGCCATCTCAAACACGTATGATCTCACATTCAGTTGAGACTGTCCCAGTCCGAGTACGATTTCTCATCTGTTATTGCTACCGATACAAAGATTTAACAGAAAATCTTTCCCAAGAAAAAGGGAAAATAGAAGCTATTCTTTACAGATCAGTTCAACACTTCAGTGCAACTGAGCCCCCCATGTGTGATTCCCACAGTCCCAGAAGTCCCCCTTAAGCCAGTCAGAACTTTGCTAAAAGTAAACCACTAGAAGAAGACTCTGACGGTGGTTCTGTATCGCCCCACTGAACCTTCCCCAGCAGAAACACAGCAACTGAACTTCAACTCCAGACTCACTCGTTGTTCAGCTCCAATGCCTGATGCGCTGCTTTAATCCGGGCTTGCGGGTTCCTCTCGCGCCACGCTTTCTGCATCACTGTGGGACAGGGAGAGGACGGTGAGAGACAGGGACAGTGGCCGAGCACCCAGGGGACAACAGGGGCTTCTTGTGCCTCAGCTCTACATTAACACTCACTTCCACTCTGCAAATTCCTCTTGGCTCTACGATTGTCACAGGGAAGAGTAAACAAGTGTTTTAATTTCAACATGAGTTTCTACCACAAGCAGCAGAATCTTGCAACGTCTCATTACACCCCAAATTTAATTGAACTGAAGAAAGCAACAGCAGCAGAAGGTGATTCACTGACCATCCAAGAACTCCTGCGCTGAGAAGCAGAGACAGCTCAGACAAATGGGCAGACGGACAATTTCTAAATTGCTACAGATTTTTGGAAACATTTCCCAAGACCTGTTGAAAGCTTGGCAGGAGCAACTGTTAAACACAGGTCCTTGCACGGACCTGCACAGAGTTTTAATTTAAGCTTTCAAACAGAACTTCAAAGAAAACAGTGACAGAATAAGCTGCGCCTTGCACAGGTGTAGTTTCATACTTAAGCATTTAACAACTTCCAGATCATAAGGGGTTAAACAATTTCTTTTTAAATTTACAAAGCACATTTGAGTGGCGTAACACGGCAGAGGCAATTCAAGATCATAGAACAGTTTGGGTTGGAAAGGACCTTAACAATCCTCTAGTTCCAGCCCCCTGCCCTGGGGTGTTACTATAGTAATTTATCACCTTATTAGAAAGTGTTCTAGGAAACAATTTAAAAGGGTGAAATCTATCTATCAAAAAGGGTCCTTCGAATTACAACTTGAATTCAAAGTTACAGTCAGATAAGGAGCAAACGAGACTTTTCACACTAAATACCGGTTCAGAAAGCACTCCAAATCCTTACGGTCATGGAGTTACATATCTGGCCTATCTCAAGCACGATAAGAAAGCTGAAGAATCCATCCATGTTTCTTTTGGAACGAAACCTTCTGCTGTCCAGCAAGACTAACGTGGAAAAATGTTTGAGTTTTCTTTTGGAAACAAAATATTAGTCTTGGCTTAGGGAGTGAGACAATACACTTCATTCGTGAAATAAAAACATATCAAGTGTGTCACAGCCAGCTGACAAGTAACACTTCCGGAGCCTGACAAACTGACACTAGTTCGCACCTCGCCTGACAATAACCAGGTAGGGAACATTTTCTGCCCTAAACACGTGGAACAGAATGAAAAAATTCTGGAGACTGCACTATTCATCACTAAGGTTGAAATGAGACCACGTCTCTGGCTGCTGAGAATACAATCCAGGTTTTAAATATCGTGCTGTTAATTATTTGAGAAGTGTGAGACCTTAAAACATGTCAGGATCCTGACAGCCCTAAAGTCAGCAGAGAAAGCTCAAGGCAAAAAAACCATCTGTTCACTACATACATCTATAAACCTTCTAAGCAGTAAGGAAAGGCTATCGTTTCACAAAATACTTGACATAACTTGCACTACCTCGAAATATATTAAAAATACCCACTTTACACTCCCCAACAGTTATACACCTCCTGGATATGACAGCTGTACCTGTATCTGAAGGCCGAAGGGCATCTGTGTCACACGTGAAAAAGTTCTGATGATCCTGAGCGGACAAATTCATGTCATAGTATGTAAGAGGCTCCTTCCCCGTCACCCACATGTACCTGTAACGGGAGACATTTCAGGAAGAGGCACCCCTAGTACCTGATACCAAGGGGCAGATTTGATGGGCTACTGCAGAAAATTTTTACTAATAACAGACTGGAGGTACTAACCAGAAATTCTCAAGTACTACTGCCCCACAACCTGCACAGGTTGCCAGAAGGCTTCCTGCAGAGGGTGAAAAAAGTCTTGTTTGATCCTAAAGTTCCAAACACCTTGGGAACTGGCTTCCTAGAAAGCGGCTCTTGCTATGAAATAGCAGGAGACTTACAACACTGCTACATGAGTTTAATAGAAGAGAATTTAGATTCAGAATCACTATCTCAACCTCTGAATAAAACAATAACAGCTGGAAGACCATTACTTTCATAGTTTTTGAAAAGAGGAGGAAAGTCATTCTGGGAATATTTTTCCCCTATTTTACTCTCAAAAGCCAGATGATGTTACAGTAATATTTGCATTCTTAACATCGAAACTGCCAAAGCTTGGACAGGTGCTTTCTAAACACAGGACTGGCATCAATCACCCCTATAATCTTGCAAGTCTCAGCTTATCACTTATCACTAGAGCCAGCTCTGTGAAGAAGTCACATGTACGCTCCTGATTCATTTTAAAAAATATGCAATGGCAAGTAAAATAATGCATACCTGCTATACTCTGCCCCTCTGAAAAGATTAAGAGGATTTCGCCACACTTTGCACTCTGAAAAGAAAAAAAAAAAAAGTACTTTTTGAGTTAAGAGCACAAGAAATACTACCTTGACTTTAAAATGCAGTAATGCAAATGCAATTTTACTTTCAAAAGCTGCTTTGTTATTGTTATACAACCTGACCACAATCATACAATCTTCTCTCCCTGAGCTTCTGCTATCCCACCCAAACCACTCTGCGATTCCATGTATTTTCTAAAAGATGTTTTAAATAATGAATGTTTTATAGCAAAGATACATTATTACTTATCTTTACCATTATTAAAAGCCACATTGTAAGATGTAGGCATTTCTCCAGTTACTCCAGCACTAATGTAGAGTCAAAGCCATTTAAAAGCCAGCTCGTGAACCAGCTGCCCCTGGAAGCTCAGGGAAAACTGCTGCAAAATGTTAGGGGTCACCTGGCATATTCTGCCTGCTCGTCTCGTTCTCTCCCGCTGAGAACGCTGCTGGTGCTGGGGGGCTGTTCTCGACACCGCCGATGAGGGGCCTCAGATGACTCACAGAGACCTGCTCAATGAAAGACGTGCCGTATTTTCGGAAATGCCACCACTCAAACACCTGTAATGGGACAGAAAAGCACCAGAAATTTCCTCAGGCAACAGCCTTCCAACATAAACATCAGCGATGAAGAGCCAGCTGTTTACAGCCAGGACATCCCCTTCCTAATGACTTTAGGTAGAACTTATCACTTATCCACATACAAATCAACACTAATTATGTTTTGGCCTGTCTTGCCTTGCAGGATCCCCCACATAACATGAAAGAGACTGGAAAAAACACAGTATAATTTTAGTCAAACATGTTCCTCCCTCCCCAAATCACTGGGATAACTTGTAAGCCCTTTCAGGAAGTGCCTGTGCAGGGAAACTGCGCGTAGAGGCAAGAGTTGCAAGATGGGTGTAGTTTTTTCATTTCACAAAAATAATAATCTAAAAGAATAAAGCACAAAAAGGACAGTTTTGCCAGTCAGAAAAGCCCAAAGAGAGAAGGGTGAGTTAACAGCAATCAGGCTCACTTACCAGAAATGTTGTGTCAGAAGTATTACCCTCTCTCTTTGAAGCTACTAAGAGCACCTGCACACCCCGGTCCCCCAGCACCCCCCTGTGCTGTCTGCCCCCAACCAGCTCCTCTGGGCATTTCCATTAGCACGCAGAAAGAATTGATGTTTAGACAAACTGCATCCTTTGTTAAGAAGCATTACTATAAATAGTGGCTGACCAAAAACCACTGTTTTCTCTTGAGAGCAAACCTATGTAAAAGACCCAAGCAGAATCCATCTCCTTATGTGACTCTCCTCAAATCCTTCCATCAAAACCCAGGCAACGTTACTTACTGCAAACAAGTCCTTTCTGACACAATAAAAGCTTTTTTTTTTTTTTTAAGTGGTGGCCACAAAAATAATCATCTAAGAGAGATTTTGCAATTTTGCACATGCTGGTAAACAGGTTTAATTGATGAGAAGAGACATATACTTCAGCTTTTAATAATGAAAATAAAGATTTGCATGCAGAGTCACCATCTCCATACATGTGGACACACACCACCTTAAAACAAGGCTGAGTTTCTAAAACAGGTACAAGTTATCTGCACAGATTCATCCCAATGTGCAACACACAGCAAAAGAAAACACGTAACACATCAGAAAAGCATCTCAGTAACAAGTTCCTTCCTGGTACAAAGGCACCCTCTAGAGTCTGACCAAAAAACCAGCCGATCGCATTTACCCCTAACAAAGCATCCTAGAGGTGCTACAGTTGTTTAAAAATAATAAAAGTGGACTACTTACAAATATCAGTCCAGATATAAAAGACGACGTCACTGTAAGGGCAAAGTAGAACTTTGGAGTCAAGGTGCTTAAGAACATGGTCACTGTTAGGAGAAACAAAACCAAAGACTTAACAAGCAGACCTGGAAGACACAACTAACTTTTAATTAAGCAATGCCAAATGAAATATTATGCAAATATGTAATACAATATAACCCTAGTAACTCTAAAGATGTTACTTTGCTAGAGAATCCTTCCCATATATTATATTCTGTTTGTAACCATCTGTGGCAGTGAATTAAGCTATATACCCAATCTAAAAAACTCAGTAAGTTCTCAGCCAAAGCAGCCCATGGGTTCAACTATATCACGGCTGGTGGACGGAAACAAGCCAATCTGATGTATTAGTTCATTTTAATCTAAAACAGAAACGTACTGTTTCGATGCAGCTTTATGTTCAGTGGTAAGAACACAATTTCACCACAGATCTCTCCTTCCCAGTATTTACAGCACAGGGCAGGGAATGCAGATTTTTAGCTCTATCCTGACAGTGGTTTTGACCCAAACCGCAAATCAACTTTGTCACCCGCACCCGGCCCGGCCCGACGGGACCCCGAGGGTCGCTGGCGGCCAAGGGCAGCCGGGCCGGGGGGAGGCGAAGGCGGCTCAGCCCCGGTCCAGGCCTCCCGCCGGGCAAGGGACCGCCGGGGCGGGGAGCGGGGGCTGCGGGGACACGGGGCAGGGCCGGCACCCGCCCGGGGCAGCGGGGAACGGAGCCGCCTCCCATCCTTCCGGCGGCCCCGGACACCGGGGTGTCCCCAGACGCGGATGCGGCAGCACAGCGGGACCCCCGGGGCCGGGCGGACACGCTCGGTGTGTCACCGCAGGCGGCCCGGGACCCAGGACCGGCCCTGCCCGGCCGTACCGGCTGCCCCGCAGCCCTCCACAGGGCCCGGCGGGCACAGCCTTCCCCCGGCGATCCCCAGCCCCCCGGCGCGGCCCGCCGTCTCTCACCGGCCGCCAGGCTGTCCCGGAGCCGCAGCGGCACCCGCAGCACCAGGTAGAAGAGGCCGAGCCCGGCGGCCACGGCCAGGAGCCCGCGGGCCCACGGCGCCCACGCCGTCACCCGCCGCCGCAGCTGCTCCCAGCGCCGCAGCGCCGCGTCCGCCCCGGGGCACGGCGGCCCCCGGCCGCTCCCGCCGCCCTCCGCCATGGCCGCCACCGGGGCACGCCGGGAGAGGGGCGGGCCGCGCGGCGGGGCGGGGCCCGCTGGGCTCCGCCGGAGCGGACAGCCCGCGCCCCGAGTCCATCACCGCTCCCCGAGCCCATCACCGCTCTCGCGCCGGCGGGACGAGGCCCCAGTGTCCCCCCCCGGGAGTCCCGGAGGCCGTCACACGCCATCGCCGGCCGCTGCAGCCAGGCCCGGCCCACCCGCTCCTACGATGGCCGCCGCGCGGCGTCTGCCCACAGCCAACATGGCGCCGACCGCGCTTCCGGCCCGGCCCGGCGGCGGCGCCCCGTCCGCCGCTCCCGGCATCCTCCGCGCGGGGCCGGGCCGGGCCCACAGCTGCCAAAATGGCCGACTTCGAGGACCGGGTGTCGGATGAGGAGAAGGTAGGTAGGGGGCCGCCCCGCTGTGCTGGGCCGGCACCGCCACCCCCGCAGCACCCGCGGGAGGGCAGCCTGCGGGGGGTCGTGGGGAGGCTCGCCCGGTGCCCGCGGACCGGCCTCCCGCTGCCTCCGGGCGGGCGGGCCCCGAGATCGGCCGGGCCGCCGCTGCCCGGGTGAGAGGCCGGCCGGGATCAGCGGTTATTTATCAGCGCAGCGCTTTGCATTTCCATTTCCTGATTGCCTAGGTGCCGCTCAGGCGGCTCGGCGCGTCTTGGTGCATGAAAATATATTTTCCGCATAAAAATACATTTTTCGGCTTGCTTTTTCCCAGGACAGCAAAGGTAGCAGCGGCTTTAAAAGGCGCTGTGAAACCTCTTCGGTTCCAAACACCTTCAGAGCATGTTTCCACGTTATCTGCTTGCCCCTGCTGCTGACAGTGACTTTGATGTAGATCCCACAAATTGTACTGGGTGGAGGGGACTAAGCAGGAGCAAACAGAGCAATATTTATGTTAGGAAATGGCAAAATGAACAGATTGTTCCTCTTGCATAAGAATGTGGAAAGATGACAGTCTTACAAGCAGCACTGAGTTTCATGTAACAAATTTCCAGGTAGTTCTATAGACACTAGTTACCTACAAGTGGTAGTTAAAAAATCCACTGCTGCACCTCCTTGCATAATAAAAATATGACATGTAGCTTTTCGCTTTGTTCTTGAGCATTCTGGAGTGGGGCATTAAGGCTCATAGATCTTCAAGGATCCTAGAGTTTGGAGCCTGCTTTCATTTTTCCCTTAAACTGTCAAATTCAGCCTCATTACAGTGACATTCATTGTGAAACAAGCAGATAGAGCTTTAAAGGTGCGATTCATCCTTTAATTAATACTTTAGCATTGTTTGAAAGGAGTATTCCAGGACAAAATTCAGAGTAGGCCTAGAACTTTGATATATATGTTTCATTTTCTAAAGTGTGAGTTTACCAGTGCTTTAAAATAAAGAAACAAACCAATAGAGCAACAAAATTAATTCATTCCACCTCCCCCCAAGCCTTCCTTTATTCTCTGTAGGCATATTCTAGGTGAGTGCAGGGATTCATTTAAGGTCTACCCTGTTGTCTGCTTCAGTGCATCCTGCTGCCATTTTGCCGGTTTAACGGAACAGCTGAGCAGGTTCCCCCTCGGACGCTTTCCCCATTTTAGAAGTGGGAAGTGCGTTGGCTGCGGCGCTGCGAGCGACCCAAGACGGCAACCACAGCCAGGAAGTAGCTCGGTTTGCCAAAAGTCTTATTTTCATGCTTCTGCAAATGAACATCCTGCCGCTTTGCTGACGCCGCTTTGAAACAAGTCAACTCTAACGACAAAGAGCGGTTCCAGCGCTTGACATTTAGAATGAACGAAGTCACAGCCTGTTGCCTGCACTCGGCGCCTGATTTCAGTAGTTTTACTTAAACGCTTTGTATTTTATTGCCCCAGAAGAGAGGCAGGGCCAGGGAGACTGTAAAGGGGAACACTTTCACTTGCAGTGTTTGCTTTGGTTATGGCTGGTTGTGTGATAGCACCTGATTGAAATGCAGAGTCTATTCTGTGTTGATTTAATTTTATTCATCCTTCCAAGTGGAAGAATTTGCGCAAGACTGTAAGTACCTCTCAAATAATACTTGTCTTTTCACAAGGATGTTTATAAGAATCTGTTGATCTGAAGTCAGCCTGTTAAAACAGTGGTCCCTTTTATGAGGGTTCCATGCACAGTTCAATTCTGCAGCCACAACGTTGTTGCCTGAATTTATAAGATACTAAATTTTATGGCTTTTTAGGGGCCTTATTTTTTCATATGTTGAAGCAACTTATAAAAAGGAATCTGTTCATCTGGGGAGTTAATTTACAGGATGTAATCTCGTGCTGCCCTCCCACTGAAAGGCACCATGGCATGAAGTCCATGTCTAAGCACTGCAGCACAGTCTGACGTGCTGGTGCTGACACCTGTGATTTCTTGGAGGAGCACACACTGTCATATCAGAATCTTTCAGCCATTTAGGGCTGACTCTCAAACAGCAAGAACTACATTTTTAGGATTGCTGTACATACCAACCTTACCTAAAAGCAGCAAATGAGGAGAAAACAGTTTGACACTGTATTTATCAACTACATCAGTTACTGACTTTATAGTTTTTCCATTTATGATGTATAATTACTTAAAGCATGAAGAATATATGTATATTCTTTGAAATAGATGCTAATTTGGAAAATGATCTATTTTTATCTGAAGGTCAATCCAGTTAAGGCAGAGTTGTTACTTGATACTGTTGGAATAAGGAATATACCCTTTGTTTGGGAAGGTGTTTATTTCCTTCCATGGCTTGCTTTAAATCATTATGTGACAAACAATACAAACAGCATTTTCTAATTAAAACAGGGAAGACTGTTGAGAAAAGCAAGTTATTTCCAGCTCTGGCAGTAATTCAGCTGAAGTAGTTGGATGGATACACACTCCTTTGTTTTACTGCTCAAAATGAAAAATAGAAAAAGTAATCAGAGTTGTAATGAGCGCTGTTCTGCATCATCTTCAATAAATGTCTAGTTGAGCAAGAAAGGCTTATTGTGCAGCTTTGTTAGCTGTGCTTGTTGGAAGAAATGTGACATTTTTATTACTCTAAGGGAGAGGTTTAATTTTGTGACATTTCCTGTTTCAAGTTGTCCAAGATGATTCTATTCCCTTTGGTCCTGTAAAAACCATAGAGGATTTGATTATGAAAACCATAATCTCTTACTAATTTTAATAGAATCAATACCTCAGCCACCTAAATTCTAACAGCGGAAGATGTGTGTATTGCATTTCAGAACACAGTGCAGGTTTGGTACCTTTGAGAAGAGAATGGGGTTTTTTCTTTTCCAGCTTCAAAGCTTGCAGATATTCAGATCTTTTCCTTGCAGTTGGCCTTTCAGTTATCTTTTGTCACTCACAGTTCCAGATTCTGTAATTCTTCCACTATTGTGACAGTTCGTGTCTGGGCTACAGCACAATTTCCAACAAAATCCTACTTCAAGATCAGAGGAGTAACGTGCCCCAGAATGGCACAGGCAGTGTGTTTGCTCCTCAGGGGTAGAAGAGCAGCATTAGAAGACAATCAAGAAGAAAAAAAAAAAAAAAAAAAATCACCTGCTGAAGTGTGGCTGGTTTCATTTGGAGGCTCTGTCTGACCTCTTAGGTTCATTGTGGCATTTTCCATCACCTCCCTCATTGCTGTCAGTTCCCAGCTTTTTACTTCTCCATCCCCCTTTCTGGACTCCGAGCGCATCAGTGGCTTTTCCAAGTCCATGAGGCTTAATTAACTCTGGAAGCAGTCTCATGGCAGTTTGTGTAATTGATTTACTGCTCCATTTCTAGAGGGATCAACCTTTCCTCCTTCACACGCTGTGTGCCGTGAGGCAGTGGCATCTCCTCAGCAGCAAACGAGCTGCACCCCAGGGAAGCAGTGTGTCACACACACCTTGGCGATGTGGTTGTGCTGTAGGTTACCACCCAGGTAGTGTCACTTTTCCTGCAGTGCCTTCTTACTCTCTCTGTAGCTTGGCATTTAGGTTTCCGATTACTGGCAAGGATCAGGAAAAAGCATTGTTTAGGAGTGTCCCCAGCAGGAGTGGCTGGCCAGCGTTCGTAGTCTTTAAATAGGTTAGTGCCATGCAGGTTGAGCAGTTCCCATTTCTGCAGGTGCCCAAGTGAAGTTCGCATTTCTTCCTGAGTGCATGTGGAATTTGTCTGCTCAGTTACACTGAAAAAAAAATCTGGTCTTACCGAGACTATTTCCATTTTGACAACACATGTCTAGATTTCTCCCTAAATCTGGCACTTCTATTACTGTCAGGGTTGGGTTTGTCAGTGAATTGCTTCAGTGTAGGTTGCAGTACGTATGAACTCAGCAAATTATCTTTTGTCTTTAGTTTAATTACTTTTCTACTTCATTGTAGGTGCGTATAGCTGCAAAATTCATCACTCATGCACCCCCTGGAGAATTTAATGAAGTATTCAATGGTAAGTAAATAAAAAACAATCGGTGGTGTTTCCCTCACATTTCATCTGTTAGAAGCGTCTAAGGCTGTGCCACAATATACTGCTTTTAAGGTTAAGAAGCGGTGAGGGAAAAGCATGCTGTCATTCTGTGACTACATATGCTTAATGAAATGATTTAATCATTTCAGTGTTTGCATTTGTACACTTGAAATTGAAATGCATAAAGAGAAACATGATGAAAAAGCCCAATAACCTACCGGAGCTCTTTCTTCTCCAGATGTGCGGTTATTGCTTAACAACGACAATCTTCTCAGGGAAGGAGCAGCACAGTGAGTACTGGTATTTCAGACACAGGTCAAATTACCCTCAGAGATGTGTATGTTTTCTTACGCCCATCCTTCTGTGACAAAGCCAGCCATTTGTTGTATTGAGAGCAATCTTCTGCAATTCCTAATCTTCCCAACCAAATACATAATGAAAGGCGTGGATTATTCTTTTTAAAAGCCCTAAATTGGAATTTATGCTGTAGAGGCTGTATAAAACTGACAGGAAGGCACTCTGCCAAAAGGGTTAACTCTGCAGCAGCAGGAATGTCTTACCTTGTTGAAGCATGGTTTGAAAAGCAAAGGAAACCTGACATGCTGAGTAATTGTGAGTAAGCTGAAGTTTAGAAAAAGGACTGCCCTCAAAAAAAAACCAACAAAACTTTCAAAATATCTTGTTTACTTGCATAGACTCATTAGAAGGTGCCTAAAGGTTATGCAGACAAGCTTTTTGATGCTAAGGTTTTACTTCAAGCCAGGTGACATATCACTCAGCAGGCCTTTACATAAGAAAATTGTTCTAAATATTAGTCTACTCATTTGTTTATCTTGCTGCTGTCTGAAGTGGAGCTGCAGTGTTCCTGCTTTGCCTTGGCTTGCTCATATTCCCCCAGGCTGCTACTGTTCTACTTTTGAACTCTGTACTTTCCTAATCATCACTAAATAAACCTGGCTTTAGACCTGGGGTTTTATAGCTATCATAATAAAAGGTATTGAAAAATCCTTTAAGAGTACTCACATGTATTATTTGCCAAATTAAGTTGAAATTTTCTGTAATATAAATCACACTGCATACTTATTCTTGAGTCAAAATAAATAAGCATGTACAACTTAAGTTCACGTTCTTTTAATTCTTAACAGTGCGTTTGCACAGTATAACATGGATCAGTTCACTCCGGTGAAGATAGAAGGGTATGATGATCAGGTAAGAGAAAACTTTTTACACTTGAGCTTTGTATTACTACAGTGTGCAAAACCAGTAAATATGTTTTTACATCAAGATCCTGACTAGTTTCATTCTATCACAAGTTATTGCCTCTCCTTCTCCCACACACCATTATATCACCACACTTTTGTTCTTACAGAAGCAGCGTAGGTGAAATGTTCTCATAAAATATTCTCTGATCCTGCCTCGTAACTCTAGTTTGTTGTTCCTTAAGTAAAGCTCCGTGCTGAAGTCACTGGAATTCTATTTAGAGCATGAATGAGTAAAGATTAGTGTATATTTAAGGCTCATCTACAACTCCTTATGTTGCTGCCTGCTTACAGTTCCTGCTGACAGCCGGTAGTAGGTTCTACTAATGTTTCAATAGATTCTCTCATTCCTACAGAAGATGAAAAACGGGCCTGAGCATCTGTCCTGTTCTCTGAGCCCAGCATTGGCCTGGCTTCTCTGGTGTCCACGTTTGTTCATGGAGGCAGAGGCTTTGAAGAGGGCTCTCCATAGAAAGAGCTTTGACAAGAGAAAGTTTCAGTCCTCAGCCTCACTGCAACTACTCTTAGTTGAAATTGTTACTGACAATCCCTATTTATTTATGGATATTAGAGCTCAATGAGAGAATCTATTGAAACATTGATATCTATTTAATTAGTCAGGGAAAACACAAACCACCACATTTACAGCAGCATAAGTGTATCTTAATTTCAACTTACTTTGCAGGTCTTAATCACAGAACATGGCGATCTGGGCAATGGCAGATTTTTAGACCCGAGAAACAAACTTTCTTTCAAGTTTGATCATTTAAGGAAAGAAGCGAGTGACCCCCAGCCTGAGGACACAGAATCAGCTTTAAAACAATGGAGAGATGCCTGCGACAGCGCATTGAGAGCTTATGTGAAAGATCATTACCCCAACGGCTTCTGTACTGTGAGCATCCACCCCGTTTCACCACAGTTCGTTGCCCCACGTCAGTCAGTCCCACACCTGGGCTCAGTGCTGGGCAGTGCTACTTGAATTCCCCCCACTCACTGGCGGGTTTCCTAACTTTGGAATAACAACTTCCAAAGAGGGGGCAAATACCGTGGCATGCACACAGTGGTAAAGATATATTACACCTTTTTTTCCACAGTCAGGACTGCCAAGCACCTTAACACCTGCAGCTAATAAAAAAGAGTCATTATTTGCACATCTGTGCAAGTGGAGGTGTTGGACAGTGTAATTAGTGGTCCCTGTTCCCAGGAAGATCCCACAATAACAACCCTCCACAGTGCTGCCAAGAACAGAAATTTAGAATGGCTGTCCTCAGCTCTGGGCCTTTTTAACTCTTTTTCTAAATACAGGTTTATGGTAAATCTATAGATGGGCAGCAGACAATTATTGCCTGTATCGAGAGCCACCAGTTCCAGCCCAAAAACTTCTGGTAAGACAATTTCAACACAGTGTATTTTCTGCCTTTACAAGTCCTCAAACAAACCCATACCCTGTCTTCCGACAAAGTCCAAAGGGAAAGTAGCCTTGGGCTTCCCAAGAAGTTCTGCTTCTCATTCTGTAGCTGTTTGCCTTGCATCCCCTTGGCGTTTCCCTTAGGCCTTCAGTGTGGCTCAGTGGCCTGTGCAGAGGGGGTTGTTAGCGGAGTTGGATACTCCCTTACCTGTTCCAGGGCACAAGTAACTGGAGCCAGTCGGGACTGAGGCTGCTTTGTATTCACTCCGCATCTGACATTTGATTCAACACCACAGAAAGCACTGTAATATTGGTCATAAGACAACAGCACAAATAACTTGCTCTTGTTAACTTGATTCTTTGTTGTTTTGAGCTTTTTGGAAGTACAGTTCTCAAGCTCTGATTGTTTTTAGGAACGGTCGCTGGAGATCAGAATGGAAGTTTACCATCACCCCACCAACAGCTCAAGTGGCCGCAGTGCTCAAAATCCAGGTGAGTTACTTTTCCTGGCAGTGACAGAACTGCACTGCTTCTCTTACACTGATGCATTCAACTCAGAGTGAGATGCTGAAATACAGCTGAGATGTTCTTCTCAAGTCAAGATGCTATTAAACTATACAATCCAAGAAATTAATTGTGCCTGAAACACTAGTTTTAACAGTCTACGATCTGGCCTGTGGCTTAGTATTTGCCTCCAAGTCTGCTTCACTTTATAGGGCTAAAACCTATTCCATGAATTCTTTTGTAATTGCTCTTATTTCAACTCCAGGCGTTTACTGCATTAACATAATCTTGAACAGTCTTGACAAAGAATGAAACCTTTTAGAAAATCCATCCTGCTTTTAGTCTCCACGTAAGCAGAGAAGACTGGCACGACAGTGCTGTTGTGCCATTCTGGGAGCGTTTGGGGGCTGTAGGGACTCTGAAAGGAGTGTTAGTGATAACCTGCATCCTGTCTTTTTGTGCAGGTGCATTACTATGAAGATGGCAACGTTCAGCTGGTTAGTCATAAAGACATCCAGGACTCTGTACCGGTTTCAGTAAGTTTGCTAAAAGATTTTTTTTTTATGCTAAAGCAACTGTTTTGTTCGTTAAACATCTCATGAACCATACATTGCGATGATGACATTCTCTTGACTTAAAGCAGTGTAATTTTAGTGTGTTGTTTAGAGTCACACGGGAAACCCAGATTCTCAATTGCTTAAAGTGAGACTCTAATAGAAAGCACGGTCTCTGTTGGAAAGCTTATTGTATGCGTTTCAGTTTAAGGGGGCAGAATGTGCTTTTCTATCTGTGTGCAAGGGAAACAAACAGCGAGCGGTGCGCTAAGGGAAGACAAGTGCTGTGGTACAGCAGAGGGAGCAAGAGTGACCAAATCCCTCATCCGTACCATCAGTCTCTACTCTCCTCCACTCACCGGGGTGCAGTCCCGTCACTTGAGAAGAAATCTGTTGTGTAGCTTTTGTAAGTCGCTCTGAAACATAAAAAAAAAAATTTCTTTTTCCCCTTTGTAGAGTGATGTCCAAACAGCAAAGGAATTTATTAAGATAATAGAAAATGCAGAAAATGAGTACCAGGTAAGATCAGTGGTCCTTAAATAAATTTGATGGAATCAGTCTCCATTTACAGTGAATGGAAACACAGGAAATTGGCCTCTAATTCTGTTTCTGGCCAAGTCTGGTATTGACTGTAAGATTTACTTAGAAAAGGGCAGTAACATTTGTCTAAAGAATATAGCTGTAAAGCTACATGTAATTAATAATCATTTGCTGCATAGTTAAAGGGTTACAAATGATGCCTGGAACAAGCATGGAAGGGCAGTGGGTGAGTCTAAACAAAGGTTTTCCTCTCTGACAGTTAAAAATACTGAAAAGGAAACGTGTGATGGCTTTTGGTGCTGTCCCAGCCTGCATGTGAGGGGACGGGGCACCACTAACTCAGGGGAACACCTAAGACACTGCTCCACTCACAGGGGATTTAACAGAAGCCCTTTACTTGCACGCACGCTGGCAACTCTTATTAATTTAATTACTAGTCTACCTTCGCCTTGGAGAAGGCGTCGAGTGGCTCTAGCACCGCATCGTGCTCTTTCAGTGTCCCCTCACTGCCCTAACAGAGCCTCCTTGCCCTTGCAGACAGCCATCAGCGAGAACTACCAGACCATGTCTGACACCACCTTCAAAGCCCTGCGCCGGCAGCTGCCCGTCACCCGCACCAAGATCGACTGGAACAAAATCCTCAGCTACAAGATTGGAAAAGAAATGCAGAATGCTTAACACGGAAATCAGGAGATTTAGGAAATGTTTGTGTGCAAAAAACAAATGTGGTCCTATGCCAAGTAGATGGTTTCTGAACCAGTGCAGCATTTTTCTAGGGCTTTCAAAGTTAACAGGTTTTCTGGCCTCGGAGGGGACTGTGGAACAAATAGCTTTGTCTTTGTGTTTTGTGTTTCCTGCCACATAAACTTCCCATTGTGACTGCATTTATCGATCAGTTGTTTTAATTAAGTCCATGGTTCAGAAGTAGAGCGCTTCTCAGTCACCAGTTGTACTGGTTGGAAAACTTCCTAACTGGAAAAGCCCTATGATAACCCAAGCTGAGGGTGTGGAGCATCCCCTCGCCCCCCACAGCACTCCAGGTACTCCCCATGTCTGTCAGACCCACCGAGGGCTCGGCACTGCGAGGGGTGAGAAACACCAGGGAGGGTAAATCCTCACGAACCCCCGTTACTGACCTCTGTAGAGCAGAGCCCCCAGGCTTACGTTTTACTATAGAAAATGAGTTTACAAGACCCTTTACAGAAATCCCCACCCAGCCAGCTCTTTCAGGGATGGAATGTTTTTGGGTTTGTTTTTTTTTTTTTTTTTTAATCTAAAGATTTGAGCCATGTTCCCCAGAAGTGAACACTTCCGCTCTCCCCCCCCTCCTGTGTGTACGGTTATCAGACATCTGCATTTTTGCAGAGCTGCAGGTTCCTGTGTCGAATCACTGCTGATCCATGTAGGCTGGATGGTGATTAAAAATGCAAATGTCTACAGAGTAATAGGTATGTTGTGCTTTAACGCTTTGTGGCAGGTTCCTGGAATTTGTATCACAGGTGTATGGATGGATCATGTACAAAATAAATAAACTTGCACCAAAGTGAGAAAAAAAAAAAGTTTCCCATTTTGTCTCAGTTTTGACCAGTTTCTTGTCATATTTAAAGGGGATTTGGGGATGAATCTTTTAATTGCTAAGTGCTTGCTCTGTGTTTCTTGTTTTCTTTTCTGTAGGATCAGAAATCCCAGTCCTAGCAGTTCTCTTAAGGGGAGGTCGAAGGGGCATGTGTGTCCCTTCCTCAGGCCACGGATTCGCTGCGAAGTGACTCCCTTTGGTGAGGTCCCTTCACTTTATTCACACCTGGTTCTCTCTGCGCTTTCTGGCGGGTTCTGGGATTTAAACTGCCCTGCGTCTGCCTGTTTAAATACACAAAGGGGCTGGGAAAGCAGGGATGGGGTGTGCGTGGATGTGCACACGGACGCCTGCGCACTACGCTCTGGGTTGTGCACAGCAACACCACAAAATACCTGTCTGTCCTCTGCCAGGAGTTTTGTCAGTCATCAAGAACGTTTGTACTTGCTGTTGAGACCGACCATTGGCCCCACAGGCATCCTCTGCACCGAACCCTCCCACAGAAACACAGAACTCTCTTCTAATGCCATTTGTGTCCCTTCTTTCCTGCTCCAGCTGCTCCTGGCTCCCGAGGAGGGGGATCCGCAGGTCCCTGCCCACAGGGGGTGCTGCCACCCCGGCGTGCAGGGAAGTGGGGCTCCCAGAACTTCCCAATTAAAAGAAACAGTAACTCGGCTCTAAAGCAGCGTTTCACTCCAGGGAAAGCAGCAGAGGGGTCACTGCCCCCATCGGCTGTGTCTCGCTGTGGCACCCACCCCGGCACCCACCCGGGGAAGCTCTCGCCGCCGGGTGCGTCCTGCAGGACTGGCCCCCGGGGCGGGTTTGTGGGCTGCACAGCAAAGAGCTGCTCAAGGACAGCGCTGGTGCCAGCCTGTGTTTGTAGAAGGGGTTTCCTCCCTGCCCGCAGCGTCGGAGGAGATGAAGGTTGTGTGGATGAGCACCTGAGGTGCTGCGGTCGGTGGCCCCGCTCCCATCCCGACAAGGGCTGCAGCAATTCCAAGAATGTGAGGCTGAAGCAGGGCCCGAGATAAGGCCGTGCACACAACAGGGCTTTTATCTGCCTCAAGGCTAGTCCTTTCCCGCACCAGGCTACACTGCCAGTAGCTCACCGCCGCCTGTTCCAGCCTTAGGACTGTTTCTATCTCTTTGTCCTTCTCCAAATCTTTAGCTAATCACGCTTTAGGCTGACTCATTCCCCGCCTGCCTCCTCGCCCTTCTCCCCCACGGCCTGCTCGGCAGCAGGCTCAGCTACCCCCATCCCAGCCCCTCTCTCTGCCATGGAAAACCAACCCTTGGTGTGACTCTCTGGGGCACTGGGCAAGTGCCAGCCCAGCAGTGACACATGCCCAGAGCCATTCTGATCCTTAAAGCCATTGGCTACTGTCTGCCAGCCCAGACAGTGGCAAGGCCACCCACTGCCCACCAAGGAAGGTGCTTTCCTGCCCATTTGCAAGACCAAAGCTTAAAACTCCAGGGTTCTGCTCGCAGTACATGACTGAAAGACTTACACAGAACTTCTCCAAAGGCAACACTCCCATTTTTCAAGCCTCAGAGCCCTCTCACAACCTGCACGGGGCCCTACACCATCACAGTCCATCAGCCACCTCCAGACAGTGGCAGGTCACCAGCAGAGCTCAGGGCAGGGAAAAAGCCACCTGAGCTGAGGTGGGGGAACCAGCAGACTTACCCCAACGTCTCTGGGCCACAAACAAGGCAAAAGCAGCACCAGGAGCCATCGCAGGGTCTGGAGCCGTTTTACGGGGGCGGGTTGGGGATCGCCACCCTCAGTAGGCAAATGGGAGGGTGAAAGCAGAGGGAACCAGAGACAAACACAGAAATCAGCTCCTGCTGCTGCTGCTGCCCTATTTATAGCGCCCCGGGAGCTCCTGCCCCTCAGCACTGGATAGAGTGATGCAGCTCACCTGGGCTGCTCTCCTGCGGGGCAGCAGCACGGCTGCGAGCTGGTGGCCCCTGCTCTCCCTGCCTGGGGACAAGCAGTGCCAGGGCTGCAGGCCTGGAAGGGACTCCCCAGCCCAGACCCTCGACACTGAACAGCTCGGCTCCCCCCGGCCCTGCGACCACCGCCCGGTTTGGCGGTGTGTCCGTCCCTTCCGGGGAAGCCCTGCGAGGGGGGGGTGCGTGCGTCCGTGTGCACCCGTCGGGGTCCCGGGCTGGGACAGCCCCCACCCCAGCCGGGATGAGTCCCCTCACCCCGGGGATGCCGCAGCCGGGACCCTCTGCGGGGCGCAGGAGCCCGGGCCGGGGGCGACGCTGGGGGGCCAGAGGCAGCGGGCAGGAGCCGCCCCCCGGCCGCCCCAGCCCCGGGCGGGCGGGTCCGCAGGGCGCACGGCCCCTTTCGCTTTCGTTTCCCTGCGGGGACAGCCCCCGCCCGGGCCAGCCCAGCCCAGCCCGGCTCGGCACAGCCCGGCACGACTTGGCACGGCCCGGCTCGGCTCGGCTCAGCCATGCCGCGGTTCAGCGTGGCGGAGGCCAGGCGGTGGGGGGATCAGTTCGTGCAGTTCCTGCGGGACACGGGCCGGGAGCAGGAGAGCCGGCGGGACGCGCTGCGGAGCGTCTACACCCAGGAGTTTCGGGGCAGGTGAGAGCCCTCGGCCGGGCCCGGGCAGCGTCGCCTGGGACGGTCCCCCCAGCCAGCGTCATCCATTGCCCCGGCCGGCACTGCTGGTCCCTGGCCAGCGCTGTCAGCCCGTGGCCAGCATCGCTGATCGCTGGCCAGCATTGCCGGGGCTTCAGGCGGGGTATCAAGCCAGCTCCGGCCAGGAGCTGGGTGTGAGGGTGGCACTGGGGAGGCACTGGGAGGTGGGGGCTTTGGGGGCTCTCCTCCATCACTTGCCGGGGTGGGATGGAGCACGTGTGCTCTCGGAGCAGCTTGGAGACACCTGGACCAGTTAAATTCAAACGCAGGGGCTCCGTTCTCTGCAGGCAGAGAGAACAGGGAGCAGCATTGCTGGGGCAGCCCGTGTCCCGCTGGGCTGTGGATGCGGCAAGTGGCAGAGCTGCCTCTCTGGACGCCAGCCCTGAGTGCCCCCAAACCCTTCCATCCCAGCCCTGCTGGGATGTTCCCCGCCTGCAGGGACCCCCCGGCAGCCACCTGGGCATGGCCTCGGGCACCCTCTGCCCACCACAGTTCCCGTTTCACCCCACTGACACCGGTCATGCTGGCCCCTGTGCAATGTCACCGCTGTTAATCATTGGCAAAGCTGGGGTCCAGCCCACGACAGGCTGTGGGATGTGCCCCGGGGTGCGGGAGGAGGTGCCCGGGGAGGAATCGCTGACGGGACCACAGTGGCTGTGCTTTGGAGGAGCCCCCATCTGTGCTGGCTCAGCCCCTGGAGGATCTGGGGACAGGGCCGTGTCCCTGCCCCGCTGCCACCTGCATGCTGGCAGGGACAGGGACTGCATGGCCAGACAGTGATGCCGTGACACAGCTGGAATGGCCACGGCACAGCTGGAACTGCATGGAGTTGCTGGAGCATCCTGCAGGGATGATAGATTTGCATGGGGCCGGTGAAAAGCACCGGTCCTTCTCCCTCTCCCGGTGCAGAGGGGAGTAGCTGAGTGCCCCCAGCCCAGCCTCAAGAGCCCCCTTCACCCTCCCTTCCCGCTCGCCCCCTCTCAGCTGCCTGTGCCCGGCAGCCCAGCCGTGCTCCAGCCACGTAGAGCCTCTCTCTTGTCTGTGCAGGATTGATACAAGGATTCCTAACTTCTCCTGCATCTTGTACGCGCTGAGGGTGACCCACCAGGCCCACGTGAACGGGGAGTCGGTGCACTTCAAGAAGGTGAGGGGGGTCCCAGGCTGGGGCTGCGCAGGGGCTCCCGCACCCACTGGGACTGGCTCTGTGGGAGCCCCTGGCCATGGCAGCACCCCGGGGCCACACTGATCCCAGCTGCTTCTTACAGGAGAGGAGGCGTGTGGTGGTGGCAGACCAGTACCGGAGACCCAGAACAAATGCAGAGGCGTCAGCATCAGCATCTGCGTCTGCCTCAGGCCAGCAGCCCAGCACTGGTCCACAAGTGCCCAAGAGCCGTGCCAAGAAATGGTACGAGTGGCAGGACCCTGCCCACGCCTGCCCTGGCACGGCCCCGGGGACCCTGGCCCCGGGAGGGGAAACCTGACCTTCCCTTCCCGCAGGGCTGAGTTCATCTGTGGGAAGCATGGGGTGGAGATCGTCTCGGAGCAGGACCTGGGCAACGGGCACATCCGCTTCCCAGTGGTGCCTGGCGAGCCCCGGACGGTCACCATCCTGGTGCAGAACCGCGGGGCGGAGGCGGTGACGCTGCAGCGGTGCCAGCCGCGCCGGCCCTGCCGGGAGCTCTCCTTCACAGATGAACACAGGGTGACGCAGGGCCAGTCCCTGCTGCTGCACCCAGGTAGGACCCTGTCCCCTGCCCTGCGCCCTGCCCCGCCGGAGGACAGGCAGGACCCAGCTCTCGCCCCGTTGCCTCGCAGGCAGCACGTACCCCATCCAGGTGCTGGGGCTGACCTCCTGCAACGGGCACTTCCACGCTGTGCTGGTCTTCGAGTTCACCAAGGAGCCAGACCAGCCCTTCAGCATCGGGCGCTACGTCGCTGCTGTCGCCGAGAGCCAGCTGGCCAAGGACCTGGGGCCCTCGGCGCCTTTCCAGCCGTACCAGGCCAGCCTCCAGCGCCCTGTCACTGTCATCACCGAGGAGGGCGTTCCCCCCGACAGGTACGTGGTGGGGTCACCTCCTGCCATCCTGCGCGGATGGCCCTGGCCTGTTCTGTGCCTGGGACAAGGCTCAGCTCCGTGGGACCCAGCTCTCCGTCACCCCGGCACAGCACTTCATCCCGGTGCAATGGCTGGTGACGGCAGGGCTGGGGACACGCTGCTTTCCGGGGCCACGAGTGGTGGCAGCCCGGGGGGAGCCCAGCCCTGCAGTCCCTGTGGCACCACTGTCCCCTCTGCCCAGCTGCCTGAAAAACGAACTGGAGAGGGAAATCCCTCTGAGCACCTACCAGTACCCAAAGAGCCTCAAGGACACGATCCTGCTCGGACCCAACACCAGCTCCAGCTGGGCTGCCATGCGGTGAGTGCCACAGGGTGGGGGCAATGCCACCCGGCCCCCCACCTCCCACCCACTGCCCCTTGGCCGAGGTGTCCCTGGGGCACGGTGATGTCTCTGCTGCCCGCAGGTCACTGCTGGAGGCCCCCCTGCAGCCTGGGAACTACCAGAAGAAGTTCCAGCTGCTGCTGCACCTGGAGGAGATCCAGATGGAGGTGGACATCCGGCGCTACGACATGCAGGACGTGCCCATGGTGCAGGACAGGGGGCTGCTGGTCCTCGATGTGCGTAGAGGGAGCTGGCAGGGGGGCGGGAGGGGTGCTGGGGCTCCCGGGGTGCCCAGTGTCACACCGGCCGCTTGGCGCAGGTGCCCGGTGTGGCCGAGAACCGACCGTCCGTGCTGAGGGGGGACCACCTCTTCGTCCACCTGAGCAGCGAGCGGGACCGCTCCCCGCTCGTCCAGTACAAGGGCTACGTGCACGGCGTGGAGCTGGAGAAGGTCAGGCTGGGCTTCTCCTCCAAGTGAGTGGTGTCTGGGGACCCGGCAGCCCGGCTCGGATGTGCCGAAGGCCGGGTGCGGGCTGGGAAGGATCGGGGAGGGTGTGAGGGATCGTCCCCGTGCCCTGCTCATACCACTCCTTCCCAGGCTGCAGAAGAAGTTTGTGAACAACCTGAGGTTCGACGTGACCTTCACCTTCAGCCGGCTGCCGCTGCAGGTCCAGCACCGCGCTGCAGCCCTGGCCATGAAGCGTGGCTTGTCCAGCCTCCTCTTCCCCACCGCCTCCTGCCACAAGTCCCTCTTCACAGGCACCTTCCAGCCCCGGTGAGTCCGCGTGCCCATGGGACGGGAGGGGACAGGGACCCGGCACGCTCAGCCTCTGCTCCCGCAGGTGGTTCGACCGCAAGCTGCAGGCGAACGAGGAGCAGTGCAGAGCCGTGACGCACATCGTGACAGGGATGTCCAGGCCAGCCCCGTACCTCATCTTCGGCCCCCCTGGGACTGGCAAGACGGTCACCCTTGTGGAAGCCATCAAGCAGGTGGGCGGCTGGGGCCCAGGTCCAGCCCCAGCAGTCTCTGCCCACCCCAAGCATCACTGCCCATCCTGGCCCGTGGGGCTCAGTGCTGTCGCCCCTTCCTCCCACCTAGGTATGGACGTGCTTCAAGGACACCCGGATCTTGGCGTGTGCCCCGTCCAACAGTGCCGCAGACCTGCTGTGCCAGCGCCTCATCAAGGACATTGCTCCCCGGTACATCTACAGGCTCATCGCCAGCTCCAGGAGCTACCAGGAGGTGCCTGCCGATATCAGGGTAGGTCCCTGTCCCTCTGTCCCGCACCCTGCAGCATGGCCGGGCTGTGCACCCCGCCGGGGAGAGCAGGATCCCACCGAACGCCCCTGTTTCAGCCCTGCTGCAACTGGGACGATGAGCAGAGCTGCTACGTGTACCCGAGCAAGGAGCACCTGGGGCGCTACCGGATCCTCATCACCACGCTGGTGACTGCAGGAAGGTGGGAGGACCCGGGGGTGTCCCCACCACCTGGGGCTGCCTTGTGCCCAGGCCGTGAGGGTGGCCCTGCTGGGGTGCAGCGGGGAGGAGAGTGGGCAGCAGGGGGGACCCCTCCTCTGCAGGGGGATGAGGGTGAGGGGAGGAAGGACAGCCAGCCGGGGCAGTCACGCCAAGGCAGCCTCACTCCACCTCTCCCCCAGGCTGGCATCGGCCAACTTCCCCCCAGGGTTTTTCTCCCACGTCTTCATCGATGAGTGTGGTCAGGCTGTAGAGCCGGAGAGCGTGGTCGCCATCGCAGGTCAGTGGTGCCCGGCTGCCATCTCGGGGACCAGCGTCTCTGCGTGGCCCAGGGACCCCCCCTGTCCCCCGCTGAGCTCTCCCTCTGCCCAGGGCTCCTGACCGCCATGGACCAGGAGAGCAACCCCAACGGAGGGCAGCTGGTGCTGGCTGGAGACCCCCAGCAGCTGGGCCCTGTCCTGAGGTCACCGCTGGCCATCGAGCACGGCTTGGGTGAGCGGGGCGAGGGGTGGGAGCGCTGCGGGCACCCGGGGGCCGAGCAGCCTTGCAGGGAGCCATGGGGTCTCGCTGGGCGCAGGCACCTCGCTGCTGGAGAGGCTGATGCTGCACAACCCCCTGTACAAGAAGTCGAGTGGAGGATACGACCCGCAGTTCGTCACCAAACTGCTCTGGAACTACAGGTGGGGACGGGGACAGGGACAGGGAGGGGACAGGCAGGGATGGGGATGGTGCAGGGTCTGTGTGGGCGCCCCAGCCCCCGGCACCTCATGGTGCCCGGCTGGTGGGGGAGGTGGGAGCGCAGCCCCTGTCCCCCCACACGGTGCCCGGGAGGGTGCTGGGGCCGCCTGGCAGCCGCCCTGGGCACTGTCCTGCCTCTGCCAGGTCCCACGAGGCCATCCTCAGGATCCCCAACGAGCTCTTCTACGACAACGAGCTGAAGGCCTGCGAGAGCGACGAGCTCGATGTCCGGAGTCTGTATTGCGCTTGGGACGAGCTTCCCAAAAAAGTGAGGGGGGCAGCAGGGAGGGGGCCTGGGGGGAGCCCCGAGCCACAGGCGGAGCAGAACCCAACGCTCTCCACCTCCAGGGCTTCCCCATCATCTTCCATGGGGTCTGCGGGGAAGATCGGCGAGAGGCCAAGAGCCCTTCATTCTTCAACACGTCTGAGATCGAGGTGCTCGTCCACTACCTCAAGAAGCTGCTGCAGAGCCGGGGCAAGGGGGGCTGCCCCAGCCTCTCGCCCAAGGAGGTCGGCATCATCTCTCCCTACAGGAAGCAGGTGAGGCACATTGCCCTGTGGGCAGGGGACGGGTAAAGACCTCCCCAGGGGACTGGGGGCACTGGGACAATGGGCAGCCCCAGGGCTGGCACACGAGGACAGCTCTGTGGTGGCTGGACCATGCTGTGTTCCTCTTCCCAGGTGGAGAAAATACGAAAAGCCATCACCTCCGTGGACCCCGTCCTGCGGACGCTGCCGGACATCAAGCTGCTGAAGGTACAGTCCTGAGTGTGGTGGGGAGAAGAGCCCACCCCATCCCAGGGGTGCTCCCCGGCCCCTCACCTGCTGTCCCCACCCCAGGTGGGTTCTGTGGAGGAGTTCCAGGGCCAGGAGCGGCGCGTCATCCTCATCTCCACCGTGCGCAGCTGCAGCGAGTACCTCCAGCTGGACGAGACCTTCAAGCTGGGCTTCCTCAAGAACCCCAAGGTACCGCACTGCCCCGAGCAGACCCGTCGGCACCCCCCGTTTCCCTCTGGCATAGCTGCTCCAGGTGCTCGGCGTCCCACTGCGCTGCCTGCACCCCAGTGGGGCTGGGGAGGGACCGAGAGGCGCTGCCGCCAGGTAAAGCCCTTCTTCTCTTTTCAGAGGCTGAACGTGGCCATCACCAGGGCCAAGGCGCTGCTGATCGTGGTGGGAAACCCGGCTGTGCTCAGCAAGGACCACCACTGGCAGAGGTCAGACGATGATCGTCAGCCCTTCCCTGGTGCCGGTGGACGGTGCCTGGCCATGCCAGCGCCATGCCAGTGCCACACAGGCAGCGAGGCCGGTGCCACCTCCTGCCCACACTCCCCTTGCTCTGTGCCCACAGGTTCCTCAGGTACTGCAAGGAGCAGGGCGGCTACACGGGCTACCCCTATGAGGACGAGAGTCCGGCAGAGGATGGCCTCACCGCTGGCCTCCAGGCACTGCGCCTTGGCAATTAGCAGCCAGGTGAGCAGGGCTGGGAGGTGCCGGTGGAGCGGGGCAAGGGGTGGCACAGTGGCCATGCTGCACCGGCACCGAGCCAGGCACAGGTTCCTGTGCGAGGGGCACCGGGAGGCTTCTCCTGCAACAAGTGCGACATGGCTCGAGACAGGCTCTCACTGTCCCCTCCCTGCCACGGGGTTTCTGTGCAGGAAACCCGCCTGGGAAAGGAGGAGAAGCCCCATGGAACTCCAGCACCCATCACCCTGTCCCTGGCCTGCAGCAGCCGCCTGCTCTTCCCCCTGCCTCACTCCTGGGGTGCTCCCTACATCCCTGCAGAGATGGGGCTGAGCCCACCGGGCAAGGGGGTCCTGCCCAGGGCAGACACCTCCCCTCGCAGAGCGGGACCGTGCCAGCGCTGCACTGGGACCACTCTCTGTTTTAAATAGTTTTTGACACGGTCATGGAAAGCTGATTCCCTGTGACTGGTCTCACCGTTCAGTGAATGGCTTAAGCGAAAGTGTGGCCTCCGAAGCGCATGGCTGGGTGCACGGGGGAGCTCAGAGCCGCTGCGGTGGGTGACCGGGGTGCAGGCAGGGACCTGGTGGCTGGGTTTCCCCACCACAGCTGCCTGGCCCGAGAGCTGGCATGGCCACACAGTCACACTTCACTTTGTTTCCCTGGAATAAATGTTTAGAGAAAAAGTATATTGATTTTGAGTCCTGGGCCCTGTCCCAACCTGCTCCAGGATGGTCACAGAGGAGGGATGGCTCCAGCAGTGACAGCAGTGCCTGTCACACCAGGGACTGGGTATGGCTGCGGATGCCCGGCCGGCCCTCCCCACGTAAGCTGCTCCCTGGGTCTTACCCAAGCACATGGTCACGAGCCCTGATCCTGCACCGAGTCCTCATCCCAATCCAGCAGCTGAAGCAAGAGGTGCTGGGGGCCAAGCAAGCCTCCCACCCGCAGCACGTGGACCCGGCCCCCAGGCAGCAGCCTGGACCAGCCCAGGGGCTTGGACAGCCAGAAGGATGCCACGCAAGCGGAGTTACAATTCCTAAAATACCATTCGCATTTATTCTCCCAATTACGAGTTCAATTTACTGGTGCGACGTCCGTGACCAGTGCAGACTTGCAGGCGGCGTTACTGGCAGAGCTGGGCAGAGACGCTGCCCCAGCATGGGTCCCGGCAGCAGAGCGCTTCTGGCAGTGGCTCCACACACAGGTTTTCTGGCTGAAACCTGCCCCGGGCAAGTCCATACAAAACCCCGGTGCCGAGGGGGGGGTGGGCAGAGCACCCCAGGGCCCAGCAGACCCCACAGGCGAGCTGTGGGCAGCAGCCAGGGGCATCTCCTGCTTCCACGGCACCTGCCCGGAGCTCGGGAGGGAGGGCAAACACTGCGACAGTCCCCAGGGAGAGGTGAAACCAGGGAGATCGATACAAAACAGGGTGACAAAGAGCTATGCAAATGCCCGGCCCATAGAGAGCAGCAGGGACTGAAGGCACTGGCCCCTCACGGCCCCAGGGACACGCAGGGACACCCCACAGGCTTGGGTGGCAGTTCTCGAGCAGAGGGTTCGGGGCAGGTACTGGCACCATGGGGTCCCGCTTCGGCCGCCGGCAGCACCGGGCAGCGGGTGCCGGCACAAGCGGCTGCCTGCGGACCCGCGGGGCTGCTCACAGCAGCGGGCAGCCCCGGCGCCTCTTGTTCTTCCGGACCTGCAGGCCTGCGCGGGTGGCCATCTCAAAGACCTCCCGCACGCCCTCCTTCGTCTTGGCCGAGCACTCGAGGTAGCCGAAGGCATTGATCCTGTTGGCCATGTCCCTCCCCTCCTCTGGCTTCACCGGCTCCTAGAAAGCATTACAAACATCGCCAGAAAATATCAGCAAAAGCACAGTGACTGCCCTTGGAGCATCCAGCCCTTCGCGCCAGGATCCGGCACGGCAACAGGGAGCCCCAGTGAGGTGGCACAGGGTGAGAGGGGCCACTGGCCAAGGCAGTGGGACCCGGGGCACCCCCCACCTGCTTCATCTTCGCCAGCTCCCGCCGCGTGTGCTCATCGTTCCGCAGGTCTTTCTTGTTCCCCACCAGGATGATAGGCACGTTGGGGCAGAAGTGCTTCACCTCCGGTGTCCACTTCTCGGGGATGTTCTCTGCAATTAGCACACATGGACCCCCCTGAGCCGAGGGGCTGCTCCCCCCCAACCCCTTAGCAGCCACGGGAACCGGTGCTGGGCTTTTCCCGTGGGCAGAGCTCGCCCCACGGCATCCTCCGCTCCCACCACCTCCACCAAGCCAGCAAGTTCCCAGCGTTTTCCTGGAGCGCACGCAAGGCCAGGAGATGGAGGGGAGGGACTGGCATCCCCAGAGGGACAGCGTGGGGGCTTCCTGAACCCCGGGGGGTTTAGCAGCAGCACCCGGTCCTGGGGAGCCCCAGGTCCCCCCTCGCTCCCTGGTCCCTACCAAGGCTATCTGGGCTGTCGATAGAAAAACACATGAGGATAACGTCTGTGTCCGGGTAGGAGAGCGGCCGCAGCCTGTCGTAGTCCTCCTGTCCCGCCGTGTCCCACAGGGCCAGCTCCACCTGGGAGGGGAGAGGATGCAGCTCAGCAGCTCGGCAGGAGCTAGCAGGTTTATTTTCCTCAGTTATAGCTATGGTCTTCCTCAAACTGGGGCAGGTTCAGGGTGACCCAGAAACACGGGAGCCGTGGGGCTGCCCCAAGCCCCGCAGACCACACACCGGGTGGTGGCACTGCCAGCGCAGGACCACGGGAGCGAGGGGACCGAACAGCTCTGGCACTCCGTGACGGTCCTCACCTGCTTCCCGTCTACCTCTATGTCGGCGATGTAGTTCTCGAACACGGTGGGTACGTAGACCTCGGGGAACTGGTCCTTGCTGAAGACGATCAGCAGACACGTCTTTCCGCAGGCTCCATCGCCCACGATCACCAGCTTCTTCCTGATGGCTGCCATCGCTGCGGGGACAAGAGCAGGTGAGCAGGACAGAGTAGCCACGGGCAGCCCACGCTCCCAGCCCCCTCTAGCCCCCCGCACTCCAAAGTCTCTCACACGACTGCCCGGGAGGGTACCAGACACGGGCACCGGGGCACAGCCAGCATGAGCAGCCAGTGACAGTCAGGACAGAGGTTCTCCCAGCCCATGTCACACACACCTCCAGCTTCCACCTGGGCACCAGCTCACTGGCACTGCAAGAACCAGCCTGACTAGAACCATTTACCTCCATCACTGCGGCCAGGAGAACCGTCACCCTGATGCTCCAGCCCTGGCGAGTGCCGGTGCCTGTGGACAGGACCCATACGAGACGAGGAGCTGCTCTGCCTGAACCCACCCCGCCGGGCAGCATGGCCACGGCCACCCACCCCTCCCACGCTGGGCCACCACCCAAACGGCTTTTCCTACGACCTCGGAGCTGCACACACCCACTGGTTTTATTCCAGATTATAAATTCTTCAGGGCAGAAACCGTACTCCAGGTTTCACCCAGGCAGGCTCACCAGCTCCCAAATAATATGATCAGTGGCAGGAACGTGCCAAGCCAAGCTCTTGGTGGTCCAGGCGAGCACGACCTGCACACCTGGCACCCAGAGCCGGGCTGGCCCGGTCCCAGCCCGTGTGACAAAGGAGCCTTTGCCACAGAACGGCTGAGAGCTGGCGCTGGCAGCGGGGGAAGCTGCCAGCCATCGCTCAGCAAACAGAGCCGAAGCCCCGCGATCCCGCCGGCTCCTTTCTGCCCCACGTGAAAAGGACGCCGTCCTGCAAGTGGAACTGCGCCTTCGCACCCCGGAGCTTCAAAAGGAGATTACAGCCCAGCCTGGGAATCGCCCCGGATGCTGTCACGGAACGCCTGCCGTGGGGTCTGAATGAGGCATGAGAAAACCAGCAGTGGTGGAATCACATCCCTCCCCATCCAAAATCTCTTTCCCATCCCCAGCTTCCCCGATGCTCCAGTCCAAAGAGCCCAAGGTCGGGAAAGCCCGGCCATTGCAGGCTTTGCATCTCAGTGGGGCACCGACACCGAGCTCCAACAGCCTGTCCCCTCCCTCCCGGGGCGATCACCCACACCCGTCCGAAATAAAAAGCAAGAAAAGAGGAAAATCCCCAGTAAGGCTGCATCATAATTAGCTGCAAGTGAAGGATTAAGAAATTAGACTCAGGGGTTGACTCATATTTCAAACGCGGCCTGGAGAGAGCTCCTCTCCTCTGCACACCCAGCAGGTCCCCGCCGAGCTCCTGCCTGGAGGAACCTCCTGGGGGAGTCTCGGGGACCACCCCAGCTCCCACAAACCAAACTGCCCAACTGACCGTGGGGTTGGGGCACAAGAGAGAAAGGTTTCACCCAAATCCGGGCCAGATCCTGCCACGGCCCCGGATCTCTGCAGGTTAGGAGCACTTTGGCTCACAAGCCGAAGCAGGAAATGGTTCGTGGCAGCTGAGCGCTGCGGAGCCATTAATAAAAATAGTAATCAGGTACTTGTAAGGTGAGAAGAGCGAGGATGAAGGGCCATGTCTGGCAGGATCTGGCGCTCCTCAGTGTTAAACACACATCCCAGTGGGACAGCACATCTGTACAGGGGACGAGCACATTGGTGCAACACTAAAGTTGAGGAAAAAACCTGAAGTGCCCAAAGGGTCCCACTGCCGGGGGCTGAGCGGGGAGGGGAAACCCCGGCACGGCTCCTGTCCCCTTTCCTTGTACCCTCCGGCTCCCGCCCATCCCGGCTGGGCCAGGGCTGGCCGCAGCCCCCAGCACAGGCAGCCAGCCAGGGGCCCACCCCAAGGAGACCTGGTGTTTGTGTTGTGGAGGCAGATAAAAGGACCAGAGGAGTCTGCTGTCTCCGGCCACTTGAGGAGGGAAAGCTCTCGAGGACAGCGTATCCCTGGAGACACAAGACACCCGTCACCCCCGTCACACACCACCCTCCTCCGAGCAATGGCTCATCCCCCCTCCAGCCACCATCTCCACAGCATGGAAAAAGGAGAGCTTGGGCAAAAAAGTCCGTTTACTTAGGAAGTTCCTTTGCCCACAGCAAACTGTGATTTGCTGCTTTGCGACTCCGTATCTCAAAGACAAACGGAGGACGGACGGTGGTGTGGGAGGCGCTAATCTAATCACAGAACACAGAGGAGACACATCTGCAGCACAAGGAACAGCGGATGCTCAGGGAGACAAACCCCCGCTTCCAGACAGACACCGAGACCTGCCCGTGCCCAGTATGCCCATCGCACCTCAAACAACAGCCAGGGGAGTTCACAGCGCGGTGCTGCAGCCAGCGGCTCGGCCAGGAGGGTGAACCAGGGATGCTCCAACCCAAGAAGAGTCGCCGCACCCAGAGCTCCTTCCCACGGCCACCAGTGTCCACCCTGACCCGGGACGGCTCCGGGCGCCAGCAGCTCCCAAGCTCGGCGTGATGCCGAGCGGTGACTCAGTGGGCAGAGGCACTGTCCCCACCCAAAATCTCAGCACAGCTCATTCCATTACTCACGAGAGTGGCCCAGAAATAGCCCATTACTAACCCGGAGCCGGTGTGCAGGGGCGAGCGGGGTGAGGAGGCTGCGAGCGCTGTGCTCCCCAGCGGGGCTGCCCCCTCCGTGCCCTCACCCCACGAGCCAGCGGCACGGCACCGGCGCCAGAGGCCAGTGTCACTCTGCTCAGGGAGGAATTAGCTCCTCTGCCAGGGGAAGCTTCGTCACTCGGCAGGACGAGGCCATGCCCTGGGACAGGGGTGCCCGATACAAAGAGCCTTGCGCTGTTCCCAGACCGCGAGCGGATGAAGGAGAGTGGAAAATGCGGAGCTGAATTGAGGAGGAGAGCTTCACCACAACTGCCAGCAGGGCAAATGATTAAAAGGACACAATGTCTGCCCACATCAGACATTGAAACTCAGATTTTAAACTCTGCCGAGCGTTACCCACCCGGGTCACAGCAGAGCAGAGGGTGCCCAGGCGCTGGGCAATCACACCCGGCCCCACAGCAGCCGTGGGTTTTGGGCGTAAGCAGCGCTTTGGGTGATACCTCACTGGAGATTCCTCCTGCTCATCCACAGAGATAACGACAGGGAGCAGCGACTTCGCACCGGCACCTCCCGCAGAGCGGCACCGCCAAACCCCGCCGGGCCCCCGCGGTGGGCACCGGGGACGGGCAGGGGTTCCATCCCTGCCATCGCTGCCGGCAGCGCCCGCAGTGACAGCACCAGCCTGGCCTGAGCCCGCAGCTCCCTCAGCACAGCAAGAAATTGCAAAATGGGATCAAATTGCTCTGCTCTGCTTCCGAGCAGCTACTCTGAAGCCATCACCATTAAAGCAGGCAGGGCTCCAGGACAGCCCTGGCGTTATTGGCCTCTCCCAGCTTCGTGCCTCAATATGTGAAGTTCCTGCTGAGCAGGAAAAGGGGAATTCCTCTGGCAGCAGGATGCATCTGTCATCCAGTGTCTGCTTGGGGATCTCAGGAAACGGCAGAGAAAGAGGTTAACGCTTTGAAGAAGGAATCGCGTGAGGGACAGGAATCTTCCAACAAACCTCCTTGGTGAGGCTCGAGCTCCCGGAGCCAACAGAGGGGTTTTGTTCCGAGGCAGAAATTCCCAAGCGCTGCTGCTGCCGGCCCCACCCCGGCCGGACCCGTCGCACCACCCGCAGCCAAAACAGCTCATTTCTGCTCTGCCACAGCCCTGCCCGGAGGCACAACCCCGAAGCCGGGGCTGGGGGGACAGAGACAGGCTGGGGAGCAGCCCCTTCGCAGGGACACCCCCTTCGCAGGGACATCCCCAGCACTGCTGTCACAGCAGGGCCAGCTCCCCCCATACATCCCACTCCAAACAAAACCTCCTCCTCCTGAAGGAGCAGAGGAGAGCAGAGTGAGGAGGGTCAGGCCCCCCGACAGCACTCGAGCAGCCGCTGCCATCACCCCAGTGATCTTCTTGGCCAGTGGCAGGAGAACCGGCCCGGGGCTCACGTTCCTGCCCCCGAGCATCTTCTTACCCGCTGCCTGTCTGAATGATCAGAAAATGCCTCTCTGCCCCGGCAGCTCTCTCCATTCACTCCCCTTGGACTGGAGGCTCAGGGAACAACCAGCCCATCACCCCCCAGCCCTGGCACCTGCCCAGACCCCCTGGCACCGCGACACAACCACAGAAGGAAAACCAGACCAAGACCTTCCTGGCGTTGCTGTGCCTTTGGCTCTGCTAAACTTTTCAATGGTTTCACAAACAAAAGCATCCAAGTGCTCAGTTGGACTGGCTTGATTTAACTCTCCCCTGGGCTAATGCAGCACAGAGCGGGCTCCAGGCACGTCACTGCATTTCAAAAACCCCAGAAGACACCCCTTCAGCTCAGGCTGCGCAGCCCCCACCACAGAGGAGACCCGAGGCTGCTCGCAGCATCCCCAGAGCAGGGAACACAGACAATGTTTTCTAACCGACCGGCGCAGCCAAGGACAGGCTGTCTCCACTTCTAAACATGGCCCTGTGTGTGCACAGGGCTGCTGCCACCGCCCCGGCACGCCAGGCAAGGGCACCTCGGGACAGGCCCCCGGAGAGGAGCCACTGGGCAAACAAGAGCCGCTTTGGGCAACCCCAGGCCACGGCGGGTGCTGCCGTAGCCCCGGGGGCGCCTCCCGCCAGAGCCCCCCCAGCAGCTCTCCTCCCGCCCCACCAACAGCTCATGGCTCCCATCGCCACAAGCTGGGACTCCCCAAAAAAGCGTGTGTGAGTCAAGGTCACAGCTGTCCCCAGGTTAAAGTAATTGGAAGGGGGCTGAAGGCGTTTGGGGACAGAATGACGGACGCACAGGGGTCACCAGCAGAGACCCCCGCAGTGCTGTTTCACAGCAGGAACGGTTGCAGCTGTAGGACTTGCTGGCACAGCTCGTGCAGCAAAAAACACCCAAATTAACATCTGACAGGAACGCCCATCGAGGGGAAATTAATCTGCCGAGACACGTACGTCACGGCCAGGGTAGCAGAGGAGAAGTGTCCCAGCAAGTGTCCCGGGTGTCAGAGGGACTCTTATGCAGAAGAGAAGTAAGGTCTGAAAAGGGCTTGAAGCGAAGAGCAGAGGAAACACCACGGGCAGGGCAGAACTCGGGCCCCCAGCCCCCCCGGCCCCTGGCCCCCACTGCCAACCCCTGGCACCGAGCGCCGAGGGAAGTGGCTGCATTTACCCCCAGGAAAGCTGCCTGAAACCTTCTTAGGACCTAGACCTGCCATATCCAAATGACAAGTGATCATCAAAAATAGGGCTCGAACTCAGTGCTTAATTTTTTCCTAAAACTGAGGAGGGAAACTCCCCAACTTTCTTTGGGGAGGGGGCATCAGAGAGCAGCAAAGTGCAGCTGCCCAGACCCGAGCACAGTGGCCAGGCCGGCTTGTTTTCATTGCTAAAGCCACAAAAACATCCACAAGCAAAACAGAGAAAGGGACTTGGAACAGAAGAATTTTAAAGCCTAAACAAAGCTTGAACCACAAGCGCCTGAGCTCTGTGGGAGAATGCTGCCTGCCCTTACCTCCTTTTCCAGAGGACATCATGCCATGTTCTTATTTTACCTCCCGCGGAAGTGACAGCCTCCCCAGGCTCAGGGCAGACAAGTGTCTCACTGAGAGCTTCACGTAACAGGCCACAATCTCAGCAGCTGCCTGTGCTTGGGCAATGCCTGACTGCCGCTGCCCCAGGGCCGATCAATATTTGCTAATACATTCCTTACTTTTCATGTCAATACGCCTCTCCAGTGCAAACAGCAAGTTAGGAGGTGAGCCTGGTTAAACGCTCCCGATAACCTGTTGGAAGACAGTGACTTGGCTTATTTTCCACTTAAAAAGAAACGTTTCCCTGGAGAAGCTGGAGTTGTCAGGAACAGGGATTCAATCTGAAGTCCGTGAAATCTCACAGTCTCTACCTACGCTGCTTGGAGCTGAGGAGGAGCTGAACATAAACTGCAACTGTTTGGACACCAAAAAGCACTCGGCAAAATGAAAATAAAATGTCTCAGTGAGACACAGAGAGACAAAGCCGCGACCTCCCCGTCTCCGGCTGCGCACCCCCAGCACCTCGGTGGGGACCCCGCCGGGGGGCTCAGCCGGATCCCAGCCCACCCCCCATCCCCTGGAAACAACCCAGGATCACACTCCCAGTTTCCCGGGGGTGTCGAGAGGCCAAGGCTGGATTTAGGGGGGGTGGCGGCTGCTGGGAAGATTTGGCTGCCAGATTGTTAGTGCTGGAAAGGGCCGCGCAGTCATGCTTTTGGAATGCTCCCTTGCTCCTAAGACATTACACAATTATTTCTCCTCCCCGCAAGCCCCCCTAATACAAATGTTTAAAAATGAGCTCAGCAGTAAGCAAAGGGAACTTTTTTCCTTTTTCTGACGAAAACACCGAGCGGCCGCTCCATAAGCAAGGCAGCGCATAGGGATGCTGCTGGAGCGGGGGGTGTGGGAGGGATGGAGGGACAGGGCAGCAGCCCCTGGGCTCTCACCCCAGCCTGGCCCGGGTCAGTCACTGGCTGGGGGGCAGCAGGGAGCCCCGCCTGGGCGGCACCCGCGAGTTGGGACCCACGGCCCAAGGCGCTGCCCTCGAGGGACAACCCACAGTGGCCAAACTGCCGCTGACCCATCCCTGCTCCACACCCAGGGACCCCCACCCCATCCCAGGGATCCCACCCTGTCCCGCTGCGCCCCACCCAGCCCATCTGGGGCACCCACACCCATGCCCTGCTCCCCCAGCAGTGCCCTGCACCCCACACCCCACCAGTAACCCCACACGCCAATTCCCCCCCACCCTACCAGTTCCCCCAGACTCCACCACTAACTTAATACCCCACCAGTAACCCCAGACCCCAGTTCCCCCAGACCCCAGCTCTGACCCCACACCTTGCCAGTAACAGTAGCCCCACACCCCACCGGTACCCCCACACCCCAGTTGCCCAGCCCCCAGCACTGAACCCAGCCCCCGCTTCCCGCCCCCCCCCAGCAGTGCCCCACGCCTCTCAGCCCCCCCGGACCCCGGACCCCAGCCCAGCCCGCACCTCTCTCCGCCGCTGCTCCGCTCCCGGTCCCGGCTCCGCTCCCGGTCCCGGCTCCGCGGCGCGGCCCCGGGAGGCACCGCCCCGTCCGGGGGCCGCCCGCAGCGGGCGGGGCGGCAGCGCTGAGCCCGGCCCAGCCGGAGGAGGGTGCCGGAGCCCTGCTGCTGTCTCAGTCTCACCTCTGCTCCAGGGACCCCCGGGACCCGCCGCTGTGTCCCCGCAGGGGCATCCCCGGGGGATCCCGAGCCGGCGGTCCCGGTCCCGGGCGGGGGGTGCCTCCGTCCAGCCCGGGCTCCCCGGAGGGTTCCGGGCAGGGAGAGCGGCGATGCCGGCGCTGCCGCTCCCAAAACCCCTTCCAGGTGGGACCAAGGGCGAAGCCTTTAGCCCCAGCCAGGCATCCCCCGCCACCGGAGCATCCCTCGGGGAGACGCCTTTCCCCCATGAGCGCTATTTCTGGCGGCGCTGGCGAGAGCCGAGCTCTGCCGGGGAGGGCAGGTCCCAGGGGGGCAGCAGCCGAGCCCCTTTGCATCCCCCCTGCACCCTCTGTGCTGCCCCATCGGCTGCTCGAGGAAGGCCCCGTTTCCCCCCTAAGGGACACAGCGGGGGGGTGAGGGACATGCCCTCTCCCCAGGATCTCGACTCCCCTCCGCAGGGGCACTGGCAGAGGGGGGCTGTGACATGTTGGGCCCCACGCTGAGGTGACCCCAGTGCTGAGGGCCTCCTTGCCCGCTACGGGGTTCAGCAAGGGAGCACCGGGCGGCTGCTGCTCCCCACGACGCCCCAGCTGCAGGGCTGAGTCCCTGTCACTCAGCCAGGGAAAGGCAGCCCCAGGGTCCTGGCCCAGACCCAGGCTCATAAACTGCTGCTATTTTAAGAGCTCGGAGACAATTTTTCTTAATTTATCAACCCCAGGCCAGGAGCTGGTTCCAAAGGAAATGTTTCCTTAGTAAAAAAGGGAACCACAGAGGAAGCTTTAAATGCCGGCTCTGCCCCTTGCCTTATCCAGCAGCTCCCAGGCAGTGACCTGGAACAGCGGGGCCAGTTCTCAGCCACCAGCCTGAAGAGCTGCAACAGGGCTGTGCCAACCAGTGTGGGGGGAGCTGGTGGTGGTGTGGGGAAAACACGCGTGAGCATCAGGAGCAGTAGGGGGTCTGGGTGGAGTTAGGGGGACATGGACCTGTGACCCCCAGCCAGCCCGGGAGGGACCCTCCATGGGGTCTGGGCAGCGCCAAGGGCAGAGGGACAGCAGCTCACATGGCCCTCCCTGGGCCTATTTGCTACCAAACCTGCCTACATAAATTAATCAGAGCTAATTGGCTTTTAGGTAAGTCGTCTTTGCAGGAGCTCTGCAAGAAAGACTTTGAAGTGGGATTGTGAGTGGCAGAACCTTTATTTAAACACACGGTGCTACGCAAGGACAGGCTCCCAGCCCCGGTATCGCTCCCTGCTCCCCTCAGCACAGGAGATGTCAATAGGTTAAAATCTCGCACTGGATAACTTTCGCTTCCCATTAAGTGTGCCCAGTTTATTTACATCTCACTGATTACAAGAGACAAACAACATTCAGCAGAGGTGACACCTGACAAGTGCTGGCTGCACCCAGCGACAGCAGGACACCGACCACCGGTGCCACGGAGCCTTCCCAAAACAAGGGGCCAGGGCCCAGCTCCCCCCGTCACCCCGTGGCCAGGGTGGGACCATCCCTCACGTTTCGGGAGGATGCATCGCTCTGCAGAGGTCCAGGAAATGCATCCCCCAGGTCAGAGCGATGCAGAGTAAGAACCCGTGCGGAGATCAACTGCTGCCACAGAAAAAGGAGGGAGTTGCCTTCCTCCCCCCGGCTCACAACCAAGCTGCTCTCATTGTGGGTTTCCAGCCCCGGGCTAAGCAGATCCGCGCAGCACCTTTAAGCTGTTAAGCTGGGCTGACAGGGCTGCTCTCTCCGGCACCGCTTCCGGCAGCGGCCAACTTCACGCCGCTCAGAAGTACAGACGTACATCCATACAGCCTCCCCGCACCAAGGAAGGATGTAGACATTTCCCGGCTCAGCTCTCCAGTTAATAATAAATAATTGGCTCCACAAAGAGAGCAGCAATCCCGGGCATGAAGAGGGGCGGGGGCAGAACCGGGGGCTCAGCCACTGCAAGCGCAGAGGCTCATTCCTTCCCGGGGGCTCTCGGTGCACCGCAGCCCCCGATCGCCATCCCAGCCTCCCACACCGGACACTAGGACAAGGTAAAGGGCTGGGACGAAGGCGTGAGGGGCCGGGGAGGGCAAGCGCAAAGCTGGGGTGTCAGTGTGGGGCTGGCCCACCACCACACCACCCACAACCAGGCTTCTGCCAGGCTGAGCGTGGCCCAGCGGCCAGCAACGTTTCACCCCAGCCCTACAGCCCGTCCTAGTGCCAGCTCCGGTGTCGCTGGTGCAAGTGTCACAGGGCAGGGGGAGAGGAGGTGACCGCAGCAGCAGCAGACACTTCTCCAGGTACGAGTGCCCCACCAGCGCGACGGCCACCGCACACTGCTGGAACCAGCGCAGCCGAGCCCCAGGGCGAGGGGCAGGACACACCAAGAAGCCAGGGAGCCTGTAGGCTTTTCACAGCTATCAGAAAGTGACAGCACGGAAAACATCCCCCAATCCCTGTCCCCACTCTCTGTCCAGGCCCTTCCATCTCCCCCGGGGCTGGAGCAGCAGATGGAGGGGGATGCTGTGGGCAGGGGCACAGACAGAGGCTCCAGGTTTCTTACTCGAGGTCGGCTCAGAAAGAAGTGCTGTGGGGAGAGGTGGCCCCGAGGCAGCGCCAGTGTCCCGCTCGTCTCCGTCCAGGCAAGGCCAGCCCTGCTGCCCCAGGGAACATTGGGCATCACGTGTAGTTGCCCGGGCCACCCAGAGGGATCACGAAGACAGAGATGTCATCGCCGGAGCCCAGCTTGTCATTGGCCAGCCGCCAGCCCCGCTCCTTCAGCATCCCCCTGGACCGCACCACCAGCTCCTGGGCCACCATGGTGTACCTGGGGGGCACAGCACAGCGCGGCTCAGCAGCCACCCCAGGCCCCACAGACTCCCTGACACAGCATCCTGCCAGCCCTGGCAAGGAAGGAGAAGCTGGAGGAGCCAGAGGTGCCGGAAAGTGTCCCCGGAGAGATCTGAGCTCAGACACGCACATCCAGGGGAGCATTGCATGTGTGGAGCAGCAGCCCCAAGGTGAGGGGGACACATGGCCACGACACTGCTCACAGGGACAAGGCTAAAGGGAGGTGTTAGAGTGCAGGACATGCTCATCCCCCTGCCCACTTGCTGCTCACCTGCATGGGTCATTGGGCTCGTAGCCCGTCAGCACCTCCATCACCACACCAGCCACCTCCTTGTCATTGGTGACATCCCAGAGCCCATCGGTGCCCAAGACCAGAACATCGTCAGGGCAGTGCTCATACTGCGTGAGGTCGTAAACCCTGACCTGGCAAACAACGGGGCGAGACGCAAGGGTGAGGGGCAGAAGGCAGAGGAGGCTCCTGCTGCACCGGGAGCACCATGGATCTGGTCACCCTGACCAGCTCTGGCCATTGGAGGAACGCTGGGCGCGGAGCAGCCAGGCTCACCTCTGGGAAACAGGAGAGGAAAGGCTTGATGTGGATATTGGAGCTGAACACCTTGAGGTCGTGGTCTCCCAGGCCCCGCGTCACCCCAATGGTGGCCATCACCCGAGCCTGGAGATTGGCGAAATCAAAAGAAAACTTTAAGCCACTTCATCTCCATCTCCATTCCCAGCTGAGAACTGGTGGCATTGGAGCAGTGACAGCACTAGTGAAAACGGGTTGGAAAGCCCCGATTCAGTGAAGGCAGGTGGGAAGCGACCCCCACACAGCTCCTGCCACAGCACTTCACCTTTTTGCCTTCCCCATAGATAAGTGGAAACTTCAGGTCATCCTCTTCTATCTTTTTGTAAGCCCTGGTTAAAATAAGCCAGAGACAAGGCATCAGCAGGTAAAGGCTTCCAGCACCTCCCTTGCCCCCCAGGACACAGCACCCCCTGGGACGAGGCCCCATCAAGCCCCAGACACCCTGAGTGCCACCACCCCCCCGCAGGAAGGGATGCTGGAGCTGGGCAGCCACACGCAGTGGGACCCCAGCACCGCATGGAGCCTGCCAGGGCAGGCTGGGGAGTTACCAGCCGTTCATGTTTTGGTCTCTGTACAGCATCTTCTTCCCCAGCTCCTTGGGCTGGATCCTGCGGGGGAACTCCAGGTGAGTGAACTCTTTCCCCAGCAGCTCGGGCCTCAGGAACGCCTGCGGGATGAAACAGCGGCTCAGCTGGGGGCCGGGAGAGCGGGATCTGCACGGCATCGCCGGCGGGCACCACCCACAGCACCTCACCGGGCACCGGCACCGGGCAGGGGACCCGCCAGCCTGCCAGGACCTCAGCTGCGGTGTTTCGTGTTGGGGGCACCATCAGCTGCTCTGCTGCAAGGGGAACGGGTGGGGGTAAAGCAGCTCCCAACCACCCGTCTGTGCTGCACCCCAAGGGGAGACGAGCTGGGGACTGCCATGCCAACACCCAGCAAGAAGGGGAAGCTTTTGCATGAAGAGTTTTGGGAAATAAGGATCTCCAAAAGAGATCAAACCCCAGCAAATTCCAGGAGAAGCTGGAATTTGCCCAGAGGGAGTCAGAGCCACAAACGTCCCAGGACCCCAAGCTCAGCACAGGGCACGGCACTCGCTCGAGGAAAAGGATCTCTTCAGAAACCGTGTCCCAGCTGCGGCTCTGACAAGGGACAAGCAGCAGCACAGAACCCCTTCCCGGGGCAGCACCCGCAGCCCATGGCATCCCAGAGCACAGCGTGCGGGGGACTGGGAACAGGGACAGCGCTGGAAAATGCAGATGGAGGAAGAAAGAGGCAAAGGAAAGGAGGAGAGCCCTCGGGAACACGGGAGGGTTTGGTGCAGAGGCACGGAGAGCCCCGTCCCGTGCCGGGGGGGGGCCTGGGCACCGTACAGCAGGGCAAGCGAGCGCCTGGCCCCCTGCCCATCGCAGCCGGCTGGGGAGGATCCCACGCACAGCAGCTCCCTTCTCTCGGTCATTCAAAAATAGACTCAAGAAAAAACGCCTCAGTGTTTTTCCAAGTACGTTGCAAGCCAGGAAATCACATCCAGCAAGACCTCCTCCAACACAAACGCCTCCTCCCCTCTGCTGCCGTCAGAGAGGCCTTTATAACCTTAAAAAGGCTCCCTGTGTGGCACGGGGGGGGTTCGGCCAGGCCAGGCAGGACAGGGAGCTTTCAGGGAGAAAACTAGAAACCGCTGGAACACGTCAGCTCCCTCCCTCCCCAGGGAGCAGCCGGGGAAGAAACTAGGACTCAGTGCAAGCGCTGCGGCTCCTTCAGCCGTGCAAGAGAGCACGACGGGTGGTGGGAGCAGAGTCACAGTCCCCCCCGGTCACCGCAGCAGCCGGCCCGGTGCTCCGCAGCCCCTGGTGATGCCCGCTCCAGGCAGGTGATGGTCCCCATTCCCAGGGGGAGACAGGACAGGATGGACCGAAGTGGCTCCATGCAACCGTACCAAAGCTGCCCCATGCCCCGAGCCCAGGACCCCCCAGCTCACAGGCACGGCCCCTCACACTGACCCCGCAGCAAACCAGGGCTCCACCAGCCACGAGATGCCCCCACACCAGTAAGCGGGGCATCTCCCCACATCCTGGCATGGCCTCCCAGCCCAGTGAGCTGGCCAGGATGGACCAGTGCCGTCAGCAGGTCCCAGCAGTGGGGCTGCCCCCGGCTGGCAGCACGAGGGGGCTGGGAGGCGGTTCAGCAGGAATGAGGTTAAAAGAAAGGTCTTTCTTACTAAAAACTGCAGCCTCTGCCTCTCTGTCTCTGGAGTAAACTCCCTGGACATTGGAATGATTTCCCCGTTACGGATGATAATGGCCCTGCAATGAAACATGGAAGGATGAGATTAGAGGAGAGGTGATGGGGGAGCTAAGCCTGGCTCTGGGGCTGACTCCCTGCCTGGGAGATGCAGCCCCTTCCCCTCCGCTGCCTGTCCTTCTCCCAGCCCCCGGGGGGCTGCTTGCTGGCTCCGCTGCCGCTAACGCCCCCCGGCCCCAGGCAGGCATCCCTCCTGCACAGGACAGGGGGCAAGAGAAAATGGAAGAGAAGCATGGGGCAGAGGGGAATGAAGCAGAGCAAACCAAAGGACAGGATATGGTTGGAAAAGGAGCAGCACGAAAGTGGCAAACCCTCCTTTCCAGGGGAGCCGCACACGGGACCAGCAGAAGTCACCAGCAACAGGACACGGGTGCAAGCGTCCGGCCCACACCAGCACTGGGGCTGGCTGCGGGAGCTGGCCTGATTAATCGATGTGTTAAAAAAAAAATAAAAGTCTGATTATGAGATGCTTCTGGAGGTCATGGGAGGACGGAGGATCTCCAACACCGGTGGCTCAGCTGCCCCACTTACTGTCCTGCCTAGGGCTGGCTGGGCCGGACTCTGGCAGCATCTGATGCCCAAGGAGGGACCCCAGACCGTCGCCCAGAGGCACGGTTACAGCCTCGGGACCCCGCACACACGGCCGTCCCACACAGCCAGCGCCAAAAGCAGAGGCACGAAGGATCTCCTCTTCCTCTGTCCCAGAGCTGGGAGCAAGTCCTCCAGCCTGAGACAATTTGCAGAGCCTATATTTGCTGGTGTGACACTGCTGGGGACAAGCTAATCCTGCAGTAAATACAGAGCAATTCAACCCAGCTTCAGCCTCAGCGTAAGGTGGACTTGCCTCCCTGGCATTGCTTGGGGGATACGAACACACCCCGGTGCAATTACAGCAACGCACCCAAGGAAATGCAGGTACCAGTCAAAATCCTTGGGCTCCAAGCTCCCACAGGACTTGTCTGCGCATAGATTTGCATGTCCTTCTCCTGAAGGAGTTCACTGGTATGGAGTGTGCCCTAAATTGACTTCTTGCACTTTGCTGAAAGCTTTGCTGAGGGGTAATTTTCACTCCCCAATTTGCAGCCCAGGCCAGCGTTGGCAGCAGGGGCTGGGGTGTGATCCAGAGCCATCTGGGGAGCAGCCAGGACACTGCTGGGAATGAAGGGAGCAAGTCCCAGACTCTGCAGCCCCCTCTGTGCACCAGGGAAATGCAGAGAGCATGGCAGGGGACACTGTCGCCAGGGCGTGCAGGAAGGCAGGGGGTGGCTCTGCCCCATCCTGCTGCCTCTGCCCTCCCCAAGATTTTAGGGAGCTCCAGGGATGGAGCTGGGTGCTCCTCGCTGGCCGTGCTCCAGCACCACCTGCTCTGCCGGGGTGCTCCTGGTCACTGGATGAAAGGCAGGGGCTGCATGGGGGGGCCGTACCTGCTGTCACCGGCGTTGGCCACGTAGAACTTGCCCATGAGGTAGACGGCAGCCAGGGCACAGCAGCCCCCGGACAGGCGCTGGGACGCTCGCTCCCGCTCGATCTGCTCGTCCTGGGGAGACAGAGAGCAGCTCAAGGCAGGGCGGGGGGGTGGCCCCAGGCCGGCAAGCAAAGATGAAAGCAGCCCAAAATAGTGCCTGGCTGCTCCGGCAGCACCTCGGCCACTGGCCAAGCCGAGACCCTGCTCCAGGTGGAGAGCGGTTGCCAGTCCACGTGGCCGAGGGCTGACTGCGGGGCTGGGGTGGAGGCAAGGGGTCCTGTGGGGCAGCCCCACAGGGACGTGGCTTCACCAGGGCAGTGGAGTGGGCAGGAAAGAGCAAGACAGGAGGGGAGCAGCTGGGACTGCTGGAATGAAGCGCAATGGAGCCCCCACACAGGTCCAGGGCCCAAAGCCTCTGTGTCCTGACCCCACAAAATACGGCAGAGCTTCATAGTGCCCTCTCCAAGACTGTCCTGCAGGAGCCCACAGCCTCGCTGCAGAGCTGCCTTTTGCCGGGAGGCACAAGTCACTGCAGACACGGACAGCAAAGAGATGCTCCCAGGCGATACCGGGGTGTCCCCGCAGGCAGGGGCTCGCTCACCATGTGCTTAAAGGCGTTCTCGATGGCACCGATCACCAGGCTCTCGTGAGAGACCGCTTTCTCCAGGTGAAACCGTGGCATGGTATTGTTGGGGACCTCCCCGTCGTCCTCTGCGAGGGGCACCCGGCTCGGCTCCACGAGGCCAGCCCTCGTCTCAGGCGGGAGGCAGATGGGAGGCGGAGAAGGGTCCTGCAGGATGTCCACCAGTTCCCGGAGCTGCTCGCAGATGTGCAGATGGAGCCTCTTGGATGCCATGACAGCAGCACCGCTGCCCGCGTGGCCATCAAACAAGGCCCAGTAGTGGAAATAAAAACCCTTCCTGCCCTGCGGGGAGAGACGGGAAGGTTTAGGGAGCCTGTGAGGAAGCAGATGGCATGGGGAATTCGGAGCAGCTGGGGTCACCAGCTGGGGACAGTGACACGGGGCTCTGCCTCCATCTGGCAGGACCCAGCCCAGCGCAGGAGGAGCGATGTGGGCAGCTGGTCAGGGGTGTCCGGGCACGGCCGGTCCCTGGCTCCAGCCCAGCCTGGCGTCAGACACCTCGTGCTGCCAGCAGCACATCTCTAGGAGCTGGCTCCTCTGAAGGGAAGGCACGACAGGGCCAGCGTGGCAGCCACCTCCACAGCCTGCTAGGGCACATGGGGCAGCAGCCTCCCTGGGCCAGCTAGCCCTGGCGTGGGCCAGCAAGGACAAAGGCAGGAGCTGGCAGGGAGCAGGGGCAGCTGGTTTGGGACCTGAGGGAATTCCCAGGGAGGCAGTGGTGCACACACATCGCCATGTGCCCCTTGTCTTGTTCTACCACTGGGCATCCTCCCTGCCTGTGCACGGCCACCCCGGCTCTCACCCCATCCAGCTCCTCGCCACCTTCCCTGGACGGCAGCCGGCCCCTGGGGCTGGGCCTCCTCTCCACAAACACCACCTCGCAGCACGCCTGGTCCTCATTGTGCTGGCTCTTCCCTGCATTTATCACCCTGACGGGAGGAAACAAAGTGTAAAGGCTCTTTCTCTCACACCACGCTCCGGCAGAGGCCACCCCACAGCACCTCATCCCCCCTGGACCCCATCTGTGCCCCCAGTTTCCTGGGGATGCTCTCCACAGTGCTCCTGTCATGTCTGGGGCAGCAGCAGCTGCCAGGCGAGGAGACATCCCAGACCAGTTGCAGGGGTTGGTCTGGAGCCAGCAGCAGCACTCACCAGCACAGCTGGGTTCGGGGGAGAGCAGCCGTCCCCCGCCCTGAGGGAGGGGACCAGGAAAAGCTGGGGTTTTTTGCTGCCATCGCACCCAGCACCTCTCAGAGAGAGCAGGTATCTCAGAGAAGGAGATGAAGATGAAAACACCAGAACTTTTGCAAAAAAGATTCACACTAACTTTTTGCAGCCTGTGCTGGCAAAGCAGATTTCAGGTCGAGATTGCAAAACCTGCTCACGGGAGAAAGCTGTGAACACACACAACAGGATGAGCTCTTTGGGCACAGGCTTTTCAAGTGGTTTGCAGAAAGAAGTCTTGGGAGATGGAAGAGAAGTCTTGCTGCTGAGCAGAGAATGGTTTTTGCTATGGGTGGTTTTTGCTCCAGGTACTCCTACCCCGGTGTCTTCTGGCACAAATTAACATCTCAAAAAGCTCTTGGATATCAGGAAGATCAGCTTGAGCAAGGGATTTGGGAAGGGACTGACAGCATTGAGCAGCAAAGGTGGCCTTCAAAGCCTGACCTTCCCCACCTGCCTTCAGTTAGGGGAGAAACTCGCAGCGAGTGAAAGGAGAAGAGAATCAGGCCCCGGCAGGGGAAGTTGAACTCGGGTCCCACTCCCAAACAGCTTCAATTCCCTCCCCCCCCGAGTCCTGCGACAGCCGCGGCAGTTCCTTCACCCCTCGGTGTCAGTTCCCCACCAGCGACACCGGGGATTGCGCAGAGAAGCGCAGAGAACAAAAAAGACAGAAGCGCTTGAAGCCCTCGGGGATGGGGAAGAGCCTTCCCCGCGCCGATGGCGCCCCCGCAGCCGGCAAAGAGCGACCTCCCCGCCCGCTCCTCCGCAGGGACCGGCGCAGCGCACCGCCGGCCGCCCGCTTCAGTTCCCCAGGACCGAGCGCTGCCCCCCCCAACCCCCCCCGGGGCCGCAAAGCCCCCGCCCGCCCCGGGCGGCCCCGAGGGCACCCGCGCCCCCTCCCCGCTCCCGGTCCCCGCTCACTCGGCGTAGCCGGTGCTCCAGGGCAGGCGGCGGCGGCCGTCGCGGGGGCTCTGCACCGCCCGCCCGGTGTGATCGTCGGCGCGGCGGAGCTCCTCGGGGCTCAGCTGGAGGAAGGCCGGCCGGCAGAAGGAGGGGCTCACCGGCGACCCCCCGTCCCCGCCGCCGGGCTCGGCGGGGGGCTCCGCGCCCGCCCCCGCGCCCAGCCCCGCCACCAGCTGCGCCACGGCGGCGCGGACCCGCGGCAGCATCGAGCCGGTCCCAGCCCCGCCGCCCCGCCCCGCCCCGCGCCCGCCCCGCTCCCCCCCGCTCCCCCCCGCCTTCCGCCGGCCGCCCCGGTGCGGGGGGAGATGGGGGGGGGGGGAGCCGCGGTGGGCGGTGCGGGAGCTCAGCTCCGCATCGTCCCGCCGTTACCCGGTGCACAGGGCGGGATGGCTGCCAGCTCGGGCGGAGCGGGGCGGGGGGTGGCTCCGGGGGGGACCCCGCCGCTGTCAGCCTCGGGGGATGCGCAGCCGCTCCGGGGGAGCCCGTCACGGGCGGCAGGAGGGCGAGCGGGGCGATGGGGCTCCAGGGACGGGAACCCCTTCCCGAGCGGCGCCGTCACACGGGATTCCCGGCTGGGTCTGCCCGGGGCTCCGGCAGAGCCACCTCCGCCGAGACGACATCCCCTTCCAGCGGCAGGTGCTTTGTCACTCTCCTGCGCCCGTCAGCGAAACCCAACCCCCCCGCAGCCGCGCCAGGCTATTAATAAATAGCCAGAGCCTGCGGAGGAGCGAGGAGTTAACGGGAGAAGGCTGAGAGCTCCCTCCCTGCGCCCCAGCACCCATCAGGATACGGATTTAGCTGACCCAGAACAACACATTCCCGCTGGCTGGGAGAGGAAGATCTGGCAGTTTAAAGAGCATCACTCACACAGCCCGACCTCAGCACCCCCCCGCCTCTGGGTTCCTACAATAACAAAAAAGCTGCTGAAAAAACACGGTATTTGTCTACTGTATAGTAAAATTGAGGGTATTTCCTAGGACTGGTGTGCCCCGGTGCTCTCAGTTCCCCAGAGGAACCATTTATTCCTTTCCAAGCAAGAGTTCTGCACTGCAAGGTCAGAGCAGAAGCAGGGCTCTCACTGCCAGCTCTGTAAAACCCTTCAAGATTTAACTGCTGCCTTCTTCAGCCAGAGCTCTTCCAACTGTACTAATAGCCCTAGAGAAGCTATTCAATATTTCCTATATTCCCAACTTCTAACTCCTAAGTTTTAAGTTATTCAGCAGCTTGTATTTTTAAGGTCCCCAGCCAAGTTCACATCCCTTTTCCTTTTTTTTCTTCTGCCTGCTTGCACATCCCTATTTGAAGCTGCTGCCTCATTTCCTGCCTTGCTTTGCACCCACTGCTCACCTGGGTGTCCCAGCTGTTGCTTGGCTGCAATTAAAGTGTTCCCTGATAAATATGTCCCTGGTCCCCCATTATGGATACTACAAGACTGGGGGAGAGAGCTAGAAGCAGCTCTGACCTGTGACTCTTTGCATTAGAAGCCTAGATAAGATGCAGGCAGATTTAGCAGCAGTTATATATATATACATATACACACACATATATTTCATCACCACATCTCACATTAGTAGGTCAGAGCATGCAACAGCTTCTTGCCATTAACTGTAGAGCTCCCTGAGCTCCTGCGTGAGCTGCTCTGCTGCTAGCACTGAGCTGCCCGGGTAAGAATACTCCTCTGTTTGCAGCTTTCTGTCCCTCTGCCTCCTTGCAGAGCCCTCCTTGCTCTCTTCCCCAGTAGGACCTGCGTGTGTTTGTGCCCTGGGGTGGGCTGCAGCTCCCCCCACCCCCCCCAGCACCTCGCTGCTCCTCCGGCACCGCCGCTCTCCATCACCCCTTGATCCCGCCGGGGCTGGGCTCTGCCTGGGGATGCCCAGCGCTGCTCCCCCTGCAGCCAGGGATGGTGGGGAGCTGCAGGGAGCCGAGGAGGCGCTGGATGGCGACACAGGCTGCGGCACGGCCCCGGGAACTGGCCGGTCCACCCTGGCTGTGCCCGGCCGGTGAGGGGTGGACACCCTGCTGGGGAGGGGGCTGTGACCGCCAACACCAGGAGTGAGCCCTTTAGCCACCCTCCTGCCCTCTCTTGTGAGGGGCGGCAAGGATGGATGGTCCAGCTGCCTCGGAAATGGTCAAATACAAATGATTCTAGAATTCCCTGGCTCTTTCAGCCTGGGGCAGGTCTCTATTAGCCCCCTCTCTGGGCTTTATCACAGTCTGGCTGGATTTGCAGCCCTGGCACATGCACAGGTTACGCAGCTTCACCTATTTCTGGCACTGGCTCCCCATCTTTTTCCTCATTGCCCTCTGGTGCCTTCTGGCTGTGTGTGTGCTCTGGCAGCCTGGACCCCCAAGGGGCTCTGAGGCTGCCCCAGCATGGCTGGGAGCTGTGGTGGGCAGGGGAGCAGTGGCCAGGGGCCAACTGGGAGCAGCTGTGCCAGCCCAGAGGCCAGCATCCCCCCAGTCCCCCTCCTGCAGCCCTGGGACCTCTCTCTTTACTCCGGCTGCCTTCCCTCTTATGGTATCTCTGTCCTGCTGCTGGTCACACAAGGGAGGGGGGTGTCTCAAACATTATGAGTGCAATATCCTTTGTGTTATTAAGGTTGCAAATCACCAGATTCTCTCGGGGATGTGTCCCTCCTCTGTAGGGCTGCCAATCCGCCCTGTGCTGCTGAGTCACCAGGATGCTTTCCTTGGAAAGAAGGAAATGGCAGTTTCCAAAACGACTTCTGTGTAAGGCTGATCCTGTGTCGTATTTGTTGTTTCCGTTATGCGAAGCACTGCGCAGAAAGAATGGGCTGACACAAAAACACGCTGCGAGGATGGTCCCTGAAACAATGCAATGCTAGTAACTGTTTTCCAAGAAAGAGGGTTACACTTCCTCCTATTCATCCCACCTGCCGGATCAGTGTGAAGCTTCCTCCTCGTCTTCAACTCTGGTGTTCCCCTTCCCAAGGCTGCCTGGCACTGGGCCTGAGCGTGTGCCTGGGGACGCAGTCACAGACTGAGCCAGGCCATCAGCTTGGGGAGGCAAACGCCACTAAGTGGCCTCTTTGGCTGTCACTGACTCTGCCCTTTGCCCTTCCCAACCCTGCAGGGGTTCCTGCCTGGGATGCCTGTACTTTTCCTGTCTCCCTGTGTTTTCCTGCCTCCCTGATTGGTCAATCTGGTCAAAACCACGACACTGTGTCCTTAAGTGTCTCTTCCTGCCCGAGCATGGGGCCAGGCACTCGCCCTCCATTGGAATGGCTTCAGGTGAGCTTTCAGTGCTTTACCTGGTAGACCTGTTGTCCTGTGTGATTCCTACCAAAGCCACCACCTTTTGGCTTCCAAACTCAGCTCTGGAGGCACTTCTTCACTGCACTGAGCTGTTTTTAGCAAAATTAAATTGGAACTATTCCCCTCAAGCGGGTGCAAACCTGGGGAGACTTTCTCCTGCAGCCTCCAGAGCTGTTGGGGTTGCTCAGGCTGATCTAAACCCCAGGTTTCCCTGTAGCTCAGCATCGTTTGAGGATTTCTGCTGGACCCGGCAGTGGCTTTTCCTTCCCCTCTTCAGCTGGGTGCCTCCTGCCCCACAGCTCCAGCATGAGCTCTTGAATGGTCCTCTCGCTCCTGAATCTCTGAGGGTTTGCCTGTGCAGAACAGAGGGGATGTGAGGTTATCACATCTTCTCTGCTTCTGGAAAAAGCTTAAATTATGCTATTTTGCCTAATTTCTTGTGCAACTGCTTAGCATTAAAAAAAAACGTTTCTAAGTTTTGTCGTTCACCCATGTTGCTGAGCCCCAAAGGAGTAGGATGAAGCCAGGGATATTTCTTTGTGAAAGAATGACATGTTGGTGGCATTTAAGCCAGAACAGAAGTAAATTAAACATCTAGATCATAAAAGTACCAGAGGATGTTTTAAAATAGGCTCTTTGCAGCAGTGCATTAGTTGACTGCACAGCTTTACTGTGTAATGAGCAATATATTAATTTATAATTAGTGTAATACAGTGAAGCTCAGCAAATAGCTCTGTGCACTCTGGATAATTCATCAGCAGAAGAAGCAGCTCTTAATGGTTTCCAAGGTTTGCCTGTCCCCTGTAATTGGGAAGTTCAGAATTTATTGTTATTTCTTTTAAGGAATAATTTGATTGCAACCACACGTCTTTATTCCGTGCCTGTTCCTGCTCGGGTGCAGAAAAGCCTTTGGAGCATTGCAGCTCGGGGGATGTGACCCCTCTGCAGGTTGTTGGGGTCGGTGTTTCTCAGAGCAGATGTCCTGGTGTTGGCACGTGTTTCCTGCTGCAGAGCGGGGGTCAGCAGTGTCACCCAAACACTTGATACTTTGGTAGGACCCACTGTCCTACCAAAACTGCCTCATCCCTCTTGCATCGCCCAAGGGATTCTCATGCGAAATTCTGCTCTCAGAGGCTTCATGAATTCTCATATAACATCACCTGACAGTAGAAATGTAGAATGATGATAAAAAATGTGTGATAATAAGGTTCATTGGAATTTATGGAGCCCTTGGGGATTTTATTTTTCAGTTTGGAAGCTCAGCCCCACATCCCAGAGGATGCAGGGACCCAGAGTGGGACTTGTCCCTGACTATGCGGCTGTGCCTGGGCTCCCCAGGGATCCCCCTCCTGTACCACGGTGTTGTCAGGCTGGGAATCTGCACCGAGATTCCCTGCCGTCAGCAAAGTCTCAAAAAAGAGGACAAAATCCTGAGCTCCGGGTACTCGGTGCTGAGGCAGCCTGGAGGCACCAGGGCCTTGTCAGAGGAGGGGGAAAAATAAACTTGAATCTTAATGCAGTGACCCACTGAAAACGGGGTGGGACAAAGCTTCCTCGGGAATAACAGTGTCAGGAGCTCTGCCTTTTCCAACTTTAATAAAATAATTTGTGCACCTCTGCCTGTTTGCAGCTGCAGAGAAGGTGATTGCACTGAGGATGTAGAGTCTTCTGGAGCACCCATCTGCCTCGGCATAACCATCTAACCCAAGCCCTTGTCAAAAACCCTGGAAAAAAAGTGTGTTGGTCATCTAGAGCCCATCGGGAGGGTACAGAAGGGTTCTGGGTGTGTCGACAGCCGTCTGGTCTAAGGCGAAATGATTTCCTACATGGTAGCAGGCATGCTCATCACTAGGATTTTCTAGTGCAGGTCCTTTCCTTGGCAAACCTGTTTTGTTACAGATACTAAGAACTTCCCCCCCCTTGTCAAACAAGACGTCAGTGGGGAGGAGGAATTACCGTGTTCACTTCCAGCAGAACTCAAATGAAATCAGTTTTACTGAAGTCTTAATTCTTCCCCTGCACTGAAATGCTGTGATCTGGAAAACAGCAAGTTTGTATTTCTGTGCCATTGCATCAATAAAGAACTTGATTTTGCAGGCTCCCTTATTGAATAATCTGGCCTAATTTAATTGGAATTTGGCTGGTGTGAAAGGTATTTCTGATTGTGTTTGCTCTTGATTGTTTCCATTAAAACTTTGTGATCTGAAAAGTAGTATGTTTGTATTTACTTATCATAGCAATAAAACCTGAATTGGCAGAGACTCTGTCAATTTACCTGATGAATATAAACAGCAGATTTAATTTAGTTTCATATTGATTTTTGCCATTATTATTAAAACCCTCTCATCTGATGAATGAGATGCTTGTATTTCCTTAATATCTTATGACTGGGGTTTTGGTTAATCTTGTAGAGCTTTTCCCTTTTCTTTTGAGTAACCAAGTCTAATTAAATGGAATCTTACATAAGGCAATTCTCCCTCTAAAAAGGGGGAACAAGAACTCAGGTCACTTGGATAAAATAGCAAAGAAACCTGTTCTTATTGTGGGCCAGTACTTTCCAAACTGCCCACGTGTGGTTTGTCTGAGGAGCTGCCATTGATCCGTAACTCAGACTGGTCTTGGAAATCGTTCAGGGCTTCCAGCTGAGCAGCGGCTCGAAAGGTCCAGGAGTAAACTGTGAGCTGTCTTCAAAAAACAAAAGCTTTCATCGATAGGCAAACAGTTTTGAGTAAAGAAAAGAAAATGAGTTATGTGTAATTCCAGCCTCCCGTGGCAGCTGTCCTGAGGCTGTGGGACTAACTCCTGGCAGCAACTGTGAGAATCCAACCCTCGCTTTTGCTGTTTGTTGGCATTTCACAGCCTGTTGCAGCAGCACCTGCAGAGCCATGTCCTGCGGTGCCCCCGGGAGGGTATGGGGGGGTGTTGCTGGCCCAGCCTAGAGCTGCTCTGGGGAAACCACCATCCCCAGGTGGGTGTCAGGGCCCCGTGTTGGGCTTAGGAGTCTCCTGCAGAGCTGGATCCAGGTCGGTACCAATATTTTGGCAGTTCTTGCATCCAGGAAAACTATGGGCTTTGGAGGGTTGAGACTGAAGGCAGGCTCCCGCGTGCTGCTGGAGTGGGGCCAGTTGCCTGTCCGTCCGTCTGTCCCCACACCATACGCTACTGCTCGTTGGGGCCATCGCGCCTTTTTTTTTGGGGGGGGGGAGGGAGTCGTTGTTCAGGTAAATTAACTGCCTGACCAGTCCTCCCTACTGGCTACATTAACGAGCACCGGGGCTAATTGGGGTGGGGTAGCGTTCCTCCAGGCGGGCCGGGTCGGTGCGGGGCCGGGAGCCAGCCCGGGATCGCGGCGCCGGTGCGGGTCCCGGGGCGGCGGGCGGCAGGCGGCGCTGCGCCCCTTCTCCGCACCGGCCCCGCGCCCGCCGCCCCCGCCCAGCCCCGCACCGAGCCCAGCCGAGCGCTGCCGGCGCCGCCCGGCGATGCCAGCGGCCCCCGGCCGCAGCGGCCCGCGGACGCGGCGCTGACCCGGCGGACGGACGGACGGACGGACGGACGGAGGGCGGCCATGGGCAGCGGCGGCCCCGGCCCGCGCGGACGGCACCGGCAGGTACGGAAAGTTTGGGGCGGGAGGGGTGGGACGGGACCCCCGGTGCCGAGCGCGGCGCAGCGGCGGCGCCGTCGGGGCCCCTGCCCGGCCCCGGTTCCGCTGCGGGCAGGGCCGTTACCCGCCGGGGCGGGGGGAGCCGCCGGGCTCGCCGTGCCCGCGGGCGGCGGCAGCACCGCTCCAGGGCTCCGCAGCGGGATGCGCTCCCGGCCCGGCCCGGCCGCCTCTCAGCCGACGCGTCCCGGTCCCGTGTGGCCCCCCGAGCTCCGGCGCTGCGGGGTGGGGGGGGCTCGGGCGGGTCTTTGCGGGAAGTTTCTCCGTGCCGGCTCCTGCCGTGGGCCCGGTTACAGGTGACTCCGAAAGATGCCGTCCCCTCCGGCTCCTCGGAGGTCCCCCTGCGATGGGGGGGACGATGCCGGCGGGAGCGGGGTCTGTCGGGGTCCTGCTGCGGGGGTGAGCTCTGGCCGGGGGAGCGGTTTACCCTTGGTGACACGGTTCTGCCGGCCCTGAGAAGCCGCTTGCGGTTTGGGGAGGCGAAGCGCTGCGGGAGGGCGCCGAGGCTCCAGCAGCTGCAAACGCCTCTTCACCCTGGGAGGGGAAACCAGGACCGAGCGTCGCTTGCCTTCGGTGCAAGCTGGTCCCTGCAGCCATAGCTTCAGGCAGGATGGGATGGGGTGGGATGTGGGCTTCAGTCTTCCTCTACTTCGTTCTTCTCTGCTGTAACTCCTTCGGCTGCGGTGGGCTTGCTTCTGGGCGATGCAAGTGGGGCAGGGGCGCTGGGGTCCTGCTGCGTCGTGGGGTGGCTCGAGGGGCGCAGGGCGGGGGGCAGCTTGCACGGGCCGGGTGTTCCCCTCACCTGCGAGGGGAGGCTCAGTGGTCCGGGGGAGAGCATCAGTTGTACCAGTCCCGTTGTGGAGACAGGCAGGAGCGGATCCATGCCGTGGTGTTGGGCAGGGAGCGGGAGTCCCCTCCTCCTGCCTCTTAGCCATCCCTTTTGATGCAGTGTGAGGCTTGGGGGGCTACACAGTGTGCAGGTGCCCTTGTCCTGGGAGTTTGTCTGTGCTGGGACACCCGCACCCTCGCAAAGAGCCTGCTCAGGTGAGGTGGTGTATATCCTGGGAAAATGATTTTTGAGCTGTCAAGTCCTCTGCTTTTCTCCACTGACAAGACTGACTGAGCTGCTGTTGACCTTGGGTTTCAACACCCCTCATGAGTGGCCACGCTCTGCCAGAGAGAGGTTCCTGGTGCTGGATAAGTCTGAGGCTCAAGCTGTCAGCAGAGCTGACCTTCAAAATGCCAGCGGCTGCGGGGCAGTGGGATTTGCCAAGTGAGAGAGCGGGAACAGGCCCAGGTTGGGTGGAATTAGAGTTAAAAACTCTCCTGCTCACCTTGGCTGGGAAGGAAATGCTGCAGACGCTGAAGGAATGAGCAAGGAGCTGGAAATAAATCAGCGTAGAGAGGAGAGCACACTTGGGGGAAGGAGTCCTCTGCATTTTTGTGCTCCCCTGCTACCTCTTTGCCAGGTTGGAGGGCACATGCCTCATGCTGCCTTTGCCAGCACATCTGTGGGGCTGGGCCACTGTAAGTGTACCCGGAGAAAGAGCTAAAATGAAGTGTTCAAAAGGACTGAGCTCAGCCCGGGGCTCAGGCCAGGCTCCTCTGCGGCGGGGAGGAGCAGCACAGTGTTCGGAGCAGCGCGGAGCGTGGGAGGGCGCAGGAGTTACTGTGTGAAGCTCCCGACAGTGTGGGTCTGAGTGGGCATGCCAGTCTCCCGGGCACTGCCCCCAGCTCTGCGGCCGCAGTAGCTCTGGCTTCCCAGCTTTGCCTGTAATTGAGCATCCTCCGTGCTGCGGAGGGAGCTGGGATGTAGCAGATCTGCTGGCCTGCACCGATGAGCCTGAAGCTGTGCATATGGAGATTGTTGCTGTTGGTCTGTGCTCGGAGGACGGCAGCATCTTGCTGACCGGCCCCCCCAGGGACCCCCAGCCACATTCAGCCCTCACAGCCCATTCCCAGCACAGGCAGCAGCAGAGTGTCTCCAAGGTCCTGGGTGCAAACCCTGCAGCCGGTGCCTGTCGGAGCGTTTTTACGCCTGCCCTGGCTGGGGCATCCAGCGCTCAGCTGGTTTTCCAGCCTGGGGGAAACGGGAGATGCCCCCTCTGCCAAGCCTGCTCTTCTGCCTTTCCCCTCTCTTTGGCTGCTGGAGGCAGAGCCGTAGCGGAGCCTGTGCCGTGCCTTCCTGGGGGACTGTGGGGGTGTCTCCTTGCTTGTCAGGATCTTTCAAGGCGGTGTCAGCTTCTCGGGAGACTCGGCAGCCTCTCTGCGCTGCTGCCATCGCCTGTTGTGCAGCCCCCGGAGCTGTGCTTCGGGGCAAGGGAAGAACACGCTCCCTCTGGGCAGTGAGCACGGAGCAGGGCAGGGTGGTCCGGGGGTCAGCCACTGCTGTCACGAGGTTTGCCAGGTCACTGTGTGGCACGGCAGGGATGCGCAGGATGCTCTTGGGGCTGGGTGCGCAGCCAGTTCCCAGGTCCTGCACGGTGGTGTATTTGCTAAGATGGTCTGACTTTTTGCTTCAGGGAAGTATTGAAACAAAATCGCGCCGTCCAACGGGCAGCATAACATCCCCAGCCTCACGGGAAGGTCTCTGTGCCTGCCGGGCTCTGGCCGGGTTTCCTCTGTGCTCCATGGCGTGGGGCTGCCCAGCACTACGGACCCCTGGATCCTGCTCCATTGGGCCAAAGCCTCTTCCTGCACCAAAGGGAGGTGCCCAAGATCCAAGAAGTGCTGAAACAGCAGGAATGTGAAAATAGCTTCTGGGACATCAGCGGAACTGTAGGGCCAGATGTGCACGAAGGTTGAGAGTGTTGGAGCTGCAGCTTGTGTCACTTGGCACAGAAAGCAGCCGAGGTGCCAGCTTCCCCCTCCTCGCTCTGATTCTTTTTTGGGTGGAATTCTGCTAACTGTCACTCTCCAGCTCACACGGACCTCTGCAAATGCTGCTCCGGACTGGCAGGACTCGGAGCATAATTTGGTGTGACAGAGAGTCCCTCATTAGCACCACGGGGCACCGGGCTGCGTTCCAGCGAGCTGTGACGGAGCAGTCCTGGCTGGAGGGCTGCAGTTCGACGTGTGGCTTTAACGAAGGAGGAGGAACAAGTCTGTAGATGCCGTGGCCGGGGTCTGGGAGGGCAGCAGGGAGCTGCTCCCACTGTGCCCAGGTGTCTGTGGGCTGGGGGAACCTCGGGGAGGCTGCGGTGGGGGAGACCACCTGTGCCCGTGGGGAGGAACGTGGGCCCGCGCAGAGGAACAGTCATCTCCTGCCACGCTGGCTACGGCTGAGGCTCATCTTCAGAGAGATTTGGGCACTTTGTGGTTACTCCAGGTCCCAGCTCAGGCCCAGAAGGCGGAAAGCAGCCAACAAAAACTGTTAATCAAAAATACCACAGAAATTCCAAACAGAACGTAACAGAAGAGAGAATTCTGATATTTTCAATCAAAATTAAGTGCTTTGACGTGCCAGAACACCGCTCTTCGTTTCAAAATGACACTCCAGGCTGAAAAATTTCAAGTCAGACCAAACATTTGTAGTTGGAGTCTCATGACGATGGAGGTTGATAACTGTCAAAATAGCAATTTCTGCGAAGCTGTGTTTTCCAATGGGAGTTTGTGCGTGAGTGGGAGCCCCGAGTGCCTGTGCGGCTCCGGGTGGGAGCATCGCTGAGATGGCCGCTGCCGGGGATGGAGCCTGTCACCTCCTGCTCCTCCCAACCCCGTCTGCTCCTCCGGCCGCCGGCTCGGCTCCTGCTGCTCGGCGCGGTGCCTTCCCTTCGGAGCGCGGCGCGGATGGCGCAGGCTGCATTATTGATAACCCCGTCATTTATTTATGCTTCCTTGGCCATAGCAAACAGCTCAGCCCTTCTCAGCTAAATATAGTTTGCACTGGGAGCGCATCCCTGTCCTGTGAGGGGTGGAGGTGCCCAGCGGTCTGCGGGCTTTTTGATCCAGCTGAGAGATTCAGGGATGTCTCCTGGAGACCCTGCATGGTACGGAGGGTCCCACGGGCAGGAGCTGGGGCTGGGCACCTCCGGAGGGGCTCTGGGTGGGCTGTGGGGCTCGGGGCTCGTGCCTGGGAGCCTGGGCATGCTCCTGCATGGAGAGGAAGCCGGAACAGCGGCTGGGAGAGCAGGGATGCTCAGTGCAGGCTGAGCCCCCGTGGGGCCTCGCTGCTCTCTGGAAGCTGCACAGGGTGTGTGTTGGGGACTCGTTGCCGCAGAAAATGTGGAGACTGGTGACAGCCCTGTGTCTGCTGCCCTCACATCTGGGCTGCCAGATGTGCCCCTTGCTGGGGCAGGACAGATGTGTACTGTGGAACATGTACGAGCCCAGCTGGGACACGGCTCCTCCCTGGCTCCCCTGGCTGGGGTGTGTGTATGGGTGTGTATGTGTGTGTTTGTACATGTCTGTGTACATATGTGTGTGTACATGTACACGTGTGCCACAGCGCTGGGTGCTGGCACAGGTGCTGCCCCTGGACTTACAGGAAGGGCTGAGCAGCTCCGAGAGGGGTGTTTACTGTTTCATTGAGGAAATAGTACACGTTTTAAGCTGCCACCAATATTTACACGACGGGCTGTGACATCTCCGAAGGGACGCTGGCGGTGCAGGCTGTTGTGTGAAAATCCCATGCTGAGGAAGCCTCTTGCAGAGCAGACGCTGCCGACAGCCCCGCTGCAGCACCGGGGATCGCCTGAGTACGGCTTTACAGGAGGGAGTCGGCGCAGTCTGGTCACGTCGGCTCATGCCCACTTCCAGGAGCGATGGTTTTCTTGCCCATGAAGCCGTCTGGGGCTGGTTCTGGGGATGGGGGGGCTCGGGGCTGCGCGGCTCCTGCAGTGTCCCCAGCACCAGGTGTACCCTGAGTCAGGTTGTGCTGCAGCAGGACCAGTCCTTGTCACCGCGCAGGCAGGATTGGAGCCAGGCTGGCGAGCAGGATGGCCATGTCGTCGTCCCCCCCCCCCCAACTACACTCCTGGCCAAGCTGGCTGTCCCGCAGTGTTAATTAGGAGTATTTTCTTACCTCTAAGTTCTATTCTGCCATAAAATATGTGGGTTTTGTCAGGATACCTTTCCTTTTTTTTTTTTTCTGGGCAAATGTCAGCATTTTTGGTGACATTTTCTGATATTTTTTTTTTCCAGCTGGGAGAATCAAAATGGAAAATATCCTTTTAAATCAGCATTTTGGAATGAAACATTTTTCATTTTGAAATGTCAGTTTAAAACAGAACAATTCATTTTTAAATGCTTCAAAACAATAAATGCCCTTTTACCACCTCAAATCGCTTTGTTTTGATTAAAAATGTCAGGGTTTTCTGTTCTGGCGCTTCATTATATGGGCACCTTTCACTGTCTCAGCCTGGTCCAGAGCAGGTAGGACTTTGGGAGATGGTTGGAAACTAAAGATTTCTTCTCCCAGCAGCCCCCGCTGGAATCCCGCGCTGCCTCGTTGTCTCCAGTGGGTGCAGGCGGGGGGGCCGGTGCATCGCAGCTCACCGGGACGGGGACCACGGGCACGAGCGTTGCCCGGGGCAGGGACAGCCCCGGCACCCCCTGCCTGGTCCTGGCAGCGCTCCCCAGCCCCGGCGTCGTTGCCGCTTGTCTTCATGGCCTCTCGTTAATAAATTATGACCCGGCACTGAGGTTTTATGGGGGACGTGGTTGTTTGCCCTGGACCCGGTTAGGTCTCAGCAGGCGCTGACCTGCCGGGAGGTTGTCACTTCACCAGGCAGATGCCGAGCGCAGACGTGGCTGTCAGAGCTGTCATCGCTCGAGCTGCTGCTGCCGAGCCCTGGAGCCACATCCTCCTGCGGGGCTGCGGCTGATAAATGGTACAGAGACCGTGTTTGGAGCAGTCGACAGTAAAACACCGAGTCCTGGGGGATTTAAATCTTTCCTTAAGGGCTCCAGATGACGCAAGACTCTGCTCATTCCCTGTGTGGTGTGGGAGGGGGTGCCAGCGTGGTGCTGGTGGTGGCACGTGGCCCTGGTGTGCACGGAGGTGCCGAGAGATGTTACTGGGAACTGGGTGTTCAGATGTAGTGGACACAGACTTGTGTCTGTGTGGTTTTATGAACTTTGCTGCTGCGCTGAGGGGAGAAGCAGCCCCCAAACGAGGCCTTGCTCTGGCACAGCGGGGTGCTGGTCCCGGTGCTGCCGGGGGCTCTGCGTGTCCATCACCAGCTGCCCCATTCCTCAGCTCCCCATCCAGTACCAGCTCCACCAAGCGGGAGGGTGGCCGGGCACTGGGACAGCCGGTGCTATGCATCCGTCCGTCTGTCTGTCAGTGAGTGGTTTGGCCAGTGCCCAGCCCGTGGGAGTCAAACGCTGGATGTCACTGCAAGGGACCTCGGTGACGCCAGGGCGATGACAGCACGTAACTGCGCAGGGAGCGGGTGATACCTGGGATGACTCACTGCGGGTTTACTCTGGCTCTTCCCACGCACCCTGGCTCTGTGTTTAGTGTTTGTGATCTGCGTTAATAATGTACTATAACGGCTGGGGTTTGTGCTCTCGGCAGTAAGGATGGGGAGCAACACCCTTGAAGTGGCTGGGGTCCTGCTGCCGTTATGGGGATGAGCGGGGTACCCGGGGCGGTTTGTGCGATGGTGGGGGGGCTGTGGGACCAGCCAAGACCCAGGATGTCCCCAGCCATCCCCAGGGGACCCGCACCCCCAGGTACTGACAGCCAGCATCGCTATCCGTGTTTCTCTATCTCCTTTCAGATGCGCTGATGTCCGCCCCTCGCAGAGTCCTGGCCCACCCGCGGCTGGCCGATGCGCAGGCGTTGGTGTGAAACCCCAGTAAGAGGTAACTCGCTCATCCGTGCTACTGCTGGTGTGATTTCTCTCTGTCCCACCGCGGTGGCCCATACTGCTGAAGAAGTCTGAGCCTGTCCTGGGCGCGTGTCCTGCCTCCCAGGGCCATGTCCCCGCAGCCGGGCCACCCCAGTCCCTGTGGCCACGCACGTTCAGGGATGTAGTGCTGCGTGTGGCAGCATCGATGTGTGGGGGCTGCTCCTTCCAACCCTCCTCAGCTCCTCATCCTTCACGTGTCTCTTCTTGTTTTTGGTAGAATGAGTGAGAGAGACATACAAAGCCTGAGCAAATGGGTTTTCGTGCTCACTCTCTGCCTTACCACGCTGTGGGGAAGACTGACGCTGGCCTCCACCCATCACAGAAGCCATTCAGGTAGGGGAAGCAACGTCCTCGCTATGTGCATCACACTCCTGTGCAATTGCCCAGAGCCCCTGTGACCCTGGTGGTGCCTTGGGGTCTCCATGCGATGCCTGGGATGGGGGTTACATGGGGCTGAGATGTTTGATGAGGGTCCATCCCTCCTTCCTGGGTGGGAAGACGAGGGCAGAAGGTCTCAGCTGCGGAAACAGGCATCTCTGTGGGGACCAGAGGCAAATGACCCAGGGGACCTCAGTGTCCGGCCCCATGGCTGGTGTCTGGGCAGTGAGGATGAGCGTGTCGAAGGTCTGGGGCAGTGTCTAGGAGACAGACACTGAGAGGCACCACTGTTTTCTCTCTGGTGCCACTGTGACAGCCATGGGATTTGCACTTCGAGGGTCTGTGTGTGCGGGAAAGTCCCTGGGCTGCTCCTTGGAGACAGGCAGGAACCTGCAGCCATAGAGCAGTAAAGCTGTTCCTGGGAGTTATGACTTGGAAATACTTAATATGGGGCATTTAAAAGCTGCTGCTTGGTGAGCTGAGCTGGTCTGGGGGGCTGGAAAGTGAATTTCTTCATGTCTATAGCAAAATCTGAGATACATCTCGGTTTTCAGGTTATTACTGAGGTTTATTTGAGACACATCCGTGTTTTCGGGTTATTATGTGATCTGTGAGCAGCCGAGCCACAGCTCTTTCCATCAAAGCCACGATGAGTGTCACAGACCACACTTGTCACGCGATGGGTACTCTCTATTTTAGCCTTTCATTAGAAATACGGATTTTCAGCCCTCTGGTTGTAAAGATCATCTTGAAATATGGAACAAGTACAAGCTGATGTAGAACCGAAAGTCTCACTGGAAAGCACAGCCTTGGCTCGGGGGTGTTAATTAGGTGTTCCCAGCGCTGGCTTCGAGGTCCTGCTCTGTGTGTCTGTGGGAACGGTGCTGTGTGCGACCGAGCTGGTGGAGGGGTTACGTGAACCCACGGTTGAAGTTTGTCTTTTGAGAGGAGAAGCTGCTGAAAGTTGTGTTCAGCCCTTTGTGCCCATCCTGCCTGGCACAGGAGCCCGACGGGCTGCACTGGAGGGGGAATATGGTCCTCACCTGGATCGGGGGATGCTGTGGGTAGGGGGACAGCGTGGATGGGTGGGGGGATGCCGTGGGTGGGTGGGAGCTGCCGGTGCTGGCAGAGGCGAGTGCTCGGAGTATGGAACGGTCCTGGGGCATGTGCTGCCTGTTGTCTTGTGCCTGTGTTTGCAAGAGAAGGTATTTAAGGATTAATTTGAAATTGCTCCTGCTCTTGCCTGACCCCACACCTAACCCTGTCCTCTTTCTGTCGTTTTTGCCTGACAGTTAAAGCAGTTCTAATCCTGTAATCCCCATCCTCGTTGCTTAAAACCAAAATGTGTCTTGTAGAGTGACTCCCTCAAGCAGCTAGTCAGCGTTACCTGCCGTACTCTCTTTCTAGCATGTGGCAGATGCAGGAGAAGATTAAACTCCTCAGTTGTTCCTGGAATGACATTTTGGCACCGTCTCAGGGTTCCCTGGGACAGGGGCTCAGACTCTCCTCCCTGGCAGCAGCGGTTTGCGGGGGAGCTGCTTCCTGGGGGAAGAGTCAGACCTGGCCTTAATAAAGCAGGAACTCACCTGGGTTTATAGTGCAAATTCCTAAGTGTACTCGTGGGGTGTGAATTATGTATGAGCCTCGCTCCATCCGTGAGGAGACAGGCTCAGGTACTCGTGCGCTCGCAGGCAGAGCCGGGGATCCGCACGGACCAAACCCTGTACTTTTTATTCCAGCATATTCTAACCCGCAGCAAAGAGGCCGTACCAGGAGCAAATACTTCAAAGTGTGACCCTGCTCCGTGTCTGTATTGACACGGTTTATCTCCGCACGTCCTGGGTTCCTGGCACTGTGGGAATTTCATGTGGCTGCACTGGCGGCTGCCTCTCTCCCACCTGGATTTCCATGGGCTCAAACCGGGAATTCTTTGCCTGCTTGCTGAGTTCATGGGCTTTATTTTCCTGTTGTCTGCCCTGTGCCAGAGATGCTGACAGATTGTGTGCATAAAGGGCCAGACACATCCAGAGCTTTCAGTCATTTATTGTGTTTATTCACAGTTAAAACCAGGTGTGGCACCTAAAAATGAGGCACAGCAGAGGAAGGTCTTTAACAGTGACAGTGTGGCCACAGGGTTCCAGAGCCCCAAAACTCATGAATTTCTCATGATCAGAGACTCCCCACACAGACCCTCTGTCAGCATCCAGGGAAACGCTGCACAGAAACATCTGGCTGTGGAAATGGGATTTAATCACTTGTGCTCACCCCGCACATGGGGGCTGCTGGTGTGTCCGAGCAGAGCGGTGCTTCCCGGGGTGCGTGGCTGGATTTAAATAGCCTCATGAGTCAAGTGCAGAGATTAAGTCTTTTGGAAATGGAATAGGAGAGTCCTCGGTGAAGAATGAGTCACCAGCAATTCCATCCCCTGTGTAACGTGGTGGGCTCTACCTGATGAACAAGGCTCGTCCAGGCACAGCTCCTGCAAAGGTGGCCCCAGCATCACCAGATAAACCCCTCTGGTGCCGGTAATCAACGTGCCACCTTTGGCTTCCTTCACATGCATCACTCAGCCCAGAGCAGAATTAAAGACATTTAGTCAGCTGGGATTTGCTTTCATCTCTGAGCAAACGAAGAGCCCCGATTTCTGATAATCTTGTAAGAGAGATTTAGTGGTCAGCACGTCGCAGCTCTGTGGCCTTCATTTGTGAGATGCTTCTGCGAGATTTCCTCTCGCCTGGGGAAGCGCTGGTTTCTCCATCCTCTGCAGCCTTTACACCAAGATGGGATATTTTCCTAAGCAGAATGAGGCAGAAACCGCTCTGGGGGAAGCACCGCTGGGTGCCGCGGAGGAAGGCAGGTCGTGTGCCGGGGGCTGCGTCCTCTGTGCCGGGGGCTGTATCCTCTACCACAGGTTTGTCTCTCACACAATGCTTTCAGAACACTTTCAGCTGCTCTCGACACACTCCAGGCACTTGGTTTTCTGCTTGAAAGTGTGAAGCGATAGGATTTGCAGGAGCAGCTCATGGATGCGCAGACGCTCGCACATCCAACGAGGGGGGACAGAGCAGGATGTGGAGTCTGGAGGTGACAAGGTGGTAAAAAATCCTAACTGACACGCAGTGATAATGAGCAATAAAAACAAGCCTGCTTCTCTCCAAAACCCTCTTAAATTATACATGTGTCTAAGGCAGCAGTGATTTTAAGGCTTTAATTATTTAGTGGATATTAGTAGTAGGGCTGTTGCAGGGCAGGGAGCACAGACTGCTCACGCCACCGGCTGCCCGGGGCCCCACTCCCCCCTGGGGATGGGACCTCTGCCCCCTCCCAGGCTTTGCCTGTCCCCACTGTCCCCAGGACCCCCCCACCCCTTCCACAGCGTCTCAGTGCCCAGGAGGACGGGGCTTGATGCAGGGTTTGGGCATTACCTGGCAGTTACATTCGACTTCCCTTCACTCCACCACTCTCTATTCACACTGAACACGTGGAGCCGTGCCCACACCTCCCTGAGACACACAAAATGTGTCATTCCAGATTATGCCATAAAAAACCCATGTTCTGCCGCTCACTTAAAGGTCAGCCAGAGTAAGACAGCATTTCTATTTTATTTTTGCATGCAGGATTCAAAAGCCTTGTGCTCTTACAATGCTTTTATGGTTCCATGAGATAAGATATCTTTTTAAAAAGGGTTCCAGTGAGGAAACACCAGTTAAATGGGAGGGAGAAACGCGCCAGAAGCTCTGGAACTTATCCCAGGCTCTCTGGGGCTTTCCTGCTCTCGGTGTTAAACACTCCATCCCTCTGATTTGCATTCTCAGTTCTATCTAGTTTGAAGTTTCCTGCTGCTCGGCGAAAGTAGAAGCACCCGCAGGGAGCTCCCATCGCTCTCCCTGCTCCAGCTCCCCTGGCTCTTCCCAGGGGCGGGACATGAAAGCCCGACGTGGCAGGGACCTCCCGGCATGGGGCTGCTCATCACTTCTGCAATGAAGAGACAGCAAAGTCTCTTGCTGACATCCTGGAATCACCGTATCTGATGCAGGGGGATTCGTTTGTGTCCATTTCCAGCCCCCCAAACTCCTGAGCTCGCTGGGATGTCGGGGTCCGTGGTGCTTGTGTCTGGTGTGGTCCCTGCGGCCGAGGGGCAGGGGAGTGGTGAATCCCTTTGGTGTGTAGGGACCTGAGATGCTTTGCACCAGGCAGGGTGGCTCTTGCCCTGCTCCCCTGCTCTCCTGCTCAAAGGCGGCTCTGCTGGGAGATGTCACTCAGGGAGGGGACACACGGTGCCTGGTGCCTGGAGGGGTCTGTGCAGCAGAGAAGTGCCTGGGGCAAGTTTCCAGTGTCACTGAGTCCCAGGGCAGCGTATCTGATGACCCAAGACCTTCAGGCAGATGAAAGTATTTCATGACCCAAAGAAGGGCCCAGTCCTGGGGTTCCATGCTGCGCCCCCTGCTCTGCAGAGCCCTTGCTGCAGGGCTGGCGTGTCCCTTGGGGGGCTGGTGCCTCTGTGGTGCTTCGGTTTGTCTTTGGGCTGCTCACAGTTTGGATCCCAGAGCAGGAGCAGGAGCGGGTGAGCTGGGACCAGCCTGGCTGCAGGCGATGGTGCTCCGGGCAGAGGCAGTCGCTCCCGGCACGGCAGTTTGCTGCCTGACCCCGCTGTCAGCTCTGGCCGGCTCAAAGGAAAGCTGTTTCCTTTTGAAGGAAAACAAAGGCTTTCTGAACCTTTCTCTTGTGAGGCTCCCAGCCACCCTCCCTGCTCCCCGGCACGGCTCGGCTAATTGCAGCCCCAGGCTGTGTCCCTCAGGGCTGGGGCACAAAGCAGCGTTTTATCAGAGAGGGCATCTCTGGTCTGCCACAGGTTTGAGGGCATCTCTGGTCGGCCATGGGTTTGAGAGCATCTCTCCTTGGCTGTGGGTTTTGCCTTCCCCGGGTGGCTTGCCCGGAGGGCTGGGGGCAAGGTCTGAGCTGGAGATGGATCATGTCCGTCTGTCCTGGTGGGATCACCTTCCTTGTGTCTGCTGGGATGGCCGGGGTCCTTGGTGTGACTGGCAGGGACACGGTGGGTGACACAGGCTCGAAGCCGTGGGTCTGGCACTGTGCTGCCGCCGTGCTCAGCCACAGGCAGAGGAGAGGCGAATTCCTCTTTATCTCTGTGCTGCACCTTTTTGAGGAAATTAAAAGGGCTTTGGCGTGTTAGCAAACCCTTATTGCACGGCTGTAATGAGCGATTTCTCAGTTCTGCCTGGCTCTCCCTCGGCTGAACCTTTTTAAATTAGCTGAAAATGAGAAGCCGGAGAGCAGAAATGAGAGGGAGCAGAGGGGTCGTCTGGCCCTTCCTCCCGGGAAGAGCTCTGCTAATGAAGCTTTGTGGGAAGGCTTTCATAAAAAAACAGCCAAAGCCACAAATATCATGTGAGCGCTGAACATGGAGGGGACAAAACCCCCGGTTGGGGGAGACAGGGAGGCTGTGTTGGGGTGCACGGGGTGGGCAAGTGGCTCCTCATGGTCCTGGACCAGAGCGTGGTGGGAGCATGGGCTTGTAGTCAGCCAAAGCCATGGACCTCTGCTTGTTCCTCACACTATTTGCAAAATCCCATTAACCCTGAAAACAGGGCAAAACAGTCACGTTTGTTCTGTAATGAGTTGCTTTCCTTCTCACTTTCACCAAATTGTACTGTTTCTGCATACAAAAGGAATGGAAATTATCATTAAAGCTGAATTATGATGGCATTTAAAAGGGAAGATAAAATTTATAGCCAGAGATGCTATTACAACATAATTCCAGGATAGGTAATTATTATGGGCAAAAATGAAAGTGATGGTTCATTAAAAGAAAATGACCATGAAATAACAATAAATAAAGCCAAATTAAAGCTGTGGTAATTGCATGGCCCCTCCTGCCCGTGTACCAGCAGGTGCAGGGCACAGGGGTGTGCGGGTCCCCAGTGGAGCGGGCTGTGAGGGACAAGCCGTGTTGTCACTGCCCACGTCCACTTTAGGACGTGGCCTTTTTGCAGGGCAGCAAGTGTCTCTGCTCTGTCCCCAGGCTGGTGGCATCGCTGGAGAGCGGGTCCTGGGGCCACTCCTCCCATCTCCTGGCCGGTGCTCACAGGTGGTGGGAACAGGAGAGGGACAAGGGCTGCTGTGGCCAGAGGCTGGCACAGCGGTGCCCGGCCGGCACAGGCACTTGGATCAGTGTTTCCCAGCAGGGATGTGTGTGAAAACGCTGCTGCAAGGCAGAGGGATTCCCCCGCGCTGGGGGAGAGATCCCATTTCTCTGAGCTTTCATTTGAGGAGGTGAAGTGGCTGCTTTCCAAAAGCTGCTGGAAGGCAGGCGGTGTTTGCTGGAGGGACGGGCTGCCTCTCGCCGGGGACCTCATGAGTGCTTCCCGGGATGCTGGTGGGACATCAGCCTTCCTTGGTCACCTTCCTGTGGCAGCTCCCACAGAGCTGGGCAGGGGACACCAGCACAAACCTGTGGCATGAGCTTCCTCGCAGGACTGGGGGTGAATGGGGGACCCTCAGCAGGACCCTCCTGGCAGCCGGGAGCAGAGCTGGGAGCTGAGGTTGGGTGGGCAGGATGGCAGGGGCAGGTCCCCAGTGGTGGGTCAGTGACAGCCAGAGCCACCCGTGCTGGGAAGGGGCTGAGCGTGGGCTTGTGCTCACACCCCACTGCTCCCCGCAGCACCCCCTGCATGTCCTGCCTCCACCCTTTTCCCAGCCTTTCATCCGGTGGCTGTCCATGCCTCCCGTGGGGCTCCTGCCCTCATCCCGGGGTGTGGAAGGGGCCGAGCGTGGGCTCCCGAGCAGAGGACAGGGAGCAGCCGGGTCTGACGGTGCGGTGCCTGCTCGTCTGCACGCATTTGGGATGTCACACTCCGGAAACGCGGCTTCCCCATCCTCCCGCAGCCCGGCCCCCGCTCGCTGCAGGAGTGAGAGGCTGTTCCCGGTGACCCAGGGGACGTCTCGGTGTGCAGCTCCGCGCTCCCTCCTCCCGAGCTCATTAAATGGGACCTGCAGGGATCACCCGCTCTCAGGTCATGGGAATGAAGTCTATCCAGCCCCATTTGGCTAATTTGTATTGTGCTTGTGTGGGCCATTACCCAGCGAAAGCCATTGATTTGCGATGCTAACTAGCTTCTAAACCTGGATCCCAGAGGTGATAAGCCAGCACATTCGTTTTCTTTCTTCCTTAATATTTTAATGGCATTGGGAGGGGAAAGCAGCAGAGCAGCCCGGATTTCTGATGAACACCGTGACGTTTCTGTGTCACCGCAGGGCGCAGACGCTGTCCTGGTCCTCCCTCCCCCAGCCGGAGGATGGTGTGTGACGGTGAGAGGGGCGCGCTGGGTTTGGCTGGGGCTGCAGGTGGTGGTACTGTCTGAAGCCAAAGGCGGCACGATGCACCATCCCCTCTGGTAGCAAAGTGTGCCTCTCGTTATCAGCTGCAATTAACTAATGTGCTTGTTCAGTTCACTGCAGCTCTTGGCTTGGCCGTGGCAAAAGGCCATTGATTTTGCTGGGCAGGAGGGGTGTGAGGGCCATTAGGAGTAAGAGCTCAGATCCAGGAGGGCACACACCGGCGGTGCTGCCGGGGGGCAGGAGGTGGCTGGGGGGCTCTGGGGAGCAGCCTTGGGTGACGGTGGCTGTTTCTCCTCCCGCAGTGCACGTCGAGCCTGGCACGTGCGAGGTCATTGCAGCTCACAGGTGCTGCAATAAGAACAAGATCGAGGAGCGCTCCCAGACGGTGAAATGCTCCTGCTTCCCAGGGCAGGTGGCAGGGACAACGCGGGCGGCTCCCTCCTGCGTGGATGGTGAGTACCCGCGGCCACAAGCCGGGTCCCCTGCAACCCCCAATCACGTCTTTCCCCTCGGTCCGGCTGGTGCGGGGTCTCTGTGTCCCCAGGGTTAACAGAGGGACCTGCCCAGGGGCTCCTGCCGCAGGGCAGAGGGAGCATTTGGGAACACTCCATTGGTGTGGCTGTGTCACCCCACCCTGTGCAGCCCCAGACCATGTTCCATGGTGGGTTATGGTGCTCCAGTGGTTCAAGCTCCTCCAGCACATGACTGCACCAGGGCCAGGCACCACAGCATTGATCCCTGCACGTCTGCTCACTGTGCTGCCACAGCCGGGGGCAGGGATGTGACTCCAGCCGTGCAGCACCATCACCTGCGAGGAGCACTAAGCAAAGGTCCAACCATGTATATTTTGTTGAATGGCATCACGTGGCATTGCCGAAGAGCTGTCGGGGGCAGCTGCATCGGCTGCCGGTGTGGTACCGATTTGCTTGACAGCCATTGTCCTGTGAGTGCGGTTGTGTGCACCGCCAAGAAATCCAGGATGGATTGTCAGGGAAGGCTTTCATTGTCCCAAACAGCATGTGTGAGTCTTTCCCAAAGACAGGGGAGCCTTCTCTGGGTACCCAGGCTGGAGGCGTCAATTAGAAGAGCCTGTCAGCATTGAGCAGTGGTAGACGGTCCCTTTGCCTCCATAAGAGGAGCCTGCAGTAGGTCGGGGAACAACGCTGGTCCCCCTGCCCTTGTTGGGAGTGAGGACAGGGCTGTCATTAGGCTTTTTCCCTGGGGTAGGGAGAGAAAGCAGGTGCTTTGGGGGCAGGTGGAGCAGTTGGGACAGATGAGGATGGGCAGGTGACGAGCAGCTCCTCGGTGGGGTTGCAGAGAGAGGCTGTCCCCAGTGCACTGCCAGCCCAGAGCAGCTCCCCCCCCGGCCACTGCCATGCCGGATCCTTGTGCCCCCGAGCCGCAGCCCAGCTGCTGACACCCCGCTCTCCCCCAGCCTCCATCGTGCTGCAGAAGTGGTGGTGCCAGATGGAGCCCTGCCTCGCCGGGGAGGAGTGCAAGGTGCTGCCCGACCTCTCAGGCTGGAGCTGCAGCAGCGGCAACAAAGTGAAGACGACCAAGGTATGTCCCCTGGCAGGGGGCTGGGGGGGACCTGGCTGGCCAGTCCCCAGCCTGGGGCAAGCAAAGCCCAGGAAAGCATCCCTAGAAGGTTTGCAGGGGAAGGGGACCATTGGCATCTCCAGGACATGTGCCGTTTGTTATGGATGCACCAAAGCAGAGCAGAGGGACCGGGCTGGGCTGTTGTCACTGGTGCTGGAGGGGCCAGCGGGGGTGGCACAAACCCCATATGGATCCCACGGCTTTGCTGATCAATAACTCCCATGTTGAGGAGGGCATTGTGTGGCTCAGCCCATGAGCAGACATGCTGGGGATGTTCCCGTACCAGCCCAGGGCTGCTGGGCCCTCCAGGGTGCTCCCCAGCATCTCCTCATCCCAGCCAAGCGACACAGCCCTGAACCCGTCACCGCTCCCCCGTCTGAGGCAATCATCTGTGGCAGAGTGCTACATGATTATTATTTTCATGGCTTGCTGAATGCCCCAAAGAACAAGGTATAATTAAAATTTTATCAAACTCATTAGTAATTACATATATGCCATGGTTAATCAGTTGCATAATTTTGTAATCATTGTTCATACTGTTGAGCGTAATTATTCCTTATGCTTTAGTTTTTCTCACCCCGCATCTCCTGCCATAAAATTATTGTATGAAGTGATGTTGGGATTTTTTTCATTATTGCTATTATTTTTGTGCACTGAAAGCACTTTCATGCTCAAGTATTTTTATGGATGTCCAAGAAGGTTCCTCTGGCTCTGGGCGTCGATGACTGACCAGTAACTGCGGCACTAAGTTCAGCTCATTGTCTTTTTCCCATCTTAGTATTGTTTGTTTTTCCCCCAGCTGCTCACGTAGCCCAAAGCCCCTGCTCTGGTGTTGCTGTCCTGGGCTCTCGCTGGAGACCATCCCCATCCACAGGACTCCAGGGCTTCTCCTCTTCTCCCTTTGTCCAGCAGCCCCCCGCTCCGTGGCCGTGCTCCTGGCACCCCTTTTGGGTCCCTCACCCTGCCCCAGGGAGGCTGCATTTTGGAAATGCAGACCTATGTTTTCAAAAGGCTTTTGGGTGCGCCGTTAGGATTTGCCCCTCTGCAGGCAGACCCCCCAGCGGAGGCTGTAGCCAGAGCACAGGGTTCACAAACCATCACAAGCTGAAATTTGGAATGACCACCCCATTAAATGGGAAGAGCAAATCGTGTTTGCATCTCCTGGGGCTGTTCGCTGGCAGTTTGCAGTCGGGGGAATCGGTGGATGTGTTGGGTAACTCAACTGCTGCGAGCAGCTCAGCATTCCCATGAGCAGGCTCCTGCCCACTCCTCTCCTCTGCCCGCAGGTCACGCGATAGCCCTCGTCTGGCTCAGTGGCGACTGACTGGCCTCGCCATGGGCCCCGGAGCTCTGCGGGGCCAGGAGCAGCGGGACGTGGCATGGCCGGGCCGTGCCTCCGCAGGAGGGATGCTCCAGGGCTGCTGTCCCGCATTCCATGACTGCTGGTGGGACCCTGCCAGGTACCGGATCAGAGCATCCACTGAGCCCCCACTTCCCTGAGGCTGCAAGAATGGGACCCTGGCACTGCTGCAAGACTCCTGTCACTCCACGGTCCCCTCCTCCCTGGTGGACACACTCACTGACTGAGAAATGGGCTCATTTTCCCATCCTCTTACATAAAACACTCCAGTCATGGAAGAGCTGTTGACAATACAGAGACAGACAGACAGCAGTCCCCCAAAATGGGCTTTATTCTGAAATAGCCGAAATCATCGCTGTGAGTTGCCTTTCCCCATCTCCCAGGATGTTGAATCAGGGTTGCCGTCAGGAATTGGGAGGTCAGTGGCTGTGTAAAACTCTGCTTGGCTCGTGGTCCCTGGCCCGGTGGGTTCCCAGGAGCAGGGGCTGAGCTCCGAGCCTGACCTCATGTCACCCAGGGGCCGGGGGGCTGCTCTGACCTCAGGAGCAATGTTCTTTCCCTGCCCCGGGACCTGCCTGCTGCGACCACGTGCGGCAGATGCAGCGACGTGGCCGGGGGTGTCCGGCATCCTGTCAACCCCTGGAGATGGTGGAATGTCTCCATGGAGCATGCTGCTGGTTTCTCCATCCTCGGAAATTGCATTAATCAGGCTGCGAGTTTAATACCTGTTCTCTGCCGTGCAAGTCCCAGGCACCAAGTTACTGCTTGTGTTTGCAACCGAATTTCAGGAAGCCTCTTCTGTCTGTGGGCTGATGTGCCCGACACTGTGTGGATGCCCAGCCAGAGACCCAGACCCAGCCAGGCTCCATTGCATTAATTAAAAATAAAGAGAAATGTACCATCTCCTGGCCTTGAGCTCATGACCTTCTCCGGGACACACCATTTCCCCTGGTGGGGCAGCTGGAGGGGGAGAGGAGGGAGCCACCTCCCGATGTCGGTGGGGCTGGGGACCCCGGAGGCTGCATTCGGCCGGAGCAGGAGCATCGCTGGGGGGAGCGGGGCCGTCCCCTCCTGGTACCCCCACCCCACATGGGGGGTCGTGGTGGCTCAGGAGGGGCCAGCGTGAGCCTGGGGGTGCTGGTGTGTGGCCCCCTGCCCTCCTGTGCCCGCTGTTGCCAGTGGGACTCGTTGTTTAGGCATTTTTGTAACGAGGTATGTAATACCTGCTCCAGATGTGATGTAAATATCGACTGTGAAATAATAAATTCATTTTAATCTCTGCAAAGGATCTTTTCATTCGGCAGCGAAGGGAGGCATTGGGGGCTGAGGGCTCTGCCCCCGACATTTCCATTCCCAACCAGCTCATGCAACAGCACCCGCTCTCATTTCTCATGCAACTGCCTAATTCTCTGGCTCAATAAAATCTTTTGGCTGACTTACACTTTCTAATTACACGTTGCGTTAAAAATCATACTCTCGCATTTAGCTGAACTGCAGAGGAACAGTTTGGGTGATGCTCAACGGGCTGATTTTCCTCTCGGTTTCACTGCCATTGCTGCAGGGCTGAGTCTGCCCCGTCTCTCATTTCCACACGCTGAGATCTGACCGACAACAACCTTCTCAGCTCTGGTGGGCACATCCCCATGCCCTGTGGGACATCACTGAGCTCCTGGTGGGACAGCCCAGGGTGTGAGGTGGCTTTCTGTCCTGGACCTGGGACTGCTGAATGACTGAAAATACCCTTGAGATGGCTTTTCTCCATCAAAGGAGTGAGATGAGCCTGGGCCACAAGTTATCAGGAGAAGGGATGCACGGGAGGAGCTTCCTTCCCTGGGGAGAAAAGACTAAGATGGACAAAAGATAGAGGAAAAAAACCACCATCATCTTTCTGTACCTTTCCTGGTACAGAGCCATATCTGGTGGGACATCTTATCAGTTAAAAACAGCAAAGGGAGCAAGAAAAAAAAAAAAAGCAGAATAATCAGCAAAAGATGCCTCAGCATTGAAAAAAAGAGGATCTGTCCTCGCAGAGGAAGGGCAGGACTCGTCCCCCGAGCATGTGGCAGTGCTTGCGAGGAGGGAGGCGGAGGGCAGGGGATGGGATGGGATGGGATGGGACAACTTGTGCCCTGCTCCTGGCCAGGGCGAGGGACAAGGGACAGAGCTTCCAGGCTGGAGCAAACAGCCGGTCAAGCTCATTTATCGAGTGCTGTTCACAGCATGGATAATTTACCCCACTGCTCTCAGATGATGCTGGAGCGAGCAGGGTCCCTTGTGCCTCTTGGCTCAGCCAAAACCCACCCGAGGGAGCCCCAGCACCGGGTCTGGCCACAGGAGCTGCTGCTGCCCCCGGGGTGAGGAAGGGGCAGGGGCTGGAGGGGCCGTGCCCCCTGTGAGCTGGGGATGGGAAGGGGTTAAAGGCTGCAGTGGGAAGGCAGCTGGGGGCAATGGGCAATCTGGCCCTTGGTGGCTTAAATAAAGGAGGCAGGGGCAGTGGTGGGTGCTGCTGCCTGAGGGATGCTGCTGCTGGAGGAACTGCTGAGGAGGAACTGCTCGAGGAGGTACCACTCTTAACTTTCCTTGCTGCTGCTCCACGCAGAAGCTGGGCTGTCCCTGGCATCGCTCTGGGGCCAGGCTGAGGTTTCTCTACAGCTCTGGGAGCAGCTGCTGGTTCTTCTGCTCTTGGGGCTGGGGCGGAGCAGTAGAGCTCTGTGAGGATGCCCTTGTGTTGTGCTTTCTTAGTGACCTTCCTGTGTCTCTTTTTCCTGTTCTGGCTTGCACTGGGCTGTTGGGGGGGGCTCTGCAGTGCCTGCCCTTCTGTGGCGTCCTGGGCAGTGGAGGTTCAAGCAGTTGCTGGGCTGGATGCTGGAGCTCTGGGTTAATACCTTCTTTCCCCCTGATATTGGCTGCAGCCTGAGTGAGTGTGTACTTGAGGGAAAGAGAAATGCCCAGCTCTGGGGGAGAGCTGAGAGCCTGTTCCGGCCAGCAAAGGCTAATTAGCTGCAGTGATCCTAGAGCAATGTGCATTAATTTCTCCAGGGCACTTTGCGGAGGGCTTCCCCTGTCCTGTCCCTTCTCCCATTGCTGCAGGGCGATGCCCCCTGGCTGCCACCCCTCCCCAGGGCCAGTCTGCATCTGCAGACCCCACCTGGGAGGCCAGTCCTGCACCAGGAGCCCCCGCTGCCAAAGGCAGGGTGGAAATCTGCTATTTCTAATGACAACCACTGGGCTGCTGCCGGGAGCATCCCTGCTTGGCTAAGCATATTTGTAGTCAGCTCTTCGTGTGAAGGATCCACTCTGCAGAATTGTTGAGCTTGACACCTACAGTGATAGAAAAACATTTTATTGTCTGCATAATAGCCACCCTTAACGCTTATTTTTCACTTACAGCAATACACGGTTTAGTGAGGAAACTGCCCCTTGCTGTCTCTGCTTAGTGCTGACCTCGCCTGTTGTATACGGAGAGTATACAAATAGGGAAAATTGCTGCTCCCCTCCTGGCAGGGAAATGTGTTTGAGGGACGTGCTGTGGCCGGCAGCAGTGCTGGGTTTGTCTCCCATCTCTCCGGGGGAGTGGGGGAAGGATGCTCCTGCTATGGCTCCTGGCACTCCTCCCTTGCATTCGCTTCCTGTATTTCCAAGGCTTTCCTTTGGCCAAGCAGAACGTCTCCAGCAGGAGCATTAAGCCAAGGAAGAGGGTGATGGAGATGGGAATGTCTCTGCTCTGTGGCTGCCCGGCGCCTGCTCCTGTGGCAAGGACTTTGTGTGATGCTCCACGTCTTTGCTCCCTCGGTGGGATCCCAGCCCTGTGGCCCCCAGCTGCTCCCGACACCTCATCCCCTCCTCTCTGCATGGGACCACGCTGGTCCCAGGAGGGCAGAGGAGCCCCTGCAGCCCCATCAGCAGCCTGGAGACCTGGGGATCCTGGCCCAGGGGCAGCACGTGCCCAGGTCCCCCTCAGCCTGGTCCTGCCCCATTAGTGCCGTAACTGATGGGGAACATGCGCAGCCAAGAGTTGCGAGTTGACGGAGGGGCGATTAGTCAGAGGAAACTGTCACAATTAAGGTGCTTTCAATATCATTTCCCCAGGTATTATAATTACACCCCATTCAATTAGTCTTAAAAAAAAAAAGCCTTTTGTATTAAGACTTGGTGGAGAATTATTAGAGAGTGAATTAAAAGACAAAGATTCCATTTTACTTCACAATAATAAAGGCATAATGTATAAAATACCCCAAAATTACAAGCTGACTAAATTTAGAGCTGTGCTAGGAGGTGAAATGAAAGGTAAAATGAAACCCTTTGAACAGCTACGATGTGCAGTACAAGGGGGGGGTATTATCTGAGAAATAAGATGGAAACATAATTAACCACCCAGCATTATGCTGAAAGATGGCAAATTGAAATGGGAGACAAAATTAGGTGAAATTGCAGAGCAGACTCATTTATTTCTGCTTTGTAAAACAGCACTACCTGTCAGCAGTCACGCAAAGCCATTCTGGAGCAGGAGCTTTTGGGGGGATGCTGCTGGCAGGGACCTCACCTTGTCCTCGTCTGAGCCCTGTGATGTCCCCAGAGCCGAGTCCTTGGTGCCCCCTTCCCTCGCCCACCCGCAGTACCTGCTGGTCGGGGCCGCTCTGTGCCCTCCCCCAAATCCCCTTTACTTTCCCTGACGTTTGGCTGCTGTAACTAGTGCCACCCTCATCACCTCTGCCAGTGTCACTCCTACGTCACCTTGCTGAGGACTTGTGTTCCGTGGCCTCTTGCAGCCGCAGTTTGGGGCTGGAGGAATTTTTTCTTTCACTGGCTTTAAATTTCCTCCTCTCAGAGTTACTTGGCTCCCTTTCCCTGCAGCAGGAAGAGGCAGAGGTACCCTGTGCCACCCCCATCCTCCTGCTGCCGCACGTCTGCTCCTCTCTGGCCATTTGCTTTATTGCTGCTCTTACAGTGGATTCAAACAAGGACGAGAAAAAGTTTTGTCTTTTCCAAAAGCAGCAAGATTTTTGCTAGAATCATCTCAGCTGTGGGGAAAAAATTACTGCGCAGCTCCCGTGCCGTATTTGGGAATGTAGAAAACCAGAATTGCCTTCTCAGCTGGGAAGCAGAGTCCAGCTGGTGCAGCAGGGGAAGGTGCTCGCAGCGGGTCTGGCAATAGTCTGTGTGTGTGTTCGCACGTGAGGATGCGGCTCAGTGTTTTGCTAGTTTGCGCATACCTTTCACTAAAACTCTATACATTTTTTTTTTTTCTCTCTCTCTCTGTCATACTTGTAAGTAGATACATCCCTGTTTGACCGAGGGGGGCTGCAGGGGGGTGAAGCGAATAGCTCCAGCGTTCACATGCACTGCCCAGCCCACTGGCACTGGGGCTGGGACTGGGGGGGTACCCACCCCCCATCGCCGGGACGTGGGGACACGGGGGCTGTGGGCACCTTCCCCATTACCTTCCACACGTGGGACCCCATTAGAGTCACCGAGATAAAAATATAACTGCGCAGTGTTTGCTCTGGTTAATAAACTATGATGGGGCTGTTTGAAGCGTTTGGTGGCTCTGCCAAAAACGTATCCCCATGTTTTATTAAAACGTGCATTTGTGGAGATGTTCTTAAGGGAGTGAATAAAATATTCATTTGGATGTTAGTGTGCAATAAAAGCAGAGTCAGGGTGTAGACCACGCTGCTGGGGGTCACCTCAGACCTGTCCCTGCTGCTGGCAGCCTGGCTCCTGCTGTGCCCAGGAGGGTCCCTGGGGGTGGTGGCCCTCGCTGCCACCTGCTCAGGAGACCCCAGCCATGGCCTCTCAAAGGCAGCATTCCCGAAGCCCAGATGTGGTCATTGCTGCCACCAGCCCGGCAGCCCTTGTCCCTCATCTCTGCTCCCAGGCACGGCGTTATCTTCAGGTTTGATCCTGGCACGTTCGGAAAAACTGGATGCTCTCCCCTCCCCTGGTGAAAGGCACACAGGGACGGGGGGGTGCGTGGGCATCGGCTCGTTCTGGGGAGGCTCTGCTTATTGACTGCATCAGGGATTAAAGAGGAGTCTCATTTTTATAAAGTGATTTCTAACCTCCTTTTCTTGCTGGGGAGGCTGCAGTGGCCGGAGCAGAAATGGTGCCATTGGCTGGGGCAAAGCAGGGAGGGAGATTGCAATTTAATATGTGCATTTCCCAGCTTGTTGTTAATCTCCTGATTTACTGCTGGTATTTGGTTTCTGTAGCATTACTTGATAATAAAGGGATTAGCTAGGACCATAGGTCTTCTCTTTGATGCTCATCTGCTGGGGATTACTGAGAAATTTTGTAGTTAGTTAATGGGTCAAATAGGTAAAAATGAAAATATGCATCTGATTTTGTTGACATTTGCAGGAACACTCAATCTGTGATGTGGCACTTGCTCTCTTGGCCCCTCCAGCATCCCCTGCTGCCCGTCTCACTGGGCGCCCGATCCTCTGCCGTCAGGTTGAGCCCCAGGACCATAAACAGGAACCCTTGCCGGCTGTGGGACTGGTGCCCATGGGCTGTGCTGCTTGGCCATGGCACCCCTTGGTGCTTCGCTCCCCCCATCTTCTCAGAGGGTCCCTCTCTCCAGGGACCATCAGCTCCGTGGTACTGGTCGCTTGCTGCAGTGCCAGTCCTTGGGAAACGCTGTTTCCTGCGTGTACCAGCCCGGGCAGCGCACCCAGGGTGCTCCAGCCATGTGCTGTCCCGTGTCCTGGGCCCTGGGAGAAGCGTCGGCATCACTCAGGGGATTGGTGGCAGCCAGGGGTGCTCCTAGCCAGCAGTGTGGCCAGCATGGTCAGGAGATGCCTTGGGTGGTAGGCAACATCCTTGCGAAGTGTGGCTGGAATTTTTCCTGAGCACATCAGTGGCAACAGAGGCTAATGCAATATTAGCAGGTTGACCTGAGTATGAATTAGTCAGACATCCCTAATAAATGCCTGTGAACTGAAAACATGGACAAATCAGCACATGCTCCATTGCCTCCTAATGATGTGCTCTCTGGCTTCCCCAGGGGTGCTGGGAGCTGGCTGTGCCCCAAGTGCCATGGAGTAGGACCAGCCACCTCCCTCGCTGTCACCTTCTCCTTCAGGGACCCCTGAGCTGGACCAGTGCTCCCAGTCCAGCCTGATTCTCTGAGCCACCTCGAGAGAGGTTCTACGGGCAGGGAGGTGCATAATTGATTTATTGGTAACGTGATACACTGCACAGAGCCAGGATCAAGTAACGATCCAATTAAATACTTGTGGATGCATTCATATTAGCGAGCTGTAAGTCAATCAATTATTTAAATACACCAGGAATCATGACCTGTGATTATTAAAGGGGCTGAAATCATGTTGCATTAATAACAATAATAAATATTGTGGATGCTCAGTTCTTTAACAAAATGATTCCATGAGTTGTGAAATCTTTGCAGGAGCTGCCAGGCTGGGAGATATGAATATGGATCAGCGGGATTGTTACACATACCAGCACCAAGGGACAAAATTAAAGAGTGTTTAAAATTCTCTGCAAAGACAAAATGTAGAATATGAAAACTTTTGCAATCATTTATAATAATGAAATTTTGATTAGGAAGCCAGGATCATGCATAAGTTATTGCATCAGCCCTCGGGGCCAAACAGCGCGTGGAAGCGGTGAGTTCAGTGGGAAGGTTCTGGTCGGGCAGCAGCAGAGGAGGGTGAGAACCGGGATGGGCGATGGGCAGAGGGGCCTGTGCTGGTGGGGGCTGGATGTGCAGGATGAACTGACCTGGGGCGGGGGAGGGGGGAGGAGGAGGTGGCAGCGGCAGAGGTACCCCCAGGGTAGGGGTGTCTGTCTGGAACACCCCCGGCCGGAGCTGGTGGCTCAGCCCCCCGTGTACCCTGCAAAGGAAGGGAATCTTTCTTCTGTGTTTTCTGCCCTCACACAGTGGGTAAAACAGTGTATAAATTATTTAAGCAGGCAGAAGATAATTAACTCTAATCAGTCTGGATTCTGCCCGGGTTATAGCTTTGCAACAGCATTAATCTTACTAATTACTTAATATTACTAACACAGTTTTCAATGAGTTCAACAATACATCCAGTGAATCCGGCAGTGAGTAATAGATGTGAAGTGATTGATTCCGAGTCGAAAAGCCCTTCAGTACTGCAAATCTGACCGTTTTATTAATCAAATTATTACTCTCAGGGCATTCAAGAAGTAGCAGCTCAGTCTCGCAAGGAAATTTTTTCATTACAGTGATGGGTTATTCTTGGATTGCATTAGAGAGGATGTTATTTCAAGAACATTAAGAAGGAGAATTTAGACTAAATTAACAGTATCTCTGATAAACAGTTATTTAGATTACAGGGGGAGGTCAAAAGCCTGGTGGAACTGGAATTAGAGCTTGTGTCCAGCTCGGTGATGATCTACCCCACCGGAGGGTTTGGGCAGGATCTGTCCAGGCAACTGGTCAGAAACACAAACCCCAGCGATGCTTTCTGTCCTTGTGCTGCCAGCTGAGCCAAGCTCTGCGAACATGCTTTCTTCCGTCTTTTCAGGAAGAAATTTTCCACTTTGAGGCTGGTGAGAGCCTGGCCCAGGTTGCCCAGAGAAGCTGTGGCTGCCCCATCCCTGGAGGGGTTCAAGGCCAGGTTGGAGGGGGCTTTGAGCAACCTGGTCTGGTGGGAGGTGTCCCTGCCCATGGCAGGGGGTGGCACTGGGGGGGCTTTAAGGTCCCCTCCAACCCAAAGCATTCTATGATTCTGTGACTGGGAGAGCAGGAAGGAGCCTGGATGGGCTGAATTGCCTCCCTGGCAAAGGCCAGCCGCTGTCTCTAACACCACCGGAAAACTCAGTCTGTTATTTTCCAGTCATTCCACTGTGCAAGTCACAGAAACCTGGGGAAATGAAAAGGTGAGAATGCATTATTGATTAATTACTTAGTCATCTCCAAACAGTTATTGAGCACGGCTGTGACTTTGAGAAATTACCCCTCAATTTTTCTGACTGATATGCAGTTTGATTAATGCAGTTTTACGATGCTCCTGTCAGAGGGTGACATGGAGTCTGATTCCAGTGCCTCGCGAAAGGCGACGGTGTCATGTTTTCAGTAATTGATGGCATTTGCAAACGGTTAGCCAAAAAAAAAATTAAGCCATGTGATAATTTGTTTGAAAGGAACATTGGGTTAATAAGTTGAGCTGACAGGGGGAATATCAGCTCTGTGTAGTCACAGAGACAAGTGAGCTGGTGCCGTGGCCACGGGGTGTCCGACCCCGGAGCCCGACCGAGGTCCGTGTAGTCCCCACTCGGGAGATGACACCGGCTGGAGCTGAGGATTTCCCCAGGAAACGCTCACCCCTGGTGCCCTGGAACGGGGGGGGATACGGGGGTACCTGACTCTGGCTCTCTCTGGACTGATGCTGCTCCTGGGAAAAGGGACGTCTAGGGGCTCTGTGGGGTCTGATTAATATTTGGTTTTGGCTCCCCCACCTCCCCTTTGAATCACAAGGAGGCATAAGCAGAGCAAACCTCCCATTTCCACTAGGAAATGCTGTTAAAATCCTTTGCAAGGAATTGGAAGATTAACCACCTGTGGATGTGGTGCCTGGCGCTCCTCACCCGCAGCAGCTGTCACTTCATCTTCAAATCCTCAGCGAGCAGCAGCTGCGGAGCAGGACACGGGGCCTGAGTAGACGGGCTGTCTCTCTAACAAATAGCATCGGGGATAACAGGGAACATTAGATGCTGCAAAAGGCCATTCGTGTAGACCAGAAGGCAAGTGGCCTCATAAAGAAGGATTTCACACTATTTAAACAATAAAATCCCTGCTGGCTGCCTGGGGAAAATAGCCTTTTACCGTGAAAAACCTGTGATTTGCAAATAGTGACTGCCAGCCACCGTCCAGTGAAGGCTCGTTGCAGAGGGCAAAGCCAGACGAGCTGGTGTAATAACGGCCACTTCAGGGACATTAATTACTCATCTGAGTCCATCCCAGCCAAGTGCCCCCTCGTGCTGGCAGCGACCTGAGAGGAGTAAGAAGCCACAGACGGAGCCGAGGGTCTGTGGTGGCAGCCTGGGACAGGGAGGGGACACTGGGGACCGTCCCTGTGCCCACTGTGCTCCCCTGCCCAGCCCCTCCTGCCCTGGGTGTGCTCTGGGTCCCCATCATTAGGTGGGAAGGGCGCAGGCCCCCGGCGCTGGCGCGGGAGGATGCTGTGACGGGTGGGTCTGTCTCTTCCAGGCCAGAGCTGGTGGTTGATGCCACAGTTACCGCTTTCAAAAATTGCCATCTCTATTCCTAGAGACACCCATCACTCATACCCCATCCAGCGGTTCTGCTTGTTTTCTCTCCACAGCAATCAATAGTTTGCTTTTTGAACAAACGGGCTTTCTGCTCCATGCGGATCCCTTTCCCTCTGCTTCCCCTCAGTGCTCCCTTTACAAGGGTACGTGTGTAACAAGCCGTGTGCTTGGTGCTTTTCTCACCAAGTTCACCTGCGAAGGGTTTTTCTCGCTGCTGGGGCTCGTGGCCGGGTTGCTGACAAGGTGCTGGTGCGGCAGCTCACACTGGCGTGAGCTGTTTCTGCACCTCTGACTCACTCCTGTTTGCGCCTCTTCTGCCTGGGACCTCCTCTGGGGAGCTGACATCCCGCGTCTGCCCACGGTGAGCAACTGGGGATGGTGCACTGGGAACGGGGAGCCTTGAAGGTGGCAGGACTAGTGATGAATATTTTAACTGCTGTGATGGAATAAATTCAGCTTTAATGAAATAAACTGAAGCCAGTGGCCTAGCATGAAGGGGGACAGAGCTTACCTCAGCGGTGAGTTGTTAAAGAAAAGCCACATTTCGGGCAGAACAAGCTCCAGCCATCGGATGCTCTCCTGCTGTCGCTTCCAAACACAGCACGGCTGCCACGGAGCCAGGACCGGGCCATGTCCCACCAGATGTTGGGAATGAGAGAGAACAAACAAATCTGCCTCTAAAAAAATAAGCCTCTGTTATTTGGGGTGGGGCCATGGGACTTGGCACCAGCTTCCCTCTTCTATTAATCAGTATTTGTGCTCGTTTTAATTAGTTTTGATTGCAGTTTACAAATGTAAATGTGTCTCCCATGATGTCTCCCTCACCTCCTGGGAATATGAAATGAGCGTTTCGTGTAACAGCAGCTGAGTTATGCACAGGATGGAAAACAAACAGAAGAGCTGTGTGTACACACACAGGGTCGGTGCGGGCTCTGCGATTCCCCGGCTCAGCCTGTGGTGAGCACAAACAGAAAGGGGAGAAGGTCCTCGGAGGGAGAAGGGAACCCCATCTCGGTCTCCTTCAAAGGAGCGTCTGATGCTCTGAGGGAAGGTCGAAGGACCATCCCTTTGCCAACGTGGAGTCTGCAGGAGTTTCCCCGTCCTGCTCAGGAGGAGGAACGGTGGCCACACCACACAGCGGGGGCAGGAGGGAGGTGTCCCGGGGCAGGGGAGCATCCCACTGGTGACACCAGGGCCACCAGGCTTAGCCCTTGCAGCAAGCTGGGAGATGTCATCCCCGTCAGATGGAGAGCTTCCTCACAGGAGGTTAATGTTCTTGATTTGCCACCCACAGGGATATCATCTTTCTTATTAGTGTTTGCCATTTTATAGTTTAATTAAGGTCACTCCGTGGGCCTGTAAATGACATCTTAATTAATATCCTAAGCTATCTGGTAGTGCCAACCAGGCTCGCTGCAGTCGGTACCCCAGGAAGAGAGCGAGAGGGAGGCGTGGGGCATGTCGGCAGTTACTCCTCTGTGGGGAAGGCAGAGACTGAGTCCCACTGGAAGTCATGAGCTCGGTGCCTTCACACGTCCAGGCTGATTTCCTGAGAACACCCGCCCTGCCGTAGCCATGGGGGTTGTTGTTGGAGCCGGGCACTTCCTGGGGTCAGTTCCCACCAATAACAGGCAGATTAGAAGACCAAGGCAGACCTTTTCCACTCCAAAAGGGCAACCAGGTGGGATGGGGGCAGTGGGTGCAGCCACCACCCCTGCCGATGAGTAGAAGAGCCTGTACCGTCCTTGGTGTCACCTTCCATCCTCATGACTCCCTTGGGGACCTGCTGGGAGTGTCCCCATCCCACCCCTCCATATCTGTCACAGTGCTCCTGCCCCTCCCTGCCCTCTCCAGTGGGCAATGGAGCTGCTGTGGTGAGGAGAGATGGATTCTGCCCACAGGCGATGGGAGGTCAGGGACCCTCAGGGGCACTCACGGCGTCTGGGCAGCTTCGTGCCCTGCTCCGGTCCCTGCTGGAGCTGCTCCAGCGACCAAGGAGCCCGCCTTGGGGCTGACCGACAGACTCCTGCCCCCCATGGCAGCACCATCCCAGATTTACACCCCGGCGTTTTCCCAAAGCGTGAGATAATGCAGACGCCACCTCACCTGCCCGTAAATTGGAGTGTGTGATCCGACAACAGGCTTGCGACTCAGCGCTGTACCCAGATCCATCTCTCGTGATTTATGACTCAGCTTTGTGACTTATTTCAGAGTCGGTCATAGTGCAGAGGCAACCTATAACTCAGACCCATCATGTATTCATCAGTGACACAGGGCTTAGATAACTTGGGGATAACTTCAGAATTAATTATGTTACTTATGAAGTTGCTGACGTGACTTATAAATTGCCACATGGTCAATAAATCAGTGAGACACCTGAGAAATTTATCATATCTTCTTTTCAGTCAGAAACTTCATATGCCTTATAAATCAGACATTGGAACAGCTTATTGTGCATCAAACCCACACTTGGAAAACAGCTTTTGGGGGAGAATATATATTTATGGAAAATCTGTCCCAAACTGCTTACTAGGGTTAAAGAAAATGTAAGGGCAAATGAAAGAGAAATGCGTGAAGGAAACGCACCAATCATTTGCGCTGACGGAGCCAGCGCTGCCCTGGTCACGGAGCTGCTGGGCTCTGCCCTCCAAGGGACGATCCCGCGCTCCGACGCCAATGCTCACAGTGCCAGGAGCACCTCCGGACTCTCCCACCGCCCCTGGGGCTGTGAGCGGGGTTGCACGATGGAGCTGGGGGGCAGGACGTGCTGCGGCTGAAGGGCACCAGTGGCAGGACCCCAGCAGTGTCACACTCCCGTCAGGGCTGGGGCAGGACACCCGGGGTTAAACCCCCCCCGTCCCACGCCGCTGGCAGCCAAGGGCATTCCCCTGCAAAGCTGATTGCAGAACCGAGACCTGCCATGGAAATCCAAGCACGGTGTTCAACCACCTGAACTGGCACAACCATTATCTGTGTGCGAGCGATGAACTAAATGGCCATGGCCACAGCCGAGCCGTTCGGGCCGGTGCAGGACGAGGGGCTGTGTCCCCAGCCCAGGCGTGAGCCGTTCCACCCCAGGGACGGGCTCTCTTCCAGAGCTGGGAAGAAGAACAAGGAGGTGACCTTTATATTTCTCAGGCTTGCACACAAAATACATCCTTTCCCTGTTTCCTGCTCGTTTATCACATGTAGAACAGAGACACTGGGGGCTGAGATTTCCCTGGAGAAGGACGAAGGCTTCAGGGAATTTCCAGGGGACACGGGGTGGATGCTGCTGCAGCCGCAGGCTCGGTGGTGCTGCTGTTGCTGTCAGCCCCCTGCTCAGAAAGTGTAACAAATATGCTCTTAATGATAACAATCAATACATTCGATGAAGAATTGGATTTTATTTAATGTGCAATTCACTTAGAGCCTGACACATCTATTCAGATTTATTAACACAGTTCTTGTACATTGACTCAATACTGACTGATTTCCTTGAAATACATTTTAGTGGGGCTTTAAAATCCCAGCAAGATAGACATTTTCTATATCCTGCATTTAAACTACTACAAATGCAACATGTTCTTATCAGTAGGTGTCCCTTTAGAATACAGAATCACCCTATTTTTGTTCTATATAAAACGCACAGAAGAGATTATTCAGGACATATTTAAAGGATGGGGGTTTTTAATGAATCTGTGGGCAATTTACCATAAATTACACATGGAAATGTAAAATCTAATCAAGTAGTTGCATAAGCATAGCCATATGTGCAAGAGTTTCACTCCTGCAAAAAAAGGCAAATTAAATGAATACATTGGAGATTATTTGAATACATCAAGCAGATTTTTAAAGTATTTCCCTAAGAAACACAGCCTGCACAAAGCCCTGTCACTAATAGAATGGGAATAGTTGCCAGTAAATATTTACATTAGCAGCTTTTGATGGAAAAACAAAACTCCAGGCGAAACATCTAAGGTTTCCTGTCAGATGGGTTTGAGACTTGCTCTTTCTTGCTGCTCTCCCCAGTGGGGTGGGATCCTCAGGCAGCTCTGCCCGGCTTCTTGCGGAGGGACCCCCTGGGACTCCCTCCCGAGACCCCAACTCCGTGTGCCCCAGCCCGAGGCACCGAAGGAGAGAGCTTTTCCAGAAGCACCTTTAAATACACTGGCTCCTGAGAGCTCCTCCCCTGTGATCTGCACCCAAACTGGAGGCCTTAAACTCAATCTCCCCCGCAGAAAGGGCTTGGCGAGGGGAAATTGCCTCCTTTCCCCAAAAACCTTTGACACTTGCAGCTCTGGGGAGCTGCTGCATCTGCTGCTGGTGGTCTGGGCCCTTCCCACGGGATGCTCCCAGCAGCCCTGGCTTTGGAGAGGGTCCGCTCAGGCAGGTGGCAGAGAAGCTGAATTACCCCAATCTCTGTGCTGCTCCGGGAGCAGGCGCTCAGCCTGTGCCGTGCTGCCAGCAGCCAGCCTGTGTGGTGATGGGATGTGGCCCTGCGGTGATGGGACACGACCCTGAGGTGACAGGACGTGGCCACGCAGCGATGGGACGTGGCCACGCACAGGTACAGCCCCTGTGTGGCACCCACAGCTGGATCTGGGTCTGGAGTCGCTCCATGTTTTCCATCAGATGTGGCCCAGCAACGTTCATGGTGACCCTCAGCACCAGGAAAACCCCCCGTTTAGGAGCACACCTCAACCAGAGAAGAAACGAACGCTTGCAGGCAGCAGATGCAAAAGAGGGAGCCTCAGCTGGAAGGGATTCAGGAGATGCAGGCATTGACAGCCAACGTTTTGCAGCCCACCCAGCTCTCCAGGTGCCGAGCAGGGGAGCACACACAGCCGAGCCCCATTTTCTGCTGGCAGTCGATGCAGAGCGGCTGTCCCCAATTCCAGCTATCAGCCTGGCTTTCTTAGAGGTAGAATAAAGGTCTGATGATAACTTAAAAAACCCCAGAAGCCATGACTTTGTAGTGATGTGCTGCTTGGTTTCTATGGGAACGGGCTGAGCTGGTTGATTAGAAAACCACGTGCAGAAGAGGCAGGAAAAGCAGTGAGTGGTGCTGCTGATGCAGAGATTAATTGGTGTGACTCAGGCTGGGCTTTTATGTAATTTGCAGCCATCCCAAAAGGTGCCTCAGCACCTGAGTTGGGATGTAATGAGGAGATGAGCACAGGAGAACAATCTCATCACTTGTTGCAACGACTGTAGCTCCTACTTAAAAAAAAAAAAAAAAAGAAAAAAGAATGGAGTGAGTGATTTATTTTTGTCTGTTGGTCTCTAAATCCCCTGTAACTTCACTTGCAAAGACGACTGCTAAGGCGTGGGGAGCTTCTGCTGCCGGTGGGAAGGCAAGAGGCTGTTTCTCCCTTTGCTCTTGGGCGGCTTTGTCTCACCAGTATTGGCCAGTTAAAAGTGGGGTTATTTTCCATGTGGGAGGGTCTTCCCAGCTGTGGAAAGGGCCCAGACAAGCCATGGGACCACTGTGTCCCTGTCCTGGCAGAGTGTCAAGTGCCACAAAGCCCCCCATCTCTCCTAAAAAAAGATGTCTGAGCTAAAATCCTCCCTGGTGTCAGCCTGGAGCAGGGAGATGTCCTGGGACCGCACTGGGCAGGTGGGAACGGCTCGGGGTGGGAGGAGAGTGATGGACTTTTTGCTGCTGAAGGGTTTGCAGGTGAGGAATCAGCCCCAGGGATTTAAATGTCTTCCTTTGGCAGGGTTCAAGGCTGAGCAATGGTCACTGTGGGCCCCCACCTGCCCACGTGTGCCCCGGGGTGATGGCAAAGCTCTGCCGGGTGCCAGGTCGGTGCCTTTCCTGGCCCCTTCGGCAGGTGGGTGCTGCAGGTTTGGGTGCACTTTTCAGGGTGGTGCATGGGCTGGGGGGTGGGTTGGGAGAGGGGTGGAACATTTGTAAAGTGTATGGAGTATGCTCCACTCCAGTCACTTAGAAATAATGAGTACAGCTACAGCCTGATTTGAAAAGAAAATGCATTTGGAAACCAGCATTAAACCCAAAGCTGAAAGATAAACTCTGTTGTAAGCACTTGTAAGAAAGAGTTTAAGAAAAGGATTAAAAGGGATTTGTTGGGTCTCTGAGACAGAGGAGCTCCATCGGTAAATCTGATTATCGGCTCTGTGTAGCGCTCAGTGATTTAAAATGCCAAAAGGCTGATGCTGGAGATAAAAGGGATTTCGAGATGCGTGGCCCTTGTCCCTGTGGTGCTGGTCACAGAGGCTGGATGGGGTGATGGCCCTGCACACCCCTCCAGGGAGGCTGTGTTCCCTGGGGAGGGGGCATGTCCCCCCCTCCCACAGGACATGTTGTGTCCCCAGGCCCGGAGAGGAACCCGAACCGGTGCCGTGTTCATTTCCCTGGCGCTGGCTGGTGGGTGGGTGAGGTTTTCATCCCCTTCCTAATGAATGATGCTCAATGCAAATCAGGAGACATTACTTATGTGTCAGCAGCTGTTGAATTATTCATTGGCGAAAAAATCGCCAGGGACCAGTGGAAGGAAAGCGCAATAAGCAATTAACTGCCTTCCTTGGCGCTGCCTGGCTCTCATTAGGCTGTATCCGTGGGTTCGATACTCTTTCCGCGGGATGTCCGTGGCTCGGGCAGGGAGCAGAGCGCGTGAGCACGGGGTAACTCCCGCGGGCATTTCCCAGAAAGTGGGAGAAGGTTTCTGCTGCGCCCTCTGTGACTCTGGCTCTTTGAGGTGTTTTTTTGTTGTTGTTTTTTCTTGGTTTGGGGTTTTTTCTGGTTTGGTTTTGTTTTTAAGAATTTCTGGCTTCTGCCAGTGCTGGATGGAGCAATCCCACTCACCTGCTTTCAGGTGCCCCGACCCTGGACAGACTCCGTGGGTGGGACACCCTCATCCCGGGGACATCAGGGCAGAGCTCTGCTCCAGTGTCACCCCCTGGGCACCCTCCCTCGGCAGCATCGCCTGGCCCTGGGGACCCCTTGCCCCTGAAAGGTGAAATACAGACCCTGGGGCTCAGGCTGATGGACAGCAGCTCATCGCGCTGGCGTTTCCAATGTCTGGGTGGTTTGTATTTTCCTTTTCACAAAGATAAATGCTCCTGATGAGCTGGTTAAACATTGGCAATCAACAGAAAACTGTTTTTAATTAAATTTACATACAAAAAATTGTTTGCAATTACAACAAATAGCTTGCCATGGAAATCGAGTGTGTTGCAAAGAAAAGGACAGAAAATTCACAATCACACTTACAGAAATAATCTCAGTAAATTTGTCACTTTGACTTCAATCCTGTACTTCTAATGCAGGCTTGACACCCCGAGGGCTGAGCTCACTTGCTGAAAGATGCCACATATGCCCACACTTACAGGAGAAAAAAAAAAAGTCAAAGCTGCAGGAAGCGTTTTGAAGTCCCCTGGTTTGTCAGTCACTTTTCCTGCCCTTTAACCCTCCACTGCTCCCGTCGGTGAGAGGCACCAATGCCTGCTGGAAAACCGAGACCTCTTGCAGAGCTGAAATACTCCCAGGCACTTAATTACAAGAAAGCAAGGCGTTTATTTTTAAGATTAGGAAAAAAAAAGAAAATCAAACAAAGTACTTGTGATTTTAACCTAAAATGCTTTTGTGTTCTTGGGCAGCGCAGCTCAGGTCCCAGCCCAGGTCGATTTTGACAGTGATGCTTTGCAGAGAAAAAACAGACATTGCTGGATCGACACTGTGGGATCACAGACAGAGGAAAAAACCCTCACAATTCTGTTTGATCTCTTCGCAATTTTACGTACTTTATTGGTCCTAATGAGGTGTGAAAGGAAGTAATCCAGGGTGGTGGAGTACATGGGAAGAGAGAAGACAGGAGAGGGTAAATCCAGGGATGTTTCTTGGCCTGTTGACACGAGGGAGAGCCACTATCAGTTCCTTTACCAATTTATTAACAGCTGCCTTCATCATCTGCAATTAAGACCAGTAAAATTATACATCCCCTTCCTGTTCCCACCCCCTGCTTCACCTTTCTGTATGAGACCTACAATTTGAGCTCATTTTCTGCAGCGAGCAGCATTTATTTGTCATTTGCACGTCTTGGAGGGAGGGCTGGGAGCAGTGGCGGGGGCTGGCCCAGGTGGGTCCCCCCCGGCCCAGGTGGGTCCCTGACTCGGGCTGAGCCGGGGTCTCCCTGCCCCAGGGCAGCCCCGCTGCACCCAGAGCCTCCCGCAGCCGCCGCGCGGCCTCGGTGGGGTGAAACGGTGTTTAGAAGTTGCATTTCGTTCAGAACAACTGCAGCCTGAACAAAATTACTCTTAAAAAATGCAAATGAACTGCAGTTTCTTCTCGTTTTTCCCCTTTAACTGCAGTTACTCTGTCGCTGGTGGATTTATGCCGCTTGGCTGCAGATGTTAATTGCTGTTTGCACACGCAGCAGTTACATCCTGAACGTGTATTTCCATTTTACATCCAAATCCGAACCACTGCAGAAAAATTATCAGAGTGTGTGTGTTGTGGTACCAGCTACATCTTAATCTGCCCTCAGAGCTGCTGAGGAGAAAGAACTAAGTATATTTGCTTTATTTCAAGTACTTTGTGAAATACCCAGCGAAGCAGAAAGGAACGGTACAGCAGGGGAGGCCAGGCGGGCGCTCAGTCTGACTTCGAGGCTGGAAGAAAAATGGAATAAAAGTGTGTGTCACGGGGGTGGGATGAGCTGAAGGTCCCCGCGCCAACGGAGGGCACCGGGATGTGCCATCCCGTGGGTTCCCCCGTGCCGTGGTTTGGCCGGTGGCACCTGGAGCCCTGGGGACAGCGTGGGTGGCTCCAGCACCCCCTCGTGTCACCCGTCGCTGTGTCACTAACCCTGGCCGGGCTGGCACTGCCTCCCCAGCCCCGCACACCAGCCAGGTGCCTTTCCTCCCTTCTTTTTTCTCTTCCCTTTTTTCCCCTCTCTCTTACTCCCTGGCTGATCAATTATTTAATACGTTTCATCCCAGTTCAGAGCTCCCTGAAGTGAGTTGTTTTAAATTAAATACATTTCTCTTTGAATCAACTTGAGTCCCTGGGAAATTTTTAGCTCTGCAAATGAGCTCATTTGAATTTTTGAGGTGTACCTGAAGCTTGCCTCTGTGTTTTTTCTTTATTTTTATTATTTCAAATCTCATTCCACTTTGTTCCAGGTTCAATCTTCTCCCCACAGCAGTGCCCTGTGCACTGACTTATCTGAATAATTTCAAAAAGAGTGTATTAAAGGGCCCAACATGAAAATTCCGCAGAGAATTGATGTGGGTTAACCGTCTGTATCTTACTGTGCTGGCTTGTTTGGAAGGCTTCTAGCAACCATCCATTATAGTTATAAGGCTGAATGATGACTACAGTTACACTAGGGAAAAAAATGGGGGGAGAAAAAAGAAGAAAAGCATTTTTCTATGATTAACTGGACTGGGGTGTTTAAACCACTATTGGCTGCCTACTTTTCAGGCAGCCTGTGCTGGAAAATGCATTTCTCCTTTAATAACATCTATATCCCGTGTACGATGTGGGCTTTCTCTAATCCTCTAAATATGTTTGGAGGAGACAACAAAAATCCGCACGTCACGCTGCAGGTCATGGCTCCCCGGGTGCAGGACCTGCCCCTCCACCTTCCCACGCACAGGGAGGAAAAGCTGTTTCCAGAGTGTGCTGGGAGCAGGGAAGAGCCTCCCTTCACCCTCCCTGTCCCGGCTGGAGCCCCTTGGCTGCGAGGACAGGCTGATGGTATTGAAACAAGATAAATCATTTACAGCTGGGTCTGATCCTTTCTAATGCAAATGTGCAGCCCTTCAGTCACCACTGGCTCTTGCAGGGGCTGGAGGCTTTAACCCAGTGCTGGAAATGGCACTTTTCCCGTGGGACAGTTACGTGTGTCCTGACCGTTTCCCTCCCGTCCTTCAGCTCCGATGCCCGGGTCAGGGATGTGGTGCCTTTGCCCTGGGACAGCGCTGGTTCTAGACCTTCTCTGATGAATGTCACCATCTAATCCATGAACTCCTTAACCCTTCCAGGCTCTTCCTGTCTGCTTTTGCAAGGGGAGACAGCTGTGCGTGTAAAATACCCCAACCATAAAGAATGTGAAGCAACTGAGATGACAGTAAACATTCCTATGCCAAAATAAGCAATAAAATAAGTTGGTACCAAAGTCATTGGCTGGGATTTCCCGAGGAGGGTCCAGGCAGGGCTGGGGCAGCCTGTTCGGAAGCGGGAAAGAGCAGAGCCTGGAAGATGCAGGACCACATCTCCTGGCTCCTCACAGCCTCTCCCGCTCCACTGCCAGAGTATTTGTGAATGGGAAAACATTTTTGATATGAAATTGCATGAGGGAAAAGTTTATTACTTAAAGAAATGTCAGGATAAGGAGTTATCTTTCTGCTTTGTTGGTTTTGGCAAAGGACTGTGGGGATGTTGTGAAACATCAGGGTGATATTTCTCATGCAGGAATGTTGACAAGAAATCACACAAATCCTGGTGTTTCAAACAGAAATGGAACGATGAGAAAGCCACCAGCTGCCCTTCTCGCTGGGGCATCAGCAGTGGAGAAGGCGGATTGTCAGGGCTGGTGCTGGGAGCAGGGATCGCAGCAGGCTCGGCTGGAGCTCCCTCTGGACCACTGTGCTCGGAGAAAGGCCGTCGCTTAAAATGCTGCAAACACACTGCAGAACCTAGGAGAAAAGGAGCAAAGGGAAAAAACCAGCAGGAAAATATTCCCCAGTGCCGTGGAGAGCACAACAGCTCGTGGGGCAGCAGTCCCGGGGGAAGCGCTCGCCGAGCTGAGCACACACTGAGGGATTGGGGCCAAAAATCCTTCCAGGATGGAAAAACGCCAAGAGGGTCTGGGGGACCTGCGGACCCTGCTGGATTAGAACAGTGAGCCCAGCAGGAGCCTCTTCGTTCCCACATCTGCATTCGTGTCTGGCTCCAATGGAAATTCTTGCCAGGAATGACTGCGATACCTGGTGCTGGCAGGACACACAAACCCACGCTGTCTGCCTGAAGCTCTGCTGCTCTTCCCTTGCCCTCACACAAAGCCAGACAAGGGTTAACAGCAGCAAAGCCAGGCAGGTTTACACTGAAATCCCCCCTGCAGATCCCTAAACAAAAGCTGCAAAAATGCCATGAATAAATTTCTTCCTGTTTGGCTTCGTTTCCAGTGTTAAATGGCCTATTTATGTGCTTTTGCTACCCCAGCAGGGAGGGAGGTCTGGTGTGTTTGCAGAGCGAAGGGAGCTCAGTCCGCCTTCTGCTGTGCTGTTATTTCATTTTAATCATTGCTAGTTTAAAGACCCAATGATTGCGGGTAAGCCTGGGTGAACTCTGGTTAAAGCCACTGGGCAAATAACCAGCCCAGCGCCGGGCTCAGCCGGCTCCGGATCGCTCCTGCCGCCCTGCTGCTTCCCACGCTCAGGAAACGCATCTTTTGATCCGCTAACACTCAAAACTGAACCGGCCTATTGAAAATTTAGAGCAGGCTCATTTCTCTCAAAAAGAATAATTTGCAGTTTGCTCAGAGTTTTAAAGCCAAGCTGTTTCCCTGCTTATTATCTGAATTTGCCATTTAGATAAAAGAACTGCCTCCTTTGTTCAGCAGCAGTTGTGGGCTCACCGCTGCAGCTTGGTCTTGACGGGAAGAAAGACCAAAACCCAGAATAATATCCAAAACAGGGTTGTGCCTCCAGAGGGAATGGCACTGTCATGTCTGGAGCTGAGGTTTTTGGTGGATGTGTGACCTCCCCACGCATACGAAGGAGAGAAGGAGTATGAAGCTGTTGGAATTAAAACAAAACTGCCCTAGGAGGTGTTATTTTGGAGGCAGCCGTGGGCCCAGGGTGCAGGATCACTCCTTTGGGATAGGGATCGAAAGGGCTTTGTCGCCGTGGTGGGACATGCCACGGTTCCTCAGTGCTCGCTGCCGGGCAGGCTTCCTCCCAAACAGCAAAAAACCCATTTCCCAAAGAATGAAATCTATGGTGCTTTCTCAAAATACCTAGAAAATGGAGTGTAACTGCATTGGAAAAAAATTGCCTGATGTGTCATTTTATGAAGATACTTTGGGAGAAAGAAAGAGGTTACTCTCAAATAATGAGTTTCATATTTTGATAACAGGGGCTGTTAATTAGCTCTGGGTGCCGCTGCCGGCAGACATCAACTGTAACAGGAGTGTGAAAACTTACACTTCTGGAAGTCTTTTAATGGCCCATTAAATATGACACGTGGGAGGCGGGGGTGTGGAAGCGGTCGCAGCGGTCTCAGGGGGAATAAAGCCGCAGAGGGAGGGAGAAGGGCAGGACGTGGGGCTCCCACCGCCCGGGATGCTCTGATGCTGCGTCCTGCGCCGGCAGCCACTCTCCGAACCTCCATGCACAGGGAAGGAATGTCAAGTACAGTGAAGGCAAAACCTCGGGTGGTGTTTCCAGTCGAGTGTTTAACCCCCTACATCCATTTCTAGATTATTGCTGTTCCGTGGGGCAGAGACTAGGAGGCAGGGAGCCATCCTGCCCCACACGCTCATCGAGCCGGCTCTTCCCTGCTCCTCATCCTCTTACTACTGAGCTCAGAAGGAGCCAACTGCCTCAGTTATTTATTTATCAGTCAGTCATGAGCGCAGAAGATGCCTTTGAAGCTCTCTTAGTTATCTCTGGCTGGCAAAGAAATATTGCACATCTTGGTATTTTATTCCTTTTGATCTCCCTGCCGTGATTTTCGCTACCCCCGCCAAGCCGCTTGCTCGGGCCTCCATCTTTGATGTAGGTTAACAATACCTTCCCCGGCCCTTTGATGCTCCCTGTAGTATTGCTTTTACATTTTTCAGCAGCAGAGAGCCCCGCTGCCGGTGCAGGAGTGGGGCTGAGCTGCCCCAGCGCCCCCGGCTGCCGCCCACGGGCAGACCCCAGTACAGGAGCCCCAGCTGGAGCTGTGGTTCGTTATGGCAGTGTTAATGAACCTCAAACCACTGCGATCCCAAAGTCACATGAGACCCACAGTCACACAGTGACACACTGCCCCACTACCCCCACACGGTTAGGTATAAACCATTGATCAAGCCTGGCCCAGGAGCCGACCCAGCCGCGCCGGGACCCCTCTCTGAGAAGGGGTTTAGAAGTCGAGGGGGTCCACGCTGAAGCTCCTGACTCAGCGGGGGGTTTCCTTACCCCTTTATTAGACAGAAACCGTTGCCTTCCACGTAGTAAGTGACAGAGTGAACCTTGCCATCGAACTCTATTACATCAAGCTTTTGTAAATTTATATTAAAATCACTTTTCTAATGTCTTTGACGGTGATTCTTTGAGCGACCTTAAGCTCTCCCCTCCCTCCAGGACACAAATGCAGCCCTGAAGTCCCCACCTCCCACCCGGCTCGGCTGGGGACCCCCCTGTCCCCCCGCCTCCTCCAGTAAAGCCCCGACTCTCCCCCCTCCACCCCAGGGTTTGGCTGCTGCTGCCAGAGACACAGGAGAAAATCTCCACTCGGGTCGGGTCCCAGGGAGCTGCCGCAGGGGACAACTGATAACCACCCCCCCCCCCAGCTCTGCAGAGCTGCACCCCCAAAATGGGCCCATCATCATCCTTGAAAAACAAGGGCTCAGCTTTTTGCCCGGATGCTGAAGGGGAGTGGGACCAGGAGTCTTGATTCAACGTTGAAATCGCGCCCAGCGTGACCCGATCTGTGCTAATTGCTGCCACCCCCGAGCCAGGGGTCACTTCTGCTCCGGCACAAACAGCCCTTAAATGTCACCTGAGGAGCCGGGAACAGCCCAGCTGCCGGCGATTTCATGCAAAGCGTGTCCTGGTGTGCCAGCTGGTGATTGATTCCACTTCCTTGCCTCAATATTTTAATTAGGACCATGATCTCAGGGTTAGGTAAATTTGAGAGGTGAGCAGGTATGGTGTGTCTGTCCTGGGGAGCCGCCGTCAGCCCCTGGGAGTCTCCCCTGCGGGATTTCCAGCCCAACACACTCAGGGCAGGGCATTCAAGGGCTCGGGCAGAGGGTGCTGGGCTCGGGGTGTCTCTGCAGCTCCCGGGGAGCCCAGGAGAGCGGCTGCCTGTGGCGGGACCCCATGAGTACAGCTGGGGGGGCGGGAGGGAGCTGGGGTCCCACGGCTGGGATTCAGGGGGATGCTTGGACGGTGCCGGCTGCTTGATGAGAAAGACCAAAGCAGAGGAGTCTGGTGTGTGATATTGTACGTGATAACTTTAAAAAATCGCTTCCTCCCAGGGGGGAGATAACGCTGAAGAGGGAGAAAGGGAGAGGGGGAGAATGTTATAAGTTATCAGAGAAAACTGCTTTGAAGAAAAGTGTAAGTTTCCCCTCCAGAGGACTAAGAAGCACATTACATTATAACCTGATTAACACAGGCCTCCTTACAAATGCATCTGGAAATGGCTTTGAACTTTTGCATGGAGCATGATCGGCATCCGCTGCGCCATGGAGAGGGACGGGAGATCACGGAGCTGGCTGGCAGGGGAGTGCTCAGGCAGGAATTTAATTCCTCCGAAGGGAAGTTTAAGGCATTTCTGAGATGAAGGTTTGTTTTCTGGCCCTTCTCCCGCGCTCTCCAGACCCGGCTGGTGTTGCCGGGGCGTGGGAAGGCTGTGCAAGACGCTGGTTCAAGTGCCCACCGGGTACATCTTCTTTATTCTCCGTAACCTGTATTTTGACTCAAACGTGCCTTACAGAGACATCCTGCCTCCCAGCTCTGCACCAGTTCCCTCCCTCCAGTTCGCTGGTCTGTTTTGAACATTTTCCCCATGAAAGCTGGAGTGAGAAACTCGCGTCATCACTTGACAGCAGGGGCTGGGACCTCGGAAAAACGAAACAACACCACCAAGAACAGCATTTTAGAAATTGTTAACGCTGCGGTGAAGCTTGAAAAGGAGAAGTTGGAGACTTTTTACCAGTTCTCCCCTTGCCATTCCCTGTCACCGAGGAAGCTGCGGGCAGATGCTGCACAGGGGGTCCAAGGAGCCGTTTGGGAAGGAGGAGCTGGGTACCACAGAGCGTGTTGGTGGCTCAGGGGACCCGGGGTGCCGGCCCTGCCACTGACGGGTGACAGCAGCAGCTCCTCGGACTTGTGCAGTCCCAGGGGAATGATCCCTCCCCAGAGACATGCCAGGGAGCTGGGGGGGTGGATCAGAGACTCCTTGTGCCTGATGAAACTGCTTGGTCAGAGCAGTGTCAGCACATCAGCGGCGCTGCTGACCCTCCAAAAAGGCACTGAGCATGCTTGGGTTATTATTACCTCTATTATTACTTTGCTTTCCTAGAGCTGCTCCTATTTAAAGCCCTGAATCAACATCAGACCCTTCGTGCTACGCCAAGACACCCCTTGTGAGTCACTGGGCTCCTCGGGGCTGGCTGCCCCGCTCCATCCATACCTGTGCCTGTCCTGAGGGACCCAGGCAGCTGGTCATTAGCTGCTGCTTAGAAAACTGTTGTGTTTGGTTAGTGAAGTTAGGCTGGAATTTTGCATCACTATTGTTTATGATCTAAAAAATTCCCCGTTGCCTTCAGGCAGGAGAAGGCCGCCTGGGACTCGGCCATGCAGGATGGAAAATACCGAAAAGCCTGGGCTGTGATCCCTGGAGATGGGTACTAGACAGAAAGGGTTACCAACTGCCCGCACTGCGCTGCTTGGGAAGACCACGCAGCTTTGCCATCGCTTACATACACTGCACTTCTTGCACAGCTCCAAAAGTGAGAAGACATTAGGGCTGTAGATCATGTAAAATTAGCAGCATGAGCCTCTGTCAGCCTGAAGAGACCCGGTTAATCTCGCAGAAGTGACAGATTGTTGCCTTAACAGGTCAGATGGTGACTGTAAATCTCTGCAGGCTCGGCTCCTTCGGGGGCTGGCTCAAAGGCCGGGCAGGCGGTGGTGGGGGCGCGAGATGCCCAGGGTCTGTGCGGGGACAGTGGGGACAGTGGCTGTCCCCTCGCCCTGCTGCGCGATCCGGCCGCTGGAGCGGGAGGGAGAGAGGTGGAAGCAGGAGCCCTGCGCTTTTCTGGCAGTAATGAAAGGACCTTTGAAATGCTGAGAGGGCAAAACCAGGTCTCACTTCCCTTTGTTTCAGAAGCTGTTAATGAGCTGTGGGGCTCTGCAGCCCTGGCACCGGGCTGCTCTGCGTCGCTGGGCTCCTCCGGTTATTTACCGTTTAAAAAGGAAGAAGAAAGCACCATGGAGGTGCTGGAAGCCAAAAGTGTCTGGAAAAGCCCTCCTGGGCCAGGGCCACTGTCCTGAGCAGCCATCTCTGTGCTGCCCATGGGCCGCCTGTACCCAGGGCCCCACCAGCTTGGGGACAGGGCTTCTGTCCCCACACTTCTGATGGGAGTAACCGGGACAGGGTCTCGGCTCCTGAACGCCCCATCGGAGCCAGTGTGTGCCTGTGTCCCCCTGCTCCAGCCCAGCAGGGAGAGGGTCGGAGCATCCTGGTCTCCGCAGGGCACACAAGGAGAGCCAGCTGTATGGGCATGGAGCTTCCATTTGTCATTTTAACCATTAAAAGTAGTGTTTTTCTTCAAATACGGTCTTACAAGTTATTCATTTTAATTTGCTACATCCTTGAAGGTGAATTTAATACCATTCATACATTTTCATTTATAAATTTGTCAGTAATAAGAGTGCTGGCACATGGGAGAAAGTAACTGCATAATTGCAACTTACACGCTTGTCTTACTGAAAAACTGCCAGCTCAGGCATCGGCCGCGCCTGTGCGTCATGCATGAAATTGCAAATAGAATTTAATTTGCCCTTGTATCCTGTAGGATCGGCTTAAAATGATTAATGCAGGAGAGAATGTTGTCGAGATTTTATTCATTACAATCTCGGGGGGCTGCAGTGGAAAACCATAATGTATAACATGATAATGTGTAATATGCAGCTTTCTGAACCGCTTTCTTATAGCAAACAATCGTATTTCTGCCCTTTAATTCCAGTGCTGAGGCAAGCGGGATTCATCCCTTGCATGTTGCCATGATCTGGACAGCTGGAAATGCAATCTGTTTAAATTTAGAACACTGAGGGCTGGTGTCTGGAGCTGTGCTGGAGCAGGTAATTCCCGGGAACCAGCGGTGGGAGGGTGGCATCACTGGCTCCCGCGGCAGCCGAGGGCAGACCAGGCTCTGAGACAGGCACAGTCCAAAAGTTTAGCTTTTATATTTTGCTCAGAGAAGGTGTCAAAAACACACATGGCTTTCCTTTTCCACTTGCTGCAGAAAGGGTGTTTGGCCAAACCCGGGGTTGTCCTCGGCACTGGAAGGCGGTGGGCGACGGAGCGGGGCTGCAGGGCTGTCACTGCCTGGGCAGACGCAGCCTTCACCGCGTCCCGGCCGAGGGCAGGCAGGTTCCCGCAGCAGCAGCTTGTCCGATGCTGCAGAATTGCCTGGAGGTGGAGCAGGGAAAATACTGGCAAAACCCCCAGCTGAAGGGGAAAGGGCAGCTGAGGCAGGGCTGGGGAAACAGAGCTGGAGCCCAGCCTCGGGAACACGGTGGGGAGCGACGGGCAGTGCCCGGCACCGGGCACCGGTCTCCACCCAGGCCAGGGAGATGCTCCCTGAAGGGACATCGCCACACGGTACCCGGGGGGAGCGGGTGGAACCTGGGGAACACAGGACTGGACAAACCCCAACTTGTCACACTCTGCCAGGGCAACTCCATCAGTGCATCGTCGTCTGCTGCCCAGGGCTGGTCTGTCCCGGCGTGTCCGTTATTTTAAAGACTGCAAGCTTTTAAAAAAGTCCCCTGAAGAGGGATGTGTTCTTCTGCTGATACTTCTCTTTCCGCTACTGACAAGTAGCCGGTAAGAAAAATATCTTTCTGCTCTATTGCTACTGGGCTAATTGGCTTAACGTGGTGAGAGTAATTATTGGATTGTTCTCTTTTAAAAATCATTTTAGTGATGGGTTTGTGAGGAGGTTATGGCTTAGAAACTGTTCTAATCAGAACAGTAATTGAGGAATGAAATATGGGCTGTGATTATGTTATTGAAATGGATTGTCTGGTAATTATATTAATACAACAGAATTACTGTAGATCCCGTGTAAACCGCAGTCGAGAGCGTTCCTGTCTCAGAGGAGTATCCCCTCCCGCCTCAAAGTTAATCACTGCATTATTAAAATGAGGAATGGCTTTCCCAGTCATCTGAGTAAGAGACAAATGTCCTTTTTCCTTGGCCCCAAATCCATTTTTACTTTGTGATTTCTTGTTGGTTGATCCATCACCAGCTGTTGGAGCAAAAGCTCCGGTAAAATATGCAAACCCTGTCGTTTCCCTCTGCCTCCACGTGTGGGGTCCCGGGGGGGCAGGTCTGGCCCCATCCATGGGATGGACAATTCATTCCCTGAAGCTGCAGGTGAAGGGATGCTCATGCAGCAGGTTTTACTGATGTAATTACAGAAACTGTCTAGCTAATTAAGCGTTCATGGCATGAGGTGGACACCTCGAGCTCAGATCTCCAGCCTGTGCTTTGCTGTTTGAGCCCAGGGCAGGGACTGACCCTCACCGTGCTGGGGCTCACACCAGCAGAGCAGCAGCACCGTTGCTGGCACAAACCTCCCTCCCCAGCCAAGCCGCCCGTCCCCAGGGTAGAGAGTTCCCTCTAAAAGTACATTTTTGGTGGAAGAACAGGCGTCTGCAGGGTGTGCCTCAGGGGAGCTCAGATGCTGACAGTGAGATGGCTGTGGCATAAGCCAGCGTCCCCTCGCCCTGGCCGTGCCCGCTTGCCCGAGGCGGGGGCTCCCACACTCTGCCAGCCCCGCTGGGAGCCGCAGGAGCCACGTGTCGGTGGTCCCCGTCCCTGCCCCGGGCAAGCGAAGGTGGGCGTCCTCAGGCAGCCTGTGCCTGCCAGCAGGAACACGCCTGAAATGCATCTCACTCCAATAGGTTCCACTTCTGCATTAATTTGGAAAACTGCTGCAAGTCGTTACTCTGCCTAATCCCCTTTGCAAGCCTTATGCCAGATTTTTGTAATTAATTATTAGCAAAGAGAAACACATCAGGCTTGAAGAAGCCGACTGGGCCTCCTGGAAGGAGCACATGGACTAATGCCTTCTTGGTTTAGCTGCCAGTTAGAATGGGATAAATCAATGTTAATTTCATTGTATTACAACAATATTGATTTCCTATTAAACAACAGACAAAGCAGGTTATGGCTTTAGGAAAGCTATTAGGAGTTAAAGAATGTTTTTTATCGAGAATAAATGGGAATTTAGTGTTTAATACTGCTGGGTCTGGAGAGGCAGAGGAGGAGGAAGGTATTGCGTAGGAGGTTAAGGTGAGTAACGGGGCAGAGTCACCCCAGCGATGCCTCACGAATGTCCTAGCAGAGACCTGTGCAGGGAAGGACACGGCCTGGATGGGGGGTGGGCGGTGGGGGCAGACCCTGGCTGCGGGGCGGTGGGGGACAGGGCGATGGGGATGGGGTGCCAGCACCCGGACAGGGTTTGGGCCCAGGGATGCTCCGGCCCCTGCCAGTCCCGCTGCCCCTGAGCGGGATCAGTGCCCACATCCCGTCCCCATCCCCTTCCTGGGGAGGAGCTGCTTGTCCTGACACTTCTCTCGGGTTCCTGTTGATCACGGGGTGCGAGGGCCTGGGCTGGCACAGCGGGAAATCACTGTGGAATTTCATTACCAAGAAAACCCCCTCTGCAGCCTGGGAGCCGGGTGGCCGCCGGACCCCATCGCATCCCTCCTCCAAAGGGTTAAACTGGCCTCTGCCAGGGGCCTGGGGTTACCATAAATAATTATTAACTGAGTCAATACTGATAAAGCATCCAAAGTGAAGCTCTGGGCTTATTGACTCCCAGAGCCACCTTCACTGGTTCCTTACAATCTGAACGCCGTGTGGTCCCTGCTGCGTGTGGCACAGCCCGGGAAACACCGTCACGCCACGGGAATCGCTCTGCATCAGAGGAGAACAGGATGAGGAATTAGAAGCAGTAATGTCTGCCGTTAATTACCAATGACAAACTAGGAATCAACTCAGACTGCTGTAAAGTGGCACAGAAAGGAAAACATTTTTTATTCCTCCAATCAAATGTTTATGTCTGATTTTCTATGTACATACACCAACAAAATAACATTTTAGGTGCTCTCGCTGACGGAGGCCGTGGCAGGTCGAGGGCTGGGCTGTCGGCACGATCCCACCCAGCTCAGCCCAGGGACGGGGCTGTTGTCAATGTGGAGGACAGGGCATGAGATGCTGCAGAAGAACCATGGATGGACCCTGACCAGGTCAGAAAGGGAAAATTCCATTCAGCCTGCTGGCACTTTCTCTGTAAGTAAGTTCCGAGCCTGGCTGAGCTCGTGAGCTGGATGTGCCCCAGCTCTGCAGCCCTGCAGCTGGTTCCAAACTACAGGAATGGTAAGGGGAAGGAGGGGGATTCCTGCTGGAAGAGGCGGGCAGAGCATCCCAAACGGCATTAGCTCAATCCACTCTCCGCAAGGAAGTGCTGGAAATAACCGTAACAGGGATCAGAGCTGAAATTTCTGTGTTACACCGAGCTACAGCACTGCGCTGCGCCAGAACGGTCTGTGGGCAGCCCAAGGGGCCTCGGGTTGCAATAATCCAATTTAGGGAAACCAAAAGTATTGAATCATAGGACACCAGCTACAGCTAAAGCATCCAGGTATGAGTGAATGGGAGCCGTGTTGGCTGGGTGATAAAACCAGCCTGGCGGGAGCTGGAACAGGATGCTGAAAACTGAACTGTCGTCTTTCTCAATTTAAAAAGAAAAAAAAAAGGCAGTGATAAAAGCTAAGCTTTAGGCAAATCTAGTCAGTGTGCTTGGGAGGCGATTTCGATGGAGCCCCCCCTGCGCAGAGCCACCATGTGAGGAGATCCGAGTACACAGAGGAGGGGGCTGCTCTTCCCTTTCTCCTGGTCCCTGGTCAAATTCCCGTTGGTTTCTGCGTGTTGGCCGTGAGCTCTGTGCCCGGGCTTCACCCTCTGCTGCTGCAAAACACACCAGAAACCGCTGGTGGCCGTGGACACGGAGCCAGCTGCCTGGGAGATGGGGCAGAGGCGGTGATGGGGCTGCCCCCCAGCGTGGGTGCCTGTGCCCGTGGCGCCCCTCGGACCGGGGCTAATGGTGTGTCTGAGGGCTGCACCGAGCAGACATGTCACCCGGGGCTTAGCAAGGGGTTTGAAAACAACTCAAAGAGGGATGAGGAGGAGACACAAAAGCTGAAAAGAGAGGCTATAAAAGAGCAGGGAATGGAATGGGAAGACAAAAGATCTAATTGCGAATGACATTATTTGCATTCTCATCAACCTAATTCAATTCTATTTTCTTATTGCTTTAATCTTTGAGCTTAATTCAGTGGAACACAGTGCATGAAGGAGGCAGTGAGATCCGCACAGGGTTTGCTCGGGGCAGGCTGCGGTGGAGGGCGCAGACAGGTTTCAATTCAAAAAAAGATGATAAAAATTCAGCATTCCTCCCCGTGCTTGTGTGCAAATGGATCTGAAACGGCTCCAGCTTTGATTGGGTACCCAGTGTGACCTGACATTTAATCAAGGATGGGAAAGCACAGGTATCTTAAAGAACAGGAGGAAAATAATTCTGACATTGTGCTTTTGATGAGAAAACAGCAGTTTTCACATTACATTGTGCGTTACATTATATTGCAAGTACTGAGGGCTGCACAAGTGATCCTCACAGATAAACACGTTTGGACTTCCAGAGGGAGCTTGTGGTGCTTGGGGGGTTCGCGTGAATTTTAAATTAAATTATTAAGCAAAAATCTGTCCCAAAGCTCAAGGACTATATTGCATATCAAATTTTTAAAATTCTTTGAAATTGTGCTCACAGTAGACATGCCACTGTAATGAAATAGTAATTAGTCTGAAACAAATTAAGTGATCTAAATAGCTAAAGCAACAAAACATGGGTAATGTTGCTCAGGGGAAATAAGGCACTTGACGAACAAACCAGTTCTGGTGTCTCCTCTGGTGTCTCCTCTTCTCTCCCGCGTAAGGAACGATGGACCTGGCTGGGTCTGGGAGCCCTGGTGCCCCCCTTACCCTGCCGGGCACTGCCAGCAAGCGATGCATGGCCTTTCCTTTCAGCTGCTGTGGAAACAGGAACATTCACATTTTAAATTACAGATATTTCAGCCAAATAGCCTATTTGTGTTCAGTCTTTATTATCATCTTACACTGTTTTGCAAAGCAGACGTGAGTTTATTCGGGGGTATATATAATGCTGGGTACATGCAGCCAACATACCTCCACGCATCGATTTTTGAGCCAGCTCTGAGGAAGGCAATTCAATAGACAATTAAATTAGCAGCTACATTTGTCATTTTTGGCCCAAATGAGATCCTGAGAAGAAATTGCCCGGCTTTCGGCTCAGAGTTCATCACTCTGCGAGGAATATTGCACGTTAAAGCCTGAGCTGAGCTGCATCTTCATCAGGCTGGGAGTCTGCCCATGGACTTCATTCTCTCTGCAGACGATCCTAGAGAGATGCCTTGGAACAGAGCTATCGGCTATAACCAAAACAGGAACCTGGCCCAATGTCTTGCAAGACAAAATTAGGCAAGACTTCTAATGTGAATTTCAGTATTTTCCTCTTGGTTTGTGTTACAACTATCTCTGCACCCACTCTATGCCGGTGTAAACAATACAGGGAGTCAAAGCAGAAATGGGGTGACATTTACAGTTCCATGTATGACAAAAGCTGAGGGGTTGCTGCCCACCTCTGCTGAGACGTTGTGCTGCGTTGGGAAGGGCCAGGTTCCACGGTGTCGAGGTTGGTTTGCACAGGTACGTCTGCATGTGCTGTGCCCAGTCTTGAGCTTTTCCTCTGTCGATCCCCATCCAAAGCCCACCTTCTCCCACCCCTTTGGACCTGCCTCCAGGAGACAGAACAACCCCCCAGGGCTGGGCTGGGGACCGGGTGTCAGCGGGAGCTGCATCCTCCTGCTGGTCCCCCCTCCCTGCCCCCGGAACCGTCACCGCCAGCCGTTATCAGCTGGCATTTGGGATGCTTTGGCCTGCGGTGATTTATGGCGCTCGAGGTGCCAGCGTGAAAGGTTTCCCATCAGCGCAGCACCGCCTCTGTGGCCCTGGGGCACATGGAGGCTTTAAATCTGATGGTGCCCGTAGGATCTGCTGCCCAGAGCCACCCCTGTGCCGAGCAAACCGTCCCCATGCTGCCACCTCGCAGGGACAAGGAGCTTCTGGAGCATCCCCCGTCCTGGGGCTCGCAGCCAGCGGGAAAAACATGCTCTGTGGCTCAGCAGAGCTGCACCGGCTCGCGGGTCTTACGTGTGTTATACATCATTTAATTCCCCGGTGCTCATGGACTGTGTTGAGCACAACCGTGCTCAACAGTAACACTCAGAGAACACAGATGAAAATAATGTCTCTGGTTAGTACCAGAGCACCAGAAAGCAACAGCAAAATGGTTTTAGCCCTAATTAAAGCAACAAATAACCAAACAAAAAAACCCCTTGAACGCATGAATGGGAAAGCTCCTTTTCTGTGCCGTTCCTTGTACTTCTGTTTTCAAAGGTAAAAGTGAGGGTAAGGCTCAAAAGCGGAGCCTGCCTAGGCAGAGGGGATGTAATATTAATATTTCTGCCTTAGCTGAACATTTTTCTCCAAACTCCTTAATTACCCAGGTAAGCGTATAACCCAGCCTTTCTGGCTAATTGTACAATAATACCTGCCATCTGCTGCTGTGTTCCAGATTTGTGGGGGCACAGCTGCACACGGAGTGCTCAGTGAAACAACTGCAAGCTTTTATAGATACTTATAACTTCTGCAACAATGAATCTGTTCTAATTAGCACTAGAAATAAATGTTTATGATGTGGGAAATGACAAAATGTATTTATCACCAAGCTAATAATTCACCGTGGAGGAAACTTAAGGCCAAGCCATACAACGTGAATTGAAATGATCCTTTCTCTGTTTCAGTACGTATGTACACTCAGATTTGCAGGCGTGTGCTAATTAAACCGAAATACCCAGTGTGAGGCCTCCCTCCTTAGGAACAGGCTTTGGCCACCAGCATCTCGGAGCTCGTCTTTGTCTCCTGTGGGTTTGGCCCCGGGCGAGAGCAGGGGAGTTACCCTGCATGAATATTAACTGGACGAACAGCTGTAGTTTTGAGAACAAAAGTCTGAACGATTCATTTTCCTGTTGCCCACGACTCCACGGTGTCGTTTTTCCCCTCCATTGGATGGAAGTCCCGCGGTGTCCCCGCAGCGTCTCGGCTCCGTGTCCCGGGGGCTGTGCCCGCTGCCAGGACCCCGCAGGGCAGTTCCCTCCCGCTGCCTCCCCCCGCGGTGCCGGGAGAGACTTCCAAGGGAAAGCTCAGACCAGGAATCTGACTCAGCGTCAGAATTTTTTAACCTTGAAGACATAACCCCACCAACATGTGCCTGAGTGCTAACGAGGAACGGGAGGAACTGGCACCACAGAGGGAGTGAAAATGGGGGAAAGGCAGGGGTTTGGGGGAGTTTTCTGGCATCTTAGGAAGAGCCCCAGCAGCCATGGAAACTTAGTGAAGGTGGACAATATAGGAGCTAAACCCCAGGAGGTGTCAGCAGGGACACAGTGGCCCAAGCCTGAAATTCCAGCATGGCAGAGGCTCCTCTGGGATCACAGAAACTGGGGTGGAACAAGGTGAAGCAGCGAGAGCAAACCCCGGGACCATGGAGGAACCCACAGGAGACATGGCCCTGCTCTTCCAGAAAATTCCCATGCCACCACTCACACCTCCAGAGGTTGTCTCCTTTGCTGGCATTGTTGATTACATTTAGCTCTGCAATCATGCAGTGAATTACTTTTTCAAATTTCAATCATAACATTAGCATGTCGACAATATTCCTGAATTTTATTGCCACATCCACTTCGTGGAGGCAGTTTTTCGCTGCTTCAGACAGAATTTCCATGGCATCACCTTGGATTTTTATCTGAACGTACTCCATATGCTCCTGAGGTGGCAAGGCCTGTTCAGCACCACCACCATCGCTGGGATGAGCTGTTGTTTTCTCTTGGAAAGGCGTTATTGCCTCTGAAGCCATACGAGTACCGAGTTGGAAGCCGTCAGCACGTGCCCCTCCTGCAGCCCCTACAGGAAGATATTATTTCTCACATGCAACATAAGCTCCTGAGCAAAATCCAGAATTACTCTGGAAGAGGAGGCAGAGCCCCATTTAAGAGCATTTTGGGGGGGTGGCGGTGCCTGGTTGCCGAGCTGGTTCCCAGCAGCGCTCAGAGCCGGGATGGATTTCCAGACAAACCTCCTGCAGCAGCTCTTGCTGACAGCGACGGATTTTCATACTAGCCAAATGCAAATTAAATTGCCCTAATGAAAAGCAAATAGAGAGGTTTTGTGCTGCTGACACTAAGTCTCCAGATAGGTCGTTCCAAAAATAAGACCTGCGCACAGTCATTAAAAAAGCTATTGCCTCTCGAAAGAGAGGAATCGTCCTGAACTCCCGGCAATTTTTAGTATCTTTCTCCAGAGCCCCCCCCCCCCCAAGGCTTTGGTCTCCCCCCACTCACGGCAGCCCTGGGTTCAAAGTGCTTTATCTGACCCGCAGACGCGGGGTGTGTGGGCTGAGGTGAGGCGGGAGAGGCTCTGGGCCTCCAGTGCTCATTTATTCAAGATTTACAATTAAATGTCAGCTGAACTGGGCTTCTCTGTGTGCAGAGTCTCAGCCAAGGCCAAGGACGGTGTGTGGTGGCTCCTCCAGCCTGTCCCTCGCAGTGGCAGAGCCCAGGGAAGGGATATCCCCGATTTTTCAGGGGTTACAGTTTAAGGCAATATTCCATTTAGAGCTGTTCAAATGGGCAGAGCAGAAAGCCAGGTCCTTGGGCTCTCCTCCATGGAGACAGTTGGAAAGGGGTTTTCTGTGAGCTCCCCCGCTCCTTCTGTTTTGTTGGTGTTTGTAGCAATATCATTTTTCCTAAAATATGTGGCAAAAATTACTCTGTCTCCCAAGGGACATCAGCGGTGTGTGCGGAGGGAAATCAAATCAGAGTCTACAGCCTGTCATCTCAGGTCAATAAACGATTTTGTGACGTTTGTTGGAATAAGAGAGGAATAAGGGAAAGCAAGAGACTTAAAAGAATTAATGCTGATTATTGGCTACCAAAGAACAACCGGCTTCATGGCACTGGGGGGATTAGCGTGGTCTGAGCCCAAACACAAATCACCCAACTTGGGAGTTTGGAACTATTCTCTGGCCTGAAAACATTCATCTAATTTAACAGGATGCTCTAATCATCCCCCATTAATATGTTGAGCACCATATACCAGTGTCACGAGTAAATGCTAATATTTCCAAGGCACAGTGGGTAAGGTACGTTTGTGTGGCCTGTGAAGCTCTGTTTTCAAATAAACCCTATTTTCTGCTCAAAAGGAGATTGAGAAATTGTAATAATTAATCTTCAGCCAGACAGCATTAGTTACCAGGAGCAACCACATTAGATCACACTTTGCAGTGAGCGGCAGCAATGGCCGGGGGCTGCAGGGGGATGTGATCCCCTGGTCCGGGGACGGCACTGCTTTGGGAAGAGGGTAGAGGCAGCTCCGCGGGGCTGATGTAAGGCAACGGCAAGGACAGAGATGAACGTCCCCGATCACAAGGTAATTGCCCCCTTAAGGGTGGGGTGGAGCAGCCTCCTGCAATTAGGGGCAGGTGGAAGTGGGAGCATCATTACTGCAGAGTATAAATTCTGTGGGGAAAAGCTGTTTTCCTTTTTAGGTGTGTGGCCTGGCCTGATGGTGGTGGCTGTGGTCCTTGAGGTACTTGTGGTCTTCGTGTGCTGCTGGACTCAAACGGAGAATGTTCAGAACCTACAGCACTAATGTAAGTGGCTTATTTGAAAATGCTTGTGTGAGCCATAAAGCTGCCTATGTTTCTTCTTGAGGGCTCAAGATCATGAGTTTGTTTCACAAAACCTTTCTCTGATCAAGCTGTTTGCACCTCTATTACAGTATGGGGAAAAAAGAGGGATTCTCATTGCACCTGCTGCTTAGATTAAAGGTCTAATTGCCCAGTTAATACCGACTTGCTCGTCTAAATGTGCTATGAGCAACTTCTGTAGATGCTACAGAGATGGAGATGCCAAGTATCTCTTTTCAAGGAAAGCCTTAAAAAATATTCATAGCTGTGCTAAAAGCTTGCTCTTTGGGTGTTCTTCTTGTGACTCTCAACAAGAGAAGATTTCAGAGCAGCCCTTTTATTGCTCTGTTAGTGCTCAATCACTGAAACAGAAACGCATGAGAGATAAATGAGATCTCATCGTCTTCTCATGTTTCTCAATTTATTTCGTGGGGCATATTTCCTCACTCTTCTCTCCAGACATCACTTTATCTCAGCTTTTCTTCCATTACATCTCTCCCATTTTTCATTTATTTTTTTTCTCTAGTTCTCTTTAGTTTTATCCAGCACCTTCTCAAGACCATCTGATTAGAAGCATAATAGACAAACTTCTTTTTCTGGAATACTTTCTGGTGATATCTTAGGTTTCAGGCAACCGCTGCCGTGTCCAGGGACCCACCTCTAAATCATTAAACAATTACAAGTTTGACTGAAAGAATATCAGAACTTGAGATTAATTTTCCCAGCACAGTGGTGCTGTGTGGTGCCTCCAGCCTCGCTCCCTGCCCCTGCTCACCCACAGCATCCCCCTCGTGCCTCAGGGTGGGACGGGGGGGGCTCTGGAAAGCCTTGGGGGTGTCCTCTGGGGGTGCGGGGTACCTGTTGACTCCCCTGGCAGCTGGCCGGCTTCAGGCAGTGCTGGTTCAGAACTTTTCTGAGAAAAGTGGTATATGAATTGACTTTATTGCACTTGAAACTTAGGGCTGGGTAATTTGGAGTGAAGTGGGACTGGTCCTGGTGTGTGTGACTGGCAGAGCAATAGGCTTGGTCACGGGATGGGACGGTGAAGTGGGCAGCTTGTGCTAAGGGCAGACCGGGGGGGCATAACCATCTCTGTAAACTTAGTGTCTGCGAATCTCTCTGTGGGGTTTGTGTTTCTTGGTTGTTTTGGGTTTTTTTTCCGGCTTACGGTGTGTGAATAGGGGCTCTTTGTTCTGTTGCTTGGTTGTTGCTGGAGGCTCGGTCTATGATCCTTGGTCTTGCTGCATCTCAATATTTAGTTTCTGATGGTGTCCCGCTGAAGTGCTCTGGTCTGGCCCTGCAGCTCCGTACCCGGGGGTTCCTGCTGCCACCCCCTCTCTGCCCTGCACTCCTGCACTTCCCAAATCAAAATCCCTGACCCCCTCGAGCGACAACACCCCACTGTGTTACAGACATGCTAAAATGCCAGCCTGAGCCCCTGACAAAGGACACCAAGTGTTTTCTTGCTAAAGAAGAAGATAACAGAACCTCTGTGAAATTATCTCCTGCTTCTCATCTTATTACAATGTAGCTGCACAAATAACTTCAGATTAAATAAACACATCTGCATACAAATTGCTCCAAGTATTTTTTGATAATTCTCATGACCTGAAATCGAGGTTCAGTTTGAAGCAAATGAATAGTTTCCACCAAAGTTTATTTTGCTCAGGAACTGGTGCTCAGATGGCACTTCCCTGGGAACAGCCAGGCTGACATGGAGCATCCGCTTGGAATGTTAAGCAGCCTCCAGTAAACAGTAACCGGAGCAGCAGGAGCATGTAATCGATAATAAATATTCCACACCACTTCACTCCAAAGATAATTCCAACGCAAGTGTGTGAAATAGCATGCCAGGAGCTAGAATATTTCCAGGCTCTTAGCTCCTTTTGGTGCTCTCTTTCCTTCCCTACTACCACAGGACACATCACAGTGCAAGCTGTATCTTCTCCACTGAGACTCGGAATACTTGGTTTATAACTTCACGTTCTCAGGATATTGTCTAATCTTACTTGTTCCTGATACGTGGTCCATGACTAGAGCCCTTTATTCCATGGAGCAAGCTTTTTGTTACTAAATACTGGAGTTAGTTTCATGAGGGTAAACTCTGTCAAGTTCTTATGGTGGTATCTTGTACATGAACTATTTTAAATGGGGGAAAAATTCAAGAACCAGTGCAAAATCATGTGATTGTGACTGTGGGCACACATACTCATGCAAATCTGAGATGTGCCCAGGCAGGAACATGAAATTATGAAGCATTTGAAATAGCAATGGGCTTTCAAGAGCCATGTTCTAGTAGACGATAACTCAAGAATAGGTTTTTGGATGCCATAAATTAATGAAGCTGTATCAGAGCCCACTGCTAATGAATGTGTTTATCTTCATGTAGAGCTCTTTCTGCCTTTGCTTAAATTAAACCACCAGGAAAGGCAGCCCCGGCCTGGGAGAAGCAGGGATGGGGGAAGCCCCATCGCATAGACAGCTCTTACCTGCTGGAGACTGTCCTGTGTCTGAGAGGGGACTCTTTGTGTTCAGTTGTGACTACGGGCTTCCTAAATGCATCCACTTCCCCTAGAGATCAGTATTTTAATTACATGTGTTGTTGCAGAGCCATGGTTTATGACTCGGGGGGTGGAGCTCAGCTGCCGTAGATCACAGCGGCTCCCCTGGCTCTGGTGCCCGCTGCTTGCTGTCTCGCCAATTATTTGTTGTTTATCTCACTGTTGTCAGCAGGAACCTGAAACACTTGCATATGTTCTTTAACACGTATCCTCGTCTGGGGAGGGAAATCCATACAGCTGTTGGACCAAAATGAGCTGTTGTGGGGACTGTTGCCCTGGCAGAAAGAGCATCTCTAGGCAGAGGAAGGGGAACCTCCAGCCTTTGGGCTACCAGTGGCTTGCAGTGTCCTTGGGGTGGTTTGGAGCTTTTTGGTAAACAGAAATCTGTTTTGTAAATGAAGCTCTCTTTAACAGTAAATATTGTCGTTCTTCTAAGGACAGGCAAACCCTCAGCTGGAGGAAAAGCACCCGGGAAAGCTCAGCTCTGTGCTGACACCTTCCCAGGGAAAAGCTGCTTTGCTGTTTGAACCAGGCTCCTCTGCTGCTTCAACATGTTGTGGTGTCCTGTTTGATTAACGTCTGCCTCTTATTTACTCAGCAAGGATGTGAATTGTGACAGTTTTATAGCAGGGGTTGCCCAGCCTGTCTCCCTTGCCTGGATACAGGCGGTGATGGCAGCATCTCTGCGGGTACCAGTGCCCAGCCGGGAGCGGAGCTGGGGGATGCTGGGCGGCGCTGGTCTCCCTCCTGCCTGAGGGTTCGTCTCCATGGGGTGCTCCAGAGCCGGCCTCTGGCAACGCTCGTTCTCGGGTAAAGCATTTCTCATTCTGTTTACTTCTCCTGGTGTGATTTGTTACCAAGTTCTTACACCTCCTCTCAGCCCGAGACAGTGGTTTTACATACGATGCGTGGCAACGCCTGGGGATACTGTAACTGAACAGGGTGACATTCTGGTGTAGATTAAAGTGAAAAATGGAAGTTACGTTCCTAGCTTCATTCCACTGCAGTACAATTCATTGGGGCCATCTGTCTTAGTCTTTTTTAAATGGCAGCTCTTCTGGATTGATTGGCAAGTGAATAGATTTCCTGCCACAAAGTTTTGAGGTCAATCAATCACTTATGTGTATTAATTACGAAGATCTTGAAGCTGCAGTGTGCATTTTTTTTTCTTACTTCAATGAGCTACACGTAGAGAGTTGTCAGACTTTTGAAACACCTTATTTTTTTTTTTACTGTTTGTCAGAACTCTGGGCTGACAGACACAAAAAGGGGTTGGCATCTGCTATGAGCACAATGCGGGATTTCAGCAGAGCCCGCTGCCGAGCTGTGTCGGCACTGCGGGATTCCGAGGGCACAGAAACACAGGTGCCTTCTTCCAGATGAGGAAAGGACCCAGGTAATTAGGCAATTAAAGACTTTTATAACCCTTTTTTTGCAAGAGCGGGGTATATGCTGTGGAAGCAACGAAGCCGTGGTCAGTCCCTGCCCCAAAGCCACCGTTGCCCGCAGCGTGCCAGCCCTGCTGCGGACGAGCCGGCTGGATGCTGCCCAAACTCCCCGGGAAATGGCAGTGTAATAAAGTTGCCTAATGTTCTATATGGATTTGTAGTGCTGCTGTGCACAGTTAAACAGATAATGTTTTTCACCCAGAGAAACCTGCGTTTTTACAGTCAGAGCAATGATTCTTTATACATGCAGTATTTCTCTATATAGAGTTGCTGACACATGAAATAGAAAATACAGGATCTGCACTAGACTGTGTGTATATATGTACACACACATAAATTTCAGTTTGCGTATCAGTTTAACTTTGTGAAGTGCTTTGAGTTTCTGCCCACCAAAAGGGGACAGCTGAAGCAGGAACGTGTTTGCAAGCATTTCCATGGATGTCGAGTGCTTCCTGGGCTTTATGCAGCACAAGGTTGTCGGAGCCATCGAAGCGTAGCACACGCAGCCTGTTCCTGCTCCCTGTGGTGGTGGTTGCTGGATCCCCTCCTGCCTTTCCACTGGGGTGTTTCTGGGTTTTAAGCACACAAAGGTGTCAACCTGGAATCCCCGTCTGGCAGCTGTCACTGCCCCGGTGCACATTTCCAATAGCAGTTACCTGTGACTCGGTCACCAGGGAAAATTCGAGCATCAGGTGCCTTTGGAGGGCTGGGCACCACCTTCCCGGGTGTTGTGTAGAGCAAACACCGTGGCAGAAGGTTGGGGAGCCTGTGGAGATGTGCTGGGGGGAATGGGGGGGTGAAGCCCAGCTCTCCCTGGGTGACTCGGGGTGTTGGGTTTGGTGCAAGGTGGTTGTGGTGGGGACAGAGGCTGAGCAGGAGGGAAGGCGGGTGGGATCAGGCTGACAAAAGGTGCTTTCACATAATTTCTGGCCAGTTCAGATTCCAGTGGGTGGAGGGAAGGAAGCCTTTTGTTAGAGAAGGGTTAAAAAGAAACTGTTTTAAAATTCTGTGTTATAGGAATGGAATCCAACTACAATCTGATGGTGAGAATATGTCTAACAACCTCTGCAGTGTTATAACAAGCATCAGAAAAGAGAGGAACTGGTTATTTTGGGAGATACTGCACTGGCTTAGCTAATTGCAACTTCTGCAAATGCTGAATGGTGTGAAATTTTTAAGCGCATTTTGGGGGGTGTTTAAAAGGCTTTATTTTCTCCAGAATGGGGTATTAATGCTTTTGTGAATTCCCCCAGCTCCAGCTGCAGCAGGAAAAGTATTGTAATATCCACCTTGGAATGAGCACGGTGTAATTAACACTTCTACTTAGCCTCAAACACAATGGAGGCTTCTGAGATGAACTGCGCATAGAAGAAAGCTAAATGCCTTGATACAGCAATTAGTGCTTTATTTGAGCACCGTGGGCTCCTGCCCAGCTGGATCTGGTGTGAGGGGCTCTGCAGGGTCCCGGCCGTGCACTGCAGGGACACCCCTGTCCCCGTGGGAAGTGGGGGAACTCCCCATGAAGGGACCCTGGGCTGCTCCCCCGGTGGTTCCTTCATCTCCTGCCCTTGTGTGCAAGCACTGGCAGAATGTCCCCAGCTCCTGCTCTGGCTCTGGCAGGGGCGCAGAGGGAAACCTCTCCCGTTCCACTCTGGATGCTTGTTCTAATACCTGTCTCGATCCACGGGCAAAGGGAAATCTGCAGCTCGAGCCCTGCGCTGCCAGAGGGTGTGCAATCTTTGCTGCATCAGAGGGTTTTGCAAATGATGCAACTGTAGTAATTTGTATGTGAAACAGCCCTTCCTTCATCTATAAATTGGGTCCAGCCAATTGAAACTCCCAATCTTTTCTTGGGGGAATAGCTTGAAAGAAAACCCAAGGCTGCAGAGCCGCCCATGCTTGTAGGTTTCTATTTATCGCAAAATAATTTCCCACTGCTGTTTTCTAAACTGCTTTGACAGAAACAAAGCGGCAGGTCGGAGCACTGGTTTCACTCGGCAGCAGCCACATGGAATTGCAGGTTTGACCTCATTTTATCCTCCGAGTATTTAGAGATTGCTTTCATGCCCGGGAACCATATGAGAAGAATATAGATTCCTTCCAGAGCACATTGAACTTGGAAACAATAAGTGACCTCTAAAGTTGAATTCCATGACCACAAGAATAAAGAACTTCTTTCTTTAGGAATGAAAGAAACAGGTTTTATATCAACACAAGAAGAACAGCTGCTCAACTAAAAATAACCAATAAAGTGGAAATAGAAAAGCTGTTTCCAAATTATATCCTTTTGAAGAAATCGTTAGCCATTTCTGTGACTCCCTTATGCTTTCCATATCTGCGTCGCTATCTAACGGCAGAGGCTGCAGGAGTTACGGGATTTGATAGTGTCGTGTTCTTCCTTTGCAAACACGTGCGGGCAGGGGGGAGCTGTGCCAGATCTGTTACTCGATTCAGTACCAGGAAAAATGGGTAAATTTCCACTTAAATAATGCGATTCATGTCCTTTGCAGCCACCCTTTAAATACAGGAATGTGGTGATCAGGCCTCCCCTGAGCCACCTTTTCTCAGGGCAGAACAAACCCAGTTCTCTCAGCCTTTCCCCATTTGGCAGCTTCCCAGTCTGTGGATCATCTTAGTGGTCCTTCTCTGGACTCTTTCCAGCCTGTCCACAGCTTTTTTGTGTAGTGGGGACCAATATCAAAAAGAAAGAGCAAAACCAGCAACTTTAGAAAGTTGAAAGCTCTTTTTTGTTGGCTTTCTAAATAATAGAGGCAAGAAACCCCAGAATAACCCACCTGAATAAAAGCATCTTCAGAGGCTTTGGGAGGTTTGAAGGCAGAGCAGCTGGTGGGTTCCCGGGGCAGTGAGCCCGGACCAGCCGGCAGCGGGGTCCCCTTGTCCCCGGACCAGCCGGCAGCGGGGTCCCCTGGCCCCAGCAGCTCCACTCCAGTGACGGTGTGTGTTAAAGCATTCCCTGCACACAGAGGGAATGGTGCTTTAGCTCTGTCAGAAACTTTAATCAGGTGTCCCCAGACATCCTAATTAATTTGTTCTGAGTGGAAATAAATGTCTCTCGACTTCCTTTGTCATTTTCAATCTCTTTTCAACTCCCATCTGTTTCCTTCATGGTCTGTGAACTAAAAAAGAAAGGGGGGGAAATGAAAAGGAGTTGATTTGAATTTTCCTTATCAAATGCAGTTACCGTAGTTGGGCTCTGGGGATCTCGGAGAAAGGTTGCACACGCCTCTGCTGAAATATAAACAGCTGTGGGAAATGCCCTTTAACTGTAAACGTTGCCTGGAAGTCATTAATAATCTGGAGTGTCATTAGGTATTGCCAGATGTTAACTCCAATGCTCTGTGAGAATAACTGGGGGTCGCTGCGTGGTGGGGCCGGCGCCTCTCCCAGCAGTGCCTGGGGTGGGTGAGGGGGCTGTCACACGCTCGCTGTGCCCTGGTCCCCTTCCTCCTGCAGCTGGAGGGTCCGGGGGGGGACACAGATCTTCATCCCCAGCTGTCACAGCGCTCCCCCTCTACCTCGGAGCTGTGCTCTGGCTGCTGCTCTTCCTCACGCAAGGGCATGGCACGAACAGGGTACCTGGAAAGGTTGGGGATGCCCTGTTCCTCCTCCTCCTCCTCCTCTGGAGAGCACTGGTGTCATTCTGGGAGCAGCCACTGCCCTGAACCCCGTTCCCGGGAAAGGTCGGAGTGGGAGGCGCAGGCCGTTGCAGAGATCCCTGCCACCTCTCACTGCCGGTGACACCTGGAGCGGGGTCCCCACCATCTGCAGGGCGGTAGGACAACCCCTTCAGAACGGCTGCAGGACAGGGATCCTTATTTTGAAGACCTTGTTACAGAAAGGTTAATTCCTGTTACTGATCTCTGTTTCAAGCCGAGCGTTTTAATGCACCGGCAGGAGCTGGGCAGTGATTAATTGTCCTAGAGCTTTGATTTGAGGAAAACAAAAACTCACTACAGCTAATTTTAAAGAGTAGAAATCCTCTTCTGGTGTGAGACAGGTGATTATTCAGCTAAAACTGGGCACTTCAGAGCCAGCTGGGAGGTCTCAGGAGAAATCTTTCCTGGTGCCCAAAGCACAGAGAGCTGCAAGTGAGGTCCTGGGTTTTGTGCCCAGCTCCCCCCGTCCCGGTGCCACCCAGCACACCCCGCTCGGTGACCCTGCTGGGGGACTGTTCCCTGGGCAGGGACCATCTGAGAGAACTCACACCGGTGACAGGTGACGGACGGTGGGTTTGGGGGTACCAGGGAGCAGCCAATGCTGCTGCTCGAAAGCCTCCCCCGAGGCGATGGGGCAGTGGGAAGTGGTGGCTCCTGCAACTGGGATCCGGGGAAAGGCAACCCAGTGCTGCAAGGCCCTGGCAAAGCCAATTACACTCTTTTCCTCAGGAGACTGTTAATACGCAGGAAAAATTGAATCTGTTCAGGTCCTGGAAGCTCAAGTTCACCTCTGATGCCATCACCACCAGCGTTTTCTGTGATGGAGATGGCACATGAGAGGATCTCCTCTCGTGACGGTCACTGGCCGCTGCCGCTCCCCAGCCCGTCCCTCCCAGCAGCCGCGGGTGACGATCCAGAGTCACCCCCTGGCACCAGTCACACGTGGGGCATGACGCAGTGGGGGGCAAAGTGCCAGCTCTGGGGGAAGGAGGCCTTTTTCCTCCTCTGTTGAGAATGGAGTCAGTTCCAGTCTGGCCGAGACACTTTAGCTGGGGAACGAGCAAGTCGTTATACCTAGCAGTTGATTTTCATAGGTTTTTTTATATGGTGCATTAGCAGAGTAACAAACCCTATTACAGTTTAATAAACCTTATTTCACACTGAGCAGCCTTGTTTTGGGGCTGGCTCATGTTCAAACAAGTGGCACAGCCAGCTCAGCTCCTCTCTCAAGAAGGCAGGAAGGGACCTGAAAGCAAAGAGAGAACCATAAAGAGAGCAAAAAGCTCTTGCGAAGCAGGACTGCCAAGGTTTGGGCTTTCTGGAGCCATCCTCTTCCTTCTGGGCAGGAGCATGACCCACAGCTGGGTCTGGGGCTGCCCCAGGGGGGAGCTCGGGGCCGTGGGGATGGGCACCGGCACTGGGGGTGCTCCCGGAGCCCAGCAGGTCCCAGCCGGACCGTGCGGTGCCAGCGGCAGGATGGGCTGTTCCTCTTGGAGCTGGGGAGCTCCATCTCCGTGCCCACACCTGCACTGGGGTACAATAGCTGCGGGGGCAGCCTGGTCGCCTGGCTCCCTCCTGCTCACCGTGACCTTCTGTGTCGCTTTTATTCCTGGCAAAACGAATTTACTCTCCATGTAATTATAGAAAGAAAATAGTTTTGACCTCAGCTTCATACTTTTCAGCTTAATGTGTATAATTGCTTTGCCAGCCATTTATTACTGTCAACATTTCCAGTCAGGGGCAGTGGGGAGCAGCAGAGGGGGGGCATGGGGGACGCAGAGGTTGGAGGTGTGCAATAATAAAAAGCTGTTTACAATTGCATATTAATAATAGATACGGGCCTGGACTGAAGAAACGCCCCGCTGTCCTCGGGCACCAAAGGCTTGCTGGTGGGGCAGGGGAGATAAAGGCGGGCGGTCACAGGGCACAGCAGGGCTGCTGGTGACCACAGCAGTGATCCCACAAGCCCTGGCCTGGGTCCCTGGCCACTGTCCCCAAATCCCCAGTGTCCAAGAGGCACCGCCTGCGCCAACAGATTGGGCAAACCCACAGGAGGGCCCCTGCGACTGGCCTGAAACTGCCCCAATTTAGCTGCCAGTGCCGGCGTGCGAGCCGTTGGCCGTGCTGGCGGGGACGTGGAGCTGAACAGCTACTGCCCAGCAGCGTCCTCCTGGGATGTTCCTGCCCTCGTACAGACGTACCGGGGTGAGATAAGCAGCGGAGTCAAGGCTGCGTTTGCACTCGTGTGTGGTGGTGGGACGGTGTGTAGAGAAGCCCTTCAGGAGGGGAGAAGCGATTGTCATTGGCTCTGCCAACACATCATCCCATGGAAGGGGGGTCGTGTCCTGGCTGGTGCAAAGGGATCATCAGCGAGAGCCACCTGTGCCCCAGGCAGCCGGGTGCTCTGTGGAGCCGGGGGTCCAACGTGGGGCTGCAGCCCCTGCCTCCGTCTGCCTGCATGAGCTCCTCTCCATACAGAGGGGCTGAGAGGCCGGTATGTCCAAGACTAATGAGTTATCGATCGGCAGATAATAGGAGTAGCTTTATTTCTAATGACTGGATTGCTTATTGATCATGGTGACATGCAGGGGTGGGAGGACCGAACGTACACGACTCGTTATTGCCAACGTGCCTGTGTATAATTAACACCATTCCGGGCATCGCCAGCGCTCACGGCTGTGAAGGCGTGTGGTGGGAGAGGAGCCTGTTCCCAGGGTGGGGATCTGGGACTGCCTGGGTGGGTTGTGCCAATCACAGCTGGAAACAAGCCCCAGGAACCAAAGGAAAAGCTCTGGCATCCACAGGGCCACACGCTGCTGGTGGCCAAACAGCTGACACGGATCAGACACGGGCTGTGCAGGACACGTCTCTGGCAATCCTTATCAGCACCCAGTTCATTCACAAAAAATACAGTTCGGTTGCTCGCGTTCACTGCAGAGTAAACCACGCACGCGGTGTTTAATAATTCAAGAGCTGAGAAAAATAATTATAAATATTTAAAGCCTCTGGAGCTGTGATGCTTTTGGAGTGGTGGAAGCACTGCACCCCTTTGCTTTGCCATCACTTCCTTCCTCTTCACCAACCTGCTCTCCAAACACAGCTTTTATGTCTCAGCAACAGGAGGCATCGCCGCGACCGGCCCGATGCACCTGAGAGCATTTCTCTCCTGCATTAAGAAACTGAATTGCCGCTGAAATGGTTTGAGACCTGAAGATTTCAGCAAGGATAATGGGCTTTCATTCTGCAGGGATGCAGCTGGACATAAATGGTGCCTTTCCTGTGTCGTAGCTCTCAGGGCCAGGACTAAGATTTCTGGGCTCTGCTGTTCCCTTTCACGTGGATCTGGTGCACAATGCGCTTCACCAGATCTGCCCAGTCTGCGGCGTGTGGGAATTCCCAGGCACTTGTGGAGATCCTCTGGCCTCCCCCCATCCATCCCTGCCTCCCCCAGCCTCCCTCCATCCCTGCCTCCGCAGGGTTCACCCCTCAGCCTGTGGGTCCCCCCCCCAGCCATCCTACACCACAGCACAGTCTTTTGTTGTCGCTGTCCTAACAGTGACATGCAGTGGCAGCATCATGCAATGGTGGTTTAGGAGAACAATATCATGGTAAACAGGAACAGGATGAGTTATTGTCAAGAAGATACCAGGACGACAAGAATATTCGGTTGTTTTGCATTGTAAAAACAGACGAAAAGGCCATTACCCTGTGATGGACACGGAGCTGCTCCTACGCTGCCCTTTCCCACAGGGCCCAGGGGAATGATGAGGTGGAAAACCCTTCTGCTGCGGGTGAAGTCCAACGTGTGGGTACAGGTCTGTGTTTCCCACGTCTCAAAAGAGAAAGCCAGAGGCGGTGGAACAAGCAGCGCTGCTCGGGATCTCGGCGATGAGGTGACCTTCATCACTTTAACTCCTTCAGTCATCTTGACAGGAGGGATTGATTTGGTTTGCAGGGTGAAGCAGGAACTCCCGGGCTGACATTTCCGAGGGACTCGCAGCTGAACAAGTGCTGACGGCTGCGAGGAGCAATCCCGGCTCCACGGCGATGCCCGGACCCAGCTCCGCAGGCTCTGCCACTGCAGGCACAGGGTCTGCTCGGGCAGCACCAGGGCACGAGGAGGAGCGCGGGCAGAAGGATTAATTCTCTTCTTCAGTGTGGGTTGTGTGAGGATAAATGGGGACAAACCTGCTACTTGGTCAGAATTCCCACTGCCTCCACTCTGAACGTGTCTCACGTCCTCACTTTGTGGATGAATGTGGTCACATCACTGCAAACCTTGAAATGTCAGTGATTTCTGAAATCTTTGCCATCCCCCGGTGAAAGAGAAGTCTGAGCCGTTGACTGGAAAGGGCACAGGAGATGACCCGAGGTGTGTTTGGACACAGAGGAAATTAATTGGCTTTAAGATGGGAAAATAAGTCCGCTAAAAGGGTAAGGTGCAAAGCGAAATCGTGGGGCACAAAACCTTCACTCAGGCAACAACAAATCACTGTTCAGTAAGAAGTTTCTTCCTCCCATCAGACCTGATTGCGTAATCCAATTAAAAGCAGTGTATTTTCTCCTTTCTGATGAGCACTAGCCAGCCAGCATGCAAATGCCACCAGCCCCACACTTCATCATTTCCCAGTCTAATTACTGGTGAAGAAGGCTGGGGATGAGCAACAAAATTGAGTGCGTTATTGACTGCTGCCCTCTCCGCCTGCTCCACACACAGGACACAGATTAGTCATTAATCCTCTGGGCACTGAAGGTCTCCTTCAGCTTGTCACCAAATCAAACACTGCTCATATAACTTATTTAACTTGGCATTTGGTTACAACAGCAGTGGAGAAGTACCCAGCTAACGAAGGGGTTTGGTTTTACTTGCAAACAGAGCTGGTTTTGGTGCAACGAGCTTTCCCATGGACAAATGAGTCAGGGAGCCAAGAGCAGGGGGGAGAAGGACTCAGGAGGGTGGCAAAGGGGGAAAATACCCGCCGAGTCATGGCATCTCAGGTCACTGCTGACCAGTGTGTCATGGGGTGCCTCTGCAGCCCCCCCGGCATGGGTCCAGGCTCACACCCTGTTCCCAGCGCTCACCCCCAGCCCTGGCCGGGAGCGATGCTCGGCCTCGGCGCCTCCATCCCTGCCCAGGCAGGAGCTCTCTGCCCCCGCATCCCTCCCGCTGCTCCTCCTGGGGCTGAGCGTGGATTAGCAGGGATCTTCCCTCTTGCTTGGGAGGATTAAACGTGTTATCCCCCTGCAGTCATTATGGATTCAGCTTATACTTTTCATTGTAGAAAGCAGCTTTCATTTTTGAAACATCTCTTTTCCAGCCCCTCAGAGAAGGGCTCAGTGCGTGCCCCAGGGGAAGCCAGAACTTCTGGAAACCACCTTCTCTCTGCTCGAACTGCCGCAAGGTTTTGGGTCAGGATGGGCTGATCCTGCCAGTCGGGCCACCTTCTGCACAGCACCTCCCTGCTGCCAGGCCGTGCCCCCCAGCCCCACACGTGGCTCACAGGGACCAGCCGGGCTGAGGAGCAGCCATGGCATCGTGTTCCCCCCACGACCACAAAAAGGAACCTTTCCCTCCTTTGCGAAGCCTGTGGAGGAGGCAGGTTGTGGAAGGCAGCCCCAGGGTGGTGGAACTCTCTGTCTGCACAAGCTCTGGGGTAGGGGGGGGGACGGGACGGACCCTGACGGGTTACCTGGACACGTACTGAGGGTGTTGATTTTGCTCCCCAGGCCCAGGCTGGGAGCTGAGCATTAACTGCTGGAAAGCATCTATAAATAGAGGGAGAGCAATTTTCCCTGCGGCTCCTGCTCGGCGGCTGCGTGGCCCAGCGGGCAGCGTGTGGGGCGTCCCTGCCTGCGCCGGGCAAGGACGGGTGTCAGGGCACCGGTGGCACCCTCACGGGGAGGGCAGGGGGAGAGGCGGGGGGGGAGCTTGGCAGGCACATTCCTGACTGCACAATTAGTGATGAACAACTCCCTAATGATTGTTATAAAGTTTTAAACCAGCTAATGGGTCCTGGGAAGGAGAAGTTCATTGAAAGTACAAAGCATAAAAGAGCAAACACAAGCTGTGACATTTTAAATGAGAAGGCAGGAACCAGTCTCTCTGCAAGTGATTATGGAATTATAGTGCTGCCGCAGTTATCCGTTAGCTGGGGATGTGCCGGGAATGCAAAGCTGGGGCAGCGCATATGTGGGGGCACAGAGCCATCAAGGGGGGCTGCCCGCAGTGGCAGGACCCTGCCGGGACACGCAGAGGTGCCCTGGGTGATGCTGAGGGTATGGGGGGGTGGCTGAGTTGGTGCCCATCAATATGCCCTCTTTTCCTAGCCAGCACGAGGGACCCAGGCACTGCCTGAGCTGTCGGTGCCCTGCAGTCCTCTGTGCCCCTGCAGTTCTCATCGCATCCATCCCCTCACCTTCCTGGCACCCGCAGCCCTGAAGCTGCCAGTGGAGATGGTGATGAGGGGACACCATCCCCATGGCAGGAGCAGCACTGGGTTGCCTGCCTTCCTCCCCAGCACGGACACGGGAGCTCCCTCCTCAGCCCAGCACAGGAGCTGGTGTCACTTTGGCCCATAAGTGTTCTCCAGAGTCTGCAATTTCTGCCACCCCCATCACAAGCCACCACCTCGAGCGCTGCCAAATCACGTCGTGCTGTGTCCTGTCAGAATGAGCAGCTTCTTGACCTTTCTTTCCAGCCTTCAGGCGTGTGTGTTGCCTGCAGACAGGCACCCGGGTGCTCCCACTCCTGCGATGCTGCAGACCTGAGCCGGGGAGGAAACGTGTCAAAAGCCGGGGGTCCGGCAGCCAGGGGGATGGAGGGTGCAGGCTGGAGGGGGACCCCATCTCCGCTCGCTGGAGGGGGCACAAGGAGGGAGGTGAGAAACGCTCAGTGGTACCCGCAGAAGCCTCCCAGACCCTGCTCTGTCCCGTGCCCACGGCAGCCAGGGGGGACACGGTGCCCACCATCTCCCCCACGGGGCCAGGGACACTCCATGGGACAGGGAAGAGACAGAGATAACCCAGCGTGTGCCAAACCTGCTGCCGGGCCGAGGCAGGGGAGAAGGTTTAAATGTTTTCATTAGATTAATGTGCTGTGGCATTTTAAATTAGGAAACATTAATGTGGAAATAATGGGGATGTGCACAGGTTATTTTTCATTCCCCTCAGCAGCCCACAAGACAAGAGAGGGCTCGGGGAGAGCTGCTGTCAGAGGAGTTTCCACAGCCCTGGGAGAATCCTCCCTGGGGGCATTGGGGTGGGCTGTGCAGAGGGGGAGGCAGACGCTGGCACCAGAGAGGCTCAGGAGATTTGGGGGTCGGTGCCTAAGCTGAGATCCGAGTCCTCCCGACAGCCCCTGCGTCTCCCCGGAGCCTCCCCTGCCCTCGGGGTCTCTGGCTGCTGCGGGACCCCATGCAGCCCATCAGCCCCCCAAAGCCCTGCCCACCCGCGTCAGCAATGCCAAAGTTTACACCTCCTTCTTTAATTTATGACTTCCATTCCACTTTCTGCTGACTCTCTGATGGCACCACTCCAATTTAATTAAGTAAATAAATAAAGTGATTAATTTAGATGCCATGGACTCTTCTGCATGAGCCCTGATAGTCCTGGCTGCAGGCTGGGCAGGAGACACCCCGGTCCAGCCTGCCCCGGGGTCCCCCCTGGTGTCAGATTGTGTCTCCCTCACAGTCTCAGCACAGTGCCAGACCCACGGAGACCCATGGGTTCCCACGGCGTGGCCAGGGCTGTGGGTAACGGAGAGGGGACTCGGGACATCCCTCGTACGAGTGGCCACCCAGCATCCCAGGGCCCAACAACAGGCAGAGGCCAGACCAAGCACAGGAGCAAGAAACGCCAGTTTGTGGTTTTCTGGATGAAAAAAAAATAAAGACTAAGCAGCACTTCTCCACTTAGTTCTGATGCAGAGAATTTCTTTAATACAATTCAGAGGACACTGCAGAATAACTCCGTTAGTATCTAATTATCTTTGCTATTGACCCAGCACTCCCTGAGAGTTTGGCACAGTACGGGGTTCTTCCCTTAATGTGTTATTTCCAAGTGGCCACGAAATCACATAGGATTACAAACTTCCCCGCTTTGATGGAAACTCTTCCTGTGCAGAGGGTTTCTGTGGGGAATAGTGACTAAACGCTTTAGTGTGTCCGTGAATTAGGAAGAATATTCCTTAGTCCAAAGGGTAAATTCATTTATTGCTTCTCGTGGGGCTGAAGAGGATGGTCTTTGCAAGGAGCACACACAGGTGTGTGGCAAGAAATCAGTCTCAGGTGCAGGGAAAGAGATAAAGCAGGTATATGGAGATAAAGCTAATTAAATTGAGACTCATGGATATAAAGGAAGGTGCCTTATCTGGTGATGAGAGCAGAGGGGAGGGACCGAGGACACCTGGCTTCTAATCTCAAGCCCCCCCTTAATGTATTCTGTGGCCTGGGGCAAGTCACTTAATTCCCTTTTTTTTCCATTTAGCCCTGCACTAAGATAAACCATCCGGCTCTTTACATGCTCTGCAGCATTTCTGAAGCTTGGAAATGTTTTGAGACCCCACATCATGGTACAGGCACTGGGCAGCCACCACCCCTGAGTGGGCACATCCCGGCAGCAGTTTCACCCTGGGGAGGGATGGAGAGGGGAATGTCCTTTACAGCTGGGGGCAGGCAGCGCGGAGCCAACGCAAAGGACTCTCGGTGCAGACGCAGGGTCACCAGCAGGGTTTCAGAGGGAGATGAAATAATATTTATGATATCAAAAAAGCCTGGGGTCCACAGCTAGTGGTGAAGGTAGCAAAAAGAAGATCAATATGACGGCTAATGGATACAGAAGGGCAATTTAATTGGGTGCTGTGTTTGATAAATTATTTGTAAAGTTAAACACACAATGAAGGTATTGCAGGCTTGCCTGCTCAGGAGGTAAATGAGTCAGCCAGCACAAATTGAGCCCAGATGATTAATGGTTATAAGCACCATTGTTTGCTAAACTGACAAGTCACCAAGAGTAAAAACAAAGCTAGAGTATTTTTAATTGGTTTTTATGTGCGTCTCCCTGTTTGGAACTGCTTTGGGAGCAGGTCTTTATTTGAGCAGCGGATCCAGACACGCTGTGATCACAGACGTTGTCCCTGTGGCTCGTCGCGTGGTGCCCAGATTGCCCAGGGAAGCTGCCTCTTCGGTGGCAGTGGAGGCAGGAGCAGCATCCCTCTGACCCACAGCATCCCCCCGACCCACAGCATCCCTCCACTCCAGCACCTTCCCCCAGCCTGGCCCAAGAGAGGAACAGGACAATCACTGCCCACTCGAAGCTCAGAATGAACGTATTATAGCAGATTAAGTGAACCTCTGCTGCAGCGAGCTTTATGCTCATACTGTTGGATTAGTGCATAACGAACAGCTATATGCATTTACATTTCAAATTAACTTTGGAAAAAGTATAGTAGTCTGTTGATTGCCTAAAATACATAACAGTTCTTTGGTCTCACATTTAAGCCCATAAAAATGCTGCTGTTACTAAAAAATGGCTATTTTGGGAATTTGAGCACCACATAAGCCAATTAAATTTAAATACTGACACCATTTCCTTACAACTTTTCCTATTATTTAAAAATGACTCCCATTCAGTTCTCCTGGCTGGCACTGAGCAGTGGCCGCAGACAGGCCGGGGCTGGGCAGTGTGTGACAGTCAGCCTCGTGCTCCCACACATGGGCACGTGTGGGGATAAAAGGGAAGTTGATTTAGCAAGTGATTTTTAAAAAATGCAAAAGATCCTTTCTCAGTAAGGACCAGGCAGAAGACAAGAGGTGGCAGCTTTCTCCTCCCTGCTTTGCTTATGTCCTGAGCCGGGACAGCAGTCCCTGGACATGCTCCTTAGCCTGTTATTTTAAGCCTTATTTATGTAAATCTGTGAAGAAAGCACGTGTGATGTCAGTGGAGAATTCGCAGGCACAAGCAATGCAGCCGCCGTGTCTTTCCTCCTCTGTTCCTGGTGGTGGCCGTGCCTCTGCTCCACAAACCCATCACCTGGAGTCGTCTCTCCATCACCTCCAGCTGCTCTTTCTTCTCCGTCCTCCTCCCTTCCTCCCCTCCAGCCTCTGGCCCTTGGATGCCTCAGCCGGGTGCTCCTCACATGTGGCTGTGCCTCGCCGCTTCCCCGGGCGCAGGATCCTGGCCGTCGGGTTCCCAGTAAATCAAGTGGGGGAGAAAAGCAGTTTTCTGTGAGAGGTTCTGCAGGAGGAGGGCAGCCGCCACTCCCCCTGGGACCCAGTAATTACAGCCAAACAGTTTGGAACTAATGAAAGAAGTGAGGAGGTCTCACAATGACCAAGTCTGAATGGAGTGGTTTCTGGCACCCTTTCAAATTGATTTTAAATATGAACTCCCTTTAATCCTCCTCCCTGTCTCATTCCCTCCATCGCTGATTCCTCATCAAACAGTTTAAATTAATTTGAGCCTGCCGTTCTATGCCCTGTTATCTTCTCCCCCCTCATTTATGAATTTTAAATCAACTTGTTAACAACCTACTTAGTTGCATAATTTTGCTATAATAATCCCTGCCCCTGGCCGATTGCATATTAATTCTGGAGATAACACGCTCTGCAACCGACGGCGCGGCAAGCTCACGGCCGGGCTCTCGCTGCCGGTGGTGACCACAGCACCGGGAAAATGCCTTTGCACAGACCAGTAGCCTGGTGGCCACCGGGACTTGGGTTACTGGTGCTTTGCCTCCTGCCCACTTCTCTCCAGCCCAGACCCTTCCCCACCGCGCTGGGGGCCAGCGCGGAGGGACCATGGCTTGGTGCTGTGTGGGGACACCAGGACGCGGGGTGTCTCCAGTCCGGGCAGGCGGCCGTGCCATCCCTGCCCTCCCTGCTTGCACCCACCGCCTCGGTTCATCCTCACAGCCCCCAGGCTCTGGAGCAAGCTGCGATGCAGACAGGTTTCCAAGATGGAAACTGAAGATACAATCTATAAATCATTTCCTAAGGGTTATGATAATGGCTTATTGATTAATAGGAGAGGGTAGAGAAAACATGGGAAGCACTGGAGGTCATAAATCCTGTAAATGAGGTAACTCTGCGTGTGCCAAGCGATGCGAGCTCCGCGCTCAGGTCTTCGTGTGGCAGCAGCTGCATTCCCTGCCTTGGAGAAGTTTTAATTCTCCCCGGCATCAGGGCCATCCCTGTCCTGCGGCACCGGGCGCTTGCCCTGGGCTCCCAGGCTGCAGGAACAATGATGAGTCCCCTGGGTTTTCCTCTCAGCTCCGCAGGTGAAGATCACTTCAATGAGATGCTCAGAGGATCCCTCACTCTCAGCTTCTCTGCTTTCCATCCCGGTGAGGTTTAATTCCCCTCCCACACTATGCTTTCATTCCTCCTTTCTTGTCCCTCTTAAGTCACTGAAAGCAGCACTTCTTCATTTGACCATGCTGTGCATTAATCCTCTTGTTCTACTTCCATGGAGACATGCTGAGAGTGCTGGTTCTTATTTCTCCTGCTTTCTGTTGTTTTTTTATAAATTTCATGGCTAAAGAAAAGCTGTCCATTACCTCTAATGACAACAAATTATCCAGAGGACTGCAATGAGTAATCTGTTCCAGCAGGGAAGTGTTTTACCTTAATTATAGAACATACCGCTCTTTCCTAAGAGCTGGTGACTCCTGTCTGTGCCAGTAGGTGACCAGGGGCCGCCAGCATCGCTGGCCCCAGCCCTCCTGCCGCTCGTCCCACGCCCGGGACCTGCTGTTCAGCGCCGGGCACTTGTGGGTCCCGGGTCCAGGGCACCCGAGGCCACCGGCGCTGGGAGCAGCAGCCCGGTACCGGCCGCACGGTGCCCTCTGGCGACTCCGCGGGGAAGGGCCACGGGAACGGAGCTGGGGTGGCCCCGTCTGCCGGGGGCTGGCCATGCCCGGACCCCCAGGGAAAAGCAGGGGCTGAGAGAGGAGTTAAAGTGGGGCTGAAGGGACCGAGGCGGGGGCTGAGCCCGTCCCGGACGGACCCTGCCTGTTCCCCGGCTCCAGCCGGCACCCACCTGAGCAGCCAAGGCAGCCGGAGAGACCTTCTCCTTCCCGCCCCGAGCTGAAAAGCGGGCTGCATGGGGCTTTGAGCAACCTGCTCTGCTGGGAGGTGTACCCGCCCAGGGCGGGGGGGGTTGGAACTCGATGATCTTTAAGGTTCTTCCAACCCTAACCATTCTGTGACTCTATGAGGTGTGACAGGGAGAAAAGGGGGCAGAAGCCGTTTGCGTGGCCGTGTCCTTGCGGAGCAGGGACCCCCCCCAGCCCATCCTGCCAGAGCACAAAGTGAGGTGGCATTAACTCCTGGGTGAAATGGTGCCGGGCACAGGAGAGCACCATGGGCTGCAGCCACCCGCGGCGACTCTCGGTGCCCTGTCCAGGAGATTATAATGTGCATTCAGAAATCATTATAAATAATTAGTAAGCTGGTATTCCGGGGTGATATCCCATAATTAAACATAATGATTTCATAGTGTTTGGCTGAGCTAGAACCAGACATTTCAAGATAATGGCTTGCTTTGCCTTTTATTTGGCATGTATTAGATCCCCATATGGTCTCAAAAGCAGTTATTAGCACAAGTGTATTTTATAATTAGGTTTGTTCTGACTTGTATGCTATTCATTACATGCTTAAAGTCAAACCTGATAAGATCTTGGTTTTAGGACAGGACAAAACTGTAGTTTCACCTAATGGGAGATCGTACCGGTTTTGACACACCACGGCGCAGTGAGGGCTGCCCACCAGGACCCTTTCTCCCCGCAAGGCATCGCTCCCGCCTGCCTGGGCTGGGGTCGGCTCCAGGCTGAGCAAATTCCCCCCCATTTTACTGGTGCTTCCCTTTGTGCAGGAAGAAACTTGAACGAGAAGCTCCTAACTTGTTTCATAGCCATTTGTGAGCGTTCCCTGAGCTCCTGCATGGGACCCGGCCCACCCAGGCCACTCGGAGCCGCTGGTTACGGAGCCCCGGAGCCGTGGGTTTGGTGGGGACGCACTTTGAAGGGGCTGATGCACTATAAATGTGTCTGTACATCCCGGCTGGGCTCGACGCTGGGGCTGCCTCTGTGCCTTTGCTGCGGGCTGGGACCGTGGCCAGATGTGGCTTTTCCCCCTTTGGCTTCGCAGAGGGACAGCAGTGGTTCAGGATGGTGCCCAGCGCCGGGCCAGGGTTTGTGCCGGGACGTGGTGCCCCGACTGGCTCCTCGGCCATTTCCTGACCTGCTGTTGTAGCGGGAATTGTTCTGGGTGAGATCAAGTGTTTTATTTTAAAATGTTGCTAGGGTATTAGTCCCTCACTGGCTCTCTGCTCTCACCCTGGCCCCAGCCTCAAGCCCTGTCACCAGCTGCGATCCCCTGCACAGCCCTCAAGGGAGTCCTCCTGGGAGCCCCGTGCTGCTCTTGGCTCTGCCTGGGCCACACTCGCTGGCAAACAGCCCCCGACCACCCTGCCCACGCTCACTGGTGCCAAACTGGACGTAGGTGCCGGGCAGAGCCGGGTCCCCGTGGCTGGGGACGGCCGGGGATGCTCCTCAGTGCCCGCTGACAGCGCAGGACCCAGCTCTCCGCCGGCAGCCTCCCCTCCTGCCCCAGTGCACTGGGGTGGATCAAGGGATTAACCTCTGGAACGTCTCCGGGAAGGGGATAATCACCAGCCCGTTTGCTGCAGTCTCAGTTGAAAGCCGGGGAAATCTGCTCCCTCCATGCAGATAAAAGCAATGAAGATATCAGAGATGTGACACTCCGCAGTGTGGGACTTGACTCTTCATTACCGAGCCATCCGACTGCAGAATTGATTCCATTTTCACACGGTTTATTGCAGTTCAAAGCCCGGTGAGCTTTACCCTCCCGCTGGCTGCGGGGCTGTGGGCGCTCCTGGGACAGACATCAGAGGGAGGGGAGCGATGGAGGGGTCAGCGGGGGCTCGGGCTCCGCACCCGGCCGGGCTCTGGGCCGAGGAGCCGCCGTGACAGCGCTGGGGTCCCCCGCAGCAGGGAGGGGGCGGCGGGAGAGCAGCAGGGCTGGGGGAGGGATGCAGCTCACGGCCTGATGGGGAGGAGATGAAAACGAGGCACTGATCAGTAATTGCAAACAATTAAATTCACAAAAACAGGCTCATTCTTATGCACAACATGCGGCCTCTAATTAAATTTTAAACATGTTTCATTTTCTGTCTCCCCCCCCCCCAAATTTTCCATACAAGGTAATTAGCTATCTTTTCTTTTTTTTTTTTTTCCTGTGGGTACGTAATTAATTAATACTTTGTTAATCGTGGCTAGGATCATACTGTTTTGATTTACCCGGCGTTAATCTTTCCCCGGTGCCGTTACTCCCAGCTCTCAGCCCGCACCTCCCGGCTCCCCCCGCCCGCACCGTGCCCCCTCCCCCCCCCCCCCGCTGCGGGCCGGGCTCCAGCAGCGCCCTTAAACGGCGGGAGGTGCCGGGGAGCAGCGCCCGGGACACTCGTGGGGCGCGGGGGGCAGCGGGGCCGGGGGGGTTCGCCACGAGGGGGTGCTCACGCAGCGGGATCCGCCGCCGGGATCCTGTGCGTGGGGAGGGGAGGAGCTCCTGCCTGCTCCTCCTGCCTGTTCCTGCCTTCTCCTGCCTTTCTCCTCCTGCCTTCTCCTGCCTGCTCCTCCTGCCTGCTCTTCCTGCCTTCTCCTGCCCACACACCTGGCAGCACCCCAGCCCCCCAAAGGCCACCCCCCCTGCAGTGATTTAGGCGGTGGGTTTGCCCCTTGGGCTGCCTCTGGCAGCGCTGCAGGGGGATGCCGGAGCCCGGCTGGTCCCCGGCCTGAAGCCCATCCCTCCATTCTGGGGCCGATGGACCCACCCTGGCCCCTTTCCCCCACCTCCCACCACACGTAGGGACAGTTGCTGTTGCCAGTTCTCGCACAAGAAGTGTTTCTCCCGGTCTCTAGCGCCGTGTCCCGAAACGGGCACATCTTGGCACCCTGCAACATCCATCACCCGGGGAGCGGGGCTGGCTCGGAGCTGCTGCAGGAGCAGGGCTTTGTGCTGCGCCGCAGTGGGACCAGGCCTGTGCCCTTGCTGTGGCAGAGGGTGGTCCTGTGGCAGCCAAGCCCGGAGCCATCCCCGGTGCAGGTCATCAATGCTCTGCCCCAGCCCTAATTCTACCAGCAACCGGCTGCTCCGGCTGTAAATCTTGGTGTCTGGCTCTGCAAGCCACCAGCACAGCCCCTTCTTGTGATTAATAGTAATAATTAAATTCATATCAAGCCACAAAGCAATGTCACGGGGCAGCCTGTCAGTAAAAGCCACTGTTGGGACAGTGACAGCCCAAGAGGGATGAGCAGGCAATGCACCATTGCCCCAGGAGGCTCTGCTGATTTACAGCAGGGTAAATCCCATCCCTGGAGGGGTTCAAGGCCAGGCGGGGCTTTGAGCAACCTGGTCTGGTGGGAGGTGTCCCTGCCCAGGGCAGGGGGGTGGCACTAGGGGGGCTTTAAGGTCCCTTCCCACCCAAACCATCCTGTGATTCCATGTGTGTCTGCCTGCCCGGTGTGTGCCTCCTGCCAGCTTTTCCCACAAACACCTCCTTTTCCTTGTTGGCCCGGAGCCACCCTGTGCACGCTGCGGGCACCCCGGCTGCAGCGTCCCAACCGTGCCTGGGCAGCACCACATGCCGTGGCTGTCCTCCAGGGCTGCACCTGAGCAACACGAGGACGCCATGACTTCCATGAAGCAGGGCAAAGGTCTGGGGTCCACCCAGGGAAAAGGCCCGGGCAAAGTGCAGCAGCGATTGTCCTTGGTGGTGTTTGCAGTGAACACAGCCCATCGGCCCCACAGGAGCCACCCCGGGGCACGCGCTGCACCCTGCCGTCACCTCTCCCTGCCAGCAGCAGCCGAGCATCGCTCACCTCCCCTGCAACAGCTCCACAACACCAGCAAAGGGCTCTCGTTAACAGAATAGAGTGTGCAGTGAAAATAATTGATGATCATCTTGTAGCCATTGATTACTTGTCTCCCATAAGGCAGTTTTGCTCACACGTTAAGGGGCTGTTGCTTCTCCCTGTGCAGTCCCAAGGGGGTGGTGCAGGCTGAGCCCCCAGCCCTGGCCATGGGCCCGCTCCTGCCCGGCTCCCACCACGCCACGGCAGGGCTGGGGGTCTGGGCCACCCTTGGGCTGAACCGGGCACTTGCTGCACGAGGGCTCCCTGGGGTGTGAGCCCAGAGCCAGCCCTTCCCGCAGGCAGCCCAAGGAGGAAGAGGACCCAAGGGTAATGAGTTCCTCCCACAGGTTCCTCCTTCTCCTCAGCCGGGGTTGGGTGACGCCTGAGGAAGCGTCTCTGCAGCCACAGCTCGTCTCAAAGCCTCTGTGGGAGCTGCAGGGCTGTTGTCATTCCCACGCACCCGCCTGCAGCAAGAAGGTGGCAGCCAACAGCAGCCACATGGATGGCACTGGCCACCCCATCACTTCTCCTTGCCCCTGTCCCAGCCAGGGCACCCGCTGTCACCCACTATGGCTGAGCCCAAGCTCTGCACAGCCACCGCGGGACAGACCGGACTTTCCCGTGGCTGTCTGTCTGTCCCCATCCCGTCCCTCGCCTCAGCAGGGCCCTGGCGGGCAGCTGGGAACTGCAGCGGTTGTTTGCAGAGCAGCAGCCCCGAGCGCTCGGCTGAAGTTGCACACTCAGCAGAACCCAAATCTCCCAAAAACCTGAATAAACTCGCTGGGCGGAGCGGGAGCCAGAGCCGGGCAGGGACCCAGATCCCCTCCTCATGCCTGTCACATGAATGAGCTCTGTGGCTGCCCCCCCCCCCCACCCCCCCCGCCGAGGGGATTGTGCTGCATTGTGGGGAGGATTAGGCTGTTTCAGAAGGCGGGGGGGGGGGGCTGCCCTCTCCCCAGTGTGCCACGCTCCCTGGGGGTACCAAGGCCACCACTGCAGGAGCTTCCCACCCCACAGAAAGGGCAGATGGCCCCCAGGGAGGTGGTGGGTGGGTGGAGGATGTCCCAACACCAGGGCATAGGTGGCAGCAGCTCCCCAGCCCCTCCATCCACAGCAGGGGGGGCCACCCAGTGACATCTCCCCCCACATCCCCTAAACCCCCTGAAACAAGGAAGGAGGGAGGGCAGCCTGGGTTTGCCTGGCTCACCCCCAGCTCCCACAGGCAGCACCGTCCCACCGTCAGCCGGCCGGGGCTGTCACCCGTGCTCAGCAGCCGGCAGTAGTTCCCGTCCGGCCGCTCCTCCGGAAGCCCCCCAGCCTCCCCCCCACCCGCTGCCCAGCATTTCTGGCCAGCGACCTCAGATGTTTGGGAAAACAAACTGCACGGGAATTAGCTCCCAAGTATTTCCTCAATTCCACCCGCTATGAAGAGAATTTTATTTTGCTACCCCCGGGAGGAAGGAAGGCCGCCCGGCGGAGCGCGCGGAGGAAATCTCTGCAATAACTCACGGCAGTCAGCGGGGGCCGGCCGTGCCCACTCTGCTCACCCGCTGCCACCGGGACCTCTCGGCCTGGGGAGGAGGGAAGCACCGCATCCCCACGGGCTTTCCATGGCCCTTTGCAGAGGTCTGGTCTCAGCAGCTCCCAGCCTGCTGTGATTTAAGCAGCCCCCCCCCCCCCCCCCCCCCCCCCCCCCGGGTTCAGCACACAGGAATATCCCTGCAACAGAGCAGACTCCCCCCTCCCCAAGGCACCAAGGGCTGGTTTGAGCAGCCACCACCCGCTCACCCATCACCACGTTACACCACACCACACAGGTTATTTTAGCTCCCGTTTTATGGGTAGGTAATGGTGAGGCACCCCTCACATTTCGCCGTGCTGGGACACCTTTGCTCACAGCAGTGACATGACTAAATATAGCCCCGTTCCTGCACGGCGGAGGAGGAACGGGCAGAGACGGCCCCGGCCTGGCCGCCGTGGGAGGGAAGCTTTGCCGCAGGGCAGAGTCCGAGCCCTGCCGCGGTGCCAGCCCTGCTGTGGCACGCAGCGAGGGCCCTGTGCCCTGCCCCGACAAGCAGAGCAATTACACCGCTCTAGACTGAGTCACTTTATGGCCTGATACAGGGCAAGAGCAAGTTTCTCCTCCTGAACCCACGCACCCTCCTTCCTCCTTTACCTGCACCTCCACGGCGGTGGCTCCTCGGAGCAGTCCCACAGGGGGTCCCGGAGCCGAGATGGTGCTGTGGGGCCAGGCTGAGACCGAGCTTTAGGCCCCCCCTTAGAAAACAACCCAGGATTTACTACTGAAGCGTTCCCTGCCAGCCAAGTCCAAGCAGCAGGAAATTATTTAAACACTTTTTCCTTAGAAGAAGGGTTGGCTCCCTGCCCTGGCTGCGCGAGCCTCTCCCGGGCAGCGCCGGTTACGGTAATGCCTGCATCGGCCACAGTGCTGCCGCAGCCCAGGGCAGGCAGGAGGCAGCCGGCAGGACCCACGTGGGGGTCTCGGGGTGCTGGATCAGCAGGTGGAGACCCAGGCTCTGCCACAGCCCCACTCACCTCTCCCCAAAACTGACCCTAAACACATGTCATCTGGCACATAGAAGCGTGATTCTAGGAAAGAAGTTCAACATTTGATGGGTAAATTGTAAAAAAAAACAAGTTTATTTGAAAAAAACTCAGCCTCTTACAAGATTTCTGATCAACATTTACTAGAACTTGAGAGCCATTAACCTGCTCCGCGTACGTTGAGATATTTTCCAACACTAAAAAATAAAAAATAAATACGTACAAATTCTTTCCTCCCCCTTACGTGTCCTAGATGTGAGTGGTTAGGCATCCACCGCCTTAAGATCTCAGTTGAACAGAAGCAAGTAAAAGAGGTTTCTCTAAGAGATAAAAGAGCAAAAGCAGAAGGCCTGTCTCAGGGATGTACCATCTCCACGCACCCACCCGGCCCCTCCGCTCTGCCCAGGGTCTGGCACCCGAAACACCCGCCCGGGTGGGATGATCAGCACAGGGATGCTCCAGTGGAAACCTACCCCACAGGGGGACGGGGCAGCACGGCCCCGCGGCAGGACTGAGGCTGGCACCCCAACACCCCGACCCGGCACCCCGACCGAGCCCCCGCAATGGCACCCGTTTCACATCACCCAGTGCTGGGCAGAGGAGGCACGGCCAGGGCAGAGTCAGGGGGCTGGGGGACCCCAGCCCTCCCCATGGAGGGCTCAGCTGCAGGAGCCACCACAGCCCCGGAGTGGGTGACACTGCCCGACGCGAACCACAGACATCCTTCTCCAACCCAAATATCCCATGAGAGCACAGCTACGAAAGAGGGATTTTAAAGAACTACAGTAGCTAAAGTGTTTTCAAAACATACCTAAAGACCACCTACAGAGCCAGGAGGCACCAGGCACAGGAGCCAAAGACCACCCTGCCCCATGCCTGGACCTCCCCCTCCGCGGAGGGCCTGCAGTAAGAAGCGTGTGAAGCAGTATTCATCCGGGGCTGGCCCTGAAGCCCATCATGCTTCAACAAATCCAGTATCCTCCTTTTTATGGCTTTTTAACAACAAAACTCCCCAAAACACACATGTACACACGCACACCCCCATCCCGAGCAGAATACACAGCTAAAGCACAGTTTGGAGTTAAGGCTTGTCCAGACTCAGCTAGATATGAAAACTGTAAGGCACGTATTAGTACATTCATGTTACTGTTAAAAAGCCAGACTATAAAAAGCCCCCCAGCCCCCCGACACACGAGGATACTGTGTGTGTAGCCCTGTTACCTTTGTTGAACACAGATGGACAGACAATTCAGAGCCTGGTTAAAAATGAACACCTGGTTTAAACACTTCTCACAGCGGAGCACTGCCCCAGCCACCACGCCAGGGCAGCGGCACTTCCCCGACACTCCGGGATTGAGACCGGTCCCTCACATGCGGCTCTCCTCCTCTTTGACACCATCCTCCGTGCTCTTCTGAGGCGAGGGGGCCACGTCGTTGTTTGCCTCTTTCTGCTTCTCAGCATCGTCGACGTTGGTCTCCTCCTCCTTCCCTTCCTTCCGCGCATTCGCCTCTGCCTTCTGCTCCCTTGCCACCAGCCGGTAGTTGATGCCCATCCCGATGAAGAGGTAGATCCCAGAGATGATGAGGATGACCCCACAGGCCCAGTACGTGTACTTATAGTCACCGTACATGTCGTTGAGCTTCCCTGGGAGACAGAGAGGGGACAGCTTAGCAGACAGCCCCAGCACAAACAGAACTGCTACAGGTTGTGATGTTCCCAAGAGCAGCCCAAACCCATCACCCTCAGCTTCAGGCCTTTATTCTTCCATCCCCAGCTCCCCCACCCCACGCCAGGGGCTCAGCCCCCACCTCCTTGGCCACCCCCCAAGGCACCAGAGTAGCCTCAGGGCCAGTGCTTGTGCCCCTCACCCCTGCCCCAGTGCTGAGAGCTTCCCACAGTTCAGGGGGACCCACCCCCCCCAGGGCAGAGCACCCCAGGCACAGCATACCCTACCTAGCAGAGGGGGTCCCAGGAGCACAGGGCAGCACTCCACGATGGTCACCAGCCCAACAGCGCTGGAGAACCGCTGGGCTCCCACCAGGTCCATCAGGGTCTCAAACAGGACTGAGCTCAGCCAGCCAAAGGCAAAGCCGAAGAAGCCAGCATAAATGCAGAAGCCAGCGTAGGTGGTGGAGAGGGGGGCCAAGAGATGGCACACCCCATTGTAAATCACAGAGATAGCAAAGAAATACTGTATTCTGGGTCTGATCCACTTGGTGTTTGCCACCAGTCCCATAGAAGGTCTGGCTACCATGTCTACGAAGGCCAGGATGGAGAGCAGGAAGGCTGCAGACTCGTTAGCGATCTTCTTGCTCTTTGCATAATTGCTGAGGAAGACCAAAGGAGTGAACAGCCCAAAGAACATGATCACGTTGCCTGACAGATAGAGCAGGAAGCCCCTGTGTGTGAACAGGGACAGGTCCAAGAATTTGTTGATCGTCTGGAAAAACGAGCTCTTCTGTTTCTTGGTCTTCCCACCGATGAGGTCTGTGCTGGTGTCACCATCATCCTTTTTCACTGCCTTCCCGGCTTCCTGCAGCACCTCCTTAGTGGCCTCTTTCTTCAGCTGGTCCGGCTTGGGGCCTATGGGCCGCATCAGGGATCCAGCGACGCAGCAGTTCAGCAGGAGACCGCCGAGGATGAGGAAGCTGCCGCGCCAGCCAAATATGCCAAAGAAGACCTGGTTCACGGGCGCCAGGGTGGAGAGGAACACAGGGCTGCCCGCCATCGCCAGCCCATTAGCCAGGGGACGCTTCTTGAAGAAGTACTTGCCAATCATGGTCAAGGCTGGGTTCAAGTTAAAGGCGAGTCCAAGGCCTGGAGGAGAGGAGAGAGGAGGGGCTCAGAGCTTGACCACCCCCAAGGCCGGCAGCACCGGCAGAAGGGCTGGTGGGACAAGCAGGGTTTCAGTTCTGGGGGTGTCACCGCTCTGTTCCCAACTGCATGGGCAGCACCCAGCCCCCAGACTGGGGAGGAGGCGCCAGGGCAGCAGCGAAGCCGGATGCAGGAATTCGGAAGCTAGAAGGGGAGAACCACCCTGGCTCGTAACAAACCTGGTGTTGACTGGTGGGGCACAACCCTAACCTGGGGCAGGAACAAGGGACGCTCTCTGTTCTCAGTGCCCAATACTACTCCCATGGAGTCTCACTAGTGTGGTCTCCCCACGTTACGTTCCCAGGGCCATCTCTTATTAGAAGGTGTAACAGGAATCTAGGAGTCACGCAAAATCATCATAGACGTTCCCTAATAATTATGGGGTTTAAGTTGCTCCTCTTGCTGCCCCAGGAGAGGACTCGCCTCCATCACAGTCCCGTCAGGGCAGAGCTGTCACTTACCCCCTACGACCCCGACACAGAAGTAGAGCTCCTCCACCGTGTTGCAGAAAGAGGCCGCGATGAGCCCACACCCCGAGAGGCAGCCGCCAACGATCATGATGGGCCGGCTGCCGTACTTGTTCACCAGGATGCTGCTGATGGGACCTGGGGGGGGAAGGAGACGTGCCCAGAGATGAGTTATCTTTGCACAAGAGACCAGACAGATGCCCGCAAGCACACAGGAGGTTCATTGCCACAGGCTCCCAGCTCTCACCCAGAGACACTTCACCCAGCAAGGGAACTGGGGAAAGGGGAAAGGACAGGAGGTCCTGAGACGGCCGAGATAAGAGCCACATTTGGTCATGGCATGGAAAGCTGAGACTTCTCTGAGCAAACTGCCTGCTGTGGGCTAAACCAGGAGCTGGGGGCCACCATGGGCTGGGAATCAGCAGCAAAGCAAGTGGAGGGCAACTGTCCATCTCCAGCGAGAGGTTTCTGATGGAGACCAGACAAAGCTGTGAAGGAACAACTTTGATGGACGCAGATGAAGCTCCCCAGGGGCCCACAGGAGGAGCAGCACCGCACCCCCGGGGAAGAAGGGGGGCTTCTGTTCCCACTGCTACCCCGAAGGTAGGAAGAGCCCAATTGCTCTGCACACCCACCTTTTAAGTGCTTCATTATCAGGAGCTTTAATCCAAAGCAAACAGTGATTAGACACTGCAAAGCATGCTCTACAGATACTAAAATGTATTTAAATAAACTGAATGAACATCCATTGAATATTAACAGACCTAGTTTTGCCATTAACAGATAGCAAAGTTGTCAACATGTTATTCATGGGTCCTCAGACGCTACTTGACCTTTTTGCCCAGTTTAAACAAAGCCTGGAAAAGGTTAGAGAAGTCCTGCGGCCGCAGAGGCTCCCCCAGCCCCACGGCATCCCGCTCCCCGCAGCCATCTCAGTGCCTACATGCCAGCGGCTCCGACCCGATGCCACCAGCAGTGGGGAAGGGGCGATGGCCCCCATCCCGTGAGAGGCAGCAGCAGGTCCCAGGGGCTGTCACAACAGCCCAAGCCCCACACTGTTCCCCGCAGAGCGCTCAGCACTTTGCAAAACTTGTACCTTGAACTCAGCAAATGTGATGCCCCTGGACAGAGTCTAAAGTCAGCAGCGGCCTTTCCTCCGGGAAATCCAGCCGGGAGCGGCAGGCTCCAAGGGCAGCCAGCAGGAAGCTGCCTGGCTAGGCAGCACCGTGTACCCTTGTGGAAATTTCCCCCTCTTGGTTTTTTTTTTTTTTCCTTCTTTATTAAAAACCAATTCCCACCCACTCCTATTTTCTAGATTCACATGGAGCATTTCTGACCAAACTGCTCTGTTCTGATTATTCATGCTGTGAAAACAGTGTAAGTAATGGAGTCCTCCCTAATTCTAACATGGAGCTGAGAAAGGGGCCTCTGAGATCACAACATTCCCATACCCTGATGGTGACTGCCTGGGGCAGCTGCATGGGGCTGTGGGACATGCTGCTCCACCGCCCCGGGACAGGAGCTACCCCAGCTCTGCATGATACCAGCAGCCCAGGACGTTTTGCCAGAACATGAGCTACTTTTGCCTCCAAGCAAGTGTGCAGCTCCTTTAGGAAAGCGCCCACGGGGACGGGGGAATAGGAAGCACACTGTGACCCCTCCAGCACAATTCAGACCCTGCAAAGGCTCTGGGCTGAGGCTGCAGGAGCCCTGGAATGAGTGAACAGTGTGTTCCCATCTCCAGCATCCGGGGGATGCACCTGGGGAGCTCTGGGGTACGCTCAGCATCCCTGCCACCAGCTCATGGGCAAGACGCTCAAGATCAGCAAGCTGCTGGGATTTAATGGCCAGAGTTCAAGAGGAACATGAGAGACAGTGTCAGCATGGAAGAAGGGGGACATGGAGATGACCCCAGGATGAAGCTCTCATCCCAGCTTCTGGGCAGCTCCAGACAGTGCCGCCCCCAGGGTACCCAGAGGAACCAGCTCTGAGCTATTAGGAGAGGAGGAATGGCCCAGATTGAGTCTCATTAAAGCAGTTACACGGTTTACAAGCTTGTTATACATCGGAGCAAGGAAATGTGCCGGTCGCTTCGCTAGCTGAGTGCGGACAAAGCAGAGCCTGTTCCCCCCAAAGGAAAAGCCTCGTGCTTGGCCGGGGCTGACGTCAGCCCCTTTCGATGCACAAATGCAACGGGGACATGGGCAGTTCGCCAGCTGGGGACAGCAGTGCCACAAGCGCCGATCTGCCTCTGAAGTGGACACAACAGCAGCCCCCAATACGAGCTTCTTTCAGCCGAGCGACCCGGTGCAAAGCTGCATTTGCAGGCAGGTACAAGACACTGGGGTTTGCAGCCCATCGCCCTGCAGGGAGCACTCTGCCTGCTCATCGCCAGTTAAAGACACACATAAAGCACAGAGCACGGGGATTAAAAGACTCCAAGAAGCAGTTTCTGGAGGATGGGGGAGGGGAGCTCTTCAGTTTAAGTAGTTTTGCTTTATTCCACTCATGTCTCTGCACTCGCAGTGCGCCCTGCCGCCCTCCAACAGCACAAGCTGCCCGCGGCACTGCTCCGCTCCAGCCAGGAACAAACAACACCAGGATTCAGTGCTGAGCTGTCAGAGCTGATCAGAAACTGGGGACAGATCCCCAGACATGGCCTCTGTTCACTGAGTTTAAAAAAAAAAAAATTAAAAATCGGTATCTTATCTAAAAGAAAGAGACCCCGTGAGCGGGGCTCCCACGCCTGGCACAGCGGCTCCCCGGCCTTCGGGCGGGCACTGGGAGCAGACACCGCGTCCGCAGCATGCTGTAACAAGGACAAGGGCAGAATTACACAAGTTGTAATTCCCCGGAAAGATTTTACTTACAGCTTTGCAGAGGAGGACAGATTAACCCGGTTTTTGCCTTCTGGGCATTAAAAAGAACTTTTTGAGCAACCTCCTTCAAGCAAACTCACTAAGGAAAGTTTTCCTCTCACTTCCAACTTTGGGCAAAGTTTTGGCTCTCGTCACTGCAGCAAGGTGCGAGTCGTCAGATCCAGCAGGAGAACCGCATCCTGCACGAGCCACATACCGCTGCCTCCAGCCCACTTACCTCCTGCATACATAACAGCCAGCATGATGGAGGAGATCCACGAGACTTTGCTGCTGGATGCATTGAAGATGACCTCAATCTCTTTGAAGAACACAGTGATGGATTTGGGGAAGGCATAGGAAAACCCAATGGAGATGAAGGCTCCGATGACAACGGCCCATCCCCACCCTCCTTCGGGAGGGGTGTATCCCACAGGGCCTCCGATGGCCGGTGGCATCTTGAAGCAAGTTGGCGATGACTCAGTTGGGGTTCAAAGATCTGCAAAAGGACAAAGTATTGTTTCAGCTGAAAGCAGAGGGCTGCATCTCCGCTCCCAGGCATGCAACAGCACGGCTACAGCCCCACTGGCCAGGCTGGCACGGCACCAGTGCCCCAGACCACCTCCAGGAGAGCTGAGCCCAGGGGCGAGCACGTGGGGCTCGCCACACACTGGCCTCAAGGCCGTCCCAAAGCACATGCTCAGATTGCAGCTGGCCTTTAAGAGCCCTGGCCAGCAGGTATTTATAAGCAACAAATTTAAGACATGATACCCTGCCCTAGGCTGAAAAGGGCAGGCAGTGTCCGTGCCAGCAGCAGCCAGGGCACAGCGGTGAAGCGGGCAGGGCTACCGGCAGCACTGGGGCAGAGCCCCCACAGCTTCTCCAGAAGCACGATCCCAGCACCGCCCCGGCACACCACGAAATCTCAGGAAGCCCTAGGCCACCCAGAGCAGCACAGCCAGGGTATTAAATGCCGACACACCAGGGGAAATGAAGTCCACACACAGGAGCCAGGACACCTCCGCTGCTGCAAGCAGGGAGCAGGCAGGTGTCACAGCACAGCCACCAGCCCGGCCGGCCCTGAAGGTCACAGGCTGGGGCTAAACTTAGCCTGAGCAGTGACGGGGAAGGCTCCCGCTCGCTGCCAGCGCTGCCCGGGGATGGGAGGTGGGTCGGCCCGGAGCAGCCCCGGCACAGCCCGGCTCCCAGAGCGCCCCTGGCCCAGCTGCAGCAGCCCCTCCTCCCCTGCCGAAAGGGCTGCGGCGGGTTTCACCAAAGCACCCAAGCGTAAAAACAATTCACCTTTAAAGCTCAAAACCAGAAGGGATTAGAAAACAAAGTAAACGGGGAAAAGTCATCCAGGCTTGCTGAAGTGTGGAATTCCCTTTGAGAGGCTGATCCGGAGGGATGTAGAGACCGGCAGGGTCGGGCAGCTCATGCCTTCCCCGTGCTGCAGCTGCTGCACAGCTGGATCAGCATCACCCCTGGAGCTGGGGCTACTCGAAAAACAAGGCTGCTTCAGGCAGAGAGCAGCACGAACTGCCCCAGGGAGGAAACGCAACCAGAGCAGCTGCTCTGCTATGCACTATGCAAAGCAAGAGGAATTGCTCCGGTCCCCAGAACTCCTGTGAGCACCAGCAGGTTTTAGAAGACGCTTTGACACCCCGTGGCTCTCCCCGGCCTCACAGCCAGGGACCCCTACCCACATTAAGCACCATCAGCGAAGGTGGGGACACAGAGCTCCTTCACCAGAGCCCACCCCTCGCTCTGCAGTTCTCCGCTCGGGTTTCCATGTGAAGGAAGAGCCCCCTTCGAGAAGGGGAGCTCTCTCCAGAGCTGCCCTGGGTCACACCAGGCACAGCGACAGCGCCAAAGCAGCGTGGCTGGCTCAGAGCAGCGCAGCCTCCTATTTATAGCACGCATCTGCTCAGGCTCACGGCGATTACCATCTCATCCACAGCTGCTGACGTGCCAGCATCTACCTGGCATGTCCCCTCAGCACACCACACAGCACTGTGGGTGCCCGCTCTGTGTCACTGGTGCACAGCTGAGGCTGGGATCTGGGTCCCGGCTGAAGTGCAGCTGGTGGCCCCAAGTCATGGGGAGCCCCCGCTCCCACCTGCCAGCGCAGGCACCGACGGCGGTTACTGGATACAGCACCAGGTTTGCCAGAGCCACCCGACACCCGGACATGCTCAGGTGATGCCCAGGACCCACATGGGGCGAGAGGAAGCCAAACACGGGAGGCCGGTTTCCGTAAGCCGCTAAGACTGGTTTAGCCCGACCCAGACACCAATTTTTCGCTGGCAGGATATTTTCCTGTGTCCCAGCCAGTGCGACACATGACCATCACGAGCAGATCCCAGCCACCCTGCGCTCCAACAAAGGAATCATTGACAAGATGCTGCCCCGGGCACGTCCACAGCTGAACTATACCCAGGAGCCAGAGGAGACGATTCCCCTCTCAGACCCCTGGGGACCCGCAGTGGCGCTGAGTGTCCCATTCGACACTGGCCAAGCCCACACCAGCAGGACCCAGCTGCAGGCAGGTACCTACGGCAGAGCCCGGAGCCAGCACACCCCCGCGGGCACCAGCCTGGCACCAGCAGCCAGGGAGGAAAGCGCCAGGCTCTGCTGAGGCTCATCATGTTCCTTTGGCTCCGTCTGGGGAGCCAGGCTCCTACCAGCCCCTTTCTGAGAAGCCGCCATGAGCACCGGGGTTTGCTCACCACCGCTTTCCCGCACGGGCTGCGCACTGGAGTTTCCAGCAACCCCTTGCTTTGAGTCATATTGAGCTTTCACAGAGCTCAGTGAACTTTAAAGCATCATCTAACTACACTGATTTGTCTGAAACATTTCTAGAAGTTGGGACTACCAGGTGTTAGCAGTAAAAACTATCAGCAAGGAATATCATTTACTTGTTAGCTTTTATTGCCAGTAGTTTTAGTTAGTGCTATCCAAAGCAAAAGCTGTGGGGTGCTGATGAGGCGTTGGGGATTTTTCCCCTTTGCTCCTGAGACACACACAGGTTTAATTCTTCCACCACTCCCAAGGAGCTCGACTGCAATTACTGTGGCTTGGTTCACCTATTTGTTGTCTCCCTGTGAGCTGCATTCCTCCTCCTGCGGGCACTCAGGTGGCATCCCTATAAAATAAAAGGCTTTGGGCGGGTTAGACATGACCTCTCTTGCAGTGCTGAGCCACACTAAAAAAAACCTTGAACTGAGCAAGGCTTGAGCCCGTGAAGCAAGACTCCCAAAGCCTGATGCCAGAGGGTTTACAGGATGAGTTCTGCATGCCACAACATTTTTCCCTGACTCACTGAAAATCCTTATTAAGGAAGACCAGTTTTAGAAAGCTCTTCCTTCAATTGCATTAAGGCTTCTTGCTGATTTCCTCCTTGCCCCCACACAGTAGTTTCAAACGAGGGAGGAAAAAAAAAAAGCACACGTAAAGCAGCCAGTTCAACTGGAGAGCTTCTCTCCTCTCTGCAAAAAGGAAAAAAAAAAAAAAAAACACACCCAGAACACAGTTATGACATTTACAGCTCTCTTTTGGAAGAGCTGCAACATGTAAGACGTGTATGGAAATCAAACTCACAGCTGCCAGGCAGCCAGCTACAGTTTGCCCTATTAGGAAATCAAATAACCATATTTGCAGTAATTAAGACTGATGAGACCAAGTAATGACTGCAAGTATCACATCTGCTCCCCGTAAATGCCTTGACTAATCCGCAGGAATGGGTAGCCTACAGCAACCCTCCTCTGCACAGCAACGGCAAGGGCAGGAATTGAGGCTCCTTGGGCAACAAGGACTGTATCATCGCGAAACAGATCCTGCAGAAGACTCAAACCCTCTCCATCTCCCAGGTCCCACGCACAAGCACTGTTATCCCTTCTCCTGAGGGGCTGGGAACAGGAAGATTTCAAGACTTTTAGTTACATAATGTGGAAAATTGCTGTGCTTTTAAAAGCCCCAGATTGGCAGGGCTCCAGGGCAGAAAGACAGAGGCTCACATTTATAAGGCACTGCAAATGCCGCAAAATATTTCTGGGGCAAATCCTTTATGAAAGTGTCCTCACAACGCTCCTTTCCGGGTGCAGAGGAAGAGGGACATCCCCTGCCCACGCAGGGGCCATGCCCGGGCACCTCGGTCCCCTCGCACACCCCTCCTGCCCCAGAGGCCTCCCCTGGCACCCGCTGCCCTGCCAGGCTGCAAATCCTCTCCCACGGCGCTGGGGCGGCTGGTGGGGCTGGGGATGGAGAAGGGCAGGCAGCAGAGCCCCGGCTTCTGCCCCGCAGCACATCACCACCCTGTGCCGCTGCAGCCGGAGCCTCACCCAGCACCCGGGTGGGTGTGAGGTCCACAGAGCTCATCCCAGCACCGCTGCGGGTGGGCTGCCTCCGCTCCCGGCCATCCACTCCTCTGGCGCTCTCCCGGCTCCAGAGAGGGACCCAGCAGGTCCTAGAACAGGATCTCAGCAGCAGCAAGGTCCCCGGGAACATCCCTGCCACACAACATGGGCCATCAGCTGGACCCAGCCAAACACTGGCACTAAAATGCCCAGGCCAGGCAGGATGGGCACAGAGCTACCCCTTCCCTCCCAAGGGGGCTCACCCCAAACCCCCAGCAGAGCAGAGGGACACGGGAAAGGGACACTGCTCCCCAGGAGCCTGGTGAGCACCCACTCCCACCAGCTCCATCCCAAAGTATTATCCAAACGAGAGCCTGGAACACACCTACCACCCCATCCTCCCCATCTCCACAGCGACTCAGCACGCAGTGGGACAGCACAGGGCCACACACCCCCCCGGGGACCCCGACCATCCCTTCTGGTCCCTGAAACTGAACAGATCTCGTACTTGCTGCTGGGGAAACGGAGGTGCTGGCAATCACCAGCTGTTGGCAGTCAATAACCTTTATAGCTACAAATTTGGCCTTTTTCTGGCCAGAAGCAAGATGAAATAGAGATTGTTAGGAGCTAATGAGACACCACTTTCACCAGTTTTAAGCGGGTTTATAGCATTAAGCGTGGTGCTGTAATTCCAGCGAGCGCCCGTAGCCGGGGTTTAACCTGTCGGCACATGGCCTACGTGACTGCCCAGTGCCTGCGAGGGCTCTGCACCGGGACAATGGCCGATTGAGGCCCTGCTCCCGCTCATCCCGCGGGGTGAGGCGAGGTCAGCAGCACGGGCAGGGAGCCCTGGCAGCCGACAGCCCGCACGGGCGAGCGCAGGGGTTTTGCCAAATGCTGCCCGTCCCGCTCAGCGCCTCTCGCCACCGGGGACGGCCAGCGCCCTCAGACGTGCCCCGGTCTGCCAACCCGGTGAGCCAGGCCGGGCCGGCAGACAGGCAGACGCCACGGGCCAGCTGCCCTCCTCCCGCCCCAGCTGCACCCGCCGCCCGTGCGAGCCCCAGCCTGCACAGGCACGGAGCAGCCCACTCGCCCCGCCGGTGGCCAGCGCTCCCCGGCCCTTCCCTGCACACCGGCCACGGGTGTCCAGGGTGGCCAGAGCCCCCCAGCCACTCCAGGATGGCTCCCAGTGCCACCAGCACGTGAAAGACCATGAGCTGCCCTGCGAAGCCGGACTTTGGGATGGTTTGTCAGGAGCTTTTGGGGGGAACAACCAACAACAGAACAACCAACCCAACAGAAGACAGGCAGCTATTTTTGCCTTCCAGACAGATACCAGATGAGCTCCTGTCCCAGCTGCCAAGCCCAGTTATAGCACCAGTAATGCTCAGCCTGTCTGAGCAAGGACCAAGCATCTTACTGGTACGAGAAAGCGTGAAGTGAAGCTTAAGCAAGCTCTCAACAAGACCAAGGCAGAAAGCTGGGCTTATTTCTACACCAGAGCCTGGCCATGGCTCTCCCAAAGCCCTCTGACCCAAAACCCTGCAGGCAGGTTACAAGAATGCCATGCAAAACAGCTCTGATGGGCATCCTCTGGGCTCACATCAACTTCAGCCCCATGCATGGCACCAGAGCCCCCTCTCCAACCAGCCCCACAAGAGGATGGCTCACCCCCAGGCAGCAGGGGCTGGCGGCCGCCCATCCCATGCTCACAACCTGTCTCACTGCTGGTGTTTCACCCCCAGAGCTGCAGGGCTGTGGAAAGGCTCGGCCTGGCTGGGCAGTTTCACAGGCAGGTTTGAAGGGACTCACCCAAAAAGCACCCACTGGAGCACAAAGTCCCAACCCTCCAGCTCAGCGGTGCCAAGGGAGCAAGGGTGATACAGCCCCAGACTCTGGTCATGCCCCCATTCCTGGGGAAAGGCTTCCTGCAGCACTGGCGGTGAGCCCCCCAGCCTCAGGAGGGTACAGGGGCTCTCAGCCCCTCCGCAGGGTTTCACAGTCCCTCCTGCAGCACAAGCCGTGCTCTGCCAGGGAGCAGAGAGGATCCTCCCCACGCCAGCCGTGCTCAGGAACGCTACCGGGACACCCCGTGCCTGCCAGGAAATCCTCAGAATGAGAAAAATGTGGTACCAAATAGCATCGGCATTCTTTCCTGAGACACCCGCTCCACCGGCCAGGGACACGCCACAGGGTCACACAGCAGAGCAGGGCAGCAGGAAGCTGCAAAACCCCAGAAAGTCACAGTCAAAACGTAACTGCCTCTCTCGTCCCCAAGAGCAAGGTCTGAGCCACCTTTGCTCCCAGGCACCGCCATATTAACCTTAAAGCCCCAAACTGGGGCAGAGGCAGTGCAGGGATGGAGGTGAGATCCCCTGACACCACTCAGGTGACTGCAGTTTCAGGAATTAACTACAGCTCCACATGGATTTTCATTGGCTGCTGTACAACTCCCCGCAGCCGCTTTAAGGGCACATTTGAAAGTGAGTCATACAGACACCGCTGCTGAGAGGCTCCCACTTTTCAAAAGTCGCTGTTATAGGCTGATTCCTCAGAAGGAAACAGGAAAAGCCATAAAAGTGCAACAATGAGATTAGCATTATAGTGCTTAATGAGATGCAACTCACCTCCCTTAGCCTACGTGCAGCTTTTCAACTCCTCATAAAGGATATATAATGTAATAGCGTGTAAGTCACTGGGTATTTTCCACCTTAGCTGCCAGATAAATCAGGCCAATTTTGTGAGATGGGAGCCAGCAGAAAGCACCCGCAACCATTCGCACCTTTTTCAGGACCCGCCTCCTGGGAGGGGAGGATGGAGGATGCTTCACACCTCCCCGGGGCCAGCACCGGGCACCCATGACTCTGGGGCAGGGAGGTTTGCGGTACAGTAGCAAAACACTTGGTTGTAATTAAGAGATCCACCGCCCCGGTGATTAATCCAAGACTGAGAAAGCCCCTTCTCAAAACAAAACACCAAAACCACCACAGAGGAGCTCTGGGGGTTTCTCCATGCCCCCCACCCCAGCACACACCAGCCGTTCCATGCACTGGCCCATTTCTCAGCCCTGCTCCTTCCCTTCTAGACACAGCCAGAAAAACCTCAGAGCAAAGACACCCAGGAGAATCAGCCAGCACTAAATTACCTCACTTAGCATGAAAATAGGATGCTTGTGCTCCACAAAAAGGCTTAAGGCTCACAGAAAAGCACAAAAACAGTATCATTAGATTTTGGGTTTCTGGTGATGCAACTAAAAAACAACCCCCATCGTTTTTCCTTACAAGAAACTTAAAGCCCAAGACCAGAGCAACCCTTGTGCAACGTGCGGGATGGGAGTCAGGCAGAAGGGGCTGTGCGGCACCGGGGCGAAGGACACAACTCCCACCTCTGATATTATTGTCCACCATTTCCCTGTGACGCTCCCAGTGGTGCTCCTCCGTCCCGCCGCTCAGCTTCCAATTCCACCGGCATCACTCAACCCCTTTGTGACACGTCCATATGCCCCTGGCCCACAGAACCCCGGCCAGGACCCCCACCCTGGGTGCAGCACCCCAGCAGCGTGTCTGCCGGGGCCCGCTCGCCCTCCTCAGGAGCCCAGGGGCCACCCAGCTCCCCAAACCCCTCATCCTGCCACGGGCCACCAGGCTTTCCCCAGCGTGGCTGCCGGGACGCCAGGCCGTGCCGGACTCTGGGACGCCAGGGAAGTACTTGGCCGGAGCCATCAGCTCCGGGAGCGTTTCAGCAGCCCCTCGCCACCCAGAGCTGGGGTGCGCCGGCTGCCAAGGGTCCCAGCTTCCATCACCGGGAGGCCCCGGCATCCGGGCGACAGCCCCCCTACACACCTGCGGGTGGGTGGGCACCTCGGCACACGTGCACGGCTGCCGGGGTCCTCAGTGGGTGCAGCCTCCTCCCTGAGCAACATAAAAACACACATTAAAGGTCGGGCACGGTCCCAGGGGCTCCCCCCAATGCAGCACACCCCCCCCGGTAAGCCCCCTCCCCAGCCGCGGGTCGCGACACTAGAAGGACCTGAGCGATTCACCCACCCGAGTGGCCTCGAGCAGCCGAGGCCGTGCTCCTCGGGGGGAGGCACCCCAGGGCCGGGGGGAGCGGCGCCGGGTGCTGTCCCCGGGCAGTCGCAGGGGGCCCCACGCGAACAGGGCCCGGCGGGAAAGGGGGGAGCTTCCCACGCCGGTGCGGTGTGTCCCCCCCCCCCAGCTCCCCTGCTCTTATCGGGCGCCAGAGAGCGGGGATAATCCTCTTCCCGCCGCACCCCGCCACTATCGGGCACCCGCAACACGCTGCCCACGGACCCTCCCGCGCAGCCCCTGGGAAGACCCGGCCGGGCCTCGGGGTGAGGGGGGGGGGGAGGCTGGGCCCCGGCCCCGCCGGTCCCCGGGGGGCGAGATTCGCCAGGCAACGGCCACGGCGGAGGGACGAGGAGCCCGGCGGGGCAGGCCACCTCCCCGGCCCTGAAGCCACCCGTGACCCCCGGGGCCACCAGCCGCCCCCCATCCCGCTGGCGGAGGTCACCGGGACAAGGGCGCGGGGCGAGCGGCGGGACGCGGCCCCGGGGCGCTGCCACCGGCGGGGGTCCCCGAGCGCCCAGACTCGCTGCGGGCAGGGCACGCGTGGGACCCGCACCCACCTCGGAGCAGTACCGAAACGCGGACCCCCCCCGTGCATCCCCGGAGGGCCCGCACCGGCGGCCCAGCCACGGGCAGACCCGCCGCCGGCGGGGAACCCCCCCCGTCCCGCCGAGCCCGGCTGCGCCCACGCGCGACCGGACGCCGGGCCCCACAGGCCGGGCCGGGAGCGGCCCGTCCCGACCCGGCGCCCCCGCCCGCCATGTCCCGTCCCGCCACGTGGGCCGCCGCGGCGCCGGGCCCTACCTGCGCGTGCCGCCGCCGGCCGAGTGCCGCCGCCCCCGCCCCGCCGCTATAAGGGGCCGCGCCGGGGGGGGCGGGCAGCGGGACGGGCCGGGGCCGAGCGCCGCCCCCCGCCGCCACACGTGCGCCGCCGCGGCCCACGCGAGCCCCCGCTCCCCCACCGGCCCCCGGGGTGGGCGGTGGCGCCGTGCGCCCCGGCACGTACCGTCCGCAGCCCCCCCACCCCTCCCCCCCGGCTCCGGGCCCTCCCGTCCCGGTCCCCGGGTGTCCCCGGCCCCGGCGGCGGCGGGGCTTCGGGCCGGTTCCGCCGGCAGCGGGCGGGGGGCCGCGGTGGATGCGGCCGGCGCGGCATCGGCTCGGGGGCTTCTCTTAACTTGTCCCGCAAGAGTGACACCCCGTCCCTCCCCCGCGGCACCACCGGGTGGGGCACCCACGGGGAGAACGGGGTGTCCCCCCCCGCGCCCCGCCGCCGGAGGACTCGCTGCCTTCGGGTGAGGAACGTCGCAAACCGCGTTTGTTAAAAGCCATCAGCCCCTCTGGCGCCTGACTGCGGCACTTTACGTATTCACCACAAAATTGTGGCTGTGGCTCGCCTGAGCTGGCAGCTTCCCCGCGGGGGCAGTGACGTGCCCGTGGGGACGCTTCTGGTGTGTCTGCCATCACTTCCGAGGGCACCAGCCCCGCGCAGCCCCTGCTGCAGGCGGCTGCGGCTCGGTGTCCCCGGCAGCCGGGGACGGGCTGGATGCCGTTGCCGTTCCCCTCGCGATTCGGTTTCGTGGGAGAAAACAGGCCCGGGCTCGGCGTGCCCAGCGCCGGCGTGTGCGGGAGAGGCCCTGGCTGGCACCTTGTCCCCATCCCAAGCAGAGCTCCTCACCCTCTGGATGCGGAACTGGCGGTGGCACCCGGGCATGGGGTCCTCGTCACTGCCCCCGTCTACCGAAGGCTGCACAGAAGGAGGGTCACCTGTGAATGTTCCTCTTGAGCTGCTGTCTCCCGCAGCCTAATGACGCTAATTGTCTTCTGGGCCGCATGTCTGATGCTCTAATTTGTTTTAGAGCCAGAAGAAGTGTGGTGCAGTTCAACTGGGGAGGGGAAGAAGGGCAGGAGCAGTGACACTCCGCAGATGGAGCCCGCAGCAGCTGCAGGGGAGGCACGAGCGCTCTCGTATCAAAGGAAACCACTGCTCCTGGCCGTGGCGGCCAGCGCGCTCCTGGGTGTGCTCCGTGCATGTCAAGGCACTTAATGGACCAGGTGCACTCGATGAAAGACGACCAAGGACTACAGCAAACTCATTCACCTACTTCTGAGGCAAGACAGCGTAAACCAGAGAGCGAGTGGGTGGGAGGTTTTCTTGACACATCTCCCCCTGCGTGACTTAGCCCAGGCCTCAGGGAGAGCTCTGCACTCTGTTTTGCTTAGGCAACAAGATGAATAATAATTTAAAAGGGCAATTTTGGATCAAAGTGCCACTGAGCTTTGCCATTCTTTAACATCCTCGCCGGGACCGAGCGCCCGGCGCTGCCCGGGCCCAGTGCCACCAGCAGCAGGGGGGAAGTGCCGTGGGGGGATCCCAGCTCCCGGGTTCCTTCGAGGGGACCCGGGAGCACTGGGACGAAGGAAGCCGTCTGACAGCCGGGGAGCGTGTCCTTTCCCTGTCGCTGCTGCGGGATGCCCCAAGCGCGACCGTGTGTCAGAGAGATGCAGAAGCCGGGAGGGCAGGCCTGGCAGAGCCCGGGGGAGCGGGAGCTGCTGGGGCAGCGACGGGCTGGAACGGCAGCCGTAGGACTGAGCTGCTGCTGCTGTTTCTTCATCTGGTGGAAGGTGGAAAGCAGTCCTTCCTGTCCTGTGCCACCGCATTTTTGTCTCCTTTAAAAGACGGATTTAATATTAATCCCATTAGGAATTTTTTTCTTGTGAGGAAAACAGGATATTGTTTCAGGATATTGGGCAACAAAGCTGTCCTTGAAAAGCAGCTCTGAGCAGCCTCGCGGTCCTGCTACTGGCTGCATTTGTTGTGGACACTAATCGAGTTCAAAGTTGGGTACAACCAAACCATTTCACTTCCAGAGTCCGAGAGAGGCCACGGCGGAGCAATTCGAGTCCGGGTTTTCTGTGTCCTGTTATAAACACTGAGAATCTGTAGTAATCTTAAAATATAATCATTAGCTCTGGTTTCTCTTGGAATTAATGTATTTAGCAGGCGTGAAAGTCTAACCCGCTCATCTGTCATGAGTACGCATGTCCTGCTTGATAAGAGAGGTAACAACATGAGTCCAAATCCAGGAATTATTGGAAATCTCTTGGGAAAGTCTGTTCTTTTGAGATATCTATCCTAGTTTCCTGACTAGGCTTTGGAAAAAGGTCTTCTGAACTTTTGGATTCACATTTCACTTTAACTAGCTTCCAGGCTTTGAGTTTACTGATCATAGCAACGCTGTGACAATGGATGGGGAAGAGAAGGCGTCGGAGTGCTGTCCTCGGGGGACGCGCAGGTTCTGCCTCCGTCGGACGATAAAGGCACGACATTGTTCAGGGGTGTGTTGGTGTAACGGCCTCTGTCATTGTTTAGAAAATCATCTGTCTTGGGAAGAAAGTGTCTGCTGATAAGGTGTTCAAAATGGCCACTAATACGCCACAGAAAACCTCCGCAGTTGTGGTCATCTTGACGCTCGTTAGGTCAACACTTCTCGCCCATTGGGACTCCTCTCACTGTTCTGTCCTCCGCCTGCCGCCAGCCTCACACACACGTCCCCGGGGACACAGACGGGGGCTGTGTCTCTGCAAAGCGGTCTGGGGTCTGGACAGCAGTGACGGCCTCAGCCAGACCTGCATCTCGGCATGAAGAGGAGCTGGGGTTTTCCTCACGCTCGCTCCTCATGTTAATTGCACCCGAATCGTGTTACCCAACAGCAGCAGAGCTCATTCCTTCTCAAAATCAGTTGCAGGGGCACAGCGTGACCAGTGAGGGGTGAGACAAATCCAGTGGTTTGGGGCATGAGATCACGGAATCACAGAATCACGGAATTATCAGAGTTGGAAGGGATCCCTAGAGATCATCTAGTCCAACTCCCCTGCTAAAGCAGGATTGCCTAGAGCACATCACTCAGGACTGCATGATGTGAGATGATGTGAGGCCAGCAGAAAGAGGACAGTCTCCGGCAGTCTCTCCCGGGTCCAGGGCCAAAGGGTGGCTGCCACCTCCCTGTGAGCCCCGGGGGAGGTGGGAGAGGCACATGGCCGGAGGTGAGCTTGCCCCACTGTTGCTGGATGGGAAGAAGGCTGCCTTCGCTTTGGCCTGGCTTCTCTCCCTCCTGCCTCGGGAAGACGAGGCTGTGCTCTGCCTCCTGCCCGGCTCCAGCCCACATCCCGGCAGCCATCACGCCTGATCTTCACTGTCAGCAGAAAGATGCTCTCCTTGGCCAGCTTGCCTAGAAATAAGGGGTCCTTGACCTCATGGAGACCACACAGCAGATGTTGAGAGATGTCACGCGTAGGCCGTGCTCCTCCCTTGACCCTTGCTCTCTGCCTCTTCCTCATCCTCTGAGGTGAGCGCTCTCTGGCTGCTTTCCGTAGGCCCCTCATGCTGCCTGCACCAGCGCGTCGCCGGCTGCCAAGGAGCTTATCTGGCACAAGAAATAGTATCTCTCTTCCTCTTCCCTTGCCGTCCCTTGAGCCAGCGGAAAGTGATGCTGTTGGATGTACTTTCCAATGCTAATTTGCTGCTCTGCAAGGACTCGGGAGGGTCTCTGCTGGCTCTTCAGGGAGTGTGGGTGCTGCCGTCCTTCCCTGCAGATTGCCGTCCCATATGTTCCCAGTGCAGTGACTCGTTCCTTCCACGCTCTCCTTCCCCGTTTCCCGAGTGCTGGCAGCCTGACAAGCACATCTTGGCAGCGCCGGTCCTCTGCTCAAGTCAGCGCCCATCCTGCAGGGTCCATAGCGGGGGCTGGCAGTGCCCCGGAGCAGGCAGGGGCTGGGGCCAAGGTTTCCCCTGGCAGGGGGGGCTCTGTCCTCTGCCTGGAGGCCAATCTCACCCTGCACCCCTGCCAGTGTGCAGGCTGCTGGGATGGGGCATCTCCATGTGGGTGACACAGAGGCCTGTCCTCAGGGTGATGCTGGTGGATGAACACCCAACTGCAGCCCATGGGGTCAGCGCCCTCGGGGACACCCAAACCAGCCCGACCAGCCACAAGATCCTGTTCTGCCACATACACCTGGACGCTGGGATCACCTTCCTCAAAAGGCTTTCTGGCAGACCTGGGGACCCCTGAGGAAAGAGGGGCCCCAGGTCAGGCCATAGTGGCGGACGTACTCCTCACCGTGTCCAGCTCTCCCATGGGATCACTGCTGTCCCAGAACATGCTGTTTTAATGACTCTATTCCTGTTCTTAGGGTGGGAAGGAAAAGGTGGGGGCTTTGCAAAAAATTTAACCATATCCTGCACCAAATAACTTCATATGTCAATAATGCTGCCTCACCTGCATTTTACTCCCCCTTGTATCCCTGCCCAGAGAGCTTGTTCCCCGCTTGGTTCATAGCCCGCCTTGCGTGATCCCCAGCCATCAGAGGCTGGTGGCATCCATGGCCCACGTCTCTTGGTCTTGAAAGAGACTGCAGCCCCTCTCCCTCCCCACACAATGCATCTTTAGGATCGGTTTCCACTTTGGTGACTGGGCTGCTTCTGGGAGGATGGCACATGTGATGATCTCAGGGTAGCATCACCATGGGGATAAGCCGGAGCTCCAGGCTGCTCTCCAGCTCTGCTCCTGCTTTGCAGCGCCTGTAGCAGCTGTTTCCTTGGGATGTTGCACAAAGCCCGGCTCCTCTCCACAGTGCTTTAGTACTTGAGATTTTTGGTCCTGCGTCATCTTGGGGGAGCCTGGGGCGCTCGGAGATCTGAAAAGGAAGGGGGAGGACTGCAGGCAGCCTGGGAGCCAAGAGGATTGCAGCGTCCTGCCTTCCGCCAGGCACAGGGCTTGCCCAGCTGGCTCTGATGCCTGTGTGTGGAGATGCCTCTCGGTGCACTGCGCCCACTGCCCGGTTGTGCAGGGTTCCCACAGCACCGGGGCTGCCGTTCCTGCTGCCTCTGTGACCCCCAGCCCTCAGCCCTCCCAGGCTGGGGGGACACCGGGGGGGCCTGGTGGAGTCAGAGCTTTGCCACGTGAGCACGTGGAGCCCGGAGAGCCGCGGGGCAGGGCAGGAGGGTCAGGAGGCTCCGGGGCTCTGCTGGGCACTGCTTATGGAGGAGGAGGCTGAGGTGGAGGGCAAGCACTGGCCAGGGCAAGCACCACGGACCCAGGTGTGAAACAGGGTGTTGCCAACCCCCCCGGATGGCCTCAGCCACCATCTGGCCACTCCTGGGTGATAAGCGGGGCCGAGCGCTCCCAACCACGGCGCACAGCCCATGTCTTGCCTGGCACAGTCCCCTGCCGTGGCCGAGGGCTGCCACTGGGACGTCACAGCTGCGTGAGTCCCCAAGGAGGCAGCAAGCGCTGAGCCAAGCGCCTGCCGAGAACAGACAAAACACAACCCCCAGTATTTGTTCTGAAACCTGCCCAGAATTGCTTTGGCCTCGATGAGACTGGAGGATTATTTTCCTTAAGTATTTTTAAACCTGGAGCCTGGCAAGTACCAGAGGGCTGGGATTTCCTGGCGTGAGCACACAGGTTGTGGACGGTGAGGAGCCTGCTCCTGCCGCTCCTCCGGCGAAGCTCTGACTGCCCAGTTCAGTGCGGCCGAGCCAGGACGACCAAGCCGGCAAGCGCTCGGGAAGGAAGCCACCTGCGGAGCAGGCCCTGTGTGCCACCCCAGGGCTCCGTGCGTGCCACCCCGGGGACCGAGCACCCATCCATCCTCCCAGAGGCACTGAGCCCTCTCCCTCGGCCAGGCCGGAGCCGGTGCAGAGCTCTGTGCCGAGGCATTGCCCAGCCTGGGCTGCTCCGTGTCTGGGCGACCGTCAGGAAGGGAAGGCAGAAGTTCCAGGGAGGATGTCAGGGACGTGCTCACTCTCTCCTGTACCAGGAAGGGGAATGCAGAGCCCTCGGTTGAGCTCCTGGTGGTTCAGACTAGGGGCTCAAGCGGGAGCACCTCTGGAGCCCCATTCATGTCTGTGGAGTGAATGTGACCCAGCTTGTGAGGCTGGCACAGCTCCACACGGGGCTGCGGGGAGGCAGAGTGGACGTTGGTCCATGTGTCTGTCCCCTGGTGCCCTGCCCAGGTGCCCCCACCACAGGGATGGCAGCAGCATGGGACCATCCAGCTCTACTCTCCCTCTCTGGGCTGGCAGTGCCTGGAGAGAAGGGCTGGCTCAATACCTGAAAGTTCCCCCAAAATAACCCCCCAGAGCACATTGGGTGGTGAAATCAGGCAGAGCTGGCAGTGCCCCAGCCGGAGCATCCACCTGCCCATCTCGGCAGGAATGGCTTCCCTGGCCGCGTCCCGGGCACCGCGGCACTGAGGGGTGAGGACGGGTGAAAGGAGAGCGAATGCAGAGCTTTGTGCGCTGGCAGTTTCTTCGTGGCTGAGTTTGTGGGTGCTGCTGTCTCAGCCTTCCCTTCCTGGCAGGACCCGCAGCAGGACGGCCACAGTTTGCCCCCGTTCAGCGCCAGTGAGCACACGACCCATTGTGTGCACGTGTAAATACACATTTGTGCTGCTTGTTCCAAAACCCCACTTGTTCCGTTCCCAATGAGCCAGCACTGACAATGCCAGGAAAGCCTCCGTCCCCCGGCTTTGTGTGACGGTGCCTGTTTGGAGGAAAGATCCCCGGAGAGGAGCTCGCAGCCGCTCCGTGCCCCGGCACAGGCTTGGTGTCGACAAGGAGCAGCCCCCGGCCGCGGGCAGAGTGGGGGAGCCCCTGGGCTCTGCTCCCTCCCAGGGCCCAGCTCAGCATGTTCCCAGCCCCGGGAAGGAGGGAGCAGGGAGCAGCGCCCGTGGCCGGCGGAGCGGGGAGAGGGGGTGGTGGGGCCCCGGCGCTGGCTGGATCCCGGCCCAAAGGCTCCCTTGGAGCCAGCTCCTTCTGAAGTGGGTCAAGTCCCTTTCTTGCACAAACACGGGCCTAAGTCCGGCACCACCAAAGTACACTGAAAGCTGGAGGCAGTCCTGGCCCCGGTACAGGCTCTTGGGACTTTGCCTTCTGCTGCTGGGGAGGCCGGGATTTCATGCCCTGCCAGCGTGAGGCTCAGGGCGGGATGTGGGATGCGGGTGGCTCGTCCCTGGGAAGCGGCTGCTGCCTCATCGGGGACCTGCCTGTGGCAGCGTCTGCATCCCTCCTCCCGCCCCTGCCCCACCGGGATGCTCTGCCCACCCTGCCCGCTCTGCTGGTGCCGCTCCTCTGCCTCCTCCTCACCCACAGCCCCCCCCAAAACTCCCCCCGCATTCCCGCTGCCTCAGGGCCGGCTGCTCCCCTGGATTTGGGGCACAGTGCTGTCTGTAGCGGTGAGCAGGGAGGAGACTGCTGCGGAGGACAAAACACGCTCACAGCCCCCGAGTCCTGCCTTCCAAGTCTGCGTTACCAGGGATAAGTTTGGGTAAATACTGCGAAGTGTCCGTCAAAACTAGCTCTCGCCAGCAAACTCAGTTCTGCTTCCTTCATGTGCTCTTTGTGTTTGGTTCACACAAGCTCTGGTGGCTGAGCTGTACAGGCAGGAGAAGTTGCATAAAGCAGTTTAATGACTCTGATGTGCAAGCCAGGACTGCTTCTTCACCCGGGCCGGTGCCCCGCGAAATGTCTTCTGACCCCCCTCCCTGCCCGCCGCGGCACGGCAGCCCACGGCAGCAGCGCTCCATCACCAAAAAGCTGCCAAAAAAAATCCTTGCAACAACCACAATTACCATCTAAACAAATCCCAGACCTTCCATAAACAGAGAACCGGGTTAAATGTGCCTAATAAGCTGCTCATTCTGAATTATCATCCCTGCTCTAATAATAGCTGATAAGTTGGTCTTTTGTGGGACAACAAACATTTCTGTTATTCCCCAGCCCTACTTCAGGATAAATAAAGGCAGCCCTTGTTTCTGAGCAGGAGGTCATGCTCCATCTTGGGATAAAGGCGCTACTACCCTTTCCCTGCTTTACAGGCTTAGAACAACAAAACGTATCGAGTGACACAAAAAGTCAGAGAAAATTAGAGTAGGAGCAGCGAAAGACAAGTCAAACACGCTGCCATTAAGCTCCCTTCACATGTGTGTTTAGCAGATAATTTGTTATCACCCCAGTCCAAAGTTAACCTGCTGTGGGAGAGTTGGCTGCAGCTGCAATGTTTCAGATTTCAGTGTTTCAGCTGGGCGCAAACAAACCAAAAAAAAATACTATAAAAGCTTGTTTTTGATTAAACCTGTTGCTGCTGGGTACAAATACTTATTTTCTGGGTGGAAGTTCATTGGGGCACAAGCACCAATGATCATTAATCCCCGGTAAAGCACAGACTTTGTGCCCAGTGCGGCGGCTGGGCCAGCAGCAGCTCTCGCGGGGCCGGATGCCTCCCAGGTTCCACTTCCCCATCCCGAAATGGAGGGACAAGGGAGGAGGAGGAGGAGGATGCCAGGGTTTCCTGCTGCCCTCCGGCAGCCCTGGGGCTCCGGGCAGTGGTCCCTGTGGGCCAGGGTCTGCACGCTGGCTGGGCGGCTGCCCACCCCTCCCGGCATTGCTCCCGAGCCCCCCGCGCAGCTCCAGGCGCCCCAGCGCAGGAGCGGTCTCCACCGTCTCCGTCTCCTCAGGCAGGAAGCTGCGGTCACGGCTGTTTTTCTGCCCTCGCTCGTCTGCTATTCTTACACACCTCAGGGGGTGAGACGTATTCCCACTGCCAGAGACGGGATTCGCCTCTGGTTCGCCTCGGAAAAGCGGGCACTGCGTGTTGGGGAGCAGAGGGGGCGGAGGGGCAGGCGCAGGGTCTGGGCTCACAGGAGACATTTGTCACGGGGCCAGCAGCAGCCACAGACCCTGATTCCAGTTCCCACACAGCATCCCAGCCTCCAGCCCACTCCTGTCCCCAGCAGCATCCCAGCCGCCAGCCCCTCCTGTCTCCACAGGATGCCCTGACCGAGCTCCCTTGGGACACCTGGGGCTCAGCGCTCCCGGGACGGGCATTTTGGGGGTGTCTCCAGGTCCAGGCTCTGCCAAAACCAGCTCGCCCAGGGGAGCCCAGCACTGGGGGCATAGGTTGGCCAGCTGGCTCCGTATGCCGGTGGGGCAATGCTGCATCAGGGACAACACCTCTGCCCAGGGTCACCATCCCTGGGGTGAGACCCCAGCCCCAGTGCCACGAGGGGCAGGAGTGGCCACGCCGCTGCCTGCCAAGGCCCCTCACACCCCCGGGGGCTCTGCCTCTTGTGTGCCTTGGATAGTCCCAGGTCCCAAAGGTACTGGCCACCCTTGGGTAACGGCACCCTCCTCTGCTGCTGGTATCAGACCAAGGTTCAGCAGAGGGAGGTCCCGATGTGTCACCAGCCACAGGCACACCGGGGCCGTGCGTGCACGTGGCTGTGTAATGCCGTAACAAGATTACCCTGCGACATGGTGACTGTGAAATAATCCACGGTATCATTCAGTAAATCCCGGGATCCAATTACCCTTCCACATGACACCCCTTCCCAGGCGCGGGGAGGCTGGGGGGCTGCAGCCCAGTGCCCTGCCCCTCCGGCGCCCGCTCACTCGGCTCCTCCGCTCCCCTGCACCTCTGTGTCATTTAAGATTAGCAAAGTTTGTGTTAACCTGTGGGAGCTCCAACCCTCTGCCAGGCTCTGTTGTGTTTTCTCACCCGGCTGCGTGCTCCCTGGCTCCGCGCTGACCTCCCTGCCCAGCCAGCCTCGTGCTCCCTCCCTGCCCCGGCAGCACCGCACCCGGTTGGGCGGATGTTCAGCTGGCCCAGCGGCAACACAAGCGTCCCTAGGATGGAGACAGAGCTGGCCCAGCCATCCGGGAGGCCTCGGGATGTGGGAGAGGTGTGCGGTGCCGCCCTGTTGAACCCAGCCGCATGGAGCCCGGCACACACTGCGCCTCCCTCCGCAGCACAGTTGTTTGCAAACAGTTTTCCAGGGCATTTTCCTTGTCCCAGCAGCTGCTCTCTGCAGCCAGTGTATCCCTTTCTGTGAGAATAAAGCCCGGGGCACGGATACGCCAGCACTGCTGGCCCCGGCAGCGGTGCCAGGGCACACTCGGTGCCCTGCGGCTGGTTCGGCGCGCTCGGCTGCCGGCGCCGCAGTCGCTCCTGGCCCTGGCAGGTGCTCAGACACCAGCGCTGCTGCCAAACCAGGCAGGGAGTGTGGCCAGCTGCAAATTTCGGCTTCATTTTTGGAGCCTTTGAATCGTTGGCCAGTCGCCAGGTTTGTTATTTGTTAGTCTAAGTATTTTTTTCCCAAGTGAATTTCGAGCTGGCGAGAGGAGCCAGGCAGAGAGAACTTGGCGGGGGGCCCTCAGCATCCTCTGCGCTGGGGGAGCGGGGCGAGGGCAGGATGCTGCGGTGAGGTCCACCCTGCCCGGAGACCCTAGGAGTGGCGCAGTGGGCTGCGGTGGTGCCGGCAGAGCCCTCACACCAGGAAACCTGGAATTTCACCTCAGCTGCCAGGGGAATACAGCTGAAACTCCCATGCACGGTGGTCATGGACCAGCCTCTCTGGAGCAGAGTTGGCACCTCTGCAGACCCCTGACGCCGTGCAGGGCTCCATGGGGTGCCAGAGGCTTGTGACCCCAGGCACGGCCCCCCAGGGTGAGCGGGGGATTCGTAACACCCCTTTCTGTCTGAAAAACCCCGGGGTCCCACCTGAGCCAGGGCTGAGGCCATGCTGAGCGTGAGGTCTGTGTCCCGGCTATGTCGGCTCAGCTGGGAGATGGAGCCCACAGAGGAGCACCCCGGCCCCGCACTCGGACCCCCGCTCTCTGGCCGCCCCCAGGCATAGGGGGCTGCTCTGAGCCACAGCTTTGGGCTCGGGCTGTTTGAGCTTACCCAGCCCAGGGGTGAAAGGCTCCCAGCTCCTGCTCCCGGCCATGCAGCCACAGGGGCACGGGCAGAGCTCAGGGGCACTCGGGCTCGCCAGGGTGGCTCTGGGAGCTGATGAGAAGCCACCACAGCACCTGGGATCTGCCCTGGCCTCCAGCCTGTGCAAGCGGAGTCAGTGGGGATCAGGAAACCTAGCAAAATAAGGGCAATTTGCAGGGGAATAAATTGCTTTTCCACCTTGGAAACATGAGCCTCAGGTCCATTTCCCTCCAGGGAAATAAAAGCTTTGGAAGGGAAGGGCCAGGTGGCTGCCTTGGAGGGCAGTAGCTGTGGGGAAGGGAGCCGTGGGTCAGGAAGACGTGGGACCAGGGACAGGACCAAGGCCAGGAAGCAAGTGCCAGCAGGAGGGAGCCTGCTGGTCTCTGGCAGGAGCAGGGCACAGGCGACTGGAGTGTGTCCTGTGGTCCCCCCCGCACTTCCCCACTCCCCGCTGCCTTCCCTGCCATTGTTCACAGCCCCAGGGGTGAGGCACGGCGTGGAGACCAGCTGCCCTTCCTCCCTGCCACCCGCCTGCCCTTCTGCCCTGGCTCCCCACACACCACCTTGCAGGCAATGCCCGTGCCCCACTGCCAAGGCACGTGTCACCAGCTCCCGGGGACGTGGGGCCAGGGCACCCTCCCCTCCTGCCTGCCCCACAGCCCAGCCGCTGTGGGGAACAGCATCCCAGGGGTGGCAGTGACCAGCACCTCCCCAGGAGCCAGCCCAAGGCCAGGAGCGGGGCCAGGATCTGGCCCCCCACAGCCTGGGATGCTGATGGCAGCCAGAGACAAGGGGCTTCGGCCACCCCCTGCTGCCCCGTTGGCCTCCCTGTTCAGGCGGATAAAGCCTCCATGATCCCAGCCGCAGGCAGAGCCATTTCTGTCACATTCCTTCATTTCCCTGACATTAAGGTGGTGGATTTTGTAAGGACACCTTTCCGCAGAGCTGTCTGTTATTCCCGTGGCTCGGCAGCTGCCGCTCGCTGGCCACCACAGCCGGGCCACTGCCTCTCTCAAACAGGCAAACCCACCCCATCGATGGCCGTGTCCCTGCGGGCTGCGAGGCTGCTCCTGCCCACGGAGCAGGAAGGACGTCGGTACCCAGCGCACGGCGCAGTGCCCTGCAGCCCTCTGCTCTAGGGGGACGGTCTGGACCCCTGGGGATGGGACCCTGTGCAGGGACCCCACCGACACCCCCAGCACAGGGCCAGCAGCCTCGCACACAGGGGGCCCCCAGCGCCACGGCTCCCAGCCCCAGATCAGCCTGAAAGAGAGGGGAATTAATGACCTGGTTTGGGTGTTTGCTTTAGGCAGAGCCCTCGCTGCAAACCAGAGTGCCCTGGGGCCTCGTGCAGATAACGGTCTCGGAATGAGAATGAGCTCCCCTGGTGAGGTGCAATTTGGGGAACTTGAATGAGGGCTCCAAAATTGGTTGCAAAGAAAGAGATTAAGATCAGTATTTGTCCCTTTTTTTCCTTTTTCCTTCCTACTGGAGCAAAAATATTCCTGTTTATTGCTATAAACCCTTCGGGGGGCTGTATGGTAAACTCCCAGTGGGAATTACTGTCTCAAGAGATCAGAGATCCCGAGAGCATCCCCTTGCCAAATTTACAGTTTCTGTTAGCTCTAATCAGCCTTGTTTATCTCTCCCTGCGGTGGTATTTGGGAAACTAGTACAGGTCAAACGTGGGACAGTTCGCTCATTGTTATCAGATATCCCAAACCCTCAGGCCACACCGAACCCCTCACGGCGTGGACACCTTCCCCGCGCTCTCCGGGAGCTGGCTCTGGGCTCCTGCTGCTGCTCAGGCTCGGAGCGAGCTGCCGGCAACGGGCCGGGCGAGGAGGAGCCCCGGCCACTCCCGGCGCAGGCGGCCACGCTCTGCCCCATCATCCCAGCCACAGCCCAGCCCCAGCAGCCACCGGCCACCCGGCCCGGCCCCACTCAGCAGAGCCACGGGACCCCGCAGCCCCGTCCGCCCCAACCACTCGGCCCTGCCTGCTCCTGGAGCGGGGACGGCTGCGACGCCCGCACACTCACATCCTCCCCGCTGTATATTCTTCCTAGGAAAATAAAGCATCACTGTCCTATTAATTATGTGAGTTATGGAGCAATATTTTTCCCAGAGTCACCTACTGGTTCACATATTCGTTTTCCAGGCAGCTTAGCCAGTAGCCTGGCAACACGGTGACCTTATGCTCTGCTCAGCTTTGAGCGTTATATTAGCCACACTGGACTCTCTCCACTGCTCCATATTGCTGAGCCCCTCATTAGTACAATTAATAAGCCGCTTCTGTCAATTCAATCAAATGCCAGGCTCGACAGCAGGAGAAAGCTTTGGCAGATCAAGTAGGGGAGATTCTGGGTAGCACTGGGAAATTGCAGGAAACCTTTCATCTCCCCCAAGGAGCTGAACAAGAATGGAATTGTGGGATTGGGATTCTCTCAGGTCATGTTTATTTATCGCCGGCTCGTTAGTATAATAAATCAGGTCCCCTGTCACTTTGAATGAAGTCATAGGTTTGCTGGAAGGAACTTGGCAGAACACCTTGATATTATTAGTGATGGTGCAGACAAAGCCTCATGGAAGGCGATGCCCTGACCGGGGAGCGCAGGCACCCTCACGCACCCCCGCGCATCCCTGCACCCCGCCGGCAGAAGGCCACCTCCAGCCTGGGCCAGCACGGTCATCCCGGGGCAGTGGCCGGGGACCGGGATGGTGCTGGGACACACCGTGGGGCGCAGCTGCGAGGGGCCGGCAGCGTGGCCACAGCGAGGTACGTCCCAGGTACCTGGCAGCCACGGGAAGAGACGCTTCCCCCTGCTCCTGCTGCCTGCTCTGGGAGACATCGGTGCTGGGGACATCCGGGTCCCGGCCCTGCTCTCCTCCGCCTGCGCCTGCTGCCGGAGCAAAGCACCGGGTGGGCAGTGCGGGCGCGGGTCCTCCGCCGGCCGTCACGTGGATCAGGCACACGTGACGGTGCTTTGCCTTTCACACCTCCTGCCTCCTGCCAGACTTTGCCCTGGCTCTGATGTCCACCTGCTCTTTGGATCCCGCACCAGCTCCGGGGCTGCCGCGGTGCCCAGAGGTGCTGGGCAGGACGTGGCTGAGGCTGCAGGGTGGCAGCAAAGGCCCAGGGCTCACGTGGCGGCGTGGCTGCGGTTTCTGAACGTGGTCGGTCCCTGTGTCCTCTGAGCAGGACCTGCAGCAGCAAGGGACCAGGAAGTGGCTTTGCAGAGCCTTCAGTGTGTCACCTCCCCCTGAACCGGGCACCCCAGCCGGGGTGAGTGGTTGGGGTGCTCTGCCGGAGATGCTGGGGAGGTCACGGTCTCCTTGCCTGGATCTGGCACTTTTCCACACCGGAGAGCAGACCTGTGGGGCGATTCCTACCGTACTGCTGGATGTGGTGCTGGGTGGCAACGAGGAAGAGCTGTGACTGGTCTATCATAGTCTGAGTGCCCCAAATAGAGCGACACCAGAGATGTGTGTCCCGAAACCTCCCCAAGAAATCCTTTGATCTGGTCTGATGATGAAAACATAAATCTGAATAAAGTCAGATTTTCTTAAAAGATTAATTTCTATTTAGTTTAAATATAACTTAAAGGTTATAAAATAGCAGCTCCGTTTATCACAGTATTTGGTCCCAGTTCCACAGACCCAGCTGGGCCTGCACACTGAAATGCAGGATCACCCAACTCAGCGGCAGGAGCCTTCCCCAGGGCAACCCGTCCCCATCCCCGTCCCCACCCCGGTCCCCATCCCCATCCCTGTCCCTGTGCAACGGTGAGGGCCTGGGAAGCGCCCGGGGCCCTGCTCCCGCTCATTAGCTCTCTTGACTCCAGTTGACCCGTAAATGCTGAAGGAAACAAACACCGTCCGGGAGGGGAGGGAGAGGAAGGGCTGTAGGTGTTGGCCACACGTCTGCAGAGCCAAGCCGGACCCGGCTGAAGATGCTATTGTGTTGCAGTGATTTCCCAGGAAAAACAGGCCTGGAGATCTCCTTACTGTTCCTGGGAAGCGCTTGGTGACCGGGAGGGTGTGGATTCGGGGCGGGGGCAGCCCAAAGGCTGTGGGGGTGTCTGAGGCTTTTGCTGTTTCTCTGACGATGCCGCGAATGACACCCCGAGCAGACACGACTGCAGAACTGCGGCTCCATGGCTCCAGGCTGCGCTGTGGCAGCACTGGATGAGGTGCCGGTGCCCCACTCCGGCACGCACGCCATGGGAGCGCCGACGGCTGGCAGCACTGGGGCTCTGCTCCGGCTCCCGGCCAAGCAGCGGGTGTTCCAGAGGACGTGCCGGCGCTGTGCTTGGGGCGGTGCACGCACTCGAGCGCTCACGCAGGCACGGCAGCGCCTCGGCCGCCACACGTCAGCGGCTGCGGGGTTGTGTTCCTGCAGCCACCAAACCAGATGGATCTGGGGCCAGCGGGGTGTCCCTGAGCTGGACCTGCGAGCCCTGGCCAGGCCCACGGACGCCATTCTCCAGACTCTGCCACCCCTTTGAAGGGCTGTTTGCGGGCAGGGCAGCTGTGGGAAGGCGGGCACCCAGCTCCCGGAGCGGGTGCGTAGCAGAACACTGCATCCCAGTGATGCTCGGGTGAGCCAGCAGTGCCACCAGCCCCCCAGCCCTCACCCCTTCCTGCCAGCCAAGCAGTGCTCTAGACATGGGGGCCACAGGGCTCACAGCCAGGGTCACCCACTTGCATCCTCCCCCTCGGGGGTGGGATGGTGCAGCTGCCCTGGGAACGGGCTGAAGGAGAGGGGGTCACTCCACCAAGCCCCCAGGTAGAGCCTGGCCAGGCCCCAGGCCCTGGACCATCCTCACTTCTCGAGCATTCCTGCCCCATCAGGAGGGAGGGGCTGTGGATGAGGGCATCCTCCTCCACAGTGCCCAGCCTCTGCGAGGCTTCTCTGGCAAATCACTTGCGTCTTTCACATCTGCAAAGTCTGGCCTAAATAAACCGCTGTCTGAACATCCTGTGGATCCCCAGTCACTGCCCACCATCTGTGTAGCGGCATGGCAGCCTGTCTGGGGACAAAACGTCCTCCCCATCCTGCGCCACAGGGGACCCTGCTACATCCTCCATCCCTGGAAAAGCCCGTAAATGCCCCCTCCCTCCTTATCTTCCCTTTAGCAGCGGGGGTCTTGGCATCTCCTTAGCCCCTGTTTCCTCTCCCAGCTCTTGTTGACAAAGCGGCCGAGGGAGAACAATGGGGCCAAGAGGGAGACAGCCTACCCCTTCCTCTGGCCGCCCGCTCACCTTCCCGGGCACAGCCAGGGGCACCTAGGCCCCTGGGACCCACGGCACGGCCGACGAGGTGGTGGCACCGGGGCAAAGCCAGGGCAGCCTGAACGCACAGGGGAAGCACAGCCTGGGCAGTCTGGTGCTGCCCCGTCCCAGCAGCGCAGAATGGGGCGTCCCACAGCACCCTGCATGGCCCTGATGCTGGCGGGAGCCGTCCCAGTGTGTGGGGGGGACGCAGAGGTACCTCTGTGCTGGTGAGGTCCTCCATCTCCTGGTCCCCGGAGCCAGGACAAGAGGGCTGAGAGGGTGACAGAGGCAGATGTGGGAGAAGAGGCTTGTTGCGGGGGAGAGAGGTTTTCGTTGTGAGTTGTCGGCCAGGCTGACACCCTCCGCCCGACACCAGAGTAGTTGGCAAGAAGGAGGGTGTTAAATAAAGATCTTGTTCCATCCCGTGCTTGTCAAGGCCGGCAGGTTAAAGACCCCCCCGATTTCCCAGCCCTCCGACAGGGCGGTGAGCTCGCCCCTCTCTGCAGGGACCGCTGGTCGGGAAGAGCCTTGCGGGCTGCCGGGGTACGGTCCCGCTGGCCCCCGAGCGCCGCTGCTCCCGGGTGCTGCGAGGAGAGAGCGGGGCTGCGGGGCCGGGACCCCAGCACCCCCGACAACCCCCGACATCCCCCGACACCCCCCAGCACCCCCAGCCCGGGGCAGCCGGGCTTTGCACAGCCCCCGGGACCAGCCGCTCCTCCGCCGGGGCTCGTGTGCCATCCAGTGGCGGAGCCCGGCCCCGGTGCAGGCTCGGTGCCGGGAGGAAGGAGCCGTGCTGGGCTGGAGCCCCGGGGCCTCTCCCCGGGGGGGGGCGGGCGGGGGGACAATACCGGCACTGCGGCAGGAGCCCGGGTGCGCGGGGAGGAGGAGAGCGGCCCGGGGGGTGCTCAGCCAGGCTGGGCTCCAGTAGCCTCCTGTCCCTGCCGTGGGGGCCAGCAGCGGCCTGTGCCGAGGAGGAGGGAGACCCCTCATCTCAGGAGCCGGGAGCCATGCGAGTCCTTCTCCGGCGAGCCCCTGGCCACGCCACTTGCCCCAGCCAGGGACAGACGGATCGAGTGCCACCCCCATGCTAAACCACGCTGGCACTGCTGGCCGGGCTGGAAGTACCTCCAGCAGGACCACTTCTGTGCCACTTCTGCCCACTCCACAAGGGCTTGGACCCTCCTCCCGCCCTCAGCAGGGACCCGGAGGGAGGCACGGGACACCCCGGGCACGCAGGAGGAGCGCAGCTACAGCATCAGCCAGGGTGAGACCCGGCCTTCACTCCTAAAATGGCTCTGTAGGTGACTGCGCAGATCCCACGGGAGCCGCAGAGGCCTGGGGCTGGCACAGGGAGCAGCAGTGAGGGCTGAGAGGAGCTCGGCTGGGAAGGCAGGGCCCCCAGCAGCGGCACTTGCAGCTTGGTGAAACACAGCAGGCTCCTTTCTGCTCCGAGACATTAGGAGCAGCTCAACAATTAGGACTGGCTTCTATTAATATGCAAATTTCTGCTGCCATGGCAATACTCTTATAAATGCAAATTGCAGTGGGAACCATTGTGGGAGAGACCTGAGCTGGGCCCTGGACTTTCAGCAGATGCTCCTAATTGAGGTCCCCGAGCCTGCGGCCCTGGGCAGCGGGGGACAGCACTGCCAGCGGCCAGCGTGACACGGGCAGCAGCTTCCCCCGCTGACAGCATCTCTTGTGGTGCCCCTGTCCCCGCGCAGAGCTCGGGCCTGTTTGCACAGATGCTGACGTGCCCGCCAGCAGCAACAGGCAGGGTGGCCCGGCCTCGCTCCTCCGTGGGAATCTCCCCCCACCAGCCCCCGGCATCTGACTCCGGTTTCCGCAGCAGAAGCCGTGCCCTGAGCTGCTCTGAGAAGCCGGGATGTGCGCAGCTCCCTCGGCTGGGGCGCTGGGGAGAGCATGCCTTCCCCGCGCAGCCAGACGCGCCGGCAGCAGGACCTGGCTGCAGCCCAGCCGCGCCGCGGGCAGCCGGGGAGGCTGGGGCTGGCCCGGGACCGCAGGCGCTACGAGCGCCAGCCCCGGCTTGTCCTGCTGGCGGGCACTGCTGAGCCACAGATCCCGACCCGAGGGCAGGGGGGATGTTTTCTCTTGGGACGGAGCCGCCGGCAGCCCCACACCGACTGGGTGGGCTGGGTTTGCCACCATCCCGAGGGCTGCGGTTAGGAGCATGGTGCCCACCCCTGCCCCAGCCAAGGCCGCTGCGGTGGGCAGCCTGGCCGCAGGAGAGCAGGGCCATCATAGAATCATAGAATTGTCTGGGTTGGAAGGGACCTTTAAGATCATTTAGTCCAACCATCAACGTAACTCTGACAAAAACAAAAAACCACATCACTAAACCATGTCACTAAGCACTATGTCAACCCGTCAAGTTGTGCCAGGTCACACCAACCCCCTGCAGCGCTACAGGCTGGGGGCAGAGCAGCTGGAGCTGCCTGGCAGAAAAGGACCTGGGGGTGTTGGTCGACTGTCAGCTGAACATGACCCATCAGTGTGCCCAGATGGCCAAGAAGGCCAACAGCATCCTGTATCAGGAACAATGTCGTGAGTAGGACCCAAGAGGTGATCGTCCCCCTCTACTCGGCGCTGCTGAGACCCCACTTCAAGTGCTGCGTCCAGTTTTGGGCCCCTTACCACAAAAAAGACATTGAGGTGCTGGAGCGGGTCCAGAGAAGGGCAACAGAGCTGGTGAGGGGTCTGGAGAGTAAGTCTTATGCAAGAGGCTGAGGGAGCTGGGGGTGTTCAGCCTGGAGAAAAGGGGGCTGAGGGGAGACCTTCTCGCTCTCTACAACTCCCTGAAAGGAAGGGGTAGCCAGGGGGGGGTTGGTCTCTTCTCCCAAGGAACAGGTGATGGGACAAGAGGAAACGGCCTCAAGTTGTGCCAGGGGAGGTTCAGATTGGAGATTAGGGCCATGCCACACGCACGTCCCGTCCCAGTGGTGGCCGGGACCAGGAGGTGGCAGTGTGTGAACAGCATCCACGGCCCCCGGCACAGAGACCCCTCAGGCACTGGCCCAGGTTGCCCAGAGAAGCCTTGAACCCCATCCTTGGAAGGCTTCAAGGCCAGGTTGGAGGGGGCTTGGGAGCAACCTGGTCTGGTGGGAGGTGTCCCTGCCCCAGGGCTGGGGGTGATGGCACTGGGGGGGGGGGGGGCTTTAAGGTCCCTTCCAGCCCACGCCATCCAGCGACTCCAACACCCTGGTGACAGCGCGTGGCTGGCGGGGCGGGACAAGCCTCCGTGGGCCGGCGGCGGCCGGGACCGGGAGCGGAGGGTCCCGCATCCCGCACGTACGTGCGGGATGCGGGACCCTCCGCTCCCGGTCCCGGCCGCCGCCGGCCTGCCCTGCGGGGGCGTGGCTATTTGGCGCCACGCCCCCTCTAAGGCCATGCCCCCTTTTCTCGGCCACGCCCCCCGCCGCCTGCGCGCTGAGGTGGCGCCGCGGGGCGGGGCGGGGCGCGGCGGCCGGGCCGGGCGGGCGGCGCGGGGCCGGGCCGGGCCGCGCTAGGCCGGGGGATGCGGGGAGCGGGGCCGGGCGGGCGGATCGCTCGCGGGGCGCCGCCGCGGACCCTGCTGGTGCTGGTAGCGGCGGCGGCGCTATGGGCGCGGGCGGCCGCCGCCGAGCCCTGCGCCGCGCCCTGCTCCTGCCGCCGCGGCCTGCTGGACTGCAGCCGGCACCGCCTGCCCGGCGGGCCGGGCCCGCGGAGGATCCCACCGCTGCCCCCCGGCACCACGGGCCTGTGAGTGAACGCGGCGGGGCGCGGCGTAGGCCGCGGGGCCTAACGGGCGGCGGGCTGCGCGCAGGCCGCGGCCTAACGGGTGGTGGCGGGGGGGGGGGGGCGTGTGCGGGGCCGGGCCCGGGCCCCCGGGCCTAGCGGCGCCCCGGCGGAATGCGGGGCCCGGCGGCCGAGGGCTGTCGCGGGGGCGGGTCGTGGTGGTGCTGGGTGCCCGGGGGCGGTTCTCACGGGCCCGGCGCGCAGAGCCCGGTAGCGCCGCGGGCAGGCCCGGGGCGGCGGCGGCAGGGAAGGCCCGGCGGCACGGGGGCTGGCAGGAGCGGCGGGCGAGCCGTGGGGTGAAGAGGGTCTGGGCCCTGCCCCAGCAGCCGCCCGAAGGAAGGGGGTCGCCACGGCATGGGTTTCATGCTTCTCTTGTCCTGCTGTGTGAGGATAACGTTGGAGAGGAGGCTGAAGCAGAAGCAGGTTGTGGTTTGTAAGACGCTGGGGAACAGCAGCGGAGGCAGGACTTAATGCTTTTTCAGGTCAGGCCGTAGGACACAGTCCCTTATGATTGTGCTTGGAAATATTCCTTCCAGCCCCCTGGTTCAGCTGTGTGCTGTAGCAGTTCCTACTGCTCCCGATTTCCTCTGTGTCCCTTTGCTGCTTTGCAACGCAGTGACTCCCTCCTTTTCCCTCAGGAAAACCATTGTGGACTCCACATTTGCTGCCGTTGTTTTTCAAAAAAACCCACAAAACAATTAAGAGCTACGCTTAGTCTCTGCTCCCAAGAGTTTAATTAGACAACACACTAAATAGTATTCACACAGGGTTGAGTGCTGTAATGCCTTTATCTTTCATTGGCCTTTACTGTCACAGTCACTGTTGTATTTGTCACCTTTGGCTATGGCGTGCTGGGGTGGAAGAGGTGCTGAAGTATGAGGGATATGAAAAAACACCTTTGTGCACAAGGGAGTTCTCCCATGACCCTTTTGGAGTCATTGTGTTTCCTTGTTGATAGAAATAACAGTATTCCAGAGCAAGAAAAAAAGCCTGTTGGGGAGATGGCATAAGTGTGGAAGCTGCTGTTCAGTTAACTCCAGGGGTTCCTCCGGCAGGACTCGAGGGTCGATCTGTATTAAAAACTGGGCATCTCTAAGGAGGCCTTGTCACCTTCTTTCCCCTTCACAGTTCTGTAGTTCTCTTCCTTCCCTGCATGGGAAGCAACAGGGAATGTTTAAGAGAAAAATGTGTATGTCAGCATAGAAATACGACTAACTTGTCTGTAAAACTTTTTGTGCCTATAAAAAGGTACCTTAACATTAGCACTTCTTGGGGAGGGTGTCAGTGCCTGGGAGGGTGAGTTGGTGGTTCCTCAGGGGGCTAATGAGCAGAACGATACCCAGCGATACCCACGCTGTCTGCAGAGCAAGTTTTCGAGTTCCAACAAATGCTTGTATCTTTCTCCGAGCTGATGGAGGGTGTGTTTGGAAGTGCTTGGCACACAGTGCGGTGGGAAGAAGCGGTGCTGGCGCTGGGCTGCGTTATGCAATCTGACATGTGCTGCAAACAGTAATTAAGTGTAGGTTCTCTGTTGTGGCTTTCAGGATTTTGGCACATGAAGTGTGTGTGTGGGGGTGACATTTTTTCTTCACTAGAACTACTATAGCAGTTCTGAATCTAACCAAGCTATAATGCATACAAGCTGTATAAATTAATCAAAGCCTTAATTTTTCTTGCATGAAAAAGTTCCTGATGTGTTTTTCCCTCTCAGTTCTGTGATACCATTTCACCTAAATTTGAGGACTAAAAGTTCTCGTTTTTCCTAACTCTTTCAAACTACTTGCAGATGATGCTTCCAGTGTGTGTGGATTTTGATTTTGTTTTGTTTTTTTGTTTTTAATAAGGCCAGGAGAGCACCTTCAGAACTCTTTTTTCATGACGGAAGTATTCAGGCAACTGTAACTTCATGTTTCCTGCTAAATTACATCTGTTTTGTGGATAACCTGGCAGGTGATGAAAAGGGTAGGGAAGTCAAAGAGATAACGAATATTTTTTTGTGTCTGCGTCTTAACATTACATTCTTTAGAACAAGGAACACTGGCCCTGCTTGTTGGGGAAAGGGAAGCACGATGCTGGTGGTCGCTGCCTTCCAGTCACACACTGGTGCCTGAAAGTGTGTTTATATGTGCTGGTAACTAGGGAGATGATGAACAAAAGTAGATTAGGTATCAGTTAATGAGTTCAGCTAGTGCTGTTCACAACAGGTTTTCTGTGTGAGCGTGTGTTTTCCAGCTGGAATGGCTGGTGTGTTGCTGCATCACCACCTGTACCAGCGCAGTGCCGCAGGGAGCCAGCTCGGTTGGGTTGAATTAGGATCATTCTCCAGGACTAAGTATACAGTAATCAATTTGGTGTGTGCATTCTGTTTTGTTTACTTGAGATGAATAACCACTTCAGCTCAAAAAGAATGTTTAGATGATTTTATATACAATACCAGATGCATCTCTAAAATACAAATTTTGCATGTTTGCTCTGTATCTTGCATAACATGGGCCTAAGTAAAAATGCAAGAGCTTCTAAAATGATGGCTTCTTCAGTTTTGGGTTTTTCAGAGCAAGGGTTCATATCTGGTTCTGCAGGATAGCAGAAATCTTAGGTGTATGATTGAATGATCTATAAACACAAAATCATACGATGTATTTCAGTTTGTATTTAATGATCAGTCAGTCTACTTCAAAAAGAAAAGCATTGGTCACAGTAACTAGATATAAATAATGTTAGGACTGGTTGAAGTATGAACTATACCCAGCTTCTTGAAAGAGAACTTGCTGTTAATGAAAATGTTGCTGTAGTCCAAATCTGAGTAAATAGAAAAATACTTTCCTGGGATTTCTAAATTAAAATCTTAATTTCTAACTTATTACTAAGGCAGTAGGCTTCTGAGGAGAGGAACACCCGAATGTTAGCAGATCTTATCACCCAGGCCCGAGCCTGTCAGTGTTAAAGAGGCGTTTGGACAATGCCCCTAATAACTTACTTTGGCTTTTGGTCAGCCCTGAAGTGGTCGGGCAGTTGGACTAGATAATCGGTGTAGGTCCCTTCCAGCTGTAATATGCTATTCTATTAAACCATATTCTTCCTGAAAACCTTAGGAAGAAATGAAGTTTCTGTTTTCTTTGCATATTAATCTGACTCTCGAGATGTTTGTCAGTGCCTGCTAACCATGCCTGACACACAGGTTGTTCTGGCTCAGCACCCACGGCATGGTTCTGCTCGTCAGTGTGGTATCTGGACACCTTGAGGAGTGTGGTGTTATCTTCTGTGTCCACTTTTGCGTCCTTCCTCCACTGGTTGCCCTTGGGTCCTTTGGAAATAGCGTGGCTTAGCACTGCCCGCTCCGGTTAAACCCACTGCTGCCAGCATTAGTCTCCTCGGCACTGGCCGGTGCCTGCCTGTTTGAAAGATCCAGGAAAGACTCTTCCTCTGGGATCAGCGCTGCTGCTCGCTGCCCCTCTGCTGAGCGTGACTGATGGCTCCTCGGGCCGTGCCCAGAGGCCCTCGGCACTCGCAGCACTTCATACTCAGTTGTTTTTATGTATTACTGGCATTTAGGATTGGCCTAATTATTATATTTATTGAGGGAGCAGGCCTGCAGAGTAGTGTTCAGTGGCTGCCTGTGCATTGTCCTCTTCTCCAGGTTCCCTTGATTCTTCTTTTTTTAATTGTAGGAATGAATAATTATTTGCAAACCTGTTTGCAGCTGTATCTCTATAATTTGCATCTTGATGTAGTTGAAAGAATACATTAACAACCGTCTGACTTGCAGTGACACCCAGGATTTTAATAATTCATTGCCAGAAGAGTATCTTTATTGCTGAGCCTGAGTGGAAGTTAATGACAGCCTGTCAAGTCCCTGCTCCCTCCTGACAGACCCTGGTCCTGCAGATCAAAGGTGTCGGTAGCGCCACGGGCACCGGCATGAATAAATCCAGGTGCTGCTCCCGTTGGGTTCTGGTTAGCGGCAGGTCTTCCCTGCGTGGAGGGTTCCTGTGACAGCACTAACACCCTCCGAGGGACACTTACTGGTACTCGGTGAGGGTTGAATTTGTTCTGCAGCCCCTCTTCAGTGGGGACACCAGTTCAGTGTCTTTTCTTCCCCCGGTCAGGGTCTTGGGGCAGGTTCAACCCTCGGTGTAGCTGATGGCGCCCACAGGCCCAACGCTATTTCAGGAGCAGACCTGCGTGTGGGTGCCGGGAGTGCCCGAGCCTGGTTGTGATCAATTCCATTTTAATATGCTGTTTAACAGATATATGGTAGTCTTGTTCTTAAAGGATAATTTTGTCTCCTGTGTCAGTGTAGCTGTAGCCTGCCTGACGATATTAGAACTAGCCGTAATAAACACGTACCGTGTTACTTCTGTAATTATGAGGGAGAATCAGTGATACAGGACCTCATCAGGGGAACTCCTCAGGAGGAGAACAGGGAGTGCTGCAGATAGCTCATTATAGCTCTGTATTTGATGTCAGAACTGGAAGTGGAGTGAGAAGCGTGATGCTTCACTGACAGCTGGCACTGCTCACGAGCAGAGACAGATTTTTGACATACTCAGCAGTGTTCGGTGTTATACGCACCCAGGGACGGTTTCCTGGCGGTGGCGAGGGCACCAGCCGTGTGTCACACGTGTTCCTGGCGGTGGCGAGGGCACCAGCCGTGTGTCACACGTGTTCCTGGCGGTGGCGAGGGCACCAGCCGTGTGTCACACGTGTTCCTGGCGGTGGCGAGGGCACCAGCCGTGTGTCACACGTGTTCCTGGCGGTGGCGAGGGCACCAGCCGTGTGTCACACGTGTTCCTGGCGGTGGCAAGGGCACCAGCCGTGTGTCACAGGCCCGTGGCCATGCCGGGTTGTTCGGTGCCCCACGGCACGGGCTGTCGGCACGAGCTTCAGGGGTTGTCTCAGCTCTGGGCTTGTGCCAGAAAGGGCTCAGGAAGACGAGCAGGTTTCACCCTTTGGAGTGACGTCCGTTTGTCCTCACTGCTGCAGTTGGAGCCAGGTTTCCATCACAAACCTGGCTGGCTTTTCGGTCATGCTTTGAGTCACGTCACAAAATAGAGATGGCCCGTGCCCAGGGAGTTGGATCTCCCACATTGGCGTATATTTGTTCTTATAACGTCTCATGCACCAAGTCCGAGGTAAAAGTCAAATGCTGCTTTAAAGTTAAAGCAATAACATCAGCATCCAGCATGAGCATTAAAAACAGATTTCAGGACTCTCTTGCCCATTGAAACAACCCAACTCCTGCCTTTGTTTCCTGCAAGCAAAACCAACTGGTGCTACAGCCTGCCTTCCCTAAGCTTCCAGCCTCCCCTTTCGCTCCCCCCCAGCTCCCTGGGGGATTGTGTGTGTGTTGTTCCTTCACAGTGAGCCTGCCCTGCCTCCTCTCCGCTTTGAGGAGCTGGGCAGGCTGAGAACACAGGGATGGCTGCCACAGAGAAGTGCTCAGTAACAGGCACTTCCTCAGAAATTATTTTCATGTCACTGGCAAGTGTTTCTTTTTTGCGATAGGCAAGTATTGTCAATAAAGCTGTGATTTAAAGGAGAAACACTCTCAGCAGATGTGATCTTTCTTTCAAGAAGCCTTTTTAGCAAAAAAGTTATTTGATTCAAACAGAAATAGAACTGTTTGGACTTTGATTGTGAGTGACTACAAGAACGAACCAGAAGGAACCTCTTCCTCTGGTGAAGGAGGAATTGCATCTATCAAAAATACGGTTTAAAACTTTTAGGTTGCATAAAGGGTATGTGTTTGGCTTTGGTATTTTTTTTTTTTTTTTTAATTCTAGGAGCTAGAATAACTTTTCTCTCTGTTCTCTAGGGATTTAAGTCATAATCATTTATTGTCATCCAACTGGAGCATTGATTTGTCTGTTCCTACACTACAAGAAGTGTAAGTGGTTTTTTATGAGGATAAACTCTACAGATTTCCTACCTGGTTCTAATTAGTACATTCCATTGCATGTCTAGATACCGTGTCTGACTCATAGAAATAGTCAGTGCCAGTTAATTAAAACTGGGTGCTCTGTGTTAGCAGCACACTTCATGTATAAAACCCATGCTTTGTGAGCGGAAAATGTTTTCATAAAAGATTAGAAGACAAATATTTTTTAAAAGAGACAAGACGTGTTTGTTTTGACTGTAGCTGATCTTAAGTTAAAGAGAAGTAACTGTATCCATGGAAAAGGTAAACATAAGCACACTTCACTGTTAAATTGCTCAAATTATTAGTATTTAAGCATTCAGGGACTCTTTTGACAACTGCTAAGTATTATTAACATAACAAGATTGTTAAATGCTTTTGTGTTATTTCTGCTGTGTAAGGGAAGGGTTTTTCTTCTCTTTGAACTGCCAGTAATCTTTTTTGTTTGGCTGTTTTTTGTTTTTTGTTTTTTTTTTAAGGAAAATGAATTACAATGAGCTAAGTGAAATTCCGTATTTTGGAGAAACGACTTCTAATATAACTCTTCTCTCACTGTAAGTAATAGCTTCGTTTCCTTTTTCTCTTTACAAAAGGGAGAATTGTGAGAGTTCTGCTATCAAGCTGCAGAAAAAACATTGTTTCTTTTGTCTTGGAACACTACTCATCTAAAGTGCTTTAGGGAATATGTAAGCACTCTTTAAAGTAATACAAATCAGTTAGACAATCAAGTCACCCTAAATTACCAATAAAATGCAGTCAACCAAGGCAGGCAGCTTTGAAGGGGAGGGATTCAGTCTGGGAATGACAGTTCCCACAAGGAGCAGCCAAGCTACAGGCCCCAGAATTTGAATCCATTCCTATGCCAAGGTGGCAAATAGCTCTTGGATTTTCAGTACTGCTTTAGGAATTAACACTCTGAAGAGTGTGGTATGTGTGCTTTTTGAGGGGCTTGCTCATAATGTTGGTATACAGAATCCTATACAGCTTGAAGGATGGGATGTTTTGATAATCATGTTTGTTGCTGGTATTTTTCAGGGTACACAATACCATTCCAGAAATAAATGCTGAGCAACTCCAAGTTTACCTTTCATTGGAAAATCTAGATCTTAGTTCTAATCTTATCTCAGAAATTAAAGCATCGTCTTTTCCACGGATGCAACTGAAGTACCTGTAAGTACGAGTGATCTCTTACGTCTGGGATTCCAGGCTCTACAGCATTAACTCTGCTCTAAGTTCCTGTCTTAAACCCAGCAGCCCTGGGTGCCTTTGAACTGGTAGCAGTGCTCAACGTGGCTACAAAAGTGCTTGAAATAAAATATTTTTCATACCAGTCTGTACTGCATTTTCTCAAATAGTTTCTCAACTAACTGCTGCTGTCAGAGCGCAGGTAGTTCAGCCAGCAGGGACCTGGGATGATCTCTACCCATTTTGAGTAAATCACTGTTGACATTGTCTTGACCATGTCTAACTGAAGCATGGGCAAGCAGTAAAAATCAACTCCTAGCACTGATTCCTTTGGGAAAATTATTTAGTTTGGAATACCAGAGTGCAGATTTCTGATACTATTTCACAGGGGACTTGAGTTCTAGTAATAAGTGGTCGCTCTGAATTGCTTGTGCAGTTCTGTTCATAAAACTCTTTGTGTTCTGAAAGGCCTCTTTTCCTTTCCTAGGAACCTGAGTAACAACAGAATAACTACCCTAGAAGCAGGCTGTCTTGATAACTTGTCCAGCTCACTAATGGTGGTAAAGCTGAACAGAAATAGGATTAGTGTGATTCCACCAAAGATCTTCAAATTGCCCCACGTGCAGTTTCTGTAAGTAGCTGTCTTGAAAGCTTAACAACAGCCATTACAGCTGTGGTGTTTATCTCAGTGTGTGTTCTTGACTTGCACAAATTGGTGCTTATCAAAAGATGTCTTAATATTTGAATGTTATCTTTATAAAAGGGAACTGAAAAGGAACCGGATTAAAATAGTGGAAAGCCTCACATTCCAAGGACTGGAATCCTTAAAATCCTTAAAAATGCAGCGCAATGGGATTAGCAGACTAATGGATGGAGCGTTCTTTGGCCTGGGTAATATAGAAGAATTGTGAGTATGCCCAGTCGTGGAATTTCTTTGAGGGACTCTGACTGGGTAGGGTTGTGTCCTGTACGGCTTCCTGTACATCGAGGCTGTGCTGAGATACTGATGAGCATCACGGGAAATGAGTTTACGGATCTGTATTTTCCCGTTATTTTGACATCATGTTTGGTTACTTCAGAGGTAGAAAGATAGTGGCTCTGTTTCCACCTCCTTCCCGCATGGTTACCAAAAATGCTGTGGCTCTGTAGGTTGCTTTTTGCTGGTTTTCATTTGCACTCCCCATAGGATGGGATGGTTCTCTGTTGTGTGACCAACTGACAGAGACAGCACAGGGTGTGCCCTGCAGTGGTAGCAAAAGATTTTTTTAAAAAGGAGGAGTCTTTGAGAACAGAGATTACAGTTTTGCTTCTGCCACACACTGCAGCTGTTGTCGGGTTATTCAGTTCTTCATATACTTTAGTTCGCTGTTTTGGTTTCAGTGGAATCAATATAATTGTGCATTTTGGGTTGCCTGAGGTTTAATGTTAGTAAATCATTTTGAGATCTAGGAGATGAAATTTTGTAAATATGTGTTTCATTGATTATCTATTTGGCAAATGTTTTTCCTTCTAATTCCTTAGAGAACTGGAACATAATAACTTAACAGAAGTAAACAAGGGCTGGCTGTATGGCCTGCGGACGCTGCAACAGCTCTATGTGAGCCAGAATGCCATTAACAGGATCAGTCCAGATGCATGGGAGTTCTGCCAAAGGCTTTCCGAGCTGTAAGTCCTGGGCTGCTTTTCTTTGGGATTTTGTAGTGTTGCAATAAGGGATTGGCCAGCACACATGTAGCAGGACTGAATTACCAAAGGAAGTACTCAGTTTCCTTGTTGGGCCTTCGTAATGCTGTGTATTTTACTTATAAAAATAAGTGTTCCGTTAGAGAAATTAAAACACAATAGTTAATCAAGTTTGATAGTATCTTCATAATTAATTCCCGCCCGCTTGCCCTTAAAGTGTGTGTTCCATGTTTCTAGAGACTTGTCGTACAACCAGCTGACTCGCCTCAAGGAGTCTGCCTTCGTGGGACTTGGTTTATTGGAGAAACTAAACCTGGGTGACAATCGCATTAGTCACATCGCTGATGGTGTGTTCAGAGGTCTGACAAATCTTCGAACCTTGTAAGTACAGCCAGCTTCTAGTTGAAATCTCAGTTTAATGCGGTGAAGCTTTTGCAAACAAAGACAAGAATCTTGCAGTGTGGAGGCTGAGATCAGTGGTTTGGCAGTGTTTGTGTCCTGCCCACAGGTGGCAGGGCTGATAATTTTTGGTGTGCCGAGATAACAGAATTCTGGCCCAGCTAAAACAAACCAACTACTTAATTTTAGTGGTGATAAGGAAAGTTGAGTGCCCGGTTGCATCATACGGGTTCTGGGAAGGTGTGGGTAGGCAGCTGGCATAAATGCCAGTTGTGAAGTGAATGGTCAGTCTGGACCTCTTGTTATTCCAGAAGCTGGAACCACAGGACCCAAGCGGTGAATCCCTTTGGTTGCCGAAGGTGCCATTCAGCTGGCCTCGCTGTGGCCATGGGCACAGCGTCCCAGAGGACACAGTGTCCTAGAAGGCACAGCTCTGCGCTTGCCAGGGCCTTCTCCAGCAGCTGTTTGGTACTTCTGACAAGAAAAGCCTCACTCCTGGCTCTTAATAAAAACCCAAGTGTCCCAAGTAGATCTGAGCAGTTGTAATCATCCTAAACAATGGTAGTTAAGAAAGGAGTGAAAGTTTATAACCCCTCTGTCAGTTCATTAAATAAATGCTTAAATAAGCAAACTCACCAGAGAGATTTATGTAAGCGGTCATATTCTGTTAACCTTAATGCAACCTTTTAATGAAATAATTAAAACTAATTTCTTAGGTTTAGAGTACCATGAAAAAGAACAAGAGCAGATTAATTAGTAGGTTTTTCTGGGCTCCTCGGGGGCGCCCGCAGCCACGGGCCGGGCCATTGGCTGCAGGGCTGGAATGTGCAGGACGGAGCAGGGGTGATTAGCTGCAAGACGGAGCAGGGGTGATTAGCTGTAGGATGGAGCAGGGGTGATTAGCAGGGCTCCAGCATTGGTGCCCAGCCGGGCGTGAGGAGCCAGGTCCTCCGCTCACACAATGAGCGGCTTTTCTTTGGGGCTGCTCTCTCATTTTGCTTAGTGGTCTGAGTAGTGGAGTGTAAAAATACTTCAAACAAGAGGAGATACCGTGTTGCTGTCGGATTAGTTCCACTGTTGCTTGTGTATGGGCTGGTTCAGTGCTGAGGCTGGGGTAAATATTTCTCCATATGTTCAGCTCCTGCCTCTATTCTGCAATGTGGCTTTAATTAATGAGAATAAACTGTAAAACTGTATATTAACAACAAAGTAACCAGAGGAAGGTAGGAAGGAATAAGGTGTGTCTAAGAATAGCACTGAAGTTTTGAAGTTTTACATATTATCACATTATTTACTTCATAACCCTGTGAGTAGCTTGGCATTGACACCCCTCCAGCATTCCCAATCGAAAATTCTGGAGCAGACCTGAAGGTAATTCCAGAAACAAGTTTCAACTCACAAGAATTAGCAACTTGGAAATAAATTTGGCATATTATTCATCTTGTTGTTCTTCTCATTAGATCACATTGTTGAGTACTTTAGCTTGAATAATTTTCAGAGGAAAATACTTACTGTGAGCAAGTATCAATGCCGTATTTGTTAAGACCTTGTTATACATGAATCATGGAATTCTTTTTTGTCCTAAACTTTAAAGTGTTTTATACATTAATTGTGGAAATGACTCCTGCATGGTATAAAGAACAAGAACAATAACTTCTATTTCAAAGTAAGAAAAATGAGAAGATAATGTGTTTCCACTGATAATGTCCTGGAGATGGATCCCTCCGGGATGGTGTTCTGCGCGTTTACAGTCTCACCCAAGGGAAAGTAGATACTTCGTTTTTCCACCATTTGCACAAGGAATGAAGTGTTTATATGAGATGGTGTCACCAGTTGCAGCCTGCGTAGCTGGCTTTCTGTCTCACTTGGCTTGTTTGGAAGTTCCATCAAGCTGATGCATGTAATACCTGGTAAAATGCAGTACAGGCTGCTCTTCACTGGTGAGTTTTCCTTTAAGCACCCTTCTGTCTGCAGGAACTTGGGTGCTTAGTGGTACCAAACCAGACAGAAACTGTGGCCTTGACAGAAACTCCTGGCTCAGTCTATGCCATGTAGGCTAAAAATGCAGCTGAATTTATTTCACCTTCACTCTTAAAAAGTGCTTAGTCCTTCCCAAACCATATTGCTTTTGCTGTTCAGACGTGAGGGGCCGAAGTGCTGTGCAGAGGTCAGACAGGAATCCCATTAGCTGGTAACAAGATTTGTGAGCAGAATATCAACTTCATTCTGAAAATCTACTACTTTGTTCCTGGCAGCCTTACACTCTAACCTGTGTGTAATCTCTTAATATGCTAATGCTATTATAAGCCTGTTACTTGGGAAGATTAATGCTGCTGGTGTATTGGTTAATTCACTTACATGAAGCAACTTGCCTCAGGAGCCTCTCCCAGCTCCTGGTGAATAGTCCATCACATGACGGGTGCTGGTCAGACTGGGTCTTTCCTTCACTCCCACATCGAGAAGTTGTACTGCAGAATTTGTTTGTGGTTCTGTCTGTGGAACTGATCTTGAACAATTCTATTTTCCCTTGCATCTCTGGGATGGAATATTCATCTTCTGACAGGCTTAGCTTTAGCATAGATTTGAGCCCCCGCAGGTGACACTGTGCCAGAGCACTGTCGCAGCCCGTACACCAGTACGGCTCTTCCCGAGCAGTGGCAGTGACGGTGTTACAAGGCTTCTTTACAAGAAAGCTCTTCTCCTGCAGGGACTTGCGGAACAATGAGATCTCCTGGGCCATAGAAGATGCAAATGAAGCGTTTGTGGGTCTCAGCAGGCTGGACAAACTGTACGTACAGCAAACCACTGAAATGACAGTACTTCCCCGCATGCAGAGTAGAGGGAGAGGGCAAATACTAAGTGATGGTAAATCAGTGACACGAGGCAGAAAGCCTTTCTGCTTGGCAGCTGTATTCAGTGTGTTTCCCCTCCTGTGCTACAAATTCTTGGTACTGGCTTGGGCTCTGTGTCTGGGAGCATGGATCTGTGTAGCTTAGGATCACCTCACAAGTAGCAATTTGAAGAAATTAAGCATAAGTATTTGACTGCATTTAATATTGAACAGCCCAGTCCTGCTGCGTGATTCTTTAGTTTGGGTAAAAGCTATCACTTTTCAAAAAAAAAAAAAATAATTTTTTTTTGAGCAAGTATGAGCCACTATTGAACTAACAGCTTTTCAGTGCTTAGACCATGCACTTTTCATCCAGTGTCACGTGCTCTGTAGGAAGCTTCATCCTGTGGAGCTACAGACATTACTTACAACAACAGGTTGGTGTGAGGGTGCAGTCTCAGGCACTAATGGGATCGCGGCGGATTGGGATGTTACTGCTTCATTCCCCAGTTCTACTTGTCACTGCTTCCTTCTGCTGACTTGAATTACCTTCTGACACGTCTCTAACTCAAATCCCAAAGTTAAAAATGGAAAAGAAAGCCTGTTCTTGGTAAAATTAGTAGAGCTGTTAAACTCAAAAAAAAAAAAAAAAAAAAAAAAAAAATTTGATCTTTTGACTCTGGTAGAATTTGAAAAAAACTTAGTTAAACATCACAGGGAACTTCCTTTAGTCTTATTTGTGAACTCATATTGACATTCAGACTTGTTTCTGGGTTCGGGGGCTTTGTCTTTCAGAATCTTGCAAGGAAACCAGATTAAGTCAATCACCAAAAAAGCATTCTCTGGTCTTGAAGGACTTGAACATTTGTAAGTAATTTACTTTATAGAACTTGTAGTTATTTGTCAACTTCAGTCTTGTTTTGCTCTCAAATTTTTAAGAATTTAACTGAAGGTAGCACATGAAATCATATGTACCCATTATTGTTCTCTTTGCTTAATTTACAGGGATTTAAGCAACAATGCGGTAATGTCCATCCAAGAAAATGCATTTGCCCAGGCTCACCTGAAGGAGCTGTAAGTTCATGACAATTATTTACAGATTCTTTACAAGTCTTATCTTGTAAAGAATCCTTCAGCCATTGTAGGACTGGATGAAGCTGACTGTGTGTCTGCTTTCATCATGAAATAGTTAAAGTAATGCTGATAAATTTCCAACTCAAATTTGGTAGCGGTGTACTTTGGATTTAAGGTTTGATAAAATCTGCACCTCCGTTTCCTTAGTTGCAATTAGTAGAAAATCATTTTTTCTTGCTGTGATGAACCATTAGGTTTTTAATATCTGAAGATTTTGCAGCAAACTCAGCACACACTAGCATGTAGACAGTGAACAAAAGAAATTCATCAGGAATCTTTCAGGGGGGTTAGCAAACGCTACATTTTGTCATCCCGTTTTTGGGGCTAAGAAGGGGCTTTCATATTCACAGCTAGCCAAAAAATTTTTACTTGCTCAACAGATGCTTAAGCAGTCAGAGCCTCTTGTGATCTTCAGACATTTAAAGAATTATAATGTGAAGTGACCTTCACACCCAAGACTAATCCTACTGTAACACAGTTACCTCTACCTGAGATGAAGTATCTGAATTTCGTGTAATCTGTTTTAAAACTGTTACTCAATTAGTTAATCTTGGCCAGATGGACTGTTAGTCTGCAAAATCTGCCACTTCGAGGAGAAGTATTTTAGGTGTTAAGACAAGACTTTCATTGCATTGTCTAACGTATCTTAAAAGTGAGGAATTGTAGGTATGTACGGGCCGAAAGCAGGACAGAACCTTGGGCTGTTGTACTGCTGCTCTCCCTGCTGGGTTGCTCCAGCTGCGGGGCTCTCCAGGGGGTCCACAGGGCTCTCTGGGGGAAACGGGGCTTTCTCCAGTTGGTTACTTGTACCTAACAGTTGGGAAACTTTGGAAGCAGGTGCTGGGGGAAAAGTGACCCATCGTTGTTTCCTGCTTGCAGTTCTGTGGAGCAGAGAAAACAATCTGTAGTACATACCTGTGTGAAACAAATCACTTTCATTCTTAAAATGATAGCATGAAAATGAATATTGAGGCTTATTTCATAACAGCAAGTATTTGAGACATAGAGCTGCTCTGTAGTGTTATGTTCTATTTAATTGCTTTAAAGAGGGATGAGATAATTGTAGAGACAGGCCTAATGTTTTTTTATAGTTGAAAATCTAAGATTGTTTTCTTTAGAATTAAAAAAAGATGTAAGATTTTAATGCTGTCATAAGAGGGAAGGTTTTCCTGGATTGTTTATAGTATGTATAGGTCACACTATAATAAATACCCACAGACATACAAGAATACTGGAAATCTTGAAATATCTGAATGTATATATTTTAAGTTGTTTTGCTGTATGAAATCACAGGTAGGAATGTGAAATACTAAACTTTAATCACACTTTTATTTTGCCTTGTTTCTGCAGCATTTTGAACACCAGCAGCTTACTCTGCGATTGCCAGTTGAAGTGGCTGCCACAGTGGCTTGCTGACGGCCACCTCCAGCTGGCTGTCAACCTGAGCTGTGCCCATCCCGAGTGGCTGGCGGGGCAAAGCCTTCTCAGCGTGGACCCCGATGACTTTGTCTGTGGTTTGTATTTTTAGTGACTTCTGGTATAAAACCATGGTAACACAAACCTGTGCAGATGCCTTGCTGCAGTCAGGCTGTGGCACTGCTGGTGGTGCTTGGGCTTGGCCGTGGCGCACGCATGGGGCTGTGGTTGTTGCTGGGTCTGCTTTGGGGTGTGGGATTAACTCTGTTTCTCTTTGCTCTGTTTTGTTGTATTTGAGCACTGCGAGAGGCATTGTTTTTCGTTTACTGTTAATACCTGATTATGCTTCCGTTCTCCCTGCTTATGAACACATTCAGCTTTGAAGGGCTGTTTGACACTTCCTTACTGGTGCTTGTCCGTACCAGCAAGGCTGGAGTAGTTAATACTCTGGAACATTTTCTGATGCTCCGTATGTGTAATGTTTATCTGGTCTCTGCCACCACATTTTCAGACATAATCCTGTTTATTTTTGTAACTGAACTGTGAGATGAAAAACTGAGAGACTCTTTGCCCAGAGTCACGTGTGAAGTCTGTGGCAGGCTTGGAAATAGTCTGGTGTTCCATTTTCTGGGTTAGCACTTGTGCATATGCAATTCTTTCATTCTTTTGGTGGTAAAGGCTACAATAATCATCATGTAGGTGCAAGCACCCGCTTCTCCATTCTAATATCATCACAGTGGTGCCTGACACTGAACGCTGTGTGTGCCTACAAGAATGTCTTTGCTGAAATAATAGGTATTGGAATAACCCATCGAGTGGGATGAGATAGGGTGAACTGCCAGCTTGCTATGCTTTGTAGTTGTAGAACTTAAAGGCTCTTCAACATATTTAAAGTATCTGAAAATAAGCCTCAGTCCTTTGTAAAATAGTCTTGCTCTTCAGCTGACACGGCTTTTGTGTGTGATCTAAATATAGCAAGTTCCAGACAGTTGTACAAAATACAGACCACTGCTCAAGACCACACTTCTACGCTGACTGTGCTCGATGCTTACTCTGTGATGCTCACTCTGTGTGCCTTCATGTGGTTCTCATCCTCTTCCACAGCTTGATTTCCAGCTGAAAATAGCTGAATATGTGCACCTCAAGCAGCACATCTGTTCCCAAAGCTTTCTTTCTGCTTACATTGTCTTTTGAGTGAGTTCCCTTGCAATATTAATTGCAAGTTGAAGAGGAAAGTAGCTAACCTTGGTGCTTTTATTTTCAGATAATTTCCCTAAGCCGCAGATAAGAGTGCATCCTGAGACCACCATTGCTCTGAGAGGCATGAACGTGACTCTGATGTGCAGCGCTGTGAGCAGCAGTGACTCCCCCATGTCCACGGCCTGGCGCAAGGACAGTGAGGTGCTGTACGATGCGGAGGTGGAGAATTTTGCCAGATACCAGCAGCAGAGCGGTGAGGTGGTGGAGTACACCACCGTCCTGCACCTCTTCAATGTGAACTTCACTGATGAGGGGAAGTATCAGTGCATCGTCACCAATCACTTTGGCTCCAATTACTCCAACAAAGCCAAGCTGACTGTTAATGGTAAGCAGTCATGGTCGCCAAGCAGAAGCACTTGTAACCTCAAGCTTTATTTAAATAGCCATACGTCTGTTTTTCACTAGAGCTGGCCCAAAATAGTCTTGCAGGACTGTCTCACTAGTATTTAGAAGCATCAAATTTATACTACTTTTTGTAAAGCAGGAAAGAAGTAGTTGGGGTTTTTTTTTGTGGGTGAGAAGCCTTCTGTTCACTTCTCAAAAGGGGCAGATACCTCCCATGCTTTCATTGTAACACAGTTGTTCATCTGGTTAATGGAGGTAGAAGTCTCTTAAACTAAAAGCTCCCTCTGCTGTCTCTTTAGAACTAAGCACCTTTCCTATGTGTTTGTAAAGCTGGGGAAAATTCAGCTAAAAATAACTTGTGGGCCTGGAAACAAACTCTGAAAAGTCTATTATGAAGTCCTTTGGTTTTAGCCATAATGATTCTTTTTATTCTGGCTTGAGGGAAGGGAGGTAAGGCGCAAGCATACCCATCAGTCAGTACGTCACCGATCCCCCGTGTATCCAAGAGCAGGGGTGTCTGCGCTGCCTCTGCTTGTCCGGAACAGATGATGCTGACTTGGATGGGCAAGGTGGAAGTTCCTATTACTGGGGAGAAAAAGTGTGTCAAAGGGCTGATGAAGAAGGCTAAACCTCTTCCCTGTCTTTTCCCTATGAGCAACGTTGTTCTTCAGATCATCTTAAATGAACCCTGTAGATACTGTACTTGAATTTAGAGGATAGGGTCTTAGAAATGACCGCTGAAAATCTGTGCAGTTCTTCAGAAGAATCTGCCCCTCTCTGTTAGGGAGAACTGCAGGCGTGTTTCAGATTTGCTTGTTTTCAGGTATTCTCTGTGCTGTGCAGCTTTTGCTGCTTTTCCCCTGCTGAAACTGTGTCTACTTTGATCCAGAGCTTCCTTCTTTCCTGAAAACCCCCATGGATCTCACCATCCGCACTGGGGCAATGGCCCGGCTGGAGTGTGCTGCAGAGGGTCACCCCACTCCACAGATCTCCTGGCAGAAAGACGGTGGCACAGACTTCCCTGCTGCACGAGAGAGGAGGATGCACGTCATGCCGGAGGATGATGTGTTCTTTATTGCCAATGTGAAAATAGAAGACATGGGGATCTATAGCTGTATGGCACAGAACACTGCGGGGGGATTGTCAGCAAACGCCACCCTGACCGTGTTGGGTAAGTGGTTCTGATCTCTGCTTGCATACAGACCGTTTCACTTCTGCAGTGGTTGAGTAGCTTAGCTGTAAGTAGCAAACTTAAGTCCTAAAGAATTAAGTTAAAATACAAAGATATTGTATTTTTTGTATTGATACAAAAATACCTACACCTAGCCATAGGCGTAGATGGTATTCTGCAATAAGGAACAAGAGAAGACTTTTGAAGTTTAGGGATGCTGCCTCTGGAATAACATCTCTATCTGCTTTGCATGGTTTGGGGGCATTTGGATGCAGCACTTGACATGATTTTTGAACAGTGAAGCTTTAGAAGCTAAACTACAGCGCTGACCAGTGGAGTTAGTGTGGTCTGTGCAGAAGAGAACTGAGGGGCACATCTCAATCCAGCCATGTAAATAGATAATTTGTGTTGTCTTAGAAGAGCTTCAGTCGCAGGTAACATGAACTACACGGAGTAATGCTGGAAGGACAGTTCCTTCTAGAGTGCAGTGTATTTTGAAGACGCTGACGTTTAACATTATGGTCATATGCACATTTAGAATTGGAGCACGTGAAGCAGACTGTGGCTGGTGTAATTTTGGGGATGTTTGCTGTGCCTGCAGTTACTGCACTGATCCATGGAAGAGCTGAACTCATAGGATTTCCCGAATCCTGTGTTTCATTGCTCACGTTTATGTTCAGATTGTAAGATCAGATTTTTAAATATCATGGAGTACATACCGGTGTTGCACAATGACATTCTCTTACAATTATTTTTTTTCTCTCCACTGTCACAGAAACTCCTTCCTTCATCAGGCCCCTGGAGGACAGGACAGTGACACGGGGCGAGACAGCTGTCCTGCAGTGTATCGCTGGTGGCAGCCCTGCCCCTCGCCTCAACTGGACCAAAGATGATGGCCCTTTGACAGTCACAGAACGGCATTTTTTTGCTGCGGCCAATCAACTCCTGATCATTGTGGATGCAGGACTGGAGGACGCTGGGAAGTACACCTGCATCATGTCCAACACCCTGGGCACCGAGCGGGGCAACATCTACCTACACGTCCTGGCCTCCCCAAACTGTGACTCCTCCCAGGGTGGCATCGTCCACGAGGAGGATGGCTGGACAACAGTGGGCATTGTCATTATTGTGGTGGTGTGCTGTGTGGTGGGAACCTCCCTGGTGTGGGTTATTGTCATCTACCACATGAGAAGGAAGAGTGAGGATTACAGTATCACGAACACAGGTGAAGTGCAGAAAGAGCAGTCCTCAGCCCTGTTTCTAATCCAAAGCACTCTTTAACAGTGGTGAAGTGTCTCAATTCATTACAGATGGATTAGATTGAAGAACAAAGGCTTCCTTCTAAAATCTCTTTGGGGATTTTCTCAAATTCCTTAATTTTAGAGGCTTTTTAAAATATCAAAAGTGTGTTAATTTAATTCCTTACACACTAGATTTGTTCTACGTTGAGGGGAATATAGTAAAGTTTGGAAATAAATATTTGAACAAACTAACAAATGTTTTCAGGACCTGGAATAATGTGTGTAAGTTTCCTTTCTGGCCCTGTTCGTTTTGAGGTAGCTGTATGGACTTCTAGTGACTGAGGTAGAAAAAAGGTAACTGTGAGTTACCTGTGAGAAATTCTGGATGATGCTTTTGTTAATGTGGGTAATAGTGTTAGTACTACCTTGAAATCGTCACACTGAGCCATTAATGTCCTCAATCTTCATTCTGCCTTGCAGAGGAAATGAACCTGCCTGCAGACATTCCCAGCTATCTCTCCTCCCAGGGAACTCTGTCCGAGCCTCAGGAGGGCTACAGTCACTCAGAGGCAGGAAGCCATCAGCAGCTCATGCCTCCCGCCGGTGGCTTCGTGCACAAAGGTGCAGACGGTAAGCAAAGCCCTCGCGTGTGTGCTGTGCTCCCGCAGGATGGCAGTGCGCCGTCTGGCCCTGGGAGCTGGCAGCGGCATGGCACAATGCAGCCTGGTGCTGCACGTTAGCACCAAAGGTGACTTCTCCTAGAGAAGAATTCAGGTTGATCCGAAAATTTCCATTGGTCATTCTGAGTTTGAGGCATCTCCTGGTTTTCTTCTAGTGTTTGTTCATATTCTGCTATCAAGGCTTTTGCATTCTGTGTGCATTGTTTAATCTTTGGTCCAGCAATGTCGGGACTAATGTCTGCTCCGAGTGCCTTTGCACATAGATGTCATGACTGCTGTCCTTCAGGTGCCAGAGTAGTACAGTTCCCTCCAGAGGCTCTGTGCTTCAGGGTTTGTGATCTCTTCAGCACGGTGGGGATGCCATTAGAGAATTCCTATGTTAAATGGCAAGGTAGATTTTTATGTTGTTTCTTTCCTTTGGCACCTCAGGAGTCCAAGAAATGGAGGTGGAAATAAAGTTCTCTTAGAAGATGATTTGCTGTACCTTTTGTCCTTGCCATAAAATTACTGCCTCTGCCAGACATAAAGTCCACTTCCTACAATCATGATTAAAGGGTCTGCACTATTTCCCTACCTCATTTGCATGCTTTTCGGGATATTTGTGTAATTGAGTCTCCAGAGATGCCATTTTTTACTATCCAAATGCTGAGGAGGCATCCTCATGTAGGCTGGCTTTCAAAAGTGACTGTTCAGTGTGAGTTTTTCACATCTGTCCTGTGCTCCATTCCCTCTTGTCTGTTGTCCTGTGACACTGGAGTCTGACAGGAGGGAGAAGCAGCTCCTCTCAAGGACCACTTTATCACCCAGTCTGAGGTGTGTGGGCACGCAGGTCACAGGTCTGGAGCAGAGTGTGGGCCGATGTGGATGGGTGTTCTGGGTTGGCTCCAGGGCTGGTTGGACCTGCTTGAACCCTTCTGCCCTTGAAACAGGAGAGCAAACAGGAGATTGCTCTCGCTTCTGGCCATGGTTTCCCCTGGTCCGCCTCAGAAGGGCAGTGCTGTTGACAATTTGGGTCGTGGTGAACCTAGAGCATTTCTCCTGTGATTTTGCAGTGAACAGTCACACTGGGGACTCTGTTAGCACCTTAACTGTGTAAAGGCCTGTCAAACTGTCCCGCTGCAGTACCATGATCATGCTAAGCATGAAAGAGTCTATGGAAATCAAGCATCCTTATCCTCTCTGAGAGCATTTTGGTTTTCCATCATGTTTATCAGGTGGCACAGCGCCTTTGGTGATCTGCTCGGACTGTTACGACAATGCAAACATCTACTCCAGGACACGGGAGTACTGTCCCTATGCCTACATCGCAGAAGAGGACTCCCTGGATCAAACTCTCCCTAATCTCATGGTGCAGATGCCAAAGGAAGCATACACAGCACGTGCCCAGCATGACACCAGTGCTCTTGAGAATCTCCTTGCAGAGAGAGACATATCCATCTTCCTTACCAGCCATGACAAAATGAGTGAAAAGAAAGTCTCCTCCCAGCAGATTAATGGTGAGTGTCCCCTTTTCCCTTTTGTTGCTCTGTATTCCCTCTGTCCATCCCTTCGCTGCCCTTCGCTGTTGATGCACAGCTAATTCTTCAAGTGACCATAGTTTGTGGAGTAACTCTGGTTATTAACTGCCTGTTCTCAGAACCGGCCCTTGGTTTGCATCCAGTACCCAAGAGGTGAAGAGGTTGATGTTAAAAAGTAGTATTTCTTAATCTGCAGTTCACCTCTTAAAGCTTGTGGAATGCGATCCCTTACATGTACTTCAAAGTCAAGCCAAGAGTTAAAGCTTCACACAGGAAGTTGAAACAGCCCTTCTGTTTGAGCTGGCCTGACTTTCAAAGAACTCCAAAAGATCTTTGTGTGTATGTGTGTAAATTGATTGGTTTTATCTTGACTTTCTTCCAGGTAGCCTTTTTAAAAATTCAGGTGGACACTATGCGTGTTGCTTGTGGCCACGGTAACAAATTGCTGAAATGGGAGGGCATCCAGTAAAACATGCGCTCAAAAATAGAGAAAATCACCTCAGAAATACTGTTATTCCTGGGTTGCACGACTCAAATCTGTCGAAACTTTGTGTGTGTTTATCATGAACTCACTCCTGTTCGTCTTTTAATTCTTCTTTCTCAGAGCCCTTCCAGCTGCCTTTATGGGGAGTAAACCCCGACCTCGCGCTCTCTCACCCCCACTTTCTGCATCAGCAGTCGGCCCGTGAGACCCCGCGGCCTCCCCGAGGCGAGGGCGTCACTGAGAGCGACCGGGAACATGCTGCCTCACCCAGACCTTGCCACAGGTTACGTGAACATAACTTTGACTTTAATAGGACACGGAACATTCATGACTACAGTGAAACCACGTAAGACACTAATATGAAGGCTTGAAAGCAAATCCGTACCAACTGACTGTTTGTATTCACTACCTCAGGACTAACCCAAGGCCAAAGATGCCTGTGTACGTATGTCTGCGGTGCCAGGCTGGCTGAGCAGAGCCAGGCTCCTAAGGAGGAGGTGGCACATGCCCCTTTTCCCTGGATTTCTGTGTATTGGAAAATGGGAATGTGCAACAGAAACATGGATGGTTAGTGATATCCACAAGAATAGCATTAAACCATGGATTTTCTGATGTTGGGAGCAGCCTTTTTGTTGGTGCATGCTTTGAAAATCTCTCAAGAATGCAGAGCTATTTCACACTGCATTGTCTGCTTGGAAACAAATGTTCAGGGCCTCCGCATGGAATTCCCCAGTAATTGTAAGCGTAAAACTCTTGGCCAGCTTTTTGTTCCTTAGACTGTTGGCAGGCGCCTGTTACCAGTCTAACTTTGGGGCTTGTTTTCTCCTATGAATAATGGACTCTAGTTGTAAATAAATTTGCATTTATAAATATTTTGTATACACTAAGCATATAAATGTGTTGGCTGTAATGTAAATATATTTTTTATTATGCCAAAGTATGTATCATACTGTTAGTCTTGACAGCTATGTATCAAGCCATATGGGTTTTGGGTGGGGTTTTTTTTGGTGGGACTGAAAACTTCTTTCTGAGGGGATAGACCTGACTTTGTTTTGGAAAGAAGTGAATTTACAATAGATGTGTGGTGAAACTGTGACATTTCATTGTTACCTACAACCCTGTAGGCGTGAAGCCAGGCTGACCTGACTGCAAGGATCTGTCTCATGACACGATCAGAGTTCCAGGTTCGACCCATTCGAGTGTTGAGGGAGTCCTTAAATCTCTGTGCTGGGCCCCTGTCTGGCCCAGCAGAGCCCGCACTGAGGAGGGGGTGAACCTGTACTCCTGGCCGGAGCGTCCAACTTCCCAGAAGTTCTTGTGAATAGCAAACAAAAAGAACAGTACACAGAATGTTTCCTTCCGGCCATCTGTAGGTGAGAGCTTGGAGTGGCTTGTTTCAGAAGTTTATCTAAGCTTTTAGCTTGAAAAAAGCCTTTGTGTTGTCAACGTTGCAGCGAGGTCTCCCTGCATTTTCCCTAGCTGACAGTTAAGTGAACTTTTTAAAAGAGTATTGTGATGAAAAGCATTGGATAAATTGGGAGAACATTTGATGAATACTCAGTGAACTATGCTGTGGATTTTGTTTCCTCTGCACAGCCAAGAGGCCTGTGCAGTTTAAAACACTTGTGTCCTTTCCTGCTGTGAAGTATCAGTCAAGATTGTTGCCCTGTTGAACTCTCATATTAATTCCTGAGACCTCAGCGTGGCCAAAACCTGTACATATCTGAGAGGTGAGAAATGACACAATATGCAGAGAACCAGTCAATGTTGGAAATCCGGTACTTGCTGAGACAGAGGAAGCACAAACTTCATTAATTACAGAGGAACATGCCTGACAAAACTAGGAGGAAGAACATTATAAGGACTTTCTGGAAAGTTCTTTCTCCTGGGAAGATGCACCTTTGTGTAGCAGGGGTTAAAGGCTCAGCAGTGATGGGTTTTCAGGGAGAGTTTGTGCTCAGTGCTGGAGTGCGTCAACATTGTGTTCTGTATTCGTGCCCAGAGAGCAAGGGACTTACTGCCTAGTCACTCTTGCATTTTTTCAAGCCGTGGGAGATGTACTGAAATGAAAACAGCTGTGTGGTGTATTTTTATAAAGACAGAAAAACCTATTTGGACCAGCCCGAGAGAGGTGTGTCAGAGTTCCCGTGGCTCCCTTCCTAGATAGACGAGGTGTGACTGAAATCAGCTGCAGTTGCGCGAAGTCACAGCTGAAATTTTTGAGACTGTGGATTATTTGAGTAAATGAGGAAATGCTGGGAATAAGGGTTATTTTCCCACAGCTCTTTGGACATGAATAATAGTCAGATCTATGCAAATGAGCACATACTATCAAGGGCTCTTACCATGCTCTCCAAGTGGCTGTGGTTGCTTTATAGTCAGCAGCTTTAGTGGGAAGAGGATCTGATTGTCCTTGACCTTTGGATCAAGTAGAGAGAAACACAGGTGTGTTAAACTCTTTTTGGGCTCTGACATCTGAAATAGTTAATAATGCTAAAAGAAGAATCTTAAGTTCATTTCTTTCGGTTTTTTTTCCTTCAGGCTTTTCCTTTCCAGACAGCATTTAAGACATGGTGCTTATTTTCAATCCAAAGTCCTCTCTCTTGCAGAACCCACCTCTGTCAGTTTAAATCCAGATGGGAGAGGTCAGGGCATGAAACTACAGCAGCAGCAAAGCCTCATCCTTTTGGGCTGCTTTCTCCAGATACTCACCCGGCTGTGTGGCACGGTGCCGCTTGGCGTGTGCGGGGCCACCTTCGCCCACCAGCCAGAAACCAGCCCTTGCTGCTGCTCCGTCTCCCGTCACCATTTGGCAAACACTTACTATGTTTCCTTTCACCCCTCTCTGGTGGTGCTGAGCTCACGCGGGTCTGTCACAGCGCGGCTGGTGGTCCCAGACCTTGGGTGTGCTTTGGGCACATCTTCCTTGTGTAATTGATTGCCTTTAGGTAGGTGAGATGTGCTCAGGCTTTAGAGTGAGTGCTGCCTGCACCAGCACAAACTGGAGAGCCAGCTGCTCCGATTGCTGGGAGACACTGGCCTGTGAAAGCTGCCATGATGAATTAGGACATCTGCATCCCTCCATGAGCAGTGGTATCTCTTTAGTCCGTAAGCTGGCTGTAAATAGCTGAAGCTTCTAAGTAGGTGAACACCTTGCTATACTTAGCATTGTGGAAAAACTTCCCAGGCAGACGTGCAGGAAAAATCGGATGTTTCTTCTTCTTCTGCAGCACAGGGGGTGCAGAGCGGGCAGAGAGGCCCTTCTGTCTTCAGTAAACACAGTTCCTTCAGTCTATGCCAAAGTACCAACAACACAGGAACGCGGGGGTCATAAAACAGCGTGAGCAAAGCTGCTCATGTTCCCTGTTGCTATTTCCTAGTGTCTATTTATATTTTTTTCACATAAGAATGTATATTTTGTATAGCATGTGTAATATATGTTTGTCTATTGTAATATACCTTCATTCAATAAAATGCTATATACATTGAGCATCCAGTGTAACTTTGTTAGTATGCAGATTAAATAATTGATTTTTCTTCTATGGTATTTAATTTTCATAGGGGAAAAAACACAGTAAGCTTTTTCTGGATGTGTTCCTGGGCAGCTGGCTCCAGACCCCCAGAGGTCCCTTCCAGCCTTACCCATTCTCTCATCCTCAGTTTTCCAGCAGGAAACGCCCTGTCCCCTTTTCTGGAATGTGCGGGTCCTTCTTCCACCGAGCAGTAGAGTCCAGGCTGGGTGGTGGCCGTGCTGCCAGCACTGCCCTCCTGCTCTGCGTGTCCTTTGAAGGTCCGGAGAGACTTTCCTTCTGGTGAAAGACTCTGCAGAAATGTGTTGGTGAGAACCTCCCCCCGTACCCGCCGCAGGGGAGCAGTGCCTGCCTCCCACCCTGCCAGCCCTCCTCAGAGCCAGCCCGGGTTTTCTGTTGTTGAATAACTTACTCTCTTTCCATCACTGTATTCTTGTGCTGGTTCATGTTGTGCTAATGAATCCCCTTGGCTCTCCTCTGCTTCGTTCTGTCTGCTTCAGTGTTGTACCTGTTCACAGCTCCCTCAGCGCATCTCCCTGGGGTCCTGCTGGTGCCGATACCCACCCTCGGGCCGTACCTGGCTGGGCAGGGGACTGCAGAGCCACCTCCAGCCAGCTTAGGAGGCTCCTCTCCTGGTTATAAACTGGGCTGGGGTTTCCCAGGGGACCGGAGCTGAAGCGTTCAGTGTCCGCAGCATTCCCCGGCCCCAGCTTCTTGCATGTACTTCGGTATTTTCAAGCCAGTGCAAGTGCAGGGGGATGGCCTCGGTGACAGGAGCCTGCCCCACCAGCTGTGCTCTGTCCCGGGGAGCGAGTGCTGTGGAACTCCACCCCATCCCGTGATCCTTCCAACAAGATGCTCAGGAAAAACCAGCTATCACCTTCCCAGGTAAGTGCAGCTCTCCCGGCTCATTATGTACGTCTCAACCCTGGCGCGGTGTCAGAGAACCAACAGCTATCGAAGATAAGATCATGAATAGTTAATGTTCTCAGTTACCCAAGCATATTTAAAAATTAACACTGCAGCCTGGTGCTGATGAGATTAAAAAACTGGGTCATCAAAGAGAGGAAAAAACAGAAAACAATTGTGTCTACCCTCGGGCTTCACTAATGACTGAGTTTTGGTGGAAGATCCTATTCCTTCCTTGCTTTAATCCTTTAATGGTTTAAAATGCTGGATACTTCATTAAACCACCTTCCCTCCTGCCTGCCAGGTTCTTCTCTTCTCCTCCCCTCCCGCGGGGGCCCCTCAGATGAGGCTCCAGGCTCGGGAGCGATGGGGCTGGTCGGTGCTGTCAGTGCCTGCCCCACACGTGTCCCCACATGCAGCGCGGGGGCCTGGCCACTGCAGAGCTGATGGGCACAATGGTGTGACGGTGGTGGTGGCCCAGTGCAGCGGTGGGGAGTGGGTCCCGGGCAGGGGGCTGTGGCCGGGCGCAGCCTTGGTGGGACACTTCCTCTCCGGGAGCAGCCCCTGGGGTCCCTCTGGGCTCCCCCTGCATGGAAAGGTCGTCCCTTCTCATGGGGCGATGGCGTTGCCCGCTGCCACATCGAGCCCAGCGTTTCCAGTCCTTCAGGGGATGTGTTCAGCAAGGGAATAAGCAAACAGCTGAGATGGGGAGAGTGCTCTGGTCTGCGGGAGCCCCAGCCCCGGCGGGGCTCTGGCCGGGGCAGCTCCGGTGCCAGCGGCTCTGCCGGGCTCAGGGCTGTCAGCTGCTTCTCCTTCCCACGTCGGACCCGGCTGGTCTGGGGTCGGCCCGTGCCGCTGCACCGAGCCGGGCAGGACGGGAATGGGGACGAAAGGCAGCTCGGCAAAGAACGGGCAACCTTGGAGCGCGTCTTTTAATCAAGGGCCTTTTCCTCCTGTGCCTGGGAGGCAGGACGGATGGGGCTCCTGTTTGCAGGGAAATGGAGCGCTATTAAGGCTACTGTTTATCTCATTTTCTCCCAATGAGATGCCATCGATTTGCTCCGTGGAGCGACACACGCTGATTAAACTGTGAGTGTTTATTGACGGGCCCTGACGGCTGCTGCGCTCGGCCGCGTGCGGGGGGAGCTGCCGGGGGGTCACTCCCCTCCACATCCACCTTCTGCTGATAACGCTTCCCATCAGGGTTTGCTTTGCGAGCTGGCAGTGCTGCATCCTGCCGGGGGGAGCCTTCCCACCCCCTCGGGACCAGCCGTGTCCTGGAGCGGGATCCCGGTGCTGCACTGGGCCAGGGGCTGCTCGCATTCCCTGCGCCGAGCTGGCGCCGTCCACCCATGTCCCCCAATGCCCCGGGGAGGCGTCCCCCGGCCTGGGCTGCGGTTCAGCGTTTGTCCCGGTGCGACCCGCTCCCTGCCCGGGCTGGGGGTCGTTGGGGGCAGCGGCTCCAGGCAGAGCCCGAGGGAAGGGTTAAAGCTCCATCCCTGGAGCCCTGATGCGGATCACGGCTCTCGATTCCAGCTCATCTCTCCTGGCAAAGGCAGATTTTCTCTAAATGAGATTCTCTTGCGCATAACTTGCGTGTAGCACAGGGGATAACTGCTCCGCTCATCACTTTGAAGGTTCAATTTCACATTAGGTTTAATGTCTTTTCTGAAGACTTATACGTGTAATTCACCCCAGCGTTTAGAAAAATCTCCCATGTCCTTGCCCAGATTTATTGTTGATACCGTTTTGCCTGACGCTGGATGTTGCCGGCGCATCTATCGAGCGGTGGGCTGTGATTTGTGACTCGCCAAAGGGGATTTCAGGATGCAGAAATAAATGTGCCCTGCTCGATTAATAGCTAATAGCCTGCTGAGAGCATCCCTGGCAGCATGTTTGGCTTAGGAAAGGACTGGCGGAATGGAGCGAGGAGCTGTTCTGCAGAGCAGGACAGATCCCTTTCTGAAAAATTTTAATTAACTTAAAACAAATGCCCAGGAAAGGGCCAGCCATTAGCAGCCTTTGCTTCCTGAGACTCATTCCTGCTAATTAAGCGGTGTGTCAGTGCAAGTGACCTACAGATAACACAGCACCCAATTTGCATTTAAATTAAAAAACATATTTTTAAAATAAAGGTTTCATTAAGCTCTGTTTGTTTCTCTTTCCAGGCACACGCGTTACCAAACCCTTCACTGGTTTCTATCGACCGACTTTTGCCCTGGCAGCAGCTGTAGGGCCACAAGCATGGGCAGGTGCTGGCCATCCCTGCCCTCGGATGCTCCGACACAGCTGGATCCGGAGCAGGAGAAGTTTTTGGTGCATCCTCTGTGATGGGATGAGCTCTGCTGACCAGAGCTACCTGGACTGCTCCTCCTCGGGAAGGCGCTTCTGAGGGTGAGGGGCTCTCGGTGTCCCTTTAAGTGGGACCGCACTGCTCCGCCCGGTCTTTTTCCTCCCCATGTTGTCTTTACCCACCGGAGCAGCCCCAGATGTGGGGCTCTGCGCTTCCATCGGGCTGGGGCTGCACCGGGAGTTTGACGGGGGGGGGGGGGGGGTTCCATCCGCTGCTCCTGAAAGGCAGTGCCCGCTCGGCCGGTCTGGCTGCCCAGAGCCTCTCCTTGCCCCTGGCCCCAATGAGAGCAAGCAGGTTCTGTAATGCATCGTGGCCCCGCAGGGACTTACGCTATGAGCGCCTGCAGCCAGAGGAAGCAGCTCCCGTCCCGCAGGGCAGCATCCGTCTGTCCCACAGAGCAGCAGTGTCTCTGCTGGAGCCTGGCTCTGGTGGGACAGGGTCTTTGCACAGTTGTTTACACGGTGCACACACCGTCCCTCAGACATCAGCACGTGAGTTGGTTCTGCACAGCTTTGTGACACCTTTCCTGGTAAGATGTTGGTGTTATGGGTTTCAGACAGCATCGCCCCAGAACCTCCCCCGAGCTGTCAGCCTGCAGCCTCCTGCACACCGGGGGGCAGTTCTGCCCATCCCACCATTGGTCGGCCCCTCATCCCGGCCACCACGGGGCTGTCTGGCCAGCGCTGACCCTCACGGGTCCTTAGCGAGGCTGAGGGATGCCCTGGCGACAGCAGAGGGTCCTCGCTGTGAGCTCCTGGGCTGCAGACCTCGGGTGGTTGAGCTGGCACAGCCCCACAGGGCCCGACTCCTCTGGATACCTTTCATCTCTCTGTCTTTCAGCGCCATCAGATGTCCTCTGGCTCGTTTTCAGAGAGACTGATGCAAAAGCCTCTGGCCCATCTCCATCCCCCTCTGCAGCCAGCCCAGGTGACAGGTCCATCCCCTGCAGCAGCCGCGGGGCCGTGGTGCGCAGCTCCTCGCGGTGCAGACCGGAGGGGAGATGGTGCCGTGTCCTGCTGCTCCCGCAGTGGGCACAGCGCTACTCGCCAGCCCCGCTCCTGGGGCACGGTGGTGCCTCTCCCTGCCCTGGGCTCCGTGGGGCTGGTGTGGTGCCAAGCTGGTTGTGGTGACACCATGGTCTCTGCTGGGTTGGTGCCTCAGTGGGTCCTCTCATCCTCCCTGTCCCCCTGGCCCGAAGCTGAGCTCCTGCAGTGGCCGGGTCCCCCCGTGGGCAGTGGTACCTGGGTGCCCAGTTGGTCCTGCCCTCCCTTTCAGCTGCCCTTCGCTCCTCTGCTGGGGCCTGACAGCTTTGATTTCTTTCTCCTGGTTAAAGAACATGAGGTTTTTGACAGCTGCCTTTGCCATTATTCTTCCCTTAATGCTGTTGTTGTTTTGTGTTACTGTCAAATCGCATCTTATTAAAGTTCTTCCCATCCTGTCAGCGGCAGATGAGGAGTGCGAAGGGCTGCGTAATCTCCTGGCTCTGTCTGGGGAAATTGCCTTTTATTATTGATAAGGCAGCGCTGCCTTTGGAGGACGTGATTCCAGCGTGTGCCGGAGTGGGAGCGCAGCATCCTCGGTGCCGGCGGGTGCTCCCAGGGAGGTCAGCGCGTCCCTGGCCTGAGCCGGGGGGAGGAGAGCCAAGGGCTGCTGGGGCAAGGCAGGGGCTGAGGCCGGGATGCTCTTGGTGGGCACCTCTCCTGGGGGAGCCGCCTGCCGTGGGAAAGGGGGATCCTCCCATGCCCTGAAGGAGAGTAGGGCATCTGCCTCCCGCTCTGTGCTCACCCCATCACAGATCAGTAGCGCGGCACCCACGTGTCCACCTCGGCTCAAAGCGGAGCCCTGACAGGACCGGGTGCCCGGCAGGGAGAAGGCACTGTCCTGGCTTGTTTGGGCTGGGGGCTGCTGTGAGCACCAGGGGGGTCGTGCATGTCAGTGTCCTGCCCCATGCAGTCCCCTGGGGTCCCGGCGGGGTGTCTGGGGAAAGAAATCCAGGTCATCACAAAAATTCTCTCTCTGAACATTAAATATTTATCTGTGTTTACAGCATGTTCCAGCTCCCGGCTGTGGGGGGGGGCGATGCCAGGAGCAGCGCGTGTTGGCACTCGTGTCGGTGAGTGAAGGCGCGACGGAGGCAGCAACGGGACCCCCGGCCATTTCTGAGCCACACAGAGCTCTCCCTGGCCCACAGCTCTGCTGCTGCCTTCAGAGGGTCTTGGCCACACTGAGGTTTTGCCCCCAACCAAAAGTACTGCTGGTTAGTGCTGGTTAATGGTTAATGGGGCAACTGATGGGAGCTGGGGATGGAGGAGTGGGGTGGGAGGTGCCGGCCGGGAAGGGAACACACATGGAGATGACACTGGTCCTCTGAGAGCCGATATCCCATTTCCAGGGTGGATCCTGATCTGCCAACGTGCTCCGGTTACGCTTCTCTCTGTGAACAGTCGCACCTTTGCAGAGCGACTGACACTTCCCACGGTTTGCTAAAAATTCCTTGGCACCGGAGCGGCTCCTCCGGCTTTGTTCAGCGAGAGGGAGCTGTTTCTGCCCGCAAAGCCCCAAACAGGCCGGCCGGAGGAGCAGGGCAGACCCGGCTCCCAGGCACGGGAAGCGGCTGCTCAGGGCGCTGGGGGGTCCGGGTGTGGGGCAGGGGGTGCAGGGGTTGGGGGGGGCTTCGCAGGACGTGCCTCTGTCTTCCCGTGCAGGTTTAATACCTGGGTAATGGTGTGGCAAATGCTCATCCCTTCCCTCGGGCTCTCTCCAAGGCACCACCTCCTGCCGGCGGTGGGCACGGGGCTGGAACCCCTTGCAGCCCCCCCACTGCCCCTGGCCTCCTCCACGGGACCCCCGGACCTGCGTGCATTACAGGATGCTCCCGGGCTCCATGCAGCAGGATGGGCTGAGGGTCCCTTGGGCGCAGCATCCACCTCCCAGAAGGATTTGTTTGTGTGATCCCGGCTCTTCACTGGCGCTGACCTTGCTGCGATGCCGTGGAGGCTGTTCCCTTGGCATGGGGCTCCTGCTGCCCCCCTGCTCTGCCCAAGTCCAACCAGGACTGGGCCGGGATGTGCCGAGCCCGGGGGGGCTGTGGGGCTGGGGCTCTGCTGCCAGTGCCCGTTGGTGATGGATGGGGCAGGAATCTGCAGATTCAGCACGAGCCCAGCAAAACGCTCTGCTGCGTTTGTTGGAAGCCACCCTAGCAAGCACTACTTTTTTGCTGATAAATCGTGTTTTTTAAATTAGCTGCATGTCAGACTGGTAAATAATGCATCTTGTAAATGAAAAGAGTGTTCAAACCCAGGCTGGAACAAACAGCCGGTGCTGCAGGTACAGCCGGTCCTGAGCAGCAGGGAGAACAAGCGGTGGCCCTTCCTGGGAGCAGGTGCCTCCTGCACTGCTTTTCAAATCACCTTTTTAAGTCTGGAGTTCCCACAACATATTCCACGAGCTTTTCCCATAAGCATAAATGCAGGAGTAGCTTTGATGGGAACATGAAGGGTTTATACATATGAGCTCGGGGCGCAGTGGGGCAAGCAGGAGGCTCCGGAGGCATCAGCCCTGGAGGGAGCCAGGTCTCCCCTCAGGAGCGTTTGCAGCCCGGTCAGAGCCCTCCCGCTCGGTGCCGTGCCGTGGACCCCGGCAGACGGCTTCCCCCAGCCCCTTAGCACCCAGATTGGAGTAGAACAGATTGTTAATTACTATTAAAAGCTCCAGGAGCTGCACGGTGCCGCGTGCTGCCTGCCTGCGTGGAACAGATGGGGTTGAAGCTCCTTGAGGTCTTGGATGCAGGTGGTTCTGCACTGGATAAACCCCCCCTGCGACCCCCAGCTTTTTCTTGGGGAAACCCAGTCCCAAACGGGACGTGCTGGGGGGGGGTCTGGCCTGAGCACTGGAGCCCCGGCAGCGCTGGTGCAGCCACGGCCGTCCCTGATGCAATCTGAAGGGCAAGAGCGTCCCCTCACCTTGGCTGCTCGGCCTTGAAAGTCACATAGAGCCCTTGCACAGAGAGCTGTCACCGGAGCGGCTCGTGGCACATCTCTGCCACACGTGCAGGTCACACAAAGCCCCGGAGCCGTCCTCTTTGCTTTCCATCACCCCAACAGACGCGCCGTGTTGCTTTGGGCACACACAGACCTCTGCAGGCCAAGGACTTGGAGTCAAAAAGTGTCTGGGGCTCCAGAGCGGCTGGCGGGCTGCCCCGTGGACAGGTTTCCTCATGGCTGCAGGAGAGTAAACCTGGGGCAGATCCCAGTTTGTTTTGCGAGTCCTGTCACCATCAGGTGTGCTGGGGACCCGGGAGCACCCCGCGGCGGGCAGCACCCCGGCAAACACCCTGGGCGCGGGGCTGGGGCTCGGGGGGCTGGTGGTAAATCTGTGCAATGCTCTGGAGGAGCTGTGTCTGCCCAGGAAGGCCGGTAGCAGGGGGCTGGGGTCCCTCGGCAGAGCTGCTGCCCCTCTGAGCTGGCTGCACCCAGGAGAGTTTGTCGGTGATGAATTACAGGCTGCTATCGGAAGCAATTACTGATCAGCAAAGTGCCGTGAGGCAGCACGGAGGAGCCTGCGGGACGGATGTGGAAACAGATTCCTTGAATGCTGCTAAATGGGTAGGGAATAGTTAAGGGCTAATTAAAAATCTGGAGCATTTCCAGGAATAAACAAAATGGGATGGTGAAGGTGCTCGTGAGCTGCTGCTAAAAGACAAGTTCTTGGTGCTGGGGGCTGAGACGCTGCAGCTGCAGCATCCCCCCCCCCCGGCTGATCCCTGTCCCGGTCTGTGGCTGAAGGTCGGGGGGTGGGATGCAGCCCCCGCTGCGGTGCCCGGCTCCTCGTGGTGAGGCTGGACACAGGGAGGAGGAGAAGCAGTGCTGGACCTGGCAGAGCCCATCCGGCCTCTGCCGCGGGTTCAGTTTGAACTCCGAAGCCGATTTCCCACAAAGGTAATTTTCTGCTTCTCTGAGTCAATTCTATTTGTGTTTTAGAGGGTAATTAGCATCACTTCAGTGTTCTTTTATGCCCAACTAATTGTACCTTGTTTCAGGAGTGAAAGTTAATGTCTCTCCATTTAGGTTAGCGCAGCAATTGATGATTAGGGATGAGGCCAGGCAGAAACGTGCACCAGGAGAGCCGCTGCCTTCCTGCCGGCTCGAGAGCCGCTGCCTGTGCCGGGGGAAAGATTTCCCCGTTTACGTTTGAGCTGCTCCTGGAAGGCACAGCTGCGCCGTGATGAGTCCGATCCCCCGAAAGCCACAGGCAGCAGCCATGGGGTGCGGGGACCAGCACCTCTGGCGTGTGCTGCCCACGGCTGCTGCGGCAGCGTTTGTCGGACAGATGGCTCGTGGTTCTTCGCTTTTAGACACTTTGACACAACGAATCGTTCCTGTGCCCCAGAGCCGGCGCTGGCTGTCCCCCGGCTGCGGGTCTCGCTGTGACTCCCACTGGAGCCACCGCCTCTCCCTGCTCCAGCAGAGGCGTTTTCTGCCCTTCCCGTGAGATTGCAGCCTGGCCAGGCCCCGACACCGACGCCTCAGGGGACCGGAGCCCCCGGGAGCTGCCCGGCTCCGGAGGAGTCATCGCAGGGCTCCGGCTGCAAACAGTGCCTGGCAAGTGCCAGCCTCCACGTGCTCGGAGGCCTCGTTTCAGGGGCTGCTGATCAGGCATCAGTGACTTTGATAACGTCAAGGACTAGAAAGTAAATACTTCCACTATAAATCTTGTCTGCTTTAAAGTAGGTTATATTTTCAAAGCGCTTTAGTTCTTAGGAATTTAATATTGCGATGTCAATTGTAAGACAAGTAATTGGATGGGGAGAAGGTTGTTACTGGAACCTGAGATTAAAGGCAGGATTTGAAACGCTGTGTTGTGTGCGGGTGGGTGTTTTTGTTCACTGCAAACTTGGCTCTGGAGGTTTCGCAGGCAGCGTTTCTGTTTGAAGCCGGCTCTGCTGCTCGGCGAGGTTTGCTGTGCCTGGGCCGTGTCCTGCCGCAGCGTGAGCCCGAGGTGACTCGCGGAGCCGAAGGTGGGAAGAGAACACATTTCCCCAGGAAAGCAGCCGCTCAGCGAAGCTCCTGCAGGAGGCTCCTCCAGCGCCACCCCCCCAACCGGGACCCCAATGGCTGCAGCGAGGCAGTGAGGGGCAAGGAGCTGCTGCCCTGGGGGTGCAGGGGGGTTCCCCTGCCCTGGGGTCCTGGGCTCCTCTCAGTGGGTGCTCTCGGGGTGCAGGTCCCCCTGCTCCCACAGCCGTCCCCCCCAGGTGCTGCGGTTGGGTCAGGGTGGTTGGAGGGCAGATGGGAGGTGTCAGCAGGATGCTGTTGGGGCTGGGGCTGGCTCTCCCAGCTGGTTCCCAGCGCTGTCGGCTCCCTGGCTACCCTGCAACAGGAGGTGAGTGTCTGGGACACGGCAAGAGGCCAAAATGGCCACTGGCCCAGAGTCTGGGCACGGCTCCTGCGGGATGGGGAAAGGACAACCGGAGCAGGCAGAGACCAAAGCGCCCTCCAGCTGGACCGGCACCGGGAAAGCCCCTCAGCTCCCAGCACGAGGCTGAATCCCCCCAGAGACCAGGGTCTTGTCCAGTCTCATACTGGGGTGGTTCCCACAGGGGTGCGGGATGGCTCTGGCGAAGGGGGCCGCTCTCCCTGCACCCCGCTGTGCCCAGGATGCCCATCGCAGAGCGGTGTGTCCATGTGAGGGAGAAGCTCCAGACCTGCCCTTAATCCTCCCCGTAAGGGGGTTGCTTTAATCTCACCGAGCAGTTTATGTTGTAGGTTATTACAAGCACTTTGCACCCACGCTGGGAGAGACCCGGGCTGCCCCCCAGGGGGACTCTGCCTCCCCGTGCCCTCCCTCACCCACTCCTGATGGAGTTTCCGACGTCCCATGAACAATGTTCCCAGGGTCTTCCCTTTCCAAACCATGAGCTGTACTAACATGACCCAGCACCAAGTTTCCGAGCCCAGCAGGAGCTGGCTGGACCCTGGCTCTCCCCTCGGTGCCCCTCGGCCGAGCCAAGAAGAAAACATGCCTGGTTTGACCACAAGACTTTGATATTTCCAGTCCTAACCTTTCTGTAAAACAGCGGCTACCGGACAGGTGAGGTGGTCAGCTCTGCCTAATGGAGATTGATAGCGGATCAGCTTTTCTGTCTTAATTTGCTTATGACCTAGAGAATTAGTGGAGAGGATCCGTTATCCTGCCAGTGCACTAATGACTCCTGCAAGAGCAGGGCTCCCCAGGGAAGGAGTGGTATTTGCTAACCTTTCCCTGGCTCGCTTTACATAATGGCACACTCCTCCAAATGTCCTCAGCGTGACTGGCTATTCCCTTCCCCTCCATCCTGCACGATATGTCACTCCTTAAATTTCAAGAATATTGCTCAGTAAGAAAAGGTGCTGAATTCCTCGTGTCACTCATCTTCCTTCTCGCTTCAGGGGCTATTCTTAGAGACATCATCCGTTTAGGAATTCAAAGGGAGGCTCTTTTCCTCTTCAACGTCTCCAAAGATTTCCCAGATCCGTATGTCTGGATAGAAAAGAAAAACAACCTGAAATCTGCCTGCTGGTCGGCTCTTACAATCCACCGGTTTTCTTCAAAATACACAGCAGGGCTCTGTGCAGGGGAGAGAGACCCTTTTCAGGGGTTTCTGAAGGTGAGTGAAACCCAAGAGCATGATGCTGTGCTGAGGGCAGGCAGGACACGTGCCAGCCAAATGCACAACACAACAGCACGAAATATTGTGGATATCCGGGAAGTCAGTGCTGGGGTCTCACTTATAAAAAATGTCTTGACTTCACTTGTAAAAGGAACTTGAAAATGCCCCATGATATTTCAGAAACCCAGTTTTCAGTAATAAGCAAATGATGTTCTGCAAGCTGACAGTGCTTCTGAGGCTCAGGTTTGGTCGCGGCAAGTGTGTTTCAGCCGAGTAAATCATCTAAGAAGGACTGAACACAGGGGCCCCGGCTCCAGGCCCTACAGGCAGAGCCCGGCACCAGCAGGAGGTGTCAGGATGCTCTCGGATGTCAGTCACCTTCTCAGCACAGCAGGAGAGGAGCCCTGAGGCCAGAGCTGGCCACCGAGGTGGCCCCGGGGCAAAGCAGGGCTTGTGGCCGGGGGCTGCCCACACCCCGCCAAGCGCTGCCAGGGCTCACCCATCCTCAGCCTCCCCGGAGCCCCACAGGAAACGGGGAACCACAGCCAGCTCTTTCCTAGGACGCAATGTTGATAAATGACCTGCAGGAACCCCTAAACAGGTTTGCAATATTCACCTCGAGGACAAAACCCCTGGCTCCCCCAGCCACGAGGGCTGCTGCTGCGTGTGTTTCAACACAGTGGGTTTGGGGTTTGGTTTTTTTGTGAATAATAGGCTTAACCTTTCGCATGTTTGGTTTCACACACCGCTTAAATACCTCACCAGGCAAATAATGTCCTTGTTCAGCTGAGTGTAAACAGGTAATGCTGAGATTTTCTGAATTATGTTAAGTACCTTTGGAAATTCAAGAATAAACCTAAGCTGGGCCAGGAGAGCAGGTCAGCCAGCAAATGCTGGAGAAGAAATGCAGGCTCATAATCTGCAGTCGTGAGACCAGGAATCCAGTCTGAAATTGCACCATCTCAATTGTTTGGGCACGGCTTCATGTTCCCAGGCTGTACAGGTTAACGCACAGCTGGAGAGCACGAACTGTCACACCTGCATAAATCTGAAGGTAAATAAAACCTGGTTCTGATCTATTTTTGGTTTTCGCATTGCAGAAGCCGTGCCCACACCACCACGGGGGATGGCAGGAGCCGGCAGACCCCTCCTCTGAGCGGTGTCCAGGGAGGCTCTGCCTGCACCACACGTACCCGTGTCACGGCACATGCGTGGCTCGCTGGCTGCCCTGTGCAGTTGCCCGTGTGGCCATTGTCGGGACTCTCCCACCCACAATGTCTTGGCGCGGGGGCCCAGAGGACGGAGCAGCAGCGCTGGTGAGGATGGCAATGCAACGAGGAAGGCCTGCAGGCACCAGCCCTCAGCGCGGGCTTCCATCGCTGGGGCTGTTTTACCCGCTAATCAGGCAGGTATTATTCTCCAGTGAGTTCAGTCCCGACTCTCGAGAGGGCTGCGGCATCCAGCAATACCACAAAGTGGGTGATTACTTTTTGTGCTCTCGGAGATAAGAAGAGCTTGTGAGAGGCACGCAGCCCCTCTTTGAAAGGATGAAGCCATTCACAGGCTGAAGTTAAAAGAGTGTGAAGAAAGATAAGGAGCTAAAATGAGAATAAAATGAAGGTAGCAGACTCGGCACAGACAAGTAATCAAGGGAAATTCATTAGTTTGTCAGGCACAGGCAACAGGAGCAGAGTCAGGAGCCCAAAAGGCTGAATGCAATCGCTAATACTGAACCAGAGCAAATGGAAATTAATTCTCCTTCTCCACATGTCTTTGCAAGAGAGAGAACTGCTGCCCATCCGCTGTGAAGCAGAGACCCGTGTGTCTCCTCTGCTCGGAAATGGCCCTGCCCAATGTCCCGGTGTCCACAGACTGGGCTCGGTGTCCCTGCGAGGAGGTGCTGCCGCGGGGGGAGGCAGGTCAGAGCCCATCGCTGCGGGGACCCCTCTGCCCCAGCGCTGCTGGACCCGCCGGCGCAGCAGAGGGGACTCCCACCGAGCTGGTCCATGGCAAACCCTGCTCCAGGGATGCAGTGCTCGCATCGGTGCTCCAGCCAGGTAGGACAAAATGAAGAGAAATTAATTAACTAATGGTGCTGCAGCGCTGACCCGGCCATGGCCAGGGCTGGTGGGGGCTGGTGGTGCCCCAGCCCCAGGCGTGAGCCCAGAGGGTGTGGGGCAGTGGGGGACGGGAAGATGCAGAAATACGGTGCCACAGCCAATGTTGAGGGGTGCCGGGGGGTGCCGAGCACACAGGAAGGCTGAACTGAGTGTGTCCAAGCTGCCACCCTCGCTCCGTGCCACAGGCGTGTGCGCACACCTCCCTCAGCCGCCCTGCAGACCCAGTGCTCTCCCCGCCTCCAGCAGGAATCAGTGCATTAATTACCCTGACAACGCAGTGGAAGTGCTGGCAGGTGCAGCTATCACCATTGCAAGCTGCCATTTACGTGTGTTTTTATTTCTACAGCTTCTTGCCATTAAAAGCCTGCAATCAAGATAATTAGAACAAAGACATTTGCCTTGTAATCAGCATATATTTCAATAAGATACTTTAATTTGCAGGCAAAAGTTGTTAAATTTTTATTTAAATAGCGTTATATATATTGACAGTACGGTAGCAGTGCCAGGGAAGCATTTATAGGTCAAATTCATGTAGAGTATTTATATATTAATTTCTTTTTTAATCCCTTTCAATTAGATGAGCACACATCAAACCTCCAGGGAATGGCAGGGTAGACCCCCAGGTAAGCCAGGACCAGGCTGGGGGAGCGGAGCTGAGCCGAGCCACAGCAAAGTGCTGTGTTCATGGTTCTGGGATCACCCTTGGGGGCTGCAGGAAGGGTCTGTACGGAGGTACCGCTCGGTCACGGCACTGCGGTGATTTCCCACAGCATGAGCTTGGGTGGCCTCACATCTCTCCAAAACACTGGAGAGAGAAATCCTGGCTCTGGGAGTTGATTTCTCACTTTACGGTGTCAGAGGCTGTTCAAAATAGCTGCTGTCAGCATCCGAGCGCTGATGTCTGCTGGCGGAGGAAAGGGGCTGGCTGCCTGTCCTGCCCTTGCCTTCCCCCTCTGAAGGAGCTGGAGCATCTCACAGTCTTCCCGACCCCCTCTCCATCCCCAGCACCTGGGGCCAGCCCCGCAGGCAGCTGCCTGCACCCTGCCTCCAGCCCCTCCTGCCTCCAGATGTGCAGAGCAGGTGGCAACGCAGGGCTTTTCTCGCCCCTGCTCTAGACCCAGGGACTGCCCGTTTCCCCCAGCAGTGTCTTTGGGAAGGTTCTTTGCAGTGACATTGTCCCCATGAAGGTTGGTGTCACCCCACGGCAGGTGCATGGAGCCGGGGTGCTGCCGGGGAAGGGGAGGGACGGCGTCACCTCCGTCCCCACGCCGGGTACCGCGTGTCTGCTCCTGTTCACCTGACAGTGATATATAGCACAATGATATATAACACAGTGATATATAACACAATGCACCTTCCCTCAAGGGCTCTCTGCAGCCAGCGGCCCTTCGCTTCCCAGGTTTAAAAATAGTTCCAGGCATTATAAACAACCTTGCACGGAACATGACTTAAAACTTGTTTTTCATCCTATCTGTGTTACTCGTGGGAACAAACGCTCTTATGTCCTCCTCTCTGCGCCTGGTTACTGCTCTGGGCAGGAGAGGAGCACGAACGATACGACACATCCAGCCTCGCATCAAGGAAACCATCTATTTATTTATTTCTGCTTCTGTGATGCTCCAGGTTCTTCAGGGGCCCCAAGATGAAGCAGCAGCTCAGCAGCCACCAGAGAATCGCTTGGAGCCTGTTACCTACCAGGCAGTAGCTTTCAAAAAAAATATCTGCTTACAGATATGCTTTGGCTCTTTCTCAAGAGCTCCTTCCAAATGCGAGGTCTGCCTGGCCGCCTCCATCCTCATAACCGCTCGCACATTAGCAGTTGTGAAGTTTTCATCCTTCAGCTGAAAAGGTATGAATTATGCAGCAGGGAAGCACAGGGGTTGGTGGTGGGTGAATCTCTCCATGGAACGTCCCGTGGCGCTGCCACCGGCCCCGGGGTGCTCCTGCCCCCACTGGCCCCGCTCTGGCTGCGGGGGGCTCCTGCGCCCGGTCGGAGCCTCCCGGTTCCCAGGCGCTGGCCCATGGACTCTGGGGGTGAGTCTGGCTCTGCTGGCCCCCGGGAAGCCCCCAGCCACCCTGTGGCTCCCCTGGGACGGAACACAGGAGCCCTGTCCTGGCCCTGCCACCCGGGTTGTCCCCACCAGAGGGGAATGATGAAACCCAGAGTCCCACGATTTTGCGGTAATAAAGCATTTTCTGTAATGCTCCAAATGCCTTCACTCCATCCCTGCACGCAAAGCTCGGCGTTGGTGGCGTTACGCCTGGACGTGGGTTTGGTGTTCAGGACTTTCCCGGGCGCCGCTGGCGGAGCCTTCCCGACCCTCGAGCTGCGACGGCAGCGCTGCCTCCAGCAGAACTCCTGGAACCAGCTTCTGCTCCGGCTTTTAAACAAAGCTCTCCACAATACGCTAATGTTGCCGTGTAAAGGCTCCTTATTTATTACTTGGCAGACAGCAGGAGTCTGTCAAAGTCCGATTGCAAATGAGATGTGGGAAGACTGGGCTCTTGCAGAATCCTCCTCCTGAACAGAGGAGACGGAGCGGGGGGAGGACTCCTGCGCCCCAAGGCACCGCCCCCACCTGAGGGACAATTAACCAAATTAACCTCAGTAACATCCAGGACTCTGCCGCATCTCCCAGGTCCTGTTACACTGCTCACGCCCACGCCACTCTCCTGCTTTGTGCACCCAGTAAATCCCGAAATATTTGCTTTCTTTTTTTTCTTCCTTCTTTTCACATACAGCCCCTGAACAGCCACCTGCCCGGCTGCTGCCCCGCAGGGATCTGTGCTCACGTAACGTGTATTTTCTCAGGGACTGTGAAGGCCTGAGGATGACAGAGATATTAATTGGCACACTGAATTTTCCACTCTTGTTATTAGAAGAAATCTTCCTATGAAATAACTCACGAGTGGAAGAGAGGGTGAGGAAACTGCTTCTGGAGAACATCCCTGGCCACTGTCTCCAGGCTCCTGGGAGCTGAAGGGGAGAGTTACAAATGAGCAACAGACAAACAGTTTTACATGGGTTTATTTTCTTTAGCACCGCTGTGATCTATGAGCCATAACGGGCAGATCTTTCCAAAGCGGCTATAATAACTCATAAATATTTATGGTGCTTAATCATGAGGCAGCGATGGTGCAGGAGCACTAATACCCAACGGTTTCCATGCGCTGGGCTCGTGTCCCCGGCACAGCCAGGATGGGTCTGTTACTTGTCCTGCACCGGGGACCCTCCAGTTTTCCTGCTCCTTGTCCTTCCCACAGGCGCCGAGCTGGAGCACAGCCACGTGTGAGGGCAAGAGCTGGGCAGGAGGAAGGTCCTGGGGACACTGGTGGGTCCCCAGCTCACTGCCGGGCTCTTCACTCCCCGTCTCCAACCAAGGCAATACAAGAGTGAGGCATGAGCCTTGTTGCATCCCAAGAGGATCTGCAGCTTCCACCCTACTTCTCCCCTGCTCCTGGCAAAACGCTGCGCCGGCAGCGAGGGCAGCCCTGCAGGGCCTGGGGGAGGGTGATGGGGTCTCCGTGCAGCCTTCCCAAGGGCTTCTCTGAATCTGCCCATGTTTTCATGATGTCACCAACGTGCCCACCGTTCCCCTCTCTCTCCTGGTCTCCATAAGCACGGTGTGGGCCGGCTTTAGGAGCATTTAGCTGAACAGCAAGCTCGTCTTCTGCCTCCTCTCACCCCAAGTCCTTCCCAGGAGCCCGTGTCAGCACCAGCAGCCCCACACCTCACATCCCTTCCACCCCCGTCTCTGTGCACGGCGCTCCCGAGCGGTGCCCACAGCAGTGAGGAGCCCGGTCTGCTCAGGGGTGTCTGTGTCCCCGTCACCCGGGAGGTGACAGATGAGCTGCTCTGCCCATCCCGTCTCACCCCGGCTTCCCTCCCTGCTGTTTCCAGCAGCCGTCCATCTCCCAGCCAGGCAGGAAATCCCACCACTGTGTTTTCCTGGGCAAGCCAGTCCTCTGAACCTCGTCCATGGCACAGGCAGCGTTTGACGTGAACCTGCGGTTAATTACATGTTCTTACTAGAAATAATTGAGTAGCCTAAGCTCTGATCGCTGTAATTGCATCCTAATGAATTTGTGTGTCAACTTGTTACGTGCAACTTCGCTGTGTTCTGTAGATACCGAACCAGGTTCCTCGCTCGGTCTCCAGCCTCCCCAGCAGCAGTGTCACCAGCCAAGGGGATGGGGAGCAGCGCCGGGGGTCCCTGCAGCCCCTCGCCGGGCAAGCGGAGCAGCCCTGCAGACACAGGGAGGTATCGACAGCACCACAAACGTCCCATCACAGACGGCTTTCCTTCCTTGAAGGGAAAAGAAGCTTTGGCAAAAGTTACTGAAATGATGCCCCGCTCCCATAGCAGCTCTTTACAGAACATGACTTATTTTCATTGTTTTCCATGTTTGCTACCAGAACACCAGCTACTGCTCCCCTACAATGCTGTGCATGTTAGTTAACCTCATTAAATCCTAAAGGATTAGTCAGCTGTTCCTCAACCACAGAACTGTTAGGAAACATCTAAAGCTCAAAGTTATGTGGCTTGGAAAGTGATTTTCTAATACACTAACTTCAAAGGAATTTTGAAATCCTGCAGCGTTAAGGGAGACAGACTAAGGCTAATCCACTGGAGTGCTGCTTAATGGCCTCTTTCCTTTCTGTCTTGGTAGGTCTCCGTAAGCAGCTGAGCGTGAAGCTGCCGTGCCATGGGCAGGGGCTCGGCTTCACCCCCAGGCGCCGCGGCCCCTCGCACCGCCCCACTCATCACACGCCACGGACGACGGAGAGTGCAGGTACCGGGGAGTGTGCTGCATGGCTGCTGACTGCCCTGTGTCTTGTAGTCACACACAGACACTGACCCACCTGGGGAGGGTCCCCCCCCAAGGAGGGTTCCCCTGCACACACTGGTGGGTGACAGGGATCCTGTGCCTGGCCAGGCTGGTCCCTGTGACTTCCATGTGCTGCCGGTGCCAGTGAATGTCTGGGGCCTGGGGGGAGCAGTGGGGACAGGCAGGCAGTGTTCTCCCAGGGTAGCCCCCCCAGGGATGTTGCCAGCACCTCCCGAGCCCATCCTGACCTGCCATACCATACGGCACCAGGAACCCACCATCACACAGGCTTTGGGGGGACCACCCCACCTTGAATAAATAATGCTCTTAACTGTGAAGTAATGAAGGAATTAAACACGCTGCATTTTGAGAGCACAAAGCACCGAAACCCATAAATTAATTAAGCTTCCCAGTCCCTCCCCCCCCCCATGAGACGCAAAGGTAATTGCGATGTTCACAGTGCACATGGGAAAAGAGAAAAAGGGATCTGTCGCGGCGGCGGAGCCTCTGTAACGTGGCAGTAGGGGTAAAAAAGTGGCTTTTTAGCCCCAAGAAGCCCCTCCTGTGCCACCTTCATCTCCTGGGGCCCAGAGGGAGCTGGAGGAAGGGGGGGGTTGCACCCTCCCCTGCTGTGACAAAGCCAAGACAGGGAATCCCAAGCCAGGACGTGGCAGTCAATCCTGTGCTTCCCCGCTCCTTAAGTGTTGGGAGGATGTCGGGGCAATGGAGACAGCCTGAACCGTGTATTTGCTGGCATGTTATCAGCCGGGAAACCTGTTAGTAATAAAAATACATGAGAAGAAGCAAGAGGGCATGAATGTTTAATCAGAGCAGGGCATTCTCCAGGATACCCACATCGCTGCCACTTAGGCTGGCCCGATGCAAACGGAGAGGAAGAGCCTTCCCCGGGCATTCGATGTGCCGAAACACTGCCGTTCGGCAGTGTTTCGGCACATCGAATGCCCGGGGAAGGCTCTTCCTCTCCCATATGCAGCCCTAGGAGCATCTCCAAGGCATGGCTCTGCATCCTGCATCCCCTCTTCGCACCTTTCTTGTCTTGGTACCTTGTTCTGAGCTGCTCCTTGTGGCATCTTACTTTGTCCACGGAAAAATGAAAGGCACCGTGCCACAGAACCATGGAATCTTCATGGTTGGAAGGGACCTTTGAGATCATCGAGTCCAACCCAACCATCTCGGGCATTAGAGCATGCCCTGAAGTGCCACGTCTACATGTTTCTTAAATACCTCCAGGGATGGTGACTCCACCATCTCCCTGGGCAGGCTGTTCCTGCGCATGACCACTCTTTCAGTAAAGTAATTCTTCCTAATATCTAATCTAAACTTCCCCTGCCGCAACTTTAGACCATTTCCTCTGGTCCTGTCATTATTCCCTTGGGAGAAGAGGTCAATACCCACCTCTCTACAACCTCCTTTCAGGTAGTTGTAGAGGGCTACCTGTGTCAAGCTCTGGAGACCAGGGAAAGTCCCTGCCAGCTGGACTCGATGGTCCTCAAGGTCTTTTCCAACCTAAATAATGGTTCTATGATTCCTGTGCTGGTAACGGGTCATGCCTGAGCCCTCAGGGCCAACTCCCAACAGGTCACTCTCTTTTTTTTTTTTAATTTATTTCTCAGTGAAACTGGTTTTGAGGGCACTGAGAAATGGGAGAACCGTGTCCTCCACCACGCCGTCCTTCCTGGCAAGGTCGAGCCGAGCTGTGGAAGCCGAGGATTGATATCTGTAAAATAGATCCCTCAGCAAAGAGAGAGAAGTCCCTGCTTTCTGAGAGAGAAATTAATTTTGACATCATAATTATAAGTCAGAGGAAAGGTTGGTGCCGGAATGGTGAGCTTTGAAGATTATTATATTGTCATTATTCATTAATGACTACAAAAGAAACCAGCTCTAAATGATAATGGTAAAGTATAATGGCAAACCTATGACGCTTCTATTATATCCCATTTACTCCAAAAGAGCCCTCTGCTATTAGCTCGATAACAAAACCCAGAAGTACTAATCAGGTTTGGTCTGCAGTGACACATATTGCTGTATAAACACTGCCGGGGAAAAAAGAACCTAGAAAATGTGTCTCACTGTGTTTAGAGCAAAAATTCTAAAACGGAATTAAAATAGAACAGGCCTTCCAGAATTACGGCTGTCATAACGTAGTGGTGGTATTTTTGTCTGGGCGATATGACTGGGCACAGGGAGGAAGGCAGGAAAAGATTAACTTAGAGAAAGGTGTCTCGCCAGCACCCTTCGATGAACAGTGACATTTGTAAATGGCCTCTGTTTCTGAGACTGCCTCTTAAGTGTGCTGAAACCCCGGGGAAATGGAGAAACCCCACGGAGGGCCTGGCCACAGGGCAGACATGACAATTTATTTCCCAGTTAGGGGGGGTTAAGGCTTGCACTTTGCAGCAGGACCACCACAGCAGCCGGGGAAACAAGGGGCCGTTATTTCTGGAGGGGGGGAGGTCTGGGCAGCCCCACACGGGGGGACGGGAGCAGCAGGGGGTCCCCGGGGCATTGCCGGCAGCCCCGCTCCGAGCTGGATCCCCAGAGCCCCGTGGGGTGGTGGGAGCCTTTGTCACCTCGCTGAGGGCTCAGGGGGGGGCAGCACACAGCTCGAGCTGGACCCCCGGAGTCCCTTTTCCAGCACCTTGTGCTCCTGCCCCTCGCTGAGCAGCGAAAGAGGGGCCAGAGTCTCTCTGCAGACCTCTGAACCCCAGGGAGGTTTTTTGCCGAGTTCTTCACCTGCAGTGGCAACGCCTGGATGACCCTCCCTTGAGGTGAAGTCTGCTCTGTCAGAGTGCGGGGATTGGGGTTCTTGTACTAAAATGTAAATTCACTTAAACCCACTGTAAGAAGCTTATTTCAATATGAGCTGTAATTACTGCTGGGGCTGTAAAAAAAGCTTTCTTTAAAACTTTTATCAAAGTTATTTTGTGTTATTATTGCTTTCTGTGATGTGTCTGGATTTTCCAAACAGCAAATAATTCTGCACTTATCTTGGTTCCTTTGATAATATTTTTTTATGACAGATCTACTGAGACTCTAACTACATTATTAACATTAAAAAAGGAAGAATGGGGACAGTCTTCTCTAAATAAGTCTGTAAAAACCCTTGCATGTCATTGCTGCTGCTTAGATACTAATCATGGAAAGACAAGGAATGTATTAATCATATAGCTTTGTATAGAGTAATGTAACCAGATATGAATTATCACGTTGCTAGGAATAACGAACACAGCCATCCTTCTCCAGCTGGGCAAGGTTTATTTGTTCAAATGAGGCTTTCTGAAATGTTAGCACGGTTGAAGAGCTCCTCGAAGGGACAAAGCCCTCAGGTACAACAGCAGCAGGACAAAAGGCTGGTTGTGTCAGTCTGGAGTCTCTGGGGAGCGACCCCCGAGAGGTGCTTTTCTGGTCCCAACACTCCACTGCTCCTCCTTCGTCCTGTTTTCAAGAAATAAGTTGTCGGCTTGTTGTTGCAGGTCACCCCCCTCTCCTCCCTGGCAGCTCCTCTCCATGGGGTGGGTGTCACCACAGAGGCAGGAGAGCATCTCACCCCTCATCTCTGCTTCAGACCACCTTCAGTGCTGTAACAGAACCAGTTTGTCTCTGGAAGACAAGAGCAGATACTGGTGTGGCCTGCGAATGACTGTAGGACTCTCGGGGCCCCGAAGGCCATGACTTACAGGAGTGGGATTCTGCTCTCAAGGGAGTGGATTTTCCTCTGCCTTTTGCAGGGCAGTTTGACTGACGGACACGGTGTGGCCGTGGTCCTGCTCCACCAGCCAGGCCAGCTCCCCCTTTTTTCCCAGCTTCTCGCCCCACCAATACCCAGTTACGGGAAGGAAAGTGGCTGGTGAAGAGGAGCAGGAATCACAAGAGGAGCTGGGGATTACATTTATCAGGCAGAGACTGGGATAGGCTTTTGGACCATGTCAGCTATCCCAAATCCCTGTGAACAGGGCTATAAAACTTGACAAGGCTGCTACAGATATTTCAGATCCTATTAAAGATGTAAAACCACTGACAGAGCTGAACCGCTTACAGATGCTAACTCGGCTGCTGGGGAAGTAGGCTGACACCAGGGAGGGGGTTCAAGCACAGGATTTTAGAGGGTGATGATCAGAAACACACCCAAATGGAGAGAAATGGCTGAAATGATGAATACAGTAAAACGTCATCAAACCAATAGCTTCTGCTGCTTCTGATAAATGGTCTGAACAGTGTACGGGAAGTAGTTCAAACTGCCCTTGAATTTGGTTTGGTTTAGGTCAGAGCATTCCACCACTTTCCTCCAGCCTTGATTTTCCTGCAAAGCACTAAGCTCTAGATCTAGACTTAAATGCTCCATTACTACTTTTAGGCTCTAAATCCACTATGCAGACTTCAAACCCGTGCTAAGCTGTGATTCCGTGTGACTGCCTGACTCTCAGTTCACTCTGTGGCTGGGTCTTTATCCCCACTTTGCATCCGCCGGCATCCGCAGCGCTTGATCACATTGCATTGCAGACGCTTCCCGTGCGCCCCAGCGCGAGCGGCTGAGGGGTATTTGCATAGGCTGCTGCTTTATTCACTTTGACAAGTCCTCTTAGATCATCTTGTTAACTCCTATACAGAGAGCTACAGCAGCAACCAGCTGCCCTTGCGGCCCGCAAACGTGGAGCAATCTCCGTAGTTACCTTTTTTATTCTGGAAATTGTGACTCTGGAGGGTGAGCAAACAGCAAACAGCAAAGTAGATGAAAAGTGCTCGAGAAGCCATCGCTGTGTGCCCCGTACATCCCTGCGTTACAACTGCGGTGGAAATCAGTTCCCCTCTTTCAGCAGTGCCTTGTTTGCTGTTTTCTCCCCCCAGTTTTTTTTTCCCCATCTGGAGGGTAACCCAAAACTGCTGTCGTTGTTCAGAGCACCCACACCTCAGGGTGGGAGCAGAGCCGTCAGTTGTCCAAGCTTTTAACCTGTTGGCAGATGCTTGCATCAGGCAAGAAAACCACGTGGTGTCATTTTTTTTCCTGTTCTCCATTGCAGGGCTCTGCCTATACGCAGCCTCCTTCCATGGGGGTTTCTTTCATTTTATGAGCATTAGTTTAAAGGAATTGGTGGTGCTTCAGGTATGAAATATTGTTGAATGTGCAGCCAGGAAGTGGAGGCACACAGAGGATCTAACTCGAATTAATTTACTGGAACACCTTGGTCAAAACATAGTAAATTCCCAGACCAAGGCTCCTGTTGTTTGAAAACCTTACATGATTATTTATGAGACATTCAGGACCTATCGTATGTAATTACTAGTTAATATCTGCACTGCTCAAGGGTGGTTTTTTACTTGTGGAAGGGGAAGAGAGAGAGGAGAGAAGGACATAATGCTGCGTGAACGCTCTTCTTGCTGGCATTCCTCTCGTTTGCATGCTGTGCCGACGTGTGTATTAAATGCAGGCAGATTGATGGAGCGGCTTCGTGTTGCTGGAGCAGCCGCTGATACTGATCTACAGCTGCTGGGGCTGACGCTCTTCCCTTCCCAGGTGAGGAGTCCAGGGCTTAGTCAGCCCAGGCTGACACAGATCTCTGTTAAGACTTGGGTTTATTCTCTAAGCTTTTTTGGATCTTGACGAAATTCCCTGGTAAGATCTGCCTGCACGGCAGCTTTGGCTCCTGTACCAGTTAATTTATGACGTGTTTAAAAGTTTGCTTTCAGATAAGCGTATCTTAGGGTCACACAGTTTTCAAACAGACAGTCCTGGATATGTCTGTCCACAGAACAGCAAATGCCTGGCTTTGAACCATCCTTTTACCCAACAGTGACTTGTTTATGCTTCCTTAGAGGCACGTAGCTCACTGAATAATTTGTTACCCCGTGTTTGAGATGAGTGCTGCCGTTGGAAAGGAACGCTCTGCCTACTGCTCCTCCCTGGCAACTATTGTTGTTGTCAGTTCACGCAGTCACCCATCGCCGCTGGTTCTCCCCGAGCTCTCACAGCACCAGGTAGCGTGGTCGTGAGCTCCGGTGCACCCAGTTCCTGGGGGGAGAGACAGTAACACACTTCTACACGGACAAATGCCCGCACATCGCTCTGTGCCGCTGCAACTTGCTTCATTTCATCCTTGCTGAGGATGGAATTGTTCTCATTTTGGGTGTGTGGGTCTTGCGTCAGTTTTCTGCCTCTCTCCTGCTCTCTTCCCTCTAAGCCCGGGATGGATGAACTGCAAGCAGCACGGACAGTCGCATTGCAAGTGTTGGGCACCAGGAGAAGGACTTGCGAGGAGACCAACTGTAACACCACAATTCCCTCTCTGTCCTCCCAGAGAAAGTGTGTCTTCACGCTCTAATTAAACAGCAGCCTGACATGTTTTTGCTGTTTTGATTTCCTTTGAACTTTGGCAGTGTGATAAACAAACTCTGCTTCCCTGCCTGCCAAGGAGTCATGCTGTCGTGGAGCAGATTCTTCCCTCAGCTCTGACGGGGCAGAGCCCAGCACCCCGGTTCCGTGGTGTCCGTCCGTCTGCTGATGCCAATGGCAGAGGGATGGCAGCTGCCACGGTGTGACGGGCTATGAGGTGCTGGGGCACCGGTGTCTCTTTGATGGCCCCTTCAGGTCGCTGAGATTTCAAACGCCCGTGCTCAGTAAACACACACCCCGTTGGGCTGGGGCTGGTGGGGGCGAGGGCACCTTCCTTCTGATGGCTGCGAGGTGGTGTCCGTGAGCTGCAGCGAGCAGTCGGAGGGGAGGAAGGGGAGCAGGACCAACGCGCTCCTCGCCAGGTGGCATAAACAAGGATGAAAATTGTCCGTCGGTTCCCAAGCAGTTTGTTTGTGTTTCAGAGTTAGTTCACGACGGACCAGTGAAGCGGGTCCTGTGGGGTGAGATGTGCTGCGTGGGGTGGGCTACCCCAAACCACAGGGTGGCCAGGGTCTGTCCCCATCTCCAGCAACGCCCGCCCCTGAGGGGTGCAGGGACCCCAGCAGAGGTGACAGCGGGGACCCCAGGGAGGCCCGCAGGCTGCGGTCACTGCACTTCTGCTGGGTTTGGCCACACTGCCAGTGCACCCACCCCTCGGCATCGAAGAGGAGATGGGTGAGTAGTGAGCAATGCTGGGAAAACAGACACGTTCAACACTATTTCCCCCCTCGGAATGCAGTGAGACTGAGGGGTAACCGCGCGGCTCCAGCAGAGGATTATCGTTCCCACGATGGATAACAAACCTGCGGAACTTACTGGCATTGCACAGGTGGGGAGCTCCATCAAAGTTACAGAGGATTAGGCAGCTTTTTTTGGCTTTCAAATTTATATTGAAGCATCCAGCTAAAGACAACAGGACTTTCACTGGAGGAAGAGCAGCTTCATGACTTGCTTTTATTAGCGTTATTAACTAGCACGTCAGGCTCAGCGTTTCGGAAGCTGTCCCCGTTCAGGTGTGTAACACAGCGGGGATCCCACCCCGAGGTGTGAAAGCCTCCGCCAGTGAAGAACCTGGGTTGTATTTTCAGCAGACAGGGGCAGACAAGCCTCCTGCTCAGGGGATGGACAAACTGCTGACCCTGGCACCAAAGGGACACTCATCTCCGTGAAGTGTCCCTGCTGTCTACATACAATCGCGGGTATTCTCTGGAACGTCTGGCACAGGCCACTGGCAGCGGCTCATAAATTACGGACCATGCCTGGTGTCACAATTCCTGTGTAAAATATTGAGGGTTGGTTTTAAATAATGTGACAGTGTCCCTTTTAGTGTCCAGATCGCGAACGCCACAAAGCTTTCAGCCTCCTTGCTTCCATTCTGCAAGTGTGAAAGAAAATTTATCTCTGGCAGTTTTTTCCATGCCTGTTGGCAGGCAGCCCCGTGTTCCTCAAATAGCACCGAGCACAATGGGCTAAACCTGCGCTCCTTCAACCTCCATTAGCGCTGGAGGCACCTCACCTCAGGTGTACTGGGAGCATTTGGTTAATGTCCCCAGACAAGTTTAGATGACATTGTTTTACCCCAGCAAGCATGGCTTTATTGTGAGACGGGCATTCTTCTAACTTCTTTGGAAGCATTCTTGCTTTTTTGGCAATAGCTTCTCTGTAAGCCATAGGCAAACAGGCCTTAAAGGTCGCGGAATCTGTAAGAACTGGGGAACGCCCAGAAGTTACTGGTGTTTGTTGTGAGCAGGTTTCTCAGCGGTCTCTGCTCTCTGCAGAAATTAACCACTTGCTGCTCTTTACCATTGCAAAACATTCCCTGTTGAAATGCGATAGTTCCCACGCGCAAACGGAGGTGAACACAGGGACGCGGCAATGGAAACAAAAATGCATTGTTTTACAACTCACAAACATCCTTTGGACCAGGCAGCCACTGGCGGCGCTTCCTCCTGTGCAGAGGGACCGGTATCTGAGCTACACCCGTCACACCTCTCCCTTTGCAAACAGCCGCCACGATCCCCCCCCCGGCTCTGCAGGGGCTCCGGCCCTCGGAGCACGGCCATGGCCCTCAGGGCACCCCGAAAGCACTGAGATGTCAGAAGAGGTTTCCAGCGGAAATTCAGCCTCTGAGCGAGAGAAAAACAATCGAAGAGGACTGGGCGGAGAAAGTTTCCACTGGAACCATAAAGCTTTGCAGGGATTCATTTTCAGCTTTTACGGCAGTGACATTGATTTTGAATGAACGTCCCTGTGGCCAGCAGTTGTTGGTGTGTATTTGTCACACCCTGTGCTGTGCTCCCAAAGGCCGGGTGTACCTGGCATGTCACCCGCACCCGGCACAAGCTAACGCTATGCTGAGATCTGTGACACACAGCGACCCAAACACGCTCCTGTGCAAACACACTGGATTTGTGTCTTCCAGCTGGAAAATGCCTTCACGGGTACGTGTAAACTGTAGCCATCGTTTTGAAGCGCTGCGGCCCGAGGTGCTGGAGCCAGCCCAGACCCCAGGGGCCGAAGCGATGGCATCGCGTGGAGCGCGGCGCTTTGTGCCCCATGAGCTGAGCCCGCAGTAAACGCAAACGCACACCCCACGTCAGGGCGTCGGGCACCGGGGGAGGCACCGGGGCTGCTGTGGGGAGGCACCGGCAGAGAGCTGAGGGGAAGGCGGCCTCCCTGCCGCCGAGGGCCTCCAAACCGCCGCCACACGGCACAGCCCTCGCGGCCGAGGCAGGCCCTGCCTGCGGGGGCTCCTGGCCTAGGGGAGCTCCAGGCCGAGGTGGGCCCTGACCGAGGGGGGTCTCCTGGCCAAGGGGGGCCCTGACTGCGGGAGAGCCTGGCCGAGGGGGCTCCCGGCCGACAGGGCCTCCCGGGGCCGAGGGCCCCACTCGGGCCGGGGCCCGCCGCGGCGGCCGCGCCGCCCGTGACGGCCCAAGCCCCGCCCCGGGGGGGGCCGGCGGCCGGGGAGGGGGCGTGGCCGGCGCGGGCGCCAGGGCGCGGCGGGGGCGTGGCCGGGGCGCGGGGGCGCGCGGCGGGGGCGTGACCGGGCGGCGCGGGGCGCGGCGGGGCGGGCGGGGCGCCGCCGCGGCGGGGCGGCAGTCGGGCGGCAGCCGCGGCCGGGGAGGGAGCGGCGGCGCGGGGCGGGCAGCGGCGCCCCGAGGGGCGGCATGTCCAAGACGCTGCGGAAGAAGCGGCACTGGCTGAGCAAGGTGCAGGAGTGCGTGGTGTCCTGGGGCGGCCCGGCGGGCCCCGACCCCGACCTCCTGCGCGGCGGCGCCGAGCGCGGCGAGTTCCCCTACCTGGCTGGCCGCCTGCTGCCGGGCGGCGAGGGCGCGCCGGGCCCCGCGCTGCTCTCGGGCAAGGCGCCGGCGCCGGGCGACGTGCTGCTGGAGGTGAACGGCACCCCCGTCAGCGGCCTCACGCACCGCGACACGCTGGCCGTCGTCCGGCACTTCAGGGAGCCCGTGCGCCTCAAGACCGTGCGCCCAGGTGAGCTCGGCCGCCGCAGGCCGCGCCGGACCCGCGGGTAGGCCCAGCCGCGCCGGCGCCCTGCGGGGCGGCGGGAGGGCCGCGGCGGGGGGCGGGTGCCGGGCCCGGAAAGTTTCCTCGGCTGCGGGAGGGCGCCGCCGCCGGGCGGGGCGGCTGGGGGGGGAGGCGGCGGCGCTCGCTCCCCGGCCCCGGCAGCGCACTGGCCTCCGCGGCGCCCGGCTCGGTCCCGCCGCCGGTGCCCCGGGGGCGCCGCTGTCCCCGCGGGTCGAGGGCCCGGTCCTCGGCCGCTGCCGCCCGCTCTGCCTCGGCCCCTGCCCTGCGGCGGCTCCGGCTCCGGGGCGAGGGGGCCGCTGTGCCCCGGGGCTCCGCGGGCGCGACCCCCGTGCGGGGCTCGGCGGGGGCGGCCGTGCGGGACCGAGCCGGGGTTCGGAGGCTCCGTCGCTCCCGGGGGGTCCCTGCCCGCCGCCCTCCGTGCGCTGCAGCGGCTGCCCGCGGTCCGCGGCTCGGAGAGACCCCGTTTGGAGGGATTTCGGGGCGTTTGTGTGATGGCTTGGAGCCGAGTGAGGGGTCGGTGGGAGCAGGGCTGGGGGGCTGGCCGCTGAACCCCCCTCTCTGTCACCGGTGTCCGGTTTGCCAGCCACCGGGAACAAACTCTGCCTTTTCTATTGATTCAGATTAATTTTGAGTACACTTTAATTAACTAATGACATCAGATCATTGTGGTTTATCAACATGCCTGTCAAGTGTCAAGTTAATGCAGAGTAGTGGGTACCTGCAGTCACATGAGCTAATGATTCACCGTGTAACAAGCTTCGGATTTACCGCTTTCCTGGTCAGACAATCCAGGTGTGAGCGCAGTGCCTCAGAGAGGAACTCTCTGGTGAAACCATTTCTCTCTGAATCCAAACCGATGCACTATTTCCGTGACTAAAGTCAGCAATATTTCTTATACAGCTCTTTGTTTCACACCTGCCTTCTACTACTTTTATAACTGCTGGGTTGCTATTTGACTTTAAGTAATATATATTTTAAATCAGATTTTCCTCATTTGACCACTAATGAAAAGTCATCTTCTATATAGAGACACTGCGGTTGGTCCTGATGCGTGTCACCCATTAAACAAATCAAAAAAAAAAACCCAAAAAACAAAACAAAAACAAAACCACACCTTGAAAGCACCTAGAGGAGCCTGGTAGGCTTTGAAAGATGTCTTTAGCTCCAAAACTGGAAATCCCATCTGAATGAAGAAAATAGAAAAGAACTAACAGCTGCACGTTAAATGTAAAATAAGAGGATTTTTAAAAATCAAGGAACAAATTGTTTAAGATAAAAAATAATAATAAATCTCTTTTAAAAGAGAAAGCTTGTGGAAGATGAAACTAGAGTTAGAAGATCAAAGGAATTTCTTGTGTTTGCTATGGGGGGAAATTGGGGTATTCCTGTGCTGGGACTTTCCATAACAGAGAGGTGTCTCGTTAAAACCAGAAGAAAAGATTTAGAAGAAATTGATACAATGAATGGTAGAAAATGGCCAGAGCCAGATGAGGTTCATCGGGAGCTCCAAATGAACTTAGTATGAAGTACTAAACAGTGATGTGTTGCCTTAGCTCGTCGGTGGGGTGGGAGGTGGGCACACAGTGCCAGTGGGACAAGGGTCCAGGAGATAAACAGGATGCACTTCTGATTCCAGCAAATTGGTTAAAACTGTAGTTAAGAATTAAACTATTGGGCATGTGAATAAATACCGCCTAATGAGGAGAGTGGTTGCTTTTTCAGCAGAGAGTCTGTTAGATTTTGAAGGCTCACCAGTTGGTTTAAGCAAATCCAAGTGTTTTGGTGTAGTGGATTTTCAGGTGGACTTTCACAGGATATCACAGCGTGCACACAGGGCTCTTGCCGGGCAGGCGTCGTGTGGCAGCGTTGCTGCCCAGAGACGAGAGCACGATTCTCCTGTGGGTTTGGTAACTGGTTAAAATACAGGAATGGTTTTCTCAGCAGCGGGGAACTCCTGCTGGAGTCTTGCAAAGACCTGTGCTGTTCAGCATGGTCATCCGGGGCTTGGGGACTGAGCGCTGGGTTGAGTTGTAAAAAGATAACTAGCATTTTTATACTGATTTTATATAACTTCTGGAACAAATCAAACTGAAGCTCCAGATCCAGCAGTTTTTCCTGTACTGGAACATATTGCAAGCGTATTTACCACATCAGATGATTTTTGCAGCAATTTTCTTTGTTGATGTCCTTAAACACAGTATTTTAAAGCATACTGTATTTTTGGTTGCTTTTTTGCAAGATTGCCACAGTAGTGCCCAGTGGCAGTATTCCAGTTAGCGTATATGTAATTAGGAAAGTTGTTGACGAGGCGTTCTTGGTGATGACCCGTGACTTTGAATTTGGCTTCCCTTCCAGCCCTTGTGATCCCGAGTGATTGTCGACCGTCGGAAGGCAGCCGGGAAGGTGTGGGGTCGTGCGGGAGGTGGCGGCGAAGGGAGCGAGGGACGGGGGTCTGAATTCCCAGAGACCCTTAATTGCATTACTGGTTTTAAGGTCCCATTTTCCATGTTTTTCTCCAGTCAAACCTGCTGTCTCTCAAACAAACTGTCATGTTGAAAGGCGTGGGGTACATCTGCCAGCAGGTCCTCACGTGCCTGATGGCTCCTCTGATTCCAGTGCTGTTGGGACTGGAGGGGATCCAGCTTCAGGGGTCATTTGTTGCCTTGTCCCTGAATTTCAAGGTGTGTATAAGGCCTTGCGCATGATTTGCCTCTGTTTTAGAAGGGCAGTGTCAGTGTTAAAGAGCTGGCTCCGTCTTCCAGGTGGGTCTGTGTGGTGTCCCAGTGGCCTTGAACAGCAAGTCGGGGGACTGGACTGCTTTATTTCAAGCAGTGCTGTAGTCCTTCATTAAAGGCAGCAACAGCTTTAGTTGACAGCAGTGAAATCTGTCTGTGATACTTCTAGCAAGCTCATAGAAAATTTAAAATGGAAATTTCAAGATGCTGTTTAGTCTTGTTTGATAAGACACTTGAAAGATACGAATGTTAATTTGCACGCCATCTGTTAACTGCACATCACAAATGATGGACCATTTCGCTGATGAAAAAATTTGTCCTTCCCTTTCTTGCTCTGCCCTTACTTTCTGAGGAGGATGACCAAGGCCGGTGTCACACAGGCTGGGGACGAGTGTCGGTGCTGCAGGTCTGGCTTGGTGCATGTGGCCACCGGGACCATCTCCTGTGCCAGTACCGGTACAGCTCGACAGGGCAGAGTCTGCAGAGGGCCAGCCTCGAGCTCTCTGCCAGCACACCCGGGCTGGTGCTGGCGTCCGAGCTGTCGAAATAAAAGTGAGAGAGCCCTTCCTTCTAGTTGATGTTTGAGATATACAAAAATAGAGGTTTGTTGTAAATTCATCGTCATCTCTATGGGATGAGCCGAGCGGCAGTGCGGAGGAGCAGGGTCTGTGCAGCGGGATATCTGTATGGATGTGCACGCCTCTGGCACAGCCCGGCTCGTCGTAATGACTGCATTTGTATTTCAGCCACGCTCGGTGAGTGCTGGTCTCAAGCTAATTGCCTGCTCACATGCGTCCCCGCGACGGCTGCCCTGTGGCTTGAGGACCTTCCCTGCCCAGCGTCACTGGGATTAGTGCATCAGCCCTGTGACTGCCCAGCACTGCTCAGGTTCTTTTGGTTCCGTTAAGGAAAAACTGAAATGTTTTGCTTTAGTCAAACCCATTGTCTCCGAGTGCGAAGCTCATCTCTGAGGGTACCTGCCAGTCGCCTGTGGCATTCGGGTTTAGCCGGAAGGGTGTTGGATGTGCAGGCGAGCCTGGTTGCCGAAATGCTCATCAGGACAACTTTGAATGCTGCTTTCTTCACAGCAGCATGGTAGCCAAACTGCATCAAAACTGGGTTGCAGACTTAAAGTAAGAAAAATTACTGATTATCTGCAAACTCCTCTTTCTGCAGCCCGAGTTGCCAGATACTACGTGGGAAGGAATGTGTTTTCCTTCCAAAATGAGGAGTTTTGATGAATACAGCTACGCTGTGGCAATTACTATGGTTTCATGGCCACTATAACTAGCATCTGGGAAGAAATGGGCAGAGTCTTGTAGCTCTTCCACTTGAGAGGTGCTTCCAGAGTGCATAGTTTTATCCCTTGGTTATTGGGAGAATGTGCATTGGCTCATTGTGTCAACACTGATCTTACATCAAAAACTGGAGCAAGATTTAAAATGATGAAAAGTTCCTTTTAGACTAAATTTTTTTTAATAGTCTTACTGCTCCCGACGCTATTAAACCTCGATTTCCTACATATTTCTTTTGTAGCTGACTTTCCCGGGGTGGCTGGAGCTCTTCCTCCCACTGGGCATCTGTGTGTTACCTCCGGCCTGTGGAAAGGTGTCAGTTTGGGCTTTGGTTTGTCTCCCAGCTGGGGCACGTGGAGACTTCCCAGCTCACATTCACAGAACTCACAGGGTCTGTATTTTTTCACTCCTCATGCTGTTTAAAGCACATCCAGACCAAAGCTGGTGCTTGTTGCTGCTTTGTGTGCACCCAAAGTCTGCAGCCTTTTGGGGTGACGTCTCTGACTGCTTCAGATCTATTTCTTTGTTTGAATTATGATGGAAGGAATGAGATGATCAGCTGGTGGATGTAGTACTCAAGTTCTCAGTGCCCAGCTTACTATTTTCGAGTCAGTATCTGTCGCTAGATCACGTAATGCTCTTGGGACCTGAGGATCTTGAAGCCAGCGAGGCCTTACCTTACCAAATGCTCTCTGGATCAAAGTCTAGTGCGAGCTTACAAGAAGACAACTTGCTGCTGGATGCGTTTTCTCAGGTGGCTGCAGGAGCACATGGAGACGGGTCCCTGATGCCTCCGTTACCGACAGGAGTTAACGGAGATGTTCAAAGTCAGCTCGTGCACGGGGGTCCCTTCTCTGGAGTAGAATGAATGAAAACAGTGACAAATGCAGTGACTCTGATCAGGATTCAGCTCTTGAGACATAATACTCGAAGCTGAGCGTAGAAGATTGATTTACATTTTCTCTTGTGCTTGAGGTAGGTACAAAGCCTCCGTGTGGGGGTAAAGATTTGCATGTTTGGCAATTAAGGCAGAGAGGAGGGCACGCCGCACTCCGAGGCTGTTTTTGCAGAATCAGTTGAATTCTAAATGTGCCGTGGTGAAACAGAGATCCGAGTACACACTGGGATAATTTTGCCTCTCTGAGGAAAGGCATTACCCTAATTCTGTGTTTCTCTGGAAGCTGGCAGTGGGCCAGCCGGGTGATTAAACACACTAATGTGTTCCTCAGCTGCTCTGAGGAGTCGAGGCAGCCGGCGCGGGTTCTTGGGTCCTGGGTGCGCCTTGGCTGGGGGCTGCAGGCCTGGAACGCCGCCCTCCCCACGCGTGGGGGGCTGCTCCGCTGGGGTGCAGGAGGAGGAGGGGTTGGTTCGTTTTACCACGCTACGAAAATCCCAGAACACACGGGTTGCTGTAATGACCGTGGAGGGTGTCTGGGTTTCATGGCACTGGGCAGAAGGCAGACGTGTGGTCCTGAAGAAGTGCTTTCTGCGGGAGGCGCTGGCGTGTCCTGCGGCCGTCCGGGGGCCACCCTGCATGCAGCGCCGTTAGCTCCCTGGCGTGTGGGGATGCAGAGGACTGTCAGGCACCTGCCAAGGGATGGGGATTAGTACGTGTGTGTAATTTATAATCTTGTCTCTCATATCCATCTTTATATAAGCGTATTATTCTTGGCATAGAACATATTGCCTTTCCCTTTTACATACTCCTTTGTTTAAACCTTACTGCGATGAGTACCGTGGTAATGATTTCACCATAAATGTGCTCTAATTATTCTATTCTTTCTTGGTGTGTTAGTTGCGAATGATAACGAGGCCTCATGTGGCTTTTGCCTCTGTGCTGCTTAACACCATGGGTTTAATTTGTACTTTTTTGTTCCCTTCAGGAGAGCCGTTCTCTGCCCCGTGCGTTTGTTGCTGTGCCTGGGGAGGGAGCCGGTAGGATAGCGCAGGGTAAGGCTGGCACCCACCTGGGGCTGGCGGCAGAGCAGGGGGTGCTGTTGGTGTCCCCCAAACCCACCTCCTCCCTGTCCCCTGCTTTAGGGGAGCGAGGATCTCACTAGGGCTGAGCGACCAAGCACTTGCGTCACCATTATTCCTGGAAGGAAGTTTTCTCACTCAGGTAGATGGTTTTGATTGAAATTCTTGCATATATGTTTGTGTTGCTTTTCTATTAAAAAAAATAAAAATAAATGCAAGCTTAGGTTTACCTGCCAGCATAGAACTTGTTTAAAATCCTTGAAGCTGTGATTTTCCACTATGCAATGGCAGGAGGCTTTCTCTTCTGTGTGAATGAAGCCAAGAATGAAATAAACATGAACATTTACTAGAAGCCGTGATTTCAACAGCAGATTTTGTCTTCATCGTTTTTGCCCAGGTATTGCTCTGGAATTCTTGGCTGGCTTTAATGTAATGTTAGTCAGTTATAGAAAATGGCTGGTTTTTATTGCTCTCAGAAGATACAATTTCCTTAAATTTTCTTTTAAAGAATTTTAATTTTGCTTTTATAAAACAAAGGCACTTTAAAACTAAACTGTCTTCTTAGAGAATTCCTGAAGAAAACAAGCTGGGCTTGTGTAACTTGCCGTGCACCATCCTGCTTTATTATTGAACAGCTGCTTCAAGATATTTTTCAGCTGATATTTTAAAATTATTTTAAGAATTATAGCAAGGATGGTGTATTCAAACTGACAGCTGAAAAAATTACTCTAGTTTTGATCGTTGCCCTGTTTTAAGGTCTTTGAATTAATTCTTCCGGTTCTTGTTTTTAATTCATGATGCTTCCTTTTAAGAAATATCTTGTCGCGTTCATGGGCTGTTAGTTAAATCGCATCTTGTTCCCTGAATGGGAACAATTTTCTTCTTCAAAGCAATAGTATGCCTGAGAGTACTAGATTTGGATTAAAAAAAAAAGTGAGCTCTTTGAGAGTAAATTCTGTATTTAGTTCTGCTGAGCAGAAGACGAGGGGAAAATGCAGTGGGAAGATTGCAGACTCATATTGATCTGTTACACCATCATCGAAACCAGAATCCTAAGTGATTTGTCTTCAGTTGCTAATTGGTATTTGAATCTGTGTTAAATTAATCTTTCTGGATCGCAGTGGGAGCGGGAGCGGCTCCGGGTGAGGGACCAGCTGCGCTGAGCACGGCCGGGGGGCTGCCAGGCTCCTTGGGTTCAGGAGCAGGAGCATCCACTTCTGGTGACAGGGGGGTGTCCTGGGAGGGGAGTTCCTCCGTGTGGGATCAAGGAGGCCACAGAGGCGCTGGTGGGGAAGGGGTGGCCCCGGTGGGTGCAGCAAGTTGAGGGGTTTATGTTAACTCTTCCATTCTGGATGAAGCCCATGTAGAAGCTGTCCCTCGGCACTGCTGGGTAAGGAGCAAATATGGGTGGCTGCACGGGGCTGTGCTCTGGGATGGGTTAAGGTGTAGCTTTCAATATGATAGTCAATTATTGCAATCTTCTGTTCAAGCTTACGTCACTGTGCTTTTTTGGTTATATGCAAATGCAACATGTTAAAGTAATGATCTTATGTGGAAATGTAACTTCATGAGCAGAGCACACCGAGGCTGTCAGACACAGCTCCAGGCTTCCTCCGACACTGAGCTTTTAAAGCGTGTTTTCATAGATACCTTTAGAAACATTTGCTGAAAGCTGCTTTTCAATATGTATGTTTCTCGAGCCTGTAATTTGTCATGAATTGTTGATTGCTCTCCATTGAGTGTAATGTCTTCAAACTGGAAATCACTGGTGTGTTTATGATCCGTCCTGTGTCACTCTTCACTTGCTCAATAGCAGCTGGGCTTGTGTCGCTTGATGCACTCTAAGTTGTTTTCCTGATACACAAGTGAAAAGGTAATTCCTTTAAGCTCTGGGTTGCCCTGTCTCTTCCATTACCTGTATAAAACATGCAAAGCTTGAATTCTAGCTCTATCAGATCATGGAACGCTTGAATATTGATTCTTACTGTGTTCTCCTTCAGTGCTGTTTCATTACTGACTTTTGGTAATAAATACAATCAGACAGACAGCTGGTGTCTTATGAATATGGATTGGGGTGAGGTACAAACATCAGTCGCACTCTGGTTTTTGGTGTCTGGAAATGCATTATTTCCGTCTGCACGATAATGAAGTGTTCTTTCAAAAAGGTGGGAAAGGCAGTCAACGAGGTTAACGGGATTGTGTGAGTTATCTGTTACTGAAGTTGTCTCTTCTTAAATCTGCTGCGTTTGGAAATAGAGAAAATACATTCTTAGAAATCGGGACTAGTATTGCCCTGCTGTGAGAGCCTGACCCCAGACCGGACTGCGGGGTCCTTGGTTGCCCAAGGGTGGGTACATTTGGTGGGGCCGGGCCCGAGAGGAGCTGCGGGTGTGAGACACCGCCTGGGTGCGTCCAGGGTTGATTTGTGAAGCTTATTAATGACAGGAAATAAAGAATTGGAAACCGGAAATAATATATATTTGTTTTAAAGAAAGCACTTTTCTGGAGGACAATCCTTCGGGCACCTGGGGGTGTGAATGGGGTGATGCTTACTCTGTCCTGGATCCTTGGCTTGTGGATTTGCCACCCTCAGTAGCTGTCTGAAGACCCCTATGGCTTTACAAAAAACCACTTTCAGAAGTTTTCAACTTCAGATGCATCATAGACTAAACATCATAGTCATTTAAGAGAAAAACCAAGCTCCCTTCCTCGCCCGCCCCACTAAAAACCCACATGCATTTTTAGGCCTGGCTGTTAGGCATTTCCCTTCTTTGTAGTGCAAATAAGAATAAAGATCTCATGTCTTAGAAATAAAAATTAATGGCTGGTACATTCCAGTGTTATTTACCCCTGGTAATCAGATGCAGTTTGAGGTACACATCGTGGGCCAGTGTCTCTGAGCTATGAAGAACACCAAAGGCCATTTTGAATTTTAAAAATACAATTTGGGCGATGTGTGCAGCCATCTGCCAGAAAACGCTCTGAAAAACAGCCATGGATACTTGGTGATTTAGGCTGTATATCAGGCTTTGAATGTAGAGAATATAAAGGAATGCATTTAGTGCTGAGTTTCCACTGAAATGCCCCTGGTGCCTTTGCAAGAGGGTTTTTTTGATAAAACATTTAGGGAGAAATTAGTTTCCCTTGGACTGGGATTGTTCCGCAGTTGTATTTTGAGAACAATTCAATGTTCACTATTATGTTTTGGGATCCAAATTGTGTCTCTGCGATTAAGGATGTTTCAGCGTGCAGCCAGCACCTACCCTGCCATTCGGGGACCACTGTGCCAGGACCCATCTGTTTGCCCTCGGACAGGGCTCTGTGGGCAGAGCGGGGTGTCCTGCCGTGGGGAGAGGGGAAGGGCCCTCACCAGCCTCGGGCTTTGCCGACGGGAGCCCTCTGCGGCCACGGCATCGAGCCGGAGCTCCTTCCCCATGCTGGGAGAAGGCGGGAGCACGGAGCTCCCACGGGGATGTGCTGTGGTGCGATGGGTTGGGGTCGCAGCCTGGGGGGTCCGGTGCGGTGCCCGCGGGGTGGGAGCTCCGGCGGGGGGAGAGCTGCGCAGCGGCACAGGCACCAGTCCCACACTCGGCCAGAAGAAACACGTTTAAAAAACATCTCCTTTCATGTCGATGAAAGAGCAGATGAGAGAAAACATTACATCTGAAGTGGCTGCTTAATTACTGTTTGATACAGTGATGCAGTTTATCAAATTAAGTTGTTAGTGGAAGTAATGTTAGGGTAGAAAGTGGATTTGCTCTCCAGCAGTAACTTTCAACTCGTTTGTCTGAGTTTTCCAGTGTCGCTGAGTCTCGTGTGGCAAAGTTAAGCCCGGTTTTGATCTGTCTGCTGTTCTTAAACGTTTCCTGCACACCCTGGGAGTCGGTTGGGGCATCTCAGACCCACTGCTGGGGGGTCTGAGAGCCGGACGGGCTCTGGTCACCCACCAAACAGGTTCCCAGAAAGAAATTTAAAATGTGGCCTCGGGCATTTGGGTCTGCAACTGAGCAGGTCTTAGAGTATCTGCAATTACCTCTTTCTTAACTCAAAGAAATAGACGAGGCAACTGATATGCAACTTTGTGCTTTTGTTTTGTCTGATGTGTTTAACAAAGTTAACTTAAGGGTAACAAAATGAAATATGTATAATCTTAGATAACTAAGTGGTTCGCTGTCTAATTTGGTAAAGAAGCCTCTTTAATAGGTATTGTATCTGTTAAATAGTTCCTGTAGTTGTAGACAATCTTTAGGAAAAATAAAACTTAGTGAGTCCGGGCAAGAAAATCACTCTCAAACCAAACCAAGAAGCAGAAGTGCCTGTCTCAATGTGAGTTTTCCTTTTCTCTGGAAGATCACAGCAGAAGTATAGCTGTGTAGGAACGAGGGCTGTTTATTCTGTTTGGCACATTTCTTGTGTTTGGCAGCTGGTGGCCAACCAGTGCTGTCCTGCAGCTGAGTACAGAGATGTATATATGGAAATTTTTTCTTCTTTTCCTGACATTATTAAAAAACAAAACATAAACCCATTAACAAATAGTTGGAACTCAGTGTAAGTCAATTTGCTGATTAAGTATTTCCCTCCTGCACAACATGGTTTGTATGAAAAGAGATAAGGACGTAGGCAGACTTTGAAATTATTTTGACATGTTTTTTGCTCAAATAGACAGCGTGAAGAGCTCCCAAAGCCCGAACCGCTTCAGCCTTCGCCCGTCTCTGAGGTCTCATTGCCAGGACCCGCACCTTTGCTTTGGTTACACGCCAGGTTTACCGTGACCTTCTTGCAACGGACAGAGGCAGAGTTTGCTGGTACTACTCATTAAATGCAAGAGGATTAACATCCAGTTTATTTCCTCTAAAACCACAGAACTATCAGGAAATAACTAAGCCCTAAAGTTTTAGGTTTGCAGAAATGATTTCCTCCTAATGCGTGTACTTGGGGCCGCGTGGGAATCCTCTTACGTAAGGGAGAGGCCGAGCCAGCGATAATCCCGGGAACGATGGTAATGGCTCCTTTCCTCCTTTATTGGTCTAAAGAATTCCTCAGGACTCCGCTGACCAAAAGTGCCAGGGAAGTATTTTTACCTCTGTTGCTGAAACTGCAATCGCTCAGTAATTTCACTAATCTTCTTTGCAGTGAGATTAGATTGCAAATGCTTTGGTGCGGGGAGAAGTTGTTTGTGAATCGTGCATCGTGCCGTGGGGTGAAGCGCCTGTACGTGATCAGACCCGGCGTTCCATTGCCGAGCAAGAGCTGCAAATATTTATTGGCCTTGGCTTCGCTTCAAGCTGATGGTGCTTCCTTGGAGGATGGTGTTTGTAGTGTGGACTTTAATGCATTGTGTTTGCTATATGGCAAAAAATGCTAATGGCATAAGTTTGAAGACAAAATTGCTGTGGTTTTATTTCATATTGAGCTGGTCCCTGTTGTATAACATAAAAACGTTTTGTATGAATAAATAAAAATTGTTGTCTGTTATTCTAGATCTCTGACATCCTCAGATGCCACTCATGCATGTACTTTTTAAACAGCTAATGATGGAAGCCTTAATGTGCCGTATTTATGAATAAAAATATTTTTTAAATGTATTCACCGATAGAGAAGGTGTGAACGGTTCCGGGTGTGTGTGACTGGGAGTTAAGCTGCAGGGAAGGGCGGAGGGAAGGGCTCACTGGCTTTTGCTGGGCCTCTTACGAATTTTGAAAGACAAATAGTTACGTTCTTGACAGATCTATGCACTATTATTAAACCCTATTTTGTGGGTTATTTACAGGCAGCAGGAAGACCGTTGTACTCAACGCCAGGCCTGAAGAATTGCTCGTGTTGTGGAATTACGAACTACAGCGACTTGCCTCTAAATTGCAGGCTTTCCTCTCTGCCCTACTTACTCGGTAGAAAAAAACCTAATCCTGTGGATTTTATTTCTCTCTCTGTAGGACAGCAGTGAGTAATTACTTTTCTCTGGTGAAGGTAGAGATGCTGGAAAAGTTTAATTAATGCCCATTAGGTGATGCTGCTAGTACCTAAACAAATTCATTAGGGCAGGGCGCTTGATGTTCATCAAAATAGCAAATAATTGCAGTGGAATGGATGTTGTTTGCACTCTGCTGTGTATTACGTCTTTTTGTTCTGCCCTGGCCTGCAAAATATTTCAGGATGTGTGGTCTCCCTTCGCCAGGGACAGCTTTCCTACCCCCATGTAAAGCGTGTGGCTTCGAAGTGAGGTTTGGTTTAGGGCATAAATCTCTGAGTCTTCTCCTGCTGCTGCTTGGTCACTGCGGGACCAAGTGACGTCGGGGACAAAGGCACATCTGTCCCTGGGGTCTGTGCTGGGCACAGGGCACCCTCACCGGGCTTTGGTGCCTGGTCTGCGTTATTGGTGTCAATCTTTCGTATTAATCTCTCCGCCTTAGTAAGTGACTTGCGGCAGGCAGGGGAGCGTGGTGGCCGCTGGTCTCCTGCTCCAGGGCGTCTCCATGGTGGAACGGGAGTGTGGTGATCCCGGTGTGTGAGGAGTAACCACGCTGCATCCCCACGGTGGGTGTCACTGGGGCTGGCGGGTCCTGGGGGCGACAGCAGTAAAGGGGGTGGGGCGGATGGAGAGCGGGCGCGATGCCCCGCGGCCGGTGGGTCTGCCCCGCTCCAGTGGAACCTTCGACTTGGAGCTTCAACCTGGAGGTACAAATAGTTGTACATCACAGGCATTTGTATTGTCGAAACAGTGTTCTTAGCACATTTTTAAACATAAGCATAGGGAAGTGATTTGCACAGGTCTTAACTTAAAGCTGATTTCCCATCATTAACTCGCTGCCATCAGGACTGTCAGTTGCTTTTGAAAGAAGCGTTGGAAGCATTTGTGCTATTGAAACAGTTCCTCATCCCCAATACTGAGAACTGGGGCTCTCTGGAGACTGGGGAACACTGTTACTGTGCTGTGATTTGCATAAATTTAATCAACTTTGGCCATGCAAGAGGCTGATTTGAGCTCAGATTCCCTAACAGAACACGGCGGGGCAGGTGTGTGAGGAGACCGGAGGCATCTGCTTTCCCTGGCCCTCGTGGAGGGAGGAGGTGGAATGAACATAAAATTGCTTTGGGGGTGGGATGGGCCCTGTTTAAACTCTGGTGCCCAGCACTGCTTAAAATGGCATTATTTTCCTCAGGCTGCAGTGGTCCCTTGGACGGGTCTTGGGTCACCTTTTTACCGCTTGGATTTGTCCATGAGTGCGGGGAATATTTCCGCAGGGAAGTTCTAAAGTATTCAGAAACTGCCAGCTGTTGTTCTCTCCGTTAAAAGTCCGCTAAAAATAGGATATTCTTCCATTCAGGCATCAAACTCTGATAGGCAATGAGAAGTGTCGTGCTGTGGGAATAGTAAAAGGGTTTGTATCTGAGGAACTTCTTTCTGTGGGCTGGTTTTTCCTGTAGTGGGTGAAATGCAGCAAAGAGAAAAAGTACTTAAATTGATTTCTGCTTTGTTGAATCACCTTCGGGGGCATAAAATTTGTTGTTCTGAAATCCTTATTTATTGTCTCTTGGCAAATCTGCCTGGTTTGTTTGGGTTTTTTTTTTTTCTAATTGAATTATGTTCTTAAGAGGTCCCTTGGTCTTCCTGGTGTGTGTCGTTGCAGAGATGTTGGGTATTAAGGAAATAGCAAAGAAAAACAATACCTCTCGTGTTTTCAAAAAAACCCAGTTCTTTGAGAGAACTTTCAGTCTCATCTCAAGAATTTGAAATTGGGACAGGAGAACTGGGCCCTTCCTTCGGGCTGCTCGCAGTGATCCGGAAAGATTTAGTGTTCCTTGGTACCCAGAAGTACAGGTTTAAAATGCAAAGGGTCAGGCGCTTCTTATATTTAAAAATATGTGGAGATAAAAATAAAATCTGCTTTTTGAAGTAACCATGTGCATCTGATCAAAATGCAGGAAATGGGAGTGATGCCTGCAGACGGAGCTGGACCTCGGTGCCACTGCAAACACTGCAGAATACATTTAGAACCAGAGGATATTTGAAATTTTGCTCTTCAAAGTTTGCTCTCAGCGGCGTGTTGGATGGGCGGTGTTTGGTCACAGTCGCCCCTTTAGCGAGTCTCCCCGTCCCGGTGCAGGGGTGCTGTGCTCTTGGGCTGGGACCGGTGTGTGCCGCACCAAGGGGCTGCTCCAACAGTGCCTCCGGGAGCCTCCCTGGGTCTCCTGATGGGAATTTGAACCGACAGATAAAGACAAACTAACCTCTGTTTCATCACACTATTTATTGGAACAGCAAGATGTCTGGTTTCTCTTCTTTGCTGTTTCTGTGCAACCACCAATGGGGACCTCACAGTGAGTTCTGGAATTTAAATGGGTTTGTTTAGAGCAGTCAGGTGCTGTGGAGCTGCTGCCTGACTCTGGCTCCATGTGACAAGTAGAATTAGGAAGGGTCTTCTGTGAGATGATTAGGACAGGTACCTGCTGTCAGAATTGCTTGATGTAATTCTTACAATCGTAGGTGCAGGGTAGTTTTCCATCATCTAGCTGTATGTTTTATTATATTGGTAAATTTATATAAATATATATATATGTACAAATAGAGATATAAAATCAACTTACATGGAAGTTCTGTTTGAATGAGTCACTGAGGCTGGCTGTGTATATGATATTGTATATCACATACCTTTTTCATTTGAATACGTGTAACCTTTTAGAAGTCTTGCCTTGAGGTTTTTGTGTATCGTGGAAGCACGGAGAAAGGAAGCATTTTAATAAGAAGTATCTACTGTGGGTAACAGAAATATCTGCTCTGTGAGATGCTGTGCTCTGGCGCTAGCAAAGCGTTTCAAAGAGATTACTGTGGAACCTACATGGTCTGACAGGAATGACAGAAAAGGGAATGATGCAATAAATACAGGGAAAATCTCCCGTGCTGTCAGTTTGGGTTTTCCTGTTGGGGTGTGCGCCCACAGCCGCCTTCTGACTGACGGCGAATTGAGAGCAGAAATGAGATTTGGCTTTGCCTTCAAAGCCGTCTTTTTATTTGAAGTGCTTTCTTGGGAGAATTACGTTTCTGTGTCAGTCTTGAGCGGAGCGAGCTCTTTAAGCAGATATAAATGAGCGCAGCCTCCAGAGGCAGCTGCCCGCAGAGGATGGCTGGCAGCCCTCCCGAGCCCGGGAGCTCCGCGCTCCTGTCATTGTAGCTGGGTGACCCTCTCTGTCCCACAGCCTGTACGTATGTACAGCTCATTTATATCTTACGTACGTACAGGCTGTGGGACAGAGAGGGTCACCCAGCTACAATGACAGGAGCATTATTTTGCTTATGACATCTGCCTCGTGCCGAACTTTTGTTGGGGGGGGGGGCAAAAAATTAAACCAAAAGCAACTGGTGAAAGTTAAATCACTGGATCTCATCGATTATCGTCCACGTTATCATCTGCCGGGAGCAGTTACCTCCTGTTCTGGTCTTTGGACTTTGGTTCTTGTTCAGTGCCGGTATGTGCGTTTTCGAGGCCATTTATTGTGCCTGGAGAAGGGAGGGCAAGGTCAGGGAAGCTGGGCACAAGTGGAGCACTGAGTCCAGTTCTGGGGTCCCCAGTTCCAGAAGGACAGGGAACTGCTGGAGAGGGTACAGCAGAGGGCTACAAAGATGATGAGGGGCCTGGAGCATCTCCCTTACGAGGAGAGGCTGAGGGACTTGGGTCTTTTTAGTCTGGAGAAGAGAAGACTGAGGGGGGATCTGATCAATGCTTAGAAATACTTAAAGGGTGGGGGTCAGGAGGATGGGGCCAGTCTTTTTTCAGTGGTGCCCAGGGACAGGACAAGAGGAATGGACACAAACTTGAACGTGAGAAGTTCCACATAAACATGAGGAGGAACTTCTTCACTTTGAGGGTGTCAGAGCCCTGGAAGAGGCTGCCCAGGGAGGTGGTGGAGTCTCCTTCTCTGGAGACATTCAAACCCCACCTGGACACGTTCCTGTGCAACCTGCTCTGGGTGGACCTGCTTTGGCAGCGGGTTGGACTAGATGATCTCCAGAGGTCCCTTCCAACCCCATGTGATTCTGTGATGTGTGCCATTTGGATCCGACTGCAGCCAAGGCCCCCTGCTAAAATCAGATTGTTTAAGTTTTTAAGCAGAACTGGAAATGGCAGTTACCTCATGCGGTGGGGGCTGTGGCCGGGGCTCGTCCCCGTGGGAGTGCCATGATCTGGGTCTCGGAGCGGGGACCCTGAGCGGTGACACCGGCCGGGACCAGCTCCTGCCGAATGCCTGGCTCTGGAGCGGGTGTGATTCCCGGTGTGCTCTCCTGCGGAGCTGCAGCAGCCTCACACCTTGCCACGAGGAAGCCGAACATCCCTTACCCTTTCCGTGTCTGCTCTGGGTGGGGTTTCCATCCTGTAAGAGACATGGGTTCATTAATAATCTGAAGGGTTATGTTTTAATAGCTGTTAGTTAATAAACTCATTTACCAGCTTCTCTTTGCACACACTGACTGCCACACTCCGCTGAGACGCTTTTCTTACAAACCACCGATAGATAAGGAAAAGCAGAAATGCTGAGAAGCAGATGTTGCATGACCAAGTACCCAGCTGTGTGCTAACAGAATGAATCTCATGGTGATTAGTTAACAATTCCTTGGCAGTCAGAGGCATATGTAAAACAGTAAACACAGCATGGGGAAATAATAATAATATTTTTTTTTAAAAAAGCAGCAGCATTTTCTGAGCTTAAAACACTGGCAACATCAGGTCAACCATCTGTGTTGCCGGAGAGCTGACTGTGCTGTGGGTAAGTCATACCAAGGTCAGTTGAGCTGACTTAAACTCCTTAACCCTTTATTGGGAAAACAGAAGATTTCTGTTTTCTAAGCATGGGGTGCGTCATGATTTAAATGACATGAGCCACAGCAGGGATATCTGAACTTAAACCGTCAATAAAGGAAAATAATTATTAGTGGTGTGGAGTTCTTACCTGCGGTTACGTGAAGACGTTCATCCAGCAAAGCCCGGGAACGGACAGAAAGCCCCGGCCATTTAAAGTCAACTTCTAAATTCAAGGTTAACTCCGTTAGCGGGATGGAGTTGCCATTGCTGTATCTATGGGTGAGTGTGTGTGAGGGAGGGAGATAAAGATCACCATGACCTTCTGGCTGTATAATTTAGAGCTGCGGCTGCAGTTACCACAGTCTGCCCTCTGGAGTAATTCTCTGCTGCAATGCCTGGGTTTTTTTCTCATTAGAGAAATAAACGAGCGTGCTGGTCTGTGAATGCTGTCGTCCTTCCCTTGTTACCCCCTTCAGTGCCCTTCCTGCCCCTGCTGCCAACGCAACAGCACAGCCGTGCCTTTCTGACCCGTTACTCATGGCAGGCAATAGCAGTTTGAAGAGTAAATTTGGAGACAGCGTGTGAGCCGTGAACCCCGCTGTTCAGCACGTGGATGGGAGGGGGTTTGTTACAACAAAGATGTGTTTACAAAATACAGAATTAACATTTAGATTCCGGGGTAGCTGCTCTGGTGGTAGGGCTGGTTTCAGAGGTGTTTTGCTGCAGCCGGGCGGTGGGAAGGAGCAGGGGTTTTCCCGTTGGGTGTGTGTTCGGGGGGCGGTTTGGGAGCGGGATGGGGCTGGGGACATGGCCCTGCAGGAGCTGCGGGACAGACGTGAGTGGGATGGGACGGGGCACACGGGGAGGCCAGGAGCGGCGAGAGGGAAGGGTTGCTGGCGGGGGAGGTTGGTTGGGGTTGGGTTTGCTTTGCTTACTGGTTGTTCTTTCTGAAAAAACCTTCCTCCGTGGTTGAACTGGTCGAGTCCCTGCTGACGTGTGCCGGGTGCTGTGAGGGCAGTGCAGGAACTGACAGAAAGAATGAAAACATTACATTTCCTGCAAAGCGTTGGAAGCCCTTCTCTGATGATGTAACAAGAAGTGTGAGGTTTTTAATTTTTATAATTTTGTTTGGTTTGGCCACGTGCATGCTATCTCCTGCGTGAGGCGTAAGCCCCTCTGCTCAGAGTACCACGGCTTTCTTCCGTAGTGCTGCTCTGAATCCCTGGTGTGTGTACATCTGCGTGGCACAGTGGCTTAGAGCATTTACAATATCGTTAAGGACTTTTAAAACGTAAGTAGGCTTTAAACTTTTAAGTAACTTCACGATGTTAGAGCATACGCAAATAATAAAACTTAAAAACATCAATATATCTGTCCTGTTAATTTTTACTACTGCTTACAGATAGTGTGCTTCTGGATTGTTTTTTATACTCCAGGAATATACCAGGTTGCCAAATAATTGAGTTTATATTGTACTTGAAACAAAAATTTAATATTTTCTATAATCCTGGCAGTAAATTCCTTGGCGAACTGTAATGCAGAGCACCAGCATTTGTGCAGATGGTAAGTTTCTGCCCAAGGAAGTAAACTAATTTAATTCTATTACGAAAGACCCAGTCGTTGCCTGTGAAATGCTGTTTCTTGTCAGATGTCAGAGGCATGTACACGGTGCACAGCATATGGCACCCAACAACAGGGACTTACACTGGGTGGCTAAGGTTCTTCAAGGCGTCTACTGTCTAAAAAGCTGAGCGGTGTCTCCCGACAGCTCAGTCACTTGTTCCCAGGAAGTGCTCAGGTCAGACGCAGCTGTAGGGAGCGGCTGTTCCTCCGATGATGGTGTTTCAGTTCGGGGAATTGGGGTGACAGCTGTGGTGACACCGGGGGCTGCGCTGCCCATTGCAGGTCTCGCTCCACCAACACCCTCTACATCGCAGAGTCGGCTTCGTCTCCCGACCCACTCCCAGCGCTGCGTGTCGCGCTGCGTGTCACGTTGCGTGTCGCGCTGCGTGTCCCGCTGCACCCAGTGGCTGGGGAAGGTGGGCTCCCCCCAGGGCCAGCGCTGGCCCGGGGCCAGGGGCCTGGGGGATGGCAGGGCCTCAGCGGGGCTCTGCACCAGCCATCTGCTTTCCTCTTTCTTACCACTTGCCATTAAACTAAATCAGGACAGTAAAAACTCAAATAACTCTCAGTTCAGTAGATAATTTTTATGGGGGAAAAAAAGCGAGCATTGCAGTGTGGACTCAAATGGCCGCAGCGCAACTCAATCTTTTTAATTTTTTACTGCTACTAGTGTTGCCCTAGAGAGAAAATAATATCTAAGTAGGTTATAATAATGGTAAATTTTGGGATAAATAGACCACTTTTGTAGGAATCTAATAGCTGAGCTTTGTTCTTAGAATGGAGTTGTGTCTATTTTTGTGATTTTGCGTGTGCTTAACCTGTAGGATAGGAATTGCTTGACTGTTGGATTTACTAAATGACTTTTAGTTCACCCACATTCTTTTCTGAGTCCCCCAGGGTCCAAACGCTAATTTATGGAACATTTTAGAGTGGGAACAATGATGTTGCAAATTTTCTTAGTAAATTTTAAGTCTTCAATATCTATATCCTCCTGTAAATTTAGAGCTACTGCATTGTTTTGCATCAATGTAGTGATTCCTACTTTATGTTGCAAATTCTGTGCCTGCATGACCATAAAAATAAATGATGAACAATCGTTTAGGACAGGAGATGTAATCAGCTAAAGCCTAATGAAGCTTATACTTCAGAGCAGGCTCATCTGCTAAAATACTGCATTGGCTGAATCGCTGCTGCAAATGGGTGGTTTCATAATTGCATTTCAAGTGGGGTTGATAATGCACTCTCTTATCTCGGTGACACCTCGTTAGAGCCCGGCTGCCCCTGGTCCCCCCACCCTTGTCATCCAGCCCAGTCCCGCCCCGGGACCCTCTTGGAACGAGGCGCATCCCAACCCCCTGGTGCCTCTCTGAGGGGGCCGGGCACCTTCGGCCGAGTGGCACCCACATGGCGGGCACGGGCAGGAGCTCCCCAGAAGTTACACACTTGTCCAGCCCGCTGCTGGGCACAGGCAGGAGCTGCGGGGTCTGCGGGTGCCCGGGGGCTGGGGTGGGCGGGCACTTGCAGCAGTTGCAGACCCCCGGCACCTGCCTGACCCTGCTGTCCTGGAGCTCGAGTAAGGAGGAGAAGTATGTCGGCCTCGGCTGCCTGAGCTTGTTAGACATTTCAGTGAATAGGCCAAACCCCGGAGGTGGGCACAGTCGCTTCTGACAGCTCTTCTGACTGAGCCGTAGCTGTCGGTGGGGATGGGTCACACCGCTCGGGAGCTCCGGGTGGGCACTGGCCGTGGAGCTGGGCTTCTGCAGGGGAGAGGGTGCCGGCACCGCCTGGGAAATTCCAGTTCTCGCTCGTACTTCGCTTGGAAGCAGCTGAATCCCGAAGGCTGAGCCGTTCTGCCTTGCTGGCATCCAGCTCTTCACACTTGCTCTTCTCAGAGAGAGCACTATTCCATATTTAATTGAAAATCCTGTGTGCCATAACCGAAAATAAATCTTATGAAATGAATAGTGATGAAATAATAGGATATGCTGTGCAAGGGAAAAGATAAATTCCTTTCATTTTTAATATTACATGATGATTAACTTAACACATAGGGGAAATGCTCTTTCCTCTGTGTTTGCTTCAACAGCAGCACCATAAACACGAGCTTCCCCGCAAAACTGCGTTACAACAAAACATAGTTGGTGGAGTGAAGGCGGTGGGTTGTTGGGTGTGAGGGGTGATGGGTGCTCCCTCCCTGCACAACACCTGCACTCGGGTGTTGGTGTTTGAGTGCTGGGGGTCCCTGGCAGCGTGAGGCACAGCTCCCGTTCCCTGCCCCCCTGGCCCAGCGCGGGCTGTCACCGGGATTGGGAATGCTGCGGCCACCTCCAGGAGTGCCAGGACTTCCCCAGCACCTTGAAAAGCCGGTTTGAGAAGCTCTAACTCCTTCATAAAAACTGCATGATGACTGTTCCCCGGAGCAGGAGCTGCTCCGTTCCCTGTGCCCAGTGCCGGGGGTCCCCGCAGAGCGCAGAGAGCCCATCGATGGTGTTCCCGCACAGGGAGTGAGCCATGCTGTGTGTATTGAAAATGACTGCTGTGCTTTACAGTGATGCTGAGCTGGGATGTTTGGGATGGGTCCGGTGTTTGAGAGCCCGGTTTGCTGTTGTGCGAACTGGGTTTATGGGTCCAGCTGCGATGGACCTCGCGCTGCCGCTCACGGGCACCGCTGAGGGATGTCTTTGCTTTGATGTTCTCTGTGCCCTGGTGGTTGGTCCCCCGAGAGGTTCATCCTGTCCTGGGAGAGCAGACACCCAGCATCTTGGTGAACACAGCGTCTGTCAGGCTCCTGCTCTGCCAAACTCTGGCTGAAATAGGTTAGTGGGCCTAGAAATTATGCAGAGTGTAATTGCATGTCTTGCTTCCTATGGAAAGCAGGCTAAAAATAAACCTGTCTATGATTTGCATAACTTCTATTCTAATCAGAGCACTCAAAAATAAGGAGAAAAAAAAAAAAAAAGAAGGGTCTTGGCATGTGACCATGTACCCTTATGCTGGGAAAGCAGCGCCAAGTGCCGAGCAGATGAAATGGCTTGTGTAACACAGCGCGGCTGCCAGGACGTTCCTCTCGGGGCTGCGGTGAGATGTGTCACCCCGAGGAACCCCGCACTGAGGCTGGGGTGCGGTGTGACACGGCCCGCGGGCCCCGGAGCATGACGCTGTGCGGGGACAGATGGGGGCAGGCAGCCTTTGCCAGACCTCGCGGTGGGTCTCCCTGCACTGGTGTGCCCTGTGCGAGCCCCGGGCTGGGCTGGGACGTCAAAACAAAACTTACTGAATGTTCGAGTTTGAATTTGCCCATTAGCTGTGGATTATCAAGGGGAAGCATTAATATTAGAGCAGTTTGGAGACTCAAGTAACATTTTGTTCACTTGTGTGTGTTAATTGCACTTTCTTGACCAAATTGATTTGTTTCCAGTCTCACTAAATCATTTTCTCTAGTGTCAATAAACTAAACCATCACATTGTAAATTTAAGGGGATGAGTGAAGATTGCGTATAACTTGGGAAAAGCAAGCCGTAGTTATCCCAGGAAAATCACCTCTGTTGTTTGGGTTACTTATCTTTGTTTGGAGTGTTCCACTTGTGTATCTGCCCAATTAAGAGCAGACTAAACATTTTATGTATTTCTATAACCTATGACAGCTACAGAGGACCCTGATTTCATGGCTCCAGTGTCTGTATCGGGCTTTACAGCACGAGCGTTTCAGCGGCAGATACTCCTTGTGCCCAAAGCCTCGGTAGGCATAGGGAGTTGCACAGTTGTTGACACTCAGCAAGGGACCAAGTGCTCAATTAGGAAGCCTTAATAAAGTGCCGTTATTAAAACATCCCTATATTTTTAATTTTTTTAACAAGTTTGCATATTACAAATTCTAATTGTTGGTTTGACCCTTGAGGTTGTTGTAACACGCTCTTTTAACGTGTTTGAGCCCGTTGGTGTCAGTGTGCAGCTCCATTCCTGCGCGGTGGTTCCATCAGATTGTACTCTGTCCTGCTCACGTTGTGTTCATCTGCTGTCGTGACGGCAAAAACCTGGTGCCCCTCGTGCTTTATGGTTCTCTCTTACTTTGAGAGGCACAGTTAGACTTTGCCAACCTAAGTTTTGTTTTGTGAGGTTTTTCAGGCTCCCAGGTGGTGCTTTCCTGTAGATCCTTCGCTTTGCCTTAAGCCTGGCAGTGGCAGAGGCTTCCAGGGTGCAGTTTGTCTGGAGTCTTGCTTCTCGAGCCCCCGCAGCCCAGGGCTTGCACTGGGGCCGGACTGATGCTGCCCCTGCCCGGTGTCGGTCCTGGCGCTGCCCCTGCCCGGTGTCGGTCCTGGCACATCCACTAAGTGCTTTGGCTTTCAGGTAGTGTAAAGAAAAGCTGTTGGTTGTGGTTAGACGGGAGCTGCCCACCGTGGGTGCTGGGGAGCGTTCCCCCCCTGCCCAGAGACGCTTGGGGCTCTGGAGCTGGGGGGATGAGCTCGGAGAAGGTGGTTGAAAGTGGTTCTTTCTTCTGTTAAAAACCTCTTGATTTCACAGTGCTGGATCCTTACTCTTCACTTCAAGATTCAGCCAACTGTGATGCCTCTATTTGCAAACGGAGGCAATTGTTAGTTGGGTAACAAGTGTTATTTTCATACACCGACCAAATGGCACCCCAAGACTCCACCTAAACGCCTTCTCTGCTCTGCCAATGTTTTCCTCCTCCTTCTGCACTAAACAATAGATTTTTTTTTTTTTTCCTGGTAGATGTGGATCCCAGCCATGGGTGTTCACCATCCAGAGGCTTCTGTTACGGTTGACTTTGCTGTTTCTGTGTTGCCAAAAATAAAAACCTGGGGGATGGCATACAGGCTCCCACTGTTTGTGCTTCATCTCTCGTCCTTCTCAGCTCCGAGTGTTTTTCAGAATAAACTATGTGCTACTTGTCAATGCTTTTGTATTTCTTAAAGGTTGTTTGGGGATATGCCTTCCAAAGCATATTTTAGTTATTGTCAAAGCTTGAAATACTTTAACGATGACATTCATATGCAAACACAAAGCCAAATTATTTTTGCATACATTTACCAACAGTAACATGGCATGGTTATTTGTAGAACATTTCCAGCCCTGTGAGATCCCAAGCAAACAGTGCAGGGGACTGTATCATGATGTTCCAGAGCGAGGACTGAGCAGCTTTGTCTCCCTGAATCAGTCCCCACCTGGACTGAAGGTCTGAAGGCATCATCCTGTAAAGGCTTGTGTTGATCACCCCTTTGAGCGTTTTTAGGAATGAGCAATCTCCTAAATCTGTAGGCTTAAAAAGTCAATACTCACAGTTCTTGATGTTTTCTGAGTGTATTTTGCATTACTAACAAAAATAAGAAGATCCCAAACATGAAGTGGGATGTACATACTGTTAGGAGGTTTCTGGCAACCTTATTTCTTAAATCTGGATAAACAGTTCTTCATTTATTTCAAAAGTTCTGTAAAACACACTGCCAGTGCTTGTGAATGCTGTGGTAAATGATTTAATACTGTAAGGCTTATCTATACCATAATTGCCATAAATAAGAATATGTAACCAAGAATTTATTGGTCAGTATATAACAAACTACAATTAAACAAGCCTTTCAAAGTAAACCTTTCTAATATTTTTCAGCTTTCAGCTAGTAAATGAGTCTGCTTCAATGGATTATTGTGACTATGAAGTGCCTTGAGATTTTTTCTGTACAATAGACCCTATGTAAATTCTTGTGTCTATCATGTTAATGTAATTAGATGAATCTGACGTACTTACCCTTTACTTTTCGTGAATTTGCAGAATATCATTAATGACACTGCCACAGTTCAGCTATATGAAAGACCCTTAATTCAATTTTCTTTAAAGAAGATTGACACTAGTAACATTTAGCCACTTAACAAACTTTATTTCGCAGCATGGCAGTTGGCAGATGCTCTGCACCCTGATTTCTCTGCAGTACAAAGAAACAAGATTTGCTACTGCAGTTAAAAGTTTACGGATTGGTTGTGTTACTTGGAGGAATTAAATCCCTTCCTGTGCTGCCGGGACACGTCCCACTGCTCCTCGGCGAGGTCTCTCCAGTCCTGCTCCCTTCTGTGCCGCTGCTCTGGGACTGCTGCCCGCACCCCCCAGCCTGGGGTCCCTGGGGTCCTTGGGGCAGTGGGGAGGGGGTTGTAAAATCAGTCTCATAAGTGTAGCTGTTTGCCTGGTTCTTCAGTATTTATTAGATGGGCAGGACAGCCTGAGCATGGCAGGTCGGGTTCTCCTTCAAGAACCCACCCCGAGGCTGAATCCCTCCTGGATCGGTCTCTGCAGGACGCTGGCACGCAGAGGGTAAATAATTCAATAAAGCAAATGGAAGGCAGTCTCCTCCGAGCTTTCGGAGCACTGGGATGTGCTCGGCAGCACTGTGCGCAAAAGCTTATTTCTAGGGAAGAGTGGTGTAAAGGACTTTCTCGAGTTGTCCTTTATCTGAAAGTTTTGATAATTTCTCGAATACTCTTATTTTCTTTGTTATAAGATGTTTTCTCCAGATGCTGGAATAACTTCCAGCACTGCATAAGGAGGCTGATCTGGATTTTCCGTGCACAGGGGCCGTGCGAGGCTGCGTCCCTGCCCCTCGCTGCTCTCTGTGCTGGCACTGATGGCTGGTGGATGGAGGCTCTCGCCTGTCCCTGTGTGTCCATCACCTGAACATGGGCTGTCTCTGCCCTTCCCGCTGGTGCTCGCCCTGTGACAGTGGCTCCGGTCCCCAGAGTTTCATGTGTGAGTGTTTTGGGGGACACGCCGAGCGCATGCCGAGTGCAGCGTGGCTTAATAAAAACAGCTTCGCTGTCCCTGTCTTCAGTCAAATAATTAATTCTCTGCAGACATTTAGTACTGAGAAATTCACGCAACCCAGCAGGCTTTAGTGAGATTCTGTTAATCTTAATGAATATTTGAAAGCTTTTGTGAGACCCCTTACCGAGGAATTTAAAATGTATTTTAAAAATATTTCCTCCCTATAGCATTATTCTGAATCCAATTCCTCTCTTGATACCTGTCCGTATCCCCAAGGAGCCCAGTTCAGTTCTGTCTCTGCTCATCAGCTGCTCAGCCTCAGGACCTCCCTTCCCTCCCCAAGAGCCCTCCCAGGCCGTTCCCCATTCCCCCTCTGCTGCTGACAGCAGCCCTCGTTTCTGAAGAGTTTGGTTCCCGTCTGTTGGTCTGGTCTCAGCCCAAAGCCCGACCGGTGATCCTGGCTGAGGGGGAGGGTGAGGAGTCAGTGGGGCCAGAACAGATTTTTGCTCTTTTTTCATGCCCTTTAATAATCTAAGGCTGTTTTTTGTTTTGTGTTTGTAAAATACATCATTTGCATTTCACATCCAAAAATAAGCTTCTAATGTATTTGGCTCTTCTCCCACGCTTGTTCTGGGCACTCCGGTTTCATGCTTTGCCCTGTCGGTTCTGTTCACTGTCAGGGGAGGTCTGTGTCTGGTGACAGATTGCCGTTCGGGGACTGACGCCGCTCCCTCCCCGTGATGCAGCAGATCGGGATGCCCTTGGGGTGTCCCACCGGAGACCTGCCCACTGTGGCCCTTGGAGGATCTCCGCTGAATTAGTCAGTGGTTGGCCTTTTCTGATGTGGGATCTGGCAATCAAAAGACGTGATTAATTTAGGCTTTGGGAGCCGAACAGTGTGGACTGACCGCTGCTTGAGTCTCATTAAAAGGCAAAGGAGCAGCGTACATGTCACATTCCTGAGGTGATTATCTGCTTCTGGCCTTTTGAACGTCCTCGCCGCGACTTGGCTCCAAAGCAGCCGGTAATTGCCGAATGTGTAGGTGCTTATTGAGTCCTGGGGGCTGGGCACCCCTATTTTCTTACTCGGTGTCTCTTAGACAGTGAAGGCCCTCCTGAGGGGGAGCTCGATTGCTCTTTGAGGACTCAGCAGTTACCCCGAGCGCAGCCCGTAACGTGGCCGGGATCCCAGAGGGATGGCCCAGACGTGGTCACCATCTCAGCTTCCTCACTGGCCTCAGTCTTCCCAGGGAGCTCCTCTCCATAGCAGGCAGAGACCAAGCATTGGTTCTCGCCTCTGTGGCCTGGAAGAGTGTTGGGAGGTGTTGGGTGGGAGCGTGTCCCCGGTGTGCCCCAGCTCAGCCCTCCTCCGCCACCGTCCCCTCTTCTTCCCCACGGGAAAGCAGCCTTTGCACAGCAATCCATCGGGGCTTCTGCGCCACAGGTGGGGAAAACTGCCCCTGCAGAGTGGGTCAGACATTCGCAAAATGTTGCCGTCTCTTTCTTCTTTAATTGGAATAATTTGAACCTCCCCTGTGTTTCGTGCAGCGGGGAGGTGGGTGTTTGCTGGGTGGGCAGCGCTGCAGCGAGGACTGGGGTCCGTGTCCCTGTCAGGCTCCGTCTGCTCCCCGTGCCGGGACATGGAGATCCTCTCCCCTGTGTTCAGTGCACGCCAGTGCTCGGATCCCGAACTTGTGTTAAATCATCACGTGAGTGGCTGCTGAGGAGAACCACGGAGTTATTGTCACACGCTGGTGGTACCTCTGGTTTCCTGACGCAGCGTCTCTGGTTTGTGTGGCTGAGCCTTTCCCTAAACGGCTTTTCCTTACTCACCTCAAAGGCCGCTTACTCTTACTCTCTCTATTGATAGCCGAGTTTTAATTAAACAGTAACCGTTTTCCACTCGATGAACCCTGATAATTCCTGGTTTAGTTAGCCGTTTCCATCAAAGCCACCCAGCCGCTCTGGTAGCCCTTCCTCTGGGTTTCACCTGGGATTTCCATATTCGGGGGCGGCCGCCGTTTCTGCCGCTCCCGGGGACCGAGCGCGGCCCGGGGCTGGGGGCTCTCGGGGCGCTCCGTGTCCTCCCCCCGCAGGGTCCGCACGGCGCCCGCCCCGCGGCTGGACCGGGTCCCCCCCCCCGCCGGCACCGCGGCCCGGCCCGGGAGGGGGCGGCAGACACCGCGGGACAGGCGCTGCCGCTGGCGGGGCCCCGGGGCGAGCGGGGCCCGTCCCCCCCGGCCCTGGGCAGAGGCGCCGCCGCCGCCCCGCCCCGCCTGAGCTTTTGGGGGTTTTACCCTGGAATCGAGCAGCGGAACAGCCCGGGGCTGCGGCCCGGCTCCGGGAACCAGGGGACGCAAACCCTTCCCTGTCACCTCTGTTCTCTTAAAATACGTTTTTATGCAAAAGGCTGCAGTGAAAGCCCCAGTAATGAATTATATCGTTTAATGGGAAAGCCACATGCTTTGAATAGCTGCTACTTTGAAAAATTGCTTTTATAATTAACAGTAAAGTATTTTTCAAAAAGCCTGAAAGGCAAACACCCTCTACTTGGTTCAGTCCCAGCACGGGGACAGCCCTGTCCCCAGGAGGTGGTGGCTGGGGAGCTCCAGGGATGTCGCAGCGGATGCCATCGGCTGTACCTCCAGCGAGGTGCCCCCCGTGTCCGTCTGCATGGAATGGGGGTAAAAATGAAGTGGAGATTTTCCACCTGATCTTTAGAGTGACTCGTGGGGGATGTTGCAGCCCCTCCATGGACTGGCAGCATTAGCCAGGTGCACTTGTCACATTATTTTGCTGTGACATTATTGGGCAGCAGCATAAAATCTTCACAGATTGAATCCTTAGAACCTATTTGCATATTTAAACTTTGCATTTGCTGTTTTACCAACATTCAGAAATGGACTTGGTGCTGAGCTGTCGTGGCGCCGTGGCAGGACTGGGCTCTCTGCAGCGGCAGTATGTGCTGCAGCGTTTCCATGACAGGTTGGATGTATAAATAGCCATCTTCATCCTCCTTGGGTGCAGCAGCAAAGGCAGCTTCACCCTTGTGGTTTGTGGTGTGACGAGAAATGAAAGCCACAGCCCCATTTTTCGCGCCGTCTCTGTCTCTCACGCTGGCCCCTGCCCCTCACACGCCGTTTCCCTGCGCTGCTGCTTCAGCCTTTTCTCCTCCTGCAGTCTCTTGGTGTTCCTTACCCAGCTGCACTGTGCATATCCTCATTTAAACAGCTCTTTTGTGGTTAATTTAAATTAAAACTGAAAACAAGAGCCTTGTGCCTGTTCATCTTGCAGAACCTGCACGGTCTGAAGTACGCTATTGCTCTTGACGGGTGGCTGTTGCGTTGTGTCACCCGTCAGAGACAGCGCAGCAGCACAGCAAACACCAGCCGACACTTCTGAGGTCCTTTCGGAGAGTCTCATTCACAAGGTTCTCCTAAAAGCCTGCGTGAGACAATGTAAAGGAGCATGTTCAGCTCCTGCGGGGGAAATATCTGGCTTTTGCGTAAGAGCAAGCTCTGGAGTCGCCTGAAGCACCTTTACCATTGCTTCATTTTTGTGCTTTCCAGTGCACCCTGTTCTCTCTGGGACTTTCTGACGTTTTCTCTCTGACTTCCATCTGTTTTCTCCAGGCAATCCTTTCAATCTTCAGTGTAGTCATCCTGGTCTCAGAGCGCAGTCCAGTCTTTAAGGTTTTGATGTTAAGATTAACCCCTCGGTGTCCTTAGCAGCAGCTTGGCTTTTACTTTTTTTGGACTGAGTTGGTATTTATTGAAAAGGGTTTATGAGCTTTTAAATTTTAAAACATGGAGAGGGTAAGATCAGTGCGTAAATGAAGTCTCTGTAACTCCGCATCCAGTGCAGCTCTCCACCTCTTGCCGAGTTTTTCCGAGGTGCGTCACTCTGAACGCAGCAAAGAGCCGGAGCCACCGCCAGGGTGAGGTGTGGGCATTGCTCTGCCCCGGTGCGACCGGCCGCTGTCACAGCCCAGCTGCCGACCTGCCTCTTGACAGGGAGATGGATGGACCGTCTCAGGGGTAAAACATTTTTTAACGTTGAGAAACCATCTTGTCCACAAACAATAAAGTGATTTGTAGTAACAAATGGAAAATATTTCTCTTGCTGGAGATTACACCATTTGTTCTCATTTTCCATGACATGTTTTGCTCATTATGCTGCAGGAAGCGAATCCAAAGCTCTATAAAGAACAGCTCGTGATGGCAGAGCAGGGAATCGAGCGGGGGCCGCTGCCATCACGGCCGGGAGCGACAGGGGCTGGGGACGGGGACACTGCTGTCCCCACGGCGTCAGGGGGCCGGCTGTGTGTCCCCTGTCGCTCCTGGGGGGCCGGGAGGGTGGTGTCTCAGGGCTGTCCCAGGCTCTCGGTGCTTCTAGACAATTTTCAAAGAAATGGCAGCGTTGAAGCAGGATGTGAACCGAGCCCTTTGGGGCTGGGGGCTGGCGTCACGCACTGGGGTGCTGCTGCCCGTGTTCTGGGGCACCCGTGCGTGCTGGGTGTTGTCTTTGTCTGCTTTGGGGCTTGGGGTAATTTTATTTGGGTTTGGTTAATTCATGGACAGGCCTCTCTGAAGGGCTGGCTGACGGGTCATTGGGGTCACTTCCAAACCCTTTCCAGTGTGCCCTTGTCTCGCTTGGCGGGATGAGGGTGCAGATTGAAATTTCCCATTAATGAGTAGTGGCAGCTGAGGGGATGATTGAGACCTGTTTAAGGTGTGTGTCTGCCCTTAACATGGCAAAAAGGGAAGGGAAAGTATAAACCTGCCAAACCCCAAACGTGGAACCGCCTTTGCAGTGGTGACACATGGCTGGGACAGAGTGGTTGGTGGTGGGAAAGGTGTTCTGGGTCTGATGGTTTTGGTTTGTTGGGTGTTCTCCAAATCAGACATTTCACTAAGCACAGTAACCTGGGGCTGAGGAGTGGGGGAGCTGTGCGTTAAGCCGAGTGTGGGTCTGTGCCCCCCATTCATTCCTGGGCTTTTTGGGGGGATCTCTTCAGCCCCAGGTGCTGGCCCCTCTCACAGTCACCCCCGTGGCAGGTTTATACCTTTCATAGCCCGCTGCTGCTGCAGCTGAAATGGAGCCGTGGTGTGTTCCCGTGGGTGCCCCCGTGTCGTGACACGCCTGGTGTGCTCCACCGTGTGCCCCTGTGTCATGACACACATGGTGTGCTCCAGCGTGTGCCCCTGTGTCATGACACACGTGGCGTGTTCCGGTGTGTGCCCCCGTGTCGTGACATGCCTGGTGTGCTCCACCATGTGCCCCTGTGTCATGACACACATGGCGTGTTCCAGTGTGTGCCCCTGTGTCGTGACACGCCAGCGCACACCCATCTCCTGAGTGGGTTCCAGAGACAGACTTAAGAGTCTTTTTCCCCTAAAGCCCCGAGTGTTCTGCTGTAGTACATAACTTAAATTTATCAAGGTCACTGAACCCTGTTTAATGTGTTTCTGCAGAGATGACAGGGTACAAAAGATTGTTTTGTGCCCTTCTGTCAGAAGGATGAAGCTGTAATACAAGAGCTCAGTTATTTGTGTGCTGAAGGGGCCGTGGTTCTCTACTGATATGACAGATTCACTAATGATACCTGACAGAAGTATTGCAAAGGAATAATTGTAAAAAAACTCTTCTATCATGCGCTGTTTTTAAAAAGAAAATATTTTCTTTTTATAATATCAAGAATGCAGCCTCCCATGTGATGAAATACTGAGTTGAGGTGCCTACCCAGGAGGTGTAAATTGAATAGAAAAATATTGCTATATTTTGAAGCAGTTTCCTGTCTTTAGAGTGTTTTAATTTCAGTGGCAGATTTTGTATTTTAATACTTTTTACTGATTTCAAAACAATTCCAGAGTATTGTCACTGTCTTGCTTGGGAGGTGCTGGGGTTGGATGGCGGTTGCTCAGCGCTGCCGATTTACACCAGCAGAGTCAGGCTGCAGCAGCCTGGAATGGCTTTTCCGTTCAGGTTGTTGCATTAAAAACCACCCAACACTTTCTGCTGCTTTCTTTTTTTGTAACGTTTATAGCAGTGAAATGCCGTGTTTGTTTTGAAATGCCGTGTTTGTTTTGAAATGCCTGCTTAATTTTTACAAGTTATTCAATTGTTGTTTTTTAAGGAAAAGTCATCAACAAAGACTTGCGCCACTACTTGAGCCTTCAGTTCCAGAAGGGCTCGATAGACCATAAGCTCCAGCAAGTGATCAGAGACAATCTCTACCTGAGAACCATCCCTTGTAAGTATGTAAGATCATCCTCATGCGATCTGTTCCTGATGAGGGTCACATCACGCGAGAGCGTTAAATACCTTCTCTCCTGATCTGGTCTGCAGTGTTACCTTGCAGCAGGAGCTCCTGTAAAGGGCTTTGTTGGAGTGGTTTCACGTCTGAAGTTGCAATGAAAGGTACAGCCCATGTGGACTGACAAAACAGCGGAAACCTCAGTGTTCAAAGCTCAGAGTATTTCAGGAATATCTGTGTTTTACTCAGCGGAATGTTGTCGGTTGTGGTCAGAACCACAGCCACCACGGGAAATAAACTTTCCTCAGCACCATCAAACAGCACGAACACGTCCTGGTTTCTGTTGGTGTTGGGTTGTGCACCAAGAGGGAGCTCACACCTCAGGAGGGGACATAGTTGGGCAGAGCAGCGCAGCTGGAGGAGGGTCCCAAAGGGCTGCGGTGACACGAGGTGGGGACAGCTGTTGTTGGCTTGTCCTGAGAAGACGGCACAAGGAGGTGATGGCAAGAGGGAGAGTGAACCCATGGCCCAAGAGCAAGGGGAGGAAACAGTGCATGGGCAAACTTCAGTGTCACAGCAAGAATTAATTAGTCAGAGAATCTGGCTGGGTCTGTCCCTTCAGTTGTGCGAGCCCGTCTGCTCTGAGATCTGCTGGCACCTCTCGGGTCAACCAGCTCAGGCTCCCCTGCCTTGGGGATGCCAGAGGGTCCCGCTCCCCCGGCGGAGCCTGCAAAGGCTCCTTTGGAAGGTCCCAAAGAGTGGTGCTCAATGGAGTTAAATCCAGCTGGCGGCCGGTCAAGAGTGGTGTGCCTCAGGGCTCAGTGTTAGGACCATTTCTGTTTAACGTCTTTATTGATGATCTCGACAAGGACATAGGGTGTATCATCAGCAAGTTCGCAGACGACACCAAGTTAAGCAGGAGTGTTGATTCCCAGGAGGATAGGGAAGCTCTACGGAGAGACTTAGATAGATTGGATCATTGGGCCAACATCAATGGTATGAGTTTCAACAAGGGCAAGTGCCAGGTTCTGCGCTTGGGCCACAATAACCCCGAGCAGCGCTACAGGCTTGGGGAAATGTGGCTGGAGCTGCCTGGAAGAAAGAGGCCTGGGGGTTCTAATTGACAGGCGGCTGAATATGAGCCAGCAGTGTGCCCAGGTGGCCATGAAAGCCAACGGCATCCTGGCTTGTGTTAGAAATAGCGTGACCAGCAGCAGTAGGGAGGTGATTGTGCCCCTGTACTCAGCACTGGTGAGGCCACACCTCGAGTATTGTGTCTGGTTTTGGGCACCTCAATACAAGAGAGATATCGAGGTGCTGGAGCGGGTGCAGAGGAGGGCAACGAAGCTGGTGAAGGGCCTGGAAAACAAATCCTATGAAGAGCGGTTGAAGGAGCTGGGACTGTTTAGTATGAGGAAGAGGAGGCTGAGGGGAGACTCATCACTCTCTACAACTACTTGAAAGGACACTGTAGAGAGGTTGGTGCTGGTCTCTTGGCACAGGTAGTTAATGACAGAACGAGAGGGAACAGCTTCATGCTCCAACAGGGTAGGTTTAGACTGGACATTAGGAAAGAATGTTTCACAGAACGAGTGGTCGGGCATTGGAACAGGCTGCCCAGGGAGGTGGTTGAGTCACCATCCCTGGATGTGTTTAAGAACCGTTTAGATGTGGTGTTGGGGGATATGGTGTAGGGGAGAACTTTGTAGAGTGGGGTAGATGGTTGGACTCGATGATCCCAAGGGTCTCTTCCAACCTAGATGATTCTATGATTCTATGATTCTACTTGAAAGCGCCATGCATGGCACAGGACAGTGACAGCAACCAGACGCCCTGTCCCTGCCTCTCACCCCTCTGTGCCCCTGCATTTCTTAATTACCACAGGATCGTCCTTTACCTTGTCTCAAAGGTTCACTGATTAAAAAGGCTCACCACCAATTGCATTTAAATACTCATTGCACTAAAAACTTAAAAGTTGGTCAACTAATGCTTTTGTACCTGCAGGAATTCCATTCTCAATTTAGCATCGTTATATTGAGTGCACCCAAGGGTTTGTGACTTTCTTAAAAGATAATAATAGTGAAAGGCAGTTTGTTTACGAGCAGCTCTTGTTCATGCTGCTGCCTGACAAAAATGATGTATGCCTTTAAAAAGCTGTTAGGTTATAGGCAGTAATGAATCAGTGGAGTCCTTTCTAGGAGAACTTTAATTAAGCTATTATAACTATGGGAGGCCCGTATTTATAGACGTAACACTGGAGAACTGCATTAACACAGCCATTTACTGATTACTTTGCAACTGTACCTATAGCTGGGGTTTAGAGTATAGATGAATACTCTGAATTGTAAGGTTAAAAAGTAGCTTTTGTACCCAGTTACGGATTTGGTGGCCCAAAAATCCAGTGTGTTGAGTCCCGCAGACCTCATTACAAATTAGCGGGCGGTGGGAGAAGTGGGGAGATGAAGCCCCCTTTCAGCTGAGTTAAAGTGCCCCAGCTCTTACACAGCTCCCCCAGTCCCGGACACCATTGCCCGGCTCCGGCAGCATCTGCTGCCTCAGAACAGGTTTTCGGTTCACTGAGCATAAGAATGAATTCTCTCTAATTACCACCTCGCCCAGCTTTTTTTTCCTGCTCCTTCCTCAGTTTCAGAGCTGCCATTCCTACGTAAGCTATTGGCCTAGTTTTTATCCATTATTGTTCACTTGCTCAGCAGTGTTCTAACCCTTGTCTTTCTGGGGTGACATCAGCATTGTGTAAAGATTCAAAAATGTATTGTTTTTCCTGAACTGTGCAGCAGGCACACCAGCAAACAGGCAGCGCTTCAGTATCTTACAAGAGTGTTTTCTCTGTCTTTGCAGGCACTACCAGGGCTCCCAGGGATGGGGAGGTCCCTGGGGTAGACTATAATTTCATTCCGGTGGAGCAGTTCAAAGCACTGGAAGAAAGCGGAGCCCTGCTGGAGAGTGGAACGTACGATGGTACGTTGGTGACGTTTAACGGAGCGGGAGTAAGGACCCACAGCTCAAGTCCAGTATCTTGGTCCAAGTGTAGCCCCTTGTACCCAGGAGGTGCCCCGTTTCCTGCCCATTGATGGTCATTAACTCACAGAGCAGCAATATTAAATCTGTCTTTGGAGTATTATGCAGAGGAGCAGTGCTCTGGTTCTGAAGCTCTCTAGTAAATCACAACTTCTTTCAACCAGTCCTCATGTGATCTGATCATTGTCCCTGTTGTGTTTTTGAGGAAGCACTCTGAAAACGTTCCTCTGTGCTTGGCAGAATTCTGTTTTAATGGAATTCATAGTCCGTTTTGTTTAAACCTTTGAGAACAGAGCCCTGTTCTTCTCAGAGGTGCACATTGAAAGGACAGAAGGCAAGGGAAGTTCTTGTACAGCAGGGAAAAAAAAAGTATTTTGCAATGAAAAATTGAACAGCACTGGACCAGATTGTCCAAATCTGCAGCAATGTTGGTTTTGTTAAATGTGATGGGGAAAAGCACCACAACGAAGGTAGCGAACCCTCAGGAACTGGTTGTCCAGAGGAGTAATGAGCTGCCACCGTGTGATGGGCTTCTGCTCTGCTTTGGTTTAAAGGGTTTTTCAATGATATAGGTCAACTAGATTACAGCCAAATTTTCAGAAAAGCTGAGCACGTGCAGCTTTCACTGATGCTCAAGAGAACTTACCAGATTATAAACGTGCCTGATTTTCACCTATGTTTAACATATATTTGGTTAGAAGACATCCAAAGTAGAGAACTCTGTGAAGGGCTCTGTACCCCCGTTTTCCACGTCTCGTGCTCTCTGGTGACATCGTCCTGTCTGTGGAAATGGCCCAAACAAATTGAGACAGAACTCGCGCTTTTGTTCTGTTTCTCCTCAGCTCCCTCTGGCTGGCTGTCACCGCTCTCAGCCGTGCCCTCGCTCGTATTTTCAGAAGGGTTTCTTTTTCTTTTTTTTTTAACATGCTCAAAACCACATCCAGCCACCAGAAGTGACCCCGGCAGGAGTTCTGGGAAGCTCTCTTGCTGCGTGCTCAATTCCCTAATAAAAATCATATGAGCAGTCAGGAGGGAGGTCAATTGCTGAAATTCTTTTCCAGCAAACAACAGATGATTCCTGGTCTTTATTTTTTAGATTAAAATATTGAAGTAAAAATATGTTCATTTTTCTACAAATAATTTTTAGATGAAGGTTTACTGTCAGTAGAAAACTGTAGGACTGTAGTTTTAAAATCACTTGTAACTGTTTTTATGTAAATAGATACTTTATGTTTCTGCACAAAATGAATTTGCTTTTTGACTTCAGTGTGTTTCTGTTGCTGCATATTACTGTGTTCATCAGTTAAGCAGTGTATAGAGTAACGACAATTGATTTTCAGTGTTTTACTTCTCTCAGACTGTTGCCCAAGTCTCTTTATGGCACGTTAGTGAATTTCAGGCAAAGTAACAAATCTGTCTTTTTCTTTGAAAACCTGGGGCAGGATAGAAATTTTGAACTAAACGTGTTGTGATGTACAATAGCATCTCTGGCAGAAAGACAGTGTGGGGATAAATAAGTTTTGACTGTTGATTGGTTTTTGACAGTGCTGACTCTTCTTTAAGAAGAGAAGTTACAGTTCAGGTCTTTCACTGAAAATACCTTAAATAGGTGCACAAGGGCAATGAAACCCTCAGTGCAGTGTCACCGTTCCGTGATCTTCATTTCTCCTTCCTCACCAGGTAATTTTTACGGCACTCCGAAGCCTCCAGCAGAGCCCAGCCCCTTCCAGCCTGATCCAGTGGATCAAGTTCTTTTTGACAATGATTTTGATACTGAAACACAGAGGAAAAGAACCACATCTGTCAGCAAAATGCAAAGGATGGACAGTTCTCTCCCTGAGGAGGAGGAAGAAGAGGAGAAGGACGCAGTTAATGGCAGCGGAGGGATAGGTTGGTTGACAAGGGGAGAAATTCCCTGCAGTATTGTAGGGATGGATAAGAACTGTACAGATAACACTCGTGCTTGCTTGAACCGCTTCCTTAGTTTTGGTAAAGTTTGAAGGCAGTTTTCTATTCAGACTGGTGTTTTTACAGGATTTTGAAATTATCTTTTAAAAAGAAACAGCTGTTCTCCCACCCAGATGTGCAATTGCATCACAGAGAGCAGTGCTCAGTGGAGAACACGCAGTGCTGGGTATCGGCCAGTTGCATGAGAAGGAAGGAAAAATCTGTGCACTCTCCAAATAACGGCATCCTTTGCAGAGTGTATTCCTGCCCTGTAAATGTTAGTGTTTCATTTTGGGGAGATTGCTGATTTGTGTGCAGGAGACTGGAGCGAAACGACTGGTTTAAGGGACAGCCCTAGCTCATACTGTACAGTTTTCAGGTGATTTTGGTTAAGGGAACTGTCGCACAGCCTGAAACTGCCCGAAGGGGAGTGTGTGGAGGGAAGTACAGCTGAGCACGGTGAGCCTGGGCTGGTGGCGTGTCGGAGCTGGGCAGGGTGTCCTTGTCCTTGGGCTGTCACCGTTCCTCATGGAGGGGGGGGCACTGGTGGCGGGGGGAAGCCATCACGTTGCATTTGCGGATGATTCTGCCTGTGAGTGTCTAAGGCAGAATTATTGAGCAGACCCCCCCTAATCTTGCAAGCTCCAGGGCACGTCCCGGTGGCCAGGCAGGTGGTGGGGGCAAGGTCTCGGACACGGTGGTGTGAGGGAGGGCACCGAGAGTGACCTCAGGGCTGGAGGGTGGACACTTGCGTTTAAAGTTTTCTGCAGAGATTTTGGGGATCTTTTTCCTCTTGTGGCTTGCGGGAGGGTTATTGGCAGTTTGGGTCTTCTCTACGTTTCATTCTGGTGCTTTGAGGAATATTAGTAGGATCTGGGGGGGGGGGGTTGATGGCATTACAAACACTGCTCTCTGTGTGGGAACAGCACCAAAGTGTAGTCAACTTGGATTTCTGCCAGCGCTGATTTTTCAGCGTAGGCTCAGACACATAATACAAGGTTAATTCTGTTTGGCAAGGGAAAAGCAGAGTTCAGTGTTTTTATGTCAGCTTTTCAAAGTTCACAGCTGAAAAAAGTAGTGGAAAAATGCACATCACATACAGGGACGTGTTTGACATCCACTCGTAGCCAGATTAAGAGGGTGGTTCTTGGTGAGAAACAACATAAACAGCTGACAAATAGTAACACTTTCCCCGAACAACTGCAGAAAACAAAGAAAAACATTCAGATTCTCCTGACTGGATGAAACCTGTTCCCAGCTACAACCAGACAAGCAGCTCCATGGACTTCAGAAATTACTTGTCGAGGGATGAAACCCTGGAGCCGCTGCCCAAGAACTGGGAGATGGCCTACACCGACACGGGCATGATCTACTTCATCGAGTGAGTGGACCCACATGGAGGGGCTGCTCTGCCCCTCGGGGGGGAAGTGCTGGTGGGCTGTGCCTGGGAAGTTGCTCTTACTTCTCTCTCCTGCTCTTACTGCTTCTGTTTCTGTATGAAATTTCATGTATTTCTGCTGTTCTGTTCCTCACTGCTAGTCACCTATGCTGCATACTTGGTACGATTGCCATCGCGCAGGAAAGCCTTATGGTTCCACGTGCAAACTCTGTTTGTAATACGAGTTCTGTATCTCACAAAATACAAGGCTGGGTGGGTATTAGGTGAGGTGTAACATCTCGTAAACCTTCACTATGTCAAATTTCTCTGAAATCCGAGAGCTTGTTTACTCTTTCTTCCTTGGCTGGGAATGCTGCTTGAAAACACAGACAGCACAGATTAAACCCAGGATAGGAACGCAGCTCGTATGTGCACATGGGGAACAGCCTCATTTATTAATTTCTAAAGGAAACAAACACCTTACTGAGATTTAAGCAGAAGAAGAGGCTAAAAATGTTGTTTCCTTTCAGGTAGAAACAGCTGATATTCCCACCTGAGCTCTTGGGGGAGGGTGTTTTTACCTCTAATATTTCACATCTGTCCTGGAGAGTGTTCAATGTGCTCCTACCTCTGAGCATCATTGTTGCCTTCTTTTAGCATTTTATGGTGTGACTGAGGCACAATTAAAGGTCACATTATCTTAAGGCTACAGTTTGCACATGGTAGTAAACATCTAAAAGTCAGAGTAAAGCAAAGTTTCTTCAGTCTGAGGGGGTTCTCTTACCTAATGGTGTGTTCTGCTCCACAGTCACAACACCAAGACAACCACATGGCTTGATCCGCGGCTCTGTAAGAAAGCCAAAGCTCCCGAGGACTGTGAAGATGGAGGTGAGATGTTTAGAATTCATGTGTCACCTGCGGCTGATAAATGTCGGAGTCTGTCAGAGCCGGACATGATCTGTCACTGCTGTGGTGGGAGCTGCTTCCAGGTGCAGGGGACGGGAGCAGGGGGAGCAGTCCTGAGTGTCCCCGTCTTGGTGGCAGTAGGACTTCAGCTAAGACTGGGGAAGTCCACAGTGTGTTTTCCCTGGAGCAGTAGAATCTGGCTGAATGGTGGGTTTATCTGCATTCCTGAGACAAGAATGAGGTGTTTTGTTCCAGTAACCATCATTCCAGGGAGAAAGCTGCATGTGTTAGTGACGATCTCACTGGAAATTGTTGTGTGGGTGGAATGTGGCAGGAGGAGAAGGTCCATAGGTGCTAGAATATAGGACTAATGAAGAAGATACAGCACGATACCTAGTGCTAATGATACCTTTTGCATGGGACATGATATAATATATGAATGCATAAGTAGAGGGACTGATCTGACTCCCTTCAGCTCTTCACGCTGTTGCTTCGGGGCTTATGGGTCAGGTTGATGATTGGCCTGTGGACAATTCCTGCGACCATTTCCTACACAGTCACGCAGTTTAGTCAGCCAGAAAAGCACAAAATAGCTCTATCTTCAGCAAATGCCTGACATGTTACAAAAGCTGAGGCAGACTCAGAATAGCCTGTCGTCTCCTAAACTGCACAGCCTGACAATCGCGTATTCATAATGACGCCAGCTGGAGCCATGGGCGCGTACGGCTGCTTATTAAACATATGTGCAGCTCACCACGGGATAAAAAGAGCACTTTAAACAGAGAGATGCAGGATATCCAAATGAACAACATTTAAATGAATAGACCCACTGGGTCTTTTGTCAAACCCTGTGGAGTGATGCTGGTATTAATAATTGGGAACATGCTGTCATACGCTGGGAGAATTCCTGTTAGCACCAAACTTGGGGCAGCCTCAAACAAGATGACATGGCAATATTATCCTGCAAATGTCGAACTACCTGGCTGTATCCATTATGCTGGTACTTAACATTTCCATGGTCAAGATAACTCGAGCAGTAAAGCTAGAGTAATTGGACCTCTGTGTTACCTACTCATCACCTTCAGTCAGTAATGATCTGCTGCTGGGCACCGTCTTACCAGACTTGGAATTTGCCATAAAAAGGAGCTTTTCCCATGTAACTGTCAGTACCTGTATCAAACAGGTAATTTTTTTATTTCTCCCCTGGCTTTAGGGATGTCCAAGCCACGTCAGCAGCGTGCAGTGGTGCAGGAGCCGTCCAGCTGCCTTGGATGTGCCCACCCCAACACAGGCACTGCCTGGGTTTAGGGTATCTCACTGGATTGTAGACATGGGGGCGAAATAGCCTCCCGTGGAGGGGCTCATCCTGCTCAGCACGGAGGGCTGTGACAGTTCTGAGTGAAGTGGTGTCAGAATGCAGTGAAATGTCTTGATGTTACTGGGAGGATAAATAGAGGCGGCATTGCTTCTGCCAGGGGCTCTGAAACAGAAGGTTCAAGGGGAGTGGAGATGCCTGGGTTTACAAGCTTGGGCTGAGATCCTGAGGGGCATTTATAGCTCTACTTTGTGGTGTATTGGGGGCAGAAGCACCGTGACCATATTCATATTGTATAGTTTATAAAGTCAACAACTATCAAATCACATTAATAATTTATAGTTAGATTAGATAATGTCTTTTTCTTCCCCTGTATAGGTTTATAGCTTAGTTTGTATCTTGTCTTTAAGTTTATTATATGTTTAAAGTGGTGTGATTTTGTTGAATACAAGTCTCCTCATCAGTGGAACAAAGAGTGAGAGTTACAGGGCTCCAGAGTCCCAGGAACAGGCTGGTACCCTTCGTATGTGGGACCTCCCCCAAACAGATGGGGGGAAGAATAAAGGACTTGTATTTTCCTCGTATTTTTCATGAGTCTGTAATCTGTCCTCTCATTCCTCCATAAAAACTCTGATATTTGTAGATAGTTTTCCACTGTAATGGAGAACTCTGTTCTTTTTGATTGCAGAACTTCCTTATGGGTGGGAAAAAATAGAAGACCCTCAATACGGAACATACTATGTTGAGTAAGTGCTAATTGTTAATTGGATGTAGTTGTACCTTGAGCGGAAGGTACTGAAGCGCTGGATGTCTGGTGTGTCTGGGCTGTGGTGCAGCGGGAGCATTAACCACATCCCGCAGCAGCAGCCCCCGAGGCAGTGAGCGCACGGACACGCTCTCCACCGGGGAGGTCCGAGCTGTGACATCGGTGACTCATGAGCCGGTTCCCGCCGGGGTGGGAGTGCGAGTGGCAGCCAAAGCCATTCATTAATGGGAATGAGCTGATGTCATTTTTGTTAGCTCTACCGAAGGTGGGGTCGCTTGATTTAAGAGTAGTGCCTGATAACTGCAAAAGAGCAAGAGTAACTTGTATCTCATCGCTGTCTTTGAAGAGCTGAGTAAATAACTACTAAATTGCTGCCAGAGCCCTTCTGAATCTCCTTCAGGTCAGAGTAAATGAAGTCTCCCTTTAGCCATGGAGAAGGAAATTAGTAGAGTTGAAAGTGTTAGCTTCAGAGAACAAGCTCATGGGGCTTGACTTTGCGAAGCCAACCCAGGCATTTAAATTCTGCTCAAACTTACTGGTTTTTCCCACTCTGCTGTACTGCTCTGGCGTCTGCTCCTAAAATGGTGGTGTCTGAGTTTGTAAACATTGTAGATAGATGGAAGCAACACATAACGAAAGAGAAAAAGCAGATTTTCTCAGTTCTAATTTATTACAACCTTCTGAAAATTACCTGATAATTACAGGAAGTGAAATTGTATTGGCTCTTAAAGTAAATTGCGTTGTTGAAAGAATAAAAAAGCTTTCAGTGTTGATTATGATCGTTTATTGTCATTCCTCCAGAGCACTAAATCTGAGATAATAAAAAATAGTATTTGCAGAGGTATCTTTTGTGGTTGAAATTTCAGCTTTCTGCTGAAATCCTGATCAAGCTTTTGTATGTCTGCAGTCACATTAACCAGAAAACTCAGTTTGAAAACCCGGTGTTGGAAGCCAAAAGGAAAAAACAGCTGGGACAGACTGACATTGGCTCTTCAAAATCAGGTACCGCTGGACGATACGTTCTTTGTCACCGGTATCTTTATCTGCCACTGTGCATCGTAAGTAACCGATGCTGGAACTAATCAAGGCATGAGCCTTGTCTTTGTGCTGGCCATTGTGGTATTGCCCTCCCAAATCTGCAGGGTTTTTTGAATGATTTTTTAAATGTTAAAATTGCATTGAGACCATAAGACTGCTTTAAAATAATTCTGATTGTTCCAAAGCTGGTTGTCATGAGCAGCTTTTGAATATACGGAGGGTTAGAAGAGCCAGGCAGGAGATGCAGGTTAAACCACACCTCGAATTTTTATGATTTTGATCTACTTTAAGCTTGGTATAGGGGGTGGAGTGTAAAATTGGGAACTACAGGTGGGAGCTTTCGTTCCAGTGCTGTTGTAGTCTGTTCTACGGTCTTGGAAACACTCACTTTCCCGTTCACTTACCTCAGTTGTGAAAGGAGCATTACAGTGTCCTGTTTGCTTTCCTCCGTAACAGTGCTGAGGTCAGCCAGTGCTAACCAAACAAATCATTAATCTGTATTACACCCTAAACCCAAACAAACAAAGACATTACCGAAACTAACCCTGGTTTCCTGCCTTCATGGCTCTTTATTCCGTAACTCCAAAGGAGCAGAGAAGACTGTCTTCACGAGAGACCCAGCCCAGCTCACGGGAGCGCTCATACGGACGGCACTGAAAAAAAGTACCATGGGCTTTGGCTTCACCATCATTGGAGGGGACAGACCTGATGAGTTCCTGCAGGTGAAGAACGTGTTAAAAGACGGCCCCGCTGCACAAGATGGGAGAATTGCACCAGGTAAAGTGTTATTTCTCTAAACTCCCGGTTCCTGTGCTGCTTTTAGAGAGTGCAGCTCCTGAGGCGCAGGAGGTTGGGTGACTCCATCCACTCTGAAAATGACCCCTCGCTCAATGAAATCGTTTCCAGTCTGTCAGAGATCTGTGCAGAGCCGTGGCTCAGAAGCAGCATTCTAGATACAGATCCACTTTGAGGACATTTCTGAAGATTTCAGTAGTTCTGCTTCAGCCAGAACTTTTGGATTCATGGTTGTTTATAGAATGGCTTTTTGTTCCCTCTCTATACGGAAAGTAAAAATAGTGCATTTGAATCCTGGTCTGTGTTGTGCCTTGTTGCTGCCAAGACACATAACACTAAATTCTGAAACTGCAAGAAGCCTGCAGCAGGAAGGAGCAGGCAAAGCTGTGGGCACTGGGAAGGGAGGGGACGAGGGGCCAGAGCACCTGCAGCCCGTGAAGAATGGCACGCTTTGTTGTTACACGTTTAATTAAGTTACCTGTAAGCTTACTGTAATGTACGGTTTACATACTGTAAAAACCAAAATGCTTCTTTAGGTATCACATAAATGCCCTTTCTCTTCAGAGAAGAAGGGTTCATGCTTTAGATGATTTAGTACTATTTACTAATGAGATGAAATGAAGGGATTTCCCGTCCGTTGCTGACCCGTTGTGTGAGCTGGTTTGTGCGCGGTTCCTGTTCCCCTTGGTGAGATTGAGGAGGACCCCGCAGCGCGGCGGTGGGGTGGGAGTGTTCCAGTGAGGGGATGGGGGTCTGTTCCTGCTGCAGGTCGTGCCATAAGAGAGTTCTGTTTCACTCATTCACAGGCATTTAGGAGAATAGACCGTTTGCTGGGAATATTGTATTGCACATGCAAAGTTTCCGGATCAAAATGGTGCAAATTATGGAAAGAGGTTTCAGGATCCGGAGCCTTCATCTGCTTCAGTTTGAAAATAGGAGGTTAGCCCTGTGTGGGCACAGTGTGAGACACAGAACGTGTGTGGGCACAATCCGAGTTTAAGTTCAGCCAGTCCTAAAATAAACATAGGACCCCCCCAAAAAAATCCGATTTATTCTGGGTGGAGTTTAGAAGCTGTACAATACGAATTAAAGGGGAAGACATCTGCTTGCAGGGGTGTGCGTGTGCTGCTTCATCTCCTCTGCCCGGACAATATCATTTTTTAAATCTGCTGCAGATTAAACTTTATATCTTTAGTATGCTGTGTTCTGAGATGAAATAGAATAAATGCAAAGAGGAAATCCTTTATGCTTTCTGGCAACAGATCGCCAAGAGGTGATGGCCCAGCCACTGCTCGTTACTAGTTTTGGAGACTGCAGAGCAATTCCCTCCTTGGGCTTTGCTCAGAGCCTCCAACGACTCTGGGTGGGTCTGGGTGCTTTTGTTTCTGGTTTTGATGCTGTTGAACTTTCGTTTGTGACAGGGGATGTCATTGTAGACATAAATGGGAGTTGTGTCCTGGGCCATACCCATGCAGATGTTGTCCAGATGTTTCAGCTCGTTCCTGTCAATCAGTACGTGAACATGACTTTGTGTCGTGGTTACCCTCTCCCTGATGACAATGAAGACCCTGTGGTGGACATCGTGACAGCTACACCGATCATTAACGGACCGCCTGTGGCCAAGGGGGATGTGTGTGTGACCAGCCAGGATTTAATAGCAGGAACGGTTGTGTTGGACCAGAATGGGAAGATGGGCCCTATGTTGGTCAACGGTCGTCTCAATGGCCCTTCCATGGACACAACTGAGCAGAGGATCTCTCTTGCCTCCTCAGGAGGCTCCCAGCCGGAGCTGGTCACCATTCCTCTCATCAAAGGTCCTAAAGGCTTTGGGTTTGCCATTGCGGACAGTCCTACAGGACAGAAGGTGAAGATGATTTTGGACAGCCAGTGGTGCCAGGGCCTTCAGAAAGGGGACGTAATCAAGGAGATTTGCCATCAGAACGTGCAGAGCTTGACACATCTGCAGGTGGTGGAGGTGCTGAAGCAGTTCCCGGTAGGAGCAGAGGTGCCGCTGCTCATCTTAAGAGGAGGTAAATTTACAGTTGTCATATATGGTTATATGCTTTTTAAAAGTCCTTTTTAGTACAATACCTAAATCGTGTCCTGTCTTGACGGCCAAGTAGCAGCTCATTACGTCTCTGAGCTGTTATGTTCCAAGTTTAATTTATACCCCTGAGGATTTGGGGTGAGAGCATGTTGCTAAGGGTTTTTTTCAGAAATTTTATTGTGATATGTTTATGCGCTATCTCTTCCAAGTGTCTGGGGACCGTTAAAGCAGAAATGTGGTCTGTAGCATAACACAAAGCACATGATGGATAGAGTTTTCTGAGGCGCTCCAAGTGTGTTCCAGTAACTGTAGCTGTAATGGGCCGGTGGTCACAGGAGACAGGAGGGAGCACCAGCGATGAGGTGGAGCTGATCGCTGGAAATACCAAGATAGTGCTCATTTTTGCATTTGCATAGTTATACCTCTTCATTGACTGTCAGTCACAGACAAGAACGTGTCTTCTCCCCAAAAGCTGACTAGTGGGTAGTGTACGTTTGCCAGGAGCTGGGGGAATTAGGAAGCAACACGTGGCTGCTGAGCGTCCCTTTAGGCTTTTCTTGCAGCCTGGGAGCGCCACATCAGTCAGTCACTGGCAAAAATCTTCAGGTCTGTTGCTGTATAAATGCTGCTATTCCTCAATCAGCTGAGGAAATAACTAGATTTCTTTGGCAGCAAGTGAAATTCCTCAACACAAATTCAGGAGGTCTCTGCACCAAGGAACTGCTATGTGATTCGATTGACCAGCATCGAGCAAAAAGAGAAATAGATGGTTTTCGTTGTTACAGAGCTCGCAGTTCTGATTCGAGACTTCTCTGAAATGATGTTTTTGGTCAACTGAACACTCACTTTGCCGCTTAAAAGAGGAGTGAATAAGCAGTTATTATTTTCAACCCGGGAGGAGCTGATTATATTGCATTAATGCTGTGTAAACTTTTGGTGACCTAGTATTGAAATCGCTTTCTACATTGTATTTTCTTCAGGTCCACCCTCACCTACCAAAACTGCCAAAGGGGTGAGTATTAGCAATGTATTTAAATTTGTTTCTGATGGAGCATATTCAGGGGGTTTTGGTTGCAAAACAGACTCATAAATAGGGTCTACTTAACACAAGAGAATCCTTTGAGTTTTTTGAGTTGTTTAATGGAGGTGATGGATATCTCTTACTGCTGGGAAATCAAGAACACAGCAAAGATCTTGTGTGATGACGGTGTAGTGTGGTTATGATTTTAAATATGACATTGCCATGTAAGTTCTATCATTATTTCCCTTTTTTGCACTGTATTTGAAATTCCTGTCTGTGTGCACTCTTTGACCTGCTTTTGTAATCTCGTCTCCTCAGGATGTCAGTCCCTGTGGTAATCTGCAGGATGGTTCAGCAAAACCACATCTACTTGGCTGGCACGAATTCATTGTCTTAAGTAACGGCTGTCAGAGTGCCCACTAAAAGGGAAACAAAATACAGTATTTATGGCTTTTTCATTGCTAATTACCTGTATTAAAGTGAAATGGGATTTCTAAAGGAGGTTTATGGTACTTCGATACTGTTCAATCCTTGCATAGAGTTAATGGGCTGGCTAGTTCTCCCATTTTTGAAGTGCTTGCTTATCTTTGAATCCATATTTTCAGGAAGTCTCTACATAGCTGTGCATTTCTAGTTTGATACTCATTATTCTTGGCAGCTTGATCTGTTGCGGTATCTTTAATATATATTAGCTCAGTAAAGAATCCTTGGGCTTAATAAAATCCCTTCTGATTTGTTAATGCTGATAGTAATGCATCTTTCTGTCCTGAGTGCTTCTTGTACGAATGAGGCTGGTCAGTGAACAGAGCTGTTCCTTTAAAATGTTTCTTGTACAGAAGAAATTATTTCATTTTAGGAAGAGCCCATGTCCAAGAGGTACATGTAGCTGCTTTTCCTCTCTTTGTCCAGCTGTTGAGTATTGAAGCTGTGTCCCAGCAAGGGACAATGTGAGCATGAGACAGGCTGCACCCCATAAGCTTTGCAGGTTCCCTTCCTTGCAGCCGTAGAGCTGCCCACCCCAACGATCTGGGGTAAATCCCTGTGGTTTGGGGGCACGGGGCTTGTCAGGCTCCCGTCTCACCTCACTGAAAATCCTTCAGGCTCGGGGCTGGCATCCCGGCACGGGCAGTACCAGCTTCCCATGGAGCACTCGATGTTCAGTGGCATTAAGCAGCGTGGCAAAATAACTCAGTTAAAAAGGGCAAGTTCGTGTGTTTGTAAACATACAAGAAGTGTCAAAGTGCTAAACCCCTCGGGGGAGTTCTCTCCACTCGTTGTAAAAGGGCATAGCTAAGGCTGTTCTGCTTGTGCTTCTGTTTAACACGCACAGACACATGCAGACGACCATGTTCCAGTTTCCTGGGTTTCAGCCCAGAATAAGCATTTGGAGTTACTTCAGTACATCATCGACTGGCAATTAGGCTGGGAGACCACAAGGATGCTTGGTCTCCTTTCTTCATGAATTACTAATAGGAGTGTTGCAGCTATCAGGTCATAAAAAAAAAATGCACGTACTGAATTACTAATGCCTGCACTACCCGAGTGCATTCCGCCTGCTCGGTATTCGTAATGCGGCAGCAGCCTGGCCTTGGGCACACGCGGGTGCTGGTGTTTGGCCGTCCCCACCGAGCCCCTTCTGCCCGTGGTCCAGAGCTCGGAGCTCCGGCCGGGGCAGCCGGTCCCGTCCACCCTGTGTCATCCTGCGGCCCAGAGCCAGCAGGAGCTGGTGGCTTTGCTCATCTCCGGGCATCGGTCATTTCAAACCCCTTCTCAGCCCGGTGGCCGTAGAAACCCGGCCCGAGGAGCAGACGTCAGTAGTGCGGTCAGACACGTGCGTGGGAAAAGCTGCGTTGAGTTGTGCAGTATTCCCCTGTTCCCTTGTTTTGCTCCGCATTTCACCCCTGTGTGATGTTTGTTGTCTTTGCACACCCACATACACGGGTGCCATTACGTTTGGGCTAACGCGGTGTTGTGGGGTGTGTTGCAGAAGGACAAGCAGGACAGCTCGGGGAGTCTGGAAGCTGTCGGGGACCCCATCCCTCAGCCCATGCCCTTCCCTCCCACGGCCGTTCGGTCAGGCTCTCCTAAGCTGGACCCTTCGGAAGTCTACCTGAAGTCTAAGTCTATATATGAGGACAAACGTGAGTACACCAACTCCAGCTTGGAAATGCTCGGTTAAGAAGGAATTTTTTCTTTGCCATATGTGTGGTAAAACACTGTGACTTTGGTATTGAGTTTTTTAACCTCCTGTCAATAAAACAGTTCAAGAAACGTGTAGTTCATACAGAAACAAGAAACTGTGGAACACCTTTTTTAAAAAAAGATACAATATGTTTCAGCCATATTTACAATAAAGCAGTTAATCACAGAAATGGGCTGAAGGATGACCTGGGAAGTAGACCCGACCATTTCAGAGTCTGTAGGAGGCAGCTCTGAGCTGTACCACAGACTGGTTTTATCCGCAGCTGGGATCTCTCCTTTGGCATTTGTCAATCCATCCTGTCCTTTTCCAACCTTCTCTTGAAAATTTCTTTTTCCATTTTGGAAAGAGAATGCCTCTGAAAATGTGACTGAATTATTTACTCTATTTCTGTTTATTGTGTTCTCTCCATAAAAAGAGTCAGAATGTACCACCAAAGCATAATCTTTCAATAATCAAGGATAACTCCTTACATGTTTTGAAATGTTGCTTTGTCTCAGCTCCAAACACAAGAGATTTGGATGTTTTCCTGCGAAAACAAGAGTCAGGCTTTGGTTTCCGGGTGCTTGGAGGGGATGGACCGGATCAGCCTGTAAGTGAAGCGATTCACGGTTTCCTACATGTCACCTTTCAGTATTGCTGCTGGGTGACTCCTGCTCTGTCAGCCTCTCTTTCTCCCCTCTTTCTCCCTCTCTGAGAACCTCCCCTCGTTCTGAGCAGTTCAGTGATGGCAGAATTGATAATTCAGTAACTGGTTGGACTTAGATGAGCCTCTGCTTGGGAGTAATGGCCAGGGAATGGGGGAGCTGGAGGCAGAGGGGTGGACGCTGGTGCGGAGCCCCCCGGGAGGCTCTGCCTCCAACTGCAGGCTTTAGGGACGCCCCGCTGTTTCCAAACAGGCAAAAATTGTTCTCTGGGAAGAAGGGCTGGGGCCTGTACAATGTGTTGGGGGTCAGGCTGTCGAGAGGAAAAGCTTTTGGAATAGACACTTATCGATGGCTTTCCGATTACAGTTATGGAATACAGGATTGTCCGTTCCCAGCTGTGATCCAGTCCTAGTCTGTTGGGTGGTTTTTTTCCTAACATGCATTTATAGAAAAGGAAGAGCAAACCCAAAGAATGTGACTTCTGTGGCACTGTGTAGCATTTGTGGTGTTTGGTTTCCATAACAGCCGTGGGTCGGTGTTGAGCTCCCGTCATGGATGCTGCGTGCGGGTGAGCCCCCCACTGCTCACCTCCGACAGCTACTGGCCATAATTACTCTTAATCTTTCATTTGACCTGGCTGTGATTGTGGCATATGAAATAGCATGGGCTGTTCTTATCTCGTTATATTTAGTAGCACTTTATGAGGTGGGGGTAGACAAAACTGATAAAAGGGGAGTGCAGCTGCTTGAATTCATTATCTAATCACCAAAAGCTGTGCACTGAAAAACCTTCAAGCGTGGAGCTGTCTGAGCAGCTTTTCAGAAGTGAATTTGAGTTCTTTTGAAAGCTTTTACTTCTTCCCCAATTACTCTGGCCTAGTCTTGGTTAAAAAAAAAAAAATAGAATAAGTAGAATGAATGACAGAGGCTTTTCAGTAATGTCTGGGAAATCATACCTATGTAAGTGCACAGTGTATGCTTATGTCAAAAGTTGGTCTTTTTAGCAAACTGACAGATCTCCTCAAGAGAGGGTGATAATTCCAGAATTCATGGAAATAAGGATTAAAATCCCCCTTAACAGTGTATTTACTGAATGCTTTGAGCCCCTAGATCGTATCCACTGAGTCAGCCTGTGCAGAGCACGTTTGCTGGCTGTTTCTGCTGGAGCTGGACAGTCAGATAGTCTCTAACGATATATTCCCAAACGTCTTCATCTCCTGCCGACAGATCTATATCGGGGCCATCATCCCGCTGGGAGCAGCAGAAAAGGATGGGCGGCTCCGAGCTGCAGATGAGCTGATGTGTATCGACGGGGTCCCTGTGAAAGGGAAGTCGCACAAACAAGTTTTGGACTTAATGACCAGCGCTGCGCGGAATGGGCAGGTGCTGCTCACCGTGCGCAGGAAGATCTTCTTCGGTGGTACGTGTCCGTCAGTCTGTCCAGAGAGGGCAGTCTCTTTTCTGTACAACATGCTGTATTCTCAAGTCTTTTGGCATCTATGTGTAGTGTCTATGAATAAGTGGATTCAAACCAGAGATGATTCGGGGCAGCATCTTGTGATTCTGCAGTTTTACAGCGCTGCCCAGATAGGCAGCGCACAGGAGATGATTGTCCCTGAGGTGATGATGCTGATGGTGTGAATGGCAGAGCTGGGGTGGAGCTCAGGAGAACTGGTGATGGTCCCCCGTTCCCATTAGTGATCAGTATTGCTTTTCCATTGCTTTATTCAACCATTAATTCTGAGTATATGCGAGTAAAAGGAAAAAGTTATTTTTAAGATCAATTCTCGATTCCTTTAAGATGCTTTCTGATAGACAGACTGCTTCAGGGCCACAATTTTGTAGGTTTCCTAAAAGAAAGTCTGGCTTCTGTCTTTAAACTGCCTCTTAAAAACATTTACGTTGTTCCGAGTAAACAGTTGTTCCTCACTTAAGATAGCAATAGCTGTAGTTTGTAGCTGCACCTCTGCCAGAGATCTTGCACTTGCAGCATGCAGAAAAGCCACAATATTCTTCTACTATCAAAAGGCTGCAGGTCGCTCTGGCAGCGTGTCCCCACTGCCAGGGCAGTGCAGGCCGGGGTGTAGCAGGGTCTCCCTGCAGAGCTCTGAGCACCTGGAGAGGCTCTGGGCTTCAAGTGCCTCGTCCTGCCTCTGATTTCTGTTTGATCCAAATTGCATTGTTAATAAACTCACCCCTTACTTTCCCCGGCAGTGTTTCCTCACGCTGGCACTGAGATGTACAGTTTTGCTGTAGTTGCTTGTGAAAACAGCAGTATTGGTTTTTCCTTACTTGTTGTTTTCTGTTACCCGCAAGGGGAAAAGCAAGCGGAGGAGGAGGAGTTGCAGCCTGTCCTGACGCAGAACGGCTCTCCCCGACTGAATCGGGTGGAGTTTGCAAACCAGCAGCCCCCGGAGGTCTATGATGTCCGTCTGCAGCGGAAGGAGAACGAAGGCTTCGGCTTCGTCATCCTCACCTCAAAGAACAAACCTCCTCCGGGTGGTAAGTGGCGTGTTCTGCCGGCCCGTGGAGAGGAGTGTGCGCCTGTCACAGGGCAGTCTGCAGGACAGAGGCCAGGCTGTGGTGATGTAGATTCTCACACTGCATTAATTTGTAGGCATTTTAATGGAAGTGTAGTTTTAACCTTGGCTTTATATTACCTAATCAGGGAGAATTTCAAATTTGGGGGATCTGAGAAAGCAGGGTTACCTGTGTGAGCCCTCGGAATAGGAGCCAGCTCAGTGTGTTCACCCACAAACGAACTCCAGTCACTGACATTAAGGTACAGATAACTCCCAAAGTCCTTATTCAGTTCCTTTAGTTCCCTAGTGTAACTCACCCTCCTGAAAGTTCCTCAGCTGGTTCCAGACACACATTGATGGCTTGAAAGTGTGTTTGTGTTTTATTGAGCCTCAGAAAGTTTCTTTTGTTTTTCCACTTCATTTTACTGCACAATAAAAAAACAGCAGGAGCACAGGAAAAAAACTGTTTCTAAATAACATTGTGCTGAATTCATACAATGGATCTTTGGAGTGTGATGCAGCCTTGGCTCAGATGGTACCTTTTCAAGAAGGTTAAGGCCAGCGCCGTGGAAGCTCTGGGCCGGTGGGATGGTGCAGGGAAGGGTCAGGCACGGAGCCGCTGTTGGGTTCCGGTGACAGAGGCAGGACGAGCTGTCACCCTCCCGCGTGTGACTGTCCCCCGCGTCAGTCACTGTGGGGGTGGCGGTGTGCTATCTGGTCAGTCGGATATTACGAAAAAATATGGTAAGCAGAATTATTCTATAATATGTTGGCGTTCTATTATAATATAACTGTACTACAGACAACATTTTTGTCTGAAAATGTGCTGCAAATCCCTATTTATTTGATACTACAACTGAAACCAGTTCCAGTGCTGGAAACATAAGCCCTGTGGTCTGGGCTGTTTCTGACACACAGGGAGAAGGAGACACTGGTGCCTCCCTGGACTGGGGATGTGTTCTGTGCAGAACTTTTCTGGGCCACAGTTTGTCATGAAACTGCTGTGTTTTTCTCAGGCCACAATACTTTAAAACAAGTAATCAGCAATTGAGTCTGCAGCCCTGCAGTGCTTTGCTCGGCACAGTTGGCTCTTAGGTTTATATAATACTTAAAAAAACAGTCTATTAAGGGAAGTGTAATTAAAATTTAAACTCATGGTAAATGCTAGAAGGCATCAATGTCTGTTCCTTCACAGTAACTTCTGCGTGTGCTAGCTCATTAAAACAATCCTTGATGGCTTTTTAATCTTGGGTGGCTGATGATGCTGTGAAAGTGTTTCGGATTTGCTGTCATGGCTTTGAAAGGGCAGCGGATAGTCCTGGCAGGCACATAGTGCTCCTCACCTCTCCCATCCCTCGGAGAAAAGCCTGTTTGGGAGAGCAGCACCTACAGAAAACAGGTATCCCTCAAACCAGGTACCCATCAAACCCACCTCAGGCTCTGGAGACATGAACGGGTGCTCACGTGAAGCACCGGCACAAACACTTGTGACACGTGGGGGTCGGTCTGGAGAGGTGTTTGGAAATGAGCTACAAAGGAGCAGTGAGGCGGTTCCTTCACAGAAGAGCCCTGATGAGATTTGGGGAGGACAGGAGCCAATTTTGCTGTGCTTTCAGGCGTGCAGAGGAGTGAGAGGCTGGTTCAGAGGCGTGGGGAAGCAAAGCAGACTGATGTGCTGGGATGGGATGGGGATCTGCTCTGCCAGGGCCACGCTGGCGGCTCCCCCAGCTGCTCTCTTGCCCCAGTTCTGGGCAGGCTCCCCGCATTGCGATGGCATCTCGCTGGCTGCTGTCATCTGCAGTGCTGATGTCGGGGTCAGCAAACCGTGAGAGGGGGTCTGTCCCCGGACACCGTGGCAGGGGCTGACCTGTCCATTCTCCCTGCTGAGCAAAGATTTCTTCATTCTCACAGGCTTTTCTCGTACTGGCAGTGCCACCCTTCAGAGCAGGAGCGGTCTCTGAGGTGACTGGGGCAGTTCTGGGCCTGGGCGGTGCTTATCTGACGTGAATGTTCACCATGTTGCTGTACCTGTTCTCGGTTCCCTAGTGATTCCTCACAAGATCGGGCGAGTCATAGAGGGGAGCCCGGCCGACCAGTGCGGGAAGCTGAAAGTGGGCGACCGCATCTCGGCGGTGAACGGTCAGTCCATCGTCGAGCTCTCACACGACAGCATCGTGCAGCTCATCAAGGACGCGGGCAACGTGGTGACTCTGACGGTGGTGGCTGAGGAAGGTAAGGAGGGAGCGGGGCCCTGGCAGCTGGATGGGCCCTGCCACACTGCCGGGGTCTGACCTGTGTAACTTCTGAAGTTAATTCACTTAAAGTAGAGTATTTTAAGATGTTTGGGAATTCAAGAAGGGAGAGTGAAGCTCACCCGTTTGCTCTGGAAGAGCTGAAGGCAGGTGGGGCAGAGAGAGACAGCTGCCAAGGTGGTTATACTGAGAAGTAAGATGCAAGTATTAACCACAGGATGCAGGCTAAGAGAAATTCTCATGGTTTCTCACGTGAGAGAGAGCAACTGCTGCTCCCACAGAAACCTGTCCTATCCAGACCTTCCATTCTTCAACCAAAGAGAAACAGCCTCTCCTGGGGGAGTTGCAGCCGACACAGGACGATGCTCTTGCTCCAGACAGTGCCCATCTCTCGCTGCCAGGAGCTGCGTCCCAGAGGAGGGACGTGCTCTCAGGAGCCCACGGGAGCAGCTCTGCCCGGCAGAGCCAGGGAGCTGGAGGGCGGCAGGAACACAGGGACACCCCCTTTCCTGATCCTGTCCATTTGGGCACTCCTTTTCCTTCCTGCTATGTTACAGTACTCAAATTGCCAAGTGCCACATCCCCGGGATACAGCAAAGTTCTGTCTGCCCAGTCTGCCCTTTGAACAGTGGCCACGTCCCACCATGGACACCAGGCTGGGGTTCTCCTGCGGAGCCTCCCCAGTTGCGGGCACGTTCCTCAATGCAGCAGCTGTGTCACCCGAGCAGCAAAGGGGGTGTGTGTGACTGCAGAGTCCCAGCTTCAGGGACCGTGTTTTTAATGGAAGCTCCCATGCAACGCTGCCTTCAGCGTGGTATTGTTCCTGCACAAACAGTTCACTATAAATATGGAAAATCCAATCATTTGAAGAGAAAAGCTGTTTTCCAGCCCTGCTTACCTCTGTGCTTTTCTGGGTTGCTGCTTGTGGGTTTAATTAAACTCGCTATCATTATTTTGCCAGAAAGTTGGCTTTCTTCACCTTTTAAATAATAAATACTTGTGAATAAAGCCAAGAGATCACTCTCTAATTTCACATTCATTGCAAATATTTAACATGCTATCTCAGCCTGTAATACAGAATTTCAAAGACTTAATTTTCCTTTTTATTAGTGCTTGAAACAGAGAGACTTCTATAAATTGTTATTTTCCTATTGAGATTTTAATTTTTACCAAATCTAATTCATTGTAGTTTGAAGGGACACACCTCAAAGCAGTTGCCCAGGGCTGAGGTCTGAGTTGGTTGCATTAGATCTGCTTCTCTGGGGCTCTTGATCAGCTTTGTTTTCCAAAGAAACTTTCTGAATATAACATTTTTGTCCCTTATTTATGCATGACCTTACTTGAACTCTGTGTAAGAACTTACCTTTTCTCACTTCATTAATGACAGACTTGGAGCCAAAACATAGAAGTAAAACAACAAAGAGAGGGGGGGCAGGAGGTCAGTAGCGGGTGATAAAATGAGACTGAGTGGTCAGAAAAAACATGTGGCTTCGAGGGGCTGGAGTTGGCGTGGGTCAGACGTGGAGGATGTCATGGGTCAGATGTGGAGAACGTGGTGGGTCAGATGTGGAGGATGTCGTGGGTCAGACGTGGAGAATGTGGTGGGTCAGACGTGGAGGATGTCATGGGTCAGACGTGGAGGATGTCGTGACAGTGAGGGAGAGCAGCAGAACCTGTTTCACAGCAATGGAAATGTGTCGCCCTTAATGTTCTCCTTGGTGTGGCCAGAGAATTGGGGTGCAGGTCCCTGTGCACCTTGAGCAGCGGCAGACGGGGGTCAGGGGGTGAGTGGGGGCTGCGGCATTTCCCCGCTGGCTGCAGGAGGAGCTGGGCTTGGCGGGGGTTAGCACTGGGAGATGCAGGATGCGACCAAAGAGAGAAATGCCCCTTTTCCAGAAGCTGCTCAGTGTCACAGGACACAGACCCTCGTCGGGGGCTGCTCCCCCCGCACCAGCTCCAGTGCCGTCCCCTGAGACTGAAAATACACCCCGTGCCCCTTCCGCTCCCTCCTGACCTGCGATCCGTACGGATAAAGGAGTCCCACTGCAGGCGCCAGAACACATCCTCTAACATTTCTCACAAAGCAGGAGCCTGTCAGCTCCTGTCGCCTGTGAGCTGGGAACAAAAGAGCACGGGCTGGGGAGAGGCTGGGGAGTTTGTACAAACAGATGGCATTTTTCTTGCCTGTGCTTCTAAATTAAAACTCTGAGTATAAACCAGGAGTAAAAGTTGACATTTTGTCTCTAGAGAAAATCCTCTCCCGGGCATGTCATGGGGGTAGCAGCGAGCGGGCCTGTGAAGGGCGGGAGAGGTCTCTGTACCCCAGAAATTCTGTCTTATAACGTGCATTGTGTTTTCCTGCCCTTAAAACGCTCGAGCGCTTTGTCGATCTTACTGGGGTTTGTTCTTAACTGAGAGGCGCAGCAGTGGGGTGCACTTGACAGAGGGCAGGAGCATCCCTGGTTTGGGTGCTTGGGATTGTTTTTTAAAACCCTTATAAGCAGAAGGAGTTTATTAGTGTATAATTCAGCATCTAAGTTCATCTTGGGCCACCTCTTGCCATTTCAGGTTCTAGCTAAGAGGCAGGGTTTGCACAGCCCATGGCCATTGCTGTGAAGTGACAGAGACATTTTGTGTCCTGAAACATGTTTTTTTCATAAATGCACTGGATTCATCGTAAAGTGCATGATCGCTGTGTTTTGTGTGAAGGGAAAATAAGCTATTCTAAAGGATTTTATTAAAATGTCATTATAGTTTAATTTTTACTTAGCCTTTGGGAGAAGGCAAAACAGTTTAAAGTTCTCTCTGGTAAGCTGTCAGTGAACCAGTCCCTCCAGTGTGGTGGGACCAGGCCGTGACCTTTCCTGTGGCTGCCCAGTAGCAAACTCTCAATTTGTGCCTTAAATGAGATGACGGTTTCCCTCCATCGTTGGGGCCTTCACCTCCGAATCCTTGTCCTGCAGGTCCTTCTTCTCCTCTTGCCTTTAAAAAGCGATGTTCTCATTCTCAAATGGACGTTATTCTTCAGCTCTTACAAAATTGTATTATATTGACTGTCCAAAACAACCTCATGAATCTGACTATCCCTGATCCCTTCTGGTCTTTACCACCTTGCAGAGACCATCTAAAACCCTGCTCTTCATCTCTGGTTCGGTTAAAATTGTGTTGTTTTTCTGAGGAAAAGCAGTGTGGGTAAGAATAAAATTCCTAGGAATTTATTCCATGGACCCAATGAACTGCACTTGGGTTCCTGGGTATGGCGTTAGACCTTGGAGATCCCTCTTTGTCTGTGGCGAGCGCGGCTCGGCCCGGGGGGGACCACAGCTCCCTCGGGGACCGTAGACACCGCTTGATGGTCACCGTGGCCCCGTGACAAGTGCTCTCTCTGGGGAGCTCTCTCTGACTGTGGGTTTTGTTTGTTTTACAGAACACCGAGGCCCTCCATCGGGAACGAACTCGGCGCGGCAGAGCCCGGCTCCGCAGCACCGGCCGCTGGCCCCGGCACAGCCCAGCGCCCCCGGCACCGGCACCGACAGGTACGGGGCTACTGGCCAGGGGGCCAGCGGGAGCCGCCTCCCCAGAGGGGCGGTTAGCGCAGAGGTGACAGCCCTGTCCTCTTGCCTCCCGCAGGGCAGCTGCAGAGGGTGAGGCTGGAAAAGAAGTGGCAAACAGCTACAGGATGTCCTGGCCCGAGCTCAAGCACCCGACGCCCTCGGAGGCTGCGGCTGTCGGCAGCCGTCACTCCCAGGTACAGGTCACCTCCCCAGAGTGGGTTTGCTAATGTTTTAAATTGGATTATCTCCTTAGTATAGTTGAATACTCATTATAATTGTAAAAGAAACAGAAAATGCTTGCAATGGGGCTACTACAGACCCTTTGACAAAGTTTCTTAAAGAAATCCCATGCATACCTGAAACTTAGAAGGAAAAATGCTGTGTATGTTTAGACTCAGAATGAAACCCCTGCACCTGCTCACACACGGGTTGTGGTGAATTCCCTTTAAATCATGGATTGCGTGTTTCTCAAAATATAGAAATGCATGAAGCATTTTTCCAGAAAAATATGTACAAATCTACCTATTAGTGCTCATCTTTTTCTCTCCAACTTTCTGTGCAGAATCCTGGCTGTTTCTTGGTGGAGCTGGAAAGGGGCCCCCGAGGGTTCGGGTTCAGCCTGCGTGGGGGGAAGGAATACAACATGGGCTTGTTCATCCTCCGGCTGGCTGAGGACGGGCCGGCCGTCAAAGACGGGAGAGTGCACGTGAGTTGGTTCTCCCTAATCAGCACTCCCTAATCAGTTCTCCCTAATCTCCCTAATCAGCAAATTCTCCCCTCGCACCTTGCTGTGCAGGGGACGCGTCCGCGCCATGGTGGTGTCCCGAGGGAGCGTGGCCCTGGCTGGAGCCGCTGGCCATGGAGGAGCAGGGCCACCAACCCCGTGCTGGGTGTCCCGGCAGCCCGGGCACTGAGGGGCTGCGCCCCCCCAGCCTGGGGGTATTCACAATTCGCAGTTCAGTTTCCACCTTATTTCCACCTCAGCTGGAAAGTGGTGCCATTTTCTGGCGATGCTTTAGAAGGGTGAAGAGGAATTTCTCAGGCAGTCGTGGCAGCAGAGCACGGCAGGAGGCACGTCTGTGGTGCAGAGCCTCCTGTCCTGGCGATGAGGAACCAGCCAGTGACCGCCCTTGGCAGAGACACTGCATTTAGCAGGTGTCTTTAATGGCTAATTTTATGCGCTGGTGACATCCACTGGCTGCTCCCCGCACTGCCGGATGGGCTTCGGGACCCTTTCGGGGGGGGCTACTTCAGCCCCTTTCCAGCAGCCCGCAAAGGTCACATGAGCTCTAATTACCTGCCCAACGCCTCTGTAAGTTGCTAATTGGCCTCAGAGACCTCAGTACTGATAACTGCGTAGTGATCTCCTACCTGGAATAAAAAAATCCTTTCCTCCCTTGAAGCCCGTTCTGGAGGGGAGCGCCCAGCTCTGCCCGGCGCCAGGAGCTGCTGTCACTGTCCCGCTGGTGTGACAGGGCTCGGCCACTGCCCCAGGGCTACGGGGTTCATCCCTACACCCCCTCCACACGGTGACCAGAGCCGTGGCTGCGTCTGTCTCATCCCTGTAAACCAGCCCCAGATGAGTGTAAGAATCTTCTCCTGGGCCAGCCGAACAGGAGACCTTGGGGGAGGGCTCTGAGCCGCCGCAGCGTCACGGAGCGGTGCTGCTCTTGCCGTTGCTGAGTGCGTTTTAGCATGAGAGGGAGATAGAAGCATCTGTCTCATTTTTTTTTTCTTTCTAATTTAAAAATGAGTTTACGGTGTCAGAGATAAACTAACCTGGTTTCTCTTTTCTTGTCAGGTTGGTGACCAGATTGTTGAAATTAATGGAGAACCCACCCAAGGAATCACTCACACACGAGCCATTGAGCTGATTCAGGCTGGAGGGAATAAAGTTTTGCTGCTGCTGAGACCAGGGACCGGCTTGATACCAGATCATGGTACGTTGTGTCGAGGGACCCGGGCCAGGGAGGGGGGTCTGATGAGGAGACTCTGGGGCTTCTTCACTGAGGTAGTTCCCAGTTCCTGCATTGACAGGCTGCAGGTGTTCTTATTTATTTTAAAATATAAGGAATATTTTTTGGTAAAATTAACACATGGCAAGTACCTAGGAATAGTACACAGTGTGAAATTACTGCATGTTTGTATATTTTACTTCGCTGGTTTTAGCCTCCTAAATTAGGGAATGCTTTGTTTTTCAAAGCCCAAACTTGGGAAAGCAGGAGAGAGGCACCTCTGCTCCCCAGGTGGACTCTGTTGGTTTAAGGTGTGAATTCTGCATCTACAGCAGGAAAACACAACTTTGTAGGCAAAAAAAAACAAAAAAAGAAGGACAGAAAAGCAAATACTCACAGGATTTGAGCTCTGAATTCAGCTGCTGCTCACAGAACTTTAGGAAATGCTCCAAAACAACAAATCTGCAAGACCTGGGGCTGTGGTGGGACTCTAAAGCAAAGGACACCTCTCCAAGCACAGGTTTCAGTCCTTTAACCCTTGATGCTGACACCAGGATCCTGATGGCAGACTTCTGGAGTTGTAGGGTCGCTTTTTCTGATGAAGAACTTTTCCATAATAGTGACCAAATTGGAGTTTATCATCTGAAAATTTTAAACACAGTTTGGACAGCGGAGAGTTCGTTGTGTTCAGTCATTTACAGGCAGCAGCTGGCAGCTCAAGGGATGAAATCTGCTCAGAACATTCTGCATTTCTTTGCTCCAGGGAGCTGGAAGATGCCCCATAACATCCCCATTCTCCCCTGTACAGCCCAGTCAATCTGGAATTAGCGCTTGGCACCGGAGGAGCCTGTCGCCAGCCGGGGGCTGCTCTCTGCCATCCCGCTGGGCTCCCGGCTGCTGCCTCCTTCTCTCACTGAATGACCTTGTCGTCAGGGGTTCACGTTAAATATAGTGCTCCTCGTGCTCTTGGGAGCTCCTGCCGAGGTTCTCTGTAGACCCAGCATTTGCAGCTGGGGGAGGCGACAGCGTGAGGGCACCCCCGGGCTCTCCTTCCACAGCTCCCAGCGTGAGGTGACACCGGCAGCGACGAGTGGTGCTTGTCCTGCACCACGGGCTGCGCTGTAGTTACCTGGATCGCGCCTGGCCTCTCCTTCACGGAAACCTCCCCAGTCCGAGGTAGAAACAGAATCGTAGATGGGTCTGAGGGAACCCCTGGAGCCCCCCCAGGTCCAGCCCCGTGTCAGGCCTGAGACCGAGTGAAGCCACTTGGATCAGATCAGAGCCGGGGAGGGGGGAATGGGTTTGTGCCTCTTGTCCTGCCGTTAATCACACGTGTCTGATGGAGATCTTGCTTGCTCTGTGATTTTGGTATGTACTTCTGGGCTTTTTCTCTTCCTCCTTCAGGTTTGGCTCCTTCCAGTCTGTGTCCCTACGTGAAACCTGAACAACATTAAGGGCTTTCACTGCTTTTCTTGGTTTTTCCTTAAAGACTTGGTAAATCTGCATGTCTTGTGTTTCGTCTCTTCCTATTATTAAAGTGCAAAGCTATGAATAACCTCAACTTTTCACTGTTTTCAGTTTTCCTGTAGTGTAGCAGTTTGGGTTCATTTCGGTTTCTTGTGTTAAACCCGGAGGTCGGGGGCTGCTCCGCAGTTCTGCTGTTTGGGCTCTAAGGCTGACGCGAGACTCCCTCGGTCCTGCGGGGATCGCAGCGTTGAAGCACAAGTTTTTCCCAAAATTGCCTCCCTGGGGTTGTTGCAGGCAATAAAAGATAGAAAGCTGACTAAATAAGACTTGGAGAGTATATAAGCAATATATACATAATGTTCTTAAATTGGAGATTTGCTCTAACACCCTGGAGCCTCGGTAGAGTGCACATTTCTGAAATACGTAGTGGGTTTTGGTAGTCATTTAATCAAATCTCTCGCTGTTCACTTCCAGGTGATTGGGATAGTTACAATCCATCTTCGTCAAATGTAATATATGAAGAACAGTCACCATTATCTTCATCTCCACATTCTGCTGCCCCATCTGAAGCGTGTTATTTACCAGCACCAGGAGAAGCTTTAACGAGCATTCAGCTGTCTGAGAAACTGGAACAAGCAAAGAACACTGTGCCTGAAAAGAAAAGCACTTTAACTGAGACCCAGTTTGAGATGAAGCCTCAGTCTTCTCCCCAGAGAACAAAGAACAGGCGGGAATGTCCCCCCAGCCCAGGGTTTGAAATCACAAAAGGTAGTTTAGAAGCAGGGACCAGAAGAGACGGATTTGCAGGTCCAGAGAAGTTGGGGGCTGGTGAGGAACACCCTCCTGCAGGATTCCATGGCCCCAGGAAGGGGGATCCTGAAAAAACCTACAGCAATTTCTCACATAAATCTGACAGTTCCAGAAAGAGTGAGAATAAAACCACAGAATCAGGGATGAACAGTGGTAACAGCAGGGGGTTTTCCGGTGGAGGTCAGGGACCATGTGCCAGTCCCCAAAAGCATCTCGCTAAGCAAGGAAACATGGAAACAGTCAGCAGGTTACAGGAATGTCACGATAGAACAACTGGTGGTGATAAGACGACCATCGAGCAATTGAGAGGTGGAAACAGTAGAACAGGAGTCACCGGGAAAGACACGAAGCAGAAAAGTTCTGGGAAGACAGAAGGGTGGTCTCCGGAGAGACAACGTGCTGCGTTTGATGAGAATAATCTTCTGTTCAGGGACTCCAGGAGAAATGCGTCTGAAGACGAAAAACTGAAGAGGTCTCACTCTGGGGAGCCGAGTTCCAGCAGGCTGAAAACTTCCAGCCTTTCCAACATCCCCCTGCTCTCCTTGGAGAGACAAAGGCGGCCAGAGCCGCAGGAGACTGTTCCGCTGGACAGACAGCACGGAGCACGACACACGGAGCTGCCCCATGGAACCAAAGATGATGGAATTTCCAAATCTGAGCAGAGTTCTCCAGTCAAGAAAACACCAATAACTCCTGGGCCCTGGAGGGTACCGAGCGCCTGTAAAGTCACCCCAGCAGCAGGTGTGGCTGAAAAACGGGTTTGACTGACGCTTTTTTAGAACATGGTTTAATCAAGTTTCTAATAATGGTCATTTAAAAGCATTGTTTCTTTTCACGAAGTTGTCATTTTTTACAGAAACTGGTTGGAGGGTGGAAAGTATTTGATTTGTTCTTAAATTATCTCAGCTGCATGAAGGACCTTGTGGATTGCTTAAATGAAACTCTCCCTCGAGCTGCTGTCCCCTGTCCTTTGCCGGCCTGTTCTGCTGCTCCCAACGTCACGCTGCTGCCGCTTCCCGATCGTGCTGTGAGTTCTGAACAAAGTTATTTAATGCCTGTATTGCCAATGTGATCATGACTCACTTGTTCTTGTGCCAAGTTACCTGCTGTACCCGCTCAGCCTCATCCTTCCCGTACATCACCGTCACCGGAAAGACAGAGTTTTGTTGGAAATGGGTGTTTTCTCAAGAGCACGTTGCATGTTTACGTGGGGAGACCCCCGTGTTCTGGCTGGTTCAGAGAGGAGTTGGGCGAGTTGGTTCTATCCGTTCGAGGGCAGCAAATGAGCCACTGCACCAATTGATGGCTTTTCTTAAATTTTATATCTAATACAAAATTGTGTAGATAAAAATTATATTTGACATAATGTTTTGTAATTTTGCTTTTTATGAACACAGCAAAATTGCTTTATTTTCTTGATTCATAAGGATGTTATAAGGCTACTTATAACAACTGTCTGCAAACATGTGGCTGAGAGGAAAGTCTGGGTTCTGTTAAATAACATCATCCCTTGTCTCATCGTGGCCCTGTGTCACCTGTAGCCTTCGCTGCAAACATCAGTGAGTGCACGTTGATTTTCGGCCTCACCGTGGTGCCATGTGCTCAGCTCCCATCTTTAATTAGTTAATGCTGGTGAGGAATGGGAGTTTCATCCTCTGCAGAGGGAACAACTGACCTTTAGGACAGAACCAGCTGCCGCAGCCGCGTCTTAATGCAGTTCCTGCCCATGTGTGAGAGACGTCTCCCGTGTTTTACTTTGCGTGTGTGATGTGTCTGGGAGCGGTAAATGGGGTGATACTCGGGGTACAAGAGGCTTCATATTTGTTGTTTGGGCTATAACCGTATTCCATAGAGGGATGTTACCGGAACATACTGATCCATCAGCCCTCCAGCTCCGAGAACAGCCGCCTGCGTGAGTTGAAGGGCTTTTTTTTCTTCAGTTTTAATGATGTTTTCCTGACACATTAAGTTTTAATGACTGTAAAGAAGTGGTAAAAGAAGCCCATTGGTCCAGTTTGCAGAAGGGAGTGTAAAACATCAAGATTTACTTACTCGTGTTAAAATTCAGACTAATACAATTTGCTGTTTGAATGAGTATCTCGTTTTGGCTTCGAACATTTCATGTTTTTAAAGCTAATGAAGCCCAGTGAATTGGATCCAAGTTGAATTCTTTAGAAGAACAGGTGACTCCTCAAACAGCTTTTTAAACAAAGACTTTGAAAATGAAGTGGGCTTTAAAGCAGACCTGAGCTGTGCTCTGCTGCTCGCCGTGGGGTGACCCATCGATACGCTGCGCAGCAGAACTTGTGCAAACGCTCCGTCCCGGAGCGTGACTGTGAAAATATTTAATACTCTGAAGTAGCCTGTGTAGATATTAACCGTGTGTTCTTAACAAGAGACTCTGTTTTATGTTGAGTTGTACGCACTTGCCCTGACCACTGAGTACGTAAAAAATTCAGCTGTTTAATACAAAGATTAATTAGCACCACTGAAATTACCTCCCCGTCATCAGCTGCCCCTCTATTATATTTTCTCTGTGTTGATGTGACCTGATTTCGTGTCCTACCTGTGTGTGACCTCTCCTTCCACAGGACTCGTACCTGTACTTACTGTATCAGACTTAGCGACGTGGCCTTGGAACGCGGAGCAATGTATGGATGTACTGGGTGTAAATTTTATATATTGTACAGCACCTTTATACAGACTTCGGAGGTTCTGACGAGAGAGAGACCTGTAAATCGCTCATTATTTTTTATATAGATATTAAAAAGAAACTCCAGTTCCGGGCCTGTTGGTTCCGCACTGTATGAAATAGATTCTTTGTTGATTTCCGTGCTGTGATACTTGAAACAGCTCAACCTGTGACCCAGGTTTTATCCACAAACATAATCCTCTCCTGGAAAACAAACGCAATTCATTATTGGACGTTCCCTTGACTCCCTGCTCAAGTAACAAATGGTCAACAAAGGTGTTATAAAAATCATCATGTAGACACACTCGTTAATGCTGAAATACGTGTACTGTAGGTTTATTTGTACATCTTGATATATAAAATTGTCATCTCCTTTTACATCTTAGAACTTTTCCATGTACAGAAAATAGCTGTAAACAATTTGCTACCAAAAATTCTTACGCCATCTGACCCCTGGTGTGAAAGAATGAAGCTCTGAAAAGTTCCTCAGTTTCTGCCTTTTTCATTACTAATAAATAGAAGACACTGGAGTCAGTTCAGGAGAACCCAAGTTTCACAGACATCTTTGAAACATGTTGTTTCTCTCCTACCCGTTCTAAACACGAATCTATTTTCGGGTGAGGAAATCCTCGCCACGTCTCTTCCACCGAGGAGCTGACTCTCGGGACAGTTTCTTCCCCAGGGGTTCCCGGCCCAGGCGCTATCGCAGGATCGCACCGACGCGGAGCTGCAGCAGCTTCTCAGGACGTGGAGCGGAGCCGGCTCCGGGGAAAAGCAGCACCGGGCTGAGCATCGCTGAGCTGTGACAGGGAATGAGCTCAGTGCAATAGTCCACAATTGATAAACGCGTCACGTGTAGTTTGTGGTGTGAGGGTAGTCTCAGGTAACTAACGCTTTTCAAAAAATGACCATCATTTATTCGCAGGAGTCTCGCGTCACTGAGCTGTCAGCCTGGAGGCAGAATTCCCGTTGCACAGAATGAATTTCACTGCGTCCTGGCTCAGTTCGGGACAGAGGCAAAGCCTCAAACACACTGAGCTTCTAAGGAAAACCCTCTTCAGCACAGGCAGAGAAATGCCCCCAGGTGGGATCAGGCAGAGCGGAGCTCTGGAGGAGGATGCACAAACTGGAAAATTCCAGTATAGCTCCAGAGGCCCCAGGAAAAGGCTGATGCTGAGACGGGAGGGCCAGCGCCTCACTTGCCACAGGCACAGGGTCCGACTGACAGAAACAAGGCACCTGGGGCTATCCTGGTGTCCCTGCAGTGGATCCTGTGGGGCTTTCCGTATGGATGCCCCACACACAGTCCCTGCTGTGGGCAATGGCACCAGGAGTGTTTGGCCCCAATAATTCTGTGCCGTGTGAGCCACGGGGTGACTTCACGGGTTAGACCAGTTTATTCTGTACGCTGTAGAGCAGCAAAGCAGAGGGGGAACTCTTGATACGTACAAATCCATTTAAAAATAGTAATTGCAGATGTCCATAGCTTGAGGGCACCTCTGCCTTTTGCCCAAGCTGTTGTTTATCCTCTCTGGTCTGGCCTGGTGCAGACGCTGGGTGCTGAGGCTTGGTCTGTTCACGGTTTAATTTTCCATAACTGAAAAGAAACACAGAGTGAGTTTGGGGCTGAAAGCTTTTCAGGTAAGACTCGGTCCCACCTGCCTTGACTGCTCTGCTCAGTGAGTGCCGGTTTAAGTGGGACCCCCCGGGAGCACTAAAGGGAAAAGAACCCAGGATTCTGAGCAACAGCTTTAAGTAAGTGGCACTGAAGACCTGAACAGAGCTGAAATTTGTCATCCCTGTCCTTCCACCCCCAAAACTGGCCTGGGGGGGAGATTCAATCCTCTCAATTACCGTGTGGAGCCCAATTCAAACCCAGCACCTTCCTGCTCAGGTGGGAGGAACTGGCCCATGGTACAAAAGTGACCCCAGAAGGTGTGAGTCCGTGGGAGTTCACACTTACTCGGATATTGAACCCCAGGAGATCACTTATAACACCCGAGACAGCGGAGAGTATCACAACACGTGTTATGTTGTAGATTAAGGGATTCATGGTCAGTCCATACAGCCTAAATGGAGTGTCTAATTCCTGCAGTGAAAGGGCAAAAAAGTCCATTAGTGTTTGTCCAGAAGCAATTAATCCTGACTTTTAGCATAATCCTGGCTCTGGCAGCCTCTGTATCCTGTCTTACATGTAGGTACTGAAATTCCCACTCTGTTTCAGGCCTCCCAGTTCAGAGAGGTTTTCTAACAGCCCTGGTGAATCTGCAGTCTCCTGTGCAGCGAGACTTGAGCTGCACAACCAGAGCGTGACACAACGGGTTGCAGAATTTGTCTAATTCATGTGACTCTCAGACTGCGCTTTCTTTCCAAATACCTGCTCTGCTGCTGTCAACCAGCTTCAACAGCGCTGCCGCCGAAGGAAAATGCAATTCTGGCAGTAGGAGACGGGCTGTGTCCGTACTACCCACTCCTCTCTCTTATCCAAATCGTAGGAAGCTGCTACTAATCAACTGTTCGCAGCACTAATTAACCACACCCATCTCATACTGCTGCCTGATCTCATGCCACGGTGATAGCACAGAAACACTCCCATAGTGAGAACTAACATACCACATGGAGACACAAGAGTGAGAAGAGCAAACACACACTCATTGTCATTAGTTAGTGCTTCCATAAAATTTAGCAACTGTATGTTTTTCGAGAGTGTGGCTTTACCTTCAGCAGCTTTGTAGAGAGTTTCAAAACATTGTTCACGAGAGACAACTGTTCCTTCTTGTTTGGCTTCTTCTCCATCTTCAGGTACAAGTTTATCTGTGACAGACGTTACAGACCAGATGTAAATAGTCCAGCGCTCGCCCCCAAAACTAACTTCTGACTACAAGAAATTAGCATCATTTTTTGCAGTCTGTCACACCTAAAGAAGTGGTGCAGCCACAGACAGGAAATTAGCAGCAATAATGTCATTCTTTTTCCAACGGACATGGCTAAAACTTGTTAATGCAAAGACAAAAATAATCTAGAATTTTACAATTTGAGTCTGTCCAAATGGCTAACAGCTCGTACAGGGTTTCATTGCCTTCTGTCCAGCAAAAGTGTTGATTTCTAAATTTTAAAATTTTATTCCAGTATTTTTTAAGCTGGTCTGAAATGCAATAATTATCTCTAAACAAGCCCCGAAGCCAAGGGGAGAATAAGCTGAATGGAGATACCTGCTCCGTGAGCAAGATGGAAATATTACTGTATTTCTTGTTAGTTTCAGAGCCCAGAGATGCCAGACGCAGTAGAAAGAGAAGAAGTGCTGCCTCCCAGATTAGGAACTCCCAGTTGTAAGCTGCATTCAGAAATGTTTTGTGACCCTTAAGAACCTGTTTAAGGGAAAAAGGAGGCAGTGTCAGTAACAAGTTGCCGTTCTTGGGCAAAGTGCTGCCCTCACTCCTCTCCTGAAGAGAGGTCCCTGCTCTGCAGCTCCTGCCAGCCTTTCCCTGGGTGTGGAACTCATGCGTGGAACAAGGGTAAAGTAAAGGTCTTGTCTCTAACCTGGCTTTCACTTGGAATTTGATTTATTTCTTTCTGCTTAGAAAATGGCACTTGTTCTTTCTTTCCTCCCTCTTTCCAATTAAAGGCAATAAAACATCTTTCCTTCCACATGTGCTTGTCCCACTCCAGCCTCACCCACCGCAGCCACGCTGCACTCATCCCACCGTTCCCAGGGACTGACCCGCTTTCCAGCAGCAGTGGGGAAAGAGGGCGCTGCAATTTGCCCTCTTAAATAAAACATCCTGTGAGCACTTGGATGCTTGGGCAGAGTCCTGCACTTTGGGCACAAAAGCCTGTGTCCTGAAACTTTCCTAATAATCATAAAAACCCAGCCTTCCCTCTCAGAGAACAAACAGCTATTACCAACTAAATGTTACAAAGCTTTTAAAAAATGCAAAACGCTCCATATTACTTTGGAGCTATTACAAACAGCTGCAGTTCAAGCACTTTACAGACTGGCAAAAGAAAAGCCTCAGTAGTTTGGTGTTTTCCCCCTATTTCTTAAAAAACAAACCAACCCAAAGTTAAGGTCTCACCTGGGCACAGCATATAAAAGCAATGGAAAGAGCCAGCAAAAAGACTGAGGATACGACGACGTCCACAGAGCGCTGCGGGCCTCGCCGCTGCCGAACAGAGAGGGAGGCGGGTGTGAGGTCTGGGGACAGCGCTGTCACCTCAAAGCTCAGCACGAAGGGCTGGAGCTGTTTAAGGGTTCAGGCAGCGCTGCCCAGCGATGGAGGTCACGTACATTTACCAGAGATGCGATCACAGCTTCTGCAATGACCCAACCCTGGCTCAGAACTCACCTTCAGATAGGAGCGAAGGGATAACCAGATCTTAATGTTTTCTACCTTCTTGAGTCTAAAGTGAGGAATTTCATATTTCCTGGCTTTCCGAGCAGATGTGATGTGACTAAAAAGCTTGGCAAACAAAAACCTCTGCAAATCAAAAACAACACCGTACACAAACATAAATTAGTCTAAAACAGAAAAAAGCTTGTTTAGGATTGCTTGGTGGTGACTGGCAGACAAGGTGACCCTTGTGGGACCTGGGGGAGCCCAACGGGGGTCCCTGGTGCGTGACCTCTCGGGTACATGGCAGTCGTCACCCTGTGCATGCAGAGGCACTGCTGTGGCTGTGCGGGAGTAGCCAGAGCTCTGGCCACAGCAGTGAGAACCCTGGCCTGCCCCCGCCACGTAACACTTACAGCCACTTGGGCAAAGCTACTGCCCACCAGTGCGAGCTGAATGCGATGCAGCAAATGATCCAATGCTCCACCTCAGACCCGGCAGCGGCTGCTTGCCAAACAGCTCCGTGCCAAAACCGTCCCTTCCCCACAGAGCGCCATTGCAAGATGTTAACAGTTCTTTTTCCTTTGGAAGCAGGGTATGAGAGGGCCCCGGGCTCAGGATGGGCACCAACAGCATTAAGTCTGTGACTGATGAGCAGGGGTCTGACCAGAGTCCCCACCGTGACCTCTCGGACACTCCCCAGCACTGAGACACTTGTCCTGCCCCTGTCTCCTGCAACAGGCAGCAGGGTTTGACAGAACAACTGCCCCGGGGCTCGGGATAGGAACCTGCACTTAAACCCACCTGTTTGTACGTTCTCTCGGCAACACACATCATGAAGAAAAACATCCAGGTTAGGCAGAGTCTTTCAAGGAAGTTGATGGCAGACAACACAAGGACGGGGGTGCTGGCGGGTGCTCCACAAAAGATGTGCAGAAGCTCCATCAGAGAAATGGAGCAGAGCTGCTCCAGGTTATCCGCGCGGAACAGCCTGTAGAGGAAGGGCAGGAACGCCAACCCAATGGTGATGATGTTCCCCAGCATCTGATACCCCACGCCTTGCTGGTACGCATTAACCTGGCAAGAACAAAACCAGGATGATTACCTGGGGGTTTGCAGCAAGGAGAAGGCCTGCTGTTGTGGCAGCAGTAATTCAGTCACGCATCCCCTTCTCCTCAAGGGACATAGCCTAGAATAATGCCACCCATTTCAGTCCAAACCCAACAACAATCAGTCAATCCTAATCGGCACTTGTTGGTCTCCAACAGGACCTCCTGCTGGGACAACTCTAGCTACAGTTTTATACCGCACCTCCTATTTGCATGGATAGCTATTTTCAAGTTTTTTGGTGGTTGCTTTTTAAAGCGTGGGGGAGAGAGGATGCAACTCCTTACAGCCCTCTTACCCTGCTCATGATAATCCCACTGATCTCCAGCACAGACATGTCCACCTTCTTACAGTCATTCCCCTCCCAGATCAGTGCACTCACTTTGGCAGAGGCGGGGCTTGTGTTCTGCAGCCAGAACAAATGGTTCTGTAACAGAGAAAAGAATGTGAAAGGCGTAGGATCTGTTTCTGTCCTGCTATTAAATAATGCTTTTTCCTAGACAGTACTTAGGTTGAGAAAGGGATTCCAAATTTGTCTTTGGGTGCAATACTTTGGGGATTAGCAGTGGTCCAGATAATACCAGGATGAGGGAGTTTATTGTTGATACTATTTAGACCATTCCAGATTTCCGTGTGACCAGTGGCTGACAGAAGGGGCTCACGTTAAACCAACAGCGTTCAGATGTGCCTTTCCTATTATTTGTGTAGACGGGGGGACAAGGATGTGTGTGGGGTGTGGAATCTTTCACAGAATTCTCAGCGACTGGATACAGATCCACAAACCTGCTGGAAAACATCTTCCTTCAGATCCCGCCGGGTGCCCCTCACGGCCGTGTCCTCGCTGTCGCTGGTGCAGGAGGAGCGACACTCGGGCCCGTGGAGCAGATCGTCCCAAAGCATGTCTTCGGTCTCAGAGTCGTGGCGAGTGCTCTCCGAGTCCCTGCGGGTCACGCTGCAGCTCCGGGAGCCCGCGCTTGTGCAGGACCGCGAGTCCTTGGGAGAAGAGCACAATTCTCACCACGCAGCCCCCTCCCAGTCCACAGAACCTCCTCCTCCCCCCAGCATTGGGTGAAATCAGCCTCCCCAGGGCAGCCGCACGCCCCCAGTCCCACCCACCCGATGGGAACTGTTAAACACAATATTATTAGAGACAACATTACTCAGTGAGTTTCTGCAACCGGCATTTCCACACAGGAAGTCACACAGAGAGCATGAGTTCCCCACCTCTATGCCCAGCAACATAAAAATTGACTTATTCATTCTAATGCAAAAGTTTTCTGCCTTTTGCATAATCTATTTCAAGATTTCATTTATATTTTATAATTTGATATTCATTTATTTTATTTCTATTTTATTGTCAGGTGGGTATAGTGGCAGGGGGCAAGATAAAGTAATGACGTGAATAAGTATATATCACAGAACAGATTTATTTCTACATTTTAAAATCAAAATTTATTAGCATAAAAGCTACCATTCAGTGCTGCCTCCCAAAGCACAAGAGCAATTGTAGCAATTCAACAAGAGGAATTAGAGGCAGCTTGGACCACACTATGCTGCCAATAGGGTGATTTTTTGTTGGTTTGGTTTAGTTTTGTTAAACAAAGGAGCATACTCACAACTGTGAACAAAGTTTACCAAGCTGCCAACAAGCAGGGAGTGAGGCCACACCTTACACCTGAAGAGGCTGAAGCATTATCATTTAATGATGGTCTGTCTATGGGGATGAAGCCCCTGCGCTGCCCAGGATGTCCCTCTACTCCCCAGGCTCTGCAAAGCTCTGTCTCTTGAATTTATGACCATACCTGACTATATAATGTGGATTCTAGTTCAGATTCCACGACACTGTCAGAGTCTCTGGCGACTTTCAAGGCTTGCTTGACCTGACAAAACCAAAGGAAAACCAACTCATTATCCATAGCAAAAACCAGTGGGAAAAATGGCATAAATTCACCCCGAGTACCTGTGAGACAGCCTGGTTCAGAGAAACAAGAGGCCTCTTTTTCTTCTCTTCATAGCTATTGTCACTGGAAACTCCTTCTACGTTCTGGCGTAACAAGATCCTTTGTGCCATCGCTTCAGCATCCTCCTCACTCGAGAGCTCATCGGAAACACCACCCCTGTTGGTGCAGTCATCCTGGAAACACAGCGGTCACAGTAAGACAAAGGCACCAGTAAAAGACCAGCCTGAACTCCATCACACCAAAGGTTAAAGACCAGCACTGCTGCTGCCCAGGCACAGACAGGGATCACTGATCACCTGCCAAGGCCGGTGGAAGATGATCTCCACAGAATACGCAGAAACAGAATCCAACTTGGCATCACAGAGACATCACAAATTCTAACTCATTACCCCTCTGCCTTGCACAGAGGTAATGAGGGAATCCTGGAGGGGGTGGAGTTGGGTTTGGGGCAAGGCTGGGAAGAGGAAGATGAAGCCGCAGTTCTTGGCTATGTCTTACCAGCAACTTTAAACCCAGGAGAACAGATGGGTCTACAAGCTGGTGGCTAGCAGACCCAAAATCGAGAGAGGTGTCCCCCCACACCTAGCGCTGCTCCTCCCCAAACACCCAGAAACAGAGGAGTTGGGACAGGACAGTACTGCACTGTTCCACAAATGTTCTTCATGTGGGAGTCAACACCTCACCAACCCAGAGGAGCCTCAAAAGTAACTCCACACGCTTTACATAGATTTCAACACAGGTCCCGATGCTTTAACTCCGTCTTCCCCAAGAGATGCTTCAGTTTTTACTTTCCTGCCTCCCCTCCAAGAAGGTATTGTGCAGCATTCTTTGCAAGGCAAATTATTTTACAGAACTGCTTTTGAAAATTGCTAATTTATTTATTTTTAATCATTACTAGTGGTCTTCCTTAACCGAACATCTTGTGATCAGAAGTTTCTACAACTAAACGAGCACTTTGGTAAAACAGACATTTTTCAGGCTTGTCTGTGTTTGACACACTTGACTATTGGGACAGATGAAAAGGCACTGACAGTGAAGCATCAGCACCACGTCAGCTGTGCAGTCGAGAAGCAGAAAGGGTTTTCAGGTGCCCTATATGCAAGCAAAGATTAGGAGAAGAAGGGAGTATCTTGTATTAGATCAAACCATACAGTTAAGTATCAACAAACTTTCAGGCACACACAGAATACACTGACATTTGCAGCTTCAAATGGATCTTTCCTGCCAGTACCTGGTGGCTCTTTTCCCCATCGGAAAGTTTATTTTTCTCTTTGAAGTGCAACAGCCTGTATTCAGATCTGGCATGTCTGTGCTTAATGCCATTATTCACAGCATTCACACCATTTTCTGTCTCAGTCCCTTTCTCAGCTACCAACTTTATTCTTCTAATCCTATGAGAGAAAATACAATTAAATGCTTTCATGTCAGAGAAAATATCTTTGAGGGAAACATCATGGTCTCTTTCACTTGCCACACAGGTACAACACCAGACAATACAGCTATGGGAATACATCATTGTCTGCCGCTGACAGGCTCCTCGTGTCCCGATTCTGTTGAAAAGACTTTTATCTACTTCACTCTCACTGGATGGCTCTTTTGTAACTCTAATAGTATCTTAAAACTTCTAAACCAAGAGGGAATTTTTTTCTTATTATTATTTTGAAAAAAAAAAATAAGTAAGAGCAATTAATAAGACAAAAAGTCCTCATCAAAAGACAGGACCTGTCAGTTGAAAACTCATCAAGAAACTCACTGGACAGAACAGCAGAAGACAATGAAATACTTTCCCGAACAATCTATCCTCCTTTTCCTCGAGTTACTTTTAGAAAAAGTAAGGTGGTGAAGTGGGATGATGATCCAAGCAACTTAAAACTAGAAGGAACAATTGCTTCGGGAAATCAGGTAAAACAGCGATATAATTTGAGCAGACGCATTGAAGAAAGGTCACTTATCTGATAAATAAAAATAAGGTCCCCCACTTCCTGCAACTCACCTAACGTTCGGTTTTAGCTATTCTGGGAGATATGGTATGATCTCCTAATAAGGACGTACTGAAAATTCATGAGGAATCAGCCTCCTACAATCCCAAGAGTGCTTCTACTTCAAAAGAAAGTCATTGGCAGACTCCGAGGATGTCAGTGACAGAACACTTCATTTTCCAGCTATCAAATTGTTCAGTGTCATTACAAACACAACAAACCCAGTGGAGATCACATACCTCCTTCGGAAAAGCACACTAAATACACCATTAAGAACGGATTCAGATTCAGCCTGCTCTTCTTTACTGTTTTTGTCAGAAGACCAACTGTTCCCATCGACTCCCACAGATTTGCGTAACTTCCTGATTTTTAAAAAAAGGAGAATTAAATTTGCATAGAAAGCTAATTTTAGGTCTTTCTTAGAAGATCTGAATCAGAATTGAACAGCTTCTTAAATGCTATTTTTCTTAAGTCATGCAGACAGAATGCTTACGTGCAGATAAAATAAATTTTGTTTGGATTAACAGTTCTGCATAAACCCACAGGACACCAGTGCATCACTGCCAAAGGATGCAACAGACAAAATCTGGACAAAACCTTTGCTGTAGAAATGAAGGCAAAACTACCCACATCCATCATTCTGGGTTCAAATATATTCTATCAGTGTTCACACGGAGTCAGACACCTAAGAGTCACATTTCTGGCCGGAGACTGTAACGTCTCCCACATGCACAAATGGCAGCAATGAATCCCCCACAGTCATCTCTGCCTTCATTTCCCTGTTCTCAGCACACACCAGCAATTCCCTGCAGCTAATGCCACAGCAGGGCACAGCACTGGGCTGCAAGACCTTGGAAAAATGCCTTTCTGCACAGAAAGCCCTCCTCTGGCCACACAAAGAAACTGTATTAAAAAGCTACGTTAAAAAAAAAAAAAAAAAAAGCCCAACTGACAACTAAAGCAGATCTATCACAGCCTGGAAAATTCGCTGCATTTGTCTTTGTTATGAGAAGATTACAAGTGAGACAGAAAATACTCATTTTCACATTTATGGTTGAATAACATATTTACATAAAAATAGAAGATATTTACCCATTAACTGCTACCACGAGCAATCCATCATGTGCTTTGACACCAACAACTGCACCCGTTACCCCACTCACCTCCTCCGCCTGCTGAGCCCGTTGTTTCCTGAAGGTCTGTTGATCTGGGTGGAGACGATCTGGCAGTGGACTGTTCCCATCAGTAACATAAGGCACATCGGTCCCATGACTTCGCTTGCATTCACAACTGGCATCATGAAATACAACACAACAGCTACGACTGAAAAGGAGAAAACTGCATCAAATGCAAAAATGGCCCAGCTTTTCTATCTAAAGAATTTATTTTTACTGTTTTATAATTTCAGCAAATACCAGTGCCACGCATCTTGAAATCCACATGAAGTAGGCTTCAGATAGGACCCTTATGCTTTAGATTAGGGACTACAAAATGATGTCACACTCCTCAGAAGCAGGACCGTGGCACAGACTGCCACCGCCCCTTACCTTGCATAACATAAAGCACCAGGAGCCACATAAAAATGCGCTGGGAAGTGACCTGTATCCACCACTGGCTGAATAACGGAAAAAACACAACTCTCACAATTCCTTTCCGAGTTAGCGACGTCCAGGGGATTTCGGGCTTGGCCTTGGCAAATGTAGAGCCTTGGAATTAAAGGAAAAACAAACAAGTCATTAATCGTGAATTACAAGAACTTCCGTACTTAGACCAGAGGCGGCAGTTCCCGAGGGTGACAGCGGCCCAGCCCCAGGCTCCTGCCCGCCCCGGCCCCTCGCCGCGTCTCAGCCCCCCTCGCCCTGCCCCGGCCCCGCGGCCGCCGACCCCTCCCCACCCGCCCCAATCCGCTCCCCGCGACTTCTGCTGAAGCAAACCCCCGAATTCCTCCTGCCTCCGCTCCGGGGCTTCCAGCGCTCCTTGTGCCGCCAGCGCGGGCCCCAGCCGCGCTCCGTGCCGCTGCCGGCTCACGCACAAGCCCCCGGCAGGGCACCGGCCTGTCCGGCTGGGCCCGGGGGCTATGCGGGGGCACCGGCGCCGCTCACCTCGGATCAAATCCACGTCGATCAGGTCAGGCTGGATGTGACCCTTCTTCTTAGGCTTGCTTTTGAAGCCCTACAAAGCGGAAAGCGAAGGCCCGTTAGCGGCGGGGGGCGCGGGGCCGGGGGCGCGAGCGCCGGCCGCCGCCGTTACCTTCATCTCGGTCTGCTCGATGGACTTCTCCCATATCTGCTGGTCGTAGGCCCCGATCTAGAAGGAGAGGAGGGCTGAGGGCACGGCCGGGGCCGCGCCCGCCCGCGCCGCGCCGCACTCACCTTCTTCTGGTACCAGGAAATGGCATCGGTGCCGCGAGCGGCCATGGGGGCACCGGGCCCGGTACCGGGGCCCCGTTACCCTGGAGACCGCCGCGAGCCCGGCGCTCGACTGCCTCCGCCTGCCCTGCCCCGCCCCGCCCCCGCCCAGGCAGCGCTGGGAGAGCGCCGAGCCCGGCCCCGCCCGCGAGCGGAAATAAACAGCCAGGCCGTAAAGGACAAAATCAGACTTTGTTTATTAAAAAAATACTTTACAGGAAAAAATTCTATGCATTCCGTTGGACTATTTTACAAAGAAATAGCTTAACAGTTTGACACTGGTGTACAGTCAGCTACTGAGGGAGACGCGCCGCGTTGGGGCGGGCCGAGGCCCCGAGCACTCGCTAAGGGCAATAAATAGACTAAGGCCGCACAAAGCGAACGGGCTCCGGGCGGGGGGACGCGGCCTCCGCGGGCACACGCCCTAGATAAATTAAAACCACAGAAAAAAAATAATCGTAGCTGCCAATCAAAATCAAATTAAATCACAAGAACAGCGATACAGAAATCTCTTTACACCTTGTACAAAGGAACCAGAACCGCGTGTCTCCCCCTGCGCCCGCAGCCCCCCCAGCACACGCACACTTTGGGGGGAAAAAAGCCGCTTTTCCGGGAGCAGGACCAGGTCCTTCCCTCTCCCCGCACCCTCGGCGAGCCCAGAGCTGCCAACGCCCCCCGGGAACCAGCTGTCCCAGAGCCCCCCAACCCGGGTGACCCCGCAGGGCCTGGCCCCTGCCTGTGGGAAACGCTCCGACGCTTCCCGGTGTCCGGGGGAACTCAACTGCGACAGCAGGAAAACCGACAGAGCACAGCAGGGAGCCCTTTTTCTCTATGGCAAGATCTATACCTGTGAAAAATGTCGATTATAAATCCCCTGAGAACACTTCACCGAGTGTCCCACCTTCCTGGAAGAGAACGTGTCAAGTATCAGCACAAAATGACTTGTAGCATGTCTAAAGGAGAGAGGAAACCAAAGCTAAACGGTATTTCATCTTTAAGTTGCATTTTGCTAGTCCATTTCTAGCACAACTGAGCCACTTGCCTTTATCCCAAGTGACAATTTTAATCAACAGCACTTTATTTAAAACAGAAGCCGAAGCCCGAGTGCCATATCTCAGAGCTGATCACTTCACAGATAGATTCGCAGCGTCTCCAGCAAAAAGCAGGAGTGGTTTCTAGTTGTCAACCAACACACACATCGCAGGGCAGATCCTCATAGTGGGGAACCGAGGATTTACAGCAACTGGCCACTGCGCTTGGAGTTACAAACTTGGAACGAGTCTGGGAATGGTTAGAACCACCCATGGAATCTGCCAAAGTTTCTCATTACATAGGCTGTTTTATGAAATCTTACAGAGAAATTCAAACAGCTGGTTATTTAACATGACAGATACTCAAAAATATTTACTTGGACCTACCCAAAACCCAGAGATTTGTTTCGCTCAGCAAGCACTAAGTGGCTTGAACTCTACTTCATTTCTAAACAGTGATATCTTATAAAAATCAGTATTTTACGTATCTTGTTCTGGAAAACATTTGCATCTTTCACATCCAGGCATTGTTCTAATTCTGCTCTGTTGTTTTCAGTGCAATCAAAGCGATGTGGAAACAATGGCTAGAGACAGTTTAGCGATCAGCTTCAGACGCAATCCCTCTCATACTTTACACACAGAATTGAGGTGGAGTTTGAAAGCATGTCATTTCGGTTAAAACGTATTAAAACATAAGATATTTAGGCAATGGATTTTTATAAAGTTTACTCCTCTCTTCCTCAATCTTCCCAGCATGCTAGAACAGCATCAGCCACATTCAAGTCATTTGAAGATACATTTCTGTAGTTAAATCTGACATTAGTTGATATTAAGTTAGTAACTGAACAGAACATAAAGAGAACACGACACTGTTGGTCACGTCCCTCCACCCAAAGAGATAAATCAGAGTATTCTCCTGGTATTTGAGGCTGTAGTCACAGATTTCACTAAAGCTACAGTTTTGAAAGCAACATGAGCCACTCTGGTCATCTTCCTTCATCCAGCTGAAAACATGCTATTAGAATTCACAGAGGATTTCCAAACTGATTCCCTCTTCACTCTACTTCAACTTCCACTATAAAACAGACAAGTTGGTGTACGGGGGCTCTTCATCTGTTTATTCTGCCTTTAAAGTTCTGTTTGCAGAATGACTGCAGTACCTGCAGATTTGTCAATTCCTGAGTGATTGTACGCAGTGCTGGCTGCCAAGGAACACCGCATGGATGCGCCTCTACTGACACGACCAAAGAACAGCACGTGAGGAGTGAGATGGGCACTTGGAAGACTAGCAGACTTGGTAAAAAGGAAAGAACACCCTTGGGTAATACGGTCTTTGAATGGGAAGGATGAACTGAAACCACTATTGCCTGTGAGGAATTTTACTTTGCACAACCCTTAAAGCTATGAAATTCCTCTCAACATAAAAAGTGGAAAAAACCCACCAGAGAACAGACGGCTCATTTACGAACCCGTCTGGGTCATCTAGAATTTCTGCTAAGATTAAATTACACCCCTGCATGAATCACATTACTTTTCATCATAAAAGCTTTCCATTCTAACACCTTATTTACACAGATTACTAAACAAGTCACTACCACTTCAATCTGTAAATTAGTTTTAAATTGAAATATTTCCTAGTCCTCATTTTTGTACCGAAGACAATACATACATACACATAAGGAGTAATACAGGTTCTAACTAATCACTGCAGTATCTTCTGATGATTATTTTTCTACCATTTTAAAATAGTGACCTCTACACTGAGGTGCTAATATGTATATAAAAGCCTACACAAACAATATTGCACAAAGTAAGATTTATAATAGAGTAACATATTTTAGAGACCCTTATAAAGAGAAGACTAATAATTGATATTAAAAAGATGCATCCAGAACTAACACAGCATCTTTGCTTTTGTCTAGTCTAACATAGTGTTTCAAATCTTTCCTACCCCAGTGAGGATTAGAACAAATAAAGTTGCACCAAAACCCAACTTGTATTCTAGATGTGGGGAGGGGCAGAAAGGGATGGGACTTTTCCTTTTGATGGTTGGACAGGGCAGTAATAAATGGGGTGAGTGAACATCAAATACAGACCACGTGTTAATATCCAGAAATATTGAAAGATTGTTTAAAAACTGTTGATAGCTGACACTCTACACAATTAGCATGTGCCACTGATTCTGCCACAGTAGCTGGGCACCCAGAAGCTACACATGGAAACAGCACTCCGATGCCAGAATACTTTTTATTGTGAAATAGTGATACAGAACTTCCTAGGACAAGGACAGCCGTCCCATGTCAGTCAGTTACCAACTCAATGCTAAATATATTAAGTGCATCAGTACAAGGGAAAGTGTGGTTCCATTGGACACGTTACGACCTGATCAAAACAAGCTGCCAAGTTGGTTAGTATTTTAAAGCCTTAAAGTGCTCAAAGATAGCAGTTTCCTCCACAAGACTACCAGTAGGTTCTCTAATTCTGACACTAGTATCATTCATGTTCAGGGAAGATGCATTTCAGAAGCAAAACCCTCACACCAAACAACATAAGCAGTGCTATGAAAAGTGTTAGGTCAGTAAGTCCTTGCATTTCAACAGGATCAGACACTTTCTTCAGTTAATTTTACAGATCACCTTTGCAGGAACTGTAAGAAATAGAGATCAATTTCTATAGCTTGTTTATAAACCAACATGTCAAGAACAGACATACCAAAGATTTCACAAATCATCAAAAGTGCTGTGCTTTCTCTTTTTTTTTTTCTTTTTTTAAGCAATTAAAATGAGATGGGAAAGTCACTTTGCAAGTCTTCTACAAAAGCATCGCTTTCTGGTGAGGATTAGAGATAAAGTAAAAGTAGGGAAGTAACACTGACCAATACAGTTCAACCATTTCATGTTCCTGGAGGAATTTCATTCTGACTTTGAGGAGATATTCAATATCTCTTTTCTTAAACAGAAAGAAGTGGTAGACCACTGTTACAGGTTGTACTAAGGGGTTAAAATACAACTTGAATTTTGCATAATCTGTGTAAAAAAGATATGCTTGACATTTTGGAATGTCACCTTTCTTTATAGAATTATAGGCAAGATTTCTCCAATAAAACATAAGCCAGTTATAAAACTATAACTTCACATCAAAATTTTAAAAAGTTGTTAAAAAAATGTTTGATTATATACATATCACACAGAAGAGCCTGCATGATCCTGTGGATTGTGTTGCTGATCAGACTCTATTTTAAAACCTGGAAGGGGCTGGGCCACCTGATCTGGTTGCACAAGTCCTGATACCGGAGCAGCGGAGGAGGAGAGCAGCCCTGGCCTGAGCTGCATCTCTACACCTGGATCTTCGGACTCTATTTTTACACTCACACACTGGGGTTCACCTTCTGACTCTGTCTGTCCAGGAACGCTACTGTTGAGGCTTGAACTGCCTTCTGCACTCTGAGAAGTCTCCCCCACAGGGTGATACTGTTTAAGTCTGATGTGCCAGGCTAAGCTGCAGACTGCTGACACGGTTTTGAACTGATGAATGACATTTCTAGGGATGAAGTAGATGTCATTGTCACACAACTGAATCCTAGCATAGCGAATGCCTTCCCGTCTCATTTGGTTTAGTTTGGCTTCATCCACCCATTGAACACACTGAGAGAAGGAAAGATGGTAAAGTTAGTGTATACTTTGTTTAAAGTAAACTCAGTACCCACCTATTTTCAACATACTTCATGTATAAATCAGAATGTTTCTGTTTAACAGATAAAGCTTCAAATTTAAATGAAGATTGGAGTTTTTAAATATAATTTAAGATGTGCATATCTTAAGAGAGGTCAACGAACAGTTAAGAGCATTCTACAGTTACAACTGAAAACAGCAGGCTCGACACGAGGCTGCGTTGTTTTGGCTGACAGGATCCTAAGACAAGATCAGTAAATCAGAAAAAGCAGAGATAGGCATACGTGACCACTCAATCAACTGCTAGTTGTCCTAGAGCACATTACCATGACTCACAGCACAAACCCCAGCTTGGTGGAAAGGAAAAGCAGCTGGACTAGGTGATCATTGTAGGTCCCTTCCAACTGACCTACTCTATTCTGAAACGCGACACAGGAAACTGCCCAAGAAAGCTGAGGACTGAGGGTACGAAGGGCTGGCCGTACGGTGAACATGGAAATGGTCAGAAGCTACTGCCAAAGCGCTAAGAACGAGCTGTCATTAGGGAAGGTTGGGTACCTGTGACACTGGAGGTTCATGCAGGTCCAACTGAAGTCTCTGCACAACATCAGTGAAATCTTCAGCATGAAAACAAACCACATCTTTGGTTATACGAGGCTGGTCACTCCTAGAAAAAGATGAGAATTCCAGGAATTTTTAAAGAATTTGAGTTAGAGAGTTACAGCTATTTCCAGCAGAGAGTTTCACTGAACCAACAACCTACTTCAATTTTACACTGGATGTGAAGTCTCATCACTTCTCAATACACACATTATTTTGAAGAGGAGATATAATTCACAGATTTTTATCTCTTTGTTTTTTCATTTTACTTCTTTCTTGATGCACACACAAGAGAAGTGATGTTTCACGGACAAATCCTACTGAAATGTCCAAGAACTAGGTTCAAATTGCTACTAGTGAAGTTCTATGTTCTAGGAACCACAATTTGCCCTTATTTTTCCATTCTATAATTAGACAGAATAATTCTGTATTAAAGGAAAAACAAAGTAACTCTGAAGCCAAAGTAAGAAGGAGCTGGGTTTTATTCAAGGACCGTGAATCAGAGTAAAGGAAGTTCTGGCACCTTTTGTTCAGATGAAAATCTAATGATATTGCTAACGATGCTCTCTAATGTCTACTGTAATTGCTGGAAATAATGATGTAACTGTAATTTCTGTGCAAGGTCAACAGCAATGTCCTAGGTCCATGAAATGAGAAGGTTCTGTAGCTATGAAGTTAATTACATTGAGTTCTTAGATTACGGTTACAGAAGTCAGCATTAATATCCCTATTCATGCAGAAAACAATCACAGATGATGGTCCAGGCATGATATCTTAAGCCCTTATTTTGTGTGTTACTAAAATTTTCTGCGAACTGCTGTTAAAACTTTTCTACTGCCTCAAGAGGAGGGAAAAACAACAGGTACATAGCTCGTGGTGTTCAGGCTCTGGACAGCACGTACCTCATTACAAGGTTTAAACCATTTTTTTGATTAGGCTTGTTTTCCAAGAAATTTTCTTTTATTTAAGAGAAAAAAATGTTTAGAACTACCCTCTCCTGCCAGGATGGTCGTGTTTCGGTGGCACTTACCATTCCCCAAACTGCACAGCCTTGAGAACCCCCACGGCGGCCGTGCTCTGCCAGTCAAAGCCCTGCCCCACGTGGTCCGCATGGGCTCTCGTTCGGTCTTCGAACAGGACCTCGCGGGGCTCGCTGGTCCGAGGTAGGTACTGCAGATTCTTGATTTCGTTCATTGACCTCAACAGGATAAAAACACATACTAAAAAAAAAATGTTTCAGACTTCTCAAAAATAAATACTTGTAGTAAAACAATCTTAAAGTGTTGTGTGCTGCAGGCTTTAAAATCAAAGACAGAGCACCTCCCTCTGATTTCTTCTAGGCTTCTATTCGACAATAAAATATTGAAACAAATAGAGCAAAGCACAATTCAGGTTGAGACAAACTTCATAGAACAAATCCAATCACTAAAGAAAATATTTTTGTTCACTTGTGCTGAAAATTCTTCCAGGAATTTAGTGGTATGTAAAATAGCTCTATTTTAATAGATACTGAAGTTTAGTTATTTGATAGTACGTCCAAAAATTCTACTGGAAATTAGAATTAAAATATACTCCCAATTCTTTATCTCCTAAAATTTGTTCTACAGCACCCTCTTCCTGAGAAAGACAGCAAGTACACACATATACCACAATTCTTCCCCAGAAGGCAGACAAAATTACAAGTGCTTTAGCACTGACATTAAAATGCGACATGAACAGTGTAAGGATCTCTGCTGTTTTACAGCCTTTCATCTGCCCCCCACACCAAATTAGTTCTTTCCACAGAACTAAAGAGAAATAAAACAAGTCTCCTGAAGGATAATAAAAAGAGATTTCAATCTTAATAAAGCATTGATCTAGGACATACTACCATGAATAGTGGTGAAATAAAATAAGCATCACAAATAGCATATTTGTCTTATCCACTGAGCCAACTTGAAACAGAAATGGAAATGAAAAACTTAAACCTGTGAATTCGCCTTCTGAGGAACTAGTTACATGAAGTATATTGATTTGTTCTCAAATCTAATGCAATATTTTGCATTTAATACAGAAAGAAAACATAACAGAACATTACCGGCGCCGTTTGAACGGGGATTTTGGCATATCAGCTGTTGGGATCATCTGCTCCCCTGGTCTCACCCACATTATGGGACCATCGTCACTTTGTGACCTGCACTGAAGTCTGAGACTGGACAGAGTGCCCCAGGGCAAAGTCATCTAAAAGAAAACAAGAACAAAACAACCCACAAAACACACAGAACACAAAACACTGGGTGAGATAGAAAAATTAAATGATGCCTCTGGTAAAACCAGTTCAAACTTGCTGTCAGAAGAATTGCACAGAACCTAAAATAAGTTGAAGAGGTAAAATATATTCCAAACTAACTGTATCCAACTCAGTTTTTAGGGAACTAGATGATTCTGTAGTGTGTATATATGATAAATAGTATCTAATTTTAATTATTTACACAACTGTAGCTACCTAATTCAGTACCTTTTGTTTGGATGCAGTAAAGAACATACCTCTGTACCCCAAACGACAAGCACATCAATAGAGAGAATACTTTATGGTTTCTAATTAAATATCTATAGTGCTCTAAACAAAATACTGTAAGTTTCTGCTTACTCTGAGAAATGGAGATTCTTCTAACATATCCAGGAATTCCGGGAAATAGTCCCCAACTTCTTCGTCCACTGCTCCAACAAGGCTGATCTGCCGCATGGGTCCCGCTCTGTAGGTCCCACAGCAGTACGTTCGATTGACCTGGATGGCCAGAAAGGGAGAGACAACACCACCACAGCTTTGGTTGTGTCACAAGAGATTAAAATTGATTAATGCAATACATAGGCCACAGCTAAGCTGAACCTTGGACTCATCTACAGCTATTAGAGGTCCCTCTGGGAAGATGCAGAGAGACCATTTAGAACAGACAACCATAGGGTACCCCACAAGAAAATGAGCTATTATTATTATTAGATCCACTAAGACCTTTCTCAAAGTTTCTTTTTGTTTAAAGTTCAGTTCTTGTTTAGGAACTTGGCCTGGGTCATTCCAGTTTACAAGGGCATCAGAAGTTAACAACTTAGTGAACAAATTACAGCAACAAAAGGGCTGTCTTTAAAAACAGTAGTGGATGACATGAGCACTAACTGCCACCACCTACAGACCAGACCATGCACCGCCTCCACCCTTGTAAAAGGGCCATGGGTAGTAAGACCCCTCAGGCGTCCTGTGCCTTTCAGAACACCACACAGCCCTCACTACCCTGCGTATCCCCTGCTCCACAAACTATCACACAAAAAGCATAGTTACAGGCATATTTAAAGTCAGCTCTTCCATGCTCGTGGAGCCATTCTACAGCAGCTGAACAATGTGCCAACCCATGTTCCACACACAGTAGCCAGCATCAGTGTTTCCTGAGACCACAGACCTGGTATCTGTGTGTTCCTAAGAGTTCAGGGTTAAGCAAGGAGTGCCCTTCTGTAGGGTAAGAATAGGACGCACAGATGAGGCACAAGCTTCAGGCAAATCAAGGTTAAGCTTCAGAAGTTTCTTTCTATTTTCAAGAAAAGCATGAATCGGTTGACAGTGACAATATTTCAGTATGACAAGGCAGCTATAAAACCAGCCATGCAAACACTTTGCTCCGAGGAAAAAAGCAAGAACACGAGGCTGCTGACTCTTTACAGCAGCAGGAGAAAGCAGGACAGTGTGACACGCCACTGCAGAGAGGGTTGTGTTCCACCAAAACCTGACAGGTATTTCAGTAAGGCCATCAGGCATTATTTATATGACTTAAGCGATAAACTAAATTGAGTGCAGTACAGATGCACAATTTCTCCATTTCTTACTTTGATAGCTTTTGTTAAAAGAAGAACTTGTCCTTCCAGAGTGAGAGACCTTTTTCCAGGATTAGGAGAAGTTATGATGGGGTAGACAACCAAACTGCAATATGGTTCACAAACCAAGGCTGTCAGGAATAAGATTAAGCTTTTCTGACAGCATGTTGCAGGAGCAGGAAGACTTATCCTGTTATCACCCCTTGGCTGCTTCTCCCACCTCCTGCCCGGAAGCAACAGCACCTTATGCAAAACCGACTTCACTTCCAGCTCCCCCCCTTCCCTTCCTCTGCGCCCGCTCGGCTGCTCCTTAGACCACACAGAGAATTCATCAGGCAGTTGATACGTTCCTTCTTGGGATAAGTGGAAGGGGGTTTTCAAGTGTAGGTATGTTCCAATTCAGACCTAGAAGCAGTAGTACCGGACCAGCTGGTAGGGAAAGTAAGAGTTCATTCTGGCTACGCTGCTAAGGGCTTTCAAACTGATGTATGTCCTTACGCAGAGAAAGCTCTCAAGTTACTGTTCAGTGATTTGAGTCTTGAAAGAGCCCTCAAAGGCCTTAGTCCAAGAGAATAGCTCCAAACTAAGCTTAGCTTTAGCGCTAACACATTAGAACAGATGAGCAGAGCCAAGGCAAGCAAAGAATCCAGAGAACATTGAAGCTTAAGTATTTTAATGTACAGAAACCAACCAGTTATACTACAACTAGACATGGGAGTGCTTGGTTATAAACATCCAGTTTACATTGTCCTCATTGACTGGAGAACAAAGGAGTTCACCTTGTGAGGGAGTTAATTATCACTAGATTTTTCATTAAAGTCCCCCAGATTACAATGCTTATTTTGAATTGGAGGCACTTCCTACTGAAATTGAGTTTGTCTGAAAAGGCACACAGAACGGCTGTACAAGCCAAAGGTCACATTAAATGGCAAGTTAACTTGCAGTTTACAGATCAAAATTTGATTTCTTGACACCGAGCCTCTGGGACTCCAGACCACCTAATGCCCGAAATCTCCTCACCCCAGCATGGGTCAGGTCAGCAAAGGGGTTCATGTGAGCAGAAGGTTCAGCGTAGAATGGAGATGACTTTTAACTGTCTTCAATTAAAAATAAAATCAATATTACAGCACACAACACTACTGTAACCTGCTTAATCTGCAGAGGCGTAACCACAAACTGCTTTCGTATTGCACGATTTCTCACACAGGAGGGTCCAAAAGTGAAGCTTGGCCTGTTTGTTCGTTCCTCAGCAGCACTGCACGGCACAGCAGAGACAGCCAGGCTCTCTGAAACGGGGCATTTTACCCCTCCTTAGTGAAGACAAGCGAGCTTCCAACACTTGGGTTTTAGCAGCATGCAGCCACCGTAGTCAAATCCACCATCAATTTAAATGCATCCATTTCAAACCAGACACCGTAGCACCACCTGTATCCTCTGAAGAGTCTCAGGGGTTGTGAGAATTGCACCTCCCCGTGTCGGCTCAGCGAGAGCAGCACCAACAGACTCGATCAGAGAGGATTAACCAGGTCACACTGGAGCCGGGTTTAGAGAGGTGTTTTAGACTGACCGAACCTCATGTCATGACTCAATCTTAATCAAGTTTAGACAGTACTTAAAATAGAATTAATTGAAATACCAGCACAGACTAGAACTAATTTATGACCATACGTTCCTCACACGTATGTATTTATAGTATGAGCTATTCACGTTCACAAGATGGAGACATTCACCGAGAAAAAGTGTACTTGTTAAATATCCAGTTGGCACTCTTTAGCCATTTTAGGGGGTCACCACACATACTTGAAGTAAATTAGAATGTAATCGTGATGCCAAAGAACACAGATAAATCACTAATAGGGCAGCCTTTAAGGCCTAATCCATGGAGAGGTTTCCCACCTGCAGAACACGTCTGTCCCAGGCAGACGTCTCGTGCTGGCAGCAGCAGTTCCTACGCTCAAACCAGCAGGTTTTGGAGAAATGTGCTCTCACATGCAGCTCTGTCAGCATAAGGAATTACTTAAACCAAGACAGAGAAGCTGGTTTAAAACAAGTGCTGCAGCAGCTACTCATCATCAAACAAATTCATAAGGTGTCAGAATCACTAATTTAATGGTATCTATGATAAATGCTGCAAAGTATTCAAAGATGCAGCAAGTGACCAAACAGTAACTTTCTGTACAGAGGTAACAGCTTTTCCAACACAAGTCTTGCTTATAAGCATGTGGTGAATTTGGAGAGATGCAGATAGCCCATCCACCAGCATTACTCTTTCAAAGCCTGTTACTAAAGGCAGCTCGTTCCACCAGCGCCCTGCACTACACAGGTCCTCCCTTCCAACAGGTGAACCAGTAAAAGTAATGAAGGTCTTGAATACAGACTTTAAAAGTAAGAGCAGTTTTAATCTGTTCTCAGACTAGACTAAGCGAGAAGAGGTTTTATTCCATCCAAAATAAGTTTACCTAAGTTGTAGTATTGCTGTATGTTCATAGACAGTCCTAAGCTTGATCACAAGAGTCACACGCAAGGGTTTTTCGTACGGGAATCTTGACATTTGCGTAGTTATTAGTGTTGCATCCATTTAAGATGCAGTTTGAGAATCTAAGATAGTTTAAGCCAATTATGAAAATCAAGGTAGTACATAAAGTGAAAGCCTTCTTCAAAGGCAATTAAAAAGCTATTCTAACCACCTCTCTGAAGCTGGAAAGTTTAAATAACACCCAGCATCAGCTACTGGGAGAATTAAGATGAAGTTAAAAAACCCAACTTATTTATAGTGAATGATGCACTGAAAGCTGAGCAGCAGTTGCAATCTGAACAACTCTTAATACAGACTTACTGTTCTTTTGAACAAAGTCAGTGCTCTCCCAAGTTTAGACCAACTGAAAATCTGCATGAGGGGAAGTGCAGATCTTTCTACAACTCAGCAGCGTTTGAAAACGTGCTTCACCAGCTACTAGTGGGCACAAAAGAGCTTTAAGCAGGAACAGGGATAAACAGCACAGCAGTAGTAGTTCCAACACCACCTTTTTTCATCTGCTAAGAAAAAAGTTTGTGCCTCACCTACTTTAGGCCATCCCTTCTCTGGATTAATGAGACCAATCAAATCCAGGTGTTGTGCAACTTTTATGCCTTTAAACAGTTCTTACCTGAGAGTGAAAGTTTGAAATTGTTGTTGTTTCAATGTCCTTCTTGCCCAAAATTTCCATTTTCACTGGAGTGTTAGGAAAGTTAAAAGCAAAGTAATCCAGGAAGTCTGGTAAATAAGCCGCGGCTCCATGCACTATGGCTAACGCATAGTAAGCTGCGTTTTTATCATTTTCACTGAATGACAACGCCAGAAACTCTTCTGCAAATCTCTCCATCTCCACTGGAGACAAAAATGAGAGTTCATCCATGTAAGCATGAAGGACCAGAGCACCACCATTGGACTGATGTTCTTCATGAATGAAGTTACTAAATTTAGTGCCAGTTTTCAAGAAGCTGCTGCGAACAGAGTGCTCCTGGTGCGTCACAAACGGTGTTTGTACTCCCTGGGGTATCCGGTATTCCTGCATTCCCAAATTCAGTCTGCAGAGCTGCTCATCCTTCAGATACCTGAAGGATTCCTTGTTCATCTCCAAGTTATCACACTGTCCTGGAGACAGAGTCTCCTTGTCGATGCGAGTGAGTCCAGCACACACTGTCTGCACTTCCTTATTGTACATCTTCAGGCGTTTCCCCCTCACATCTTCCCGGTGTTTCTTTTTCTTTTTTTTCTTTATCTTCTTCATAATAAGACTGTCAGCTCGCTGGGTTTTACCGTTTTCATCTGGAGTTTCTGGCAGCAATAATAAACAGAAGATCAGAGTTCTGCAGTTGCAGCATATTCACCCAAAAAGAATTAAGACCTCTCATTTGCTAAAGCCATCTATTCCCAGAGAGACTGGCCAATAGCAGTATCGTGACTTTTGACTTAATTATACAACAAAAAATGCAATAACATCTAGTTGTTATACAAAGAAAGCCTTGGATTAAGGAAAACTTTCAAAACTCAAGCTTAATATTTTAGAAATATTTCTATTTCTATTAGCTTTATTAGAATACCTTTAAAAGGAGTGCGTATTTCAGAACATCTATAATTAAGCATATTAATAACTTCTGACATTTAAGGCAGTGCCACGCAGGGGAGGAGAATAAACAAGTATGTGCAACATTTAAACATTAATACTTTCATTACAGAACAATTCCCTGATTTTGGATACACAATATAGAAGCAAAACAGAGGGCAACCGAAGAGGTAGAAGCATTATTGACATTTACTGCTGATCTTTTGTATTAAAGCTTAGAACTGTTATTTCCAAATAATGAAGATATGGCTAAACAAAAGTAAGTTTTCATATCAACAACACACATGGTTATAGTAAAATATCTAAAGCTATTTTTATGATGTGAATGGTTAGCATCTAGCTTCGTCATGGCATTTTATTAGACATTAATACATGATCTTTTATCTGACACTTGAAGTCCAGGAAAGGATTTTAACAGGCAGGATGTTTTCACAGCCCTGCAGCTGGTGGCTCCTGTACCAGTTACTAGCCTAGACAGAGCCCAGCAGAAAGCAAATACCTGGTGAAAGACATCATTCTAGCCATTTTTAATCCCCATTATAAATCTGCCCCACCAAAGTGGTGACAGACGCTGTAGCCAAGGCACCCGTCCTCAACTCATGGCTTCCTGAGAAGCCCAAAGCATCACTATTTTGTACAGACAGAGCACAACAGTGGCACTCCTGCTGATGACCCCATGCTAACCTGCCTGCAAACAGAAAGAATCCCAACCATCACACCCACATCTTCAGCCACCCTTTGCCAGTCTTGTAGTTAAATACTCAGTTAATTCAGAGCTAGAAATACAGGTTTGGGGTTTTTTAAAGGCCAGTCGACCCACAAAAGGCTGAGAGAGAAAATGTAAAGTAGTTGCGTCAGGCAAAATGTAACAGTTTAATTGCTCATCTTTTAGGAATAAAAACTAATTCAAATATTTAGCAAATAACAACGGAAGTTAGAAATCTTGATGGCCCAGCTGTTAAAAAACTCCATTGCTAAAGCAAGCTTTTAATCTGCCTGAACCAAAGAACTATTTCATGCCAGCATCGCTCACAACCCCCGAGAGCCGTGTCACCACGATGGCTGCAGGGACAAGAGGCTGCTGAAGGGAACAGCCGAGTAGAAGATGTGATCGCTGAAGTTTTTCAGCGGCACAGGGCTCTGTGCTAACACTTCCCTTCTTTGTCTGCAAAGCTATCAAATTTGTATTCCCTCTTTATTCTCTTGCAGTACTTGAAGTTAAAGAAAAAAGCATGTTACACTGATCTACGGGAAAAGGTGCAATGATAAATATACACGGCGTCAAGTTATTCAGTCTAACCACAGGATTTAACGACATCATCACACATTTGGTCTCAGAGCTCTTCACTAAAGATGAGTGACCTTCATAACAGCCTGTTGTAATGAACAGAATTACTCATGAAGCAAAGAGAGAGTTGATTGCTTAATACTAACTTCATACAATTGTCTTACGACCTGAAATACAAGTTTTCACAGTACTGCTGTTAGCCTTTACAAACAGCAAATGCCATTATTTCTATATTACAGCTAGGGAAAGCAGGAAAAGAAAGGTGGTATAGCTTGTTTTGATAAATGAACTGGAACAGTTCTTTGAATAAGCTTTTTTGGAAGTCTCAGAAGTTAAAGCGAGCATAAGCTTACTCAGTCACTGAGCTCTCAAGTAGAGATACTGCTTTACTAACTGCAAGGAACATACTAATCACAGATCTTTGTTCTGGTGAGACCAGGGAGTCCAAGCTGAAACTAAACAAGAACTCCATGCCATCAATGAGCTGTTGGGAATACTTCCTTGTAGATGTTCCTAAATTAATTTTTGGTTGTTAAAGGTGCCTTATTTTAAGCACTTCTAATTTTAGATATAGTTTAAAAACCTCAGACGTACACTAGTTCTAATTCAGAGTATCTTTCTGTTTGAAGATATTCCCCGACAGCAGACATACACCTTGCACTCTGTATTTCAGAGCTTCCAGTGAGCACTGGTCTATTTTCAGGATAAAATCCGCCCCGACTCCCTTCCACGGCTGCATCCACTGAACACAGCAGAGTCCCACTGCTGCAGTGACAGTAACCTCTGCACTAAGTGAAGCTGGACAGTGACAGCATGGTGGTGATACCTGACAATCTTGAAGAAAATACAGTTTTAATTATTCCTTTAAATAAGCAGAAAGCCTCCAGTACCTCAAACACAAGGAAAGCTACAGCCAGGCCATCAAAGAACCCCCACAGCGAGGCAGAGCAACAGCAGCGCCAAGAACTCAGCCAGGCTGGAACTATTAGACATCACGTAACTGAACACACCAGCATCAAACAGCGACAACACTGGAGATGTTCATTGCCAAAGATCAGAATAGTTTAGTCTAAGAAACAGGCAGTTTAATTAGATTACACATAGAAGTAAAAACTGATAGTGAAAGACAGAAAACGAAACCCAGCCCCATCCTGAGAGCCACTACACACAGCCTGGGACAAGCACTGAAGACGTTCAGCCAGAAAACAGCTTTCCTGGGCAAATCGGGAATTCAGATGGTAAATTTAACAGTGTTTAAGCCTTCATTAAAAGAAGGCCTCATTTGATTCCTGGGTTAGAACTGACACACAGTGACACTCCCGCTCTAGGAAGATACACTACTTCCGTAGTTTTATCAGCATTTATCAAGCTAAAGTTTGAAATACACAATCCAGCAGCTTTTATAGTCATTATTCAAACACAGAGGTTTAGAAGCATTAAGCAGTAGTGAAAAGTCCCTCCCCATAATAGTTTTGCCTGTTGTTAAGCCAGTACTATCTGGAGTTCACACTATAAACCTGTATTTCGCAGGCACATGCATCTTTGCTTTCTCTGGCACAGCAGCTTCCCGTACACTCCTGGAGCATAACCCACAACATGTCTTTATTCCAGCAGCTTTTACAATTGCTTTTTATCTACGTTGCTCTCACCAAGAGGCTTTTTACTATCAGAAACTCGTGAGCAGAACCAAAACAGTCATTCTGTACTGTTTAAAAAAAAGAGACACACCCACAGGGCGATCCCGAGCCCTTTCGGCCTCCCCACCGGAGAAGCCTCTGGGGATTTGTCTGGGTGGGAGGGGGAACATCAAAACCAAACACTCGCACAAAATCCCACCGGCAGCCTCCCCGCTCGGTGCCCGTCAACGCGCCCGCCGCAGGACGGCGGCTTCGCTCCCGCAGCGGGGCAGCCCGGGTACCCCCAGCCCCGTCTCCGCCGGGGCACCCGGCCTGATGCCCCGCCGCGGCCCCGCGCCCACACGGGCCCGCTGGGCCCCGGCAGCGGCCCCCGCTCCCCTCCGCTCCCGCCTCGGCCCGGCCGGGCCCGAGCGAGCGGCTCCGCCACCGAGCGCGGCGGGCGGTCTCCTCCGGGCTCAGCCGCACCGGCCGGGCGGTCAGCGGGGCGGGCGGCGGCCGGTCAGCTCCGCGGCCCCCCCCTTCCTCCTCACCTCGCTTGCTGGGCCGCCCGGCCGCCCCGTCCGCAGGGCTGCTCCGCCTCGCCTTCTGCGGCTGCCCGGCAGCCAGGCGGCCGGGCTCGGGGCCGGCGGCGGGGCGATGCCGGTGGTGGTGGTGGCGGCGCTCCTCCAGCGCGGCGGGCGGCGGCGGCGGCAGGCTGAGCGGGGAGAAGGTGAAGAGCCCGGCGGCGGGCAGGCCGGGCAGGGCGGCCGGGGGCAGCGGCTCCGCCGGGCCGGGCCCCGCCAGCAGCGGCTGGCTCAGCCGGGCCCGCTTGCCGCCCGCCGCCTCGCCGGAGGGGCCCCGCCGCCGCCGCCCGCCGCCGCGGGGCCGGCCGGGCCGGTCCCCCGAGGGGAGCGGGGGTGGCTCCTCCGGGGCCCGGGAGACGGCGCGCACCGCAGCGACCTGCGCAGCCATTTCACAGTCTCCCTCACACACATTTAAATGGCCCGAGCGCCGGGCGGCACCGCGCAGGCGCCGCGCCACGACCCGCGCCCGGCGGCGGCGGCGGGAACTGTAGTCCGGGGGCGCGCGCATGCGCGGGCGGCGCCGGGCGGGGGGGTGGTCACGTGCCCCGGCGGCGCGCGGGGCGCCGGGAGGCGGGGCCTTGGCGCGGGTCCGCGGGGGCGTCGCGGCGGGGCTGCCCCCCCCCCCCCCCTCGCCCCGGGCCGAGCCCCCGCCGCGGCCCCGCCCTAAACACGCTTTGTTTTCGCGGCGTTTCTCGCGCGTCACGAGACGCCGCGTCCGTCGCGTGCGGGCGGGGGCGGCACCGCGGGCGGGAGCGGCCGCTCCGCTCCGAGCGGGCCCGGGCCCGGCGCACGGCGCGGCGGGTGCACGCGGGGGCGGCGCGTGTTCCTGCTGCCGGGGGACGCGGTGGCGCCGGGGCCGTTGCTGCGGCGGGAGCGGCTGGAGTTCCGTGGCCAAATGCCGCTGTGTTCCTCTCTCCCGCCGGCAGACAGTCGTACAAAGCCATTTTCAGCATCTTTACCCCTCCCCGCCGAGGATATAAACACCGGAGGAATCCGTCTAGAAATGCCATCTTCCCAGACGTGCGGCGGAGGCGTTGGGAGCCCGGGGTCCCGAGCCCGGCGGGGGCGCGGGGCCGCTGCTGAGCGGCGCTCGGCGTTTCGGGTGGCGAGGGCAGCGGGTCGGCTCGCTCTGCCGCCCGGTAACGCTAGTCCGGGCTGTGACCGATCAGCGTCTTATCCTTACTGAGCAACGATCGAGACAAATCACCTGGTTCGCTCAGAGTAAAAAAAAAAAAAAACTAAAAGAAAAATTATTTCTAAAACCTGAGATGCTAATTCTGTTTTAGTCCAAGAAATGTAAACACTTCAGAAACGGGGCTCCCTGATCCCGGGGGGGCTGCGCCTGAAGTCCCACCGGTGCTGCCTCCGCAGCTTCCAGAGCCCGGTCCCGCCGTGGTCCTCCCGCATCCCTCAGTATCCCGGCTGGATCCCCTCACCAGCGCACGCTGCTCTGTCTCAGACAGCTCAAAGCCATCTTTTCGAAGTGAATACATTCCAAAACGCAACAGAATATGTGTCCCTCCTTAGGATAAAATATCTATTCGCGTTTTTAGTTTCCATCCCGTCGTAAATTAGCTGAAAGTGCTGGGCTGCTGGTTCCTCTGCGAGCTCCTCTGCTTTGAAACTTTAGCTGATGAAGAACGTTCAAGTAGTGCCTGAGCTGCAAATACCGCGCAACAGCTTTTGGTGTATTTATTGTGATGGAAACCTCACTGGGATGAGCACTCCAGGCGGATTGGCAGCACTTCACAAATTCCTATAAAACGTGTCTAAATGTTCCATGCTGGGGGTGGGTTTCTTGGTCCTTTAGGTTTTGAAAATCGATTTGCAAAGCCTGGGAAGAAATTATTTTTTTAATGCAACAGATTCTGTATGTTATAGATGTTGATTGTGTAATTCCTTAAGATAATACGGTATTCAAAAATACTTGTAATTTCAGTTCTTTCCCAAACTTTAAGTTAAAGCAACATCCTGTAGCTGTAAGTCAACTGGAGCAGAAACAGCCTATGGGTGTGTCTGTCTGACAAACACTGTCATTATAGCAGCAGTATCAAGATAACTAGATTTTATGCCTAATCTAATAAATGATCACTCTCCAGTAGAAGAATTTCAAGTGGAAAACAGGGTGTTTCTCCTCTGCCGTGTTACCCAGCGTCAGCAGCAGCCCAGAGCCCGGGCCACGGCTTTGTCTTTTCTTCTGCTGTCTCTGTCGCCACATAAAGGCTTTGAGATACAGGAAAGACAAACACAGGCTTCGGGCTGTTCACACTCCGAGAAACAATTGTCAGAGCAGGTTTCAGGGTTTGTGTTTCCCATCCTTACCTGGTCTTTAAACAGTTTGTGAATGAAGTTGTTAATGTGTGAAAAACTAATAAACATTTGTGATGTTTGTAATTTTTTAGCATTCAGCCCCATACCTGCATTTAGACTTTCAAAAAATAGGCACTTCCCACACCAAAATATAAAGACAAAAACATACCAAAGTTAAGGAAAGACCTGGAATGGTTTGATGGGGCTGATTCTGATGGTTTTGTCTGTGAAGATGGACCGCAGATGCCTAGAAATAAGAAATGAGACCGAAGCACTTAGTCACTATGGTGATTCCCTGAAGAGCTGAGCTCGGACACATGTGTGGGAAAACATGCATGGACACACGTGTGGGAAAACACACATGGACACACACGACAGCACCCGGCAGGGATGTGGTTGCAGCACAAGACAAAGTTAACTATTTTCCAGGTTGCAGAGCTGGAACGCCACACAGCTTTAAGGACGTTATTTGCTCGTAGCAGGGAGCGAGTGCGTTACTGCAGCACAGTCCACTCGGAAAATGTTTTCTCAGAAGTGCTTTAAACAGTTCTTAACAGTCCTGTTTGCCAGATAAGCATTTTAATTTTAGATCAAAGGCAACTTCATGAGAAACTCCTTATTTATGCTCCCTGTAGCCTGGGCAGAATCCAGGATGGGGCAAGTTCTCTGTACTTGCTTAAAGCCATCAGGAAGATGCAGACTTACCCTTTTTCACATTTTTCAATATTTTCAAGCTCTGTAGAAAAAAAAAAAAGCAACTTGTTGGAAAAAAATGTAGGGAGCAGGAGCTCAGGCACTATGATAAAGGGAATTCACTGATAAATTAAACGTCTCGTGTCTCATGAGAAGCATCATGCCCAGAGTGAAATGCAGATTTCTGCCACCTGCTTTGTCCCTGCCTTTTTTCTACCCAACCCGAATGCCTCCAGTTTGCATTATTCCTGCTACTTTCCTCAGATGCTTTTGTGCTCAACTGTAACATCCTGAAGTACAATTGCTCATGAGATAGTTAACGAGGGCCACAGGAAGAGGAGAGGGGTGATGAGCAGCGCCTGCCCGAAACGGGAATTCGGACTCCACTCGAGCAGCTTTTCCCGAGAGGAGCTGGGACAGGGGCGGATGGAGCCCGAGGGCTTCGCATGGGTCGGGCTGTGTGACTGTTCTAGTGCAGACAGGGCTTCAGTTTGCAGTTCTACACCAGAGTATTTTTACGTCTTGTTTCCTTGCCCTAAACGTGAGTGGTCTCAGAGCAGGCAATTTTCACAAGGTCAGCAGTGAGAAAGTAGCGATAGCTGTAACTAGAACATCTCTTCTTCTCCCCCCTCCCTTCTCAATGGCTCTTGCTTTGTCTCATTTCCGTTACCTTGCTTCTCCTGAAGCATTTCGTAGGCTCTGGCCACATTTCAGAAGCGCTATTCTCCGAGCCCAGAGGACTCGATGTAGAATTTCTAGCAGCTGGCTGCAGACCTGGGAACATAGATCACATTTTCATTGGTCATTCAAGAGCCCTCTTGCTTTTTTCTAAGTGCTTTGTTGTTGCTTTTCATTTCCTGTAATGCAGCAGCTCTAGAAGTTTCCAGCAGGTCCCCCAGTTGCCTTTACTTTCTTTCTATCTGCTGAACTCTCCTGCATTTGGTCCCGAAGCGCTACCGTTGGTGATGCCTTGACCAAGTGGGCCGCGATCTCCTCAGCTCCCTGCAGGCTGAGGTCTGAGTGTAAAATCTCAGTTACATGCTGAGAAAATAACTCGTCACTTACTTGCTGCATCAGCAAGAACAAATGACTCCGGGGTTCTTTCAGGAAGTGGAGGAGGAGAGTTAGAACGATCCCGGGTTGTCTCTAAGAAAGCAAAAATAAAAGTGTTGGTTACTGAGCTTTAAATAGATATATCCTTTCACTGAGAGGTCCACAGTGCTTTAACTGGCATAGGCCAGTCATCTCAAAGGAAACACAACATGCAGCTAAAGATGCGACAGCCCTGTGCCTGGGGAGGCTGCAGGGACCACCGTCATGTGCGGGGTGAGGTGGGAGCGGGTTAGGAAATACAGAACTAGCCGTTCGTTTGGTTGCAGAACTGTCTAGTTCTGTTTAGGACTATTTAGTTGCAGAACTATTTAGCAACACAAAGTTTCCATTGGACTGAGCACAGATCCTAAAGACATTTACTGAGCATGGTAAAGCAGCTTCAGTAAAAAGCAGACCTTATTTCCCAAGACAGTTTATCCCAGCACTAAACTTATACCTGTTTGTGGGCTCCGAAGCTTCACACTCTGGAAACAAAAAACAAGGAAGGTATTTGAAATCCCACAGCCAAACGTGGTTCCCTTGACACAAGCAAGCCCGAGAAGACGAGGAAACGATGTTATGTGCAAACACCCTCCCACACACACCTCCACGCTCATGTAATGGAAGATAGACTTACGCCTTATTGTTTCACTTTACAAAGCTATAATTCCTCTACAGGATGATGAAGAAATGCCTAAATTTGGTTCAGCTCCTGCCTGTTCCACTGGGCGGTATGAACCTCAGCAGAACACTGACTTCCTGTTGTCATCATCCTTCTCTAAAAGGGACAATATTTGTACTACCTTGTATGGGATTCAGGACCCCAAAAATTAATGTTTGGAGTAAAGTAGGTGTTGATAAAGAGGAGCCTGACTGAGACCACATCTTCCTCCCAGTCCTGAACCCTGAAATAATTCGGGTAAAGTGCACAGTGCCAAAACTAGAGTCTTTTTCACAAAAGGAAACATGGTGAGGAGATTGGCATAGTGATAGCGCTGGAGAAGAGATAAAAAGCCACTTACGTACCTTAGATGGTCTCAGTCTCACTGAGTCGTTAAACCTCTCTGAGTGAGACTCACCACTCCACTCCAGAGAGGTTCCGACATTTGTGTTTCTGGCTGGAAGCTGAAAATCAGAAGTGGCCAGAGGAAATTGTCCTAGAAACAGTTGGACACACGAGAGGTCATTTCCCATCCCAGTGCCCAAAGGCACTGCTGGATGCTGCGGCACCACACAGGGGTGGGGAGAGCCCCCAGAGCACTGCTCGGCCCCTGCTTCGTTAAATACACTTACCAGATTCTCCAGCCACAATGAAGGACTCGGGGGTTCGCTCGGGCAGGGGCGGAGGATCATCATCATCTGGCTGTGGCAGGATGGCTAATTGGGGAGACAGGGACAGATTACCTGATAGCAGAGACTCAGAGCTGACTGCTGCTGCCCAGCCACACAGCAGAGACGACGGTTAAACACCTCTAAACGGAAGTTAAAAATCCAAGTAGTCCTCAGCACCAATTCTCCTGCCACCAGCTACATGGCCCCAAGGGCGGACGTCCAGTGGTGCTGGCCGCAGAGCTGCCATTGTCCATTGACAATGGGGAGGGAGCGCAGCCCCAGCACGCAGCTGGCCCATGGCCACCATCGCTGCGGGGCTCGTGCTGCAGCTCCCGACGCTTCCCGAGAGGCTCCAGCACCCAGATAACGAGCGCAGTGCTGTGACACTGGGCACTGAATGCCCAGCAAGACACAGCCGAGCAAACGCCACAGCTGTGGACAACGGGAAATGTCCGACTGGGCCAGGACTGACCAGAGCAGGGAATGGTTCTGCCGCCTTCGTACGGCGGGGGATGGTTTTAAGGTTACAGATCTGGGAAAGACACTAATGCTGAAGTCCTGGTTTGCTCAGCCTCAGTGGGATGTCACGACACGGGACACTCTGCAGAAAGGAGTGGCTTTTTGACTTGGAAAGTAGCTCCTCAGAGAAAACTATTTCTGGGAGCTTTCTGAATGCTTCTTGGATCAGCCTGTTTTAAGAATTAGTCAGCCCCAGTCCCCGCGAGAGCCCTACTGGGGTGACACAGAGCAGCTGTGTAGTGTGGAACCCAAAATCATGCTGCTCTAAAAGTGTCGTTTATTTTTATGGGAAAAATTTAAGGCAGGATGAAATGAGTGCGAGGGTGAAACCAGTTGTTCCCACGGGAGCGCAGCCCCGAGAAGCAGCCACAGCCCTGCCTGGGCGCCACCGGACACCCCTCCAGCGCGTCGCCGTCCCCAGTCACCCAGCCCCGCTCGTCGCAGAGTCCCCCACTTACTCAGGGAGGACACCCTCTCGTCACGCAGCCGTGGAGCGTGGTGGGACACGGCGCTGGGCAGCGGGGGGCTGGCCACGGCGGGCTGCAGCAGGGCCCTCGCAGCGCAGGGAGGGAGAGGTGCGTCCTGCGCCTCCGCAAAGCTCTCAGCAAACACGGGGGACATGGGGTCATCTGGAGAGAGGGAAGAGAAGTAGGGGTCTTCTGCTGAGCAGAAGTAAGGGTAAGGACATTGCCCATGTTTCCTGCGGCGTGGGGGGCCATCCACGTCTTGGCTCAAGTGGTTCGGCTCAACAGGGGAAAATCCATCCTGCGTCTTCACCCGAGAGCTCAAGTAGCCGGCGTTCGGCAACTGTGAACTCAAACCGGGCTTTGCATCCCCTCCGCCGCATTCCCAGCCCTCTCCCCACTGCGGCAGCACGAAGGGGGTCGATGCAGTCCGTGTCAGAGGGGCTCTGCCACGGGGCCCTCTCCGGCCGGCTCCCGGCGGCTCCAGGGGGAGAAGCAGCTGCTCCGGAGAGATGCTGTTGAGCTCCAAACTGCGGTGCTTCTGAAGAGCGTCCCCAGCACCCCACTTTTGGGCAGCAGCCGCCTTCCTGCAGTTGATGAAGTTCAAAGTGCCGAAGGAGATGGCCTGTCTGATGGGCTGGGCTCCATGCCCAGGGCTGTCCCGTCCTCCCGTGGCAGACCACGATGTCGGGGGGACTTTGCTTTGTTCCGCCGGAGGAAGACCTCGATGCATGTCCTGTTCCTCTTGGTCCGAGCTGCAACAGAGCACCGCAATGTGAACTCAAAGCCATCTAGTACTCAGAAAAGCCCGTTAACCTGCTAACAGGGCCCCATGACATCCCGAGAGCAGACCCAGCAATGCAGAGCCCGGTGTGGCCTCCAGCAAGGAGCACAGGGCAGGACTCTGCTCTCTGGTGCACCTTCAAACACCATCAAATGGCGCACAGAGGAGCCCCTTTACACGGGTAAACTACACCCTCAGTGCAGGCTGCACCAAAAAGCGAAGCTTTTTACAGAAAGCAGACACTGCAAACCACAAGATGCCCACAGGAAGATCCCACCCCCTCTGAAGCTGCCCACGTCGGAGCCCTGACTCCTCCGGCTGCTGTTCCGATGGCACGAGGCATCGGAGTAGCACGGACAGCTGAAAGATGGGGCTGGTCGGGGGTCCCGGGCAGGGTGACCCGCTCTGGGCTGAGGGGAACCAGCACTGGGGGGTCTCCAGGTGCAGGAGACTTTTTTTATACTGCCCTATGACATGTTTTCAGTGCATGTGGGAAACATCGTGTGAGCACAACATGAAACAGAGCCACAGGCAGAAGAGGGGGCAGATAATGCCCACAGGGAAGAGGCTGAGACTCAGTCTCATCAACGAGAAGAGAATTATGTTCAGAACAGTGAGAGTCAGAGTGGAACTCACGGGAGGCGTCAGATCCCGCTGACAAATTAAATGCTACATTCAAACAGAACTGTGTCACAAAGTACATGTTAAAAAATGCATCTTCCTGAAATCGCATGGGTGACTGAAAATGCTAACCTGGGGAGTACTCGTGCCATGGCCTTACCAGGTTAGTAAACTGAGGGAATAGATATCTTCCAGTGGAGTCAGAAGAGGCTTGGCTACAGGATGCCTTGTTTGTACCTAGTGAAAGAAAAGGTCAGAAAGCAAGAGTGAGGAGAAAGAATGCAAAGAACACAAACATGCTATTTCAGGAATCATAGAATCATAGAATCATAGAATGGCTAGAGTTGGAAAGGACCTTAAAGATCATCTAGTTCCAACCCCCCTGCCATGGGCAGGGACACCTCTCACTAGAGCAGGTTGCTTAAAGCCCCATCCAGCCTGGCCTTGAACACTTCCAGGGATGGGGCATCCACAACTTCCCTGGGCAACCTGTTCCAGTGCCTCACCACCCTCACTGTAAAGAATTTCTTCCTTATATCTAATCTAAATCTCTTCTCTTCCAATTTAAAACCATTGCCCCTTGTCCTGTCACCACTCTTCCTGACAAAGAGTCCCTCTTCAGCTCTTCTGTAGGCTCCCTTCAGGTACTGATAGGCTGTTATAAGGTCTCCCCGGAGCCTTCTCTTCTCCAGGCTGAACAACCCCAGCTCTCTCAGTCTGTCTTCATAGGAGAGGTGCTCCATCCCTCTGATCATCCTCGTGGCCCTCCGCTGGACCCGTTCCAACAGGTCCATGTCCTTTCTGTGTTGAGGACTCCAAAGCTGGACACAGTACTCCAGGAGGGGTCTCACGAGCGCAGAGTAGAGGGGCAGAATCACCTCGCGAGACCTGCTGGCCACACTTCTCCTGATGCAGCCCAGGACACGGTTGGCTCTCTGGGCTGCCAGTGCACACTGCCTGCTCATGTTGAGCTTCTCATCCATAAGCACTCCCAAGTCCTTCTCCTCGGGGCTGCTCTCCAGCCATTCTCCACCCAACTTGTATTTGTGCCTGGGGTTGCCACGTCCCAGGTGCAGGACCCTGCACTTGGCTTGGTTGAACTTCATGCAATTTGCACGAGCCCACCTCTCCAGCCTGTCTAGGTCCCTCTGGATGGCATCCCTTCCCTCCAGCGTGTCAACTGCGCCACCGAGCTTGGTGTCATCAGCAAACTTGCTGAGGGTGCACTCTATCCCACTGTCCATGTCACCGACAAAGATGTTAAACAGTACTGGTCCCAGTACCGACCCCTGCGGAACACCACTCGTTACTGGCCGCCACCTGGACATTGAGCCATTGATTGTAACCCTTTGGATGCGGCCATCCAGCCAGTTCCCTATCCACCGAGTGGTCCATCCATCGAATCCATGAGTTTCTAATTTTGAGACCAGGAATTTCCAAGCCTGCACAGACACCTCTGCCGTCAGGACCCCAGGCAGACCCTGAGACACCTCAGCCCTGTCCCACATGTGACACGTCAGTCACGGTCAGCCCCCGTGCTCTGCAGAGCGCTTTCAGGAGAGCGAGGCTGAGGTGGGCGAGAGGTTTGGCCATGAGCTACAAAACCACATCCGGACTTGAACCGTTTTCTGCATTTTGTGTCAAATTAGTCCTGTGTCTTCTTTGCTTACAAACTGTCCACAACACATAGAGAAAGGCTCTTTCCAGCTTTTTTCTTGCTCAGCTCTGGCTTGGAACATCCTGCAAGTCCTATGGCAAAACTGAGGCACGAGTTCCATCACAGGATCCTGTTCCCAATTCTTTAGACAAAAGCTCATGACAAATTCAGCTAATTGTAACCTTTCAGCCTTTGCCTAAGAATGGCAAGACATTGACTTCAGCCAGATTGCAAACGGCTGCACAGGAAAGGTGAGGTTCATGCCACAAAAGAACAGCAAGAGCAAAGAAAAGCTTAACCATGGATGCTTTGGATGTTCCTGTTCATGCGCTACTTCATACCAAAACCACGTTGTTTTACCTTGGAGGTGTATGAGACTTGAAAGATTTGACATGTGTTTTCACAAGCTATTTCAGCCTACCGTCTCCCCCAGACCAGCTGTAAAGCTGGTTTCCTCACTGGAGAACCACCGCCTTGCACCCTTGGCCATACCCCAGTGTGTACCCAAAGCTCCCCAGCCCAGACTGAAAGTCACTCTGTTCCTTGCAAGCACTCCATGAAGACAGGTTTCACTGGAACACCCACATGGAAATCAGCTGCTACTGTAGAGAGTTGGCGCTTTCCTAGTCACTCATTGCATTAAACAATTATGAAAGTATATATAAAATGGTTTTGAGACCAAAAAAAAATTTAGCTCTCGCCTGGGGCCAAACCCTGTGATAAGCATTGCACATTCAGGGAAACAGCTGGGTTCTCATGGTTTAACATGAAAAGAGGCTCGGTTTGGGCATCGAGGGTAGCAGAAAACATGGGATTCATCCCAGGTGTGCGGAGGAGACCCTGCAGCAGGAATGAGGTTAGAGCTGGGGTGCCCGGGGCGAGAGGCAGCGTGTTTATCCCAGGGACTTGTACCTGTGAAGCAGCAGAATCTTCCTGGGCATCGAGTGCTTTAATCTGCCTTTCGAAGAGCTCGATCACTGCGTCATAAACCAGCTCATACTGCTCCTGCGGCCCAGACAGATAAAGCAGAGATGAGAGCCAGCACCTGCAGGACTTGTAAATTGTCACCTGTACCCAAATCATCAGCCCCTGAGAGGAGCTGCCACGTTCCAGTCCATTGGCAGGGAGAATTCTCAGAAGAGGTAGAAGCCACAACTTTCAAAGGGTTCAGACTGAAGCATTTGGGGGTTTTTCGAGTGCACAAATAACACTGTTCTGCATTGAGCTTCCTCTTCAGTCTATCTCAGCTGAGAAGAGTTCCCACTTGATTTCCTGGACAGTCCCTGGTTTCACAGCATAAGCGTTTGATAAACCAGGCTGCAAGCACTAAGCCGTTCCAGCCGTCCACGGGGAAACGGTCAGCTACCCTCTGTTCAGAGAAGGGACCTTACGGAACATCCACACGCCCCAGTTCCCAGCAGCACAACCGCTCTGTGTTTCCCCACTGCGAACCCTCCTGGGAAAAGCTGAGGTCCCAGTGTGGAGAGTACACCAGTCGTCCCAGTATGGAGAGTACACCAGTTGGCTACATTTCCCGAACGTACCTTGGTCTGCACTATGGAAGGCCTTTGCGTGCGCATTTCCTGGATCAGACTAAAAATACTGAAGTTCACTGGAACAATCTTGCAGGAAAGAGAAAAGACGAGAAGTTAGACAGGTCTAATTCCAAGCAGCTTCCAAGTCGTGACGTGGTTTAGAGCAGTGTTGGAAATTCCAGCCTGCTTCTGCAAGAATTTTTAACAAAGGACCTGTTTTAAGCGCTATTTTTTTATTATGAACCAGCTTGCCTCCTCCCTCCTGTCTTGCACTCCACAGAAAATACCCTTTTTGTAACAGCATTGGCAAGAGCTGAGAACAGCAGGAAGGGCACGACACGGATTTCCCAGATCAATGGGTTTAGGGTCGCTGCGGCCACTCCTGCGAGTCCCAGGGACCCACCGCAAGCCCAGGTGTTACTTCACACACATTTGTACTGGAGAGTCAGAGTAAAGCAAGGTGTTAGTTTGGAAATGCTGGATTTCTGGTACTTAATTGCAGAGAGACAAACCCAGGCAGTAAGGCCCTATTTAAGAGTGACGGCCAGTGCAGAGCCGAGCTCCTGATGGGAAGGTCCTGCCAGAGGGAGGATTCTCCCCATCGGCACAAGCATCAGGGGCTGTTCCCATCGGGATGGGGAGGGGACAATGGCAATGGACAGTGCGCAGATGATGCAGAGCCTAAAGAGAGAAGGAGCACAAGCTGGGAACGGGGTATCAGTGGTTTGGCCAACACAGTTCTCTGGTCAGGCTGCGGGGAGCCCCCATTCCTGGCTGGAATCCTTCTGCGTGCAGTTAGGGGGTGCAGGGGAGAGTGGTGGGTGAGAAGGCGAGGCAGGGACAGCAATGCAGGGGTGCCACAGGCAGCTGCTGACCGGGCGGACACTCACCCCGTCCCTCAGCAGCTTCTGGGTGTAGTCGATGGCACAGATGACTCCTGTCCTCCCACAGCCAGCACTGCAACGACAGCCACAGCAGGGCCGCTAGCGGGGGCAGAGGACGGGAACGCTGCGTTTTCTGGCAGGGATATTTGAAAAAGATCCACAGCCTCCTGTGACCCTCCTGTCCCGCACCACGGGGGGTGTAGACCCGCACGATGGCCCTGCTGCAGCTTCCCCTGCCCCAGGAAAGGCTCCCCCTGCCCACGGCGCTGCTGCGGGTGGGAGGGCACAGCTGGTGCTCCCGCATCACTTCTCACTCCTCCTGCGGTGACCAGCACCCACAGGGACATGCCCGGTGTTGGTGGTCTCCCAGCCACATGTGCTATTGCTGGCCCACTGCTACCTCTCTCCTCTCGGGCCACCCGGCCATGCCAGCTGTCCCCGGAGGACACCTTTGCCTTAGGACTTCTACCAGAGGAGCTTGGCCTCAGGTCTGTGTGGCTGCCACGTGCCACAGCCACCCGTCCCCCCGGTGACTGGCTCACCCACCTGCAGTGGATGCAGATGGGGATGCTGTCATCCGGCTGGTAGCAGCGAATCTCGCCGATGAGTTCCAGGATGGGGTCAATGGATGAGGGGACATCATGGTCCGGCCAGTTTTTATAGTGGAACTGGTGGATGGTGCGGATTTCCTGCAAGAGGAGAGAGCGCTGGCAGGTCCGGGGCTGCCCTGTGCCGCCGAGGGGACACTGCCACAGCTCCAGGGGCAGAGACCGGGACACCGGCACGGCAGGGGGAAGCTGTTGAGCTGCAGAGATCTCCATCCCCATCTTCATTGGGAGGCAAAGGTTAGAGGTGCAGTTTGCAGATGGTCGTGCTACAAAAGGAACATTGCCATTTTATGATATTTTTGATGTTACCTGTTGGCCTCGCTCACCCAGGGGGGCCTGATTTGCCACGACTGACAAACAGCTTCAGAAACTGACACTTGAGTTAATTAATTTTTTACTTTCTTTATTCCTTCAGCTACTGTCAAATCTAAAATAGCAGGCTGAGCACCATAAGATTTTCTGCACAAAGTGTGCATATTTGAATATATTATTTATATAAAAAAACCCTAGCTAAATGCATTCCCTGCCTTGGCCTTTCCTACTTACCTCATTCAGGGTCACCTTTAAGGTCCTAATCACATACTCATTTTTCTTCTCTTCAGCTTCCTGCGGAACAAGAAGTTGGAGTCACATTTTCTGGGGATGACACACGTTCCCAGCGCTGGTGACGTGATGCGGTGCTGGCGGCAGCCGTACTCACGCAGGTGACGGCGAAGGGACCGCACTGCTGGGGAGAGCCCTCCTCGGCCCAGTACCGCTCACATTTCTTCTGTTGCGAGAAGCAGGACACGTTTGGTTATTCACCACCCACACCCTCTCCTGTCCCACTTTGCCGGACAAACTCATGCCGGGAAGAGGCTGGTTCCAGCCCCCTGGCCCCGCAGCCATCATTGCTGGTTTATCCCCCCCGGCCCTGCAGCCATCATTGCTGACATCATTGCTCCAGAGACACCAGCTACACTGCTGGAAACTGGTGTAAGAGTCTGTAGCTGGAGACTCAGGAAACAGCATGTATCAAACACATACTCGCTGTCACTGATGAGATTTAATAAAAATCTGCCTCTCTCCACCCTGCTCTGGCGCTGTCACCGCAGAGGCCATCTCTGACACGTTACTCACCTTTCCCATTTCAAACTCCATACAAGCCATGACCACGATCTGCAGAAAGAAGGTTCATTAGAAAAGTCTGAACACAGGTTTCTTATCCAGGCAGCAAAATCACTTGCAGGTCCTTATCAGCAATGAGGAAGTTCTGTGGGCTGCCTTCCCCAGACCCCCAACTGCCAGGCAGATCGACGTGGGGACATCACCCACAGCCCGGGCACAAGGACCTTTCCTGCTCAGAGCCCGAATGCAGAGAGAGCCACGAGCAGACCCCTGTCTCAGCACGAGTGTGGAGAAGGCTCACGGGAAGGATGTGGGGCACAAACAACATCTGGAGTAAAACCCTGACCCTCCCACTGTCTGTTCAGTCAAAAAGGATCTCTGGCTGGCTGTACAGAAAACTTTTCTTTAAAAAAAAAATAAAAAATAAAGGTATATTAATCTGCATCTTACCAGGACTTTATACTCCCAAATCATCCTCCAAAAGTCAATGACAGTAGTGGGGAGAGGACCTTGGGTTGCAATGTATGCTCTTGGCCCATAGACGCCCTAAAACAGCATTCAGATCAAACATGGTGACATCTTTGCACAGTTCACTAGCAGAAATAAAGTCATCCTTCTTTCTCAATCTTACTTCAACTCAATGAGACAATTAAGATTTTAGAAGGGCTTTCATATAGTTAAGTTTTAGGCACTTATATTAAATTAAGCAACCAGAAACGAATGGTGTGCAAACCCCCCAGAGGCAGACCCAAGCCAGGGAGCTGGGCTCGAGGTGAGATCTGCTTCCAGAGACCACCAGCTCTTGCAGCGCGTTTGGGAGCTTGCAGGTGATGTTGCGGCAGCTGATCCAGCTCCACGGGGCACAGCTCGGCACGGCTGGGGCTGGTGGCCAAAGAACGAACCCCAACCCCCTTGTGAAGGTCTGCTCTTCTGCAGACAGGTTACACAGAGCCCTCGGTCCTTACAGTGGAGAATGAAGGCAACCTATCATCTATCTATCTATCTCTCTGTCTGTCTGTCAAAGAAGGGCTGTGAGCACAGCAGAGCTCCAAAACACGCTTTGCTCCCAATGGAGATGCCCCTCGCTGGCTGCCCCGCTGCCAGCCGCTGTGGTGGCTCTGGCCGTGCTGCAGTGCAGGGTTTCCTGCCCGTGCTCTGCTCCCAGGTGAGGTGACTCTGGCCGCAGGCAGTTTTGCACCACTGGCACCCACCAAAGGCAGTAACGCCGAGGAGGAAGTCAGAGCTGTGAGCCACAAACTGTTCCACCACCCGCCCTGACACGAGTGCACGTCCCTCGCCCTGCAGCCCGCTCCCTCCGTGCTGCCGGGGGCGTGTGGGAAGGACTCACTGATTGCACACGTTTTCTGTATGTGGATTTTCCTTGAGCACAGCCCAGAAACTGCTGCACAGTCCTTTCACTCACCGCAGCCACGGGACCCGCTCCTCCGGCCACAACGCGGCCAGGCAGCACTAAGGGCTGCTACAAACACCTTTGCACGGCAAAACACCACGAAAGAAGCAATACCTTGATGAAGTTGGCATTGATGTAATGAGAATCTGCATCTGATGTGATCAGGGACAACTCCACTCTGCTGTGGTCAACTGCAGGCACAAAAGCAGAAGCAGCAGCAGTTAGTGTTTGTCTCTTGTGTGTCTCTTGTGGTGTTTGAGCTCCTCAGGCTGCAGCACGAGCTGCTTTGGAGGAGCACACACATTGAGAGCTCGCCCCAGACAGACGAGGGGCTGCACAAGCCTCCTCCCGCGCTGTGATAGCCCTGCACAGAGCCACCATGGCCCCCGCGCAGGCAGGGATGGGCAAGGTCCCTTTCAGGGTGGTGGTGAGGGCTTAGGCGAGAGCTGCAGATGCTGTCCCAGTGCAACACTGATCCCTGACCATGGAGCACGCCAAGCCTGGAATCACACTGTGCTCCCTCTTACAGGCTCAAGTGAGGGTTTAGATTAATTTTTTTCAAGCTAGAATGGATGAAAGGAACTGTGTTCTCTGATCATCCTTGTCCAAAGCCGTTCTCTACCAGGCCTTGCACGTGGCTGCAATCGCACCTAGAGCTGGCAAGGACAACTGTTAGAGGACGGGCTTCCTACTGAATGGAAGTTTTTCTGTCTGTAGAAAATACGTGCCAAAGTCTTACGAAGCACATGCTGCGACAGCCAAAGATAAAGCCTTAAATCCAACCAGCAGAATTCCAGGCCAACTGACAGCAGCGAGGTGCTCACAGCCCAGCAGCTCTGCGGGCAGGTACAGGAGGAAGAGAACAGGCTTGAGCTGGCACAAAAAAAAGGCTGAATAGGAACATTTGCCATTTCCAACCTACAGGGTAATATGTCCTTGTATCTGTTCTTCTTGATGTTCTCTGGTTGCTCAGATGCTGCTGTAGGGTAGATTTTATCCGATCTGTACTTTGTTGACTGCCTTTTCAGCTTCTGTGATAAAAGAATGGAACAAATTACAGCAGATGTGCTACACACAACACTCTACTAGAGAGTACATGTGAAGGTCTCCAGGGGTCAGGTTCACTACCACAAACCAAGGTCTGCACCATTAATTCTTTCCTGAGCGGCTTTTCTCGAGGTACTCAGAGCAAGAGCAGAGACAGAAGCCACCTGAGAGCCCTGGCTGGGGCTGCTGAGGAATGGAAAGTGTGTGCCGAGGCAGTGCCCACACGTGGCTTCTGGAGTGGAATGATGCATTTGTGCAGCAGACAAAGCATCACCCTCACAAAGAAGTGCGATTCAGGGGAACCATTCTCAGTACAAATGGCACCCGGGTAAGAGGAGTAACAACATTAAACCACCTTTGACAAATTATATCAGAAAAGACAGATGGATCGATTCATTTTCCTCGCTTTGGTAAAGATGTTCCCATCTGTAGCTGCAAACAGCAACGCTCAAGCAACTGAAGGAGCACAAGCAATTGGGGCAGAGTAGCAACATGCACTGATGAAAGAGAATAGAGGTGGTCTAGGATCGACCCTCAGGGTATGAGTCTCTCGTCTGTCTCATTTCCAGGATGAAGCTGCAGCACTCCTGGAGAGTTCAAGCATCTTGTTCCTGCCAAAGCACAGAATTTTATTTCACTGACATCAGCTTTTAAGTAACACACAATGTTCATTACCATCAACTTCAAAAGCACCATTCCTGCATATTTTTTATTTCATAACTTTTTGTCTACCTAACCATCAAGGGCTACTTTTGATTTAAAACAAAAGGCCATTTCTCTAATCAGTGTCTCTACCACCTGACACTCCAAAGGGCAGGTCTTCCTGTCCCACCGCCCTGGAGCCATATCTCCTGGGCATCCCTGCTGGGGCCCAGCATGGGGCTGGCACACTCGGAATCGCGTGTGCAGGGGGGAAAGCAAAGGGAAGGGACCATGGACACGCCTGAGCTGGAAGGCGAGAGGGTTTCTCTTCGTGTGCACCTCACCGTGACCCACCTGAGTCCCTGGAAGTGGGAACGGTGGCTCAGTCACTCTCAGTGTGGGGAAAAACAGCCCCCTGGTCTCGGGGCCACCAAACCAAAACCAGTCCCAGTCCCTCCCACAGCCCTCCCCAGCGGCCGAGGGCAGCTCAGGCACGGCAGCAGGAGTCACCGGAGTCCTGACGGTTTCAGGGCCCTGATTTTTGGGTGCTCACCATAAATTGCTTCAAGGGTCAGCAACTGCTGACCTTCCCACAGGAGCTCAGAAGCGTCTGCATTTCCACTCTCCCAAAAGGTCTCGTCCAGTTTGAGGATCCCATCCCTGTCCTTCCCTGCTGCCGACCCAACGTATCAGCAGCTGCAGGAGCTGAGAAACCCCTTGACTCCAGCCTGCTCGAGACGAGCCCCCGTAGGACATGACACCCGCCGGGGCCTGGGAGCCTCAAACCACAGGACGGTATTTGCCCAGGGACCACGCCAGGAGCTGGAGGCCTTTGCAGCTCATACATATGTGACCGATCCCAGCAGCCCCTAGCAATAGCACAGATAAAAGGTATATACAGCCACAAGTATCTCGTCTCCACAGTATTTCTGTGCACAGATATTCAAATTCAAATCCAAGCCAGAGTTGATGGTTTTTAACATTAAACTGCAATTTTCAAACCCTAAATTCTGCTGCTCTCCAGCCACAATGCCGCGGGAGTCACATCTCACCGACCTGGATGGAATGAGTCTGGAAGAAGGTCCAGGAGGCCCAGGACAGCCACCTGTCCGGTCTCTATTAACCAGGAACAGGGGAGCAGGCACAACGTGACAGAAGAGGGAGTAGGATGGGGTTTGTAGACTGCACATCCCTGTAACCTCCCGAGCTCTCCTGGTGTTGGCCCCATCCTCCCCCTGCCCCTTCCAGTGCAAACCCAGCTTCCAGGGTCAGCTTTCACGGGAGGGCCATCACCGAGTACCGAAGCCAGTCTTCTCGTAGCTGAGGCTCTGAATCACCTTACTTTTCTGTCCCTGCATAAACTGACATCAAAGTGCTTAAGAAATGGCTACATACGAGAAAGCAAGCGAGAGCAGTGAGGATCAAACTCTGGCTGTGGGACTGCACAAACAGAAGAAATGGAGTTGAACAAAAAAAATCCTGTCGCACAGTCACCACCGCAATTTGCATGTACAAATTTTCTTGTTCACACAAAGAGAGGGGAGGCATTAGGATGGAGAAATAGCATTGAACATTTCTACCAAGTTTGGAAATGCAAGCCAACACAATTGCCCGTTGAGGCTTCTGCACTTGCCAAAGTGGCCGACAGCCCGGGCCATCCTGGGAGGATCACAAGATACAAGAGGAAACACAGCCCTGACCACTTCTACCTGCCATTTTGGTCAGAAAATTGACTGTACATTTGGCACATGCACGGGGGCCCTGCAGCCCGGCGCGGCACGGCACAGCTCCAGCACAGAGCGGGAGGAGGAAGCTCAGCAGCCTGTGACAGCACTTTGTTCCATGGAACAACGGACTGTCACTGCAGGCTCAGATTAATCACTTCCCTCCAGCCCAGACACCCACCAAGCACTAAGCTTTTCCCAAGTGTTTGAAGTGCCAGTCTCCGCTGGTGTGGCAAAGCCGGGCTGGATCTCATGGGGACTCCTGTGTAACCCCCACACCTTCCCCAGAGCCCACTGCCCACTGCAGTCCCCCCCTGGAGGGGCACTCGGGGCCAATGGTGATTCTGGAGTTTGAGACATCTCAGATCTTACAGAGGCACCAGTTCTACCCTTCCCGGTGTCTGCCAAAGCTGGGAAATGCCTTGGCTTCTCCAAGCAGCCCAGGCAGCCTGCCAGAGCAACCTTCCTCCAGCTGGTGGACCAGCAGCCATCCCCATCCCCAGCTTTAACTGTGAGACCCCGGATTGCCGTCCTGCCACCCCTGCCACCCAAACGAGGAGAAAAATGTCAGAGAGCTCCCAGATCGGGGCACTGCACACGTCTCAACCAGCTAGACACTGCAGAACACAGAGGAAAGTGAGAGCCATCAGCATTTTTTGCTAGTTTTGCCTTTAGGGAACAAGAAATTAACTTCCAGGAGGGGCCAGAAGCGTTGCTGGACGTGCGGCACGTGCACTCGTTGCAAATGGACGCAAAACCCTTCCACACAGCAACGCCGGAGGCTGGAGAAGGGCCCGTCCAGCCACTTGGGTCGGCACCTCCTCAGCCCTGGCCAAGGAGCCCAGGGCCGATGGGGGGGAGCAGTCTCGGGTCTGTGTCTGAACGCCTGCTCCCCACTCCGCGGCGGGTACAGGGGCATGGGAGGGTCTGTTGAGATGAAAAAAGGAAAAGCCATCTCAAATAGCAACCGGGGATCCCTGGCAGGAACACATGTGTCACGGATATAACAGACTGCAACGGGCAGAAGGGGCAGGGGCTCCACACTCCTCACTGTACCCCCGGTTCTATCACCCGGCAAAGGGAAACCGCGTCTTGACAAGTGCATTCGCAAAGCAGAAAACAGGAAGCTCTTGGGTAATTATTCAAAAAGCACACAGTTTTACTTTGAAAGCAAGCTATTAAATTACTTTTCTGCCTTTACATTTCCTTTACCCCAGTTAACTCCTGTGTCTATTTCTGCTGTAAAATTCATAGAAAATCTTATTGTCACACGTAAATCACACCCCTGTTCAAGGAGAAGTGACTGAGCGGTTCCCTTTAAAATCAGCTGAAACACGGAGCCGTGCCTTAACCGAACTTACCAAAAACTCCTCTACAAACTCGTCTTGGTTGAGCTTCTTGCCTCGGGCCCTTTCCAGGTTTTGCTGCAGAATCTGCCTTTGGTCCATGTTGCCGTCGAGGGAGCGGGACTGGCCTGTGCCGCCCGGGAACGGACATGTCAAGTGCCTGTGGCAGCGGAAAGCACCAGCCCTGGGAGCGCTCGCAGCGGCTGTGGTTTACTGACTTCATCACAAGCCTTAAAGGAAATTAGTACGCAACAGATACCGTGGTCAAATAACAAAACAAAACACACAACCTGGGGCCCAAGCACCTCCTTTTAAACCCACACGCAGGTCGCGTGCACCGCTCAGCAGTGTGGGCAGCGCTGGGGGCAGGAGGCAAATTGTCCCCGTCCCTCGGGCACCCCAGCCCTTCCCCGTGCACAGCACCATGAAGATGGCCAGATGCTGAAGACCAGGGCTGAGCACCCCAATGTCTGACTCCTTTAAGCACCGTGTCGGGCTGTGGCCAGCAGCTTGGCCGCGGTCAGAGGGGCGAGCACAGAGAGCAGCCACCGGGCACCCATGTCCCCAGGCTGCGCTTCGCAGCCGGGCAGAGGCTTCAGGCTTGGAATATGCTGCGACTAGAAGAGTCCCTAAAGCAGGATGCAAAATCCACAGGTCCCCTCCACACTTGTAACTTTGCCTGTTTTCCACATTACTCACAAAATGTTTTGAAGGGATACTTCAGGCAGATGCTGAGCAGCTGAACCCAGCTGGCACGTCGTGCTCCCTCAAACTGCACAACCGTGTCTCAACAGAGAAAACCCATCAACAGCTCTTCCAGCCACAATTCCCTACATCTGTGAGCTTGTGCCAGGAGAGAGGGTCAAATCTGACTCCAGTAGATGACAGAAATCCAATTAATTATGGCAGCCTAATTCACCTCCCTCACTCTCAGTGACCCAGTCACTCTAAAGACCCATAGGACCCAGTGGAGGTCGTGCCGAAGCGGGAAGGAGATGCAGAGAGCAAAGTTCTCTAAGGTCATCCATTTTCTCTGCTTGTAGTAGAGGGGAAAACTAAACTAAACAAAACTAAACTAAAACCAACAATCCTCCAAAAAACCCAAAAGAAGCTGTGGGAATCACAACCTTGATCTTTCCAATATCTCACATTTTGCACAAAGACTTCAGACTGACTGCACCAAGTCTCTTTCTCTTTCCGAATGTAACCAGAGTCATTAAACGTATTCCCCCTTCTGTGTGTTCATGCAGATCGGGTGCAGAATAGCTGTAAGATTTCTGTATCCAGCTGCTGAAAGGCACAGGGCTGATGATCACTGTTTAAAATGATGACAAATTTTAATTTTGCAAAAATAAGACTTTGAATCACCTGAGAGGAAGAGAGAGATCTTTAGAATAACTAATGGAAACTTGTTTTAAAACAGATATTGACTTGATGAGTCTGCAGCACTAAGCACTAACCTAGAAGCCTTGAATAAGAGTAAAGCCCACTTTTATGGCTAAATTTAATAGAAACACAAGAAGAGAAATAAATTAATAAAAACAAACATTTATTATTTTTTTCTTTTAGTGATACAGAATCTCTTTTACATGTTGCTTATGTGTAGAGTTCTGGGTGCATTCTCCTGAAGAAACCCAACAGCGTTTCTCCCAGTTAAAACAAAGAAAAGCCCAGCTTCACCTTCTGGAAAGTAGTAGAGCCCTTTCTCTCAATTGTCCAAGTTCTCCTGAAAACAAACAAAAAAACCTATGAGTATTTGCTTTAGAAAAAGAATTCAAGGCAGGTTTAAGGGAACCATCAGGAAGAGAAGGATGCGGGATGGAGGGACGGTGTGACCGTCTCCCAGGCCAATTCCATTCCTTCCCCCAGTAAAACGCAGCGAGTGGGTCTGTAAAGCTGCAAGAGCAGGACAGCGCTTTCTGTATGGCCCTTCCTTCATTATTTTGATTCTCATCTAAGGGAGCAAGCTGAGCTCGCAAGACACTGAGATCGGGAATTAAACCGCAAGACAGAGAAGCAGATCGGGAGTTTGACGTCGACTCCAGTAAGACTCCACCGAGGTGTCCAGCAAAGCCCAGCTCCCCTGGCCACACGGGGCTAGCTGGTCCTGGGAACACGCTGGGTATCAGTGAGGAGCCGAGCGAGCAGGAGGGAGAGGCAAGAGACACAAAGGAAGGACCGAAAGTGTCCAAGCAAACATCACCGCCACCTTCCCGTCCTTACCCATCCGCCGTGGGCCTCAATGTAGTTTCTCACTTGAGAATTTCCATTAATGGCTCCTACAAGGTATCTGGGATGCAGCATATCTGGAACTTTCTTAGCAAGATGCATTAGCAATTTCACAGAAACAGAGAGAAAAGCTCTCTCATACACCAGCTCGGGGTTCCGGTTACTCCAGCTCGTGATGAGAGAATCCACAGCAGCCCCAAACTTCTCCATCTGCAAGCATCGAGAGGGCAGTTTGAGCTTCTTTTTAAATGACAATGTGATAAGTCAGTCTTGCCTCAAAATCCAACATTCAGCTAAACTCCTGCATTTGCTTTTACCCTCGACTTGGCAGTGACCCCACGCAGCACAGGGCGCCCGGGGCAGGGCCCTCCGTGCTGCGGCTCCAGCTGCGGCTGAGGGACCAGGTGGGTGGCCATGGGCTGTCCAGAGCTGCAACCAGCCCGAATGGCTGCAGCACCAGAAGGGCGGCTGCAGCACCCACTCTGCCCCTCACCACAGTCTTCCTCCTCCTCCTCCTCCTCTCCCACCTGCTCCAGAGCAGCTCCTGCCATGGCAGCTCAGCCCAGGCAGTCCCAGGCTTCCGGGGGGATAACAAGCAGCTCTTTTGGAAGAGAGAAGGAGGGAAGGCAGCTCCCACAATCCAGTGTCTGTCCCGCAGTGAAGGGAGGCTGCGGGGGCCATTCCCCCAAAGTGAGGGGCGCCGTGCCGCTCCCCAGCCCCTTCTGTTCCCCGGCATGGGGCGACACGAGAGGCAGGAGAGGACAGGGTGTGCTTTACCTTTCCCCTGAGCACTTCAGCAAGAGCCTCTGAGGAAACACGTTCGAAATCCACATTGCACTGGTCCCCTATCCGCCGCAGGCGACTGGCAATCACCACCGGGTCAAACGGGATGTCCAAGTCGTCCTCTGTTCTCCCCTGGGGTCTGGACACCAAGAGTCCCTGATACCTGACCAGGCGCAGCCCCGCGGCCTGCACGGGCCCTAGGGTGGAGAGAGGACGAGGGGCAGAGAAGGCAGGGCCACGGCCCGGCCGCCTCAGCTGCCCCCACACGCTGCCCTCAGCGGGTGCCATGGTGGTTACTGCCTCCAGCGCCCGGGAGGTTCATGTACCCGACAGGACGCATTAGGAAATGTCAAACCGAAGTCCCTGAGAAATATCACAGCCATTCAGGTACTCATGGACTTCAGGGACCAAGGGGCTCTGCACCAGGGGTTTGTCCAGGTCTCTCTCCTCCCACCTCAGCTGCTTCATGCTCAAGTCTCGGTTCATCCCCACAGGCATCCCTAGGGCCTCTCTTTCACCCCTCGGGATTTTGGCAGCTCCTTCCCTCCAGGCTGCCAGAAGCACACGGAAGGTCAGAGGACTCGGAAACCCTCTCATCCCTCTCTTCCAACTGCAGCGACACGGCAGCACCGACAGGACAGCCAAGTCCAGCCTCCATCCCCCAGCGTTTGGAGGCTGTGGATCGCTGCCTGCAGTCTCCGGAGAATTTAAATATACTCAAGGTCTCTTCCGAGCAAGTGCACATTGCAATTGTTAAAGCCTCATAGGCATCCTAATTTGGGAAGGTTTTTCGCAAGGGAACAAAAGGCATGTTTCACAAGTGTCAAGTATAGAAAACCATTAGAACTTCTCAGCTACGCTGCATAAAGTGGGGAGGGAGCATCAGTTAAAGCATTTTTCCCTTAAAGCATCCTGAGGGGACAAAAGAACAACAGAGTATTATTTATTTTTTCTGAATAGTACCAAAACAAGGTTCAGCCAGAAGGAGCTACCCGACAGTGAAGGTTTCAGCAAAACCATTTCCACGCTTGACAAAGTCATAGGGAACTGAAAGCAGGATATTTCGACATAAAGCGATGGACAACTAGATCTGGAGGCATTGCTTCCTGGTCCACCCTCCCTCCCTCATCCAGCCCCTAATTAATTCCAGTTCAGCTCCTCTCATTGGGGTGCCTGCAGCCTGGGGCCGAAGCCTGCGCTCCCCAGCCCTCGGGACAGCGGAGGAACAAGCGTCCGATCCAGGAAATGAGCACTCCGTGAACGGAGACTTTTCCTTCAGGCAAAATGACTAACCTCCATGAAGCGTTTGAGAAGTGAACTTTGCTTGCTGTCTGGTGTCAGCAAGATACCAGTGTCTCTCGGGACATTTTAACTGGTTTGTTGCCAAGAAAATAATGGGAAAAGCAACATAAATACAGGTGAAGTTCTGGGTTTCCTGCAACATTGCCCAGCAAACCAAAGTAGCCCAAATGATACTGGGAGTTTGGGAAGCAAAGACTACATTCTGTCTTACACATTGAAGCAACTGTTTTTATCCAATAAGCAATATGAGCTTTCTTTTCGATAGCAACAATTAGAACTTGTCCCACCGGCTGGTTGGTTACTGAGGTCCAGGGGACCCGCACAGGGCTCGGCAGCCCCTTCCCTGCCCGCAGCCGCAGCCCCGGTACGGAGAGTGGGGAGGGGGGAGCCCCTGGCAGCCCCCGCTGCTGGCCCTGCCAAGGCAGACTGCGGCGGACGCTGCCCGGCATCCAAACACCTCCACCTTGCTCTAACTTTCCCGCCAAAACAGGGGTCACTTGGAAGTCATCGCAGACCTGTGTTTTAGGAAACTCAATGACTCCAACTACAGCCTCCTTCCTTCAAGCGTTCAGCCAAAGCGCTCCTGTCATCTGCACCAAAGAAACCACTTTTTCCTCCCCGAAGAGGCTTTACCTCCCGAGTCTGTCTCCAGGTTCCGGTAGCCGCTCTCATCTTCACTCAGCAGGTCCAAGAACAAGGCGTTGACAACACACTCCGTTTGCTCCTCGAAGGTCACCATTGCAGCACGTCCCCCCGCCCACGGCCACACCGACACCACACTCCTTCACAGGTGGCTTTGCCTCCGGGTTTCGGCTTCCTTTTCCCAGAGTTGCACAGGTTCTTCCTTCTGGGAAGAGCATGACCACTGACTCCTCCCCGGGACAGCACCACAGGCAAATATTTGCTCTCTCAACTGTTGTAATTCAACCTATGGGTGTGGTTTAGTATTGAGATAAACCCTTTCTGTTAAGATCACTGAAATATTTACAAGTTACCAAAGACTGCGGACATGTCCATTCATCAAGGAAGGTGTCTGAAGAAGAGCCCAGAATCTCCAAGTCCCGTCCCAGACAGACTAGACCGGGCCCAGCCCCAGCAGAGGAAATGATGGTTTGCCAACAACTATTTTTTCAACAGCTATTTTTTTTCTTCTAAAAACTGCATAATGCCAATGCTCCAGTGCAGCTCTCCTCAGGGATAAGAAAACAACGTATGCATAAAAACACTGGAAACTGTGAATAGGAGCTCTGCTAGAGCCAACTTGCCTACCTTTGAACTCACCCGTACGTAGCTCACCTCTGGCAATAATTTGGCATATGAGACTGAAGTAAATTTTTTCACAATTGCTCCTTAAAGCCTTGCTTCACGGAAGTTGAGAGAGAAAAGCCCTGTCTGACAAAGGCAGGATCTGGACCACAGTTCTCTCCAGATCCGGTAGTGATCAGATGACTCCATCCCACAGACTTCAGAGTTGAACCAACAAGGAATGATTCACATTTTTATTAGGAAATTCAGAAATAAAACCTAAAACCTGTTGTTTAACAGTAGCAGCAGTGTTTCAGTGAAGTGCATGGAAGGCATATTGCAATTTAGAGGTACAACATCCATTAAAAGAAATTTTCAATTACAAGAAGTCTTACAGAACAGGGTTAGCAAAGGCACTGCTTGGGGCACAACATAAAGCCCCATTACCGTGACCGGTGGCTGCAGCCTCAGCCACGTAGTCTTCCTCAGGCTCTGCCACTCTGTGGCTGTGACGAGGACACTTCCCGTGACGCTGTACAAAGTCCGACTCCCCATGACTTTCAGCAGAGCAGACAGAGTGCTGTCAACACGCTCTTCACAAAACGAGTCCCGCGGCTGCCCAGAGTGTAACTTTAAAAATTTACTGCAAAAATTTAGTCACACAGCAGTGCCCCATCCTGCGCACTGTACTGCAAGGACAGGGTGACAGAACCGCACAGAAATAAGCACGACGCAGAAAACAAACTTTTTAATACCCTTTCTAGTTAGAAAGTAACAAATGGTAAAAATCAGCATCAGCAAAAACTTCATGCTCCGTACAGGTTGTGACAACCACCATAGATGCCACCACTTCCGTGCCTCTCGCCAGCATCAGCGGGCTCAGGAACACGTTCCTTTGTCCCTTCCCAGCCTGGAGGGAGGACAGACCCCTCATCCTGCCCCGTCCACAGCTGCAGCCACCCCCCCCATCGCTCTGCTCCCTCGGCCCAGCCCAGGAAGGGGCAAACACTCCCGCAGGGTAACAGTACAAACCCAGCATCACGTGTGGCGAGTGAAGCCAGAGAAAAACACTTCCTGTGCCCCGAGCAATATCCCACTGGGATAAGGGAGCAATCAGGACCCCAGTCCGGCAACTGTCCCCATGACGGTCCTCAGTGCCGAAACAAAGGTCTGCAGCGCCTCTGGCCTCACCTCGCTCTGCTTCACCGAAACCTGCATCCCCGCATCTGCCGCCTCCAGCAGGAGCTCTGTTAGGAAGAGGCATCCTGTGTTGTCCTGAGCCCCGAGATAAGCTTTCCAGGGCTGGACGCCAGCTTTGGTCATAGCAATAGTCTGGATGTGGACAACGTGAAGGGCCGTCTGTATGGTATCAGGGTGAACAGCCCCGCACCAGGGCAGAGAGAGGCGGCAGCTCATGTCCAAGCTCAGCCAGGTCTTCTCAAACTGTTCTGCAGTCAGGTGAACATCGGGAATTAAGGTCAGGCTGCCTGTATCAGGATGAACCTTGAGGACGTCTTCATTCCCTTCAGAAATCAGTGACTCTGAAATGAAACCACAAACATGTGAAACGGTGCAGCTCCCAATTTCACAAAGAACATCTCACGGGGTCATCAGATGAAGAGGGCTGGAATCACAATGCCTTCAGCATCACACAAAATAAAACACTAAGCATTCTCAAAGCACTGTCATCTTCTTCCAAAGAAACCCACATGAGAACATCTACTGACAAGGGGAAAATCCCAGGGGAAGGTGAGGCCGATTACCTGTGTCTCTGTTCCTGGAGTCAGTATGAGGAGAACAAGCGTAAGAGGGTTCTGGGGGCTCATGAGCAGCGACAAGCTCCCAGCATTCTCTGCCATAAACCGGTGCAAGGGTATTAAATTCTGAAGCCCATGTATTCACAGGTCGCTCAGTTTGGTCTTCCAGGAGCCCCAGAGAGGGGTCAGACTTGGGGCCACACAGGACCCGTTTCACTTCTTCCACACCCGACTGCAAAAGGCGATAGTAGAACAACCCACGGTCTCGTACTGCCATATCCATCTCCTCCTCTGGGAATGAGAGGGACATAGTTTATGGAGAATTCTACCGTCCAGACTTCCCTGAAGTACTAAGCCTTAATCACAGAAGCCAGATTCCCAGCGATACAGCGTAAGCCTGTCACACTCACCAACCACACAACCAGGGGCCCACCAGCAGCCCAGGGCATAAAGCCACCATGCCGTGCCACCTGGATGGCTCCCTCACAGCAAGGTTCGAGGCACTGGGGACGCAGCCAGACCAGGTCCCCAAAAGCCTGTCCTACAGCGTCAGCGAAACAGAAGGAAGGGAACCCACCTATGCAGTAATAGAGCAACCTCCCGAGCATGTCCTGACACTCAGCAGGACGAGACAGGAAGAGTCGCACCAGTGCCGTCAGAAGCTCCATCTTCACTGCTGGGAACATCTCCGACTTCATGTTCTCCACAAACTCCTCCAAAACATAGGGGGCATTGGGTACCTTCTCGCCGTGTGCACCCAGGAGCCAGATCAGTGCTTGTTTGCCCTGAAGGAACCACAGATAAAATAGCAAATAGGTGCCACTTACTAGCAAGAATGCTGACACGAAATAAAGAGATATGAGAGAACAGGTCTTTTGAAGATTTGTGATCTTTGTCCTGCCAATGGCGACCCAAAAGAAAGCCAACAGTCATTGTCTACCCACCCTCAGCAGCTGCCAGCCCATGGCACAAGGCCGCCTCACCTCGCTGTCCTGGATGGTGTCCTCACAGCCAGGCAGTGCCCGACACACCGCGCCCGTGCACTGCGGACACAGCCAGACCAGGTCCCGGAAAGCCTGTACCACCGCTGCAACGGAACAGAATGCTCAGCATTCCCCAGGAGTCATAAAACCACCAGGGGGGAAAAAAACATTCCAAAAAACCCCACTTGAGACTTTGCAATTCTTAGCCAGGGAGGCCAGTGTCTTCCGTGTGACTGTGATTTGAGACACCCTCCTTCAAAGCCCCGTGACGCAGTGCCGGTCAGAGCAAAGCTGCATCAAGGCTAAAATAGAGCACTGAAACTTCAGGTTGTTCCTCTGGCTTCTAGAAAGTAATCTATCTTCTGGACATTCCCCAGCCTTTCAAAAGACACTGACTCATGATGGTTCACACACACAAGGTTAGAATGACAAATTAAAACTAACGCCAATTCAAAACGAGTCTCATGAACTTTAGGTCAAAATTTTAAAGGCTCTGCTGCCTACTTACAGAAACACCAGCAGCTCCTAAGACTTAATTCAGCAGCTGAGTGCAAGCATGTGATTTTCAAAACTGAAAGCAAGACCATTTAAAAGAGAGGGCAGGAACAGCAATTATATGAAGTTAGATCTGAGGTCAGCAGAAGAAAAAGAGAAGCCTGGGTACAATTGAATCAGACTATTATATGAGGAACAGAAATCACAGAGATTTAGAAGACACAGACTAAGAGTCCCAGTTCGCAAGAACTCAAAATCAGATCTGTTAATCATCTTGGCCCTCATAAACAGTCACTAAAATGTCTCTGCCGAGTCCCTCACTCCCCAGGTCAGCAGGCAGCAGCCAGGAAGGACCCTCCACATCAGAGAACGCAGCTGTGACCATCTCCCCCTTCGCTACAGAGTAGGAAGGAAAAACTCCAATGTCCGGTCACACCACACGCCACCACTCCACCAGGAAGACTTCCACATGCAGATGCCAATTATATTAAAAGGCAAGTCCTTTTCAGAGCCTCGAGTTTGGGATCACAAGCCCCAGCAAGGCTCCCTCTCCCTGAGAGCATAAGCCAGGCAAACACCCCATGAACGATTACCTGAAGTGATGTGCTCCTGCTGTAGCCCCAGGAGCTCTGTCAGAATCCCCACACACTGCTCTGTGTATGTCCGGGCAATATTGCCTGCAGAGACACCAAAGGACGTAAAAGCCAACCTTTTATCAGAGTGAAATAGGAACCACGAGCCCAACTATTCATCACAACTCACTTTGAAGAAAGTCTTTCTCTTTCACTTTTTGACTAAGATTTCTGAAAGTGTAGTTGAATGAGCTGGTTCTCCACCCAGGGGACAGGTTCCTCCTTCTGAAACCACGCCTCAGAAGAAGTCTGAACTTTTCTTAGATATTGTCCTGGTTTCAGCTGGGATAGAGTTAATTTTCTTTCTAGTGGCTGCTGTGTTTCAGATTTGGTATCAAAAGAATGTCAATAATGCGTATTGTTTTAGTTATTGCTAGGTGATATTTATAGTATTCAATTACTTTTTTCCACTTCCCATAGAAGCCGAGAAGGAGCCTGGACAGAACGATGGATCGGCCAATGGAATATTCCATACTACAGACACGCTCAGTACATAAACGGGGGCTGGCCAGGGGGGCAGGAAGGAATCCACAATTGCTGCCAATGGTGCCAATTGACCAATTTACTGGGTGGTGAGAGTGACTTGTGTCACTATTATTATTATTGCTATTTTCCTTTTCTGATATTGTTCTATTAAACTGCCTTTACCTCAGCCCACAAGACTTTTTATCTTTCCCCTCCTTTTCTCCCTGCTGTTCTGGGGAAAGAGAGAACTGCACGAGCGGCTGCGTGGTCCTGGCTGGGGTTAAACCAGGGCACACGTAACATGCAAGAAAGGCATTTTAGCATCCCTGGCTTTCTCATTATGAATACTATAGAAACTCACATCTTTTAAAGCTTGCAGAAACAAAATGAAAGTGCCCCAAATCACCTTAACTCTGCCCCCACCACAACTCAAAGAGGAAGCAGGGATTAGAGCAGCTCCTCCACCCACTACAGCTTCATTCAATGCTACTGGGCTCATTAATAAGATGAAATGCCATGATTTCCTTAGAGCGTCTCATCAGAGCACAGACATCTGAATGGGATTCAAGGACATTATATGCAACCTGAAACAGGTGAATGCGAGGGATTCCCAAAGAATCAGCACAATTGTGAATGTTCACACAGAACATTCCTGGGGAGGCTGCTCTACAGAGGCTGTACTGCTTCAGCACACGCCGGTTCTTTGGCATTTGCCCAGATACACGTGGGCAGAGAAAGGCCTGGACGAAAGGTCTAGAACTGCAGCTGCCCCTGAGGCCAGACACAGCTCTCACCTATGGCAAAGATGGCTCCTTGGGCAAGCTCTACCGAGACATCAGTACAATAGCCCTTCAGCTCCTCCAGCACCTGCTGTACGTTTTCATCATTCACCAGCTCACACAACACCTCCATCTTCTGGCATTTGATGTAGTGGGGCTCTGAATATGAACAGAAGAACTTTTTGTAGTGGCTGCTAAAATGGCCGGGAAGGCTCCCAAGGATCTGACGCACGTGGCAGAGTGCAGTGAAGCAGAGCTCCCTGCTCTCGGAGGTGCAGGCCGACAGCAGTGGCCCCTTCACCCTCACCAAAACGTCTGCCTGCACGTGGGGGTACTCCCTGGCCAGCACCAGGAAAAGCTTGGTGGCTGCCATCACAACGCTGGGGCTGCTGCTTTTGAGATAGCCATCCAGCAAACTGAGTATGTCGAAGAGCTCCTCCTCACTGCGGGGCCTGTAGCGCAGAAGGAAGGCAAGCACCTCGCTCTGCCCCCACTGATCCAGGTCTGCCATCCTGCCAAGAGAATAAACACGGTTTTCAGGAGTCAAGAAGCGCACAAAGATCTGCACTGTGCAGAGCCCTCAGAGTTTCTTACACCCTCTTTTTCAAACCAAATGCTTCAGAAGTAGATACCACAATTTTGTCTCAAGAGAATTGATCCGTTTATGGACATAGGCTTAACCCAGTACCAGTCATGTGCACTTCTGGTGGTGCTCTAAGCCAGACAGCAACAATGACAGGAACCCTGGGCACAACAATACCCCTCTTTTGCCAGATCATGTAGAATTATCTGCAGAAAAGTTAATTTCTTCAAGCAATGGATAAGCTATATATATATTTTTCAACAGACTGGGAGATATATAGTATAACATACCTGTGATACCTGTCCCACAAATATCTCATGTGTACTGTCATCAAAAATAAAACCCAAACCTGACCCCGTTAACTTACAATTCCAAAACAAACGACCACGTGAAGCAAAGACTCCCTGGAAAAGGAGTCTTAAGATCTTAGCACAGAAGTAATTTGGTTTCTCTTGGGATGGGCCCCTTCCTCTTTGGGTTCCTGACTCTTCCCTTCAAGTTCTGACAGGAGCCCAGAAATACCTGCTTTATTTGCATGCAAAATGCAAGAACGAGAATGAAGCTTCCAGCAGCATCTTAACAGCAAAGAAAACAAACCTGTTGAGGAGATGGTGGGCAATGGGTTTGTTGATGACAACTCCTCCCTCCTTCTTCAAGATCTCTTCTAATGCCCTCAGACAATTCACGACTACAATGGGATCCTGATCACGAAGCAAACTGTACAGCTCATTCACCAATGCACCATCTGCAAAGAAACAGGAGTCTCTGTAGGAAATTCTGTTGACACGCTGCAATTTAATCACCGCCTATACGCATTTATCACCAACGAAAGATACGGCTTGAACCGGGAGAAGCAGTGAACAGCACTTCCAGCTCTGCAGTAACACCCGCCCCGGCACGACCCCTCCCCGAGGTCTGCAGGGGCTGCGGGAACGGCGGGGTGAGAGCAAGGAGGTGAGGAACCGCCGCAGTATCGACTCCATCTGCAGCGACAGCCCCCTCGTCTTCCTCCTCCCTTTCTGTCTTGCAGCCCAGAGGCACAGCCAGGAAAAACCGCAGGCCTGGACGTGCTTCCAGCGGCTGGATGCCCTCGGCTCCCGGGGACCACCGTGTGTCCCCCCCCCAGCTCCCGGGGGCCACCGCCCCGTCCCCCCGCACTGGGCGGACGCCCCCCGCAGCCCACTCACCCACTTCGGAGTCCCCCTGCAGCTTCACCATCTTGGCGCAGCCCAGCACGGCCGCTCTCCGCACGTAGGAGGCCTTGTCCCGCAGCCCGCTGAGGAGGGGCTGCTGCAGGTACTCCTGGATGCCCGGCATCCTGCGGCGGGGGGAGGCGACTCAGAGAGACGGCACCGGCACCCCCCGCCGCCGGCACCGGGTCCCTCCCGCCGCCCCGGGCCTCCCCCCTACTCCTGCTCCGGCGCCCCCCCGTCCCCCAGTCTCCGCCTGCCCCGAGTCCCCCCGGCCGCCCCGTCCCACCTGAGCCCGCACATGCTGCGGAGGGCGAGCCCCCGCACGGCGGGGCTGGGGTGGCTGCAGTCCTTGCGCAGCGTGTTGACGGCCAGCAGCGCCAGCTGCGGCTGCCGCGGGGCCTGCGCCCGCACGTACAGCGACACCAGCTTCTTCTGCACCACGTCGGCGGCCGCGCTGGCCTTCACCATCTCCGGGAACAGCCCCGACACGTCCGCGCCCTGCGCCATGTGCCTGCGCCGGAGACACCCATCAGCGACCGCCCCGCACCGGCCCCGCCGCCGCTCCCCCCCCACCCCGCCCGCCGTACCGGATGACGCGCAGGACGGCGGCGCGGTACCGCAGACGATCCGCCTGCACGTGCGGGTTGGCCAGGGCCCGGCGCAGCTCCCGCACCGCCTCCTCGCCGCCCAGGTACGGCATGGCCCCAGTAGGCCCGGTCCCGGTCCCGGTCCCGGTCCCCGTCCACCGAGCGCCAGCCCCGGCCCCGCCCCTGAGGAGCCGCCTCGGCCCCGCCCCGCGCTGCGCGCGCAGCCCCGCCCCGCCCCGCCGGTGCCCGCGCGGCGCCGCCCGCCAGTTTGGGCGGGAAGCGGCGGGTGGCGCGCGGCGGCCGCCATGAGCGGGACGGTGCTGGCCGGGACGCCTATCGCCGTGGACTTCTGGAGCGTGCGGCGGGCGGGCGGCGCCCGGCTCTTCTTCCTGTCGCACATGCACTCGGACCACACGGCGGGGCTCTCGAGCACCTGGAACCGCCCGCTCTACTGCTCCCCGCTCACCGCCCGCCTCCTGCACCGCCGCCTCCAGGTACGTGCCCCCGGCCCCCCCCGGCCCGCCCCGGCCCCCCCCGGCCCGGCCTCACCGCCCGGCCCCGCAGGTGCCGACGCGCTGGATCCGGCCGCTGGAGGTGGGTCAGAGCCACGTGGTGGGCGAGGAGGTGACGGTGACGCTGCTCGACTCCAACCACTGCCCCGGCTCAGTCATGTTCCTCTTCGAGGGAGCCTTCGGCACCATCCTCTACACAGGTACGGCCGGGCCCCCGCGGCGCCGCCGCCGCCCCGACCCGCCCTGACGCCCTCTCCTTGCAGGGGACTTCCGCTACGCCAGCGCCATGCAGGGGGAGCCGGCGCTGCGGGGCCGCCACATCGACCGCCTCTACCTGGACAACACGCACTGCCACCCACAGCGGCCCCTGCCCTCACGGCAGCACGCCACGCGCCAGGCCGCTCACCTCATCCGCGCCCACCCACGACACCACGTCGTCATCGGTGAGTGCCGCCCCACGCTGCCGTGCGCCCGCCATCCCCGCCCTGCCCTGGCCAGGGCTCAGCCCCACGCTGCCGCCGCTCTCCCCGCAGGCGTGTACAGCCTGGGGAAGGAGACGCTGCTGGTGGACCTGGCCCTGGAGTTCCGCACCTGGGTGGTGGTGAGCTCCTGGCGCCTGGAGCAGATGCGGCTGCTGGAGCTGCCCGATGTCTTCACCACTGAGGAGGGGGCCGGCTGGATCCGTGCCGTGGATGTCGCTGAGATCCGCTGGGATACCCTCGTCAGCTGGAACATGCTGCACCCTACCATCGCTATCATCCCTACCGGCAGGCCCGTGAAGGTCACCCACCCCAACATCCACCTTATTCCATACTCGGACCACTCTTCCTTTTCGGAGCTGTGCGAGTTTGTGAAGTGGCTGAAGCCTTGCTCGGTCATTCCAATCGTGAGGGGTGGCGTGTGCCAGGCTTACTTTCAGAACTACCTAAGTTCTGCCCCCCAAGCACTTCCTGACCTCAAAATGCCAAAGCCCGCGCAGGAGTCTGCACAGCAGCAGAGCAGAGGGAAGGGGCAGGAGCCCGTGTGTCTCTTGAAAAGAGCTGCCCACCGTTCTGTGCCCCGAGGAGTTGTTTATGAGTCCCCAGAGAAATACACTGAGAAATCTGAAGACTTCACGGGTGTTAAGGCTCCTCAGCAGAACAACTGCAAGTCAGCCTTCTGCTGGAAAGGAGGTTGTGCTTGTTGTCACACGGGCAAGAAGGGGGAGGCAGAGAGTGGAGAACAGGCAGGGGTGGCAAGAGCAGCTGGCACTGGCAGCCAGGCACCTCTCTCTGACCGGCACTTCGCAACTGGGTTTGCAGAGCAGTATTTACTCACTCCCTTAAATGTCCTAAAGCAGAATTCCTCACAGAAATTTGACAAGCTGGTAGAAGACTTCTTTAGGAGGGGAGAAGCGTCCTGAAAAATGTGACACTTGACAGTGCTGAGGCAGTTGACAGTGGTGATGAGAGGTCTTACTGCCACATCCCATGCTCTGTGCTCAAGTTTCCCACCAGGAGAGAGGAGCTCAGCTATGGGGCTCTTCTTTCTTTACCTCTTATTAGAGGACAAGGAGGAAAGTATAACCAATTTGTAGGCATTGGATTTTTATTTTATTTATTTTTATATCTCTGTTTACATCTGCTCCACACTACACTCAGGCAGTGTGGTCCTGCTGCACGTGCCTTGTATCTGCTTCTTGCAGTGACTTACCTGTCTTCTGTGGCAAAAGGTGCTGCCAGGTTGATTGGATCTGAGCAGCAGAGGGTGTGAGCTGCCTGCAGCTGAGGTAATTAGTGGGGATGAAGGAAGCAAGAAGGGGGGAATCTGAGAGCCCCAAAGGTTCTTCTTTCTGTATGTCTGTAATGCTTCCTTGATAATGAGCGGTTCACTCCAAGATGCATTACGAATATTATATATTAAGGTCTATTTAAAAAATCATGCTTAAAGAAATCTAGAAAATGAGTGCCACTAAGTCTATTTGTCTATTAATCTAATAATACCTCCAGACAGCACTGCTTTTGTATCCAGCCAACTGCAGCTGGATGCAGTTCTGTTCTTCTGAAAGCACCATTTTAATGTTAATTGTCATTGCTTTTTCAGGTTACTGGCTGGAAAAAATAGGAATTGTCTGGGTTCCTGAGTTCTGGGCTTTCCGGAATGGGTTACTAGATTCTCTGCACTCAGGTCTGCACGTCTGAATTCTGCTTGAGTGCAAAGCGCTTCTGGTAACATTCTGCTGGGCCCACCCCACCGCCTTCCCACCCACTGCCCACTCTTGTCCCGCAGTGGCAAGTGGGATGGAAGGTAATGAAATGTCTGCTTAGTGGTATAAAGTGCTCGGTCTGTGCAGCATTGTTTGGGAGGAGTGCTGTGGCTGAACAGCAGAAGTGGCTGTGTTGTTAGAGGTCGGGCATGGCCAGGGTCAGCCCTGTGACGAGCCAGCGGGTGCCCATGGTAGAGCCTGGAGGCACAGGAGTCATCCATGCCAAACGGCACTAGCAGCGTTGCACTCTGGCTCCCCATGGGGTGAAGGGGAAATGGTCACTAGGCACTTTCCTGGAACAACAAACCAGTTCCTCAGCTTTGTCTAACCTCCTTGTTACTTTCAACACAAAGCGTTTTATGGGATGTTGACCAGGATCTGAGTCTCTCCTGAATGGAGTGTCCTGCCCTCTCCAAGACCAGCTGGATGGGTTGAACTCCCTGAATCAGGTCAGAAAAGGGGGCGTTTGCTCTTTGAGTAAAGCTCAGGCTCGTGGAGAACAAAGGTGCCTGTAGATGCAGCAGCCACACCTCTTAAAAACAAGGCTGTCCTGAACAGTAATCGTGATGACAGCCAGAGTGGGCATGTTTGGAAAGCTGTTTGGCAAACAGGAGCCCGATCTCCCAGCTCTGGGCCTTCCCAGGCCCTGCAGCATTTATCACTGTAAATTAAGCAGTGCCTCTGGTGAGGGCTGTCTGTGGACCCTGCTGCTGGGGAGGGAGGGAGGGAGCAGTGTTCTGTGAAACACACTTCTGAAGGGGCAGCAAGGGCAGCTCAAGCTTCTCGCTGCCGTCTGTATGGCCCTGTCTCTTTGAGGTTTCTGTTCGGATTATTTGCTGATCAGGTCTCTTTGAGGTTTCTGTTCGGATTATTTGCTGATCAGAACTCCATTAGGTCGGGGTGAGCAGAGGCACATACATCTTCTGTAACATCTGAGACTGCCAGGGAAGTAATGGTGCTGTGCTTGTAGTGTTTTGTCTGCTGCTGGCTGCCTTGGAGACACAGGCTGTTATTTAAATATTGTTGAAATTTAAGTGACTCACTTGACAGGCAAGTGCCTGAACTCCCGGATTCCTCGTCCTGCTCTCTCCTGCAGCCTCTCCACTGCTCAGGTGGAATGTCTGCCTTCTGAGTCACCGCTCCATTTAGGTGTGTTGCAAATCTGATGCGTTTCACTGCTGATGTTTTGTGGCATCCAGCCTTCCCTCTCTTATCAACCGTTATCACCTCCTGGTGAACCTCTGGGCAAAATGGAGTTGTAAATAGTAATCCTTTACAGAGGCAACTGATCTTTAGATGACACAAAAAGTGAAACTTGCAGAGACTTCAGAAGCTGGGATCTGCACCCCATTTCTGAACGCTGAGTTAAAACTGCAGAAGAAATGCTGGCTTCTGTTACATGAGCCTAAAAGGTAATTCCTGCCACTTCAGAAAGAAATTATCCAAATCATATAGCGCCAAGGAAACCTAAAATCTCCATGGTTTTCCAAGGCAACAGAAGCAGAAGAGACTTGGCCAACAGCACGTTGAAGATCTTTGCCTCAGCGCAGCAGCTGCATGAGGTGTTTCAGAGTGCCGCATGTTTCCTCCCTCTCTTAGGTGTTAAAATACTGCTTTTGTGTGTTATCCTAAAATCCTGGAAAACAAAACGTGGCCTTGTGGGGAAATCTGGCAGTATAGTATTGGTGAGCTCTGAGGTTTCTGAAGATCCTTTGGCTTCCCTTGAAGTCTCGTGGCAGTAAATAGCTGGCCTCTTACAGGCCTTGTTCTACCTCATGTTTGCCTCCAAAGTTTCCCCTTTTCCAGCCACCAGCCTGGTTCACAGGGAGCTGGGCTGTCACCTACACCAGGGGCTGAACGTGCTGCATCCAGCTCAGCGGCACAGGGCTGTGCCAGCACTGCTGCCACAGCGGTGCTATGCTCCCAACAGCGACAGTGAGGAGCTGTAGCCAAGTATTAGCTTGAGCATGGGCTATTGAAGGGCCACGTGCTTAGGAAATTCACTTCTCCCAGCAGGGAAAAAAAAAAAAAACAGTGCTCAGACCAAAGCCCCCCCAAATCTATAGCCACAGAGCGTGCCTGAGCTGCTTATCTCTCTTCCACAGCTGGGAACCAAGCCCCAACGAAACAACTCACCCGTGGCCTTACAGAGCAGCGAGGAGGGAGCCGAGTTCCTTTTGGCAAGTTCTTAGCTCTGTTTTTAACAATCTGCGATCAAATGCCAGCGTGTGGTGAGGGCAGGGCAGGTTCTTCTGGGAGCGGGGCTGCCTGCTGAGCTCCTTCCACACAGGTGCCTGTGAAAATCCAATAGCCGTGCTGGGAAACAGCCCAGTTGGCTCTCGCTTCTTTGAAACAGTAGAAAATCATGAAGGGGGGGTGCCCTGTCTGTGCTGTGGAGAGGAGGAGGACTCCTTAGGTTTAGTTGCTGCCAAGAGACAGGTAAAACTTGCCGAGCTCGTGTGCTCCGCAGCAAACAAGCGTATGCTGTAGATCCGTGGGGAACATCCCGCAGCGCTCGGTGCCGCCGCATTTCCAGCCCCGCTGCCTGCGCCGCGAGGCTGCAGCACCATTCCCTGCTGCGGAGTTGCCGCCCCCTTCTCAGCACACGCTCTTACTGGTATTTTCTAGATAAAAAGAATTGTGTAATGAGGGAATCTTCATCAACAAGAAAATTAATTCAACGAGTTCACATCATTTCCTGTAGGGTCTCTGCCTGTAACGGTCTGACTAGCAAACGGTGGATTGTGAGATTGAGGTATTTTGATTATTTTTTTTATTGTATCTTCTTTTCCGCTGCTTATCTGGATGCAAACCACTACCCTTGAGCCTTTATTCTCGTTAAAAGGTGCGAATTCGTGCTCGTTGTGCTGCTGTTCCTGTAAGAATAAATATGAAGCTGTGAAAGTTTCTGAGATTTTGGTAAGCGTCTTTGTGAACATTTTAAAGTAAGAAGAAAACCAAGGAACGTCTCCGAAGTGTCCTTTGGCTCCGGAAGAGGCTGAAATAAAGCACCCTGGATGGGGGGTTCCCTTCCCAGCCTCCCCTCCGCCCCCAGAGCGCTCCGGCCGCCGCGGCCTCCTCCGTGCTCGTTTGACGGTCACCGGCCCGTGGGGTGCCGGTTGCTGGAACGCCTCCCGGGTGCCGGCAGGGAAGGGGCCGTTGCCCCTGGCGTTCCCGCCGCTCCCGGGCCCGGGCCCGGCCCCGCCGCTTCCGCCCGGCCCGCGTCACGGCGGCGGCGCACGCGGTCACGTGGGCGGGCTCGGCGCTCGGCCCGCCTGGCCGGCTCGGGGCTCGGCTGGCTCAGTCTGGCGCGGGCGGCCGAGGGGCCCGGAGCGGCGCGGCGGGAGCGCGGCGGCGGCGCTCGGCCCGGGCGGCGGCGGCGGCGGCGGCGGGGCTGGGGGGGCCCGGCCGGGCCGTGAGGGCGCGGCGGAGCCTGGCGGCGGCGGCGGCGGACCGGCCTGGGGGCTCCCCCCGGCGTGCGCGGGCCGAGCGGGCCGGGCCGGCGGCCGCGGCGGGGCTATGATGCGCCCGCTGCGGGGCTCCGCACCCCCGTGTGTCCCCCTGGCAGGTCCGGCCCGCGGCTGAGAACCCCCCACCGGCGGTGAGTGCGGGCGGGCCCGGGCGGCGGCGGAGGGGCGCGGGGCGGCCCGGCGGGCTCGGGAAGCCTGGGCGGCCGCGCGGCGGAGGCCCGGCCCGGCCCGGCCCGGCCCCCGGGCTCGGGGCGGGAGGCGGCGCTGCGGGCGCGGCGGGGCCGGGCCGGCGGCCGCTGTCCGCCCGCGGCGGGGCCGGGCCGGGCTGGACGCCGTTCCCGGGCCGTGGCGTTCGGGGTGCGCTCTGCCGGAGCGGCCTCCGGGGGAAGCTCGACCGGTCCGGTTTGTGTTTCCCTGTGGCTCCGGTTTCACAGTGAAGGGGAGCAGGCCTGGGCCGGGGGGAGGCGAGCGTAGTTTTCTCAGCGTCTTCCCGCTGCCGTCTTCCATTCCTAGTACTGTTTTCCTGTCCTGTGCAAAGATTTCTTTAGACTTCAGGAAGCCGGATAAAGAGCTGCTGCTTCTTACACTGTAGGCAGGGAGGTGGCATGCGGTCCTTCCACCAGAGAGCCTCGCTCTGTGGGCGCCCCTAGGATCAGCAGTTCCAAAGGTTGCCTTCCTAGGTGGTAGGCACCATATGGTGCTTAGAAGAATACTTGTCGTTCTGTTTCTTGTGCAGACAGAGGGTCTTGTTCCTTTGCAACCTGCTGCCACTAAGCAGTCCTAATGAGTTCTCTGCGTTTTCAGGTATGGCCTCACAGCTGCAGGTGTTCTCCCCTCCGTCAGTATCCTCGAGTGCCTTCTGCAGTGCCAAGAAACTGAAAGTGGAGCCCTCTGTCTGGGATGTTTCAGGACAGAGCAGTAGTGACAAGTATTATACCCACAGCAAAAACCTCCCAGCAGCTCAAGGGCAAGCAAGCTCCTCTCATCAGGTAGCCAATTTCAGCATCCCTGCTTACGATCAGAACCTCCTTCTCCCTGCTCCTTCAGTCGAGCATATTGTGGTTACAGCAGCCGACAGCACAGGCAGCAGCGCAACAGCCTCCTTCCAGAACAGCCAAGCCCTAACGCATAGGAGCAACGTTTCTTTACTGGAACCATACCAAAAATGTGGATTAAAAAGGAAAAGTGAAGAGGTCGACAGCAACGGTAGTGTGCAGATAATTGAGGAACATCCACCTCTCATGCTGCAAAACAGACCTGCGGTGGGTGCTGCGGCCACAACCACCACGGTAACTACAAAAAACAGCAGTTCCAGTGGTGAAGGGGATTATCAGCTCGTCCAGCATGAGATCCTGTGCTCTATGACAAACAGCTATGAGGTCTTGGAATTCCTGGGCCGAGGGACGTTTGGGCAGGTGGCGAAATGCTGGAAACGTAGCACGAAGGAGATTGTAGCCATCAAAATCCTGAAGAACCATCCTTCCTACGCCAGGCAGGGCCAGATAGAGGTGAGCATCCTCTCTCGCTTGAGCAGTGAGAATGCTGACGAATATAACTTTGTTCGCTCCTATGAGTGCTTTCAACACAAGAATCATACTTGCCTTGTATTTGAGATGCTAGAACAGAACTTATATGATTTCTTAAAACAAAATAAGTTCAGTCCGTTGCCCCTGAAATACATCCGGCCAATTCTGCAGCAAGTGGCTACTGCCTTGATGAAGTTAAAGAGCTTGGGTCTGATACATGCTGATTTGAAGCCAGAAAACATCATGTTGGTGGATCCTGCACGCCAGCCCTACAGAGTGAAGGTGATAGACTTTGGATCTGCCAGCCACGTGTCTAAAGCAGTGTGCTCCACTTACTTGCAGTCACGCTATTACAGGTAAGAACTGACACAATCCTCACTTCCGTGCGCTGTGTGAGCAGAGAAGCTGGTCCTGGTGGGGTGTAGGGGTTTGCTGCTGCAAATACTTCACTCTTCTGCCATGAGGTCTCATCCCAGTTGGGGGGGAGGAGGAAGCGATCAGCCTATGCACTGTTCTGCATGTTTCCTGGAGATTTCTTCTGAAATTTGTATGTAAATAAATAGAACTTCTGCTTTGCAAGTGTGATGTAATGTGCAGGACAATACCTTCCTTTTACCCCAGATCAGTGCAGTAAGTTGATTTTACCCTGTTGCTAGTTTGTGATGATGTGTGAAGCAGCAAACTGGGGAGGCAGTATGCTACTAATAAGTAGTGTGTTTTGGATTATTTGCCATGATCTGAAACTAGTCCATTAACCATGGTCACTTAGAAGGGAGAGAAGTCAAAGGGATGCCAGTTTCTTTTTATCCAGTTTCTTCTGGTTCCACCTTTGTCTGAACGCACTTCATGAGCACATGACTCCCTGTGTCACCCCTCAGGAAGGCATGCTTTCAGGAGACCAGCAGCTCCTTTAAGCGGGGATAAGTGAGATCTCTGCTTCCCTTAGCAAAATGTAGAAGTGGCTCGTACCCTACTGCTGTCTTAAAATGAAAAATAAACTGCAGGCAAAAATGTAAAAACTCAGAAATTGTGTAGCTACAGCAAGCTGTGCTTTTTCTTTCAATTATTCCTCCAGCTTGGTCCTCTTAATAGTGTGTATTTCAATATAAGTAGCTGTAGACTTCAATAAATGGATGCAGAAAGAACTTCTGGCATCAAAGGGACATGAAGTCTGTGCTGTGTGTCAGGGTTGCTTTCAGTGGAATGTGAGCTTGCTTGACGCAGAACTTAACTAGTATCTAGTCCTTCCAGCTGGGATGAGACAGAGGACTCGAGACACTCCACCCCACCCTGTGTCTCTGCCCTGTTTGATGTCTCTCCTGTCCTCTGAGCTTCAGCTTAAAGCCCTGGCTTCTTGAAGGCTTGCTTTGTTCCTTCCTCATACTCCTGTATCCTTACTCCCTTTGTTTTGGTTTTGTTACTCCCTCTAATGCCGAGGACCAGCTTTCTGTGGCATTTCTTTCATGTGAGACAGCCTTTCTTAATCTATTCCTCATGATCTTCACTCAGGTTGTTGCCACCAATCTTCCTGATTCTAAACTGTTGATTGTTATTTTTTGTAATGCAGTTGCCTGTGCATCATAGCTCCGTTAAAATGCTCGCTGTCTAAAAAGCATTGTTAATTTTGTCGTTGCATTGGAAGAGGTGGCCACTGGTCAGGAATCTGCTCTATCTCACTTGCAGCACGCGTGAGCAAAGCAGCTTGGGGAGGCACATAGTGCTTTCCAGTTCCTGGTATTGCAAACAGCAGATCTGGCTGAGGCAGAAGCAGCGAGGGGCGATGAGTATCTCCGAGGGGCTGCTGGGGAGGAAGGTGTCTGCACCGACTCTGTGTGCGGCACCAAGCTCCCTGCTGCTTCCACTCCCGGCACGGGGTGATGGGCACTGCCAGAAGAGCAAATAAGCTGAGATTAGGTGGCATTTAAGACTGTCTGCTTGACTGAAGTCAAGTGTGCTGTGATGTGGAAATCTAATATTTAGTGATAGGTAATTAGTTTAATGGTGGTGATTACTAAAATCCATAATCTAGGAACTTATGGAGATGGTGTAGAAACCGGCTTATTGTGGGAGAACTGGATTGCTTTAACCATAGTCACATTAAATGAGTGTTCAAATGGGTTCTAAATTGGGATTTTTTTCAATGCTGTGTTTAATGAAACAGTATGGTATGGTGTGACAGAAGAGTATGGTTCTCTGTCAGCTGTTAAAATAACTTCTCGTTCTATGTTCACTTTTTTGTGTTTAATACCTGTTACTGGTGCTCGTGTAACCCCTGTCTCCTATAGAGGCATCCAAACCAGCCAGACTCGGGTACTGGAAGGTGAATTTTCTGATAGATACACCCTGAAGGAAAAAGCCTTCCTTTATTAATTATTCTTAGTGCTGCTGGAGATCGTCTTGTACAACAGCCTCACTTGCTCCAGGTTCTGGTTGTGCTTCTGGTGGTTGGACAACCTGCATGGTCTGGGTGACGCTGATGGGGCCACGCTTAGAGCTGGGGGGCGCTTGTCAGGGCAGCGTGTTACGTCCGGGGCAGGTGCCCCCTCGCCTGGGGCGCTGCTGGTGCCTCTGCAGTGTGACCCCAGTCAGGGAGGGCGGTTTTACTCCGTGTCATGGTTGACTTAAAGTGTGAGCAGCAGTGCCCGTGGAGAATTCTTTGGCTCTGAAGCCAGGCGTGGACTGGGAGCAGACTAACTGGCAGTCGTGCTTCTGTGCGGTGACTGGTTTCTATGGCAGCCCTGGGATCTATTTGCAGTAATTCCTGACCCAAAAACCAGAGTATATGCTTGTTACATCAGGTGTGGAAGGGCAAGGATGCTTTTGTTCTCCTGGGGAGGATAAAGGATAGAAGGAAGCAGACAGCTTGCAGAAATGAAAAGTCCCTGGGAAGCCTGGTCTTCTTGCTGTTGAGGGCGAGGGCCACCCATGTGCTGTTACACATAAGTACAGCCGTTGTGTGAGTCTTGCTCTGATCCCACCTCCTGATGCTTCCTGGGGCCAGCGCAGAGGCACCGAGCAAACGGAAGGTACTGGGCTGAGCGACACAACAGTCTGGGCCGTGAGGAGGTGAGGGAGCTGGCGGGAGGGCAGCAGCATCTCTCCTTGCCTCTGCTTTGGGCTACGTGACCTACTTCTGTCCTAGCCCTGCGGTCCTGGGACACAGCTGCACACGCTGCCAGACCTTCCCCACTGCCTGCTGATCCGCCCGGGAGCGGCAACTGTCTTACTCACCGCGCTGCTCGTTGTGGTTGTACAGGCTTCTCCTTGCTATCATTCTTCGCAAGGAGGAGGGCTGACAGCCCATGTGTAAACGTGGTGTGGTTGGAAATGTTAAATGTCAGTCTCAGATTTTTCTGCTACTGCTGTGAATCCTCTCTTCTGAGAGTACCTGGGCAAATTTGCCACCTTTGGAAGCCAGAGTTTGGCAAGCGTGTATGCAAAGAGAGAGTGTTGTTGATTTCTATTTCAAAGAGCTTAAGATCCTAAAATGACTTTAGTCTCTGACAGACCAGCTGTAAAAGTGACCTCTACCTGTTGTCCTGTGTCAACCCACATCTCATAAGGCCGCTAATTATAGTGGCGTAAAAGGAGATGGGAGAGATTCTGATTTACCAGTTCTGTCCTGCAATCAAAATGAAATCAGGTGGCTTGTGAGAAGTTCATTTATTTAGTTTCAGGGAATAAAATGCATAGAGTTCAACTTGCTGTCATTTTGGTATTGAGGTTTTAGAATACCCAAGTCTATTCCAGCGGAAGACTAACAAGCTATCCCATCCAGCCTTTGTTGGCACTAACCTCTCTTTCCACTGGAATTGGTGGCATTTTTTAGTGCGCTTGTGAAGGATTAGCCTGCTCTGCTTATTTCACAAGCCACTTAGGTTTTAGTTTGTTTGCCAGTCCAAGGCAAGGAAACTTCGCCTGCAGTGTTCCTTGAAGGTACCCTGCAGGTTTGGGTCCGATCTGAATTGGAAATTCCTGCATAAGCAGGGTAATGGAGGGGATCAATACAGTTTGTTGGTGACGACTGATGGCACGTGGGGTTCTGAACACCCTGAGAATGGCTGCATTGTACTCGCTCGGCTTGTGAGCTCCAAAGTACTGCAGAAATGGATTCCTCTTGTTTACACCTGGGAGCCTATAGCAAGTTGTATTTATTCTAGCATAGTTCTTTGAAATACAAATGTTTAGCAGGACATTCAGCATTCAAGTATTGGATATTTATCATATTTGCATAATCATCTTATATTTTCACATGCAAAACCATTCCAGAGTCAACTGCTGCCAGGGACAGACAAAGAAGAAGGTAGAAACAATGTCAAACAGAGTGAGTGTCAGAATGTCTTAGCTTAAATGATCTATTACTGTGATTGTAAAGGTGTGTCATGGCTCTGGTTTTGGGGGGCTCAGCCATGATGGAAGAACCTCTTGCTTTAAAGCTGAACGAGAGAGAGCAGGGGTGACCTCACTGCAGCAAACGGCTGGTTCAGCGCTATCTTTTTTTGATCGATCTTGTGCTTTCGGGGCACTGTGCCTGGGCAGCTGGGATGAGTGCACTTGTTTTGGAGACTGGCTGATGGTAATTGGGTAGTCACTTAAAACAAAAGGTATATCTGTGTCACCACGACACAAAGGGTAATTAATTGGAGAGTCACTTCTTGCCATGTACAAACAGCTGGGAGGGACATTCGGGTTGGACAGTTGAGGAAGGTGTCAGATCTATTGGCACCTGTACGTTATGCAAGCCCTGTTTTTCATAATGCTGTATAAAGACCAGAACTGGTTTCAGAGCCTTTTTTAACAACAGAAATATCCACACTGTGACATCAGAAGTGTCACGCAAGCCCTGGGGTGTGCTACCCAAGTCACAACCAGAAAATAGATAGCCCAGACTTTTCTGTCTTCCTTTGTGCTTGTGTTAGTTATGCATGAAGAAGATCAAGGCTTTCGTGTTTCCTGTACTTTCCAGAGTAAATTCCCACACCAGCTCACATGGGGTTTGCAGCACTTGGGGTTTATGCTGTATGCAAATGTATGACCAGAATCTAGCCTGACAGAAAGGCATCGGTTTGTTTCAGAACTGCGTGTAGGTGAAGAGTGGTGCTAAAATATCCTTTTGTGTTATGAGTCAGTTCCAGACAGAAATCTCCCTGAAATTCCAACCTGTTGCAGAAGCAAACCCTGCTTGAAGTTTGAGCTTTTTTCATCACCCTCTCATAAAGGCTAGGCCAGGCAGGTAAATTTTGCATTAGGTGTGGTTCAGTGCACAAAACCTGTAACACCACCTGGCAGAGCAGTCACAATCTCCAGCTGCCTTCTCTCCTTCCACATTAAACTCAAAACTCCCCAAACAAACCCTGTATGAAACCCCGCTGGTAGAAACCGAGTGCTCTACGAGAGCTGCCTTCTCTGGCTCTGCAGATGCTGTTCTTTTCCCCATGAAGAGAGGCAGCCTCTTCTGCAGCTGGTACCTGGGATCCTGAGGCCTTCTGGGCGCCCTTTGCCAGAACTTTTCTGCCCAATTCCGTTAGTGTAGGTCGTGCGCTGTCTCAAGGATGGCTCACACCATATATACGGGTGTAATTAGACGGGTTATTGAAGGAGTAACTTCCTATCACAGTTGCATAAAGGGTGCCTAGGAGTTGGAGGGCACCAGGGCCATAAGACAAATCCAGCCGTGCCACTCAGTGATGAAAAGGTTGGGATCTGTTAGGCCAGTGAATTGCTTCGTTTCACACAAATTTATTTGTGCTTGGGGGAGAGAAGGAGGGGCATTACTCAGAGCAATTTATGGTTTCAGAGCTGAAGTGTGGTTTTTTTTTTTGTGTTTTTTTTTTTTCCCCCCTCCCTCCAACAGAGCTCCTGAAATCATCCTGGGGTTACCGTTCTGTGAGGCCATCGACATGTGGTCCCTGGGCTGTGTGATCGCTGAGCTGTTTCTGGGCTGGCCTCTGTACCCAGGAGCATCGGAGTATGATCAGGTGAGAGCGCGGCAGGCACGGGGTGTTCAAATGAAACCACAAGCATCTGTGTCCGGACCCCCTGAATCCAGTGTATCCTACCTCAGATTGCACCTAGTACAAATCTCCGTTGTCTGTCGTCCTATGTTCGTTTTCTGTGATGTTCCCATCGCCTGTCTGTCTCTGCTGTACAGGAGAGCAGGGAGTTCTGTGTGTTTTAGCTTGAGTTGAATGGAGTTATCCAATATATAGCATCAATTTACGGTTAACCTCCTGGCTTCCAAGCCCAAAAGCTGTTGAAATACCTTCCTGTCAAAACAGAAGTGAGGTGTGTGTCCTGGCGTGAAACGCCCTTTGTAATTTCACCATGAGGGCAGTGTTCCCTGTGGAGACAGAGCGAGCCTGTCATTCCTGGCCTGTTAATACCTACAGCAGCCCTCATTTCTCATGCAAAGTGTGAGCCCCGAGCTGCCTCTGAAATACAAGGGCAAGAGCCTGAAAAGGCATCTTGAACTAATTAGTTCTTTCCGTGGATATGTAGCATTATTACCTGGGCTAGTCAGTGCCTATAAAAGGACAAAAAGTCTGTAGGAGAGGCTTTTTGAGGGTAACTCTTCCACTGTGGCTTTTATGATGGTATCTTGTTACCATGCTTGGTATAGTTTTCCTTATGTGATAAAGTACATGAAAACTTACTAAGTTTGAAAACTTACTTGTGTTGTATCTTCCCAGCACTGTAAATTTCCAAAGGAAACACAGTGGTATCTTACTGAGCGGAATGAGTTAGAAAATAACTGAGGTAGGGCTTGGTGGTTTCCTTGCACCCTGGGTTTTGTGTAATTCTGAGAACCTTATCTAGTCACATAGGTGGGTGGGGAGGAGCTGCTTTTTCCATTGCTTAATCGACAGGATTTTGCAGCACTTTGTGAGGTGTGACTTCATGTGGTCGATTGTGATATCTGAATTGCCCTTGAAAACTAGGGATGACTTGCTGTTGTGTTTTCTGAGATTCTGCAGCAGCAAGTAAAGACTCAGGGAGAACTTCTGAGAGGGCTTCTCCAGGAATGAGTTTGTGCATTGGGATGGGATTTACAGTTATTTTGTAAGCACCCTTTGGTTGTAAAGCAAGAGTTACGTCTCATACAAGTAGCAGAACTCTCAGCTGAACTGTTGTGTAGATACAGAAATACTCATCTGCAGTCAGTAAGTAAATGAGTGAATGGAGTCGTCCGGGGCACAGGGAGGGAAGGGCCCTGCAGGGCTCAGCTGTTTTGGCACAGTGGAACAGCAGGAGTTTTGCAAATAAGAAATGAGACATGCCAACGGACCTATAATTGATAATAGTTACCTTAACACTGTGCTTCCAGTCCTCGTTTTATGAATCAGACTTATCAGGGTTTTTTTCTTAAACTTTTAAAGAGATTCCTTTAAGGGGACAGTCATGACAAAGGTGATGCCGCATTTCTGACGTACATCTTGAGAGCAAATAGCATTAGCAATTGGGCAGTGTTTGGAATGTTTTAAAAAGCTTATTACTGGGATTTTTTATAACTTGCTATTTTCTTTCCTTTTGAGCGTACTTTTTTATTTGTTAGCTCTTATGTTAGTGTTTTATTGATACAGGTAATCAGGTGCATTTTCCATAATTCCGAGCCATTTTTTTGTTACATGTAAAGTATATTCAATGTTTTTGAGGATATAAGAGTCTGATGGTACTAGAGCTTTGGTTTCGCTTTCTTGGTCAGCGAGAGCTTTGCCATGACTTTATTCTCAAACCATGTGCCCAGAGTATATGTAGGCAGTCACAGCAATGTTGCTTGGCTGCTTATGGCTTTAATTATATATACACACATGATAACTTCTGTGGTATTTTTCTTTCAAAATGTGTAATTCTTACATTGCTGATATTAAAGACAATTAGTGTGACTTTACCCATGACTCAAAAGCTTACAGTCTGCTCCCATACACTTGGGCGAAAATTAAATACGTCTGTCTTATTTTACAGAAATAAAACCTAACATTTCTGCAGATAATACAATTGAAAAAGTGTCCTTATAAATACTTGAAAGAGTCCCTTTGATTTTGCAGTTTCAGTTATCTGGGCATTCTTTATTTACAGGTTATTTCCTACTCACTGTGAACGAACCTGGCTGATAATTACTCTGTTAGCTATGAGTTCTTTATATTGGGAGTCCTTATTCTGTTCATTTTCTTTCCTAGATTCGTTATATTTCACAAACTCAAGGCCTTCCAGCGGAGTATCTTCTCAGTGCGGGAACGAAAACAAGCAGGTTTTTTAACAGGGATCCAAATTTGGGATATCCACTGTGGAGGCTAAAGGTGCGTCTGTTGTCGTAATTCCCAGTTCTGTTTGTTCATGGAGGACTTGAAGTAAATTCACACCTAGTTTTAGTGTGCTGTAAAAACATTCCGGTTGAAGACTGGATTTGAAATGCCATTCAAATATAGCTGATTTGTGTATTTTATTTCAGAAACTGTAGAGCCCTCCTGGTGTTCATCTGACAATAGCAGCTGTGCATGATAGTGCCGGCACAGAGTGGGTGTTAAAGTCATTGAGATAATGGTTACTTATTATGGCCTGCTCAGTCTTGGGGAAGTATGTCATCTTGTTGTCATCTCCTGACAATACGATGAGTAAAATGGGGGGTATTTCATGATGGTCTTTGTTAGTTTAACAGAAATCTGTACATGTATTGGCAGAGGACAAGGACGAATCAGATGTACCCTTGATTTGCCTTTAAAGCTGAGCAGCAAAATGAAAGGGATTTTGCCTTTCTTCTTCTTTGTGAAGGAGGGATTTAAAATATTTATAGCCTGTTCTCTTCCTAAATCAGAAACCTTCAGTTCTTCTGGCTACACTACCTAACAAAGCCTTGAAATGAAGTCATCCTGTTGTTAATTGAGCTTTGCAATGAATGATCTTTCCATAGAGGAAATGAGAGCCCCTGGCTGGTTTGGTTTGGCCTATTGGCATATTGTTTGTCTTAAAGCAGGCAGAAGATCGCCTGGCTCAGCTCTTTCTTGCTGCTTTTTCTTTATTGGTGTGTGATGTCTCTGTTTATTAACAAATGCTTTCTTTTGTAGACCCCAGAAGAACATGAGTTGGAGACAGGAATAAAATCAAAAGAAGCTCGGAAATACATATTCAACTGTTTGGATGATATGGCGCAGGTGAGTGGAGATCTTGTAACATGCAGATAACTATCTTATTAATTGCATACGTTACTGGGATCCCTAAAAATGAGGCTCCTGTGCTGGAGCAGTCCTCCTTCCCATGCTGTTGAGAACGCTGGTGTAGGTTTGCCATGGTGCCAGTTTGCGTCAGAAATCACTGTATGAAAGACTATCAGAATGTTAATTATGAAGCTGTTAGAAATGCCTTGTTTTTTCTTAGTAAGTGCAGTAAGTGCAACAAGGGTGCTCAGCCTCTATCACCAGAAGTAGCCAAGCAGTAGGGATCTGAGCACCTCCAGACGTGTTTATAGGATTAGGCCTCCTCTTAGACTTTGGGAATATTCACAGGAACTACAGATCATTCTATTTTTTAATTCTGAGTGGTTTTAATATCGTGAGGCCTTGAATCTTAAATATGTTGGTCTCAATTTTCTGTTGCTTTTGTAGCTGTTGCCATCACTTTACGTCTGTGCAGAGACTGCAGAATGTTGCCGTTCTGGTTTGCTGGCCCCTTACAGCCCCCCTCAAAATGAGGGCGTATCGCCAGGCAGTGGGGAATGGAGCCTGGGTGATGTCTGTTGAACAGCCCAATTTCACGTGGAGATGAGAATTCCATGTGTTAGTGCTGCAGTGCATAAAACTAAGCTGGCTAAGAGACAAATGCTTAATAAATATTTCTGTGTGATGTGAAATTACCGAATTGTTAGGTAGCAATTAATGTGATGTTTGTGTGAACTACTCTCATTTTATTTTCAAGGTGAATATGTCTACGGACTTAGAAGGGACTGACATGTTGGCAGAGAAGGCTGACCGAAGGGAATATATTGATTTGTTGAAGAAAATGTTGACAATTGATGCAGATAAGAGAATTACTCCACTGAAGACTTTGAACCATCCATTTGTTACAATGACACATCTACTGGATTTCCCACACAGTAATCAGTAAGATTCCTTAGATTTCTTCTTTTGTTTCAGGAGTTTATTGGAAACACAGGATGGCACTTTTCTGCAGTTTCTGGCTGATCTGAAGACAGCAATGGCGTGTGTAAGGAATGGAATGTTCAAAAGCTTCCTTTTCATGTTTTAGAACATTCTTTATTGGTTTAAGAAAAAAACAACAACTAAACCTGAAGACATGTACATAAAGTTGGGAATCTGTCATGTCTCTGTTGTACTGGTTCTACAAATCTGATATTTTTCTTCTGTCATTCTGTTTCAGTGTGAAATCTTGCTTTCAGAACATGGAGATATGCAAGCGAAGAGTTAATATGTACGATACAGTGAATCAGATCAAGAGCCCATTCACGACTCATGTTGCTCCTAATACAAGCACAAATCTGACAATGAGCTTTAACAACCAGCTCAATACAGTACACAATCAGGTATAGCATCTTTTAGCTGTTTTATGCTAATCAAAGAAATGGAATAGTCTAATTTTGTGCCTTCAGGCCAAATCCTGTTCTGCAAAATTCTGTATTTAAATTGCTCTCTGGAATTTTTAGTCTTGTCTTGAAATTTAGTTTTCCAAAGGTCAGGCCAAGGCAGTCTCTTTACTTGACCTAATCATTCTTGCCTGTCAGTTCAGCAACATAAGTAAAGTTGGTGCAATTCATCTTTTTTCTCCTACGTTGTCTTGAGCCTTTTACCTGAAACCTTTTCCTGGTGCTTCACAGTATGGTAATGGTGGTTCTTGTTGTTTGTTTTATAACAAGTACGAGTGATAAATCTGATTTTATTTTTTTTCTCTAGGCCAGTGTGTTGGCTTCCAACTCTACTGCTGCTGCTGCTACTCTTTCCCTGGCAAACTCGGAGGTCTCGCTGCTGAACTACCAGTCTGCGCTGTACCCGTCCTCAGCGGCACCCGTGGCAGGGGTGGCGCAGCAGAGTGTTTCCCTGCAGCCCGGAACCACCCAGATCTGCACCCAGACCGACCCCTTCCAGCAAACCTTCATTGTTTGTCCCCCCGCTTTTCAAAGTAAGCAGAAAAACCCTCCGGGGGGTGCCGTGGTTTCAATCAGGTAGAAGCGAGACGTTGTAATTTGCACTAAACTGAAAAAGTACAAAAGACCCCTCTGTGCGCGTCACGGTGGTCTTGCGTCAGATGGAAGTGTGGAACCAGATCAGACATGTGTAGACAGTTTGGTTCCCTTCCAGGTCAGGCTTGAGCAGGTGACAGTGTCTTCCCTGCCCAGGTTGCAGTTGTCTTCTGGTTGTTCAACCAGTTTTTCCCCCCAAACTGAACCCAGCAGCATTCCTCGGAAAGCAGTGAGCGGAGGAGCCAGGCCTATCTCAAAATAAGAACGTGTAGCGCAGTGTTTTGTATGAGGGAATGTCTGGCCTCTGCGTCTCGGCTCACAAGCACTGAGGCAGCTGGCAACAAATTGTCACAGATCACAAATACGTGAGGTTAGCACAAGCCCAGCTCTATTAATCCTGGAAGTTCTCTATTTATGCTTATATCTGGATTGTGTTAGTATGCAGCATTGTATATGAAATGGGAACCAATAGCGTAAGGTTTGAGCTTTGAACCTGGTCTCAAGCGACATAGAATTCAATGTCTGCGTTACCCATGTTTCTGAAAACAAGACTGTGGAGTTCAGCAGAGCCAAGCTTTTAGGGACCAGTTGTTCATCACTGCCCTTTGGCGCACTGGGGCTGTGGGAGTATTTACTTCAGCTGGTGTTTTATTAATATGTTTTTGTCAAAGGGAACAGCTTTGCTTTCTCTGCATCTGACTCTGTGTTCTGCCCTTACCTGGTAGGATTTTGGAAAGAAACTAAAAGAAAAGAATAACCATAATAAAGCAGCAGCTTAGCAGTGATGTGTTCTTGTCCTCCACAGCTGGGCTTCAGGCCACTACGAAGCATTCTGGGTTCCCAGTAAGGATGGAGAACGCTGTCCCCATTGTACCGCAGGCACCAGCAGCGCAGCCGCTGCAGATCCAGTCTGGAGTCCTCACACAGGTAAAAAACAAAAAAAAAACCCATACCCAACCCCTCCCCCCAGCATTAACTGCAATTCCTACCCCGTGCAGGGTGAGTGCAGGGGGTTCTCAGAACACTGAAAGGTTAAATGCAGATAATTCTAAGACAGTGTTTTCTTGTTTAATTTTGTTTTTCTGGAATATTTAAAGTCTAAACTATTTTGTCATGAGCCTCCCTGGTTTTAGGAGTTTGATTTAATAATGGGAATAAATATGTAGTTGTCAGCTGCTAAAACCAGACTATTTTTTCCCGGGTATGCATTGCCCTACGGATAGCGCTGTACATTTGTGCCTACGCTTTAAAAACGTGGCAGCAAATTTTGGAAGAAATCATTTCTGTGAGAAGCGAGATCCCAGTAAACAGAAGTGGCAACACAGATTAGTCATGTTAAAATTCTGTCTTTAAATCAACAAAATTATTTCTGAATCCTTCTCAATTAGTTACATTGTGAGTGTGAATCGATGTGTGGCGATGACGTGTCTATTTCTGTTGTTTGCAGTTTAAACAATATGGAATAGCAATATTCACAAATAATTCTAAAAAACAATATTTTAAACATTAGTAATGTGTTGTAAATTGAAACAATTTTTATTTCCAAAAAATAATGCTTTAATATATAGTGAGTGCCCAGTGGTTCACAGGTTTTATTCACTGACAAGTTGTAGTTGCCTTTATAATTAAGTGCACTTTTATTTATTTGCATAGTTTTAGTTCCTGCTGACATTAACACAGACTTTATTAGTTTTACTCTCCAGCCAGTATATTGTACCTGATCTGCTTGTAGAGGAGTAATTTTTAGATTGTTCAGTCCAAATAACTTTGGTGGCATTCTGCTATCTCTGGTTGGTTTAGCATAATTACACAGGTAACGGTATCCCACAAGCAGAATGCGCTTGAGGGAGGCCCACCTGAACCGTGTTCTTCCTGAGAGTGCAAATTGTACACCAAATCTGGTTTTAATTAGGCATTTGATGGACTTGGTAGTTTCACCACAGATAACTTTGCTCTTTCACAACACAAAAGACCCACCATGCCTTCTATGAAATCCCTTAGTTTACCTTTTCCCAGGAGTTCTGTGTGTGAACGTGGGGGTCCAGCAGCAGCCGCTGTGTCCCGCTGGGGTGCAGCTGCGTTAGGGCGTAGGGCAGGGCTCCCGGGACCCGCTGAAGTATCAGTAGCTGAACACTATCTCATTTGTACTTTTTAACCATGTCACCGGAGAGCTCCTGTTCCCCAATTTCCTGTTCCCCATGTTCCCCTCAGGGAAGCACTCGGAGGAGGGTGCCTGGAGGGGCTGGGTGTTGGTCTCGCCGTGTCCGTTACAGTTCTGGAGTCTGCTCAAGCTCGTTGAGTGCCAGCGAGGTGAAACCTCCTCTGGCCCTATTGCTGAACCCACTTGTCCTGCCTCAGTACCTGTGTTTCACTCACTGCCTGATCTACGTTTCAGGGAAGCTGTACACCACTAATGGTAGCAACTCTTCATCCTCAAGTAGCCACCATCACGCCGCAGTATGCGGTGCCCTTTACTCTGAACTGCGCAGCCGGCCGGCCAGCGCTAGTAGAACAGACGGCTGCAGTACTGGTAATTGCTCCCTTGATTGTGTTCACTAACTGAGTTTTTGTTTTAACTTAGACTTGCAGAGGGCATGGAAGCATGTGCCATCTTGTGGCTGTGTTCTTGCTACATCTTAATGTCTTGTTGTTTTCCTCCCCAACATTGCTGAAGCACTGTCTGACTCTGACGTTTAGTGTGGCTCTGTAAAGAATCCACATCCATTGACTATTACTTTTTACTAGCCTAGTATTATAAAGCTCTTCTAAGCTATACTATAGAAGAGTTGTAATTGTTCTTGTTCTTTGCTTACTATCCTTATCTTTGCCTTTTGATTGTTGAATACAAAGAAATCAGTCTTTAGCTTGACTCTGCTACAGGTACCTGGATGGCCAGAATTTGAACTACTTGGCAAGTTAGCTCCATATTTTGTTTTCAACAAGTATAAAGCTGCTTTGCATGTAGAAATGTTTCAGGTCATTAATCACAGGCTAAAATCTCTAATGATAGCAAATCCTTTAATGTATTGCTTTAGCAGTCGATTTCTCTTAACCTCTGTCGAACATTGACAATGATTTTCTGGCCTTTTGTTATTTTTAGCCAATCGCAGGTAGCTTGCTTCATCCAGATAAAGATACCCTTCTTCACAGATACTTTCAGTTCATAGGTATTTCTTGGTTGAAATTAAAGGTGAGCTCTAGTATCCAAAATGGCAATAGGTAGCTTTTAGGCTATTTGGAACAATTTTTAAAAAGGATGGGGAAAAGGATTAAATGCACCTTTAAGAAGCGTATGTTTTCAAAATTGTCCTCTTCTGTACTCACTTGGCACCTGCATCAGAGCAACTTTGCAAGTGCCACAAAGAAGTCATTGTAAAACTCCAGAATCAGATCAGTGAAGCATATGACAACATCGCAGTGCACTTAAGTGCTGGTTTCCTCACGTGTCTTTCAAAGCACATTCCATTACGTGAACCATGGTGTTTCTTGTGGCTTTAAAGTGGTAGTTTGAGTGTCGTTTCCTTCCAAGAGGGAGACCTCTGCTGAAGTGGAATTTGCTCAAGTCATACCTGTACTGAAATTCAGACCCGCTCCTTTGAGCTCCTCTGACCCAATTAGTGCTCCTGGTTCCTGAGGACGGGGAGGCAGGAGGGGGGGGTCTCCTGGGTCACGGCTCTCAGCTAAACTGACCCAGGGAGGGGGCTCCTTCCCTCCTCTGGAGGTTTGGTTGCCGAAAGGCTGCCATTGAGGCTCTGAAAACAGCAGGGGGTGACTGTAGCAGAGCTTGGGAGGCAAGTGAGTGGTTAGTGGTGTTTTCAAAAGTACATTTGGGCTTTTGATTCAACAGGCAAATTTGTGTGTGTGCAGTGGGCTTGGTGTCAGCTCCCCTGTACCGCAGTGGGGATCAGGGCCGCTGCTCCAGACTCTGAGCTGGATTCTGGGTTTCTCTGGGGGACTGACTATTTCTGTTTGGATTCTGGGAGCCTTTGGCGTGAATTTGCTCACCTTTAGTGCTTCCGACACTTCTCCCCTGCTGCTTCCCCTGAGTTTGCATTAGCCATTTGCTGAGCTTTGCATATTTTTGTCCTTCCTCTGTCAAAACAGTTCGTCGCTTGGAAGGCCCGATTTCTGCCTCTCATTGGGAATTTATATCTTGCTGTATTAAACTCTCTGCTTTGTCTTGTGCAGGTGTTGGCTTTTGGAAAGACGCATGGTGTGACTTTTAACATATTTCTCTTTTTTTTTTTAAATATTATTATTCCGCTTATGTTGGCAGAGGTTTTAGCAGTTCTCTGCTTTGAAGGCTTCTTGTTTGGAACCGGTATTTGTAAAAAGTGGATCTGTTACTTGCAGAAATACTTTATTTAAAACAGCAGGTGTTTATGGTTTTGCAGTTTGAACTGCAAGAAAGAGACATACATTTTCAAAATCACAGAAATATTGTACTGCCAAATTTATTTTGTGGTTTTGTTGTTTTTTCCAGAAAAAAATGCATTTTGTCAATTTGGATAGAAACATAAATAATATTAATGAACTGAAAATATCTTCACGTATCTCCCTTGTAACTAAATGTTTCTCTCAGTGTGGCTTTTCTTAAATACTTTTGTTGAGATGGGGTGAATTTCCCCAATAATAACCCTGTCTCAGCTCTCCCGGTGTGAGCCCTGTAAGGCCAAAAATCAGAAAGGACAAAATTGGCTTCACATTTTGGGATCCTTCAGCAGAGCAGAGTGTGTGGACTCACACGCAGAAGGTCCTGACGGCTCGTGCTGCAGCTGGCCGTATGGTCTGCAGTGCGATATTAACGCTTTTTTCTCCAGGGGACATCTGTGACACAAAAGATTAGCGAAGTGTCAGGGGAAGTTGTTTCTCTGGTTCTCTCACTCTACTGAAACATTTTGAGAAGGTGCAATGATGTGCCGTTATCTCTGCAAGCTAACAATCTGCGCCAGCGCGTTTATTGCTTGGAACAAGTCTCTCCCCACAGGTGGGAGCTGAAGTGAGTGAACCCCTGTGTGTGTTTGCTGTTTTGCAGCAGGCCTGGCCCGGGGGCACCCAGCAGATCCTGCTTCCTTCCACCTGGCAGCAGCTCCCGGGAGTTGCTTTGCACAACTCCGTCCAACCGGCGGCAGTGATCCCGGAGACCATCAGCGGCAGCCAGCAGCTGGACTGGAGGTAGGGACTGCACGGGGTCTGGCTCCGCGCCGTCGCAGCACCACCTGCAGTGCAGGGAATTTCCCCTTTCCCCTTAAAATCACACCGAGGCTCGGTGCTGCTTGCTGTGCCCGCAGTGTAGTCATGGGATTTGGGTCTCTTTCTTTTTTCCTGCCCCCAGGAACGCCCATTCCCATGGAAATCAGTACAGCACTCTGATGCAGCAGCCCTCACTGCTGACTAACCACGTGACATTGGCCACAGCACAGCCCCTCAACGTCGGGGTTGCCCACGTTGTCAGGCAGCAGCAGAGCAGCAATGCTCCAGCCAAGAAGAACAAGCAGCCAGCGCCAAGTGCAGCCAAGTAAGGCTTCTCTTCCCTTCCCAGCCCCAGAGACAGGGGGTGCCTTTGTGGTGTGAAAAACTGATCTGATCACAGAGGCATTGTCTGCAAACTTCTTAATGTGCTACAGTTGCCTTTAAAGATGCCTTGGAAAAAGTCTCTGTACTGTAGTCACTGAAAAAGTCTAATTTCGGTGAGAGTGCAAGGAACATGGTTGACCATGTGCTTAATTGTCAAAGGGAGGTTTTACACATTCGAGGTGTGTTGGTGCCATAGTGACAGATATAAGTGACAGAATTGACATCTGTCCAACAAGGGGTAGCATGTTTCTGGCAGTGTCCAGATGAATCCATCCTGTTCAGAGCATCGCTGAGGCCATTGGTCCATTCTGGATGTGTTCTGTGGTGCTCTCCTGTATGAGTGTCTGCACTGAGCTTCTCTTTGTGTGTTTCAAGATGTTTCTTCTGGCTGTTCTCAGTGCTGGTGCTGGTTTGTCCCAGCCTGCTGACATGTAGCCGATCACTGCTTTCGTTTTCCTTCAGGCCCAGCTCAACGCTAGAGACTGTGCCCTCCCAAGTTTACTCACTCATCGGGAGCAGCCCCCTGCGCTCCACCTCCTCCTCCTCCAACGTGCTCGTCCCAGTGCAGGAGCAGCACCAGCCCATCGTGATCCCAGACACTCCGAGCCCCCCTGTCAGTGTCATCACCATCCGCAGCGACACTGATGAGGAAGAGGACAGCAAATACAAACCTGCCAGGTAGGCAGCGCATTTAGGCAGGTGGTACTGATCTGTCTGGAGCTCAGCCCAAGCATGAAGGGGAGTGGAGAACAGTTCATGCAAAGCCCTTGCTGGGCTAAGGAGCACTGCATAAGACAGAAAATTCTGCATCCTGTCCGCTGTGCTGTTTGTGTCTCTAGTTAATCAGAATTTCAGCTGACAAGTAGGGAGGGTGTGAGATCCCAGAGGGATATCCTGTATCTTGTGGTAAAAGCGAGAATGTTTCCTGTTTGTTTGTTTTTTCCCCACAGTTTGGGTATGAAGCAGAGATCCAATGTCATCAGCTACGTTACTGTTAATGACTCCCCGGATTCCGACTCCTCCCTGAGCAGCCCCTATGCTGCAGACCCACTCTCCTCTCTCAGGAGCACCGGCGCTGCCCTGGAGCTGCCGAGCAGCGGGGCACCTGACAGCTCCAGCTCTCGCACCATCATTGTGCCACCACTGAAAACACAGCTCAATGACTGCGTTGTAGCTACCCAGGCTTCAGGTGGGTGTGCTCTTGGAGGTTACTGCACTCAACAGTTCTTGCCAAGGCTTAGGTTGCTGGCTTGTCCCCAGCAGTGTTGTTGTCACAGTTTCGGACCACGCATTGGATCTTCAGCAGCTCTAGGTTTCACGGCTGCTGTTCTGAGAGTGCAAGCCTTGGTCTGTTTTCAGTTTCCTTGGTAGATTTACCTTTCCTGTATGTTTAGCTGCATTTAGAAAGATCTGTAAAAATTCCTAGTGATTTCTTGTACACTGAAATTTTAAATCATAATTGAAGAAAAGAGTCTGTTACAGAAGTAGTCCCCATGTGTTCTTTAGTTACCGGTTATCACAGTGCATTGCGTGTGAAGGGGAAGAATGGACTAAGGTTTTGAAATCTTTCAGGCATCCTGAGCAGCACCAGTAAGACCAAGCCAGTGGCCTCTGTGAGTGGGCAGTCGTCGGGATGCTGTATAACACCCACCGGGTACCGCTCGCATCGTGTGGTGACGAATGGCGTGCAGCCTCTCAATCTCAGCCAGGTGAGCGCGAGTGCCTCTCCTGACTTCAAGCACGGTGCTTTAGAAATACTGTGCTGTATGGAAGGGGGGTGCAAGAGGATCAATATCTGCTGCCTCATTAATTCTTTGAAGCAGATTCTGTCCTGTGGCTGTGGAGGGAAGGGTAGACTCTAGGGAGTACAGGTGAAGTTTCCCAAGGCAAAGAATTTGTTCCTGCACCAGAGTGCAGGAGGAGGACGCGTGACTATGTCCAGATTCTTTCTTTGTCACACCTGAGGACAGCCACTAACCTTATTCACTTCTTCTCCCTGCAGAACCAGCAGACAACCGTGCTGGCCTCACAGGAGAGAAGTGGAAATGCTGTCCCCCGCAGGCAGCAAGCTTACGTGGCCCCCCTCACCTCAACTATTTCTCAGGCTCCCTACACGTTCCAGCACAGCAGCCCGGTGCATCCCCACCTGGCAGCAGCCACGGCAAATGCCCACCTGCCCAGCCAGCCACACATGTACACGTATGCGCCAACCACCGCCGCCACGCTGGGCTCCACCACCTCCATCGCCCACCTCTTCTCCCCTCAGGGCTCATCGCGACACACCACCTATGCTGCCCACCCCAGCACGCTCGTCCACCAGGTCCCTGTCAGCGTTGGTCCGAGCCTGCTGACCTCGGCAAACGTTCCGCCTGCCCAGTACCAACACCAGTTTGCTCCCCAGTCCTATATTGGTGCTTCCAGAGGATCTGCTATTTACACTGGATATCCGCTGAGCCCTACAAAGATCAATCAGTACTCGTACTTGTAGTTCCCGGCAAAGCACTGTCCCGCAATAGGGCTGGGAGATTGGAGAAGGATTTCAGGTGAAGCTTTACCTGGTAATGACTCACCTGGTGTTCGTTTCTCCCTGATCTGGTTGTATGTTGTTCAGAAGCTCTAGTGAGTTCAGTCACTAACTGAGCAGCATGCTTTGTTACCAGTACGAGGGTCACTAATTAAGTTTTTTAAATTTTACTTACTTTTTATAGATGCTTTTAAAAAGTTCATGGTCACATTTATTTAAAATTGTTCTGTTGTGCTAATCAAAAGGAGAAAGAAAATCAGTGTCTTGGAAGACAGATCCTGGTGACTTTTTTAACTTGTATAACTTAAACAAAAAGACTAGCAGATTATATTTTAGCAGCTTGCACAAATCCATGTTGCCACTAAAAATGTAATGCACGTTTATTCATTATGTTGCTGGGGCAGTTTTAAAATCAAGTTTAATATTTTAACATTTGTTCTCTAATTCACTTTGTCTCTAAGAAAATTGCTGGTTCTGCAAAAGCCATTACATCTCCATACAAGTTCCTGTCAACATTTTGTTTACTTCTCCGCTTTGTTGAAGGACTGGTAGAGGCAGCTGCCTCGTAGGAGCAACATCCTATATTCAGGAGTCTGTAAACCCTGAAATCTGATTTGTTTTCTTGAAAAGTCTGTGTCTCCATAACACAGCTGAATTTTTATTGCATTCATTGCAGAATTCTTCTCAGTTTTTCAGACTGTAGTCCAGATCTCACTGTGTACCAGCTCAGCAGCTTGGGCAGGACGCTGTAGTCTCCAGTTGAGAGTGAGTAATGCAGCTTTGCTCGAAAATTTGGTTTCTGCAGCTCGGTAGATGCTGGCCCTATAATGGAGCTGGATTCCTTCACAGAAGCACAGGGCTTTTCTTTCTTCTGTTTTTCTTAATATTTTTCCTCACATGATTCATTTAGGAGGGAGTTGAATTTGAAATACAATGAAACATCACTGTATTGATGTGTACAGCTTTTTATACTCCTGTGAACGTATCCTCCTGGATATGTCAGCAGCTACTTTAAAGCGCTCTTAATAAGACTTGTATACAGTACATGCATGTAGGAATCGCAAAAGAAAAAAAAAGAAAAAAAAAGAGAAAGAAAAAGAAAAAAGGAAAAAAAATTCCAGATTTTAAAGTTTATTACTGAATTTAAAACTATTTTAGAAGTTTTGTATTGGTGGTGTTTTAATATTTTACATAAAATGAAATATGTACATATTGATTAGAAAAATATAACAAGCAAAACTTCCTGCTAACCCCAAATGTTCTGTCTTTGTAATCAAAATGTGTAGTGATTATACTTGAACTCTGTACTTAGTGTTTGTCTAATTCTTAAACGTTCCTGGGGATGGAGTTGATGTATCCTTTGTATTTAAACCAAAATGAATGGGTTCGTGTTGGAATGTATGTGATCTAATGCAATGGTTAGAGCTCATCACTGTAGCACTGGGAGTGGAGCGGAGCTTGGGGTGAGGAAAGGATTCCTTCTGATTTGTTTTGCACAGGTGTGTGTGACGAAGAGTTGTCTGGTGTGTCCCCTCATTGTAGTGCCTTAACCGATGATGTAGTGTGACTAGAGTTTACAGTGCGCTTGCCTTAGGAGGGACCAGCAAGCCCCCGTCGAATTGAAGCAATTCACTGAGCTATTCACAGCAAGAACAGCCGTATGTCGCATAGGTGCATTGTTCTCGGTTTTAATGCTATCATAAAAAGCTACATTTTTGTTCAGAGTGAAGCGATGTTTCCTTAAAGCTTTTCCTTGAAATGGCACATGTACTGTTAGATGTCTGTCAGTGCATTTCGAATAAGGTAGTGCTGGGAATGCATTGGAATGTTTAGTCTAATATTGCAGAAGTGATTAAAGATGTGCAATCACTTTTTATTAGATTAGTATGGCGTTACCTTCCCCCACGTTAATAGCAGACATTTCTTGTAAAATATTGCTAGCTTGGTGATAGGATATTTATACCAAAGAGAGCCTGCTGTAAAGCACATAATACCATTTTAAAGTTTTATAATGCTACTGCTAATGTGGAGTTGTTGGGAAGGTTTGTCAGCTGTAGCCCTAGTTAGTGTTCAGAGGAAATGCTCATTTTGGATAATCAGTGCAGTTTTTAAACTACGCTTTGTTTTCTTGAGTCCCTTGTACTAGGAGTTGTTTCTCATCTTCAGTACATAGATTAAGTATCTTGTCCAAGTGGATGATAAACTGGCCTGAGCGGTGGTATCACTGCAGCAATAAGAGGTTTTGGTAACCTTGAACCCCAGTTTCTGTGCCGTCCCATTGGAGAAGAGGCCAGTTCTCTGACCAGTATGTGACAAGAACTGCAAAAGTAATTTCTGAAATTCCACATTATTGATAGGATAAAGTCTGGACTGACCTGAAATCGCTGAACTGGTAAAGGTTTGGCATCTCTTTCAGTAGAGGGATCCAGGACTGAACTGGGTGGTTGCATTGGCCACGTTGTTGTTGGGTGTGTTTTCGGTGGGAGCAGTTCTGTGGGGGTGCAGGTACCACGCTCCTGCTGTGCTGCGTCCCCGCGGTGGACGATGCTCTCTGTTGCTGTGGGCACTTTCTTGCCTTCTCTCGTGTGACATTGCTTGTGTTCAGTACAGCTCTGAGGTGCCTCTCGGGGACAGAGTTGTGCCTTTCCATCCAACGGCAGAACAAGCTCCGATTCCTGAAGTTCAGGAAAACATTAGTCCCTGTTTCACAAATAGTAGAGTGTTTTCTGTGAAGTCCTAACAGGAAAAGACCTTTAGCAAAATCTGCTAATAATTTTGCAAAGAAATGGCCCAATTCCCCCATTTTAAGCAGATTAAAATGACCATTTGTCTTTGGAGTCCCTATTAGATAAAGAAACCCAATCAAATGTATTCACAAAGCACAGTGTCATCTCTTTCACTCCCCATGTTCCCAAAAGTATTGGAACAAGGAGGATGAGATGGAAATGACCTAGGTGAAATGAAACGTGCCCCGTTTCAAACAAGTTGTCAGTTACCCTGAAACTCCTCTGTGATCCCGGGCATAATCCAAGGGAAGGGCCCCCTCCCCAGCAGGGCCCGGCTTTCCCTGGCACTGGGATCCGACTCTGACCAGCGCATGTTGCCTGATGTGAGTCGTCGTGCTCTGCTCTAAGGAGACCCATCCCTTCTTCCCGTGCCTATCCAGCCTCCAAATCAGGTCAGAGAATTGACTCTTATTGGCAGAGCCGCTACCCATATTTTGTAAAGAAATGTGCTATCTCGGGTTAGAAAATTGGAGTCCTTTCGTTCTTTTAAAACTAGTTTGGGATTTACCTTTTGAATATCTGATGGTGGTCCCAGCTAGACCGGTCCGTCTGATCTGTGGTAGCCACCACAGAGGTGACTTCTGAGGCTTCCTGCTCAGCACCTCGTTGATGGGGTGCAGTAATTTACCTCTGACTCAGCAATTTCTTTTAGTTCATGAAACTAAATTGCTTCTAAATGACAGGATTGGCACAGCCCTGCTTTCTTTTTTATTTAAACTCCTGAATAGTGCCGCATGTCCACATGGTTGGTTGTTGCTAAACTTTATATAATGTGTGATTTCAGATTCAGCTTGAAATATATCTATCTCACTACATGTAGCAGTACATTATATGTAATGTTAGTATTTCTGCTTGAATCCTTGATATTGCAATGGAATTCCTACTTTATTAAATGTATTTGATATGCTAGTTACTGTGTAAAATTTAACTTTCTTTTATGGTTGTGCTCTTCCTTTTTACAAGCCGCTAGATACAGGTAGTTTCTGACAATTACTGATCTATGTTTGTATTGCTGATGTACTTAGGGGGTATGTAAAAATCATTTTAACAAAAGATAGATATTTAAAAATTTAATACTAACTATATGGGAAAAGGGTCCATTGTGAAAACATAGTTTATCTTTGGATTCAATGTTTGTCTTTGGTTTTACAAAGTAGCTTGTATTTTAAGTATTTTCTACATAATATGGTAAAAATGTAGAACAATTGCAATGCATCAATAAAAAGGGTTAATTTTCTGTACTCTATTCATTTGGTCACTTGGTCTGTTAAAGGGAGTGGAAAAGAGAAAGCCTCTGGGCTGGATGGCGGGGGAGACGAGAGTGAAGGGCTCTTCCCAGATGCCCTGTCCTCGCAGGGGCAGTCGTGGAAGGAAACGGCTGCCAAGGCCCCGGCCTGGAGTGAGTCCCTGGCTGCGGGGGACACTCTGCACCCCCCGCGGCACCCAGGGACCCCCGGACCCAGCAGCCTCCATGCCCTGGCACAGCCCAGAGTGAATCCTGCAGGAGCAGGGCAAGAGACGAGACACAAGTGTCTGCCCAAAGGTGCTCCATCGCCGGGGTGGGCTGAGCTCCCGATGGCACTTGGTGCTGGGGATGGGCTCAGCCAATGGCCCCACAAGCACTGAAGGGCCGAGCACTGCTGTGCTCAGCGTCCATACCCTGGGCAGGCGGAGATGCACCCCGACACCTGGGCGAGCTGTGTTTGCTGGCACCCCGGCTCTCCTCATGTGAAATGCAGCAGGGAGGTGCTGGGCTGAGCCCAAACCCTGCCAGCGCAGCAGCCTCCTCGGGCGCCCTGCGCTGTGCCAGCCCCGCGGGATGCGGGTGCAGGATGCGGGAGCACTAGATGGCACACTCGCCCTGCACGCAGCACCGTGGCCCTGCGCATGGATGTGGCCGAGCATCAGCCGTGCAGATCCGCAGCGGCAGAGCCAGGGAAAACCACGGGCAGTGGCTGGTCTGGCAGCACCCACGGGACTGGGTGGGACACGGGCACGACCGCAGGCCTGGCTGCCCCTGGGCACAGCACTGCGGCCTCTGTCCCTCCCTCCCGCTGCAACGGGGCCCTGCCCCGTCACTCGGCCGGCACTGCAGGATCTGCCATGCGGCTCCACACTGGTGCTTGGGCAGCCTCAGGAGCCGGTGCTGAGCAAACAGCCCCAAAATTGCAGGCAGCCAAGCTGCTGGGCCAGAAGGGCTCTGCGTGGGGGAACCCACGGGATTCTGGTGTGAGGTGGGGGCAGGCACAAGCTCCCCGCTCAGCAGCCAGGACAGGGGGTGCCACAGGCTTGGGTGGCTGGTGGCCACAGTGCTGCCCCAGCTTGGACTCCCCCTGCCGTGGCATGTGGCCAAGGCCGAGGCAAGTTGAGGTTGGCCATCTGCCTCGTGCATCTCTGTTGGCCAGGAGTCAGGGCTGCGTCTGTGCCCACAGCCTCGCACCAGGCCCAGCTTAGCCCCACGCTGTCCCCCGGGCTGTCCCCACTGTGACTTGTGCTGTCCCTGGCGGCAGAGGACACATCCTTCCCGGGCTGCTGCAGCGCTTCCCACTGTCCTCAGGCCCCTGCCCTGGCCCCACAGCTCCTGGCGCCATGCAGGGCTGGTGTGGACACCATGCGGGGCACGAAGGGGTTAAGGCGCCTCAGGCTGGTCTGCGGGGAAGGAGCAGCCTCTCCTCCCCTCTTCACATCTGGATTCAATCAGGGCTGCAGAGGCCGGAGCATTCCTGAGCACTGAGGTGGAGGCTGCACTCTCTGACGGCCATGGGGCCCTGGCGCTGCCTGCTCCTCCTGCCTCTCCTCGCTACGGCTCTCCGCGCCCAGCAGCAGCAGTTCATGGAGTACGTGGAGCGGCGCCTCACCCTCCTAGAGGTAGGGCCCCACATCGCCCCACTTCGCCCCGCCACAGGGTCCCAGGCCTTTCTTCCCCGGAGCAGGCCCAGGGCGAAGGAGGAGTTGGGAGCGGGGCAGAGCAGAGCTGGCGTGGGGTGTCCCAGCCTCCGCCTGCCAGGGCCCTGCATGGCCCCACACCAGCAGCATGGGGACGGGAGCGTGATGGGAATGGGAGCACCATGGGACGGGCGGATCGCGGGAGCAGGGGCATCACAGGGCTGGGAGCATCGTGGGTGCAGGAACATGGCAGGATGGGACCCAGAGACACAGGCACCAGGGCTGCGGTGCCGCATGTCTTCGGGGGCTCCCACAGCCATGTGCAGGCAGTGGGATGGCTGCCACAGACAGGCTGTGAAGTGCAGAGACCTCAGTGTCCCCTTGGCCACCCCAGGAGAGGATCTCCCAGTGGCACGACCAGAGCAGCCGCTACTCCACGGAGCTGCGTGACTTCAAGAACCAGGTGCTGGGGATGCTTGAGACAGCAGAGAAGGAGCGGGAGGCGATGCGGTCGGAGGCAGAGAGCGCAGCGGTGCGTGTGGACCGCCTGGAGCGCGAGGTGGACTACCTGGAGACACAGAACCCCGCACCGCCCTGCGTGGAGGTGGACGAGACATTGATGGAGAAGCAGGTGGCCACAGCCAAGCAGAGGAAGAACGAGAAGTACACCAAACTGACAGGTGAGGGGCTCCCTGGGGAGACGGTCCCGGGTGTGGGGTTGCCTTCCCATCCCACCCAGGTCCAGGCCTCCCCTGCCACATGCTGTGGCATTGAGTCCCAGCAGGACAGCTCTCGGGTGTCTCTGGCACAAAATCCTGCATCCCCAGAGCTGCCTGGGAACCGCATCCGAGCCCCAGGCCAGAGCCTTGGGCTTCTCCAGAGCCCTTGGAGCAGGGCTGGGGTGAGAGTGGCCTCCCCTGCCCGTGGCACAGGTGCACAAGGGGACTTCTCAATGCCACCAGGGACAGCACTGCAACCTATTCAGCAAGGTTGCCTGAGGGCAGCTTCAGCAGCTGCCTGAGCGCTGGGGTGGGACGCAGCGGGACCTGTGTGACTCCAGCACAGGGTGGGAGCAGTCCCCGCTGCAGGGCTGGGTGGCTTCCAGGCTTTGACCACTGCCCCGCTCTTGCAGACTGCAGTGACACCATTGCGAGCATCAGAGCCATGAAGATCCTGAAACGTTTTGGCAGCACCTCGGGGCTCTGGACCAAGGATGCCGCAGGGAACTCCGAGAAGATCTATGTCTTCGATGGCACTGCCAATGACACGGTGTACGTCTTCCCCCGCATGCGGGAGTTCACCCTCTTCTCCGCCACCCGCAAGGCCGCCCGCATCAAGCTGCCCTACCCCTGGGTGGGCACCGGGCACCTCGTCTATGATGGGCACCTCTACTACATCCGCCAGCAGGGCCCCTTCCAGGTGATCAAGTTTAACCTGGCCAACAAGACGGTGGTGGACAGCTCGGTGTTCCCGGCCGAGGAGCAAATACCTGTCTTTGGGCTCTCCCCCTTCACCTACATCGAGGTGGCGGCAGACGAGGAGGGGCTCTGGGCCATCTACGCCACCAAGGAGGACGAGAAGAACATATGCCTGGCTAAGCTGGACCCCACCTCTCTGGACATCGAGCAGATGTGGGACACGCCATGTCCGCGGGAGAATGCCGAGGGCGCCTTCGTGGTGTGCGGGGCACTGCACGTGGTCTACAACACCCGCCTGCCCAGCCGCTCCCGCGTGCAGTGCGTCTTTGACGTCAGCGGCACACTGGCCCCCGAGGACGCCTCCCTCGTCTACTTCCCCAAGCGCTACGGCTCCCATTCCGGCATGAAGTACAGCCCCCGGGAGAGGCAGATCTACGCCTGGGACGACGGCTACCAGATCATCTACCGCATGGAGATGAAGAAGAAGCTGGAGGTCTGAGGGCCAGAGCAGGGTGTCCTCGCACGTCTGGCCACTTCACCCAGGCAAGTGTGGCTCTGCCCATCTCACCCCATGGGGCACAGCTGGCCCCAGTGTGGGACGGCATCTCTGCCCTGTCTCCCGTCACTGTGAAATGATGAAATGCTGGACCCCTGCCCCCTCCACCCACCAGCACGAGGCATCCCTGCCCAGGACCACCCTGCAGAAACCTGGACTAACTTAACAAGATTTTTCTCCTCTGTGATATAACGAATAAATACTATGCAGCGAGCTGCAGCTGCCTGCTTGGGGGGAGCATGGGGCGCTGGGGCCAGGCAGTCAGAGCTGCAAGCTCCACATTGCCCCAGAGTCACCCCAAAAGACACCTGCCAAGGGTGGGGTGGCCTGAGCAGCCAGCACAGGTGGCTCCTTGGGCTGGGGTCTGGGCGCAGGGGCTGGGCTGGGCTTTGGGCAGGGGCTTCAGGCAGGGATTTCAGCTGGGGCTTTGAGCTGGCACAAGGGGACCTCAGAGCCTGGCCAGGGCCAGCCTGTTTTGCATGTACAAAACTATGAGCAAATAGCAAAATCCCTTAATCTGAGAGGACAACTGGAGATTTTCCTCGCATGCCGGGGAGACAGCCTAGCCAGCAGGCACCAGATGTTGCTGATTTTCTGAGTTCACATCTGATGAAGCACAGCCATCTTCCCCTGCAGCTGCAGTATTGCCACAAACCCTTTCCATAAGGCCCTGGGTCCCCCCAGCCCCTTCCCGTCCCTGTGTCACGACGCCACGGCGGCAGCCCCGCGGCGATGGGGCAGGACAGGGCAGGCGCTGGGAGCCCTCAGGACGGCAGCTCCGGCGCTGCCAGGGCTCGAGACCCCCCCATCCCCGACTGCTGGGCATGGGCACAGCCCCGCATGGCCACCACACCGCATTACCCAGCAGCAACCATCCCACATGTGCCACTTGCCCTGGAGGGCAAGGATTTTTCCCATTTCTGGCCAGAGATGCCATGGGCCCCCAGAAACGCAGATTTGCTGTAGTTTGTTCCTGTCACAGTGTCCTGAGAGCAGAGAGGGTGAATTGTGAGGTGTTTGTGTGTTGTTAAGCATCCTTTTTCCCATCAGAGACCAATTCTGGGGACAAACGCTGACCTGGTCAGACCAGGGGGTCGCATCCTCCTGGTGCCGGCACAAGGTCCCCCTCCCGGGTGAGAGGCCCTGGGGCTACCAGGGGGCTCCCAGGGCCACCTGCCCTCCCAGAGGTGTGGCATGGCCGTGCCACCCCCACGCTGCCAGAAAGCCATTCCGCATCCCCCTGCGGCCACCTCCAGGCAAGATGTCCTGCCATGTGGAGGTGACTTGGTATTTGCTTCAAGTTCTTCTGTGTTATAATTAAAATATCTTTTGGTTGCATGAGAAAAATGTTTAAATACACACTTTGAATGACTGTAATTGGATGGTGCTTAAAGTTCAACACACAGTGCAAGTCAAGCAGAGAAATTATCCAAGTGTGAAGAACTATGTGAACTGTCAAGTTAATTTATAGCCCTTTTCAAGATCAATAACTCCAGTAACAGAAATATAATTTTCAGAAATTGCACAGTTGTAAATAATTATGCCAATGATTTCTCAGGCTTGAATTAAAATTGATGGGGCAGTAATGATTCTGCACCACAAACCATATTCTAACCCAAAACAAGCCCTGCAAAATCTGCCACTTGCTCCCCTGAGATGCAGGTGCTCGCCGGGGCACGAGCGGGACGGGGCACGGCCGCTGACAGCAGCATCCGGAGTCCTGCTTGTGCCGAGCACCACGTGCTCGTCCGGTGTTTTAATCTCTTTAGAAAACCTGGCTCACTGGGCTCTGTCCTGCCAGGCAGGAGGGGCAAGGAGCCGCTGTGCCGGGGGGTCTGGCCTGCGTTGCCCAGGGCCCCCTCGGAGCGCCCGTGCCGGGTCTCTCTCTCGGGGCGGCTGCTGCCGCCTGCGCCGGCGGGATGTGCCCCTGCACCGGGGCCGGGTAGCGGGGGCACAGCGGGGCCCTGCGAGCGCCAGGGGGTCTGGCTTCTCTCCTTTGGGACACGTTTACTGACACCGGGAGTCGCGGGTACGAGGGCGCGCAAAAGTCCCAACATGACAAGTGCCTCCAGCAGCCACATGCTCATGTGAAATTTGTTTTTTGTGAACACTTTGGGAATGAAAAGCAAAATGGAAAAATAACTGCAGCCCTGATCAGCTTATAGAGCACAGCACTTATCTGGCACTCCACATCTTCAAAGCACTTCAAGAAACATCAACCAATTAATCATTTGAATAACACCCATAAAGCAGAACAGCGTTATCTTCATTTGGTGACAAACACATAGACAAAAAACCCATGTTTGATCATTAAAGTGGTTCAGCCCTGAGCTGGCTGGAGGCAGGTTGGGCGAAGAGCGGTGAATCCCGGCCAAGGTGCCCCCGGTGCCCTCAGGGTGACAGGGGAGCGGGGGCAGGACATGGGTGCTCTTTGTCCCCACAGTTTGTCCCTGCGCTGCCTCCGGGATGGGGTCACTCCGCTCAGCACCGTCTGATCCCGCTGGAGACGAGTCTCTGCCATCGTCCGGCTTAATGGGGGACTGTGAGCGACCCGGGAAGGAGCCTGCACATCTCTGCTGCCTGATAACCACGGGGGAGAGGGTTGTTCACGGGGGAGAAAAACAGCAGAGACACAGGGACAGGCCTTCTGTTCGCCGTGGGGGGGAAACGCACCCCCTCTGCTGTGGGCTCCTGCCCCGACATCTCCAGACACCCCCCGGGCACGGCGCAGGCTTTGCTGCTCGCACACATGGGAGGTCACCCCCCACCAGGGTTTACTGACTTATTTTCCTCTTGTTTAAATATTTATCAACCCTATTAGGAGGAAGCAAAGATTGTGCCACAGCTGGTGGGATTGTCAGGGCCCTGAGTGCTAATAGGTGTTAATTGCCCCCGCCAGCCCCCCCTGCTGCCCTGCGGGAGACCTGGGCTCCCCCCTGGCTTGTGGGCACCCCTCTGCCCACTGGGGAAATGGGGTTTTTGTCGCTTTTGTGGCTGTCCCCACAGCAGCCCAGCCCCAGGGCTGCCCAGCTCTCTGCCCTCCCTGCCATTCCCTCAGAATTAACAGATTTTCGGGAAAATTCAGCCTTGACTTCAGGGTTACAGGTGGCGGAGACTCCACCGAGCTCCAGGGCAGGTACCTGCAGCCGCTATGGACGGCTGGACCCTCCCCTCCAGAAGGCTGTTAAAACCCGTCATTTCCAAACATGTGGCCCTGGGAGAAGGGCTGTCCCTCCCCCGTGTCCCCGCTCCGGGGCCGTGGGCTGCAGCACGAGATGGCTCATGGCCCTGAGCCCCCACCCTGGGCAGGAGACCCCCCCCGCAGCGGCCACGCTCCACAGCCATGTTATCGCTTTCCCTAATGAGGGGTTAGTGGAAAGTATGCTAATGTGGCTGCTCCAGTGAAGTCACTGCTTTCCTTGTGAGTCGGCAGCTCCTTGTGCTTTAATTGCCAGATATTTTATCTCTTTAAAGAAGAGTCTCTGTAAGTAATAACCCCTTTCATCTCTGCTCCTCTTGAAAAATACTTCTCTTTGGAAGGCAATCTGATAAAGTAAATTGAGAAGTTATGCTAACAGTAGGAAAGAGAAAGCAAGATCTTCTGGCTGTTTTTTTCCCCTTTGTCTAATTCTCAAGGATATTGACTTTTTCTTCCTCCCTGACTTTTCCAGCTCACAGGAGCTATTGATAAAGTGAAACGGTTCTGCGGGTAGTATTAGAAACAAGGGAACTAAAATTAAAAGTAGGCAATTTAAACAAGTGTATTTTAAAGATGCTATTGTATTGAAACAAGAAGGGGGGGATGATGTCCCCATTTAACACTTTCTTAATGGCTGGTTGGCAAGTATAATCACAGGCCTTTAACTTCAAATAGGTATTCCTGCCCATGTAACATCTGGTTGAGGTCGAACTCATCACACATGAATCTGGAGGCAAGGTGTCGCTCTATCCAGGACTTCTCAGCAGAAGTGAAAGGACGCTGGAGCCTGAGATGATCTGGGAAGCTCTAGGAGGGACACACAAAGGCAGCAGCTTGCCAAGGTCCTTTGCGCCTTCTAATGAAAATAGAGAATAGGCTAAAACCAAATTCACCAGAAATGTTTGCTTGGAGCTTTGCTGCAGAGAGGGAGAGCTCAGGCCTCCATGTCAGCGTGGGCTGGGCTGGAGCTAAACCCCCCTCTGGAGAGCGCTGCCGGCATCTGGCCAGATGTGCTGGGACAGGGGTCAACCATCTTCCGAAACGGAGAGAGTGGAGAGAAAATCAAGCCTTTAACTCCAGAGCTCACAACCCCCTCAGAAGAGCTGTGGTTTGTGACACACACAAAGTTTAGTTATTTTCTGGGCAGTTTCATTTACTAACAGAATTTGCAGTTATTTGAGTGCTTTGATCAGGACGGATTACTCTGCCTGCGCCGCTCCTGTCCGTGGACATGTCTCTGTCTCCAGCCAAGGAGGGTACCGCTGACACAGGAAGCCCCACGCAGGCAGCTCACACCATCCCAGGGATTTCACGCATCCTGAAGTCTACATGATTTCACTTGGATTTTCTTTGGGGTGTTATTATTACTAATGCTATTATTATGGAAGATGTTTCCTGAGGACAGAAAAATACTAGCTCAGCTATTCGGCTAAGGAGTTCTTTAATTTCTTTCCTCTCCAAAAATCAGCTCCCCAGAGCCTTTCTGGAATAGATCCGAATTTTCTACTTAACACATCCTCCTGAGGCAAAAATGCAGAGGGACGCAGTGATTCTCCCTGTGCAAAGGAGGGCTTGGGCTTCCCTCCCCGGCGCTTTGCCCCGGCTCTGGCTGCAGTTCGGGGATCGTGGGCCAGCTCCAGGAGATACAAGATAAAGTTTTGTTTGTCTGTTTGCCCCCAGATCCCCCACCCCAAGGGAAACACTGGGTTTGGGTCCACAGCCCCCTCACCCCCCCGCTGGCCGGGGAGGGATGAGTGGGGCAGGCAGGGGCCGGTGCCCCGCTCTCCCCGGGGGTTCCCGGCTCCCACGGCTGCACCAGCGCTGGGGCAGGACGAGGCTGTGGGGCCCCAAGGGGGCCAGAGCAGCTGCCCCCCCCCCCAGCACAGCACCCCTGGCTCTGCTCACGCAGAGACCCCATCTCTCTGCTGCAGGTGTCTGACAACGTGGAGGGAGATATAACCATGGTAACTGTGATCATTACAGAAAATTGCTGCCATTACTACAGAGGTAGGGTCAAAACAAACAGAAATTACCAATTTTTCTGTTTCTAATAAAATACAGGAGTGTATTATTGACTCACTAATTGCTCAGTTAAATGGATTTCTCCAAAATTACCTACCAACCCTTGTAAATGAAAATGATGCAAAGATTAGCACTTCCATGGAATTGCCCAGGCAAGGAAAAACAAGAAGTCTGACTAAGTACAGGAGGCAAAGCCGCTGGAGGAGCTTCTGTCCGAGGAGCCCCGGGTCCAGGGCAGAGGGGCCAGGAGCGGAGGGCGGATTCTGAGCGGGGTGTTACACTAATGGCACCCGTCGCAGTGCGGGTGGGCGTGCGGTGCCGGTGCTGCAGCGGGTCCTTCCCCAGACCGAGAGCCCACGCGTGTCCCTGGTGCGTCCCTTCTCCCCTCCCAGAGGGCATCAGCCCCTTGATCCCCCCGTCCCCCACAGCAGCCTGCTTTGTTCCTCTTCCCTTGCCAAGAAGCCGTGCTCAGAGGCTTAATAGCTCTTAATTCAAGATATAAACTTTGTGAGGCTGCAGAGACATTTCAGCGTTGATTTAGAGCAACGGCGCTTCTCCGATTGCCTGGCCCCGGGCTGAGAGAGGAGACCCAGGGCTCAGAGATGCAGTGCTGCTCGGGGGGGAGAGCTCTGCGCAGGGGTCTCGGGGGGGAACGAGGAGGGACTGGGCAGGGGCACCCCCTCGGCTGCAGCAGGACGGGTCCCCCCACCCAGCGGGGTCAGCAGGAGCCTGTGGGGCAGTGAAGCACCGGGGGGGGGACCCGTGGGGACGAGGCAGGAGCCATGGGGCAGAGAGTGAGCTCTGAATGGGAGTCCAAGGTCCTTAATACGCAGTTAGACCATGCAGGCTAGGGGAAACAAATGTTAATGCATCAATTAATTTGCAGTGGAAAACCAGTCCCTGACCTCCAGGCAGCTGCTCCTTCCCAGGTGCTGGAGTCCAGCCCGTGACTTTCACAGTCCTTCTCCTCTTTTTGTTTTCATTCCCTTTTAACCTAAAATCGCTTCAAGCCTTGCAACCTGGAGGGCTCCAGCAGCCAAACACACAGGCCACAGGGCAGAGCTGTGCTTTGTAACTGGCTCCTGCAGGAGATTGCTCCTCGCAGCTTTGTTCTAAATTGCCAATTCTTCCTTGACTGCTGTTTTTCAGGAAAGCAGGGTTTTAAATGAAAAGCAGTTTTCCCCAACTGAGCCACCTCTGATGTTGGTGTGATCTGCCATCTCCTGCTTCCCTCCATTCCTGATCCAAGCCTGTCTCAGAAATTGAAATGTTCAGCTTGTTATAGAATAAATGAAGGAAGAAATATAATTTAATCAAGAGACATCAGTACCAGTAAATCCCGTGAAATTCTGCACGGCCGGGGTGCAGTGTCATCGTGCCATGTGTTGACTGTGCCCTATCCCCATGCCACGTTCAGCTCTTTGCCGGCAGAACAGGACATTGTGGGCCACTGGCGTGTGTCGCTGGCTCTTCTGGTTTTCCCTTCAGCACAAGGTCAACTTCCATAGGCTCAGAGAAACACGCAATTTTAGGAAGTAATTACTTTTGTCGCATCATCAACTCCATTCCTTTTGCTGGGAGCTCTCACTTTGGGCCAAAGAAATCAAATCTGCCGGGGCCTTTGGAACCGAACCCGGACGCAAAGGAGACCTCTCCCTGGGATGCAGGGGCCCTCCCGGCTCGGTGCTGCCCCCCGGCACCCTGGCACTTGCCGTGGGGCAGGGATGGAGCCAGGGGCTCCCTGTGCTCCCCGGGGCCGGAGATCTCAGCGCAGGCTGGTCCCTGAGCCTTCACTGGGCAGAGGAGACATCGTTTGGGTGGGAAGGAAGCTATTTCAGATTTTAATTCTCACATCTTAATTCTTCCTCTGGCTAAATAAATCCTTATTAAATCCAATCTCTAGCCAACCGTGGCTCACCCTGAAGGATGTTTGCTGCTGACATCTGATGATCCTGTTCTGGCAGCACAAATACCTATTGCTGCTGGGACGGTCTTTGCTGTGGAAAACATCTTATTTTTTGCTGATCATTTTGTGCACACCAGACAAGTTCCAGGTTTCAGAAAGGAGCTTGATTTTTAAGTACTGTGGATTTATGACAGAAAATAATTAATTGCTCCTTCAGCATTTTGACATCTCTGCTTGTTCATGGGAAGGAACCGTGTGTGGGGCAGCTCACCCCTCGCCGGGTCGGGGCGTGCAGGGTCTCACCCACTCGCAGCCCCCAGCCCCATCGCCCTCTGCAGCCAGACGGGGGCGGGGGGGCACGGGCAGAGCGGCTCAGCAGCCCCGCAGGACACGCACAGCATGCAGCAATTAGAGGTTCATTAGATAAAGCCAAGGTTACGCAACAGGCAGAAAGGTCCTCCTGGTTTCTGTAGCCGTTATGTCCTAGAAAAAACTGCATTAATTCATCTCCAGCAGGCAGGGCCCTACCCGGATTGCAGTGCAGCCTTTGGAGCAGATGAGCCCAAGGGGTTTGACCAAGCAGTGACATGGGACCCCTCCTGAGGGACCGAAGCCCCCGGCTTTGGCGCAGAGACCGGGGCTGTCAGCGCTGGAGGGGGAGATGTGATGGGGCGTCCATGGCCGGGAGCGGGCAGCTGGAGGGGTTGGCAGGGTGGTCTCCATCATCCAGGGGAAATCAGCAGCCCAATGAGCAAAATTTTGTTTATGTAAGCTATCCAAGAGTAATGCCAGCAAACTGACTTAATTAAAAAATTACTGCACTTCCACCCTATCCCTCGTGGCAGCAAAGAAACCCTCATCTTCTAAGGCAATTTGAAATGGAGAGGGATGTGTGGTTGCTAATGGGAGATTAGGAGAAAGTCTTCCACTTTGGAAGCAATTAACAACCCAGAAAGTATTTACATGTATGAAGTTGATGACTGGGTCACCTTTCCCAGTCACTGATTTGCCACAGGACATTTCTCTGCCTGCCCGGGGTCCAGCGGTGTCGCAGAGACGGTGTCGGGCACCCGCAGCCCATCCTGGCCGGGGGGACGCAGCACCGCGACCCCCACCCTGCCCCGAGCCCCCGGAGGGGCCAGGATCCCCACAGCTCCCCCAGCCCTGGGCAGGACCCAGGGATCTTGGGGTGCCCAGCTCCCGCGGGCGGGGAGGGGACGGGGACCTGGGTCTGGGGGGGCTTCCTCATCGTGTTTTTGCCTGGTTTTCCTGATGCCGCAGGTTACCGTGTCTGCTCTTGGCTTTGGTGTCAGCTGTTCCCACGGCAACAGAACATCCTCTGGATTTGCCCTGACTTGTTCTAAGGTACTTTATTTGCTTTAATGAACTGCATTTTTAATGGAAGCCTACACTGGATTTTTGAAAGATATGTGCTTTAAATTCCATATTTTTAATAACAAATGACATGGGAACATAAGATACATAATTATATTTGCATGACTAACACACTGTCTTTATATATATATATATATATAAAGCTGTAAAATATAATTAAAAATTATCTTTGAGAAAAGTCCAGGGGAAAAAAAGAAAACAACATTTATTGAACATTCAGACAGCATTGCCACTGAAGGCTGACTGCAGAGGTTTGTAAGCCAAGCAGAGCTACTGGGATGCCTCTGGCACTTGGACAAAGATCCACATTCTCTAAGCCCATGCCTCTGAAAAGAAGAGCCAAACTCCACATCTCCCAGGCTCACCTGCAGCACCGGCCTCTTGACAACCCTTGATTTTGGAGGGATGCTCACTCCAGCAAAAAAGGAGGCTACATTACTTTTTTTTTTTTTCAAAATTAAGACTAGATATTTTTTTGCTGTGGAGACACAGCACGACACGCTGCAGCTGCATTGCCCGGTTTCATGAGGTGCTGGAGGTCCCGGTCCCCCGGCCGTGCAGCCCGGCCCTGAACCCCCAGCAGCAGCTAAAGAGAGAACAGAGATTGGTTTTGTGCATCCAGAGCTGTGACTCCATATAAGTGACAAACAGAGTTTCTAGTCCCAGGGAGGTCATCCCTGCATGATGCATTATAACTAGAAATTAGATTGCTGACCCGGCATTTAAATAAGTGCACAACTGTGCTGATATATATAATCTTAATGGCAGGAAGAATGATCAGGGCCCTGGGGGAGAAAACCTCTAGCAAAATGAGAATGAGAAGTCTAGGACTGCTAGATTAGAGAGATGATTAAGAGGGCAAATAGCAAAAGTAGAAAAAAATGAAGAACAAATAAAGAACTGAGATAAGGATCTTAAGGAAAGGGACTATACTGTTCTCAAATGAGCTATAATTTGCTGTATAATTTATTACCTCATGATATAAATGAAGACAAAAGTATCTGGGCTGAGGATACTTGGACTAAAGACTGAAGCAGGATTGACATGTGTACGGGATTACATACTCTTTAAAGGCTACTCAAGAATTATGTGTAAATAAAAGGTTTTGAAAGAAATAGAATAAAATTTAAAAGGAAGCACACAAAGCTGCTCCTGACAGAGAGTCTCTGCTGAGCCCACAGCGGGCACAGGTCAGCACGAGTCGCCCACGTGCCCAGAAACCCATGTCTGTCACCGTTGATGCTGTCACCGTCAGAGGCAACCGCCGAGTGACCCAGGAACACCAAATATTCCCTGTGCCCCTTCTCTGTGAGTTACTATTATGTGGTTAAGAGTGGCATGGGAAGTGAGAAGGAGCGAGAAAGTAACTTTAACTAATCCTGGGATGGCGCTTGTGCCAGGCTCAGCTCCTTTTCAGAGTTATAATCCCTCTCTAGATGAAAGGGAAATATTTGCACTTGTACAGTGTATCTCGTTTCCATTACTGTGACCAATCTTCCCGCGGGGCTGCGCTGAGGCGATGACAAACACACAATGGTTTGATTATCCCCTCACCGAGGGACGTGGCAAAATCTCAGCATTTAAAATATAAGTGTAGGGGAGTTGATCCATCAAGGCGTGGGTGTTATTCACTAGTGTGAGATCCAGTTTTCCAGTAATGCAAGTGACAGCCAGTATTGAGTGGAAATTGATTATCTGTGTGAAGCAAGGATTAAAAATAGCAGCTTTGTGTCAAACCCCACGTATGTTTTGACTAAATCCTAGATAACAAGAAGAATGGATAAAAGTCAGAGATTATACAGAGAACTCCAAAAACCAAGAAGTCAGGATTAAAGAAGAAAAGGATCTGAGTGGGTTAGAGCAATTAATGATCGTCAAGTGCCATCCTCGCACCCAGCTGGGGCCGCTGCGGCTTCTCCTGGGTCCGTCCTGCCCTACGGGATCTGCAGACCCACACGAAGCTCTTCCAGCCCACGGTGCCAAACACCCGAGGCTCCATTCAGCTCGGGTCAAGGTTCAGGGGGCTCACAGTCAGGTTTTGAACCACCTACTGCAGTCAGTGAATTATTTTGAATGGTTAGAAACTCTTTCCCATAACAAGACCTGGAACGCTCCCAGAAAGGATGGGTTGTCCCAAAAAGGGGCCTCCTCAGCCATGTCCCTCAGTGGAAAGCTGGGAAGCTAATGCAGTTCTACCACCTTTTTGTTTCAATGAACTGTAAGGGCTTGAAATGTATTTTCTTTCCTCTGTGACTCAGCCGTTCCCCAAGGGATGGGCATTGACTGTCCCAGGACAACCCAGAACTGCAGTTTCCAGCCTAACAAGTCTCTGCTGCAAATCATGCCGTCTGCCCTGGCAGAGCCTCACACCACGCAAGGGTCCGTTACCACCCCGTTTTATAACATCTGCTGTGATTACTGCAACTGTCTAAAATCACATAACACACAATTACTGCTTCCACAAGAGGAAGTATTTCACCACACAAGGCAAGACTTACAAATAAAATAATTTTATTCAGTTTCTGCTCCTATAGCATGTGGCACATAAAGAGAATTAAGACACAAGGTGTGATGAGAAATTATGTATTTGTTCTTCAGTGAACAAAGGATTCATCTTACCCAGAAAAACAATGCAAACAAATACCCTTCTCTGCTAGTCATGGTGTTCAGGGGAGGCTGATGCTGTGACATTTAGGAAAATGGGAACTGAAGTTGATCTGAAGATAGTGGCCGATGTTCTGCTAACCTGACAGGAGGAGAAATGGCTGCCGTGCTAGCAAATCTTGTTTTAACTTGAAATCAAAATATTTGCATTTACTTAATTTAATTACAGTGGAACAAACAGCACTAATGTACTTATTAACTCAGAGAAAAATCCACGATGAGAAAGTGTCCAAAATCCACAGCTGTCTGATAAAGATCAGCTGATTTAGCTGCATTTGCAAAGCTAGTACTTGGGATGTTAAAACTTCACTTTTGGCCTCTGCAGCCAAGGAAACAGCAAAGTTTCATTTTTTCAAAACTTGATCTTTCTCCAGGCTTTGGGCCTTAGAAACTTTTTTCATTAAGGAAGTGCTGAGAGTTCAAGGCAAAAGTATGGAAGGTTTTTTTAGTATTGGTTGTGTTTCTGTATTTCCCTTTACCCCTTTGCTCACCCTTTATTACTAGGGTGATATAAGAAGTAAAGATCTAGTGTTCATGCAGGGATGTCAGCTCTTCCTGTAACATCGTTCCCCCTTTGTGTCCGAACCCCACTTATGGCAACGGAGTTGTCTCCACTCCACTCTGGGCAACGTGGTGATGTACAGCGGGGGTGAGTAGCAGCTACAAAGGGGCTCATGCAGGTAGCTCTAGGGAGACTTCAAATACAGGGAAAAAACTGTTTTCTCACCTGAGGAATCAACGGCATTTTTTATATATGACAAAAGGAATTTGGGATACACACTGCACAAACTTCTAACAGCTCATGAATATCTCTACGTGAACGGGAGCCCTGTGAGGTGCTGCCGGGTCTGGGCTGACCACAAGAGCCAAGAGCTGCTCGAGATCAGAAGTCGCTCACATCCTGGTGCTGCTCTTCCAGGCGGGCACAGGCAGCGCGGCAGGGACGGTCCAGATGTCCCCTCTCCTGGCCACTCGTGCTGCCTGGAGACACTCAGAGCATCTTTGCACTTTCCCAGCCTTCATACACGCTAAAAACTATTTTACATGTTATTTTACAGACCAAACTTCCATCTCATGTCTCAGTCCACCTTCTTCCTCTGGAAACAGATCCGTACAGTAAAAGCCACAAAAAAAACATCACCTTGGGAGACATATTAGACAAAGACATATTTGACCACAAAACGGGTTTCTGCCTTTACTTACGTGGGAACAACTAGACTGGAAAGTCTCGCTGCTGCCACTGCCACTCAGCAACAAACTACTGAGACTGTGGGCCAAGTGCAAAAATAACTTGGTTAAGTCCCATTTTACTCGCTGCTCTCCGCATCACGGTGTGGGAGGTGGTTTAGGTGAGGGACAGGAACCCTGGCTGTCAAAGCTCGCTGCCCGGCCTTGCCACTGGTGGGAGAAAAAGAAAGCAAGTCTAAGCAAACGGGAGAGATGATTCAAAATTCCTCACACCCCTTGACCACGCCGCCCGTCTCCTGTTCTGCTGCGTTCTCATCTGCTCCGCAGTGTGTTCCAGCTTATCGAACACCTGCATTTAACCACTCAGGAAGAATTACTGAACAATTTACTTTATTGCTTTGTAAATCAATTCACAATCGTGAGGACTGCTCACAAAACAGGAAAAATAAACAGGATCTGTATGTGCCATGAAGACGAAGTCTGCTCTTGGTTTAGCTTTCTGTCCTTTCCTGGTTTGGTGCTGTTACCTTTTCCCTTTAGAAATACTGCCTAATTGCAAAATTAGTTGAGTCTTTCCAGTCTGATAATTTTACTCCACAGCAGTGATGTCCACAGTGCCAGAGACATTTCTCAAAGTGAAAATCGGATCAGAGAGTCAGTGGATGGAGCAAATATTTTTTTGCCATACTTATGGGATCATAAATTATTAGTCATCTTCCTTGGGGGCTATTATCGTAATTCAAAACCATTACTTCTCAAGCTTTTGAGTACTTGCCCAACTCACCATCTTGTTTTATTAAATTCCAATGACAAATGATAGACATCTCCCAGAGACAACAGGAGGCATGGTACTTCCTCTGTTTCGTCCTCCCCCCGGACCCATTCCCTCCCCTCCTACGCCAGCAGAAGCTCTTTGCTGGCTATCTCTGGCTGTCGTTACTGCTCTGCCATGTATGAATTTCACTTTGGTGGGTGAAAACTCATTTGGCAAGTCAAATGGCTGGGGGCCTGCAGCCCCACAGGGACCCTGGTGACGGCGGGTGACAGTTGGTGGGTCTGCAGCCCAAGGGGCGGCTGGTGGCCACCACTGGCCCGTTGCGGGTCGGCTCTGTCCGAGCAGCACACAGAGCATATTCCCGTGGGTTTGACGCCAGCTGGCAGGGGCTGGGCTTTATCATTCCCATCACAAGTGTGTGTTTTGATGGTTACAAAGCAGGGGCAGAGACAGAGTCAAGAATTCAGCCAATTTCCTTCCCCACAGAGACCAGTCAGTGCAAAGTAACTCCCTGCGCTGGTTTGCATTGCACAGACTAGTTCAGCAGGGATGAGCAGAAATTAATGAATGAAGAAGCTGGAAAGATTGTCCTTCCAAACAGGCTACCTTAAGGTAAGAAAACAGTTTCTTCTATATTTCTCATGTCAAATGTATTTGCTAAAATCCCGAAGGAATTGATAATACAACCTCCCCATGAGAATTACCAATCAAACACCAGATAAGGAGGAATTACAACAGAGATAGACTTTTGGCAGTCCTCAGCATGCTCCTTGCACTGTTCTGCCTGCAGTTATAGCAACAATGTTTAACACTCAAAAAATGTGATGAAAACTCTTCTGAGAGTAGGTTCAAGTGACCAGTGTGCCGTGAGGAACCTGGAGATGCTTCTCCTTCCTTTAATTAGAAGAGTTGAACCATCCATTGCGTAATTAACAGTCAGAAACCGGGAACAGTTCAATGAAAGTCAAACATGCCCAAAAGTCTGGAGGAGGCTGGTTTTACACATCTTTAAAGATAAATGGTTGTTCTTCATTATGGACATGACTTAGCTCTCAGCAAAGTTATCCGGTTTTATCTGGAGAAATGTTTTAAACAAATAAATGCTCCCATGCTGAATGTCAGAGGGACTTGGCAACATCAAAGACCCATTTCGCACTGCCCTGATGATGCCACTCTACAACATCAGACCGAGTTGGTCTTTTATAGATAACAGAGAAATTTCCAATTTTCAGAAGTCCCTGTCAAAGTCCGGAAAGATGTGCTGTAATTGTATATTTCTTTTTATAGATGCATCACTTAACCCGTGTTGAGGAAAGGGCCATGGGTGGGAAGACTGAAGCGCAGCTGGGAGGGTGAGGCAGGGGCTGAAAACTGGGGAAAGGTTAGTGCTGAAGCCAAGAGTTCTTTGTCAGAATAACTTCAAAATGCAACAGCGAGTGGGATTCTTCTCTTCTGCTCACAAGCTCTCCTTCTGAACGGCTGTGTGAAGAGGATAGTACTTAGAAGCCTATAATTAATGATTCATTTGCACATGTTCTCTTTTTAGTGATGATGGTCATTAAAGAAGTGCCATCATTACAGTTTGTTACTCACTGTTGACAAATATGGAGCAACCAAAGACATGAAATGTAAGAGAAGCCATTTTCCCTAAAGGCTCTGGCAATGGAGGAGGAGAAGGAGCCACGCTGGCCCCTGGAGGCAGGGCCCGAGTCACACCAACCCCGGGGCAAGGGCTCGGGCACGTTAGCGCAGCAGGGGGCTGCTGGACCAGGGTTGATGCTGCCCAGGGTCCGCGTGTTGGGCAAGGTTTTTTCAAGGTGGAGGGGGCAGGGCAGTGCGGGTGTAGGTGAGTAAAGGAATTCCAGATTGCCCACCCTTTTCCTCACCCGTCTGCAGCTCTGGGCTGTGTGGGGAGGGGACAGATGACCATGGGGAGACAGATAGCCACGGGCCCTGAGCAACTCAGTGCTGCCGGGCCAACAGCTCCAGCCACCCATCACTCAATTCTTACATTCAGAAAGACAATTCAATCCTCGCTTTCTCACTCTCAGTTTAAGATCAAGCACTCAATCAGGAAGGAAACTGACGTACAGCAGAGGCCATTACTAATCACTAGAGCAAACAGAGATGATCACAAGGATCAACTAGAAAGCAAACACTCCCTTTGCTGGTGCCTGGCAGCAAACACTCTTGAAAATGAAGAAGATAAAGATGAAGAAGATGACCGCTCAGGATGCCAGCACAGCCTGAGCTCACCCCCAGGAAGACGCAAGGGTGAAAAAGGGATGGAGGGTCACATTCTGGGAGACTTCAGCCCACGGTGCCTGCACTGAGGGAGCTTCCCACCGCCCTCAGCCCCCCCGCAGTGCATCCCCAGCCTGGTGACCTCCACGTGCACTGGAGCTGATGACACAGGATACAAAGCCCACATTACTTCTAAAAAATGCACAAATACATATGGAAAAGATGATGCGATTACTTGTAACCAACAAATACCATTTCCCATTAATTTCTCTCCAGGAGCCTGTGTCTTTTCTGTTTGTTTGGGGTTTTTTTTCCAAGCTGCACTAGGGATTTGTAGAGAGCAGTACTAAAACTTAAAAGGGCAAATAAATACAGCGACCATTTCCTTGCTGGCTCTGTGCACCAGCTTGTGGCAGAAATACCAGAACAGATGATCAGAGGCTTTTTGTTCTTTTCTTTTAAGCAGAGCTCCTGACCCGTGCACTGGGGGGTGAAATGATTCACTCAGCGTTTTTTTTCCAAAGTCTTGGGGGCTCAGCAGTGGTTTTCAAAGTATATTTTAGAAGGTGAGTCATCTTGCATGCCTGCCTTTGTTTCTCTGAGTTTCGTCACAATAATTATGTCTTTTTCCTATTGATTATCAAAAACTTTACAGGAGTCTTTCTTTCAACCTCCCACCTGCATCTGAAAAATAGCATGGTAAAGTCATATAAATTACAAACTGGAGAAGAAACTCCTGCCCCGGGTCAGACGTGGCAGCCGGTCTCATGCTGCGGGTGATGCAGACATTGAGCCTTGAACAAGGGACCTCTGAGTGTTTGTGCAGAAACGCGGCGGTTTGGCCCCAGACCCCGTGTGCTGCGGGAGGGAATATGCCCAAACAGCCACAGCTCCTGCGCACGGTGCCAGGGCTTCAGCCTGGGAAGACTAATGAAAGCCTGGTTCTGCTCACCACCCAAAGGCACAATTACCCTTATACACAAATTGCCCATTGGTTTCATTCTGTTTTGATTTACACCGGCTCTGCACAGCTGGCCTGGGTGGTTATTCCTGAGTTACAGGGGTGTGATGTGAGATCACAAAGCACCTCATACAAGTGAGTGTGAACTTTCAGATTTCCGTTATCTGAATCTCTGCTGTATCTTAAACTAAAATATGAATTCCCAGGTTTTCCCACGGGGTGTAATCGACCTGGGTCCAGGAAGGGAGGGTATTCCCTGATAAACCCTGGCTCCAGGCAGGGCCCTATGGCCACGTTTCACCTGCAATGGAGAGATGCCCACCGAGGGAGGCAGTGGTGATGGGAGCACCGTGGAGCTGTGGGTGGGCAGCCACCTCCCACGGCTGCTGCTCACTCATGCCTGGAGAGGACAGAAGCCGCAGGAGGAGCAGACCTGCCTCTGCCATGGCCATGGCTGAATTTCAGAAACCAGCCCGATGAATGTGAGCTGGGATAAAGCAGTGAGCACAAACTGCATTCTTGTTAGAGGAAAGAGCAGAATTCAAAGAAACATAGGGATGGATGCCTACTAATTCAGACTATTGTGCAGGATCACCAAGTTAGTATCTGCCTTACAGTAGAGCTCAGTATCTGAACTTCAAGGGGAAAATAAGATGCTTTTTGTTATGTACTTAGTCTGTGGCTTTGAGGGAAAATGCCTCCTTAGTCCCAGATACAGAGGGAGGTTTTATTGCCTTTATTATACTATCACTGGCCACAAATGCTGGCTTTCTTTTCATACCTGAAGTGTCAATACCATCTGTACCATTTTCCACATCTCTCTCCTCCAGAATTTATGACCTAAATCAGCAAAACCCAAAGAGCTCTATAGGAACGTGAGAAAATGGAGTGCAAGGAAGAAGAAAATGCTAGAGATGGTCAATGTGGTACCCAGGCATTTTGGCCCTGTTTTATCATCTGGGGCTGCATCAAGTGAATCTCCTTCTCTGGAGATGCTGAGAGTAATTACATTTGTTCTATTTATTCTCCCTGAAAGGCTTGGAGATGAGTCAACAGAAAAATCTTTTAGGATGAAAAAAATGAAACTTGAAATAGGCGATATCCCTGGACAATTTGTTCTGCAATCAGAACTGCATTCTCTTTCCTTATTGCTCTCAATCTCTAATTTAAAGAAAAAGAAAAAAAGTAAAAAACCAATACAGTCACATCTGTAAACACAGCCCCTTTCGTTCCTGTTTGCAAGCTCAAGGAGCTATTTCGAGACAATACAGAGATGCTTGTTTTCTAGAGTTCATTTCTGGTGAGAAAATTCCCTCAGCTCTTGTCAGAAAATCCCAAGTGAGAGGAGAAGCTCTCTGAAAGCCTTGAACCAGCTCACTCATGCACAGCACACGCATTAAAAGGAAAGAATAACTCCACACACCTCTTTGAAAGACTTCTTTACCTCCACTAATGGATGCCAGTGCGCGATGGGCTTGCGGGGGTACGCCAGCATCTCGTTCCAGTGGTCTCTGCCCAGTCCTTCAGCATTGACCCCCACACGGCAAACCCCGATAATCTCGTTGTGACCCACCCTGGAGAACAACAGACAAGCAACACGGTTACCCCGGGCTCAGACCACCCTGCCCTGTCCGAGCCCATGTTATCGGGGTGCCACGAGGCACCATGCAAGTGACCACAGCCACCGAATCTGCGCCAAGACAGCCAGACCTTCTACCGTCAGTGCCCACAGCCCCAGCACAGCGTGGCACCGCCGTCACCAGAAATAATTATAACAAATTTAAAATGATTTGAACTGTAGATGGGTCCAGACCAGAATCTGGAAGGATGTGTGATGTAGGGGTGTACAGCAAGAGTAAGTACAAGCTCAGTAATGGATAATTCATACACCAATTGCTGCTCAGTGTGAGACCATTTGCTTTCTAAAATGGAATGATGTTTTGCAGGACAAGCAAATAGCGAAGGGGAACACAGTACTCACTGAAGAAAATGCCACAAAGCAAAGGACCAGCTTTGACTATACTTACTATTCTAGCAGGTGATTGTCCATAACTGTAAATATCAATGACAATTTAACAATAAATCACTAGAGACAGATTGATGCCACAGAGCTGTGCCAGGAAAATGGCTATTGAGCAGGAAAACCTGCACCCAACGGGATGTTTTTCTCTCCAGAGCCTCCCACCTACCGGTCATAATCCATGACGGAGATAAGCAGACTGACTTGATCCATATTCTCTGGGGGAATGTCAAAGATTATTGCTTCATTGTAAGTGGGATTAAGTGTGTTTTTCTTTATGGTGGTTTTCTTCTTTTTCAGTCTTCGCCCATCACAGAGCAAAGACACTTTGACATATGGATCTGGAGAGGAAGAGATAGGAAAAGGCCTTCTATTTTTGGAGGTTTATTGTGTTGCCATCACGATATAGAGACAGCATTATCAAAGGATGGACCGTAAGTTACCGTCAGCCAAGGGAACTCCTCAAATGTACTTTTAGAAAAAGGGATGTCTGTCTGAATCCACCAGCCGAACCCACCTTTTCTCATACTGGTGTGAGTGCTGACATGGGGTTCAGGCACTGGAGAATCAGCACTGCAGACTTCTTGGAAGGAAAAATCAGCCATTTCCATCAGTTTATCTGTGATAAGGGTTTGCAAGCAGCCCCATCTCAAATCAAGAGCCAATATTCATCAGACAATGATAGTGGGCACTGGGCTTGCATTAATTACGTGGCCACAGACAGCAAACCCAGTGCTTTCTCTGAAGCAAAACTGTAACTTTTTCAAAATTTGTCGAAGAGAGCAAAATGCAATGCAGCATTTTGAGAATCCAAAAAAGCAGAGGAGGTTATTTACAGGGAACCTTTCCTGCACGGCTACCAAAACTGTCCAAATGCTGACGTTATGTAGCAGAGTTACAGTGAATAGGGGGATTTTGAAACCCATTTTCCCCACGTCGTGGGGCAGCAGAAAGAAAAGGTATTAGGGCAGCTCTGCCTCACGTGCTTCCCACCAGCTGATCGTGGCAGGATGCCCTCAAGTCACAAACAGCTCCTGTTTGCTGTAACAGCTGCCCAGGTGATTCCAATGCATTTTCAAGTAACAGTAAATGTGCAATGTATTATTACAGAAGTGCTGAGCTGGCTTCATCTGAAGTCTCAATTCTCAGATATTTCATATGGCACCAACCTCCAGCTGAGTAGAAATGTTTTCTGCAAAGATCTTTTACTGTTTTGTTACTGTCTTTTACACAAGTCATCAATGAAATTCAAATACTATGATGTTGAGCTCTGGAAAAGAAACTGATTTTTACGTTGAAATCCAGAACTTATGCATGCTAAATTTACAAACCAACTCTTGGGAAGGGGGAACGCATACAGGCTCCAGGTGCCTTTGATCCTAATGCTTGAGTGCTGGCCACCACACTCAGCAATGCACTTTCACCTGGGATTTACCCAGGTGGCCCATGATCTTTTCCTAATCTTGGGGTGAGATGATTGATTCTGGCTGGAAGGGGTTATCTGGTGGAAAACTCCCTTTTCCCATCAGTATCTGCAACAGATCTGAAGCATCCAACCCAAGAGATGGATCAGAGCTTTGACCCTGCAAACCCTTCAGTGGGGATGGGAAACTGCTGGCAGTCTCCCTGAACACCGTATTCGTGTATATAATCACCTTCCCTGGACTCATGCCCTTGGGAACGGGTTTAAAATTTTGTTCATGCTTAAAACATGGAGAAAGCTTTGTCAGGTGCTTCCTTGGCATCAAGAGGCATATGCCCACTGCCCATTGAGGCTTCCTGGAGGGAGGGGGAAGAAGCATGGGTGCAATGGAGTTCTCAGCCACTGAGCACCCACCTGAGTAACCAGTGATATCCATAGCTTTGAGATTCCTGCATTTGATGACTGTTAAGGTGAGGCGACCTGCAGTTGGCAAATAACAAAGGGAAAACATGATCTCTCCCAGGTCCACGCTTTCCTTTAATAAAAAAGAGAACACATTATGTTGGAAACATGCAAGAACGAGCTGGGCTGTCTCCACCCTCCACCCCAGCACTTTGTGCAGGATTCCTGCAGCACTCATTCTGAAACAGGTTTTTCTCTATTCTCTCATTTTCAGGTGAATGACACTTTACTATATGACAGTGTTCCCAGTCATTTAGCTATTATTTGGCTAAAAATGAATATAGGGAACAGGAAAAAGATGCGTGTCCAAATGTTACAGCTTCAAATCACAGTTAAGGATAATCTTCCACTGCCTCAGTGGAGAATGTGTTTCCTATTTCAACATTACAGCTAATGCACTCCTCTTTTCCTGCTCGCTGCTTGTGAGAAGTGAAGTGATATCTAACACCAAATGAAGGCCATTAAGGAAATTATATTAGTATCAATTTTTGCTTGAATGTACAGCATATATTCTCTAGTGCCAAGTGCGTGACACTAACATCTATTTCCTCAGGTGGAGGAACGTAACACACACACAGAGTGAGAGCACAGAAAGGTGAGTCCTCAACGTGCAGCACTGCCGTGACTCTGGTTGTGCACGGCAACAAACTCAACGAGTGATGTTCTAGCACACCCCCTGCCATGCGTTCGGTAATAGAGGTTTATGGACTTTGCTGGTGCCCAACATTTCATCAGGGAACGCAGAGGTATCACACGGTGATTTTCTCTGAAGTTGAGCATGAATCACTATGTAGTTACAGACCGGGGGGGGGTCACAGCTTTAAAACAGAAGAGAACCGTGAAGGGCCCCATTTAATAGCAATTGTCTTTTTAGGTTGTGACATGCTTACTACCATTTGGACCACCAACCCCTTTGAGATGCCTTCAAAGAGCTAACAAACACAGTATGAGGTATGGGTATGTATATAAATAGTGAATTAACTAGCACCCAGAAACATTTGGTAGTTTCTGGATTACAGAGGCCAACAAAATTTACTCTTTTAGTGCCCCATAAAACAACTTTTACACATCACTCTTTGCACCTCTTGTACATGCAGCCTTATCTATTACACCTCCTAGAAGCCCATTCCACCATTGCCTTGCTCATGGGAATTCAGGAAAAAAAATAAACAAACCAAAAGTACTATTTAGACTAGAAAGTGTTACCATCTGAAGTCAGCTGTAGTATTTCCAAACACCTTCCAAAAATGGATTTTAAAAAAACATATCTTATTTTGTACATACAGATGCCACAGCTGTAGAGCAAAAAACCCGTTTATTTTTGGAAACAGAGTGTTTGATTCATTTCAATGTGATATAATGATCTGCTGAAAAGAAATTTTAACTGTTAGTAGTAGAGTGATGGAACTAGAAAGACAAGTAAATGCATTAGGCACTTAAAGCCTTGCTAAGTGTTAGGAGAATAGATCTTGTTGATGGATGAGATTTTTGCCAAATGATTTCCTTCTCACTCTCTGGTAAAGATTAGATATTTATTCCACTTAGATGTGCAGAATACTAATGAATTTGTATAAAAGTCTTGATTCTTGACAAGACTTCACTTGACTAGCAAATAAATTGAAGAACTTCTCAGCATAGAGTATACAAAAGAGACAGTGGCAGCCAAATGTTTTCTGGGAAGGACAAGGTATGACTAGACCTGTAAGAATCTAAATCACAATTGTCTCAGAAGGTGCTCTTTGCTGGTAAATATGAGTTTAATACTCTCACCCACTCAGAGTTTCCACTCTGATCTCTTGCTCACCTTAATGAATCAGTGGCCTCCTAAACAGCTCTCCCTCCAGTGCAACACAATGACCCCGAGTCACAACCTCATTGTCAGTGACCAGTGATTAAATGTGTGGAAACATTTACTGAGTTGTTATTCTTCTACCTTTACTACCTCCTGATTTACCTCAGGAGCTAAATTTCTTGTCTCACAAAATATTATTAAAGGTACCTCATTAAGGTATCAGGATCATATTCATCACAGACAAAAGAGCTTTTAGAGTCCCTGCAGCTTCTGACTCTTGGCTGCATTTCAGCTCCAGCACCTGAATATCACGGGTGCCCCTGGTCGGGCTGCTCTCTAGGAGGTGGAGCAGCAACGAACCATGCTGAGGGCTCCCAAACATTTGGGGGTTTTAATTCTGGTGTCTCCGGCACCCGGAGAGTTGAGCCAAGCCGCGGCTCTTGCTGCCTGACTCCCACGTGGCCCATTTTCAGAGGTCGGTGAGCTCAGTGTTTTACGGAGCCTCATTCATTTACAGTGTCTTGAAATGACCACTCAAAAATAGTGTGCCTAAAATGCTTTTTAAAACACGGCACTTCTTGTTATCTTTAGAGGTATTCTTCCTCTTTTAAGATTAAATGCCTCACATAACAAAGAGCCTGAATAAATAACTCTGCACTGAGGAGGCACTTCTCAAGGAGTGTCTGGAACCTGCTGCAGACACTGGCACTGCATCAGGGCTCAGCTTGAGGGATGGGATTGTACCTTGTCACTTCAGAGTCTCCAGCTCCAACCAGAGATGGCATCTACCAGTCTTAGCTATAGACTTTACTGACAATAGAAAAGAATTTAAAATAAATATTCTGAAATTAGATTAGAAGTAGTTGTTCTGTTCCCAAAGAAACAAGCATCTCACTGTGTGCCAGCTGCACTGGATGCCATGTCCGCTGCACAGCACAACAGCCCTTGGCACCCGGGTGACACGCAGGGCCAGATCTGTTCTGTCACACGCTCTTCGGTCAGTGCTGGTTCAGGAGGGACGAGGGCAGGAACCCTGGACACGGATATCAGAGGAGAGCAACCCTACATGAGATCATGAGAGCGCTCCATGAGCATCATCTCATCTTCTATTCCTCTCCTTGCACTGAGAGAACTTGTTCAGGGTATAAAACTAACATAAATTGTTCTTTGACCTCACTGTATTAGGTCAAGAGATTTTTCTTTGCAACCATAAATACAGGAGAGTAAAACGTGTCCTGTGGGTACATTATTTTCATGCAGATTATAGACATTGGGACATTTCCAAAATTCATACCAGTACCTCTTAGGAAATAATGGAAGCTCTGAATCAATAACCTTTGCAGACTTGAAACCAAAAATGTTTCACTGATTCACAAGCTGTACAATCATTAATTAAATAGTTGAGTGCTAGCTATTTGAATAGCTTATATCACTGCTTAAGTGCGTTCCTATCTTCTTACCCACACGATTGATCTAATGTATTATTAGTCACCCAGAGCTTTCCTTGGATGTTATGAAAACTGTATTTACCCTTCTCATTTTTGATTAAACAGAAATGTCCTTGGGTGTGTTGCGACTGGCTGAGATGTACCGATATTGGCCCATTCCCAAAGAATGGCACAAAGAGAGTGAGGGGATGGAGCCAAATGCGGCACTCAAAGTTTCTGTGGGAGCTCTGCAAGGCTGCTACATAATGTGTCTTGGGCATGATGTTGGCTCTGCTCCTCACACCTTCTGTGGAGGCTTTTACCTCAACAGCCCTTCTGTTTGTGTCCCTCCACCTGGTTTTGTGTGGAGCAGGGCTCCCATTAGATTAGTTTACTTAGCTAGAAAAACATCTGCTATTTCTTGCAGAACCATCCCAGCAAAACACAGAACATACACAGGTTAAAAACTTCACAACCTTCTCCTGCAGCTTTGTGGTTTATGTGCTTTTCCTCTAGTGAGACCAAGTGTTACCCCCTCCCAGTTTCACTCCTGCCCACATGTCCTTTCCCTCCCAGCTCCTCAGCCTTACATGCTCTCTGGCCACGCAGCAAGGAGAGGGAAGTTTCCTGACACCACGCCAGGGATGAACGCCACGGCACACCACGGCCGGCCAGGCAGAGCTGGCACCGAGCTGGGTCTCAGAGGCAGAACAGATGCCAATGGGCAGATGCCTCCAAGAGGCATCCACACCTGTGATGCACCTTGTTCCTCTCCTGGCAACCCTTGGCCAGGCAAACGGCAGTGCTGGATACCTGCTTGCCTCTTTGCCAGAGTTTTTCCTCTCATTGCCACCCATTAATCATAACAGACATGGCTGCTTGTGCATTACACAGAATCACAGAATGATATGGAGTTGGAAGGGGCCTCTGGAGATCATCTAGTCCAACTCCCTGCCAATGCAGGGTCACCCAGAGCAGGTCCCACAGGAACGTATCCAGGTGGGGTTTGAATGTCTCCAGAGATGGAGACTCCACCACCTCCCTGGGCTAGGAGCTGTAAACACCCCACTAACTAGTACTGTTGACTTTCCCTGTCGTTGATTCTGTGTCTGTCTCCCACTGCGCTTGCGGGCGAAATGCTCAAAAGGCCACGTGGCCACAGCCCATAGCACACTCCCAGCAATGCCGGGGTGCCCAGCAGCTGGCACGTGTATCTCGGTGTCCTCAGACAGGCTGTGCCACCACTGAAGCACAACAGCCACTCTCTGTGCCCTGCTGGGGCAGCTGGCGGCCCGAGAGCTGCCCACCAGGACCAGGACACTGCAGGCATGGCACGTTCCCCGCGGTGTGGGGCCCTGAGCTCCCGCACCCATCCCAGCCACGGCACAGCAGCGGGGATGCAGGGCTGCGCAGGCGTGCAGGACCTCAGCTCTTTTAGAAAGTTATGAACACACTGCCATGAAAGAACAAGTAGTGACCAAGGGATACAACCAGTGAGGAACATGGTACTGAGAAAAAAGCTGCAGAGTTACAAAGCAAATGGCTTTCGCTACTGCTGACCACGATGCAATAAATATTTATATTTGACTGTTCATTCCCCAGTACAAAAGGCAAGAGAGCAACGATATGAGATGAGCTATGAAGGAAGCCACAGGACAGATTTTTGCAAGTCATGGGGTTATGCCAGTCACTAGGAAAGATTTGACAGGGCCCGTGCTTTCAGCCGCAGGGTGAGGACATCCCATAGTCCACTTTCAGAAATAACAACATGAAATGACAAAGACGACGACTGACTTGGTGTCAAACTCAAAGCAGTTCAATCATTTGTTTGCCCTCAGAACCAGCCAGGTCCTCCTGGGAGGACAGCGGAGGAACAGACAGCTATTATGTAGAGGTTAATGTCATTGCTTCTGCACTTGGCGATCAGTGTGAGAAGGTGGTTTCTCCTGCCAGCTCCCTGCTACACTGAAAGTGGCTGGGACTTTTCCTTCTCTGATGCTTGGCTTCACTTTCAGAGGGAATTCAACAGAACTACTTAAAAACCCACATCGAGCTCTGGAAGAGTTGCCAGCAACACATGGGACAACGCTCTCAGTACAGTAAAGCCCAGTACCTCTGATGGGTCGGTCGTGGCCCTCAAGAGCTATTTCTTACTGTTACCAAGTGCACGTGGCAGACAACCAGAACCTGAGACCCTTCATGTGTCGATGGGAGACGAGGCAGGGAACATACTGAACCCCTCGGTTGTTTTTTTAGCAAACCTGCTATGAGTGAGACTCGCTGTGGGTGAGATAACAACACGTCTCTACGCAAGGGGATGAAATTCCAGTAAATCAGGATTCTGGTAAAGCTGACAGTCTTCTGAGTACAGCAGCCCTCACCACCCCTGCATGTGATGGCTGTAGGTCCTCAGGACTAATGGTACCTCCCACAGAGAGACCCACAATAAACCCACCAGCTGGCCGTTGTGCAGGACTTACCCCTTCAGGGAGTCCAGCCAAAAAGAGGATCCCAACCCATCCTACCCTGGAGCCACTCACCACCCCGTACCTGTCCTCCAGAGCACAGGGACCATGCACCACACCGCGGCAACGCACTGTGAATGCTCCCAGGGCAGGGATGACGCTCCCAAGCACATACTCACCGTTGTCGCGTACTGAATGTCCTTCCAGATGGAAGTCTCCCGGGAAAGGTCTGAGGCCTCAAACAGGTTCTCCAAGATAACTTCTCCTATCATGTCATGTCTGGAGAACCTGTCAAAGTCAAAGACACTCAGGTGGAGCTTCCTGCTCGCCAGCTCCTCGTGAGGCACAGGGAAGTGGAAGGACTCATCGAAGGTGGGATTCAGAGTCTTCCTGTGGACTCGTGTCTGGAACTTGCGCTTTCTGTCTGGCAGGAGGTAGATCTTCACGTAGGGATCTGAGCTGCCGCAGAAGTCTTTGGCTGGCAAGTCAAAAGCCCTGAGAATTCGGACAGTCAGCATCTCATTCTCGTAGTCATACTTGAGCGTGAAGTTAATTTTCCCACAGGTCTTTGCTGCCTCTTTTTTTGGGTCCTCAGAGTCAACAGATTTTTGCTTATAGAGTTCAGGCTTAATGCGACCAATGCTGGTCGGCTGCTCAGCCACAGCCGGCGGGTCCATGCCATAGTCCATGCTGGATACGTGCATTTGCCGAGGAAGGTGCCTTTTGAAGGAGATGTGCCTGCAGGAGGAAGACATGGCAGCTGTATGGTTTTCCAAGGGCATTTCTCTCCTTTTTCTCCCCTGGACTACTAACGCTAGGAAAGCAGGAAGGGCACAAGAATGAGCACAAAAGGTGCTGCTGTCCTCTGCACAGAAACCAGGCACGTTATGGAAACGAACACTGAAGGGAACACCTCCAGTGCTCAGAGGAACTGATCCAGCAAACTTCCTCACTTTCAGAGTATTTGCAGCAAGCCGCATTAGCTCACAGCTAAATATATGAGACCCAACAACTCCTTAACCAAGCCATAGACAGCCCAGTGTGGAGACTCTTTCCCATCCTCAGTATTTACAATTCCAAGATACTGGCACTAAGTTTCCCTCAGGCAAAAAAAGCTTTTAAAGCACGAGAACCATGGCTGGCTCAGAAAGTTAGGTTTTGTTCTGGGTATTGCTGCTTCCGAACTTCTCCAACAGACTCTCATCAGAAACCAACAGATAATTCTTGACGGGGAGGAATGCACAGCCTCATCTGGAAGCTCTCTCTTGCCTTGAGCTCCCCTTCAGGACAAGGGAAACTGTATGTAAGCAAAGCTTTATCTAAGCAAAGCATAAAAGCTCTCTATGGACTCATGGCATTATTTCAGACTATCTGGTGTTTACAAGAGCAGTATATGGAGTTATTTAACCATAATAAGAACTTGTACAGCCAGAGCATTAGCTGTTGGTGGTACGTGGTGCTCGGAGACCTGGCTTCTCCTTGGCAGGTTCCTCAAAGGCGTGTTGGGCTGGGCTGTGAGTCAGAGATCCCGAAGAGCTGAGGCTGTTCCCCAGTGTCCCCGGGTCTGGCTGCTGGCCCATGGCTCATGCCGGGCTCCTTCACCTGAGAAAGGGGGTTTGAAACCTTCCCACATGCAACTGAGTCCCACTTTGTTTGCCCTAATTCAGATAGACTCAGCATTTGTTTTCTCCTCCATGGGAAAGATGTAATAAAAGCAGAATGAGCGTGTGCGTGACAGAGAGGCAATCAGCTGCCCAAAAAGCGGTGGAGTTAAATAAAAGAGTATGAGGCACAATTGCAAGAGGCACTGTATTGATTTTAGTGCCATCATCTTCTTCAAACAGAAGGCTGTGATCGGTGCCTTAATAATTCTTCAATTCTGCAGCCAATTGCTGAGCAATGTGTGTTTTCACAGCCGCGCTCTCGCACACACCGTGGGCACGGCCAGCAAAGCCAGCAGAAGTGCTGGGGCACAGCCAGGACCCCGCGATTGCCCTTTCCTGTCCTAGTTTCACTGCCTTCTGTGTCAGGGAAGGGTACCATATTTCTCAGAATTCTTGCCGAGAAGGTGTCCCAAGGTTCATGGAACCCAATTTACTGAGTGTGACATTGACGTCTCCGTCCCCGGCTGAGACAGAGACGCGCACGGAGCGCAAGCACTGAGCGCAGCTGGTTCTAAGCTTGGGCAGTGAGCAATATGTCAGTTCTGCTTATCTAATTGTTTCTGCTATGAGCCACAACAACAAGAGAGAGAAAAAAGGTCTAATTCTGTCTGACAGCATACCATCATTGATACTTCAGCCTGCCTCTCATGTTGGAACAAAATTAAAGTGGCCAAAGAACGCTGACGGCTTGACACAATGAGGTCAAGTCACAGTAACGGGGCTTGAAACCTTGATTTTTTTTAAAGGGTCCACGGTGAGCCAGTCTTAACAACCAACATTAGTTGGTTAATGACCAATCTTTGGAAAGTAATCGAGCATGTAGGTGGGAGTGCTTGCTTTAGCCTCCCTGAGTGTCAGGCTCCACTAAAGGTGTCTCCCACCTGCCTGCTGCCCCAGCACAGCATCCCCATCCCACCACAGCATCCCCATCCTACTGCAGCATTCCCATACCACCGCAGCATCCCCATCCTGCCGTGTCCCGCTCACCTGGTGGAAGATGCAGGCTCCGTCGTCTGCCGCTGGATCCGTGTGCGCCGCATGATGTGGTCCTTCATGGACATCTGGACCTCTGCCGGGATGTCCGGCGACGTGTGGCTGATCTTCACTGCTGCCTCCAGGAAACTTATGGCACCTGTGTCCTTGAGCTTGTCTGCCATGTTCTCCTTACCACAGTCTGCCTCGCTCTGCAGGACGGCCGGGTTAGAAGAAATGGCCTTGTTCCTCCAGGGAACCCAGCACAGCTTCCAAAAGAGAAACAGAAAAACTGCCACCAGGGCCAGGCCACACACAATTACTATCACCGCAAGGAGGCTGATGGAGAGCTCTACAGGGGGAGAGAAGGCAACAGCGACAGGGAGAGGGGAGGAAAGGGGAAGGAGAAAAGAGAAGAAAGATGGTGAGAAAGCCGTAAGTAAAGGCAAGAAATGGTCCAAACCAACCTATATCATGACTAATGGAGAGCTCTCAGCAAGCTCTGCAAGTGAGAGTCAGACCCAAGGGAGCATCCCCTGACAGATTTGGGACCAATCCTGCCCCAGACACGTCTGGGGAGAAATGCGTGTCTCCAGATAGCCAGAGCCATGAAGTTCTATACTGTGATGCTTAGATTGGCTATAAAATATCATTCTTGGTTTGCTTTCTGGCATTGTTAATCTGCTGAGCCTGAAACCAAGAATTGCAGAATAGAATGACAGAAACGAGCTCCAGTGCTGTACCGGCAGAAACTGCCTTTTTTCCTTTCATACCACAGGTGTTCAGACACTATATTAAAAAAAAAATTAAAAAAAATCTATCTACCATGATCCTGGAAGCAGATTGCTGTTGTACTGTCAATGCTCACATCTTGTCCAGATGTGCCCATAGGGAATAACAAGTAAATACCAATACAAAAAAAAATAAATAATAATCACAAGCTGCTGTTGCAGTGAAACCAAACAGAGAAGGAGGCTGTATAGAAAGTATTATACATTCTTCCTTATTCTGAGTAGCACAAAAGCTATGTTCCTTGACTCTCTGAGTCACTTTTACCTCATACGTTATGTATTTCAGCATTTCAATCTTTTTCTGTAGCAGAAAGAGCTTCCAGGCCTATGGCTAAAGAATGAGGAAAACAGGAAGCTATACATAGACATATACATATGATCCCGGCTGTGACATGATTCACAGCGCTTCAAAAAGAGAAGACATTGGCTATTTTTAGTTCCTTTCTTACAGTGTATTAATTCCCAGATTCCCACCCAAACCAAAATTCCAACCAGACCCTGAGGATGAAGCCAGGTTTTGCACCGGAGCAAAGTCTGCTGTGTCGGGACGCGGGCAGCTCTGTCACCAATAGCTACGAGTTCAAGGACAATTCCTTGATTGTCCACTGTGTTATTTGTAGTGACCGGTAAAGCTGTGCTCTTTTAATTACCTAAGTGCAAGTCAGGACAGAAAGACAGGCAAAAAACCACCAAACGCTCCAGCAGTTTGTACAGAATGACCATCACCGCCCCTCGCCTCTGTTTATGTACGCGCTCAGAGCAGAAAGGTTTTGTGTTGACGTGAAAGAGAGAGCAGGTACTTAATTCTCTACCTGAGGCGTGTGTATTTCTGAGTTGCCCGGGAAGCCACAGCTGAAATGGCTCTTAGTGAGCAAACAAGCCTCTTGTACAGTGACTGTTTCCTTTGGTCCTATAGTTTAATTTTGTACAGCTGTAGTAAGATATTTAATGTATAAGGCTGAGAAAATCTATGAAATACGAGGAAAGACTAAATTTTTGTCTTCACAAAATAGCTGAATTTAAAAATTATTTCAAAAAATAATTTAAAAAAAAAACCCAACCATCATTGATGAACCATAACAGCAAAGTATTCATGAACCCATTCACATCATCAAACTTTGCTAACATACTGTCTGGGAATACAACAACTACTATATATTTAGGATTTCACATCAGTTCTTGTAAGTGAAATCTCAAGGAAGCATCAGATGCAAAATGTGACATCTACACAGGAACAAGGCAATTCTCCTGAACACCTGGGAAACCATCTGTTGTTCCTGATATCCCAGAGGAAATGCATTGTTTTTCCACAAAATTACCTAGCTTAGCAAATTCACTAAGGGCTTGAGGCAAAGCTTCCTGACTGCCCACAGGTCCTCCGACTTGAAAGGAAGGGCTGGGAGCTGCCAGCAGGTGCAGATGGAAAGAATAAATGCCATCCAGAAATTTTTGCAACTTTTCCTCTCCCTCGCCAGACTTCTGTACAGGTCAGACTGCACCATTTATTTTCTGCTGTAGCTCCAAGGTGGAAATACAGATCACTACTGGGGTGAATAAATAGGTCCCGTCTTATTCAATAATAAATAGGATTGTACAAGTCAGCAGTGGAGCCTCCTTAGAGATTTGGCTAAATGAATTCTCACCAAAGCAGAGGGCGCAGAGGTACCACTTTCCTATACTTTGAGTTAAGTCTTGGAATTGTGCCCAGGAAACTCAGTGTCAAAGTAAGAAAATTTAAGAACCTGGACTTTTTGCAAATATGTCTGTTCTGTTACAAGGGAAATAGTTGCAGTGCAGAATCTATCCCTGCTGGGAGCTGGGATGTGACATAGAAGTTTCTGTTAAGATACTTCTGCCCATTCCCAAAATTTATATAGCATGTATGACTCTGCTAGCACACCAGACTCATTAATGGAAAACATCAGAAATAATCAGTTATCCCTTCTGAAAACCTGTTGCCAGCTTGAGAAAGATCTTAGTTTATGTCACTTCTTGCTGAGCTGGCATTCATAATGTATTTGACAGGATTCACAGATACTTTTATGCATGACCTCCTACTCTTTCCTCTGACAGTTCACATAAAATGCAAGTAGAAGGGATCAGGATTTTACAGACATTTTTTAAGCATCTGCCTGGGAAGAATATTGGTTTCTCTGTAGATGACATTGAATTCCCCAAGACTTTTTCACGACTTATTAAACTTAAATATCAGTTGGACAAAGTTGACCTTAATTGATTTAATGAGCTTTCTCTTATGAATTTGAAAATACCAGTTACTTTTAAAAGAATACCCGTCAATATGTTAACAGAATACCCAATTCAAAATGTTATGCTTTAAATGTCCTTTAACTTACAAGAAACTGTAAAAACAAGATAATTCCTTATCTCATAGAAAATGCCCCAGGGCCAGAGGTTACTTGGGTATTCCTGGCATGGGTGGAGGTAAGGTCTGTTCCCAAAAAACTGCTCCAAAGACAGAACAGACCAGAAGCACAGCTCAGCCCCGGGGCAGAGGGTCTGTGTCTGGCCCTAGGGAAGCTCCGGCACAGGGATGGTTCAGCCTCTGCTTTACCCAGCCCAGGCGCTGGAGCCCCCCGCGTCGCTCAGGGCATTGCCGTCCTCAGTGAGGGACAGAGGCACATTATCGCTCTGAAAATGTCCCACCTGAGGAAAAATGCAACAAGAACTATGTTTCTATTCTACTCTAAAAAAAATAAGTGAGTTATTTGTCACTTTGTTGTCAGGTGAGTGGGGCCATACAAGTGCAGAACGGCTCCAGCCATTCCTCACCCTGTTCTCATCCACCTCAGTGCTCATCCTGGCCCAGTACCTTGAGAGACACAGGAGAAATTGCCATGTTGGAAAATGGATTTTATTACAACTTGTAACTGAGATAAAGATAAAGATAAAACTTAAAAGGAGAAGGTGGCAAATACAAATTAACATGGCTATTTTCCAGTCTCACCCCAGGAAGCAAGAGCCCCTTCCCAGAGGAACTCTCAGCTGGAGACTGCTTTTGGCTACAGAGCAGCAATGACGAAGCTCTCGCATGACTAACAAGGAGGGAGGGGAGAACAAGCAGCAGGAAAGACATGGACACGAGCATTTACCTGCATGAGTTGATAAGCTTAGGATAAGGCACCGAGCTGTTATTCACCCAGTGGGACAGAGACAGCTCCTCCAGGGATGGTCTGCCTCACTTATGAAGGTCTTTTTGAGATAGAGGTTTAGCGTGGTACGTAAAGCAAAAGAGAAATCGTGAATTTGTGACCCTCTATGTTTCTGTGTGCACCCAAACTCCTGGAGAACTGAGACTTTGTCCCAGTCCCTGCAGACACAAAGCAGTATGACATCTCACAGCAATGCCCCAGAGGTGACCGTCGACAGCCACCACCAGCAGTCCTGGTTCTTTGCTGCAATGCAGAGACTTTTACCAAAAGCATTTTCACACCGGGAGAACCAGGGAAAGGCTCCTCTCAGCCAGGAATGAGCTTTTGGTGAGCTGTGCCACAGATTCCCCATCAGAGCAGCTGATGGAAAGAAACAGAGGTCTCTGAACCAGAAAGCCATTTGCTGCCAGGACAGACACGAGCACATCCACGGGGATCCCACGTGGATCATGGTCTTTGCTCTGCATCCTTTAGTGAACAGCAGAAAGCAAGCCGTACCTGAGAGGCTAATGATAAATGATCATTTATCACCATTTTTGCAGTAGGAGGTACCATTAAAAGTCAAAACTGAGTCAACGGAGACACTGATCTCCCACTCCTGCAGCCTGGAATAACGGAAAATAACAAATCAAAGCCTTCAGAGAGAGCACAAACAGCTTAGACTGACTTGGAACAAAAACAACACTGCATTTTTGTTTTCTTGTAGCAGGAGCCATTATGTATCTCTGAAGGAAACAGGGATGAGGGTGGTGGGAAGCTGCTGGGTGATGGGAGCTGTGATAGAAGATGAGATGGCCCAGGGCAGGACAAAGGGACTGAGGAGCAACTTAAAACTGTAAAGTTAAAGGCAAATTTAGGAAAGGGGGGTAATGCCTTGGTTAGTCCAGCCCCTCCCTTGCCCCAGTACCCGTGCACTCGGAAAGCAGGTCATCAGTACAGCGTACATCCTGTTTCATCTTGGATGGGAACTAATTAAGAGAATATGGTGGAACTATGTTTCAGCTTTATGCCCCTCATGACTTCATAATACCCAAACTGAGTTACCAAAGGGGATAATCAGCAAAGTCCAAACAGAAAATGATTAATAATATGACAAAGCCATGATTACAACAGTCTATTAAGTGCGAGACAATACTAGTTTAATTATGGCAACATTGACTTCTATTGCTGTGAAGTAGCTTGCACTATCATTAAAGAGATTCATGGATAACTCTGAGTTTAATGTGAAGAGTTATATTTAATATCTCAAAGACGTAATTTATCTTTCCTTCTACCCACTCCCCATAGAGAAAACAAAATACATTTGATGGCACTCTCAGCACTACAGCATCTATTAGTCATTCCAACCTGTTGGATTCAAACAAAGTTTGAATAACACGAGTGCAAGTTCGAGGAGCGGTTGAAAAAAACAAATGCTGTGGGCTAAGACCCAGTGTGGGGCCAGGCTCACACCGGAGGACCTCAGCCACAGCAGCCACCAGGACCCATGCCACTGACTCAGCAGTCCCTTCCCAGAGCCCCTTGGCATCTGCAAGAGGACAGATGGGTCTCTGCAGGCCCTGGAGCACCCTCAGCACAAAGCTGCTGGGGCACTTTGACATCATGTTCTGCCAAGGGTGGGCACTGCCAGTGCTGCCACCACTGCTCAGCTGGTCCCACGGCTCTGTCATCGTGCACAGACCCAGGCACAGCCTCTGACCTGATCCTGCCAGGAGCAAAGGGACATCTTCCCTGAGAGAGGTTCTTACTGGTAAGAACTGGAAAGAAACTCTCTTACAGGAGACAGCAGAGCCCAGAGGAAGGGGGTGATGGTGATGTACCTGATCCTCCCTTGCACTGGCTGTGTTACTGGTTTTCCAGTGTAATATATCGACCACTGCTCAGACCACCTCAGGAGATATTTCCAGGCTTCTCTGTCCATTTTTGCTACATTTTTCTATTGCAACAGTGCTTGTGAGAATATATTGTTCTATTTCTGTAGGGCTTTGTAGAGATCACGCATTCAAATGATGGATTACTATGAGTTATTGCTGGAGGAGAAGACAGGCAGCTCTGTGGCTACAAAAGACCACGTGAGGCACCCACCAACTGCTGATCTAATTTTCTCTCAATTGAGAAGCATCAGCAATGTAAGTCTGATTAACTGAGGGCTGGAAGTTGGGCATGAGAAACCTTGGTGAATCTCAGATGCCTGGGGCAGAGGGAAGCACAGGACAACAGCCGTGACAGAGGTTTCCATTAAATCCTAGCTACAGACATGTTTATTTAACAATGCTGTTCAGCTTTCAAGCTTTACAGAGGAAGGAGCAGGGACTGGATGGAACAGAAACCAAATGTTAAACCAACGCAGCAGCACCACAGCCAAACTCAAAACACGAACCGCAGCAGAGGAGGGGAGCAGAGCTCAGAACAAACCCTGCAAGGCTCCAGGGAGCGCAGCGGCACGCACAGCACTGCAACAGGAATTCTGAACAGGAAACTGGCTGTCTTGTAAATCCTGAAATGCTGCATCTGAAGAGAGACGAGCTGCAGTGCAGCAGCGTGTGGTTCTCAGCCAGCTCCTCACCCCCTGCCCAGGCGTGCCACGGCCGTGGGAACCGTAACAGAGCAAATGATGAGACCTGATCATCCCTATCACCCAACACAGCTTCAGTTCTTGTACCAGAAAGCAGCTCTGTTTAACAGAGCCACGGCAAAGGGGGCACTGGGGTCTGCAGAGGGAAGTGCTGCAAACTGCTCACTAATTGCCTCCGTTCGCTGGGACGGCGTCCATCGCGCCAGTCCTCTGCTGATGTCTTTACTCACACATCTTCAGGTCTACTCACTGCTGTTTGGTTGTCATTTGCAACTTCAGCAACGCTTCTTGATTTACTGGCTGTGTTCTCTAGGCAGCTATGAGCTATAGGAACATGTCCTGAAATATTCTTGAGCTAGACAAGTCATTAGCAGCTGTCACTTCAAAGTCTCGCTGCAGTCAATTTGCTTTTCACAAGCAGCCTGAGCGCCCAGGAGCGGGATGTGTTGTGAAGTGCTGCAGAGGGGCTGCCGCTCAAACAGGATCACAGAGGTGTGGGTGGTTAGTGAGGGGAAAATATTTCATCAAGTTCTTAGCAGATGTTAAAGGACCAGGTCAGAAAACAATTATGGCTTGAGCAGAGCTTCCGCCGTCCCTCAGACATTATCTCATGCTGTGGGAGGCAATAAAGGCTGCAGAGCAGCCCCCTCATCACAGCAAGTCAGCAGCAAACCCAGAGAGCGCTGGGGACGTCCATCACCTGCAGCTCCACGGGTTACAGGCCGTGTTCCCAGACCCTCCAAGCTGCCCCTGCCCAGGGAGCGACCGCAGCAGCATCACCTGCATGTACAGCTCTACCTGCCCCTTCCGACACCCTGCTCAGCCCAACGGGAGCCTGGGCCCTTCTCAGGTGTCCTTGCAGGGGGACAGGGAGCATCGCCCCGCCGAGGACAGTGCCGCATCCTTGGAGTATGTGGGAGAGGAAAATGAAGTCACGGAAATAGCTCCAAAGAGAAACAAACCAGGGTGGTTTTGTCTGTGGGTAATGAAAGAGCCACTGATGTTCCCCTCAGCTGCCCGGTGCTGACCCTGAGAGATCCCGCAGCGTGCCCACTCCCCCACCCGGGAACACTTTGCAAAGTTTCTCCAGGTGAAGGCGGTTCTGGCTGCTCTTTGCTGCAGAATGTCCCCAAACCTTGTTCTGTTACTCTTTGTCAACCACAAGTAATTCCACTGAAGACAGCATAGTGAAAGTGAACTGAAAACAACATGAAAGCAGGAAGAGCTTTCACAGGTTACTTTACATGAAGAGCACTTTCGCACTCAGTTCATCACATGTAGCTCAATGGCAAACTCCCCTCAAACCATGAGAGAGGTGGAAATCCTCGTGAGATGAACACTACAGATGTTCTGAGAAGAAACATTTGCAGAATCTCTGAAACGTTCCCCTGGAAGCTCTGCAAACTCAACCTTCCTCCCACACAAAGCTAGAAGGAGATTTATCCTGTTCACGTGGTTCCTCAGCCCTTGGACACTGAGTCTCACACTATCAGCTCCCACCAGCTTCCTCCTGCCAGCATAGGCTCAGCAGGAACCCTGACAGAGCCCCTTGTCTCCTGTGCACGCCCAGCTACGTAACGGATTATAGGAAGACAGAGACAGGAATGCTCAACTGGCTACGCCAAAGTTTCAGTTAGATAGGAAAAAACTTCTAAAAAATTAATTTGCTGCTACCACAGCATTCCTGCCCTGCAAGAGCTTATTGGAATGCAAACTATAAGCTTCAAAGGCAAGGATGAATCAGAAGCTATTTTGAGAGTAATTATATAAGATTATAAAATTCAAACCATCTCATTATTGCACGTTAAGTATGAAGACAACCTGCTTCATAAGGAGACCTTGCAGGGATCCAGGCTTTCAAGCAACCACAGTCTATGGTCCAAGTGCAAACAGCAACCTCGTAACTCCAGTCCAGACAAAACTTCCTTCATTGAGCAATGCCAGGGATTTTTTTCACCATTTACTGTAATTCTTTAGGGGATGCGGTTCTACAGCCAGGAGAATAACTAGAACATGAGACATGGACAACTTAATGCAAAGTTTTGTTCCTTTAACAGTTGTGTAATTTGTTGTCCTGGAAACCAGTTATCAGCTTGTTAGCGACACTACTTGCAATTTCCCAAATTTCATAAACTTCAGTTCAAATTATAATTAAGGAGAAAACATTTAAACAATAAATTAGCACATGGAATAAATTACTATCCCAGCAACTCCCACCGCAGCCGCACGGAGCAGCCCGGGTGTGCAGCGATGGGGACTGCGCAGGGTCCTGGGACACGCACAGCAGTTACCTGCGTCGTGCACCGCCTGCAAGAAGAAGAGAGAGTTGTTTTCATTATTGCTCACATATCCCAGCTACAGGTGAAGCTCCTGCTCTGTCCCGGCCGGGAGGAAGCCGGCGCAGAGGGGAGGCTGCGAGCGGCTCCTGGGGCGGGCAAGGCGCCTGCTGTCCCCGTCCTTGCTGCGCCCCGTGCTGGGTCCCTCGGGAGGGACCCTCACACCTGATGGCCTGAGAGAGATGGTTAGGCAAGTGCATTAAACAGAGAAAAGGTGGGGAAAACAGAGGCTATCCTACCCTTTACTACCTGGAGTTTTTGACTTTACGGTTTGGTACTTCTATCACCCGGGGAACAAACGGTAAATGCACTCGGATACAGGAGAGGGAGGCGCACCGCTCCCCCAGACGGAGCTTAAAGAAGCAGAAGAAAATCTAAACAGAGTAATTCAGAGGGAAACACCAAAAGTGATTTTCAAGTGCGGAGTCAACAATGAGGCACTTTACACACACGTATGTATATATAATAATAAAAAGAAACAAATAAACACATACAGATGAAAAAGTGTAATACACCAAACAATGCCATGTAAGAGGAGACCTCGGTAGCCTGGAGCTTGTGCTTTTCTCAGTGAAATAGAATGGAGAAAGATTTAATGGCTACTGCATACAGGAGAAGCCTCCACCATACCAGGAGCCGGACAGCCAAAACACCACTATGGAACACCGTGCAGCCTTAACAAGAGCTAAGTGAAATCTCTGCCGAGCAGTAGTGCCAAATACGAGTGGCAGAGGGATGGCCGCAGGAATTCCTGAATTGCCGTGGTAAGATGTGCTCAGTTCTTTGTTCATTTAGGCTGTGGCAACCACAACGGCAAGCAGGCTGAAAAAGTCCTAATTAGCCCACAATCAGCCACGCACGGAACACGCAGGGTGGGGGTTGCGTTTGCTTAGGGACCACCAGGTCAGACACTCCTGTGCCCACATCCTTGTCCTGGTTTACATGCTAAAGGAGACAAGACAAAGAAAAAGTTCTTTCCAGCCACAGGACTTTTTGGATTTATCTTCTACAGAGGAAAGAAAATCAGGCTTTCGAGCTTAGAAAAAGACAGCCCGTCCCTTTCCCTCAGTCACCTTCCTTCAGATAGGAGGGGATGGGTGGCTCAGCGAGAGCCCACATAAACCACACATCTTTAAAAACCCAGATCAGATCATGGCTGAAATGGATTAGAAACAGAAAAGAAATCTCAAATCTGTCTGGATGGGAAGATCCTGCCAAAACATATTAGAACACCAAGGTCAGTACTGGAGACGGGGTTAACATGCCACCTATCACCCTCGCTGCCGGGTCTTTGGAAAAGATGTTACGAGTCATGGTAACATCTGGGACAGATGTTACAGAGGGGTCCCCAACCCATCCTCGCCCTGGGCTCCCCAGCCAGGACCTGGAGAGGAAACTCCCTTCTCCCACCACCACTTTGCCCACGAGCAACTACGGGCTTCGAACACAGCGCTGCGAGACCCAAATCAACCCCCGGAGAAAAGGACTAACACATACTAGAGTGGCCGTGCCCCAGCAGAGCAGCTGGACCAGATCAAAGGCTCCTTCTTCAAATATGTCGGTATTCAGTGGTTACTGACCTGACGATTCGGACTGTCCCTCCAAGCTGCATCAAAGACACATTTGTTTTTCAAACTTTTGTTTGCATGTGCAAGCAGACGGGGAAATTTCTGTCAGCAATGCAATATTTCTGTTATCAAAAGTGACAAAAAAAGAAAAAAAAATTGTTTCAAACCAAAGGAAACATTCCCCAGGGATTTAGGTCGCTTTGTGTCTTAATCAGCTGTTCTCTAGAGTGTTATAAATGAGATAGTAACAGTTGTCACTGCTTTATGCCTAACTGATAACAATCTAATGAACTATTATAAGCCACACTGCATATAATTATAGTACATATCTATGTGCTAATCCCATGACATTTTATCACAATATGCTCTAGCAACATCTGTAAACAACTTGGCGGCACTGAACACACGCGGTGCCCTGGGCTGAGGTGAAATGACTGACACCGAGTGTCGTCTCCCTCCTGTGATGTGACCCTACACACAGGACCTGAGCGAGCACAGAAGATATGCCGGAGAGGCCTTGCTGAGGCTGTTTGATATCGGGGGAGTCTCTCTCCAGACATGCTGAAGCCAAGGAGAGCCGGGCAGAGAGAAAAGCACCATCATATGGACACTTCTGGGATGCAGAAATGCAGTTGCATTTCAAGATGCAATGCAAACGAGCTTCTCGCTGACACTCTGTCTCCCTTAAGTGACAAAAGACCCTGCACCTTAAAATTTCCCTTCAAATTTGTGGTCAAAGCCAAAGGCTGTTGTGAGACCTCGGAGAGACCAGGGTCAGCAGCACCGCAGTGTCCAGGCTCCCTGTGCCAGAGCCGCCGTCTCTCTGCACCTCACATTCAGTGAGATTCAGTTCTGGGGAAATGCTTCCCTGTGGGGCTCTCTGTGGTTCAAAAAAACCCTAAAATCAGCCAGTCCTGAAGAGTCCTCAGGATAAAGCTTGACTGGGAGCAGAATCAGGGTCCCTTCCTGCCCCATCCTGCGGCCCAGGAGGGAGAACCCTCCGGAGTACTGATCCTCATCCCACGGCTTCCCGGGCACCTCCAGCCCTGCGATCCGGGGTCAGGTGAGAGGACACCTGAGGACCTGAAAAACCAAAGCTCAGCCAGGGAAGGGCAGAAGCCCCAAGCATGGGTCGAGGCAGCCCAGAAAGCTTTCCAGAGGCTTTCCTTGGACTGAGTGTGCCCCCTGAGACACGGAGCCCCTCCAGAACAAGGGTCTCCTTGGCTCCATAAAAGCACAATGGAAGAGCTTCATTGCATGGACCTGCCTACAGCAAACCCAAAACAAGAGAACAGAATTCATCCCAAACTCCCTGGCTCCTGGTGCTGCAAAGACTGGGTGACACATGGACCGTGCCCTCAGGTCAGGTTGCCAATTAAAGCCATCTAAACCCAGTATGACCACAAAAGCCCATGTCATGCCCTCTCTCTGTCTCTCAACTCATCCTGCTGATAATACCTGGCACACAGAAGATGGTTGGGTCTGCACGGTCCAACAGGCTCTGTGTGGAGCGGAGCAGCCGGGCAGGGTCCCCCAGCCACCCACTGGCGAGGGACTGGCTGCTGGGTACCGAGACCCTGCGCTGCCCACCTGGGGATGCAGCGGTGATGAAAAGAGCATTTCTTTGTTCAGGCTCCGCTGAACGACCAGGGAACTTCCTCCCTGAAAGGCTCTGCTCCTGCCATCAGCTGCTGCTGCTGCTTGCTTCCATCAGCTTGTAACAAAGACAGAGATCTTTAACCCCTCAGATGTACCACGCAGCACTCACGCCTGCAGCCTGGGCTGCCTGATCCTACAGATTTATTACATGGATTCTGAGATTCCTTTTTCCCTTTTCCAATGATTTGTATCACTCCGTGCCATGCTGCTCAGAATCCCCTTACTATGAACATTTTGGGCAGAGACCAGATGCAGAGCTGCGCTCAGACAACTCTGAGCAAAGGCTCGCAGACATCCAGGAGATGAAGTACTGCGTTGGGAAGGAAGGCGATGGAGGAGGTGCTCCCGTACACACCTAACACTGGGCTCTTGCAAGAGCACGGGCGTTTCTTTGCAGCAATTACAAACATGCATAGAAAATCAGAGTCATACTTACATTACCAAAGACATTGCTGTGCTTAAATTTCTGGGCAATTATTATTCCATGGAACCAAATGCTCTAGGACTGTGTGTCTTAATGATGGTTTTGAAAGGGCTTGTATGAATTGAGCTTCTGGCATCCTGCCTTTAGTCTTCGTTGTACAATTTCCTGTGATGTTGTCAAATACTAACCTGCTACAGCATAACAAACTAGACTATATATAAAGGCGGCCTTAATTAACATCTGAAGTTTCACTGTGTACAAGACACCATGCAGGATAACTTTCTTTTTTCCACAGACATTTAAAATGTACAGTTAATGTGCAGTCACTCAAAATATCCCTTCTCTGTCCCTCTAGGATGCCATTTTGCAACGTACAAGTATAATTAAAGACAATGCGTGGCAGAGAGACAAATCACATCTCTCTCAAACAACTGCCAGCGTTAAGTGGCTGTTATGTTAGCGAGTCCACTGGATTGAAACAATAAGGGCTGTTACAGACAAGCTTCCTGGTTTTACAATATACAGGTAGGAAGGAAAAATATATATTATCATCTTTGAAAAAGATATAACAATTATTAAAGCTATAAAAAGCTGGTTAGTCAACACGAGATGGAAATCTGGGGTCCTAAGGAAGAATATGCAATTGTACTTTGAAACATGAGCAGTAAGAAGAAGGTAAGAAAAGATAAGAAAAACAAGGACAGCTGAAACTACAGTTAAATGAAAAACTGTATCAGACATGAGACCCAGTTCAGGTTCTGCTTCTATCTGTGAACAATGAATGCACACATGAGACTGTATGATTTAATGAATACGTGCTCTGTGCAGCAGGCTGTGCACATCGTGCTGGTACCACTTCAGCAAAGCAAAGATGTCAAGCAACAAACACCTGCAAACACAGAAATACCAGCTTCTCTGAGTCTCCCCACAAAACAGCGGGGAAGATCAGAGGTAGGCTATGCCCTGATTTGAACTAGCTAAAAGCACATGCTTGGTTTCAGTGAGACGTAGGGAGAATACTGAAAGCAGAGGAAAATGTTTCAACAGCAAAGACAGAAACTGCTGAAGCAAAATGTTTGTTAAGGAAAAGAGGCTCCATACTATGGAAAAAGGCAAAAAATTAACAAAACAACTTCAGAAATGTGGACTTACCAAAGAGGTATCTGCTTTCAGCTTGGTCCCTGGTCACTGTCCTCAGCCAGCTCGCAGTTCAATTAACACCAGCAGCAATCTGGCTGCCTGTTTCTATGGAGTTTTAGATGCTGGTCCCTGACTATGCATGAGGCTACTGCAGCTGCACTGGAATAGGCTCCCAGGTCCGCAAGAAAACCCACAAACACGCTCAGCCTCCCTGTACTGCTTCAGGAATGAATCAACCAACAGCAATTAGGCAGATGCAAACCTGCTTCTGTGCAGAAGGTACTTACAGAGCCCCGAAACACACACACTCCCCACAGCTCCAAAGGTGCATTTTATTTACCGGGACCATCACCATGCATAGCCAGAGGCAGCTGTAGAGTCATAGATCCACACACTTAATAGAGAGACACATGTTCATAGACAGGCTATATATTCCATTTTTCCTAGATTTATGCTGCTGGTTTTAACCTTATCTTAATATAGTTTTGCAAACCTTTCTCTGATAGCAAGGTTTGAACCTGACACCTTCAGGATCAGAGAACAAGCCTATTTTACTTGAGCTAAAGAGCAAATCTGCTGCATGTAGCCCTTTTCCTGCTGGTGGACCAGGCGCTGGCAGAGGGAGGAAAGATCCATTTTGCAAGTACGTTACTCCGTGATAAGAAAGAGCTTCGCCCCAAGGTGCTGCCCCTCACACGCCTGGCCTCCGGAAACACAAGCTTCAGTGATCAATATTAGCTTTGCCTGGGTGGCTTTAAACACGTTTCCTGTTGTATTTACTTAAAATACTCTTTAACGGTGATTCAGAAAAGTGTGTTATTACAGCTGGTAAGTAAATTCTAGACTTGCCTGTATTTCATAGGCAGTGGCTGTAGGCATTCCCTATCAGTCAATGGGCATGTCATCAGTTTTCCCATTAGTCAAACTATCCTATCAAGGGGTGATCTTTTTCCAAGAAAAATACTCCAGGAGCAATTTCTCCATATAAAAGTGATCTTTCCCCATTAACATTCCTGCAATGAAAAAACCCCTATTGCACAGAAATTCACCCCTTTTTCTGCCTGCAGCAAGAACACTTATGGTACTTGTGGGTTTAACATTTTAATAGTATTGCGCAGTGCCAGGAGGGTGTTCAGCGCTGTACGAGATGTACTGCCTGCATCATGAAGTTTAAAAAGAACAGTTCACACAAAGGGCAAAACACTAAATGTGCTCTGAATTATTGTGGGATTAGAGCACAGAAGGACAGCTGACAAAGTGTGCTAGGAAACAGAAATCACTGTAACATCTCCTCTGGTTTTGCATTTTCCCCAGCTGTCCTTTTCCTTCCTCTCACTCCAGGTTTCACACCCTGCACTAGGAGAGCAGATAAGCATTTTTCTGAGGTGAATGAGTGCATACGAAGGGGTTTGAGGAGGGCACATGCACTGTGCCGAGACAACAGGGACTGCTGCGCATGCAATCCTGAGGGACTTTCTGGGTAAAAACTGAAAAACCTCTGCACATCATCCATTGTTCCCTGTGCTTATTCCAAAGGGCAGCGAAGCTTCTTACAAATAGATACACCGAAGCAAAAACACCCAACATATTATTTAAAGAAAGCCTCAACACAGTAATGCTGGCGCTAGAAATCAGATCCAGGGGTTTGCTCCTGGATGTGCTCTGGTCCTGGAGTGAATTCCCTCGTGTACCCAGGCAGTCGTTGAGCATCACAACCACACGCCACCAGCTCTGCATGATCCTTTCAGAACCATCATTTTGTTTTTAATCCCCTCTGTGAAGCCAAGCTCCCATCTCCTGTTGGCACCCCCTCCCCACGATGGTGGCAGCCCCTGTCCCCAGCCAGGGCCAGCACCGGTGCCCGCGGGAATGGGGCTCCGGAGAGCGTTGGGAGCCAGTCGGTGACACAATCCAGCACAAACCGAGCAACAACCTGGTCCTGCAGAGAAGCAGAGAGCACACTCCACGGTGGGGAAGGCTGTGCAGGGCACCATGCCATGCTCATCCCCAGGGATGTCGGGGGCTCGAGCCCAGCTGCCTGCAGGAAAGATGACGGGCTCTACCCCTGGGAGCTGCCCCGGGCAGGAGCCACCAGGGGAGAGCTGGGCCCACCGCGGAGGCTCGTAGCTGCCCTGGAGAGCAGAGTCTGGCACCCTGTTTCCCCGAGACCCCAGAGCATGCTGCTCTCCAACAAGCAGCTCCACTCCCATGGGCAGAGGGACCGGGTGACACGGGGTCGCTTGATGTGCCCAGGGCAGCACTCCCTTGGGAATCTGTCAGCATGGGCTCCTCCGCATCCTCAGCCAAGTGCTTTGCACTTCAGTAGGGCTTGTCCACAAATTTTCTCAAAGAGCTACATCCCAGGGCACTCGTTGCACCTCAGGGCAGAGAAGTGATCCGTTTATTTAAGGCACATCAACCACAGCGGTAAATGTTGTCCCTGTGTCACAGGCATCCCCACTGTGTACAGCCCATGCCCGTGCACTACTCACACTCGCAGCATCACTGCACAACAGCTGAGGACTGGCAGGGAAGAGAGCTATCAGATGGAGGGAGCTACGGGGGAGGATTTCAGACAGGCTCAACAAAAGGATGCTGCATCTTGCTCAATCTCAGGGCCCACAGCCAAGAGATCAGTTCTATTCCTGGCTCCGCCACGGGCCAAACTGCAGGCGAAGCTCACCCTCACACCCACTGACACAGCCATACCAAAACCTTCCTCATACAAATACTTTATTTTTCTGACATACTTATCTGCTGGATGACTAGCCAGCAGCAGCCTGCAGTGCTCCCTTGTCGGGTGTACGGCGTGTGGCACTCGGGAGAAACACTGCAGCCATATTTCTCTTCTTGGCTTTAGGTGGGAGAACCGGCTGTTACACAACCCCGGGCACAGAGGGTAGAGCAGCATCTACTTTATAGAGAGTAGCACTCTCCACATTCAGTCCAAAAAGGTTTAAAAACATAGTCACTGCATAAAACCATATTCTGACATATTCTTACATAAACTACTCAGTAATATTTTTATATTCAGGTTTTTTCCACTGTCAGCTGCAGTTCAAGGAGGATAGTGATACCTGGCTAATTTCTTTGCAGCTCCACAGCATCCCCAGAAGATAACTGCTCTCCATCCATACGTGAAACATCAGAAGAAACCAAACCACCTCTCAGGGTCTAATGGCAGGCAGAGCTGTGCAGAAGCAGCTGTGGCTACTCACTCTGGCAGCATTAGAGTGCTCTCGTCTGCCTGCTCCCAAACGACGCGAACTTCACCCAGAGACTTGGCAAGCCAAGCTGATTTACCCATTAGCTAATAGATTTATCCAGGAGGTAACAAACTGACAGAGAAGCTGTTGACTTCACATGATGATGACAAATTGGGCCAATTTTACTCCAGCAAACTCTGGATCCAGCTGCCCAGCACTGGCTCTGGCTCTCCTGTCCATACCCCATCTCACAGCCATGTCACTGCTCCTCTGCGACAACCCCACCTTTTGTGGGGAAGGAATCAACGGGTCTGAACACAGGACTCCAGGTACCCAACAGCATATTTGCTTATCATAAGACTTCAATGTAAAATGGACAAAGCACAAATGCAGATAATTAGATAAAGATCCAGACACTAATGGGTTTCTTACCACCACAACTGCTACGTTAGTTAACACAATGCAGAGTTATTTTCCCTTGCTGGAGCAGCTTTACATCCAGGCCTTTGAGAAATATTAGTTGGGCCCAAACAGTGTCCTCAGTGCCATCTAGACATAAAAATGGGCCCAGTCGTGCAGAGCAGAGACAACAGTAATAGCTGTTAATGCACCCAGCGCAGCCAGCCAGCACGACTTGCCCAGGGCACTGGGTAGAGGCTGACACTTAAACCAGAGACCAGCACAGACAAACATTTGAGATGTTAAAGGCATATGGTGATGTGATCACGACCTGAAAATGAGGTCTTGAGCAGGCTGCACAAACACACGCAGGCAACTATCTGTCATACCAGGCGGACAGAACAAGAGCAGTACAGGTATTTCTGCTGCATGGAGTCCAGAGAACATTCATTTTGGTACCAAGGTAAAAAATTATGAAGCAATGCAGTAAGATTTTTGCAACAGAGGAAAGAGCTGCACTGGATGCAATGCGTAAGGACAGCACCAGCAGTGGTGAGAGGCCTTCAGAACAGGCAGGTTAAAGTAAAGGCATTTTAAGATGATAATTAAGTTACGAACAGAGTGGGATGTGAAATGAAGGTGGGAGGTACTGGTAAAGCAGCAGTGGAAGCACCACTGCCAGCAAAGAGATGGCAGAAGCCCAGCGAGACCAGGGAGCTGCCCATGTGCCCTGGGGACCGTCATGTCCTGTCGTGAGGCGCTGGCAGAGGGACAGGAGGGACCAGAGCAGGACATCACTGAAGGATGCTGTGCAGCACCCGGGCTCTGCACGGGCATCAGCAGGAGAGAGGAAAAGTTTCTGAAAACTTACGCTGTGGAATCAGGCTGGGCTGGTAGATCATTATATAGAGAAATATTAAAAGGAGCACTCTGCACAAGTGTTCCAATACACAAACAACTTACAGCTTGTTATCAATAATGCTAAAAAGCTTGGGATTTTGGTTTTTCTTCCTCAGTGTGTGAGCCTGGGATGTAAATTCCCTCTGCCAATGTCTTCTGAAGTTACTGCAGAAGACGACCCTCTGGAAGGAGCCGCTGTGAGCAGAAGTGCACAGAAAATTAACTGCTTTGCAATACAGAAATGCCCCTCCGCTCTCAGAGCTTATGCTTGCTCCCAATTCATCACTGACACACAGTGTGTCTCCCTAGCACTACAAGCTGACAGGGAACAACTTCAGGCAGTTCTTAGGGAAAGTAAAACAAATACATGAAAGTATATTAAGATCCCTTTCTGGTGAACAAAAAAATGCATGCAAGTCCTTCCTTTTCTCAAACTGAGACAACAGCAATCAGTTCCTGGCATCTCAGTTACTTAAATAGTCTTTCTACTGCTTTTTGTTTTACACAGGACAGGAGTCTATGTTTGTAAAAAAATAAGGAACCTTCACAGGAACTTTATCTTATTAACCGCCTCCTTGCCAGCACATCCCGGTAACAGCCCACCAGCCCCTTGTTTCACATCAACAGGTGAGGCAGCGCTTGCATCCAGAACTTCACAGTGGAACATGTGTAAAGGAAAATAACCACAGAGACCATGCCGAGACCGACCCTGAGTCTAACATGGGGCTTGCAAACATTTCCCTCCCCCTGCGAGAGTCTTCGGTGTTGACAGCCACCAGCACCACTCCAGCAGGCGGGACCAGGGTACTGTACCTGGCTCGGAGATAATCAGGCTCTGGTCGGAAGGCAGCAGGAGGAATTCCCTGCAAATGTCCAGGTCCAAGCTAGGCAGGCTTTTCTTCCGGCACAGCTCGGTGACAATGCGGACTGCCTTCTGACAACGGCTGTCATCCTTGGTACCACTCATCTCCCACACCGCATCCTCCGCTTTCCCCCTCTGCTGTCTAAGAAAGTCAAACTAGGAAAAGAGGGTCTGTTTATTCTTAGTCACAAAAAGAGATTCACACCAGTTCCACCCTCTGGCATGGCAGCACCATAAGGGACGCCCTGTGCCAGGCAGTGCCCCAGCTCCACAATCCCTGCTCCGCATCCAGGGATGCTCAGATCAGGCTCTACCACAGCCCACTGCGGTCCTGCCAGTGCTCCTGATGCCTTATTGCCTCTGAGATCAGATATCTGTTTACTGCCAAGGCGTGTTCCAGACAAGAACCTCCTACCAAACTCATTTTCGTTCCCTCAATAGACGTTGTTAAAGCTGCAGCCCAGATAATTCTTTTTAACCCTTTCATTGCTGCCCCCCCCCTCTGTTCTCCAGGTGCAGAATTTCAAATCCCAGCTCCAGACCAATTCTGCAAAGAAGTGAATGCTGAAATTTTCTGGCTGAGGACAGCACATCCTCAGACTGGGGAAACAGGAGCACCCCCGCGAACACTGCACAAACTACTTACAGCTGCCAAAGGCAACATAAGAAAAGCAGCAGGTTTTATTGATTTGTTTGTACTGGTCCTAACACAACAGGCTGCAGATGGCAATAGAGATTGAGAATGCCATTGTATTTCATAATTAGATTATTTTTTTTTTTCTGCAGTATTTTTTTATTCCTATTGTAATTTAGCAGACAGGTCATGCCACATTACAGAGCTACACTTCAGAACAGAGAATATATTTGACAGTCATGCAGAAAAAAAGCAATTGTATAACAGGCAATTAAAATTATGTACAGCAGAATGATTTCTTGCAGCTTCTAGAGCAGAGAAGCTAATGCAAACATAATGAGCATACTGGAAAGACAGGGCTGAAGCTACACAGGTCCCACAGCCCCACATCGCAACAGAGTATGTTTAGATTCACGCCACTGTGTTTATTTTGTCTGTTAATTACTTGAGCTACTACACCAGGTGAGCCCCAGGAGCTACACAAGCACCCGACGCAGCACGGGGCTCCCCTGGAACAGGTCCTCTAACAACTCTCCAGCCCAGCCACACAAGGCAGCAAACCTCCCCGAAGCTCCGTACCTCCATTCCCGGCCAGGAACCCCAGGATCTACCCCAGGTGCCTCGTGCTGCCTCCTCCCGCCTGGTCCCTGCCCACTTCTGCTGTCTTGGACCATCCTGGGGGTGACGGGACTGGGCATCAGGGGACTGGTGCTGCCCCCCATCTCTCCCACGGGTCAGCAGGACTGAGGTGCCCTTCCACCTCACCACAGCTCTGCCGGGGTGCAGGCAGCCCCGAGCCCACACCCCGTCGATGCCAGGATAAAACCTACTGTAAATTCTCCAGCTGTTAGGTTAGTGACTCGCTCCCAATGCAAAGGGCTTGTGTGGCCACCGAGGTGCGAGTGCTGGCCACGCAAGGCACTGCTCCAGACAGGACCCTTTTGGTCACACCGGTCCTTCCTGCCTCCCCCCGACCCATGTTTTGGACACCGCACTGCTGCTGGCTGAGCCAAAGTGCTTGATCCCGGCAGGGCAACCTCTGGCTCGCAAGAGCAACTTATTACTGAGCACTGATACTTCCAAAAACTTCTGTTGCCATGACAACATGAGTGAAATCTTTTATTAAGACAGGAATATCCTACAACTGGTCACAAAGAGACACTTTTAATTAGAAACTACCACCTCCCGGTCAGCGCTGTATAACCTTTTGCTGCAAAGACTTTGAGGCACACTTGCAGATTAGGAGGCATCTCTGGAAGTGTTTACCACGTGCCAGCAAACACCAGCATCACCAGCTGCTCGTGGGCAGCACCAGGGCTTGCCAAGGTCTGCGTTTGCCGAGTAGAGATTCCAGACTTTGCAAGACTGGAAGCTAAAACAGTAATTTGCCAAGAGCTCGAGCTCAGGTATAGTTTGCATTAGCTTTATATGACAAACTCACTAAAAACCACCCACCTATTTATCTTTTTAAGAAACTTGGAACTCAAATTGTGCCCCAAACCTGTCTTTGAAACCAATCGCTCCTGTCACCGGCGTCCCCAGCCTTTGTCTTTCCTCATTCATGGCACAGTATTTTTCCTTAGGCCGTACAGCCCTTACAGAAGAGCCTTTCCCTCCCTGAGTTGGTTCCATACAACATCTACCAGGAGTTAGGTCCTACCCTGCTACAGCCTCTTAGGTGTGCAGAAGTATGAAGGAGTTCATGATGGTTTTGCTTCAGCTGGAGTTCAGCCCGAGACCTTTCTAAAGATGAACATTTGGTTTACTTCTGCCTCCTGCTCCGGAGGAGAAACTTGTATTCATACATTCCTGTATGCAGAGAAACTTAGTGCCACTGCAGCAGGTCCTACAGAACGCTTTTTCTCCCCGTGACTGAGGATATGGAAGAGGAAGGAGCCATGCACTGAGCCGAGCCCACCCTCAGGTGCAGCGCAGGGACCTGCGTCCCAAGAGCCACAGCCGGGGGTCTGCGACCTCCACGGGGTCTGGGGGATCAGGGGTGATGTTTACTTGGCAACTGTGACAAAGCTTAACAGGTTTACTGCAATGAGCACGCTGTTCACCTGGGCAGAGTAATAACACATCCCTCAGCACACAAAGAAATCAAAATAAGAGACTACAGTTAAATTACAATCACCTTGTGCTGGTGCTGCTTCTTCCCTGTGAGAGTCTTCTTCAGGGTGAGTGGGTCCCAAAATCTGATCTCTCTCCATCACTGGTTTGCTGCCCACTGCTTGAAAGCACCATTAATGGAACCAGATTAGTGTATGCAGAAGTAATTAGAGACAGATTAGCAAAACAACCCCCACCTTTCAGGACAACATTACCCTCCTCTGGGAAAACTCAGATACAGGCAGTGCCCAGGAGGCCACTGTGGGGCCGAAAACGAACATCAGCAGTTGATTTCTCAGTGCTGGAGAAGACTGTTCTGATGTAAGCCACACTAAATTTTAAAGCACTGCAAATCCAGGCTTGTTACAGCTTCTGTAGCCCCATCAAACACCATATATCCTAGAAACGATCTGCACTTTAATAAAAAGTGGGGGACATGCATACACAGGGCCACACCACCCCAAACTAGGATCACATGGTTTCTAGCAAAGAGTGCTGAAGCATCCACAAATAGTAATCAAATTCACATTTGTCACTGTGACACCACCCACCCCACCCCAAAGATTTCACCCCTCCTCCAGGGCACCTGTGGCCCAGACTCCCAAAGCCAAAGCACAGCGAGACCCACGCGGACGCACGCGAGCCCTTGGCTAAAGATACCATCACCACACATCCCCAGAATGACAACAGTTTTTTGCCTGAGCCACCAAAACTGGCACCAAGAAAGGAATTCCTGGAATACAGCAGTCAAGTGTTGCATTTGAAATTTGAATTTACCTTAAAAAGATTTCAACAGATAAAGCAAACCCAAACCCTTAGAAAAAGGTTAACGTCCAATTGAGAGCTTGTAACACAGAGATCAATAATAAAATTCAATTATTTGGGAAAACACTAATTTTATTTCAAAGGTAGAAAAGAGCTTTTTACTTTTAAATCTAAAGTCACCTTGGGTGAGTTATTTACCTTCATTCACATATCAGAGGATTACAGGCTTGCTGGGTAACAGAAACAGGAGACCCTGCCATCAGCACCCACACTCTTTAACAAATATTTCTTCAGAACACAAAACCAGACTTTTTTTTGCACCTCGTAACTTTGAGCTTATGTCATACACACTGTTTATTGTCCAACATGGAAACAGCCAGGTAGCAGCTGCCACCTCTGAAAACCCAAACGCTGCTTTTCCCAAGGAAAGACTCTGGCAACTACTTCTCCCGTCTACACATATATATGGCTACTGAGATCAAAGGTTTTGCCTCTCACCTCCCACTGGGCAGCTCCCACTTTGCCACCCAGAGCCACTGGGGAAAAGCTCTGGAGCACTCAGACCCCTCTACCAGGCACAGCATCTTCCACCGCGCTCCGGCCGGTGCTGCCAGTGCCCCCTGCCCGGCCATGCTGCAGCCCCTGGTCCTGGCTGGAGGGCAGGAGCCTGGACCAGCCGCACACACAGGCTCCTGAACGGCTGCAGAGCATCCCTGTGCAGCCCGACTCAGACGGGGTCTGCACTCAGAGGCCAAATTGCCCCCCAAAGTCGTGCCTCCAGTACCAGCAGCAGCGGGAAGTGCCCCCTGCGCCCCTGGGGACCTGGGTGCAGCTGATGATCTCCAAAGAGGTTCAGCCACTTTGTCTCGCCCACATTCACCCTGACATTTCAGACTTCTCCTGTCTGGCAAGCTGTCCCCTGCAGCTGCATTCATGTGGCATTTAGGAGAGCACACCATGCCTCCCCCTCACACGGTAGCATTTATTCTCTCCCCATCCAGTGGCCTGATGTTACATTTGGAGAGGCAGAGCTCACAGTTAAATAGGGAAGGTGCATCTGTATCTAGTCCAGAAGGGTTTAGGCTTGAATAAATGTTACGGGAAAATGGCTCAACAGACTTGGATTACACGGAGAAACATGTTATATGCAACAGCGCAGCTCTTGAATTACCGTTGAAATAGCCACTTCAGACAAGACCACAAAATGAATGAAAATACTGGGTATAGTCTGCATTGGTGCGAGGCTGCACATACTGCTCATAATCAGGACTGAAAGTGGTAAAAGTCATAATATTCTGACAGTGACCAGATTGAGAAAGGATCGTAGAATCCTAGAACGGGTTGGGTTGGAAGGACCTTAAAGATCATGCAGTTCCAACCCCCTGCCCTGGGACACCTCCCACCAGACCAGGTTGATCCAAGCCCCTTCCAGGGATGGGGCAGCCACAGCTTCTCTGGGCAACCTGGGCCAGGGTCTCACCACCCTCACAGCTAAGAATTTCTTCCTGATAGCTAATCTAAATCACAAATGTATTTGTCCAGCAGAGATAGAATATGCTATTCATTTAATTTGGATTAGGACCTCTTTGAAGCCGATTTTCCTTTTTTAAATAATAATCAAGTCTGGAGAGGGAGCAGCTTTTATTTATGCCACTTCTAACTAATAGTATGATATTATTTGCTCTCCCAGTTAATATGATAATTGGAAACAGCTCAAAAATTATTCAGAGCTGCTTGCCAGGAAAAAAACGACACTGGTCTGGATCCTTTGGCAACGTCAATGTGCCATCTGTGTGTAAATGTAAGACGTATTGCTGTGCACCTTCATGCACCACTTTGACACCCAGATTTTCTGAGGTGGAAGCAGCAGCAAAACCAACATCCTCTCTGAATCCCTGTGGAAGGAAAGGAAATGACCCTGCTCGTCATAATGGAGACAGAGCTTTAAGAATCAGTTTAAATCCAATACTAGCAGCAAGAATTGAACTCAAATTAACTTTAGGAAAAAAAAATACCTAAACAAGCTCGGTGACAGTAGGAAATCGGTGCCATCCCGTGCGCGGGGAAGAAGTGCCGGCAGCAGCGCTCTCCTCAGAGCTCCGTGCTCCGGCCGGTCCCGGTGCAGCAGGACAGGAGGCACCTCCCATGGAGGAGAGGGCAGTTGGGCTGAGCTGAGGACTTACACTTTCTTTTTGCACAAGAAGTACATATTGCTCCTCTGTTCATCTCCAGCAGACACACTCGCAAGCACACAGGTCTCCAGCCCCTGGTCCCTCATACTGCTCAGAGACAACTCACCAAGGCCCCGTTTATTTCACAAAGCAATGCAAGAAACAAAGGAACCGCTGGTTCCACACTTGTGTGTCCCGGGTCTCTCCATGGCCGCTCATGCCCCGTGTGAGCCCCCCGGGAGCCATCACTCAGCTCCAGACACTCCTCTCCTAGAACATCCTGGCACCACAAGGAAGAGGGAAGGGAAAATAATCCTGAATTTGCAGCCTGTAGTGGCAGTCCCCGGCCTGCACTGCCAGCAGACTCTGCCGTGTGAAGTTTAAAGATAAACCATTCCCTCAGTTCCTCCGCACAGCCTGCGATGACCCTGCACAGCACAGGCCACCATGGCATGGCCGTGTCCCGGGGGCGCTGCGGCTCCTCACGGGCTCCACAGCAGGGAAAAGCAGGTCGGTGTCCCGAAAAGCACCGATTCCGAGAGGCTCTGCTGCCAGACATGGACACCAGACACATTCCCTGAAGCTGAGTGGATCCAGGCAAGCAGCTTTCTAGAAACAGGACTGTCATCAAAAACTGTTTTCTGGTGATGAGACTTCTGAAATATATTTTATTGACCTGGAATTTTGCATATCCTCAAGGTGAACAGTCACAGCATGATTTGGCAGGGCTGGAAGCTCTAAAGAGCAATTTCTGCTCCGGCAGTATCAGATGGCTGCGAGACATCAGATGAGATTGTATCAGCCAGACGAGGTCGGGAGCTCTGCCGCCATCAGCCATGGCATTAGCTAATGCCTTTGGGGAGCTCTGACCTTCCTTCTCCGAGCGTCTGCGTTTAACACAAGCACAAGCTCAATACAATTAGTGAAGTGAGAGCCCAGGGCCCACACCAGGGCACTTGCCCAAGGCCTTGCCATCTTGGTTGCCCCCAAGCCAGGGAGGCAGCGCAGGCACGGTGCTGGGGACACGCTGCCACAACAGCCAGTCTGACAAGATGGGGTTATTTAGGACCTAAATTTTAGGAAGATTATGGCAGCAAATCCTGTTACCTGAACATGGTACCTCCTGACGGGAGCAAGCGTTAGGCTGGGATTAGACCCGTTTCAGTTCCTCAACCTGATTTATAAAGTTAGTGAGTCACTATCTCCCCCTGGCCAAAAGCATGATTCTGTGACGCCTTGAAATCCTGAAGCGTGGCTGTTGTCTGGTGCACAGCCATTAGAAGGATTTAGCTGGCCTTCACATAAATGTGAACGACAGATGTTAGCACATTCTTTTTCTGAGAAAAGATGAAAAACTGCTGCTTTTAGGGTCTCATTTCAACCCTCTGTGCCATGGACACTATTACCAGTATCACTGCATAATTTATTTTAAAAGATTGCACTTTTCTCGAAGGCCAATGAAATGCTTGCATCAGAACCCAGAAGACAGGTTAAAATTTCTCCTCAGTAATGAAGTGCTAAAGATCCCCAAGAAGCCTTTGCTCTCAGGCACTCCTCAGCCACCGTAACTCAGGGAAGCAGGAGGAGGCCCTTTTAGTCTCCAGGTCTTCCCTGGTGGCATTAACTGTCTCCGGAGCAGAACAAGGGTTTGGTCGGTGGTTTCCACAGAGGGTTCATGCCAACTTTCCATCCCATGGCTGCACACAAACCGCTGCAGCAGCCGTGAGGTGGGTAGTCTTTAGATGTGAAACAGCCCTGGACCGCACTGCATATGGCTTTATCTCATCACAGTGTCTACCAGGAAAGAAGACAACTGGACACTGAGAGCACTGGATAAAAGAATCTGGAAAAATCCCCTGTGTCTGCAGAGCACAGTAGGAGACTGAGCACATGCATCTGCAGCCACTGTTCTGCTCTGGGGGCCAAGAGCAGAGGGTTGCAAGCCCAACCCCTCCTTGGAATTAGCACAGGCTTTAAACTACAATTGTTTTCATGGAAACAGAAAACCAAAGCAGAATATATTTAATCTCAACCTTCAGGAAGAAACAAGCTAAGTTGATATCTGTAATGGAAAATAAGGAGTTATAAGCTTTTTTTTTTTCCTCCAGCTTACAAAGAATTTGCCGTATTCTAGTTATTTTTATCCCTCCCAGTGGAAATACAGGTAATAAAAATAGCAGTATTTCTATAACAGAGAAAACAAAAACAGTGATGCACAATTGTGCCTCCGAGAGAAAAAGCTGTGGTGTTTTCATTTCAGGAGAAAATTAACATATGAAACCTGAGAGCTCTTTGATTAACCTGCTCAATCAGCCCCCAGGGAGCACCACAGGGCTGCAGGATCTGCTTCCCCTGTGACGATGCTTCCCATCCAGCACCGCAAAGCACATGTGTGCTCTCCTCTCACCTGGCACTTTCCAGATGGGTGCAGCCCCCACTCCTGGAGCGCTGCCACCTCACATCGCCCTGAATGGTGGTATCCAGCCCATCTGAACTAGCATCAGGTCTTTGGCCACTGACCCTTCTTACCCCGTGTCACAACTACTCCCCCAGGTGCCTCCTGGCCCCAGGGACACCGTGGCAGGCTGGGGGTCCTGCTGCAGCACAGACAGTCCCAGCACATCCTGGGCAATGATGCCAAACCTCTTTCACAAGACCCACAGCCAGCAAAGCAAGTGTTTTTTCTGGCTAGAGACATACAGATCTGCATCGAAGATCTCTGTTACATGCACAGCTTACCCTCAGAGCATCCTCTGCAAGGATCTCTCCTGGGAGCCCAAAACAGCATTTGCAATACTCCTATTAGGAAAAATGGGAGAAAGAAAACCTTTGCCAAGCACTTCACTACTTATTAATCTCCTTCCAGAGGTGACAATGGACAGAAGAGTTAATCCTAAATGACAGATGTGTTGCCAATCATCTCAGTTCCGGAGGATTCTCATAGAGAAACATAACCAGCTTCATCTCTTAGCCGTGCAGCAATGGGACTTTCCCAAGCTGGTGGCTTCTGTGGCATCTACTTTCCCACAGCTTCATATTCCCCAGAAAGAGGAGCATCAGGTCCTGCAGTTTGGGGTATGGGTGTCCTTGCCAGCTGCCCATGGAAAGAGCAGGAGAGCAATGCAACAGAAGAAAAGCAACAGGCTGCTCTCACCAGACCTGAAGGTCCATAGCCCATCACCGGTGCCCAAGGTGAGCCCCGGGGAAATGGCTGGGACAGCGGGGAAAAGGGACCATGTCTGTCTCATTGCAGGGTGTTTACTGCTCCTGCCGGCATCAAATCTCAGGGCCAAAAGATTTCACTGGGTTGTTCGGTTTTTTTAAAATCTATTTACTTACTGATAACATTATTTCCCAAGGCTCTAAAATGACAAGAGGCAAGGACACAGATCCATTAGCACTGGCAAAAAGTTGTTTACTTAGTAGGTCTGCTTAGATAATAGTCAAACATCCTCCCCAGCCCTGCTCCCAGCCAGCGAGTGCCCTCCATCGTGGCAGCCGAGTGCTGGCCAGGCAACAATCCCCGCCATGGGCAGAGGGTGACAGCCCAACACTCGCAGCACCCTGTCCCTGGGGGGTCCTGCTGCCAGGACGCCAGACCCCCCCACAACTGCCCAAGCCCCCTGGGCACACTGCAAAAGTCATCTCTGCACATTATTACTAGAACTCGGGAACAAACGAGAAAGAACATTGTTTAGTTTAAAGGAAGAAGTAACTTGTCAAGTAAATGAGGGTGTAGATCTTGGTGAAGGTCTGTCAACTTACTCCACCTACAAACACAGCCCCCATGAGTCATGTCTCAGACACATGCATCCAGAAAGCCTTCCCTGTGCTCATCGCACCATAAAGACGAGAGAGAGAGAGACACCTCCTTGGAAGTACAGAGCAGCACAGAACCACCAGGCCCAACAACAGCACGATTGAATTAGTTTTCAACAGCCAGCAGCAAATAAGGTGGCCCGACACATTTATGTTCTGCTCAGACACAAAAGGATACTGGGTCTGTGTGTATCTGGAAGGGAATTAGATTGATTATAATTGGGCAGAAGATGAAATTGGGCTGACATGTCCACAGTCACCCCATGCGCCGGCAGCACAGCGAGTGCCAGGTCACTTGCTGAGAAAGGGAACTGAGAAACTGTAGAGTTAACAAAGATCTTACTGCAGCTCTGGACACCAGGCTCGGGAAAGAAAACTTCCAAACAACAAAGCAGAGTATCAAATGCTGACAACACATCCTGATTAATCATATTTTCCAGAGGGGAGAGCATTGCACAAGGGTGGTAAAACCAGGAACATGCTGCAGCTTCAGCAGGAGGCACAGACCACACGCAGCTCTTCTGCAGCCGCAGTCGGCACTTCCCGTTGCCTGCTGAAGGAGTAACTGAGATGCCTCGGTATCACCAACCTTGGCACTGTCTCTTTCCAGCACTAAATACCATTCCTTAACTCATTCAGGGGAGTTACAGCCCTTCCTCTCCATTAGATGCCGGGCAGCAGGAAAAGAGATGACAACGGGGAAAACTCAGTCCACACCACGGTCATTATTAACACTCGCTGTCCCAGTACAGCTCAACACAGGCGGAACACACCCAGCAGCCGCTGCACAGCCTGATTTGGCACAAAAATCCTGGGCTAGGATCAGTGGGAGGCTCAGGCATCACCTAGTCTCAACTCTTTGCAAAGCACCAAGAACACACAAGTCCAAGAGACAGCATCATCCAGGCAGCGAGCTCAGTGCTCTATCGAGGCTAAGATGGAGAGAGAAATGAATGAGACTGAAGTCCCTGGTTCACCACATTCCACTTAAACACAAACACTGACCCGGGGTATGAGGCACCATGCGCAGATCTCGGCACAGCACCCGGCCAACAGGCCCTCAGCGGGTTCCTCTCCCACCTCGGAAACCAAAGCCGGCCTTGCCTGAGGATTTCATCCCAAGACAAAACTTACTTTCTCACCCAGAGACCGGCTCGTAGATGGCTGTGTAAGAGCACCACCTGGTGATACACTCCATACAAGAGATTTTAAAGAATAAATGATTAATTTACAAGTTGTTAGCAGAATGATGCATGACTTACAGTTCGTGGTCTCTGCTTTCACACAGGGTGTTTGACTATAGAAGGCTGATTGATTCACACACTGCTTTGTGTGTCCTAATACAGTTGCTGCGGTTCTCTGAATTACATTAAGATTAAGAACGTCCCTCTGGGTCAGGGCTGGGGGGGAATAAAGAATTGGCAACTGGACTGCGGCACTCTGTGACGTGGTGAGCAGCCCAGCGCTTTTGGAGCAAGCCAGGAGAAGTTCAGCTCGGACAGAAAGGGACACTGAGAAAGCCACTGTGGGGAGCAGGGGTCTGAGTGAAGCCAGAGATGCTGGAAAGGGCAGATCAGAGTCCAGCCCCAAAGGCAGCCAGGCTAAGAGCCGCAGGAAGGGACAGAGCAGATGGCGGTCGGGAGCTGGAGCAGATGGACTGGAAGGCTGGGATTGCTCTGGACACAGTGAGGCAGCGCCTGGCAAAGAGAAATGAAACACCCATCCAGAGAACCCCTCATTGTTCCTCTGCCGACACCAAACGCAGCTCTAGAGGAATCGGAGGGGTCAGCAGGGATCCGGCCACCCACTTGTGTCCAGCACAGGCAGAGCGAGCACCACCCCACGCAGGCAGCATTTGGTCCAGCAGCAAAATCCATCTCGAGTGCAATGGTTTAGGCTCAAACCATCTGTTCCTCTGCTGCAGATTGCAAAATGCAAGTGAGTGCATTGAAGTGTTTGTGGTAGATGCAGATGATATTTATAAAAAAAAAAAATTGTACTTTAGTTTCCCAGACGACAGCTCTCTTACCATGGAGCTTCATGATACTAAGCCAACACAAGCACTTAAAGAATAAACAAGCAGCAAGAGAAAAATCCAACTTCTTTGTGAGCTACAGCCTGAAGTTCGTTTATAACACCAGACGTGCTCGAATCAGAGCCTTCACCCACTGCAAAGGTTATGAAAGTACAAACAGACCTTCACGATGGTACACCTGATATATGAAAATACACATTTATTAATCAAAGGAACACGCTGCCTCTTGCCATGCACTCACCGGTGAAATGCACTGACCACCGCGTGGAGCTGAGTATGGCAGGTGAGGAGCATCGTGGAGCTATGGGTGTAACGTTAACAGGTTACACAGCGACCAAGTTCAGCTCCTTTTTCATTTTTCCAGTGCTCACTGGGGGCAGGAGGGGGGCTTTGGAAAGATCCCAGCTCCAGGAACCGCACACGCGGGAGCTGCACAACTTGGAACCGTCTCCTGCAAGGCCTCACCAGACATCAGGACGAGCAGCACAAGAAACACCAGAGAAAACTTTAAAATACCTGTGCTTCATGTCCTAGGTGCGGATAAACATGACAAATGATTTTATGGGAAAGTGAGCGCAGAGGGGTGAAACCACAGCGTCTGCACTTACGCCCTGAGCCCAGTTCAGCCACCCGTGTGTTCCGTCTCGGAACGGCTGATGCTGCTGCTGCCTCGGGGGGTCACGCTCCAGCCGCTGCAGGTGAAGTCTCACCAAGGGCCTCCCACACTGCCAGGACCAGAAAAGCCTTTTGCCAGACGTGAACAAGCGTCCAATGACCCAATGCAGATGCACAAAAAAGAAACTCAAGTTGAAAGAGTAATTTTTCTAATTTAATAGAAATAACGAAAACAAAATGGTTTTCAAACAATGCTTTAAACTGATCTAATACAACTTCTACAGCACATTCCAGAGCACTTAACAGGAAATATTTACAGGCAGTTAATGTGATAAAGAACCATGTAAAGAAAAACTTTTTTTTTATTACACACCAGCAAAAAACACAGGAACAGAACAATTAGAAAGAGTAATCTTGTTTAAAAAAAGTTAAATATGATTATTCAGATAATACAATACCACAGAAACAGCACTTTTTTGAAGAATCATATTAAAAGACGAGCGGTTTACTATGCGCAAAAAGAACCAGTTCAGTTATTGGAAGCAAGAAATAATCAAAGAATGCCATGAATTTAACCCTTCCATGAGTGTATTTACATATAAAACAGGCTTTCAAGCACATAAATCTTTCTAGGTGTATATACATGTTTCATGGTGTTCTGAACCTAAGAAACACACCAGCCGTCAGACACGCACTTCTCTTTTTTAACTGTAGCTCACGCTCTAGTGAAAGCTGCAACAAGTTGAACTTATAAAATATTGTAGTACCTCTCCTTGTAGAAATTCAATAAATTGTAAAGAAAGCAGCCTCGAGCTGTAAGATCACTCAATAGAAAAGGCCAAAACTGCACTTCATACGTTTCATAGTTCACTTACAATAAAGATACCCAAATTAACTGCTATTTTTTAAAACCAATTCAGATCCATTAGGAAGCACATAAAGTAGGATCCCCGTAAGCAAACACAGGAATTAGATGGAAAAGGTACTGCACACACACTTCGAGAAAATAAAAGAAACCACCACATCTGAAGATACAATGCACATGTTCAATCTGAAATATGTCCGTGTAAACTGTGGCATATACATTTTTTTTAAAAAAAGTACCTCCATTATTTACTCAAACACCTACTTATTAAAAAAATATGTAACTTTCCCCAATTTTTAAAATAAAATGCCACACTATATTGTCAATAACTCCTGCACGCTTTGTTTTTAAAAGCTAGACTCAGTGATACGCATACAAACTTTCCTATAAAACCACTATCCAAAGGAGAAGATTCCCATTGCGCCAATGGGCAACAGACAATGCAGTTTTATTGCTTTTTCCAAGGAAGAGAATAAGAAAAACAAGAAAAAGCCAACTCCCAGTACATCACACACATAGCTTTAAAATACTGTTGTCGTTACCTGAACTTCTAGAGGTCAGCCAATCAACTAGGTTATACACCAGAATGATACGTTTGGGCTAATTTTAAGGACTTCTGTTCCAGTGACTTGCAGAAATGTTTATAAAACATTTCAGTGATGGGTGTTAAATGCGCTGACAGTCGAATGCCATAAGTCACAGCAACGGTGACATTCCACACAAACAACCAACTTCTCTATATTTAAAAGCATTTATATTTTCAAAAGTTTGGGGAACATCCTTTTTTCGGACAGTAACTCTGCCTTATTATACTTCAGGCCACTAAATTCCAGGGCACAGTTAAATGAAATACCTGAACCTATTGAGCCGGTCAAGTCATCACTAATCACTAGTAATTACACGGCAGGATCCCTGCTGAGGTAACCGAGAGGTTCACGAGGAGCAACACTGTACGCGTCCCACTCTTCTTTCAAAAGCAAGTTGCCTTTTACTTCTTTGGATTAACTTAAACTTCAGGGTCATTTACAAGAAAAATTGAGACATGGTCTTTCTCAGAAGTGCTATAAACGAGCACACAGCTCCCCCAGGAGCCCGTCCTGTCCCGCGGGGGCCACAGGAGACCTCAGCCCCCCAAGGGGCTTCCACCATGTCCTGGGGCTGCGCTGATGTGACCCACACTCCCATCCCGGGGCAGAACTGTCACCCCCATGCATCGCACACCCCCGCCCAGCACACAATGGCACTCGGCGACACCGGGGCCTTTCACACAAACTCCATGAACAAGTTACAGACAGTGTTGGCACCAAAGGGCTGCTGTGACCGAGCAAACCCTCCCGCTTCCACCGAGGACCTTTACAGCCTCAGGATCGGGGACGGCATCAGCGGAGCTTATCTATCCTTTAAAATATTTTTTTAATAGAACTTAGCTAATTTCAAAACAATCATTGCATTGTTGTATCCGGAGTTCCAAAATGGGGAGGGGGGGGCGGGTAGGGTGCTTTGTTTCTTTTATATAAAAAAAGGAAACAATTAAGATTTCCTGCAGAGAGTCCAGGCTCCACAGGGCACTGCTCAGGGCTGAGGAGCTGAATGGGGGAGCGGTTCCAGGAGCCCCCCGAGCTCAAGCGCTGGTCATGGGGGGTTCGCAGGGACCCAGCGGAACAGGGGCTGTCATGACCTACAGTGACTGACAAGTCCTCTCCTGTGTCACAGGGAACAGACTCCCCAGAGGCTCTCGGACACTCAGACACCACTCTGGGTGGAACATGGCGGGTCCCAGTCCCACAGCAGCCGGGAGCCAGCGCTGCCCCAGCTCTGCCGGGGTCCCTGGGGACATCCCCCCCAGATGACACCGCACCGGTGCCACGCTCCAGCCCTGGGACCCACCGCGCTGGAATCCGGGACCGGGGCCTAGGGAAGGGAAGGGTTAAAGAGTTGAGGCCTGAAGGTACAGGACCTGGAGTGCTTAAGCGCCATAAGAACAGTAACCCCAATTGAAAAGAATTCACAAAATGTTATTTTCATGATCATTTTAATAATATTCCTTTGCAAAATGAAGCTGAGAAACTAGAAATGCATAAATAGGCAACACACAGAGCCGTTAAATGATCCCTTGTTACTATCAGTGTCCTATTCACACGCGTCATCCTTTCTATGGGCAAAGTTTTGGCTGTTTGTCAATTTAGCATGTTTAAGTAGAATTACTTTTCCTTTCACATACAAACTGGTAAAAAAAAAAAATTTAAACTGGCACTGTGTTAATATCTGAGAAACGGAAAAAAAACCAGTTTAACGTTTGCGAAATCTAAAGGAGTGAACTTGAAGTTACGAATACCTTCAGTCCCCTTTTTATAGTCACAATGTACATATACTTTGCTCTTATAAAAAAGAAATCCAATCTTAAGTGATTTGCATAAAAATTGCTGAGATTATGTCTCAGTTTGATACATTGTGCTAAAATATTTACCTTTACCACTATGGTAAAGCGTATACAACGCCACAGGAATTGTTCAAGCCGAGTGTACCAAAACCCTGGTGATCTTCCACAGACTCGCTGTATTCACACAAAATCTTATGGTATTTTATAGTCTGTCAACTTGAGCTCAGCCAATTACATGAGTTCCCCATCTTACTTTAACAAGATCTATATGAAGGTCGGAAATTACACTTATTATTCCTAGTATTGATTTCTGTCGGCTGTTCAAACCGCAACGCCTTTGTGATGAGCTGTTTTTAAGCAGAGGGGCTGGGGGGAGGCGCTGCAGAGGGAAACTGTTCTCTTTACAATATTTGTCCAGAAACCACTCAAAGCCAAATCCGGGTCTGTGCAAGTGCTTTGTTCAATGGGTGGACAAGTGACCCAGTCTCACCAGATTTACTCCAATCTTTCTAGACATTTCGCTCATAAGCTGCTTCTGAAGAAAGTTCTGAGTAGTACTCTAATAAAAATAAGACAGAACCTCAAAATGAATGTAATGTTAGAAATAGCATATATTACAAATCTTTTTTTGATAGGAACAATTAATAAGAATACACATTAGCTTAAAAACAGTTCAGCAAATGTTGCTGATCTGCAAGAAATCTCAATTCACTATTTACAAATAAGACAAAGTGAATACAGGAAATTTTACACATTTGGTAGTTAATAGGTTATTGTTTGCCGAGTGGTCTATTAGAAACTGATATTTAGGAAGACTGGAAAAAACACCCCAATCAGTTATTACCTCTTCAGTCTATACTTTAAGTACAGAAAATGAGACAATGAACACTGGAGATCACATTCTGCCTCGTTCGGGGGATCAGGGACAGACAATTCTGCCGTGAGCACCATTAAAGTGTTCTGGGTACAGGATCCGTAACAAACACACCTTCCCCTGCTGAGAGGAGATCGCTGCCACCGGATTAGTCTTTCACCTGTCAAGAACTCACACTCCTGCACTCGCCAATTCAGAACAGTTTAATGATTTTTTTTTTTTTTCCTTTTGCTATACATAAAATGTAGTAAAGAAAGTCAAATTTAGATAACCGGATCAACACAGAAGATCAATTATTCACAATACCGCTGAAATGAGATGATAAAAGCAACGACCAACACGCACTGGAGTTCACACACAGAGGGGTCTCGGGGGCGCCGCAGACACAGCACCCACAGGGTCCAGTCCTGCAGGGCATTTTACTGCGCTGTCCTGTCGTACAGGGAACATCCTGTATCAAACCTGCTTCTCTTCAACGTTCATCCACCTCTACCTGTGAGACCAGGATGAGTGTGTCCCCTCCGTCAGGAAAAGAAAGAATATAGCAAATAATCAAGGAAAAAAAAAAACACCAAAAATTTACAATACAGGTTTTTTCCCCTTTTGATGAGAATGCTTTTCTGTACAAGTGTTTTTGTAATCTAATACTGTTTAAAAAGCTACCAGCTTCTTCAAGATGGCCACCGTAGGCATGATAATATTCCAGGAACACTTAAATAACAGTTTTTACAATAAGTTCAGGTCCGTATCATTAGATTACTTTATATGCACTGGTCTCTCATCTGATTTTAGGCGTTTTCTACGTGGTTGTATAAAATCTTCATCGGAGTCCTCAGTTATTTCACCATCATCCTCTTCCTGCTCAAATTCAGGCAAAGGCTGGAAGGTCCTGTCTGGGTAGATCTCTGTAAGTTTATCTTCAAAGTATAACGCAACTGCCTTCCCTGCCTGCGCTACTTCTGAATCAGCCTGTGAACAAAGAGACAGGAATATTCACCCGTTGGAAATGCACATCCCTTCACCAAGTGTGCATGGTCTGAAACGCTTACCTTCAAATTAATCTCTTGTGTTTCTGCATAAACTTGAACAACTTTCATCATCTAAAAAGGATACCAGAGTCAAAAAAAATGAAATTATAATCCTTTCTAAAGTTATGAGATTGTACAGGATTGGATGACTAAAGACAGCCATAACAACAAAACAGTTTGTTATGGACTACACCTCTTTAGTTCTCAAACTTAGCAGAAGCAGGTTTAAAACAGTCTTAGGAGGGTGACATGAAGTAAACAAACCTTCAACAAAACACACAACTTTTCTTTAGAGAGAAGTGCTCCATGAGACTAGTTTCTTGGGGGTCTCACCCCACTTTGATTTCTATTTTTTAAAAGCATATGGCTTAGAGACACTAGACATGATGCTATTACAAGAGCTCAGAGTGATTCATCTTTTGCCATGAGCCAGCATTTCAAACAGTAAGACAAGCCTGAAACACCTTTTTTTTTCAAAAAAACAAAACCAGCAAAACCAAACCAAAAAACAACACATCAATCAGTCCTTGCTCTCTTGTTTTACTCTTGTCCCTAAGAGCTGCAGCACGTTTTCCTCTACAGGAATTGCAACTTCTTCCACAGTGCTCATTAATCTCCACCTAATACAGAGAAATAAGGGAGTCGGGGGTGTCAAAGGCCCAAACGCTTGTAAGCATTTACAGCATTACATTGTTAACCTTGATTTTTACTAGTGTACTTGTGAAACAGTTGAGATTTTAATTATAGGTGTGTGTGCTTCCTTCAATTTACTTCTTCACAGAACCAGAAATGCAGGCCAAACATTGCAAAACTCAGATTACATTTTACAGGACAATACTGGCTGTTTTATACATTTCTAAGGTCAGAAGAAAGCCATTCCCTGTGACGCCTTCTCCCCGGGGCTTTTTGTCATCCTTGCTTTAAGGCATTTCAGAAATGAGGATACCCTCCTATCTCAGCCGATACTCTGTTTCAGCACACCACCACAATTATATTGATATCCAGAATATTTTTTAATAACATTGAGGTAATTTATCTACCCAAATCATGTTCCATGTGTAGGTGCAAATATTTCAGTCATCAAAAATATGACTCCATAAAAAAGTTACCTACTGAAAACTGGTTTTTGTGAGAGTCCATGAACTAAAACACTAAGCCTAGAACTAGTCACAAGGAACACAAGGCTTTTCAGGACTCTGCCCACGTGAGGTTCTAGAAACAGCAGCACATTCTCCGAAAGGGGCTTTTCCTCAGTAGAGGAAGTTTCTTTCCTCAACAGACGTCTGCTGTGTTTCATGATGTGCTCATGAACCATTATCTGCATAGCTTTGGACGGTTTTAAGGACTGCCTGATTGTCTTCATTACCCACTTACTAAGCACTTCTACAATCTGCCTGATGTACAGAATAAGGTCACCCTGCTCCTCAGTCATATGTCCTTACCAGCGACCGCGCTTCAACAGCTCCCTCTGTTAAAGCCTGATCTCCCCGTTTAGCTAAAGCTGAGAGGTAGTTCTATAATTGCATTTGGTTTTTGTTTGTTTTTTAAGTGTCTGATTCGGCATCTGCTCCATAAGTAGAAGTTACGACTGGAAGCAGAGCCTTTAATTGAAGAACCTGTACAACCACGTTGAAATAAATCTTAATCTAAAAGGAATGTATACAGATTGGAAGTTAACATACTTCATTAAACCTTTCACAGTTCTTGAAGATCAACCGGACATCTGCCACAAAATCCTCAGGAGTCTGGTAGTGTTGGGAATGCTTCTTTTGCAGTTTCTTTTTCACCGTAGATAAATCCATTGGTTTCTTTATAATTTTATAGTAGTTTGGTATCTGTAAAAAACAGTGATTTAATCACTACAATGACTACATAGTTCCCAAAAGCAGTTGAATTTCTTCACTTATCAAAACATCAATCAGCTAATCTCATCATGCACTGTATGCACATTCAGCAAGTGAAAACAGTTTCCTTTCCTCAAGCTGTTTAAGAAGTTCTTTCTAACCTTCACTGTCCATCATAGCAGTCTATCATGGCACAGTGATGCTCTTCATTATAGTTACTTCTTTTACAGCTGAAAACAGAAGATTCAAAGCAGTTTCTTTCCTCCTTTCATTAAAAGATTGTCTAAAAAAGCTCTCCTAAAGGATTTTGAATTTCAGGGGTATCCTGAGACATCCTCTTCCAATTCAACAACTGCTAATTTGAAGTATTTTTAAAATCTCTGTTTGAGACTGGGAGCAGAGCCTCTGCATGGAGAAGCTACAGAATCAGCTTGTCGCTCTCAGAACCATGGAATGCCAGATGACTGCCAGAACTCTTGAACTGATCAAGGGGGATGTGCTTCAAGTAAAAGCAGTCAGTTCCTTTCTGAACTCAACTCTAGACTTTTAAAGATGTTATGGCAAAAATAAATCACAAACTATTTTTCAGGAGACTCACCGAGGCTGGGACTGGCTCTTGAAATTCAATGCTCAGCTCATGACAATACAGGTAAAGCAGGAGACGTTCACATTTCTTACAAAGAAATAAACAGCTTCACATTAATATCCTTAATTTATCCTCAGCACAGAAGTTCATATATCTCTATTTTAAATAGATTTGTACTTTAGCAGCTTAGTACTAGAAAATTCAAATGCAATCCCTACAACTTAATTACAAAACGTAAACTTCTTAGGAGAGCGTTGTTGAGAGGGTAAAACACCACCTTAGTGTTCACATAGCAGAAACGTACTTCCTTTTTGCTTTCTTCTTCCTAAACAAGTGCTTGGCAAGCATGAAGAGGGATGCTAATATACAGTCAAATTAAAAAAAAAAAAAAAAAAAAAAAAAGAGAGAGAGACAAACTACAGCCACTTTTGTCCAACAGTAGCTGCATGTAACAGGAAAGGACTGAGTTGGAGACTTTTATTCTTTTCCCCACAAGACAAAATTAAACTATTTGAAACCAAAGCCATAGTGTTTCTATGAACCTGCTGTTGAAATATTTTTCTTTCCTTTCCTTGTAACGCCTTTGGAGGAATTTGATTTGATAATACTCTAACGCTCCAGGCACGGGCTGATTGATAAAGCTAAAAATAATTCTGACTGTCAAGGTCATTACACCTTCTACAAGAACACACTAAATACTTCCAGCACCTCTCGCAGCATGAGCTCGACACACCAACATGCATAACTTTTATGAAAGCTGTATCAAATCTTAAATGCAAGGAACTTCTAATTAAGAACACTGAAAAGATTAGTGCTTGTCAAAGGATGCATTTAAATACAGAATATGTGTTTACATGCAAGCTTTAGCCGCTAGAGGATTACAGTCCTGAGCTAAGGGAGCGCTCCCACATAGTCACCAACACCTGGATACATGGTGACAAGAAGAAAAGTCTCATTTCTCATTTTGGGATTTTTGCAAAAGCCACAACTATATTTAATCTGATGCAGCCACAGCAAAAACATCTTAAAGAAACAGTGAGGGATAGCTAATGTGAGAAAGCACTTTTCTCTAGTAAACAGATTGCTATGGATTTGAGACCTACCCTTTGGTCCACAGGACTCAGGCCTTGAGCTGTTTTCCCTTTCTTGCTGTGCTGCGAGTTGTCACAATCATATTCTACTTCTGGTTTGCTCAGATCTCTGCAGAATGTACATATCCACTCTCCACTAAACAGAAATAGACACAATTATTCCAGATATCCAGGGACAAAGTCTCATCATTGATGACTACAAAGATTATTTTTTTTCATTAGTGCTTACAGATTCACATTGTATTTTAGTGAAGACTTGGATATCCAAAAACAAGGAATAACCCCTAATGCTCAAGATAATTCTGCCAATCAAGGCCATTTTTCCTGCCCTCATATTCCTCTCCCAAGTACGTTATAATACTTTACAACACCTTTCTCATTATGACTTGTAAAATGAACTTTACAAAACAGAATCACACTTTGAGAGACCGTAAGTTTATCAGATAAACCCTGACCAATTACATGCAAAACAATTCAGGCAGGCCTTTGACCCACCAGGTATTTTTGATGAGAAGAAATTGTCCAGAACTAGCTGATGTTGAGGATGAAACACCAGTTTTGGTAGTGTGTTAAGATCTACCATATGAACAAGACTACAGAGCTGTTCTCAGGAACCATTACACTGTTTCTGGTACCTTGGAAAGCTGAGGAGTGTCGGGACGTGGCAAGTCAGGTGAAACACTTTTGGACACTTTTCACAACACAACAGATCCCCTCCATTTTGGCACACAGCGCACCAGTCCTCGTTTGGATCATCGTCTTTGTTATTGCCTTCCCCAATCCTAGCGGACCGGTGCATTAGACTCCGCACTGGGGACTTCCCATTCACCAGGCTGTGTCCGGACTGTTTGCAACTTTCACTTAAATCTGTTGGTTCAGTTTTTACATGATTTTCAAGACTTCCTAATGCTTCTAATTCACTCTCCAGATGCAAGTTAGTGGATAGTGGTGGTGTCAAGCTGCTCTCAGGACTGCTAAGCTGAAATGAAAGCAGCACATGAAAATCAGAGAGAGTCAACTTTACATGGGCATCTTTCTTCATATGTTGGAAGTCAAGAGCCACCCACCCTTTAGAGGTACTATACTCATTTCCCAAAATATGTGGCAAATCACTGTGGAGACCCGAGTTGCATACAATATTGAAAACTACCTTTTCTTAAGTCCATCCTTTCAAGAACAGACTCATTTCTATTGATATATGACACGATAAACAAACTTTCAAGCCAAACACAGTGACAAATTGTTAAAGATATACCTTCGCTGTCACTAGGAAAAATCCTCAAATCCATCACCCTGCTCCCAGTACACAATCCTATGAAATGAAGCATAACTGGGAAACACTGAAAAATACTCATTTGCATAAATACTTTATTTATGCTCTGGCATAAGAACTTCTGACTGACTGGAAGATTTCTCAATGTAATTACATACGTACGAACGTTCAGGAAGTACCTACAATGGGTGACTTACAGCTTTTATTAGTTAGGGATTAAAAGCAGCAAACACACTATACTGCTGGGGATACTTCATTTTAATAGCTAAAGAATATAATAAAGTCCTCAACATGGACCAAACTGAGATTAAGTTCTGTTTTCTACGGGACTGCTTTGAACATGCAACTACCTTATCGTAACGCATAAAACTGACTAGGACTGGTGTGTTTTGCATCCACATCACTAGGTCAAGTCCTGTCCAAATTGGGAAGGGAAACATCTGACACCATTTCATGTTTATTTGTTCAACACAAACCAGCAAGCTACTGTCCAAGTCCCGTTGCCAGCTTATTGGCACCTATGTCACAACCCCCAGCAATTAGCTGCCTTCGCAGTACTACAAAACCAGACAGCTCAGCACTGGAATGGGCCCACACCTCAAGTTCAGCCATACTGCCAGAGAGAGAAACACCTCCCAGTCTTCAGGGCTGCTAACAGAGTATGAAGCTTAAGAGTAAAATTACTTTATCATTTCCAAATTCTTAAACATGCTGCTAGGAAAACCAGAACGTACTGTTGCACAAACTAACTTTACCATGCAAGCACTCCTTCTGCCATCCTCTGTTTTTTCCTGCTTTACTGTTCCTGAGAAACTGCATATCTCTTCCTCTGTACCTGGTTCTTGCTTGACTTTCACTTGGTCAGACTTGAAGTTCATGCTAGTTTTCTCAGCAGTTCTGCCCGAGGAGCCACAGCTAGAAAGATACCAGCATACAAATCAGAGGAAAACTCATCAGAGCAAAGAAATTAAAGTGACCATTTCCTGAACGATTTCAAAGGCAAAGCATGTCAGGACATTTACAAGACAGCTCAAGTTTTCGGGACAGCAGAGAATCACAGTGAGGGGGTGGAGGGAAATCTCTACGTGTTCTTCCATTACTGGGTCACAGCTACATCACAGCCCCATTGACCCATTGCCAATTCGCTTTTTGAACTCTTCACGTCTGACTTTTCAGCCTGGCAGCATTAACATCACACACTCACCTTCCTCTGCTGCCTGTGCTGGAGGTACTGGGTGGCCTCACAGGAGTGTGGGAGTTGGATAAACCTGCAAGAAGCAGCATAGAAGTTGACTTGATACAAATTTCAATTCTTCAGTAAAATAAACAGCTAGTGTTGAGTAACACCAGAAGTGCTGCTAGAATATCCTAATTTAATAATTCACTGCCCTCTCAGTTGTTTGATCAGAACAAAGGTGTAGCACATCACATTAGATAAAAACAGACAACATACTGTTGTTAGAGCCCCAATAATTATTTCAACTAATCCAAACAGTGTGATAGCCCTCAGCCCATTAAGTCCCCAAATTTTATCCACTGACATCCACAAATTAAGCCAAGCAAAGCAGACTATATGTTTTGCATGCAGATTTTGAGAAAGATATTTCTGAAGGAGAGTAAAACTTGAATTTCCAGAATAATTTATTTCTGAGCAAAACAAATTTTAAACAAAATACCTCTTCCCTTTTGGCAGTAAACAGTAGATAATTATTTTTAAATTAAATACCAGAAACATGGACCCATCACTTTGCAGAATCACTAGAAATACCCTTCACGTTTACCTGATGACCCTGGAGACAAAGCTGAAGGTCCTGGGGAGGGATTCATGGTACTCGTAGGTTGTGGGGGTAGGTGGCTGCCTGTAATGTATCTGCTTAGAAGGTTATCCAAATTACTTGAACCAGCATCTTCAAGCTAACAAGCAAAACCAGAAGTCTGAATCAGAGAGGTCTAATTAAAGTTTCTTAATAGGTCCACATCTTTAAACTGTGATCAGTATCTTTACCAGAACTGTTCACTATCCCTTCAAGAATTCAGAAGATCAGCAAACACCATTATCATTTTCATACAGAGATCAGTCTTTCAGAACAGAAACCTACAGCGAGAAACTTAAAGCAAGATTTTTCAGAAGCTCATAAATATCTGAGTTCTGGTACAGTCACAGGTTGCACTTTACTCCAGGTCATTGCAAACTTTTTGGTTCCCAGATGTTCGGTGTGCTAGTCGTACAGATGGCGTTAGTCATACGAACTACCAGATTACCGACACCATTAAGATATTACAGGAAACCATGAACTTGTTTTTCCTTAGCACGACGTGAAGTCTCCTTTCCTCCCATTCACTTTTTACACAGATTTTAGTTTCTATTAAAAATAAGGAAACAGGTACCCTATTACTTTAACTGCTTAAAGCTATTAACTTTCAAACAACACGTTTGAAACACATTGTATTCAAAGTGGATCTTTATGACTGTGCAAGCAACTTGAGAGACTAACAGCTTCCTACCCAACTCTTTCATCAACTAAAATCCATAACAGCTATTATTTGAACAGGTATAACAAAAAGCATCTTAACAGAATTCTGCATTTTCAGTTCACCTAGAAATCGCATGTTTATGTTTTAGACTATCCCACTAACAACTATTTCTAATTTGGGTATCATGAACTTTAGACATGTTCAGCTGAATCAGTCATGGCCAGTTACACTCGTGTTTTGTTCTAATGACTGAACAAAGCTTCAGCACTGCAGATCGGTCACATTCAGAGATGTCATCCCTTTTTCCCCCCACTATTATTACATTAGCAAATTACCTGCAGCCTCACAAGAAAACTGAGCACACAACCCTTGAACACGACTCTCTGTAGATTAAGAGTTAAAAAGTTGCTATGGGTATTACAGCAGACCATCTGCTTGGATGAAATTCAGGTTTTGTTTTCTAAGGTGATTGTTTCCTGTATCATGACTAAATCTCCCATGCTGTATATGGGCATTTCAATGTGAACACCCTATTCTCAAGACGAAGCCATCGTCCTCCCATCCCTTGCCTCCCAAACACTCCTGCAGAAAATGTATTACTTTTACTTTCTTTACCTCCGCTCATACATTAAATTACGCTTCTGACCTCTCCAAACGAGCTTGACTTCATCAAAACATCCCTCAGATTGTGTGTGGAACTATCAGCTGAAGAGTTCTGCAGAAGCTCACCAGATCCAGCGCTGACGTAAAGACTGGCCCCCTTTTACGATTACAGCCACACTACAGGGCAGTGCTGAGGAAACGCCAGCAGAGAGAAGCAGGGCAGTAGGACACCTCTTCTCTGTACTTACTGCATTTGATTGTCACGTCTGGGAACATCACAGAGAAGTGCCAGGCAACTTTAACTCCGAATAAATCACCATTCATGGCACTGAACATACGTAACTATTCAACTATTCTAGTGATACCTTCCCGTGCGATAGTCTTGGGGAAGAAAGGAAGTGAACACAGGACTTGGGATTAACGGATCCAAGTATCAATTTTACTACAGGACAGCCATTAAATACTGACTAATCTCAAGGTTAACACAGGTGGAGCAGGTCAGCCCAATATAGTGAAAATAGTTGCATGTCCAAGTCAAGGGCTAAAGATTTTAAGTCTTTGACTTTAAAACGATACAGAAAGGAAAGCATATCATTACTTCACCCATCGCATAAGTGCCTGGTCTTCTCCACTGACCTGGATGGGTGGGATGTCCGGCAGGGAAGGTAAATTCTCTGGGTTTGTTACAGAAGGAATGAGCTCGATTGCTGTAACAGACGGACTTGTTGGACCACGGTTTGCACTCGCCATTGTTGCTGTGGTGGGACTAGTTGGATTAATGGTGGTGTTGTGCACAGAGACAACTGGAAAAGGCCCCGCGTGGCCAGGGTTAGAATGCTGTAGGAAAAGAGAAGAGACCATGACTACATTACGGACAGACCAGACAGTCACTGCGCATAGAACTGCAACACGTGCATTACATGCTAGTCCTCAACAAAAAATTGGGGGGGAAGAACATATAAACTCACATTTCTATCAACATAACCTGACAGCACTGAATGCAAAGCAACTGCTATTTTTATTTCCTTGGAAAGAAAAAACAGTTTATGTGGCTAGATATTTAAATATACAGTACATCTTCCACCAAATTATTTTCATATACAGTTATATTTTCTTAAAGCAATTACTTCCTCCAAAGACAATTTCAGAGTCCGTATGTCTGTCTACAAACTTTTTTTTAAGAAAAAAAGTGACTGTTTCAAGTATTATAAAGTCATTTATGTTAACATTCATTGTCAAGAATTTTTATTCTTAAAGGCATGCAGAGCTTTGCACCATGCTTCAGGTTTGAATTTTAAAACACTTTAGAATTTGGTTTAATTAAAAACCCTCAACTACACCACTTTGCACTTCATTATTCCTGACTATTCTCTAAGAAACCCAAAAGCTGAATGTCACTGCAAAGTGAAGAAGGAAATATTTTCTTTCCCAGAACTAAATGCAATACGAACATTAGAATTCATTTTCATTCTTAACATTTGAATTTTCTTATGTTCAGCAAAAAAGTACAGTATGCAACATGAAAAAGCATATAAACGTGTGTAGCTGTGCATTGTAAGTGTTGCAGATAAACACGTTTACAGCTGGAGGTACCACCGATTGTAATGAAAGTTTGGCACAATGGCACAAATGAAGCGTGTACACAGGATATACTTGTCTTTGAAGGTGAGGCTGCATCATGGAGTATTGTTGTCCATTGTGGCGTGGTATTCCTGGTATACGAGCAGCATTCTGAGCCATTCTCATCTGATGTGCTTGGAAAGCCCCACAGTTCATGTTACCCCTCTGCATGGTCTGCATGCTGATCAACCTGGGAGGCTGCAAGGGTTTTTGTTTTTTAAAATTTTTTATTTTAACATGGAAAAAAGAAGCCAATCTCTTTCCACAGTAGTAGGTTTACTAGTTACATAACATCAAGAAAAGCCAATAGTTGTCACATTTAAAGTATGTCAAATTTCAAAAGATTTTCACCTTTATAAACTGCTTTGCAAGATTACATTTCATAGGGCAATTTTAAGTCTCAGTGTTATGGCAAAAGGTGAAATAAGAACGTAGGAGACACTTACCTGCTGCTGCAAGACCTGCTGACTGCTCTGCCTGGGAACGGACCCTGTCGGCTGCCCCATCCTCATCTGCTGCAGCTGCTGGTGCTTCTGGGCATACACTTGCTGCTGCATGTGCTGAAGCCGGAGCTGCGCCAGATTGATTTGTCCCGGAGCTTTGTTGATGTGGTTTGTTCCTGGAGGAGTTTGTCCAACCACTACATTAGGAGTGTAAGTAGGAGTTGGTTTATTTTCAATGACAAGGTTACCTAAACAAAACAAAAAAAAGAACTAGTAAGCAGTTAAATCTCCATCATCATGCTAAGGTTGATAAATGTAGAATATTCAGATGTTTCTAATTCAGTTTCCTTGGGGACAGCAATAAAGCAATTTAAGTTTGAAATTTTAAGTCTCTTTTAAGAACATGTAGTCGTTGGAATCTGCGTGTCATTGAGGTTGAAGAGTTTTTGTTCTGTTTCCTATATAACTTCCCCTGCCTGCCCCAGGTTCCTAGTCAAACAACATCTGAAGCTCTCTTCTGGAGAGCCTTGCTTTTTCCTACTTCACTAATCTCCAAGGGTAGCAGCACTCAAAAATTGCTTGAGGAACTGCCCATGAAGAAATAGTGTCGGTTTTAAACCGCTACTTATACAATGGAAAGTTTGTTTACTGTGCACATAAACCTCCTTGAATGGATAAACACAATTTTCTCACCTAAATTGACGACGTTCTTTGCCCAGAACGTAGGGTCACAATGGAAGCGAATTGCTCCATTGGCAGCTGGGACAGGATCACAACGTGCCTTTAAAATATGACGTAACTGGAATGTTATCTAATGGAAAGCAAAAACAAGAGTGTTGATGACAACGAAATAAAGAATGGAGAACGTTAAGAAGCATGCATTTGCCCAGTGAGTTTAGACTGCTGATCACCAGCAAGGACTGGCAATAGCACATTTGGCTGGTAGCCTGGAAAGTACTCAATTCACCAGGAAAACCATCCACTGTATTACTAATTTTTTACTCAACTTGAAGGATTACAGCGAAGTACTGTTATACAATAATACTGCTTCTGCAATGACTCAAGTGAAACACTGAGATGCCTTCACAGAGCTTGACCCCGTTCCTTCTACTGTCAAGTCCTTAATTTACATATGAAATGTGGTGTACAAGTTGGGAAATTTATCCCATTATTACAGAAAGTTTTGTTTTGTTTTTTAAATGAAGCACAAACAACTCCTTGTCTCTTCCTTGGATATAATCTGGTGAAGCTACACAGTACTTAGACAATTCTTTGACTAAATGCTCCTGCCCTGCACAGCCCAGTTGGAGGACACTTCCTTACCAGCCGCTTACTGTACAGCAAAGCAGTACTGCTGCCGCTTGCAATAGCCCAATTAGTGAAGTTCATCACATGCTTCACTTGTCGTGAAAGACCAGTGATGTCATTTTGTTGTTGTATTAACTTCATCTGTCTCTCCTTCGTGACATTCTACAAAGAAACAAAACCTTTATTACAACGCAGGCTTCAGATTTATGAGGAAAATCTAAACCCCTGTCACAGTTCTTAGAGGAAAAGAAAAATGTCACAAGCCAAGCAGCTTATACTAATGCTCATATCCGGAGTGGCGAGAACCATCAAGTAATAATTCTCTGTTATTCCACTCTACCATTTCTCTCAGAGGTATTAAAGTGTAGGAAAAATCTGTTTTCAAACATAGAATGTGAGTTCTCAATCGGGGACTGGAAACCGTGAAAAACACTATTAATTTTTCTCTTAACTGTACCTCAAGGTGCTGTAAGAGAGATTTTCCCTTTTTATTGATTTCATTGATGAGGGTGAATATAGCCACTTTGATTTCCTGTTCTACTCGTTTGTTAGTTTCATTTACTTCTTTTATCCTAAAAAAAAAAAAAAAAAAAAAAAAGATAAATGTATTGTCAGGCAGTCGCTCTAGACTATGCTGCCAAATACTAAACACCACAGGCATCTTCCTGCCTTTAAGGAGTGAAGGAGCAATTTCTGTATTGAAGAAGCTCCGATAAGCACAAAATTTATAGCTTGTTTGATTTCTAACAGAGAAATCATCATTAATTAATTTTTTCAAAGAAATTGAAAAATTTCAGTTTTTGGAAAAGAATTAAACAGTCTGGAATCAATTAATTTCTCAATTAACAATTGGTGTTTTACTTAAAATAATATGAAACAGACCTTGTGGTTTATACACTTTATTTATATGTTTACACATACAGACATACCCAGCCAAGACCATGTGTGTACATACACATAAATATTTATCTCCGTACCATGTCTCTTTCACTATAAAGAATTTATATGTGATGCCTTAAACTTTTATGCTATTGCATATTAACCAGAAAGGAAGTCAATCCTGCACTTCAGATGGATCCCTCCATCTCCCAAAAAGAAAAATCTTGTAAGAAAAAGGTTATTACATACCTGCAATTAATACACAATAAGGATATAAACATTTCACTAACAATTTGCCTGACATCAGTCTACAGTATTCTCTTGTGCTTTACTACTACTGCCTTTCAGTTTTTTATACCTCGCATCCCTTCATCACTTCCATCACTGTCCTTCTCCCTCAGTTTTAGTGTCTTCACTATTTTCAACTTCTTCAGACTCAAGAAAAACATCTTGAGCTTTGTCCAGAGAATTTGAGATACAGCATTTCTTAAAGTCCTTTTCTAAAGGGCTTCTTTGCTACCGGATCAAGCATCTGAACTTGTGACGTCACTCATCCTGACAGCATCACAAGACCAACACTCATTTGTCTGATAACGATCTTCATTTTGGTGTCAAATGCCCTTTAAGGCACCTTAGACACGTGCTTTTTCGTGACAGCACAACCTGGTCTTTTACTCCAAAAAACATTCAACCAACCCTTCATTAAGTCCCTAGGGATCCGTTCTTGGCTTTGGCACCGAAGAACCATCCCAGGAGGCAGCTGTTCCTTCAACACCATTTTACACTTCACACTCCCACACAGTGGCAATTTCATACCATCTGCCAACACTGACAACATTATTGTAATACACATTTTTTTTCATCTGCTGATGTTATGGTAATGGATTGCGCACCCTACACTTCAGGGTAACTGAGCGGCATGTCAAAGAAAACTAGTGTCCCACTTGCACCACCCGTTTGGCTCAGCAGATAACCATGATCTCTATACAACCCAATCACAGGCTGCAGAAATTCACTGAGTTTTCAGTGAAGCCAGAAACTCATAGGCAAAAAACCATTACAATGTGTTACTCATATATGCACCACCCAGTATGGGCCTTGAATTCTTATCAGAGAACGTTTTGTAACAACACTACAGATTGTCCTGCTTCACAATGGCGTTCTCTTTTTGGTCCCTTCAAAGAGCTCCACGCTGAATCAGCACATAGAAGCTTCCATTGCTTAGATCTTCACACATTTCCCTCTGTCACGTCGTATGTTCTCCTTCCAACTCTTTTTTTTTTTGTTTTGTTTTAAATGTACATGGTACCACCAGGAGTTAAAAATTTGCACCAGAACTTCTCCTTATATCTTTGGTACACTTCCTTCTACCCTTGTACTTCCCATCCCTGACCATCTGTCATTTTGCAAGTGACACAGAAGTTGCAGAAGGCTCACAAAACCACCAAGAATCACGGTGGAATTCCCGGACCTGCAGCACACCACGCACCACCAGTGATCAAAAGCCAGCAGTGATCATGTGCGCTCTCTCTCTCTCTCCATCTCTATATTCAATATGACACTGAATTAAGGGAACGTTGGAATTCTTAAGTTAAATTACCTCAAGAAGAGCTTGTCTTCCTTTCAGGTAATTGCACTAAGTTTTGCCTGCCTAATTAAAAAATAAAAATAAAATCCTATTCAATTTCAAAACAAGTTTTTGTTACACAATTATCAGAGGCATTCAAATGAAACAAAAATATTTCAAGAAAAATTTATTTATTTCTACAGCCAACACTTCTGTCACCTAGACCTGAACTTAGCGGAAACCATAAGACAGATTTGTCTTGCCTTTATTATTCTTTTTTTTCTTTTTTTTTTTCCCCTTCCCCTCCTCCCCCATCATCCAAGCATAATAAATGTGTCACATCTTTGGTTCTCCCCAAAGTTGCCATAAAAGACGTCTTCTTTGACATTAGTTTCTTGTAACAACTTCCAACAGATGCACAGGATTGTAGGGATGAAAACATTACAAAAAGTAATTAAGTCCAGTACAACTAAAGATACAGAATCAGCTAAAATGTAAGTATTATTCTAGTCCCAACATTCATCTTACTGTGATTCATTAAAAAGGCAATGTAATAATAACAGTTAATCATTTTGGGGTACTTACCTATTCTGAACTTGGGTAGCTGCAAAATTTACATAGTTCTTCTTCTCAAGAAGTTTGGCCAACAGGTTCTCAATTGCACCCTTCTGGTTCTGAAAAGCTTCTTCCAGAAACTGATACCTTTTCAACAGGCAAAAGATGACATCAATTACCAAGGAGCAACGTGCCGAAACTAAGCATTCTCAATTTAGATGTAAAGCTACAAAATTTTGAAAAAAATATGACAAAACACAGAAAAATCAAACTATATGCATGCCAATCAGTGTGCACAACATTTCAGCACTGATAAAACCCTCTGTAAGTGTCCAGAAGACTGAACCTCTGTGGGTCACTTCTTAATCTCAACCACACAGGAGACAATGCCCTGTGTCGTTCCACAAGACAGCAATCTATGGAATAACCAAAGGAGATACCAGAAACTTCAGAGTACAACAAATCATTTTGTTAATGTTAGATGAGGAAAATGCACTGATAGCTTAAACACACGTTAAATGATACAAAAAAACCCCACTCTATTCCAGAAAATCAGTTTTTCAGCTGAAATTATACTGCTCATATCTGACTGAATTAGTTTAATCTGAAAGAGAATACTCCTATTAAAAAAACTTAATTTTTATAATTTTTTCAGTACTTCCAAGGGAAGAACATCTTTCCCTTCCAAGTCCTTCAACCAAACAGCTACTTTATCGAAGGCACCTTTATCTGAAGAGTGCAAGTAGCTACATCAAAGGAGAATAACGAAGTCAGTTGCATTTTCCTAACATACTATGCATCACAAGAGGAATTAACAACGCAAAAGCAGCAAAACGCCCATGTTGAAATGGAAAGAGGAATTAAGTAGCTCCAAGAGTTTTCATCTTTTCTGATCGACTGCTCAACTATCAAAGATTCCCCCCAAAACCCAGGATTCCTGTCAGTCACTTGCCACTTCTTGCCTTTGCAGCAAGTAAACTTCATGCTCTGAAATAAAATTTGTCAACAACAGGGAAAACTCAGGTTCCCAGACTGTCTTCCCTTTTTCACTACACTAAATCCCAACATTCAAATTGGCAGAGAACTCCTACAACTAAAGTGAAGCATCTTATAAGCCACATCAGAAGTAACCCATACCATCTCCCAACCACTGCTGAAAAGAAAGTAGTGTCATCTTTTATCCAATCTAGGAGAACATTACAATCTAATCTAACAGGAAAAGACTTTTGGGGTATATGATCAAACTGACAGTAACGCTGCTTTTTGAGTCAAATTTCTCAGTTACGATAACGAGACTTGGGCAAAGAGAACTCTATTCACAACAGAAACGACTCTGCTCCTGTTCATTCAGTTTCTACCAGCAACAGACAAGTTCCAGCCGCAGGAGTTCAGATGCCTCAGTCTCAGTGACAGAAGGGTGCTTTTTCTTTTCCTTTTTTTTTTTTTTAAAATATTGTATTGTAGTTCTAGCTTCCAAAACGGGCGGACAGAAAACTACCTAAACTAGAGGAATCACGTGCCATTAGACTGCTAAAAGAACGTCAGCTTTCTACAGAATCGCCAGCAATTCTTCCATGTGAAATCCTGAACTGAACACTGGACCACGTAGCTACTGAAATGGTGATTCCTTCTCCTTTGGTGCAAACTATTAGCATTTTAGGTAAGAAGTAAACAGGACATTAAATTCAATTCTTGTTTCCACTTGGCATGATTTTCCTTCAACGATTTAGTGAGCTTCATAAAAACCTCAATTGTACTTCGTGGCAGACGAAGCAGTCGCCCTAATCATCTGTAATTCACATCTGCAGACAGAACGATTTTTAACAAATATTCTGCAACAAATTATGTTAATAGCAAGGTATTCTCTTCTCTTACTGGAAAAGAACAGGTAAGTAGAACAAGATACATCTGTTAATCCGTTAGCATCATGCACAAAACAGATGCAAAGAAATCAACTAGAAAAAGTCAGTGAACAAATCCTAGGAGACCGCGCCTTCTGGACAAGAGTGTCCTTCAGGGTATTTATGATCAAGGCTATGAAAGAACAAAGCAGGAATACTCAAGGTTGTTAATATTTTAATAGCACTAATTTCAAAAGTAAAAGTTCTCCATTAGGCTGCTGCAGCAGTCTATGAGAGTAATCACTACTCTGGGAAAAAAACCACTAAATTCAATATTGCAACATACTGTCAAGCACCTTCACAGAGAGGTGTTACGTGTAGAGTGACTGGGAAAAGCTGTGCTGCAGTGGCTGATAAATACTTTTTTTTCCCCAGATCCTCTATCATAACACTGCAAAATACTTTTTCAACTATCCAAACAACTATATGACAGAGGTGCTAAAAAGCAGGAAGTTTTAATGTATCTTAAGAGCTTCCAACTTTTTCTAGCAGCCAAGAGAAAAGTAAGCTCGAGTCAAAACGCATCATTTCTTTTTACTTGGAATAAGGCAACTTTCAACCAACTAAACCCAAACAATTCTTCCCTCTACTAGAAAAATATATTAATCTGAGGCAAAATTTATACCTTCCTTTACAAAATTACCCTAAATTGAAAGACTGTTGCATAATAAAATATGCCCTTTCAAAAAATTCCCTCGTCCATGACTCACTCTATCACTTTTGCTTCTTTAGAGCACAGGGTGCTCGGGGCTGTGGCGATGTCTGTTCAAGCCCTGGTCAATGCCAGCCCAGTCAACACCTCAATCCCCCTGAACTGCCCCAGACCACGGTGTTTGGAATCTGCTCCGGAGACCCTTGACAAAGCTCAACCCACCGATCACTTTAAGTTCTTAGCACTCCACACAGGTTCTCCTTTAAGGGATCGTTTCAGTCCAACAGGGAGTAAATACAACAGTATTTAGTGACACAACTGTTTGACATCAACGCCATTCCACGCTCTGCGAAAGCGCACCACAGGAATTAAGACATGGGAACATTTGTACCTGTGTTCTTTGTGCTCCAGTAACTGACAGTCTCTGCATGTCAGCCTGTCACAGGTTTCACAGAAAAGTTTTAACTGCTCTTGTTTGTGGACAGGACAGAAAACAGGACGTTGACCAGATGCTCCCACGGCCTCTGTTTTTAAAAATAAACCATTTTTGCATTTTAAAATAAAATTTAGACAATCTGAAGAGCAAAATTACTAACTTCCAAGCTAAGTAACAGCCAAGAATTCAGACAAAGACAACTACAGACCCGTTCTCACCCTACAGGTACATGAGTACGTTCTCACTGAAGTATTTACAGTGCCAGTGGTTTACAGCTGTTTGTGCTTCATTGCATTCAAAGGGGAGGAGGAAGAGAAACTCCTCTCCTGTCACAAACACTCAAGAGACACCAGCAAAGTGTACACAAACACCAGGATCCTGTACATGTGTTTAAACATTAAATTGCATGCAATTTCACTTCTGACACACTGAAGAACGAATGAAACCTCACAAACTTTTATACTGTCAAACACCCATAGGTTTTCTAAATTATCACTTCAAAACCTTTATGACCTCATTAAGTCATATGCAACTGAAGTGGCAAATGCAAAGCAAACATTGCCTGTGTTTAGAGTTACTTAAACCCCAGCTAAACTACTTAACTTTTCCACTTAAGTAAAGAACAGATAACGTCAAAAACCAGCTCCAAGTTTAATAAAAAGTGCTGCACAGTCTTCTAAAGATATTTTGAGCTCAGCACAGAGGAAAGCAGCCTTTGGAACATAAGAGAGGTAAGGTTCAAAACGTGAATGTCTTCCTCAGTCTCCCGCACTTCTGAAGCTTGTTATACCATGCAAGTTATTGTAAAGAAAAAGAGCTCATGAATCTGCAGCTGACACTCATTAATAGAAATTTAAAGTCTCCAGGGCATATTTTAGAGTCTAACAAGACAGACAAGAACAAGCCTCTCTGAGCAAATAATGCATAGTCAGTCATTGCCCACAATCAAGAGAGTTAGGGGACCGCTGTCCATCAGGTCACAGAAGGCTGTATCCTTGCCAAATCCCAGCACATCGACTGCACGGGGGCACATACCCCCAAAAACACCAACTCACATTTCTGATAGAGCTTACTTTACTGGAACAGCCATTTTTTGGCACCTCCCCGCTCAGGTTATTGAAGGGGAAGCAGAGCTACGGCATCACCTTGACAGTCACAATATTGCACTCCTAATGAAAAGCATTGGTAACTCTTCCTAGGGCCCTGTAATTTCATTTCACCTTAAGGGTTTCTCATCTAGAGGATTAATACCTTTAAACTTAAATAGGTAATACTTATTATTAAACAATACTCATTAAGACATACAGAGAAACTCCTCCAAAAATGAAGTTTATTTGATAGAACAAGTGAAATAAGATCATTGTCTAAAAGAACTAAGCTCAATAGCAAACTTTTTAACTACTAGTATAAAGTTGATGAGAGTTGGCAGAAAGCAAAGCAGTGTAACGCCTTTGAAATGGCACAACGAAACAATCAGGAAGATCTTAATTTATTTTAAATGTAGAAAGAGAGAAAAATGTCAAGATCTCCCTTCCTCAATATGATCAGTCTTTATATAGATCCAGATTGTGCAGAACCTACAGGTCTTTAAATCAGAACTTTTATCCCATTTACAAATAAAATCTTCTAAGCTAAAATCTAGTTACCTTTTACCTGTTTTGAGGATGTTTTCCACACTGCATCAGTAGGCTATAAATTATATACAGTCAAACAAGAGATTAAGAATTAACTTCTAATAAAGCTGCCTGTCTAAACAAACTGTATACACACTTCGCACATTAAATTTCACTAACTGAAAGAGATATTAAACCTAAAATAAATTTAAATTCCACATGTACTCAGTAGTATCAATACAACAGTAACATCATATTGAATATGGCTATAAGGTTAGCTGCATATACTTCTCTACCGGGAAAACAATATTTGCTCCTTATAGCCAAGGACAGCAAAATGTGTAATTTAATTTCCATGGCCAATGGATAAGATTACCAATCTGTCAGTGCTCTCCAGATTTCAACCGCTCCATTTAGTTATTCTACTAAATAAAAGGATTATTAAGAATGGATCTAAATCCTTTCCAAAGACTGCAGTCTCATTCTGTTTCTTCTGTACTTAAGATTTTTTTTTTTACATTGGACATCAAACCGTACAAAGTATCAGCAAATAACCCATTTTAGTTTAAAATTTAGGTTTTCCTCTATTTTTAGAGCTACCAATTTTGCACTGGTAGCTTTTTACTGATCTTTTTCCAAATCTTTGGGGAAAGCCATACAACTGGTTGTTACCCAAATAGTCTTCCCTCTCTGTTTTTACATGTGCCAAAGAGAAGACGTTTCTTACCACAGGCAGGACTAAGGGATATCCAAACACTCACCTGAAGATACATCCTCTTTTTTTCTGATCATATGATCTTTAGTAAATTTTACTCGCTGATGAGCTTCTATGCAAGTCTTGCACAACCATTCCCCACACTCTACACAAAATCCAACAGCACTAGCATTATCTTCACAGCTTGTGCACACCTACAAAGGCAAACAGTCAGTTACCACTATTTTCCTGGAAAGCATTACCACGTACAGAAACAAAACCAGCGTGGGAATTCCAGCAAGCTGGGAAGTGCCGTACCTGCTCTGACTTCTCATCGGAGCTGCTGGGTGCTTCTGACGTGTCTTTTACAAAGTAGTTATCCACCAGATCTATCTGTCTGCACTCTTGGCGGCATATCGGACATCTGATCACACCAACTGCAAAACAGAAAGTTCTCCAGTTTTAAAAAGGACACAAAAACCAACATGCACAGAATCAAAAGATGAATGTCAATGTTTGTTCTCGCCAAGCAAATATCGTATTTTTTTTCTCCTCATTTTAGTTTGTTAAACTCAAGACACCTGTTAATTATTTTTTATAACAATCCATTGTCCAGCCTGTCTCAAGACAAGCACTAAGCGGTGGTGCCTGGATAGTCAGGTGTGACTGTAGTGATACTCATGAAAACGCCTCAGTAGTAGTGTGTCACAATATTCTCCCAGACACAACAGAGGATGTTTTCCAGCATAACCCATTTCCATGAGGTCTGGGAGGCAGAAGCAGTAACACAAACTATCTGAAGGTTTCAGGTTTTTTTCAAATAGTATTCTCCAGGGAAGGCTAATACCAAAAAAACCCACGAGTTGATGGCAAAAAATCCTCCCATGCCAACTACCCGCGCCTTCCTGCGGCGCGTGTACTGGTGGATGTGTACACACGGAGCTTTAGCGCCGGACATCAATCAGACTCCTTCCTTTCCGTATCCTGCTTTGTTATCCTCTGTAATTGGTAAATTAGAGTTTTAAATCCTCAGTGGAGCCACAAAGAGGTTACTACATGAATCAAATTGACATTTAAAGATGTTCTATAAACAACCTACGTTAAAGGTTTGAAAACTGATTTACCACTAAGGTAGTGGTTAACACTTTCTTCCCAGAAGCATCAACTAGTCTTCAATCAAGTTCCTATACTATTTTATTGCAAATATCATTTTCAAGGAGAAGCTTTCAAAATGATTGGGTATTTTTATATGCTGGGACACCTAAAACCACTGTGAAAAGTAGTGTAATTAAATGATGCTCAACTCCTTTGTGGATATCCAGTTAGAACAGTAGGACTTATTTCGGGAAGATTAATTACATTAGTACTAAATTAGCATTAGTGTTTTCAAGTGTTAAAATTAACGATGGCTTCAGAACACCAAAGATTCACTGCAGAGCAACAACAATAATCCAACTAAAAATTCCCTGTTTCATCAAACGAAATATGCTTCAAGAGCAACATGTGAAAAATAACCAGTATTTCAGTACCGACACGCACAAGAGCTTTCATACACACTTGGTGTGAGAGTCACCAATGCAGCAGGTTGGAAAAGCCTGCCCTGCCTGTCAACCCCACCCAAAGGAGACAGGTTTCACTGGCCACCTTCTCGCACCAGGAGCCATTCCTCCCTACAGGTTCCCAAAGCCCGACACAGAGGGAGAAGGAACTCCCGGATTCCCTGCGACACACTCCCAAAGCCTCTCTGACACCGTCAGGAGGAGCAATTGGCCCAGGACACTACTCTGGGCTGGAGAAAACCACGAAGGAGAACGGAGAGGAGCCCATCCCGCAGGAACGCCGTCAGGGTGGGTCTGTGGGAGCTCTGCAGGAGTCGGCTGGGAGCTGCCGGAGCTCCAGCACAGCGGGCATGTCCCGAGAACCTCCCCGCACGGGAGCCCACAACTCCGCTCATCAGGCCGTGGAAAAAAATGCAAGACCACGGACAATCCGTACAAGAGGGAGACTCTGGAATGGCCCCAGCTCCTGCCCCAGGAGAACACACAGACCATGGGAAGAGCCCTGACCCGCAGAGACAAAAAGCACCGATTTCACTGCACGACACGCGTGGAACCCGTCGTTGTGAGGCTGCCAGAAGTCACGTCTTCCTTACATCACACATTGGACATTCTTATTTGTCAAAGACTTTATTAAGAACACTAATGAGAGCAGCATCTATGTAATCCCTTTAACTTCTTATGATTTAGATAAAGCACACTAAACCAGACCACAGACATCAAAGGATGTCAGAAAGTGCAAAACAAAAGTAAATTGAGGAGAAAAAGTAATTTTGTTTCCATAAAAAAAAAGAAAGACTGCTAAAAAATCTGCAACATAATCGAGCAGCAAATCACAATGGAACATTTTAAAGAACTTAAGGTTTCAAAGGGAAGACACTTTTAATCTACCATTGCCAACTAACACCGAAAGCTGCAACGGAAGTATTTTTCTTAATTGTAACTCCGGACTATGAGAATACCTTGTATTTGTGATATACCTTGTATTTATGTTTAAAATTTCCCAAGGGTAACAACATTTCTCTGATGGCTATTTGCACACATCCCAAAACAGGTAATTTTTCTCAACAGGTTAACGCTACTATGAAAGCCTTCATCTTGAACTACTTTCAACAGGAAATTTATTCAAGGCCTGCTTAGAATTCATTTCTCCAGTCTGACGTCTTAATCCTGATGATGCAAAAATACTCTTCCAAATTTCAAAAATGCTCTGGAGCTACAGAGATGGAGGGGGAAAAGGCTCAATTCTCCCTATTTCCAGCCTCATGGAATCAAAACAGAGAAATCTTCTCCAGAGAAAGCTTCTGCCGAAACTCCTCCGCTGCTTCACCCGCTCCGGCTGGATGTGAAGGAACTCGGGCTCTTGGCACTTTGAGCATCAGTTCAAATCAACTGATCTGCCCCCAGCACACCTCTGCCAGGCACAACACATTCTGCCCAGTAAGACCGTATGTGTTCAACTCTTACCTACTACTTTTACACAAGAAGGAAAAAAACTGGAATTTTCTGAATCTTAATTCCTGGCTCCCGACCCACACTTCCAGAGATTCCCTTCTGGAATTTCATCAGACGTTTCAGAGACCACCTGTAGAAGGGTGATGCTTCCTGGGCCAGTAAGAATTAACCTGTTTCCCAGCCAAACCCATGTCCTACCATCCTCTCCATCTGTTTTTCTCAGTTTTGGGAGAAACCCGGGTGAAGCCAGCTGGGAGCCCCCACTCTGCAGCCCCGGGTTCCAGGGAGGGGAAGTGGAGAGGAAGGAAAGGGGAACGGTTACAGCTCACCAGGGAAACTCACCCACCCGCTGCAGACATTACACCAGCGGACCCAGAACAGTGAACTTGTATAAGGAGCTGCTGTCCTAAAGGATCTATCATTCCCTTGTTGACTTCAGTCAACTTAAAATGAACACGCCACAGCCCAACAGAACAGTTCTGATACCTCACAGAGGACAAAAGCAACAACGGAAAGTAAAGTCGCTGAAGTTCTAACACCAAGATCACCTTTGGCAACAAAATAAAGGGTATTGCTGAGGGCGAGGAGCTCATCGATCCCAGCGCGGGCGGCCATGGCACGCACACAACGCGCTCCACCACAGGAACGCGGGGAGTCTTCCCAAAAGGTCAAAATTTATAAATTCAAAGTATCTCTCAAAGCTTATTCAAAAACTCTACCACATCATCGGTCAACAATCAAGTCATCAGCCTTCTACAACCCTAATTACTGTTGAGTGAACAGCCTCATTTTAGACATCTGGTTTTAAACACACACGTTTGTTTTGGGTTGAAATGTGTCAGGCTGATTCCCAACACAAAAGCGCTAAATGAATATTAAAAAAAAATTAAAAATCCTTTCAGATGTTTACATCGTTATAATGATGATAAAGCCTCACAGTTCAGGAAATATTTGCAAGCACTCATGCAATCTAATAACTCAAACTTCCGTTTTAAGTTCAAACTTGGCACGTCCACAGCGCTCTAAGGAAGGGATCTCTGCCAGGTCTCCTCTCTTGGCCGAGAACACCACAAGTAGTTCCCGCACGTGCATAGTATTTACTTCTCTCAAACGCCCGGGTCCGAGAGCGTTCCTGCACAGCCGTACAGCAAACCCCCTGCTCTGGTTTCAGTGATCAGACCTTGAAACAAACCCCCACAGGTTGAGTGACACAATCAGACTGAAACCTATCAGAATACAAGTACATTATAAAAAAACCTGCTTTCAAGGTGCATTCCCAACTCAACTTTTGTTTTCTTTTTGACAAACAATCCTTGTTTATATCACAACTGTCATACATGAAACCCATAACACATTATATTTTATAAGGAAATTAAGAAGGAAAACCAGTTTATAGACATCAATCCTTATAAGAAATAACACATGCCTAGAATTTTCTTAGATAAAACCATTATTTTAAAACGCACTACTAATCTAGACTGAAATTTAAGTTTCGGAGCAAGATTTTTTAGTAAATCCAGAATATAAACTGAACACTTTTCAGGACTCAGCCTTTGCTAGGCTCCAGCATATATTCATGACCCTCAGTCATCAACACAGGAGAAAGCTAAAGCGTGAAGGGAGTCCAGGGGACGTGTACTAACACTCACTGGAACTACGCTGCCTGCGCTTACACAGCTTAAGCACTCTATTTATTGGTGCAGGAATTTTCAGCTTTCTAGACTGAAAATACAGTAACTACCACCAAACTCAATTTGTGATGTCAGATTCTCATAGACATCAAACCATTTTTATGTCCCCCCTTCCAAAGCAAATTAAAAATAGTTACTGCGTAATTTAAGGTGTGATTAACATACTGTTTCTAAACACACAAACACTGGGTATGGGAGTTGAATTCAGCATATCAAAATAATTTACAATATTATATATTATAGCACTCAATAGTAAATGTATCATTCCTCAAATTATACATACGTTCACATTAACCAATTCTGTGTTTCCCTTAGGCTCTCTGAAAGCATCTTGCAGCTTTTTTTTTAGTTTTTCAGCCTAATGAAGATCGTGACATTAGCTGGGAGAGCCACACACTCTCTCCATTAAGATAATCGTCTTAAGAGATATTGCAAATATCTCCGTGAGGCAGTGAAACCTCAAAACAACCTCTTCCCAGGAGCAGAAGCAGCAGCGGGTGCATAAAAAGTTGTTTTGCGGTATCTGTAACTGTCTGAAATCTCTAACTTAGAAATAAACATTTTTCAGAGTACCGTGATACAAATACAAGATGGCATTTTCTTCTAACCTTTTCAATCTGAAAGGAGGAGTCCAGTTGGACAGCTGAAACACCAGGCATCAAGAAATCATCTATCCACCAAATAAAATGCACATTTCAATGATCTATTAAGTCATTAAACGGAACACAAGATGCTACTTTTTATGTTAAATAAATGACATTAAAATACATGCTTTAAATACATAAAACAAAGTACTTATGATTTCCCCCCCAACATAAATGTAAACTACAGCAAAAAAAAATATTTCACCAGTGCAATAGGTATTAATCTAATTAGTTACTTCTTTATGATACAGCAAACCACAACTTTAGATAACTGTTTTAAACTTTAGTCACTGTTTCTCAAACTTTTAAGAATCAAGGCCATTCTTCTGTGGTCCAGCAGCGAGAGCCTACAGCGAAGCGTAACCTGCTCCAGGTACAGCTACAGGTGCCACTTCCCACTCACTCCTCCTTCATGAAAAACACCTGCTCGTGGTTAGAGACTGGAGAAGCAGAAGTGGAAGTAACACTTCACGACTATCAAAACCCACACCAACAGGGAAGGAACCTGCATGACTAAGGAACACAGTGCTTCTCTGCACCTTGAGAATGTCCATTTCGTACCTGATTGACTATTAAGCATTTCAGGAGCTGTTCACCTGATTCCATGTGCAATGTGCAGAGAGAGCTGTCTGCAAAACCGCATCTTCTGGCTGGTCAGTGTCTCCTCCTTAACTGACCTGCTGGACTAATACATTTGTTCCCACAGACTTACAAAGCGGAGCAGATGGATCACACACACCTTTACCAGTTTACTCTCCTGGACTCTCCTACACGTACATCGTGCTCACGTCACCCGAGAGCTTTTGATGCAGCAATCCAAAGATGAATCCTTATTTCACCAAAGCAGAAAATCAAACATTCCTAAACAAGAATTGATATTCCAGTTCATATATACTTCAGAAGTTACACTTTGTGTTGTTCCCAACAGACCTAGAGGGATTCAGATAATCTTGCTAATTACTAGCAAAATAAACCTAGCTTTCCAAGTTGTGCATCTTTCACTAGTATACATAATGCCAAATGTAGAATTTGGAATTTAACAAGCAGGATCACAAGACCAACTGAGTGCTTTCGGATGTTTATGAACAATACTTAATGCATCGTCTTTTAAAAACCGATGGACTTTCTAAGACCACATCCTAGATGAACAGATTCTGAACAGTTTGGATGAAAGAACCACCACCAAGCCAGGTTAATTCCTTCACTGTGCAATACAGGAAAGGCTTGAGTCCTTGCTAAAACCAGAAAGATGTCACCAAACAAGGTCTCTTTGACCACAGGTCCCAGTTAAGACCTGCAAAACCACTTACTAAAACTAGGGCCCTAGTTTGGTCTGTAGACCACACCATGTGAGTCACTCCATTAAAAGTTCCAGAAGCTTTTCAATTCCATCCGTGAACATATAAAATAATAATTTTTAGCTGTGATTTCAATACAAACACCTAGGAGGAGCAGTCTGCGCTTGTTCCACGGCACTAAAGTCACGTATGAAGTACAGAGGCTCAACAAGTAAACTGACAAACAGCAGTGCAGTGTTTAACCTCGGTCCTCGGAAGCACCCCCCTGAAGGCAGGTGAGCCACAGGCAGCGCGTCCAACCGAGCGCGTAGCGCTGCAGCCAGAGGGGTCCCAGGCCCTCCAGCCAGAGGGGATGGCGCTTCACTCGGACAAATCTCTTCTCGAGTGCCACAGAACTGCTGAACATCTCCCACAGACACGCCTCTACTGTAGCACCCCGGAAAGCCACAACTAAGCAAAACGCACATACGATTTACACTTTAATTCCAAGAACGCCCAAGTTTCAGCCGTCGCTGGAGAACGCGGGGCCAGGAGCCGGGCGCTGTGGGTTAGAGCCCGGATCGGGGCCGCGGGACACGTGCGGTCGAGGCCGCTCCGGGGCCCGGCGATCACACCGGGCCGGTAACCGCCGCGGCTCCCCCCGGAGGGACAGAGGCCGAGCGCTCGCCGCTGCCAGAGAGAATCCCCCGAGCCCAGGTCCCGCCGGGGATCCCGCCCCGCGCTCACCTTGCTGGACGTCGCCGTTGGCGCCGCCGGGGACGGGGACGCTGAGCTGCCGCTCGGGCTCGGGCAGGCAGCGGCGGCAGAAGGAGTGCAGGCAGGGCAGCAGCTTGGGCTCGGCCTCCCGCCGGCTCTGCAGGCTCTGCGCGCACACGGCGCAGGTGTCCAGCAGCGAGAAGGGCGCTGGCGCCGCCGGCGTCAGTGGGGGCACCGGGCTGGGGCCCGGCCCGGGAGCGACACCGGGCCCTGCCGCCGCCGCCTCGGCCTCGGCCTCCCCCAGACCGCGCTCCGCCGCCGTCGCCGCCGCGCCCGGGCTCTCCCGCTCCTCGGGCGGCGCGGCGGCGAGCGCGGGCGGCGCGGCGCCGGAGGGGGAGGCTGCTGCAGGCTCCAGGCCGCTACCGCCACCCGGCCCGGCCTCGGCAGCCCCCTCCCCGCCGCCGCCGCCTCCTTTGTTTTCCGCCATGTTTCCTCCTTTGAACCCGACTCCCCGCGCCGCGCACGCACGGCGTCACCACGCGCCGTGCGCGCGCCCCGAGGGGGGGAGGGAGGAGGGGGCCGCGGCTCGCGCAGGCGCGCGGGGCGCTGCCCGCGGGGCCGTGCGAAGGAGCGCGTGCTCGGCCGTGACGGGCCCGACCGGAGAGACAAGTCGTGACGTAGCGCCGGGCGGAGCGGGGCGCGGGCCCGTCGCTGCACCTCGCGGGGAATCCCCATTGGGCGGTGGCAGCGGCTTCCCAGCCAATCGCCAGCCGCAGCGCTAGGGGCGGAGCGCGCGGCAGGGAGCAGGTCCCGCCCCCCGGAGGCGGCTGGAGAAGGAGCGGCGGAGCCGGGCGAGGACCCCGCCCTCTGCAGCCCGGGGGAGGCGGCGGTGGACCCGCCGGGTGCCGCGGGAGCTCCAGCGATGCGGTCACGGCGCAGGCGCACTGGAGGGAGGGGATGGCAGGCGCCGCGGTCTGGCGGGACGTCCCGTCCGTGTCCGCGAGTACCTACCGGGTGTTCGTTTACCGTTGGAGCCTCCCGCGGGGCCGGTAAGGACCCGGGACGCCGAGCAGCCCCGGGCTGGACGCTCCCCGGCCGCCCAGCAGGGTCCGGGGTCCGCGGGGCACGTCCCATCCCCCCCCCGCACCAGGCTGGGCTCAAACCGGGACCAGAATGTACGGATAACAAAAACCAGCGTTTATTCAGGGCATCGGGGAAAATGCAGAAACAGGGAACAGGTTTGTGTTTAAAGATCTCCTACTTCAGGTGCATAAAAACTGAAACAGTTCACAGCACAATTCACTGTGCCCGACGTACACCGGAGCAGGGCATTCTGAGCCTGCCCTGCCGCCTCCTAGAATTTAAAACAAGGAAAAGAAACAAAGAGAATACCTTTTTATCACCTTACACAACCACAACTAGCGGTGTCTACAAACAGCACCTCCAAAGCTTTTTGTTTTGCTTAACGCTGCAGTAAGAGTAAAGTCACTGGAAGTCTTGCTGGATGTTCTCCTTGTTTGCTTCTCCATGCTGCTGTTTGATTTGTGAAATCTCATTTTCTAGCTGCACAATAGTTCGTTCAATCTCATAGTTTTTACTGACGAGAGAGACCCATCTGGAAGGGAAAAGAAGTAAAAAACACTATAAAACACTTTGTGCAAAGCAACAGTATTCGCGTGGTAACATCCTACAGTACTTAAAGATCACTGATGCTCTGCATAGAAGAGTTTCAGGCAAAGGATATACTTGTGGAAGGTTTAGCAGAAAAATTCGAGACACTCACGTAGATTCCATTTCCCGTAGCTTAGCCCCAGCTGTGAGCTGCATGTTCTTTCGTTGCCAGTTCAGATCTTGAATGTTTTTCCTGTGGAGAAAAAGATCTATGTATTTTTGTCTCCTTTCCTTAAAATTTGTAGTATTTTCTGCTAATTTTGAAATACACATAATCCCTAAAAATACTACCAGGAAACACTTGTGTAGCCAGGACCGTAACTGCAACATATAGATGGATGTAACATATTTCAATATACTACAACCTCCATCCGTGAGTAATCCACGCTCTAAACTCATTAAAGCATCCACTTTAAAATGACAGGCCAAACCTAACATCAGGGAACGTAACTTCACTGAGACACACACACTAAATAAAAGTCTGTCAGCAGTGACAAGAAAATACAACCGCATTTCAGAGAGCATTCCACCAGAATCCGTTCCATTCAAAGCAGAGGCTCACACAAAACAAAGCAAAACCAAACCAAACACAGAGTTTGAATAGGTATTATGAATGTAACCACCTGGGGAGGGCAAGGTCAGATTAATTATTATTACTGGGTCTTTTTTTCCTATGACCATGGCAGCAGCATATACACAAGCCTTTCTATAGCTGAGGGGGGAGGGGAGAGAGATTCACTTTCCTTCCAACTTGAGTATGGAAATATGAAAAAGAATGGCTCACCTCAATTTCTGAAGCTCTTTCTGGGCTTGTTCTATCATATGAACCAGATGCCTAATAGCAAAATGCAAGCAAAACATTAGGAAAACATACAATTGCCAGATCAGACCCATTTAACTCTTCAGAGTTAAAGCCACTTCGACCCAAGCACCAGAGAACTCGTTCTCGGCGCAGTCTGTACTCTTTGCTCCTGAAGGGAATGACACAACGCCAAAACACTCCAGTTGTAACACACGCAGTTTTAAGACATAAACCTTGAAGAGCCACTGTGGTCAGCCCTTGCCATCAGACAGCGTGATCAAATCATATCCGTCACCTGATCAGGTTTTATCTTCGAGCTTGGTACCATATGCTCGTGCTATTCTGACTAGAATGGTATCATAACACCCCCCTACCAATCACCCACCTTCTAATTTTAATTCTAAAATTACCTGTAACCAATTTTTATTGTTTCCCTCATGTAACACCGTCAGAGCACAAACAGCTCTTTTTGCTTCCTGACACACATGCGAGCCACTAGAGCCTCTACCACCTCCCCTCTCCTCAGCTGAGCAGCCCTCTGCCTTCTCCCACAGGGAACTTTCGCATTCCTTTTATCTACACTGTTATCTAAGCCCAAAATAACCCTCTTGGAAGTGGGCACTGACATTCTCTGACTGAAATAGCGCTGGTGCTTCCTGCAGCCACACTGTCTACAACTTATTTGGGCTTTTGGAACAGCTTTATTAATAACAGCTCCAGGCTGAGCAGAATCAGTAGTAAGTCATCTTTATTTCCATTACTGAATTATCATTTTGCAGAGTGTCATTACTCCCTTTAGTTATGCTCAATTAAAGCCCATTATCACCAACCTCTACCCAATAACTCACAAGATTCAAGACTGGGATGTATTGAAACACAGGCTATTTCTTGAGGGCTCCTTCTCTTTCAGATCAGACCCCTTTTCTTCCACACAGAGCTCTCTCACAGGGCGTCAGTTACTCCAGGATATGCTCTGAAGATCCCCACTGGACTTACACAGAAGAACTTAAGAAACCTACAGAAACTGAAGTCAGAACTTCAACTATCGGCAAAGCAGATGTCGGCCTTACTCGTTGTAGACCTTCCAAGCGTTACAGCCGTGTTGCGACATTAACTCCAGGTTCTCGATGCGGACCGCCTGGTGCTCCAGCTGCGCCATGGAGTTGTTCACACACTCCTGCCACGCCGTGATATCGTTCTTCTGGCCGGAGGAGGGGGCCGGCAGCTCGTACCTGGAAGAGGCCGCCCACCTCAGGAGAAGGCCCGGCGGGCACGGCTCTCCCGCCAGCGCTCCCCGGGCCCGCCTGGGCTCACCTCTTCATGCTGAGCAGCTCCAGGGGCTGCCGGGCCGCCAGGCGCTCGAACTCGTTCCGCATGATCTCGGTCTGCGGGAGGGAAGCGGTCAGGCGGGGGGTACCGGAGCGGGGTACCGGGGGCGGGGCGGGCCCGGCCGCTGGGCTCACCTCAAAGGCGCTGTAGTCGTGCGCCGGCAGGTAACTCAGGTAGTTCTTCGTCGGCCGGTACCGCCGCGTCTCCTCCTCCACCAGCGCCGCAGCCTAGCGCAAACCGGGCGTCAGGCAGGACCGCCCCCCGCCGCGCTCTCCGCCCCGCCCCGGCTCACCACCCGACGGACGCCCCCGCCGCTCCGCACTCACCGCCTCACGGACGCCCGGCGCCTCGTAGCCCTGGTCGAAATAGGGCAGCGCGTCCACCACCACGTCGCCGGCCACCAGCCCCGGGCCCGCCATGCTGCGCGCGGCCCCGCCCTCTGCGCCTGCGCCGGCCCCGGCGCTCCGCCAATCGACGCTGCCGCAACGCGCCTGCGCACCCGCCCCGCAGAAGACGCTGCGACGTAGCACCGCCCCCAACATGGATCCACCCCCTCCAGTCCCGCCCCGCTCGGGCTCCACCCCCGCCCCGCTCGGGCTCCACCCCCCTCCCGCCCCGCCCCTCGGCTCGCCCCCGCCCCGCCCCGGCGCGGAAGGAGAGGCGGGCGCGGTGTGTCGGTGGGATCGTTATTAACAGCAAATGCAGTCAGGGCCCCAGGGTCCCCGGCCCCGGGCAGCCCCAGCGCTCCGGGAGGCAAAGAGGAGTCCGGCCCCGGCAGCAGCCCCCCGCCGCTCCGCTGCCCCGCAGCAGCACACGGTCATTTCTTCTGAAGAAATTTCATTTTGCTCCCTACGGAGAAAAAAAAAAAACCACAAGATGAGGAGCTGCAGGAGGCACCGGGCTGGGGAAGGTCCCGGCGTGGCGTGCTCAGCCAGGAGCAACGTTAAGAAACAAGTTTAAACAGCTCTAGGATGAGGCAACTCCCACAAACTTTATGTAAAGATGCAAAAGCTTAAAAATAAAAGAAAAATCTTAAAAAGTGTTCAGCGTCCCCTGAAGGGGCAAATGTAAACAAAAGGAACAAGAGTGCACAAGGCAAAGAATAGGCCCTGCTCTCTTCTGCATGCAATTACTTGTTCAATAGCTAAATTTATTAGAATTAAAAAATGAATAAAAAGCAAGGGTGTCCTTTTACCAAGACTGCGAAGGATTTTGTTCATCCCAGTTGGTTCTGTCTCTGAAATACTCTCCAAATACTGCAAGGCACGGACCTCAAAAAGGCCTAAAGGGGGAGGGAGAAACAAATCACCAAGATGAGCTATTCCATTTTTCAGCATGTGGCATCTTACATCATCAACAAGGAGGTTACAAAAAGGGAATCATGCATGGAATGTAAGCCCAGAAAGGCTTACAAAAAAGTCCAGAAAGGCGTACAAAATTCTTTGCTACATAAAATGAATTCTGTTGAGTAATTAGAAGGGCGTGGAGCTGTTCCATATGCCAAAATGCCAACAGAACTTGCCAGGACAAGTGTCTTCTTAAGAGTCAAAGTCACATAATATTACACTTTGAAAGTGAATTTGTAAACCAAGAAAGTAAGATGAAGCCTCACCTTTGACCACGTTCTTACTTAGCTCTCGGTCCTGTATGAACCCTGCAAACATCTGCGTTTCCATGAAGAAGTGCAAGAAGTGACGCACATTGCGTGACACGTGGGATTTGCGGAACAGCTCCCGCTGGAACACCCGCTCCCCTTTCTCTGTGACATTCATGTGCAGAGAGTAGTGTCCAATGATCTCCACAAAGAACTGCACAAAAGCTTCAGAGACCAGGAAGTTCAGAGGCATGTCACCTGTGAGGAGGACAACAGAGGAGAAATTTCCCTCTACGTTGATCACTTTGGTCATTCCTTTTCTAAAAGAGGAGCAGCATTTAGTTTTTAAGCTGCCTGTCTCAGGCTGTGAGATTTCAGATGAGTGTTTTGATACCAGAGAAAACCACAGCTCTAATATTAAGATTTCTCTCCCATGTCAACTTTCTGCTGCAGCTGAGACAGATTCCATTCTAAACCTTTGAAAATGATCTGTCAGATTGCGCTCTAAAATACAGAAACTCCCTACGTTCTGTTAAAGAAAAAAATTCCCTCTGCCACTTAAGAAAATTCAAAGAAAACTCAAAGCATGGGAACAGATGCACGTGCCCCAACACAAACTTGAGCTCTGCACACACTGATTGTGAAAAGAGGAACAATCGTTAGGACACCAAACTTCTAACACATTCACAAGAAAGATGTGCTCAGTAAGATCACAGGAAAATAGCTTTCTAAAAATTCACTTCCTAATGTTTATTTCCATTTGCTCATTTTTATATCTACTACACAGGAACTGTAGATATTTGCTACCATGAAAACACTTTTCCACAGAAGTACCTTGTAGGTCACTCTGCTCATGTGACAAGATTTCACTTCGTTCTTCCAAGATCTGTACAAGTGCAGCCTGAAGTTTATGAGGCAGGATCTCATCTTCATCTGATATCTAATGAGAAAAATGGCCATGAAGACATTTTTGTGTTATATCATCAGTAGAAGCTTTTCATTGTGAACAGATGAGAAATACTCATAACATGCCTAAAACAGCTAGAGGGAAGTTACTCTGTGATATGGTATATCGTAGTGGAGACAATACATTTGTCTTGTAGCCACAGAAATGAGAAAGGTTTGCTCAGCACCCTCCGACTGCAGACTATCAGAGCCACACACACAACTGGTCAACAAAGAAAAATGGGTGCTACATCCACGACACAGACGCAAGCTTATTGTACCAGCGATAAAACACATAAGGACAACAAAAGTCTCTGAGAAAATATGACAAGTCTCAACATTATGGTTAAAAAACCCTGGTCCTTTAATACCTTTCTCCAGTTGCAGGCTGCAAAGCAAAACAGAACAGTAAGGCAAGGAAAAGGAGACACAAATATTCTCCAGAACTAGTAATTCTCCAGTGCGTTTATAGCTACTTGTCTGGTGATGTAGGAGCATATTAGGTAAAGTTCAGCAGAAAACCACAAGTGAACTGTGATAATTTGTCTCCTAGACTATCACTAGAGAAAAAAATCCCAGAACCAACAAATACACTCGAGCTAGATGAGAGGAGAAAGCCCTGTAGAGAACAAATACACAGAAAGCAGCACAGAACCTCAGTGGTCCACTTCACATAATGAACCAACCAAGTGTCTGCTTTTAAATTCAGCTCAGATATGCAGCATCTTTGGCTTCGCAGAGCTCTGTACCTCATGCCACCTCAATCTTGCAACAAGGATTTGTATGCCTGTTCCATTCCCTATTCATCAAAAAGGAATGCAAGATTATTTCTTCAGCCACTGGAATCTACATAAGAATAATAGCTGTCGCTGATTTCACTGATTGATTTCATTTTCTTTCATTTTCCTGGCATATAACCACGAGTTACAGGTACTGTAATTTCACTCACCTCTTGCAAGAACTTGTCAGCACAAAGATCGACAATCAGAACCTGGGGAAAGATGTACAAAACACTGACTCTTACAACCAGGTATGATGCTGTACACGAAAAGACACTTTTTTTTTTTTAAATGTCCCCAGTGGCAGGGGATGTCACACACGAAACACGTTCTGCGTAACTGCAGGCTGTCTATCAGAACAGCAAATGTTACTTGTCTTTGATAGCAATGGAACACCCTGACATGTATCTGGTGAGTTCACCAACTGTCTTAGAAAAGTTTAAGAGTTTATATTAAGACAGAATCCACAGAGATTATTGCAGAGAGGTCAGCCTCATACCACTGACATTGTCCCTCCACCATGCTGCACCCAATTCTCACCTCTTCTATGGGCAGGTCCTGGAGCTGCGGTAACGAGCAGGAGAGAATGCCAATTAAGAATGGGGTCGGAGAGCACACAATATCAATCATAGAAGTTGGCAGGACTGGGATGTAGGTGTGTTGCCAAGTGAAGGGATAAAGCGTTGCAACTGCGGCATGGCCACATTTAGAGAGAGTGCTAGAAAGGTGAGAGAAGCACAGAGTGGGTTGTCAACATCTCGTTCCATACTTGATTACGGACACAGGTTAGAAATGCTCGGGGAAAATGTCATTCACATATGTTGTTTATGCATCAGCAAAAGCCCCATGCATCCACTTTTAACGTCAGTTACGGGGAGCCAAAATAGCATCACCCCAGGCTAAAGAGGTACCAGAAACACTCCCTTATCTCCTCGTGGGTAAATAGCATGCTCCAAATTCTAAGCATGCACATGTTGTGTGGGAAGTCTGCAAAAAGCTTTTAAATGTAACTATTTACAAAAAGTTAGAGAAGCTTGCACATGAAACAGGCCCAAACGTGAAAGAAAAAAAAATAGTGTCCCTCAGAAAGAACCAGTCACTCAGAGTCATTTTTTACCTCAAGTTGTCAGCAACAAAGATCACCCTCCTTTCCAGCAGGAGAGAGGCAAAGACCCGGATCGTGTGCGAGACACTCAGGCACCTGAAGAGGCATTCAAAGTCAACGTGCTCAAGCCGGGAGTCCAGCGGACGGCAGAGCTCCACCACCTGAGAGGGAGCAGAGGCCGGGTGGGGAGATAATGGCGGGTCAGGCCCTCGCGGGGAACCCCACGGGGGGACACCCAAGCAGCTCCTCCTCAAAAAGCAGGGAATCACGTCTATAGTATGTGACAGCCTCCCTTCAGACATTAGGACATTACCTTCAGACCAACTATTTAAGGCAGCACCCCTCTACAGTGCAGTTTGCAAAGTGCCGCTATGCCCTGGGGATGCCGCCAGCAGAGGAAGGCCAGCCCTGACCGCCATTACCTCATCTCCCGCTCCCGGCAGGAAGCTCCTCACAGCGATGGTGCGTCCAGGAGCGGGGAAAGGCGCCTCCATTACACTGCGCATAAACGGGTGTACGAGGGCCGGGGACATCTCTCGCCTCTTCTCCACCTCATCTAAAATCTGCAAGAAAATACATTGGATGTTGGTTCAAGGCCTGCTGGTGAGCCAGAGGAGATACGAGCTCCAATGGACTCACAGCCCCGTCCCTCCCTTGGAACCTCTGTGAAAGCGCCTCTCAAATGTCTGAACAATCAAACGGGAACAGACACCTGTGGGTAAAACTCTCCAATCCCAAATCCAGTCTCCTGCTACTGCAAGGAATGTCTTGTATGTGATAACCAAATTCTCACAACTAGAGGAGTAACAGCCCATCCTCCTCCCCAAGAAATCTTTCTGAAACACTGTTCTAGAAACTCTGTGCTCCAACAATTAGAAAGCAGCTTTCATCAAAAGCCTGTCCCTGTATTCTTTGGCAATAGCTGCCCTTTACCCAGTCTTTACCTCTTTATCTACTCCTCACGGTGCTGGGAGAAACAAGCTGAGATCTTCTCCCCCACTCCCCCCTTAAACTGATTTTCCATTTCCAAGTCATGGAAGAAGAGGGTGAAGGAGCACCATCAGTAATATCAGGTATTAGAAGCCGCTTCCTGACAATCATTTGCTGAAGGAATAGTTGCCTGCATATGTCTAGACTGCACAGAAGCATCCAGCTACTTTCTGGAGCTTGCGGGTTGTCAGGGGCTCAAGTCCGATAAGAAGTACGAGCTCTCCCCACTTCACCTTGGAGAAGAGGTTGAAGCAGCCCAGGCGGCTAACGATGCAGTACACCTCAGGAAGGCGCTTCCCTTTCCCCTCCGGCTGAAAGGCAACACAACAGTTATGCTGAGAACAGGGATGCAGTAAAGAACCTGGCACCTACACCACAGCTGACTGGCAGAATTCCTTCTGCTGTAGTTCCCCCTACACTTTTGACTTAAAAGATTCCTGAGGAACGACCAGTTCCAGGAGCTACCTTTCCCACCCAGAGCCCATTTCACTACACTGCTGGGCATCACCACACTCCTTCCCTCCTGCACTCAAAGGGCTGGTGACCCCAGCAGCACAGGCACTGCCTAACCCACATGGGAAATTACTGCTGATTCACGTCCTGCACTTGTCTGTGCGTTACCAACACATTCTTTACACTCCACCCAACACACAGATGCTTACCAGGAGCTTCTTGCAGTACCCAAACCATCGGCTGCCATCCTCACCCGTCAACACAAAAGAAAACGTTTCACTGAGGAATCAAAGTACAGTCAGGGTTAAATTCACCGCCCAGTTCAGAGAAGAGACTGACAAGCAAAGCACACAAACTACAAGCCATTCTCCTTCTGATCATGCTGAAGACCCCCTGCTGTGGTCAGCAAGCTACTTCAGGCTCTATTCAGTGTAAAAACCTGCAGCCCATGGACTCTCATTGAGCTATGACAGCTCTCTTCCTTCCCAGCTGCTTCTCCGTTCTGCCAAGGAGCCCCAGAAGCACTTCCCAGCCCCAGGATCTGGCCTTGAACAGACAACATTCTTATAAGACAGATGGTGCTCGGGGAGAAGCAGCACCTCTGAGTCCACCTCCATATCTCATCTTCCCCCACCACAGGGGTGAGGGACTCAGCCTTTCCCATTTTCCCTCGCTCTGGCTACAGTTCCTCTGGTCCAGGAAACTGGCTCATACCTAAGCTTTCAGTGTCGCCTGTTTCTGGCATAAGCATTCAAAAACAAGTCTTTACCTTTTAAGGTCTGATGTAGGGAACCAGTCTTTGGGATCTGGAAAGCAAAACTTGGGAATGACCTTTAGCCTCTCTTCAGTATCCTTTGACTGTCTGAAGGGATGTTCAGGCTGGAGGGGTGACACATGCATTTGAAGTCACTGAGGTGTGATGCACAGCTGCAGCATTTAAAACAATGGGAGACAGTATCTTCCCGACACTTCTGAATGCTGAACCGTCAGATAGCTAATGCTATCTGATTGCATAGGAGAACATATTCTGACTATAACAGATTCCCAATTCCCAGTTACCTCTTGCATCTTTCCTGGTGATTGGACCTTTGTAAAACCACCCAGCTGGAATTGCTAGGAACTGAGTAAGGATTTACAATCATGGCCAAGTTTATTGGGGAATGAAGCTAGAACTGACCCCAAGTGACAGTTGTGTCAGCTCGCCTCAGTTCTGTTCCTAGGAGATGTGAAGGCCCTAAGAGGAGCAGGAATGTGTTCAGCTTGTGATGTGCAGGTCACTCACAATTCAATTGCAACAACAGTGTATCTGAATCACGTGTTCCAGTTACCAGGTGTGGGCTCACGGCAAATTCCTCAGAGACTACAGGACAACTTCCCATGCTCAAAACTGCCCAGAAGGGGCAAAAGGAAGGTTTTCATAGAATGGTTAAGAGTTCAAGTAAGAGAGATCACATTTAAGTAGGAAAAGTCCCTGAAAAGAGGAAAGTTTATCGCGTGAAGCTGACTTTAGACACTCTTTTCTCAGCGCATCTCGGCTATTCCAGTGCCCCAAGCTGTGACAGCATGAAGGAGGTGTTAGGAAAACAGTACAACATTTTCACAGAGTAACAGCTGTACAAAAGCTTTGATGTCCTTGGGCATGCAGCCCAAAGAAGAGGGTGAGAAGCAGATTACTTGGAAGCAAGGCTATTTTTAGAAGGGAGACAAATCTGTAATCAGAACACCTCAATAATTACCGGGTAATGTTTCCTGCAAAATCCCAACACGATAGACTGTCCCATATAAAGTCACTCACCAAAACACTCTAATTTGAGCAGACGATAAACAAACACTGAGAAAATAATTTGTTTTGTTAATGCATTTATAAAGGCCAGTGAAGAGCCCCATGGTACAGCTGGGTCTGATTGTTGCCTCGGGCAGCAGGAAAAGAACAATGCTCTGCCCTTCCCAAAGGCGATGAACAGACTGAGAGGTTGCAACCAGGGAAAAGCCAAATCTGTTTACATTCCTTTCTTTCTCCTAACACCCTGAAGTTTGCACTTTGAATATACATAAATAATACTTGCTAAGTTTTACCCACCAAGTTAAGACTGTGCACTCTCTCTGGCTGCAGTCCCTTATTCGTTTTGTGAATCCAAAACATTTACACATTTAAGACACTAGAGTTATTTGTACACAAATCCCTCACACAGGTGGACACTGTGGCTCCTGCTGGAGTTCCACATAACCTCCCTTAACGAATCTGACCTCTCCTTCTCTATTTGGATGATATGCAGATTCCTTAATAATCTCTGGCTTACTCCTGATGGCACAGATAGAATTACTTGGTTTTTACTGGAAGCCAGCAGGTACAAGCCTAGACAGTGACAACTGAATATTCATTTCAATCTGGAACCACAGAAACAAGCATCAAGGCTCCATTCTCTCAGCTTCACAGAAAATAGTGTGTACACCGAGTCACAGTTAGGAGCCACACACTGGCCTTGCCATCCATTTGGGCTGAACAGACAGAGAGAAAGCTTATTTCAAATGGCTTGTTCTAGCTACAGTACTTTAATTTCCACGTTTCTCCTCTGCTTTTGGGGGGCTAGTACACATGGCTTTGCTTTTTTTTTTTTTTTTTTCCCCAGAAAAGCATAAATAAGCCTAAAATCCCTGTGATTCTAGTTCCAGTGCACCATCAGTCAAATTGCTTCACTCCTTGTCTATAAATCACAGATTACCAGGATAAGGTGGTACCACCTTTGGGAACAGAGTACTGCACTCCCTCTCCTGCCTCAGCACCGCACCACAATACAGGATGGATTTATGCTATTTCCAGGCAATTAGAGTCACAGTAGGAGCCTTCCTAGTTCCAAAAAAAGATAGTCAACTCATTATCAAGAAAGAGATTCAACAGCTGCCCCACACTATACATTAGCTCTGTAACAGAGCAAGGTGCTTCATATTCCAAGCCTGTATCCTGCAGCAGTTTGGGAAGGGATACACACTGCGAGAGGAAATTAACAGCTGCTGAGTGTGGTTTTAGGGCAGGCTTCCATGCAGCTCCTACCTTGCTGGGAAACTGCTGTATGATCTGTGGTGTGTACGCTGTCTCAGACGCCTTCTTGTGCAGTGACACCACCACAAACAGCTCAAACAGCCGCTGCTCCTGAAGCTCTATCAGATCCCTCTCCAGAGTCTGGTAGTGCAGGTTCCTCTTGGCGGCTGACTGCACCTGCAACGGGCACCTGTGCCGGCCTGAGGAAAGGAACAAATCCAAAACCACCCATGGCTACCACTGCCCCACACCTACAGGTCACAGAAGGGGACTTGTCACACCGTTAAAAGGGGAAATGAGATGGGTGCATTTGCTTAACATCACTGCTGCGCTCTACGGGACTCGGGCTCCTTCCTCGGCTCCTCAAGCACTGAGCTGTTCCAGAGAGGGGAAGCAGCTCAGCAAATCCCTTGGACCGATAGCGCTCTCCTGCTGTCCTGACATTCCTTCCAGACATCTGTGGTGGTGCAACCCACCCCTCCTTAGGCCATTTGGCACAATTTCACCTCACCTGGGCCATGTAATAACCCAACACAAAACAGGAAAGAATGCGAAGGGCGACAGACCAGAATTTTACAGCAGCCCCTTAGCACAGCCGGTTCCCATGTCCCCTCTCGCTTGGAAACAGTCAATAGTCAATCATCCCCTGACAGCACCTGGATGGCGGCCCAAAGAGGGGGGTGAAACCAGAACCTCAAGATCTAGCAAATTCTGGGCTTGCGCAACTGGGTGGAAAGCACCAGAATATCCTATTGTCTGAGTTGGGCCGGACTGGAAAATTACGTGAAAGTCCATTATCTCAGACCCCATAACTGGTGACCCTAACGAGACCCTTAGAGCATTCCTGGATTGCAGCAGGCTGTGACCAGCATCTCCCTGAGCTGGGATGCTCGGGCAAACACCTCAAGGGTTAAAGGACCAGGGCGAGTCAACCTACTCCAGTCCCGATTATCCCTTTGAGGAATGCCCATCCATTGTGAGTATTTACTCTTAACTCCAAAAGAGGGAAAGTTTAACTACAGGGCAGGCCCTCTTCCACCCACTTCTCTATCTATCTGTGTTCCTGATACACACAATAGCTTTTACCAGTGTGGATGTTCATATATTTTACTGGATTCAAATATTTTCTGTCTCCTTGTCTGTGTGTTCATATGGTTTTGTGTTCCTACACACATATATTGGTTCAGGAAAAGGGGCACCCGTTGGCTCACTGGAGTCACCCACTTGAAGGGACATTAGTCCCAGCGGGTAAAGACTCATGGGGGGGGGGGGGGGGTTGTGTGACTCCTTGAACAGTGTGTGTGTTTATATGTTTTTGTGTTTATACCAATATATCGATTTGAATACCTTATAGTGAGTTAGTGTTAATATTGTCATTTTGGAATCTGTAATTAAGTCGTCATTCAATTACTTTGTTAAATCACCTTGTAAACCCTTAAACTGGTTAATGATTAAGTGCTGCTAAAATTTAACCTCTTCATCTGCCTCAAATCATTAATAAATTTTGAATTGCTGCTAAATCATAACCGTGTCAGTTATACCTCGGAGCGACATGCTGTGGTAGTGATGAGGGCAGCCCAGCAGTGAGAGGAAGCCCAGCTCCACCAGTTCGGTAACTGCCAAGCCGATGCTCTGTAAAGCATCACGGGCATTCGCGAGAGGCAGAGCCAGTTTCCCGGCCAGGAAACCTGCAGGCTGGGACGTCCCGACAGGCAGCAGAGAGTCACAAGCACAGGCACAGCACTCTGACGTAAGAAATTCCTGTGGCCCAGGCACCATGACACATTCTGGACACTTTGGAAACAACTCTTAAATCAGGCAGTCACTCAGTCACTGTATTTCTGCAGAGACTCTTCTATCTCCACTATTCTCCTTAACATAAAAAAGTGGAACTTCACTGCTTGCTCCACATTATGGCCTTCTGTACACTTCCCCCAAGTAAATGAAACATCTCAAACAATTTGTTTGGTTCTTTTCGCTAGATGTTTGCTTAGAGACATGACAAAGTCTCTCACCAGGGCTGCCAGCCAACCATTGCCATCTCGCATTCAAACCTTATCAGCAGAGAAGCAAAGACCTCTTTGGTCCTTTCCACACCAGCTAAAAGCAAGTGGGTATTTCAAGTCTGTCATTTGGGCCTATGATCAAACTCAGGGCTGTGGAACCAGACAAATAACCAAGTGATTTCTCCCCAGGGGAAAGGGTATCTCACACTATTATAGGTATAAAATAGAACCCAGGGAAGGAAGTAGGGAGAAAATAACCTCAAGTGTTAGCAGCGAAGGTGATTCAGGGACAATCTCCTGGTAAGACGTATTTTAGTTAACTGTAACTCTACCAACCCAAAATGAATCTACTTCTAGCAACTGGCAGATTAATGGCATTAAACCTCAAGGGTTCAGGAGAAGCAGCAGAAACAGAGGTAGATTTGTCACAACAACAGCTCCCAGCTTTGGCCATGCTGCCTCTTCGATGTTCCCTGTCTTGTCAGAAGCCACAACTAGTCAGTGCACTTATCCCATCAGAGCCTTAGCCAAATGTGCAGAGAGGACAGGACCAACCCCTGTGAGTCACTCACTTTTTGGCTGATTTTCCGTATCACTTTCATTCCCACTGGTTTCACCTGAAACACACATAATTTTCACTTATTAGCCATGCAAAAGGAAGATGGGCAACACCCAAAGTTGGGAAAGAGAGAAAACTTTAGACTCATCAGACCAACATCACCCAGGGCTACCGATCTCTCCTGCTCAAAGAACAGCTGGTACCAGCAAATGTGCTACAACAGGAAATTTCAAAAAGCAGAGCTGGTATCAAAGTCACTGTTTCCAGTAAAACCAACTGTAGGTCAGCTGAACAGAGGCAAAGTGCAGAAACCAGGTAGTTATTTGATGCTGCTATAAAAATTAACAGAGCTGCTGAACAGAATATACTATAAATAAAGACTATACCACGGCTACAAAATCAGAAGAACACAAGAATATCACTTCAGAGGCACTAAAGCAATGAGTGGAGTAGTCAGAGGTAGTTCTCGTGCCAAATGGTTTTGTGGGGAATTTTTGGGTTTGTTCTGCTTTTTTGAAAAAGCACTTTTAACCAGTAGCCCAGCTCTTCAGGAATCACAGTGGAACGCTCCATTTGTGACAGAGTTAAACTTGGATTAGGCAAGTGTTCCCAGTCCAGCACTGCTGAAAGCTCAACAGCTCCAGCTGCGAGACACGGGGTTCAGCACTGTTGAGCCAGCCCAGCACGAGCTGCAGGAGGTGGTGGTGCCTGGGCTGCGTGTGGTACCCCAGGGCGTACAGGAATTGAGCCACTCGAGAGGTTTCTAGCCAAGAGAAACCTGCTGGAGACCTCTGTACCTTTCACTGGAGGTGCTTCTCTCCCAGCAGGACTGAGCAACTTCATCCTCTTCTTTCCACGCTTAGAATCAAAGATCTCCTGTATTTTTAGTACCAGCTGAAATCCAAAGCAGAAGCAGAGGTTAATGTGGCAGTGCAGAAAAGGGTCAGGGTGCCAACGGGACCGCAGCCCAGTAGCTATCATCTAACACCACAACATGGGAAAGGCTGCTCCAGTCCTGCCAGTGACCCTGGCTCACAGGCTGCATGTTGAGTGCTTTTAGCACTGGATAATGAATGAGCACAGAATTTCTACCACAAGAGAGATTACTGTTAGCACAACTCAAAGCTGACACCGAACTGTACAAGCATTCTGGAACTTATCATACTTTGCTACCAAACAGACGGCAGAAGCAGCAAAGTGTCTGGCATCAGATCTCCCATTTCCTGTTAGAGGCCAACTGCAAAGGCAGTTGCACAAATGCCTTATTAACCCTCCACCACAAAGGAGCCTGAATTCTGCATGCTCTCAAGCTTCCCAGTTCTTTCCAAGCCCAGAAAAAGCAGAGTGCTCTTAGTATAGCCTGGGGTTTGGGTTTTGCTTTGGTTTTTTTTTAGTTTTCTGCTGCAGTTGGATGTCAGACAGCTGGAGCAGGTTCTCCAAAGCACCGTGTCAGCACAGACCAAAGCTGCTCTAAGCACAGTCCCTGTCCCAGAGTAGTTTCCTAAAATGAAAGAATTACGTAGTTTAATTTTGCACCAGTGAAGAAAGACAGTGGGACAGAATAGTGGGTCTATGCTGCAGGTACACCACAGACCTGGCCCACAGGAAAAAAAAAACATAGCCCAATGCAGACTAAACTACAGACATGAAAGAGGGGTCAGCATTTAGACACTCCAAGTCAACGCTGTTAACCTTCCTTCCACTGCTCACAACAGCCTTAAAGCCAAAATCCCAAAGCCTTCTGTCACTCCTTCACAGCCCTTTGGTTTCCCCCAGCTGCCAGGGTACAACACTGCAGGGCTGCTTGACGCTGCACGTCAAAGGCAGCCATCACTTCATTGTGGAGAAGGATTCACGCCAAATGCAGTGAGCAGGTCAAGTTCATTCTTGTCTCAAGTTAAGAATTCATTAAGTGCTCCCACTGAACGTAGGAGGGTGGGGCCCAGCCATCTGTCACCACAAATACTACATAAAAAGGAAGATAATTCAGGAAGAGAACCTGTTTTTCAGCTCAAGCCTTTATCCCCAGCTCAGCAAACTAGGCTTAGGCTCTTCTTCTCAGATCTGTTTCTCCCCGTTCTCTGCATTAGCTTGTCCTCCTGGCACAGTGAGGCTGCAAGGAAGAAAACAGCCCACAGCTGCTTCTCCAGCAAGATCTGCCTTCTTTCCTCTCTACCATCCACCCAGAGAATTTCCATTTCTGTTCTGATTTTTGTGCATTTGAGTCACCAGTGAAAGAAAGACACTGGGTGTGTTTAAGGCAGCTATGTGTTTCTTAAGCAATAAGTATGTTTTTTCTTTTTAGACTCCAATCCCTTTCTCTATCTCTCAGGCAATCTTGGCTCAATTCCTTGTGAGCAAAAAAAGTGTGCTCCCTGCATATAAATTGTTACCAGATTTTTGGAATCAGTTTTTGCTTTTGGAGAATGTTTTCTTTTCCCCTTCCAAATGAAAGCTACTCTCCATCAAAGCATTTTTACAATCTTGCCATCTCCTTCTGGATTTTCCAGGCCTACAGTTTGTTTAAAAGCACATAGAGAAGTTGCTTGTTTCTCTAAAGTACTTAACATTTGCAAAGTATTTTGCAGCTGTCCAACTCTACCTCACAGTCTTGTGCAATTGGAGCAAATACACCCAATTTTCACAAGAAACAACGATCCTCAGAAGTCAAATGATTTTACCATGGCAAAAGTAAGTTGTTGCCACTACCACAACTGGAATTCTAGTCCTATGCACAAAATGCTGCTACAGTGGTAGCTGCAGTCCTAGAGCTCATGCTGCATTTTATCACCGAGGGACCTGAGTTGGTAACCAACACTAGTATCTAGAAAGATTCCCAACACATCAAACGAGAATTACAATGGAGCGCTCCATCATGAAGGTGGATTGAAAGCCTTCCCACTACTCTGGCCTGGGAAGCGCATCTGCCTTCGCACACAGGCAGGAGGGAGCGGCCAGAGGCACCAGAGGGGAGAACTTCGTGAAATGCAATTATCCCTAAAAGCTGCTCTTCACCTCCAGGCTATGAAACAGCTGCAAGGGAATGTTCCTGACGGCAAGCCAAGAACTCCCATCTAAGAACTCGGTGCCTGCAGCAAGAACATTTGGGTCAGTCTGAGAAGTCATGAGGAGCAAGGGACACGTACACACAATTCTAGAGAGCTGGCCCTTTAGCTCACAGGGAGCTTCCTTGCATTCCTGTACCACAGTCAGCACAAAATCAGCATCGTTACACTTCATGGAAGCATTGGGAACAAGGCTTAAATGGCAAAGCACGAGGAAGAGCTAGAATTCACACACAGCACTGATCCCCAGGTCAACACCTGGCATTCTGTTTGCAGAGCCTTGGCCAGCAACATCACTCCCACCCCAGCCAGAACTGGCACTCTGGTTTTTGATCCCCGAACGCCTGCCCTGCTGCTTGGGAGGGAAATGGTTCGAGCAGGGTGCCTTGTCCACACATACAGCAGCACCCACCAGCATTCACCTGCCGGACACACAGCTCCGTCACCACGTAGTGGTGTCTAGCACTTAGAAGGTGCTAGACAAAGCAACAAGAGTTTGAAATGCCATGCAAGAAGTAGTGTTTCATGCTTAAATCTCACCCAGGGCAAGTTCTTTCTCTTGCTAGCAGCCTCTACTGCTCGGAACAGCTTCCACTCGGTCAGTGTGACAGGCAGGGTTGTGTCCTTCACCATTTTCCCCTGGAAACTTGTCTGGGAGGGCTTTAGCTCAAGAGTCTTACGACTGAGGGAGGGAGGTTTTGGGGGAGGCTACAAAACAGCATCAGAAGAGATGGTTAAGCATGGGATTAAGTTTTCGTCCAAGCTCAGACTCAAAGAAGCCACATTAGAAATGACAAACTCCCTGCAGCCCCCTGCTCTGCCAAGCTCTCCATCCCCCCCTGCACACTCAAACTTCTCATCAACACTCTCTTGATCCTATTCTTTTGCTCCTTAGCAACTTCATCAGCTGCCACTGTTGACTAAGTTCAACAGCAGGCTGTTCATTATCATTTACACTAATAACAAACAATAATAAATAAGGAAAGCCAATGACGTAGCAGTGGGGAATGTGGGGCCTGGGGGGAGTACAAAGTAGGGCCCTTGTGAGGATGACTCTCTGTGACAAATTACACGACACATGAAAATTTAATCCCCTCACCCTACCTTGGGAGCCCTACTGGTGCTCCGAGGGGGTGGGAGCTTCCAGACAGATGGGACCTTCCACAAGGGTAAGAGCAGCGCTCTGATGTCTTCATAGGGGTTCTCTTTTGAAGGACCTGGAAAAGCATTGGACAGGGGATTTATGAAAGGAGGTAAAGTCCTGCATTCTTGGAAGGGATGTAAGCAGGGAGAATGTGCAGTTGTCTGCCAAACCTTAACAGGGTCTGAAAAAGACCTGTTAAGATGGATTAGGTTCCCACCACTCAAAGATCCTTCCAACCCACTACCATCAACTTGGCAAGCTGTACACAGACTGCAAAATGGAGACATTCAAGGTAAGGCTCAACGAGGCCCTGGGCAACCTGGTCTAGTTGGGGGTGTCCCCACTGACTGCAGCGGGGGTCAGACTAGATGACCTTTGAAGGTCCCTTCCGGCCCAGAGGATTCTATGATTCTATGAAAATAAAACACTTCTACCACTGCAGAAAAAGCAGCTCTCTTGCAAAGCAGGTGATTTTGCCAGTGTTCACACTGATCTCTGTGCAGCACTCGAGCAAAGCATTTGAAGAGCTAACAAAAAATCAGCTTAGCACAGGCCAATTCTAGCGACCTTCCATGACATCTGAAATCAAGCTGTTCACATCCAGACAGTTACTAACAAAGAGCCCCAGATGAGGAAGACCTTAAAAGTCACAGAGCTGGAAAGGCCTCAATGCATTCTCATCTTCATGCAACCCTCCCCAGAAAATTTACTACCCTTAAATAAAGTGAGCGCATCCCCCAGAAGCACAGGCACATACAGATAATATCCTCGTAGATGTTGTCTTCTGACTGTGTGTAGATGAGCCTGGATCCTGCAGTGCCATTTGTCTCTTCTCGAAGTCTGTGAGAGTTGGTGGTTCCCATCCGGTTGCGGAAGCCCTGGATGTCCTCAAACTCAAAAGATTTCCTAGAGAAAAACCAGCGTAACTTCCTCTAAAGACACCTGCATATACCAGTGAGTTGCTGCCTCCAGTCCACACAGAGCATGGTCCTCCTTGGGGCCATCGAGCACATGGATGCTCCACTCTGGACTCTCTGGTTCCCAAGTGTCAGAGTTTAACCCCTGCTGGCAAGCTCAGCCCCATGCAGCCACTTGCTCGCTCAGTGGGATGGGGGAGAGATTCAGAAGGCTAAAAGTAAGAAAACGTGTGGGTCAAGAAAAAGCCAGTTTAATAGGTAAAGCAAAAGCTGTGCACACAAGCAAAGCCAAATAAGGGATTCATTCATTATTTCCCCTCCGCAGGTAGGTGTTCAGCCATCTCCAGGAAAGCAGGGCCCCACCACACATAACAGTGACTTGGGAAGACAAACACCGTCACTCCAAATGTCCCCCCTTTCCTCCTTCTTCTCCCAATTTTTACCGTTGAGCATGACATCATCTGGTCTGGAATATCCCTCTGCTCAGTGGGTGTCAGCTGTCCCGGATGTGCCCCCTCCCAGCCTCTTGCCCACCCCCAGCCCATCACTGGTGGGACAGAGGAACAGAAAAGGCCTTGAGGCTGTGGAAGCTCTGCTCAGCAACAGCTAAAATTCTGGTGTGTTATCAATACTATTTTCACCACAAATCTAAAACATAGCACCAAACAAGCTACTATAAAAAAAATGAACTCTATCCCAGCCAAAACCAGCATACCAAGCAAATCCTACTCACTTACTCTGGGAGATTTTTAAATTAAAAATAAAGTTGGAGGCTCTGTGGCCAAGCACACTCCAAGTGTGTATGGCGAGTCCCATCCTGTCACAGAGGCAAGAACCCAAAACACGTTTTGCAGACTAAGTACTTGCAGCAGTACTTGGAGTTAGGGCACTGCTTTCTGCTGGACCTCTCCTCCTAAGGGTGTCACCGCATTTGCGAGTTTGCATTTTCATACACTTGGCCTCCATTTCAAAATTATGGCACAGAGGTCACAAAGGAGCTGGCAGAGATTTAGCCCATCATCATAAAATTTGGTTTGTTGCTGCACGCTTTGCCACAGGTGAAGAAGGTTTCAGGAGTCCTAGCCACATCTCCAGCTATCACGCTCACAGAACACAGCAGAACTAGCACCAAGCCAGCTCAGAGGTTTTTTACCCTGTAACAGGGACCTACGTACAGGAAAGAGGGAAGAATAACCAAACCTACTGCAACAGGGGTACCACAGCTGACAGCCTCCAGCTTTAAGCAACAAGAGAATCTTTCACTCACAGGAAAGACAGAACATTTAGCAGCCGTACTGCCCTGAAAGAAAGTTATTCTGAAACCCAGAAATTGCAGCTGAGGACAAGCTCAGGGTAAAAAGCCGGCAGCACTCTCCCTGGGGCCAGCATATTATCACTCAGCTCTGTTTTAAGGTGTGGGACTGACACCTGTTTGGAGCTTTTAGCCTTCTTTGTAAGATTATCAGCAGCAAAAGCAGCATACACGCAACACTGGAAAGGGGGTACTTTCATCCAGAAATATCCTCTCCCCATCAACAAAGGCATCATCAGTACTAGCACCTCCACAAGGATATCGTGGCAAGCAAGCTGTTTAAACCCATCTGTAAAGTGATTTAAGAAAACATGTTTCAGACGTGCGAGAAGAATCGATGTACCTCTGGGTTCTCCTTCTGATCCTCCTGCTGGCTATTTTCTTCTCAGAATTGTTGGAGGATGACACCAAGTCTCCTCCATGCTGCTTTTGCAGAGCAGCTTCCCTGCTAGCACTGGCATCGTTGCAGCTACCAGCACCCTTCTCTGCAAGATAGCAGAATGTCCTGCGGGGCTTGGGTGGTGGGACAACAGCTGGCTCCTCCTCTTGCCCCTCAGCCTCAGAATAAACATTTTTCAAGCTCCTCTCTGCCCTGCAGAGAGGCTCCACTCCTTTAAATTCTCTTTCCGTGGAGACACACCTCCCTCGCTTCCTCTGAAGGTCCAAGGGACATGGTGGGGCTTTGCCAGGCAGAAGGGGATCTACCCTCCTCCACAGAGCTTGTGAGGTATAGAAGTTCCCCGGGGGCAGTCTTGCCCCTGGGTGCAGGAAGCCTGCTTGCCTCTCTCCTTTCTCCTTGGCTTGGGAAGCGAGGCTGCACGCACAGGGCTTGAGGTCACCACAGTCATCAGTCTGCAAGCAGCTCTGCGCATCTTCCCTGAAGTCCAAACCCAGGCTCTTTGGATCTTTGGACCCAGTCTTTCTGCCCTTCTCTGTATGTTCTGGCTTCACTCTGGGCAGAGCATCGCAGCTGGGATCATACTTTACTCCGAAGTCCTTCAGCTGCTGTTTCTCCTTGTTGGAGCACCCTCGTGTCCTCCCCTCCCACTGGGAGATCTTCTGTTTGATGTTGCGGCAGTGGCTCCGGGAGAGGGTCTGCACAGCAGAGCGGGAGAAGCCACTGTCCACTGGCCCTGTTGGGTGCATGGCAAGTGCCAATGTGCTTAAAAACACCCCATCTCCAGCCTTGTCCAGGTCCACCCGTGTCCTGCACACATCAAGCTGGCATGAGACTCCAGAGACGCAGAGATGCCCCAGAGCCCCTGGGTGTCAGCTCTGCACAGACCACCTGTGAGCACAACCTGCAGACAAAAAGAAAAGAACCATCAGTTGCACTCCAGCCATAGACACCACCGGGAGCTCCCAGATGCTCTCTGGCAGTTCCTGAAGAACATTCCTCCCTAAATCACATGTTCAAGACTGGCTTCCAGAGCACGCTCTCCACGGGGGTCTCGGGGAGAGGCGGCAGGAGAGGTTCACTGGGTTGCGTGTTTTCTTGTTCTCGAACTTGTCCCACTCTCTCCCTCCTCCGTTGGGGCTGCCGCCCTCTGCCCTGGCCCTCTCCTATAAATAGGCATAATTTTCAAAACATCCTGAGCCAGAGCAGAGCCATCCTTCCTCCATCCCTGTCTGCACAGCCCTGATTATCAGACAGGAAAGAACTTTCCCCTCTCCTGTGCCACTGCAGCCACTCTGCAGCAGCCATGCTCGCGGTGCTCCCCGAGGCTCAGGCTCTAATGGGGACAGGCTCGGAGAGGGGCGATCAGCCTCCCCTCGGCTCGTGCAGCTCCAGACCAGGCTGGAGCTCCTTTACTCCCTGCCAGGCCTTCAAACACGGGACACTGGATGCAGAACTCTCACAGGGCCCCAGGAAGACCTTGCAGGGTGGAGCAACGGGCTTATTCCCAGGACTAAGCACCGCGAGGTCAGCGTATGCCATCATGGAACACACGCAGCTCCTCGCTGGCTCGAGCCCACGCCTGGCACCAAAGGCTCCCTGATCCCAGCAGCACTGGCAGCTTCCATCTCCAAATGCATCAGCCATCAGCTTCTCAGGGCTCCGACCAGTGGCCAAAACATCTGCACGCAGTGTCCATGAGGGCAAACAACTGCACGTAGTTTCCTCAGCCAGCCTGCCATACTTCTGCTTCCTGATACAGAGCCATGGCCCAAGTCAGCCTAGCACTCCAACCTCTCTCACTGTCCACATCTGTGCTTCCACGATGAGGCACAACCAGCAAGTGAGAAACATGTGAAGAAGCACGGTCCCAGCCAGCACACAGGTCCTGGTGAGGCTCTGCAGGGCTGCCTCTGGTCCTGCTCTCTGACAAGTGCCCAGCATTCCAGCAGTTCACCCCCTGCTCAGGTGATTACCTGACTCCAGCATCCAGAGCTACAGACCCATGAGCAGAAACAAGATCCACACTGAGTTTATTCCGTCTCCTGCAGCATAAACCTACTGAGTGATATGACTTCTCCAGCCAGTGAAGCTCCATGCAACGGCTGCAGAAGTAGCATTACTAGAAGGTGAAGCAATAAGCTTCACTCACCTGAGAAGCCATACAGTTGCGAGCGCAAGAGCAAAGGCCTTTCCAAGGCACGTCATTGATCTTTGAACCAGCAGACAACCAGAAACACACGGCTCCCGGCTTATCTTAAACACAGAGGGTAGAGCACAAGCTTAAAGCACCCGACGTTCTCTCCTGCTCAGCGCCGCTCCGCCAACCACAGCCCTGAACTGTATCCTCCCAAATAACCACCCAAGGAGGAGAATGCAGCTATTCACCTGCCCAGGCTTGCAGGGCAGGTGGCTGCTATCAAGAACCAGGCATTTAATCTGAGCTCATCACGGGAGCCAGGGCACGGGTAGAGACTGATCTTTGGTGAAGAATGAGCAGACTGGGGTGGTCTGATCCAAGCTAAGTAACCCTCAGTCACAGCCTGAGAAAGGCCAAACCACAGCTTAGGGACACAGGACTGGTAGAGACCACCAGAGTCAGGCAGCCAGCACTTGTACCTCAGGGACCTTTCACAAACTAACCAGACCCAACATGACTGCTGCTCTCCTGACCTCTCCTTCCAAACTTCAGCGCCTCCAGTATGCTTCCCAGTGTTTCCACAGAAGCCAAATTTATCATCCCTACTGCATTAGCACTTACAGCAGGTCGGTGTAGTCAAGAATACCGAATTATTTCATTGAAAGCAGTAGTTTTGGGTGAAGAGAAATTAAATAATTTCTAGACAGTATCACACATTTCTCCCAAGACAGCCTCTCCAATCCACGCTGTTTGAAGACAGCTTCTGTATCTTTACCCAAAGCAGAAGAGAGAGACACATTCATACCACATGATAGGTAGCCCTAACTCTTTTTCCAATTCTGAAAGCCAGAGAGCATGCTCAGCATTTTCCATGGAAAGTCTCAAGACAATTCTATTTCCTGAAACCACACGCTCAAGGAGAGAATGCTGCCAATGCTGTTCAGGAATAAAATACTCTTTGGTGCTGAGATCAAGCCCACCCACCGCAGGTGCTGCAGGTACCCCACAACCCCCTGTAGCACAGATTAACTAAACAAAGGCACTAACACACCACTTTACCTTGTCCTGCTGCACAACAGGCACAAGAACACGCAAATCACTGACTCGGCAAGCCCATGCAGCTCTGAAGCAATCTTTCGCTCCTTTTATGAGAGCCATGCAGTTCTAAACCACCCAAGAGACCTCCTTGTCGCCAAGCCTCCTGTGTTAGTAGCCAAATAAAAGACAGTTTCTGGTCTTCTGAAGTCTAGGGAAGCTGCCAGCTCAGTCCTGGAGGGATGAGGAGAGTAGCACAGCAGCAAGGACCCCTTCCAGAGTTCTCAGCTACTCCCGTTCTGTTCAGCTCCAGAACAAACCTGAAGCTTTTCTGAACAAAACTCTGCCATGCTAGTGCCTAAAAGACATGGGCAGTACCAAGCAAGCAAATTTTATATCAAAATAAGTAACACTTCAGGAATGCGGTATGCTTAGTCACTTCCATCTCCATACAAAGCAACTCTAGTTATTAACTCATTCGAAGCTTCTGCATATCATGCTGAGGAATGGAGTCCCCACCTCATCAGATATGTGGCCATGTAGAGCACAGCCCCTGGACGCTAAGTAAATAGGATGGTAATCTTAATTACGTGGCAAAAGGAGGTTAAGCCTGACCTCTGCCATGGGTCCCAAGACTTTTGTACTGACAGGAAAGATATATCTGGATCTTCCAACTTTCAGGTTTTTTCTGAAGTGATGAAATTCAACTTCTTGAAAGTAAGTTTTTACCCATGATAAAAGATAACAACAACAACAACAACAAAATTACTTTAAACATGTAAGCCCTAAAGGCTTTTATACCAGAGGACACACACAGAGAACCCACAATGTACTATTTTTAAAGCCATGTTTTTTTAACCTGACTCACAGTATCTGAATGCTCAGGTCAGCACACTGAAAGCAGCAATTGACTCAGACACTACAGGGTGGCTGCGTGCCCCAGGAATGCTGCAGCTTCACATAAGAGCTGAGACCCACAGTGGGGACAGAGAGGAAGTCAAACTCAAACGTGAGTTATCCTGGAGCTGCTTCTTGGTACAACCACAACCGCCTATTCCCCCCATGCCTGACACCCTCAGACATCCCCTCCACATGCCTTCCCTTCAAGGCAAACACAGCCCAAGAGCCGTGCTTTTTGGGACAGGGCACCCAAAATCTTTCAGGGTCTATTTCTTCACTTGCCACATCCTATCCCTGCAGGAGTTTAACTTCTAAATGCTCAGATAGTAAGCAATTCGCTCCATCCTGACTGCAAGCCCCTGGAGGGACAACCAGCCTGAGTAGTGATTGAAAAACACATCACGCTCCTGAGGACCCACTGGGCTCCTGGCCCTGGTCAGGACCCTTCCATTGCTCCAGCAAGTATCCAGTCTCAGGCCTTTCCCTCACCCCCGGGGCCAAGCTCCCGCACTTCCCTGCTGGCGGATGGAGCCCTAGGAGCCCAGCACACCAGCTTCTGCAGCAGCTGGTTCCACTTCTCGGTTCCACTCTCCCTTCCCATGCAGCAAGGTCACCGCTCGCTCATCCCTCCCTTCCGTAACTGACAGGGACAGCAGAAACCACCACCACCATTGCCCAAATGCATGTTTCCAGGGGCTGTTTCTCCTGCAACTTCTCTTCTACTTTTCTTCCGTTATTAGGGATGGACTCAGCTGTCAAGAGGAAGAGCCCCCAACCACAGCTAGGGCTCTACCAGTCGTGGTAGCCAGGTGCCCACTCAGACAGGCTACATTCAGCCATGGAACAGAGGGATCTGCACAGTGAGCTGGGAAAGGCAAGGGGAGGCTGCTCCACACCAGCCTAGACCCCATGTCCTAGGGCAGCACGGCCAGGAAGGACCCCACCTACAGCATCACAGCCCACTATTAAGTGATCTGCCCTAAGGAAGCTCTGTACGGAATCAGTGGTTGAGGGGGGAGAGGACCTCTGGGTGTCACCTTGTCCAACATCCCCGCTCAAGCTGGGCCACCTACGGCAGGCTGCCCAGGTCTATGTTTGGATGGGTTTGGAATATCTCCATGGAGGGAGACTCCACCACCTCCCCGGGCAGCCAGTGCTCGGTCACCCCCAGAGTGAGAAAGTGTTTCCCGCTGTTCAGGAGGACCCTCCCGTGTGTCAGTGTGTGTCCGTCACCGTGGGTCCTGTCACCGGCCACCACTGGAAGAGCCTGGCCGGGCCCTCTCCGCACCCTCCCTCCAGACGTTTGTGTGCACGGTGAGACCCCCCGATCCCCCTTCTCCAGGGGCTGCGGGAACACGGCGGCCGGTCCAAGGCAGCCGCTGGGCGTCCTCCGCGCGTCCAGCTCCCGTCCGTGCGCTCCCGGCCCGCCCACGGGGAAAGGGCCCCGACGCCGCTCCCCGCCTGTCCGGGACTGGGTGGCGGGACTCGGCGGGACCGAGCTGCGGCCCCGTCACCGCCCCGCGGGGCTCCGGCCGCGAGGCAGGGGGGGACGAGTATCGGCCGCCGTCTGCCCGCGGCCGGGCTCGCCTCCTCGCTGAGGTGGCACACGCCGCCGCCTCACCGTAACCCCAGGCCCTCAATGGGGCCGGGGCCGGCAGCGACCGGACCGCGCAGCACCCAAGCCCGGCCGGCTCCGCCGCGTCCCGTCCAGCGACCCCCCCCCTCCCTGCCCCCCGCGGGAAACCCTCACCGCCCGGCCGAGCCACGCGCCCGGAGCCCCGGTGCCGGGCGGAGGAGGAGGCCCGCCCCGCCCCGCGCCCCTCGCCCCTCGCCCCGTCTCACCGCCGCCGCGGGCCGGCCCCGGCCCCACTCCCGCAGGACGCTCCCGGCGCGCACCGGGCGCCCGCCCATTGGCCCGCGCGGCCGTCACTCGGCCGGCCCCGCCCCCCGGCGCAGGGCGCAGGCAGTTGCTGAGAGACCGGCCTTTACTGCGGGACCCCGGCCCGGCGCCACCGCCCCCCGCCCGGCCCCCGAGTCCGCCCGCGGTCCTATTCGGCTTTCAGCCCCTCGGCAATGAGGTTGAGCTCGTAGCACCAGGTCTCGTAGCGGTAGGCCATGCGGATCTGGGCCACGTTTGTCTTCCGGATGTCGTTGCCCTGGGGCCCCTCTTCCTGGTAGTTTTCCCCCAGGAACTTGGCTTTCTCCTGCCAGGGACACGGTGCGGAGCTCAGGGCCCTGCTGGCAGCACCCGAGGGAAGCGCCGGCTGCTGCCAGGCTCCCCAGGGGCTGAGCCCACGGCGCTGCCGGCCTGGCCCCAGACAGGGACCGGCACTTACCTCATGGGACAGGCCACACTGCAGGACGCTGTTCCTGGCAATTTCACACATGTCACAGGTGCTGAGCTTGAAGACTTGGGCAGCAATGGCATACTCCTCCATCAGGGCCTCCTGCAGCCACAGGCTGTGTTAGAGGCCAGCAGCCTCTACCGGCACAGCCTATGCTGCCATAAGGGCTGCCCAGAGATGGCCCAGCACACCAGACCCTCTGCAAATGTTCATGGCTTCCCTGAAAATCGAGGCCCACGCAGTCCCAGCCCCAGTTCCCAGGCAGGAGGGGATCAGCTCACACCGTACCTTGGTGTAATGGAACTGCATGGGGTCATCTGTCGAAAGGGACACCATGAGGCCCTTCTGGTGGAAGTCGAGCAATGGATTCTTCGCATACTCCAGGAAGAGGCTGTTGTTGCTGAGTGGGGACATAGCAATGGGAATCTGGGCAAGGAAGTACAGATACTGCAACACCGGGCTCTGCAAAAATGAGGAGAGTTGCCAGGTTAAGGATAACGTTGCTGCATTTTCCACCTCCGGGGTCACTCCTCAGATCAGCCCAGTACCCCAGCCAGGAAATGTGGTGCACAGGGCTCATGTGTGCTGGAAGAGAGATAGGCAAGCTACAGTCTTCTGGGGCCCACATGAGGCCAAGTGAATTCAAACCTGTCTGATTTCAGAACTCTGCTGGCTCCAGTGATAACAGACATATCCAGTGATAGGTCTGTGAGGCTGAACCCCTGAAATCTGAATACGTTTCTCAGCTACATCCCCAAACACACCTGGAGGAACACAGAAAATCAGGTAACATCTGCCTGAAGCCAGGCTGGCTGTGTCAGTCTAGTGCAGAGCACAGTTAACTGTCAGCTATAGTGAAGACCAGCTGTGAACATGTTCTCTTCTGCCATGCCTGGGCTGCTCTCTGGCACACTGCTCCACTTACCTTCTTGAGGTTGAGACCATGGGAGATGTTATCTGCTGTCATGAAGGCTGTAAGCAGATGTGTGAGGGCCCCGGCTTCCCCACAGTGTGGACGGAAGAGGAACGTGTTCATACCATGCTGCCTAGGCACATGGAAGAAGGACTCAGAGAAGGCAAGCAGCAGGGTTAGGTGGCATGTGATGCAAGATTCCCTGACATCAGGTCCAGCTCTGCTTCTACCAGTGGGACCCCAAGAATCCAGCTTGACCTAGGGGCACATTATTTGTTCTCTTTTCTCCTTTGTGCAGAGATGTATCTCTGCAATCCCAAAGTTTTCACCCCAGTCCATCACACTTCCTGCTGAGGAGTGTTTGGATTGCTCTGGGACATGAAGCTCCAAGCTATGCTGTGGCAGAGCAAGGAGAGCCCCACTTCTTCCACACCAACAATCAAAGAATGAGACAAATCATGAGGCAGCCCCACTTCTGCCAGCCCATCATAGGTCCCTTAGCAGATCCTGGGCCTCACCTGCGTAGGTTGTTGAGCACCAGGATGTTGGCATACATGTAGTACAGATAGTAGGTGTAGGATGGGTTCTTCTCAGAAGTCCACTCCTTTGGCTTTGGGCTTTTAGTGCAGAACATGTGTCCGCTATGCTTGGATTCATCATCCACGCTGTCGAAGCCAGTGATCTGCTTGGCAAGATAACAAAAAGGCTGCATCTCAAAGCTCCGCACCTCATCGTGCCCAGGTAGGCTGGCTCACCCTGCCCCACTGTAGCTTGCCACAGCCAAACTGTAGCCTGTCCCCCGCCCCACCCAAGAGCAGAGCCAGGGCAAGGCTGCAGACCTTGCTCCTCACAAATGCCCAAGCTCTATCAAGGGCTAGAAATAGAGCTCACACCAAACACCTCTGCAGGAGGGGAGTGGGCAGCATTTCTCACAGCCCCACAGCAGCCAGCTCAGAGTCTGCCCCCCCCCCCCCCCCCCCGAACTTCTGGACACACACCCCCTTCCCCAGAGCGTGGCACAAGTCCACTGATTAAATTTTCTGTGTCAGTGCCAATACCCAATTTCTTGTGCACAAACAGGAATGCAAGTGCTCACCACACCTTGACAACATCGTCAAGTGACACTCACGTGACGTAAAAAGACACTCAGCTCCTTGTGGGATTGGGGATTGATAGTTGCCTCAAACACGGGAACAAAGATATTTTCCAGCATCTTCTCAAAGTGTGGGAGGAAATTCTTAGACCTGAACACATCACTGTGAACAGAGACAGGGATTAGCTGCTAGCAGAGGAACAACATGCCCCCCATAATCCCTTGAGGATAAAAAATGAGGTATAGTAAGGCACTGTAAGGCACGGTGCTCCCTCAGACCCACAGCACATACTAAATCCTGGGTACTTGGATCATCCACTTCATGTTGGGGGAGTAGACCCGATGATTGTTGAACCAGCTGGCTAGCTTGGGCCACTCCTCAGCCGATCGCCCATAGATTGAGAGGCGAGGCTCCGCGTGCTGGTACTTGGCATCCTCCAGATCAGAGCCAACCTCCTGCAACACAGAACAGACAGTTGCATGGGGACCCTCCAGCTACTGGGCACAGCAGCACCACAGCTTGACTGCTCTCTCCTCCCCTGGATGCTCACCTTGATGATGGTAGCAAAGTACTCGCCGTTGATAGCGTTCTCCGTCTTCAGATAGAGGTCCCGCAGCTCGCTTGCGCCCACAGGGTTGTACTTATCATTGAACTTGTCAAAGCGCTGAAATGTCTGGCGCCCCTGGAGCAGGGAGGATCAGGGGTGAGTATCACACACACACACACCGGGTCCAAGCATAGCAGCTGAGCAGGGACTGATCCAAACAACCCAAAATGGGAAAGCCAGGAGCTGCTACATCCTGCCACGAACACTAACGTGCATGTCATGGGTACAAAAGGAGGGGAAAAGCCGTGCCTACAGGGGTGGATGAGAGTGACCCAAGAGTGGTCTTACACTAAATGCCCTACCACTTACAGCATGGACATCCAGAGAATCCACTGTCAGGTCATAGGGGTGCAGATTGAGCTGCTGGAAAAGCTGTTTCAGGGTGAGTTGTTTGCCTTTGGCATCATAAACGACACGGTCAGCATCCACACAGTATGATTTCTTGATGAACCGCAGAAGATGCTTCTGGTTCATACAGGCTGCAGCATGGATGTGTGTGTCCACCTGAGAAACCAGAAGGACAGCTATCTAGCTTCAAGTTGGGATGCTGAAGTACTGTCACAGGGGGGCTAACAAACCCTTCCAGTGAACCCAAGCTGTGTGGGGAGCACGGCTCAGCCCAGCAGGCCTAGGCCAAGAGCAGCCCAGTCAGCACCATCCCATTAGCAGGAGCAGTGTAGGTGCCACGGACCTTGATTCTAATATCCAGTTCTCAGGGAGGGGAAGGCACCAAGACAGCTCGTCTTCAAGAGTCCCTAGGGCTGTAAGCCTTGCCATTTACCTTCCGGCAGTTGTAGAAGTCCCGATGGGGATTGTTCTTTAGCTCTTTCATCTCCTCCATCTCATTTAGCATTTCATGCACTTGGAACTTGGATGAGAGGAACTTCAGGCGCCGGTGAGTGTAGGTCTTACTAGTGAAAGCAAAGGGTAGAACAGTGGTGGGGCTTCTTATCCCTCAGCACAGGGGCATAGCCCATCAAACACAAGGATGCAGCTTACACTCGAGGTGGAGGAGCTCATGCTGGCCTGGCCTGCATCCCTAAGGTGCTTCTTCTGCTCTATCACAGAGCTTCAAAGGAAGGCCTAGCCAGGTGTAAGCATCCCTGCAGGGCATGGCTCCAAACCCAGAATGCTGACTTTGCTTAAGATCCCAATCAAGATGGCCGACAAGGGCCAAGAACACTTTGGTAGCCAGCAGGCCGCAGGGATGGAATCAGCAGGTTCCTCCCTCCTCCCAGGAAGAGGGGCACAGCCCTGGCTCTGCCCTGCCCTCTGCCCGCTGAGGCAGGAGCTGTGGGCTGCACCCAGCAGTGCTGGGTTGTGCACTTACACAGGGCCCTGGGCAATCAGGGCCAAGAGGAAGTTCATGTCATCAAGGAAGTGCTCGAGGCTGAGGTAGGGCAGGTCCTTTGGCTCATTTCTTTCAGCCGCTGCCTTGTCTCCATAGATGTAAACTACCCCATCCTTCATCTGGATATGGTATCCCAGGTCCTCAGGGAGATTCCCAGTTTCAAAGGGATCCTGTCCATCCTTCACTGGTGGGGTGAACACTGGACCAAAAGGAGAATACCATGAGGCACAAGCTGCCAGCCAAAACCCCACATGCCTGCCACGCTCCTCCACCCTAGGCAGAGGGCAGGGGCGGCCCTGACACTGAAGAGAAGGCCTGGGCAAGTGACTCCCCTGTGGAGCTCTTCCGCAGCCCTTTTCTGACCCATGCCCACCCCATGCTGAAGCCAGAGAGGAAAACCCTCCAAGTGCCTAGCTGTACCTGGGCCAATGTCACTCGCCCTCCAGACCTCGCCTTCGATAGCACGCAGGTACTGAGACGGGGTCCTGGGGAACCTCTGCAGAGACTGCTGCATGTATTTCTCCCGGATGCACAGAGCACGGTACAGGCCTTTGCAGACAACTTCAAAATCTTCAACTGTCACCTGCAAGAGGGCTGTTGCTGAACACAACCACACAACTGGGAGCTAGCTGCCTGAGAGATACCCTGGTGCACCAAGATGAGAAGAGGACAATTTTGTTCACAGCAAGATATATGCCTTATCATCCCCTCCCTCACACTGCTCTGCCTGAGCAGGGCAAAGAAGGGATGACAGGCAAAGCCCTAGACATGGCAGAGGGAAGTTCCTCACACCAGGATCAATGCATTCCAGCTGTCACCCCCTCTTACATTCTTCACTGCAAACTACCTGGCACTGAAATGGAAGCCAGGCCTGGGAAAAACCCTACAAGCTATTTTTGGAGCCCAGGCTGGAACCAAAGCAGGACCAACAACATATGCTGATCCAATGTGTCAAGAATTTTTGATTTACTGCACAGACAAGTGTTTCGGGCAGTCAAGAGATGGCAGACTGGAGCAGCATGGGACTGGAGCAGCATGGGACAATACCATGCAGCACTTGCTACAGTCATGGCAGAAGGAATGTGCCTGTGCATGGAGGGGCTTTCAGCTTCCCCTAATTGCTCCTCTGCTCTTTAACTACAAGCTGAGCAAACTGCTCTAGCCCAGGCGGGAGCGCCCTGCCAGCTGTATCTCAGAAGCAGCACAAATATAATAGGAGGCTGTAGAGGAGGAGAAGGAGGAATTAGCATAGGACATGATAGCAGTCCTGGTCAACTGGCTCCAGGTGACTCTGCTTGAGCAGATGACCTCCAGAGGTCCCTGCCAGCCTCAACCCTTCTAGGATTCTGTGACACACAGATTTCAGACAGAACTCTGTGCGAGCAGGAGCAGGCTGTGACAGAGTGAGCATCACCTGCCCTGACTTGCCCATCCCTCTGTCTGGAGAATCCCATGGGAAGCACGCAGCACCCCACAGAGTCCTGCTGAGGAATTCAGCTCCGGATCCTCCAGGGATGTAGCAGGGCACCGTCAGGTGCTCATGAGACACAGACTGAGCTGGAAGACACAGACTGTCCTCACTGCACCTGCTACAGACTCCTGTGACCCTGGGCACTACTGAGGGACACGTAGGGACTAGATGAGGTGTTAGTCAGGGTGGGGAAGGGTATAGCCAGGAAAGTACCTACCCCAGAGGCATAATCCCCTGTGATCTGTACCCGCTGGAAGTCAGGCACAGTCTGGTACAGGGGGGAGGTAGAGATGACCTCATCAATAGTGGACAGTCTGGTTATAGACCTCTGAGCCACAGGGACTGCCAAGGCAATTGTCTTCATGCGGAACAAGCGCTTCTTCCTGCCGGGGAGGAAAGCCTCAGGCCAACAGCCCCGACTCCATGGCCACACGCAGGTGCAGGGTCAGGAGCACTTACACAGCCATGTTCCAACTGTGCACAACACGAATCATCTCACTGGTGCTTTCTGAGCACCCTAAACAGACACTGCCAACTGTAGAGGCCACAGCACACAAAGTAGCCACAGACTTTCAAGCATGGTTTTTCCAGTCACACCTTTCCAGAGAAAGGTCTCCAAGTCTCCCTTCTCCAACAGTTCTGTGGTCATGGCTGTGCTGACACCCAGGGAACAGGCCATGGGTGTCTTTCAGTCCAACAGTGGGAACAGTTGAAGATGAAAACCCAAAACCTGACAGATGCCCTGGGATTACCAAGGATTTATCCCATGAGTGTTGTGGGCTGTTTTGACTGGCCTTGATTTATACTTATTGATTATCCTGGCTAGGGACCTGCAGACAACGCTCCTCTCCTTTCCCCAACCTCCCTGTTTGTTGCTCACCGCTTTTCTGCAGAGCTCTCCTGAAGTATCATGTACTCTCTCATTTCCTGGCGTGAGATGGGGCAGATGTCTTCCACGTCAAAAGGAGAGATCTCTTGCCTGCTCTCCTCATCTTTCACCTCAGAGGCAAAGACCTTCTCTGCGAAGGAGCGTGTTGCCTCATCTATCTCTGCAAGGAGAAGGAGCAGAGTGCAGGGTCACACAGGCATCTGGTGCCCAGCCACCACCCATGCAGGTGGACCTCAGCCGTCATGGCCTTATGACATACCTCCATGCTGCCTGGAAGACTCTGAGCAACAAGCTTACAGAGCCTGTGCCACACACAGCCGCTGGAGACATACCTACACACCCCCAGCACTCGAGAAAAGGCAAATACACCCCACAGCCCAAGAGTAGCACAAAAAGGCCCAGAAAGAAGCACAGCCTTGGGAAGGGCACTTAGGAGAGCATGCACTGGGGGAAGAGGAGAAGATTGGCAGAGGCCTCACAGTTCTAGGAAGCCCAAGACCCACTTGTTCCACAAGGCATCCAGAAAGGATGAAGACAGAGGTATAGATGGAGATGGAGAGAGCCGGCAGCCCAAGCACTCGGTTCCCATCATCACAGTGCAGCTGAAGAGCACCCAGCCAGGGAACCATCACATGGATTCAACCCCTCTCAGCCCGCCACCTGCAGCATGCTCAAAGGTGCCAGCTAACATGGCCCTGTGAAAGCCACCATTGACACAAGGTTGGCTGGTGCTTTATGAAGTAGGAGAAAGGTTAAAAGCCCTTCCACTGCAGACAAAGTACCATAAAACAAGAACCCAAGGGCTCTTCTGGCAACATGTCCTGGAAGCACACATTTTCATAGCACACATGGACGCTAATCGAGCGAGTGTTGCCAGCAGTCAGCAGCTCAGCATGAAGTGCAGTAAGGATTGGTGCTGAAGGATGGACCACACCACTGACATGTCAGACAGGACATGGTCAGCAGATGAGGACCAAAGCAGAAAGGACTGACATGCACGGCAGAAGCGTGCCAGACCTACAAGAGATTTTCAGCAAGAAACTAGCCATTTTTTTCTCCCACAGGGTGTTGGGCGGATTCAAACCAGTTTATCCCTGTAGCCCTGAATTTGTAGTTCTGAGGTCCAAGCTGTGGGTTGGGGGGCATAACACAGGGGCTTCCTTTTCCTGGTGCTGTATGGTAAGGCAAAGGGGCTTGTGCTGAGCTACAAACACGTGGGAAAATTCTGGCACAAGGTCCATTTCTCAGCAGTGCAATGTCACAAAAATAGGATTTCAGTAACGAAAGTTGCTGTTGTAAAGCTGCTGTATTATCAATGGGTCTCAACATGTTTCTTAGAAGAAAAAATGCAGGTTTTTTTCACTATCCCATTATTTCCTACTGTTAGGGACTCTGGGATGACAAGTGTCTCAGCAAGAAATCTTTTCTGCTGACACATAAAACCTTAGCAAACATGAAGGACAAAGAAGAGGGCAGGGGCACCATACTGCAGACTTCAACCTGAGTAAAGGAGATGAAGCATTGGATCTGTCCTCTCATGGATCAAATGCACTCGGAGCAGGATGCATTCAAAAGAAGTTATATTAGGCTGGATCTCTGTTTAAAAAAAAAAAAAGGAAAAAGGAAAAAAAAACAAACCCCCAAAACCACAGGTGTGAATAGGTGCAAGGGAAATTGCAAAACGTTTCACTTCCTGCCACAAAGAACTCCAATAAAAAAAATTTATCTCCTATGCAGGAGCTCGGGCACGCTAGGACAATATTTAGCAAAGAGCAGCTCCATCAAAGCTGGAACCATTCCGTGAAACAGCGAGGGGCACAGCTGGCACTGCTGAGAAATAGCATCTTCCCGAACTGCTGAAAGATCACCATGATCATGTAACTGCTGTTGGTTTCCAATGATCATGTCTAGGCAGTACCACAGCAGAGCATATAAAAAGTCTAGCAATACTCACCTTTGTCTTCTGCTGTTTGAGATAAAACAGAAACAAAATAAAAACAGATGTGATCGGCCCTTCAAAAGCCTTTTTGCCTCATCATCACATCAGTGATTAAAAAGGGAAAAGTAAAGTACAAGTTTAGCCAAAGCCTTCCCCTTACAAAAGAACGAACAGTACTTGTCGCTTTGTACAATATAAAGGTGTGAGTTCAGTGTTTACTGTTCCACAATACAGCCTCAGAGGTGTGCACATAAATGAGCCACATCGCAGGTGCCATCCAACCTGAGGCTGCCTTCAGCAGCCCCTGGGTTTCCCTCCAGCTGCCCAAGGGAACAGCATTTTCTAGAACCTAGATCACCTCGGTCAACACTACGAGCAACTAACAGATACCCAGTCATCTAATAAGACTGACTTGTCTTGGAAGGTCTCTCCCTACTCCTGTGTCCAGGAAGAGGGATGCAGAAGAGCATAGGAACAACTTACAAGGGCAGAACATCATTATCCTGCCTCAACAAGAGAGCAAATATTTTAGTGACTCAGAGCACCGGGGCTGCTTTGCTATTTATTGTCCATGACTTGCCATCCTTTGTGAAGATCAGGATGGATGGTCATTTCAAAGATGCTGAGTTCCATCCTCCTATGGTCACATCTCCACTTCTTCACTAACAGGATCAGACAGCTGAGACACTGCAGTTCCACAGACTTTCACTCCTGGTCATGCAGTGTGGCATCAACATTTTGGGTATGCAACTCATGCCCTTTCCATCCAACCCAGAAATTTCAGTCTGGAGCTCTGGCATCACAAGCCACCAGCTGCTGACTTCCCACAGTCCAGCCTGCAGAACATACTCTTCCGGCATTTGAACTCCACATACTCATTTGCAAACTAAGCATCCCAGAAATGCCAAGTTTGACCTTTACTCTCTTTAGTGGATGAAAATTGCACTCATGAAGGTCAACAAACTCCCACTGATGTTGCAGGGCCAGGCTTTAATACGTTCACGTGGGACAGTGACTATCACACCACACAGCACTGCAATTCCAAGCACGCTCTTATCAGAACTGTTTGGTGCCGATATTCCCCAGGGCTCTGCAATGGCATCACAGGCCCCTCTGCGCTGCACAGCCCGGCTGGCCCTGCTCCTGCTGCCCAGCCTGCGTCCCCGTCCCCTTGGGACTGCGGCACCCACATCTCAGCTTAGCCAGGTTGACCAGAGACTCCTGAAACCCCTCTGACCTCTTCACAGTGATTTGATGGTATCATTACAGGATACATTACACTGCAGGAGGGACAATATTTTTCTTCAGTATGAGCAGAGCAATATTTAAATAATAATGCTATTTCTTTGCTGCACTATCCAAAAATGTCTCCAAGCAGGAAGAAAAATGCTCAAGCCCCCAGCGAGGTCCCCTGGACTGCAAAGATACCACAAAATCTCAGCGGCAGCAGGCTGACAAGCCTGCCCTGTGGCTCCTTCTCTCACTAATTGCTTTCAGACCTACCTGGAATTCTCACCCGTGACATCTTTCCAGCAAATTTGCAGAGCGTCAAGTAACACCCTACAGTAACAGAGCACAAGTAGCAAACTGACTGCACAACAGCCTAACACTAATTTTACTCCTTTCCCTTCCCTGTAATTAGACTCTCCCGCTCTAAAAGGAGAGCTGAGGTCAACTATAAGACTATTTAAAGCACAACCACAAGCACTTGCACTGAAACAGGTGAAACCAGGGCTCAAATTTAACTTTTTTTTTTTTTTTTTAAATTAGTTAGGCTTTAATTTCACATTTAGTAGCATTTCACCTGTTGTCTGGCCAGATTGCTACTTTCCAGGACCACTGCACCTTCCTAAAGTGCACTGTGGAAGTCAGTTTTTTAAGAGACAGGAAAACTGCTGTCTTCTGTGCTGAGCCAATGGTTTAAAGGAAATCCCTAAGGCACAGGGCTGACATTTTCATCAGAAGAGGAGCTGGGGGTAGGTACAAACAATGTGCTCTCACCAAGGCACATGTGCTATGCAGAGAAGATTTTTCCTGGGAGAGGGATCTACTTGAAAGACTGGATTTTAGCAACAAGAGTGGCACAAATGTCCTCGCATCTTCCCAGCTGAATGAAACAAACAAAGGGAAGGTGCAAGGAGCTATATTTTGTTCCTGAGGTTTTCAGGAACTGCCTTTATAAAAATTTGTATCACAATAGTAAGGTGACATTCTGTTCTGTGCATGGTAAGCCATAACCAAGGCATATCTTACAGAGACCAGCACTTGGTACAATCCAAGGTGTGGCAAGAAACTCCTCCCTTAAACTACATACTGTAGCGTGGATCTGGCAGAGCAGGAGTTTGGGAAGTACCTCTCGGCTTGTTTTAAGTAGATTCTTTCTCACAAATAGGCATTGAGGGCTGTACCAGTTCTTTAGGGTCTCCTCAAACCGTCTTCAGCTCTCACGTGAACTTGGAAAGCTCCTGTCTAAGGAAAATGGCCAGAATTTGTAGTGCCTTGCATGTTGCCAGGGTAACTCTGAGCTTCTGACTCAGCTTCCTGGTGGGAAGTGGGAAGTCTGAACAGGTCAGAAGGATACAATAGTTTTGATTTGAAACAGTCTTTTCCTGTTTGTTTATACTTCACTTCTTGATGGAGTTGAAACACTACACAAATCAGGACAAGTCAAGCAAAGCGTTCTGGCTGTAGTCAGCACAGTCGTACTGCCTGTTTGAAAGGTCATAACATTGAAGAGAACAGAAAAACCAGCAGCCCTGGAAAAGACAACATTGTTTGGAATTACACGTGCATGTAAGGGCTTCCTGTGCTGTATTTTTAGGAACAGCTATGTAAAGGCCTTGTCCCAGAAGACGGCTGGAATAGGTGAAAGAGTTACCCACATAAGATACAGAGCTAGAAATAGCAAGTCACAGATTTTGTCCATAGGTACACGGGGAGCTTGTGGCACAAGGAGCCAGTGAAGTCAGGTGAGCTGCGACCTGGCGCAGCATCTCCAGCGGAGATCATTTCCAGAGCATCCAGAAACTCTCTGTGAAAGATCACTACTTGATGTGCACAACTTCAAAAGATGCTGGTTACGACTGAGAAATTCTCCAGAATTCAGGGAGTTTTAGCCCCACTTCCCAATATTCCCCAAGAATATAAATTGATTTCCTCCCTTGGAAATTGGACACACAGATGTGCAGCCAACAGGGCAAAGCTGGGATGCCGTTACAGTCTTGATCTCTAATAGCTGGTCTCCTCTCTCATGCTGATAGCAGTCTTCAGTTTCTGAATTATTTTTGCTCTTACTCATTCCCCAGTTTGTGGGCCCCTACACCACATTATTATTTAACTATTTAATTTAAGGTCAATAAAAACTGGCTCCTGCTTTTTTTGCTCTTCCATAGGGACTATATCTGCCCCTAACCTTTCTGGATATATCAAGATCTTGGGACTCACATCTGAAACCAAAAATAACCTTTAGGGTACAGGGTTCATCTTCCTCGAGATGTCTCTTGATCCCCTAGGTTTTTAAAAATCACAGGGTCAACTGCGTTGGGTTCAAGATAGAAATACGAGTAAAGCCTGGCTCTGCTGTGCTAAAGTTAGGTCTACCTAAAGCCTCTTTAAACTCAAGTACTAAATCCAAACAAGGCATCTTCCCACTCATTTCCAGCGGGAGAGTGAGTGATTCACACCCAGAGGTTTCAGAGTGGCTCTAAACCCCCACACTTTCACCTCTGAGCTGCCTTCGTTCCACCTAGCTCTAGTCAAAGGGAAAAGGCCAAACATGCCAGAAATTTGGCAGCTTAAGGTATTTAGCAGGATCTTCCTCTAGTTCACCTGGCAGAGCAGCCGTGTTACAGGGGCAACTGTCCCAACAGAAGCGTGGGGGCAAGTTTCACTAGAAAATGGTTTCAATTCCTGAAGAAGAAAAGTATTAACAGAGAGGAGGTAAAGTGGAAACTCATGAGGTCACTCCTTGATGTGCCTTTGACCAACAGCACCTTGCACCTCAGCAAGTTCTTCCCTCCCCACGTTGCTCTTAGTCATTCCCTACACAGATTTCTCCCGGGCTGTTTAAATCGGCCTCTGTTCCAGTAGGCAACAACAGTCAGCGAGTCCTTAGGGTGTGAAATAGGTTCTAGTAACGGATTGCTACAGGTAACAATCACATCAGGGGAGAGCTTTCCTAATAAGCCAAGAAACCCCTTGCTTTTAAGCACCCATCTGTGCTCATGTTCTGAATCTCTCCTTCTGGAACAGGCAGCGACTACTGCAGCTACTCAGTGCAAGGAGTTTTATACCCCTGTTACGAGGAGCCCATCCTTAAGTTCCCTGCACAGAAAACAGACTGGACTCTGGGCTCCAGAGGCTGGGCACGATGTCTTAGGAGAAACACACTTAAAGCACACTTACTGTGTGGTCCAACACAACTGGCCATATTGCAGGAGGAAAGCCAACAGGGAAGTGTTTTAGGAGACTGAATTAAGCAACTTAAAAGGCTAACAGCTTGATTTGGACACAACAATAACTTTATAGCTGATGTCACTCTTGGAATATCAAGTAAAGGAATTTCCCCTCACCCTTTTTTTTTTTTTTGACTTAGGAAGCATCCTTTCCAAGGACAAAGTCAGCAAAAATATTATGAGGGACCCCACTGCAAATACAGAGACTCAACACTAACACAAGCTGCACGACACGACACAGATACGTGAAGTCATTAAAATGGGACTCCGGAAGAAGCCTATGGTAGGTCTCAAAGCCACTCTCATCGCTTATTCGTGCTACAGTGAACATATACGATACAGCTATTCACGCCACATTGCAGAAGTGACAATCTGAGTAAATCTAGATCCCATGGAGATAGCAGACAGAATTGTGATAAGCTTTCTGTTGTGGATCCTGTGCCCAGATCACTATCACAAAAGAAACAATCAAAGAATTCAAAGTTTATTCTTTATAAAAGTTAAGAAGCAAAATAATTTACTTCAATTGAAACCAAAAGAGATGCATTATTGAAAGCAAATAATTATACAAAGTAACAACAAATTAGCCCTTGGATAAAAAGTCCAGATCCCAACAATTCCCTGGAGGTTACACACAAACAGTCACTCATGGCACAGGGAGCACGGGGGACCACGAACAGCATCAGAACTAATTCAAACGTCTCTCCTTCCCCCCTCAGGCCTGAAGCTGCTTGAAATCCAATTCGAAGTCACTGAACTGTACTAACGATCATGATGGCTTAAGCATCACAGTGACCACCCAAAGTCCTACTGGTGACAATAGGAACAGAATTTGAGTGCTGTTCTTTGAACAAGACCATGGAGCGGGGACACGAACAGTAAGAAGCCAGAGTTACGCTGTCTCGTTAAGCAGCTGTTCTCAGTCCATAACAACAGAAACACTTCCTTCAGTTACTGGCACAATTTTTGAACATTAGCTTTACCCTTTTTTAATATTTTACCCCAAAGTTGTTTATGCCTGTTCTTCTCAGTCAAGACAGTAAAGTTAGCTTGGCACTGACACCATCTTGTGCTGTTAGTTCTAAATAAGGACTAAGTCTACAAAACCACCTTTTCCAGGGATCTTGCCTTGTGCAAAAACTTCTGTGCTTATCTTCTAAATAATTTTCCCAAAAGTTCTTGGGCTTTTATCCTTCCACAGTCATGTCTCAGTTGCTACCAAAATCAGGGTTCTCTTATACAGACAGCTGGAAACAAAGTACAACCATTTGCTTCATGCTCATGACTCGTACAACACCCTGATTTTGTATTGCTCGCTAGATTTGAACCTTAAATTAATGCAGCTGGGAGTCCCACCTGTGTGGGTCAGCTCTGCAGCACCCTAAACGCTGATGCATCCTCCTCTAAAGTTCCAAGGGTGAAACAGATACTGGCCTGTCCTTACCAGCTCTTCTTCCCTTGTAAGATTTTTATATTGCCCAAGAAAAAGCGAACACTGAAGAAAAAGTAGATGCATTTGCCAGTTCCCTTAGAATTCCGGGAACTCCTGACTTTTAGGGTTACAGCTAATACATTTTTAATGACACCTAGAACATGCCACACAATGTAGAGAATTATTATGATCAGCCTCCATACAAAAGAAATAGTTTTCCATACTTGGCCGCACAACCTTCAGACATCAAATGCCAGCTGCAAGAGGTTTCCCATGGCCACGGGCAGCAACTCTGAGCTCTGCAGTCCTGCTTGCCAGGCAAGAAACTCTCAAGTTTCCTAAATAATCAAAAAAATATACATCGACCCAGATGACAAGATCTCACCATTCAAACATACTGCAAACGCCACATTGCTCTTTCCAAAACGCTGGGTCCATGTGACCAGATGTGCATCCCAAAAGCTATCATTTTCCACATATAATTCTATTAAGTGGACAACAATTTCACTGAATTTCACTGAATTTTTTTAGAGTTGGAAGAGACCATAGAGATCATCTAGTCCAACTCCCCTGCTGAAGCAGGATTGCCCAGAGCATGTCAGAGCATGTTACTCAGGACTGCATCCAGGCGGGTCTTGAAAATCTCCAAAGAAAGGGACTCCACAACCTCCCTGGGCAGCCTGTTCCAGGGCTCTGGCACCCTCACCTTGAAGACGTTTTTTCTCATATTTGAGTGGAACCTCCTATGTTCCAAAACTTGTGCCTGTTGCCCCTCGTCCTCTCACTGGCAACCACTGAAAAGAGTCTGGCTCCCTCCTCCTTCAACCCACCCTTTAGATACTTATAAGCATCGATAAGGTCTCCCCTCAGCCTTCTCTTCTCCAGGCTAAAGAGTCCCAGCTCTCTCAGCCTTTCTTCATAAGGGAGATGCTCCAATCCTTGAATCATCTTTGTTGCCCTTCGCTGGACTCTTTCCAGTAGTTCCCTGTCCCTCTTGAATTGGGGAGCCCAGAACTGGATGCAGTATTCCAGTTGTGGCCTCACCAGTGCAGAGCAGAGGGGGAGAATGACTTCCCTCGACCTACTAGCCACACTCTTCCCCACACAGCCCAGGTACAATGTGCCACACATCTTTTTAGAAGCAGTCATCTCCTGCCACAGCTCAAAGAATGCTTTTGTAAATAACTTCTTGCACCAAATAAAAGCACAGCACTGCTTGCTGATTACAGCCGCGACAGTCTGCAGTAACTGTAACTCTGTCACGTTCACCTTCAGGCATGAGATCGTCAAACGAACTCCACTCGAGTCACAGCCAACACTATCCATACTGCTGCCCACCACTGTGTATGTTGCTGGAAAATAATGTTTTATGTAAAAATACTGTGTTTTTAACTCTTATCAGTGTCACATCAGTTAAGGGTAAAATAAATTGCAAAAAGTACTTATATGGGTTATCATGGATAAAGAAAATGGGATGCAGATTGATTCTCTTCATTCCAAGAAGAGAATTAAGAATGCAAGTAGTGAAGGAAGCAATAATAAAAGGAACAATTTATTCTCTCAGTATTAACTGTTTTCTAATTTCCATTTGAAATTGAGAACTCCAAAATAAGATGTATGAATCTGACACCAACAAACTGAAATTAAGCCTCTTGCAATTTCTCTGCTGACGCTGTTTGGGCAGCCTGACTGAACACTCCCTCTGTTGGATGAAGGCTCTTTGCTCTTCCATCCCATCAGCTTTGCCGTGGGATACACTGACCACACAGAACAGACTCCAGTGTCAGCAGCAGGAGTACTAGGGAGGAACATGCTATTCCAAGGAACAGTGGTAGGTTTTGCAAGAGAGTACACTTGTACGTCCCAGTTACATGAAGTGACAACCTTTTGTTCTAGGAAGAACTCACACAGCTTATGCAGCAACTCCCTTGTACTTTGAGGCCGATTCCCATCAGTATTTCATACACCTTCTGCGTAGTCATCACTGAACTCACTTCCTTCCTCATTTTACAAGGATGCTGCAATCAGGAACCAGCTCAGTTTTCTGTTACAGCTCATGGCGTTTGCCCTCAGTCTGGACACACAAAGTCTGCGACACCAGAGTCAACCTGAACTCCCACACTCCTTCCCTGACAGGGAGACTCTCCAACTACATTCTACAGAGACACATTTTGAAGAGACTGTCTACAGTCTGATGGTAAGAAACTAATTCAGAATAAAATAATTTGCAAGCTACAGACAGAGCTGAATAACAGCTGTCCAAACTACCTCCAGTCATGAGATTAACTACTGAGAAGCTGCCCATAAATGTTGGCAGTTAATGTTAAAAATGAACAGCTGACTAATTTGGTCCAACTTGGAAAAGGAAGAGATCTGAATGCTGCAGAAAAACAATATAAACATTCCACCTACAAAGAAAGTAAAAAACAGATGCAGTATGTGTCCCCCCCCAGTTCAAGAGTCTTACAAGTGCCTGCGGGATCTTCCAGCCCACAAATTCCTGGTTTAGTATCCTGTCAGGCAAAGAGGTCACCCACACAAGACTTGCCCGCTGAAGACAATGAGCTCCCAAGAAATTCCAGTCCTTGGGGTTTCCCTCAACCCAAGGGAACAGGGGACAGCTTCAAATCTTCTTAGCAAACAGGCACTTAAGTTAGGAAAGATATCTCCTTTTTATTACAGAAAACGAAGATCAGTTAAGTGGCACTCCTGGCACAAAGGAGATGTTGCAAATATGCTGTACGGGTGCACAGACAGCAGATACCACTCCAGTACGTGACAGGCGCATTCATGGTGGCAAAATCATTTCTGGCATTACCTGCCAACCAATGATTAGTGCCACTCCTCTGACAGCACTGCAAATCAGAATCCAGTAGAAAGGGGACAAACATCACTTCTAGTTTTTACTCTAGAGGTAAAGTGTCATCTTTTTCACAGCATTTAGTCTCTAAAGTTCACTTTTCTTGTGACTGGTTTTCTTCTTTAACAAACCCAGATAACACAGTGAGAAAAGAAACCCAGTACATCAAGAGATGCGACTGCTCCATTAGCTGAGCAAGGAGGTAGATGCCATAGATGTTCTCTTCAGATGAAGCACAGAAAAGGACCTTGTGCTAATTAACCGGTACCAAGATTCTGGTCACTGGCACCAAAATACTGCAGGGCATCAGCATGAGACGCAATACAGTAGCATCGAGACTCGTTCAGCAGCTACATCTGAACCACGTGTCCTTGGCATCTGGAACAGAAAGGCATCTCTAGTTAGTCCACCTTCGTGACGGAGGCGCAGTGCAACAGTCTGGTACAAAGTCCTGAGCTGCTCTGCCTGGTTTCACGGTGATGAGCAACATCTTTTAGGTAACTGTTGAAAAGAATTTCACTCAGTTGTGGAACTCATACATATATCATTACTGGCATTATTTTATTTGGCTAATCTTTGAAAAGTGCATATTCCAGAGGAACACAGCTCAAGATCAGCTGTGCAGAAGTTGATCAATCATCAGCGAACGGTGACTGCAGAACTGCACACACTCCTCTTTCCAGTCCAGGTATTTCTCGTGTACAAGACAGAAATTACACATTCTCCAAATGTTTTCCCAAAGGAAGTAGACACTGACAAGAATGATACAGAAAATCACACAATCATCAGGTCAGTGGAAATCCGCAGGCTATGGCCAAAAGGTTGCTGTGAAAAGAATTTCCTTTTCTTAAGGTTCACCTTCTACTCGGGGGGGGGAAATATTGTTGGAGAAGTAATTAATTGTAGGATCTAAATCTCAATGGGCTGTACAATAGGGAAAAACCCCACCTATAGAGCAAGTATTTCTAAAACATGCTTATCAGCAACTGAAAGACATACAAAGAAGCCAATGAAAAACTTAAATTACAGCTCACCTTATCACATCACAACGCAAGACAATCCCATACAGCCTTGATTCCCATCTTCATTGCTGTTGAGCTTTTTCATCCGGTACTGCCGGATCTCTCTCACCAGCGTGTAAAAAGCATCTTCCACACCCTAAATGCAAATGATCCAGGTAAAGTATTTTCTTTCCTGAAGCTTTTGAGATCACTGTTCTTTCCATCACAGGATCCCTTAACATATTTGAAAGACATACTTCTACAGGAAGAGCAGTAGCCAACTTATCCCTTAGCTCGTAAGAGGAAGAAACTAGCACTTATGTCCAAGAAGACTCTCCACTGACACTCTTAGCTGTTCCTCTGAGGCAAACAGCCAGGGTGACAGCCAATAAAAGAAACAAGGCAAGTTGTAACTGCAGAGAGGTCCCAGACAGGAAACAAGCTGTTTCTTGACTAATCACTTCCATTTTAGAATTCTTAGAATTTTCTGGCTACTGCTTAATAACTGCACCTTTTCTGCGTCATTCCACACTGATGTAGGCAGCACGTGGGCTGACTGGACAGAGCCACACATTCAAAGCAACTCTGAAGAAGTCTATTAGTCCAGTCTGGGGAACTGAACTCTTTCTGTAAACATAATCTTGTAATTGGCCTTCATTAAGAAGCCAAGAAAACCAGGTCTGGGATGACTGACTGCACAGTCCGACCACTTCTCAGCGAGAGCAGATAAAGCTCCCTTCTTCTTACAAACATGACCTGCTTGAAAGAAAGCCAATGCAAGTCTGAAGTGATCTGTGTACCAGCCCAGCCCAGTGATAAAAACAGAACTCTTTCAAGCTGGGAGTGACTAAGGAAATAAAAAGTTTAAAATGGCAAATGCTTTAAGAAGTGCTTACTCCTGTAGACAAGAAAAAAAGTACTTGGGAAAATGTTAGACCACTCTGCATTTAGCACACAGAAGAAGTGAGGCCAAGAACGGAAGCATCTTACCTGTCTCGTTTTAGCAGATGTCTCTATGAAGGGGATTCCATAGCTTTTTGCTAATTCTTGAGCCTGTTTTGTGTCTACTGTTCTTGTGGGCAAATCACACTTATTCCCAACTAGCACCATTGGCACATCATCTGAATCTTTCACTCTCTTGATCTGTTCTCTTTAAAAAGACAAAAAAAAAAAAAAAAAAAAATTAGTAGCTATTTTCTAAATGGTTTAGTTCAGTATTCAAACAACCGTGTGCTACAGAAGTATATATTAAAGCTGAGCAGTACCTCAGGGTTCTGACCTACAGCAGTCTGCAGTCTAATAACTTTGTTCTCCATCTTCTACTCCATGTAGAAGGGTAAAGGTTTTGCATTCTTACCCAATTTCTTAGAGATCACCTTCTGTGTGCTCTAAATATCATTTGATTAACACAACCACCCAGATGACTATCCCACTCTCAGCTGACTAATAACATATAGGCACAGAAGGCAGATAAGTTTGAAACACTTTCTGAAAGAAATGGGAGATTTAATATTTGTCTATTGTTCAGTCTGCACTGGGTCTAATAGCAAATGGCCTAGAGCAAACGGCTCTAAAGCCTTTTCTAGCCTTCCCTCCCTGTGGAAAAGACCCAGATCATACCTGTAGAGGTTAATATCAGCAAACGATTTACTGTTGTTAATGGCAAAAACGCAGAGGAATCCTTCCCCAGTCCTCATGTACTGATCGCGCATGGCGCTGTACTCCTCCTGTCCCGCTGTGTCCAGAATGTCTAACAAGCACGTCTCGCCATCAATAACCACCTGCTTTCTGTAGGAGTCCTGCAAAATACACAAAATTTAGATTAAGAGATAAACATTGTACTAGTTCTTTCCACCTCAGGCATTATTAAGGAAAAATAAAAATAACAAAAAAGAAGAATATGATTCAGAGGAGCTTTTCTAGCCCCTGGCAACAAAAAGCTACCAGTATCCAAAACTATCAGCATTTGAAATGTTACTCGAAGCACCCTCGGCCTTTCTTGCAAAAAAAAGAAAAATCACATCCTTCTTAAGAAATTCCTCAATTAGTGGACAGAAAAGAAAATACAGTAAATACCATCAGAACAACAGGATGGTGTGGCTCGAAGGGACCGTCCAACCACCCGGCAGTGACCCGTCCCATCGCCGCCGTTGGTTGCCCACACTCTGCCGTGGAACGCCACGGGCGGACAGGCGGGGAGCCCTTGATACGAGTTTTCCCAGGATTTCTCATCCCGGCCCTCAGGTCCCACATCCGCCTTTTGAAGCCAAACGAACCGGCAGCAGCTCCCGCCCGGGGCGGCCCCCCGCCTCCCGCCGCCGCGCTCACCTCGATGGTGGGGTCGTATTCATCCACGAAGTGGTTCTGAATGAGCTGGATGGTCAGCGCGCTCTTGCCGACGCCGCCGGCGCCCACCACCACCAGCTTGTACTCGGTCATGGCCCCGCGGCCTCGGGCGGACGCGGCGCAGCCCCCGCCCGCTGCTCCCGCCGCGCACCCGGCCCAGCGCTTCCGGCTTCCGGCCCCGGCACCGCGTCATCACGCGCCGCCGGAAGAACCTCGCTGCGCCTCCGCCGCTTCCGGACACGTGACAGCGGCGAAGGGCGGCACCCCCCGGAAGCAAGACAAGGGCCAGGAATGAGGCTTTTTTCAAAATCAGTAAAACTTTATTCTATTTCCATTCTTTGCCATTAACAGAAAAAAATTGGAGAAAGCAATGTTTGTTTTACAAAGATAATGCATCTCCCAGAGAAGAAAACCCTAAATTGAGAATAGAGGTAACATGAAACCCCCCCCCCCCCAAAAAAAAAAAACCACAGTACTGCCCTCTATTCAAAGAAAGTAACTCCTGATCTTTTTGGTTAAAGTAATACTTAGACCAATCATTCCGTTTTCTTGCTTGATAAAGTGTGACGGGAAATGGAGGGAGGGGCAGAGGGAGGGGGGGAAAAAAGAAAGCACACAGACATCAACTATTTCACCTTGATGAAAGTCTCAATACAGCTATGGAAAGCCTAAGTATTTATTCTTTTACAGTACACTGGGTGCCGGCTGCAAAAAAAAAAAAAAAAGAAAAAAAAAAATGTATTCACTTCAGGCACAACTTCTTTCGTTTTAAATTTAAATCAGTAAAAGAAACTGGGTTTAGAAGCTGCAGTGTTCTAAGCAGCAGCAGATTTGTGCATTGTTTTAAATATATTTAAATTACCACACTGATGGCACACCTCAGCCTTATGAAATTCTGCACTGCACGTCTTTCAGAACGCTACAAAAATAAATCTACCCCAGAAAGAGACTTTCATTGAGCTCTAATAAACTTTGCTGGCTAAAGGACTCAAGTTAAATGAAATATGAAAACATTGTAACATTTGGCCATCAACTTAAGTTATCTGAATGTTCATGCAGATTTTATATAAAGTTGAACTTTTTCCGCCCTCGTACGGTCCTCACAATTGGAGCAGAGTGAGCTGAAGTGAGCCTTCCGCTTCCACTTGGAAGGAAAGACGTAATGCTGCTGAGCACTAAGGCATGGTAATACCTTGGCCAAAATAACAAAGATAAAGCATAGATAATTGTAGTGCAGAATTCCATAAGGTCTACCCGGGTAGAGCTGTCTATAATGTTTACTCACATAGGCAATGTAGATTTGCAGTTACCAGTTGCGTTAAATGCACCATTCAAAACAAGCTTCTAAAATGTGATACTATAAGGCGCCACCTTAAGTTCTCCAGAATGCAACTGTGCATAACTTTAAAATGGTTTCATAAATTTATTTTAAACATAACATGAGAAGGTGTTAAAACTGGTGTAATAGCTTCGTAGAATTTGGAGGAAGGGATGAATAGGGAGATATTCAGTACCCTTCACCAGCCCCCACCACTCAGTCGTACATCGGGTATGGGTTTTGTGGATCAGTCTATAACACCAGCTTGACGGATCTTTCTCTCTGCACCAAATCCCTGCAAGGAAAACAAACCAAACCTTTAGCTCCAGCATCATGGTTTTAAGCAAACCTGTTCTGTTCCAACCAAGTACAGCATCAGCACATGTCTAGTTAACCTCATTTGCCCTCAGAAACAACAGAGATGGTAACAAAACAGGTTCTGTCGATTGCTCTTTATAGTCCTAGATACTTCACAGGTTCCAGACACTTTACTCCTCCTGCTTATCAAGTGGTGACAGAACCTTATGTGAAAGCCAAGATTATCACCCTAGTACCTCTGAGAAGAGGAGCAGGAGGTTTACGAAAGAAAAGGCAAACCAAGATGGCCATATGGGCCAGAACACAGGAAGCAATTGCTTCCTCCTATACTGTGTGCTCTTCTGAAACCACAGCATACCTTACTGACACAGGGTACAGCACCCCTGGCTGCACAAAAATAACCTGGCCTCACACAGTGGGCGAGTAGTTCACTGTGGAAGCAGACACCACATTTCAAACAGTTTAGGCTGCCAACAGAGGAAGCATTATTATGTTATCAAAGTTAAAACACGAACTGCAGTTATTCTGCAAGCCAGCCTCTCTCTTACATACCTTTGAGTTATCCGGTCCCCTAGGCTGACGAAGAACTGTTAGACGAGGAGCATTGGCATCATCCATATTAATGCTCTTTAAACGATTAACAAGTCTATCAGGACGCGGAGCAGCAACAGCCTTGGCGCCTTCACTGTAACAGAGTCAACCACACAGAGCACTGATGACTTTCCAGAGATTGTACAAGCTAATTGATTTATAGTCCATTAGCACAGTCAGTCTCATGCGAAAGCAGACCTTCTGGATGACACCATCTACATCTGCCTCAAAACCACTACTTTAAACACAGGAGTCTGAAAAAGCAGTAGCTCAAAACAAGTCTTCTCCAAAGGGTATTCTTTAGAGAGTAGAGGCATTGCATTTACTCTCACACACACGTAATTAGTATTTCCTACATTTCTGCTACCTTTAACTGGAACAATAAAAGGCTTATGAGTTGCCAGTACATAATGGCATAGCATTAACATCTCTGAAGATTATGAGGACAGAACTTTGGGAGAAAAAAAATTAAGTGTTAGCACTTCTACAGCAACAGGAAACTATCTCTAGCTTAAGCAAAATCGAAATTGAGCGGTTGTCTTCAAAATGTGTAGTTCAGAAGCAAAAAAAAAATAACCATCACCATTAAGAAATGAAAAAAGAAGAACAGTGCCTAACATCATTGTTTTTCTATTTAAAAATGAAACTTGCTCTTCAAGGAACAGGCGGAAGCACTATGTATTATGCTGGCCAGAGAGGTCAGCAACTACATACCATCAGTTTTCACAATTAATTAATTTCTACTCAAAAGGCTGTATCCAAATTCTTGCTATGGGGGGAGTTTCTTAAAAAGAGATTAAAAAAGAACAAGCTATCTGTAATTAAGAAGAGCTGAGAGTTATGCTGCTGCACTGGACACCCTACAAGTGCTGGCGGTTCTCAGGTGAGAGACTGAAATTCAGCGCTCCCGTTGCAGAACAGCCAGCTCAGTTTAGAAGCAGCACACACCCCACTACCACGATGTGGACAGCGAGCCAAAATAAATCACTTTAACTGTAAATCCTCACCAGACACGCCACACATTACAGGCACTGCATTTTCCTGTGCGCTGGTTCAGGATTACTGAGAACTCCACTTCATCCCCAGCCTGCAGCTCCACACCATCCTGAACTTCTTTGACGTGGAAGAAGAGCTTTTTGCTGTCACCCACTTCATAATTAATGAAACCAAACTGAAAACCAATACATCACAAAGTTATTGCTTTCCTCTTGATCCAAACAGATGCAACGAGTTACTCATTATTGCAGTTTAACTACTTCTAGAAAAAAACTCTGAAGTGCCCAATGGAAGAGGAAATGCAATTCTACACTGTCTGGAAACAATACTTCTGGAAGTCTAGGCACTCTTCCTGGGTTTGTAAAGTCACATTTAAACCCCAAAGTCTATAGAACAAGCTCTGAAAACTGCCATAGTCCTGGCAGTTGTATTAAACTGAGAAGAGCACTGCTGCGTGCTCTTTTCTAAGACTCCATTTTAAAAGTCACACATTTGAAACAACCCCATTTTTACTCTCTTGCTGGTGTAAGGAGTCAGTTACTTCCATTTACCATTCCACTCATGCACAAACCAGCAAAACTCATCTAGCCTCTCCATAAATGACTAGAGCTTAGTGCTGCAAAGTAACGATAAAAATAGAAAGTATTCACAGCAGTTAATTTTCTAAACATTCTGAGAGGTAACCAACTAGTGCAATTATCAGTCTTCGCATTTCAGGTGGACTGTTATAGTTGCTTAATGCTGTGAAAAAGCTTCCTCTAGAAGCAGCATATGCGCACTTTTGTTTCTTTTTTAAAACCCCTTTTTAATGCCCTGTTCAGCAGAAACTAGTTTGATTAATTTCTAGGACATCTCAAACCCAGGTCCTTCATAATCAACCACAGCAGGAACTGCCCAGTAGCACCAACGCACCAGCACCAAACCAAGCACTGAGTTCACCTTCACTCAAGTCACATTACACAGATTTGCATAAAGCAGTACTTGGCTTACAGAAGCCTATGTCCCTAGAACCAGAGCACAAAGCAATCCACTTATGCACAAGCTTCCCAGATTCAAGCGCTGGAGTGGGTTCTCATCTGCTCAAGCAGTTTCGCAGCAGCAGTCACTCACCTGATCTTTCACACATTCCACTGTGGCTCTGCGGAATGGCGTGATGTTCACAGCCATCGTCTGCCCATTTTGACCAAGAACACAAAGCTGAAACTTCACTGTCTCTCCCTTTTGCAGACAGTCACCTTTGTTTGCCATTCCAACAATTCCAAACGGGTAGAACTCTCCTTTCATCTCACCTAGAGGAGGGAAAAGTACAAGGCAGAACTGAGAGGCATCCTTTTCTATATGAGAACGTTTAAAATTTATTTCCAGTATTAGAAATTATACTTTTGCTGTCAGCTTAGTGGTATTACTATAGCCTGTAGTGTGAATGTAATCCTCAACACCTCTGTTCACAGTTTATTAAACTTCTAGGCTTCTTGTGCATTTGTGAAAGCAACACTTATAATTTAAAAGCAACAAATCTTACCATCCTCCATGACTTCAATCATGCCCTGGTATTCAGTTTGTGTGGGATCTACACTCCTTAAAGGACGAATTACTTTACCAGAGTAAACAGTTGGATCAGCTTCTTCAGTGATACCATTCACTGAAAAGAAACAGACAGTGCAAGACAGGATGTTCCAGTCACTCTTTATTTTAAAAATAATTAATTAGTGATTCAGATTGAGCAGCAGCCAGTAGTTTGCACTGCAAGACACCTAACGCAGTGCACTATCAGCCAGTAAAACTGGAACAGCTTTAAGGCAGCTGTAAGTAATGACAGCTTTTCTAATCAATACCACGCCGACAGTTCAAACATGGAAGTAGAAAAATACTAGTTTCTCATGAAACTAGAGGCTATGGAACTTGAAAAGCAAATTGAAATATTTTACTACTCTTCCACTGCATTCCCATTCCCTGATCACTTTAATCATTCAATAATCTTTTACGTATGCATTTTTTGCCTCCAAATTTGCCTCCTTAATACCCCCAGCTGCATTCCTCCTGCAATTTTCCTTCTGTGAGGCACAGAAAACTACTGCAATTACTAGTTTGGCTCGTTCTGCCGCCAGGTCTCTTCTTACAACTCTCCAATTGAACAAGACAGAGTAAAGATCCACAGAGTTGCTGCTGTCTACAGGACTCTTGGTCTGTACTTGTCTGTTCTCTGGAAACACAGGCAACGGCTTTCAGCAAATCAATGACCACCACATTAAGCATCATCCTCTTTGTTTAAGCTCCAACTGTAAATAGATTATTAACAAACTCTACCCATCAGCACCTGCTAAGAGCCTTGTAAAAGCAGAAAGTACCAGGTACAGCCTTACCTGCATGTGTTTTGTTCACTTTTTCTGCACTAACTTTGTTTCCTTTGCCTTTTGACAAGCTGTATTCAACAGTGTCTCCAAGTTCCAGGCTATCAATATCACCACAGTATTCACTACAGGAATAGAATTACATACAATTTTGTTTTAGTTACGTGACAACAGTGATGCTCATTCAACATTTACGTAAGTTGATCAGAAAACATTTAACTAGCTTAGTACCTCACATTGTCAAGAAAGTGAAGCATTTCAAAGACACAATACAACTGCATTTTTTGGCCTGGGATTCAGGGGCAGAGAACACCGATTGCTGACTAACAGAAAAGCCCGAGCCAGTCCAGCAGAGATAATAAATGGAACTTGAGACACCTAAGCATATATATACACACACATACATATGTGTGTGTGTGAAGTTCAAATGGGTTTAACAGTCAACCCTACCAAACTCCGCCCCACCCTGCCCCCCCGCCAACCAAACAAAACAGCCTACACACACAAACAAATAGTAATAATAAAATTGCCATTTACCTGTAGTGGAAAAAGATCTCCTTATCATGATTGGCTGTTTCAATAAATCCAAAGTTATCTTTCAGGGCTGCCACATATCCCAAAAGCCTCTTAGAGCTGTAATTGCGTCCAAGCATTCTGACAGAAACAGCTGTTTGCAGACCAGTCCTCTTCACTTCACAAACACTGAACTCAACCTGTTGAAGAGGAGCGTATCAATACTAGAAAGAAAAAAAACCCAACCAAACAAACCACAACCACCACCGAAAAAATCCAGACCTGAAACAACTAATTTCAAAGGTGTGTAGCTCTAATCAATACCTAGGCTCTCCAGGAGAGTCATTTTCTAGCCACTGCTCTCCCATAAACACCTGTCAGTCATGGACATTTACAACATTCCAAAGAGCAGCAGTGACATCTGCAAGGCAGGCCAGCCCACAGCATCAGCTGCTTTTACTCATGTAAGATGAGAACCTTTCTGTTTATGTGATTCACCTCCTTTCACTACACTCATCACCAGTGGCCCACAGGGAGCATGTACCCAGCTTTGCTCACTTCTTTCAGGTTTTTAAAAAACAGTAATCAGTGCCTTTCTAGCATGGCTCCTGAACACTGACAGTTTTCAGGCTGCTCTTCCAGATTTCTGAGCTCTTTCTCCCTTTCCACTGTCTCTCAGGCTAATTTGCCCATAAGGGTACATTCTCCCTCTTCAGTATTCATCTCAAAGTCTTCAATGGTAAGTTTCTCTTGATTATTCAGAAGCGGAGTCTACTATCTAAATGATACAGATTCCTTATTTAAAAAGCATCATTTACATACTAAGACACTTTTTTTTCCTATGTGTATCACCAGGTATTAGGATATTTTTCTAGTTTTAGAGAAGATTAAGCCACTCAAACCTAGGACAAAAGAAAAGAAATGGCTGACATTACGCACGTCTTATCCTTCATTTGTTCCAAAAGGGGGAACAAATCCAGTAACAAGGAAAAAAAAAAGCAGCTCACATCTCACAATGCACAGAAAAGTATTTCCTAATGGTATACTTACCTTATCTCCTATCTGGGGATTAGCAGATCCTTCCACATCCTTGGCCTGGTAAGGAATGGTCAATTTTACTCCACAGTCATCATAAACAATTATTCCATCCTCAGCTTCCTAAAAACAAGACATTACAATTCAGCAATAGGTGTCTTATTTGTAAGCAAACAACTTTACTACGTACAATTCAAGTACTGCTCATTTGAGTCACAGTGTTTTTTCACTAACTGCTCGGTAACTGGTGAAAAACACAACAAAGCCATCAACTCTGAGTAAGACGCTTTAAATGATATTAGACAATATTTTTAAAGAAAGTATTACCACCACTTCCAGTTAAGTATTGAATGGAAGTTTAATTATTCTGGGAACGTTTAAAACAGCATGACAAAACAACAGAGGTTTTCCTCCAGCCCTAGAAATTTAATTTTAACCAATTCTATCTTGTATCATATATAGTAGGAAGTAGAAAGAAACTTCGCATCAAGTTCTTGGAAATTACCCTCAACACCATGATCACTAACGATGCTTTTATTATCTAGTTCCACACAAGTTAATTTCACTGACTGCTGTCATTAGCTATTCAATGTAGTTCACATTCATACAGGATGAACAGCGCTTCAAAAAGTTGCATTACAGATTCTAAGAAAGCAGCCTCATTCTCCAAAGCTGGGAACATAGAACAGGTACTTCAAAAGCAGAAGAGCAGCATTACCTTCTCTTTGCCTTTATTTGGGCTAGTGGCTTTGGCTGGAGTGGCTTCTTTGTCTATAGTGCCCACAAAACGGTGATCTGATTGGGTGTGGAAAGAAACCGTGCCCTTTGGAAGTTTTTTAATCCTTATAGCATGATTTCTTTGGGCAGACAGCATATCCTGAAAAACAAGATGGATCAGATTTTAGACAGACTGCACATATTTGTGAAATCTTACCTTTTAAAGGAAAAGTATTAATCTCACTTACAGGAACAACAGTGAACTCTACTTCATCAGAAATATGGAGTTGATTTCCATCCATAATTTCACTGAAGTGAAAGAACATGCGAGCGTCCCGGTCCACACATTTAATGAAGCCAAAGCCATCTCTCATTGCAGCAATCACACCCTGAAAATAGTCAAATGGACAATTAGAGTTTTACTACCAGTATGCGACATCTGTCTGCAGGTTCTCCACATCTGTCTGTGGAGAATGTAACGATCCGAAAACAAGGCCTGAGCTCTACGAATACACTTCTTGGCATATGCAATATGCTTTCTCACAAACTGCAGTGCTAACAGCTGTGGTCAACCTGAAATGCAAACAAGTCGTACTTACCTAGTTTCTCTACTTAAATTGTTATGAAGTGGAAAAGATTAATTTAAGCCATTAACAAGAAGGACTACAGTTAAAGAATCTGACATTACTACTACACTGAGAACACAGTCTGGAAGGGGGTAACTCTACAAATACATGCATCATCTATACAAATATATATAATACATACATAAACACATACACACACACACACACACACACGAACCTACATAAAAAGGAAATAAAACCAGTGGTTGAAGGGAAGAGAAAACCCATCAGGCTTCCAGACACAAATGAAGAAATTAAAAACCTTTCTAACAAAGAAGTTTTCTAAGACCACCATATCCATTGATGCATATTACAGTAATCGTGTTTCGGAATATTTTAGTGGCCTTCCTGGTAATCACTAGAAAAGGAATGCTGAATGACAAATCCATTTCTCACCCTGACTGCTGTTTAAGAAAAAGCCTCCTTAAACTTGCTGAAAGAGTTCATTACTCAAGTTCATAAGAACTAGTACCAGATCACGCCAGAGGTATTGAGCTCACGAACATACTCAGTTCAACTCAGTTACTACAGAGCCTTTAACGAGTCTCAGGGAAGGTTTATAGGATCTGAATGACAATGCAAAGATACTTTCCACCTTTAGGAACATTCTTCTCTTATACAGTTTTCACAAACTCAGGAAGATCAGCTAACCTTTCTAGAAGGAGCCAACACTTGTCACTTCAATGACAGCTCAATTCAGGAGGGCAAATGTATCTAGCCAGAGTAGGAATATAAGAAGTCTGTAAGGTAGAATGCCAAGAACTGAGAGGCTGAAGTCAAAGCTCAGTGGTTTTCTTAAAGCAAAGGGTCCTTAATTCACAGCATACCGAGGTGATAGCACTGTAATTGGACTCCAATTGAAAAGGCAAACGTACAGTCTAGTTGGAACAAAACCAAAATACTAAATTACAGGAATGAAAGATATTCTTTAACACCGATTAGCACACCCACATCCATCTTAGTCCCTGTAAGCCACAAAGAGGTTTCTGCACGTGACAGAACGCAGCTCTTCACTATCCTTCTGCTGGACCCTCAGAGCGAGGGATTGGTCAAAAACCATGAAATCCAAGAGCTGCACACAGTACCTCCTCTGAAATCTAAGGCTTTTCACTACCTGAACCACAGCAGCCCCAGGTTCTTCCAGCTTTCCCAAGGAACATGAGTAGTTATCTATTTAGACTCAAGCGTTTGAATTTTTAAATTAATAGTTCAAGATCGCATTACTTCTGTCTGCTATAATCAGCTAGCAATGCAAACCAAAAGGGCCAATCAAGGTCTAATTTTCTAATACGATTTCATTTACTCAGTAGTTAACTTTTTATTCTTTTAAAGGAAAGACGCACAGCATTAATTCTGACTTTTATACCACTTAAGCACTTTTGAACTTTGAAGTGTACATCTGAGGACTGGATTTTGGAAAAGGCAATGGAAGACATTACTGATTTTCACATTAAATCATTGTTTAAGACAACACACCCCCCCTTGTTTTACTTTGATTTCCCCTCAACAGTTAAAATTTTAAAGATAGATACTTGCCATTTCCCTAGTTTCATTAGTAAACTGGAAAGTATTGGGGAGAACCTCAATATTGGTGGCTCGTTCCAGTTTGTCACGTCTGTCTGTTGAAATATTGAATCGAACGTGGTCACTTTCCAGCAAGGTCACCTTGGATTTTGTATCTTTGTCTCCAAATGGAAGTTCTTTAGGAATCACAAAATCGACTTTGATGCGGCCAGGTAATGGATCACTCTAGCAGACAGAAAACCCAACAGGGAAAGTTAGTTCACCTACACCACTCACCATAACTGCAGACAGAATAGCTGGCAAAATACTAATGCTAACAGAAGTACGGATGGCACCAAACAGCTGCAAGACTCAGACCACTACCCCTAATTTATACCACTCCTGATCTATTTTACTGTCCATAGCCAAATGTAAGGTCATTTTTGGTGGTGGTGGTTGGGGTTTTTTGTTTGGTTTTCGGTTTTGTTGTTGCTCTTGCTGTTTGATTGTGGTTGTTGGTTTTTTTTAAGCACCAAGCACTTATTACCAAAGAAATTAAGACTCTATTTCAAGAATTAGATTTATAACCATACTTAGAACACTTCTAAAAGGAAGTGTCTTTCTTATTAAGTGTTCAAAACACACAAAAAACCTGACCCCAAACCTTCCCAAAACAACAATGCAGACTCATCTAAAACCTTAAGGGAAGTGCTTGTGTATACTCTGTCCTCAAAGCCAAGTTTTCCTCCAAAAACTCATTAACTGTTAATGCTCACAGAAATCTATAAATCAGGATTATTCCAGCAAATATTTTCTCCCCTTTTCCCTATGCTTTTGCCTTAAAGATATATCCTAAACCCACAAAATTCAATGGAAAGTATTTGAAACATTAAAGAAAACACACGCTCCCCAACGTACCACTGCCCTAATTCTTGCTCTTTATAACCTTTAGAAAAACTGCACACTGCGACTGCTACTGTTGGTTGTTACAGGTTAAGTACAAGCTTACTCCTTTACTCTGGCACAATGCTTATGTATCACTGTTACAGGTAAGGGGGAACAATTGTACTGTTTGACTGGAATTCAATACAATCAATACAACATTTCACATAAATTAAAGTAAATACTGAAATTCACCTGGTTTTTGCTGGGTACTTTTGGAATTACTTTGGTTACAGTTCCTTCAAAATGTTCAATGCTGATATCTTCAAAAATGACAGTTCCTTGAGGCAGCAGTCTGACATCTGTTGCAACTTCTTTACCCTAAAAGCACAAAATCAGTTAAACACCCATACAGAAGAGCTAAGGTAGCAGACATTTTCCAATGAACTTCCCCCCACCCCCTTTTTCTTCTTTTTTACAAGTGAATTTAAGAAAACAGATAGCTGTCCAGTTATGCCCTAGGATCTTGTCTTCAGCTTTTACTGGATTTCGTCTTACATTTCTGTCTTTGATTGTAAACTCCACATCATCACCAGGCTGTAAGGCTTCTAGGTCACCTTTAAATTCACTATAGTGAAAGAATATCTCCTTCACGACATCACCCCTCTCAATAAATCCAAAGGCTTCCTAAGAACAGAACAAAGTGTTTAATAAATTGCCTGTTCTCTTAGCATACCAAGACAAAATTTTACAGGTTCTATCAAACACAATGAAAAACTATGACATACCAGTATAGCAGACTTATGAGTGCACACAGCTAACAGATTACCACAAGAAATATACAAACAGAAATAAACGGGACTTCCAAAGATTAGCTGTTTAAATCGTTTCACCCAGTTAACACCCCCAGCTCCAAACTGTTAATAGCTCTTAACTCCCTAAATACATTACTTATCAGTTTCCAGAATAGCATTTAATTTTCAAATGACACTTTAAAGCTAAAGCATCACTTACTTTCATGGCACAGACTACTCCTTGACAGCGGGCTTGTTTCTTTTTTAATAGCATAATGTTACGAGCACTTACAGCACCAGTACTGGAGGGGAAAAAAAAAAAATAAACAGAGGAAACCTGAAACAACTCAAAACTAGAGCAAAAATTAAGCTTATATTTCATAATGTCATTTCAGTTCGTGGAACAGGCATGAATTGCTGCCTGCCTACTAAAACAAAGTATCAATTCAGAAAAGCAATACCAACTTACTGTTTGTTTGTATCAATTACAAAGTTTATTTTATCTCCTGTTTCCAGCTGTACATTTCCTTCAACATCCTCTGGGGTGTAAGTCAGGTAAAATACTTCCTGTAAATTAACAGTTACTAATATTAGTCTATTTGCAGAATAGTTGTTTCAAAGAAATATTAACACAGTTTTGTTTAACAGCAATATTTGCTATTAAATAGTTAATCTAGTGAGAAAATAAAAAATGGTCAAACATGGCATGCAGAAACATTCTTTTTTCCATCGTGCTGTTTTGATGAGTCTGTAACAAGCAACTTAAGATGAAAGGTTCGTACGTGGCCATCTTTAAATGTCAATTTCTAAACTTTGAAAGTTAAAGATAGGGACACATGAACATTACATAACCCAGCTTCATTAAGTTTTAAAAGAGAAAAACAACTATTTGGCTCTATATAAAGTTCTCCATAGATGAAAGCAAGTAAGCTAACATTTCTGTTTGTATTAATTACTAAAGCATGCTTTTTTTTTGGCCAAGAACTACAGTTCTTAGCCGTGTCAAATGTCTACATTAAATTGCATCAATTTTTTTGCTCATAGACCACAGTGATGGATCAGTGAAGAGTTCAAGTAAAATACATAAGCTTTACCCCATTACGTTCGTAGCATACACTCCCTGTTGGACTCTGACCCGGGGCAGCTGGAGATTTACTCTCTAAATTGTGAGGAACAGCGCACACAACCTACCAGTCAAAAAAAAAATCCATTGCTAGTCATTTCAGGAGCAGCATTGTTGAATACAAAATGAATCTCAGTATCCTCTACTACACACTCAGGGACAGGGAATGCCACGCTGCAGTTTCAATCTTACAGAACACCCATTGACTGTGAGAACTGACTGGAGCTCAGTAAGAGCTCAAACTGAACCTCTGAATTTTTATCAGAACAAGAGAAGTATCTTTCAATGTAACTGAATACTGTATGTAGTTACTATGCATGCTAAATGAATCTAGCCTTCAGTACTGGAGCAAAGGATGGAAATTATGCATCTATAGAAAACAGGCACTAACTTGTCCATTTATTCGTTCTTCAGGTAATATTTCTGGTTTTATCTTCACCAATTTAATAGCAATAGGTTTTCCAGTTCGGCGATCAGAAGACACTTCAAACTCAACGTCATCTACAAGACAATCAAACATGGTAATGGCGTTACAGAGTTTTGTGTTTGTTGTTTTTTAAATCACTGAATTGTTACATTTCATAATTCACCGCTTGTAACCAAACACCACAAAGTAAAACTCTGGTGCTTTTGTTACCAGGAAGGACACACTATTTGCAAATACTTCTCTGGTTATCCTGCATATTCACTCCTGCTGCTAACGAACTATTCTGTTGTAATGGTTTGCCCCTCAATAATTACACACACACACACATATTATAAAGCAGGCTTCACACTGAAGTTCAGACAACATAACATATGCCATTAAGCAGTTCAGAAACTTCACTGACACATTAATTAGTAGCATGAAGTAGCAGCCTCCCTATTCTGAAAAACAACAGTCCACCTTCAAACTAATTTTAGAAAAAAAGAAATAGCGTACATGAGGTATATAATTCCAGAGTCTAAGTGCTTGCTTCCATCTCAGTTACACAAGTTTGACCTAATACCACACCTTTCCCAGGATGGCCACAATTGCATTAACATAAGCTGTACAAAGCTTTAGTGCTGATGAGAGACCTTTACAGGAGTGGTAGATTTTTTAATTCAATTGTTTCTTTAGCCCATCAGAAGCAACAGCGTGCACCTGTTCATGCCACAAGGCAAAAGGATTTTCTACAGCAAGTGAAAGAGACTTGTTTTCATGCAGTCAAGCAGCTCTGAAAGTTGCCCAATTACCTCCTACTTTGAGCTCCTGTAAGTTGCCATTGTACTGTGAGCAGTGGAAGAACAGTCTGGCTTGCCGTTCTGAACACTGAATGAATCCATACGAGGTCAGCAGTTTTTCTATAACCCCAGTCTCACGCAGTGCTGCCGAAGTACCATTGGGGTACCCGTTGTGTCCATTGTTGTGGAGAAGGTTTGGATCAAAGCTCATCTGTTTAAAAGAAAGCATGGCGGTGGGGGGAAACACAAAAAACATTACTTAAAATAAGTTTCCTTTCTTCACGTCCACATAACAGAATAACACACACAATGAGCTTGTATAAGTTATTGTAACAAGCGAATTCTAACCATTTTTAAAATAGAGTAAGAACACCAAAGCAGTCAAGCTTCTGTAAAACAATAATCCTTAAAATTCAGACAGGCAACGTGTATAAAATAGCCCAGAAACACAGCCCCAAAATAAAGCTTGCTTTGACCAAAACACACTTCTGACTTTCTTCAGTATTATATCTCAAAGTACTCCTACATTCGCTATTTCACATCAGAGCCTGAAAATACCTAAAGTATCTGCTCTTCCAAATTAAACAGGTAATTATGAAAATGCAATGGTTATGAAGCAACAGAACTAGGTTCACAACCCTGCAAAGTTTGTCCCCTGTTTGTTCAGTCTTTCATACTAAAAAAAAAAATGGGTTTAGGTATTTAAACATTTTTGCAGTTATAGAATTAATACCCAGAATTAAACTAACATTTCTGTGGCACAGGAGCTCAAGTGCTAGAGAAACTAAGAAAACTTGAAAACAGCATTAAAATAAAAAAGCTGTCGTGAACTGTTAAATTAACTTACACCCTTTAAAACTTTTTTTCCTTTTTTTTGGGGGGGAGAGGGAGGCGCTGTCTCTTTTCAAGGCACATACTCAATCTTGAAACATTCACAAGTCCCTTTACTAACTCATTGGCAGCTTGATGTGCAAGTCTCATTTTTAAAGCAAGCCATTTCCATTTAGAAGTTAGCAATTAAATCAGTTTAAATGTATTATACCTCACCAAACACTTTCATTCAAAAAAGACTACTGAAGCACACACCCCCCCGTCAATATGCATCTTAAAATACAGTATTGGAGAGCTTTACTTGCTGCAGTTTTTAGCATATTTGTTTTGGAAACAGAATGAGACTGTATCTGTTCTCTGCTTTCTTGTTGCACCAAGCAGAAGAGATTCCATGTTAGTCAGCAATATGTTCATTGGAGATAAAAGACATCTGATTAACTTAGGGTAAGAAGAATGACCATTTTCCAACACAGACACTGGGTTACTCAAAGTATAAAAAGGTATCGTTATGGCATGTCTCATTATGCTATTTGGAAATCAGTTTAAAAGCAATCAAAGAGCACCACTCCAGTATATGAACTTTCATCTTTTGAGGAAGGCAAGCCCCAGGACATTCCATGCACAAGAGGATGTCTTTGTGCAAAGGCAACAGTTGAAGTGTGTGATTTTAACCCATCCTAGACTTTGAAATTATTTTCAAAAATAAATTGGTCCTGCAAGTAGGTTGGCTGGGAAAAAGGAAAATGATACATTATTATACCTTTTCCCAGGAGAATAGGCAAGACCATTAACCCATTCTGAAAGCTCAAATCAGCATGACAAATGCTTTTTGTGAGTCGTTTACAAAATGCCCACATCACATCTCTAATGCAAGGTAAGTACACCAACACACACACCCCTGCCACAGAAATTAAGTAACGACTGCTACTAAAGGTATATCACATACAGAAAACGACAAAAATCTACCTAAAAATCAAGTTCAGAATAGCCTGTTCTAGGATTAGAAAACCACACTGCTGTAATCTCTTCCTCAAGGACTACCATTGCATGATACCATTTGAACAGTTTGAGTTTAAAGGAGTATTAGTAGTATAGCACAAAGAGCGCATCATTAATCATCTAAAGCCTGACAATTTAAGTGCAAACAAAAACACACTCCTCAGGGTGGCACTAAGATTTGCTGTAGAGAGAGAGAGACACGATAACATTGGCAGCTTTTCCAAATGCTTGTCATATTCCTAGACCTGTTCAAGCATAATGTTATAACAGAACACAACAAAAAAAAAAAAATCAAACACAAAGTCTATTTATACCTATGACCAGGAGTACTGTCATAAAACTTTAAGAAATTTCTAGTAATAAGCTATTAATGTAAAACAATACTTGCTTGGACCTACCATAACACAGTTATATACTGTATCATGATGACTACCTGCCTGTGCTGTCCGCTCCCAACAGCTGACCTGTCCGTTCACAAGAGTAAGAACTGTGAACCCCACCAGTACACATACTCAGAGGAAGAAAAACAAACTGTGCAGTAAGGTTTAAAGATGACTAAATGGAGGTTATTTGAAAAAAAAAAAAAAGGGGGGGGGGGGATTGGTACCACAACACTACTGTTACTGGAGGAGAGAAACGTTAATAACCAGCTGTCTAGGACTGTAAGTATTGTTAAATAGAACCATATTGCAGGTACTATTAATTTAGCATACTTCTAGTAAACCAACATAACAGCAAATAACTGCTAAAAAAAACCACCCTAACAAAACTCACACCCTCTATTGACAACTTAAATTTAGAAATATATATAACTCTTTATAACATATGTACCAACCTCGCAGTGATATTCAAATATTGCACTTTCAGTAGTATTAGCCGATTCTTCTGTTTCAGCACAAGTTTCTAAAGATGAAGACTGTTATTATTTAAAAAAAAGAAAGAAAGAAAGAGAGAAAGAGGAAAAAAAGAGAGAAAGAAAGCAAGAGAACGTGATATATCAAGCTAATAGAGAACAAGCGCTGCTGCCCTGGGCAGTTTCAATACAGCACTGGAGAAAACAAAGACTATTAGCAGCGTTGGGACGTGCTCTTTTGAAGCTGTTGAGTAGGCACAAACTTCTTGTTTCAGATCAAGCCTTGTATCTTCAGTGTAAGTTTCCTCTTCTTTGGTCTTGAGTTGTTGTTACGATGTGGTATATTCTTTTCCTGATCTGAACTTGAAGCAGCAGTTTCAGGTGGTAAATTCTGTTCTGTTCCACTTCATACTGGAGAAAGGAAAGAGACACACACACTAAGTATCACCTTAAAATAAATTATCCATCAGTCATAGGTGTTCCTACAAACAGGTGCATTTCCTCTACCTTAATACTGTAGGTTTGATCCACGCTAGGAAAGACTGTTTTACACATATATTTGGCATTCTCATTTTCAGTTTTGTTTTCCAAGAAACTCCAAGCCAGTGATATGGTATTTTCAATTTTAAACTCTTCAGATGCAGTTAGGCATTTCAGGAAAAGTCCCAATTTGTAAAATTAAAAGAGCAACTTCATTTTGATGAATAGCAACATCATTTAATGCAAGTCTTAGTCCTCCTACCAGTAATTTTATGTGGGTGCCATCTCATAATTTAATTAGTAAGTGCTTGCACAGACCTTCAGAGTAGCAATAGGGTTTATGTTTGTGTGGGAATTAGAACTTCCTGACAATTTTTCTTCCAAAAGGTAAGTCAAGGACTAGCAATACCTGAAGCACCTTTAGCTTTGTACACAAATAAATTTCTCAATTATATGTACAGATGCTGTACATCTGTTCTACACAGACCATACGCACCCTGGCACAGCATGTACAATAACTGCAGAGCCATTCTCTGGACTTCTTAAAACACTGTTTGCAAAATATTGATTACGTATAGATAATATTTGTGTAGATAACGTAAGAGAGACACCTCTGCAACAGTAACTAGATAATAATTCCTTCCTAAAGTTTTCCAGAACCACTTTGCATTTTCATGAGAAAGCAATTTAGACAAATTGCCACCTACCACATTAAACTGAAACATTATAGAAACAGAAGCTTTTTTTTTTTGAGAAATAAAACCAAGTTTTGATTTGAGTTTGTTAACTCAATACATATAGAGAAAAAAAAAAAAAGTGGTAACATTTTTGTGGACAAAAGTTGCTAAGATGCAGCACAGCTATGAACCTATGGATAAACTTGCATGTTATGCAGTAATCTAAAGGTATGAAGCATCAGAGCACAACTCTTTCCCAAGTCACTCGACAAGTCCCACACCAAATGAGCAAAAACATGGACAAAGCCTATTTCTCCACTATGGTGGGAAAGTGAACTTCACAATTTGCATTGAGCTTTGAATTCCCTTTAGTGAACTTGAAAAAGTCAACTTAAGTGACTGAAACATGAATACAAAGAAATTTAACTCTCATCACAGTGAAAATGCTGACTGCAGTCAGCTATGACAAGTAAGAACTCTAAACCCCAAAAGGACACAATGGCTGCATGCAAACTCATCACCCAGTTTTCACAAAAGTCTTTATTTCAATGACTTCTCCTCCAGATGAAGGATCTTCCTTTAGTCACTACTCTGAAAAACTTTCTGCTGACCAAGTTTTCTTGTCAGACCACTATATATACATGAATGAGACTAGGTAAGAAAATGGATGAGGGCTGCACAAATCAGTATCTGGTATGAAAGGTTTGCAGTGAAAGATTCAATTGAAAAAAAAAAAAACTTTTAAAAAAAATCAGAAAACACAAAGCTAGTGCAAAAATAACAGGATCACTAGACTTTTCACATACGTCTGTATTACATTCAGGCAACTGTTACCACGATCTCTTTCAGGATAGTACTATTTTTTGGGCAGCATTTCACATCTCAAATGAGCATCCCCCGAACCAAGTTCAGGAGAAATGAAGGAGGCATTCACTGTACCAGGGGAACTGCACAAAGACACTTCTTATTCATGTACTTCTCCCTCATCTAATTAGACTAATATTATTAGAGTTCTACAAGAGCTGTAACTTGTATCACATTACATTTCTCATTTTTCTGTGCACAGACTACACTAAATTTTAACAGAATAATCAAAACACCTCTTCTGCCCAAAGATGACTAAAGCTAATTTTTTCAGGTAATGGAATAAGGCATAAGCTTTTGCCTTAAACGTCAGTTCAATGTGATAACAAGATTGGTTTACTACACTTCAGTAATTATAAAAAATGGGGTTATCAAGCAAGCATAACTCAAGTAAAAAAAAAAAAAACAATCAACAAACAAAACTCTTACTGTGCGTGTCTGCCTCAAATTCTTACTTTTTAATTCAGCTACTATAAATACTCCTCCAAACTGTAAACAGCCTAAGCAGCTACCCAGCTCCCAAGTCACACTGGGTTCTGCATTTGTATATTTACAGCTGAAAGGATTAATGAAAAGACAGGGAAGAGCTGTACAAGTCCTGTTCTTGAAGTCTTTCAGACACAAATTTTGGTCAATGACAGTAACTCACACAAAGCTGTTCACAGCTGGAAACCATCTATACAGCCTAACAGTAGAACTTGCTGGGTTACACTGCTTTGTTTACCATTCTCTTCACAAAAAGAGGTAACTGGAAGAACATGTATTTTACTGGATTAGAACACATGCTTCTAGAAATAGCCATCTCTTACATGAATAAGATGAAATTTAATAAAAATTACACTTTATATTTTCGGTATGCACGTACAACACAACTATTAGATGTTACTTGGAGATAAAGCTCTTGCGTATTATTTCAGATGAATACTGGAAAGCAGTGCTGAACACTTGCTCTTTGAGCACCCCAAACAATAAATGACAGCTATGCAATCAGCTACTAACATTCACTAGATTAGTGATGCCACTTTTACATAAAATAAAAACCACATCTATAGGAAAACAAAAAGTTAAACATCTTCCAAGGACATCTGTAAAGACACGTATACACATGGAATCATTTAAAAAAACATTAATCCGAAAAATCCGGTTTCTTTTACCGGGCCTGGGGCTTGGGAAAGCACCCTGTGCTGGTTATTACTGCAGACGACAGAAAGCGGGCCCCAGACCGGCAGACTCGCCGCAGGCCTTCCGCCGGGGCCTGCGGCTGGGCCAGCGGCGGCCCTGCAGCAAGATGGTGGCCGCGGAGCGGGGCGGCGGGCCCGGCCGAGGGGCGGTGCCAGCGGCCGCGGCCAGCGGCGCTGGAGCGGGGGCTGCCGGCGGCGGGGGGCAGCCGGCCCACGGCCGAGGCCTACGCTATGACAGCGCAAAGGCGCAGGGGGGCCGCGCCGGGCGCCGCCGCTTCCCGGCCTGGGGTCAGGGCAGGCCTGGTGGAGGGAGTAGCCGCCCGGCCGCCCTCCCCGCACACAAAGGGGGGCGATGGCGGCCGCTCCCCCGCACACAAAGGGACGGGGCCTAGTCCCCGCGCCGGGCGGGGCCGCGCGTGGCACGCCGGGAGCCGCAGTCCGCCCCCAGGAGCCCCCGCGCCGGGGCCCCACCCGCGGCCTGCCGGGACCCGTAGTCTCCGCGGCACCACCCCCGGCCCGCCCGCCGCCCGATGGCCTGCAGGCCCCAGGCAGCCCCGCGGCCGCCAGGCCGCGCAGCGCGCCGGGAAAGCGAGTTCCAGCGCGGCCACGGCCCCGCCCTCGCGGCCGGGGAGCGCCCCCGCCCTGAGCGCTCCGGCGGCGGCGCGTCCCCCCACAGGACGCCGGGAAGCGTAGTGCGCACGCCACCGCGGCCCAGCCACCCGCGACTGCCGGTACTTCCGTCCGCAGCGGCGGCGGCGGCGGCGGCCTCCCGGGCGGGCACCCACTCGCCCCCCGCGCTCCGCGCAGCCGAGGGGAGGCCGTGGGCGCCTTTACCTCGCCGCGACGGGCGGTACACAGGGGCCGGGCCCAGAGGTGCCCTCTGCCTCCTCCGCCGGTTCCCAGGGGCCGCCGTGTCCCCTCAGCGTCGCGGGCGCGACCCGGGCGGCGCCGGGAGCCGCGGCGGCCGCCGCCCGCTGTACTCACCCCAACAGCTCAGCGCCCCCGCTCCAGCGCCGCCATGAGCAGCACGGCACCGCACGTAGGAACAGACCCGGCCTCTCGCGAGACCGCGGGCGGGGCCGCGCCTGCGCACACGGCCGCCCGCCTGCTGCGCATGCGCGTCGCCACAGCGGCTGACTGCGGGGGCGCGCGCAGAGGGCTGCGGCGCGCGAGCAGCCTCCCCCCTCAGCAGCACGCGCCCCGCGGCTCGGCTCCCCCCGTGGAGCGTATTTAAACTCCTCCTGCTAATTAGGGCCCACTCCTAATGAATAATCAACTCATCAGTCAAAGCAACTGCTGATCAGTTTCCAGTTTCTGAGGAACGTTCACCTCCTCCGGGATAACGAAGGTAAAACCACAGCGTCACCGGCGTTTCCAATGATGTTAATTTAAAACAGATAAAATGCAACACTTTTGGTCACAGTAATTTTTCCCTGGGGCAAGGTAGGGGTGCAAAAGGCTTGGGTACACACAGAACAGACAGAATGACCCCCGGGATCCACAGAACAGAATACACTTGAGAAAACACTGTCCATTGGGTGGGGTTTTTTATTCCCTCTCAAACAATTTTTAATAGAAAAGGATTGTATACAAGAACACTCCTGTACAGAAATCCCTTATAACTGCCAAACAATCTTGCTCAATATTCCAAGTTGTTGCAAGACAATGTCTCTTATTAAGCACAGGAACATAAATCACCTTCTGCATCTATCAAAATCATCACTTGGGAAAAAGTAGCATAAAAATTTAAACTAATATTGAAAATGAGATGTTTACTGTTCTTGGAGGAATATTTTTTGATCACAGGCAAGAAAGAAATCTTGATATCAAAGTGTTGTTAAAAGTACCACAATATTGATAAATCCCTGCAAGACTGCAGCTCTCATTTCACTCAACGTAGGATTCTGCAATAGCTATCTAACATTTGTCGCTAGACTTACCTGTGATGTAACATTAGAACCCTGTCTACATGGCAATTCTGGCTTAGTTTTGAGGCAGATCTCGACCGGGACGGGCTGCTCCACCTGGGTCCGAGCACAGATCAGAGCTCGCCCACACCCCCTGGAGCATCGGTAAAACCCAACGGGTCTGCCCATAGAAAAACATTAGTCAGATACAAAGCGTCCTTCAAAGCTGCACAGGCGACAGAAAGGGTCATCTACTCGGAGTTTCACCCCTAAATCAAGGTAAAGCATGCTCCTTTCGTGATTTACCACTTGAACTGCTCTGCTGGCTCTCTGCTGTTCTCTCCATCTGCTTCCCCACAGTTGTCCGACCTTAACCCAGCTGGACACCAAGCCTCAGCTCTTCAGAGGAAAATGAAAGCTCTGCAAGCAGAGCAAAATGTGTACCTACCATTTACAACGTAGTTTTTGAATAGTCTCTTATTCCTTCTATCAAATAAAGTCATCACAACCTGTATTAGTTCTCTAGCTACTGACAGGGTGGATTTAAGTGCCACCTGCACAGTTGGAATTATTAACTAAAGCTCATAAAAAATAACAAACAGGAGAGGAAATGAACTATCACAAGGGAGTACACATAAAGTACTTCATTGTTAAGCATCTGTACGCTGCAATTATGAAGACGGAGCCGCAATGCAAGCCTCTGCCATCAAGAGTATGTAATTTCAGAAAAATGCAAAGAAAACAGCCCACACATTTTGAAAGATAAAACAAACAAATAAGGAAACACCTGAAAGAACAAATCAAACCCCATCCTTTTAGGGTAGTATCATAATAGTCTCTGAAGTCAAGATTTGGAGATAAGGTTACTTTGTGGGCTAAGCTTCACAGTCGGGGAGATCTTCTCTTCCCACCTCAAAAGATTCCTTGCTGATTGACAATAGTTCACGCAGCTCTTTGTTTTCAAGCTGCAAAACCAATATTTTTGCTGAAATGGAAATGAGCTAATTCACAATTAAAGGATGATAATCTTTAAGTAGCTCCACTCCTTCACAGCTAAATAAAACACTGATTTTGTAACATAAGCATTAATACAGCGCTAGCAAGAAGGGAACCACATCATTTAAAGGTTATCTTTTGCTTCTGGCTTTGTTTACATAATACAAACACCAAGAACTTGAAAATAAACAGATCACCTTCTGCATTTCCTGACCCCACCCCCAAATTTTTGATTGTCATAAATCTTTGACACATGCAAACACAGAAAGTCTAAGAGGCACCCAAAGTAAGTCTTACTCCCAGACTAAGACTTACTCCCAGAGTAAGTCTAGAGGCTCCCAAAGCTTCATCTACCCTTAGCAACTGTGTCTGTTCTTACCTCCAACTGAGCTAGTTTCTCCTGAACTTTAAAGAACTCATCATCATCGACTTGAATAGCTTTTCTCATCACCTCTCCCATCTCACATATTCTGTCTATTTCACTTGCAATTTCCTGAAAGACATAATATATTCAATATGCTCAGGCAAAAGCAGCAGTAATAATTATTTTCATTTTCTTGATTTTGGATTATTTTTCCTATTTTGAATGCTAAACCTTTCCTCCCAAGCACGTGCAATCCTGTTTAACTTGTATAATATTTAAAGATGAAAACATGTACCTTATTGTCCATTATCATCAGTAATCAATAAAACAGTGATTAGAATTACGTCAGCAAGATAAGACACCCTTACTTACTAAAACAGAAAGTCTCACGTGTGACAAGGACTGACACAACAGATTGAAGTTACTGTGAATGTCATTAGTACGCAGCAAATTTTATATTGCTTTATTAGAAAAGCCTGACTGTGAATTTATAAAAACACAAAATATAAAAGCAAATGAGATTTCAAAACTAAGTAACAGTGTGAAGTAAACAGCATCATCTCAGAAAGAAGCCAAGCAAGGAAACTAAAATAAGACAGAGCCTTCTAAGGCAGTCTTTACAGAATCCGTCTAGATACAGCTCTAGTCCTTTGGAAGATGGATTTTGTTGAAGCCCAGAAACACACATACAATGAACGATGAAAAACTCCAACATGTAATGTAGCAACAGTTCCTGTTTGAAGAACACTCACTTTCAAAATATTTGAAGTATCTAGGGTGGAACTCAAATATGCAAACACAAAAATTGACAAGAAGGAGCAAGACAAGAATTTGGAAGCTTTTGAAGAATTTTAACATAACATTAAAATGTTGGGGAATATCAGATAACATTGTAGGGTGGAGTTTCTTTTCTCTAAGTGTCGGTAGTTAATCCGCTGCCTCTGAAGGTAAATGTAACACCAGAGCAGAGAATTCAGTTTTGAATGCCATTATTCAGAAAATATGCAAACAAATTAGAGCACCTAGAAGAGAGCTGGAGGAACAAGAAAGACTTAGATAACTTAATCTGGGAAGAAAAAATAATGTTTTTTTTTCTAAACAGAGAAATGGTTATAATAAGAATATAGCTTTTTAGAAGATATCAAAAGATTGTTACTATTCTCCAAGTGGGAGGTAGGAAAAAACTCATGAACTGAATCTGAAGCACAGAAGATTTTGCCTAGATACTGAGACAGTCTAGGTACATTCCATCAAAGGTTCCTCCAGAATCTCTTCAGCTTTGCATTTCCATGCCATTACAATGGAGCAAAAGCAGTGCCAGAGAATAACGTTAGGAGTTTTGTTCAGATGTTAAGTCTCACTCAACAGAGTAATTCATGCACCTAAGCAAGCACTGGAAGCAAGACATTGCTACACTATTTAACTTCAGAGAACTAATGCGTTGCCACATACCAGTGCAAAGATACATGTGCTAAGTGTTGGGCTGGCTCCAATTCCAATTAAAAAACAGTAAGATACGAGATGTCACTAGGTTGAACCACACATAAAATGCATTCTAACAAATTACTAACTTCATTCATAAGCCTTAAATAAAAATTTAATGTTATTATATTGTTATTAGACACCCAAATGTGAAACAGGCAGCAATTATCAGCAGCAACACCTTAGATTTCTGAAGTCACTGCACTCAACATGGATGAAGGGACACTTCCAGGCCATTGCAGAGAGTATCCAGATTTAAAAACATTTGGAGTGGTGATTTCTTAAGAACTAAACATACTGCAGCTCACAGAGGTTCTTCTCCCTTTGTTACAATTACTGAACAGGAACAATAATAACTCTGATGTCTTTGATTTTACTGTAGAGAATCGTGTGCTTAACCCAGGAAATTTAATTCCTAGTGCATAAAGAACAAGCCTTCACCTGGGCCATGAAAGGGTTATGCTTTTCAGTGTCCTCTGTGACAACTGTTACAACCTGTGTGCTGTAAAAGGAATAAAGAAAAAACCAGCAGCATAGAGAGACAAGAGTTTCAGAAAACCTATTTTGGAGCACAGACGTTCCATGAATGGAAACAAGGATTGTATGAAAGCAAGGAAGAGACAGGGAAGAGGGGTCTTGATCCCTCTTCTGTCCCCATCCCACCTTACCAAGGAATTAGCCTGATGAACTTCCAAGACTGGTTCTGCATCTTCACCTTTTCTCCCTTGCAAGAGCTGCAACATCTGCTTTCTATATTTGCTCATGATGAGCTCTAACGCATCTTGGTGCTCCTCCAGTGACATCCATAGCTCTGCAAAATACAGTATGTCACCACCACAAACAGCAGGCAATCCTTCACAGCCACGACAGAAGCCCAGAGGTGCTCAGTGCCGGCTGCTCGCTTGATCCGCGCTCCCCCACAGCTCCCCCACACAGCGCAGCCCTGGGGCTCCGGCCGGGGCAGCTTCTCTCCCGACCCCGCCGGTAGCCAAGAAGCCATCGGGCTCCCCTCGCTTCCGCACCCGGGCACCCAGCGACGCTGACAGGAGGCAGAACAGACGCACCCCCGCCTCGACAAGCCCCCTCCCGCCTGGGCCACCAAGCAGCGACCCCCAGCACCCTGCCCCAGGGTATGCTCCCCAGGAGACACCCCCCCCAGTACCCTTAAGCGCCGCGAGGCGCCCCGCTCAGCACCCAACACGGCCCCCGGGGTCCTTCACCCCCCCCGCCCCCGGCTCACCCCTGTTCTCTTGCCGCAGGTCGCGGATCTGCGTGTTCTCCTGGGGCAGCAGCACCGGGGGCCGCAGCCCCGACGGGTCGGCCCGCTCCGCCGCCGCGCCCTGGCCCTGCCGAAAGACGGCTGTCGGTCCGGCCGCCCCGTCGCCGTCCCGCCTCCCTCCCTCCCTCCCTCCCTCCCTCCCTCCCTCCCGCCGCCGCCGCCGCCCTCACCTTCTCGGCCCAGCCCGCGCCCGCCTCGCGCATGGCGGCCACGCGCTGGTGCAGCACGGCGGACTGGTCGATAAGCGACTCGGCCGCGGTGTCGTGCTCTTTCAGCCGCTCCAGCAGCGTCTTAGCGTCCGTGAGGATCTTCTCGATGGTGCAGGCCATGGCGGCGCCGAGCCCCTCACCGCCGCGGCCCCGCCATCCCGCTGCGCGCCCCTCGCCGGGCCCGCCGGCCGGGGACGCCGCTTCCGGCCGCCGCGCGAGCGCCGCACCTGCGCAGGCGCGGGCCGCCGCGCGAGCGCCGCACAGCAGCCAAGGGCCACCTGGCGGCGCGAGAGCGCCACCACCGCCCGCGGGAGGGGCGTGGGCAGGGGCGGGGCGTGGGCAGGGGCGGGGCGTGGGCAGGGGCGGGGCGTGGGCAGGGGCGGGGCGTGGGCAGGGGCGGGGCGTGGGCAGGGGCGGGGCGTGGGCAGGGGCGGGGCGTGGGCAGGGGCGGGGCGGGGGGGGGCCGTCCCTCCTCCAGCCGGTTGAGAAGGAGATCTCAGGGCGCTGGAGGCGTTTTCGCTGTGGGGTGGGTTTCAGGGGAGGGGACACCAGCCCACCCCCTCCCCCCAGGGAAATGGCGTTTCAAAGCCACCCGCAGCCGCCTTTTGGCGCGCTGTTGCAGAGGCAGAAGGTTCCCCCTGGCCGGGCTCTTGCAGAGATTCCCGCTCCCCGGAGGGGTTCGCTCCGCGACGCCCCGACAGGCAGCGCCCCGACAGCCCCGGTGGCGGAAAGCCTGTGGCTGCAAGGAACGCCGCTCCGAGCAGTGCAGTCTGTTTGCAGAAAGGCACATCCTTGACCCAAGGGGTTCTGGTTATCTTTTTAAATACTCCCTTAAACAGCGTGCGATAAATTCTGGGCTGAGATCTGTTGAGCTGTCATCTTATCTAATATTCTTGTTTGTCCCTTTTAACAGTAAACATCCTCTACTCAAGTTAAAATAACAAGCTTCGTAATGCTGACTTGCTGCTTTGATATTTATTTGCTAATTGAAGCTACTGTTAGTGATCCGGGATGTCCTTGATGCTTTGCTTAACTTTGTGCCACATAGCTTTTTTTATTTAGTATTACCAACTTTATAAATAATGTTTTACAGGACTCCCAACAATATTTTAACAGGACTCCCTTTGACTTGAGTCATCTTTCAAGCTGAAATCCCCATTCAGACACGTAAAAAAAATCTAGGACACTTTATCTGATAAAAGGTTCTTTATGAAGCACAGAAATAATTAAACCCAGGGCAGAAGTGCTGAATAAGATAGTTTTATATAAACAACAATTTAAAAACATTCATACAGAGAACAGAGTAAGCAGCTGCATTTGGAGTATTTAATCAGAATGAGATCAATTAGTAAAGTATGAGACATATTTTGCAGATTTGGGAAATGTAATGCTGCTTTATTGTAGCCTGTGTGGAAATACAGGTCTTGACCATGCTTTATGGCATGTTTTACCTTCTCGTCCTTCCTTATTTTTCTTCTTACTAGAGCATACTGAAAAGTTAAGACTAGTTATCAGAATTCCTTTTTCATAACGGGTGGTTCATGAACATTTGGAAAACTGACAAATATTACTGTGTTTACCATGCTGGTTGTGCAACAAGTTGGCAAAAGACTGCCCTGTGCTAAGACAGACACGACATCCCTAAGTTCTCGCTGTGCCTGTTTCCCCTGTCCCACGCTGACATCCCCAAATGACCCCACCTGCGCCGGTCAGCACCTGATGCTCTTTCACTCTTATTAGACTCCCAGCTCCGTGGCTGCCTTTAAGCTCAGTTTTTGCAGAGCCTCTGAGCAGCCACACAGGAGTGGGCCTGATCCAGCTACATGGAATGATGTATGTGTTCCAGTTCAGCATCTTCCCATTTTTCACCTTATGCAATGTAAGGAAGTTCTGTGAAATCAAACATGCAATCTCTTAAGGTTCCACTGAATTCAGCTTTTGGCAGGAGCCATTTAGAAATGCAGCACTGGAAATTCCAATTCATATCTAGTAGGAAGCCAGCTAAAGGAACAACCCGTTTGTGCATGGTGAAGGATCATCACATCTCAGCAGAAGCTGCACCTGGATGGCATGTCCAAACCTCCTGCCTCTTCTGGTCCTTGTGTTTATACTTTTGATTTAACACTCACTTTTCCCTGCCTCCAGAGATGACACCCTGGCCTTTCATGCCAAGCAGAGACAAGCCAGGAGACGAGGGCCAGCACCACTGTGTCTCAGATGTTCATTTCAGGGTCGGTGCAGTCCCTCTGCGGGATTCTGGCTGCTTGGAATTAAATCGCAGAAGGAGAAGACAACGAGAGTCTCCGGTACTACACCACACAGTGCTCTGTCTTGGGATCTCACTCAAGAATGTGGCTCACCCTTCTCCAGCAGATCTTTTGACGCAGAATCATTTTTTCTACTTCCAAAGGACAGTAGAATAAGCTACTGTGGCGCCAGGACACAGATTGGATCCCAGCAGGACAAAGCTCCTCGATTCAAATGCTGGGAACGCTTGTCACCACAACTTCTAGTGTGTAGCAACAGAGCTTAAACAAATCAACGGATGAGCATTTTCTGAGCAGTGGTGTCTTATAATTCCTTTGGCTTATCACATCAATTCTGTATAAACTGAAGAGAATGTATAAATTTGGCCTCTCAAACTTTTTAGTGTTTAACTTCAATTCGATTAAACACTTATGTATGTGTACAAAGTGAAAAATGAGGTTACAAGAGGTTAATGCTTTAATGCTTTTAATAACTCTTAACCACATGGCTGTATTTTGTCAAACAGAACATGGATTGGTTCTAGCAGGAGAAGCATACACTAGACAGAAGCACATCGAGGCTCTCCAAAACAGTAAAGCTGCTACAGAACCAAAACCATTTCTAGGCCATCTTTGAAAAATAATAAATAGTGTTTCTGTGATGGAATAAATACATAGCATTTCTGAGTACGGCTGAGGAGGTTCTTGCTCACAGTAGGAAAATCAAAAAGGAAAGAAATTTAGACAGACCGAAAGCATAGATAAAGTAATTAAAGAGATTGGTAACAGACAGAGCACAGAATCCTGAGCACAGCACAGCATCTGTAAAACTGGGATGAGTTCAGGCATCAGTACTGAGGATGTTAATGCAACGTGCACCAGGTAATGCCCATAAACTTAGCCAGAAACTGGCAGTGGGGTAAATGACGGATAATAATGCAGAGGAATTGACCAGTAGAAAATGGCAACATCTGTGACAGCCCGAGTGGCACCATTCTATGATTCTGTGATTCTATGATAAATGCCAGAAGTAGATAAAAAAATAAAGGGCAAATTTCTAGGATACTTATTTGGTTTTGGGTAAAATCATATTAACCATATGTGCGGTCAGCACAGTTTGAAAAATTTTCACAGAATCTTCATGGTTGGAAGGGACCTTTGAGATCATGGAGTCCAGCCACAAAAAAAAAACAACACAAAAAAACCCCAAACACCCAACAAAAAACCCCCACACCACCCCACACCCACCCACAAACAGACACAACCCAACAATCTCGGGCACTAGAGCATGCCCTGACGTGCCACATCTACACATTTCTTAAATACCTCCAGGGATGGTGACTCCACCACCTCCCTGGGCAGGCTGTTCCAGTGCCTGAACCGCTCCTCAGTAAAGTAATTCTTCCTAATATCTTATCTATTCCTCCCCTGCCGCAACTTTAGACCATTTCCTCTGGTCCTGTCATTATTCATTTGGGAAAAGAGGCCAACACCCACCTCTCTATAACCTCCTTTCAGGTAGGTGTAGAGGGCAATGAAGTCTCCGCTCAGCCTCCTCTTCTCCAAACTAAACATGCCCATTTTGGCACAGTCTCTGAAAGCGAAAGTCTCACAAAGCAGTGCAGCAGAGATTAGCTTTTCATTTCCACTATAAGTCTTCCTTCAGTGTCTAAAAGCCAAATATTTCAGCAGCTATAGCTTGTTTAAAAAGCTAAACAGACTTCTCTCTCACACTACACACCCCAGCACTTTTTGTCTGCTTGCTTTTAAAATCAAGTGCTGGTGTTAACACAATCATCAGCTACTGTCACAATTCGACTGGTGCTGCCCTCGAAAAAGCCTGTGACACAGACTCACAAACCAGGAGGCCAAGGGAATCCTCCTCTTGCACTTCCTGGCCTGTGCTTCCAGGTGGATTACTGGTGCATAAAACAGAGTCATCCCATGGCAAAGTTATTACTGAGAAACTCAGTCTTATTGTTCATCTTAATTATCCTGCTTTGATAAATCTTGAAGAGTCACCCGTTGCACCTCAGCATTTACGAGTCTAATATTCCTTTTACCATTAAAACAAATGTCCTTGAGATGGAATCCAGGCTGGAAGAAAGGGAAAACATTATCATTGATAAATGGATATATCCAGCTATTTCAGTCTCTCAGCAGCAACACTCCACTGCTGATAAAATGCTGACCAAGGGATTCCACAATAATTCCACAATTTCTAATGCTTAATATAGAGTGTCAAGATACTCTGCTATACGGAAATGGGGTCCAGGATTTGGCTTCTTGTTGCTGTACCTACAAAGGAGTACATTTAAGAACCTCAGTGCTTAAAGTTACGTTTACAAGTATTCTCTATGAACTACCAGTTCTGAGATCACTGCAGGAGATCGTAATCGAGCTTTAGTTGATATCTTTACTCCACATTTTGCCTTGCTGAATACTGATGCACTGGAGCATTTTATTGACAAATCTTGCTCTTCCTGCCAAACGAGAATACACGGATTTGGCACAGGGTATTGAAAGGTGGAGATGTAAGGATACCCACACATTTTGTTGGTGTCGCACAGATGGGACTATTAGTCCCTAAACTACCTTAAGGTAGAGGGACTGCCTTGCATGCCAAGCTTCAGAGAATGCACAGAAATAACAGGAATATTTTATAGGCTGTCTTGAGATTTTCAAGTAAGTTTAAAGCAGTTTGGCTCTTTCATTAAAATTCAACAGAAGTCAAGTGTTTAGCTCTTCAACATTTGTGAAAAGCCTGTAAGTAAATGCATAGTGAAACTAACCAACAACTTAATTATTAGGAAAAAAAAAATCAGTCTTAAAAAGGTCAAAATTGTTTTTCCTCTCCGGTCTGATACGGTCACCCATTATTTCATCCCATGAAAGCATTTAAGAACTTAATGAGAACTTTAATCTTCTCCTGAGTTATTTCTCTTCTAATTTGACTATGATGATTTGTCTGATACATTTGATGCAAAGCAGAAGAGTATTTATATTACCTAACACTAAACCCACTGAATGAACACAGGGTCTACAGTGCTAAATGGGAGCTGTTTGCTGTATAGATCCCCCTGTCAGCCCTTTTGGGCGAATAGGTGAATTATTTCATATTGGAACACTATATAAACTCAGGTTGAAAGATGCTGCCTGATGAAATTTCCCTGGCTAGTCTCACTGTCATTCCTCTGCTGAAACATATAATTTTGCACTGTAAAGACTATTTTTCTTTAATTTTTGCAAATAACTGTACTGCTTTAAAAAGCTACATGTAGGGAAGATAAAAGTGCTCAAAGGAAATGACACAGAAACCTTGTCACTTGAAGCTACAAAAATTAGTACATGTTTAAAACCTACAGAAGGGGGAAAGTACTGGGTGAACCTGTAATACCAACAGCATCTTTTTTTTATGTTTTGTTCCCTCATTAGGAGTATCGCACTGGATCTCAGGCACTTCAGTCTGGCTGGGGCCCCATCCAACAGAGTCCATACGTGTGTATGCAGAAAAAGATAGTCCCTGACCTACTACACTCACATTCTTAAGTTTCAAGTGAACTGAACAAGGTTCTCTCTCTGCTGCAGGCAAAACAGGCAAATAATGACAACAAAACAAGCACATTCTCAAAATTCTAGATTAATTACATTTTATGCAAATAACTACATAAACCAAACCAAGTGATCTTTGGCAGACAATCCCATGCCTTTTCTGTTCTTCGCAACCCTCCCCCTAACTGATGTGTATCTACAATTTGGTACTGCTCCACAGAGGCTTCCTCTGCCTGCTCTCAAGTTTTCAGCACAATTTCCTACTACTGTAGCTTCTGGACCTGATACGATCTTGGAATACGTGATCCAATAAATCAAAGCCACCACGTACAACTGACGCGCATCCTATTCAAATTAAATCTTTCTGTTGAGAGTCGGGAGTGCAAGAAACACCGACCTGCAAAAATGTTATTGACGAGGCTTTGTGCCGTTTCACACGTGGGGCTGAGGTTCACCTGTATCATGCAGAAAATCCTAACAGTGCCAGAGCCACTGCATTTTTGAAAATTAATACATAATCCAGAAGAGAGGATGAACAGGAACTTTGCAGTTTTTTTAATTAGTTCCTTCACAAATTGTAAATGCAAGTAGCACTCAGAACATAAAATTTTTGGCAGGTATTTGTCTGACGGTGTATTTTATGCCTCTAAAACAAAAATAGGTAAAGATTAAGTTCGATCATTTTAATACATAAACTGTATTGTTAATACTCAACTTTCTTTAATATTGTTCAGAACAGTTTACTAACAGGAGAGACTTAATCCTGTAATGAAATAATCTATATTTCAATATAACCTTTAACTCATATATAACAACGATTACTGTAATTAGCAATTAGTTTTCCAAAGGCTCCCAATTGTTTAGTATTTGACTCTTGCTTTCATCATTTAATGATTTACAGTAATGAGCTGGAACATCAGTATTTTGTACTGAAATGGCCAAAATAGTTGTCCAGGCATCATTGCCCTCATATGACAGATCTCAGATGTTTTTGTGAAAAGTTAGCCAAAAGCAATAGACAATGCCATCACTTCTGTTTCATTTTTACTGAAAAACAACAACAAAGTGACCGTAATGACTTGCAGTCAGAGTCTCAGTAGCTTTTGAAGGACCGTTACTTTGCTGAGATTCTGCCCTTTGTTTAAGTTTTGTTTGACAAATGCTTTATAAATGAGCAGAAGAGGTGGTTTATGTTTCATTAATGAGGCTGATAGTGGTTAATTACTGAAGTTACGTAAACAATCCAATACCAGATCAACCCGAACGGGTCAGTTATGTAGAGAAGATCCAGCTGGAGTAGATACGATTTCCTTTAACTATTCGAAAACCACACAAGTTACAGAGATCTAGAATCTCTAGTTCAGATAAACAAAAAAGTCTACTTAGCTTGAAAACTAATTCTCTCAATAGGTATCGATCGAGGGAAGCTCTTTCTTGATCTGCAGTTCAAGCACTCATCAAATTCTGAGACCTATCCACATAAAGGCAGACGTTCTGTGTCGATCAGGCTGCACGGAAGCTCACAGCTTTCACTGACGATGGAAATGAGGCTGCAAAAGCGGTGCCACCCCAGGTGTTCTGGTCAGACCAATGTCACCAGATCTGATTATTTCCTATGGAAAACATGCGTGTCCCTTATTCTCCACTTCAGTGGCACTTCTAGATGACATGAACAAGCTCATGACATGAACTTGTTGACCTAACGTTTTCAGGCTGTATCTATGAGTAATATTTGTTTACTCATCTCTACTAAAGCATACTTGAAGTATATGGTTATTTCCTTTGCCCATTAAAATGGCACTAGGCATGTTGCTGATCGGAGACTTTATCAGTGTTTTACACAATTTCACTGAATTTCACTGAATTTCACTGAATTTTTTTAGAGTTGGAAGGGACCATATAGATCATCTAGTCCAACTCCCCTGCTGAAGCAGGATTGCTTAGAGAATTGATGTATATAAGGAAAAATAACAGAAAACAGAGGTGGAAGAGATCTCAAAAGTCCTTCCTCCTCCTTTACAAATCAAAATAACTCAGAACAATTCATAAGTTCTATCAGGTAGCTCAAACTGATCTTCAAAACATCCAGTGATGAATTTAGAGGCAACTTATTCCAACGCTATTTTTACCACCATACTTGCTTTCTCTAGTATCTAATTTAAATCTTCCTTACTCCTAAATCAGCTTTTTATTTCTTGATTCTTTACAGGCATGGAAAACCGTTTATTTTCCTCTTCTTTGCAGCAGTTCTTTATGTGACTCAAGTGGCCTTTCGGGTCTCCCGTTTTTATTGTCACGCTAAGCTTTGAACAGAAGTGATCTGTTAATATAAATTTACGTATTTAACATGGACCAGCCACCTGATCTGAATCACTGCATGACTATGCAAAACAGTTTCAATACCGCAGCTATGAAGTTAACACATGGGCTGGAGCTAACAACCATGGACTAATACTTAATGTGGCATTGGGGTTAATTTCTGCTACAACTAAGGTTTAGGTTCTTAGACACTTATTTTAGAAATTGAATTTACTCTGAATCCACTAGGTTTTATAACACTGAAGAGAATGAGGATTAGATACCTGCTAAAAACCTGGGCTTCAGACTTAAGTTTCACAAAGTCAATAGGCTTTAAATACCCACGTCCCATAGGTACACTCAAAGAGCTTACCAGTAAGGTATCTTCTATCAGAAAAAGTACTAAAAAGAAGCCAATAGTGTTTAAAAGCTAAAGGCAATATTTCACAAACCTCTGCCTGTTTTTCAAACTTTCATGAAAGGCTGAAAAGCTGGATGAAAAAGACAATGGTATATGTGAAAGAGATGCTACTATGGAAAAAATCTTAGTTCTAACAATTGTAAATCCTCCACTTTTTACCACTGAAGTTTTTTTGACATCTTAGTAAGTTGCTGTATAAGGCTGCTTTTACTAGAAAGACAAATGCTAATCATAACTAAATTTGCAAGATCATTCTCTCTGTCTCTACTGCATTAACTCTGCATTCCACCCCTCTGTCACCACACATTATCAATGCACAGCATTTGAAAGCTCAAAAAATGCCACAAGATGCTCAATTAACATCTGCAGGTTAATCTTTTTTGTTCTTGAAAGCCAGACTCAACTATTCCACGTGCAAAGACTAACAGATTCTGCAATGGTGCCATTAGATGGAAGTAAGTTGCATGCTCTGCTCTGGAGCCTATGGAATACAAACATGACTGTCCTTTGGAGGCTAACGTCCGCTTGCTGTGCATTGTGCCACAGATCCGGGAAAATCTATTGTCCCTATAGACTATTTTAAGTGACCTTGCAATAAGATAACCAACAGGAAATTAGTTTTTCCCTTTGCCGTCTAATTCCATGAAGTATACAACAGAACCATTTTTTCCTGAGGTAAATTGAGAACTTCTCTTACACAAAAGAAAAGTGACCTCCTTCTGGAGTTAGTGTGTTTGCAACCTGCCGTGCATTATGTTAAGCATCAAGTGTAATGACACAATACCTAACAAGAAAATGTGCTATCCAAAGGATCACATCTTGTACCTAGAAAATGATGAAAACATCAAATTGTAATGATTAATTTATTAGAAATTGTTAATAATGGAAATACTTGGGGTTTTAAGAATGAAATTTTGCAAAATCAATTGCAGAACAGAAGTTGCTAACAATCATTTTCTGTTATGGGGCACACATGAGCCCTGTCTGTGCTGCATCAACACAGCTATGTCAAAACTGGAATAGGGAGAACAAGGTAAGTGTTCTGTGTTTGGAGACACTGGCCTTATCAAGTGTTTCCAAATTCAATTATTCCAAATTATTATATCACATACATATACTATTGCAATATTTTCTCTGCCCAGCAAAGGAACATTATCCATTAACACTCAGACATTTCAATGGTAAGCAATCAAAATGGGAGAATTTTAAATTCTACCAAGAAAGCAGAATATTTAGTAACTAGACAGGGAGAACTCTGGGAAACGGTGACGCGAGGGTCCCCATGGCCTCTGTCCCTGATGACCCAGTTATTATTTGATTTATGTGGACTTGCAGCTGCCCTCGCTTCGACCCCAGAAAAGGCTGTGTGGGAAGTTTGTGTCTCAGAGCTGTAGCGCTGCTCTGCGGAGTGTCTGGAGCGCAGTGTGTGCTCAGAAACTGATAAATAGGGAAAAGGCCCAGTTTGCTCCAGCTGGACTCAGTGCTGGGATCAGTGCTGCAGCCCAGCGGATCCACTCTGGAAGCAAGAAACTCTCTGGAACCACCGTAAGTACTTCATTTACTTCTCTGAATGATGTGGGACTAAAAATTGTTGCTCTAGTCATAAATCAATTTGCCATGTGAAAATATTTCAGGTATTGGTCTTTTTTCTTCTTTTTCCTTTCTTTTATTTAAATGTCTGACTAAATGAAAACAGAAAACATGCACTTTTAAATTTGGTACGTTACTGCCAAGAATTTCTTCTAACAGTACCTCATTTGACATAAAGACTAAGGTAAAATGACTTTTAAATTTAATTAGTTGTTTCCCTCACCCAAAGTACTGGGAAAACTCTAAGTTTCAAACAACCTAACCTCTTATTTTACAATGTATAAAAATTACACCTTTGAAATAATTATTCATGGGGTAACAATTCCAAAGGAAGATTTCAAGATAATTGCAACACAATCCATTAGTGAAATAAGCCAATTCCTATTATGATTATTATATGACAAGGAAGAAACACTTTTAATGAGAAGTGGGATTTCTTCAAACAGCAGCTCTGGGGAGCTTCTTGGCACATTAAAACTGGGAGAAACAGATAAAACTTTAATAATGCATATAAGCTGCATATAGGATCAATCAAGTGATCCTACAACTTCCCCTGCAAAATCATTCTTTAAGTACAGTAATCAGTGATTACTGAATTGCAAGAGTGAAACTGAATATATCATCTGACATTGCACATAGTTGCCACTGATTGTGCTCAGTTAAAACTTTTTTCAGTTTTTGGTAGAAATGTCACAAATTAAAAAATTAAGCTGTGCTTTCCAGAAGTATAGCGATTAACACGGAGATTGAGATGTGCTATCTAGTTGCACTACATGATCATCAACATGCCACAAGGTGTGTTAAATAAATGTTGAAGACCTTCAGCTTGAGTTCCTAAAATACCCTGTAAACAAGAAATTTCCGTATGACTCAACTGTCAAAATATTTACAATAGCAGTTAAAGTACTGTCGATACAAACCCCTTAAAGAGCTCCCTGGAGCCTCTTCTACAAGAAGTATGTTTTGCATCTTAATACATTTAATAATGTAAGTTGATAATATGTTACTTTGTGGTATGGTATTTTATAGCAATAAAAATGATAAAAAAACCATCTTTCACCGTAAGTAACAATAAATAGATGTACAGTATGTAATCTAGTCTGACCATGTACACTGTGTTAAGTGATTGGTTTGTGATTCTACTTTTACCAATTAACGGCTTTTTTTTTTCTTTAATAGCTTCCATCTTTGATAAATTCAAAGTCTTTCAGTTAGGACTAATAACTGAATATTGCTGAATTTCTGTATTAGATGGATAACCAATTCCTTGAATTAACATACATTCCATTTATATTGAACATTATTAGTTCAGAAGACTGATTATTGTAAAACTAAGCCTGTAAAAGTGCAACATTTTCAAACATGCTTAAGCAACCTAGAGTCTAAGTCACATCTTCTTCTGAAAAAAATACATAAATTCAACTTTCCTGCTTGTAGGGGCTTTCAAAATTAAAACCAAACAACCAACCCACCCCCCACCAAATGATCAGGATTTCACATGTGAAAATACCCAGCAGAAATAGCACCTCAGAAGAAGGAAAAGCAGGGAACAGCATGTCCCATTACGCAGGCACAGAGACCTGAAAGAAAATGAAAAATGGGCACAAAATATTTTGGTTTGCAAATGGCAGTTATAACTGCCCCAAACACCCACAGCTTTTACTCCACTCTTATTTCAACTTTGACCAAGTTATTATGTTTTGAAAATTACAGTTGGGCATGTCTGCTACATTCTGTCAAGAATTCCACAGCTTCAGAGCGCGTGGCTTAGCTTTGTGTGCAGAATTTACTTGCCTGCAGGGCAAAGGGTTAATGAATGTATGTGTGTGCTGAAGTGTCCTGTAGCTCATGGGTCACTCCCAGCGAGGTATGAGATTAGGGATGGCTACTAACTTTTGAGAGACCAGAATATAATGCATCACGAAATTTCAGCGATTCCTAAAGTTTGGAGGAGGCTTCCCTGCTGACTGACTAATATATGAAGGGTGAGGCAAAGGTTGTGACACGTGACTATGAGAGACAATCTTACAAATAATCAAAACTTTCCTGTCCTAGAAAATTTAAGTTCTTCCTTACATCTTATTCTGTTCTTCATATTTTTTATTTTAAAAAGCCCAATGCTATTTTATATCAGAAGAACAAGCTTGTTAACGCTAAAATCTCAAGTGAGAGAAAATGAAAGAGTTAACATTCATGTACAGGCATGACCATTAAGTCTCATTTCAAGACAGTATAGCATTCCTCAAATAACCATTGGATTTACTATTAATACTGTTATAACATTCTCTTAATTTAAGAGTTTCAATTTACAAGGTCTCATTCTAAGCTGGGAATTCTGTGGTTGCAACTGGTAACCTTTATTAGCCATAAAAATCAGTAAGAAGGGCTAAATCCTCAAATCCATTCTCATACAATGCCTGAATAGAAGAAACTTTGCCTAATGAAAGTCTTCTTCCAACATTTAGAATGTTTAATCAACCAATCACCTTGCATTTGGTAATATGTACTTCATGCTCCCAATTTAATATTTTTATCAGAGTGGGTCAGTGAAATTTTATTTTAGCTTCTATCCTTTTATTATTTTTATTTAGAGAAACTACTGGAATCCACAAACACACTTCTTCAGCAAATACACATTTTTGGGGAAAAATGTAGACTTTGCCCAGGCCAAACGGATCTAACTGATAAGGACCTCATGATTCAGTGAGTCATTTCTCTTTCAAACAAATATTTACTAGCAGAGATAACAAAAAAATCAGCATTCCAGCCTCACTGCGTCTTGTCACCTTCTGCTGACAACATGAAGAGAAAGTTTCAGTTCCAAAGACGTGTTGTTTTGGGGGAAGGGATGTGTGTCTTTTAAGACACGACTTCAATTCAGATTCCCTGAAATGGTATTTTCATTTTCTCAGCTATAGCTAACTATAGGTATTGCACAAAACCCAACATGTGAGTCCCCCAAGGAAGATCTTTAAACCCAATTTGCTGTAAATTCTGCAAGAGCATATGCAGAGAATCCTGTGCACATGTAGCAGTTCGATTTTCTATACTTTCCAAATACTAGCCTTTTTCACCTTTTCTGTCTTTCCCGTCTGCTCAGAGACAGCCTGTAAGTAGTTCACTGGTGAATTGTCTTGTAGAGTCCTTACTCAATGGACATCAGATACAACATACTTTTAACCAGTAATGCTCTCATACATTCCACACATGCAGAAGGACAAGGGGTAAAGGAAAATATTTCCTACTTACTTCTCTAACGGCTACTCTATTACCACTCAACTGCTAAGCAACACCAGAGACTGCCCATACACGTATGTAAACACAAACCCAGCTGATGCTAGTACCATACAGACATTTTTTTCTAAAACTGTTTTAAGACTGTTTAGAACACGCTTTTCCAGAACTTCTCTATAAAGTGAAATTAATGACAAATCAGGTAAGTTTTAAACTCAAAGCACAACAGCTATTCTGCACCAACTGTGTCACTGTGAGCTCTCAGTCACTTTGTTATGGTGAAAGTCAAAGCATCCAATGCCGAAGGAGCCCAGGCCCCTTCAATAATCACGGGACAGAGACAAGCTCTCCAGAGAGCAATACCTCCTACGTGACATCGATTTTTTTTGGTCTTCACAGGATGCTTTGTACTCTTACAAGAGTACAGGCTCTTAAATTTGGAACCTAATGTACATCAGGCAGTGCTCAGGTGAGGCAAAGCTGACTTTTACAGCATAAAGAAGTATTTACGTGGGGAAGAAGAGAGATATTCTATGCCACCCTTTCCAGACTACTTTCCTATATTTACTTTCTTCAAATTTCCATAAAAAGTGAATGAAGCAAATTCACTAAAAGCCCATCTTTGTGCAGAAACAGAACATCCATGACATCCACATTAGTGGAAATGCCTTAACTCGCTCTGAAAGCAAGTTTTTTCTATCCAGTGGAGCTCCTTTTAATCTTTTCCTGAACCAGAGAATTTACCAATGATTACTCTGATTCCCCCACATGGTTTCATGTAAAATTAGAAGCAGAACAGTTCTAAATGCAACTTGGAAATTTAGGAATGGACTCTACCTCAAATCTGTACTGTTGCACAATCAAACGTTTTGCAACCTCATTTAAAGTATTATGAATTCACACATACCTCTCATTTCCTTATGATCTGCAAACTGTTTCATATTCTGGAGTTTTCTGTGTTTAGCTCTGTAGCTAAACCTACCCAGCAGTTCTTTCTCACATGATGTTTCTCTTACTTTTCCATTTCTCTAGGTTCCCTTCTTAAAACTCTATCACATAGCAAAGTGAATGAAACAGTGCAGTTGGGAACAGAATATGGCAAATACATTTGTCACTGTACCTGATGGGTATTGTCTTCCTGAGCCCATACAGTATTACGGTGAGTAAAGCAAAATTTTTATATTATGAAAAACCAGTATAGTAAAATGAGCATCTGTGGAAATTCACATTATTTTCTTCATTTTAGTTTACAAGCTCTTAGAAGCTACACAGTTGACTATCAAGCCCATACTGAAAGTGTATTGAAATAGACAAGCATTGCCCATACAGATTTTGGTATCTGGATTACGCTGACTCATCATTTCATATAAACATTACTGGTGCTCTCTCCCTTTGACTTGTATGAAGATGATATAGGTTTTATTACAGTATTCCAGATATATTATAAATAGATAGTGGTTATTCTATATCTTATAGAACTATAATTTCAATAACTAATTTGATTCTGGATGAGTAAAAGCAGGACAAAAAAAAACCCATTAAAAATAAAAAGACCTCCAAACTGCTTAAAAAAACACTTTCCAATTTGTTTTTACAGAGATTTGAACAATCCCAAAGGAAGAATGAAACATGATGCATGTTGCACAAGCTTTTTTCAGTACAGCTGTGTACACTTAAGGGGGGCTGAATAAAATTAAAACTCTACAGACAGAAAGGCAGGAAGAAGTTCTCCTCATAATTCTGTACATACATTTTGCTAAAATGAAATTTCTTAACTATAAAGGATCATATGTGCAAAAATACTAAATAAAACAAGCTTCTGGTTTTTACTCTACTGAATTTCAACTGTAAGACAACTGTCACAGTAATTTTTACCACTCTATTATTTTTGGACCACCTTTTTCAGACTCTTCATGTGCAACATTTTCAGAATTATGCCTGAAATATGCATCACTAACACTTCACTCATTAACAAATTCACTAAAGGGAAAATATTATTCTGTAATGTGGACAACTTACACTTAAGTGTAAAATCAAAGGTAGCTGTATCATCAGTTGGCAAATGATAGTCAATTACGTACTAACAAGACTCCAGTGGCACCCACGTGACACTGCCCAAACTGGTACCAAGCCACTTTCACTACATCCAAGTGTTTACTTAAAAACATTAAAAACATTACCAGTAGCATATTTAAAAAGAACATGCCAGACTGCCCTTCTGAAAATGCATTCCTCTAATACTTATTATTAAATGTTTAATCTAGAAAACATTAAGTAGTTGATGTCAAGTTAATCCTCAGGGTTTTATTTCATTTTCAATTTCTTCTGTATCCAGATGTTTTACCGGAGCACATAAACTATCAGCTGCAAGACACAGATTTTCAGACTGCACCTTACTGTCAGTACTCAACAGTTCAGATTCCTCCTCCTGTATTACAGTCCCAGCCTTCCCAGTCCCAGTACAGCACATACAGCCTGGACTCTCCGTATGGTGACGGGCAGTGTGTCATCAGCAGCTGTGAATTAAGCAAACCCCTCTTCGTGGCTCCCCACACTGATGACTCCGGATACCAAGGCCTAAAACGGCCAAGATTAAACCACTCTTCTTTGCGAGTGAAAGGGCAGGAGGAGCTGTGTGTTGTGTGTGGGGACAAAGCTTCGGGCTACCACTACAATGCACTGACCTGCGAGGGCTGCAAAGGTGAGAGAACAGGCTGACCTCAGCCCCACAGTACTTGACATAATGATCCACATCTGTGATTTAAGCAAACAGATTTCATTATTTTTAAAGTTGATGATTCTAAAGAGGATTCTGATTTATCTAACACGCTTATCCAGATTCACATTTTTATTACATTTTTTGAAGAAATGCTTTCACAGCATGTATTTAATATGAGCATTCAACACAATTTTTGCATTGATTCTTCTCTAGAACAATGTTTAAGCAGGTGCTGACTTTCTCATGACCATTTATTACACATTTACTTCAGTGCTATTAATTTTAGTTATTATTAAATAAGTACAAGTAATAATTACTTACTACTGGTATTTTTACTTGCTATATGGGAGCTGCCTTGGTCAGGTAAGGAAAAAAAGCGATTAATATTAGTCAAAAAGAACAAGACATAACTATGTTGTTAAAAAGCAAATTTAAAATCAAAGTAATGTTTCCACTGTAAAAAAAACCAACAAACAAAATACCTATAAGACACCTTAATTCTTTACAACATTATGAGATAAAGCTCCTTAGATTCCTTCGGTCATAACCTGATCCTTGTCCGTAGGCTTCTTTCGACGTAGCATAACCAAAAACGCAGTATATCGATGCAAGAATGGTGGTCATTGTGAAATGGACATGTACATGCGAAGGAAGTGTCAGGAATGTCGCCTGAAGAAGTGTAAAGCTGTGGGAATGCTAGCAGAATGTAAGTGCTCCTTCCATGCTGACTACTTTACCAATCAACTTGGAGAAAACCTTCTCCAAAGTCAATCCCTTTTCCTCATTAGAGCTAAATGGTTTTCGTCTAAACTTCATTTAGTTGTAGGAAAATGTACCTTTGGAGTCTGTAGCACGTGTAGCATCTGCAGACACCACCAATGCTTGGGATGTACCTCCTGAAGGGAAGAGGACTGCTGTTCAAAGACATTACAAGAGAAAATAAAATGTACTAACAAGAGACAGCTAAATAGCCTGAACCTTGGCAGGACAGCAGTAAATGTATCAGATGTGCTTTTGTATTTGAAAAAAAAAAAAAAAAAGAGAAAAAAAATTGCACAACAGTTTTTCATGAAAAATTCTCATACTTGTATGTCACAGAGCCACAAGCAAGATGGCATAAGATGACTACAAACACTCAGGCCTTTGGTGGACACTGAACACTAATTCGCCTAATGAGTAACACATTGCCATGTTCTCTCAGAAGCCTAGTTCCTTATAGGTGACAACTCCTGTGATGCAAAACTCATGTTATCTATAATAATAAAAGTGATTATTTCAAATTGTCATTATTTGAAAATTTACGTGTTGATGCACACTTCCACGTCTCACAGGTTTGCTGACTGAAGTACAGTGCAAGTCAAAGCGACTCAGGAAGAATTTCAAACAGAAGAACAGTTTTCTTTGCAACATAAAACTGGAAGATGAGGGACTGAACAGTAAGCATGTATCATCTACAACAAGATCTGGAAAAGTGTGATATTTTTCTATTTAAAATATCTCTTTTTATCATTTCTTTCTGCTTCAATTCATTGTCATCTGATGGATTTTTTTTGTTTGTTTTGGTTTTTTTTTTATTACCAGATCCCAGAGAAAATGGAACTTACTCCAGGGGAACATCAGCTTCTTGACCACATTGTAGCAGCACACCAAAAATACACAATTCCTCTCGAGGAAGCAAAGTTTGTACGTATACAGAACAATCAGCCTGCATTGCTAAGTTGTTATTATCCTAAGCACTGTATCTTGGTTATCTCAGATGTCTAAATGCTCTTTTATGCAGCTACAGGAAACTGCAAGTCCTGAGGAAAGTTTTCTCCATCTCTCTGAAACAGCAGTCGTCCATGTACAAGTGTTAGTGGACTTCACAAAAAGACTTCCAGGTCAGTTTCTTCCTTTGTGAAATGTTACCAAATAGTGTGACTTTTTTTTTTTTTTTTAAGAGGCAGAAACTACACCGATGCCGTGAATCTGAGAAAAATCCAGGCTTTGAGAAAACTCTCATTCAACTGACTATTTTTTCTTACAACTCTAATGATCAGGGTTACCATTTACTTGCCATGAGGACAAGTTAGAAGCGTTCACTTCAAAAGTGTGTTACGATTACTTTTCCATTTCTGACATGGAGACATTTTTCTGAAAGTATATTCAAAATACCATCTTGAGTGAATTACTATTTCAGCACATTCTCTGAAATCCAGTTCAGTTTGCAATTTATCATACTCAACAAAATAAAAAACAGATGTTCCTTCAAAGGAGAAGGCAGCAGAAAAGGGACTAACCAGGTGCTCCTATTCATATTTTCCTTTCATAAAAAAAAATAAATAGGGAACATACAATTAAATACATATGTAAAATTTAATGACAAAAGTCAATCAACGCATCTAGAGCAGATATTTGATGTAATTTAGCACTAATGTGGAACAGATCTGAAAGAATGGATGAGCTGTTTGTTTTCTTATGTTACATATCCTGCTCTGATCAGGATTAAGAAAAGAATCAATAAAGTTACTTTGGTCTTGAATTGTAAGTGACAAAAAGAGTTTGTCAAAAGATTAACACAATTTAAAAAAAAGATCAGATATCAATGAATAAGGAGAATACCCACACTTATTAACCAATGCAGCAAATTTATAAGGTATTAAGCCATGTGACATAAATCAGATATTCGGAAGAAATTTTCAATAAAGTCTTGATCAGTCCCAAAATTTTTACTTGTATCTTCCTTTCTAACACTGGGCACTGACAACTGCACTTTTTTTTTTTTGTCCTTTTTACTTGTCCAACTTAAAAACCATCAAGACAGATCCCAATAGTCTTTCGTACATGCATCTTTTAACTATGGCTCTTCCTTTCCAGTAAAGGCATTTATTAAAAAAATAATTTTATCAACTCATGTTAGGAACTTAAAGACAGCCACAGCCTTCCTTGATTCTTAACATGTATCTTTCTCTGCAGGGTTTGAAAGTTTAGCTAGTGAAGATCAAATTGCGCTGCTGAAAGGGTCAACAGTTGAGGCAATGTTTTTGCGTTCAGCCCAAATATATAACCAAAGAATTAGTGAATGCCAACCATCAACAAGTGAAAGTAAGTTTGACTAACAAGCTTCCTATTAAAACCAGTAGGAGGTTCTGACATTTTGAAACAACTTCCATTCACTTTAATTCACTTAATCTCAAATAATTTCCTATTCTAGCACAGTGGTACCTAGAATAGTACCAGTAATGCCCACATACCTTCTATAGGATTTTTTTTTTTCCAAAGAGCATACAAAAAAAAAATAAAAAATAAAAGGATCTCTGTTTTCCTCCTATTAGTTCCAAACAAAGAGCAACATTTTTGAGTGTTTGCACAAATTGTGGGGCGAATAGATAATATGTCATATTAATGACATACTATATATTGTGTCAAGTTTAACGCAAAAGGCTTTGACCAACAATAATGCAACCAATGCACTTGGTGCTGCATGCCAAAAAGAACCATTTTTTCTACCTGCATGAATCTGGGAAAAATTCACACATTTCCAGGAATATATCTGCAAAGCAGATGCAGACAAATATTTAAAGTCACATTAAGCTTCGCTGGGAACTGTCATCTCTCTTGTTCCAGGTCACGTAAGACTTTCTGACCATGGGACATGTCACATTCAAAACCTCAATAAAAACATTTATTCCATGGAAATGTCTCATGATGAAGAAAGTCCAACTTCCACTACTACCACAGGTAATGAAAGTCTCAGAATCAAAACACCTGTGATTCCTTTTCTTTGCTGGCCCTGTTCTTACCCACAGTGAGCAACACCGTCAGTGTGGCCACTGCTCATTCTTCTTCTCCTCTTCCTCTCCACTCCCTCGAGCTGCTTTGTTACATGCGCAGGCGTTACATCTTCTTGGAAGGAAGAGGCGATGGTCGTGTTTGCTTGTATCTTAGGATAAAGCCTTGAGTTATTTATATCAAGAGTTACACAGCACAACTGCAATACAACTTTTCTTACTCCTTCAGAAATTAACACTGTTTTCACCAAGTTTGCTAACTACTTCATGCAATGGAACAGCCCAGAGCCTTAAAAGAGTAGGGCAAAGTTGACTCACAACTGCAGCGCCTGTTTCTGCATTGACATAACATCCTCATTGTTTTATTTCATTTTTAAGGTATCACCGAGGAGTTTATTACTGCATTGTTTTACTTCTACAGAAGCATGGGTGAACTGAAAGTGACTGAGGCCGAATATGCCCTGCTTGTGGCAACGACCGTGTTTTTTTCAGGTAAACCGGGGGGGGGAACGGACGGGCGGACTGTTAGCGTGTCACCTCCACTCACCTCAGGCGCTGTCCGCCTCCACCCATCGAGCCCTCAGGGGCAGCGGCGGCCCGGTCGCACCGCGTCCCCGCCCGCTAACCGCGCTCTCCCACCTCGCCCCCGCAGACCGGCCGCTGCTGAGGAACAGGCGGCGGGTGGAGGAGCTGCAGGAGCCGCTGCTGGGGCTGCTCTACAAGCACGCCAAGATCCACCACCCCCGCGACCCCCAGCGCTTCGCCCGCCTGGTAGCGCGCCTGACGGAGCTGCGTAGCCTCAACCACGCCCACGCGGCCGTGCTGGTCACGTGGCGGACGCAGGACCCGCGCCTGACGGCGCTCCTCCGCCAGGTCTGGGACCTTCACCAGGCGGCGCCTTAACACACACGCGCTCGCGCTGCTGAGGGGCCTGCTACGCCCCGCCCCGCCCCGCCCCGCCTCGCCTCGCCCCGCCCCGCCCCTCCCCTCTCCTGCCTCCGGCGCGCGCAGTCAGGTGCTTCCCGCCCTTTTGTCCCCACCTCAGCAGCAGCGCGTGAGCGTGCGAGCCGTGAGGCGCTGAGGGCGGCCCTCTTCTCCGACGCCATGGAAAAAGAAAAACCCTTTAAATTGTTCGTGCCGCCGCGCCTGAGCAGTGGCCAGGTGTCTGCAGTCAAACCCCAGGCGAGCACTCGGGCAACGGGGCAGTGTCAGGTAAAGGGTGCTGCCGCCTGTCTCGCCTTGTGCTTCTCTGGAAGCTACGGCAGGCGGGCGGGGGACGAGCGGTGGGAGGGCCCGTCGGGGGCTCGGGGGGACCATCCTTCCCGGTGGTCCTCAAGGGAAGCCCCGAACCGCCAGTTCTGGGAAGCACGGGAAGGGATGTGCGCTGAACTTACTTTCCTGGAAACTGTTAAGATTGGTGCTGCGGGGGAACACTTCAGAGACCTTTTCTATCAAAACCGAAGAGAATCGTCTTCTCAAGCATCTGCTGTGTATTTTAACTGTACATCACCAATGATAAATACGTGTTTGATGTGGGTAATTCAGAACAGTAAGTGGGAAGTACACCACTGGGATACCCTTTCTGGCTTTGACTTGGCAGTCCCACCAGATCCAGTGTGCAGTGAACGTGTTCTGCCACTGTGATCTGAGTTAGGTGAATTCAACAAGATGTTTTTTCATGTTGAAGGTCCTTATGAAATGTGTTTAGGTTGAAATGCAATAGTCTGACAGGACATGAGTTACACTATTTCTGTGACACAGAATAAACATTGTAAAAACACATTTTATAAAACACATTGTAAAATGAAATTTTCATACTAAACCATAATCAGATGTGGTTTACAAGTACTCTTGGGAATAAAGCAAAAAATAAGTATCAAATATTGGACTTGGAAAAAAAACTGGTTTTGGTTAATGAGCCCTTTACCATGGAACTGTGTACAGGTATGCAGTAGCTAGTAAGTTCCTGTAATCAAAAGCTTCTGCTTTGGCCACAGTGTAGTCTATAAAGCAAACTACAAAAGACCAACAGTTTGAAAAGCCACTGGGAAGTAAGAAGCAAAGTTCCAAAGCCATTACCAATACCTTGGGCTTTGAAGATTGTAGGTAGTTGATTTATTAATGGAAAATTCTATTTTCACATTAGCTGTACTTTTTTTTTTTTCTGGGTTTTATAATCCTCCTTTACAAATCTACCCATAAGAAATTAATTTTTAAATTTGTGCAGGGTTTTAACAAATGCCCAGGTGATGATTTTAATTTGCCATTTGTAATGAGTACAGCGAACCGTGGTGAAATCACTGATTCAGGTAAGGGTAAAATAAGCATTTACCTTGCATGCTCGTTTAAATTTTTTTAATAAAGTCAACATTTTTCATGAGTAGTTTAACAATTTCATAGCTATAACACTGTTATATACAGTTCCACTGTTATTTTTTTAGAAATACATTGATCAAAATCTCTTCATATTTCAGATGCGATTTCACAGCAAGTAAAACTTTGCTCTGAGGTAGATGAAGAGGTCAGCTAAGTATAAATTCTGCATATCTAATTTCTTAGGGCCTCTTAATTTGTTCCCAAAACAGTGTCTAAAGCACTATTCTAATAGGTACTTCAGGGCTAAAGGAAGTAGTCAAAGGGAATAATAATTTTCTCTCTCCTGTTTAAAGCTGAATCGCTCAGAGGAGGTATTTGTGATTCAGTGAACATGTCTGGAGATAAACCTTTAAATATTAAGGTTCTTTCCAAGTTGTGTGGAGGTTTTTTTATTTTTATTTTTTTTATTTAAAGTGCCTGGGGAGTATGGGAGTTTTAATCAAAGTAGGATTTAAGCATTTAAATATCTTTGTGAAACTGGTTCCAAATAGCCTGTTGAAAAGTAGATGGACTGAAGTCAGGGTATTCTTTTGAAAATCCAAGCAGGTTATCCTGATTACCTTGTCTGGCTTTATTTCATCTATAGAACAATGATTTTAGTGAAGTGGTTTCCTTAATCATTTGATTCTTCTCACAGCATCTTTACCAATGTTCTTCTGCTTTGGTATAGCTCAGTAAAGCTTTTTTTTTTTTCTTTTTTTTTCCTGGTAGTTTCCTGTGCTTCCCAGATACGAAACGCTGTTTGCTGCAACAATGGAACATATTTCTTGCAGTCCTCCTAATCATTTTTATATCCCTGAGGACTAAACTTCTTTTAGCCTTAGCAGCTATTAAAGTACAGTTAGGACTGTAATAGTATTATGATGCAGCCAAAACAAGGATAGTGTTAGGTGACATCATACCTGAAACAAACTGCAGAACTGCCCTGTGGCCTATTGTACTATTACTTGCCTACACCACTGAGCAAGTGCTGTTTGTACAGCACTTTAAAGATGTTCTGAGAGCACGAGGTTGGTTGGTTTTCCTTCCTGCTTTGTATATGAGTTAACTGCAAAAACGTATCATGAGTAGTCTCGGACAAGATCTCAGAGGCTGCTTTTACTTAACTCAGCAGTATCTGTCCGAATAAGAGGAGGGAAATGGTGTGAAGAATCTAACAAGGAATCTTGGCTCTACTGGTAATTCTAGCAAAACTTTTATTGACTTGGTGGAGTGCAGTTATCCTTATCTTTAATGCTACCTATTTAGCAATGTCGCTATATCTGAGGGCAGTGGGGTATTTTTCACTTGTGTTTGTGTCTCTTGTTCTGTAATGTCTGTTGATACATACACAGTGGATACACAAAGATTTAAACTGTGGTTCCTGATACTATATAAGCTTGTGTCACCATCTGTGGAAAAAAATTGTGATATTTCTAAAAGATAAATATGTATCCAAAACATTATTAATTAAATAGCATTTGATATTAAATTGTGGAACCTCTTTTAATAGCATGTAGAAACATTGAATGAATTGTATTCAAAACTCTACAAAGAGGCTGAGAAGATCAAGCGGTGGAAACTAACTGTAGAATCAGAGCTAAAGCAGAAAGAAAGAAAACTGCAAGAAAATAGAAAGATTATTGAAGCACAGCGTAAAGCCATTCAGGAATTGCAGGCCAGTATTGTACAATATAAATTTAAAAAGAGTAAAGAGAAAGCTCTTCCTGATTTAATATGAAAATATTATTCACACAATTAAAGAATGTTGCAGAGGTTGAAGAAATTTTGAACTGTTAATGTGATGACTTCGAAGTCATCTAGATTTGGCTAGATACCAATGACCTATGGCTCTACTGTTAGTAAAGGAAAAAGTAACATTTTGCTTTTTAAAAATGGTTTTCCTCTTTTCAACAATGTGCATTCCATCAATTATTTACATGCACATCATACTGTATATGCAGAAACGTATTCAAGACTGAATAAACTGCCATTCTCCTGGTATGTGTAAAGTATGCTCATGCGTATTTCTGTATTCAGCACACGCAGGGAATAGAGCACTCTGCTTTATCCCAGTTTCTTATGTCACTGGAAGTGATGGACAGAAGTACATATACCTACAATTGGGACTGAATTACACATTTTAAACAAGTTATTGGTCCTTTTCTGTTGTTTGTGTTTGCATTGGCTTTGGTAACCTGTGTCATCTTTCTTTCTTTGACTTTTGCCTTGAGAAAATGGTTCTGAGAAGGGGTGTGCACATGTAGCATTTGAGTGTATGTGTGAATAACATACCTGTGTTTCAGTTGATGGTAAATTATGGTTTATTGTTAATGTCTTTCAAGGAAACTGTAAAACAGTTAAGCAGATTAACTGTTAAAGCAGATTTCTGTCTTCTGATGCAGAAAATTACTTTTTCATGAGAGATTTGAGAATTGTATATTTCTGTTATATTTTTCAATAACAATGTGTTTTTATATTTTTTCCCTATGAAATTAGTTTGAAAATGAAAAACTAAGTTTAAAACTGGAAGATGAGATATGTGAAAATAAAGATCTTTTAAAAGAGTAAGTAATACAGTCAAGTATATTTTTTGTGAAAATAATTAGTGTTTATGCTGAGAATTGTATTAATATGGGAAGTTACATATAGCTGTTAAATTCTAAGGGTCATCAGGGCATTTACATTGTTACTACTTAGGTATTCAAAGTGCCATGCATTCCTGTGACAACATATTACGGTATTTTTTTCCTCTTTTAGAAGCAGTGCTTCAAGACATCTATGTAATCTGCTCAAGGAAACCTGTACTCACTTCACAGAGAAGTCCACCAAATGTAAATGCTATTTAAATTTTGATTCATGAAACTAAATGTACTTCTAGCTTTCTCTAAATTCACGAAGGAGAAAAGCTGTCATTCTGTTCCAAATACATTCTCAGTTGAGGTAAATTGTAGGTGGCTCTGCCAGAATTACAGTATTCACAGAAAAAGTGAGATTGGGAAGGAAATTTGAAAAGCTGAGCTTTCTTGGTGTTTCAATGGAATATACGTTTTCTCCAAATTATATAACTTTTGTCACCCTGTTTTATAATGATTTTTTTTTAAATAAGAAAAGACCCTGTAATTCCTTTTTTAATCATTATGCTGTTTGAGCATAGCAGCTTGGACAGCTGGAGTTCTTTTTCGAAAGGAAAACTCTATGGTACATTCTTACTTTGATAGATGAACATGAAAGAGAAGAAACAAGACAACTATACGTGGAACTTAATAACAATGTTGAAGTAAGTGACGTAGCTTGTTAAAAGGCTCAAATGGGATCCAAATAACATGGATACTTTGAGATATCTGAGTTACATGCATATGTTGAGATACTATTCGTACAAAGAATGTTCTCTGATGAAGTAATTAGAATTGTCATGTGTGATGCAGGAAGTCAGGTTTTCAAAACCTTTTCAAGAATTATTTTTGTATAGGGCATATTCATTGGATAAAATGCAACAGTGTTTGGGCTATAGATCCATGTGATCTGTGTGATATGTTTGATCTGCTTAATGTGAGGTGGCTGCTATAACTTCTGTCTTTCTGTACTCTGTTTCACTTAACTGGTGTTTTCATGGAATGGCCGAGGTTGGAAGTATCCTCTGGAGAATATCTGGAGAACTTCCACTGCTAAAAGCAAGATCCAGTAGCGCGGGTTGCATAGGGCTGTGTTCAGTCAGGTTTTGGGGTCAGGTTTATTAAGGTTATTTTATTAGATAATTTTATTTAATGTACAGAGCCATGTAAAATAAAGATAAACAAAGAAAGTTAATTTCAGTTTTGAGTGTGACACAACAAAATTTGGTGAACTTGTGATTTTGTGTGGAATCAGAAGTATATTCCGTTACGTAAAGAGGGTTTTTACCTTTTTAATTTGCAAAAGAAATGCAGTCTTACCAAATAAATTAGTTCATCATATTTTTTTAATTATTCCACCGTGGAAGATAAGACCCTAGTATATTTATAATAGAGAAATGCAAGGCATCGTTTTGGGAGTGATGAACTTGATATTAAGCAGAGTCAGAGAGTACATGATATAATGGTTAAATATTAATTGCAGGTTGTGGTAGCAACTAAGAGAAGCACAACTGCTCCTCCATTGTGTTAGGCATCTGCAACCATGGACCAGTAAAACTATTTCTTCCTTGAAATTGTTTAGATTTTGAGTATAGAAATTCTTAAACTTCCAACTTTGAATAATCATAACATTCTGTTAACAACAAACCATAAATGTAATTCTTCATTACTTAGTTTTATTTGAATGTATATACTGAATTTTATTTTTAGAGAATGATAACGGCATTTGAAGAGCTTCGTGTGCAAGCAGAGAACACCAGATTGGCAATGTGTTTCAAACGTGAGAATTCTGTTTATCGTGTTTATGCTGCAGGCTTAACAATTTTGTACTTCGTAGATTTTATTGCATGCAGTTTTCAGGCCAGAAAGATAAGTGCTAGAACAGTGAACTGTAACACTGTGGCAGACACTCTTTTATTCATGCTGCCTGCTATTCAATACCTGGGTTCTTTTACTGTTTTTCCACTGGCTCAGATTTTGAACTTTGTTTTTCAAATAGTCACTCAAAGCCTAAGTTTTGTCTGTGAAGTACAGTCTAGAGATCACTGATTTTATGTATTTGGTTTATTTAAATGATAGTGCCCTAGTCTACAGCTACAGAAATTTTAATTTCATTTGCTTTATTTATGCTACTGTGTGCCTGTTTAATTTTTACATGTGTTTTTTTGTTAGTTTCTTATAACAAACTAGTAAGTAATACATGGAATAATGGACTAATTCTGTGGAAAGCTGGTGCAAAAATTACTTTGTTTGCTTAGAAAATAATTTCAAACATGACCTTAACAGTTACTCTTTAGGAAATAAATTGTACAGCTGTACAATTATAAGCAATCTTAAACTGGAAATTGTATTTAACTTGGAGTATATTTTAGCTGGTGTATTAACTATGGATATTACTGTATCTCAAAAGTAAATGAAGAAGCAGAAAAAGTGGACAAGTTTGAAAAAGAATGCAAACTGGAAGTCAGTATGAAGGAAAAGCAGGTTTGCTCAGTTTTACAATCTAATATGCACAGCTTTGTTTTTGAAACAAATCTTGCAGTTTCTTGAACTGTTTTGCTTTTGTGACTTACTGATATATCAAATGAAAACAATTACTTTAAAAGTGCTTGGTTGTTTGTAAAATATTTGTATTTTGGAAGGATGGAAATTAATATTGCAAATGACCTTTCAGTGGTATGTTTCTTCAGTGTTACTTATTTAGAATAAAATGTGAATTAGGCTGCTGTATCACGACAAGGGACATCTTAGTGACAGGATTTAATGTACCATGTAAACACTGAATACTCTTTCTGTTCTCCATACTATGTTATTCACACGCTTGCCTTCATAAAAGTTGTTTGTGCAGAAGCATAAAATTAGCAAAGCAGTCATCACTCCTCAACGTTAAGAAAGGTATAGTTCATATCTGGTAAGAAGGAACTTTGAAGAAGGATTATTATGCATATCAGACGACAGGCTGGTAAGAGAGTTCAGGAATCTGAGATTGGAGTAGGTTTTTTGTAGCGGTGTGATGAGATAGCCATGATGGAAGACTGATTAAGTTGAAGAAATTAATTGTGGTAAGAGTGTTTAGTTTGGAAGCAGGAGTCTGAGAAGCAGAGCATCTGTCTGTGTCTGAGAAGGTCAAGAGTTGGTTTTTCTGAGGATGGATGTGACATTACAAAGGGGCAAGGAGTGTTTCTGGGCATCAGTAAAAAGGACAAAAATAACAGCTGGAGCAGCATTTAAGTCAGATTCTGCTAACTTTAGTGATGTTCCAGTATCTTTAGTCTGTTGGAATTCATGCTTTTTCATTCAGAGTAATATGACGTGATCAGTAATTGACTAAGATTGACCGCCTTGTTTAACTTGAATGACAGCACTAGGTATGCTAATTATACACAGTGCACAAATGAAAATGAGAATCTGTCGTGTTTTTCTACACTTCATTATGATATTATTTTAATTTTGTTAGATTTCAGTTCTTACCATACAGAGTGATGAAAAAGATGATATAATAAGAGACATCAAGATTCAGCTGCAGGAATCACAAGATAAGATTGCTGACTTAATAGAAGCAAAAAGTAAGAGTTTTCTGTGCTATCTTAAAGTTTAATTGGTTATAGAAGTGTAGGAAACAGGGTCATGATAATTTTACCCTGTTACTAGTCAGCAGCAGAATTTTGGACCTTGCAGGCCATATTCTCGTGTGGAGCAGAAGCTGCTGATGGGGGATCGGGACTGGTAGTGTAGTCTGCATATGTATAAAATCTAGGCCCTTATTTCCTAACAAAAGTTTTCCCTTTAGGCTTAGGGTAAACCATGTTTTTGTGTTGACGTAACAGCTTCATTGAGAGGGATTTTTCATTTCAATAAACTCTAGGGTGAATGTGTTATGCTACTGGAAAGGTGCCATATGCCCTGTCATTCCTTTTCTGTAACAGAAGTAAGTTTTACCAGAACACTGTATAGCCCTGTCCCTGTTCCAGAGATTTTTCCCATTTCAGTTGGAGTCATATACTAAATAGGGCACCATAATAGATAAGTGTTTTTCCTGGTTACTGGATCGATCTGTTTCAAATCAAATTAGTGAAAGATCTTCAAAGTGTAATATTTGTTCAGTAGTCCCTAAATAGTAGCCTTGTTCTGTGTTCCACAAGACACATTTTCACATCTTTGCCAAATAATCCTCCAAAATGTTACCGCTTTCAAATGGAATTTCATTTGCAGGTAGGCAGAGGATTGACTGGGGTTGGACGTATAACTGGGTTTGAAGGGGTTCTTTTTTAAGGGCGAGTCAAGCACTGAGAACTTTTGAAGATTGCAAGCAGAAAATACATTGCTTGAGTTTTGCAAACTTACAGTCAGGTGCCACTGAGGAAGCTTACTTTTCAGAACTTGATTTTCAGTAATTGTAAGCCATCTATGTAACAAAATATTTCTAGTATATGATGCAAGTGCCTTTGTTCTTTAGAACTGAGGCAATTTTCAGCCTCCCCTTCCCTGGGGAGTAGGGAGGAAGGTTTTAGTATCCTTTTTATACCAGATATATATAAGTGGCTGTATTTTGTTAAATTTTATAAATATATGTAACTTTACATTTTGCTTTCTGTTAGTAAGTTGAATAATCATCTTGGAGGCTTTTTACTTAACAATAACATGAATACATCATGTAATTTGATTGAAGTGTAGGAATGTATTTATCTTTAAAATAGAAATGCAAGCATTGTTTTAGTAAATACCCTATTTTGCTTAAGTGTAAGCATATATCTTTTTGCTTAGGACATGAAGGAGACATGTTGAAAGAATCCCAGATCAAACAAGAACATTTGAGGGCAGAACTGGAGGAGGCCAAAGTTTCATTGCAAAAAACAGAGGTGCAGCTTGCTTATAACTTTCCAGTGTAAATAGATTAGAAAAGTAATTGCATAAATAATTACTGATACTTTAGATATGAAACAGTTGTTTGTTGCAAAACATGTTTAGAAATTATATATATATTTTTTGTAGATTACTCAAAAGAGCTTAGAAACAGAGTTGCAGACTGCAGTGAAAGCACTGGCTCAGGTCACTGGAGAAAAGGAAGCAGAGGTGGAAGAATGTAAAAAAATTAAGGCTTTGCATGAATCCCTGAGAGAGGAGTTTGAGACTTCTATTTCCAATTTGAAAAGCTTGCTGCAAAAAGAGCAAAATCGGTAAATTAAACAGTTTAAATTCAAAGAATGATCTTGCAAGTAAAATACTAGATTAATGAGCTGCTGGGAATAAAATCTAAACTTCCTATGTGATTTGGTGTAATTACTTTTCTTGTAATCACTAATAACTTTTTTTTTTTTTTAATTCCTTCACCTATCTGGTTATTTGAATTATTAGCACTTGAAGACAGTTATGCTGTTTGATTTTGTATGGATGTAGCTCTTAACTAAAAGAGCAGTAATCTCATTTAGTACTTGACAGTTTTTTATTAATGGAACATTTAGTGAGGAACATATTCTTCTATATATGATAATAGTACTGTTTAATGCTATTATTAATGTATTTCAGGTTTTCTGTAGTTTTAAAAATTATGTATTTGTCAAAGAACCTGATAGCAATGAAAACCAACCTTTCTAAAAATGAGAACAGAGCAGTCAAGATGTATTTTAGTACATTATCACAACTGAGGTTTTCAAGAAACAATGATTTTTTTGGATACATGGCATTAAGGTGCCTTCTAAGTAGTTGCAGTTTACAACAAATCCAAGAACGGATATGAAGCTGAAATTTGTTTTTTTGACACACTGATCTAAATGCAGAGAATTCTATGTAAATTTTTTCAGTTGTGCTCGTTGATATTGGTCTATAAGAAAGCAGATTTTTGCCTCCCTTCCCTCAACTTTCATAATTCTATTTTTAAGAAATACGGGTTTATGTATCTATATATTTGTTTACTTTATGCCTGCTGTTCTCAAGTTGTAAAAGAGAAATTTGATACAGGTTGCAGGCAGGTATATCACCTGCCTGTTGAATGGCAAATTTTCTTAAAATGTTTGTGGTAAGACTTTGTCTTATTGTCCTTTAAGTTTCAAGTGCAGTGCTTTGTACTATACAATTTTATTTTTTTTATTTTCTTAGATTGGAGAAATGTGAAGATGAGTCAAAGCTACTTACCTTGGAGCTCAGAAATAAGTCTGCTGAACTGGGTAAGATTTGTAGAAAGAAAGAAAATGAGCTAGGTAGAAATAAAAACGTTTTCTTCTGTTTCCTAAAAATAGACTGAGGTCCTTATTGCTTGGAAAAGTGCTTTATAGTACCCTGTAGCTGCCAGGAATGCTGAAATTTATTTTTACTCATCTGAGTCCCGTTTTGTTGGTAGTCATTGTAGCAGGCAACAGTCAAACAGCAGTGCTATGCAGACCTCCAATAGTAAGACCATACATGTATGGATTCTCCTGAAAGTCATTTTGGTTTCTCTGCACTCTTCCACTTAATGCTGATAGCACTGCAGACCTGTTCGAGAGGTAGCGTTAGACTGCTGAGCAGTAGATTCCAGGAATGACTTCTGGAGCTTGTAGTGGAGACAAAATACATACATTAAGCTTTCCTACAGACCACTCTCCTCATGTTGGATGTAGAATTACACTGACAGTGGTTAGCTTTAAATACTGCTTTGATACCCTGTGATTTCTAGATTGCGCTTCTTAGCCCCCAGAATAAGAGATTATCTTTAGCACTGTTTTTCCAGTGTGCAGCATATGTCTCTAATCCTGATGTGATAGCTGAGAAATACAGTTTGATGTCCTTGCATGTATTGGAGGCATCTAAAGATAAGTGTTCAAAAGTTAACTGCTAATGCTTGTCTAAAAAAAGGTGAGCTGCGACCTGTCAGAATTCCAGAGAAAAAATGAGTTTGGTATCCAGTACTTGCAAAAAACCCCAGTAATGTGAATGTGCACACAGAGAACATTTTGAAGTTACTATTAAGTCTAGTAAGTGGTTTCCTTTTTCAGCATATCCATGTGAATATATTCAGTGTCTGTGTTTTTTTCTGGAAAAATGCAAATGCATCAATACTTGGAGACTGTAAACGTTCTTACAGTCCACGGTTTATTTGAAGCCATGATTGTGGAAAGCATAATATGGTCTGGATTGTATTTAAGACAAGTAATTAGTTTCTCTTCAGATATATATTTGCTAATGTCTTTCTGAAGCATTTTTTCAACTCTGTTTAGATTAAGCCATAATTTAGGTTACAATTTAGCTTTACAATTCCTGAACTTAGTCCAACAAGTTTTGAAAATTGAGTACTGCAAAGGGATAAATGTTTTATAGTGCCTGCTAAATATGTAAAATAATTTCTGTTCAATTAATTTTACATTACATGTGTTGTAGAACAGATGACTAAACTAAAATGTGACAAAGAAATGCAACTTGAAGAGCTGTCAGAAACACTGGTAAATGTTCATTTTATTAGTCTCATGGCATTTCTCATATGAAGTCTCTCTTGCTCTTTAAGTATCTTAAATGCCACATATAAATGCTGTCTAGTCTGCCTTAATGTTGCTACTAAACTTTCTTACCTGTCTTTCAGATGATTTCATTGTTTTTTCTGAAGGGCTTGATTCTTTCCACTGATTTTGTTTTGTTCTGCTTTGTTTTGGTTTTCCTTGTCAACACTTCCAGTCATTTCCTTCTTCATTCACAGCTGTTCAAATGCCACTCCCTCTGGACGTAAAGATTTCACATTTTTAGTTATGCCTAGTCCTGACTCTTCCCTCATTCTTAACCTTTCTGAAAAATACTTTTTTATTGTTGTTGTTATGAACATTAGCTCAAACCTTGTGAGTACCATGCATATGACATGTAAGGCTGAGGGATCAACTAATTTTCAACAGTAAAGATAATTCCTCGAGTGGCTAGCTTTCTTCATAATAATCTTCTAAAAATTAAGCATTGTAAAGGCTTACCTCATTTTGGTGTTTAAAGAATAACCAAGCTTCTGACGCCACCCAGAAAAGGCAGCAGAATTTGTGAAAAGGTTATGTGTGACAAAATGAGGGAACTAAGAAGCAATTTCATAGGTTTCATAGGTTTGTCACTTCACAAATCCATTGTGATTATTTTGCTGTTTGTGGGGTGTTAGTTATGAAGGTGTCCTCCATACTGCAGCATTTAGCATCTAGAAAGCACAGTGCACTGTGTTGATGCATGTCTCTTTTCAGAGAAAACATTTAAGAACCTGCAGAAAGGTCTTTTGGGTTATAACACCCTGTTCCTTATATTCCTGTTATACCGGATATTATGTTCTTACTTGTAGGGAAGTTTCCTGAGGTAATTAGCTGTGGTCTCTGTGAACCCTGCTGAACTGTGACATAGGTCCGTGTTCTGTTACAGAAGGCTAAGCTATATGAAGTACACTTTTAATAAAGAATTATTTTAGTTATGATATTATATTTGCAAGTCTAACAAGAGACTGCATCAGCTAAAATAAGAGTGTGAAACTAGGTCTGCATTTTACCATGTAAGTTTGTTCCTTATATACTGTGCATTGACTTTTCTAAACTGAGTTTCATTAATCTTCTTAAACAGGGAAAAGTCGAAGGACTGCTAGTGAAGAAGAAAGATCTTGAGTCTACTGTAGAAAATCTGCAGGAGAGGGATAAAGAAATGAAAAATATTCTCCAAATCAGAGAGGTCTGAATAAAGGGTGATAGTAGCATGTTTTTATAAATAGTTAAGTTACACATTATCACTTATAAGATATCTTATATATAAGATCACTTATATATAGGAACGTAAGAAATACCACAGTCAGACGAGTGCTCCACCCAATGTACTGTGACAGTGACAGCAGAAGGTACTCTGTAGGAGAGGACCTGACTGGTCCATACCCCTTATATTCCTACAGTAGCTTTATCAAGGATGCTCGAGGACACATCCATGTCTTTTGCCTTTCCTATCAGTTTATGGACTTGTTTGTGTTCATATCTCATCTGTTTTTGAACCTCCTCATACTATTTGCCTCCATAACCTTCTGTGGTGAGAAATTCCAGAAGTTTATTATGTGCTGTGCTTAAAAACTAACCTCTCTCTCCCTCCCTCTCTCCCTCCTCCCCACAACTCCCTCAACTGCCTGCCAGTGCCTGTGGTATCAGTGTATCACCAGTTACTTGGAGGAAACAGTATTCAAAGCATTTGTATATTTTAAAATGTATTACATTACAAGGCTTATCTTGTAATGGCAGCAAATTATGAGGGAGGAGTTTTGCTTTATGGTTTGGGATGCATCCAAACGTGCTATTCTATCACATACTACTGGGATTCTGTGATTATTTTTTTTTATTATTTTAATTTGTTTTATTTAGATGAATGCAAAAGGTTATGATGTCTGAAGCAAATGTCTTTATTTAAAATTAGGTCCAAGGAAAGACAATTTTGTCAGTAATTTAGCAGACTGGTTAGTTAGACTTACAGTAAGGGATACGTTTAGCATTCGTATCAGGGTTCGCTATCTCACACTACTTTCACATCACACCAGAGAGATGTAAAGATACAGTCTGGTTAATTTATGGCATGTATGTGGTTTTGTTTTATCTTAAAACTTTGTTTGTCTGTTTATTTCTGATAGCTTTCATGACTTGCAGTTTACATACGTATACTCTTTTTCTTTTTCTTCTGCAGAAAGAAATCCATGATTTGAAAGTACAGCTGACTAGTACAGCTGAAAAGGAACAAAATTATTTAGAACAGCTTATGACACTGAAAACAGATCTTGAACGAGAGGCGTATGATCATTTTTGAAAATACAGTATTAATTTAAATTTTTTGTGTGTTACATAGAAGTTATGTTAATATACAGTGAAATAATCTATGAGTGTTTTCTAATGGAAGTTTTGAACCTATGCACACAGTATGACATCCATTACATACTTATATTTATAAATTGTGTTCTCTGTATTTATTTGTGTGTAATTATTCCACGTCTCTGTGACTTAGTTGGGTTAACATGAAGAAAAAGTTTCTGAATTCATTGTTAAACTTGCTTTGAGCTGGATATTTAATTACATCATCTTCAACAATCGTTATATTTATACAAAAGTTGACTTTCCTTTTCCTCTGTCGCCTTTTTGCCTCCGTATAACTTTACTGCAAAGCTTAAATTTGTAGATATAGGCCTTGACTTTTTTCATCGTGATGTAACATTTTGTAACAGATAAATTTAACTTAAAAGAAAAGTTCAAAATACACATTCTTATTTCTCTTGACCATTTGTTTTAAATTAGGCTAAAGAATGAACAACTAGCAGTGTCTATCAATAAGCTTTTATTAGAAAAAGAACAACTAGCACAAGAGAAAAGTGGTATGGTTACAGAACTCAAGAAACTGCAAGAAAGTCATGAGGTAAGTTGTAAACTTCCAGCTATTTTTAAAGGACAACATTCAATTTAAAATATAAATCATATGGTAAACTGCAACTTGATATGGTTCTGTAGAGTATCTGAACTATTTTTTGTGTTTAAAATACAAAGGAAGTGCAGTTACCCTTGTGAATAAGGCTGGTCAAGGTACTGCTTAAGATTGATTTGAATTTTTTAAGATGTCACTTTGAATTTTATTCATTTTACTTTGATGGGTCTTTATTTAGGATAGTAGAAAAGAAGAAGAAAATACGAAGCAGTTAGTTGAAAACCTGGAAGAAGCAAATGGCCAGCTAAGGCAAGTAAAACCAAACATTAATGTACAATATTATTAAACAAAGTACACTTGATTCCTTCAGAGTTAGTCTAAATGTTGTGTTCATGCACTGCTTTCTCTGATTTTTAGGTCAGTGCTTTTTTAGGTTATATAGCTAAATAGAAACTATTTAGTATTGATGTTGGCCATGTAGAAGTTTCTACAAATTAGCAGTACCTATTGCTACAGGAACAATTTTGCCATAGCTTTGTATTACATAAAGAGAGCTATCCTGTTCTGCATTACCATCTTAGGTGTGAAGGAAATGAAAATAGAAGTTAAAGGTTAGGGATTCAATGTGAAATGGTGAAACTGTTTAAATGTTACTCTCTGAAGTAGTCTCTGTATCATCAACCCAATAGACAGGCAGCCTTTCACGTTTCATATATGCATTACGATACTACAATTAGAATATGTTTTACTTGGGTAAGGGGAATATCTTTCTGTACTTTCAAAAAGTATGTAAAGATCAGACATTAACTTAGCAGTCACTTTGCATCATTTTAAGAACATTTTCATTGAACAGCTTATGAAGTTCTCATCAATATTAGCAGCTCTATGTAGAAAATAAAGTGGGTTTATTTAGCAGTAGAGAAAGGAGTTAAAGTTATTAAGTAAATATTTACTATGCTTGTTAATTTGGCATTTAGAAATGAACTGGAGTCTTTGAAGGAGAAGATGGCAAAGAAAGGTGAAGAGATTAAAAGTAAACTGGATGAAAGAGAAGAAAATGTATGCTATATCATGTGCTTTATCATGAAAATATGTAGTCTCTTACGGAAGTTTTCTTTCAGTGCTGCTGCCAATTGAGTCAACATATGTACACATGCTGAGCCCTTTTATTTTAAAAGACAAGGACCTTCAGTAGGATGTTTACTCTTTACATCAAGGCTTAAAAGTCCAGATTTGTTAGATTTCAGGCAAACAGAGAACCCTCTTTTTCTATTTCCATATACCCATTTAGTGATGGATGGGGTATGGATTAGCTTTCAATATGTAATACGAGTTTTAGTAGTATGTTCAAATATTTTTGCTTTAATACTGTAGTTTCAAAGTACACCTTTTTTTTAAATCATAATGGATTTCAAAATTTCATTGTAAAAGTCAAAGAAGATACTCAGGACTTGGCATGATAACTTAGTTATTTTTTTCACAAATACAAAATAGGGAATATGCTTAATTCTAATTTTTGAGGGAACTGCTTTGTAAATGTCATGTAGTGATTAATAGCAATTCTGCCATAAAACCTTTTTCTTCTTTAGGAGAGTACAAAAATTCTGTTAATATTTTGACTAGACTTACAATTATAATTCCAGGCTAAGAGTATTGAAAATGAAATTTCAAGAAAGGAAAAGCAGTTGAAGATTCTAGAAAATAAGGTATGAAAACTCATTTTTTTCATGGGCTATAGAGAACTTCATGCAAGATTATTTTCTAAATTACAAAGTTACTTTTTTTTTTTTCTTCTTTCTAAACTCTACAGCCACTGAGGAACTGATTCACTGCTATGATGATATTCACTACTGTTGGTGACATTGGGCGAGCAAAATTCTTGTAGTACTTTATGGTTAAAACTCCAGTCATTGTAACACCTTAGTGTATTTCAGTCCCATTGAAATTGATCAGACTTGTGCAAATGCATGTTTAAGAACCTTGACAGTAATCTAACACAGAGAGTAATTTTTTAGGAGTTTATTAATTAATGTTTGAACTATCTCTTTTAGTTGAATAATTTAAAGAAACAGGTGGAAAATAAAACCAAATGCATCGAAGAGCTGCAACAGGAGGTATGTACATTTTTAAAAGTCACAAATACATAAAACGTGGTAGTTTGTGGTAACTGTTACTTTTCAACAGTTTTTGTCTGGTGTGGTATCTTTATATATACCTACGTAATTTATAACATTTCCTTTCTTATCCTAATTCTGAGCAAATTAAGGAGTCACCTTTGGAATTACTTGATTTGTAAAATTATTCTTACTTTTGAAAAATGCAATTACAGAAATAATGTCTTTATTAAACCGTTACTATTTTCATTTAGTACATGATGTCATTGATATAGGTGAAATAATGACCTATATCAGTTACCAATAAGACAAATTGTGAATAACTGTACTCTAAAAATCTATAACTTGTCTTTTTTGTCATGACATCTGCATGTTTTCTGTCAGCAGCATCTTAGTTTTTCTTCCCGTTCTGCACCCTCTTGTTATTCTCTTGTCACCAATGAGGAGCCTTTCATAAGGTCATGAAGTAACAGTATTATTAGAGTAGTTGAGCATTCTTTTTTGGAGAATTGATCTGGAGCCTGAACTGCACAAAAAAAGTTAGTTGCTTGCTGAAAGACAGAATTTTGAAGATTCCTACCTACTTGATGCAGTTAAATCATTACATAATTCAATTAACGTATTAAAGTATAGTGTTTATTTTACTTTATTTCAACAGAATAAGGTGCTGAAAAAGAAAATTACTGCAGAAAGCAAGAAAACAAGCATTTATGAAGGGAAGGTAGGTTTAAATAACTTCATGTACAAGATGAGGGTAAAGCACAAAGTCTGAATGTTTTAAGTCCCAGTGTAACTAATGATAATATGTTAAGCACCTTCTTAATTGTTTTATGGATCTGGGATACAGATTTTACAGGAATGAGCCCGTAATTTTTGTAAAATACTTCAATTTTTAATCATTGGATGCTGACTGGGCTGTCAGACATTTGTAAGAGATGGAAATCACATCTCAAGGAATTATGTTCCTAATCAGTCCCTTTCTTTGATTGATGGCATACGGGATGTTATTCACTAATGCCTCCCCATTGAAATAGAATTAAAAGCAATTAAAAGAAATACATATATTACTCACTTCAGGCAGTTACTTTACTGTGTTATGCAATGGTAAGTCCCTCATTAGAACGTTGACTCCTTTGTGCAAAAGGCAGAATAGTGTCAGATAGATTGCTAATGGATGGTTCCCTGATACTGAAATGATTCTTTGTGATTGACTGGCCTCTAGCTTTAGGACTGTCTTATTGACTGGGGTGCACAAAACTCTTATGGGCTGTCTTTCCTGTTGTGGTGTTGCCATTTTTTCTATGTGTATTCACATAGAATACATACTTGCTTCAGGCCAAAGTTCAACTCTTTATGAAAAAAGCTGAACGTTGAATAGGAAATAGGTCAGTCATATACCTGAAAAGTAACAGAGTGGTTCTGCTTGAAAATAATAGGTAAAAAAATAATTCTTGATATATTCATTCCTGAACAAATAACAGCATTAATTCTGCATTCTCAAAAGGTGAATAAATTACAGTTAGAGATGGAAAATATGAACAAGCAATATAAGGAAACAGTTGACATCTATCAAAAAGACATTGAAACACAGAAAGTAAATGAAAATAAACTTCTTGAAGAGGTGAGAATTTTTACTGCACCTTTTAATTATTTTTTTGATGTATGATCATTTTATGAAGCTATATCGACCAGATTTCTTGCTCTTACCTAGCAATCTTCTCAACATAAATGGAACTTCTTGTGTATGCATGTGAGCAAAGCTTTAGTACATTAGATCCTTAAGTTGAAGTATTTGTATATGTCTTTAGAAATAAGAAACTAGTTTAAACTCTTTTTGTCAAAATACTGTTCACAGAAATTCTATTCTTGGTATAAATACAGCATAAACAAATTAGATTATAACTTTTCCCATATTAGTATTTTCCTACCCAGACTTTTTTGATGGTAATATCAAAAAATATTTTTGATAAAAGAGTGCTTGAAAAGGCCTTGTGGTTCGAAATGGCACTTGTCCACCATGGAAAAATGGATGTACTTTTAATTTAGGTTTATTGGCACATTTTAACAATATGTGTAAAAGATGTAGGATTTGAAAAGCATCTTAAAAGCAAATGAAGACTACACTAACTGAGACTATATTTACATTGCACCCACAGGGTTAAGAAGAAATGAAACTAAGATCTTTTAAAAATACATTGTTGTTAATTGTTCATTAATTAAATGAAACTTGTTACTAACAGGTAGAAAAGATGAGGTTGCTTGCTGATGAAGCAACAATAACACAGAGAGAAACTGATATCCGATGTCAACACAAGATAACTGAAATGGTGGCACTTATGGAAAAACACAAGGTAAGAGATTTTACTGATTTCTGTGATTTGTAATGTGTGATACTATGCTAAGTAAAAACCTTTCAAATCCAGACTATTACAAATATTCTGGAAGTGTTCAAAGCCAGGTTGGACGGGGCTTTGAGCAACCTGGTCTGGTGGGAGGTGTCCCTGCCCAGGGCAGGGGGTGGGACTGGATGATCTTTAAGGTCCCTTCAAACCCAAACCATCCTGTGAGTCTATGAATTAGAAAGTGAAACTTGATAATAAAGACCTGAGTCTAGGAAAATGAAGTTGAACACATGCTTAACTTTTCATCACCTAAAATTAAATTCATCTTCAGATTTTGAAAACATGCCTACTGGCAGATAAATTCCATTTATCTAAATTTCTAGGAATCACATGATGTGAACTGGTAGCATCTTGGAATACCCAATAATGCCTTAGGTAAGACAACAATGGTGGAGTTGGCCTTTTGAAATTGTCCTGCAGACCGCATTTATTTAAGGTGTTATATATGGACACTGAATAAAAGAGCATATAGGTTTGTGCTTTGCAAGGTTGTTTTTTTATATTCAGCCTTCCTTTGATACCGTCCTGTTCCTTGATAACATTTTAATTTACATTTCTTATTACTCGGTTTTTCAGTATATTTAGCAGATACCATTAATAAAAATAATATGGCTAGCTTTTATGTGCCAGAACATGTACCACTGCCTAGAGATAAAGCATTCTCTGTCAACCCACAAAATAATACTGCTTGTGCATTTTCAGTTTACAGTTACTGCTGAAGCATCATTGTTTGTTCATAGTGGTTTCTAAATCTTCACTAGAGCCTTATTTGAAAAAATGAGTAACGTTTTAAGACTAGGTAGATCTATAATTGTAACACTTAGTCAAATGCTTTGAGTTTGTTATGGTTTTCTGTTTTGTTTTGTGGTGTTCTTTTTTAAACAGTGTGAATATGATAAAATGGTTGAAGAAAAAGATACGGAGTTGAAACTTTATAAAATAAAAGAGCAAGAGCAGTTATCATCAAAAAGATCATTGGTAAGGTATACTCTTCAGCATAGATAATTAAATGGAGGGTCTGCTGTCCTTAAGGTGTAATATAATTATAAATATCATATTAGACTTCTTCCTATTTAATCCTTGGAGTGGTTAAGTGGCTGCTTTAGTGAGACTGTACAGTAAAGATCAACCCACTAATTTCTGTTTACTCTTATTTTCTTACAGATTTATTATGTGCATTAAAAAACCCCAGATGCTTCTAAAAATAAATGGGAATAGCTGTGCTTTTCTGTTTACTTTTCCTGACAGTGTGTCATGGTCTAACCTCACTGTCTGAATAAGAAACTTATTTTATATAGAAACTTGTATTAAATAGTTGGATTCCACTCCACACCTTCTACCCCGCTGTTCTCACAAGTGTTTTAAGTTCTTACCTTGAATAGTTCTGGTCAAGTATCTGTTTCTTAGTAGTATTCAACTCCTTTTCAAACAAACAAAAATAAAACTTCAAGTCTAGAGTTGCATTGCATATTTTTTTCCTTTCTAGGAAGCTTAGCTTTGAGAAATGTTCTGAGACCCAACATCCCCTCAAGGCTTTCATAAAAGTGTAGTTCTACAGCATCTACTTAAAATGCAATATTTTTCTGACATTACCCTTCACAGAATATTTCTTCACAAAGTTTTTTTCAGTTAGATTTTTTCTTAGAAGGCGGTGTGACTCAAGCCTACATGTTTGTTTGGTTTTTTTAATTTGGTAACTGCTTCTCTGATCATCTGTTACTCTAGTGATTGAATCATTCTGAAAAGGAATTGTAGGTACTTCTCAGCATGCTAACTTCATGGTTAAGTCAGCTCTGTTGAGCAAATGGAATTTTCTTTTGTTTATACTTAATATCCCTATTAATTACTGTCTTACATGAACTGTTTTCTTTTAAGCATAGTTAACCCTATCCTTTACCTAATTGTTTTTAGGAAAGTGAGCTGTCATGTTTGAAAAGTGAACTGTCATCCCTTAAGGAACAACTTAAAGCAGAAATTGAAGAGAAGGTATCATTTTTTTAACTAAATATAGCAGGATCAGTGACATGCTTGGCCTGGTATTATGCAGTATAATAAGGACAGCTGTGAAGTGCACTTTTGATTCTAGGTCTTGCTCTCACATGCTGTCTGATTTCAAGAGCTTGATGCTCCCTGAAGTCATTATGTCTCATTTCTGGTGGCAGTGAGTGTTTTGCATTAAGCCTTCATTGGTAAGTATGGGGGAAGCAGGGAGAGATTGAAACCCTATGAAGAACTGTCCAAGCTTGCAGGGATGATGTCAGGATGATGTCAGGATGAAAGCCAAAGCCAATATGGAGATAAAACTGAGAAGAGCAGTGAACGGCAACAAGAAAGGCTTCTATAGGACCTGTCATGTCTTTTGAATGCTGCAGTTCGACTAAATCTGGGTCGTATGTTTGTGTGAACTTTGTAACAGTATGACTGTAGACTGGGTTCTGTAATTACACCAAGATGATTTTCAAGAACTAAATTCAAATAAAATATTTACTTCCTAACACATAACTCTTTTTTTAGGAGAAACTTGCAAAAGAACCCTCTCAAAATACGGTTCCTGAAGATGAAAAGAAGCACAAGGTAGCTTTAACCTTATCATTAATCAATTTTAGAATTTGGTAATATTTATGTGTATGCAATCTGATTGAAGTTCCATGATAAATTATGTACACTCGACCAAAGACACGGAAATGCTTTTAATTTAAACCTTTTTAATTTTAGAAAATACAAAATTATTTTTCTGAGACTCCTAAACTTCATTTAGATCTGGACTGTGCATCTATTAATGTAAAAAATAAAAAGTCTCCAAATGATATTCCTATAAAAGTCGACATGATGGAAAAGAAAAAAAAGCCTCCTTCAGCATCTGCAAAAAGTCCCTTGGGTAGTCCATCATTAAAGGTTTGTAACTCGTAATAGTGAATTGTTCTTGTTTTATTTTCTGACTGTATTTCTTACTTCTCTGTAGATGCTTATTTCTTTTTTGTTGTGATAAGCAGAGATTTAAAAGGTAGATAGCCACAAAAAAACCAAAAAGTATTCCACAGCGATATTAGAAAGCAGTTTGTGTCAGGGCTCTGTGTGTCATTTTTCTAGCTTAGTTACTTGATTTGTTTGTTATCATTGATCAGTAACAATTCCTGTCCTACAGGGACAGTGAATTTAATAACATCTCTAGAATTCTTTTACTTAGTCTTAAAAGTATTGTCTTTAAAGGCATATTTTTTCTCTATGGAACAGAAATTAGCTTGCGTAGCTGTAAAAATTATCAAAGTATTCCTGACTGCTTCATCGTAACTGTAAAACCTTATGCTTCTACCCTGTCAGAAGCTTATATGTGATGTTTACATCTTAACAATAGAAACAACTACCATTTTTATGTTACCCTTTCTAAAAAAGGATTGCATTGTTCCATTGCAATGTGTCTGAGAGGTTTAACATCTAGCGAAAGAACTATTTAAGTAAAAGCAGTCTTGTTCTTGATATCACTATCAATGTCCTCCTGAAAATGTTTTCCTGCAGTTTTGTTTGCATTTTCTTGAATGTTGGTTTGGAACAACCTGAATTTCTGCAGGTAAGCATGAAGAAGTTACATGTATATAGAGTGCCATAAAACTCGATTCTTCCACAGCTTCCTGTTCATTCTCCTTGTTTTACAACAAAAAAAAAAGGAATTTTTTTTTTTTTTAATTTGCTTCATGTCTTGGATGGAAAGATAATTGTTCCACAGCATCTCTCTAGCGTCTTCCTGGATACTCAGTCTGTAAACTGGGTTATGAGTTTGGTTTTAGATTCTATAATTACCACTGAAAACGTAATTTTAAATGCCATCTTTTTCTTTCCCAGACATATGTTATAAAGACTCCTCCGGTACATAAACTGCAAAGTGAAAGCACAAATCTGCATTCAGAACAGTGCATGAGGAAAAAGCAAAAAGTCCTTTTACGGCTGGATGCTCAGTCAGATAGCTCTGAACACAGCGACCTCCTGGTAAAAATCAGAGATCAAATAGTGCACTTAACAGTTCTTTATGCACACTGCTATATCTAAGAATGTATATAAAGCATGTGGAGTTCTGTATCCAAGATGATACTTATGTGTATATTTTTATTTTATTGGTTCTTTCTGGAATTGTATTTATATGCACATAATTAGTAACGGAGATTTTCAAGACCTGCCTGGATGCAGTCCTGAGTAACATGCTCTGACATGCTCTGGGCAATCCTGCTTTGGCAGGGGAGTTGGACTAGATGATCTTTATGGTCCCTTCCAACTCTAAAAAATTCAGTGAAATTCAGTGGAACAGAGTTCCGCTATATAAAAACATATATTAACTTCTATAATGATTGTTAACATTGTTTTTATTGAACTGTTGAGGCTTCATAGTAACATCTTAACTTTTTTTTTTTTACTCTAATATTCCTAGGGGGAAAGAAAATATATTTTCTAATATAGTGTGATTAAGCAAAATTTTTATTTTTAATTTAAGAGCATGGTCTCGGAGGAAGAAATGTTTAAAAAATTATACAAAGATTATCCTCAAGCTTCACAATTATATGCCATGACACCAAAAAAGGTACCTTAGCTTTTCTTCAGATCAAAATGAACTGTTAAACTGGTTATAGAAACTAATGGATGGCTTTATTTTTCTTCCTAGAAACCAACTACATCAAACATGAAAACTCCAGGCTCTGTACTGAAACTTAAAACCATGAGAAAAATGCGAGAGGCTGGATGGACTGCAGTTTCTAAAATGGACAGGAAAAGAAAAATGAAAGAAGCTGAAAAGCTCTTTACTTAAAATGAAAAAAATGACTAGTGGCCTAGCATTGTTTGATTAGTATAACCACAGTATTATTATTCTTTCCGAGTTAGTACTTTGTTGCATTTTTCTGTCATATTCAGTATGTTTGATACTACATTCATTTCCTTTACACATATAACCTTTATAGTTACGTAACTACATCAACCTGCAGAGCATTTTCTATATTTCATTCCCGATGCTATAAAAAGTCGGAACACAAATTAGCTATTTTTAAGTGTAGAAATGAGTATAACTACATAGAAAGCTGTTTCAAAAAGAGAAAAAAAAAGTCTGGAATTAGAAATACTGTGTTTAAAGAAATTCAGGTCTGTTCTTTCAAAATTGCTCTCTCTTTCTTAATACATAATTCACAAAAGAATATTGTTTAGTGGAAGAAATACTGAAGCTCTTGAAATGCATACACTTTTACCTGAAGTCATCTTGCATTTGCATTCATTTTAAATTTGTCAGAATTGTCGTTTTAGACTGTTTTATTTTCAGTAGCTACTGTTTCAGTATGTTAAAACAGTTTTGAAACTTTTAAAATTGAATTTTCAATAGAATTACTTTGGTTTAAAAAGATTTCAGCTTCATAAGGAATAAAATATGCATGCATGTTTTAAGATTGTAAAAATGTAAGTTAAGATATTATTAAATTGTTTATCTGAAATGTAAAGTGTGGGACCAAATGTTGTTGCTCTGTGTATTAGAACACAGATGTCAATCACCAGGCAGCCATCCTAAGGACCAACAGCTTCTGCCACGTTAAGCGTAAGAGTAGTTTAGAACAACATATATTCCTGCATTTATCCTTGATTAATGTTGGTTTCACAACAACAAAACCTGCTTCAGAGCCTAGAGGTAACAAGAAAACTACAGGTACATCTTAAAATATTATGAAAAATCAAAATCCTGGATTCATCTGAAGTGGGCAGCAAAACATACGAATTTCATTCTTTTTGTGCAGCAATTTTATGTATAGGCTAGTGGATTGGGTTCCTTATGAATTATCTGTTGAGCAGTGATATTAATAATTTTTTATTGTATGTAACTGAAAAATATTCTCCAAAGATCTGAAAGAACATACTGGTTTTTTTCTCTGGAATCTGTTATGCAAGCAAATTTTCTGAGAAGTTAGACTGGCTTTTCTTGCTGGAAAGATACTTCATATGTTTGCAGAATATTGAGGTTTTATAATATATCTGCTTAAATAGTATAAATTAGACCAAATGAAGGACAGAAAAGCTGCTTATAACATACAAATTCCGGATGTCTGTCCTTTCCAAGAAAGATTATTTTACCATAAGTCCTGTAAAATAATCCACTTAAACTTCTTGCAGATACATCAATTACTTATTTTTTTGATCTGATACAGAGAATGTCATGCAAAGTCAGTTATTCTTCATTTTTAGTTTGGGATGTTACTTACTAATATCTCATCAGCTACTTTGCAGGAAAAAGAAAACGCATTCACTGAAAACACAACATATATGTGCGGTCTATCATTTATTTTAATAGAGGATGGCGTTTTATACAAGCTCTAAATACCTGCCAGTGTTTGTTACTTCATTTCTAGATGCAGTCCTGTGTAATGTTCTCTGGGCAATCCTGCTTTAGCAGGGGAGTTGGACTAGATGATCTCTAGAGGTCCCTTCCAACTCTGACAATTCTGTGATTCTGTGACATATCTCTAGTTTTGACTGTTGCTGTTGTGGACATCTTCAACAGATGTTTTGTTTAAAGCTGGAAGAGCAGAGAGTACAAAACAATGCGGAAAATGAGAACAGATCTTAAGAAAATCCCACTTTTAGGACTCACCCAAGCTGGCAAAGGCAGGAGTGGGGACAGGCAGGCAGACCGAGAAGCAGATCCTGTGTCCTGGCTGTGCCGTTCCTGCAGGGTCTCCAACACCCTCTGGGGTGGTCTCCATGGAAACCAGGGATGCTCACCGGGGTAGGGATTAGTCAGTTTGTGCCCACATAGTGCTGACCTCACCTGACTGGAACCAACTGGGAATATGAGAGGAGGGGGAGTGTCACATGTCGGCAGTTGCTGATCTTACTTCACAGGGGCTTTAAAAGGGAGCTTTTCCAGAATTGGACACTCTACTGGAAGAATCTAAAGTTTTCCCCAAGCATACGTAAGGAAGATATTAAAACCCTGATGAAAAAGATGTGTTAAAAAAATCCTCCGGTGTGCACAATAGTTATTATAAGGAACAACTATTTCTAAACCAGTGATAATAATATTACTTCAAATTTCTAAACTAAAAGGAATTTTTAAAAAATGCTACTGGTATAAATAACAGGTTACTCCTACAACCTTTTCTGTCCCTAGATATCAAAGTAATGTAGTTTGCCTTGCTTCTGCCAGGAGGGAAGGGTTCATGAGGAAAAACAGTCTTCCCTTTTCTTTCCTTACAGCCATTTTAATTTTTAGTTGGAATCGTAGAGTGGCTTCTGCAGTGGGAGGCATCGCTTTGGTGGAATCCACAGCCTGTCACGGCTGCGGCTGATGCTTCTATTTCAGGTGAGATTGCCCGAGAGGGGGATGCGTCTTGGGTACGAGCAGCTTCTGGCAGGGCCACACGCCCAAAGCCTGAAAGGAGAAACAGAAACCCACCCCAATATTCATACTGAGCATAGGTAATTAGCTTAAATTCTGACCTCAAAGTCAGTTGTACATGCATAGTGTCCACTCTCTGTACCAGACCTTCATCGATGAAGATCTTGTCCGATACCTGCTGACTGCTTATCTGATTGCCAGCCAAACTGGGAGGACGCCGCAGCCCTTTGGGGGGGACGGTGCCGTGACTGGACCCTCAGCACCGTGAGAATGTGGGGGGATTTGGGCGTTCACCCTTGGCAATACTGCAGGAGGCTTCTGGCTTCTCTTTGTTCTTTGGGCTTTTTTAAATTTTGTCCTCGGTGTAGCAATTGTATATCTTAGAATGGCAGAAATATCTAGCACTTTCCAAAGAAATGAAACCAAACACAAAGCAGTTCATCATATGAGCCGAACAACAAATAGGATTATGAAGCATTTGGAGACCATAAATGGAGATCGTTGGCATATGACATGCAGCAAAGAGAACTGTTGGTTTAATCTGTGGTTGATAGGAAATGCTGCAGCTAATCCTAGGAAAGAAAGAGAATAGCAGTCATCTGTGAATCTATAAATTTAAGAGAGAGCACTATGTTTCAAGCTATTACAGAGAGACTTAAAACAGACAGATCAGCTTTGAAAATTCAGCACCCACAGGCTGTTTAAATGCAAAACCTGGCAAAACTGCTTGTTTCTATGGCAGTGTGTTAGGATCTTATTTCCTGGGATCAGTGGAGGTCTGCAACAGGATGGGGTTGGAAATAATTCCTCTACCAGGATACTGATCTAGAAACCTGATTGGTTTGCCTGTTTTTCATCATCAGGGCTTCTAATTCTCTGTTGGTTACAAGCATGGACAGTGCAGTATGCAGTGGAGTTACCCTGCTCTGTAAATTAATCTGCACGTAAGATCACAAAGTTTTCATTGCGCTGTACTACTGACAGGGGAAGAGTGAGCAGGAGTAATGTGTAATACCTTCTCCTTTTGTTCCTGCTGTTATCTTAGGCGTTGGTCAGTGACAGAGAATCCTACTAAATTACTTTATATAAAAGCTTCTGGTATGCACTGATTTTCTCTAGCCCTTTACAAAGATTCCTGGGTAATGAGCCCAATGATTTTATGATTACTCAATTCTGTTTACAGAGATCACTTAAACCACTTCTTGTAGAACATGACCATACTGTCTTTCACTTAATGAAAGTGTAAAATAACTGATGTCAGTGAATGGATTGGTTTAGTTAACAGAAAGGTTAAAGATAAATAATTAACAGTGTAACTGGCTGTTCCAGAACAGGGCTACAAAGCTGATAGCACATTAAAAATTTCTGTCACTGAATAGTCTGCAGGTCAGCAGGAGGACAACCAAAGAAATGGATCCATAAGCATGAGACATTTAACTATGGATTTTAGGGAACTGTATGAAAGAAGCCTCGGGCACTCACAGATTGCCACATGGACTTCGTTGTCCTGCCACGGCCTTTGTCTTGCTGCTCCCAGTAGGTGTTGGGATCTCACTCCAGGTGAGGTCATACCCAAAAGGACACTCAAATAAAGGTTTTTCTAGCAGCTTAATAGTTTGTGTAAATGACTGAAGAGATGTGAGTGTCACTGGCGATGTTCAGTGCATCTCTGACAGATGGGGAGGCTAATGTGATGCCAGCAAAGAAGAGGTAGTAGCCAGGAAGTTCTGTGTCCCTGTTGGTGTGGGGCTCACCTGAGTATGAACAGCAGAAGTCACTTTAGTGTCAAGGTCCACTCAGGCTTATTTATTGTGCTTCCAGGTTAATGAATTTTCATTCTTAATACTTGGTCAGGTATTTCTGTAATGCACTGCGGTGCATTCAGAGGTAAAAACAGTGTATAAATGCACTGCTAAAATTATACTGCCCGCTCCAGTGATTAATAATTCCCGACATTCAGCATACACCACATTGGACTCTGCCGAATAGCTCTCAGTCTTCATGACAGTTGGGCTCTGGACAGATGGAACGAAGGACATTGCATCTGTGTAGTTGCCTTAACAACCAAATTTGTAATCACCTCAAAGAATGAAATCAGGTTTGTGTGGCATGACCTATTTTATGTAACACCATCTTGACAGGCATTAATTACGTTCTCATCTGTTAATTCTTTATTGCTCAAATCCTGTATCAACTTTCTGTTACTTTCCCTGATTTATCAGGGATAGCTGGTTGAGAGTTACCTGGGTCAACATTCTCTCTTTAAACATTGGCATAATGTTATCACTTTTATTAATGTTTTGAAATTTCCTCAGTATTCCAAGACTTGCTGAAATTAGCATCAGCTAGCTAACGATGTTGATTTTAAAATATTTATTCCTTATACAATTTTTTTTTTCCAAAAATGTACGTTGGTTGTTCAACTACTACATTTTCTCATGCAGGTGTACTTACTGAAGACTTTGCACTTACTCTGCATCAACAGGTTGTCTCCATCTTCATTATTTCCTAGTCTCCAGCTTCCCATGTGAGTCTTCTACATTTTCTCATTTCTGTGATTGTTTTCCTTTTTTTTCATTGCTATAGTTTTTACTGTTGCATTCTTGTTTTCATTCACTATTAAAGACTTTCAAGCATTGTTATAATTTTTTTCTTTGCCGTTGATGTTTGCAGACATTTTCCTAAATCCTCTTGTAGCAAATTTTTAACCCCTTTTTACCCTAATCTGAATTCTTCCCCCCCCACCTTACACCCATTTTTCTCAAATCAGAGAAATTAGCACTTTGAAGCAACAAAGGATATATGCCTTCATACTCTGATCTGCCCTCTGCCTATATTCTTATGGGAATGTTGAGGACACTTTACACCTGGCTGTGGGGGTCTTACTGTCAGAACCGGTGTATACAAATAGAGCTCCAACTGCCTAAAGCTGTGCTTGTAAATCACATGCAAGAGTCACATGCGATATTCTTGCTTTAGGAGTGCCATTTTTCATTCTTATTTTGGGCACTTTTTGTCCTCTCCAGGATTTAGTTTTGTGAATTGTTTCCTTTTCCTTTCAGCCTTGTTGTCTCCTCTGAAATACTCAAGATTTTCCAAGAACAAACATTCTTTTCTGTGATTAAAGTTTTAAATAACGAAACCCATATATATAGTGTGTATGTGTATATATAATGTATGTGTGTGCGTTTATATACATACACATTATCTACATATGGGGGGGTGTGTGTGTATACTCATATAGCCTATGTGTTTAACGGCATTTAAAACGTCAGAAAAATACAGAGCTAAGTAATGTATTGTAGTAGTAGCAAAATAAGTGTTATACTTCTGTTGCTAAGTGCAGATGGGCAGATGTTACTGAGAGTACAATTAATGCTTTGCTCATGTCCTTAAGCCAGAAAGAGTTATATTTAATTCCTGAGAAGTTATATGGTGAAAATTAACCCATAATAAAAGACTCCATGAAAACAGAAAGTATTTGGCTGGTCTTAACAAGAACTCTATCACATTATCCAAAAAAACCCATGGAGAATTAGTCCAGGACACAAAGCTGTGTGCAGCAGTCTGAAACCACAGGAAAAGGAGACAGTATTATTCAGGAATTAGCTAAACACCAGTTGGGACTGACTGGCTCGCTCCTCCAACAGCCCAAAGTGAGCATGTTTACCAACTTTATCATATTTCTCATGGCTACGTAAACCAAGAATGTGGTTGACCTGCACTGGACATACATCAGATCGAAGTCCAAACAACAGCTGGAGATTAACAGAGAGCAGTGCATGAGCACCAAGAGAAGGCTGGCAGGAGGCTGATTCAGCCCAAGACATGCTGACTTGACCCGTTCTTACTTTTGCTCCTCCCAGTTGTTCCCTGAAGCCCTAAAGGCGAGTGTTTTATCTCATCTGCGGACATTTCAGTTTCAGTAGTGGGGTGCAGTATTTTACTTCTCGCTGTGCTACAAGGAGTGGTTTCTTAAGTTTTTCACTATCAATTAGTATTTCAGAGTGAATTGCTTGTTACTTCAGTATTTGCTCAGTAGGTTCCAGCCCAGATGATTTCTCAGTGTTTTGTTTGAGTAGGTAAGTCAGGCTGTCCCTAACCACACTGTAGAGCGATCACATTGATTTGGGATTTGTTACTGTGTGTGTAGAGCACTGCGTCTCTCAGCTGTGCCTGCCTGGTAATGAGGAAACTGAGGAACCAGACTTCATTAAACTTCCACAAAACATAGGTGTAGAATTAGTTATATGTGATACAGGATGACTCCACTTCCATGCAAGCCTTCCTGTCATGATGTTGCTGTCCTATGTAGCGATTAAATTCATCAATAATAACTTAAAGCAGTGGTTAGTTTAAAAGCCTGAGAAGAGAATGACTGTTAAAATAATTAGATTTCCAGCTCCAGTTTCCAGGTTAGGATATTATGGACACACTTGTTCCTATCACATTTGCTTTGTGGTTCAGTATGAATTTTCAATAGATGACTATGCGATAAGAAAGCAGCAATTCAGATGCAATTATATAAACAGTAAGATCAGCCTGGAATTAGCCTGGAGAGTATAAAGCGCGCACAGAGCTTGTGCTGGGTCACTGCCTCTCCCAGCTCAAGGCAGAATCAGGTTCCTGTAATAGGGAAGAATTCCGCTGACAAGAGGTTGGTCTTTCCAGACTTGCACTGTTGCAGCTACAGGGTAAACCAGACCACGATGAACGGCTTTTGTGAGGGGAAACGGCGGCTGGAAGAGACTGGAGGGTGATGTCCGTGTGTTTGTAGACACTGTCATTTACAGTTTGTAGTTTGGAGGCGATAGAGTAGACCCTGGAATCGTCTCGGAGCTAATCAAAGCTTTGTTCTCGGGATCCCCCAGCAGGTCTGAGAAATGAGGTCAGAACAACAGAAAGATAAAGTGGGGATTCATTGATTTGAACTCTTTGCTGATGTTCTTTATTGTAATTTGCTTGAATCTATTATTTAATTCTTGGCAGTGTTCCCATTTCATCATGCCTCTAAGCCAACTGGAAAAAATACAGCGATATGCCTGATATGCACAGCTGTTTCTTTTTCTCTCTTGAACATTTTATAACCTGCTTTCTTTAAAAAATTATTTTTAAAGCAGTGAGATTATTTTAGCATCTCTGGCTAACTTTAGAGCTCATGTTCTCTCACATATGTCACATTTTCAAATCCTTTAGCTCCTGTTATTTTTCTGTGTCATTATTTTATCACTCATTAGTGAAAAGTTCCATGTAATATGCTGTAGTGGGGAAAAAGTGAATTTGTTATATGTTTTTAATGGCCTGTTCGCACTTCTTTTCTGTTTAGTGGTTAGTACTATTTAAATTAAAGGTCTGAGATTGGAAAGAACTTGTCAGGCTGTTGCTAAAAAAGTTAAGATTACTTGTCGTCTGTGATTATCATAACTGTTCTTGTCAAATTCTGAGAAAAGGCCTGGAAGGTACATCTAATTATACTTAGGGTTTGCTTTGTTTGTCTGGTTTTTTTTTCCCCCATCTAGCATGACTCCCTTCTTCGCGATGTCTCTCCTCTTTGGCCTGACTTTTGGTCAAACAGCATCACTTTGTGCTCCTTCCGAGTATATAATCCATGTGGAGAAAAGGGAATGTGCCTACTGCCTGGCCATCAACACCACCATCTGCGCTGGGTTTTGCATGACTCGGGTATGAGGTGTTACTCTGTTTTAGGCAATTGTTTCTATAATGGCCATCACTGCAAAACAAGTGCCTGTTCTCACTGCAAAATTGTGTGTAAATAATCCAATTCTAATAGTTTTGGCACAGACAGAAAAATCACACTACCTTCATGATTCCAGGTTAGCTTTCTGTGAAGGTATGGATGAGAAATGCCAAGCCTCCGGAACTAGGGAGTTTGTCCCACCAGTGGCATAGCAGAGAACTGACCGCTGCTGTCACTGCGGAGCCTCTGTAGTCAGTTTGTGGGGTCAGGATGGAACAGGTGAGAAGCAGATTATACTTAGTCATTCTTATTTAATGTAAATGACTTGGGTAACTTCTGCTCCGACTACTGCTATGACAGCTTGCTGTGGAGAGTATCTCGCGTGAAGGCATGCTGAACTCTACGCTTGAGCTTCACCGTTCGACGTTGCGTTTTAAGTTCCGCCTTGGTCAGCAAGCAGCCGATACAGATTGCAAAGCACTGTTAGCACTCTGAGGCAAGCAGATTAGTTAAAACTGTAAGAGCAAGGTGAACATATCTATGGGGTTAGAGACCCCCAGTCACACACAGATTCAAAATTACAGATCTGAACAGAAGTACACTGAAAATATCAGAGCCAGTCTAAGTGTAAAGACATTTGTGTTCTGCATATTTGAGACAACATCAAAGGAAGTCTTCTGACACTCATATATGCTTCAGTGAAACAATGCATTTATTTTTTCTTTGTAGGACAGCAATGGCAAGAAGCTGCTACTCAAAAGTGCTCTGTCCCAGAACGTGTGCACATACAAAGAGATGTTCTATCAAACAGCACTGATTCCGGGCTGTCCTCATCACACTCTCCCTTATTATTCCTACCCCGTGGCTGTGAGCTGCAAGTGTGGTAAATGTAACACCGATTACAGTGACTGTGTTCATGAGAGGGTTAGGACAAACTACTGCACTAAGCCACAGAAGCTCTGTAACATGTAACCTTCCAACAGAACGTGGTCCAAATGTACCTCTGCTTACAACTAAGTGAAAATAAAAGTGTATTTCATAACAGGTTTGCAAACTGGTGTGCATGAAGTTTTATTCAAAGATGCATCACTAGTTACTTCAATTAACTGGATATTCGGTGACATGCACAAGAGCAAAGTCATAGGACTGCAGGTTTGTGTTTAGAACCCACCTGTAATTTACTTCGGGGAAGAAGGAGAATAATAAAAACTTTTGCTCCTAAGTCCCAGGTATTTTGTGAAGAGATACTCAGAGACAAAACATTTGATCTATTTCACAGTTAAAAAAAGGCAATACATATTCTTAGTATTGAATATTTTAATTAGATTTTGACATATACTTACAGCCTTCATATTAGCAATGGTATTTTTCCATATATGTGTAATATTGCATTTTTTGCGTGTAGTCAACTGGGACTAAGCACATACAGTTTGCTTATCTCCACTATAGATCATCACTACAGGTCATCACCACTGCTGCCCAGACCTGTGTTCATTAGGCATTTCATGTCTGCACTAATGGAGGAAGCCCTCTCTTTCATTGAAGTACATTGTTTGAAAAACTTGTCTCTCTGTGAGCAATGAAGAATCGGTGAAGCTTCAAGTCTTGCTACTCTGCTCTCCACAAGGGAGTATGCCATCAAACTTAAACTCAGAAAAAACTCTTTTTGCCCACGCAGGTCAGCCGGTCCCTTGTGAGCAGGAACGTGAGCTGGGTGCCCTGTGTGCTGAGCACGCACGGGTGAGAAGTGCAGGCCTGGGAATAAGGAAATAAATGTAAACGAACAAATGTTTCCTGTCGACTGAGAATTAGCCCTTTCTTACATAGAGGGAGAAAAGATTATTAAATGGTAATATTATTCTTCTTTTGCAGCAGGAATCATAAAGACAGAATAATCTAGTTTGCCATGCTTGTTGCATGTAACCTTATTCTCATGCACAGGAGCAAAGTCTGAACAGTAATTTCAGCCTACTGATATATTCATTACCCAGCTCTAATCCTACACTGTACTGCATCTGTTACAAGAAAATAAACATCTTTTCTGACCAACAAGATGAGTTTTAACCTGATTACCAGAGTTTACTCATATTGAAATGCAAAGCATATAATGACAAACAAGAAATTGTCAATGTGTGGAAAACTGTCAGGTTCCTAGTTAATACTACATACTGTGTTGTAAACTCATTACTGCTGATTTTTATAAAATTCTACTAACTTCCATTTTTATATTAAAGTTTACATTCAGAAAGGCCATTAAGGCGAATCAAAGTACTTAAAACAATTTGATCAAGCTGAAAATCAAAACCGTGACATATACAAAACATGAATGATCTAGAATACTAGAAAAGAAATGTTCCCATCCCTGGCAAAGAAATAGTGATCTCCTGTCAGCTTAGCTGCATTCTCTTGAGTTACCAGGGTCAATTTAACCGCGACACCTAAAAATACTACTGAGATGCAAGGTAATTTTTTTTCTATTTATGCAAATTCAGTTTTAGAAATATGATTGTAGCTCCCAATAAATTAGATATTCCATTCACACTTTCCTTGAAATAGTAAATAAAGGAACCAGAATTCACAGGATACAAATATGAAAGTTAATTTTCTCAGAAAAATCTTCCTTTCAATTTTGTAGTTTTCATGAATGTTCCTGGAATCTGAAACTCTATTCCAAACACCTTCATTTTATTTCAACTGCAGCAAAGCTTCCGTGAAAGACTAAGGGAATCTTCTAGGTGGCCCTCCTTGAGCAGGGGTTGGACAAGACGATCTCCAGGGGTCCCTTCCAACCTCAGCCGTTCTGTGAAACAGCAAAAACTTTGTCCAGGACAACTGCTATAATAAGCTGACAGCATTTGTGTGCTTGTCACAGATTCTACACAAGGCGTGAACTGTAATTGTCATGTGCATAGTTTGGTGATAAAGAAATGCCTTTGCAAGCGAGGTTTGATAATTTAAATTCTCCAAAATCACTGTTTAATAGAAAATCCAGAGGATTTTGCAGGAACAGCAGGAGCCCTACTTCTGTAAGATATGCCCCTTACACTTACGGTTTAAACAATCCAGTTACGGCTAGATATGCACAAGACTAGTTCTACAACTGTTGGACCAAGAGAGGTTGGTTTCAATTAAGTTACAAAAAACTTCCTGGTAGTGATAAAATGTGGTATTCTCCGGCCCCCAACACAACTGTAAAAACCGTGTGGTGCTGGCATGCAAGAGCTGCGGACTCCCAAGCTCTCAGCAAAGAGCTGCAACACGAATTGCTACTCTCTAGTTTGTGAAGAGCATAGAGAACGGTAGGAAAAAATTGTAAAGTAGGTGTTTACCCAACAAAGCAGCTATTATGTTACCTAGTAAATGGCAAAGAAACAAAATCTTCAGCTTTAAGATCAGACAGTGCCTTCTGAAGGTGCCTGAGCCTTTAAAAAGGGTATTTAGCACCATGAAATTTAAGTCAGCTTACTATTAAGCAGCACTTGCACTTAGCAAAATAAAAAGAGGAACTAGGCCTCCTTACAGCAATGAGCAGCACTGCAGAGTCATTATAATGCTCCCTCACTGCCTGTCTGGCGTGCAAACACCAGCAGTCTAAGGTTAACGCCTGTGCAAAACCACTGAGCGGAAAACAACTAACATTAATTCTTTTATGCTTGAGAAGAATCCAAATTAAGACATTTGGGTTGTGTTAATGCACCTATTTAAATATACATTTACGTGCCCGCAGAGCACAAGTATGTGTTAAACTTCAATTCCCTCAGGTCCAGCGATGGTAACGAGGGGATGATTCCTCGGGGTCAGGTGTTTGTTTACATTTACTTTATCTTAATATGCCCTTTCACATAACTAAGCGATGCATTTGCCGAGAATCCTAACATCCTTACCTCTTCCCAACACCTCCACTCTGGCGAGGAAGGAGCGGGAAGCGCGGGAGCGCAGAACACGGGCTCGGCTTCTTGGCGGGGCTGGAGCCAGACACGCTGAGGGAAACTTGTCCGTTAATCGCCATCGGCCTCTTCGATACTGGCGTTTCTGTGGCCTCTCCCACCTGGGAGAGGCTCGAAAGCCGGGTCACGCTCTCTCTCCACCTCACAGCCAACCGCCGCCCCAAGGCCTGGGGGGCTCCGGGGCCGCAGCAGCCGCCCCGGCCGACTCCTGCCGGCGGCCCGGTGCTCGGCGATCGCCACGCTGCGGTCGGTCTGGAGAAGCACAATCCCAGACGAACCAACGTGTCGGAAACCGGGGACGGGGAGCGCAGCCGCCCCCCCCGCCCCGCCGGCTCCGCGGCTGACCGGCGGCGGCAGCACCGCCCAGCCGACAGGGGGCGCCGCCGCGCGATCCCTCCGCCGGGGAGGGCGGGCCCGCGAGCAGGCGGAGGGGGCGGGGCGGAACCGGGGCCCGCCCCACCCGCGGAGCCACTGCTGATGGGCCATTGCTGATGGGCCCCCGCCGCGCGGCCCCACCGCACCCTCGGGCGGGGCGGCCGCTCCGAGCGGCGGGCGCAGGGACCCGCGGGCGCCGCTGCCTCGGCCACCGCCCTCCCGCCTCTCCGCCCTCACGGCCTGTGCCAGTAGCCAATGCGGAGCGAGCCCCGCCCGCTTCCCCGCCCCGGCGGGCGGGGCCGCTCCGCCGCGCGCGTCCCTGAGGCGAGCCACGGGCAGGCAGCGGCCGCCGGACAGGGTCCGGTCCGGCTTCCCCGCATTCTCTTCGCTGACCGGGGCCTGTTCCTTCACCCGGAGCCCGCATCCCGGCGCCGGGGCGATCACACCGCCGAGGGTGACGGGCAAGCTCTGGGCAGAGCCGCCCCGCAGCCTGCGCTCGCGCCCCGGCCGGAGGAGATCCTCGCTGGGAGGTCGGCCGCCGCCCCGCCGGCCTCTGCTGGCGCCGCCGCCGCCGCCGGGTGACCGCCCGGACCGGTGGCCAGCGGGTGTCCGGAGCGCCAGGATGCAGGAGGTGAGGCAAAGGCAGCCCTGCCGCGGCGGGAGGGCCCGTCGGACCGGGCGGCGCGCGGCGGCGGGGAGGGGAGGCGTCGAGGGGCCGCCCCAGCCTGAAATCGGGGGTGTGGGAGGAGTGGGGAGGGCACAGAGACGAGGTCTCGCTGGTAGTCGCTTATTTCAGGTTATTTTTATTAGAAAGTTGTTTTAAATTCAAGACAGAAAAGGTGATAAAACGCCACTTCAGAACACATTAGACTAAAGGGAAGTGAAAGGTGATTTCAGCAACAAACTTGGGTTTTTTTTTCTCTCAAGGAAAGCTGCCATAGAGGTAATTCTGCTACAGACTGTGCAGTGTAAACCGATATGCCATTTCTGTCCAAAATCAGAATTCGTGCTACAGAAACAAATATGTTACATTGGAAGTGGTTTGTGTTTTGGGGAACCTAGTGGCTGGAGCACCATTAGAGAGGAAGAAGTAAGATTGAAAAGCTTTATTTATGTACATTTTCTGTGAACAGCATCCCATGCTATTAATCAGTAGCCTCCAAAGGCTGTAAGATACAGAATTTGAAGGCTTAAGATAACTCAATTTCTTGTTCAATGCATACAAGATATATATATGAAAGAGGAGACCTTATTGCCATTTTCCAGTATTTAAAGGGTGACTACAAAGAAGATGGAGGCTCCTTTTTTACAAGGAGTCAGACGGAAAACACAAGGGGTTATGGATACAAGTTACTCCAGGGGAGATTCTGACTGGACACAGGAGGAAAATTTTTCACAATGAGAGCAATCGGCCACTGGAATAATCTCCCCAGGGAAGTGGTGGATTCCCCAACATTGGGACGCTTCTAAGATCCAGTTGGGCAGGGTCAGGGTGCTGGGCTGTCTTTTCTAGACTGTGCTTTCGCCAAGAAAGGTTGGACCAGATCATCCTTGAGAATACCTTCCAACCTGGTATTCTATGATTCTATGAAATATATTTTGCTATAAAACTATCGCTTTCAGTATGAAGAAAAGTGAAACATGAATCTTCATTGTAGGGATACTACAGGGCTGTGCTTCATCAGCTTCTGTGCAATCTCTGCAAGATATCAAAACTGGCTGAGGTTTTCCTGTAACAAATGAAGCTCCTATTGAAGTCAGTTACTTAGAAAAATTAGACAAGGGAAATGTGAATAATGATGTTTAGAGATCTCATAAGGGCATATTTACGTCATTATGCTTTAGAACAAACATGAGGGACTTGATCTTTTGTTGCTTTCTTCTGAAACAGGTACAAGGAACAGGACTAAATGGGTACTCCTGCTGATTTATACGGCAGTTACTATGTATCTGGTGCATTCAAGCATTGGAGTCTGTTAATTAAATGCTGGCGTGCAACTCTGGAGTGTGAACTGTATTTGAGGATGTTTTGATACTGGTTTGCATTTAGTTACTGTTGAAAAGCTTTCTTATTGAAGGCATATGGTGTAGTTGCTTGGAAATTATTTTGTACTGCTGACAAAGATCAAAGATTTTGCACTTTCAGGAGCTGAAGTGAAAGAGCAGCAGCACAATAAACTGTGGGTGCTATATATCCAGTTTTGATAGTCGTAACCCTGCCTGTGACATTTGAGCATTTAAAAAGGGCTGCTCAAGATAGTCAGTAGAAACTGGAGTTGTTAACTAGCTGTGATCTAAAAGCAACAGGAAAGAATTCTTACAGCTTTGACAGGGAAAGAACAGCTGTATTTTCTGTCCCTTACTGAGTTACAAAAGACTTTTGGTTATTAAGATGCATAGAAAACTGCAAATATATTATGCACCTCACAACAGCAGACAACAGCAGGAAACAGCAAAAAAGGCTGTATCTCTGGATTCTGTTAAAGGCACTAGTAGATGCATAACATGTTGATTTCCAGCTCAAATTACACCAATAACTTAGAGAACTAAGCCAGTAACTGGTATTATTCTGTTTCTGATGTGCAGTGCAACTATTCCCTATACCTAAATAGCAGTAAACCCTAGGGTATAAGCAGTAATTATGCTCAGAAAAATAAATGCACTGTTAGAAGATCAAAAACAACCAAACACAAACCTGAAACACTTCAGCAGAAAGTTAGGTTGTTCAAGTCTGAATTTATAGAAGGTTTCTGTACCACTCTTCCCTGTTTTCATAAGGCACTTAGCTGTTTTTACACTTCTGGGTCAGTGGGGTACTGGGGAAGCAACAGAAATTTCTGCAAGCTGCCTTTTTATTCAGTGCATCTCGAAAGCAGGAGTGGGCATCTTCTGACTTACTAAAGAAGCAGTAAACATAAAGTAGTAAACTCTGGTCCTATCACTACATTCTGGTGCTACAAATTTGAGGAATTAAAAGCAATTATATGTAGATATGTTTAAATAAAATACTGTCATTATAAAGGGGTGTAACAGAAGGAAATAGCTTTATTTGAACTAAATTTCTATCCCTATGGGGCAATAATCTTGGAACCTGAACCACTGGCTTCCCTATTGTGCTATTTTTATTGGTTTTCCTAGAAAGCTGTCTTGCTCTCGGTGCCAAAAATGACACTATACACAGGTTTCTTCTTTCTGTCAGTGTTACCTTGTGAGAAAACACCCCAGTTGTATACTATGCCATTATCTATTTAGAGCAGAACCAGTTGCAGGGAGGGTCTTAGGTGTACCCGGAATCCAGGAAATTGCTTTGGCTATGTCAGTTGTTTGCTGTGAGAAACTTACTTTGGTAGTTTCAGCTTGAGACCCTCAGGGATTTGCTGCCAGTGTCATTCTCCCTGTTGAGCCTTTCTTAGGAGCAGACAGCAGATGGGGGCCTATTTCCTAATCTGATGTTTGCAGAATAAGGTCCCAGGCCCTACTTTTACATGGCATCCGTAGCTAATTGGCTGCAAACAGCGTGAGACAAGCCCAACTCTGCTTTGGCGTATGATATAATGTCTCTCTGTAGCTGGGCCCGGAGACTGCTCAGTTGGCAGTGCCTGCTGCAGACCCAGCATTTACTGCACAGCTCTCAGTGTCACAGCCTGTGGTTGAACAATTTGAACTGAGAAATCTATGTAAAAAAAGACAGCAAGATGTGTCAATTAAATCAGATACGTGAAACAGCAACACTATTTCCAATCCTGAAGTAACAGAAAACTGATGGGAGTTAGCGTTTCTTTGGGAAATGAGAGATAAATATCCTGAGATGTATATTCCACCCAAACACATGCACTAGAATGCACTCATTTCCTGAAATCCCATTTCTGTTTCAGTGGAATAAAGACCCTGTAACTGGTAAATGCCAAGTCCTGTTAGACATCATGGACTGTTTCAATGAGCTGAACTTTTTCCCATCATGTATGGAACAACTGCATCCAAAATCTGAACTAGTGATCATCAGAGAGACAGAGCTGCTATATGGATATTGTTAGCAAAAAGTTGTTCTCTGAAATGGTGAATTATCTCAAGTAAGCCAAGAATTAAGAGATTCTGAGCCTTTGATGTAATTTATTTTCCCCTTCTAGGGACAACCTTTCTCCCTTCTAGGCTGTTTTAAAAAGAACATTCTCGTATGAATAAATATGACAAATATAAAAATATAGAAACAAACTATGTAAACGCAAGCCCTGAGGTATTTCAAGCACACAGTGTAATTTTTATACCTGATGTGCAATCTAAAGATGCCAGTAAGAAAATTTACTTTATGGCTCTGTAAAAATGTCCCATCTTTCTTTCCTGCCTTACACCCGCAAGAAAGGGTGAGAGGTTGAGGTAAGAGCCCCATAGAAGCTGTGATAGTCACAGAAGCAGAAACAGAGGATATTAAAGTGCTGCGTGTCTTTCCCTGACCATTTTCACTCTTTGGTTGGCTTTTACAGGCCAGTTGGATTTTACAGAGTATCTGACAAAGCTGCTGCTTTTCTGGATACAGGCTCCACTCCTGTGCCAGCATATATATCATATAGAGTCTTGCAGGATAAAGGGACTTCTGAAGAAAGATTTTAGCGGTCCCTTTAACTCCTAGGCTTTTGCGTGTGTGTCTCAGGCTAGCTTGGGAAGCTTAAGCACACTTTGCCCTGCAATTGCTCCCAAATGACTGCCATCTTCCCACCTCTTTCCCCCTCTTCCTTTAGCCTCGATCTCCTTGGACATGTTTCCTCCCCCAGAGCTTTCTGCGTTTTCATGAAGGGTCCAGTCCTAAAAAAAAAAAAATACATCCGCTCTCTGCATGACAGTGAAGTCAGTGGGTCTACTCACAGGAATTAAAGTTTGCTGGAGCAGTCCCTGAGGCATCACGTAAAGTCCAATTTTATTAAATTCTACTGTGTTTGGGCTTTGAAAAGAAGTGTTACAAAATTAATCATAGGTCTTACTTCTTAAAATGGCATTCGTTCCTCTGCTAATTCTTTGTAAACAGGGGCTCAATATGAAAGGGTCTCAAGAGCTGTATACCTATGGGTGTGTGTACATTCTTGCATAGTGAGACTCTGGAAGAATATGCACGCAAACATGCACACACAACATATTCCATTTGCACATACTTACCCTGCATATACAGGTACCTGCTCGCGTGCATGTGCTTACACAATGTCTACAGATGTGTAAACTTATAGTTGCACATACACAAACTAAAAATCAAATTAGTCTTAGATGCACCTTTGCTTTTTTCGTTAAAAAGGACATTTTAAAAGCCTTTTTTTGTTCACTTTGGTTTTACTGTAACTAATACAATTCACCCGCTCGTCTAATGGGATATTTTCCTCTCAGTATGTTAAACACTAATTAAAATGCATTACAATTATTAAATTGGGTAGAAGAGCACTTCTTGTGAAGCTTAGTCTGGAACTCCTGGAACATAGTTGTGCAGTGAGAGTTTTAGATCATGTCTCTTGTGTTACGGATCGCACAGCACAGAACCATGCTGAATATCATGCCAAAGATCTAGAAGAGAAGGGATGCAATTTAGGGATCCACTTACAAAACAGTTATAAAATAGTCTGCATATCAGAACAATCTGAAGGCTCTTATGGCAGAGTAGCAAGTGACTGCTTCCATCTACAAACCCCAAGACATCGGACAGCTAACATAAAAGAGATTTCACTGATATTCAAAGCCAAGGTTTTATCTGTTTACACTAATTTCACTGTTCTTTGTTCTAAAAGTTAAGGCCAGCATGGTAGCCCCAAACGTTAATATCATTAACATAAATTTAACTAACATGGATAATTGTGACTGTATTATGCCTAGTATTGCACCAGAAGGTTCTGAGTTTCAGAATGCTTCTATGTGGAATATTGTATAGACATTTGAATAAGAGCAGAGCATGATCCCAGAGGAACCAGGTCTCTGGAACTGGTGCTGAGCACAGCGGCTTTACAGAGAAAGCTAAGCTCTACTCAAGACCATAAAATATAAAACTCTATTCATGTTAGGTAATTAGTTAACTAGAGGGAATGTTAGAAGCAGAGAACAGTGGATACTGCCAGAGTCTCCAGAAATTTCTTTTTTTGCCACAGATTGATTCTCCAGTTAGCAGCTACCTCCTGATGCTTCATTGCTAATGATGGGAGATGAGCAATACTATCAGGCAGTTAAACCACTGAGTTCATATCCGCTCCCCACACACCTCCCTAAGGAAGGAGAGAGCTGACCAGTCATACCCCATGAAGGGTCAGAAACAAGCACAGAAACATCTACAGACATGTTTCTGCTGCTTAAGAGGTTATAATTTCATAACTTCTGCTGTATCTGGGGTGGGAAGCTATAGAAGAGATGTTTCTATTTCTAGTGTATCTTTATTGAGCAGAGAGGTTATTGGAATTCTGTCGCATCCATGTTGCTTTGCTGTATTTTTGAGTACACCTTCATGTTTTATACAAAGCATAGGATTGTTTAATCCCTTTTACCCACACCATGGTTTCTATTACATACATAAACCCTTCATCTGCTTTTAAGTGTCCACCTAAGTCCATCAAGAGCAGCTAAAGGTGTATTTCTTTACTAATATTCTCGCTCCTTGTACTTCTTCAGAAGTATGCTGTGGGTTTCTGAATCTGGAGAGAGTCATAGCACACACATGATGGAAAGGGCTTTCTGTAAAAGCCTGTGTTTGACACAGACTTCCCACTCCCGCCACATCCTTGCAGCAGGGTGACATCTATTGGTGACAGCGCTGTCGTGAAGGAGCAGACCTTGGGAATACAACTGTGCACACTTGTTGGAGGTGGACTGTAAGAAAAGTTATCCATGCTTTGATGACACAATTCAATGAAACAGCTACCTGTAACTAGGTGCTATGTGTTTAGGAAAGAAATACTGTCCTGAAAACTATGCAGTTTAAATCCTGTTCCTTTAACAAAATACATACTGATCACTGGATCTGTGACCTAGAAAATCTGTTTATCCTTCACATTGAACCAGTGCTACAGCCAGAATTTTCCTGGAAAGCCATTTCTATACAAAGGGTAGGTACTCTCTATTCCGTATGAAATCTAAGGAATGGGTCCTCAAAGGGCCTAAGGCATCAGGCTGCAGCTGTCTTCGAACAGATGAAATGCTGCTACAGCCTTTTGCTTTTCAGATTGGTTCATGTGAACTCCGCTTTCCTACTATTACAACAAAATAAGATTACCATTGGATACTTTGGACACTGTCTAAGGACACAAAATAAACTGGTAAAACAAAGTCATGCAAGTCTGCTTGCACCAATGTGGGCAATTCCCAGAGAGAAGACACACTGAAAGTGCTAAGAATAGCTGCACCTTTGAGGAATGTCACCAGTTGCTGCAAAACACCTTCCACAAAGCTTTGAGTAAGGGGCAGGGTACTGGGTTCAACTACAGATTTAAGAGTGAGAACATGGATTTACTCACTGTGGTGCCAGCAATTGCAATTCCAACAATTCCAACTAAATGCAGATTAGCATCAATTATGTTCTGGATTTCAACCAGGCAGTTCTATTTAAAACAAAATGGAAAGATTTTTACTCCTAAAAAAATATATTCCAACCAACTCTTTCAGATGTGCTCACTAAGCAACACAGAAATATGAAAAATATATTGCAGTCACTGTCCTAATTCTTGCATCTATGCCTTGTCTTTTGTTGGACAATTTTCACAGCATATTCCCTTTTCTACTGAGACATCTGTACATCTTGCCTGTCCATGCTGACATGTACAAGTCATTTGCTTACAGTCAGTTTTCCGTAAATTTAAAATGATCAGCCTTTATATGATAGGCCATGCTAAATTAGGAAGTTTGGCCCTTCATTGTTGACTTAAATTGTACTCACAAGCAGATTCCACAAAGGACAGAAATAACAGTATCCCTCTTGACACCAATGAAGTTTCTAGCCAGGAGTCCCCATGCATGATTAAGGCAGGCACCTGCCAAAAATTTAACCTTCACGGGGCTTTTCATTTAGGACTCTTGTTCTGCTACATCCTTCACACTTTTCAGAAGATGCAATATTGTCTCTCATGGAATACTACAAGTGGGCTTCAGAAATGAGGGCTGGGCATGTTCAGTATGATCTCCAACTTAGTTCTGCCTCCACTCTGCTCTATTTCATATGGATTTTCATGCTGGAATTTGCAAGGTAAAAAGGAAGTTCTTCCTTTCTTTTACTTCTAGAATGTCTCCAATTTTACTAAACAATTGCCGTGAAAAAGTGATTAAAATAACCAGAACAGAGGACACTTGCCTTCTGGATATTCTCTGGACAGGGTAATCCCATTTGTTGTTCCATATTACCTTTACCGCAGCATTGGAGCTAAATGAGAGAGAGAAGAGATGGAGAATCAAAGAAGGGGAAACCATAGACTTCTTTTATACTGAAGGTGAGACAATAAATAACTACAAAAAGAAACAATACAGATCAAGTCATAAAATTATTCCCTGTATTAACTGCTACCTCTGGTAGAGTTGCAACTGTATGGCCCAGAATTCTCAAAAATCTGTTTCAACTGTCTGAAGCCATAGCAAACAGGTAGATTTGTATTAACAACAACATCCGGGGGTGATTTTTATCACAGCATCTCATAACAAAGCAAACAAGTGGATTTTGGAAAAGCAGATCTGTGGCTTATGAGGAAACGGGAGTTGTTAGAGGGAGAAAGTAAGTTCAAAGAGTGCATACAGAATTACGGGCAACATGCAAAAGCTACAACAGAGAATGCTAGACTCTTTATTTCTGACAAAACAGTGCTGGGTTTGGAGACAGTAATAAATCAGAGTGTTTCAGAGGGTTTGTTTTTCCTGTTTGCTTAGCTCCCACAAAATGCTTGGAATTCCTTTTGGGGTCAGAAATAACAGCTATGGGAGAAGGACAAAAGGGTCTGAGGTTGTGAAATGTTTCTTCTAAAGAACGTGGGAATGCTGTAAGGAGCAACAAAGCTTGGGCTTGATCTCTGTGGGAGGTAGTGTAGATACAGGGTGGACACAAATATGACTCAAGAAGTCATAGAATCAGAATGGTTAGAGTTGGAAGGGACCTTAAAGATCATCGAGTTCCAACCCCCCTGCCATGGGCAGGGACACCTCCACTAGACCAGGTTGCTCAAAGCCCCATCCAGCCTGGCCTTAAACACTTCCAGGGATGGGGCATCCACAACTTCCCTGGGCAACCTGTTCCAGTGTCTCGCTACCCTCACAGTAAAGAATTTCTTCCTAATATCTAATCTAAATCTCCCCTCTTCCAATGTAAAACCATTACCCCTTGTCCTGTCACTCCATTTCCTGACAAAGAGTCCCCCAGAAAGTCACAGGTTCTAATTCTGATTCACACACTAACTTTCTGGGTGGCCTGAACTGAGTCACACGTGGTTTTGGTTCTTTACCTACTTGGTTCAGACAGTGACAGGATCTGCCGTATTGTAGGTCCTGGGACATGGGTCACATTTTTTTTCTCTGACAAATGCAGAGAGATTCAGACCTTTCCACCTCTCATTGCATTTGTGAGTATTTATTCTTGGATTTTAATATCCAGAAGGGCCCTAATCGTCTTATCTTCTGCTCAACAAAAACCAGAAGCATCAGCTGAAATTTAAAAGCCTAGCCGTTTTCACTTTCAAAGGTAGGGATCACTTGGGATCTGAAAACCAGAATTCTGACAGACCCATCAGGAAGCCAGGTTGTGAACCTCTGGCTCCATTTTAAGTAACACTCAGTTCTATTCTTTCATACCTCAGTGGGAAGCATTCTCAATTTTAAAGGGTAACATGACAGTAGAGTGGTAGTGCAAGGTATTAAAGCTCAGGAGGACTACTCACAGCTGAGTGGTAGTGATAGATAGTGCTGTTGACCTTCCCCACTGGGTTTTTCATATAGTCTTCATAAACGTCTTCATAGATTTTCTGGGCTTCCTGTATTGCCTGCAGAAATCAGACTTCCAAGTGAGTGGCAAGTAAGTCTTACCCCAAATCCAGTGCAGACTTCCAGCTTGTGTCATCAACCTCCAGAGCAGAAAATAATGCCTTGTAAACTGAGGTACTGTGATTGGAAAGACAGGAGTATTTCTGGCAGGATGGCATTCAGAGAAACTCTGCATGGATCAGAACGTATTGAATTTGTTTGCCCTTTTCCCAAGCAATGCCCTCTTATATAGTTCTACTTGGTGTTCCTTCTAGATGTAAGGCTGAAACACACCTACAGATTTTCTTTAATAGCAAGGGGCAAAACCTGCATCCCATTCTGGACTTGTTATAACACAAGCTGTCACTGACTCCAGATAAGAACGTCAGAGAGTCTTCCTGGGAAAAGTCTCCTGGAGAGTCTTCCTATGCAAGGGGGGTCAGCTGGCATTGGAATCCATAGCTGCCCCACCATTATTACATTAGAAGTTGCTTGCTACTTACCACTTTCTTGCCTATAAAGGCAAATACTCCAGCAGTGACCTCAGCCGCAAATATCACCAACAAGCAGGCAAAGAACTGCAGAGGAAGAAGAGAATCTTATATTAATATAGTTTGCACAATTCTGCTTTATATGGACTGCCAGCCAATCCCTCATCCTTGCCCAGGCCTCAGCAGCCCACACACTAACTGAAAGAAAGCTGGTCCATAACAAGGGTGTCAAGTCAGATTTGTTGTAATATGGAAACAAAGGTGGGAATGGCAAAGATGTGTCTCAGATGGTAGCTTCAGAAAAGACAGAAGGTAATTCCAAGCAATATATCACATTGGACAGGCAATGGAACTTCTTCATTTATGGAAGCTCTGCAATATCACGGTGGCTAGAGATGCTAGGTTAGCCCGTAAAAGGACTTAGGACATTTCACGTCTTGGACAGCAAAGATCTTTCCACTAATGACACAAAGCATAGGCTTTTGAATTATTTTCCTGTGCAGCCCAGGCCCTTGAAACCTTTTACTTACTGATCCAATTAAGCACTGAGATTCCCGCGCTGCTCCACAGCACCCAAAAAATCCAACTGTGGTCATGAGAGCCCCTGTTCCCACCAATACATAGAGTCCTATGAAAAATCAGAATCAGACAAGAATTTAAGAAGGTTGCTTTTCCTGAAGTCTGGTACCTATTTTGTCAAACCCACACATTTCTAAGTAACAATGGTCTCTGGCTCTCACAAAGGATGCTTGTTACACAGAAAAGTTGCTCTCACCACAAAAGGAGACCAATGACTTATGCAGAATTCTTGGAGAATCTCATGAAGACAAGAATATTCCAGTGTCATTACTTTACATATTTTTCCTCCAACATACTGATGCAAGTGTCAGAATATGAGATATCATCAGCTTTTAAAGGCTACTGTTATTAGTGCATTATGATTTGGAGAGGAGCTGTCTGAAAATGGAAGGAGTCACAGAACCAGACAAATCACATCAGATATTAAAAGAAGGAGATTCTGTGTGAATGGAGTAGAGTGTTTAAGACTTAGAGGCCAAGACCCTTGCATGCATGGCCTACAAACAGCATCTCATGATGCACGCTGCCCTCATCTGAACTGCAGGCAACCCTCCCACCACTTTATTTCAGTAGGCAGAATCAGAGTGGGTCTGCAGCAACACTGCATTGCCTTCATGTGCCGGACATTCACAGTTAAGTGTTATGCAGTTACTGAATCATTTAGGGGACTTGAGGCTACTGGCACAAGGAGTTATGTGTGTGAAGGCAAATTTAATGACATCAAGAAAGAACAGCAAATAGTGGATCATCAGGCTAAACACATTAAGAGGATAATGAAGCAATCTTGGGATGACACTGCAAGAAAGACCAGGCCTGAGACAAGTACAGAACATTGGAGCTGTCAGTATAGCCCCATCCATAGGACCCTAGCTAAGTTCAGAACTTGACAGGACAAAAAACTGCAGAGGTAAGGGGAACAGCATTCATCTCTGCCATGTGTAAAACTGCTAGAAATACTCACATTCAACAGGCTTTTTTTTTTTTTTTTTTTTTTTTTTTGTATGGGCTTTATCTAGGACAAAAGGAAACCAGAGCACAGATTTTTTCTTTCCTCATTTGTAAATTTACATGCTTGATCTGTTCTTAGGCGACACATCCGTTCATGTGCTGTGTCAGTTCCCATCAGACCACAACAACTGTGTGTGTGTGCCTTGTCTCTGGGTACCGTGTCAGCCGAAGTACAGCAGGCTTAGTGCGCTGCCTTGTCATTCTAGTCTTTGTCTTGTGCGGGCACGGTGGAGGACATGCAGAAATCGGCAATGCCAAGCCAGGGCAGGAAAACCAGCTTCCTTTCCCTCCTGCCGTTCTGAGGGGACAGTGGAGCTACAGACTGTGCACACTAGAGGGCACAGTGAGCCTTGCTCCCAGCTTTGACTATGCAAACTTTTAAGAAGAATGTTTAGTATTCTCCATTACCAATTTAAAATCTGACCCAAATCTGTAGGGTTAACAGAGCTGCTGGCAATTACTGTTAGGAAGCCTGGTGTAACCTAGACTAGAAGAACTTACAAATGACAGTTTGCAATGATATGAAAAAACATTCAATCAATATATTGAGTGCAGAGCATCTGGCTACTCTGCCACACAGATGCAGCCTGCTTGGAGAAGGCAAACTCCTGCCTGCTGCCCATTCATTGGCACATCACTTCCCAGTCACTCTGTATTGGCCAGATATCTATCCCAGCTATTGAAATCCTTCTCCCCTCCATCCTTCTTGCCCCAGTACCTTTCTTATGCTAAGGGTAGCTGCTGAAAACAACTATAATTAATATGGCTTTGCCAGGTCTGTGATGCCAGATATGTGGGATTTGCTGCTGATCATGCTGGCAGTTCATATTCTGCATTTTCTAGATTTTTAATATTCAGCATCTTGTGACTTACTAGGACTGAGCATTCTTCAAGCTAACACTTGTAGACTTATTCACAACAGAGTGGTTTTTACTGAGGGAGGGATATACAGAGATATATATGGCTCAGGAGCAAAGGTCAGTGCCTCATGGAAAATGACTTGGAAAAGACAAAAAACTTCTCTCAGGTGCAGAAGCTGCTGTTCAACTGCCAAACACCAAAATTGCCATTTTCTGAGATCTCCATGGTAAAAAACAGACTGTAATTACAAAGATGTTTCCTGGACCCTTTTCTGCATGTCACTCCCTACTCCAGTCCATGTATTTACTTATCGACAACTTAGCAGAGAGACTTTTTGATCAAGAAGTCCTCTGGCTGGAAAGAAGTCCTCCCATTTCTTTTTTGTTGCTTCCAGCTAGCAAAGACAAAGCGCTCTGAGGCTCAGGAGTGAGACCACTTTCAGGAATTTGGGTTTGCTTTTGTCTGAGAAACAGACTTAACATTTCACTTGCATGACTCACAGCTGAACCGCTACCTCAATCAGAACTTCCCTTTTAAGGCGTGTTACAGGAAGAACTCACATCACTCACTAAACAAAGCTGAGCTTGCCGTGTGTCTGGCCCCTTGGCTGAGCCAGCCAGGAGTTTAAAAACACCTTCTTCCATCTTCTGTTCAGGAGAGTTCATTCCAGGCTTTGTCCTTTCTCAGCCTGGGACTAGTAGTTGCTGATACTTGGAACGCTATTTCTAGATGGAAAAAAAATGACGACACTTAAAAAAAATTCCACAAAGCTAAAATCATTTTTACTTGCCTGCTATATACACACACATGTAATCTTTCACACAGGAATGAGACACTTAAAGAGTAGCTTGAAAAAAATTCAAAGGGACCAGGTTACTTCTCAGCTTGCACTGTGAGGTTTCCTACCACCCAGATCCAGGTATGCTCAACTGGAAGATGTTTTTCAGGGAGGGTATCAAAGCAATAGATTCAGAAACATCCTAGATGGTGTAGGAGCTCGTATTTCTTTTCCTAGTGGGCTATAGGCAGCAATACAGGCATATTTCTCTTACCTACAGACATCATGCATTAATAGCCATCAAGTTAGCAATAGTATCATGTGTCAGAAGTAACTAAGCTTCAGTAAACCCTGTTCCTTTCGAAAAAGCAGGATGGAAAGCAAAGCCTTAATCAGCTTCTATTCATCAGTGCTTCCATTGTAAAATACAAAGCCTTGGCATGGCTTCCAATTTGGCATCTACAGCACAGCCGAGAACAAAAAAGACACTTACAGTCACAAAATCGAAAACATTTGATAGCTAGAAACTCTGACACAAAAAACTTCACCACAAAGTTCAGCATGGCAAAATAAATGAACGAGTCAGGTCAAGGTAGAGAGCTTGCTTCCGTGAAATTTTGAGACGACTATCTAGCTGCAGCTTTTTGTGCAGCAGAAGTAAAAAAGTACAAGATAGAAAGGAAGCAAATGTCTGTGGCCTGTGTGAAATTTTATCTCTTACCTCTTCTTGCCTCTGTTCATTTCCTGATTCCTAGTTTTGTCACTTTGATCTGTGTTTGCTAGTGAAGAGGAGAGAAGGTTTGAAAACTAACTAGTCTCCAAGTTCGTTGGCAGCAGGCAGCCTGCACAGGAGCAGACAAGAGATGAAGACAGAATACTGAGAACAGGCACGCTGCTGTGGCATTGAGGAGGGCAAACACTGGACGTAACAGCAGGAACCTGTCATCTATGTGACCGCCTACAACTCAGGAACAGTTATTGCACCTGCACAAAGGGCCCACAAAGCCGAGTCACTCTCAGCCCCCGTATGCAAAGGGATGAACAGGCACATTCCAAAGAATTAAAAGCCATGTGCAAAATGCAACAGAAAATTGGCTGATCTGAGCATATGCAGCCAGGACAGTGATGACTATGAGGGGCAGTGGAGGAACTATGGGCTGCTTTGGCAATACACGAGGATGAAAAACAAAGTATGACTGGGTTTGGGTTTTGTTTTTTTTTTGACAGAGCCTATTCTCTTGACCTTTTTTGTGGGGAAATATTCAGGTTTTGGAGTGGTGTTGGGTTGTTGGGGTTTTTGTTTTGTTTTAGCTGTGCTAAAACACCTCCCCACACAGACACTTATTTTTATAAGCTGTGAAGAGAAACTAACACTTCTGCTTTTGGCAGTAAGGCAAGTGAGAGAACACCTAGTAACAAATTGATTTCCCTTCTGGCTAAAAAATAGAGAGTGTAAGAGGTGGGGAAACCCCATACTTCAGCTGTATTTTCATTTTGCAAAGAAAAAATTTGCAAAGCAGTAAAGCAGCAGCTTTTCTATATACTTGATTTTTTGTTTCATCCCATGGGGAAAATCATTATTTCCTGAAAGGAAAATGTCTGATGGGGACATTCCCTGTGAAAATTCCAACAGGAGAGAGTCCCATTTTCTAGCAGACTCTGCTTTGCAATTACAAGGGGAAGGAAAGTTACCTGGCCATCTCAGAGCAATGTATGGCTGCCAATAGTGAAGAATGGCAAATCCACAACTCAGTAGAGATCTCTAGATTGGCATCTGTGTTTATGGCACAGAGTTTTTCCATAAGATACTGTTTCCTCAGAGTCTGAGCACAGTGGATCTGCAAGTGTGAAGAAGCACCTCAAGAAAGATAAAGGGTATTCTGTGTGTCGTTTCTGGATGAGTGAAACCTTTGTAATTAGCAGTGAATACAGACTTTAATCATTTAGGCGAAGTAGAAGGATGGAATTTTATAGCTGCTGACTGCAATATGTCTTTATGTGTATCAAGACCGAGGGAGGGATCAGCACTGTTTTTAGAAAAATTATGAGTGAAATCTGCAAGACGTGTTCTTTGTTCCTTAGAACAATTTAAAAAAGCTCTCAAGTAACATGCAAATGTATGCATAACTAATCTGAAAGGAAACATAACAGCTGTGTCCTCGGAACCAAGTCCCTCTGTGCTCCCATTGTAGAAGTGTGCACTACCACTCTTCATGAACAGAAAGGGAACACAGCACAAACCAGGCAGGTGGGAAATCACTAATGTGAACATTGAAAACATTCTTATTTCACACCGTTCGACTGCCTAGGCTAGCAGAGATCTGATTTCAGAGACTGGAATAAAACCCACTCCCAGAGTTGGGTGGGTTTTTTTATTTGGTATGTGTTTGTTTTGTTTTTCAAAAATCTTACCGATGGCTTTGAGATGCAAATCCTGTCTAGAGCCTACTGCAGAGAGCAGGAGCAGACAAATGTACTCTGTCCCTCTGTCTGGCTTTGTTTCACATGGGTTTCTTGTTTACCTGGCTGCTATGGTCACTTTCCATTTTAAATAATCTTACTTTTTCTTTTTTGGGCTGAGTAACTAACACGGAACAAACCACCAACTGTTCATATTCCACTGAGAAAACAAGCAGCTCTGTTGGTGTAAGGGATCCGGAGGCAGTGATGACAGGAGTACTAGAACCCAGACCTGACTCAAAGAGATTTTCCTGGGGTTGCATGTATATTACAGCCTGGGAGGCTGATGTGTTCCTCCACAGAAGGACTGAGGCTCTGAAGCCCTCAGTAGAGCACCAAGGAACATGTAGTGCAAATGCACTATTGGAAAGGATGAGAAACACATATAGGAGTTGCAAATAACAGGCCAGACAGGGACAGTTGTGTATGCTGCACATGGTGGCAAAGTCACTTTCTGAAACAGGCTTGTTACTAGAGATTACCATTTTTGTGTTAATAGATTTTTAGTATATTTATCTATAAAACACATTTACAAAACCGGAGAGAAGAGGCAGAGTCCTCTGAAGGATGATGAATTTCTGGAGAATTGGAACTTACCCTTAATTTGAGCATAATGCACAGACATAGTTACATGTCTTGTGTGAATTCAACAGGTATTTCACGGTTAATCTTCCTGGAATCACAAAAGCACTACAGATACCAGCCAGTTTGTAGGCTTCTGCTGATACACAAATCCTGAATTTCAATTTAAAAGCAACCTCCCTGTAATGTAACAACCCAGTCCACTGCCTCCCCCATCCCACAGAATACCAGCCCTTGTTACATATCTTGTTCACGTGCATCTCACAACCCTAAATAATTATGTCCCAAATTCACATAAGCCAAGGTATGCCAGCTATTACCTTCTCAGTAGTCTCCAGTGGCTCTGTCAATATCTACTTCTCCCTATACCAAACATCACCCAAGTCAGATGTAATCGACATACCTGTATTAGGTGGATCTGCACTATCACGGTTGAACATCACTGAATCCTGTAGCAATGGATTCTACAATTTAATGATGTGAATAGTGTGAAAAACTTCCTACTATGGACGTTGTTTATAGTGCATAGTATGATAATAATCTCATCAAACTTCTTAGTACTTTTTATAGTTTTATTACATCCTTTTTGACCAGAACCACATACAGCATTCAAGACACTTAGTGGACTGGAGGTTTACACAATGTCATTAAAATTTCTCAGTTGGATTCTTACTTCCTTTCTTAATAATTTCTGAAATTTATATGCCTTTTTGACTGCAACTGAGCAAGGCACTTTTGTCAAGAGCAACTGACAGTGAGTCTAAGATCAGGTTCCTGTGTGGTTATAGCTAATTAAAGTCTGTCAGCATTTATACTGCATAGATTATGTTACCACTTGTGTCACTTGTCTTTACTGATACTGTATTTTATCCAAATTTTTAATACTCAGTCATTTGGTATTCTGAAATCCTCTTACAATTCTCTGTAATCCTCTCTAGATTAGGACACCCTCAATAATCATGTGTGTATGCATACATTTCCATGCAGATACCAACAACAGTTATACACTTCTAATGCTTAAATGCCCGAGCCACCCCGAACACAAAACAGAATATGGCCATAATGCATTCACAGAAACCTGCAGCCCCCACAGCAGCAGAAGTCAGGACTCTGCAGATGGCTGTCTTGACCCACCCAAGTGTTGGAACAAAACAAGCCAACTCCACCAAAACCCTCTCTGTAGATGCTTTTGAAGTGACACACCCCAAAAAGGAGCTAAGGGCTTTTTTGTTGCTGTTTTATTTTTTCCAGCAGACAAAATGCTTTGCTTTTAATGGCTTCATAGGGCACAATCCCATTGTATTTCCAGCACTGTCAGAATGAAACACGACAACACAACACAGGACATTTCCCTTGAGATACAACGGGTTATATTGATTTGGTTCTTTTTCTAGAAGCCACTTCAGAGACTGGCATCCAGAGCAGAGTTAGTCCTTTCAAAGAGAGTATGTATGAAGAACAATGCATGTAACTGAAAAAGCCTGAGCATTCCTGCAGGTTAGTGTGCTGCTACAGCAAGAGGAAACTTCTTGAAGTCTTTTTACTTCATGCAGGACCAGTGACAGGTTTATCCCCAGTCACCTGGGGCACTTGCTCCAGGAGGCTCTTTCTGTAAAAGCAGAAGTGCTGAGCCCATGTTCACGTGCATGGGCAGCCTGGCCAGAATCAGACACAGCCCCTTGATCACCCGCCAAGGCTAAGGGAGAGCCCAGCGCTTGCGGTGATGGCAACCGGGGTGCATGGACCAGGGGGTGCCGCTGCCCAGAAGAAGGAGAGGAGGGTGCGACAAAGGAGGAAATGGCGTAACTGTTGGTTCAACTGTTGCTGCTGTGAGGAACTGGCAAGCTGTTAGATAGCTACAGAGAGAGAGCAGGGTGGGAGAAAGGTTTACCAGGAGGACAGTTAAACAGGCAAAAAGGACAAAGTGCATTATCGTGCTTAAGTGATTAATTTAAAAAAAAAAAGCCTCCTGAATCTCAGCATATTGCAAATATAAAACAATCAGCCTGAGGTAGGTAGATTATTCCATTAGGCTTAACTAGGTTGTTTTGTCAGAATTCTAACTTTGTGGTGGCCTTGCCTTTACTCTGCCAGGCAGGATACTGACTCTTAGGAACTGATTGCTAGTTTTTATGATCCAGCACAGACACTGAGGACTTTTAAACAACTTTCATTTTGAGTAAGGTTTTTTTTTGGGGGGTGGTGGTGTCATATTTTTTAAGCAGATTTCCAGTGCAGCAGCTTTCATTTTCCACTCAGGGCCACTAACAGCCTTTTATAAATGTCCTGGTTTGAGAATGACACTAAACCACTCTTCCTCAACTGCTGAAGAGGAGACCTGCACATAAGATGATAGGAAGAAAGACAACTTCATTGCTTAAGTCTTAAGTACAGACTAAAGCCCCTACAGTACACATGATGGCAGGACCATTTGATGCTCCTCTTGTGGTATTACATCTCTACACAGAGGCTCCTTTGCCAGTAGCTCTCATTTTAAAGGCTGATAAAGTTTGAGAGGTTATGGATTTTGGAGAGAAAATACTGTTGACTAAGGGTATAGTTCTTGACTCCAAAATACATGAATAGAACTATAACAAAATGAGGCACAGGAGCAAAGCATTGCAGTTTACATGGATTTAACTGCTGGCCAACTCTTGTTTGTATGGGCACCCCCTACTATGGAGAAAAACTACTAATATCCTTCAACTCCAGACATGACTTCATATCCTAAGGCATGCACCATCTAGCTGTACCTTTCAAAGCCAGAATGATCACTCGTGCTCTCACAGACCCCAAGAAATAGCCACTGCCACCGTGAAGCTTTTATCTACAACTGGTTTGGCCCTGATGAATGCCTGGACCACAGACTGGATCACGAACTGGAGCAAAGAGGATGTAACATAGCACAGAGTTGGTGAGCTCTGACTGTGCAGGAGAAGCAATGCTTCAGTACTGCCAGTTATGAGAAAGAGTCATCCATACTGATTCACATTCATCAGTCTTTGTGACCGTTCCTAAGGGGGCTTGTTGAGTACTTACTTACACTCCATTTTTATTGTGATGTGACCCTCTGCAATTCATTTATTAGGGATACAGAGAGCTTGTCCTCCATGTTGCCCAAGGAACCAGAAGAGACTTTCATCCACCAAAAGCAAAGAGGGGAGAATAGCTGTCTTGAGCTGACCCTTGAAAAGTTCCTGTGTTGGTTTTTACTTCACGAATGCTCAACTTGCACTCAGCAGGCACTTTGTCTTCGCTTCTGTGCTTAAGGTATTTTTAAATTTAAGAACAACACTACTACAGAGAATTAATTAAGGACCAATTAATTATGAGACAGCAATGCTGACATCTTGGGTTCACACAAGCCTCTCTCTTTTCCTTCTGGTTGTTGCAGACTTTCCTGCCCAGTAAAAAACTCGCCAGAGTCTTGGTACAGGAGTCTCAAGAAGGATGAGCCATCTGAGGGAATTCTGTATTCTACAGATCTTTTTCCCAGTTGGTCAGTACAGCATCACAGACAACTCAGATAAAAGCAGTAACTAACCAGCTATTGACCTTTGCTGAAATTATCTTTTTTCTTTCTTTCTTTCTTTCTTTTTTCTCTCAAGTACAGCTAAGAGAGGAATATATGAAATCCACCAGAGGTGAACTGCAATAGAACAAGAAAGCTACAGTTTTGCCTCACCACTTGAAGCACAGGCACAAAAGACATACTATGAAATGGAATAACATAAAAATGCTGTCATGCCTGCTACTGCAGTGGGAACTCCAGAAGCTGGGGAGCTGCAGAGAGAGGATGTCCAATTTTAGGAGGCTGCTCCAGTGTAAGACACATCTGGCAAAATGGATGGAGACTGCATGGGTCAAAGAGTTCCAATTCCAACCTTTTATGTTGTAGGTTAAAAAACTGCAAGCTGCAGCAGGGAATATGGATCACGGAACACAAAACCACAAGCAACAGAAAACTAAGAACACGTATGTGCTTGATCTCAGCACTGCTGCCTGTAAGTTGTTCTCAAACCAACAAAAACATTTCAGCGGCTGGAAAAGATGAACAGGCCTGGTTGCCAAGTCATGGCCCGAACTATTCCAGGGGGCAGAAAAGACAGCTGGACTGCTGGTAAAGAACAAGGCTATTTAAGGAGACTCATTCTGGCCTAATGGAAAATGCAAGGATATAATTATCAATTATTTTAAACTAAAACAACATTTCAGATCCAGGAAAAAGAACATCACAAGGAAGCACAAGAGACAAGCTGGTTAGATTCAGCTAGCAGCTCAATCCAGGTACAAAAAGAGCAGAATGTGCTGTTGTTTAGAAGTAAGAAAATTAGATGTTTTCCACAAGATGGTGATTCTGGACAGTGCTTCAACCTACAAAGCAAACTCTGAATATAGCTGCAGTGTTGTTCCAAGCACTGACACAAAGCTGATCTGATCACAGGGGGCTTGGGTTATCACAAGGCAGCTCCAAAAGCAGTCAGTGGAACAGAGCTACAGAAATTATTTTTAAATATATATATTGCCGTATGTTTTTATCTCCAAGTCATACCAATGATCTGCTTTCTCTTTCAGCCCCCTGGGCAGCTGCTTCTTGTGTACTGCAAGTGCTCCACATTAAGAATTCCTATGCAAAATTCTGGCTGTCACCCAAAATGCACAAACACAGAGCAAACACACAAAGCCAAATAAACAACACTCTTAGAGTCTCTGTGAGAAGGGACCAAGACTCAACTGTCAAGGAGGACTTGGAGCTAAAACCTCCTAGAGAGGTAAAGCTCTTTAGCATGACTATCAAGTGCAGCCTTGTCTACTGCAAAAAAACACGTTACTGAACTTACCACCACTTTTTTACCATTGTCTTAGTCACAGATTGTTAACAGCCTCAGACTAGTGAATGGCTGCCCATCAGATGCTCAGAAGTCACAACAGCATTTAACAGGATTTGTAATGAGGGAGAGCAGCAGAATTTTTTTTTTTCTTTAACAGGAATGCTCTGCTCAGAGCACAATGCCTATTACAAAAAAAGAGCCAAAACTTTGCTTTAGAATTCAGTCAAAGTGCAAGTTTAAAAGAATTCTCAGCATATTTATGTCCTGTTCATTATTTCTTCCTCTGCTAGTGGTTACATATTACAGCACACAGCTCTATAAATACGTGTGACAGCCCAATAGTTGAATGTCATGGTGTATGGTGAAATCTTTATAAGAACATTCCCCAGGACTTCCCAAAATTAACAACTCTGAACAGCTTTTGTAATTCCTATTCGGGACTGAAGCAGATTAAATCTTTGAGAGATTTAAATACACATGCACCAAAGAACATCTTTTTTACACAGTCTGCACTGCAAAGCTGTGAAATGACTGTGGTGCTTGTTCACATCACAGGATGTGATACTTTCTAGCTTCCAACAAACCAGCAGTACTTGATTTTGAAGGCCAGAACATCCTTCTGTCTTCTTGAATCTCCTGAGTCAAGTACAAGGCAGAGACGAGTTCCAAGATACAGCATAGGAAATTCAGCAGGTATACGCTGCTGACATAGCAGGTCAGATGTTAGAGAAAAAGTAAATCATACTTCCTGGCTCTCTGTGTCAGTGGAGGTGCTACAGAGTATTTTACAGTAACCCTCGGGTCCCAATCAAATTTTCATCTGAATGGTTTTATTCAGCCTCATAAAATCCCACAGAAACTTTGCTGGACATAACATTCTACCCATCTGTTCCCACAGAACTATACAGCCAGCTCTGTGCCTCTAGCCTGGTTGCATATATTAGAGAAGCTTGGGGTTAGGACTGTGGTGTATCAGAGCCATGGTTTCCACTAAGAGAATCATGGTATTTAAAGTAACTGCACAGCCCAGGCAATATTCCTGTGATGGGTAACTGACTGCTTGGAACAGCAGTCAACTTCCATTCCTGGCCACCCTGTCAGAATGGCTTGATGGACAAGGCAGGACTGGGTATTCATTCACACTTGGCATTTGTACATGGCAAAAATGTTTCCACCAATTGGGTTTTATTGAGTGAATCCATCTCCAGGGGTGATATATTAAAACAGAAAAAAATCTGACTCTTCTGGTGTAAAGGCATATGCCGGTGCATAGACAAGTGGAATTGCCAGGAGTTGTAGACAGCTGCTATTTAAGGATGTCTATAGATATGTAGCACAGCTGGCATCTCCAGAAAACACAACTGGAAATCCTAGGGAGAAAAAAATTTATCTTAAGTGCCTAAAATTACAGATGACCAATACCATTCAGTGGGCTTGGGGAGATAGTCGATTCCTGCCTAGATTGGACAAACAGTTATTGAGATGACTAAACAATGTAGTTTTACTTTTCAGCTGTGGAAGGATTTGCTCTGATACTTGAAGTCCCACTGAGTGCATCTGTGTGCAGACACAGGGAGAACTGGTGGGCAAAAGTCTTACTGCTGCATTGGTATGAGAACATTCAGAAAGTGATGCTGTTTTGTTGCTTGCAGCTGCACAAAAAACTCTGGAAGCATATATTGATGAGCCCCACGTACCAGGAGTCTTTGACTCATCTCAACTTCTATTCTGACAGTGTTAGCACAATTCACTTAGGACACGTGAGGATTGGATCAAATCTGAGAGAAGAGGTCAGTTAGGCCTAAGGAAGTTGATGCCAAGCAGAGAAAGGATGAAAGCCATCATGCACATGACACACAGCACCAGACTGCACAGTTTTGTGTAGTTCAGTCCAGGAATTGTTGGCCTTCATGTAATTCAATGCATAAGGTGTGTCACATGCCCCAGGATGAAACTAAAGCTAAAGGCTACTGTCATCACAGGCACTTTAACTTACCCATGAAGAAATACTCTGGAGACCTTTTGTCTGAAGCAAAGTCTGCCATGACCCCACCAAACCGCAGCCATAGACCAAAGGCAATGACAGCCAGTCCTGCCAGCTGGAAGATAAACAGACCAGTCAATACTTTAGTAACAAGTGGCTGGAGAGCATGAAAGAGGTGTCATGGGCACCTTATGCTTTCTTGAAACCCCACAGCTCAGGATTGCGCTGTCAGAAAATTCAGGAAGCACTTGCCAATGTTTGAAAACAATGAATTCCTATTATAGTGCAATGTACTTTTTTCTTTCTTTCAGCTCTTCAATGTAGTGGTGCTTCTGAACTTACTGTTGACTTTCAAACCTTGTAAATAAGCTCACTTAGTCACCAAAACTTGGCCTGAATTGCAATGGGAAATGGGGTGGGGGAGTTGTGGAGGGGAAGCAAGTGCCCCTGAGAAGACAGACTGCAAAGCTGGTGAGGAGCACTCTGCCCTCCTTCCTCCTGCCCCCAGCACTGTTCTCAGTCTGGCAGTTCGCAGGAGGCCACTCGGGGCCCGGCTCTGGGGACAAGATGCTGTTACTGTAAGAAAAGCCCCTTATGGGGAAGTGCCACGTGATCAGGAGCTAAGCCCTGCTGGCTTGACACACACCCCAAACTTTTAGGACAGAGTAGCTTAGTTGACTTTTTTTCCCACCCTCCTAGCTGTTCCAGGGCTAAATAACAGCCTTGCAGGCTGAGAGGTGTCCCCTTTCCCTGTACGTATCACAGGTCCAGCTCCAAGGTCACAGGAGATATGGTGCTGTAGAGAGAAAAGCTGGACCTCTAAATCATCACACCAAACTACAGGAGACCATTTGCCATTCCAGAACTACTGCTGCCGCTCAGTTTTTAAGAAGGGTTCTGTTTAGAGGCTTACCAGAAAGAGAGGCTTGTATTGTTCTGGGAGATGTGCTGAAGTTAAGTGTGTTTGGGCCAACTATGACAGGGCATTTTTCTGTAAATCACCATGGGACTCCCTACCAGAACTAGGACAGAAAAGGATTATTATAGTGTACAACATCTTGGATCACAGAAATGACTAATGAACAAGTGATGGATGCTGTTAAATGCAAGGCAAAATTCCCTTTAATGCGAACTAGACTAGATCAAAAATGAGCGTCAAGGCATGTTGTTTGAGGGGAAAGATCTACAGACAGTGGTCTCAGACCCACCGCATGCCAGACCCATTTACAAGTCATCAGTGATGGTGTCTGTCCTGGCAGGCAGCGTCAGCATCCCATGGGACCAGGCACAATGCTCTGTGACACTTCTGATGGAGGCCCAGAGCCTGGGTCTGGAGCAACTGTGCAACCTGAGCAGGGTTCACAAAACACCGGCTGCTGACCATGCCCTCGGCAGCCTGGCACGGAGTTCTTTAAATCTCTCCTGTACTGCCTGGCGCTTGGTTCATCTGGCACAGCTACAGCAAGCAAAGAAAGCAGGCAAGGATGTGGGTGAAGAGCTTGGGGTCACAGCTTTCTCACAGAAGTGTCACAGGACAGGGTGTGAGGGTCCCCTGCCACCCTGCTCATAGCGTTGGAACCACCATCCTTGGGACTGCCCTAGCCCCTTCCTGTCAGTCCAGGCTTGTAAGAGCCTCTGGTGGCCGGGACGTGTTTGAAATGAATGCCCACAGCCCAGCTGAGGACATGGTTTCTTCCACCTCAGTGAAAATGCAGATAATCGTCACTTTTGTGAAACAACATAACGCAAAGCTTTGTCCTTTTACTGAGTTGCAGCTGCAGCTGCAGCACCACTCTGCTCCTGCACAGCAGCACTGTGTACCCGGAGCTCACAGCGCTGTCACCGAGGGAAAGGCATTTGGTTTAACTGTGTTTCAAGCATAAAAGAGACAAAAGCCCAAAACTGCTTGCTCCAGAGAGGCTGAACAGGATTATTTTGTGACTTCTTTTTAAAAAAACAGTGAATCAGAAAGAAAGAAAAAGACATTTAAGAAGATAACATTGGTAATTGTTTTCCCGTCTGAAAAACTGGAAAACTACTGGAAGGGAGAACACAGCGTGAAGGAAAGAAAGCAAAAAAGAAAGCTTGAATTCAATTGTGCTGTGGAACTGTGAGACTATTAAAAAGGTGCAATGAGGGGAGAACGGACATAGCGTTCTCTGGATCTCTGGAGGCTTCTGCAGTAGATAGTATTTGTAGCCACTTTCGGGTAGCTTTCAGCAAAGGAAGTGCAATATGATTCAAGGACTTTCTCTTAGGATGAACTTGTAAAAGCAGCAGCTGTTGGCTCACTATTTGAAAGTACATTATTAAAAAGCCCGGTGAACTTGTGAAGGTGTTCCGCTGCGTGGGATGCTGGGAGAACCTCTCACAGCCTCCCGTTCTTTGAAATTTTATGCTTGGTCTTTACCGGTTAAGAAAGAAGTTGTTATTTTCTCGGCAATGTCATCTCATCTCAGGTACCTGTTTTCCGCGGAGAGCTCTGTCTTTACAGAAGCGAGTAACACTCGGGCCCAGGGGCGGGCACTGCTGGGGCTGCGCGTCCCGCACCGTTCCCCTGAGGGACCCCCCCGCCCGCGCCCAGCGGGGCCGCGCTGCCCGGCCGCCTCTGCGGGGACCGACGGCGGCCGCGGACCGACGGCACCCGCGGCAGGTGCCGCCGGCGGCTCGTCCCGTCCCGCCCGTCCCGTCTCGTCCCGTCCCGTCCCGGCGCTCACCCAGAAGGTCAGGTTGAAGATGAACAGCAGGATCTTGATGCAGCGCATCCCCCCGCGCCCCGAGCCCATGGCGGGCGCCGGCTCCGGCAGCAGCTCCCGCAGCGGCTCGGCCCGACTCTCCGGCGGCTCCGGGCGGGGCGGGGAGCGGGCGGCGCCGGGAGGCAGGTGCGGGCTGGGCGCGGCGGGGGCCGGGACGGGGCGGCGCTGCCCGCGCAGCCCCGCGGACACGGACCCGCCCCGGGAGGCGGCGGGGCGGAGCGGTACGCGGAGCGGTTCCGGGGGTCCCCGCCGCTTCTCCTCCGCCTGGACTCGATGAGGTTCCCCGCGGCCCCTTGGGCACGTGTCTCCGGCCACGAGTTTAAATTGGACACTTAAATTTTGCAGATACTCGAATGCCGGCCCACAAAATGATAAGCAAGATCGAGAATTTGGTTTGTGAAGTCCGACGATAGCAGGAAAAGGACCATTCTCCTTAAAATTAATTTCACTCACACTCATAAACTCAGTTCATTTTCCAGTCAGTAATACTTCCACTTTTGTTCTCAAGATTTGACCAAAAATGCCAACTGTTTCTCCTCTTAAGTTTTCAGCTGCTGTTTTCTTTCACAGTCTTCAGAAAGTGTGAGTCTGAAGCTGCCTGTGCAGCTTTGACAAGGGAGCACAAGGTGAAGTAGGTTCTCTTGAGAAGTGGGTTTTCTGTGCTAAACATTTCCTCTCGATGTTTAACAAATAAAGCAGTTATTTCCTGTTTTGTGCTGTATTAAAGTAACTGTACAGTTTAACCTATCCAGAGTGTTTTTATGATTAGAATCAATTTTTCCCAAAGTGTGTATGGAAACCATGCAAATAGGCATAGGAAAAGATGCTTGCATCTTGTTATTTCAAATGCAATTACACTCATCTAATGATGCAGTAATACTGAAGGATGATGGAGGTGGTTTCTGTTTTCACTTACTTTTCTGTTTGCTTTCAGATACTTTAAAGCCTGGCAGCATTTTGGGAAATTTATTCCAAATAGTTTACTTGAATTGTAGCACAGAGTTTTATTAAGGACCTCTTGTTCCATTTGCAGTGAAATACACTTTATTAGGTGGTTGGGTTTTTTTTTAAAGAAATGTTCAACCTACCTTATCACACAAAGGAAACCCTGCCATTTCCCTTTTCTGTTTCAGAGTGACGCTGTGTTAATTGGTATTGACCTACCAGGTCCAATGTATTCCTTTTAAAATAACAAAAGTGTGGATCGATTTGAATAGCTGAAATATCTTAACGACAATGAGATGTATCAAACATTAGGAAAAGACTTCGTTATCCCCCAGCACACCTGAAGCAATAAAAAATCAAAAAGAGGGAGCAGTTTTGCATCGGCAAAATAGGCAGTTTTTGAAAGTCCTTTATCAGGCTTCTCTTCTTTAGAAATTTTCATGGTAATTTTCTCTAAAAGTTTAGGAATGGAGCATTCAGCCTTCATAAGTAGTAGGTCTTGCTACGTAATTCTTGCAGTGAATGAAATCCAGTTAAACTGAATAACTTATCAGGAAGGTTTTGCTTTTTCCAGCTAGCAGTTTCAGCTGGTGTTACGAACAGTGGCATCAGTTTGATATTCTGCCTCAGGGCTCTTGGCTTTTCTGGCCATTTGTTGTTGCAGTTACTTTTATGTTAATATTCCATTGCTTCCAGAAGAAAGTCATTCATGGTGACAGGAGCATATTCTCGTTGTCTAGCTCTTTTGACTCGAGGTAACTCGATGTAGACTTGATTCAATCTTTTTTCTGATTTTTTTTTTCTCAGAAACATTTCAGAACTGGTCATTAGCTAAATGCTTCTACATTGTTCTTTCTCAAAAATGTGTTACGGCGAGGGGGCTATGGCAAGGGGGGCAGCAAACTGTCCATGCACAAAGCACTAGTCCATGAACTTCAGTCGTGGTCCCAGCTCCCCTCACTAAGCCTCTTAAGCCCACGTTCTTGTAGAGGTTCTGTAGCACAGAATGGCTCTTTTTCCTCAAAGCAGTTCAAAAGACCATCTTTAAAAATCTGTCCCTTTAGATAGAGTTCCACAATTTCTCACAGCACGTGGGGTCTGTATCTTCCCCTTTCTCCCCAGCCCGTCCAACCTGAACTCCCACCTCCCCCTTCCCACCACACACTCCTGGGCTTTCCCGGGAGGCGCTTCCCGGCGGGGCCAGGCGGGGCGAGGTGGCAGCACCGGAGCTGCTGGTGGAGGGGCTCGGGTCCCTGACAGGCCCAGGGAAGCCCAGGCGGCGCGCGGCGTTTCTTCTGCTCTGCTGCCGCCAGCTCGGGCAGCCCCCGGACCCGGGCCCCTCGGCGGCACGACGGCGGCAGGGCACCGGCCTCTGCGGCCTCCCCTCCGCTCCGCGCCGCCCTCCGCCGCCATCGCCGTCCGGCCCCGCGCGCCCCCACCGGCTCGCCCAGGCCCGGCCCGCGCCATCCCGCGTGCGGCAGCGCCCCCTGCTGGCGCCAGGGGTGGGTCCGCGGGGCTGCACCCCCGTGTCCGGGCGGGGGGCGGCAGCGGCTGCCCGAAGTCGTGGGTCCGCCTCGGACCCGCGGCATTTATTGCTCTAAAAGTACCGGCCTCTCTCGGGACGCCTCGCCTGCTCCGCTGCGCTCCGGTAACCGGCGGCGCTGCCACCCCGGCCTTTACTATAGCAGTGCTTGTGATTTCCAGGTTTTCTATCCGTTAAGAGATTATTGAGAAAAACTAGAAAGGTAATAAATATTTTCATTTCATAGGCTATTATGGAACAAGTCAATATAATTAGTGAAAGAAGGGACTCATATTTTTGTCAATAGGATTATCAAATTGTGAAGTAAACATTCAGTTGGCAGACAATTCACAACATTATTTCATGAGCTGTGCTACTTAGTCATATTTGCTGGGAAGACAGATATTTTATTTCCATATTGAACATGTCCAGCCTCAAAATGGATGGATTTTATTGCTTTATATATTAAAGAGCCTTATATTATCAAAGTGTCCTTTCCTCCCTAGGTTCTTAAATTTTAGATGTAGATCTTAGATGAAACAAGCATATGGGTATTTGTAACAGCTTTCTAACCTGGAAATGTCTTTGGAGTTAGATTTGCAATTATGCAGATCCTGGGGCAAATACCATTTGGTTTTGGTTATTTTCTCATTGCAGAGCATGCTGGGAAATGTTTGAAAGAAGGGTTGTCTAACTTTAGCTCTAGATATTTAGATACCGCTATACATATGGTATTATTTTTGTTTGTAATGATAGATAAGAAACTATCCTTGCTTGAGCAAGTGCTATTTAATTTCAATTACTAGAAGAAAGCCTGAGTTTTTAATCCCACAAAGATTATCCCTAAACCTACTTCAGAATTGAAACATTTAACATGTGTCCCTACTGGCCTGAATTTTACTATTCTCCTTCCAGGTCTGACCTACTCTTCCTCTGGTTTTCATCGTCTTCCAAATTGTTCTCTGCTAACCCATTGACATTTGAGAGATCAGGAGGGCACAATATTGGTATTTCTTTCCGGTGTTCAACTGTTTCCTAAGTGTTTTACAAGCATGCACCTACAATGATTCCAGTTTTATACTTTATGAACAGCAAAACTTTCATATGCATGCTTCTTATCTCTGCAGAGGATTGTTCAGGTTTCCTGTCTCTCAGCTCTTTCTATGCGTGCTAAGCTCCTGTTCAAGGTCCAAAACAGCCCTTCAGAGCAACACAGGCCAAGGAATGAGGAGGAGCTCCCTTAAAAAAATAATCTTATTTCCTGGCTTAGAAGTGTGATTTACATGGATCTACAACTGACTTTAAATTCCAAGCAAACAGCCCAGAAACCATAGTGGACTCCCATTCTGACAGGGACAATGAAACTTGCATCACACCATTGGCATCTGTGTTGCTGTTTCCATTTCCACTGAGTAATTACTGGAATGCTGGGCCTGGCCACGCTGCCTCTGTCTCAGAACAGCTCAGGAATTGCTCCCTGACTACAAAAGCGGTCAGAAGGGATTGTGCTTCTCCAAGTCTGTGAGCAAATAGTCTGCTCCTTTGTTCCCATCCACACTTTTTAATTTTTTAAATTATATTTACTTGCTTTGCTTCAGAAACTTGCATGACAGATCAGTCTGCAAAGCTTACACGAGGCTGTTGAGAACTGTGGTTGGATCCCCCAACAACTGCACTGGCTGGTTTTTCTCTTTTTAGGAGTGCCCAGGCTTTCCTGTGCTTCAAATCCTGGCCTATCTCTGAAAGCTGCTTTTCAGAAAAAGCATTGCAAGTCTGTAACATCGTTGAATCCTGTAAACTACTTAATTTCTACAGCAAGTATGATCCAGGTATTATTTCTACCATAGAATCATAGGATGGTTCGGGTTGGAAGGGACTTTAAAGATCATCAAGTTCCAAACCCCTGCCATGGGCAGGGACACCTCCCTACCAGACCAGGTAGTCTGCCTTTAATGGCGTCTCCCCTTAATGGCCAAGATCCGAACGAGGACAGAACAATACCTCATTTTCTTTTCTGTTCACTCCCAGTAAGCTGCTCACAGTCCCAGTTTTTGTGTGTGATCCTTAGACTCCCCTCTCTGTGTTCTCTTTTGAGACTTACCGTGTGCTCTTTCCCATCATAACTGAAACTGTTCTGGAGCTGAGGCAGATTTCCTCATGATAATTATCCCAAGAGGAGCCATCTTCATCTTCACCATGCTGCTTTGCAGTGGAGAACACGCTGGTCTGAAGTAGTAAACACTTTTCCTTGACCAAAAAGGAGAGGATGTTTTATTTTGTTTTGTGGTATGTTCACTTACACACAGCATGCTAAAAAATAATCGTGCATTAGCATTCCTTCCACCACTAATAAGAATGCCCTGTTCAACCTGAACCCTACCCCTCCAAAATCAGTGTGCTGTCTTTCAGTTTGAAACTAAAAATACCACAAGGTAGAAACTAGTAACCTTGCTGAATGTACTGATAGAAAAAGCATAAAGATAGATCCTCACCTCTACATGTCATTATGAAGTAAGATCTTAATACTCCAAAACTGTAATATTCTAAAATACATTCCCATAGTGTCAAAGTCAGGTAACATTCAGGCAAGGCAAAGAATATGGCCCCAGCATCAAGCCTGAAAAATTTGTTTTATCGTTCAAATAAGTTATACTGGCTATGGTGGAGAATGTGACCTAAGCACACATAAAAGAGTGTAGTAGGGAATGATAGCACAGGATTCAACTCTGTCTTTTATGGACTCGGCAAATTCTTCTTGGACTGCATATACCAACAAGTGGATGCATATTTGCACATGTACTTTTTTCCTATATTTATGGACTTCTCAGTGTGAAGGACTCACATTATAATCCTCATTCTTACAGACTGAACACCTTGAGGTATTGCCAGTGCTCCCTGGTTTTAATGCCCAGTGACACATGAAAAGGCTGTTTTTCCAGAGCTTTTGGCTTTTCTATGTTCATTTATTCGGGGCTGGGGATGCTTTCACAGGTCTATGAGGCACCTCGCAAACCATTGTGAAGCCCAGCATGAAAGTGGAGATTTTCTGCAGAGAGTGGGCTACTGGAGTGGTCCCAGAACTGAAAGTTCTTCAGTACTTGTCCTAGCTCAGCTGTGTGGTTTAGTCCCATGTAAATCTGTTCCTCTCTTTAGGGAATTAAAATCTAATACATAAAAAACAGTCTGAGTCACTTATTTCATAGTGGTCTGGGACTGTTTATTAGAGAAAGCCTACAAAAAGCGCTGCTAATCTCTGTGCCATAATCTGGGGGAGCGTGTGCAGTTCTGCTCTTTGCCTGGAAAGTTAACAGGGTTCCTGTACTGTGTTTCAACAGCACGAATTCAGGGTACGGTATGGTACTTGCAACCATTGCTGGCTGTTCCAGGAATCCTCCTGGGGCAATTGCCCTGGGGGCACATGTAATTTCATCCAGTCAGCACGGAGGTCCCAAAGGCCCCAACACACAATCTGCATCACAGGATGGAACGTGCTGTTGCTGCTGTCTTGATTTGAAAAATGTTTGAGCCAAGTAGGAAAAGGAAACTGTTCCAAAGGACAAAGGAAAAAAGAAAGTTACTTAAACTCAAAGCGTATGCCTCGGGATCAAGGAAGTTTACTAGACAGGTTTTAAACTGCACATTTCTGTGGTCCTACAAAAATGCATCAAGACTGGAATGTGAAATAAGAGAACTGAGTGGTGAAGTGTGCCACATATTTTCTGCATTTCACTTTACTGACAAAAAGGACAGTGATGATTTGTAACATGGTGCGAAATAACAGTTCCACCAGTGGGTCAGCTCCTGGGGAAGGAACAAGCGATGTATTGCCTGGCATCCTCCCACTGACAGGTTCTGGCTCCAGTTCAGATCTACCTCCAGCTGGCAAAATCAGTCCAGCGGCAGCAGATGAAGACCATAAGCAGCGGGGACCGAGTAGCACTTGCAGGGCTAGCATCTCAGCATGATGGTGGATGGGGGAGCTCAGCAGACAGCAGAAGTCCTTTAAGTGTCTGCTTCCTCAGAACTACTTTAAGCTATGAACTGGAGGTTTAGACATTTTTTTGAGTTCACTATGTAATGACAGCAGAAGATCATGTATGCAGGTGCTCAGTATCACAGAGAAAGGCTCACTAAAACCCAAGACATATAGGTATCTCAACATGTATTATTTATTGTCTTAAAGAATGTAAATTTGTTCTTTTTGTTGGTTAAATAGAAGAAAACAAGGGAACTGAAAAAGTCTAGTAAGCCCTTTTTTCTTTTTTCTATTTCACTGAGTGCTTGATGGCTTTCAGTCAAGAAAGAAAGCTTGTAAAACAAACAAACAAACAAACAATACAGAATCACAGAATCTTCTTGGTTGGAAGGGACCTTTGAGATCATCGAGTCCATACCTGGGATTAAAAAGCTACACCATTAGTAGCATTTGGTTAGTGTTATATCTGGGCAACCACCGAGTTGCTTGCTATACTCTTACTACGAAATGTGATTTTTCTCTTGGCACAGAAAAACTCTGCCTGTGTTATCAGAAGACTATTTGGACACAGAGTTCAGTTATCTAAGAGAAGTTTTGATTTCTGTTGCAAGGAATCTTCAACAAGATTATGGTAAATTATTGTATTAATTTTGGGAAAGATTTCTCTGCTATTTAATTTGTTTTACATAATAGTAATGGCTCCACTTCCAGCAGTGTGACTCAAGTCAGCCATGTGAAAGAATGGCTTTTCTCCTCACTCACAGAGTAAATTTCTCTGCTGGAGCACTGCATTTCTGGTTCTGGCTTGAAAATTTCACAATTCACACCCATTTCAGGCACTTCAGAAAAATGAAGAGGAAGCCATTATGCATAACAGTCATATAAACAAATTGATGCAAGGACGTACCACTGAAGACAAGAAAAAAATAGAGTTGAAGAGTTACAAAAATGACAAGAATGAGGCACGTTGTGGGAACTCCTATTCACAGACAACAAAAGGGGAACTTTAGTCTCATACCTGACTTGCTCAGAATTTTTTAAAAAGGGAATTTTGATGAAGCAAATGTTTTAAGAAGAGCCAAAGAAGCACGGGAAAAAATCCAGCCTGTTTTAATGAAAATTTAAAAATTATTCAGCAGTAGTGTTGATATCCCACCATCAGCTGCGGGATCGCTGGGTTGTTTCTCAAAAGACTCCCAGTTATCAGAACACACAGTTTACGAAGAGGATTCATAACTGAATTATCTTCTTCAGAATTAGTTACTAGCTGATTTTTAAAGATAGTTAAAATTCCCATGGTGTAGGGATTCACTTATTTCTGAAGTGAAATTGACTACAGGGTGGCCAAAAATGTGTGCATAAAGAGATACACAATGATGTGAGGGGAAAGTATTACTGCAAAGGCCACACTGGCACACAGACAGAAATACAACATGAAAACGGAGTGTATGCAGGAGGTCAGGGGAAAGAAGGTATATAAGGCTAAGGATAAAAAGACATGAAACAGAGAATTTGAGGGAAATACGTTGATGCAATCATACTGTGCTATGTGTGTGTACAACGAGAAAATTTCTGTCAGGGAGAGCTGCTGATCCTGGCCACAGCTGCTACTGCTGATTGGAAAGCTGCCAGGGTTTTAAATAGACTTCTACATTTTCCCAGGTCTTAGAAGTCATAGCAAAGGCCATTAAGAACTGAATAGGATGGAGTGGTTAGGAAAAATGGGAGAAAAGGTATTGGAGTTTCATTAACGTCTGTGAACTGCAGAGGAGAATTTGAGAAACCCAGTTCTAGTGTTTAAATTTGTTTGTGTAAAGATGAGCCAAATGACAGGACTCTTCCTTTGAAATCATTCCACAGCTGGATAGTTCAGGCTGTCCTTTATTTCCACTATTCTCACTCTAAATTTCTTTTCCTGTACTTCTTAAAACAAACATTACTGAATTCCAGAAGGCCAATACTAGAAAAGCACTCCCCCTATTCTTACACTTACATTCTCAAGCTGTTTCCTTAAGCATTTACTGGCAGTGACCGATAAAAGTAGATGGACTATTGGTATGACTAGAACCATACATATATTTGTGTATCTGGCATTTATTTCAAGTTAATTCTGAGAATTTCACAACTCTGCAATATTGTCTGAAACAATTTTATTAGTCCACAGCCTGTATCTTCCCATTTCTACCTTCAGTTTGGAAAAACCAAACTTGTTTGGTGCCTGAGTCTATTAGCATTCGTGGTGTGCACACTACTGAATTAAGTAAGTGTAATAGCTTAAACAGGAAGCTTATTTCTAAGACTGTGCACCACAGCCACGAAAGCTTCCAGAAACATATGCTCTGAGATGATCTAAGCACGTTCATTATTCAGATTGTGAATAGCTTTAAAAGGGCCAAATTTCTCAGGGTTGAATCAGCTAGGACAGGAATTAAAAAAGAAAACTAAGAATCACTTGAGCATTTCAGAAGATTTTTATTGTGGCCACAAAGCTACTAAAAATGTCGTAGAAAGAAAAATAAAATTTACTTTGATAAGTACATATTAAAAGTTTGGAAATACAAGGAACTGAAAAAGTAAGTAGAAAGACTGTATTTTTTTTTCCAGAATGGTGATGCTCTAAACACATCAATATGAAGAAAAAGAACCCAAAACCAGCACCACTTCATAAGCAGATATAATGGTCATGCAAAATTCAGACATGTTTAGTACATTTTGCCATTTTGCATTTTGGAGATAAAACAGGTAATATGCCCGTGAAACTAGCCATAACTACCATTCAGCAATTTTACAAAAAAATCACAATCACCATCAATTTTTCAAAGTACTTTTCACAGTGACTTATGTAATAAAATTCTATGGACCTATAAAAATGTTTCAAACCAAATGCAAACCCTCTCATTTAGTCCCCCAAAAGTGGAAAAAGCATGGACTAGATATTCGGAAACCACACTAGAGGGCACTTGAGCTGTTTCTTCCAGTGTAGGTAAAGGATGCTTATTCAGAAGCTGCAATGGGCAGAACTGAACATGGGAATTAGTAGGATTTATCAGTATCAGGTTGGTAGAACAATTAGTGATTTTCCCCAACAGCTTACTGTAAGGGAGTAGGTGTCAATTTCCAGGTGTAAATTTTGCTTATGGGTAATGCGAGCAATGAGAAGGAAATAATCTAGACTGTTGATTGATTGCAATAGTGCTTTGCCTTTGTACAGGGATCAATCGCAGAAATGTGGGATATTTGGGGACTTTAGAAGAAAATCTAGTCTCAAATAGAGCTAATGTCCAAAAAGTTGAGCTGCACTTTGGACTCTGACCTCACTGTATTGCTCTTGGTCCAGTTCTGTCCCCTCCCCACGTATAGTGTGATGCCCTAAAAAAGATTGCTTTTGTGGAAATGGAACAAACAGCATTTGACAGTCTTTCTATGAAGTATCCATAATGAAACCTGAAGACTAGAAAGGTAGTACAGGTCTGCCAGAAGACCACAACACTTAGTAACACACTTCAGAATTTCAGAGGTTTTGTTAAAAAAAAATTTAAAATTTTGATCTGGTTCCCAATGTGGAAAACACACATAGAAGCTCGAGTAAAGTTTTGAGCTTTTGTTTGTATCATGGCCTAAGTAATTCATTGTTCAGTAATATGCAACAAAGACAAGGGCTTTGAACTTAATTACTGTCCATCTAATTGAGAAGCAACAATCTCAGGCCTAAGTGCTCTGAACTACTAAGTCAGATCATGATTTATACATGTGGCCCTGTTAAAAGTATTTTTTGAGTATTTAGTATTTAGGCAGATCAAATCTTGTAGGTTTTCTCTGTAACCTGATGTTTCCCTTGTTCACCAAAGCAAAATAGATGCTGTCATAAAATTCCATGAACTGGGCTTTAATAAAAGGTGTACAGTGTGATCCCCTATGTGTGGCCTGACTTGCCAGGAGCACGTACAGGTGCTGATGCTGTATCCGTGTATCCCGCACACCCCCCACCCCTCCAGGTTAACCTGTTTACTCTCTGCAGTTTTATTTACTTAGCAGCTACAGGGAGTGAATTTACATCTCTCTAAGGTCAAGGCCTCCCCAGCCTGCACACCGGGCCCTGCCACGCTAGGGCTGGAGCTCGGCCCAGGGCAGGGTGGCTCTGTGGACATTTTCCCTCTGATTGTTCCTGGAATCCATTGTTTGCGTGCGGCTGACTCCAGATGTTGCTGCACAGCACAACTGAAAATTCATTTCCAGCAGAATGTATTGGTAAAACAAACTTTGCTTGAGAATTGGCAGCTGTCTGCAAAGCAGGCTGCATTTGACTGGGTGAGCTTCAAACAATTCTCCTTAGGTCTGGTAACAGACACAACTAAGCTCCAATTCACAGCATCTTCACTCACAGTTGTCAGTGAAATGAAGCTACAATTGATTGGGTTTCTGGACAATTTGCAGGCTGCCTGGTGCGTCAGATTTCCTATGAAGGACGTGGAGTCCTTTTACCTACTGTGGGACATCTACTTTTTGCTAATTGCACTCATCCACTCTTAGGGGAACTACTGGCCAATCTAGCGATCTTTCCATCTTGCTCTCTCTCAAACAATCTCTTGTCTTCATCCATCCCTGCCCCATCATCCTGTCTTCTTCCACATCTCAATACTCGGCTTGTTCTGCCTCTGCCACCGCGGCATTCTCTGCAGCAGTCTTTGTGTCTCTTCAAGTCCTGTACTCCCATTTTTCCTTACCCTTCTCCCTTGGTAATTTCGGAGCTGGAAGTACTTCGTGCCCCTCCTCAGCCAGGTGACAGTCCCCTGCTGTCACAAGCACCACACGCCGCTCAGCTCCTTCCAGGCTTTGCAGGGGCTCCCGCTGGAACGTTCTTTACCCGCCCGGGAGGAGCCCCGGAACGGAGGAGCTGCAGCCGTTCCACAGCCCATCCCGGCCCCGGGGCCGGTCGAAGTGCTCGGTTCGGCCGGGCCGTTCCCGCTTTTCCCGCCGCGTCGGGGAGGTGCGAGGGCGGTGCCTCCCGCGCGCCCTCGCCTCGGGCGCGCGCCCTCCCGCCCGGCTGTGGGGGCGGGCTCGGCTCGGCTCTGTCCTGTTCTGCCCGGGGCTCGGCTGGTCTCGGCGCAGCGCTCGGGTGCCTGCGCGGGAGCCGCGGCCGCTGGGCCAGCAGGTTAGTGGTGGCGGGGCCTGGCGCTGGGGCAGCCGGTGGGGTAGGGCCCTGCCGGGAAGGCCCGGCGTGGTGGGGGGCAGCGGGGGCAGTTGGCGTGTCCTGGGCTTCCCACCAGCCCGGTGAGACGCCGCTGCTGCCGCCTCTCACTGCTGGGCCCGCGGCCCTTCTAAGGGTTGGTTCCTGGTTCTAGCTCTCTTCAGTCCCATTGTGCCCCTACAAATCTTTCTTGTGTGGAGTATTTAAATTCCTGATTCTTCTTGCCCTTAGTTACTCTTCCCTCCCCCCGCCCCCCCCATTTAAACCTCTGCTTCTGGCCCTGATTTGTGTCTCCAGCTGCGTTTGCTGTGGGTGCTTTCTTGCATGGAGTTCCTTACAGCCTTACGTGCTCACTGAGTCCGGTTGGGTGAAGGATGCCCTGCTTCGGGGCAGGAGCTTAGAGCCAGCCCAACTGTTAATTTCATTTTTTCAGTTCCCAGCTACGTGGGTTTCCAGATAAGCCCAGCATCATATGAACATATGAAAATGCAGCTTTCTGATCAGAGAGGGGTGTAAGAGCCATACTGGGAGCCAGATAAATTGTCTTGGCTGGCTGCGTTTAGTTAGTTGGCTGCTATTTTGTCCTTTTTAAATTGAATAATTTGAAGTTGGGAAAACCTACCTTCTTTAAAAAAAACAAACAGCTGTATTGCTGAGCTACCACTTTTGCCTTTCTGTACTTGTTTCCTCATGAATTTCAAGTCACAGTGGGAGTTTTTCCTGGTCACAGTAGCTTGCGGTAGGAGATGTTATTTGACAGTCTGACGTGCACGCCTGACGTTTCTTGTAGCAAGGGAAAACTGTGCAGAGGATAAGGCTTTGCTAATAGCTGGCTGAAGGCTGTTGGACAAGCCCTCACAGGATCTGTGAACCAGCTCAGAGCTCTTTGCATTCCATTCAAATGCAAGGTGTGCTCTTTTGATCTGACTCCAGTAGCAAGCTAGACACGGGGTGAAATAAAAGTACCTCCATCTGTTTGTCCACGTATGAGGAAAGAGGGAGAATGTCTTGTGGCAGATGCTGGTTTTGCTCTTCAGAGTGTTCTTGGGTTATGCTTGGAAACCATTAATGAGATTAGTGCAAAAACCTGAGTGGAATAGAGTGGATGGGGCCAAGTCTCTACTTTTTACTACAGGTGTGTTGATCTAATCTGTTGCTTTCAATTTATATCCTGTATACTCATGTCATAAGAGCACACAAGTAGAAACCCTGAATACCGGAATCCTCCAATTTTTATTAGCTTTTGTAAAGCTCCTCTTTGACCTATCTTGCAGGTTTTTTTGGTTGGGTTTTTTTTGGGTTGGTTTTTTTTTTTTTCAATTTAGTTGTAAACAGAATTTAGAGCTCATGAGTAATAAAAGGTGTCAATTGTAGTAACTTCATGAATGGTAATGGTGCTGTGTACCGGAGAACCTGTCTGTCTGCACGCTTAACCTTTTCGGTGCCAGGAGTTACCACAAGGCCATGGGTAGACCCACACTGCTGTAGTGTAGTTGGTCTGTGGCATAAGAATCCCTGTACTTTATTAAAACCGGTGCTAAAAAAAAAAGTTAACGTGAATGGGACCTGTGAATGGGGATGATCCTATGGCTTAGTAACCCTTTAAACAGACAATTGGGTAAGCAAAGAGGACAGACAGTCTTGTGTCCATCTTGTTTCTTTTTAAACCAACAACTTGTTGTTACCAACCTGAGATGTTTAATGTAATCCCTGAGATGCCATCAGACAGAGCAATAATTATTTTAACTTCACAAGACACTTCACTATATATTTCTCCTTAACTGTTTTGCTCTGTAATTGTATAAAACTTTAGCTATAAAATTTATTGTTGCAGAAGGTTATGATCAACACTTAGCACACTTAATTGATCAACTCTTAATCACACTTAATTGATTAATTTCTAGATTTTAGAACTGAATATGATTATGAGGGTCAGTTAGGAACCAGGTATTAGGGCTATGTAGGCTGTATCTTAAAGGGAACTTCATTACAAAATACACAGCCGCAGGTATCAGGTGTAGAATCATAGAATGGTTTGGGTTGGAAGAGACCTAAAGATCATCTAGTTCCAACCCCCCTGCCATGAGCAAGGATAAGAGTATGTTCCCTTACTCATACCAGTGTGTAAAGTACTGGTTAATGCTTACTATGTTCTTGCATTATTGTATTGGTTTATTGCATTATTGTATTACTCCACAACTCATTGTGTCTGCTTAGAAAAGGGAGCTTATCTTTTAAGATTGAATAGCGCTTACCTCTCTAGGGGAGCTTTCTGTCTAGAGTAAGAAGGCATTTCCTTCCTTCTGCTGAGTGGAGTTCTTGCAAGTATATTTTACTTTTTTTGTATTTATTTATTTATTTTTAAAGCAAATAACATGACTTGGAGTTAGTGGTGAACCTCCTCCTTCCTTAGTATTTTTGGGTGGAATAGAGAACAGAAATGAAAGTTTAGTGAAATTCTGGGGCACTGAGTTGGGCTAATGATTTTGTTCTTTAGCTTGAATTAGATTGTTTCCAAGAAAATCCTTTAGTTAATTGTACTTAAGCCACTTAATACCACAGTTTCGTTTGGGCTTCCTGTGCTGCTGCATGTATGGCCTGCTGCCTTCTACAGTCAGGAACTTGAGCTTTCTTAGAAAAACAGCTGAAATTGGCACCAGAGAATGCATAGAATATGGAAGGAAAATGAGCAGTGAGGAAGAACAACACAACAATGGATAATAAGTGTTAGTCTGAACAAAATGGCTGGGTTGCACATGCAGCTGAGGGGTGATTTAGACAGAAAGGAAGGAACTAGAGCAAAAGCTTCTTCGGAAGATAAAAGACATAATCGGTACTTTCCTGAGCTCTTAATGAAAACACAGAAGTGTCTCCAGTTGCTAAGGTCAAACATGGAGGAGATTGACTATGCAGAGAAGGAGCCTTAGGATGCCTGGAGCTGTCAGGTTTCAGTTAAATTACAAAATAGCATTCTATTGTTTGAACATGGAAAAACGTGGAAAGCAAGCCTAGTGACAACATCATGTGACAACATATAACTTAATTTGGACAAGATGTAATTAAAAAAATTGTGCATAGACAGAGTTGGTAGCTGGTATCAAAATTTTATCCTGTTCTTGAAAAAATAGCATTTCAGATTTTATGCATGGTATTGTTTCTCTAAGCTGCATAGCTGCAGAACGTAAGGCAAATGTGAGCAAAGATCTGACAAATTACTCTAAAGTCAGTCTTTTTCCTTGAATGTTCTCAGTAAAATAACCTGCATCAGTTACTTGTGCATCTTAGTGCATGAAAGTATGTATCAAGTGAAGTTATTGGGGTAAATGGCAAGGAATCTTGTGTTGGCCATTATTTTCTTTAACATAACCTGGATAATGTATTGGAAACTCCGTAAGCGATTTATGAATGACAGCAAGCAGCAAAAAGCTGCCATAATGGACGAGGACAGAACTAGAATTATAAACGACAGAGAGATTAGAGAAAACCTCTAAATTAGTAGCTATAACTTAATAATAACATAAAAGATCATACATTTGTGTAGGAATAAGCATTATCACTCATGCAGCATTGGAAGTAAATGACCAGGTACGGTTTGTAGGGAAGAACTTGGGAAATGCTGCAAACTGCAACTGAGCAGAAAGTGCTATAGGGAAAGAGTCAAACATACTGCTTCTTATGGACAGATCACGACTGGTGAGATTAACGTAACGATCAGCACTCATGCAGCCCGTTGTGGGTTCTGCTCCCCAAAAAGGGTGGGGGCCACTAGGGGACAATCCAGACCAACTTTCAGCTCTCTTTGAGTTGTAAACATGAGATAATTCCAGGATATCTTGTGCATATGTCCTACATATGTTTCAAATCTCTGCACTGTGAACTCTGTGAACAAATACTGCAAAGAATATTAAAGTGCAGCCCAGATGAGGTAGTATCAGGCTCAGAATGTAGAAAAAAAAATACGCAAGTGAGCAAAGCAGGATGAATTTGGAAGCTTGCTTCTTCATAGCATTGCGATCAGAATACTGCTTTCTGTATTTAGCTGTCTTGTTTTGATTGCTCAGAAATATAGGAAGTCTAAATCCATTTCCTTGATTCTCACAGTTATCAGTTGAATGCCTTTTTTACAGGTCTCTTCTGCATTTCTAGGCTCGGTCGGTAACTTTTAATGGATTCTTGTGGAAGGTGGTGATTTAGAATGCCTTTGAAAATTATTGTCTGTGGTGCTGTTCAAAAGATGTTTGAAATCATAAGATTTCTCTTGCTTCTGATGTGGGTTTATATCCGGTTTTCTTTCATGACTTTCACAGGTCCTTGAGAATTAATCAATTCTGGCTATTCTGCTGGAATTGAGATGTTATGGGAGAGTCCCTGTTCCCAAATCACTGATTTGTCTTTACACCCACATTTATGTTGTGTGTTGTATTCTTCACATGCATGCCCTGTTGCAAACAGTTGAGTAGGTCTAGATCAGTCTTTGATCTGGCTCAGTATGCTGTTTTAATGCTTTTAAGGTAAAGATGATTTTTTTTTTTTTAGTGGTGAAAATGGGACTATCCACCAGCCTTTTCTGATCTGACAACACAACTGATGATTGCCAGCTTTCCTTGATCCTGTACAGGGAAGGACGTGGATATCCCATCGAAACAATACTTATTACTGAACATTTTGAATTCTTTTTTTCTGAGCAGTAACTTGGGTTTTGGTGACTCTAGTGAATTCTGGACTGAGCTCAGATATCCGAGGTACACTTGGTCCCATATTATTGGTGAAACTGCTGACTAACATTTAAATGTGTATTGTATCCTGTTTGATAAACCTGACAATTTGCAGCTTCCCTGTAATGACACTTTGTGCAGCAAATATTTTTAAAGCATTATCATCTGTTTTGTAGGTTTTGTTTCTTTCTGGATAACAAAACCCTCCTATGTTTGCAGAGGTTAGGGCTTTTTGCTCTTTGCAAGAGTTACAAAATATTTACTAAGGATATAGCCTCCAGTGTGGGCAGAGGTACAGTAAAAAGAACCATACGACTGAATTAGGATCCTCCAAAGAGGAAAACGGCTGGAAGCAGCTCAGGTCTCTGCACTGAGCTGTTAAAGTTGAACTTCCAAGTTTCTAATCAAAAGCTGAAACCAGATGGAAGTAAAATGTGAGGAGTAATATGAAAAATATGTTGCAGAGATCAAATGGAAGAAGGAAAATGAAAATGTTCTCAATTGACTGCAGAGTTCCTGCAGAAGCAGCTTTATAGGAGAGTAACCCTGTTCATACTTCGCCTTTATTTTGTCTCTGGGTGCACACAGGTGAAAGAAATGAGAGCCTTGTGGAGCCGGGGTATGCACTGCAACATTGCTTATGTCAGCACTGAATGGCTCAGGTTTTCTGTGTTACTAAATGAGATTTAGGAAACTAACAGGCTTCCTGTGATCTTCGAAGGCTCTCTTTGCAGTAGTATCCAGCTGAAAAGACAAAAAATTGAAAGCTTCTCTTCTGCTGGTAAAATGTCGTTCTTGTTTCTTTCACTTTGAGGCAGTAGGATGACTTCTGTGCCCTCATGTGGAAGAGCAAGAGTTAGAAGGATTTGAAGCCTCATGATCCAAAGATCCAACAATTCAAGATGGAGAAGGGAAAATAAATAATTAAGTCACTGTAACAAGCAAGATGTGTCCTTATTCAGAGAACAGGAATACCATTCTTTCCTTCTTTGGGGAATACATGAGCAGAAAAATGAACTGGGAGACAATAACATAAGCGTGTTGTCCAAGTATTCCAAAAAATAACTTGAGACTTGTGCAGATGCCAAGTCTAACTTTGGCTGGTTCTCTTTTAGGAATTTTGTAGAGCAATTTTCTGAATTCTATTAATATAACAAGCAAATATATATTAGATGCTCTGGGTCTACATTGTGGGAAGTAAAGGTGATTTGCTGATTTTTCACAGGTCAAGGGCATGTATGCTTTTGAAGTACAAACTTAAATGTTATATATAAATTAGAAGGGGGTAAAATGTTAAGGGAGGGGAAACAGGAATGAAAAGAATGGACAGCAAATGTGGAACCAAGTTTCAAATGTAAGAGTAATATAATAATATTTGGTATTTTTTTGGACCAAGTGCCACAGTAGTAGGCAGTAGCAAGTTTTCTTTGCTGCCTCCATATCCAGCATTCTGAGTTTTGTATAAGCTAGTGTTCTGCCACTACTTGTATCATAAAAGCACACAGTAACATGGTCTGTGCTGCCAGCAATATGAATGGGGCCCACTATTGTTTAAAACAGGGAAAGTTGCCCTGTCAGTTGAATAAATGCCATAATTTTTTGATAACATAATATACATTAGCATTGTTAACCTTTCAAGTGACACAGCTCAAGGTGGTCGATAGCAGAGTTATCAAAGGTATGACAGAATGTAAGGCCTATGATATGTTCTGATAAAGGGTATAGGATATATGCAGTCCATGACAATGGATGATATGTTCTATATATGCCAACCATGGCAAGAAAGATGGTGCGGCGTGGTATGTACTTGGCTGCTTAGTTGATTACTTTCTGTAATGTTTTGCCTCCTGCTGTAGAAGGTTTCTGTCATGCAACTGAATGTACATTGCTGTGTCCTTCTGCGTAATTCAGAAGGGACTGAACTCTTTCCACTGTTGAAATGCATTTGTCTTTCCTGGATATGCGTTTCCCAGACTCCTGGTAGTGTTAGCATGTCCTCAGGCCCCAGTTCAATTATGAAACCATAGCATTTTTGGTCATAGTGCAAAGAATAATACTGTATATAGATTGGTTTCACTCTAAGGTTGTTCAAGAAGACAAAGATTTGCCTGAACATCAATGATCTGTTTGCTCAGGAAGCTAATAAAATCTGTTACTCTGGCTTTTAGCCTATAACTTAATGAATACAAATTTGAGTTGTTTCTCAGTGAAGCTGCCTTAATGAGCATAATTTAATAATGCAACTGCTAGCTAGACTCTCTTTCACTTGCTGTATTCCTCCTCTTTTTCATAGATTCTGAGATTTGCTGATAATTTTTTTCTATTTTTCCTCTTCCTGTAAAAGCATAAAAAGTATTTCTTTATTGAGTGGCGAGATACACGCTATTGATTACGTTCTTCAGATCTCGTAGATCTCACAACCATAGGGGTTTTAGTTTGTTCTTTTTTGGGAGGCTTAAATTATATCCAGATCTTTACCAGCTATTGAGCAAGTATGCATACTGGCCTTTCTACTCCTGTAAGCATCCAGTTTTGGCCATTGTTGGAAAAAGGATGCTGAAATAGCAAACCTTTGGTCTGACTGGAATACAGCAGATTTTATTTTTTTTTAATGGTCTAAACATATTTTTTAGAAGTGCATTGGAACTACAGGCAGCATGGAATTTTCAGGGAGGACTCTTCATTCAGTTAAGTCAGATTTTCTTCTACTTGTTTTCTTTCTGCTGTGCATATTATCTAACTTCAAGCAATTTTATTTATCTCAGAAAAAGATCTTGTAATTGAGTTAAATAGGTGGTGCTCTGTTTATATAAAATGGGGCCTTAGTTGTGCAACTCTGGAGTATGTTTGTCTAGGTGAGTAAGATCAACTCTTGGTAGTATCTCGAGTAGGTGTTAGTTTCCAAAGGTGTAAGAAACAGTTTTTTAGTGATGAGTACATTAAAACTTACTTTGCTCTGAAAAAGGAAAAGAATTCTTTGATGCTCTGGAAATAGACTTCTATTCATTTTCCTTTCCTACATTATAGAAGTAGTGAGATGCATTGGATGAGCCATAGTGGAACCAAGTGCTTCACTAAATTCTCTTTAAGTAGCCATTGGGCTTTAATGTCTTTACACGTCACTTTTTATCGAGGGTTATGAAAATAGCCTATCGCAATATTGCTGCATCATACTAACCAGCCTCAAGATCTCTTTGCAAGAATCCTCTCACGTTCACTTCTTATGTCTTTGCACTGCAGAACATTGCTTTGCAGGGACACTGTGTGTTCTTGGAGCTGGTGTGGTGTGCAACAGGGTTGGGTTTTCCCCCCAGACAGGTGTTGCTCATTGCAGGGCTGACAGCTGGGGTGGTGTGGTCCAGTACAGGAGGCTGCAATGTTTGATTCCTTGTTCATTCCCAGCTCTCTCAGTGTCTTACGTTTATGCAAAAGGAAGAGGCTACATAGAGGATTAGATACTTTTAGAGTAATACCAAACTCCTGTTTAGGTCCTAAATGCTGTAGAAATTGTTTTTGACAAGATTAAGAAGGTTTTTGGTTTCACTGCTATTGACTCAGAGGTCCTCTATTTCTTCTCTCTCTCTTTTTTTTTTTTTTCCTAATTTCTCTCTCCACCCTGATAAAACGAACCATTCTGCCCATGGACCTTGAAGTTTGGCCTCTCCTTCCTGGACTAGATTGTGCAACAAAGGCACCACAACCATCAGCTTCCCAGGTTGAGATAAGTGGTCTCACTTTTCTCTTACTGCTTCAAAATGCACCTCAGATAAAGTCTAAGCCGTTGTTTGTAATGTAAGTTAACATGATTTGTCATAAAGTAACATCCTGACACTCTGCTTATTCCATCACACTGAGAAAATAAATATGAGAAATCTCACTTTGACCTCTGGCTTAGAAATGAAGTGAATTTAAACACCAAGAACAAACATGAAATGAAGGACATACAGTTTAAGAACTAGTAAGTCATTCCTGTGTATTCTGGCTGTTTATCTTTTGGTGTTTATTAGTCTCTGGCAAAACTACTTAGTTGGCGGACTGGCTATGACTGGCATCCATAGCCAGCTGCTCACTGAGTTCTGTTTTTCCCTAGTAATAGTGACCGTGTACTCTTGGTACTTCCCTGTGGTGGTTTTGAATGCAATGGTCTTGCTGTTCATCTTTTTTTTTTTTTCTTTGCTGTGGAAGCTATATAGGGGAATAGTTGCTTCTCTCAACCTGCTGGTTCTGCTGTGGCTGGTGCAGCCCAGTAGAGGTGCCAAGACCATTTTCCTGCTTCCAATTGCGTGCTGCATTTGCACTTTCCAACTCCCAGTCCCCACACGCTTACCTCTCATGTTTGATCACTGAATGACTAGTAGTCTCTTTAAGCTAAATATTTCCTAAGGACCCTTGAAACCTCAAATCTAGTGGGTCAGGAGGGGGAGAGTGTTTGGAGGAGAGGGTTAAGTGGTAGCTTCCTTTTCTAGTCTCCCCACGTACCTCCTTTCTTTTTCTGGTTTCCATTTCTGGACTGTCATGATATCGAGTTATACAGAGCTGAACCGAATGGTTGGTGTTAGAGATCATGAGCATGACTGCACATTTGCTGGATGCTCAGTTTTTTTGGCCTGAAATCTCTTTGGACCCTGTGGATAGGTCATTCACTCTGAAACATACAATCGTACTCCATAACCTTACTTTCTGTTACGGGCAAACCACAGGCACATCTCTCAGGAGTGTTGTTTGGTGCAGTATTTTGTCTAAACATTTTCCCACTGGATCTAATCCAGTCTGGGATCGCAACTGTCGTGAGAATGCAACAAATCATTCTGGGAAGTATCTAAATTTGCCCCTATTGGTCGAAGCAATGTTTATGCACAGCCAGAACCACATGACAGAGGGAGAGGGTACTCTTGAACCCTGTTGGTAATATGTGCTAAAAAAATAACAGAACTCCCAATTTTTTGCATGAGTAAACCACGAAACTACTGTTTGCTAGTTTGAACAACCCCTGATTGGAACATCATTGGAAAAAAGCCAGGAAAGCAACTGGAGTCAGCCCAGAAACATTTTTTTAGCCTTGTAGTCACTTTATTTATTAAAAAAAGCAAACAGAAAACCCTCACAAACCTTTTTCAAAAATGTAAATTTTCTTTGAAAAAATGTTTTAGGGCTTTACAATGATTGATTGAGATGTGCTACCTACATGAAGACTGCCAATAGGAAACTGTCAAATATAAAGTAAATGCCGTAAATGTATGCATTTTTGTTCATTTTCAGTCCTGCCTCTGATTGGCATAAATCATATTCATTTCCTGTATAGTAACTTTCTTAAATCTGTCAGATATCTGAAAATGATCAGCCTTGCAGAGAGGTATGTTTAGGAGTTTTCCAGTGGTGTGAATTGCAGAGCTCTCCTACAAACAGGGCAAATGAGCAAGAAAGTCTACTGTTTCCAGAGGTTGCTCTGAACACTCTAGAGTGGTGGTTTTGTCTCCAACTGTAACTGATGCTCAAATTGCAAAATACAGTATTTAATACATATCTGAGGGAAAGATCTAAGGTACTTGGACGACAGGGGCTCTGTCAGGCAGAGTGAAGCATGTTGGCAGGAGCAGTGGTGTCGTTGCCGCCTGTTCTGTAGGAGCTTTGGAGGGTGAGATGTGCGTTCATTCCTCCATCTAGTACTTTGTCATAAGCAGCTAAAACTGTGGCCTAGTAGCTCCTGCCTCCAACTGCCGTTTCAATTTAGGGTATTGACAGGGAATACCCGTTAGGTAAGGAATGATAACCTGTTTTGAAGGCCCAGGTTGGTTGACTGGGCCCCACTGTACATGGTCACCTGCCTGGTGACTGAGTTACAGCATTTTTTGTGCCTTATTAATCAGGGTGACAGTTTGAGAAACAAACAGGCAGCAAAATAGACAATGAAGGTTTACAGGAATAGGTACAAAGTAGGTAAGTATTGTGAAAAATGGGCAAAAATAGAATGAGAGATGCTGCTGTTGAGGGGCATTTCAAAAATAATAATAAGCTAGATCCTGAGCATGCAAAAAATTAGTGCATGAACATAAAAGAGAAATAAGAATGGGAGGGAGAAAATTCACTAAAATAAAATGGAAACATGCGAACTGCAAGACAGCCTGTTTGATTTTAAGTTGTTAGTGTCAGCTGGGTGCTGAGTAGTACAGCTGTTTCCCAAATACGTCAGCATTATTAAAAAAGCAGCAGTTCTTAAGTAAATATAGGACAACGCTGAGAAAGTGACACTATTAAATGTTTGTCAAATCACCTTTTATGCTCAAATGTAAGATTCTGCTAGAACTAGTTAACAGAAAACCAGAGTTTGTTGACTTGTCTTGCGGTGTAAGATCAACAGCAAGACTGCTGCGAATGTGTACTTTATCTGAAGAATGACGAGTTGTTATGAATATAAGGAATAAACTCTTACAATAAACATAATTTTTCATCCTAGTGCTGAAGAAGCTAGGAGCAGTTCCAGTTTGCAAAGTCTCATTTATTAATTTGATTATGCCTATTTGCCCTTGTATAGCTTTGATGTTCAGAAATCGGAGTTTAAGCCTTGCTGCAGATGACAGCTGTATTGGAAGTTATTAATCACTGAATGAGTCATCTCTTCACCTGCATTAGACAAGGTTTAAGCAATATGATAAAGTTCCAGATGACCTGAGTTTAGGGAAGGTGGGATAAATTTTATTTGTTTCAGTTTGTCTGAAATCCGTTGTAGATAAGACTGTCTGTTAAATTCTGCAAAGAAATATCTGATTATTTTTAAACAAAGAGGAAAATTAGGACCTGTAATGTCTTTAGAAAATTGGTGAAATAGAGGGCAATTCAGTATTTCAAGTGCAAATTTGATGGAAATTTCTAGGTTGATTATAACTTAAGCTGCTGGCGACACCATCTACTAATTTCAGAAAAATAAGTCTCTTGATGTAACTTAATTGGATGGACAGTGGTGCATTTTTCAGCAGTGCTGAGCTCATACAGAAGTCTGCTACTCCTGGAATGTATGGCCTTAATTTTCACAGTGCCACTCTCCTCCCCGTGCTGGCTGTGGAAATTGTAATCAAAGTAACTGATTCAACTCAGGACACAGCAGAAGCCTTTAACTTTTTTTTTTTTCAGAAACTTTATCACCACAGTTCTCTCGGCTCTAGGGTTTCTTTTACAACAACAACAAGGAGGAAACATGAAAACTTCAACAGAAGGTTGTCAAGTACAAGTAAACCAAATGTTTATTTTTTTCCACTTTCATGCATAAGCAATGAGTTGTTAATTGTATGCATAGTAAGCTGCGTTATGTGTAGGTCACTGTACTTACGCAGCAAGGACTGAAGCAAGAAGGTGATATTGCCTGTTATAGATGGCTTTTCTGCATCAGCTAGTAGCTAGCAGTCTTATGGCAAAAAGCAGCCGCACGTTGTCTGGGTTTTGCCTGGTTTTTACAGTTCAGAGATACAGTTGTTTGTAGGAATTCTAATACTGTAGTCGGCAAATAACTCTGCAAGAGGTAGGTGTTAGATGGCTGCTGAAAATGGTGTTAGTGCCTAGCTGTTCCGAATTTAGCTTGTCTAATAACTTGCTTCAGTCAGACATCTGAAAAGTTGTTTGCTTCAGAATAACAATAGCCCTTGCAGAGTTTGTTGTGTTTGGCTTCAATGATCTGCTTTGGGAGTGCACTTTGAAAGAGAACTTCAAGACCTCTCGTCTTCCTAGAATGAGAGAACTGGACTTCCGTCATTAGTCAGGAAACAGTCCCAGTTTAGAATAGCACTTCCCCATTAGATACTGCCTTTTCTATGTTAATAATCACCTAAATTTATTTCTAAGATACTAAAATCTTCTTGCTCTCCTTGTCTGTTCTGTTTTTATAGTCTTAGGAAACTAACGGAGGACAAGAGACTTTTCATACACTCTTCGCATTCTGGTTACCTTCAGTTCTTCATCTTAACTAGTTACATACAACTGTTCTGATTCAGAATATTTTTAACCTAAGCCTCTAGTTTTACCGTTGCTAAATGATACTTACGGCTAAAATTTCTTATAGTCGTTGTCAGTTGACGTAAAAGCTATTGAAAAATTTGTACAAAATCTGTCTGCTCAGTTTTTTACTACCTTAATAGGAAATTGTTTTTCATTACTTTCTGAAAAGTATTCTTAACTTTGTGTGGGAAAACAGAATAAAAACTTGGATCTTACAGTTGTAAGTTTGACATAGTGGACATTGTCTAACGAATTGTACACATTCTTTGGTTATTTACCTATTCAGCAGCTCTTTCCTATGATCAGTACACTCCACCCCCTTAAAATGTCAACCAATGGTGTCTAAAGACTCACAGTGCCTGTGTTTTTAGAAATTTGAGTTCCTGTCTGTTTGAAGAACCTAGAACCACAGCAATAATTTTCAGTTGGTGACATGGACACTTTTTTCCCCTTCCTTTTTTTACTGTGTATCAAGTCAATACAAAATGAAAATGAGTAGAGCTTGAATGTTACTGCAACATATCAAACTGAATTTTGGTATTACTACACAGTTTAATCCTAGATCAGACAAGTTCAGCTTTAATTAGAACCTGTAATAAAGGTCTTGTTATTTATTGGTTAATAGGTCTCTCACAAGAGAATTAAGATTGTGCACGTTCCTTCCTTCCTGCTACAGCTTAACTTGTTCTCAGAGTTGGATTCTGTGCAGTAGAGTTGGAATCTAACCAAATCAAATGATTCAAGAGGAAAAAGGAAAACAGAACAAAATCCCCAGGGGATGCATATGATCAGAAGCAACAGCAGATGTGCTTTTCATAGAGATGCTGAGAGCATCTGCGCTGTGTTCATCAGAGGCTAAAGGTATTACCTACGTTGAATGTTATTGCATAGCTTTACAACTGTATGATTCATTTCTCAAATGATCATGCTTTGGATCACAAACCTAAGGGCAAGATCTTGCTAAATGCCTAAAGAGGGGCCACTGTGTATGCTGGATTATGTAAACAGAAGTGATACAAAAGAGACAATCCATGAGTCAGTGCATTGAGTACAGGCTTGCCTTTTCCAGGCAGGAGGAGCCATCACACAGTGGCTCAATTTGAGTATTAAGTGAAGCACAATTTGCAGAGTAAGTATGGTGCATTTCGTACTTCAATGCTGGCTGGCATTACTTTATTTAAAAACCATCTGTGTCAAAAGCAGCTCTTCAAAAAGAAAAAGCCATATGCATTTAAAACAGGGATTCATTTACCTGATTTTGACATGGCCTTTTTTGAGGGTTTTTTGTTTTCTTTTGGTGTAAAGGAAGAAAAATTTGTCCTCCATTGTGCTTCTGCCAAACTGCTCTGGAAGAACCTCCTGCCTCACCCCGGTGGCTTTAATTATAGTCAGATTGTAGTGTTCCCATCACTTGGACAACAGCTACCAAAATGATGACCTTCCTGAACAAAGATGCACGGTAAAACTTTCCAGCTTCATCATTCCTCTTAATTTCTTGGAAAGTTTAGGGAAACCCTCCAAAAGCTATGAATTTCTGGTTGCATTGGAAAGTATTTGGTGCTGTTTGAAGTTTGGAAGGGCTCTAGGGAAATCTCAGAGAACACTAAGGAAGTGCTTACTAGACCAATCACTGCAGGAACAGTTATCACTGGGAGGATAAGGGCAAAATACTTTATCTGATAATTTGAGGCCAGTGCCTGGGATGTGCTGTAGAATTGTGCTCATAGGAAAGAGGTGATCCTCTGGTCAGAGAACTCTGTCCTGGAGAAATAAAGAATTCTCAAGCAAGGCCTCCTACCTGCAAAGCCCCTTCTTGTCTGCTGTTGTCATGCTTGGGATGTGTCTTCTGTTCTGTGCTGCATGTTAACCTTTGCCTTTTATGATTTGAATCAAGGAAATGCCAAAAGCTGTCAGCTGATTGGGCTGAGGAAAGCACATCTCTGAATGTTAGCACTAAGGTTGTACAGCTAATGTCACCATTTCTTTAAACCATTATGGAGCTGTTTTGCTCTTTAACACCAACCAAACGAACATCCATTTTTTCTAATGAGATGCTGGTCCTGTCATGATTCCTTTATGCTGTCTAAAACCAATGGATACTGTCTTCTGGCCAGATTTGAAGTTGGGTAATCCTTTCTTGTATTTTCTTAGTTTCAACCCTGCTCCCTGTGCTCAGATGTTCTGCTGGTTTGTTTTCTTTAAATATTAAACTGCTGTATAGTGGTTATTCCATATTTTGTTCTACTTTGGGCTGCAACAGTGTGTTCCTTAGTTTTTGCTAGTTTCCTTTCACTTCATAAAGCAGCTTGATTGAAGGGTGCTACTGAGGTATCAATGTACGATCTTCAATGGGTATACAGACCAGGTGCTGGAATTCAGGATTGCTTATCAGGTCCAATGCCTGCTAAATAATGCTAGAGATACTGTACCAGAATAGCTTATTCGTAGGCATAGAGGAGCTGACTTTTCTAGCCCAAAGAATTCCTGTAGAAGACAGAGAAAAATGAAAATAGAATACATAGTCATTGCAAGCCCTATAAGTAAGTTCCCTGACAGTGGTTGTAATTACTCTAATGAAAGATGTTGCTTACTGAAGAAAAGCTGCCAAGGGTGTGGCTTCCACAGTGTTTCTCTTTAATTGCATGTTTAAATAAGGGATCAGATAATGAAGCAGCAGTGTCATGTAAGGGATGAAAGGAAGCATATAGAGAAAGCATGACTGTTACGTAAACTAATTCTGTCAATGTCAAAACGTCCTGTCTGTATTGCCGTTGAAATGAAAATAGTCAAGGCAAGGCCCAATGAAGTATAACCTGATGGCAGGTCCAGGCATTAGAATGGACTTCCTGGCATTCCAGGGTTTTGGCATCACTCAGCAGTAGGAATGATTGTGTAACCACTTGGATTTCAGACATGTGTTGTCATCCCCCCCAACAACAAAAGCCATCACCAAACCAAAAATGTAGTAACAGCAGTGACAAGAGGATGGACAAGAGTTTCCGTCCCATGTTAGGTGACGGAAACTCATTACGATCCACACCTTCAGCTTATTAGAGAACGATCTGTTTTCCTTCAGGCAAAATTTAACCTGTACTCCTTAGACCAGATGAGCAGTAGTGAAATCGTTGGTGTCATACATGTGGCATTTGGCTAAAGGTGAAACCAAGTCTGGTCTGATTTGCTTTTTAAATGTAAGGATTTTGGGTTTTTTCGTCATAAAGAGATGAATTTCAGATTCTTGGAAGAATTGCGTAGTCACTATTACAATAAATATGTCGTTTTCGTAGCAGTCCCTCTAGTCGGTCTTATTTTATATGAAGTAGCTTTCCTTTTTCTTACCCATAATTGTTTTCAATCCTTATAGAATCATTTAGGTTGGAAAAGACCTTAAAGATCATTGAGTCCAACTGTCAACCTAAGAGTGCCAAGTCCACCACTAAACCATGTCCCTCAGCACCACATCTACATGTCTTTTAAACACCTCCAGGGATGGGGACTCAACCACTTCCCTGGGCAGCCTGTTCCAGTGCTTGAGAACACTTTTGATGAAGATTTTTTTTCCTAATATCCGATCTAAACCTCCCCTGGTGCAACTTGAGGCTGTCTCCTCTTGTCCTATTGCTTGTTACTTCTGAGAAGAGACTGACACCTCCACTCTACCCCCCGCCGGCTACACCCTCCTTTCAGGGAGTTGTAGAGAGTGAGGTCTCCCCTCAGCCTCCTTTTTGCCCCCAGCTCCCTCAGCTGCTGCTCACAAGACTTGTGCTCCAGACCCCTCACCAGCTCCATTGTCCTGTGGACACGCTCCAGCCCCTCAATGTCTTTCCTGTCATGAGGGGCCCAAAACTGGACACAGTACTCGAGGCGGGGCCTCACCAGTGTCCAGTACAGGGGGACGATCACTGCCCAAGTCCTGCTCGCCACACTATCGCCGATACAGGCCAGGATGCTGTTGGCCTTCTTGGCCACCTGGGCACACTGCTGGCTTATATTCAGCCACCTGTTGACTAACACCCCCAGGTCCTTTTCTGTTGGGTAGCTCCATCCACTCTTCCCCCAGCCTGGTGCTTTCACAGGGTTGGTGTGACCCAAATGCATGATCTGGCTCTTGGTCTTGTTGAACCTCACACCATTGGCCTTGGCCCATTGATCCAGCCTGTCCAGATGCCTCTGCAGGGCCTTCCTACCCTCCAAAAACTGTGGTTTGGAAGACTAAGCCTCCAGAGTATTAACAGGGGTATCAAAAACGCTCTCCCAGGTTTTGTTCTGTTTCTGATTTTATTAACCCAGCCTGCCGTGCTGTAGACTAGTAGCATTTGTGAGGTAGAGCCGTAATTTGCCATCTAAGCTCACAGTTAATACAAAAACTGAAATATGGCAATAATTATCTTTTTTTGGAATGCACTTTTCCAGGTTTTTCCTATTTTTATAATCATAAAACCTCACATTCTCATTAAATTAATTTCTTCAAATACTTCACCGCTTCTCAGTAGATCACTGGCCACATCAACGTGTTGCACAGACATAACAATAATGTATGTGCAGGGAAAGAAACTGTGTATGCCCTTAAAATTTAAGTTACAGGCTTGGGTTTGTGGCTTCAAGTCTGGAATTCCAGATTCTGCAATTAACAGTGGGATCAAGATCAAGTGTGAATGCATCAAACTGTCCTTTTCACTCTTTCACCCTCCCTTCTGAGACCTTTTTTTATGAACAGGCAAGAAATATCAGTCATATAACAGGTTATTGTCATGAAGGATGAACCGGTAGTCTAGTTTCAGTCTTGGGAGCACAAAATAAAAGTCAGCTGAAAGGATAAATGTGGAATAGATCACATCAATATCTGCAAGACTAAATGATGAATAGCTAAATGGTTATTAATAGAATTTTTAACCAAGGTCTAGATTTCTAACAGTAGTTCACAGAGCTTTTGCTGACAGCTCTTTGTGCCTCAGATTGGGTGCTATAGGTAGTAGTACCTTGTTCTTGGCAAGAATGTGCTTTAAGGTGTAGTCAGAGGAAGCCCTAAGTGGGAAGGATGTGGAAGGAGCGTCGGCTTCCAAGACTGCTTTATGAAGTAAGTTGTCAGTTTCAGGGCTCCTTGGAGAAATGCCAAGTCTTACACGTTTGGAATTACCAAATGCATTCGTGATACACTTTCAGTTGCAGTTTTGTTATGTCAGTGCTAAAATAACGGCAGTCTCCATAAAGTCCTGGATGAGTAGCAACTTCATTGTTCCCTGGTTGCATTGTGTCGTGTATGGTAAAGAACAGCTCTAAAGCAGATTTGTTACAGAATAAGGCCACCAAAAAGCACAGGTGGGACTCTGCTCCAATGCCGCGTTTTTCTTTGCTTCAGAATACCATGTTTCACTGATCTCCCTCCATCTCTCTGTGGTGACTGGCAGGTGGCTGCCACTGCTTTGTGTTCTGCTGTGTCAGAGCCTCCATGATTGCACTATAATATTTCCTTAGTCTTCATTGCCTCCCCCTGCTCCAGAAGAAGTCATCATTATTTGGAGGACACAGGACAGTCAGGAGCCTGCTCTCTCCTTGACCTTTCAGATAACTGACTATTCATGCAAATATTGCAAATATGTTGTCCTGGAGAGAGCAAAACATTCTCATTGGAATATTGCTGTCCTACACCATAACCACCTACTAGAGGGGGCTGAAAAGTGTCATACCAGTGGTTATCAGGAATGTCTCGGTGCCTTCCACTTCACGCAGACTGGCACTGTCCTACCAGAAAGCATATCTTGCCTAGATTTGGTTATTTCAACTGGTGCTCTTTTACCACAGAGCATTTTCTCTAGAGATCTGCTGCCCTTCTTTGGTGTTTACATGGAGGAAGCATATGTCAGGTCTGCTTTTTTCATTAAAGAAATAACTGCATGAGGGAAGGCAAGTGTGAAAGTGTGCCCTCTAGGATTTGGAAGAAACCAAGCTGAAAAACCTTAATGGTATTTGTTTTGAAACAGCTTCTTGAATGGATAACAGCTGCTCTTCCAAAGGAAACAATGTGAGAAACAGCAGCTTTATTCAGTGTGCAACGACTGAAACACCCATCGCAGGCCTCAGGCTCCACCATGTACTTTTAGAGACCAATGTTCCCCAAATCGCAGAAATTATGAGCATAGGGTTATTTTGGGACTTCTTGCTAAAACACAGCCTTGGTGGTTTTTTTTTTTCTGTGGGTTTTTTTTTGTGTATGGGGTTTTGTTTTGTTTTGATGTTTTGTTTTTTTTTTTAAATTTTCTTCTATCATGCACGAAAAGACTTGCTCCCATGTCAAGTCCTCATGGCCAAAATACTACCTTGAGAGAATTTTCAAATTTTAATTATAAGCCACATGAGCTTTTTTATTTATATATGTATATTGACATTTGCAACGCCATCACTCTAATATAGCACATAAATAATGAGCTGTAAAATATAATTTTAATGCAAAAATAAATACATCTAGATTCTACTCTTGTGCGGACAAAAGTTCAAAAATAATTCAGAATGGTTTATTTTTGTGGTGAAAATAGTTTGGCAATTTAAAGTAACGCACTAGAGGTCTTACTTAGAAATTTATCTAGCAATATGAAGAACTGATATTTCTACCAGGAGTTCTCTAAGGGATGATTAGTAAAACTGGAAGGAAGTTTTGAAAGGTTTTTTTCATTGTCTTGGTAGTTGGACTAAACATTTCAATTTAAAATAAACCTACAAGATTTTCACAGTAAACTGGCAGGCTTTGTGAGGAAGTGTCTTTTGTTGTGGAAGAGAGGAATATGTTTGAAAACTATGAAAAATGTTTTCTTTTTGTAGAATGGCAAGCAAAGGTTGTTCAATTTCAGAGTTGTAGGGCTGAACAAGACTAAGGTGAACATCTTTTGGAGGGTTCTGCCAGTAAATAAATTGCAAAACACAAAAGGTTTCCAAAAGAGTTTAATAAATAATGAGGTTCTTTCTGTACTGTATAAACTATAAATATACCATGCAGTCCTTTATAACTTAAAATAATTTACAGACTGAGGTAGGGGGGTAGGAGGATGTTGTCGTGGGATTTAGGTCCGTCTCAGGGTCTCCCTGACTTCCTACTGAGCACACACACACAGGCTGTGTCAATCCGAATAAATCGCCAGGCTGCTTGCTTGCCCTCCATGGTCAGCGCTTTGACAAAGGTGTGTGTTGTGGTGCAGTAGGAGTTCCAGTGCTTTGCATCGATCCCTCGGCACCCGCTGGAGACAGGCTTAGGATCCCTGCACTTGGTCTCGAAAAAGTACTGCTTAAAAACGTTGTTGTTAATGTTGACCTCTCCCAACACTGTCACCTCTTTGCCTTTAATGTCAGTGGCTGTGGTTTTGTCCCCAACCCACATGCTGACGCTGTCACACACTGAGAATTCTCCCCGGTGTAATACGGGATGCGTGGTCCTCTTGGTCCTGACAGTCCTGTTGAGAGAACCTGCACTGCTGAGAAATGCCATATTCTGTCCTTGCCCAGATACTGGGGGGGGCTGTGTGCTGAACAGCACCCGAGGAGACCGGAAACGGCTCTTCTTAAAAAATTTTGGGTCCATGGTGATATTTATAGCTTCTCTTTTACCCATTGTCCAAGTAGAGTGGCTGTGGGATGTCTGTGGAGCTGTCTTGGGAAGGTGGTGTCTGTTACTCCGGTGGGTATGGAGCAGGGAGTGTTCTGCAGGATACTCCAGTGGAGCATTGTCCTCTGACTTTGGAGCTGCCTGTGTGCCGATCAAAAAAGCTATAATCAGAGTGTAGTACAGCATGGACATTACGCTATGCACCTAGAACAAAAGAAAAACGTAATGTTACTGTAAGCCATGCTGGCACAAACGGATGCTGTTGTTGACAATAAATTTATAAGATACTTGGGATCATACAGATTTCATCAGGTATTCATGCGCATGCCAGATGTTGTTCCGGAAGAGCTCATTCAGACAGCATAAATGTTCTTAATGAAGCGAGAACATTAGAAAATAATAGCTAGATTATTATTAATTCCTCTGGTATTTGTTATTAGAACACTGTTTATGAAGCACTTGTTTGGTGTTATTAATGTGGAGACCATATGGCGACAGCATGTTCCCAGGAGTAAAATCTCTAGTGATTTTTGCAGCAACCTTTTTGGCCAGGACTCATCTTTTGGCTGCAAACACCCTGCCCAGCAGTGAGAGTAGAAGCAGTCCCTTGGCTAAAACAGCTATCCATTCAGTTAATTTGTCTGCAGAGGTTTCCTTGGGGCTAGGGTGGGGACTGCCAAGCTATTACTTGTGGAAGGGGGAGCCCCGGCGAATAGTGCTGTTATCGCACGCTCAACAGCCGCGCTTACCTGCCGTGTGGACAGGCCCCACCGCTCTGGCTGGCCCAGCAGCCTCCATCCTATCCCATTTGCCCTTTTGGGATGCACCACATTGCTGATTTTGGGCAGATAAAGCCCAGGCATCACGTGTCACAAGGGCAGATGGGATTTTTCCGTATTCAAGCTGCCTATTAGGACAAATGTGGGTATTACATAGGAGCACCATGGATGACAGGCTACATCTGCGTTGGCATCTTAGGTATAGCACAGCTAAAACCACTGTGGACATAGTATTGGGAATTATGTACAGGGAAACACCTTCCTTTTTTCAGAGTTCCAAGACCCAGAAGCTCCACAATGTCATTGCATAGCAGATCCAGTGCCAGTGCTAGTCTTCCTTGGATCTGGAGAATATGCACATCTGTTTAGGCGTGGAAAAATGTAAGACAAAAGTCTAAAACTTTGCTAAGAACAATTTTATGCTAGAAGACCAGCAGCAGTAATACCTTGTTAGGTAACTACCATGTGTTGACTAATTCAGCCGCATGTTGGGTTAACAAATCAGCAGCAGGCATCCTGGGAATAAGAGACATTAAAAATGATCTGAAATTGCAGTTAAGGACAGACATTGTGTTTCCTCTGTGAAGACTTAATAAGCAGAGACAGGGTATAAACAGAAAAAAACTACCAAGCGAGGCTCCTCCCCTGTCTCTTCGCCTTCTCTTGCCTGACATGTCTCAGCTGGCCCTGAATTACACGGTGTCCGGCCAGCAGGCAGGCAGCCGCACACAGACTGGACAAACAGGGTTTTGTAAAGGAGGAATCAGGCTCAGCAGTTCCACTGTGATTTCCCAGCATGTCTTGATGTTTTTTCTGGGTGTGGGTCAATTACTGTTGAAATTCCCCCTCTTTCTTTCTGTTCAGCTTTCTCAGACTAGAATCCCAAGCTGCACTAAAGCACTCAACCAGGGCTTTAGCTTTGCTAGAGCACAATCTTGTAGAAAATGTAGAATCCTAAGATGTCCCATAGGATCTTGTGTAGATAGTCTTATCTCAGACAAGAGCTGAAATGAAATAAACAGCAGTGTTTGTGCAGGGCAAGCATTTAAGAAATCAGCAGGAGATTTCAAGTGAAGATAGTGACTGAAGAGGGTGAAGATGCTACAGTCCCTCCATTAAGGGGAGAAAAGAAGGGAAAGGCCAAAATCCACATTAGCAGTTGCTTGTGCAACAGTTGGGCTGGAAGAATTGGGGACAAAATGATGAGAGTCAAATCTGTCTCACAGAGGAAATCCTTACTGTTCCAAAGTTACTTTAATTTGCTTAAAACAAGGCTGAGGGTTGCTGTTTTCCCACATGCTGCTCATGCTGGAGCAGTCATCATCATCTGTATAAGGAAATAGAGCTGGGTGTAGCTCAATAGCTTGGCTATGCGTGATTCAGAGAGTAACCCCTTGTTCTACAACCAAATTAAAATCAGATGGTTCATTACATCTCTAAAGAGTTAGCTTTCCCGACAGAAATGTTAATGGAAAAGGTTTGCAGAACAAAATCCAGGCACAATTTAGACATGCCAATAGGAGCCTCAACCTATTCTGTTTATACATAAACCCTTTTTTTATTATTTCCTTCTATAGGAAAGAGACATTGCAGTGTCAGCAAAGAGCTGTTTCTGGTTTTGTGCTATACAAGATTCAGTGCTCTAAAAACAGCTATAGTTATCTCCCTGCTCTGAGTTTCTTATGTTGGGTATGCCAAGATTATTACTTTAAGGCCATTAACACAAAATCAGAAAGATCTCGCCTGCTTGCCTTTTTTTTCTTTTCTTGCTTTTTTTTTTTTTAAACTTGGCTTGTATTTCCTCTCCTTGTGGTAAAGCGTTCTGTGGAAAGTGTGGCCCAAATACAGACAAAATGTATTTGGGATACCTGGTAGTTTTCCTGAAGATTCAAAATTGACTCTCTTAATAAATTAGTGGAGAATAGAAACTGACAGATTAAAAAAGTGGACTAGCCTTGATGACAACACAATCAAAAAACGTTAATGTTTAAATAATAGGTATGCTTTAGGCTGTGGACGTTTTTGCTGACACATACAGATATTTTATGGGCTATTTTGGGGGGTTATTTCTAAACTTTGTCACATACTTAGTTACTAGACCCTTTCATGGTGCTTTCTAGAGGTGTTCATAATGTATGCCAAGTGCAGCCACCTGAGCTTCCATGGAGATGCACAGCTGCCAAGTCTAGTGCTGGTAGTGCATAGGTATCTGTTTGTAGCATTGGCCACAAAGGTCATCACAGGCATTTCAATGCCAAAAAAAAAAATCTGTACTAAAACAGAGGATGTTAATGAAAATTGTGACTTCTAAGTGAGCCACCTCGTTATAAGTAAACATTTCCCAGAAAACATATGATGATGTCTGGAGACAGAATACAGGAAGACAGAGTAAGTGGAAGCTGATTTTAGTCAGACAATAGCTAGCTAGTGGTTATAAGTAAAGCAACTTATTAAGTAAGTCAAATAACTAAGTTTTCCCCAAAATATGAGTATTAAATGCAAACTGCCCTAGTTTTCTTTCTTTAGAAGACACACCAATGATTTTTTTAAGTTCAAGATGACAACTCTCTTCCCCACTTGTATGTTGGTTAAGCATCATTTAAACACTTCTAGTGTAGCTGTTCAAGCTTCTGTGTGATACTGGTAATAGACAATTTCAGTCTGCTCTGAGAAGAGTGTGTGTGTTGTGCTTACCTCTGAGTACACTGCACAGAAAACTGCTCCGCCAGCACGGTCTTTATTTCCTCCAGACTCTGAGCTGGGGTCGGCTGCAGCATGCCATTGGGCCGGTTGGTCTGCGTAGCTGAGTCTGGGAGTCGCTTATTCTGCGTTCCTCTAGAAGTAGAAGTATTTGTTTCAATTAGCCAGCAAATAAGTGTTTTCAGTACCATTCCCCATACAATAGTAGGAGTACAAGGACAAATCTACTTACTTGGCTCCCTAAACTGTGCCTTTTTCACTGTTACAGTTAGAGGCTGCTTAAAGTGCAGTTCTCGACTTTCAAAAGCAGCACATTTATAAGACAGAGCTACCTTTATTCAGACTGTAGTTAACAGTCCACTGCTCCTGATCCCTCTCGGGCATCTTCCAGGCTCACCTAAACCAGGAGGGGTGCAGCACAGTGAAGCAATCCCTGCCGATGTCGCTCTCTGAGTTCTGTTTGCACAGTAGCAATAGACAAATGAGGGCTCAGACCCTCCATCATCTTTGTTTGGGAAGCAAGTCTGGTTACAAGTAACGGCACCGCAAGTTGTTTTCCAGCAAATGCAGATGATGGAAAACTCAGCAGCTGCTTTTCTTGGTTGTCCAGGTTGGTCTAAACGGCTCTATCGCCAGCCCCATGTCCTTTTTCTGTCACAGTACTTCAGAACGATGCACTCCTAGTGTCAGTACTTAAGCACTCAAAACTAGTGGCGTTTGTAGTACCTGCAAGGCATGAACCTATCTATGCTCTATCCACAAGTGAACTACGCACACATCTCGGGTAGTTCGTGCCCCATGCTTTCTCTTCCTGCGGTGCCCCACACACTGGAAGTCCTTCGGACACCCTGAAGGGGGATTGCCAACTGTACACCACCATACCTTGTGAACAGTCAGTGCAAAGTAACTTGTGTGTCTCCTTTGAGTCTTTGTCAACATACACGGTAACACGGTGACTGTGATACTCCACATGAAATACCAGCTACCTACAGGATAGTTCTAGCCTCCCCATCCCCCCATCACTGTTTGAGCTGAGTGTGAAGAAATGCAGTTGTAAAGTTGGCTGGGCTGCTTTGTAGCAGTGTCACATTCAGTGAAAGTAAGCAGAGGGGGGGGGGGGGGAAAGTGTGCAGCTCAGCAGACAGTGGTGAAACTTCTCACAGGTTGTCCAGCAATAGTGACTGGACTCTGCTGACTGTCTGAAACATGAGTTCCGCTTGAGCAATCTCATAAGAGTCTGACTGCTGAGGGTCTGCTTCCGTGAAGGGATGATGCTTGAGATCTTTCATTCACAGGTGGAAAAAGAAAAAGAGAAAAAATAATTCTAAGGCTCTTATACTGCCAGAGCAAGAAGCTACTGTGTGCTAAAAGGTAGCAAATTGGTCAGCCTCAGTGCTGGATGGCTGCAATTTTAGGAAAAAAACCAGAAAATCAGGATGTTGTACAAAATTAAACTTGGAGATGATCTTGTGATGACATTTTAGTGGGTGAACCAAATGTGTCCTTACCTGATGGAATCTCTTCATCAAGACCTTTGGCAAACTAGCACTGGTGAGGTGAAAAGACAGTGAGTTACCCTCTTTCTGTTCGCTTCCTTTCTTCACTAGTATTCAGGCAGGAATCGGGTGAGGGCTAGAGACATACTTGAGTCTTCTTGGCTTAGGAGAGAATCTGACGACCTTTCACAGGACAAAGGCCTTGAACCTTGGTGCTTTTTTGGTATGTGATTCAAAGTGGGTCCAAATGAGCTATTTGGCTGGGATACTCTTTTCATTGAGGCAACATAAACTGTAGACCTGCTCCCAGGTTTAGCAGAAATTTGCCAGAAGGTAAGGGTAGCTGCTGAAGCCTAGCGAAGAGGAGGAAAGCAATGGGCTGAAAGCAACAGCTAGAACAGCAGGGAAATATCTTAGTGAATTCAGTAGATAATCAGAAGGAGAATCACAGATTGCCATTTGTTGGCAGAGAATTATTTGATTGTGGCTGATACTTGAGAATAACTGAAGATACAAAACTTGCAGATGCATGAAGGCACATACTTAAATGCTTGTCCTCTAGCTACTGTGAAGACAGATATAACTCCAGTCTTATATTACTACACTGTGAATGCTCGCATAGACCCCCAAATCAAAGGAAAACCATTATGTTCTTCGGTTAAATACTGCATGCTGACACCTTCTCAGTGGAATACATTTCCGATTGTAAATTCATGAGTGACATTGAAAGTGACAGAAATAATATTTAGATAGCTTATCTGTTCCATTTAATAAGGTAAATAGAGTTGTATAAAGTACTCCTGTACTGCAGAAGATCCTGCTCAATTCAGTGTGTAGATTCAGGTGCTTTTGCTGAGGAGAACATGCTGCTAATGCCAAAGTGTGAACTGGGTTAGTTTCATACCTGCACAATTTCTGTCCAGGGAGAGCTGGCTGCCAGTAACTGTGGCCGCTGGATTTGGCTCTTACCAAGATCCATATATAAGCTATTTGATTTTTAAAAAGTTAACTGAAATCTTCCAAGCCTGTTTTCAAGCAGTGCAGGGCACAGGAGTCAAACTGTTACGTGCTCGTTGTATTGCGTTGTGCAACAGTTCAGGAGTGATTTGTCCACTCTGTGGATTTGCTGCTGTCTGTACATCATGGCTCATGTTCTGCTGTACCTGAGTGGTTGAAGTATTTAGGAGTTGAGCTGATTACAGTGATATGAATGTGTCAGGAAGGTCAAACAAAGTTCTAAAATCCAAAGTTTCATGCTGCCATAATGAGTATGCTATATTTTTGCAAGAATGTACTAGTAAAGTAATAACCCTTTCAGTGGACTCTTGACAGTTTAATAACAGTAATGATAGAGCTATAATATGCTGGCCACTGCCAAAAATAATCCAACAACTTTTCCGACTGTTCTGCCACCCTAAGAAAACACTGCTTCAGTTCCAACTGGCTGTTTTTTAACCACAAAAGAGTTTATTTTCAGCAGGGCTTTTTTTTAAAGTTCTTTTACTGTCTTCTTCCCGGATTCCTGGTTGTGGCGGAATCCAGTAAATGATGCAGTGTTATTCAAATGATGCTGAAGACAGGATCTGTGTACTATTTCTCTCTGCCTACCATTCCCAGAGATTAATAAAATATCTTACTGAAGTAACTATTTCTTCAGAATTTGCATGCATTCAGGATTACAGACCTGGGGGATAAAAAAAACCCCTCACTTCATTCGTATTTCTTAGTCTCAGCACATATGGGAGGAGTAATGGCACATTATAAGTATATAAAATGCTATTTGCACATGAATACTTCATAGGGGTTTACAGTAAAACAAATATAGTATTTACCAACTGATCTAAGGGTTGCCTGAAAGGCAGGTTGGAACACATTCTTGCTTTCCTTGAAGAGTGCTGTATTTTTTTTTTTTCCTTTGAGGTTTTTGTCCTAGCATTATACAGTTCTGTAAATATGGTGATTATTTTGCTTTGTGAAATCTCACGATGTGAGACTTGAAAGACCAGGAAAATAAACAAACACCTGGTGGAGCAATCAGTAATTAAAGCCATGTGGCTGTGTTACAGTTCTACCGAGAAACTAAGAAACAAGCCTTGATTTTATACCAGGACACCTCTGACACCTCACATAATTGCTGTCATAGTACTGAACAGGTGGGAGCATCCTCAGCTTGCATGAAGTGTGCCGCTGCTTGAATTGAAGGAACAAATTTTTCCAAAATGCTTTGGCAAGCCTTTTTGTTGTTTGTCACCCATAATGCACCAGTAAAGCTTTAATTATGTCTCAATTTTTATCCTAAATACTTACTATTTGCTGCACAAAGTACTGATTAGGCTATTAGAGCACAGAAACCAATGATAATATATGAGACCTGTCTGTCTTGTAGGTCTTGAGGTTCTTGGGTATCCTGCTGCTTACAGTAATGCCTGACTAGGTAAAGTGAAGCACTGGAGTTTAATTGGGCTATCAATGTGATATTACTATCTGTAAATGTTAGTAAAAGCAAAGCATGTTTGTGTGTAATACAGAATATTTTAGTGCCTTACTTCAATAGAGAAGACAGTGCAACCTTCTAATTGCGCATGCAGGATATTCCATTAAAGTATCTCCTACGCTAGTAAGAGACAAGATAAAGTAATGCTCAGTTTAGCTCAGTCAAATACAGCACGTAAATTATTTTCTAAATAAAAATAAACATAGGCGATAAACATAGGCTAAGAATGCTGTAATCTAAAGCATGATGCAATTTGGAGTGTTGTTTTCTGTCGTTGCTGAAGTTGGAGTATTTTACGGATATGCAAAAAATAAACAGAATATTTGAACCTTTTTGTCCTCATAACTATAGAAATGATGATATATCTTGAATTTATGAAATGACGCGTATTTCAGAAGTGATCTCCCTAGTGCAAATAACCTATTTACTCTCAAGTCTTATGCAGTTCATGCAGAAGGTATGGAAGAACAAGGAATTAGGCTTGTGAGAACACACATCTGATTTATCAATTTTCTAATTCAGATTCCAGGAAATAGAAGAAAACCAACATCATAAAAGCAGGAAATAATAGTTTTCAGTGTATTGAATAAGCCAATAGAATCCCCAAAGTATTTGATTAGACTTCTCCATTTCACAGATGAGAAGTGGTTGCTTTATTCAGTAGTGACAAAAGAAGTTGTTCATATTGTATAGGGTTTGATCGAGCAGTGAAATTTGTGCAGTTCTTTCCAATGACACGTGGAACACGTGCACTGTGCTGGGGCTACTGGTAGCAGATGGTTTGCAGCCAGTACACTGCCACTTGTTTTCTGGTATGATTTGCAATGATGGATGATATGCTTGGCTGCCTATGCAGCAAATGGGATGATGGAGGTAACCAAAATAAGCAATAAGTACTGTATTAGTTTTATCTCACTGCTTCTGGTAGTAAGCGAGAAACGAGGGAGGCAGTAGCTGCTGAAGTTGCTGTTAAAGAGAAGGTGTCTACTGGCACATCTTCCTCACTGAAACACTTGAACAGGTATCTGTGTTAAAATCTAGCAGTAGCAATTCAGGGAAAAACTTAGGAGACCTGAGAGGCCTTGAAGGGAATCCTTAAGCCATTATGACTAAGAGGAGCGTCAGAGGCACTGCAGTTCAGCTTTCCCTTGATCTTAGCTGATGAGCAAGAAGATGGGAATTTCTACTGGACTCAAGATTTCGTTCCTCTGTTATATCTACAGTGACTCATCCTGAGCTTTATGTGTGCTGGAGAGCCAGTTGGAAGCTATCTGTGTCTCATACACTTCCTTTTGTTCCAAATGCCTCCAGTACTGAAATGTTCCTTTGAGTATTTCTAGGGAGAGCAGTAGACTGAGAAGAATGCTGCCCTGCAGCGATGAGCATGCATCATGTCACCATGATCATCATCATCACAGGATGTGCAACAAATACCTACCTCTAGATTTCTGACTCAAGTTTAGTCTAAGCGAGGGTAATAACAAGAATGCTTGATAGCACATGATGCATCTGTCCATTTTGGGTACTAAAGGTAAAACAGCACTCTGAGTCTTGACCTGCAGGGTGGGGATTCACCAGATCAGAAACCAATAAGGCCTTGGAAAATACTTCATCTTAGGGTTTATTTTATGCTTATTGGGGCATAAGCAATGGGAACAGCTTATTTGCAGGAGGCTAATTTTATTGCTTCTATCCTTCTGAACTAGTACATAGATTTTTCAATGGGTACTGCCTCTGCAGAGAAGCCCAAAAAGAGGAAAACAAGTCTATTGCCCATCACCTTCATCGAAGCTCCTTTTCCTCAGACCGCGGGGTGCCGAGTGAAGCTGCCTGGTGGGAGAGATCCAGCCCGCAGCAGCAGGCGGTGGTTCCTTGCAGTAGGTGACAGACTTGTGACAGGACAGACAGAGCTCACCTTTAAAAGGCTCACTTTCTGAGTTGTAAAACATAATCGAGACTTCTATTTCTAAAAATGTAATGTTAGGCATCATGGCACTCTCACGTGTAGTATATGGTCATAGGAATTTAGAGTCATAAACAGTCATCTAAAATATGGCTTCCTTTGGAAAAAAAGACATGATCTTCAGGTCATGATGGCCATACCAGTAAAAACTTGTAACGGGGTGCAGCTCTTATTGAGACAGGTTGGCTGCTAGTACAGTATTAAACATGCACAGAGCCACCCTGACAGAAGAGAAAATTTTATCCTATTTAAGATAAAAAAGACAAACTAACAGCCATTAAATAAAAGATACAGAAATTGTCTCAGGGTAAAAATCTCTTTAAATACAGTGAAGGAAAAATGATTTAGTGGTCATTTATCAAAACTAGTGAGAAATCTCTCTGAAAATAAGTAACAGAAAATAGCCTTAGAATGAGCATGTGAATCTGACTCTCCTGAAGGCAATGGCCTCAATGGCATAAAACTGATAAAATGAAGTGAGCTAGAAATAAAAATGCTGTCTAGAAATAAGTCATCGTAGCATACTACAGTTGTATCTTATCCCTATATTAACATCTATAAAGCAAATCCTAAAATTAATGACTGATGTGATGATTACTTTGGAACTTCCAATATAGACTTCAAACTGTATATATATTTTATAGATCTCCAGGGTTTCATAAATCTTAATTCATTGGCACAGGGGAGTGACTAAAGATCTCAGTCACTAACTGAAAGGAAAACTACTGCAGCATAAATGGGATAAATCTGTCCCACCCCTATAAAGTTGGATGCCTTTGAGGTCTATGGAAACAGATGCCTCCATCCTACGCAACTACCAGCACGAAGGATTTCTGTTCACCCACAGCTCCTGCCCAAGCACAGGAAGAGGGTTGTTCCCTAGTTGCTGCTTAAAACAGTGAGTCCAGAAGAGCTGCTGAGGGTCTGTGTATGGCCTGCTCTTCTCTCCCTCTACACGTTTTCCAAGGTTTCCAATACGAAATGGTCAGAAATGAAAGAACTGGAATTTCAGACTTTATGAAACTACCGAAATCAAACTGGAATTCGTCTGGGAAAAGAAAGTATGAGGGCAATCAGATTACAATGTCACTATCCTGTCTTACAGCCAAAAGTAGTTAAGGCAGAAAAACAGAGTATCTTTAAGGGCCAGTAAACTTTTCCAACTAGTGATCTTATTCCAGCTATTCTGAAAGGAATATAAATCCGGATTCTTGTCCAAATTAATTAATTAATTGCCCTGATTAATAAGAAGGAGCTGAATCCTAACAGCAATGCTAGCATTTAATTATTATTAAAGCTCATAGTTTTCATTTTTGTTATCCTTTTTCACTTTTGTACCACTGTACAAAGAAATTTGAAACAAATGAGATTTTCAGCGATTGGACATGTATTCTAGTGTAAGTGACCTGAGTGTGCCAGGCAGCTGCTGCTCAAAAGATCCAACTAATCCCAGAAAGCAAAGATAGTTTGAACTGGGTCCATATTTCAGCTCTGTGCTGTGGGCTTCTGGGCGCAGACCCAGTGAGCAGTGGGTGAGTAGGAGTCTTCTGTCTTTGTATTATGTCAGAGTTTGAGGGGAGGCAGCTGCTGTGAATGTTTTAAGATAGGAGGTTTTTCTTCCCCGCCCAGACATTTAAGGTGAAATGAAATTGAAGGTGAAATTTAAATGTGGAAAGGGGTTTGTCTGGATCTTGAACCAGGGGCCTCTGGAGCCTGACCACTCTACAACATCCTTACCTCACACAAAGCTGGAGTGAAGATCAGTGTAATAGGCAGAGAAGTGAATGATGATACAGAGTGCAAGATGTTCTCCCTTGCTGGGAGTCCACAGCTGTCTCTGAAATAAATGCCTCTGTCTTTAAACAGTTCTCCTGGTCGTACAGTTATTCTATGCAAAGGGACAATTAAACAGGAAAATGTTTGTAAAGAAAAGACCTGATCCTTTCTTGTACTCTTCGCGCTCTCACACATGGGAATCCTTTAAGCAAAGAACAAAGTGCAGAGGAGTTTAAATGAAGTTCAGGCCTCAGCAACCTCTGCTTAAGAACAGGAAACAGGGAGTTGGACTAACCTGTCAGCTTCAGCAATTCTTATAAATCTGCATTTGGCAACACACTTATGTTAGGAACATTTGTGGGGTTTCTACATGTTCATTTTCTGTTTCTGGCATCGTCTGGTTGCTGAATGCATTTTTTGCTACAGTCAAAAAGAATAATGGGGAAGATGCATCTCTGTCCTTTTAATTGTGCACTCGCATGTTTCTGCCCTTTTTCTAGAACTGTCTTTGGCCTTATTCTAAGTTTGAATAAATCTGAATGCCTAAATTGCAAAGCGATGCTAATTGCTGATGTTATTGGACATCTTAAACTGTTAATTTTTACTTTAACTGTTAACACCTGTTAACTCTAATCTTTAACTGTTAACTGTTAATGTCTTTAACTGTTAACTGTTAAACTGTTGACATTTCAGCTTTCTGTGGGGTTCACTGACTTCCCTGGTATCTAGAGTTTGAAATGTGGGAGTTCTAATAAAAGTAGGCCAGGATGGGGAGTTTACTGTTACTGTGTTTACCAATGTACTATTTTCCTTGCTGTCTTTTCTTATATTAGGTATGAATCTTTTTGCCATTTCCATAGTGAGGACAATCAATAGATTGAATGCGTGAACTCTTGGAACTGGGATGAATAAACAGCTGTAACAAGTTTTCTCACCCTACATGCATCAAAATGGTCTTGCAGGAGCTGATTAAACAAAAACTTCTTTTAGTACTGTATCACATACCTTACAGAAGATATGGGGGAAGGAGTCAGAGTGGGAGGAGGTACTTCTGAAAGTTGTGGAATGGTAACTTGCTGTAGCTACAGAAATAATAACTTGTAAATAATATTTGAAGGCTACAGCTGGTAAGTGCAATACAGCTTGAAGTTCAGATCATGCTGCTTCCAGTTTAGTACGGGAAATATGTTGCAGAGAAATGCATGTATGTTCCTAGCATGACAACATGTGAAGAGCCTTTGGTTGCTTAGCCTCTGAGAGGGATGGCAGTTCCAAACCCTGTAAACTCATCAACATGAGGCAGCACTGCAGCTAGCTGTGGTATGCAAATGCTGTTGATACCACTACTACAAAACGGAGCATGTAATTCAAACCAGTGTGGACAAAGAGCTACGGCCTGCGTGGAAGAGGGCTATCTTTGCGCAAACTTTGATGTTAAAAAATAGTGACTTGAACTCACAGATACAGTGATTACCCTGCTAAAAGAAAACTTGGAATCTCTTCCCAGAATTACAGCATTTTAATTAGAAGAATGTGAGCACTGTCTTAATCTTGTTAATAGGGATAGACATGGATAAGGCAGAAACAAAATCCACAGCAACACAGCCTAAACATGAAAATCAATGGCTCGGAGGCTAGTAACAGCAATGCTAGTTACAGCAACAGAACTGTTCCCTGTCTCTACTTTTCATACAAGACTAAGCTTGACAGTGAATAAGTTGGAAGAAATACCTCTTCTGCCTGTAACATTGAGCTACATCACACATAGCTATTTGAAAATATACAGTGAAATGTAGGGAAAAGTATTCTAAATTTACAAGCCAAATCCACAGACACGTGATTGTTTTCTTTAAGTTTCCTTTTAGCCCTTCTAAATTCTTGTTCAAGGATCAATAAGAATCTCATCTGTAGCTGATTCTGGCAGATGTTAATCTTTCCCTTGGCTTTGCAGTCTGCTTGAAATAGTACTTGTTTCTTCATGTCAGGCCTCTGGCAATGCTTACTGCAGTTAAGATTACAGTCTCCAGTGAATCCTATTTTTACTGTCATTAACTTTCTAAACTGTTCCCCATAGCTGGCAACTTTTCCGTGCTTGGAGACCTAGTTAGTGGGAAGCTGGGAGAGTGATGGTTTTTGTCTGTCTAGAATCATTGTGTCTTTAATTGAGATTTGTTTAACTTTGTCATTAAGCCCATTTGTGTTGTAGGCATGACAATCACATACTTTGCCTGTACACTGGCTACGTTTCCGTTGCAATTTACATATTAGTGAAAGAAAAAAACACCTGCATGTTTACTTAAGATTTTTACAAGTAGCCTTTTTTTTCCCCATTAACTTGATTAATAAATTCAGCAAAGTTTTGGATTGGAAATTAGAGACATGGCTCATCTTCAGAGCCTGTGCTATGTTCTAGCTAAGCAAGTGGCTAAATTTATTTAGCAAAATACAGGTGCTCTTTTCAGTAGCTGCTTGTCTAGATAGCAATTGATACTGCTGTCAGAACCCATAAACCCTGCGTTTATGGTTGATTCCAAATTTGGGACAAATCTTGACCAGAAAGCAACAAGAATGGAAATGTATCTCCCCCAAATTACAAGAACTTTATGGTGATCAGAAAACATTGAGCACAGTACTGCTATTTGTGTTCAGCAGCCGGGTGGCTGGGTCGCAGATAGCAGGTTACAGGTCACTTTCTTTCCTCTTAGAATGTGAGTCAGGGTGACCAAAACTCTGAGAGTTACAACATGAGCTTGACAACTATCACTTTAGCAGTTGGGGAAGCCAAATACTTGCTTCTTAATAAGAAAAAAGAAAGCTGATTAGAACTGAGTCATCCTGCTCTACTCCAGTGTTGGTATGAACGGCATTCCCTATGGATCGGCCTGCACAGAGTGAATGCCAAACCATAACCAAGACTGAGTGACTGAGTTCAGTCAAATGTGTCAAAATATCACCCATCAGTTTTAGATATAAGAAAATAAAGAAGTAGTGATGTTCTCAGTCAAGAAGTTAATTGCTTCCTGAGAACTTGGATTGTTCTTTGCAATATTTTGAAGATTTTCACTAGGATTCCCTCCAAGTAGAAGCACTTTATTTCCATTTTATACGTTTACATTAGGTTACACTGTAATGTATGTATTAACAGACTGAAACATGGCACCTGCTCTCTCTCACATTCTTCTTTCTGAATGATGCTGCAACGTTGACTTGTTTCTGGGACAGATAATTTGCAGAGCCTCTAGGAATTAAAATAAGTTTTTAGAAGCTTTTAGAAAGATAAATAATACCAACCTAGTCTACTAGCAGCAAAAATCACACCTGGAAGGGAAATGGGGTATTTTAGAGTTAAGTCGGTAGGTTTTTCAGTTATTATTTTTAGAGAATTAATCCCAAAAGGATATTTCTATGGGTTTTGTTTCTTACATCTGGCAAAAATTGTTTCAAATAGGAGCTGAAAACAGTTTATGTCAAATTTTTTGCAACAGTTTGTCCAACTGAAAATAACGGTGGTTGTTTAAATACTTGTCTTGTTCCTGATGTGCCCCAGGTTGTATGCAATAATGAAAAATTTATCATCAGCACATCTGTAAATGAATCATCTTTTTTCTTGCACCCACATAGTTGCACAATTTTACTGACTGCTTGCTTTGATGAATATTTGATATTTGTCATGTGAAGCTATTCCATCCCATTTGTCATATCGGAAATTCCAAGCACACTTAAGCCCTTAATACGTCACAGTTAATGTATTCATAATCATTTTGTAAACCAATACAATATGACACAGTAGTCTTCTTTAATTACCAATCATATAAAGATAAAAGTTACAACACAGAGATGTGGCTGCAAATCATGCACCTGGATTAAGCTTTTTCTCATCTGACTGTAGTACAGTATGTGGCACAGACCATGCAAAGCAAGTGCGAGAATCTTAGGTAAGATCCATTATTACAAAATAAGCAATTACTTTTCTTTGTTTTGTTTTGTTCTGGTTTTTTTTTTTTTTTCCAGTGGATCAAGATGATAAATCTATCTCATGCCGATAAGGCTTGACTCAACACGAAAGCTGGAAATGGAAGATTTTTCCTTTTCCTTTTTATTTTATGATTTGTTGAATGATGGCATTGCTAGGAGAAAAGTGAAATAAAGCTGAAGAAAATAGAAGGAGGTTAAAGGGTTTTGTCAGAGCTCTTCTTAGAGTTCAGTTCTGGTTCCTTTGCATTGCTTCTAGAACAGGTGATTGCTTGCAGAACAGATAGTCCCCTATATGAGTGGGGAAGGTGGAATGGCATATAAATTCTCATTCCAAATTCATACTGGATCTTTTACTAACAAGTAAAACTTTTTACTAACTTACTCAGGGTTCATAATACTAATTTTCAATTCCAGTTTTCTGTGCTGGATAACGTAAACCAAAAATGATTTCTTTTTCTGCTGTTATGTTCAACCCTGCAAAGAACAGTATTTGGATTTCTTAAAGAATCTGGGCACATTTACTCCAAAGCTTATATACTGCACTTAGAACTTGTTACCAGCTGGGAACCTGCTGGTGATACATGTGGGCTATCTGATACGGTCTTGGTCTTTGTTGTCTAGTCCTTAGTCACAACAGAGGAAGCATAATAAAATACATAGTCCTTTCCCCTCATAATCATGACTCAACTTGTATTTCAGTTTAGCGCAGAACAGTCAGCAGTGTGCAGGACAGAGTAGAAGAACTGCCTGAACAGAATACCTAAAAATATTCTCCCATAGTGAAGAACAGGAATTGCATCCTTTATTAAATGTGTGTGTTTGCACAGTAGGTGAAGTGCCAAGTGAATACAATCACAAAGTCTTTGGCAATCTTCTGCAGGCAGGACAGCATACCACGTCTGGACTCTGCACATTCTCTAGCTCCACAAAAAGTATTACGTAAAGTCTGATTTCAAATCTGTATTTCCATGCTTTGTGTGATGAACTTAATTAGTTCAAATAACCTGACAGATTTGAAATTCACTGTCATTGTATCACTTAACATTGTATGTAACCATTTATTTTCTTTCTCTGGATATTTACTGTGTACCTAGTCGTATTTATTGCAGTATTATTTGTTAATGCTTTTGTCTGTTGAATCGTCAGGAACAATCATAATAGTTGCAAGAAGGCAATTTTATTCTGAATTGGAAGGAAGGTAGAATGCATGAGCATATAGTAAAGAGACAAAAGATAACATTTGTAGCCAAACACCCCAAAATGACTAATGAGAGAAAGAATGGGTGGTTTCTCATATGGAAAACCTCATGGGTGTCAAAACAGTAATAAATACAGGCCATTAGAAAATCAACATCATCCTTTGTCGGTGGAGCCAATTCAAGTCCTACCTAGGAGACTGAATGTCACCCATCAAGGTCTGAGTTCCTTAAAGACCTGCTATATGGCTGTACCCCCCAGAATTCTGCATTGATCACATCTATCCAAGAAAATAATATTGCAGAAAGTTTGTTGTTGTTACTGACTACCCAATTGTAGCCTTCTAGTAAATGGTACATAGATCCTTCTTTAAGCAGGAAGATAGATCAGATGACCTCCTGAGGTCCTTTCCAATTTGATTTATTCTTTGATTCTACACTTCTCAATATTTGAAGGCCATCTTCCTTTCAGGGACCCCTGTATAACTGACTTGCTTAATTTGTTCTATATACGGTTTTTAATGTTATTAACTTTGAATGTGGAATTTCCTGTTCTCTTACTGGTACATAAGGAGCATATACCCATTGACCACAAAAGACTCTCTTAAGAGATTTTCTTAATTGAGACAGAAGGCTGTAGCTGTTGCAATGCAAAGCGCGTTACTACTGTCAGTAGGGAGTTCTCCCTTTATTTGTGGGTTATGTGTGCAACATCATTCTCCAGCAAGGCGCCAGGTAGAAAATGGAAGTGAAATAAGCCTATGCTTGGGTTACTGAAGTTCTAATCAAGCAAACTTACGGAAGCTTGATATATTAGTACAAAAAAGAATACAGTCAGTGGTTACTTGGAAATCCACTGCCTTTCTAGAGAATGTGAAAAGCACTCAAATGTAATGAAATGTAGCTATACATTAATGCTATATGTAGCTTTATGTATGCTATATGTAATTTGTATAGCTAAATGTAGCTATACAAATTAATGGCAACAATCCCTATATCCACGTGCATATTTAGTTCAAAATAATGTGTTAATGTAATTCAGAACATTTAGATCCCCCTAAGATTACATGCACGTGTATTTGTCTCACAGGTTTTGAGCGCTTCACACTCATAGCGTACTCGATTCCTTGAGATCTGTAGAGGTAAACAGCAGTAAAATTTGAATGGAGTATGAGACTCGACTAAATGTGAATTATTAGAAAGCATTTCTTTTGTTTCTTTCTAACTTACTAAAACCTTAGGACACAATGGACACAAATTTAAACACAAAAGCAGCATGTACAGTTTGTTTCCTGGGGACTTCCAGAAATGCAAGCGGTAGCTGATCTGGCATGCGGTGTAAATTAGCATACTTTTAGCAAGTGCCCTATAGAACGCATTGTTTGTGGGTGTCTCAGTTTTTAAATGCACAACTTTCAGTTCCTGGGATCAAATTCACAAAGCTGTTGCGCTCCCAAATTCCATATTGATTTTCAGATGCTTCAGAGCCTGCTAAGTGGGTCCTAAATATGACACACAAATACAGCACAACTGGAAATTAGTAGCTGCTTTTGAAAGAAAACTGCCCTTTCTTTTGTAGATCATCCTGCCCAGAAGCAAATTGTCCAATGAAATCACTCTGAGCAGCAGCTGCCAGCAGACTGTGCAATGTAGCAGTCCATTAATTGCAGTTAGAAAATTTGCTTCATACTTGTAAATGAGATGAAAAATTTGTACATTTTCAGAGATGGGTATTCTGTGCCCCCTTGCTCATTATTAATGAGGAAAAATGGCATTGTTGAAAGGCTGCTGTGTAGAAGTGTTATTTTTAGTCTGAAATATGAAAGTAGCAGAAAATTAAAGATATGGGCAGCTGCAGTGACAAAAGACATCCATCCTTGCACTGCTTGACAGTACATTTTTGCCTGCTGACCCACTGCAGCTGACATGCCCTGCTGACCCTCCCTAAATGCCACGGTGTAATAATAATATTCATGGTTAATCGAAGTACGGTTCCTAAGTAGGGCTGAATTTGTAGTTGTTCATCAGAATTGTGAGTTGTTCTTGAAATGTGTTAAGCAATGAATAGTTCAAATGAGCGATTTGTGTGGCTGTGGAAACACGTGCCTTAAACACCTTGCTGGTCTGGGGCTGGTACATAGAGCGTCTCAAAAGGATTGTGAAAAAATGGGCAGGAAATGATGCATTTTGGAAAATGCAGGCTGTCATTCACCACAGGGCAAATCTCTTTGTGAACAAGCACAGGTCTTTTCTCATACCTGAGTCATCCAGCACATAAAGGCTTCAAAAAAAACCAAAAACCAGAAGATACGGTTCAAAATAGAAAAACACATATTCTGTGAGCCAGAGCTGTTAAACAGGTCACAATCAAAGTAATGTGGAGCAGTGTGGTCATATGATTTTGTCAATAACATGTAAAGCAAGGCCCAGAACAAAGTCAAAGAAATTGTCTTACCTTCTATTTGATTTTTTACTGTCTTTGTGCTTCAGTCTCTTTCCACTGAAATCAATGGGAGTTTTGATACACAAGTCAATGGGAGCAGAATTTGATCTTTTATTAGCACATTGTTATAGACCCTACGGGAACAGGAAATTTGATTTTGGAGCCACGAACATAAATTGGGGAAAGATTTTTTTTTTTTTCTTTTTAATCGGTTCAGTGGTTTGTGTTCAATGTGCAGTTTTAGAAAATCCCTGAACAAATGAAGTCTTGAAATCTTGAAGACTGAAAAAAAGGAGAAAGGCTCTTTACTGGGAAATAAACGTTGGCTCCAAGATAAGGAAAAGTCAAAGGTGTTTCATTCATTGAACAACGGCACAGGAAATTTAAATGATGGTACAGGAGCCTGGCAGTTAAGCCATCAAGCATGTTATTTAATACTACCTCATGCAGTCATTTTTATTTTATTTTGGATTTAGATAATATTACAGCAAAGTCTCATTCATATATATATGTATGTAGGGCCTGATTTCTACGTGCATACAGCAATTTTCATCTAAATAGCCGTATGCAGGCGCAAAATACTGAGCATGCTTTTCATATTCTCTCCTGCTGTACAGTAATGGTGTAATCTGAATGTCTTTCACATGAATATAGTCACACAGACAAGTACTGTATCTTTCTGTCTCTCGTTCTTCTAAATACGTGAGAGGAACCATGCAGTGAGGTGTACTTGGGTGTGCTTTGTTCGGAGGCGTGCTGACTAGTGAATTGCTGTATCCAGCTCTGTGTATCTTTGGTGACTTCCCACCCTTCTGCCAATGCAGTCAGCGTCTTACATCTTCATTTGTGGATCCATTACATTGGATTTCATCCCTTCTCCTCTGTCCCCATAATTGTTTACAAGTGTCAAGTGTTAATGTTCCACCACATCCATAACTTATTTCCAAGTACTTAATAATCTTAGAGAAGCAGAACTTGTGGGCACAAAATCCCACTTTTACACAAAGGAAGTTCTGTATAGTTGTAGTGTTTCTTTATGCATGCTACAGGCTGAAAAACGCATTTAACGTGTCCGCAGCAAGTCAGCTACACCTGGGGGTAGGTTAGCAAAGTCAGGTTGACGTCTTGTGCCTCCACCTTTCAACCTCGGAATACGCCAGCCATTCTTGGCATTCAGGTTTCACTGTTTGCATTGCCGTTCTCTGGACTGCTGCATTTTGCAGGGTGATGCAGTTCCCAGAGGGAAAGATATATCGTCAGTGTAATTAATGATGTAGTATTTCCACACTGCTTTTTACTTACGTGTATGTATAATATTTTCAGCGAAAGCAGGTAGAAAAGAATTGAGTTCAATAATGAGTTTCAAATAAAGTGTCAGGTCCACAAATAAACAGGCCACAAAGATAGGAGACAAATTTGTATTTTCCCATTTGCAGTAGATTTCAGTGAATTTCACAAGATTAACCAGTTACGTGCTTTCATAGGCCTTTCTCTAATACCTCAGTCATAATCTATTTAGACATTGATTTGCCTGAATAGCTGTAAATCTCAGCATTAATGTCTTTCTGTAGTGGAAACTTACATGAGCACATGCTTACACCTAATTCTTGAACAAAAATAAAAATAAAGAATTCTACCTTTACCTTTTTGTTTTACCAGAATCAGCAGCCTACAGTAAATATTATGTAGTCAGCTTTCTTCTTGCTAGGTTGAGTCAAGTATTTGACAGGCTAAAACTCTGAGAAGCAGGTTGGGCTGTCTGTACCAGAACAGAAGTTCATCCAGGTCAGTGTTCTGTCTCCTGTGGTAGTCAGGAGCGTTTAGGGAGTGATGTACAAATAGGGCAACCATATGGTGATCATCTCCTTGGCATACTCTCCCACTCAGCAGGCATTTTTGAATCACAGATTTCCTGAACCACAGGTAGTCTCTTTGCTTTTAGTATGTCTGATGACTTTCTGAACTCCTGCAAACTACAATATCTTGTGGAAAGGAATTCCATAGCTCAATTACGCATGGAGAGAGGAACCATCTTCCTTTGTTTGCCTTAAACCTGCCACCTGCTAGTTTTATTTCCCGCTCCTTGATTTTTGAACTGGGAGGCAATCAACAACCTTTTCCTTTTAAATATCTTAAGGAGAATCATGACTATAAATATCTTCATTATACCCCTCCTCAGCTATGTCTTTTCCAGACTTAGAAGTCGTGATCTTTGTAGTTTCTCTAAATATGGAAAAATGTTCCAGGCCTTTCATCACCCTGCACCTTTTCTTGTTTTACTTTATTCTTTTTCTGAGATGTAAATGATGACGAGAACTGCAAGCAATATTCAGATGTGGGGACAGTACAGGTTTATATTGAGGGTCTGAGACTTTCTTTCCACCAACGAAGCTACACAGCTTCAGTATTAGTGGCACCGGGCAGATAAGAGTGCATATAATTCACATTAGGAGAGACTACGATTTCTTGGCAGCAGCAAAAATGATCTTGCTTTTCTTGGCCACATGATTTTTGGTATAAATACACACACACACAAAAATATTTAATGAATTCAGCAGAGCTGCACAAAGGGCATTGTATCAGGAGAACAAGCCACACGCATCCCATAGGACATCTGTCCCACAGCGGGAGACGCTTCTGTCGTAGAAATGCTCTGAAGTACATGGCCTCTGTGACCAAGTTCAAGTCAAATTCAGAATAGGGAGAATTTCCTTCTTACTGTGAAAGAAGTGCAGTTGTAGTAGCACTGTTATATGTGCCTTTCACTTTCTTTACCATGAGACAAGTTTTGTGGGAAGAGGTGTTACCTTACATTTCTTTAACTGTATCAGCTGATCTAATAAACGTGTTAGTTCACGGTCTCTTTCTGAATAAGCCCTTAAAACTTCTTTCCATGACAGGGCAGTTGCCAGCAGAGGTCACCATTGCCAGTTTGAAAGGAGTTGAGTTTCCCTAGTTTCCCCTGGACTGAGATTTGAAGGATAGACAAATATTTCTAAACCGACCAATCCAGCATGGACTTTTGGTGTTAAGAGTATTGAATCTTCTGGAGTGAAAGCATTAATTTTATGAACCCTTTATTTTCTATCAGCAGAGTTTGTTCTTAAAATATAGACAAAAAAAAAGGGCTGAATTATGTTAACTTCTTAAAATTACCAATATTTTTTCCACATGCCCTTAATTTAATTCAATTAATACTAATAATGTGTATTCCGTATCTGTTAGTCCTAAAAGCATTTTGTAAGGAAACAGAAAACCAATTACTAGAATTTGCATTTAAAGGAACATTTTTATATGGCCAAAACCATGGAGCAGTAGGGGAATTTATGGGACTTAATCTACTGATGAAATAATCTAGTTTTTAAATGTGTTCTATCTGACCCTCGTTCCAGATAACCCATTAAAGAAGGTCATTTTATACTTGAAAATGCTAATCTGAATATATATTTTAGGTATTTTTCTAACATGATTTTTTAAATTAACGTCTGACAGTGATTACATAGACTGTCTAGTTATTCTGTGTAACAATTGTTTACTTAGAATATGGGTTAGAATGATTCTTTGTGTTCATTGTAATTCTCCACTGAACCTAAATTAAGACATCTGAAAAGATAATTTAATTTTATTGAGAAAATGGACACTGCTTAGCTAAGAGGATGAGCAAAAGAAAGCCACAGTTATTTTCTTTACTACCTTACTGTGAAACTGACAGATCCCTTCAGGGTGAGTGGCTGGGATTGATCGAGATGTGAAATCACTATTAGCCTATTGCACAGATTCATCAGCAGGGCTCCTCTCCAGACCTTACTGGGGTTTGCTAGAAAATGATTAATATATATATTTATTAATATATTTAAAGGCCAAATCTTTCTAATCATACTCATGTGAACACTCCTGTTTATTTGGTTCTTTGTTCCATTACTGTAACTTCTTTGTGAAAATGCAGAAAATATTGTAACCTTCTGAGTTGCAGAGAACTGTCTGAAATGGTTGTTGTCAGGGTTATTTCAAAAAGCCTGTTTTCCATAATATCTGAAACAGGTCAGAAGTGCAAAGAGTAGGAACCTACAGGCAAGTTAACTCCCTCTCTATCTTTTTGCAGATAATTGTCACATTTTATTTTGGCTCAGTAAAAAAGTGCCCAAAAGACTTTATCGTGATACTCTAATGCATGAAAACATCCATAAATTATCTGTCTAACAGTTACAATGCAATTTCGAAGTTGTCACAACTTGGAAAAACCAGCCTGACAAGCATGCTTACTTTCGCTGTTTTTCTAAAACTTCCTGAGCGTATAAGGAGAACTTAAAGTGAAGAAAGCAACTGAAGCACAAACATTTTTTGTTCTAAGCACACAAATTCCTTCTCTCTCCCTGACAGGGGTCCCATTTTTGTCTCTGACTAGTGTATCAGGTAAAACAGTGTTAGCACTGTGTGTAAATAAACAAACGTTCCATCCTGTCACTAACAGGCAGGCAGCAGGGCATTTGCAAGCTTTTCCAAGTGGACATCCTAGAGGATACACAGTCTCTAGTGAACTACTGCTCTGCCTATAGCTAAAAGGTTTCTGCCTTGGGCCAATCATGCTTTGATTTGTCTTATTTATTCATAGCTATTTACCTATGATTTACCTATTTATTCTTACTAGTAAAGAAAAAAGTAAAGGAGTTTTTATCTAGAATAGAATTATCGTAGAAAAAAAAGGAAAGTCTTAAGTAAGCCTTAATATTTAGAACAAAGACGGCAAAGAAGTCTTGTATAGATGTAACTGCTGTACGATGCAAATAAAACTTCTCATAATAATAAAAGTTCTCATATAGCTGGTTAAAAAGAATGAGAATAATATTTACATTTCTCTAAGATTAAGCTATTCTTACTGAAGATGTTTTTTAAGCTTAAGCTCAAATCCTTTATGAACACCTCCCAGATGCGGGTGCAGTTTAACCTGCATTGGTAGATGCAATTTTCAGTTTCACTAGACCATGCTTTTCTGGCAAACGCTATTTTTTAAGCAACGAGCACTCAAGAGAGTGAAAATCACTGCACAGCAAAACCACATTGGCTGATTTTGAAGATACCAAACTTCCACAACTGGTGCAGCAGACGCATTACTTTGTGAAAACGCACTGTTGTGGGGTCACTCACCTCAGAGCGGTACCGCTGGGCGCCGGGAGTGCAGGGGGTCCGGAGGGCTGTGCAGGCTGTTTTGCGGTCCGCGGACACTTTCCCAAGCCAGAAGAGCCATTCACATTCCCGCTGCCTTCTCAGCCTCATTCACCGCTCCCGGCTCTGCTGCCCGCACTGACTCACAAACGGAGCTCCCTCTGGGTCCTAGTGCTGTCAGCGTCTGGGAGCTGCACGGGCTCGTAGGAATTCGGCCCTTGGCTTGGTGCCTGGCTCATGCCGTGATGCACAGATGTGCAGTGAAAGTTTCAAAGCGTGCACCGGTTGTATGACTGTGCGTACATAATACTGAGAAAACCCTCCAACTTACTGGTTCCACTGTCAAGAACTGAAACCCTCTTTAAGGGACGTTTTGTCTTCAACCTTTCTGCTTTGCATCTTAATCCTTGCACTCAATTTAAAGATGAGAGCTTAGAGAAAGAAACTCCGAGCTCCCTGATGAATGGGTACTTTTTAGAAGACTCTCTAGAGCCCTTTACTCATGTCATCAGGCTATAAACAAACCTATAGGAACACCAATAGTTAACCGGTGAAGCTGTGGACTACGTTCCCTGCAAAAATTTTGCAGTCCCCATTATCAGGTGTCTTTAACAGGGGTCAGCCAAACACTGATGTAGAATAGCAAAGAGATATTTTACCCTGACTTGGAGCAGAGGAAAAGATTATATAAGAACCCTTCCAGCCATAATATTCTTTGTTTAACATGCTTACCTTAAGCAACAAAGAGATATGGAAATATTTTCCATTATGCTTGTGGAGGAGGATTAAGTAGTTCACAAGGAAACAACAGAGTGTTTTAAGCACTGATAAATATAGGAAATAAATGCAAATGTGAAAAATTTCATAAGATAAAAAACCCCAGCGAGTTGGTTAAAAACTCTACTCTAAAAAAAGTTGGCTAGCTATGTAGAGAATTATGAAGCAGCCCCTTAGAATGTCATAGTTCTTACTGGGGCATAATGTAACCTTTGTGATTACACAGACACATTGGAAAAATGTAAATCGTCCTCCATGGAGAAGCAGACTACTGCATTTTGTCTTTGTGGAAATTATCGAACATTTTTTGATTCCATCCAGAAGAGGGCAGCCATATGGAGAGACTTGTCCTTAAAATCCTTTGGGGAAGGGAAAGATGTGCGAAAGGTACTATGTAAAGGCGTAGAGCAAGAAGGCAAAGTAGCTTTGAAATTACGTTTCTTGCTTGCCACATGGATATGCTGCTTTCTGAACCTGAAGCAAGCATATCTTCATATTTTATTAAAACTACTAAACAAACCTTAAATTTCTTCCCCATGGTGCTGAAGACAGCAGTGGCTTCAGTGCTAGACTGTTTCTTGGAGGTGGTGTGCATTTAAAATTGCCTGAAATATCCTTAAGGAAATTGCAGCACAAAATGCTTGATGCAAGTGCTAAAATTACCTTCCCGGTTTGCCAGGATTATGCAGATTGCTTTGTTTTTCTAAAAGAAAAATGATTTCTGTACATGATAGCAGTCACAGGCCTAAGTGTGATGTCTTCATTCAAACAGCCAGCCATCAGAGCCTCTGAAAGTTTTGCCTGTAAAACTTGACCTCAGGATTTGGCCTTAGCTTCATATTTCATTGCAGAAATGCCAGGCTATTCTTGTGTTGAGCATTTGTCTCACTTCATTAGGATATCCTCAGATTAGGACTTTGTGCTGGAAAATTTGAAAGAGCATTATAGCCCATTGTGACTGTAGCAAACAGCATCAAACCAGAGATATAAAAAAATATGGTTTTTTTTCTTTACTTAAGAGCTATTGCACACTTAGGTTTAGCATCTCTGCAATTGATTTCTTGGCAAGAGCTGCCTGTCTTTTCTTAAAACTGGGGTCACAAAAGCATGTTTGGACACGATAATGATTAATGTACTGTGTTCATACTTAATCTGTATCACAAGTACTTATTTCTGTCATGAAGAAATCCTCCTCTTGTACCTTATTCTTGTACCTCTTGAGTTTACAGCAGCAGGCTGATACAAGCGAGAAGCAAGACAACTGCGACAGTCCCTGGGAAAAAGCACTAGCTTGTATTGTCTTTTCTTATGTTCCCATGTAACCCAAACAAACACGGTTTCTTGCTTTCGAGTGCCCTGCGGGCGCACCAGCACTGCACAGACGAATGCCTGATCCCAGGTGGGCTGCTGTGCTCCAGGCTGAGCGGCTGAAAGCATTGCATGGTGGTCATGTTTCTTTCTCTTTTAGCAGTGGTCTGAACATCAGGTTTAAAGAGAAAATTCTTGCTACATGCACGGCTGCTTAATTTTTATTCTCTGTGAGCTAAGGGTTTTCATGCTTTGGCAGGTCACTGCATACAAGATGAGGGACTGGTAACGTTAGGCTGAGTAAGTAAAAGATGCGCTCTGGGATCAGAGAAGCAGCTGCATAAAGAGAAGCTCCGTGGGCACAGAACTAATGAATCCCGGTTCTCTACAGATTTGCATCCACTTACTTTTCTGCCTCTACTACAATAAATTGAGGTCTCCCACGATCTCTTATATGAGCTTCCTTAAACAAAATCTCCAGTTCCCCCCAAGAGTTAATCAATCCAGTGTGATTAACTGTAAAGTGTGTGCCTGACTACTGCCATGTAGTGCACTAACACATTTCATTTCAGGAAAACAAAAGTGCTCAGACCAGAATGAAGAGCAGCACTGTTGAGAATGATGACTACGGGTAAATGTTTTGTGCTCTTCTGACTGCAGGGCTGTCTGCTTTGATGGCCAGGTTGAGCTCAGTGTGGCCCCAAGCCCCGCAGCAGCAACTGTGGATCGTCACAGACTCTTCCTTCCACGTCAGCACTTCTGTCCAAGAAAGCTGGAAGGTGGAGGAGGCACAATGTGTGAAAAAAGTGTCTTACGCGTATGTGGTATGTTTAGGATTGTAAGAGGGCTTTGAGGACTGTAGGTGGATTCCTCCTGGAGTCACTGTCTTTTGTGCTGCTGAAAGTCTCAGGGAAGGTCTTTGAGAAGTGGCTGGGCTTTTCTGTTTAGAAGCAGCACTCTTCAATGAAAAAGCTGCCCAAAATGATCAAAGTCCTCATTTATTTCTGAAATCCTGTGGATTTGGAAGTAATACAGGTGAATACAGCTGGTATTCCTAAAATCTTGGCACTTTAGAGAGGTGTCGGGTCACTGAGAAGGGGGCCCACAGAGCATCAAACAGTTTTCAGAGATCCTGTAAAAGTATAGGGAGATGGGATGAGCTGAACAAGTTTTATTTGCTTCAGAGACGCTTATTTACATGTGTGTGTGCGAACAGTTACATTCAATACTCCCTTGTAATACTAAGTCTCTACATGAACAAGGATGTATAAAAAATAACCCACTTTCCCTAGCTGTTCTGGAGGTGCTTTGATGTGAATGAAGGAAGAGTTCTAAGCATCTCAAATGAGGCATTCAAAGTGGAAGGGAGTGTCTGTTTTACCTAAAAGAATATTTATAATTCCAGTTTTAAAATTTTCCAGAAAATAGAACTTAGCTATCTTGCGTAAACTTGTTTGAGAGCTCTCTTCCTAAGGCTAAACTGAATGTAAGGAGATATTAAACTTTTCCCTTAATATTCAGCCGGAGGAAGCTTACTCATGTTTGGCTGAGTAGAAGTTAACCAAGATGTTGGAAGGCATGATCTTAATGCAAATTATCTTCTCGTGTTAGTTACAAAAAATGAAAAAAGTTGATACAGGAATTAAGTGGCTATTTTGTCTTTATTAGTTTGTGTAGCATTACTTTGTAGTATTATCTGTATGGTAGAAGTTACTAGAAAAAAGAGGCAGCTCACTTACTGGTCATGAATAAATAGGTCAGACAAACAAGTTCATTACTGATTTACTGTAGGACTCAGTCTCCTGTAAATATTTTCTTAACTGTTTCTGCCTCATGGCTTCACAGTTGAGTCGATAACACATAGAGAATGTAGCTTGGCTGTGTCGGAACATTGATCTGTATGTGATGCGTTTCCAATACACTGCAATTCAAACGAAGCAGTGATTAGAAATGTTCATTTACGGTGAATTATGGAAGTGATTTGCACTAATCCTTTCTTTCTCTTTTCGTTAGTTATATAGTGCACAGTAAAAAGAAACCATTTTACTGTAAATGAAAACATGTCAAAAGCCTGAGCTTGCTAAAGACAAAATGTCTGTTGATTGTTCAAGTGCTCTTACAGACAGAGAATATAATTCTAATGGCAGTGACATACAGACACAGCAGAGCTATGCGAAAAACTTTACATTACTCTTCAGACTCAGCAGAGATTTTACCTGATAGTTGTTTGGAAAGATACGTGGTAACTACAAATATTTCTGGAACACACAAGGCCTGCACTTCTGTTGGAATATCTTTTTTATTAACGCTACTGGTTGGCAGTGAGGGTCAAATGAAAGCGTACGTGCTATTTAAAATATTAAAGGAACTATGGATTTTGAAAATCAGCACTCGTGTTTATTCCATGCTCTTCTGTGAGAGGATAAAAGGCTTTTTGCAGCTTAGTAGCTGCAAAGTTTTTTCCCAGAACATAGCTTTTTGCACTTGGCTGAACCAGACCTGGGTTGAAGTCTGAATTCTCCTTGGAAATCATAAAGAGTTTGTCCATCAGAGTTCACTAGTTGTGGACTTTTGTATGAGGTCTCTCTCCATGGACAAAAGCTCCTTTGATGCAGTTCTATAAGGAGCACACATGGTCTGGTGTACGTTTCATATCATCTCCGTGACAGGAGCATTTCAAGAGCTAGTAAAATGCATGCTTCCGCTGTTTTAGGGTTGGGGTTTTTTTGACTGGTTTTATGCTGCTAACACTGTGCTAGCATTAATCTTTCTAAGATCCACAAAGTCTGACAGCGTTATCCTTTTTTGGGGGGTATCAGCGCTGTCAGTGAAGCTTGTAGCTGTTTAAGGACTCACTCACCCAACGTCAGCATGAAGTGAGGTCTGGACGTGCCACCTGTGGCTGGACCATCATTTGCAGATTCCCTGAGAAACCATGGCTTCCAGCGTTGCTCCGCTGCTTGTTGCAAGGGATTTGGGACCGGAGAGGAGAATCGATTCTGGTGCAGAATGACTCCTCTCTGTTCTGATCTATGAAATGGGCCTGATGTTTTCTCTTCGTGGTCTCTAACGCTCTTCTGCCATGCTCTAATAGAAACTATGTCTTCTTGTCAAAGTCTGGCTTCATCATATGTGCACAATGTGCACTGAGATAATGAGAATAATTTGCCAGTACGGCCATACTTTGCTCATGACCTTTGGAGTTGGCAGCCGCTTAAGAGCTTTTATATCCACAGGGGATGAGTATTATAATCTCATCCTTTTTGCAATGTTAGTGGGCAAATGACATTTGATGATATCAGAATTTTTCCTTCTTTCAGGCTTGCGGCACTGAATCTCCATATATAGCAGCAGGTCTCGCTAGAGACACAGGTGCATTGAATATGGTGTGTGTCAGTCTGCCCTACAGGTGGTTCCCACAGGCCAGCATGTTGTGCTTGTTCTTAAGGGACGCTTCAGTGGCCCCGAATAGCAGCTGGCTTTGGAACATCACAGGAACTATAAGCACTGCCCCAAAGATTCTCCCACAGAAACATCTTCTTTTTCCAATGTGCCCTAAAACATTTCAGGGTGCCCCTTGACCTTCTGTCATAACGTAGACCACAAGAGGAGAACTCGGTGCTATCAGGGAAGGTTGTCTCATTACTTAAATCCTGTGGAGTAGGTGGGAAAAACACTTCGGCATTTAAGTTGCTGGTATATAAATTTTTTTTTAAGTGTAAAATTAGACTTTTCATTAGATATCTTTTCCTGCTCTTTGGTCTGAACGTGGTCATAACAGATCCAGCTTGCTTGGCCCGCCTCTTTTTCTATAAAAGTGCTGCCTAAAAGTTCTTTCTCAGGGGCACCAGTTTTGCTGAAAGTTGTTAAGAGAATATTTGGGCCACAACAGAGGAGACTAAAGTCCTAACCAGCAAAATTTCACCAATCTGTGGAGTTAAGGTAAAAAAAGTAATTTGGTAAAGTTAGCAATTACTCTCTGATAACAGGTGTTCCATTGCTGCTTTAAAGTTCATCTGGGATTTGTCCAAGCTCTGGTGCCAGGACAGGCTTTACAATATAAGCAAATTTCTTCAAACGCTTATGCTCTGTAAAAGTTTTCAAGCTACCTGTACTTTACGGTAAATCAATTACCATGCTAGAGGCCATACTTTGGGGGAGAACTACAGATTGCCTCCTAGTCATTCAAGATTTAATTTCCATAAGTTGAATTCAGTCTTTGAAAAAGAATCCCATCTGCAGGATTCTCCCTGACCAGTGCTTCTCTGTGTTTCCAAGAAAGGAGCACACGCAGGAGTTCCTATGAAACATGGCTCTCTGTTCCTAGTACTGTTGCATGGCAGTAATTAAAAACAGTACTGTTACTCACTCTCTATATATCAGTGCCCGAAAGCAGTAGCTTTGTTAGTCTGTATTCTGTGGTAAATGTATTGGGTTTGGTGTTTTGTTTTGTTTTATTTAGGTTGTTTGTTTTTTTTTCCATTAAAGCTTTAGGAACAAAAAAGAATGTTTAATGACTACGGCAGAATTAGATTAATAAAAAATGCACTTTGTCCCCAGAAGCGGCAATAGGACATAACATTTGAACTAGGGATGTTGAAAGCACGCTTCTACCCTAATTCCATTTATATCTGGGTGAACCTGTTGTCCGTGAACTTGTCTGGTTCTTTTTTCAACCTACAGGCACTATTTGCTTCCACAACCTTTTGCAGCAACAATGCCCAGAAGTTCTCTACCATCTCTTTAAAGTACTTTCCTGTAGGTCTTCTGAACTGATCTCACCTAAGTTTCAGCGAGTGTCCACAAGTTTCAGTGATGTCAGCTTTCTTGAACAGCAGTTCCATATTCACCTTATCCACCAATTTTTTCATTTTGCAGGCCTTCATCGTGCCCTGTCCCACCTTCTTCCTCCCCAGTTCCCCAAGAAGGCATCTGTTCAATCATCCTAATATCTTTATAGGCCCTTCTGTGAACCGTTTCTAACTCCACTATGCCCTTCCTGAGACTAGAACTGCACAGAGACTCAGCAGGTGTCAGGCTGATTCCTAGTTTTTCTGTTGGTTCGAATTCTGCAGATGTTGACAAGGCCTTTCTACTTTCACGGTAGTAAGGTGAGACCTTGACTGCAGTTTTTCTTCAGGCATGTGAATTATGCCTCAGACTGAACACCAGTCCACCCTACTGAACACCACGTTGCTAAGAGAAGCTAGTTCTCTCTCTTTTGGAGGGAGCCCATTTTTGTATAAGGCAGTCATCACTAATAATTTTTTTAACTGCCTTTCTCTTATTAGATACCAGAATATGAATGTTATCTTAAAGCATGAGGGTTATTCCCTGCATTTGTAAGTATTCTCTCACTATGTGTGTGTGCGCACACACAAGGGAAGACTTTCCGTGACTAGCTGTGACTGAACCAGCTTTTGCACTCAGCTGTAGTCCCTTCAGTACTATCTTGGGGGGGTACAAAGGGTGTAGGAGGAAGTCCTGCTATGAAATTAGGAACGTAAGCTTAACAACAAACTCAGAGTGAGGTGCATTTGACTATTGAGGGTGGGACATTTTAAAATAGCTTGAAGAATGTGTCGGTTGGAGGGACCCTCCCCTGACCCTCCCCTTCAGTCCAGAAGACTGAAAGGACTGACTTACTCTTCAGCATCTCTGTGTCCAGTATCTTCTTGTCGATAGTGATAAATCTTAAAGAAGCCTGGGGGGAAAGCTGAAAAGAAGTGCAAATGATTGCATTGTAAAGCAATGCTTTAAAAGTATTTCTTATCATACTTGTCTTCCAGGACCTGAGCTCTGTATTGTGTAACAACAATAGAACTGGTGAAAGTGTAAAAAGCTGGGACTTCCTGCCAACATTACAGCTTGTCTTTGCTACTAAAAAAGGCAGTAAACTGGGAGGGTATGTCAAAGAGTGAATTGCTCTGCACTTGCCCTGTTTCTTGCACTTGTTTTCTACACATCTTCTGAACACTGTTGGAGACAGAACTCCAGAACTACCTTTGGACTGAGCCAGTGTGGCTCACTTTTATGTGTCCTGGGCATTCCTGCCTTGTGCGCTACTGTGGGACCACAAGTATTAATGGGGAGGTGGGGGAGACTGGGGAATACCAAGCTTTAAAGAGAAATAGTGAAAGAGCTGTAGTAGAGGTGTGGGACACTGCAGAGGATGGGGTGAAGTGGTGGCGAGAGTCCAGGTGAGATGAGGACAGAGGCATTCAGGAGGAGCAGAAGGCTGCTGGTAACCACGAGTCTGTGTTGGCACAGGGAAAAATTAAAAATGCGCATGTGCTGAACTACAGTTTTGTGTGCTGCACAGATCTACATAAATAATAGCATTTTCAGTGGACTAGCAGGAAGAGGGAGAATCTTGGGGGAAAAAAAACACCTCTTTTTTTGGCCAAATCAGGGGAGTGGATCAAGCCTTGAAAACGGAAACAGCTGTGCTTTTCAGGGACACTTTCTTGCACACCCCCTCCCACAAATACCGTGAAGAGGCTCTGTGGTGTTGTCAGTAGGCTTGCAATACTATAAAGTGAAAGTACATCTGTGAAAGTCAACCATACAAATAAAAATGCAGGTTTAAGACACGCAGCTGTAGCATTAGTTGAAAATGCTCTCTGCATTCACAGGAGGAATCCAAAACAATTTGAGTTTGAAGAAAGCAGGGTTTACTCCAGGACACAATGTGCAGCGTTTGCAGATCATTGGACAGCTCAGTCTAGTACAGATCATGCCTTTTTATGGGGGCATTGCAGCTCCAAAGAAAGCAAATTCTTCTGAAACACATTGTCTTAGTTAAACTTCTAATATGTTTTGATATTGCTAGCAGCAGCCTTATATAATGTGGTCATGTAGTGCTCAGCAAACAAAAGCTTACTCTGCATGCTATTGAAGAGTTGGAGACTATGGATGAAGTGGATATATTACCAGTACGAGATTTGCACAGTATTTTATACCTGGAATCATTGGGTTAATAACCTTGCCGGCACTGCCTCGGGTCTAGTGAATTACAGAGTCTTTCAATGAGAATGTGGTTCTGGAAGCAGTGGCAGAAGGCTCATGTTTTGGGTAGCTCATCTTGAGCCCTTTATGAAACTCACGTGGGCCCTCTTTGGATGGCAGGAAGAACCGCACTTAGACCAGATGATCCCCAAACAAGAGACAGTTACTGGTTCTAACCTGGATATCAATCTTACTCCTCATTTCCTTGATGCAATGCACATGTCATATCCTCTTTCCAAACATGAAGAAGATAAGAATAGAGCAGTCACTGCCATAGAAAGGAGTTTTGGTTGGTTGTCCTATGATTGCTGTTTAGAAAAATGGGCAGATAATCAGTATCGCTGAAGGCTCTTGCCTCATTTTGTCTTTGTTCTTGTAATCTGAAGGACCATGCAGTGTAGTCGGTGATGAGACACGGATGTGTAGCTGCCTCGTGGGTAGCATCGTACCTGGCTTCCGCATGGATATCCAAGATCTGTAGTCTTAAAGGCTTGGCGCTGCATGAGTTCCTGCCATTCTGCTATGTGTCTTGGCACGATTCTCCTTGCTACGCTGTGATTCTTGTGAAACGCTGAACCACATTATATCTTAAAACTATTCTTCATTATGCAAGAAGGGAGAGTTGGTATTTTGGGTTTTCCTTTTCTTACTATTCTCCTCAGGACATGCAAATACAATTTTATGTTGCATTTGTCATTCCATAAGCCTTTTGAAAATTTGTATCATTCCAAGTGCAAGCGGTCAGATGGGTAAAGTAATTCTGCTTGGAAATTAACCTAGGAATTATAAGTGTTACTATATTAAGAGCAGAACTCAAACTTATAAATCTCATGTAATACATATGCTTACTGTTTTCCTATAAAGAACAGCTACTAAGGAGTTCTGGAGGTCCAGGGTAACTTACAGGATAGTCAGAGTGCCTCCCTTATTCTTCAGCTCTAATCCTGATTTTATGCATGCAGCTCGTTAGTGGTCCCTAAGTCGTACAAACTTGTGGTCAGAGTGAAAAGTTGTGTGCACACTTTTTTTTTTTTTCATCGTGTATTTCCTGTTTACGTATGGCCTGTCAGTTCCTTAGCCACTTGAACTTTTGAAAAAGTACACAGCAGTGTTCACACACTGTCTTTTTGGGATGAAACCATGCTTTTGTGACAGCTCTGCTAAAGAGGACGGGGCATTAGTTACCTGCATTTTGCATGGGTCGCTGGAGAACAGGGAGATACTGAATTGAAGCTTATCATCCATAGTCTTGGTTGTTAGTAAATCATCAAGCAAATCATCATCCGTGTTTGTAAATCTTAGCTCCTAGTTTCTTAAAGGCATTCTCCAGGTAAAGCAGAAAAAGAGTGATGTTCTCAAGGTGGAGGAAAACACTATTACTTGATGGACACTTAACTTAAACACGGGGAAGGCGGGGCATGTAAAGTGCTGAAGTGGAAGCGAACTGTTCATCTCTATTTTTAAATGTCTTCCTTTCTTTCGGAATTATATTTAATGTTGTAATGCATTTAGATGTCCAGCATTTAAATTATTAGCATTTACATGGTGCATTGATGAGAGACTGCAAACCAAGTTGTAGCCTGACTGGCAGAGGAAGTATTTATGTAAGAGGTGGCTGATGGCAACTTGTCCCACTCTGCTAAGTTTCTTCTGTGACTTCTGTGTCAAAAGTGAGTTCTTCAGAACCTCCAGCTCTCTTAATGTTTTAACCTGCTTGCTGGGAACAAGAAAATTTCTCTTTCCCAACATTCTCATTTTCACATTGGCCTTATTGCAAAGAAGAGCTGAGTGAAAAGGAGAAAAACCCAAACCAGAGCAAAAAAACCCTCCAACACAACCTTCATTCCAGAGTAAAATTTGCAATGAGAATCTTTGAGTCTATTTTTGTCCAATTCCATTTGGACAAAATTCAAGAATTTGATTTTTCCCATTGCTTTACTTTGTACTGTAGTTGACTCTGAAAGCACAGGCTGAAAACCAATGCTGAACCACAAAATTCAATTAAAGCACAGGGTGTAAGCAGGGAGGAGAAATCAATGGGTGGATTATTCTATCAGCTGCTGTTCCCATGATCTTCTTATCTTATCCTGCACTACTAGAAGAGCTATTGGGAAGTGGAGTAATTGTAAAATCAGATCAAACTGCTGCATCCTCTCAGCACATAGCAGAAAATTGGATCAATAGCATGAGCCTGTTCTTCTTTGCTTTCCCTCTAAGCAGCTGGACTGCCAAATCCATCCACAGTGTGGAGGCTAATCTGTTTTTTAATCCTCTACTCTCCCACTATGAAGTTAAACAACACTGCCTGAAACAAGCAGAAATCAGTGCAGATGCCAGGCTGCTTAGGTATATATTTTACTGCTGTTATATGCATCTAATGACTAAGTCAGACACTTGAAACAGAAATTTTTGTCAATCACGAAATTACCTGTGTGTCCACCGAAAAAGAGAATCTAAGGCAGGAGGGAAACATTCTAAAATGACAGTATTTAATTTTTAATTTGTTCCTGCTTCCATCGTGTAGTGTCACTTCTCCAGGTAGAGCATGAGCAGTTTTAAAAACTGCCTATTGGTATAGGGATTTTTTTAAAAAATAGATAGGCAGTCTTCATTTTGAAAAGGCAATGAGCGAAATGTGCTCTTTTTTAAAAATTTCTCTGGTATTCACTAATGACATTAAATTGATTTACTAATGGAAAACAAAATGTGTAAGCCTGTATAGATAGTCCTGGAGCATGGAATTGCCAGAACATTGGAGGAAAAAGGGATTGCGGGTGACTCCCTTCAAAAAACTCACTATTACGCATTGTGCTGCAGAGCAACAGACTTCGTGTGTCTTTGGTGATAAACAAACTGAAACATTTCACTCTAGTAAATGCAATTCAGAAAATTCATGTACCTGGAATAACTTTTACATCATAATACCTGTTTTGTAGCTTTACAGTTTTAGTTCTGATCCTTTATTCCCTACTTGAAACCTGGTCTCTTTGAAGGTTTGGTATTTTTTTAGCTAGGTTCAAGTGATAGACACCAGTCTTTCGCCGTTGAAGTGTGAGCTGTAAAGTGTTTGGGATGCGAGATGGCCTGCGACAATTCTGTGATTCTGTGACATTGTGTAGTGATGTACTCCGTTCTTATACTCTCCTGTGTACTCAGAAAGTGTGCCAATGAGAGTAATGTCAGTGTCTGCTTACAGAAATAGATGGATAGACATAATGAACATTGCTCTAAGTAGTTTCCTGACTGTTCATCATAACAGTACATTGTCTCTTTTAAGCACCTATAAGCAACCATAAACATGTCTTCCCTCCTGCACTTCTTTCAGTATATTTATTTTTGTAGCAGAGAGGGGGAGATGGAAAATCCGCTGTGCGGTAGCCACAGAAGCCGATCTACCACTGAGCAGGCACATGGCCAACGGGATGCATGGGCATATATGCAGACAGCCGAAAGGACAGATGTATCAAATCAGATTTATGAGGTCAGTTTTCCCAGCCAATAAAGTCCAGATTGCTGTCTGCCCTGTTATAACCTTCCTGTGTTTAAAAGGATGTGAAACAGATAATCCAGCCTTTGGCGGGAGCAACACTGATAAAACACAAACATTATTTCTGTAGCCGCATAAGATTATTTTTCCAATTCAGCAGAAAGATTGGCTTGAAGATTGTTAAAGAGGTCACAGTATTTTTATACTGGTTGTGTGTGAATAAAAATTTTCTCAGTCCGGGGAAAGGGACAGAGTATGCTTATTTAGTAGAATATAGCAGAAAGGAAATTTACATCTTACTGTAATACAGCAATGGGAGATATGTCCTGAACAAACATATGTAAATGGTATCTACTCTTCAAACACTGTAAATTAACCCAGTGAGCTTTGTGAGCAATATAGGCAAAATGCCAGTTACAGTTTTGTGAGCGAAGTATATTTGAAGTGTAAATGAAGGAACCATATGTAGTCGAGACCGCTGCTGTACTCTCAGGTGGAACCAATTCCATCTCGGTAGGTATTTTGAGTTTTGTATGTTTGGAAATCTAGAAAGGGTTGGGAGAGCACTGAACTCAAATGCCCTTGGCACAAAGAAGGGTCCTGAGCCCTAGGACAGGCTGGTGTTTCCTGAAGGTTCCCACTGCGTCACCCTGCGGCGGTGACAGCAGAACTCGGGACTGTGCAACGCGTGATTCCTCGCGAGTGTGCTGCTAAAACATTAGGGGAAATTTGGGTGGCGTGGGTTTAGCCATAGCATGTAATGCTAGGCCAGGAAACACCAGTTTCATGGAAAAATGGCACATGCACATAAGTCCACACAGACTGCCTCTTGAAGGGCCGGTTATAGCTGCTTAAGAGATTGTTCTAGAGAATGGGACAGTATTTTGAGAACTTTTCATCCTAACATTTATAATGATAGCTGAGCATGTTATTTTCCTATACCTATAAAATTAAATGCATGTATCCCATTATGATGGTGCTGCATTGGTGATCTCCAGTATAGCCGTCTGAAGCATAAAGTGCATTTTTTCCTTTATTTTTGGTAAGACAAAGCAGTTTTCTATTCCATAAAATTATTTCTCTCAGCAAACAAGCCTGAATTCTTTCAGTATTGTTGTTTGAATCTTTATTTACTTATCCTATGGGAAAAAATGCAAATTAAAATATGAACGTTACATGCAAGACACTTGAAGAAGATACTGAAATTGAATAGTAAAAATAGCTTTCTGATGGGAATATTTTAAATAACATTGAACATAAAGGCTCATTGGCAGTGTCAATTGCCAGCTGCAAAAACATACAGTATTAGGATGGGAAACATACTAGGGAGAAGTAGGCACTTGGGAAGAACACATTAGTAAAAATGCTATTTTTATTTAAAGGTCTATACAGTCAAAGTTCATCTTCCAGTGTTTTCTAAAGATTAGAATTTCAGTGACATTGAAACTTTTTGGACCAAACACATTCCTGGAATCATATTGTCGTCACTGGAATCGAATGAGAAGAAGCTAATGCATTATATTAAAACTTGTTGCGGACTTCACAAGCTACTTTTTTTTTTTATCAGATTTTTGTTTTCCATTGTAAAACTGCAAAAGGAAGTGATAATTAGTGCCCCTAGAAAGTGGTGGGTTATGTTGGTTGTTAAAGCCAGTATGCCACATGGAAGCTATTACAGAAAAGAAACAGCAAAGGCAGATAATTCAGATTTTAAGTTTTACAAAGCTGGCACTGAAGTGAAATGTTCACTATGGCACCGTCACAGTCAAAATGCATCACTTTGCAAATCTGGACCTTGCCTGTTTCTGTTGTAGCTCATACAACGTGAAGAAGGATTTGGTTGACATTACGAACACTTCCACAGACAACTTGTCTCATGCCGTCTTTTATCATGCTGGAGCTTGTGTCAGATCTGTTACAGATTCCTTACCTAAACTAGCGTTTTCCTTCACCTGCTGCAAAGAGGGCTTCCAACACCTTTCTCTGGAGAGAGATCAGGTGTGATTTCCTCCACTTTCTCTGAGAAGAAGAGGCTCCTGTAGTATCTTCTGAGAGCTTTCTAGCATTCAGAATTCTTTTGTACTGAAACAGAGATTTGCTAAATTGAAGCATTTGTCTTAACTTTTCAAACGGCTTTAGATTAAAATGTGTTTATGTTAGAAATTAGAGCTCTGCATATATTTCTCAGGCTGTGCTCCGCAGCAGGCACTTTCAGAAGACCATATTCTTTCAAGCTGACATCTCTGAGTAAATTAGTAGAATAGGAAGCTTTTTAATGCAAGGTGTGGTTCTCAGTAGTTTTCCCTCACACCTTGTAAGTGGTTGCATCTTGTTACCTCACTGTCGCTGTTTCAGAAAAGCTTCCATGAACCTAGATATCAAAAGGGAGGCACTAATTACTCCTGCTCATTTCCTCACTTCTGAGGTATTTAAGGAGACTTCTCAATTTAGCATTGAGTGTATTTCAGTGAGGATGTTGAAAACTGAATTAGTACCTTCACATTAGCTCCCAGCTAACAAAAAAGCAAGCTGTCACTTCTTAAGTTTTAACTTGACCCTAGGACGTAAGCCTCAACTTCCATTGCCTTGGCCTGAGTTTGCCTGTCCTAGACAACTGGAGCTGTTGACTTAAAGATACCACATGAAAAGATTGCATTCAGCACCCTATCGTGTGTTTGATGTCTTTTTTTTGGGCTACTACTGATAACCTTTTGCCGTTACGTAGGAGGTTTTGTTCCAATATCTCCATCATTGTGTAATTTCTGTCAAAGTCATAGAGGTCTGTCAGTCTCCATCATTTGAGAGCACTGGATCTCATCACTACTTTGTTGGAGGATCTCCTTGAAGCAGCATTGTCTATGCATTGGAGTTCAGCTTCCTTTGTAGGTCTGGCCTTTTTCCTTTTCAGTCTTTTCGTACAGTAAGATGACTATGGTTTTGGATGTAAGTGATTGTGTATCACATTTTCAGGCTGTCCCTTGGAATTACTTTGCAACATGGTGACATAAATTAATACCTATAAAAAAAATCCCATATTAAATCAACGTAATTAAAATAGGCACAAGTTACCCCCATCCTGCTCTGTTAAAGACATACAATTCTCTGCTGCAGTTTTTGGTTTGTGGATTCAGGTAACAAAACAAAAGGATCCAGATGCTTTGTCTGCTCACGTTAAAATGTCACAGTTACACGGTGGTAAAAGGCTGTGAGTGTAGTTGTGTGCATTGGTTGACACATACGGAACTGAGTGCCAGTTCAAAGGCCTGCTGTTGCAAAGTGGATTTTGGAAGCTGAGTATATTTGGTATGTAGTCAGAACCACACAAAATATTCCAGTTTTCAGACTTAAAGGCCCAGTTTACCTCAGTGAAATACATAGCATGGCTGTCTTTGGACTTCACGGCAGACAGGTGGGCTTCCAGTTCGCTAGAAGGAAAACTCCATTCAGCTACAAGAACCTGTACTTAGAAATGTTTCATACTCCCACTGACAGCGGTGGTTTGAACTGGCATAGTGAGGAAGGAAATACTAATAACAGTCAACGTATTTGCGCTCAGTAGTTTTAAGAAGATTTGGTTCTCTGAATACCTCAGAGTCACAATAGCTTTGCATTTAATTATATGTGGACAAATACCGCGTCCCGGTAAAGGCTGGATGAAAATTTGGCAGTATTCTGTTACCTAGTGATCCTAGTCGACAAGCAGACATGATGTGTAAACCTGTATGCGTCTCCAGCACCCCACACCAGCACACTGACGTTACTCTGAATGTTTATGATGGTGGAAAGAGCAAGTGTTTAGGATGTGATGCAACAGTTTCATCAAGCGAAGTCAAAAATAGTTGTCTTAGCAAACTTTAGCTAGAGGCTGGGTTGCTGGCGTCTTGGAACAGAATGGGAAATAAATCTCATGCAGTTGGGAAAAGAATCCATGACAGATTTTGTGTAAGAAGGCGCTGCACCACAAAGGAAAAAGAGCTTCTGTCCTTTATCTTGTGTGCCTGCAGTTACAGTTATTCCATTAATTTTTGTGATGTAAACGTCGTGGCGAAAATTACTCCAGAAGTCTGACCTTTTCCATTTTCTTATTTCCCTTCCCTTAGTTGAATGGGGGAGGTAGTTATGGAATTGACAAATAAACCCCGCGAGGACCAGATAACAATAAGGTGATAGTACACAAATGTGTACAGACTTCATCAAATTAATCCCGGGACAGTCACCCGGATGCATTTATAGCAGATAATCTAAACACAAACAACGTTCTAATCTCTGTCATGGTGACTCAGTAACAGATGCTGAATGCATCCATCTTAACCTTAAGGCAAAGCATCAGCATCTGTTACGTAGATGTTTAAGACAATGTTTTGAAGGTATTGCTTTTATTTTTATTACAATTGTTATCCCATTTCACAGTGTTCAACTGTCCCTTGAAATTCTTAAAAGTAAGAACAGTAAGCAGTGTAAAGCATGGAGTAATTTCAGATGCAGTCAGAGCAATTAAGGGAGTTAGGGAGAGTAAACCTGACGCACAGCATTCTCTGATTTTCTTTGGATGCTGTGTCTGGTAAAAGAGAATTCTGTTGTCTAAAGTATAGCTGTGGGTCTTCAAAAATTATTAGACTGAAATATAAATATCCGATTATGTATCACAGGTTGCTGGAGTCTATATCTTTTTCGTCTTTTCATTGTGGGTGAAATGGTTGGTGGTCTGCAGCCCTCCAGACACAGCAACTGTGGATTTTTGTTCCTTTTTTTGGGTACTCTGATGTTAAGCCTCTTATTTGTGTATGCTTTTTAATGAAGGGAATTCTGCATGTCTTCCACTTAGAAAAAAAAAGGATGATTGCCTCTGTTTAAAGTCTGCACTTGTCCTTACAGGCAAGAAAAAATAAACTAGAGAGTGGCATTTCTGAGGAGTTAATATCCTGAGGAACAGTGGCTTTCCTTCTATAAAATTAAACTGCAATGTAGCAGATCACCAGCTTCAACTTTTGATGCACTGGTATATTTTAGCCATCTAGCATTAGCAAATAATTCCCTATAGTCATTCCCCTGAAAAGAAGAATAAGATTCACTGACTGCTGATTAGGCTGATTAGATGAGAACAAATTCCATAGAGCTCCTGAGATGTTGCCACCGATCCATCAAAATGATGTTTCTTCTCAGGTACTGTCATGTTTCACCTTTATTGCTCGTTTGATTGCTATCAAATTTTAGACTTTAAATATGCCAGGATGGTTAATCTGTAGGATCAGGGGATTAACGTCAGATAATAAATTCTCCAAAGAGGGGTAAAGAAACCCAAACTTCAGTCTTGGGGGGGGGCGGGGACGACGCCAGGGGACGGGGGACACATGACTCCATGACACAAAAAAGAAACTGAATGTTAGTTCAAATACTGAACAAAACCACGGCAGAATGTTCTCAGACCAAGACTCCCAGAGGACACAGACACATAACTACAAAATAAATACTAAGGAAACTTGGACCTAAAGAAGTTGTATAAAAATGCAATGCTGCCAAAAATATCACCTCCCATCCAGCCCAGATAACAGGTGACATTTGTATGTGGTCTTTCATATTCAAAAGACTTCACATAAAGAGCCAGATTCAAAGTTCAGAAAAATCAGAGGGCTGAGTTTGGTCACCTAATTTTAAAACAGTGATGTGGAAAAACCTCTGCCTATCTACTGCACTACCATCAACTGTCATCTTACTCTTTTATTTTAAAGTTAATTAAGTTCCTAGAGATGCGCCAGTCTTGAAAAGGTTTAGCTGTTTCGTACATAGAGCCATGAGACTCTGAAATGTCCTGAGCTTCTCTGTAGGTAAATTGGATCAGATTCTAGAAATGTGGCAATCACCTCTCGCGATCCCAAGGGGATTGCGTCCAACAAATGTTCTTGGAATATGGTTAATACTGGCTTGTGGGTTAGGGTTCCTTAGAAACAACAGGGTGGGCATTGCTTTGCTCTGCCCTGCACTAGTGCCCACTTCTATCGTAACAGGTTGGCATTTAGAACACTCTCTCAGAAGATGGGAGATGTGGGTTATTATGTTTTTGCAGAAAGAAGAAATTCACATTGTCCCTCTTGGTGCCCGGATAACTGCAGTAAGAGCCGAGGCAGTGTAGGGAGAGAGCACTATGCCATACTGTGAGCAGTTGCATTCACTGCCACATTTCCAATTAATGGGGGCTGTAGAGAATTTTGAAAACAAAGTTGCAGGTGTCTACGGTTGAGAGTGGCTCCAGGCTGTGAATTGTACATGGTTCCTTACGGATTTGAGTAAAATATCCAGTTCCCAGTGAGCTGTAAGATTTCAGTTATGCTCTAGCCTCATTGTCACTCTTTGGGTAGTTTTTGCTGGTTAGACGGAGCCAGTTAAACTTCCCTCCACATGGCATGACCATTGCTCTGGAGTGCCTTGTTCCCCGCATGTTGCGGTACATTTAATCTTAGCACATGGTTCTGAATTCCACAGTTGAGATCAACCATGCAAAACTTAGGTGTTTCAGTCATCGATTTATAATTGTCTGGAAAGATTTAAAGTGAAGACATATAGAGTTCAGTAGAACTATGATTGTTTACATCAGCTGAGAGAGTAACTTTCTTGGAAATTATTTGCAACACTGGTAAATATTGATATCACTATTTTTTTATTAATTTAGTTGTTTAATGATTTAACTTCCTCACAAAAATACATGTAAAATTATAGTTTAGAATTGAAGTTCATGGTCTTTATGTAATCTGTTTTCCTCACAAAACGCAAGAGCAGAGCAGAGAAAGCGGAGAAACTCCACAGTTCCTCTTCTCTTTCCTCTCCTGTTCTCTCGTCACCTTGCCCTTTCTTTCTTCCACAGTACATGAACTACAGCTGTAAGCTGTGGAGGAATGCAAGCGTCTTCCTCTGAGGAGACACCATTAGTTTCTACTTACTGACAAAGCACAATTCAGAGACTTTGTGCAATCTGCATATTTATGAATCAGCTGTAAAACTAGTTATCTTCAGGAAAAATTATTCCTCAGTCTCTCTGCCTATGAACAGGAAATTTACTATTCTATGTTCTAACTAGTGACAAAAGCAATCCACTGCTAAAGCATGTCTTTTCTTCTTGTTTTAGGGGATTTCAGAGTAAAATTTCACTTGTCCTTAGTGTGATGTCTCCATGAGCTGAACTTATTCTGGTGGCAGGTAAATTGTAACCTCACAACTATAAATATTTAATGTTGCTATATAAACTATAACTACATACAGTAGTACATCTGTCTTGTTAAAGCATTTAATTACGTAAGTTCTGTAAGTAACCTAACTATAAATTAAAACCGCAACAAATTTTGGTTGAGTGAACACTCCCTAATTATACTTCTCTTTGGCGTTTGCAGCATGCTGAGGTTGTCCTTCGATAGAAGCCTTTGGCACTGAGGGCACAAGCTGCCGGGCAGGGAATGGCTGCCATTACCTTGCTTGTTTGGAGTAAAAGTCATGTAGTTATTGCTGAACAACTGATGTGCAAAATCCCCTTTACGCTAAAGCCTGGTAATGGGAAATGCACTTAAGTGGAACCAAATAAAAACATGGTAAAATTTTCTAGTCTGAAATGATACCAAAATCATAATGATACATTTCAGTACTGAAACCGCTAGGCTGTCATGGTCTACGAGAGTAGAGTCCTTATCCACTGAAATGATTCATTTAGAAGGTAGGCAACAAGACATGATGAAATAAACAATTTCCAGGCTCTTCAGCATTCATAAGTGATTGGGAATGGGAAAATAACAAGGAGCCTCTTCTTTCATAGTAGGCTCAAGTCTTCGGTCTCCCTGAGGAATTACAGGAGGATGTTGTTAAATTAGGTGTCAAATGAAAGGAAAGATAAATGTCAGGGGAGGTAATGTGAAGTGATGTACCAGGATAAAAAAAAAAAAAAAAAAAACACAAAAAAACCCTGCAAATAAAAAAAGCCCTCAAAAACCTGATTTTAAATTTATAGTAATTGGCTCTGAGCTGACTATTAACAATCAGGAAAATTACTTATAATAGTCATTGGAGGTTTTTGCTTTTAATTACTCTGTAATGTTGGAAAAAAAGCAGGGTGACTTGCAGAATAAATTCTGTCACTGTAAAAATTCCCTGCACACACGTGCAGTTCTGGTTCTACTGCTTCAGAATGAAGATAGTAGAACTGGACACGGTTTAAAGAAGAGTGAGAAGGACAATAAAGAGTATGCAATTATTCTTCGTGCAGATGCAGCCTAATAAGTTAACACTCTAGTCTGGAAAGGAGTAAAATAATGGAGAAAAAGAGAGACATCTGATAGAATTCTGCTAAGTCATGAGAGACGTTGCAAAGGTAATGCTAGTGTGCTTTCTCCAACATGAGAAGTAGGGGGCAACAAAAACCTCTCTCAGAGTAAAGAGAGGACGCCTATTCGTCCCGTTGCTGTACAGTGTTATGAGCATGGAAGTTTGTAGGGGTTCAGGAGGAAATGAACGCTTTCCTGGAAAGGAAATCCAGGGAGAACCAATGCTGTCTTCTGATTTAAGAAACCCCTAAAATGCAAGTTTCTGGAGGGTGAGAGAACATTCTGGAGCCCTTTAATACATGTATGTCCTAATCTTACACACTTCCATGGTTACCCTTTAGATATTAGTGGAGGAAGCAAGATATTTAGCTAGGCAGATGTTTGGTCTGATTCAGTAGTTTTGTGAAGGCACTTTGTGTTGGAGGGAAGTTAAATATCTGTTACATTTACTTGCCACAGTGTAATGTGGAATTTATTGAAAAAGGAAGTCCGATTATTAAATTTGCAGCTTTTACATTGAACAAGACAATTGAAAGCGGACGTTTTCCTTCCATTCAGGTTTTTTGCCTTTTGCCTCCACAGAGGGTTGAGTGGAGGAGGGAAACTTCTCTGATGTTGCTTATTTACATGCGACTTCTATACTGTTCAGTTCTGGAGAAATACTACACCAGCACTTAAAGCTGTGAGCAGAGAGCAGTTAGCTACCTGAGATACCTATGACTGTCAGCACAAAAGAGAGTAAAAGGGTACAGAATAATAGTGGATACTTACGGTAGTACAAGGGTTTCTAAGAGCGAGAGAGTAATTTTTACATCCTGTTATACTTGTGGGGATTACATATATGTGTACATATATATATATGTAATATATAACATATTATGCATATAATATAAATCATTTTATATAGATATTTCTGGGTGATGCTGTTGGTCATATGATGCAGTTTTGGTCAGTCCTCCACGGACCAGGGAGTTAGACTCAGTGATCCTTATGGGTCCCTTCCAATTTGAGATGTTCTATGATTATTTAAGGAAAAATATTGTGACATGTATGTAGTCCCAGCCTGGAGCACAACTGTGCTACGGCTTGTGCTGTGCTCTCATGAGACATTTTGAGACCAGGCTTTTCCTCCCTGGCGTGAGGAACCCCTGAGAAGAGCATGCAGACTGTGGCTTTTGTCCTGTGTCTTCACACATGCATGCAGGAAAGTCTATTATAATTTCAGACCTCCGTGCACATAATGGAGCTGCCCCCACGAGCCAGTGGAACAGTGGCTTCTTGAGGCCTCTCCCAGCACGAGTGCTGGGTGGGTTGAGCACCACCAGCGGCAGCAGTTTTAAAGCAGAGGAGATTGTCATGGTGTGGAGGCTGCAACTGGTGCTGCTGAAAGAACATTATCATACCTGTGTTTCTGGGACAGCAGTTTCCAAACCTCACATGGATTTTGTGCTGAGAGTACATTTTACCCATTCAAAACACAGCTGAAGCTCCGTGCTGGCGGCTGCTTCCCCTTTTGCTGATGCTCACTGTCAGCAGCTCACTGGGGGGTGCAGAATCTCTCTAAACCTCATGTCCTCCCTCTGGAGAACCTGTGATAGGAATTAGAAGCGATTGCAAAAATTGGATAGACAAACTGTTTCACTAAAAAAGCTAATCATAACCCAACAACTAGTGAATTAAACTAAAAAACATAGGTATACTGTAGTTGGTTATTTTTAATATCTTATTTTTAGTTTATTGGAAAAATCTCTACATTTATCAGTTTTACCTTGATCTGTGGTGACTTACGCTAACCAGAAGTTTTTTCCAGGAAAAGATATGGTTATTATTGGCCTTCAGAAAGCCTCACACAACAGTCACAAGTCCAAACATTTTTTGAGAAAATATGCCATTAATGAAGTGCCACACACATTTGTATGAACGGTGGGGATGAGAGGATCTGAACACTTAAGTGCTGGTGTTACTCAGTTTAAACATGATCACAGATACCGTCACCGCTCACCTGAACACCGAGGCGTGAAGGTCAGGGTTCTGCTGACCAGGCGGTGGGAGACCCCGTTCATGTCTATGGGAAACCCTTATTGAGTGACAGACATTTCTTAAACTCTTTTCTTTCTGGTTTCCATGTCTCATTGGACTGATGAGTGGCTTTGTGGAAGAAAGAGAGAGTGTCCCTGGAGAAGATTTCTAATTTTGCTCCCTGGGTGAACAGAAACTTCTACAGAGCAGGCTGCAGGCTGGCGCTGGTGGAGGAGGCTGGGAAAGGTCAGGGACCCCTGAGTCTTAGCTCTTTTTTCAGCAATTTTACTAGTAAAGCCCCGTAGATATTCTAGTCTCTGCTTAAGACAAGAGACAGATCATTTCCCCCTCTAGATTTATAAGACACTTCAAGGTTATGGCATCCTTAGGACCCATGAGGCAGCCAGGATCTATGGAAATAGCTGGGAACACTGCAAGCACAGAAAGTGAATAAATTATGCTGGTTTTGTAAAAGCAAGGTCCATTTCAGCTTCTGTCTGCTTAGACAGAAGACGTCCTGTTTGCTGGAGGCATAACCTTGAACAATCTATACTTGGAAATATGAGTCGAAAATATTCCGGTTTTACTATTTGGTTTTTAAAAATAATATGGTCCTTCACACATAAATACAGTGATGCTCTGTCTCTATCTCATATACAATACGAGAAAACTAGCTGTCAAATTGCTTAAATGAATGTTATATGTAGCAGTAGATTTATTGAATTGTTCCATCATGTTTTTAAATAAATTTTTAAATGTTGTATGATCAGGGGAAATATCAGATATCTGATAGGAAATCTTTTTGTGTTTTTGTGCTCCTCTCCCCCAACACGTACTCAGGCAGGGTGCCTGTGATAGAGGAGGACCCAGGAACACAGAAAAGCCTTATTTGAAATGCAAGTTTAAAACACACCAAGTTTAACTTAATATTCCAGTGTTTTTTATGGAAAGTGGAAACAGATGGAATAGACAAAGGGATAGTAATCATGTGTCTAACGCTAACCAGAGGGGAAAAAAGAAAAAGCAGCTGTTCCCACATTGATGTTTGCCTTTTCTTCTTGAAGGTGTTCATGCAGTTCCATTTGTTTTAAAAAACTTAATGAGCTCATTTATATCTCTTTGCTGCTGGCCTGACAATGAATTACATACGGGTGTCCTTGCAGAAGGGTCATTGTCTTGCACGGTATCAGTAATGACATTAAAATACGGTTTCTAGTCTGAAGCCAAATCTTAGTTAAAAGCAGGAAAAGGAAACACAGGTAACTGACTATAGTAAGAGTGAGTAAAAGTCTGGTTAATCAGAAAATATTACTATTTTTGTATAGGGCTTTTTCATATTAGAGAGGAAATTTGGTAGTGCCTTTCTTGGTAATTACAAGGAAAAGGTGGCAGGAAGCACTATTCTGTGCAAGTCTTGGCTGACGCTGAAATTTGTTTAAAAAGCTCACATAGATGTCAAGAACAGTAATACCAAAAAATGTCTGTAATCAAGAATCATTAAATGAATTATAGTAATACATAAATAGCGTATCTGAATGACAAAAAATCCTAGTTTTTCTTGTTGAAGGAAATATTTTTTGGCATATGTAAGGTATGTAGCATAAATGAATATATTTTTAAAAAAATGCATATATAACTACTGTATTAAACTAAATAATTTTTCGTGACCCATCATATTGAATTGCATTATTCCTGAACTCAGGTTTTGTTGCAGAGGATTTCTTTTTCTTTCACTGCCTGCTTATACAGTTCATCCTTGTGAGTAAGGCTTTTTTCCACTTCTAGAATATTTCTTGGGAATAGTTCACTTCCTTTGTACCATGCGAGTACTGGCACACCAGTCAGACAGATGGATGTTATATGTTCTCAGCTGCAAGAAAATTAGTTTTAAGAATTCTTTGTCTAAACCGGTTCACCGTGCAATGTAATTCTTTTATATTTGTATTGGTTCATTAATTACTAAGATCAAACTTATAAATTAACCAAAGCCAAGACTTCCATCCCTCTTTTGCTGTCTATTTTCATGTTTTTCTTAACTGTGTCATATCATATATCCTATCGCTGCTCAGCATTTATATGTATTTGGACTTCATCTGACCAGAAGTTGTTTGATTTGACAGATTCTGTATTTGCGACATCAAAATATGTTGCTATGGAAAAACTTACGAGTTCTAATTAAAAATGCAGAGGTCACAATTTTCCCAGAACCAGTAGGGCATAGATCCTAGGAGAAAAGAACCACAACATAAAAAATCCAGAGACATGTCAATCTGCAACTTTCCAGATCTGAAAGAAGAACAGCAAGCCTTCAGAAAAAAACACAAGGCTGAAATTTTGATCAAGCTCCCTTGCATTCATTCAGATGCTGTATGTCTCCCTTCCCACTGGCAAAAAGAATTCTGTAATTCATGCAGAGCACTGATGTTTGAAATGTCATCCTGATACAACTTAAAAAGAGGAGAGATAGAAATGAGATGGAAATGAGTATAGAGAGAAATAAGACCTTCCTGGTCACCCTTTCAAATCAAATACCAATATTGGAATAATCTCTGCGTAATGGTGCCGAGTGTTTTGTCAACTACACGCATCCATGACTTCCTTTAAAAGTTCTTCCATGTTCAGTCTCATTGACTTCTCTTCCATACCTCTTTAGTTGTTGGACTGTTTACAGTTTCCCTTTTTAAAACTTCTATGTGTAAACAACTATTGTGTCTTTCCACTCCTTTTGCTCCAGACTCCAAGAAGCATCGGTACAAGCGCAGGCTTGTACAAGGTCCTCACCTGCGGCAGGGTGTGCCCACACAATACCTCAAAGGGAGCACAGGATTTATGAGCAGCTCATCTGTAACAAACCTCTGCTTGGTACCACACTGATGGGAACACACCTGTTCTGTGCTGTGTTGGAGATTTCTGCAGTAGTGAGTTACATGACATAGTCAAGACATAACCATTTTTACTCAAAATGTATTTATCTTCTCATCTTTTTACAGTGTTGGAGCTCTCAGTGCTTCCACTGCAGTCATTCTTGTTTTTTAAAGTGACAGATACTCTGTAATTGTCTTCTAAGTTTGCGCTCGCTGCCCTCCAGTAGTAGGGCAAAGCAGTTTGTCTCTGCAATTCAAAAGCAGTGATGTGCTGCTACTACAGCAGGCTGCCAAGTTATCTCCAGTTTCCTCTCAGGATAGCTGCTAAGTATATCTCTCTTACGGAGATGGGAAGCTTGCAGTCTGATGGGCCCTGCTCACCCAGTTACTCTTCTAGATATAAAAAAATGTAAATGTCATTTCACTGACGACTGATCTTGCCAAAGTACAAAATGTCTGTGAGTGCGGTGCTTTGTTCTCCAGCGGGAAGCTGCCGTTTAACAGCAGGTCTCGTTATGCAGGTCTCATTATGAAATCTTGTCATCAGCCAGGACCCAGCCTGAGATGCATATGGCCCATAGAGAATCATTCTCGTGACTGAAGGACAACCAGAAATGTTTTGTGTAGGTAAGCAGACAATTGTTTTTATGTATGTTTTGATAAACCACATGTGAACTTTTGCTTAAGGTTTCAGTTATCTGCTAAAGATCTTACAAAAGGTATATCATGAGACTCGTGAATTAGACTTACCATTCCGATATAATGCATTTATGCATACTGGATTTTTTTTTTCCAGTTCCTACAATAATTCTATACTTGTTTTATTGCTAGTGTTCTGTGTAGCTCACTGTCATGACTGTGGCCTCAGGCCACGTCCCTTAAACTGAGGAGACAGAGAGTCAAGTGGAATATCAGAACGTGAATCCGACTTTGTTGTTAGCATAGTCCTATTTTCATAACTACGGAAAATGGCATTGGGATTATGTATTTCAAAGCCTACATGCCTAATTTTGGTCTGATAGAAAATGCCATAAGTGAGACATCAACAATAGGTATCTGCCCTCTGCCCACCCTCCCCCCCCCCTTTTTTTTTTTAGGTGTTAAACTATCATGTCTAGTTAGGATGAGGGCTAGATGCCTTCACGAGGGCTTGCAAATGGTGATCCATAGTTTTATGAATGTAGAAAATGTCGTTCTTTTGTATTTAATGAGTCTTGTTTATATTTTTGAAGTCTGTGAACTGAGATAATTGCCATGAAAAGCTCTAGGCAGCTGACTTAAAACTGTTTTATCGATTACTCCCTTTTACCATTCTTTGTTTTTTAATAAGGTGACAGGTTTTTAGATAGTTACAGAATATATTCAGGATCAGGATCCACAATTAATGTCTTTCTATGGAACCAAAGCAATGTCGGGTCTTAACTCCCCTGCTTTATTTCTGAACCACACTAGATGAGAATTCAGATGGCCTTTACGAGGGCAACTGTGCTTCTGTGAAGGTAAAAACTTTACGCTTTATCCATTTTTACATTAATCATTTAGTGTATGCTTTTTAGTAAGTGTACAAGTTATGCTCATTGTTTAAAAATCCTTCCTGTCTAGTATATTAGAGACTGAAAATAATTTTCTTTTTTTGTGTGCAGATAGTACAGATCTGTTTTCTATCATAAAGCAAAAAACCCAGCATAGTACAGTCATTTTACGTAAGCGTGGTATTTCCATTTTCCCATGTTAACTGTGGAGGTATTTTTATTGGTATCTGTCTTTCCTGTGGATTTATTTTTTAAAAAAACAAACAAGATACTCAGAGCAGTATCTCGAAGGGAAGCTGTGAAGATCTTTTCTTGAGTTCAGTCTCCTGAAAAATTTTTCAGCCCTGAAGATTTCTAAACGGCAGGAAGTAGGAGTAAAACTGTTGCAGAGAGCTTGGAGTAACAGCTTAGGCTGCATAAAATGATTTTGTACTAAAAATTCTGATTCAGAGTGTTGCTAACTGCAAACAGAAATATTTTTCTGTTAGTTGCCAAACAAGCGGAAGACTTTCTGAGTCTCTTTTCACCATTTTGCACTCTAAAAAGGGGGGAGAGGGAGGGAATTCTGTGTAGCCTGTCAGTGTCTCGTTCCCTTACCAGGCTTGTTTTAACTGCATTTGTGTTTCTCCAGAAAGAGTGTAAAACCAGCATCAAAACAGCAGTCTCATAATTGGAACCCATTTTATTCAAGTACAGCAACAGAACAATGTGAGGTGTTGAGCAAGGCATTCTGTCTTCTAAAACGGACTAGGATATATACTGGAAATTAAAATAAAATGTAAAGTCACTTAGTGATAATTCCACGTGGAGATTCTCACAGCGAAGTTGTGCCAAAGATATTTTCTCATATGCACTGAGTATTTCAGTTAATGAAGACAGTTATGTGAAAATGTTCTTATGTGATTACAGGATGAAAAAATCTGTGAAGTCACTGAAAGAACCATCCATTTCAGAACAAACCATATAAGGCGCATAGAATTCTACCACGCTGACACAGACTAGGCAGTAGACCAACACTTAAAGAAAAAGTCCCCGTAGAACAGAGAAGTAGTCGACCTTCCCCTTGTGCTTCCCTAGCCAGGCTTTCAGCAGCGATCATGTCCCTATTTCTTTTATGAGTATTTTTACACCTCTGTTCTGTGTCTGTATGTTCTGTTAGCACGTTTCTGAAGGCCCCAAGGCCGAGGAATACAATGCCGGTATTTTCATTTGACTTACCTATATGAATGAGATAATATTTAAGCCACATGCTGGAAAAACCTTACCAGTAAGCACTGAATGGTTCTAGTTGCTCCTTGTGGCTGCCCCTGGAAGGAGCAGGTGTACCTGGAGTTGACTGGCTCTGTTTTGAAAAGGGAGCTGGAAAACTCATTTAAGGCATGTTCAGGATAGAAGGTCACTGTGGGTGGCAGATTTGCATCTAGTCAGCCCTCAGAGAGGCATTAGTTCAGATAGGAGCCTTGAAAGGTATTGATGGCAAGGGTATTTTAGTATCAAAGCTTCTCGCATTTTATTTTTGACCTTATTAACAACTAGAATACTTGGGTTTAAACCACGGCCAGTAGATCTCTTTCTCCTCTAGAGAGGAAGGACTCTGGAATTTGGGTTTTGTTGAAGTGTTTTCTTAAAACAGCGCTGCTGTTATCCCAGAGCCATGCTGGTGTTGGCTTAGAAAACTAGCTTTGTGGGACACAGTTGGCCTTCCTGCTGGAATGTATGTCCGGAAGGTTAAATTACAAGCTCTATCAACACTTAGAGGAGGTAGAGAGTAAATTATGACAAAGATGTGGTAAAGAAGACTTCTGGGCTTGGGAGAAACTGGTTGAGCGCTAGCTCTAAGTCTAAGCAATAAGGAGCGTAGCAGGAGCAGGCTTTTGCGGCCCTGTGGTCAAATGAGAGGGCTATTTCATGAAAAAGGAGTTCCCTGCAATATGCATGAGGTCTCTCTGGTTTAAAGGGGTGTGCCGTTGGTGGGTATGGATAGGCAGGTCGCTTCTCTTGCTCTGTTAGTCCCTAGCAGCAGCACGCTGACAGCAGTCTCACAGGGGTGCCTGTTCGGACCCTCCAGTGCGTTTCCATTGCTTTGTCCCTTGATGGTCAATGCTGACAGTACAGCATGGACCATCAGACAGAACTGACAGACAGGAGCATGGGTTTGTAGTGATTTCTGTGCTGTGACAGATTGTGCCACAGGCTGGTTTCAGTGTAAGGGCCAGAAATAAAATCTGGGGACTTCCCTTACCAAAATGCAAGTATGGATCGCAGAAGAATCTGGCCAGTGTCTTAGCTAAACATGCTGATACTAAATAAGTCTTTGCCAGCCTGTAAAAATGGAAGCATGCTTATGCAGAACTGTAACCAAACCTGATTTTTTTGCTATAAGCTATGAGTCAATTTAGTAATTTCAGACTATAGATTAGATACAACTTGTCAAAAGTAGTTATCAAAGCAGGTCACCATTATGCATAGAAGACAAGTTTTTCCAGAGGCTGTGCTGATACTATTGTGGTATTTTATGTTTGTGCAAATTAATAGACCGTAAGCTCGTTACAATTTAGGACAAATTAAGCGTCTTTTTACTATGCTTTTAAATACTGTCCTACCTGAGCTGATTGGTTGCTTGTGGCTGTTAGTGTAAAAACACACTTTTTAACTAACTGCACTTGCTAGATTCGTGGCCTATGTTCAGATCAGTTGAATGGAAAAAAGAAATCTAGCCTTTTACTTGCTGTCTGCAGAAGCTGATCTGGTATGCCACTGTCATTAATACAGGTGACAAATAATTGCTGAAAATGTACTTTTAACAAACAGTTCTCTACAGTCTTTTAAGCAGCGGTGGTGGTGGAATCAAGCGGGATATTTTGCCCTTTGGTTTCATGCAGAGGTTGCTTTCTTGAATTCCGTTTCATGAGCTCCGAGTAACATGGTCTGACCTTATTCCTGACCCTACTTCGAGCAGGAGCCTGGAGACCTCCTTAGGTCCTTTCCAACCTGATTTTTCCTGTGATCCTAAGAACAAACACAATAAAGTTCCATTACATTTCGATGAATGTATGTAGTTAAAATTTATGGCAGCTATTCTGTAGTGATTATTCTACACAATGCAGGGTCGTATTCATGTTTCTAACTTGCAATCATTTAACTGGCCTGAAGGGATTAATTGATTGAATTTGAAGTTGAAATTCCGATGACCTTTTATTCACTGGCCACACGTAGCGAGTCAATATTTAAAAATGAAACTTGGCTGTAGTCACTGCCTGTGCCCCAAACCAGATTTCCTACCGACAGTGAGCCACACTAATGACATGTGATGGTTGGCCCACTTCTATCCAGGCATTCAAATTGTCAATTTCTTCCTCATGCCGATGCATGTAATTTAGTAATTTTAGGTACAAACTGGATGATGAAACACCCCCATTTCCACAGTTTACTTCTCATATTTTTCTTCAGTTATTCAAAGATACTCAACTGTGTCTTACACAAGCCCCTTAATATAGAAGAGATGTCCCACCGAGGACAACACTGAGGATATACGCATACATTTTTACAAAAGAAACGTCTTTCTCAATGCACTTTACTATAAACAATAAACAGCTTGCATTTACCATTGAAAGTTGCGACAGTCTAGGGAGTTGGTTTTGCAGAACAGATAGTCTACTGAAATTTTGAGGCGGATTCTGTCATGGCCATGTCACAGCTGGTTTTGAGCAGACAGAGGTTGTTGACTTAAAACTATTACTTCTACAGCTGGGAGAGCTGGTTCTGTACCGCTCTCTCAGTCAACACTAAAGCTTTGCATGGAAAAAATCCTCAGCGCAGAACAGTGAAATGAAGTTCTCGTTATTGACCTTTAAGAACTAAAAAATTTCTGTGCCTAAGAGTGTCTCGCTGAACTCAAGAGTGGTTTTGTATGATAGACACTTGAATGCAGTCAGTGATATCTGGATGCGTCACAAGCGTGTATTTACTCTTAAAACTACTGAGAGAATAGCTACTTTAGATTGACAGAGCAAAGACATCTGTGAATAGACTGCGTGCAGGCAATTTACCACGGATAGTATTTCAGAAAAGTGCTCTTGCCCTGCAATTCAGTAAGATTTGCATGCCTGCAAAATGTCATATTATCTTCCTGATTCCTTTTCTCCTTCTCTCATGAATGAGGCACTCTCCACATTTGCCTCAATGAGGGCTTTGTTTTTGTCTTCAACATTCAGCACAAACTTTCTGGTGATAAGAATGAAAAACGCTATCATAACAAGAGTTTTTTCTTCTTATATTGTTATACTTTCTTATACAGTTTAGGAATATTGCTTGCTGGTGGATGGAGCTGAGCGTTGACCGAAAGCATTTGGATAAATCCACTAGCTTTTTACTCTTTTGGAAGATTATTTCCTGCTTTTGGAAAGATTATTCTGATACTATGTGTAAGACTTGAGGACTTTTCACTTTTTTGGGGTACTTGGGTGTGTCATATTGCTGTGTTTTTCTTTGCTCCACACAGGACAAACAGGGAGGCTTGTTCAGCACCACAAAGCATTGAGTGGCAGCGCTCAGTAGCATTGCTGTGTTTTACTGACAGTCCAAAAAGAAGGGAGGAGGACCGACTTCACACTACAACACTCGGTATTATAATCTGTCTAATAGGGAAGTATATTTAACTGCTACAATCTTTGTCCTTGGTAATTCAGAGAAACTGAGTGGAGAAACACACACTTACTCAGGGGAGTTATCATATGGGGGCTTCCTGTAAACATCTCGCAAAAGCATTTTCTAATAATAAGATAAATAACTTGGGTGACTGTTCTCAGAGCCTATACTGATGTGCCGAGATGTATAATTTTCTGTGAATATGGGCCGCATAAAGACAGACAACGATGAGGCTTGCTTTTTTTTTTTTAACTCTCTGCTGCACTAGGGATTCAGTTTTAGAACAGATTCAGTGTTAGAAGCGCTTGACTAGAAGCGTGTATTCAATGCAGTTGATCGCATGGCTGAAATATGGGAGAAACATCTCAAAAGAGGAGAGGGGAGAACGGGAGCTTTTGACCTGTGGAAACTTCTCCTATTTCCATATTATCTCCAGCCTAAATGCAGAATGAAGTATTTCTTCCCAGCCTTCCAAAAAAAGCTTGTAAATATGCACAAGAAATATAACCAGTTAGCTTTAACTTTCAATAACAGTTGTTCAAAACAAATGAAAGAATGCTATGTTTCCCTTTTCTTCCCATACCTTCCCCCTCATCTGGAATTCAGGGTTCTCCAAAAGAAAATCTGTGTTTTCACCCATCATCCCAGGCACTTACGGATAACATAATAGGAAGGCTAGGCATCTACTCTACCAGGGATCCAGGAAATATTTTCTAAATTCTATTACAGTAGAACAAAAACCCTTCTTGAGCTGTATGTAGGGTCTAAGGGAACAGAGGTTATATATAGCATTATTTTTCTGTTCTCTGATGGAGACTATTGTCTGACTTTGCTACAGCCACGGTTTTCTAATTGTTGGAAGTAATTTGCCCAGAGTAATGCTCTCTGTTCAGTTCATTTAATGTGACTTAATTTCATAACACTACAGGCTTTATCAGTAGTCAGAATAACCCCTGGAAAACCCCAGGAGGCAAAAATGCTTGTCGAGTTTAGCTGTTGAGGCTGGATGATGCCGCTTCGTGAAAAATGAAGTAATTGTTTTGAGGGAAAGAACCATCAGAAAATTACTGGGTCTATCAGAAGTCTTTGTCTTTCATCAGTCATGTCATTCGGTCATAACTTGGCTTTTATTTTTATGTTTATCACAATGCCTTTTTTTGTGTCTCTGGTAATACAGGAGTACTGTGAGACTTCCGTGAGCCTACGCTACAAAGCGTCATACACTTACCCATAAAAAACCCCTCACTTAATTTTTTTTATTGGCTTGAATTTGGGGTATTACCTGTTGCAAACATGCACATAAAGGCACAGGTATCTTCTGTTTCAACTTCAAGTTGAAAGTGTCAGCCTACATAAGATCATAAAAGCTGCTGTGTTGTTTGATTTTTTTTTTTTTTTTTTCCCCCTAAAGAGAATTGCTTTCTGGTATGATCAAGTATCCTGAAGTTTTTTGCTCTGGCATAGCCAATATGGTTGTTCTCAATAGCTTTCTCTACCTATCTTGTATAGTTGTTTGCAATAGCTATAGCTAAGGAATGGCGTGTAGTTAGGAATGTTCTTGGTAGTATCTTTTCTTTCCTTAGATGTTCTAACATATACTCTCAATTCTGCTCTGGGAGCCATTTATACCAGCAACAGGTATCAATTAGTCAACTGTCTTGCCTTTGACTAATCAGTCTGCTGATTCTGAATGCTAAAAGTAACCTTTGATTTGAGTTAGTATTATCTCACATGTTTAGCATTGTTTTGACCCCTTTTCATGAGGCTGGTCATACGAAGCATCCCAGTGCCTATATTCAGGATAGGAAAACATCTTTGGAATTGTAAACATGTTAATAGTGTAGGAGACTTCTCACAAATACCATTTTGCAGCCAGAAGCTACTATTCTGCACCCCACCCATGCCCCTTCAAAAAAATAAAAAGTTGTAAAACAACTGTAGTAGCATTTCCAGGTTTTCACGGCTTTAGTGGTTATTGCTTCGGGTTGATGGATTAGCCTTCAGTATTTGCCATATATTGCCAGGAGTTTATGACTTACAGGATATTGCTATGATCGAGGGCTTACAGTTTATCGATTACTGTACTCTCAGGCCTCATGCCTTATCATTTAGGATTCATACTCTGTGTTCAGCATTTTGTGGTTTGCTAAAGTAAATTATAAACTCCTGAAAGATACGACTCTCGAACTGTAACCCTTAAAGTAAGATTTATAGTCTTCTTCCCTCACTATCCAGGATTCATCTCTCTGGTTTTGATAGCTTCATTACATGCATTCAGACTTCAGGAAATTGCCAAGTTGTAGGAGAGAGCTGTAAGGAAGTATATACTGTATAGCCATGCAAGATAGTGGAAGCACAGATGTGAGCCTGAAACGGGGCTGGGTAGTACCTCAAGGATTTGAGAGACAGGGTTCGTGGTGGTTACCCACCCACAGAAAACACTGAAATAGTAAAAATCTCAATAATTTTGAAGGAAAACTTGAGGCACCCCTCGGCCACACCTCCACCGCTGCTCCTGGAGACTTTATTCGCTTCCTTACCCTTCCCAGCATCTCCCACCAAGTTCCGGACCGAGAGCCATCTGTCGCTGTCTTGAGACACGCAGCCAGCGTTTTCTCAGGGCATCCCGTCCTGATCTCTCAAAGACATTCTCAAACGACATGATCATCTTCGAACTTTGAACCGGTCTTCCCTTAGAATCGCTTTAAAACCAGCCCAGTCCCTCCCTCTTGTCTTCAGAAGTCTCACAGAGGTGGTTCTTTTCCCCCGTCGCGCCGCGGGGCGGTGGCGGGACCGCTCCCCCCAGACCGACCCAGACCCCGGGCGTCGCCGCCAGTCGGGGGGCGGGGCGGGGCGGGGCCTCGGGGGGGGGCGAGGCCGGGGCGGCGGGGCCGTGCCCTGCCCTCGGTCCCGCGGCTCGTTTCCCCTCACTCTCCCTTTCTCTTCTTTTCTCGTCACCTGCTTTTTTGCCCTCTCCCCTTCCTCTCCCCACCGCTGGAGACGGTTCCAAATTGGGTCAGTGAACCAATTGAGTCATTGGTTCCAAATGACTATTTGGAAGAAGTCAGAAGGGAGACCTGACCTTTTATTCATCCTAACGCTGTGTACGCTATCTAGAAACTGGATACAGGAAAATTGTATTGTAGTGAGACTACGGTACAGCAACTTGCTGAGTTCACAATATACATAGAAGCAAACTAAATCGATTATTCAAGATTCATTTTGCTATTTGGCAAAATTCTAAATTCATGTTAATTTATTAATTTTTAATGCGAATGCCATTATGTTCTCACAGCTATTTTAGCCTGGAGAGTAATAGATTAAAAATGTGATTTCTCAGGGTTTTTGCAGTTAGGAGCTGTAATTTAACCAAAAATGTGCTAATTACAGGTAGATCCCAAGCTGCATGTTACAGGCTTATTATTAGTCTTTGAAGAGCAAGATTATTAAAGGCATACTTGTTCAGTTCTGTATTGTCATTCAAGTATCTAGTGCATGGATGATAATATTATTACTGTCGCATTATGCTTGTGAGACTGTGGTTGCCATCAGACCCTAAATAAATACGGAATTTTTACTCATATTAATTTATGGAAGCCATTAATGTCTTGAGTGTACAGACAGAAATTATTTTGTAAATGAAATTGTTCTTAATACAAAACATTATTTGTAATGCATACTCATTTTATTGTAGTGAACTGTTTAAAATTGTTAATCCTTTTCTATACTATAGCGTTTATACAATGGTTTACAAAAGTTATGGAAATAAAATGTTGATCTTTATTTGTGAGCTGTATTTTGTTTAGAGACTCACTGGAGGCAAGCCGGGTCCGGGCAGCCACAGGAAGTTACCTGAGAGCTGACCGAAGGCAAGAGGAGAAGGCGGCGGAGATGGTTTTATTTTTTGCTGTCACACATAAATCTATAAAGTTTTTATGGAGAAGCAGGCGGGTTTTAGTGAATCCACCCACGCCGCTGTCAGGTCCGGTCGCACGCCCCTGGCGCCACGGCAACGGCCCAGCGCCCCCGACGGGGCGTCTTCACCATGGCAACCGCTCCCGGGCGGACGGGCGGGAGGTTGGGCCAATCATAGCGCGGGCGCCACGCTCCGATTGGTCGGGTTTCCTCTCCGGGGTGGTGCGCGGTGGAGATTGATGGCCATGGTGGCTCAATGGAGCGGCGCTTTCTATGAGGGGGGCGGGCGGCGGCCAAATGGATGCGCGGCGTGGGCGGGCCGAGACGCTCCGGAAGCGGCGGGGGCTCGAAGTGGGAGGGCGGCGCCCCGGGTAGAAAGCGGGGCCCGGGGGGCGGGTCATCTGCCAGGCCGGGCTGTCGGAGCCGCCACGAGCACGTCGTGAGGAAGCTAGACTGTGTCAAGGTGAGCGGGGGGCGGCGGGGACCTGGGGGCGCGGTGAGGGGGAACGGGGTGGTCCTGGGGCCCTTCGAAGGGTGATGGGGGGCGGGTCTGGAGCGGGGCTTGAGGAAAAGTCCCCCTGAGAAGGAACGGAGGGGTCCTGGGGGGGACTGAAGAGGGGAACGGGGGCCCTAAAGGGGGCTGAGGGAACAGGGAGCCTGAAGGGGAACGGGGAGGGTAGGGGACCTTGAAGGCGGCTGCGGGGGGACTGAGAGGTTATGTGCGGGCTGAGGGAGGACGGGGCGACGAGGGGGCGGGGGGGGGAGCTGCAGGCGTTGTAATGGAGGTTGGCCTGACGGGAGCCCTGAGCTGGGAAGTGTGTGTGTGGGGTGTCCGAGGGACTGGGGGACCCCTGTTTTTGGGGTCGGGGTGGCTTGAGGAGGGTGTGAGGAGGAGATGGGAATCCTGTGAGGAGGGCTGAGGAGGGGGCTTCGGGGGTGTTGAGGGGCTGGAGGTGGGGGGGTGAGTGTCCGGGGGTCCCCCAGCGTTTGGGGGTAAAATTGTTTGTTTTGAGGATGAAGTCGCCAGGAAATTGCGGAGCCCCAAGATTTGTGGGGCAATGAAAGCGCTGCCAAGCGACAGTGAGGACAAGCCGCAGCTTTGCGTTCTGGTACCTTTGATGTGGGAGCAATCGCTGGATGTTTGATGTTTTTGACCCAGTCCTGGGAGAATGAAATAAGGTGCTTTTTGAGGATTAAGTTGCCAGGGAAGCAAGGAGCCCCAGGGTATCGGGGAAAGTGGCTCTAGTGCAACTAAAGCTGCCAGTGAGTCGAAAAAATGCAAAGCTCTAGTGGCCCATATCAACAACTGTACCACAGATGATGCTAAATACTTTTTCCTTCACTCGGCTGTAGTCTTTGCAAACCTCCATGAAAGAAGGAAGCTTTAGAGTCCTACTCAGCTTTATTCGAAAGGGTTTTTTCCTTTCTCAGCAGGATGTCAACTGCCACCGTTTCTCCATGGTCATCCTTTCTTCTGCCGTGACAGTACAGGATAGTTGGAAAGGCTCCAGAGTGCTCTGCAAGTATGAGGTATGTCTCCGTTGTGCGTCTGCATTTTTCCTAAGGTCCCTGTAGTGTGGACTTTGAAGTTAACATAAATAAGGTCTGTTCTGGACCTTGTTGTGCCCACGCAAAGCTTACTTCCCTCCACTTATTTTTCTCTTCCTAGAAGCATAATCTTCTCTTTCTGGGTGCTTACTGTTAAGTGATACCATGAAAATAATTATGTACTAAGAGAGGGAGAAAGCTGTTTGTTAGAGTGCAGATATTCGGAAGAAACAGACCTTGTTTTCACAATAAAAGCTTTTTAGAATATCTTATAGTAGTGCTCAAAAACCTTACTGAGATACTAGCATCTGTCCTAAAAGCCATCGAGGTCAAAGAGGAGACATGGACTAAACTGGACAAACTGGTGTCGCTTCTGTGTGTTTTCCAGGCTTTTTCGTGAAGCATCAGCAGCCTCGCAACTTGTGACGGCGAGTCCTGATGTGGTTTTGGTGAGTTGTGGCTTCCAGTAATGTCCTTTTTCTGTAACCTAGAGTGTGTAATTTTGATGTCGATTGGAAATAGGTTTTCCACAATTGAAATGCTTCTCATTCACAGAAGTTGCCTTTTGTAATTTACACACTGACTTGCGTTGTTTAAACTGCAACTGCCAAATAGCTCTAGCATACAATGTATTAGGTATACTTAAGCAGTTAGGTATTTGTTGTCCATGTTTGAAAAGAGAGGCAACTGAATGTTACAGGGTTTTTCCCAATATTTAGACAGAGTGCTCTGAAGTACTTTATTTCTGTCTGGCTTTCAGTAGCGCATTTCCCTGGCAGTCCGGCAGCATCTCTCTCAGACAGCGGCACCAGCCAGATGCCCCTCCTTGTTGTGTAGCACACAAAACCCCCCCCCGTAGTCAAATTATAACTGTGTGTTTTGGAGATAGATAGTGTAATGGTATCAATGCACAGCTGCGCGAGCTAAATTAGTGCCAAAGGAAAGTAAAATACTTTTATGGTATAAGTATTTTTATTGAATGTATATAAAGACAGGCACACCTTTACAGCACAAAATGAATGACCGAGCTTTGTTCTTTATTGTTGCTTGTGCTCTTCAAGGTTTTACCCTTCCCTCTCAGCTGCATTGACCAAGTGAGCAAGGTGAGCAGCAGCAGCGTGAAGGCTGTAGTGGCACCAGTGGGTCCGTCAGCGTCATTCTGGTCACAGCACAGCCTGGTCCTGCCCCTCGCAGGGTGATCTCCCTGCACCGCGCTGGGAGGAAGGGGCCAGACGTTTCCCTGCACCAGCCAGAAGGTTCACTGTTACACTAAGAACGTGTTCAAAATGGCATCAATTAGTCTTAATACTGACTTTAGGAGTTGAGATCGCTCTGGCTTTTCAAGGATGTGCCGTATTTCGAGCTGAGCTGTTTCCCCAGAATCCTCCTGTGGCTCAGCTACTGTCCTGACCCTCAGTCTGAGGGAATTCCTCTACTCTTCTGTGCTGTTTTGTTTTATGATGCTGAACTATAATTGGGGATTGTTGTTTTCCAGGTGCCTCATAGTCAGCATCTCGTGCTGCTCGATAGATGCCCCAGCCCAGGTTTGCAGCCGGTGGTGGAGCCGCCTGAGGGGAAGGGGCCAGCCCTGGGTCCGGTCATTCGGTGCTTTTTGGGGTGAATAAAAAGGAAGGATGTTTAGGGAATGATCATGTCATTTGAGGGCACTCCAGCATCACCAAAGGGGGCGATGATGAGCAGAGGAGCAGGTGAGTTGGGGATGTGGGGTCATGGGGGGGTTCCCCCCTAGAAGAAGGGCGTCACAGCTCCAAAATGCCTGAAAAATCATAGGGGGGGGATTAAAAAAAAAAAAACCAAAACCTGTAAATATGAATGTGAGGTGTTGAAATAGAGAACAATCTCTCATTTATATATAGATGGAAAAAATAGTATTTCTGTATATAAAAGGAGTTCAGAATAAAACCCTATATCTCTAAGGATTCTATGATTCTGTGATTCTATATTATAGAAAAGATCTTAGAATGTAAAAATACTTAAAAAAAAATTACTTATAAAAAGATATTTGTCAAAATAGACATCTAACCAGATAGTCTAAGTAGATATTATACATAGTAAGTGTTAATGTGCAAGTCTAAGTAGTTCTAAGCCTAAATAGATCTTCTATTTAAGGGTAAAAAGAGAATATATTTTCCCTAAAAAAAATATATTTATGTGAGTAAATAGATGCAGAAGTGTAAATGCCTGTGCTAAATAAGGTTCTAAACTGCAAAGAAAGCCTCTTGATAGAAAGGATTTAAAAACTGGCCCTCCCCTCTGATCTCCTGCAGGCGTAAAAGCTCTTTCAAAAGCTGCCCCTTTTCCCCTCCCAATTTGGGCCCCCCGAAACGGGACTTTCTCCCACCGCACACACCGAGCAGGAGCTGCCACCACGGCACAAAAGTACCCCAAAACCCCCCAGTCTCGGTCTGCACTGGGGAAAACCCCCATTTTGGGGAAAAAAAAAAAATAATCCCGATTTGGGGCGATGGCTGTCGCTGCCCGGGCTGCGAGTGCGGACAGGGCAGAGAGATGGAAACCCTGCTCGCCGGTAAACGGTTACGGTCCCCGGCTGGATTGAACCGGGCTGACAGCACTCGCTACTCATCACCCTATTGAGGGCTCAGAGGGGGATAATTAAGGGGTGCTGCCGCCCGGCGGACGGAGAGCGGTACTGCAGGTGCGGAGCTGCGCATGCGCAGCAGTCACGCCTTGGCCCACCCTGGCCACGTCCCCGGGGAGCGCATGCGCGATTCTACAGAGGTGGGTGCGGCACCGAGCCCGAAGCAGAAGGGGCCCTTCGCGGAGCTGCAATGGGCTTCCCGCCGCCCGGAACGGGTTTTGTGCCGTCCGGCCCAGAGAGCGGCCCTTAGCGCTGCCGTACCGGCTCTTACAGTGCTCCAGGGCACCTGAAAGTGCCGGTTACGCCTCCGGAAGTCCATGTCTATGGCCCCGCGGTCCTCCACGACACCAGAAGTGCCCCCTCAGTCCTCCGGCGGCAGTCTCTATGGCGCCCCGCGGTCCTCCAGCGCACCGGAAATGTCCCTTCAGTCCTCCGGCGGCAGTCTCTATGGTCCCGCTGTCCTTCACGGCACCGGAAGTGCCCCCTCAGTCCTCCGGTAGCAATCTCTATGGCCCCGCGGTCCTCCACTGCACCGGAAGCGCCCCCTCAGTCCTCCGGCGACACTCTCTATGGTCCCGCGGTCCTCCACGGCACCGGAAGTGCCCCCTCAGTCCTCCGGAAATCCCAGTCTAAGGCATTTAAGGCCACAAGGACAACGGAAGTTCCTCTCAGACCTCCAAAAAACAATCTTTATGGCCCACAGGTGCTCCAGGAGACCAGTGGGATTACAGGAAAGGCGGGTCCCGGGGCTATATGACGACGGCCTGTGCTCAGACAGCTCATTCTGCATTCAGTTATCTTTTGAGCTGATTGCATCCCTGAGACTTTGTTCGTCTCTCTGACTCCTACAGGACCTCTCTAATCCCTCTGACGAAGCCTCTTATTTTGTCAGAATTTTTTCCAGAGCTACATGTGTGGTCTGTTGTGGTTCTGTCTTACCGTATTTCAAATCTGGTACCCCAAAAGATGTCGTTGGCTCAGACCTCCTCTTAGCCTTAGTCTCTTGTTATAGACACATCTCCCATGGTGATTTTTATTCTCTTTTACAATTTATTTTTGCTTTAGCTGCTTAGGTGTTCCTTAGGCTGCTTAATACAGTTTCTGCTATGTCTTATATTTCTATGTTTTTTTGTGTTTTCTGCCCTTTGGGACTCATCTAGTTCAGCTAAAAAAATCAGCCAAAGAGAGATCATTGAGGTGATAATTTGATAATGGTATTATTATTGAATTTAATGAACTACTTCTATGCATAGCTTTCTATGACATCTATCCCAATCTACACCCCAGAAAAATTAAGTTTAATTACCTACCCGGTCATGTTGTTAACACAGCAGATGTAGTTGCAGTAAAAGAGCAGGTATCATCATCTCCAATCAGTGCTGCCTTCTCTATTTGACGTGTTGCAGGCTTTAACATTAAGGAAGACGAGAAAAAAACCTGCCACTCTGCCAGCCCATTTTATGGCTTCTGGAGGTTGGCTCAGCCCCTTTCCCAGGGGATTGTGGGGGCGGGAAGGGGGGCGGGAAGGGGGGCGGGAAGGGGGGGTGGGCAGGGTCCAGGGTATATGACCACGGGCCCTGCTCAGGGAGCTCACTGTGCCCTGGGGCTTCTCTGGGGTTGCAGCTTTTCTGTACCTCCAGTCAACTGCAGGTTTGGGACTGGCCTAGCTGTTTGGGCTAGTGTGTTTGGACATTTAGAGGAACAGAGATAAGAAGTCTGAGGTAAGGTCTTCAGGACCAGTTAAGGTTCAGCGGTATACATAGGAGGAAGTAGAATGCTATGCTGCTTTTTCCCCCGTCCCTTTTTTTTTTCCATGTCAATAATTCATTAATGAGTGTTCAGGTGTGGCAAGATGGTTAATTAGTATGCTTTTACTTATTCCAGATGCACTGTATTTTCCTGGAATTCCTGACTTTAATGAAGGATGGAATTTTGTCTTTTCCCCAGTTTTGCTATAGCCTGTGTAAGTTGCTGATATCATTTCTCTTAGTAAGACCAATGGTAAGACTATCTAGCAGAGGTTAGGGTGAGCAGCTTGTATGCATCTGTATATGGAGACTTAGCATTTCTCAAGAAAGCAGCAGGGATGTAAGGCATAGTGTCTTTAGGGATATGGAAGAGTTCTTTGCCTTTCCCCATTGCCCATGCAGTACCATGGTGTCCCTAGAGATTTTGCAGCTTGTGGCAAGCCCCTTGTAGCTTGTGTCTGGGTATCGCTTATTTTTTGGGTCTATAGCAGAGCCCAGAGTTCGTGGGAAGACAGAAAACAGGAGGTGGCTGCAGAACACAAGACATTGCTCAGAGGAGCAGCTCCTGAGGAACAGCTGATGCAGGGGATTCAGGGTTGCAAATACAGGATAGGAGCTGTCAGGAAGAAGTGGTGTTCCTTCCCTGACAGTTCAGGAGAAGAGAAGGGGCTTCTATAGCTTTGGGACTGAGGATGACTAGGAAAGGGAGGTAGGTTCATCAGTCTTTATCATATCTATTTTGCATTTGGGTGTCAATGAGATCTGGTGTGTTCTAGTCTCTTACCTTTGAGGTGAGTCAGGTAATATCGAGGAGGAGCACAGGACTGGTGATTTTGCACAAGCTCAATGGTAATTTTGTGTTTCTTCATATTGTATGTGCCATAAATAATTGTTGCTGCAGCCTCCGAGTCTGGGATCGGCTGGAAGAGGTTGGCATTTATGGTCATGATGCTCACTGCTGGGGCTGTGATTTCCTCCTCTTTTTTTTTTTTTTTTTTTTTTTTTTTTTCAGATGAAGAAAAACCAAGTGACTTCAGGAACATATCAGTTAGCTGTTTGTTGTTTTTGTCAAGGATAAATTCAGAGCTCCGGTTCTCTGAAAGCTAAGTTGAGAGACCAACATTGGAGAGGAGCCAAGGGTGACAGTTTCAGGGCAGGTTTTTTAAGTTAAAGAAGGACAGAAGGCTCTTCAGGAGCAGCCCCCTTTTGGCAAGTAAAGGAAGTGGGTTACTTTTCAGCACGATGCTAGCATGTGCCACGCAGGGCAGTTCCAGACTGTGTCTGTTGTTTTGTGTGGTCTGTCTGCTGTGTCTTTCTTGGGTCTCAGTGTCCTCCTTAACGCTGAAGGAGCACAAGATGCACCTCAGGCACCGTCCCTAGAGCCTCCAACGCCTGTACTCATTGGCATAATGGCAATCAGGTGCCGCTTTTCTTGCATTACAAGCTTAATGTGTGGATTGGTCTTAAGTAACAGAAGCTTCTGGATGGTCCTCTCTTGCAGCATTGTTCCTGTCTGCCTGAGCAGCTCTGCTCTCCACCCATCCGATTCTAGGGAGTGGAACTTCTTACATTTTTAGGTCTTGAAGCCCGGCTTCCTGCACATGCATCATCTCAGTTTTGAGAGTCCCTTCTTGTCCCGGGCCATTACATTGTACTCACTTTCTGGGGTTTCCCAGGAACATCCTCATGTAATCGTCATGGTCCTGTGGGTCTTCTTGCCTGATAACGTCTTCCAACCAGGTGTCATTCTTCTGGCTGAGAGTTTTCTCTCACCTTTGAGGCATGTTGTTCATTGTGTTGCGTGTAGTGTTGGTCTGTGCTTGTGTGTGTTTGCCTCGGAGCCACCCTGCCTGGGGGTGTAGACTCAGGGGCAGGAGGAACAGCAGTAAGAGTCTGTGGTTAGTATGTGGATCTGCCCAGACTGTTGAGGCAAAGGTGGTACTTTGATCTCAGATTGAGTAGCAGTCAGTGAATTGTGTGGACAGCTCTTGTTATTTTATGGGGAAGAGCAGAGCTATGTGGGAGGGACTGTTCAGTGGTAGCGGAGCAGATTGGATCGCCAAGATGTTATGGCTATGCTGTGTGGAGCTCTGATTCTTGGAGGCTTTTTGAACGGCAGGCTGCAGTTGGACTCTAGATGATAATTGTAAATGGGAATAAGACCTTTAGAATGATGAAGCTATTGTTCTGTATCCATGTGATTTGTTTGATATTGTTTTTTCAGATGGAGAGGGACAACCTGCGTAGGAGGATGTAGCAGAGCCAAACAGGGCACTGTAAGTAGGTGGGTTGGTGTGTGGTATTAGAAGGAAGGTGTGACCAGTGGTTCTGTGACTGCCTTATGGCTTTTGATTTTTTTTTTTTTTTTTTTTTTATTTGCAGGTTTGAATCGATGAGAGACATGGGATATGAGCACCAGGGATGACTCAGGCAAGGTGAGTGGTGATTGGTGGGCTGAAGTATCATTTCTTTTCCAGGTGTTGTTTTGCTGGTGGAGTCTTAAGCAACCCATGCTATTTGGGTTTTACAGGTGGTGTGCAAGCCTGAAGCTGGCAACCCAAACTCACGGGGCTTGGGCCCTTAAGCTGTCAAGGTAAAGGGGCAGGAGATGGGAATTGGTGCAAACAGGCTACAGTTTTGGGCACTGTCTCAGCATGGGCCATTTTGCTTGGGTTTTTGCAGGTGCCACAGACGGGCTCGGAGCGGTGACACTGCACCCTGACAAGCAGTTTGAACTGGTGAGGCTGTTGTGGGCGGGGTTGGTGTCTAATAGCAAAGTATTAGGTGGCAGCTCATTGAAGCGTTTCTCTCTAGTTTTGCAGGCACTGTGTGGGCTGCCTTTGGAACCAGACGAGCGTTTGAGGTGAGCCAGGTAGTAGAGAGGAGGTGCCTTGTGCTGATGATTTCTTGCACATTCAATTGAATTTTTTTGTCTCTTGGTGTCTTAGGTGCCACAAACAGTGACTGCTGCAGTGTTTGACTCTGGAATCCACGCAGAGCAGGTTAGCAGAATGTCACGGCGCATCTGAGGTGGGGGTATGTTGCGGGAAAGGTTTGTGTTGACCCACGTGATGCTCACTGATGGCACTGCTGTGTGTGGAATGGGTTTTTTCTTCTTTCCCTTTTTTTTTTTTTTTTTCCCCAGATTAATAAGAGGAGCCTAGGGACTGCAGGATTGATCCAGTTGGCTGACTGTGGTTTTTCTTGTGGAGGATGGCTTCAGACCCCTGGCCCTCTGAAAGCTAAGTTGAGGGTCTGGCGCTGGCGATTTGTTCAGGGGAGGGAAGGGACAAGGTTGGGCGTTGCAGGGAGGAGTTCTAAAGTCAGGGTAGGGCAGGGGGCATTCCAGGAGCAGTCCCCTCTGGGTAGATAAAGAATGCAGGTTACTCTTTAGCACGAAGCCAGCGTGTGCCGGGCAGGGCAGTTCCAGCCAGTGTCTGTTGTGTAGCTTGTGTCATCTGTCTCCTGTGACTTAGACTTTCCTTGGGTCTTGATGTCATCGTTGCTCTTTGTGCTCAAGGGACATGGCATGTGCCTTGGGCACCACCCGTAGGGTCTGGAACGCCTGTCCTCATCGGCATCGTGCCCAATGGGCACTTCTTTTCTTGCATAAGAATCTTAAAGTGTGGAATGGACTTGCATCTGGGACATTTCTGGACGGTCCTCTCTTTGCGGCATCATTCCCGGCTGTGTGAGCAGCTCTGTTTTCTAGGCATCCGTTTTCAGGGACTGGGATTTCTTCCCTGCATCCTTACGTTCCCAGGTCTTGAAGCCAGGCTTCTTATGCGTACATTCTCTCCGTCTTGATAGGAGCTTTGTGTAGCGGGCATTATGTTTGATTCTCTTATGGCATGGCCATAGAGCCTCCTCACGTTAGCACTGAAACTCTGCAGGTCTTCTTGCCCGAGGCCGTCTCTGGTCTGGAGGCAATTCTTGTTCGAACTTGTCTGTTCTTTGAGTCGCATTGTCTACAGTGTTGTGTGGTGTTGGGCAGCACAGGGGTGTGTTTGGCATGGAGCTGTCCTGCCTGGGGCTGCAGAGTCAGGGGTGGGTGGAACAGCAATAAGAGTCTGTGGTTAACATTGATTTGCCCAAACTGTGGAGGCAAAAGCTGTACAGTCGCTGCAGATCAAGTAGTCATCGTCAGGGACAGTCATTTCCATTATGTTTAATGGAGATGATTGGAGCCTTCTGGGAGGGGCTGTTTGGTGGTAGCAAAGAAGATGAAGGTGTTAAGGCTTGTGTGTGTAGGGCTTAATGTTTGGTCCAATTTTTTTTTTTAACAGCAGGCTGTAGCTGGAGTCTAGATGCTCTTCCTGAATGGAAACAAGACCCCTGGACTTGTTAATTGGCTCATTAGCATCTTGGTGACTTGTTTACTATTGTTTTTTCAGATACAGGGGGACAAGATGTGTACCAAAGAGTGATGAAGGAGGCAAGAGGAGCACTGTAAGAAGTTGGGTCAGCACATGGTATCGCAGGGAAGATATGACTGATAGCTGTAGTATGGTTTGGTGGTGTGGTTTGGGTTTTTTTAATGTTCAAGGTCCGAAGTAATAAGTAAATTGGGATATTGGTACCTGAGGTGACTTAAGCACAGAGAGCAATGTCTAGTGGGCTGAAGTAGCAGTTCTTTCTCAAGTGTTGTACTGTGGTGAAGTTCTAAGTGTCCTTTGAGTCTGTTCTACAGGTGGGGAGTAACCCTCCAAGTAGCAGCTCAAAATTATGGAGGGCAGGTGGGTGAGTGGCCAAGGTAAAGTGGGAGACAGGAATAGCTGGGGGCTGGATGAGGTTTCAGGCAGTATCTCAGCATGTGCCTTTTGCTTTGTATTTTTCAGATGCCTCACACAGGCTGAGAGAAGCGAAGCCTCATGCCGATGATCAGGTCGAGAAGGTGAGGTGGTTGTGGGCTGTGTTGGTGTCTAATAGTAAAGTGTGATATGGCAGCTTGGTCCAGTGTTTACCTTGTGGTTTTGCAGGGTCTGTGTGAGCTGCCTTTGGAAGTTGAAGACATTAGAGGTGAGCTGGGCAGTTGCAAGGAGGAGCGTGGGACCAGTGACTTCTCACATGTGCAACAGTAATTTTGTTTCTCGGTATCTCAGATGTCACAGCTTCTGACTTCAGAATGAGCAGGTGAGCAGAATGCCATTGTGCTATGAGGACGGGGGAGTTGTGGAAGAGGTCACCACTGACCTCTGATTCCTCTTTCTGGTGCTGTTTGTTTTTTTGTTTCAGTTGCAGATGAGTAAGATAGCTGATGTGTTGGGTTTTTTTTTCTCGACAGGGGATTTCAGACCCCTGGCTCTCTGAAAGCTAACTAGGGGTACCAGGGCTGGGAGGAGGGGACAGGGTTGGGAATTGCAGGGAGAGGTTTTAAAATCAGGGTAGGGCAGAGGGCTGTCCTGTAGCAGTCACCTCTGGGTAGGTAAAGGGGGCAGGTTACTCTTCAGCACAATGCTAGTGTGTCCCGGGCAGGACGGTTCCAGCCTGTATCTGTTGTGTAGTTTGTGTGGTCTGTCTTCTGTGTCTTAGAGCTTCCTCAGGTCTTGTTGTCCTCTTTACTCTCAAGGGGCATCTCCTGCACCTCAGGCACCATCCCTAGAGTCTCCAACGCCTGTACTCATCAGCATAGCCCCAGTCGGATGCTGCTTTTCTTGCATTCCAAACTTAATGTGTGGATTGGTCTTGTATCACAGAAGTTTCTGGATGGTCCTCTCTTGCAGCATTGTTCCTGTCTGCCTGAGCAGCTCTGCTCTCCAGCCATCCATTTCTAGGCAATGGAACTTTTTCCTGCATCCCTACTTTCTTAAGTCTTGAAGGTGCACTTCCTGCATGTACATGATCTCAGATCTGAGAGTCGCTTCTTGTCTTGGGCCATGATGTTTTACTCAGTTTCTTGAGTTTCACTAGAACATCCTCATGTCATCATCGTGGTCCAGCAGGTCTTCTTGCCCGATGGCATCCTCCAATCGTGTCATTCTTCTCACCGAGAGTTTTCTCTCACCTTTGAGGCGTGTTGTATGTCGTCTTGTGTGTAGTGCTGGTTTGTGCTTGTGTGTTTGGCTCGGAGCTGCCCTGCCCAGGGGTGTAGAGTCTGGGGTAGGTGGAATAGCAGTAAGAGTCTGGTTAATATGTGGATCTGTTCAGACTGTGGAGGCAAAGGTGGTACTGTCATCTCAGATCGAGTAGCTGTCAGCGGCTAGTGGGGACAGTTTTTTCCATTATTGTTTTATGGGGAAGAGCAGAGCTCTGTGGGAGGGGCTGTTCAGTGGCAGTGAAGCAGAGTGCGTCTCGAAGACGTTAGGGCTGCTTTGTGTGAGGCTCTGCTATTTGGAGTTTTTTAGTGGAGGCTGTAGTTGGACGCTAGATGATATTTGTAAATGGGAACAAAACCTTTGGAATGATGAAGCTATTGCTCTGCATCCATGTGATTTGATATTGTTTTTTCAGATGCAGAGGGACAAGCTGTGTAGGGCAACGTAGCAGAGCTGAGCGGAGCACTCTAAGTAGGTGGGCCGGTGTGTGGCATTAGAAGGAAGATGTGAGCGGTAGCTCCATGACTGCTTTATGGGGTTTCATTCTTTTTTGCAGCTTTGAATCAATGTGCGACGTGGAATATGGGCACCAGGGCTGACTCGAGCAAGGTGAGCAGCGATTGCTGGGCTGAAGTATCCTTTTTTTTCCAGGTGGTCTTTTGCTGGTGGAGTTCCAAGCAACCCCTGTTATTTGGGTTTGACAGGTGGTGTGCAAGCCTGAGGCTGGCAACCCAAACTTGCACGGAGGATGGGCCCTTTAGCTGTCAAGGTAAAGGGACAGGAGATGGGAACTGGTACGCACAGGCTGCGGTTTCGGGCAGCATCTCAGCACGTGTCATTTTGCTTGTGTTTTTGCAGGTGCCGCAGACGGGCTCGGAGGGGTGACACCGCACACTGACGAGCGGTTCGAGCTGGTGAGGCTGTTGTGGGTGGGGTTGGCGTCTAATAGCAAAGTATTAGGTGGCAGCTCATTGAAGCGTTTCTCTCTGGTTTTGCAGGCGCTGTGCGGGCTGCCTTTGGAAGCGGATGAGCATCTGAGGTGAGCCAGGTAGTAGAGAGGAGGCGCCTGGGGCTGGAGATTTCTTGCACGTTCAATGGTATTTTTGTGTCTCTTGGTTTCTTAGGCACCACAAGCAGTGACTGCTGATGAGCCCAACTCTGGAATCCGTGCGGAGCAGGTGAGCAGAATGTCACGGCGTATGTGAGGAAGGGGGATGTTGCAGGAAAGGTCCGTGTTGACCCATGTGGTGCTCACTGTTTTGTACGGAATGGGTGGTTCTTTCTTTCCCTTTATTTGCGTGTGTGTGGTTTTTTTTTTTTTTTTTTTTTTCCCAGATGATGTCTCTGCGGGATTGATCCCATTGGCTGGCTGTGGTTTTTCTTGTGGAGGATGGCTTCAGACCCCTGGCCCTCTGAAAGCTAAGTTGAGGGTTTGGTGCTGGCGATAGTTTGGGGCAGGGAAGGGACAAGGGTGGGAGTTGCAGGGAGGGGTTTTAAAGTCAGCGTAGGGCAGGGGGTGGTCCTGGAGCAGTCCCTCTGGGTAGGTAAAGGGTGTGGGTTTCTCTTCAGCACGAAGCCAGCGTGTGCCTGGGCAGGGCAGTTCCAGGCGGTGTCTGCTGTGTAGCTTGTGTCGTCTATCTCCTGTATCTTAGACTTTCCTCAGGTCTTGATGTCCTCGTTGCATTTCTTGCGCTCAAGGGGCACGGCATGTGCCACAGGCATCACGGGTAGGGTCTGGAATGCCTGCCCTCGTCTGCTTCATGCCCAATGGGCGCTTCTTTTCTTGCATAACAATCTTAAAGCACGAAGCAGACTTGCATCTTGAAAGTTTATGGCTGGTCCTCTTCTTGCAGCATTGTTCCCGACTGCGTGAGCGGCTCTCTTCTCTAGGCATCCGTTTTCAGGGACTGGGATTTCTTCCCTGCATCCATACGTTCCCAGGTCTTGAAGCCAGGCTTCTTGCGCATACATCGTCTCCATTTCAACAGGAACTTCTTCTAATGGGCCATTACATTTGACTCACTTATGACCCCACCTTGCTTCCTCCTCACGTCAGTTCTGATGTCCTTTTGGTCTTCGTACCCAAGAGCTTCTCTGGTCTGGAGGCGATTCTTCTTGTTCAGACTGTTGTCTGATCTTTGAGTTGCATTGTCTACCGTGTTGTGTGGTGTTGGGCTGCACAGGGGTGTGTTTTGCGTGGAGCTGCCTTGCCGGGGGTGTAGAGTCAGGGGTAGGTGGAACAGCAATAAGTCTATGGTTAGCACATTGATTGGCCCATGTCTCTGTTCTCCAGCACAACAGTAATTTTATTTTTTAACTTGGCATCTTAGGCGCTAAAAGCGATGACCACTGCAGCATTGTGGTTTTGAATCTGTGTGGAGCAGGTGAGCAGAGAGCCCACGGTGCTTTTGAGGAGGGGGTTTTGTGGAAGAGATGGGCGTCGACGGGTGCGATGCTGGCCTCCGCTGTTTTGTGCATTGTGTGTTTTTATTGCAGATGGCGAAGAGGACCCTGACGACTACAGGAACGTCCCGGCTAGCTGATGCGGGTTGGCAGTTTTGTGTTGAGGACGGATGCAGACCCTCTGCCCTGTGAAAGCTAAGTGGAGGGGCTGGGGCTGGGGAGGGCTTGGGAGGAGGGGGCAAGGTTGGCAATTGTAGGAGGGGTTTTGAAGTTGCCTGGTGTTAGAAAGCAGATGTGCCCGGTGGCTCTGAGTATTATGTGGCAGCTCAGTGAAGTGTTTCTCTCTGGTTTTGCAGGTGCTGCACAGGCTGCCTTTGGAACGGGATGAGCATTTGAGGTGAGCTCAGGGTAGTAGGGAGGAGGTGGCTGGTGATTTCTTGCACGTTCAATGGTGGTTTTCTGTCTTTTGGTCTCTTAGGCACCACAAAGAGTGACTGCTGATGAGCCCAACTCTGGAGTCCGTGCAGAGCAGGCAAGCAGAAAGCCACGGCGTATCTGAGGAGTGGGATGTTGCAGGAAAGGTCCGTGTTGACCATTATGATGCTCACAGTTGTGTGTGTAATGGGTTGTTCCTTCTTTCTCTTAGTGTGTGTGGTTGTTTTTTGTGTTTTTTTTTTTTTTTTTTCCAGATGATGAAGAGCAGCCTAGTGACTGCAGGATCGATCCAGTTGGCTGACTGTGGTTTTCCTCGTGGAGGATGGCTTCAGACCCCTGGCCCTCTGGAAGCTAAGTTGAGGGTTTGGCACTGGAGATAGTTTGGGGGAGGGGAGGGACAAGGTTAGGAGTTGCAGGGAGGGGTTTTAAAGTCAGAGCGGGGCAGGGGGCTGTCCTGGAGCAGTCCCCTTTGGCTAGGTAAAGGGAATGGATTTCATTTCAGCACAAAGCGGGCGTGTGCCGGGCAGGGCAGTTCTGTCCGGTGTCTGTTGTGTGTTTTGTGTGGTCTGTCTCCTGTATCTTAGACTTTCCTCAGGTCTTGATGTCCTCGTTGCTCTTTGCGCTCAAGGGCCTGGCTGGCACCTCAGCCACCATCCGTAAGGTCTGGAACGCCCACAGTCGTCAGCATCGTGCCCTTCTTTTCTTGCATAAGAATCTTGAAGTGCACATTGGACTTGCATCTCATGTTTCTGGACGTCATTCAGAACGTGGCATCATTCCTGGCTGCATGAGCCGCTGTGTTTTCTAGGCATCTGTTTTCAGGGACTGGGATTTCTTCCGTGCATCCTTATGTTCCTAGGTCTTTTAGCCAAAGTTCTTGCACATACATCCTCTCGGTTTTGACAGGAACTTCTTGTAATGGGCCATTACATTTGACTCACTTATGACCACACCTTGCTTCCTCCTCACGTCAGTTCTGATGTCCTTTTGGTCCTCTTGCCCGAGGGCATCTCTCGTCCGGAGGTGATTCTTCTTGTTCAGACTGTTGTCTGATCTTGGAGTCGCATTGTCTACCATGTTGTGTGGTGTTGGGCTGCACAGGGGTGTGTTTGGGATGGAGCTGCCCTGCCCAGGGGCGTAGAGTCAGGGGTAGGTGGAACAGGAATAAGAGTCTGTGGTTAGCACATTGATTTGCCTGATCTGTGTTGTCCAGCACAATAGTAATTTTATTTCTCTCGGCATCTTAGGCGCTAAAAGCGATGACCACTGCAGCATCCTATTTTGGAATCTGTGCGGAGCAGGTGAGCGGAGAGCCCACGGTGCTTTTGAGGAGGGGGTTTTGTGGAAGAGATGGGCGTCGACGGGTGCGATGCTGGCCTCCGCTGTTTTGTGCATTGTGTGTTTTTATTGCAGATGGCGAAGAGGACCCCGACAACTACAGGAACGTCCCGGCTAGCTGATGCGGGTAGGCGGTTTTGCATGGAGGACGGTTGCGGACCCTCTGCCTTGTGGAAAGTTAAGTGGAGGGGCTGGGGCCGGGGAGGGCTTGGGAGGAGGGGACAAGGTTGGCAATCGTAGGAGGGGTTTTGAAGTTAGCGTAGGGCAAAGGACCAGAGGAGTGTCCAGGAGCAGTCCCCTCTGGGCAAAGGAATGGAGTGGGTTAGTCTTCAGCACGAAGCCAGCACTTGTCAGGCAGGGCAGTTCCAGCCGCTGTCTGTTGTGGTGTAGTTTGTGTGGTCTGTCTCCTGTGTCTTAGACTTTCCTCAGGTTATGATGTCCTCATTGCTCCTGTGTCTTCTATAATATCTTCCTTCTGTCTTGATGTCTCCGTAGCTCTTTTGCGATCAGCAGGTACCTCGGTAGCCCTCCTTAGAGTCTAGACCGCATCAACACATCACTCTAGCACCGGTTTAGCCCTTCTTGTCTTGCCATTATACCTTAAAGCGTGGCTCTATCTGGTGGTCATCGTGTCGTAGGCGTTCCTAAGCGGTCAGCCCTTGCGGTGGCAAGCCAGGTGGTACGTGCAGCTTTGAAAGGTCTTTTTCACCCAGTAGTATTCTGGGATTTACTTCCCATGTCCTGAACGGTTTCAGGTCTTAAAGCCAACTTTCTCATGTGTTCATCGTGATGGTTTTGATGATAGTTTTCTTTCATGGGCTGCAGCTATTGCCTCTCTTTCCCAGGGCTGCTGTGAGGCATGTGCGGCATCGTGGCACCGTAGGGCTTCTCTGTGGGTGTCATCAACCTTAGGGGAGTCGTTATTCTCACTCACAGTCTTATGGCACCTCACGGTCACGTTCCGTTTGGTGTCTGTGTGCAGGGTTGGGGTTGGAGCTGCCTCTGATCGGAGCTTAAAGGGCAGTTTGCATCACAACTGTTTCTGGAGGGTTGCCTTTCCGGAGGCGATCTTGGCCATAACAGCTTCTCTCTCAAAGGTTCTATTTCTATAGAGATTCCCTATGGCATTGCATCCTTGGATTGTTCTGGGCTTAGATCGTGAAGCCTGGCTTCTCACAGATCCGATCCGTCGTTCTGGTTTTGTATGGCATTTCAGCACTCTAGTTTTGATTACCATCTGAGACCGCCTCGCTCCGCAGTGCCTTTTGTTGGCTTGCATCTTATAGGTCTGTATCTGGTTATGCGTTGAGTTGCATCGTATTGCTCTGTGTCTGGTTATGTGTTGAATTGTATCTCTCTGTATCTGTTTATTCAATGAATTGTATCGTATTGTATTGCTCTCTATCTGATTATTCATTGTATTGTATTGCTCTGTATCTTATTTGTTGAATTGTATTGTATCGCTCTGTATCTGATTATGCATTGAATTGTATCATATAGTATTGCCCTGTAATTGCATCAACTGCCATCTGAAACTCTTGCGTGTCTGTATTATGTGTTGTATTGCATTGCTCTGTATTTGGATTTGTTTTGCATTGTTTGCTTCTGTATTAGCGTTGCATCACGTTGCTCTGTAATGGCATCAACTGCCATCGCAGACCGTCTCGCGTCGTCTGACCCTGTATTGTGTGTTGTATCGCTCCGTATTTGAACTTGTACTGCATTGTTTGGCACTCTATTGGTTTTGCGTCATGTTGCTCTGTAACTATATTGAGTGCCGTCCGAGACAGTCTCACGTTGTCTGACCCTGTACTGTGTTCTGTCTCCTACGGCAGTGCTCTGTACCATGTTTTTTCTTGGCAGTGATGTAAGAGCGTGTTGTATCGTGTGGTGTATATGCGTGCATTGCACAGCTCTGTGTGTCTGTGTTGTATGGCAGTGCAGAGCTAGCGTAGAGAGTTAAAGTGACTTTGAGGTCTCTGTGCACGTGAGATGGAGTCAAGCGGGTCAGGGCTGGTTTGTGAGGTAACGGAGTAAGGCTACTGGGGTTTTCATTGTGTTTCGGCACGCACCTTGCAGCAAGTCTGTAGAAACAGTAGAGTTATAGAGGAGCAGCACAACGGGTCTCGCAGCGGTCAGGTTTTCTTGGGCAGATTGGTCATTACAACGCTCCAAGCGCCAGGGAGGAACCTGAGGGGATGTGTTATTCTGGGAAAGGTAGCGGAGCCACAGAGGGTTGCTCTCTCACAGATGAACTGTGCAGTAAATGGCTTTGCGTTTTGTTTTCTCAGGTGAGCGAGCGGCATGAGGTGACTGTGAGAACCTTGCCTTTATGTGATGTGGGCGCTGCGGAGGGTGGACCGTGACCCAAGGCACCGTGAAAGCTAAGTATCTGGGCAGACATCAGTGGGCGACAGATACCAAGCGTCGTCCCTCAGCCGGGTGGTTTTTCCCCCAGTCCCAGCCGCTTTGGGAGGTGACGCTCATCGCCAGCGTTTGGGCGGAGATCGGCCTCGGGCCGGAGGTTTGGTTAGGCAGGGAGATTTTGGAGGCTCCTAAGGAGCACCGCAGACACGGGGCGACGTCCCCTTGCGGCAGGAGGGTGGGAGGACGGTGTGGGTGAGGGCAGGCTACATGTGGTAGCAGAGCTTGTGTTGTGAAGGTGTGTGAGCCTGAGAAATGTTGGTGTGGTTGGGCTGCGGGCACGTGGGTTGTAGGCGGAGGTAACGGTGCTTTGCTTTCCAGGCAAATAAGGCATTTTAAAACCACAACCACTGTAGAATAAAAAAACCCCAGCCGGGGGATTTTTTTTTTTGTTTCCCCCGGCTGGGTTTTTTTTTCCCCGGTCCCGGCCACTCTGCGAGGCGAGGTTCATCGCCAAAGTTTGGGCAGAGGGGCCGCTTGGGCCGGGGTTTTTGCCAGGCAGGGTGATTTTGGAGGCCCTCGGGAACGGCGTTCCCGAGGAGCGTTGCGGAGACGGGGCGATGTCCCCTCGGGGCAGGTCGTTTGGAGGATGGCGTAGGGAAGGATGAGGGGTGGTTTGTGGCTTGGGCGGTGCGGGTGTGTAAACTTGTGTGGTTGGGCTGCGGGCACGTGGGTTGTAGGCGGAGGTAACGGTGCTTTGCTTTCCAGGCAAATAAGGCATTTTAAAACCACAACCACTGTAGAATAAAAAAACCCCAGCCGGGGGATTTTTTTTTTTGTTTCCCCCGGCTGGGTTTTTTTTTCCCCGGTCCCGGCCACTCTGCGAGGCGAGGTTCATCGCCAAAGTTTGGGCAGAGGGGCCGCTTGGGCCGGGGTTTTTGCCAGGCAGGGTGATTTTGGAGGCCCTCGGGAACGGCGTTCCCGAGGAGCGTTGCGGAGACGGGGCGATGTCCCCTCGGGGCAGGTCGTTTGGAGGATGGCGCAGGGGAGGATGAGGGGTGGTTTGTGGCTTGGGCGGTGCGGGTGTGTGAACTTGTGTGGTTGGGCTGCGGGCACGTGGGTTGTAGGCGGAGGTAACGGTGCTTTGCTTTCCAGGCAAATAAGGCATTTTAAAACCACAACCACTGTAGAATAAAAAAACCCCAGCCGGGGGATTTTTTTTTTGTTTCCCCCGGCTGGGTTTTTTTTTCCCCGGTCCCGGCCACTCTGCGAGGCGAGGTTCATCGCCAAAGTTTGGGCAGAGGGGCCGCTTGGGCCGGGGTTTTTGCCAGGCAGGGTGATTTTGGAGGCCCTCGGGAACGGCGTTCCCGAGGAGCGTTGCGGAGACGGGGCGATGTCCCCTCGGGGCAGGTCGTTTGGAGGATGGCGCAGGGGAGGATGAGGGGTGGTTTGTGGCTTGGGCGGTGCGGGTGTGTGAACTTGTGTGGTTGGGCTGCGGGCACGTGGGTTGTAGGCGGAGGTAACGGTGCTTTGCTTTCCAGGCAAATAAGGCATTTTAAAACCACAACCACTGTAGAATAAAAAAACCCCAGCCGGGGGATTTTTTTTTTGTTTCCCCCGGCTGGGTTTTTTTTTCCCCGGTCCCGGCCACTCTGCGAGGCGAGGTTCATCGCCAAAGTTTGGGCAGAGGGGCCGCTTGGGCCGGGGTTTTTGCCAGGCAGGGTGATTTTGGAGGCCCTCGGGAACGGCGTTCCCGAGGAGCGTTGCGGAGACGGGGCGATGTCCCCTCGGGGCAGGTCGTTTGGAGGATGGCGCAGGGGAGGATGAGGGGTGGTTTGTGGCTTGGGCGGTGCGGGTGTGTGAACTTGTGTGGTTGGGCTGCGGGCACGTGGGTTGTAGGCGGAGGTAACGGTGCTTTGCTTTCCAGGCAAATAAGGCATTTTAAAACCACAACCACTGTAGAATAAAAAAACCCCAGCCGGGGGATTTTTTTTTTGTTTCCCCCGGCTGGGTTTTTTTTTCCCCGGTCCCGGCCACTCTGCGAGGCGAGGTTCATCGCCAAAGTTTGGGCAGAGGGGCCGCTTGGGCCGGGGTTTTTGCCAGGCAGGGTGATTTTGGAGGTCCTGGGAGTGGATATTCTGAGGAGTTGTTTTGTGTAATGTGATGGCATCCAGTTGTTTGCAGGTGGTATGTTTAGGGGATGGTCCAGGGAAGATTGGATGGGATAGTCTGTGTTGAGGGGTAGCTGGTTGTCAAAGTGTTTGGTGTGTGTTTTGTAATGGTAGTAAATTATTCTGATGGGGTTTGGAGAACAGAAAATCAAGAGAATAATTGAATTTCCCCCCCCCCCCCGGGCATGGAGGTCAAGGCCCCACGAAGGGTTGTGAATTTTGGAGACTCTGTCAGGAAGAGGAAAATGGAAATGTGCAGCAATTGAAGGACACGGTTTAGGGATGTGACCGAGGTTTGATGAGTATCTGGAGGAAAACATTTGCATATGGAGGATTGAAGGCAACGTGTTCTGGCAGCGTGCAACAGTCTGGGACCACCAGGAGAGGGCCTGGGGGTGGTGCAATTCTGCTTGGTCGAGTTTTATGGTGTTGCCTGTGTAATGAGGGAATAACCCTTCAATAAAGGCTGCTGTGTTCTTGTTGGTGTCCTGTGTTTTTTTTATCACATGGGTCTGGCTGTGACAGCACGTGTGCCTGTGTTAGGCTTTGAATGTGAGTGCATGTGATGGTGACAGTGCATTTGCATTGGACTTTGTGTGTGTGTTTGTGTTAGACTGTCTTCTGTGAATGTGTGAGGCTTTGTTTTTGTCTTTGTGTGACTGTCTCTGGCTGTCTCTCTGTGTGTGTCTCTGTGTGGCCGTCATACTCTCTCTCTCTTTGTCTGTCTCTGGTCTGTCGCGCTCTCTCTCTGTCTCTGTCGTGCGCTCTCTCTCTGTCTCTGTCGTGCGCTCTCTCTCTGTGTCTCTGTCGCTCTCTCTGTGTCTCTGTGTCTCTCTCACTCTGTCGCGCTCTCTCTCTGTGTCTCTGTTGCTGTCTCTGTCTCTCTCTCACTCTGTCGCGCGCTCTCTCTCTGTGTCTCTGTCTCTCTCACTCTGTCGCGCGCTCTCTCTCTGTGTCTCTGTGTCTCTCTCACTCTGTCACGCGCTCTCTCTGTGTCTCTGTGTCTCTCACTCTGTCGCACGCTCTCTCTGTGTCTCTGTGTCTCTCACTCTGTCGCGCGCTCTCTCTCTGTGTCGCTCTCACTCTGTTGCGCACGCTCTCTCTCTCTCGCTCTGTGTGTCTCTCTCTCTCTCTCTCGCTCTGTGTGTCTCTCTCTCTCTCTCTCGCTCTGTGTGTCTCTCTCTCTCTCTCTCGCTCTGTGTGTCTCTCTCTCTCTCTCTCGCTCTGTGTGTCTCTCTCTCTCTCTCTCGCTCTGTGTGTCTCTCTCTCTCTCTCTCGCTCTGTGTGTCTCTCTCTCTCTCTCTCTCGCTCTGTGTGTCTCTCTCTCTCTCGCTCTGCTTTTGTGTGTTTGTTTGTGTGTGGCTGACTCACTGGTTGCAATTAGCAGCATTGAACATGTCTTGCTGGCTGGGCAGCATTAAGTACTTAAAAGAACAAAACCAAAAAAAAAAGTAAATTAGTGCTGCCCAGCCAGCAACCCATCCCCTACTGCTGCACAAAAGTTATTATTTTTATTTCTTTTCCTGATACTATAAAATACAAATAAAAAAAACCATCAAAAATAAATAAACCCACCATACTACAACATGAACAATGTCACAATTCTAATCAAATATGCAAATTAATTAATCAAATTATGCAAATGATATGCAAATTTTTTCTTCTGCCCAAACAAATCATAAAAAACCTATAAAAAAACTAAAACACCAAAACAACACAACAAGACATTACAGTTACAGGACACAGTTAAAAAAACACAGCTACACATGAACATTTCACATGAACACTAACAATAAATAATCACAGTTAGGGTGCAGATTAGGATGTCAGGTTAACAGTTACAGGTTAGGGTTAGGATGTCAGGTTAGGGTATCAGCTTACAGTTAGGATTAGGGTGTCAGATTAGGGTCAGGGTGACATTGTTGGGTTAGGGTGTCAGGTCAGGGGTCGGGGTTAGGGGTCAGGGGTCAGGGGTAAGGGTTAGGGTTAGGGTGTCAGGTTATGATTAGGGTATCGGGTTAGGGTTAAGGGTTACGGTGTCAGGTTAGGGTTAGGGTCTCAGGTTACAGTGTCAGGTTAGGGTGTCAGATTAGGGTTGGGATCAGGGGTCAGGGGTAAGGGTTAAGGGTAGGGTGTCAGGTTAGCGTTAGGGTGTCGGGTTAGGGTGTCGGGTTAGGGTTACGGTCAGGGGTCAGGGTTAGGGGTCAGGGGTCAGGGTTAGGGTTAGGGTGTCAGGTTATGATTAAGGTATCGGGTTAGGGTTAAGGGTTACGGTGTCAGGTTAGGGTTAGGGTCTCAGGTTACAGTGTCAGGTTAGGGTGTCAGATTAGGGTTGGGATCAGGGGTCAGGGGTAAGGGTTAAGGGTAGGGTGTCGGGTTAGCGTTAGGGTGTCGGGTTAGGGTGTCGGGTTAGGGTTACGGTCAGGGGTCAGGGTTAGGGGTCAGGGGTCAGGGTTAGGGTTAGGGTGTCAGGTTATGATTAGGGTATCGGGTTAGGGTATCGGGTTAGGGTGTCAGGTTAGGATGTCGGGTTAGGATGTCGGGTTAGGGTTATGGGTTAGGGTTATGGGTTAGGGTTAGGGGTTAGGGTTAGGGGTTAGGGTTAGGGGTTAGGGTTAGGGTTAGGGTTTAGGGTTAGGGTTAGGGTTAGGGTTAGGGTTAGGGTTAGGGTTAGGGTGTCGGGTTAGGGTGTCGGGTTAGGGTGTCGGGTTAGGGTTAGGGTGTCGGGTTAGGGTTAGGGTGTCGGGTTAGGGTTAGGGTTAGGGTGTCGGGTTAGGGTTAGGGTGTCGGGTTAGGGTTAGGGTGTCGGGTTAGGGTTAGGGTGTCGGGTTAGGGTGTCGGGTTAGGGTGTCGGGTTAGGGTGTCGGGTTAGGGTGTCGGGTTAGGGTGTCGGGTTAGGGTGTCGGGTTAGGGTGTCGGGTTAGGGTGTCGGGTTAGGGTTAGGGTGTCGGGTTAGGGTTAGGGTTAGGGTTAGGGTTAGGGTGTCGGGTTAGGGTGTCGGGTTAGGGTGTCGGGTTAGGGTGTCGGGTTAGGGTGTCGGGTTAGGGTTAGGGTGTCGGGTTAGGGTCAGGGTGTCGGGTTAGGGTCAGGGTGTCGGGTTAGGGTTAGGGTGTCGGGTTAGGGTTAGGGTGTCGGGTTAGGGTTAGGGTGTCGGGTTAGGGTTAGGGTGTCGGGTTAGGGTTAGGGTGTCGGGTTAGGGTTAGGGTTAGGGTTAGGGTTAGGGTTAGGGTTAGGGTTAGGGTTAGGGTTAGGGTTAGGGTTAGGGTTAGGGTGTCAGGTTAGGGTTAGGGTTAGGGTTAGGGTTAGGGTTAGGGTTAGGGTTAGGGTTAGGGTTAGGGTTAGGGTTAGGGTTAGGGTTAGGGTTAGGGTTAGGGTTAGGGTTAGGGTTAGGGTTAGGGTTAGGGTTAGGGTTAGGGTTAGGGTTAGGGTTAGGGTTAGGGTTAGGGTTAGGGTTAGGGTTAGGGTTAGGGTTAGGGTTAGGGTTAGGGTTAGGGTTAGGGTTAGGGTTAGGGTTAGGGTTAGGGTTAGGGTTAGGGTTAGGGTTAGGGTTAGGGTTAGGGTTAGGGTTAGGGTTAGGGTTAGGGTTAGGGTTAGGGTTAGGGTTAGGGTTAGGGTTAGGGTTAGGGTTAGGGTTAGGGTTAGGGTTAGGGTTAGGGTTAGGGTTAGGGTTAGGGTTAGGGTTAGGGTTAGGGTTAGGGTTAGGGTTAGGGTTAGGGTTAGGGTTAGGGTTAGGGTTAGGGTTAGGGTTAGGGTTAGGGTTAGGGTTAGGGTTAGGGTTAGGGTTAGGGTTAGGGTTAGGGTTAGGGTTAGGGTTAGGGTTAGGGTTAGGGTTAGGGTTAGGGTTAGGGTTAGGGTTAGGGTTAGGGTTAGGGTTAGGGTTAGGGTTAGGGTTAGGGTTAGGGTTAGGGTTAGGGTTAGGGTTAGGGTTAGGGTTAGGGTTAGGGTTAGGGTTAGGGTTAGGGTTAGGGTTAGGGTTAGGGTTAGGGTTAGGGTTAGGGTTAGGGTTAGGGTTAGGGTTAGGGTTAGGGTTAGGGTTAGGGTTAGGGTTAGGGTTAGGGTTAGGGTTAGGGTTAGGGTTAGGGTTAGGGTTAGGGTTAGGGTTAGGGTTAGGGTTAGGGTTAGGGTTAGGGTTAGGGTTAGGGTTAGGGTTAGGGTTAGGGTTAGGGTTAGGGTTAGGGTTAGGGTTAGGGTTAGGGTTAGGGTTAGGGTTAGGGTTAGGGTTAGGGTTAGGGTTAGGGTTAGGGTTAGGGTTAGGGTTAGGGTTAGGGTTAGGGTTAGGGTTAGGGTTAGGGTTAGGGTTAGGGTTAGGGTTAGGGTTAGGGTTAGGGTTAGGGTTAGGGTTAGGGTTAGGGTTAGGGTTAGGGTTAGGGTTAGGGTTAGGGTTAGGGTTAGGGTTAGGGTTAGGGTTAGGGTTAGGGTTAGGGTTAGGGTTAGGGTTAGGGTTAGGGTTAGGGTTAGGGTTAGGGTTAGGGTTAGGGTTAGGGTTAGGGTTAGGGTTAGGGTTAGGGTTAGGGTTAGGGTTAGGGTTAGGGTTAGGGTTAGGGTTAGGGTTAGGGTTAGGGTTAGGGTTAGGGTTAGGGTTAGGGTTAGGGTTAGGGTTAGGGTTAGGGTTAGGGTTAGGGTTAGGGTTAGGGTTAGGGTTAGGGTTAGGGTTAGGGTTAGGGTTAGGGTTAGGGTTAGGGTTAGGGTTAGGGTTAGGGTTAGGGTTAGGGTTAGGGTTAGGGTTAGGGTTAGGGTTAGGGTTAGGGTTAGGGTTAGGGTTAGGGTTAGGGTTAGGGTTAGGGTTAGGGTTAGGGTTAGGGTTAGGGTTAGGGTTAGGGTTAGGGTTAGGGTTAGGGTTAGGGTTAGGGTTAGGGTTAGGGTTAGGGTTAGGGTTAGGGTTAGGGTTAGGGTTAGGGTTAGGGTTAGGGTTAGGGTTAGGGTTAGGGTTAGGGTTAGGGTTAGGGTTAGGGTTAGGGTTAGGGTTAGGGTTAGGGTTAGGGTTAGGGTTAGGGTTAGGGTTAGGGTTAGGGTTAGGGTTAGGGTTAGGGTTAGGGTTAGGGTTAGGGTTAGGGTTAGGGTTAGGGTTAGGGTTAGGGTTAGGGTTAGGGTTAGGGTTAGGGTTAGGGTTAGGGTTAGGGTTAGGGTTAGGGTTAGGGTTAGGGTTAGGGTTAGGGTTAGGGTTAGGGTTAGGGTTAGGGTTAGGGTTAGGGTTAGGGTTAGGGTTAGGGTTAGGGTTAGGGTTAGGGTTAGGGTTAGGGTTAGGGTTAGGGTTAGGGTTAGGGTTAGGGTTAGGGTTAGGGTTAGGGTTAGGGTTAGGGTTAGGGTTAGGGTTAGGGTTAGGGTTAGGGTTAGGGTTAGGGTTAGGGTTAGGGTTAGGGTTAGGGTTAGGGTTAGGGTTAGGGTTAGGGTTAGGGTTAGGGTTAGGGTTAGGGTTAGGGTTAGGGTTAGGGTTAGGGTTAGGGTTAGGGTTAGGGTTAGGGTTAGGGTTAGGGTTAGGGTTAGGGTTAGGGTTAGGGTTAGGGTTAGGGTTAGGGTTAGGGTTAGGGTTAGGGTTAGGGTTAGGGTTAGGGTTAGGGTTAGGGTTAGGGTTAGGGTTAGGGTTAGGGTTAGGGTTAGGGTTAGGGTTAGGGTTAGGGTTAGGGTTAGGGTTAGGGTTAGGGTTAGGGTTAGGGTTAGGGTTAGGGTTAGGGTTAGGGTTAGGGTTAGGGTTAGGGTTAGGGTTAGGGTTAGGGTTAGGGTTAGGGTTAGGGTTAGGGTTAGGGTTAGGGTTAGGGTTAGGGTTAGGGTTAGGGTTAGGGTTAGGGTTAGGGTTAGGGTTAGGGTTAGGGTTAGGGTTAGGGTTAGGGTTAGGGTTAGGGTTAGGGTTAGGGTTAGGGTTAGGGTTAGGGTTAGGGTTAGGGTTAGGGTTAGGGTTAGGGTTAGGGTTAGGGTTAGGGTTAGGGTTAGGGTTAGGGTTAGGGTTAGGGTTAGGGTTAGGGTTAGGGTTAGGGTTAGGGTTAGGGTTAGGGTTAGGGTTAGGGTTAGGGTTAGGGTTAGGGTTAGGGTTAGGGTTAGGGTTAGGGTTAGGGTTAGGGTTAGGGTTAGGGTTAGGGTTAGGGTTAGGGTTAGGGTTAGGGTTAGGGTTAGGGTTAGGGTTAGGGTTAGGGTTAGGGTTAGGGTTAGGGTTAGGGTTAGGGTTAGGGTTAGGGTTAGGGTTAGGGTTAGGGTTAGGGTTAGGGTTAGGGTTAGGGTTAGGGTTAGGGTTAGGGTTAGGGTTAGGGTTAGGGTTAGGGTTAGGGTTAGGGTTAGGGTTAGGGTTAGGGTTAGGGTTAGGGTTAGGGTTAGGGTTAGGGTTAGGGTTAGGGTTAGGGTTAGGGTTAGGGTTAGGGTTAGGGTTAGGGTTAGGGTTAGGGTTAGGGTTAGGGTTAGGGTTAGGGTTAGGGTTAGGGTTAGGGTTAGGGTTAGGGTTAGGGTTAGGGTTAGGGTTAGGGTTAGGGTTAGGGTTAGGGTTAGGGTTAGGGTTAGGGTTAGGGTTAGGGTTAGGGTTAGGGTTAGGGTTAGGGTTAGGGTTAGGGTTAGGGTTAGGGTTAGGGTTAGGGTTAGGGTTAGGGTTAGGGTTAGGGTTAGGGTTAGGGTTAGGGTTAGGGTTAGGGTTAGGGTTAGGGTTAGGGTTAGGGTTAGGGTTAGGGTTAGGGTTAGGGTTAGGGTTAGGGTTAGGGTTAGGGTTAGGGTTAGGGTTAGGGTTAGGGTTAGGGTTAGGGTTAGGGTTAGGGTTAGGGTTAGGGTTAGGGTTAGGGTTAGGGTTAGGGTTAGGGTTAGGGTTAGGGTTAGGGTTAGGGTTAGGGTTAGGGTTAGGGTTAGGGTTAGGGTTAGGGTTAGGGTTAGGGTTAGGGTTAGGGTTAGGGTTAGGGTTAGGGTTAGGGTTAGGGTTAGGGTTAGGGTTAGGGTTAGGGTTAGGGTTAGGGTTAGGGTTAGGGTTAGGGTTAGGGTTAGGGTTAGGGTTAGGGTTAGGGTTAGGGTTAGGGTTAGGGTTAGGGTTAGGGTTAGGGTTAGGGGGTTAGGGTTAGGGTTAGGGTTAGGGTTAGGGTTAGGGTTAGGGTTAGGGTTAGGGTTAGGGTTAGGGTTAGGGTTAGGGTTAGGGTTAGGGTTAGGGTTAGGGTTAGGGTTAGGGTTAGGGTTAGGGTTAGGGTTAGGGTTAGGGTTAGGGTTAGGGTTAGGGTTAGGGTTAGGGTTAGGGTTAGGGTTAGGGTTAGGGTTAGGGTTAGGGTTAGGGTTAGGGTTAGGGTTAGGGTTAGGGTTAGGGTTAGGGTTAGGGTTAGGGTTAGGGTTAGGGTTAGGGTTAGGGTTAGGGTTAGGGTTAGGGTTAGGGTTAGGGTTAGGGTTAGGGTTAGGGTTAGGGTTAGGGTTAGGGTTAGGGTTAGGGTTAGGGTTAGGGTTAGGGTTAGGGTTAGGGTTAGGGTTAGGGTTAGGGTTAGGGTTAGGGTTAGGGTTAGGGTTAGGGTTAGGGTTAGGGTTAGGGTTAGGGTTAGGGTTAGGGTTAGGGTTAGGGTTAGGGTTAGGGTTAGGGTTAGGGTTAGGGTTAGGGTTAGGGTTAGGGTTAGGGTTAGGGTTAGGGTTAGGGTTAGGGTTAGGGTTAGGGTTAGGGTTAGGGTTAGGGTTAGGGTTAGGGTTAGGGTTAGGGTTAGGGTTAGGGTTAGGGTTAGGGTTAGGGTTAGGGTTAGGGTTAGGGTTAGGGTTAGGGTTAGGGTTAGGGTTAGGGTTAGGGTTAGGGTTAGGGTTAGGGTTAGGGTTAGGGTTAGGGTTAGGGTTAGGGTTAGGGTTAGGGTTAGGGTTAGGGTTAGGGTTAGGGTTAGGGTTAGGGTTAGGGTTAGGGTTAGGGTTAGGGTTAGGGTTAGGGTTAGGGTTAGGGTTAGGGTTAGGGTTAGGGTTAGGGTTAGGGTTAGGGTTAGGGTTAGGGTTAGGGTTAGGGTTAGGGTTAGGGTTAGGGTTAGGGTTAGGGTTAGGGTTAGGGTTAGGGTTAGGGTTAGGGTTAGGGTTAGGGTTAGGGTTAGGGTTAGGGTTAGGGTTAGGGTTAGGGTTAGGGTTAGGGTTAGGGTTAGGGTTAGGGTTAGGGTTAGGGTTAGGGTTAGGGTTAGGGTTAGGGTTAGGGTTAGGGTTAGGGTTAGGGTTAGGGTTAGGGTTAGGGTTAGGGTTAGGGTTAGGGTTAGGGTTAGGGTTAGGGTTAGGGTTAGGGTTAGGGTTAGGGTTAGGGTTAGGGTTAGGGTTAGGGTTAGGGTTAGGGTTAGGGTTAGGGTTAGGGTTAGGGTTAGGGTTAGGGTTAGGGTTAGGGTTAGGGTTAGGGTTAGGGTTAGGGTTAG